>NC_063165.1:58496420-60896420 GCF_023159225.1 Perognathus longimembris pacificus
ACAAGGATGCTCTAGTACTTGATCCAAAGCTCTACTTTCAGCTTTTGAGCAGTTTATTTTAGATACGAATCTCCTACCCAGGCTAGATTCAAACCTCAGTCTGCAAATCTTCTTGTGTAGTCAGAATCAGAAGTGGCATTGAAAATGAATGTGGTCCCTGGCCATAAGGAAATATAAATCAAAACAACTCGAAATTCCATCTCACCCCAATAAGATGGGCAAAAGAAAGAGCACTAGTTGGACTCATCAGAACTAAGGCACTTGATAGGTTATAAATTCTCTGTGATGCTACTATCTGGGCAGGTCATAACCTTACTAGGTACAGTTGTTTTCTTTTCTTTTTTTCCCAAGAGGTGTCTGTTTCCAAATTATTTTTCAGAGAGCATGTCTTCAAAGGACAGTAACTGAGTTTTTATTGTTAAGTTACCCTCTCTGGTTTACTGGGCTTTTAACTGAGTGTTTCATGAGTGCTAAGTTGGTGCTTTACCAGTTGAGTCATGCCTCCAGACTTGTTTTTGCTCGTTATTTAGATGGAGAGCTGGTCATTTAGAGGGAAAGGGGAGCCTAGAAAACTGTTTTGTCCAGTTGTACTCAAAATGTGAAACTCCAGATTTCAGTCTCTTAGGATTGTAGGCATAAGCCACTAGCTTTTCAGCCCATCCTAGAATTCTTAATTCAGAATCTTTGCAGTCAAATATTTGTCTTTGCAGCCAAATATTATTGCAAGGTTCCTTTATGACTTTTATATATCTCTGATGTAAGCATCATTGATGGGCATGAAAAACAAAAAATGGAGAAGACTAAGATCCTAAATAAGGAAAGAATGTGGTATATATGGTAGCAAGGTATCAGTGTTAATTACTTGGTTTTGGTAACTCTACTATTGTTATCTGAGATTTTTGATGACTTAAGTAGACATTGAAAATAAATGAACTGTGTAATTCTGGATGGGATCCTGGAACAGAAAAGAAATAGTACAACAATTGATAGGAATTCAACTGTGGTTCTCTGTGTTAATAAGTTGTATTAGTATTTATTTCTTAGTTTGGTTACCCTATTATGAATATATAAAATGTCAATATTCGGTGAAATTGGGTCAAAACTAAATGAAAATCTTTCATATAATCTTTTTCAATGTCTCTTTAACATGTGATGCTATTTCAGAATGTAAACTAACATTTTGTTGATAGATAAATAAATAAATAAAATGTGATTGACAGAAGTCATTGCTCATGTACTTCATCCTATAGATGCAAAAAAGTTCCATCAGGTTGGTAAAGAGCCAAATCCTACAGAATCAAGCTATGGAACCCACTGTGAACCGAAACCTCGGGAACTATAACTGCAGACAGTTCTACTACAATGCATGGCAGATTTATATTGGGAGAAACCCTATAACTTCAAAAGAATGTGGGAAGAGGGAGAGGGAGAGGGAGAGGGAGAGGGAGAGGGAGAGAGAGAGAGAGAGACAGAGAGACAGAGAGACAGAGAGACAGAGAGACAGAGAGAGAGAGAGAAGAGTTTCTTACTCCTCAGGAGTTTTGCAGTTGATGAGCAAGAACCCATGAAATACCTTCAACAACATACAGGCTGAAAGCACTATGGATAGGCCAGTAATTTGAGCCAGAAGATCAGAAGCAAAGAAATGTCAGGAAATCCCATTTTCCCACTGTTGGGTCCCATTTACCAGCTTGAAGAAAATCCTATGGGCAAGAATGGCTACATAAAGCTAGGGGTCTCCTGTGATTTCTCCAGTCTGCATCTTTTCTGCACTTCAAACTCTTCCCACTGAGAAATTCTTGTTACTATTTATATAAAATGATGCCAACCATTACTCACTCTCCTTCTACCCTGCCATTTATTTCATCAAGTCTGAAGCTTAGCAAATGCATAAATGCTTTAAAAATAATCAAATAGAGACACTCATTTCACTTCAAGGTGGTTGTTTTTTTGGCATGTATTTCCCCCCCCCCCCAGGAATACTGGAGCTGACAGGTACTTGCTCTAAAATTTTACTTCACCACCTGCTAGCTGAAATACTGCTTTCATGGATTTATATTGTACTAAAAGGTCACTGGCTGTTTAAGTCTTAAACAGTTTTAATCATTCTAAAAGTCTCTTAACAGTGAGAAAAGGAAACTCAGAACAAACAGCAGCAGGGACTCTAATTAAAAGGGCCAATTCATCTAATTTTATTTGGGGTTAATTATTCAGGATTCACTCTTTGATGTGTAAGGAATAGCAATTAGTAATTTTAGTGATTTGAGAATCATTGGAGGTGTAATCAGTTAAAATGAGCGAGTGTTTACAACACAAGATGGTGAATTAGTCTCGCAGCTGGAGAACAGGAACATTAGGCTCCAAGAGATGAAGGCTAAGGATTTCAAACCCTAATAATAATAATAGTCAATTCAAAATAAAACACATGTCAATAGGCATCTAGCACTGTTTACTGTTAGCTGAGGCAAGGAACAGAAGCTGTCCAAAATTGTCTTTAAGCAGATCTTCGTTTTGCCACTGGCTCCAACCACTTTCCTCTCTTTGGCTCTTGCCACCATGGTAACGGTAAACGCATTACATTAGCAAAGCAATGCTAAATGCATATAGGATGTACAAGCATCATGAAACTAACTGATTCCATATTTGTATGTCTGTTGGCTGGCAGAGCATCTCCAATTGAAGCCATAGGCTCAGTACTAACAACAGAATTCAGATATGCTAGCCAGTGGACCACCTAACCTCCTCTTGTACCCTCTGTTTTTCTACTGATTTCAGCACAATTCTCTAATCAAAAGGAAGAAAAGACCTTTCCTTCTTCTTTTAAGTAAGATATATTAAAATGTATGCTTTCCCCCACTTCATTCACTGTTCTTCATCTCCACTGACAACAAAATACTTATTACATACTTATTTTAGACTTGGATTAGAGAAATATTCTAAAGAGTCTTCATTCTTCCAAACTTGAACCCTTCCAAGGGACCTTCTATATTACAGCCAAATTGAAAACTTCCATTTATCCTCACTTCAGCCTGAATAGTCAAAACAATCTCGCAAAGGGGCAAAATTGGAGAGCTGTCACTTCCTGATTTCACAACTTTTCACAAAGCTACAATAATCAAAACCATGTGGAACTGGAACAAGGGCGGACACAGACCCATTGACAGAACAGAGAGTGCAGAAATAAATGTTTACACATGTGACCAATTGCTTCTAACGCAATCATGCTAGCATTGTAGAGTTGTGGTCAGTAGCACTGGAGGCTTAGCATTAGCCTAGGAGCATTTGGTTGGGGCTCCCAAAGACCTGACAGGATCTCATTCTAACTGGATGAGCCTCTTATAAGGACATATTTCTGCCCAAATGCAACAACTTAAGTTCTCTGTGCAGGTTGCATGTTTTGTCAGGACTGTTGCAAATAGTAGCACTCCAAATTTCAAGAATTAAAATGTTCACCTTTTACAAGCTGATGCATATTAACACATATTGTCAGGCAGATGTGACATGTATGCAATGTATAGTGATCAAATAGAGTATCATTGACAATAACTCCAATATTAATCATTTCTATGTGTCAAAAACCTTTAAGACTCTTCTAGGTATTCCTTTTTTCTTTTTTTCTTTTTTTTTTTCCCCTTTGGCCAGTCCTGGGGCTTGGACTCAGGGCCTGAGCACTGTCCCTGTCTTATTTTTGCTCAAGGCTAGCACTCTGCCACTTGAGCCACAGCGCCACTTCTGGCCATTTTCTGTATATGTGGTGCTGGGGAATTGAACCCAGGGCCTCATGTATAGGAGGCAAGCACTCTTGCCACTAGGCCATATCCCCAGCCCTCCTCTAGGTATTCCTAAAAACAACATAGATTTTTATACTTTAGTCACTCTATTAACACGATACACACTAACACTAATTTCTTCCATCTAACTATATTGTGGTGCCTTATGTATGTCCACTGTGCATGCCCCATCTCCAATATACTTCCCAGTCTTTAGTGACCACTATTCTACTCTATTCTTTCATGAAAATGATTTCTTCCAGCTTCTATCCAGTGAGGACATGTAGGATATGTCCTTCTGTGTCTTGTTCATTTTACTTAACATAACCAACTATCACGTTGTTGCATCTGACAGAACTTCATTCTTCTTTGCCTGAATATTATTCTATTATGCGTACATGCTAATTTCCTTCTTACGGTCATCCTTTGTGACACTCTGTGTTTGATATTGTGCCATACTGATTGTAAATACTACTATTAAAAACACAAGAGCAAACATATCTCCTTGACAAAATTGTTTCATTTCCTTCATCTATATAATTGGTAATTTGTTTTAGTCTTTAAGAATTTCCAAATTGTTTTCTACAGTAGCTGAACTGAATGATATTTCTAACAACAGAGTATAAGAGCATCCCATTTTTGAAATGTTTATAGCCATGTGTTACTTTTGTTTTTTGATAGTCATTTTAACAGAAGTATAATATGAGATCTCATTTGAATTTTGTTTGTATTTCACTGATAATTATTGAGTATTATTTCAAGCACTTTTGCCATTTGTGTGTCTCTCGAGAAATATCTAGTCACATAATTTTCTAAATTTTAATTTACTTATGTTTTTACATCTGAGTTGAGTTTCTTCTCTACTCTAGATATTAATACATTACTAGGTAAGTGGCTTCCAAGTCATTTCTCCCATTATTCTACTTGTCTCTCCATTCGGTGGATGATTTCCCTTACTGTGCAGAAGTGTTTTAGTGGGATATCATCTCATTCAATTATTTTTTACTTTAATCTCTAAGTATTAAGGCTAAAGTATAAAAAGTGTGATCATATCAGTGTATAGGAACATTGTTTTTATGATTTCATCTAGTTAATTTTCAAACTTTCAAGTATTACATTTAGATCTTGGATTCATTAGGAATACATTATATTTTATTTATTTCATTTAAAAAATGGAATTTTATTTTGATGAAAAACTTGAGTTTACCATCATTTAAAAAATGAAGAGCAAACACTTCATTTTTCTATCCCATAACTCTTAAGAAAAAAAGCATTAGTAAATAAATATCTGTGAACAGATTAAGGGTAAGGCAGACTGGATAATAAGCCACCTCTGATGATCACTCTCCCCGCACTTGACTCACTTGAACTGATAAGATATGAGCAGCAATCTCACACTAGTCATTCAAATAATACATTTTAATATGAAAAATAGGTATTTGTTTCTTCTGTATATATGTGTATATACAAACATACAAATATGCATGCACACACATGCATGCATACATACCAGTATCATTTATTGAACAGATTCTCCTTTGGCTAATGTATATTGTTCATGTATGTGTCAAAAACAGTTTGCTAAACATATAGGATGTGATTTCTGCATTCTCTATTCTGATAAACTGCTCTATGTATTGAGTTCTGGACCAATATTATATTTCTGGATCACTATAATTTTGTAATGTGTTTTGAAGCAGGTAGTGAGAAACCATTAGCTTTTATCTTTCCTCGAGACAGCTTTAGCTATTCTAAGCTATTTGTGTTTGGGGGTATTTTTTGTAATTTCCATTAAAATTCTATGACTTCTTTCCCTATTCTTCTGAAGTATCATTAGAAGTGCATTTAAATTGTGGCATATTTTGGATTGTAGACTAATTTTAATAGCATCAATGCTTCTAATCTGGGAACACGGGGTAGCTTCCATTTTTGTGTGTCATTTTTAAAGTTCTTTCATTCTGGTTCTATAACTTTTACGGCAGAGATCATTTCCTTGCTTAAACTTATCCTAGGAAACTTTTGTATGCATTGGAAATGGAGTTTCTTTTTACACAAATATTCTTGTGCTAAACTACATGCTCAGTAATGTGCAAGAGTGCATGCGCTTGCTTCCTATACCCCATGAATCTGATGGCATCTTTCTCTCTACTGGGAATTCCTTTTCCATCATGTCTTCATATCTGAATTCAAGCTCTTCTTGGAGGCTCAGATCAACCTACATAGCTTGCCTTGGGCTATCCCCAAAGATTTCTTTGCACTGCTAGCCATCTAGAGCTAGGATACAAGCAATAGTGTATCTGTTGTAGAAAATCTGTAAGCCATTTTCTTCTCTGCACCATGGGCTCCTTGAGGGTACACATCAGTATATGGTTCATATTTCTTCCCAACAGTCCCTCTTCTATACCTCACACAACCGGCAAGAGTAGTAAAGAAAACTATGTGCTTAGTGGGTATATATCTGAATGCTTCACAACATAGCCAATAGTTTTGTAAGATTAAAATGCATCCCCCATCTAGTCTCATAGAAAGCCTTCACTAGGGCAAATCAGAATTTCTGAGTCTCCATTTCTTTTTAAAACGAGAGAGAGTAACCCCATTTTTATTTTAGATTGCCTAAGATATTGACTGACCGAGGCAGATCCTTTAAAAAAATGTTTCTAAAACTATACTTGCAATACAAATTAATTTTAGCAGTGAGATGATTCCTATGCAATTGAACAATAAACCCTTTCTTCATAAACACTTAAAAACTCAAATATAAAATGCAACTGAGGATATGCTACATATGCCATGGCTGTTATGCCAACATGGCCCAGTAATGAGAGTGAACACAGACAAAGTGAGAGAGAGAAAAAGAAAGAAAGATAGGGTACTGGGAATCTGGCCTAGTGGCAAGAGCACCTGCCTTATATACATGAAGCCCTGGGTTCGATTCCCCAGCACCACATATATAGAAAACGGCCAGAAGTGGCACTGTGGCTCAAGTGGCAGAATGCTAACCTTGAGCAAAAAGAAACCAGGGACAGTGCTCAGGCCCTGAGTCCAAGGTCCAGGACTCGCCAAAAAAAAAAAGGAAGAAAGATAGCTAGATAGATAAATGAAAGCATAGACACAGAGAGACAGAGACATGGGAGAGACACAGAGGTAATAAAGGTGAGAAGAAGACTAAAACAATAGCGAAATGAATTCCTAGTAGCCAAATAAGCCATTAATCTGTTTTCCCAGGATGTTTCGGAATCTTGGAAGGGAACCACAAATGGAACCCTGGAGCAGCATTGACTTGCCACATCAAGTCCTTCTGCAAGTGATTAGCACCACATTTTCCTGGGTCTGGTAGTATTAGAAGATCATATTTTTAGTGGACAAAATGTTCTTAAACAAATTGGAAGACATAAACAAGCTATTGTGACATAAGAATTAAATAGTCATTCGCCCTACAAATCCAGTGATATAGGCCAAATAAAAAAACAATCTTAATTTGGCAATACAATAAGCACACATATCCCAATGGTTTGGGTTTGTTCTTAAGAGACTCTTATTGCTCACCTTATTCTATAAACCCAGATATCTCTCCTACACATCTAAAATGAGTAAGGTCCTGCATCCATTACATCTATATATATTCTACAAAAAGTAAGAAGAGTGAGGAAAGGAGTGGGTTGAGGAGGGATGAGTGAGAAGGTTGAAAGGGGTGAAATCAATCAAGAGGCATTGTATTCATAAACTGCTTTGTTAGGTGGCAAGTCTTTGTACAAGTACTTTGTACAAGTACTTTGTACTTTTTAAAAATAATTTAAAAAATAAAAAAAGTTCAAAAGAGCTCTACAGTTTATTGATTATTCACTATCTGAGAACTATTAATTAGAATGAAGACATCAACAAGTAAGGGATTTTGTGGAAAAACACAAGTCCCAAGGGAGACTCTCCAAGGAAAACATCACCCCAATAAGTCAAATACTTTGCTGTCTTCACTCGGAAGTTGTGTGATGGGAGACAATCTGAAATTGCAAATTCTAGCATTCCATATTGGACAAAAGTCCAGGGACTTTGCTAATTTAGCAGAGCTGGTATGCCTAACCAAAGGCATCATTTAGCTGAGTGAGGAACCCATAGCCTCGTCCTGCTTCATTTGGCCAGCTGCCTCTGAAGGTCTCTCCATCCAGAGCACAATGGATTTATTGCTGTCTTGGATTCCTCTAACAGTAGTTGTCTGTCACTTTCAAGTTCAGTGAGATCAGCCTTGGCATTCAAGGATCTCCTTAGGTCTCATCTTGAAGAGCATCTGTGCCAAGCCCATCTGCTAAGGACAGGGTGGCAGTTTCTTTCTTGGCACTTGAGTGTGCAGCCTTATGATACTTCTTATAAAGAGACCCATCTAATGTGTTCAACTACCTCTTCAAGTCCTACTGGCATTTCTTTGGCTTCACCGACACCAGTGGTACAATTGTATAATTCCACAAAATTGTCAGAGTAGTCAAAAATTAAAACATTTCTTAAAAGGTTCATCAACTAAACTTACCGAGAAATGGCCAAATAATCAAAAGCAGCCTACCTCCTCTTTTTGTTTGTTTGGTGTTTTTTTTTTTGGCCAGTCCTGGGCCTTGAACTCAGGGCCTGAGCACTGTCCCTGGCTTCTTTTTGCTCAAGGCTAGCACTCTGCCACTTGAGCCACAGCGCCACTTCTGGCCGTTTTCTGTATATGTGGTGCTGGGGAATAGAACCCAGGGCCTCATGTATACAAGGCAAGCACTCTTGCCACTAGGCCATATCCCCAGCCCCTGTTTGTATTTTGTTTTTTGGGGTTTTTTTTTTTGGCCAGTCCTGGGCCTTGGACTCAGGGCCTGAGCACTGTCCCTGGCTTCTTTTTGTTCAAGGCTAGCACTCTGCCACTTGAGCTACAGCGCCACTTCTGGCCGTTTTCTGTATATGTGGTGCTGGGGAATTGAACCCAGAGTCTAATGTATAGGAGGCAGGCACTCTTGCCACTAGGCCATATCCCCAGCCCGTTTGTTTGTTTTTGGTAAATGAATTTCTATTGAAACACAATGATGGTCATTCATTTTCTTATTGTCTACAGATGCTTTTGCATTCTAATCGCAAAGCTGAGTAGTTGTGTCAAACATCCTATCCACTACAAACCACAAAATACTATGTAGAGTTAGAAACGTTGTTGAACCTAACCAATTTCAAAAAACTCATTTTACGACGAGAAAAATCAAGATTTTATAAGGCTACATACTATTCCCAAGGAGTAAAAAAACATTTCATAACAAGATAGCTAAAGCAGTGTTGGGCACTTGGTATACAATGTTCTCTGCAAATACTTGTTATCTGTAGTGTTTGATAGAAAATCTTATGTCCCTTTCATTTCATAATGAATTGAAATATTTTTAAGACCACATTGTTGATGGTGATGAATTTATTTTTCAAAAATAGAAGGAAATACTGGGTATCATTGGCTCATTCACTTAATCCTAGCTACTCAGGGGGCTGAGATCTAAGGATCAAGATTAGAAGCCAACTCAGACAAGAAGCCCATGAGACTCCAATAAACTACCAGGAAAGAGAAAACAAAGCAAAACAAAACAAAACAATCCAGAAATAGAGTTGTGGCTCAAGAAGTAAAGCAGTAGCTTTGAGCAGAGAAGCTTCAGTTCAAGCCTCAGGGAGGAGAGAGGGAGGAGAAACAAATAAATATTTTCAAAAATGTTGAATGGAGTGATAATGATCAAGAAACACTGTATTTATAAATAGCTTTGTTGTAGAAACTGTAAAACTAAAGAAAAAATAGAGAAAGTATTTATATATATTTATATATTATAATATTAGTTATAATATAAGCATATTATAGTATATATTAAATGATAATTATATATAATTATAATATACTATATTATAGTGATAATTATATATTATTTATATGTTAAAGTGTTTTACATATATGTATATATACCAAATAATTTCAATGCAATATTGTGTCTGTTTACTATTGTTAGTGCCACGAATTAGTACAAACATTTAAAACACCACAACTCATTACCTTATGGTGGTATACATCCAAAGCTTGTCATGGGTATACATGGAATAAAAGGAAATCTATAGGCTGACTTCCTTTCCTAGAGTTGCAACCAAGAATCAATTTCCTTGCCCTCTTCCCTCTCCAGCTAGAGTCTGCCCTCATCCTATGGCTTCTGGCCCCATTCTCCATTTTCGAAGTCACTTCTGTCTCTCTATTTTTTTCTGGTCCCTGTGATAAAACTCAGACTTCCCACATGCTGCAGCACAATGTTTCCATTTGTACTAAAAATTCCCACTTCTCATGCAACCTAACATAGTCACAGTTTACAGAGCATGACAAAGGCTGTCTTTCTAGGCTACTATTCTTCAAGTCCAGCAGTATGCTATAAAGGAAAGTCTAAACAAAATACTATAAAGCTCAAAGAAGGAAAAAAATTCGTCAGTACATGGGTAAGCATGGATAAGAGAAACTGTGACATTTATCAACCAGAGTTTCACATCATTTTCTAAGAAATCTCTCATGTTTTAGCACGATATTCTAGTTTTCAAATTTTACTATATATAAATATATATACATGTATATATATATATATAGTTCTGTACATATTATTCTTTACTTTGTGCAGGTAGCATCCTGCAACCACATTTAGGAAAAGTCTGTATCATATGTTAATGCCTAAGGACAATCAGTAACAAAGCTTGAGTTAGAATCATAGCCAAGTTAGTTACATATTCTTCCTGGCGAACTGCTTTTCGTAGCTCTGCTTTATAGACAAAAAAATAAAATAAAATAAAATAAGCTTTGGAAAGATTAGGAAGCTGCATGGTATGGTCAACTAAGGTCTAGAGAAAGTTACTCCCTATGTAAACAAGATGACAGATAGTAGTATGGTGCTTTTGTGATGGTTTACACTGTACTTCTTTATAAAGGAAGCTGATAAAATCTAATATATGGAAAGAAATCAATGTGATGATTTAGCAAAAAGGGCCAGCCCCATCTACCACACACCTGAAATGACAGAAATCATTTCAAGCTTATTTAGCTCTTTAGATTAAAAAATGCAACTGATATCAAAAGACATACAGCTATGAGTCTGAGTACTATTATTAAGATACAGACAAAAATTACAAGTTTGTTTGGGAAAAAAAACTATAAAGAGCTTCAAAGAAACATCTCAGCAATGATATGTCAATAGAACACAACTGTATTTACAAATTGTAAGGCGTAAACTAAATAGAAATTACCTGGTTTAAGAATATGAGAGTCCCAGATAACTGTAATCATTCAAGTAGAGGCAAGGATACTTGACATGAATATTACAAAGGAAATTTGAGCTTAATAAATGAAAAACATCTGCACAATAGCCTATAAAAGGCCTTTCAACAGAAATGGGTTATGAGTCTATGACTAGGAAGCAATAGCCATTTAACAGCAATGAAACTCAGCGTTGCTTTAAAAACAATAAGCAGAAAATATACATAGAGGCAATGATTAGGAGATTATACTAACTGCATGCAGGTGCTTACTAAGCAGGGTGCTTGAACTTATAGCCTGGATGCTGTCCTTTGACTTTTTCACTCAACCATTTGAATCACAGTTCCACTTCTGGCTTTTTGCCAGTTAACTGAACATAAAAGTCTCATGAACTTTTCTGCCTGGATTGGATCTGAACCAAAATCTTCAGATCTCATCCTCCTGAGTTACTAGGATCACTGGCAGGAGCGACAAGCACTTGGTTCTTACCAAGCATTTGATTTAAAAATAATTGTCTAACAGCAGAATTCTAAAAGGACTTCAAAACAGAAATCACACCAATATTTCTCAAACTCTTCAATGAAATTGAAAGAGAAAGTTCACTACCAAACACATTCCATGATGCCAGTATAACCCTCATCCCAAAACCAGACAGGGACTCATTACAGAAAGAGAACTACAGACCTATTTCCCTGATGAACTGGAAAAACTGGGATTCCAGGGAACATTCCTGAATATAATAAAGGCAGTCTGTAACAAACCAACAGCAAGCGTAATTCTAAACAGTGAAAAGCTAAAGTCATTCCCTTTAAAATCAGGAGCAAGACAGGGATGTCCGCTCTCTCCTCTCCTCTTCAACATAGTACTAGAATTCCTAGCCAGAACAGTTAGGCAAGAAGAAAACATAAAGGGGATCCAAATAGGAAAAGATGAAATTAAACTTTCTCTCTTCGCAGATGACATCATCCTATACCTAAAGAACCCCATAGACTCCACTCCTAAGCTTCTAGAGCTAATCCAAAACTTTGGCAAAGTAGCAGGATATAAAATAAACCCTCAAAAATCAATGGCCTTTCTATATGCCAATGACCCGAAGACCGAGGCCAAAATCAGGAAAGCAACTCCTTTTGCAATAGCCTCAAAAAACATAAAATACCTAGGAATAACCTTAACCAAAGAAATGAAAGACCGCTATGATGAAAATTTTAAATACATGAAAATCAAAATTAAGGCAGAACTAAGGAAATGGAAAAACCTCCCATGCTCCTGGATTGGGAGGATTAATATAGTCAAAATGGCAATATTGCCAAAGGCCATCTACAAATTCAATGCAATACCCATTAATATCCCAACACCATTTTTTAATGAAATAGAGGAAGCAATCCAGAAATTCATATGGAACAATAAAAGACCACAAATAGCAGAAACAATCCTAAGGAGAAAGAACAGTGCAGGAGGAATTACAATACCAAACTTCAAGCTGTATTATAAAGCTATAGTAATAAAAACAGCTTGGCACCGGCACAGAAACAGGCCTGAAGACGAATGAAACAGAACTGAAGACCCAGAAATGAACCCGCAGAACTATGCCTACTTAATCTTTGATAAAGGAGCTAAAAAAAAAACAAAACAGGATGGAAGAAAGATAGCCTCTTTAACAAATGGTGCTGGCAAAACTGGTTCAACACATGCAACAAACTAAAACTAGATCCTTATCTATCACCATGAACCAAAATCAATTCCAAATGGATCAAAGAACTTGGAAATAAAAAAAAAAAAAAAAACAAACAGATACCCTGAAAAAACTACAAGAAGGAGTAGGAGAAACACTTGGGCTCCTTGGCACAGCACGAAACTTCCTTAATAAAGGCCCAGAAACGCTACAGATCAAAGAAAGGCTGGACAAATGGGACTGCATCAAACTGCAGAGCTTCTGCAGGGCAAAGGACATAGCTCCCAAGATAAACAGAAAGCCCATAGATTGGGAAAAGTTCTTTACTGGCCATACAAGGACAAAGGCCTCATATCTAAAATATATGCAGAATTAAAAAAATTAAATTCCTCAAAAACAAAACCTAAAAGAACCAACAGCCCTCTCAACAAGTGGGCTAAAGACTTAAAAAGAGACTTCTCTGATGAGGAAATGAGAATGGCCAAGAGACATATGAAAAAGTGCTCTACATCACTGGCCATAAAAGAAATGCAAATCAAAACGACATTGAGATTCCACCTCACCCCAGTAAGAATGTCCTTTATCAAGAAAACTAACAATAACAAATGTTGGGGGGGGGGGGATGCAGCCAAAAGGGAACCCTACTTCATTGTTGGTGGGAATGTAAACTGGTTCAGCCACTCTGGAAAGCAGGAGATTCCTGAGAAGGCTAAACATAGAGCTCCCCTATGACCCAGCAGCCCCACTTTTGGGCATCTACCCAAAAGACTAAAACCAGAACACACTAAAGCCACCAGAACAACAATGTTCATAGCAGCACAATTTGTCATAGCTAAAATATGACACCAACCCAGATGCCCCTCAGTAGATGAATGGATCAGGAAAATGTACATATACACAAAGGACTTTTATGCCTCTATCAGAAAGAATGACATTGCCCCATTTATAAGGAAATGGAAGAACTGGGAAAAAATTATACTAAGTGAAGTGAGCCAGACCCAAAGAAACATGGACTCTATGGTTTCCCTCATAGGGAATAATTAGCACAGGTTTAAGCTAGTCACAGCATTGGATCACAAGAGCTTAATAGCTATGCCCCTATGAATGCATAAGATAATGCTAAGTGAAATGAACTCCATGTTATAGAAACGAGTCTTATATCACTATTGTAATTACTTTCAATATGCCATGTGAAACCGTAGCTTCTACTGTTGATGATCCTCTTGTATCCCCTTTCTGTGGATATCCCTGCGCTATCACTGTATCTCATCTGAGTACCCTGGATACTGTATATACTGGTATTAGAACTAGGGAAGTGAAAGGGAATATCAAAATTGAGAGACAATACCCTTTTTATCCTAAAAGACAAATGACTACAAAAGCAATACTTGCAAAACCATTTCGTGTAAACCAACTGAACAACTCATGGGGAGAGAGGGAAAGGTCGAGGGCGGGGGGAGAGGGGGTGAGGGAGGAGGTAACAAATAGTACAAGAAATGTAGCCATGACCTAACACATGAAACTGTAAAAAAACTAAAAAATTAAAAATAAAGGAATGGAAAAAAGTAATTGTCTAGGTAAGATCAGATTAAACACATCCTGTTCTGTGTGTACTACCAATTACTGTTCCTAATACGTACATCTCCCTGCCATATTAAAATGGAAGCATTAAATATTCAGAGATTACCCCCAAAGTGACATTTTATCCACTATTCATCCACATTTCTCCACAGTCCAAGTAAGTACTCACTCCACAGTGAGAACTCAGGATTTAAAAATTCCTGAAAATTCTTCCAGAAATCCCTAGACTTGCCTTCATTGAAACAGATTATTCCATTTGGCTTTGGGGTGTGTAAAAGTCTGGGGGAAAGGCAGAAAAACAAGCATTGCCATTGTTAACTGAGATCAAAGTACAACAACAATATTTCTGAAATTAAGGTGTACAACATTTCCATCCCCTACAATTAAAAAAAAAAAAGTAAAGTACCAAATTACCAAGACGGAAAATTCCCAACATAAACAACTAGAGTTACATAGCAGAGAAAAACAAGACATCTAAGTCACCAGAGTTACATGCCCTCCTATTAAGAGCAAACATGCATACATTTCCCACGCAGAACCCTTTCCTTCTGAATAGAATTAAAGGTGCAGGAAATAGTTCCGTAGAGACATTATAGTCCCTAGACAAAACTGAACTAGATTATCTGTTTGTTTATTAGATTATGGCTTTAGGCACATTGTTCTATGCTAAAAGCTCTTGACATGAGCCGACACACATATTCATTGGAATGAAAGCTTTTGTGATAGCATTTTATGGTACTTAGGCTCTTGAAAAGATTTGAAAAAGCAGTCACACAAGGAGGATTAAATCCAATCTTTGGGGCCACCACTATAGGAGGGTCCAGTTTATTTCACACACCTTCATTAGAACATGTGAGATTTTTGCACCTTACCCCAACTGATTCCAATTTATTCACTGTGGAATTTCTCATTTTCACCCACACCCACTCACCTTAGTCACAAACCAAATACCAAATCCTGAGTTCCAACAGATAAAAGCGAAAGAGGGCATCATAGAAATAAAATTCAACTAGGCTTCATTGTTTTCTATTGCTAAAGAAACACAATCCGTATTCTACTTTTATGTACATTTCAGCCAGAGACAATCTTAGTAAGTAAATTCATAGAGCATATCATACCATACCTTCAGATTCCCTATTACATTTATCCAATAAAGGATCATGGCCTCCACTTGAGTTCTAGTTTGAATTATTATTTTCACATGAAACCTTCTTCAGGCTCGAATAAGACATGAAACTAAGACACTGAGTAGCATTCTAAGAGTCTTATCTCAATCTTCTGTAACTTTTAAAGGACTAATGACAGCAGTTAATTCCAAACTGACAGTATGTTGTAAACCTGGGCATATATGAAAATCTACTGAATAAAGAACATAGCTATTAAAGCATGACTTATAAATAAAAAATTATCAATTAAAGCTCAATGACTATATGACCATATAAGATGATGATAAGAAAAATGAGCTCCAAGATATGGAAATAAGTAGTTTTTTATTGTTGTTGTTCTTTTTAATGTATTATGTGAAAGTATTTCTTGTTTTTTCTAGCGTTTCTCTTCCCTATGGTTTAGCCCCTGTTGTCACTGTATTTGATTTTGATACCCTGCATATTGTAAATACATTTATCTGAATTAGGGAAGAGAAGGGGAATATCAAAATGGTGAAACAATGGATAAAGAGTAAACCAATGCAACAGTGATACTTACAAGACAATATGTTGGAAATTAACTGTAAACTGGGTGAGGGGGATTGGGGTGGAAGAAAGCTGGGAGAAAAATGAGGGAACAGGTAACCAGTTTGACAAGAAAAGTACTCACTACCTTATAAATGTAACTGTACCCCTCTGTACATCACCTTGACAATGAAATTTAAATATATATGAAAATTTAATGTGATTCTTTTTAAAGAAAGTAGAAAAAAATGAAAAACTAATAAAAATCTTAAAGATGAGTTTCTTGAGAAAGTGTGGTGATCAAGGTAAATTTCTTTCTATCAAGGTGTTTTAAAAGTCATTTGTCTACATACTTATGATGTGTGTTTTTCTATATGTATACATTATATATATATATATATATATTTTTTTTTTTTTTTTTTTTTTTTGCCAGTCCTGGGCCTTGGACTCAGGGCCTGAGCACTGTCCCTGGCTTCTTTTTGCTCAAGGCTAGCACTCTGCCACTTGAGCCACAGCGCCACTTCTGGCCATTTTCTGTATATGTGGTGCTGGGGAATCAAACCTAGGGCCTCGTGTATCCGAGGCAGGCACTCTTGCCACTAGGCTATATCCCCAGCCCACATTATAAATTTTTAAACTTGAAGTAACCATAGTAATTCCTTCCTAACTGAGAGATGAGTGCATTTATTTACATTTTTTCTTTTATCAATATACCGTTTTACCTTTATAATTATAATGGAAGGAAATGATAAGAAAAAAAACCTTTGGATTAAATATGAAGGTCAACTAGTAAAGTATTTTTTAACATCTTGGTACCCACATAGGTCAATAATTTGTGAAGCTGTTTAATTGGGAAGCTGAACTTTTTTTTTCATTATGTCCGTGTGTCACTTTTTTTTACAAACCATACTCACAGAAATCTGATTCACTATGTGTTATGTGTTACTCACTTCTGTCTTCAAGAGTCCTCAAAATCCTACTGTATCCTCTTCAATTAGTACTTTCTTAAGGTCACATCACACCTTATCAACATGTTCTCAGGAGAGTTAATGCCAAACACTCAATCCATTTTCATTGGCCTCCTGACAAAGTCTCCCTTTCATAGTGGAATAACCAGAATTGAATATCATGTCCCTGAACATTCCCTCCTCTGTCTGCAACTGGTTCTTTATTATACTCATTATGGTCCTTGTCTTCAACACCTTACCAATGTTCTTATAAAATGAAATGTTCATATACAAAGACTTAAATGGAAAGTGTTGGTCAATTCTCAACTAAACACAATTTCCCATAGTTTTATCATAAATTACCTGTTAAATCATAATTAAATAAGCTGGGTCACTCTTCATCTGCACAAGAAATAAAATCAGTGCTAATGATGGGGACACAGGGCTAAGAGAAATGGTTTATTTTAATAAATATTTCATAACTGGACCTGTTTGCAGGAACACAATCTTGGTTTTCAAGTTCTACCCTGTCTAAGAGGGCTCATTAAATCCAACATCCATCACTTGAAGTCTTCAGGAACTGGAGGTAGCATGGAATAGCAGAATGTTTGCCTAGCATAAATAAGACCCTGGATTTGATTACCAGCATCACAAAATAAATCAAGGAGTCTTCAAAGGGCAAAGCAGAGAGAATATTTAAGGAATACCGTGTTCACTCTTTTTGTATAAAAAACTGAATCCAAAGAAATAGTGCCATTCACAAGGGCATGTAGATCATTTGGGAGAAGACCTCTGAATAGATTTGGTTGTGCATACTCTAGGCCTCAGCTACTTTAAAACATCCAAAAAGTAGAACTTGGTTTTGGTGAATCAAAAGATGATTGTAAATTGATAAAGTGATTTAAAAAAAATTTCCAAACCTTTGAATTTGCCATATTGCCCAGTCTGACCTCAAACCATTGCAATCTCCTGTCCTCCCTTCTAAAATGTTAGGCTTACAAGCATGTGCTGCCATATGTAGCTAGCTATTTTTTTTAAATATCCTATCTTTTTTAATTTTCCAAATTTCCAAAAATGTATGAACATGAGAAAGAAACCTTGGAAACCGTTGGCAACAACATGGACAGATAACCTAGGATTTTTTTTCTTGATTTCAAAATGTGTGATTGAGAATGAAAAAAAATACACACACACACACACACACACACACACACACACTATTATGAGGAAAACACATAGGACCTTAAACAGATTGTAATAATATTGACAAGATATTAAGGAGCAGAACTAAGTTTGGTATGGTATGTTGGAAAACACTGTTTCTTTGAGAGGCATCTTATTAGATGAGGGAATTTCTTTCTGAAAATATATTTCAAGAATTTCCCCTGTAATTCCGTACATATAATCACAGCTATGAAGGAGGCTGAAATCTGGGGATTGGACTTTGGAGCCAGCCAGGGCAGATTAATCCATAAGAATCCTATCTCCAATTAACCAGCCAAAAGCCACAAGGGGAGGTATGGCTCAAGTGGTGGAGCACTAAGCCCTGAGCAAAAGAGCTCATTTAATTGTTTCTATGTGTTGAGAACTTTTTTTTTTCAAATTTTTATTATCAAACTGATGTACAGAGAGGTTACAATTTCATACATTAGGCATTGGATACATTACTTGTACTGTTTGTTACCTCGTCGCTCATACCCCCCTCCCCCCACCCTCTTTCCCTTTCCCCCCATGAGGTGTTCCATTCACTTAGACCAAACAGTTTTGCAAGTATTGCTTTTGTAGTTGTTTTTCTTTTTTTACCCTGAGTGTCCCTTTCAATTTCCTAGTTCTAATACCAGTATACATGGTTTCAAATATACTCAGATAATGTTACAGAGATAGTGTAGGTACAACCACAGGAAGGTGATACAAGAATATCATCTATAATAGATGCTACAGATACACATGGTATGTTGAAAGTAATTACAACTGTGATATAACAATCGTTTCCATAACATGGAGTTCATTTCACTTAGCATCATCTTATGTGTTCATAAGGGTATAGCTAATGGGCTCTTGTGACCCTCTGCTGTAACTTGCCTAAACCTGTACTAATTACTCCCAATAAGGGAGACCATAGAGTCCATGTTTCTTTGGGTCTGGCTCACTTCACTTAGTATAATTTTTTCCAAGTCTTTCCATTTCCTTACAAATGGGACAATGTCATTCTTTCTGATAGGTGCATAAAATTCCATTGTGTATATGTACCACATTTTCCTGATCCACTCATCTACTGAGGGGCATCTGGGTTGGTTCCAGATTCTAGCTATGACAAATTGTGCTGTGATAAACACTGTTGTGCTGGTGGCTTGGAGCCCAATAGCTATACCCTTATGAACACATAAGATAATACTAAGTGAAATGAACTCCATGTTATGGAAACGACTGTTATATCACAGTTGTAACTACTTTCAACGTGCCATATGTAACTGTAGCCTCTATTATTGATGATATTCCTGTATCAGCTTCCTGTGGTTGTACCTACACTAGCTCTGTATCTTATCTGAGTATATTGGAAACTGGGTATACTGGTATTAGAACTAGAAAATTGGAAGGGAATACCAAAATCGAGAGACACAGGATAAAAAAAGACAAACAACTACAAAAGCAATACTTACAAACTGTTTGGTGAAAATGAACTGAACAACTGAACAACTCATCGGGCGGGGAAGGGGAAAGGGGGAGAGGGGAGGGGGAAATGAGGGACGAGGTAACAAATAGTACAAGAAATGTATCCAATACCTAATGTATGAAACTGTAACCTCTCTGTAATTCAGTTTGATTATATATATATATATATATATATATATATATATATAAATTCTTTTCTACATAGTGTAACTCCATCACTCACTAGTTATCGCTTACAGATTTCTCAAAGATTCAGGGAAAAAATGATTGCTGCAACCTTTAATAGAATACTGAAATATAATTTTAAACCTTGTTGCTGATGGTTCAAGTCTGTAATCCTAGCTACTCAAAAGGCTAAGATCTGAGAACTGCAGTTCAAAGCTAGCCAGGGCAGGAAAGTCCTACAGACTCTTATCACCAATTAACCACCAAAAAGCAAGAAGGAGAGATGTGACCCAAGTGGTAGAGCACTAGACTTGAGCAAAATAGATAAGGGATATCAGCCAGGTCCTTAGTTCAAGACTTAGTATCTGTACTCCATCTCTCCAAAAAGGAATTATATGCTAATATAACTTGTCTTTCTGGGACGGTGGGAGCTTAGATTATTTCCTATATATCTGTAGAGAATTTCCTGATGTGCCAAACCCATCTGTTTAGCTTATTTATTTACGCCACGTATTTACCTGTACTTAAGCTACATTGCCAAGGTTGGCCCTGTCATTAGAGGTCAAAATAATCACAGTGAATCTTCCAAATATCAGAAAATATTTTAGTCATTTCTACAGACACCAATCCTTATCCTGATCTCCCTGCCCTGGATGCAATTCTAAATTAACCAGCCACTCAAGTCCAGCACAACCTAAAAAGCTTCTGCACAGCAAAGAAAATAACCCAAAGAATAATCAGTGACATACAGAATAAAAGACTATATTTGCAAAGCATTCTTCTGACAAAGGTTAATGTGAAGATTGTATAAGGAACTCAACTGAAGAGGAAAAAGTAAAAATCCAATGGAAAAGTAGGTAGATGATCTGAACAGAAATTCAAGTATATGAAGATTTTAAAAAGTTAATAATTGTCAGCGAAATGTGCATCAAAACCAGAGAAGATACCATTTTCCCCAGTTAGAATGTTTAATCTTAAAAAGACCAAAAAATTAAAAAAAAAGAATGGCATGCTAGTAAGGATGTAAGGATGCATTTTCATATACCATGAGTGAGCACATAAAGTAATATAGCCAGTATGGATATACTCAAAACAAGCTAGAAGGGGCTGGGGATATGGCCGAATGGCAAGAGTGTTTGCCTCATATACATGAAGCCCTGGGTTCAATTCCCCAGCACCACACATACAGAAAACAGCCAAAAGTGGTGCTGTGGCTCAAGTGGCAGAGTGCTAGCCTTGAGCAAAAAAAAGAAGCCAGGGACAGTGCTCAGGCCCTGAGTCCAAGCCCCAGGACTGGCAAAAAAAAATAAAAAAAAAAAAAGCTAGAAGCAGAAGTACCAACTAAAATTCAAGTATGTGGAAAAGATATCTACATTCACTTAAAACAGCATGGTTCACAACAGCTCAGATAAAGAATCAACCTAACATTCCATGAAAAGATAAACAGTTTTAAAATGTGGTACATATTCACAATGGAATAATTTTCAATCACACAGAAAAGAATTCTTTCACTGAAACAACACACAATGCAATAACAGATTCTTGGAGCAGAGCACTGTGTAGATTAAGTCAGGCAGAGAAAGTAAAATACTGTATGTTCCACTTATATTTGGGAGCTTGAAAGTTGATCTGATAGAAGGAAAGAATATCATATAGTGTTTACATGAGCTTAAAAATGCTCTGGAGGATGGAAAGATTATTGTTAATAGCTGCATGTATATAGCTGTGGTTGAAAAGAATTAACTGAATACTTGAAAAAGAGAGAATTGTTAATTTTCCCTACACACAAAATAATGATACATATTCATGGTGATACATACATTGATCACAGTGATATGATTATTAAACATGGTATACATGTCAGTATTAAGGAAGGATCAAAATTGGGGCTAGAAGGGTATTCATGAAGAGACAGGCCAGGTGTAAGTGGCTCACAACTGTAATCCTATCTACTCAGGAGGCTGAGATATGAGAATTGCAATTGAAAGCAAGCTCAGGCAAGAAAGCCTGTGAGACTCTTATCTGCAATTAGCCCCAGAAAACTGGAACTGGCACTGGCTCAAGTGGCAGAGTGCTAACCTTGAGCTGTAGAATTCAGGGACAGCACCCAGGCCCAGAATTCAAGCCCCACCACTGACCAAAAAAAGAGTAAGAAGAGACATAGAAGAGCAAATAAGGCATGACCAAATAAAAGTTCTTTTTAGGATTTAAAATAACTCCATACATAAAAAGTAAAGGGGAAAAAAAGCTATGATTTCCATAATTTGAATGGTTTGCATTATATGATGCAGAAAGTAAAAGCAACAGTCAATAACAAGTCTCCACTCAAGATTTTGAAGAGTGAGCAAAAGTGGTATCTGTAAAATATTATTTTATAATATCCAGAAGTCAAGAATAAATAGAAATCATCAAAGGCTATTTTCTTATTTGTTGTTTTCATTATTCAGTAACCTGCACTTAAGGAAATAGAAAACACCTTATCACCTATCAGCAGAACAAAAAACCAAAACAAATAATGACCTCTCAAGGAATTGCTAAGCATTTTAACTGACAATATTGAGTGAGGAGACAATAGCTTGGCTTTGTTCTATAACAGGTGAAGGCTTTCTGGAGAATAAGCAGAGGTACTGGGGATCAGGCAGCCAAAACAAGTAACTCAGAGCTCCAATATTATCTTTTTTAAGTAATTCTTCAAAATCAGACTGTCCTTGAACCACATGTGATATATGCTTTGCACAGAAGAACAGGGAATGATATTTTCTGATAACAGTAAAGAAACTTAACTAATGTCACGAAAACATCTCTTCTTGGTGGCTAAGACTTGAATATCTTGCATGTCATTCTACTGGTGCCTTTTGAAGAGAGTCAGACAAAGCATACCAGCTTTTCAGAAACATAAAAGGGATGGTAAACAAAATCAGGAACTAGATCAGAACATAACCTTGGAACACAGGCTGCTGCAGAATACGTTTGAGAGCTGAATGCACCAGAGCCTCTTCCTATCCTTTAACACACACACACCACTGCTCAGTGCTCTGTTTATATTCTAGACCATGCCAACCAGCCAATAAAAATACATTAAATAAATGAATTAAAGTTCTCAAAACAACTCTGGTCTTCCATGTCCAATTAGCTTGCTTGCCAGATTTCTTCCTTCCCTCCTTCTCTTTCTTTCTTCCTCCCTTTTGTTTGGCACAGTGTCTCATTATACAGATTCCTCACAAACTCTGAATCTTCATATCACTACCTCTAAAATGTTGAGATTATAAACATGTATCACAATGCCTGCTATAACTGGTCTTTCCATTCCTTGAAAATGTCAGATTACCTCTTGCCTGTGGGTCTCAACAAAGATTAATCTCTGTATATTACTTTCTACCACTTTACCTTATTCTTATAACTTTTCTGATCTATTTTATATTCCATATATACCTGCCTCAAATGAGTGTTTGAGATCAGCTAACTACTACTATCCAACACAACAGTACCTCTGCTTTTCCTGTGCAGCACTTCCTATGGTTTAAAATTATTTGATCATTGTATTTGATCATTGATTTAAATTTATTTGATCAAAAGTATTTGATCATTAACTATTTTCCCAACTAGAATAAAGACTCCAAAAAACCAAAAGTTATGTTTGTTTTGCTCATAATTGTGTCCCATATATACCTGGAAAAAATTCTACAATAAGCTTTTATACAACAGATATTGAAAAAAATCAACAAGTGAAGAAGGATGCTTTGGTAATTAACACCAGTATACTAGCCTGCCAATTTGCCAATGTCATATTCTCAAAAGATTCTGTGTTCTCCCATAAAATGCAGTGAGTAGGTCACATAGCTCTATTACTATGATCCTAGAAAGTCATCTGACTGGAAATGAACACTTTTCCCATTAGAGGCAAATCACTCATCTCCTTAATTTCTAGGTCTTCAGATAACTTAGATTTCTGGGCTTCACTATTCTAATTTATAAAACAGAAAGGATTCAAGCTTTGAACATCATTGTGTGATGAACATGCTTAAAGGATGTAGAAGATATTATCAGAGATAGTTGAGGATATTTACAGGACTAAAAACATGTTTTAGCATGGGAGATATGGCTGATAAGGTATGGTTATTATGTTAATTATAGTACATATTTCTAAAGGTGTCTGTACATATAGACCTCGTTAGCACAATTGACAGGAAGCTATGAGGTACAAGGAAATTACAATAGGAAGTAAGGATAAAGAAAATTAATGAAAGAAAATAAATTAAAGGCAAATAGCAAGGACCTCTTGTATGTAAGAGGTAGTAGTGATGCTCGTGAAGTCATGTGGATGAAAGGGAAGTAGAATAAAAATCTGATGGGCTGGGAATGTGGCTGAGTGGTAGAGTGTTTGTCTAGCATGTATGAGGCCCTGGGTTTGATTCCTTAGTACCACATACAAAGAAAAAGTCAGAAGTGGTGCTGGGGTTCAAGTAGGAGAGTGCTAGCCCTGAGCATAAAGAAGCTCAGGGACAGTGCCCAGTTCAAGCCCCAGGACTGGTCAAAAACAAAAACAAAACATGACCTGGTTCAAAAGAGTCCCCTCCCCCCCCCCCCCCCGCCCACCTCAGGGGCAGGGGATAGGTCTAGAAATTTGTTGCAAATTCTCTACCATTTGAGGGATACAATTCTTTCAGGATTTTTGTTTTTATTGTTCACTTGCTAGTTTTGCTTTTGTTTTGGGGGTCTTTGCTTTCATTTGCCTTCCAAGCAGTAAGGACAATGGGCATGTACCACCACCACAAGCACCTTGCAGATTTTATGACATGAAATTTCAGTTGTCCAGCATTACTTTATATTTTATGTCATCTTAAAACTTTTGACTAAGAAAGGCTATTGAGTATTGGGGGGAGGGGATGGACAGATTTGCTCTGTGTTGTCTCCGAATCCAAATATTCAGAGCCAAGATACAGCATAAAAAGATATGTTTCCAACACTTGGTTCTGCCCAACAAACAAATAGGCTTCAGGAGTAATGAGTCATGTATCACTTAGATGTGTAAGCTGAGTTTACACAACTGTGGATCTAGGATGCAAACTCTGAATGGGAGGGTGAACATGTCAACTTCCAACAAGATTTTTTCAGAAATTTCTACAATTCGCCAAATTTTATGAACATGAAAAATCTAGCCTATACTAAGAAATATCATTATATGTATTTTTCATGAAAGTGTTGGAAATGATGACTAGCATTGCCATATAGACATTTCTCCCTATTTTAATACATGTCAGAGCAATTTTGGCAGGAAACATTTGTCCTTAGTGTTATATCATTTATGTCCTGTGTCTTAGGCAACGTTGACAGAAACCATCCTTCCAATTTAGACACATAGTAAGGATCAATTGTTATTGTCAATTGTTGTAGCAAACATTGGATAGGCTACCTCACTTCAAAAACGAGTTATGGCAAGGTGCCGTAACACATGCCTATAATCCTAACTACTCAGGAGAATGAGATCTGAGGATCTCAGATTTGAGGGCGACCCAAGCAAGGAAAGTCCATGAGACTCTTTGTGCCAATAGAAGCGGAGATGTGGTTCAAGTGTGAGAATGCCAGCTTGGAGCAAAAATGCAAAGGAAGGTACTCAGGCCCTGAGTTTAAGCCTTACTACAGGAACCAAAAACAAAACAAAACAAAAAGTTATATACTATTCATAGGTTATGTATAAGCTTTCACATTCAGTCAACTCGAGCAATCCTCCTAACCACTCAGGAAAGGGGGGCGGGAGGAGGAGAGAATATTACCTCCAATATAAAGAAAAGTGAAATGAATCTCAAAAAAGGGGTTATCCAAATTCTCAAACTACATACAGATTCAAGACACCTGGCAACAAGCACTATGAGCTTTTCACAAGATACCATAAGTAAATATGCTAATATTTTGTGTACTGAAATAATCTCAGTTTATTCTCCTATATGGTTCAGGTTCAAGAAGTATCTCAGAAGCAGGGATGAGAACATAATCCAGTCAAAGCAGGGTGAGGCAGAACAGATTGACCATGCCAGGAGAAAAACGTCTGTATCTATACTCTGTGGCTCTACTACTAAGTGAGACTAAAAAGGTTAGTTTTGCTGGTGTAAAATGTTTTCCTTATATAAAATCTAGTGTTTTTCAACATTGGTTTCATAGAATCATGTGGGAAATTTCATAAAATACCGATGGGTAAACCTACTGAACAACAGTGAAATCAGACTCTGGAGGGTAAATTCCTGGCATAGTTTCTAAAACCTCAGCTAACCTATATAGCCAGGGTGAATAGCAAAGATGACCATGAAGGTTTCTCCAAGAAATTCTGAAGTTCTCTGCTCCATAGGATGACATAGGTAGACCTCCTCAGGCTACAGTCCCCATGTCATGCCATATATTCTATAGCCTCAGCACTTCGGGGGGGGGGGGGGGGAAGAAAAAAAAAAGAACTATTTAAGACATTTGTCTGTAGAAAGGTACCATCCCCTTTTCCCTCTTCTACCACTCCTGAGGTTACCAGAGCACTGATTTTGTAGAGGAAATCTATGGAAATGGGAAACCAAAATGCAGGTTTTAAGTACAAGCAACATTTCTAGAAAGCTTAGACATGAGAGTAACAGCTAAAGGTGGGGCAGGGAGCAAAAGAAGCCATGTGATACCCTAGATGATTTCATCCCACTGCATGGTGAAAACATAGATGTGAATCACAGGGTTGAAGGAAGCAAAGGCTGGAGTGAGCTTACAGAACATGAATGAAGACGATGCACCGAGTGGCCAACATGTCTTGGAATGGACAACGTATTTTAGGCAGTTACTGGGAAATCAAGGAAACTCAGAAGAATAAGGTTAGCAAAGCAGAGTAACATGAAAGTTTCCTACAAGTAAATAAAAATAAACAAAATAAGAATGCAATCATCACATAGAAGCAAAAATCAGAGAGGTAAACCTCAACCACAGTAACCAATAAGTTATAATGGTGCTTTTCAGAAGAGGAAGGTACAGTGAACTATGGTTCAAACCCTGGCTATCCCACCAGCTTAGAGACCACATGGCAGCCAAAGAGACAGATAAGAAAAACTGAAAGCCACCTGCTGCTTTCACTGGTTCATAAAGGCCATGTAAGAACTGAGTGGCAAAAGAAGGTAAACTTGCACAATAAATTCATGTAACAATGGATGATGCAACTGCGCACAAAACATAGAGCTGTTCCCAATCATTTCAGGGGTTCCTAACAAGCCCTTTTAAGACAAGAATAGTGGACAAGACCTTCCTGAAATTTTAATCAGCAATGTCTTCCATCAGAAAGAGGAGAAAGCTGTTTTTACTAGAAAATCACAGTATTATGTACAAAAGGGACAATTTTCCCTGCTTTCCTAGTACAACATGGAAAAAGTGAATAAAATAATTCATTATAAAATAAGACATTAAGTAAAGAATTACACTAAAAAAAAGAAATATATGTAATGACTTATTATGAAACTGTAACCGCTCTGTATATCACTTTGACAATAAATTAAAAAAAAAAAGACATTAAGGCAGAAGGAAGTCATAGCAAATCATTACATCAGTACTACAGTGTAAATGGCTGAGGGGGTTGTTATCTCCTTAAGCTGCTATGTATGTTGTGTATTTGTGCAACTCTCTCTGTGTCTCTCTCTGTGTCTCTCTGTGTCTCTTTCTCTTTTCTCTCAGCACTGAGGTTGACCTCAACAGGGCTAAGCAGGTGCTCTACCACCTGAGCCATAGCACTTGCCTCTTTTTGGTTATTATTTCAAGTACGGTTTTGTGGTTTTGCCTGGGGTAGACCTCTGAATGTGATCCTACTATTCACGGACTCCTATGAAGCTGGGATGATGGGTGAATTTTGAGGAGTCTCACTAACTTTTTGCCTGAGCTGAACTGAACTCATGTTCTTTCTTATGGCAGCCTCTCAAGCAGCTGGAATTAATAACATAAACCACTAGGCCTAGCCTATACATTTATTTCTCTATAGAGTGCCTTCTTCTTCTTTTTTAATGTAAATACCCAGAAATCAATATCCTTGATCCATGTTTATTCCCAGCCCCTAAATAGTAACCAATTCCTGATGGCTTTTCACACACTGTTTAAAGTAATGAGTAAAGAAATAAGCAAATCAATGTATTTCCTTTAATAAATATATAATCCTATTTTGTATAAAATCCAGAGGACACTCAAATTTAGGTATAAAATAGTATATTTATGTGTGTGTTTAACAGATGAACCACAAAGCAAAAATAATGTTTTTCTTTCAAATTTAGAATTTCAACGCACAGTCAAAGTTATAAAACTATTTATTTGGTCCATAATTACATCTTAATTTCTCAAACTTTACTGCTACACTTCATATCCTTTGAACATTATACATTTATAGATAGAAAGCCATACACACAATGGATTATTTGTATTTCTAGAAGAATATAGCTCAACTATAAAAGTGCTGTACAGAACAAAAATATGTCATCCTTGCAGCTTAACATATTGAAATTATTTAACTTTTTTTTCACTTCACAAGAAGTGAAAAATGACTGAATTCCAAAGATGAAATTTCCAGGTTGGAACATTTTAATGAGGGGAGGAAAAACGCAGATTCTGAGCAGGTTTGAGGCAGATTCAAAGGCGTATTTGAAAATTATGCACTGAATTTTTGCGAAGTGAAGCATCTCAACTTAAAGTACTTTTTTATACACATGCTGACAAAATTAAAGGCACGCCATCCTCTGCTGAATGAGAGCTTATTAAAAGTGCTACTGGGAGCCATTTCCTTTAATTCCTTGGAGAAAAGCTAAGGCATGAAAAAATACTTTGTTAATGAATCATATTAAGATTGCAAATGTACAATTTGAAGTCAGTAAGATGGATAAATTCAGGTTCTGATGGCAACATAGTTCTTTCCTGTCATGCACATGGTAGAGCTATAACTGGAACATTTCCTTCCATCTTAAGGATCAGGGAGGATCCATCTAAAGCTGAAATTCGGCATTGCTAATTAGGATGATCAGTTAAAAAGTTCTGAAGTTAGAGGAGTCAAAATAGAAAAGTGAGACATGGTTTGCTCTTAATCAAGGGGTGACAGTCCCAGCCCTGCACAATGGCTCAACATTTCAAATTTACAATACACTTCTACCTAATACACCATGGCAAGTGGAAATGAATTTAGGCCAACACTTTCCATCCTCATCTCCATCTACTGATGGGGAACTGAAATACAAAAATGTAAGTGACCATTTCCATGTCACAAAGTGATCAAATTAGGCCTGAAAACTAGGCCAGTACTGAACTTCTTCACTCTTCACTGTAGCAATAAAAGATGGCTCTACAGTTCATCTTGTGTATTATTTCCATCATAAATAAGAATAGTCATTTCCCTGTGTGAGTGAGTGAGTGAGTGTGTGTGTGTGTGTGTGTGAGAGAGAGAGAGAGAGGGGGAGAGAGAGAGAGAGAAAGAGAGAGAGAGAGAGTCAGTCAGTACTGAAGCTTGAACTCAGGGTCTAGGCATCATCCTTTACTGTTTCACTCAAGGCTGGGGCTCTGCTACTTGAGTCACTTTTTCACTTTTGGATTTTTGCTAATCTCACAGACTATTCTTGCAGGGTGGATTCTAACTATGATCCTCAGATATCAACTTCATGAATACCTAGGATTACAGGCATGAGACATCAGGGCCAAGCCAAAATAATCACTTTTAGTATTTTTGATAGCAGTAATTTTGTGATCCTTTAAGTAAAGGCCCTGTAGAGAAATGGTTTGTCTCCCTTTTGATAGGTTGTATATTTTGCTTTACATATCAGTCACAAATTCCTGGAAAACAAGGTTTAAGCACTTAAAATCAAGTTCTGGGAGGTCACATCTCTCAGAGGTCTCCTGTCCATTGCTTGTCTACTACCTGCATAGAAATTGTGGCTTAAGTTCAGCAATTATTCTCAAAAGCAATTGAACTTATTCCTCGAGTAACATTCTGACCCCTCCCCAATGCCACAAAAAAGCCAAAGAAAAGTATTTCAAGAAGAAATGAACAGTGTTTCATGCAAAATACACAGCCCAGTGCTACAAATGTTAGATAGTATGAGGTTACCTAGGCTACTCTTTCAATTTTAGTTTCTCAACAAGCCAGCTACTAATTGTCAAATTCTGTCCAGAAAAACAGACCAAGAATAAAGGAAAAATGGACACAGGGCGAGTTGTGGGAAGAGATTAATGATAGAGAATAACTGATAAGAAAGGGGGAGGGGGGCTGGGGATATAGCCTAGTGGCAAGAGTGCCTGCCTCGGATACACGAGGCCCTAGGTTCGATTCCCCAGCACCACATATACAGAAAACGGCCAGAAGCGGCGCTGTGGCTCAAGTGGCAGAGTGCTAGCCTTGAGTGGGAAGAAGCCAGGGACAGTGCTCAGGCCCTGAGTCCAAGGCCCAGGACTGGCCAAAAAAAAAAAAAAAAAAAAAAAAAAAAAAAAAAAAAAAAAAAAAGAAAGGGGGAGGGGGAAGTAGATGGATGGGAGTTAATTCCACAGGTTTCTCTAAAGCCCCAAATCAGTACTCCCAACTATCCCTGGATTATGACACAAGGATTTTTCCCACTGATCCACTCACTAACTATACTGTTCTTTCCTAACATTGTTCCCATATACAAAAAATCAACTTCACTGAAATCCAGACGAAATACATCTCCAGGAAGCCTTGCCTAATGTCCCTGATCAGAAAAGTAATATCTTATCTCTTTCTTCTGTTCCCAATAGGCATTGCCTAGAGCACTGTTATAATTCATTTCTCATTTTTTAAATGTCCCTATGAAATTGTTAGGTTTTTTGATAATGGATATCATGTCTTACTGTCTCTATAAACTCTAAATCATCTTATCTGTTGCTGGAACAAAGGAGACTTTCAGTAAGATTGCATTAAGTTGTATTCAAATACTTTAAAATGTTCCTTCCGGCAGTGACATTCTGGATTTTTCTCTGTCCAATTCACTTAATTTGTTCATAGCCTCATTCATTAAGCAGTTATTACTAAGTACCTACTGCCTGCTGGGCATTGTGCTAGACCCCTAATATACAATGGTGGCCCCATGGAGTTTACAGTGGAGTCTGGATGGAAGATATTGATCAAATAATTATACACAAAAGCCATTAGAAACTATGAAGAGTGCTGCAGTAAGTAAGTTCAAAGGGGATTGGAGCTAATGCATTCAACTCTAGCACTATAGCACCAGTAATCAGGGCACAGAGACAGCTGAGATAAAAAAAAAAAGCAGTGTAAAGACCCCTCAGCAATGACAAATGCAGATCCAAGGAAGCTTTACTTATATTCGGAAGTTAAACAACATCACAAAATAAGTGTGAATGTTCGCTTTTATCATCCATACGGGCTTCCAAATAAACACACTGGCCACCTAAAGACTGTGATGATCAGGATCCAATCCTTAGTCTAGAGCACAGTAAATGATGAGCCACAATTTTCCCATCTGAAAAATACAGCACATGGTGTCTACACTGCCAACCATACAATGGCAATCTATAAAAATTTACAGATACTGTAGAAAGAAAACAAAAATGTTATACTGAGAGGTATGTGTTATGTGCACAAAAATATATCCACCCAATGTCTAACAGCTCTGTATGTGCATCTTCACAGATATTCATTGAGAGAGACAGAGATTTTGAGCACGCTTTAATTCTCACTACACTTTTTCATTTACATCACCATTTTCCAATTCTTACTCCCCTCTTTAACTTTTCAATCCTAGCGGAAAAAAATAGGAAGTGGACAAACTGTGTGGAAAACTGTTTGGAACTGATTGGAAAACTGTTCTGTTTCACTCTCCACACAGTCAGAATAAAAAAAAAGGGCCAGTTTGAAAACCCCAAAGTCAAGTGGAATGACTAATGGTGACACTGATTAATTAACATTATCCTGATAAGACCACTGTCAGCAAAAAGTATCAGGGGAAAAAAAATCTGTGACTTTTAAGAGACTATGAATTGATATCTAAGGGAAATGACAGCAAAATGATTACTTAATGTTTTGTCAGCAATCATATAAAATATGAGATGTATACAACTGAAACAACATATTTACATCTTGTTTCCTATATAAAGCAAGCTAATGTGAAACCGCAGCCTTTGCGTCTCTTCTCTATCAATCACAAAGGACTATAAGAAAATCCTAGAAGGAAATGCTACTGCTTTATAAGCAGCAGTAGAATCATTTATTAATGATAACAGTAATTGCTTACTAAGTACCAGGTACTATTAAAAGAATCTTAAATATAATACCTAACCTTCACAACACCATGGGAAGCAGAAACTTATCTTCTTTTTTTACGGAAGAGGACACTAAGGCTCAGAGAAGTTTACTAACTTACCTGTGATCACTTAACACACAAAGCAGCCACCATTTATCTGGCACTATGATAGAAGACAAGGAAGAGTGGGAAAGGGGCAAAACCCAAAGAAAGACATCCTTGATCCAGAGATGAGTCACACACTGGTTCTACTCAAAGAATATGCAGGGAAGCTAAGGCATGAACATAAATAACTACAATACAAAGTATAAGTTTTTAAACACTACAGAAAGAGCACAGTTAAGAGCTGAGGATGTAGCTTAAGCGGTAGACATGTTGTCAAATAAGCATGAGGACCTGAATTCAATCCCCAGTACTACCAAGGAATGGAGGGAAGGAGGGAGGGAGAATTAAGCTCCAAGTCAGGGACAAGGAGCATAGAGATGAATTCCTGGTAGAACAAATTACACAAATAAGAAGAAAACTATTATTCTGCACAATTTTACAAATATGGCTTGTCACCTGATTCCTTCAGGACAAGCCTACAGCCTATGTACAGTATGTGTTTGGTTTTGCTGTGGGTAACTCCGTGACAGAATACACAATCACTAGACTGAAAGCTTTGTAAAGGTGGTGGTATGTTTCTGCTACATCCTCCACATCTAGAATAATGTCGAGAATACACAAGGTTCAAACTTATGGAGTGAACGAATAAAGTTATGTACTCATTCTTTAATGAAAAGTAAGCAAAATAATGAATATAGAAACATCAATGAAAAAGCATAAATGATATTAAACTCCAGTCCCTTACTGATGAAGACCGTGCACTGAAGTGTAACTACAAATGTGGGTGTTTAGGAACTTTTGTTAGATAGCAGGTGGGAGGTCTCATAACCAAGACCACATTAGTGACCAAGCTGGTCAATGACTTCAAGAATACTAAGAGGCAAAACGTGAACTTTGTATTATTCTCCACCATAGCAGGAAGTACAGAGTAAACCACAAACACTGTATTTTCTAGAGCTTTCTTAAGAAGTCGTTGATTTTGTACATGGTGACTGTTTTGTGAGATTGAGGAAGCGAACGATGGCTAACTTCCTGGAGTGAGTCATGACTGTAACCCCTTTTGACTGTAATAATAGATTGGGGAAAATTTCCAGGAAACATCAATTACCACAACTACCAAAATAGAAAAGGTGGCTGGTGATTTAATCACCAAACAGGAGGTATTACTCCCCTATGTGCTTCAGACAAAGAAAACAACGCAAAATTAATTCCTTCAAATTTTCATAGGTATTTCTCGCATACCTACTATGTCCTCTGTAAAAACCAAAAATCTGAACAAAAGAAGTGTGAACTCTGGTGAGTGTCTGTTCACACCTCACTGTTGTATTCATTCTCTTTATTCTGTGCTTTATACTACTACAAGGGCTCAGGTGTGGGTTCTATGGCCTTGAGGATGTGAAGAACCTTTGCTCTGTCTAACATTTGTAAGCCTTGGAGATTTGAGTACAACTGCAAATGCATGCCATTTCTGCCTCAACTGCTTCTTCACCTCCTAACTGGAAGCACACTGTAGTAGTGGTGTGTGCAAGCTCTTGGATTGGGCTACCTGGGTTCAAACACTAGTTCACTACCTAAAAGCTACATGACTTATAGCAAATTATTTCATGTCCAGGGTCTCAGTTGTCTCATCCACCAAGTGACAATAGTAATACTATTTCTTCATAATCTTAACATGACTAAATAAGATGCTGTGTGTGGGTGTATGGGGGGGGGGTGCATCAGAGACACATAATAGTATGGAACACAGCCCACACTCTAGAAATTTTTATTATGGTCTCATAATGACCACTACCACAGTTATCCCAGGATTGGGAGTTTTCTTCATTAGTCCTCAGTTAAACTGCAATGACTGTAATCTTGCACTGGAATCAACCATGGGCTCATTTATAATCTGTCAGCTTAGTCTACTGACCTGACCTCAATGACATTACCTGATTCAACCAAGAAGGTCCTTCCTTCCTCCTCCTCCCTCCCTCCCTTTTTCCTTCTTTCCTTCCTTCCTTTCGCTTCTCTCTTTCCTTCTTGCTTTCTTTCACCCTTTCTTTCATTTTTTGGCAGTACAGGGAATTGAACCTAGGGCCGTGCATATGCTAGACAAGCATTCTATTGACAAATTATTTCTCAAAATCATTGGATCCAATATCATTGGATCTCAGCCGCCTTTGTGGTTTACGCAAATGTGGTGTAGCTAAAATAAAGACTTGGCCACCTAGCCTCACCTACTTCAAACAAAAACCCCTTTTGGTTTTCTTTTATTTATTTTACATATATATATATATATATTGGACAGGGAGGCAGGAGTTGAGTCATGAGGCTTGAACTCAGGGCCTGGGTGCATGTCCCTGAGCTCTTTCTCTCAAGGCTAGCACTATACCACGTTGAGCAATAATATCGCTTACAGTTTTCTGGTTGTTAAACAGAAAAAAGGGTCACATGGACTTTCCTGCCTGGGCTGGCTTCAAATCACAATCCTCAGACCTTAGCCTCCTGAATCGCTAGGATTATAGGTGTAAGTTTGTCTATCCTAACCAGATACAAACTTCTTTGTTTGCACAGAGGCACTTGGCCATGTCTATAATGCTTTATGGCTGAATGGAATTTACTTAAATGCAAGTTGGTAATGAACATATTTCCAGTTTCTTGAATGTGTCTGACTCCTCACAAAGCTATATGCATGAAGACCTTTACTCTCTTTCCTAACAGACCAGGAATGTAGTAAATGTTGAATAAGCTCTGTTATGTCCACTTTAGTAACTCCAGTGAGCCATTGCCAATGATTAAGGGATAAATTCTTATCTTCAGATATTCAATATAAATGTACAAAATTATGTCTATCCCTATTTCAATTTCCTAAAAATGGTAGGCATATATTGATAACCTATAGACATGTAAAGAAAATGGAACTGATGTGCTACAGAGATAAGATCTTCCGAAGGAATTTATGTACATACTAGATGTGTTGAAACATTCTTTACCTCAAGCCCAGAAAATAAAAAAAGAGAGAGAGACCTGCAAGGATTGTGAATTAAAATATATTAGAAGACTTCATATGAATAGCAAATCATTCTTATAGCAGGAACTCTTCTGCAAGGGAGTATAAGCAGGTGACATATGGCATGTCACTCAAAAGCAGGCACTTCAGAACAGAAGCAGCTCCAGTGTGCTCAGAGATATATTCAGGCCTACAGCCTTAAGAAACACTAGACTCAAAGGTTACCTGTCAGTAGCACCAAATATTATTTCAGAAGGTCAAAGGTCATCACCTTACCATACAATCAGCTACATAAATGGCTGAATGAAGTATGGTCCTTAACTGTGAAAAGTTTATAACTTTACCTGTTGCTGCAGCTTCCAGACTGGCAGCCCTTTCTCATCCTTTTAGCTTTCCCCATACTCTGTGCCCCTCAAGTAATAATCCTGGCAATTTCATGTCTCTATTTCAATCTGCCAGGCCCACCTTACTGCTTACACCCTTGTGTTTGTCTACTGTCCTCTGTCACCATACCCAGCCTCTCTCTAAGCCTTCTCAACCTTCAAAACCCACCAACTGTGGCCTATCAGTCTACAGACAGACACCCATCCACTGAATGGGAACACTGGGCCTACCATTTAGCACTTAATGATTTAGTCATTGATTCTTTGATTTTTAAAACTTCAATAGGAACACTTTGAGGTAGTTTCAAATAGCAACAATGGATCTCCAAATTTTATTTCTGTTCTGTTTTTCCATGACAATTATTAAAACTTATACATAAATAGTGAGTCCTAAGTAAATACATGCTTAAAAGAACATTAATTATCCACAGATGATATCAAAATAAATAGAAGTTATTTATGAAAGGGACACAGATTTCAAGTTTTAGCTGCAATGCACATAGCTAGGATAAAAAAAAAACAGATAAGAACAATCAGTGCTCAGTTCTGTCTAGTAGCTCTATTACTAGTGACAATTTCTTTCTGCCTCGGTTTCTTTATATAAAATTAAATGTAAAGCCAGGCACTAGTGGCTAAAATCCTAGCTATTCAGGAACCTAAAATCTGAGGACTAAGGTTTAAAGCCAGCTCTAGCAGAAAAATCCTTAAGACTCTTTTCTCCAATTAACCCACAAAAAGTCAAAAGTGCTTAGGAGAGGAACACAAAGGCATAATGCCTATGTGCATATATGCCTATGACCATATAAACAATTATTTATCAAGCTGGGTGCTGGTGTTTAATCCTAGATGCTCAAGAGGCTGACATCTGAGGCTCACAATTCAAAGCTGACGTGGGCAGGAAAGTCCATGAGAATCTTATCCAAGTGATCACCAGAAAACCAGAAGTGGCACTGTGGCTCAAAGTAGTAGAGTGCTAGCCTTGAGCAAAAGAGGTCAGAGACAGTATATATTCTCTAGAAGTCAATGCTAGAAATAGACTAGCTGATTTTTCAGGAAACACTTCAGCTATAAATTCCAAGATGATAGAAGCAGATGTATTTATGACATTATACAAGCCAAATGAAAGTGGGGAAAAAAGGTGTCTCTGATAGGAACCAAGTCTCAAGCATCCTTGGAATAACTCTAGCACTTTTCTAGATTGCTGACTGTCCAGGGGAAATGGGCTCAGGTGGGCCCCCTTAAAGTTCAAACCAGGCAAGGAATCTTAGGATCTATCAACTTGACAAATAAGAAAACATTTAGCTTAAATAACTGACTCTGAGCACCACAGTACTAGCCAAGGATTCATTCCTGGGGCAGAATTTGTTGTTTGACATCATTTTAGTAAAGTAAAAATGGAAGGCAAGTGCCGATTCTAGACTATTATTTCCCAAAGGATGGAAAGCAACTCATTAATGAGTCATAAAAATCAATTTAGTGTATTGCCAAATGAATTTTTTAAAATACAGTAGAAAATATCCATGTGCAACATATAGAATAAAAACATACTGCTAAGTAAACAATTTGTTCAAACTTTATTGGGGGGGCTACATATAATAATACACACAGATAAAATTGTCAGTAGAAAATTTAGTTATTACTGATCCTTGTATTTAAAACACACACACACACACACACACACACACACACACACACACACACTGAAAATCACTACCATCGACCAAAGTCTGTGTTGATTTAAAAACCAAACATCCAGGAGCAGGTAGTTTGAGCCTTTAATCCTAGCTACTCAGAAGGTGGAGATCTGATCATTGTAGTTCAAAACTAGCCTGGGCAGGAAAGTCTATAAGACACTTATCTCCAATTAACCACCCTAATGCCTGAAGTGAAGCTGTGGATCAAGTGGTGGTGCTTTCACTTAACTCTGTATCTTATCTGAGTACATTGGAAACGATGTATACAGGTATTAGAACTAGGAAACTGAAAGTGAATACCAAAATCAAGAGACACAGGGTAAAAAAGACAAATGATTACAAAAGCAATACTTGCAAAACTGTTTAGTGTAAATCTACTGAACAACTCATGGGGGGAAAGGGAAAGGAAAAGGGAAAGGGGGAGGGGGAGGGGGAGGGGAGAATGAGGGAGGAGGTAACAAACAGTACAAGAAATGTATCCAATGCCTAAAGCATGAAACTGTAACCGCTCTGTATATGTTTGACAATAAAAAATTTAAAAAAAAGAAAAACAAAGAAAAATAACACTCAGGAATGGTATCTAAGCTCGGAGTCCTACACACACACACACACACACACACACACACACACACACACACACACGCACGCACTCACCCCACAGGTGCTCCAAAGCAGACTGCTACATACTTAAGGAGCAATTAGAGAAAGAAAAAGCAAGTCTTATAAAACTAACAGCACAATTCATACAGCTCACATTCCTGCTGAAGTAGAAAACAATTCAGATCTCCACTGAAAAAGGAGCACCCTCAAGCAGGGATCCCATCACCCAAACTGGCCCTCTTCTTCCCATGCACTAGACTCCAAGTTCTGATTTAGGAAGTTAAGAATTCACTCGTTCCTGTCAACCTCTCAGCTCCTTCCCTCTCTTACAGATAGGCAGACAGACAGACAGACAGGATAGATGATAGATAGATAGATAGATAGATAGATAGATAGATAGATACATACATACATACATACATACATACATACATACATACATACATACATACATACATACAATGAACAGACAAAAATCTATTAAAATTGAAACCTCTCTCTCATTCTCCCTCTCTCCTTCTCTCTCCTCTCTCTTGCTCCCTCCCTCATCATCTCCCATTATCCCTCCCTCTGGCTCCTTTGCTGTCATTGTCACAGGCCTATGAGCTAGTACATAAAGACTCAAGCACCTTCAGTAGACTTCAGAATATTTTTTTTTCTTTCTACTTCCCTGGCTGAATGGCTGGGTTTGAGTAATTTTCTTTCTCCTGGGGTTGGTTGCTAAGAGACACTCTATTACTTCTCTTTCTCTTATGACCCGATTACTGTGATCAGCAAAGTCGGCATGCAGACAACATCCTGACATGTCTCATACAAGCTCACTGGGCCAAGTTACAAAATGATGGACTTCCTTAACCCTCTAGCAGCCATCAGAACCAAGATTACTTAAGCTGTTTTTTCACATAGTTTCAAAAGACCTCCCCATCAGCTTTTAGAATGATGACTCAGATGGATCAACTGTACCCAACACTACAGTGGCATATATATTGAAATGTATGCACAGCCAACAACACAAAGGTATCACCTTGTTTCTCTCAAATGCTACATAGCTCTAGTCAGAAAACCTTAAACACCCTAAGTGGAATTTGCTAAATGAATGAGGAGGAATTAAGTTCCTCTTCCCATCTCTTCAGTTAAGTATCCTGCTCAACACTCCTACTCCTACTCAAACACTTCAGAGTAAGTTTACAGATTCTTTCAAAAGATTCTAATAATGACAAAACAGACTAGGAATTAAGCAGCAATATCCCAAGTAAAGGTAAAAGAAAGCAAAGAAGAATCTGGATTTGGATACTGATATCATCGCTGACTTATAGTTTCTTCATATTACTTGGAAGATAAAAGTCAGACATTCAATTATTTTTCTGTCATGTACTACACTGCAAGGTTAACCTGTAATAATGCTTATTTTAAAACTTTTCTTGGGGGCTGGGGATATGGCCTAGTGGCAAGAGTGCTTGCCTTGTATACATGAAGCGCTGGGTTCAATTCCCCACCACCACATATACAGAAAAAGGCCCGAAGTGGCGCTGTAGCTCAAGTGGCGGAGTGCTAGCTAGCCTTGAGCAAAAAGAAGCCAGGGACAGTGCTCAGGCCCCGAGTTCAAGCCCTAGGACTAGCAAAAAAACAAACAACAAAAAACTTTTCTTAATACAAGGCAGGTTCACATATAATCATGTAGAGCATATCTAAATGATTTATTAGAATTTCAGTTCGTCAGCTTAAGGCTCTGATTTCTATCAAAATAAAAATCTTCCTGGTAAAATTCTACTTTGACATACTTTTATCAAAGATGTATTCCTCTCTCCTTTTGATAACTAGCAAGGAAGATATGCCCAGATAAAGATAGATACCAACATTTCACTGTGCACATATTAAACAAACATTTCTTTCATAGACTTTGGAAGTCAGACCATGAGCACAGTAGAATACCCATAGAATTTGAACTTAGATATATCTAAATGTTTAATAATGGAGATCATTATATATTAGCCCAAGAATTTGGACATGTCACTCAATTTCTCGATGTCATTATTTGAATTTTTAAAATAATACCTGGCAGATACCTGGAAGATAATAAGAGTAAATTAAATATTAGAGCTCTCATGAACTGTATGTACTTAAGAAAGTGAACTTATACATTTGTTGGGTACAGAGAACAGAACATGTAAGGATAAGGCCAAGCACGGGAGAGTTGAGAAGGCCTGAGTTAAAAGAAAAAAATGCTGAGGGTGTGCAGAGGGACAGCCTAAGGCCTATTTTTCAACCTAAGCAAATTATTGGTATCTCATAGGAAAAAATTTTACTACAGAAGCAATCAATTGAGCACAAGTCTGTAGTAAAATCATAGTTTCATGCAGTTTTTGACTAGGAAGCAAAGGAAGACATTTTTCAATCACATTTTTATACAACTGGGGAGACTAACCCCACTACTTCAGTGACTTACATAGGGGCCCTAGAGGTGCAGGAAAGTTTTCTTTCCACACAACACGCTTCTATGTAGTTAGAATTTGCCCTGTTCAGTGCTCACCTTTCTGGTGGGATTATTTTTCTTTCTCTCTTTCTCTCTCTTACTTTCCTTTTGACGTTCCCTATTCTGAGATTCTATCCAAAATAGAGTCCAACTCTAGGATGAATCCTAATAAGTCCTCACAGATCATGGCTCTTCATATTTAGTCTGAAAAGATATAATAGGTGGTAGCCTGGACTCCACAGTTCACAAGATGTCCAATTTTCTAACTACAGGTCTTTCATCCTCCTTCATGTTCTCTCCAACTGAAAAACTCCCATCTAAGGCTAAGATGGGACAAGTACACACCGCTATGTGTTCTGGAGAAGAAAAAATGTCCTGGTAGGCCCCAAATGGAAACAGGGCTGCATTGAAGGGTTGTATTGAAGGGCTGTGTTCTCTGCTTCAGGCTGTTTTTCAAGGTAAAAAGCAATAACTCCAGGTGACAATTTCAGTCTAAAAATTGAAAATATATCCATGCAGGATAATTTTTTATCTAAACTATATTCAACATAGAGAAACCTGAATCTGATTCACTGTTCAGGAAGCTATAAATTCACCATTAACAAAAAGAGGCTAACTCAAAGTTTATTTAAAGAAACTTGGTCCGTAGCTCTCTGAAAGAATAAAACTATTTAAAAGGCAAAAGACCTGAAAAAGAATTTCTGAAATGGTCCAATGGCTTGAAAGGAAAAATGCTGGAAAATATAAAGTCTATATACCACCAAAATCACCACCACAAAAGCTCCACAACTGAAGATAAGGATAGCAGATGTTCAAAGACATCAATGATGGAGTGAAAGTTTTTTCAAGTTTACTGACCTTACCCTTATCTACAAGATTGAATTATGCCTATACCTTCAAAGGTTGTCACAAACACATTCAGGAGTTTAGGAGGCTGATCTGCCAAGTGTTTCTTCTCCAAATGTCTATAGACGTGAATCACCTGACTACCACTCGAACTGCATGTTCTTCATAATCCAAACAATCACATCAGAGAGAAAATCACCAAGGTAAGCCTCAGAGTGCAAGGAATGAATGCCTTCACTTCATCATCTGAAATGTACAACGAAAGCTGTAAAAAGCTTTTGTCCACTTTCCCCAGTACCTGCAGGTCATGCCATAAGCAGGCAGTGATGGTGTCTAATTGAAACATGAAAATATCTCATTGCTGGTAATAGACAGAAAGAAAATAATATAATATCCTACTTTCTTAAAAGCAAAAAAAAATAGTCATTCAAAAAGCTGGATGAAAGTGTTAATTCATGAAAAAGGTAAGAAAGGGAATACTTTTCACACACAAAAATAAAATTACCACATATATAATTCTGATCATTATCTTAAAAGTATTTTGCCTCATGAGGAGTCACTCTGAACTCTAGCTGCTCCAATATATTGCCTCAAATTTAAGATTCTTTCCAGCACTAAAAACTCCAAGTTGGCCAGGGGCCAGTGGCCCATGCCTATAATCTTAACTGAGGAGGCAGAAATCTGAGGATTATGGTTGAAAGACAGACAGCTTGGGCTGGAATATCTATGAGACCTTTCTTTCCACCAAAAAGCTGTCAGCAGAAGTGGAGCTGTAGCTCAATGGTAGAACACTAACCAGCCTTGGGCAATGCCCCCCCCCCAAAAAAAAAAAAGTAAAAATAAAAAGCTGAGTGACAATACCAGGATGAGCACAAAACAAAACAAATCTCCAAGTTATTTATTCTATCTATTAACCTTATCTATCTAACTGTGCTACAGGAACCATGAACTTACACTTATTGCCCTCAGAAACCTTGCATTGTTTTCTATGTATAGGGACATTATATTTTCTATGTATAGGGAAATTATATTTTCAAGAACACACATACATGTAAATTAGAATTAAGTATAACTGGACAACACAGAAGAGACTCATGAGCCCAAGAGCTATGTGAACAGTGGAGTGGTGCCGCTTGCCACTTTCTCATTTGTTTAGGAACATGAATTCTCTGAGAATCTGCCAACCTCTCGCTGTATTCAGGAACATCTGCTCAGTTCTAGGGCCTAACCCATAGTTTCCAGAACAGGCTGGATTAAATTGATAAAGCTTTAGAGACCTTGCAATGAAACTGCACGGCTTAGAAGAAAAAGGATCAGTCAGAATGGTAGCATAATAATTTTGAATGGCTTAAAAAGGAAATATCAAGAAAGGAATTAGACATGTTTTTTGTCATGGACAAGGGAAGAGCTAGAAAAAAAGATAGATTTGGGTAATAGCCAGTTTCAAGAAAGCATAGGGAAATGCTTTAAATGTAACATGTGTGAAAATACAAATAAAGTATGCTGTCATGTTTATCGGTTCCCCTAAAACAAACTCAAGCTTAAATAAGTCTACACATTTGTACATGGGACATCACTAATACTGATTCTTACATCCTTCCAGAGAGTTTGAGAAACAATATTGTGGTTTTATTTTTGATGTTGTTACTATGATATAAAACACATGTAACACTTATTAAAAGCATGTCTGGCTGGGCATTTTAAGTTTATTCTCTTAGGAAAGGAGACTTTATCCTAGTTTCTGAAGTATTATGATATCAGGTTTTGTTTTGGGTTTTGGGTTTTGGGTTTTGGGTTTTTGTTTGTTTTTTTTTGCTTTACTGCTATTTTTATTTACATGTTCATTTATATGTGCAATGCATCTTTTATAAATTTAATTTGAACTAAGCCTTCTTAATAAGCCTCTTAATTATTATTTAATCAGTGAATAATCATGGGATTCTCCTTCTGTGTCCTTACCAGCTGTCAGCCATCATGAATGGTGAAGGGGTAGAGTTGCTGCTGTTAGTCAAACATCCTGACTGACAAGCCAAAGCCAATGCATCTTACTACAGTAAAAGCCTGACTTATGTTGTCCATTTTCCCTTCATTGTTCCTTTACCAGATATTTATAAATCAAAGGGGGAGAGAGAGAAAGGAGAGGTCTCAACTGACTAGGGTTGGACGAAAATTACTGAGATGTGATAAAACAGTTGACATTTTTTCTTTATATTTTGTTTTTGTTTGGGAAGACAGGCACTTAGAATTTTAAGTACTAACTAAATCCATGACTAGAAATTATATGCTTGTAAGTCTAGAAGATATGCCTAGAAAATAAGCATTCAATTAAAGGTAAAGACAAACACTCATAAATCCAGAGGTGTCTAAAGACAGAAATGGCGTTCTTTGCCGTTGAATAAGATCAAGAATAGAATGAGAAACATTATATTCTCAGGAACTTAAGAATCCAGTAGAAGAGCTGCCTACCTTTGTGTAGTTTTACATAATGAGAGTTTTTAAAAATGCATGCCTATTCCAAACTAAATTGTCACATTTGGTTTTGCTGCTAGCTTTCTTGTGGTAATGGAGATTGAACCTAGGGCCTTGGGCACATGAGATGGTCACTGCATGAACACCCCTAGCTTTTCGATAAGTGTGATGTTCTGCTGGTGATTCTTGTTAGAGTTGTGGGATTGGAAGCATTAAGTGAACTAAAGGCCCCTGCAAGATAACAGTGACTGTACCCTGTGAACTTTATGGATTGTAAGCCCTAGAAAAATATAAGGTTTATTACATACCTTTTCTACATTAGCTAGGGTCATCAGAGGAAAAGGTCTATGGGTTAAAATATGGGTTATAATTGTTACAGATTGTAACACTGTCATAGAATAGCTCAGGTTCTAAAGGTACATATGATGAAGAAAGAATAGAACCATCCAAGTGGATAAAGATGGAGGAAAAAGGAGCTCACTCCTAAGGCTCTGAAATTTTCACTCTACCTACCTCTGCAACGAATAGACTATATTGAATGGAAGCATAACCTTAGGTTGTTTCTTCTCTTTTCCTCCCTCCCCCCTCCAAGTCCTTTATCTCCCTTCCTAATTTCCTTCCTTTCTTCTCTGAAAATTCTTTACTTGCAAACTCACCTCACCTCAAACTATGCAATGTAATAAGATGTTTACAAAATTCGCTGGGACTTTAAGAAGATTAGCAGATAAAAAGCCTAACAAAATTCTTTTATCAAGGGAAAAGCAGTGGCTTTGGTATTAAACACACTTCTCCTAAATGCATAATAGCAAGTTCCCTATTGAATGTTTAACATTTCCAAGTACCATCATATAGTCTCTTTTTAGTTCTTGAAGTTGTTTTTGAGAATCACTATACCACTAAACCTTGATTTTTCCCCCCTACTATATCATTTACTCTCCTCAACAAAGGCTGCTCATTATTTACCAATATACTCTAAAACAGAAGGGACCAGCAGTAATAAGATTGGCACAACCTGTGAAAAGAAAAGTCTGTCTCTACCCTGAGAAGGCCACAGGAACAGAAAGGTAAACAGGGAATAGAAAGGCAAATGCATTGTTCAAGGTCACAGTGAAAACTGATATTAACCCCAACAGAAAAATGCAGAAGTTTTGACTCTCAGCCCTTATTGTAAACCACTGGACAGTCTCACTTCCTCCACCCACAGAGATGACTTTTGCCCATGAGAGAACAGGTTTCATAAACAATGATCAGAAGAAGATATAAGGGTGGGGTGCTAGGGTCCATACCATAGAGGATTGGTTTTGTTCTTTCTTAAAAACATATAAGCTCAATGTCAGATGTTTTTTAATGAACTTTTTTCTCCAAATCTTACTAGTCAAGTTAGCAACTGTTGATGGCATTGATGGAGACAAATTTCTGCATTCAGGAATACAAAAGACTTAAGAAGATGGAGGGGTACTTTTGATCTGAATACTTAGTTTTCAAAATATAGGAGCTGCTGGGTGGGAGTGACTCATACCTATAATCATAGCTACTCAGGAGGCTGAGATTAGAAGAATGAGGTTCAAAGCCAGCCCTGGAAGAACAATCCTAGAGACTCTTATCTCCATTAACTAGCAAAAACCTGAAAGAGGAGTCACCGCTCAAGTGGTACCTTGAGTGAACAAAACCAAGGGAAAGTAAGAGGTCAAAGCTCAAGTCCTAGTATACATACATGCGTACATACGTACGTACATATACAAAGAGTTGCCTTCTGGGTCAACACCACTAAGCTGGGCTGAAAAGCAAAAGAGGATTTTTCTAGAGTTACTGATTACCATATTACTATTATTATCATTATGTAAAACAGTAGCATATAGGGAATATTAAAAGGTATATATTCCAAAGTGTCTCTGTCCAAGTGATTCAGACAATGTCCTCCTTAAATCAAAACCCACTACACTTTAAGGCTCACATAGTTGTCTTGATTAAATACAGCGGCAGGCTCCAGTTAAAGGGACAATTCTTTTTTGAAGGGAGGTAAAGAACAGAGTAATTGCCAGATGTTTGCAATTTTAGCTATAAAAAGATGACTGCTTTCCATTCCTGAGTATGTTAGATCTCTTTTTCTTTCTACTCAAGCTATTGTGTTCACTAAAATAGGCCACAGCACTGATGAATCATCATTCAAAACTGTAATAATGGAAACAGAACAAATATGACATTATAAACTCACATAGAGAGGGGTAAATTAAAATATGCAGGTAATCCTTATACAGTAAACATCAGAAAACATACCACAGCCTACAAATGCTTATTTTGATTTAGGAGAGTTGTACATGAACTGCCTCTTGATGACCATCAACCCTCAAGTCAAGGTACCAGCAAGCTCAGCACCAAGCTTCAGTGCTCAGTCACCTCAGCTGTATAATGGGGATGAGCACCCGCTGACTGTCCTCTCCTGAGAATAGAGAACCCATATTGTAACCAACTCCCTGTCTTGCCTTTCACAAGCACAGTGCAGAAAAGCAGTATGAACATCTGCTATGTAAAAAATGCAAGATGATTGTGGGTAAAGACCATAAGACTATGTAATTATACAGCACATTAAATACTATAAAATATATACATGGGCTTTGTAATGTAATTATTAAAAACATTCTCTATTACCAGCACTAAATACTCAGTTATCTCTTCTCATTCTGTCTACTAAATTTGGTGGGAAGTAAATGGAAACATGTTTTTAATTTAAGAGGCATTAATATAACTGGCTTGGGAAACTGTGACCCTGTAGACAGAAGATCATATCTTCTTTAATGAGTGAGTTAAGAATCTCTTTGAGGGTTGGATCCTCTTTTGAAAAAGAGATGCATGTGGGCTCTAAGTTTTTTTCATTAATAAAAACTACTAGTTTATACTATGTTGTGTTTATGTATGTTATTAATTGTAAATGAAATTCAATAAGAATACTAATCCTCCAAGAGACAGTCTAAATATAAATCATTTTTACTTCCACAATGATATAGCTCAAGAACAGATAGTTCTGAAAAATCTGTCATGAAAATTCACAAAAGGACATATCAACATGCCATAAAATTCTAGCAAAGAGCAACATCAAACAAATCAATTCTAAAATGTCACATAACAAACACATTGCCATAGTGCCAAAAGAAGATAAAAGAATAATTATTTTAATTGCCAGTATAAACTATGTTTGTAAACTATGTTTGGACTATTGATTAAAAATTATAGAGATGACTCCCAGAGGTAATGTTCATATTTTAATGTTTGTAAAAACAACAGCAATAATAACGGTAGCTTCCATGGGCTAATTCATCATTTTGTACCAGGTGCTATCATTCAGAACTTCCTTTAATGTTCAAAATCATCTTTGAAGTACATTCATCTATTTTTAAATTGAGAGTGCTTTGCTACTTATTTAACCCAGTGTTCACAATTGCCCAGTGAAATTCAAGTGTCAAATCAAAACCTATACACAGAACTCTATGATATCCACATATCTAACAGCTGCCTATCCAGAGCCTTTCCTTTCTGAAGCCTTCCCTCCCCTAAAGAATCTTTCCCTAAGGAGATTCCTAGTTCTGAGTTCTCCAAAAGAGTCAATACATGAATATAAGCTGTATTATTATTGGTTAACTGGTCATCTTCCTATGTCAACTTCTCAGGTGCATCAGGGCTAGTAGCACTTTTTCTTTTCTTATCTATTATAAAGACTTCTTACATAAAAATGGAATGAGATGGACCTTAATTATTCACAGGAAAAGAACTGATGTAAAGGCAGAGGTTGAGATATGAAAAAAATCTGTCCACCAGGCATAATACTGAGAGTACATAGGTCAAACTTTCTAAGTACATATTGTATAACTTGGAGATTTCTTTTCCAGAAAAAAATTATATAGAGGAAACGCTAATAAATCAAATCATTACATACATGTATATGGTATATATATATGAAATATTCAGTGACAAAAATAGCAAATTAAAATATTGTAAGTTCAATAAAACTAAAATCAATAGCTAACAAGTTGAAGCAAGAGGAAAGCACTGACTTAATTAACAGAGATTATAAGAGGTAATTCCCAAGTATGAAATAATCTCTCCTAGGTAACAACTTCTTGAGATTACATTGGCTGTTTTGTGTTTTCATATGTCATATGCATGTATATGTGATTCCAAACAATTTTCACACATTACATTATTTGGTTAATGTCAATTTTCAAACAGCTCTGAATAGTAATCATTAAGGAAAATTAATAGTCATTTTTTTTGCAATTTTATTTTGTGTGTGACTAAAAGAGGTAACGAGCTTTCACAGGAGAGGCAAGGTAATGCTGACAAATATCTCAGTTTTGGCATTCGGAATGTTTAAATTTCAGTTTTGCCTTGTGCTAGCTTTCCATACTATTGACATTATTCTCTTTTGAGATGAAGCTAGAGAAGGAAATATATCTGCACATCAGCTCTTTTCAGGATATAGTACAGCTGAACATAATAGGTAAACAACAAAAAATGGACTTCAGATCAAGACTAGTAAATCCACTATATTTTTTTCACATTCTTAAGTCATTGCTACATGAGAATTACGCTTGTCTTGGCAATAATAAAAATCAGTGGTAGAGACCTAGCACTTGCATATGCGTATGCTTGGCTTTGATCCCCAGTTCCATGAAAAATATCAGTGATTATACACTGAGTAGCCAATCATTAATACATAAGAAAAATGTTAACATTTGATCAAATGAAACTTCTGAATTTATTAAGCCTTACTGTGGACACTTTGAAACTCCTATTTTTTTTTTCATTTTTTTAGGAGCTATACTAATGCAATAACTCTAATAAAGTTACAGAATCCTAGCTGCCATTTACAGGCTTACCATCTGCAATGCTGGCTACTCAAGAGGTCACGTTCTACAGCACAGACAGAAAAAGTTCACTAGACTTTATCTACTAAACTCCAACATATCTCCAAAATAACTAGCAAAAAGCAGGGCTTGCTCCATGGTAGAACATCAGCCTAGCAAGCATGAAGAATGGAGTTCAAAACTACAGTATAGCTACACACAGAGAAATGTTACAGGATTCTGTGGTAATTAAACTAGATATGTGAGAAAGTGTTGTGAAATTTATTCACATGCACGTGTACATACACATTTTAAGTTGTATTGAATTATTTCAGTAAAAATAAAAAACTATTTCATATCTTCTTGTTTCCTCCAGATCATCATGAAGTGATAGATAGTAAAGAAGCAAAACAAAACAATTAACAAAAAACTGTTTAAGCTGGCACACATTAAGCTGCCTTGAAATCGTTTGAGGTAAATTAAGAAGAATAGCTTTTTTCCTCTTTATTTTTGTATTAACATCTTGTATGTACAGAACTACTCCTTGAGCATCAGAAACATCTTGGGAGAGATGGAATGATACCTACCACCAGAATTGGCAAGAAAGTGCTTATTGACATGTTGTATGATGGGCACACTCTTGTTTTTACCCTTCCATTCTGCAGATACTCAACTTCCGAGCACTATTCCTCAAAGGCAGTGGCAGAGCATACTGGATCAGATGGATCTATCCATAGTAAGTAACCCCACTCACACCGCAAAGCCCTGCCAGGAATTCCCATGCACCACTTCAGGACATCAGCAGTATCTGCCAGGGATCCATCCTCTGCTTTCTAACATGTTGTTCCATTGCTTGGCATGTTCTACTGTCTACAGCCCTTTTTTGTCTGGTAAACAACAAGTTCATTCTCCAAGACTTTTGACAAGACTCAGTCATTCCCTCTTCTGTGAAGTTGTTCCCAATTACTCTTGATATCCTTCATATTCTTATATATGGCACTGAGTTGATACAACAAAGACTTAAACAGATTTAGGCGTGTGTGTGGAGCCCATGGTATACCTCTCTTGACTAGCAGACTATCTTTCTTGTGTGAAGATGGATACATGGAGAACAGCATGAAGAAAGGGAAATAAGGCAGACTGCTGGAAGGACTAAGTGTGAGTAGCCTCACCACAGGGCCCTCCCTGCCTTCGTCTGTCCCAGAACTGTCCTCATTATCCAAGTCTATGACTAAAGTCATTTTAAAGAACAGTGATAAAAATACGATACTATGATTTTTTTTTTTTATTTTGCTAGTCCTTGAATCTTCTCTTACTATTTTATTTTTAGATGTGTCACTGGGCACGAGAGCAGCTAGCTCTTCTCTATAATTCTAGTGACTCAGGAGACTGAGATCTAGAAGACTGCTATTCAAAGCCAGTTTAGGCAGAAAAGTCCAGCTAAAGAGCAAAAGGCTAAACTGGTGGCATAACTCAAGTGATAGAATACCAGCAGTGGACAGGAAGGAAGGAAGGAAGGAAGGAAGGAAGGAAGGAAGGAAGGAAGGAAGGAAGGAAGGAAGGAAGGAAGGAAGGAAGGAAGGAAGGAAGGAAGGAAGGAAGGAAGGAAGGAAGGAGAGAAAATACTGAACAATCCTATGGCCTTCAATTCAAGCAAGCTCCTGTACCAGAAGAAAGAGAAAGTGTTAACCAAGTTGTTGTTGCTAGTCTAAAAACCAGCTTTGAAAAATATTGCTTTTATGCCAATGATCTTAACACATACAATGTAAAGAATTTGGGTTGTATGTAAACTGGTACTTTAAGAAATCTGTATATATTCTTATATTTTGTCAATATTCAACTTTTCCTTAGCACAGAATCCCATGAACACTTTACCCAGCTTCTTCCAATGGTAACTATAATATTTTGGTTATAATGCATCATTTAAAACCAAAAAATAACCTAACTCTATTGCTATTAGCTCAACTTCATTCTGTTTATGGTATTTTTAATCTGCTTGTGTGTGTGTGTGTGTGTGAGAGAGAGAGAGAGAGAGAGAGAGAGAGAGAGAGAGAGAGAGAGAGAGAGAGAGAGAGAGAGAGAGAGAGAGAGAGAGAGAGAGAGAGAGCATGCACACAGGTCTGTGCAGTTCATCCCATGTCAGGATCCATGGAACCCCCACCTCAGGCAAGACACAAAACTGTTTCACCCTCAGAGCAAGACTCCTTGCTTTCTCTTAGTAGAAGCATCCACTTGATGTCCCACTCCCCCTGTCTCCTAGCAACAATTAAGAGCTCATCTGTTCTCCATCTCTGTTTTGTCATCTCAAGCATGTCTTATAAATGGAGCCATTCCATATAGTAACTTCTGAAAATTGACTCTTTCTTAAGCTTAGTGTTACCAAGCTCAAGTCATTACATGTATGAACAGTTTATCAAGTTTAATTGCTGAAAAAGTATTATCCCATTCTCTAGACAAGCCAGTTTATGCTTAAACTTCTATGCAATAAGAACATTTGGTTTATTCACTGTCAAGGGGGGAAATTGCTATAAGCAATCATGCACAGGTTTTATAAAAATACAACTTTTCATTTCTTTGGGAAAAATGTCAAGGGGTAAAAGGGTTAAACCACGTGGTTATTATACTGTTTATTTTTGTGAAAAGTTGCCATAGAAGTCCCCAGCCTGGCTATACCATTTTACACATTCCTACAAGCTCAGTAAGAGACTATTTATCCACATCTTCACAACCATATACCATGGTTTATCTTAATTGTTCTAATATATGTGTGCGGATGGTTCATTGTAGATCTCTAAGTTTTTATTTGCAGAAAAAGAAAAAAGAAATTCTATTCAGAGTTAAAACATACAATAAGACAGCATTGTGCGTTTACATTTTTAAAAAATAAAAAGCAAAGAACACCTTACCACCCAAATTACAAGTGATCATTGTTACAATGGAAGGAATGGGTTCCATCACCTTATTAAGACTTATTTCCAACTTCAGAAGCTGAGATCTGAAGATCTCAGTTTAGTGCTGGTGCAGTGAGGAAAGTCTCCAAAACTAGGACAATGAATGATTTTCATTGCTATGAACAACATTCTTATGCAGCTTCTAGAAATGTACTAGTGAATAAACCATCCTCATTTAGGAAGATCATTGTGTGTGTGGGGTGTGTGTGTGTGTGTGTGTGTGTGTGTGAGAGAGAGAGACAGTGTGTGTGTGTGTGTGTGTGAGAGAGAGAGAGAGAGAGAGAGAGAGAGAGAGAGAGAGAGAGAGAGTAATTAGGCTTGAATTCAGTCTGGGTGCTGTCCCTTAGAACTAGACAAGATTGGCACTCTACCAGCTTCTTAAGCCTCTTGCTGGTTAATTGAAGGCAAGACTCTCGCAGATTTTGCTACTCAAGCTAGCTTCAAATCATAATCCAAGTCATGACCAGCCCCTTGAACAGCAAGGATTACAGACTTGAGCTACCAGCCTCCACCTAGGTGATCTTTAAGATACAGAATTTTATAGTTAATAATACTGAAGCACTGTGGTTTCTGTACCTGTTATTAGAGGCAAACAATATTTATCCACATTTGTGGAAAACATTAGTAATAATACTTATATTATTGAATACTTATATATTATAATACTTGTTTATAGTTTAGAATAATTAAGTATAACTGGTATATAGCTATTACTATATGTAACTATATAACTATTGTAATTATAAGGATATAAAATATAATTCTTAGATGCTATAATTTACAACTTTCTCAATATTACTTGTTATTAGTAACAGGAAGCACTGCTTATTAAAGCAAGCAAGTGCATGTTAAGAATGAAAAGTTTAGCTTATGTTTTGCTAATTCAGCCCCAAGGAGAGTGTCTAGCACAAAATCTATTTTATGAAAATGACTGTTGAAGTGATACAAAATAGTAATTCCTTGGATATTTTATGTTCGAAAACATTTTCACACTTATCATTATATTGGATCCTCAAAACAGGCTTGATGATAGTATTATCAGTAACTTAATAAGTTAAGATGACTAGAGTATAAAAGCATTGTGCCCCAGGAAAAGAGGTAAATTCGGTCTTGATAATCTGGGGATTTTGATGTCAACAGAGCTGGTGTCTGTATGCTATGATCTAATGTCAGCCTAAGCATTACTATTTTCCTCTGGGGACTGGGTATATGGCTTAGCGGTAGAGTGCTTGCCTTGCATACATGAAGCCCTGGGTTCTATTCCCCAGCACCACATAAACAGAAAAAGCTGGAAATAGTGCTGTGGCTCAAGTGGTAGAGTGCTAGCCTTGAGCAAAAAAGCCAGGGACAGTGCTCAGGCCTTGAGGCCAAGCCCCAGGACTGACCAAAAACAAAACAAAAAAAACAAGTTATTTTCTCTGTAAGATGCCAATGTAAAGATCAACTAATGTCTCATCCTTTCACGAATAAACAGCTTGTCCTTTTCCCCACGAGGTCTTAAAAAAAAGCAAAACAAAAAACTCATGCCCTTCACTATGAAGCAAATAGATCAGGATCAAAAAGGCTGCCCTGCTTGGAAACGGGGCATGCCAGTCAAACCTGGCTCTCATTAATGCTCATATTTCAGTAATTTGTGACCACATTCATAGTACTATATGCCTTATTACAGCAAACAACCAAGACATCACAACTACTCATGGATGATTGCTGGCAATTTACAGGACTACCAGGGCTGCAATAAAGATGATTTTTCCTTCATATCTCCAGCATCACAGAGAAGAGTCATCTTGAATATAGAACAAAGACAATATATCTCTATAGAGACAGGAAAGTACACTAGACCCTAAATATTTATATATCAATGTCTTCTACCACAGATGACTCTAGAATTAAAAGTAAAAGGTTTTCATCCTATTAAAATCAAAAGTAGGTGACAGCTCCCACCTTTAATCCTAAATACTGAAGAGGATGAGATCTGCAAGATTGTGGATTGAAGCCATACAAATCTATGAGATTCCTATCTCCAAATAACCAGAAAACAAAACAAAACAATACTAGAAGCTTGGCTCAAGTGGTAGAATAACAACCTTGGAAAAAAATTATACTAAGTGAAGTGAGCCAGACCCAAAGAAACGTGGACTCTATGGTCTCCCTCATAGGAAATAATTAGCACAGGTTTAGGCTAGTCACAGCAGAGGATCACAAGAGCCTAATAGCTATGCCCCTATGAATGCATAAGATAATGCTAAGTGAAATGAATTTCATGTTATAGAAACAAGTGACATACCACTGTTGTAATTACTTTCAACATGCCATGTGACACCATAGCTTCTATTGTTGATGATCCTCTTGTATCCCCTTCCAGTGGTTGTTCCTGCACTATCACTGTATCTTCTCTGAGTACATTGGAAACTGTATATTCCGGTATTAGAACTAGGAAAGTGAAAGGGAATACCAAAATCGAGAGACACAGGATAAAAAGACAAACGACTACAAAAGCAATACTTGCAAAACTGTTTGGTATAAACCAACTGAACAACTCATGGGGGGGGGAGGGAAAGGAGGAGGAGGGAGAGAATGAGTGAGGAGGTAACAAACAGTACAAGAAATGTATCCAATGCCTAACGTATGAAACTGTAACCTCTGTGTACATCACTTTGAAAATAAAGGAAAAAATAAACATATAAAAAAGAAAAGTCTTTTTGACGTGAGCTCAAAGTCTTGTGTTCAAGCCCCCATATAGCACTCCTCCCAATAAAAAAAGGACATTTTTTTGTTTTAAATACAGAAAAGAAACAGCACTAAATTGGTCTACATGTTCACAACAATGGTGAGTAAAAATCTTGTCCATTCTAAACAATTTTTACAGACATGTTGCTATGGGTTGTCATCTATCTCCCTCACATATTACATCTTTGTGGGGATAAGAAGTATATCCTATCCAATAAGAATATATAACTTCACATAACCAGAGGTTATTTCTCCAGCTGATATTAATATCAATTATCATTCCTTAGGGCCAAAATGCCTCTTTCCTGCTGATGGTGGTATCTAGTTCAACAAGTGTGTTTAGGTAACCTGGGAAGAAACCTAGTTCAGCTGCAAACTCTTGGATAATGTTGTTGAAGTCTCTCCTTGCCCTCTCAGACTGCTTTGCATATCTGGCAAAGAGAAGGACAGCTTTCTAGTTCTACAATTCAAAGACAATCTGATTAATGCATGAAAAATACCCTTACACAAAAAAAGAAATGAAATACACTCAGCTGTCACCTCCATCAAGATGAAGAGAGTTGTGTATATCCTTATGGCATTCTGTTATAGTGACTATGCCAAGCCCAAGATTAGCAATGAGCTATAACTATTTACCCTCTGTGGAATAGAATAGTAACCTTAAGAGTAGCATAGTAAAATAAGATTTAGCAAATAAAACCTAAATCTAGGATTCCCAATTAAGAAATTTCATCTCACCTCTCTTGATCTATGTTCATAACGTATGTGAAGCAATGTAAACAAAGCTGGAAAAAAGGAGAACTTATTTATATTACACAGAAGTACACAAGGTAATATATTTAGGAAAACTTTGTGAAAAGGGTCAGCTTCTTGAAATTAATTTGAAAAAATATCATAAAATACTTTCTAAAAAATGAAGTTTAAAAAAAGACTCGAGGATTCTGGTCCAACCACTAATACATAGGATCCTTTCAAATTAATAATAATTCTAGATATGGAGGCCAGATCCTACTCTCTTAATACATGGGATTTTTGCATTATTTTCTGGAGGGTGAGGGTATTGAAATGGAACTGTGCATCCAGGCATACAAGCTAGGTGCCCTAAACTTAGTTATACCCCTATCCTTGATAGATGGTTCTTTATTTTCACTCTTTTTTTTTCCTTTTGTTTTACAGGAATGCCAGGGTTTTAAAGTACAACCATGCACTTATAGGCAATACTCTCTCATTTGAGCCATGCACAAGCTATTATGTTTGTGCCTTTGGCCAGCCTTAGACTGTGATCCTCCTACTTGACCCTCCTGCATATCCACAAATGAGTCCATTCAGCTCCAGCTCGTTTATTGAGATAAGGACTTGCTAACTTTTTCCACTGGATTTAATCTCTACCTCCTGAATAAAACTGAGATTACAGACATATGTCACCAAGCCTAGCAACAGGATTGCTGAAAAGCACTTTTACTACTGGTCTCAATCAGTAAAAATAGCAATAACATCTATTCTTTCTACCCCAGAGAGCTGCAGTAAAATATATATATATATATATATATATATATATATATATATATATATATATATCTTTTTTTTAAATTAAAAGGCAATAAAATAGAAATGACAAACTGTAAAAGAATATCACATAAGGGGAGTATACTGAAAAGATCATCAAAACTTAGTACCCTACACATTCATTTTTTCCCAAAAATCTAACATAAATAATGTTCTTAAATTGAATTTGAGAGACTGGTCAATTCCAGACTACAGACAACTCCAAATTTCAAAACATTTTGTGTAAGTATTCACTCTAATAATAGATATAGAAAAATAAAGTTCCAATCAGACCAATTATTGAAAGAGAGAAATAGTGTGTGTGTGTGATTTCAAGGAAGAAAATAATACCTTCAAAAAGTAGGAAAGCTCACATATTTTGTTATTTTCCAAGAACAGATAAATAAATATACTTTGCTGCGCCATCAAAGTTAAAGGTGCTGCTTTGCTTTATAGTATTTTGTTACTGCTTGAAACAAAGAACCCAGATTACAGTGTAAGTAATACTAAATCATAATACTTACAGATCTGCAAAACAATACATTATCATTTTTCTCATCATTATATAATAAAAGTGGATAGGACAAAATTCACATATATAAACATACATATGAATTATATATACTTGTGTTAAATGTATATCATATATTATGTGTGTTCATAATCATGCACATTCACATGTATTCATGGAATCAAATGTACATGATGCTGGACACAGAAGAACATTTGAAAGTGTACTGGCATTCAAAGACAGCTGAGGAAACAGGAATCTTTACAAAACCTGGAAAATAGGAGAACAATAAGAACCAAAATACCCAAAGCATGAATAGCTACTAACTGGGGAGAAAAAAAATCCCACCCCATTTTTAAGTTTGTCAAAATTCTTCATACAAAGGTTATTAGCACAATATCTCATGAAAGAAAATTATAATATGTGTATCACATAAATATAAGTTTAAGTAGGAGACATTTAAGTACATTTCTGCTTCCACAGTAAGAATTAAAAAACAAAAATGCAAACCCCAGAAATTACAGATATAATGCTAAGGTGAGAAATGTAATTGGCAACTTGAAGGCAGCAGTGGTTAAGCAACTCCTGGACTACAAGGCTCAAAAAAATGGGTAAAGGAAAGCAAAAAACAACTGAAAGAGGCAGACTGAAGTCGCAGGCTCGGAATACCTAAAAGCCTTGGTTCAAAAATTCACTAACAGGTCACCTCCCTTCATAAGACTCCATTGCTTTATATAGTTATATAAAGCAGAAATAATAAGAGAAAATCTTAGTGCTTGGCAAATCCTACATGTTCAGTAAGTGCAAGAATTACAGCAGAAGCAATAATAAAATTGTAGTTGAAATGATACAATGAAACATATGTGGAAATCTGAGGATGGAGGCAGTAACTTCAGTGCCAGGTCACACCAGACATTTTGGAGAAAGTGATAGACATAGAACTTTTATAGGGGGAAAAAAAATCCACAGGGTGGCCTATTGCAAATGAGCAACAAGTCAGGAGTTATAGAGTATGCCAACAAATCAGTGTAAACCCCAAGGTTTCTGGGGAATTTGAGGGTGAGTAAAACATAAAAAGTAGAGGCAGGACATCAGGGGAGTAGTCCTTGGTACTAGCACACCAAGTCACAGCATTCACAGTGAAGGAGTCCAAAGCAAATCCACTATGACTTTTCTCATATGTACTACCCAACAGCCTGCTCAATTCAGATGCAATCCACATGATAACATTTGGGTATGTAATCAACTCTTCTACCCACTGTGATGGCTTCATACATTGCCTCTTACTCAACAACTGACTCTGTCTTTCTTCCTTTTTCTATCATCAAGAATTCTACTTAGAATAGCTCCAAAGTTAGAAAATAACTGAGTAATGTTGCTAGTAAACAGATAAAGGGGAAATGTTGACATAACTCCTTAGGAATCTAACACATGGCCCCTCCTGTTCCTGAAAGAGAGATCCTCTTCACATCCCACTTCCAAGCCCCCCCAAATCACTAAAGAATGACAAGCCACCAGTTCCACTAATACCTTAATTACTTGGAAAAAAAAATACAATCTCCTTCAACCACAAGAAAACTCAAGCACTTGCTTTGGCTTTCAGGAGAGTACCAAGGGCTTCACTTATTGTTTGTTTCTATAGCAGCTTTATGATGGCCTTACTGATACAGTTTCTGAGGAAAAGACAGGCAGAAATCCACAGCTATAATATCAGGCAAATTCATAGCTGCAGTACCGGGAAGTTGATGCTCAACTATGGCTACTTCTTTGGTTAACATCTAAAATAGGCTTTAGACATAGGTCCTAAAAACACTAATAGACTAGGAAAGCATTAACTAGGAGCAAGAGAAAGAGAAAGATGAAAACATACCAATAATAAGAAACAGTTCATAGAGTATTGCTAAAACAAATGTGCAAAGATCATCCAAGAAGAAATGGAAAAACATGGAGAAGGTAAGAAACATTTTTTAAAAGAAGGGACAAGTGTTGGGGTCAACTGCACCTTTAAGGGGCCACAGCTGACCTCAGCCTGTCCCTCCCCTTCCTGTCTTTAACAGGAAGAGAAGTCTGACATCACTTGAGGGACAGCTCCTTGGGACCAATCAGGGGCGCCTCCCTTGTGCCCGCCTTTGGAGTATATCTGGGAGGCGGCTCATTTGAATAAACAGAAGCCCTAGAGGTTTTCTCCAGGGGCATCCGTGTTGTTCTTGGCGGTTTTGGGGCACCCTGCGACCACACGCCACCGAGGCTACCCGTGGCCATCGCTCCCACGTGAGCTATAATGGACCACCCAGGAAGGGGCGGACAAGCCTCTACCCCCCCCCAAGCGAGGGGAAGTAGAGAGGGAGAGAGAGAGAGGAGGCTACCCGTGGCCATCGCTCCCACGTGAGCTATAATGGACCACCCAGGAAGGGGCGGACAAGCCCCTTCCCCCCCCCCCAAGCGAGGGGAAGTAGAGAGGGAGAGAGAGAGAGGAGGCTACCTGTGGCCATCGCTCCCACGTGAGAGCGATAAAGGACCACCCAGGAAGGGGCGGACAAGCCCCTTCAGCCCCGAAGCCAGGGGAAGTCGAGAGAGAGAGAGCCCACAGACAAGGGCATAAGTTAAAGAATGGATGGCTGAATCTACTTTTGCTACTTTTTTTTTCCCCCTAAGCTCTCACAATTCTAACAGTCTTCTAATGTTTCCTACAATTTACTAAATCATGGGTTTGAAAAAGCTGCTGGCCTTGATAGTTAAAACTATGCATTGTCAGTCAGGCATTGGTGGCTCCTGCCTGTAATCCTAGCTACTCAGGAAGCTGAGATCTGAAGATCTGGAAGCCAGCCCAGGCAGGAAAGTCTGTGAGACTCTTATCTCCAATTAACCACCCAAAAAGCTAAAGTGGAGCTGTGGCCAAAGTGGTAAACCACTCTACTAAAGCAAAAACCTCATGGACTTGAGTTCAAGCCTCAGAACTGGGGCCCAAACACACACACACACACACACACACACACACACACACACACACACACACACACACACACCAAGTATGCACTCACTTCAACCAAAAAGACATTATTTCAATGCCCAAGTGGTTAATATATCCATATACATGTGAATGCTTAGTTCATTCAAACTTACCCTCATGCAACTAGCTGTATTGATAATGAAACCCCTGAAACTGAAGTTTCACTCAAACTGAGTTTTCACAAATGTATAACTTTATGCTACAGTAACATAAAGTTACCCTCTCTCTTAGGAAAGATAAAAACACCTAGAAGTGGTTAATTACTCTTCAGTATCTTATTAGTATAATTTTCTATGAGTTTCTCATTGAACTATTGCTTGGAAATATTTGGGACATTTACCTGATGGTACTAGGGAAGAACCATTAGATGTTAGGCACTTCCCCAAAGGGGAATAGTGGAGGATAAACGTTAATGTGGTAAAATGGCACTGAGCTATGAAAAAAGTCAAATTTCTAGTTTAGGTTCCTTTCCTATTTTTTATTTATATATCCACAGCCAAAGCGTGCTTGTAAAGTTGTAATCTCTTTCTTTCTAAAAGAAAAGTTGATCTAGATGATCAATAGTCATTGACAGCCCATATAATTATGGTAAATACACAATGAATCCATGAGTTATGTTTTCCCAATAGAACAGTGTAGTCTCTAAATCACCACTATTACCCTGAATATTCCCACACTGGACACCCACCTCCGAAAGACCAGCACTTACCCTCACTTCCAGGTTGTTTGTATGGGTTGTATTTGGGTTTTGGAGCAACTACTGGTGCAAACTTCTTGGGTGGTTGTTGCATAGACACAGAAATACTAGGAGTCCCAAAAGAATGGGTGGTCTCCATCCGTGCAGGCACATGGCCGAGAGGCTCACCAGTGCTTTTGGGTGGCAGCCAAGATGGATGAGACATTGTTGAAATCTGCAATTAAAAAGAAATAGCACTGCTTATACAGAAGCATGAAAATGAAGGTGTTACTTCGCTGTTATTTATCTTGGTCCAAAGTTAATCAATCTTTATGCAGTTCTATGCAAAGAAGACTGAAGAAAGAGGCCCTCCCCCCACAAACAAAAAAAGATACAAGAATGCAAAGGAAGGAAAAGAAGAATGATCAGAAAGAAGAAACAGCCCTGATTTCAAGCCCGAGGACTGGCAAAAAAAAAAAAAAAAAAAAAAAAAACCACAGAACAAAACAGAAAGAAGAAACAAATGCATAGGAGAAAAAGAAGAAGAGAACCTCTGTGTTCTTGACCACCTCACTTTCTATAGTCAACTGTTTTAGTATTTATCCTTCCTAGAAAAGTAAATATGAATGGTTCTCAATTTGAAGAAGTTTCTATGTTGGACACTGGGGGATGTTTCAATTTTATTAATCATCTATTCAAAATACCTACCATAACAATTAGGTGGTAATATCTACATGAAGTGATAAGTTACCTAGGTAAGGTTTAAAAACAAAAAGTGCTATTAAGATAAAGAAAAAGATATGATTAATTCTTCCTATGTAGAGAATAGATGTTTTGCTGTTTAACTGTCCTATTCAGGACACAAATGCCAAATAACATTTAGACCTGAAAAATATGAGTAAAGCTACATAGACAAAAAAAGCAAAAACATACAAACAAAAACTACACTTTACTTATGTTTTGTGTGGTTGGAAACAGAATGGAAGAAAGTAGCTGTCAACAAAACTGAAACGTATGATAGAATCCCAGTGAGACCGCGTCGCATGAACACTTGAGTTTAAACTTACTTTGGAAGCATTAATAAAACACTAAAAGTTCATGGGGATATTAAGTACATAAGTAGACACTTCAAAATGTCACATCTGCATGAGCATTTCTCCACTCAAGCCAACAAAGATTGTTTGGGATAAGGCAAGAGGGGCATGAATATTGGTTGCTACAATACCTGGTATGCATATTCACGTTTTGTGGAAAAAGAATAGATTATCCAATGTCTATAATTCTAAAATCAACCCTACACACAAAGAAATTCTCACAAAGAACTCTCCTGAGCTGATAATGCATGCAAAATTTATGAAAAACTAACTTGAACAACATGGGGGCCGAGAAGCTCATCCTCGATCTTGTTCTGATTAGATCATATACAGTGTGTAAAGAAAGGAACACGAGCTCTCCTCTATGGATGCCTGCCAATCACTCGTCTAGGCAGCCTGCCTGCTGAGGGTGAGCCTCATGGATTGCTGAGGAGGGCTCTCCAGGCCTGATTGCAAGAGCTCTCCAGCACAGGGAGGCCCGGAAGATGCTTTGCACCCACTCGCAGCCCAAATCCACCCAGTAATTTATTAATTGAACTGAATTAATTAAGAGGGCTACATGATTATATCCAGATGTCTGTAAAGACTAAGAACATGAGAAATGCAGGAACAAATGAAGGCCTAAGCTCATGGCATAGCAATAAAGATAGAGAAGGAATAGAAAGGTTGCCTACAGCACCTCAAGGAATTAACACTGCTCTATGCTGTGGATGAGTGACATGACTTTGAGTTCCCTCCTCCATTGCCTTGAATGACTCCAATCTCTCAAAATTGTGAAATAAAGCTCCTTGTCCTCTTCATGTCCCAGAGCATTCAGGAGAACCAATGAGATCATAGTAAAGTGCTTGTGTATTGTACTTTGTAAAGTGAGGGAAAGAGATGTCTCCATTCTCATCAAAGATAAATTGAAACTCACATAAACTATAGTTGGAGAGGCAAGTTTCCTCAATTAAAGATGATTACAGAAATCAATGAAGAAGACCCCAATTGGAAATCAGGTCGAATGGCACTGTAGCCAGCCATACCTTCTTTGCCTCTCTGGTTACATGGGCCCCTCTTTGCCTTCCCCCACTCTCTACCTCTTACATGTCTGCATATATACATAGAAACTTGAAAAGTTTTGAATATCTTGAAAAGGTAGGTACTATATTTCAGACAAATTTAAACCACAAAGGCACAGCACAAATACAATATAGAAAAACAATAAATAAATGTTGCTTTTAGTCAGAATTTTTCAATCTGGTTGAAAATTTAGTCAGGGTCCTTAAATCTGGAAACATTTGTAGGAAAGAAAAAAAGTGCCAAAGCCCAAGCCCATCTCTTAGGTTTGAGAAATACCTATTTTGTTTTTATTTTTAAATGAGTCTCTGTCTTCTACTAAGTGGAGATAAAAGTAACTCTTGCTTTCAGCATGACTAATGTGAAAAGAAATGGGGAATAAATGGGATCAAAAAGGTTTAAATGTTTTAATGCACTATGCACATTTGTAGTATAAAAATTAATTATAAATTTTTAGATGGATTAATACTATCCTTGTAACTTTTCTGTGAAACAAAATTTATTCCGAGGCAGATGCTTTTTAAAATGGATTAACATAAAATGCAGTAGTTTATAGAAACGAACATGAACATTTCCAGAGCAATCCTGTTACTTACTAACTGTGCCATACTGACTTTTCTAGATATACCATAAATACAAAGAAAATGGTAACTTCTGGGAGAGTATAGAAAAGAAAATATGCAAACCATTGGCTCCATTGCCAGGTGAGGAACTCCCAGCTCCATGAATTACCCTGTTCTTCCTCTGGTCCTAGACAGTTTCATTCAAGGCTTATAATCATCATGAAGTCAAGAAATAAAATGGAAGAATCCCACAGAGGCTCTCAAAATATATAAAACTCTATCAAAGAAAAGCCAACACAAAACTTGGCCCTCAAGTAAGCAAGATGCCTATTGCTGAAGGGAAGCAGGGAGCTACTGTACCCAAACCACACCGCTCTTTCAGGAACTGTGTAAGATGTGAAGGAATTCAGGAGAACAAAAGAATTTGTTATTAGCTTCTCCACTACTCCTCTGTTATCCCTATTTATGAGGTGAGTATAGGAATGCCACAGATTGTTTACTGAGGGTATACTGGGTGTTTTTTCCAGTGGCCACTTAGTGCTTCCACCTCCACACTCCCATATAAAGTAGTTTTGCTATTAACCACAACTACCAAATCAAGAAATAAGTTTCAGCCAGGTGCTAGCTGCTCATACCCATAATCAGAGCTATTGAGGAGGCTGAGAACCCAGTATCACAGTTTGAAGCCAGCCTGAACAGACAAGCCCACAAGATTCTTATCTCTAAGTAGCCACCAAAAAGCCCAAAGTGGGGCTACATATAAACACTTAACTTTGAGTCTACACCTATCTTTATTATTACAGTGTTAAGGATTGAAGTGAGGGTCTTTGAATGCTAGGCAAGCACTCCACAGTTAATCTATGTCTCTCAATCTGTTGTGTATACATTCTGATTCAAGTGTTAAAAGTAATTTGCTTAAAGCACTTAGAGTTAATTTCTAGATGACACTGCCTTAGTGCCTAGATCTCCCTTGGCAACTCAAGGCCTGGCTTTCTATAGGTATTTTCTGAATAAATGAGCAATATTAAACAAAGGAATGGAAATTATTACCATTATTTTAGTGGTAAAAGAAACGACAGACACTGGGACTTAAGCAGCTGAAGGCAACATTTTCTTCTTTTAATCAAATGACAGATTCCCAAAACGTCCCAGGATTTTCCTCAACTATTCTCTGTACTTGAAAGTGAACACAGTGTTGAAATTTAAAGAGTTTTCTAATTGTTTATTAGAATGACATAATATGCTTTCCTCTGTGGTACAGCTATCCATACTATTCTACCTGCCTTTATTTAGCTAGAACTGATGCTTTGATCACAATTCAAATCCAGTTACCATGCGTAGCTCAGCTATGAGCCATAGTCTATCCCTCTGCTACCTTTCAGATATAGTATCCTACTCTGAAAACGTAGATACTCATAGATGAGTACGGATGACAAATCTCTTCACAAGCTCAAATGGGGTTATGAAAGATCTTGACTGTGGAAGTAGCCAACACCAAGCAAAACACAATCATCTCCAAATCATCTCTAATTCTCTCAGCTCAACACTAAGGAAGCACAATTCTTTCTTTTTTTGATTCATTGTCACCTGTTTCCCTGACTCTTCAATTCTCCCCACTGTGGGTGGGAGTTTTGGATTGATCTCAAAGATTACCAAGGTATCAATCAAGATTTATTATGCACAAGTAAATAAGCACTTTTAGGCAAACCTTTTCCAACCGGAGTAGGTAAGTCCCTACCAGTGTAATTACGAAGCAGATATGCTGTGACATGTGATAAAGCGTGGGAAGACAGCACTGAAGAATGAGGCAGGCTGAAAATTACACACAATTGTTAGTTGAACAACAAAATGCAATCACCCTTCCTCTGAAGCGTTGGGTCAGATAGAGCCAGAAGGGCAGAGCAGGATCTACCACAGGCTGAAAATGTCAATGTATTCGCTCAACTTCTCTTTACAGACAGCTTTGGTCCAACATTGGCTAAATGCCCCACTCTCTGCATGGACAGCTGGCATTGCTCAGAAGGGGTAATGAGAGAGCAAGTCTACGGAAATGCCAAACCTTTATATAGGCTCTCTGAGAGACACTCCGAAATATTGGAAGCAGGACTAGACTGAGATGCAGAAGACTTGGGTATAATTTCTGACTTAGTAACTAACTGGCTCTTTGAATTTAGTTCCCATATCTGTGACCCTAGATGCCCTTCGCTATTGTAAAGGTTAGATACTCATTTCTATTCCAACCATTTCTCATGTGCCATAATTCCCCCCACCCATAATTCTAAAAGATGAATTAGGTTTTGTATGGGACTAAGTTATAGCTCAAAGGATTTCACAGGCTGGAAGCGATGGGGGAGTGAAAAAAGGTAGAGCAGGAAGCAGCTTTGTATAGAGTTAAGACTAACAAATTCCTTGGAACCATTGTGCTTTCTGCTCCTGGAAATACCATGGGTGACAAGAAAAACTCAACTGCATTTCAAGATCCTCAGTGAACCAGGAAGCAGTACAGAGAAGTGTCAAGTCTAGAATAATAAATATCATCTGTGATAAAGAAGTGAGACAGAACATTCTTCCACCCTGTCCATTCAGTCCATATTCACAATGTCACCTGAAAACAAACAATCCACTTGAAAAACAATAGACCTGGGAAGCCATGACTCTTGAGAAGGTTAAGGAAAGAGCTGAGCAGATACCAACTGGCTTTTTGGTTGCAATAATAATGATCCATCAAGGAAAAGAAATCAGACAACCTTGGAAAAACAAGTTATCAATATTAGCCAGAAACTGGTGACTCATGTCTGGAATCCTATCTACTTAGAAGGCTAAGATCTGAGGATCTCAGTTCCAGTCCATAAGATTCTTATCTTAAATTAGCCACTAAGACCCCAGAAGTGCCCCTGGGGCTCAAGTGGCAGAATGCTAGCTCAGGAACAGAACCCAGGTTCTGTGTTCAAGCGCCCAAACTGGCAATAAAACTGTCTTTCATTGTAAAAGAAAGAAAAAGAATAGAAATCAAGAGGTTGTGAGTCCTAAGTAGGAGAAACATTAAGTATTATTTTTTTTAAAGTTTCAGAGAAACCAGAATATCTTAGGTAATGTTGTAGAGTACTTAGAAGACATCAAGGTCATACCAAGTAGTTCCTCATCTGAAAGGCATTTGCAGTGGGGAAATTTCATAAGGAAGTTCACAACACTGTCCATTGGTAACTAAAGGAATGGATGAAAGGCACTGGAATGGACACTGCACTGAAGAAACTCTTTTCCTCTCACACACATGTGGCTCACTCCTGAAATGCTCAAGAAGCTGGAATCTGAGGATTCTAGAAGGAAAGTCCTCAGCCTTTCTCCAATTAACCACCAAAGAGCCAGATGTGAAGGGCCAGCTATGAGTGAAACAGACAAGCTAGAGCCCAAAGAGTTCAAGAGTTCAAGGGGAAGTTCTAGTGCATGCACATACCTGTGTGCGCACACACACACACACACACACACACACACATCCCTTTGAAGGGATCAGTGCCCATGCCACTGAAATTAGCACAAATCTATGACTCAAACCTTAAACGCTACAACACAATACTAATACTTTAACTTGGATAAAATGTTTCTAATCTCAGTGCCCCCATGACTAAACTAATACACAATTAGCAAGATCATCTCCAAAATTATCTCTGATGAAAGTTTGTTACATTATGCAAAACATAATCCAAAGAAGATTTCTCCCAATCCCTGTTCCTAGCAAAAGATTGTTCTGCGTACAAGGCCAAGAGGTGCAAACAGTAGACTGAGATCCTCTGAGGCTCAGTAAAACTACTTCTGAAACTAGAAATCTGGATTTATAAAGATGGGATTCTGGGTGCCTCACTCATAAAAGTTTTGTCGCTCTGAAAAGAAAATAAAGGAATGAGGAGAAAAGCCAATAATATTATCTTTAATGAAGGCTAGCAATCTGTGTAGTGATTATCTGAAATCTTCGCATTCTAAACCTACAAGTAAGTCAGTAGTTCTCCATGTTAATTGCTGCTCAGTTGTCTCCGTTCCCCTGGCGGCTTGCTGAAACTTGTATATAAACACGTAAACACTGTGTTTTACTTATCTGTTCACCAGTCTGCCATGCCATCAGACAGGCAGTGGAATTTTACTAACATTTAAGGGATGTTTTAATTACTTTAAATTTTTAAATTTGTTTGTAATTTTCACTGGAAATTCAGTTTGACATACCAAGAAAAATAAAGAGGATAATAGAATAAAAACATCTATTTTATTAATAAAAAGGCAGAATTTAATTTTTCTTTAAGGAGTCTAAGTACTATTATTGAGGAGCCAGTGCTACATACATCACTGACAATATTTCAGGTATCTTTGTGAGGCTACGTTTATTCTGTCCACTAAGAGTAATCATAGGTACAAAATGTTGGTGCTGAGCATTGTATGTAAACCTTATGAATACCACAATGCTCACAAAATTATCACCTGCCAACTATCCTCATCATATCCTATTTCAAAAGCATTCTGGGTAGACCAGGTTAGATTTCTACATTTAATTGGGGCAGTACAATCTGAATTAATGTTACTGAGTTCAGACATTATTATTAGAAGTTAAAAGTTGGTATTTTAATTTATACCTCTAATTGCTTTTCAGTTGAAATGTCTGTTTACAAAATAAACAGACTTTTACGGTTTACCAAATGGTTTACCAAAGCTCAAAGTGATGCCACATGCTGACAATCCTAGACACTCAGGAGACTGAGGCTTTAAAAGGACTGTAAATTCAAGGCCAGCCTGAGCTACATATTAAGGTCCAGGCCAGCCTTCACCACAGAGCAAAACCTTATCTCAAGACACTGAGAGAAAATAGACAAAGAAATCAAAATATAGCATATTGCTAAAATTTAAAAAAAAAAAAAAACCTAAATGTCCAAGTAATGGGAAAATTAAACAGTGTAAAGGATGCAGGGAATTTTTACCTTCAAGGACCATGACACAGTTCAGAGTGAATCATGTGGATTCAAATGATATTTTTTGTTCACCATCAATGCAAGAGTCTAGTTATTTCTTAGTATTTCAAATGGTAGTGAAACAAATGAGATTCTCATTACAATGTGTCATATATTCAAATTATGTAAGAATCCCTAGTTTTGCAATTTCACATTTAATAGCCAAACAATTTGAACCATTTTCAACTGCTGACCTTTTTCTTGAATTATGCTGGAAGTTATTTCAAGGTTTTGAAACAGAGATAAAATCTGGCAAAACACTGTCCAATGCAGCTGAGTAAAAACAAACCAGGATGTTTCAGATCACTTTCAGGATCACATTAGTAAAGGGTATTTCCTTTTAAATTTCTCTCAGTGGGAAAATTAGTATTGTGGCTTCTGTATTTTTATCAAATATTGGCCACAATGCAAAAATAAAAAAAAACATAGTAATAAAATAACATTAAGAATGTAGGCACTTGGTTAAAGCTCTGGAGAAAGATATCTATGCATACACAGTTTCATTCATTCATTCATTGATTAAAAAGAAGATCTATGAATCCATACGAATAATCCATTGTTAGTAAGATATTTCCAACATTTGAAATGTAAGCATGATCTGAGTTCACTTGTATATGTCCCATACATAGCCCCTTCCATGGCAGAAAAATGAAACCTACACAGTTCTAGGTAGAAGAAACACATGTTCCTATAAGGATGACCTATCTGCCCTGCCTCTGTGCCGATATCACAAAATCTCTAACATATGGCATGCTTCCAGGTAGTCAAGGCAATTTATTTCGTGCTTAGATTATAACTTTCCATGTTTCAAACTTAATCAGTCCACTTCTTTCCTTGTAACTTTTCTACCTAGCTTCACAGCTTTAGAAAAAAACAGGATTTTAAATCCCAACCAGTAATTTTCCATGTTTTCCTTGTAGAAAGGAAGGAAAGGGGAAGGGGAGGGATAAGTAAAACTACTACTGAATGTGTAGTAGGGAGAAAGGAGAGAAGGAAGAGAAGGAGAGGGAAAGAGAAGGGGAGGAAAAGAGAGTCAATGAGATGGGGACAGGCGGGAAAGAAAAGAGATGAGGGAAGAGTAGAAGAGACGCATTGATATATGTTAGAAGGGCATTTAATTTTTATTCACTGACAGAATATACTTCAATTAGAGGAAAGGATAAAAAAGCATTACCCTATATTACATGATATACTATGCAGATTGAAAACTCACTGTCTGAAGAACAATGAAGATATCTTCCTTAGCTTTATTTTCTGAATGTCCACTATAAGGTCTAGCCTAATAGACGAGATTATTATATAAAAAGAGAAAGCAAATGTAAAGATTTGGAAATACAATGAAGTAACCTCTGGGTTTCAGTCATTTTAATTCACATTTCAAATGCTTCTCCACAGTTCCATTCCACTAGGGAGAACATACATTTCATTTATATTTGCTTTTTTGATACAATTATTAACAATGGCCATTTTCAAAAGTATCTCAGTTTTTATGATAATACACAATTATTTACCTATTGATGGCACTGACAGAATGTGGATTTTGTCACTCTGAGCAACAACAACAAAAAATCCTGAATCTCAAGGTGACTGCAGTTGCTAAGCAGGCAGAAAATTTTTCAGAATAAGAAGAGGAAACTTTAGGAGTTTCCTGCTCTAAAGGCACATGTTCTCAGTGGAAAAACGGATAAGAAGAGTCTAGTAAAGAAAAGGGGAATGAGGTATAGCAGAAATCTAGCAGAAGCTATTATATGCTAATCTACTCACTCAATCCATTTCTCCTAAAGCTAAAAGTGTCACGTTTTCTAAGAAAATCAGATTCTATAGTTCATGTACATCTTTACCAATTGCCCTCCTCCATCTACTACCTCTTTCAGTATTACCAATGACCTCATCTTACCTACTTGGTTAAAAGTGAAAAGGCAATATATTTGCCTGGTTCTTAATTTGAAAGAGGAAATACATGTGTAAAACATGCCCAAATTTGACCACTGGAGTACAAAGGTGGAGGTGGAAGAAATTGCCGAAAATGATTTGACATTTCTAAATATGAGTTACAATAGAGTTTAGGATGAAGTCAGAAGAATTCAATATAAACCCTCAGGTCATAGCTCTATTTAATATTTAAATAAACAACTTTACATTGTTTAAATTCTACATATATCTTTAAGGCTGGGTATGTAAGAAGTGGGAAGACAGAATGGAAAACTGGCAGCCTTTGTTTAAAGCGGAACTCCTATCAAACACAGTTAACATCATTACAGTATTACTTCCTCTAGTACTTTCCAAGATGTTTGAAACCAAAACAGTTGAAACTGTTCTCCTGGTTCAGAGCCTTCATCCTTATGGCATTTTTTTCTGATAAACAGGAATTTCCCATTGGGATTCACTAAAGTAAAACTCACATTCTGTTCTGTTACATAATTAATTACTTTGATAAGTAGAGAGCTAATAGAACATAACTGTTACTCCACCATCAGTTGAGCATCTATTATAGAATCAGCCCCCCAAATAAAAATACTTACAGTGTTAGATATGTCAATGGGCACTCGGGCATACCACACTGCACAGGCTGGCAGAAGAAGAAGGGGAAGGAGAAGGGGAAGGGGAAGGGGAAGGGGAAGGGGAAGGGGAAGGGGAAGGGGAAGGGGAAGGGGAAGGGGGGGGGAGGAGGAGGAGGAGGAGGAGGAGGAGGAGGAGGAGGAGGAGGAGGAGGAGGAGGAGGAGGAGGAGAAGAAGAAGAAGAAAAGAAGACATTCTGCTGTATGCCTTTTGTTCAGACCTGTGATCCTAAAAATCAGGAGGCTGAGACTTGAGGATTTAGGTTAAAATTCAACTCCAGGTAGAACAGTCCATAAGACCGATATCTCCAGTTAACCTTCAAAAAGCCTAAAGTGGAGCTGTGGCTGAGTGGCAGAGCTAGCCTTGAGCAACAAAGCTCAGGGACATTGCTCAAGCCCTCAGTTCAAACCCCAGCACACACACACACACACACACACACACACACACACACACACACACACACAGTACAAAAATACATCTACTGCCATGAGTTCTCTAGGCCATGTTCCTGCTGCCCTTGTCTGTTTCCTATTAGAAGCATTGAGAACCTTGTATATTCAGCAAGGTATCAAGAAGTAAATGTGACAGAGAAGTATCTAGACTCCATGTTAGTCATTTCTATTTATTACTTCTTTATTGCTAGTTCATACATACAGTGCTATATGCTTGAACTCAACTGTTATAGTGATGTTGTAGTGTCTTTCCTCTTTCTTGATAATGGAATATGGACAAATGTTGTGTAGTTCTAGTACAGATGATCAGTTTAGAAGCTACTTTACACAGTCCTTCAATGATTATAAAGCAACAAATTCCTTCTGCAAAATACCTTCTACTTAAAATATCTAAGTGACTTATTCCCTACAGTAAATTCTGAGGGGGGAAAAAAGCTTCAATATCCTCACAATTCAGGGGTTTTTTTCCAATGGGCAACCACAATATTTTAGTAATAAGACTGTATAAATAAATTCTGAGTACCTAGATAGAGCAATGAAACCTTCAGTAGGGAGAAGGGCCAAACAGAGAGCAGACAGAGGAATCTTTCTCAGAGCCCTCCAGATAGTGTGGAAAGGCAGGTATAAACTGGAGAACACCTGCTGAGGTGGACCTAGACAATGGGAATTGAATAGATTTAATCTCAGCACTCTCCACTTGGCTTTCACAATAACTGGCCATGTTCTAACCAACCAAGGGCATTTGGGTGAAAGTCCCTTTATCTATAACAGTGCGCAACTTTTGTATTCAGGAGGGAATTTACTTGGATTCAAATCCTAACAAAACATCTTAAACTTTCAGTTCCCTAAATCTGAAGGTTAGAATACAAAAGATCACAGAACACATTGACATAATGTAGCTCTAAAAGAAATATGAATCCGTGTGACTTCTGATATCCTTCAGCTAGAAGGTCTCAGGAAGAAAACTAAAACCCTGACTAAAATACCAGAGGACAACCCTGGGACATTGCCTAAAGCATGAAGTGCGTGTTAATAAACAAGTATATTGGGCCCTAAATTTGATCCCATAAAACAAAAACCAGAGAATAGTTTTCTGCAGGGTCTCCAACTTCCTTGACAATAGCTGCTTCAATGTTTGAAGAGAAGAAAAACATTTGCACATATGAGCTTCTTGAAAGTACTCAGAGCAACCAAGGGAAGAAAAGAAGTATCAGGCAAATGAAATAATGCTTATATCTCTTAAGAAGAGTCACTAATTTATTCATGTGTCACATGAGAAAAATTCCTGAAACTCATAAAAGAAAAACTTGTGAACAGAAAGAAAAATGACAAGAGGGATTTGATAATATAGATGTGATTGCAGCTCTAGTCCAAGTTCTAATGGTGTTATAATATAGAGAAAGGAATCGTGATCAGAATAGTAACAATGATGTCCAAGAGAAGAGAAACTCCGCTCAGCTCTGTCATAATTGTCTCACTTCCTGTACTCTGAACAACAATGGAAAAATTTCAGGGAGGAGCAAGGCAGACTTTCAACTGGGGCACACTAAAGGCATGGAGCATACCCCTAAGAAAATTATATTTTTACCTCAGTAATAAAAATCACACAGCATGGGTCCTCTAAGAATATCTGTGTAGCTTGTATAAGTGACTTCACCCCCTTTTCTATTCTTGAAAAACACAAACAACTAACTCAGAAGTGAAACGGTTCTTTGAAGAAGCCAAACTCCAGGTTTATTCACATGGATGGTCAAAAATACAAAGGCAGATGCCATCCACAGTTGGATTTCAGGTCCCAAAGGGCAGAGGCATGTAACTAGGCAACCATTAGCTCAAAAATATCCAGAAGGAGTTGGAAGAGGGACAAACTGTAGAAAAAGTACAGACAAAGCTGCTGAGGATAAACCAAGGAAAAACATCCTCCAACCTCATTCTATGGGCAACCAGCCAGGTTAGGAGGCAGGTAAGAACTGAGAAGAAATACAAATCCCAGCTTTGGAGATGAACAGGCACAGGAGGATGACTTCTAATTCATGAAGAAAATGGTAGTCACTTAGTTTCTATTGGACTGAAAATGCCTCTGTCATAGCCAGGGCATTGAGATCTCAAGTGACAAGAAGATGAAATCAGAGAGATAAATTAAACCCACATTTGATACAATGAAGAGATTTTTTTTTACAGCAAGTAAATACACCACACACATGCACACACTTCTCTAAAAATAAACACAAACTAAAACACCCTTTAGGTATCTTTTTCTTTACTTCAGATTCATAAATTACACTGGTAGAAGGTTGTGTCAGGAGCTAACACAATCACATGGTCTTTCTTCATCTGTTTACTGGACATATTATGTATCATCTTTTGGTGCATTTGTCTGACACTAACACAGCCAAAAACTAGGAAAGAGACCAGCTGGACGACAAAGCCTAAAATACTTAGAACTTGGGTCTTTATAGAAAAATCTTAGCCAGAAGCCCATGGCTCACGCCTGTAAAACTAGTTAATCAGGAGGCTGAGATCTGAGGATCACAGTTTGAAGTTTCCAGGGAAGGAAAGTCCATGAGACTCTTATTTCCGATAAACTACTCAGAAAAAGCCGGAAGTAGCACTCTGACTCATGTAGTAGAGTGCTACCCTTGAGTAAATGGAGATCAGGGGCAGTGCAAAGGCCCAGAGTTCAAGTACCAGGACCAGTGAGAAAGACAGAGAAAGAAGTGTGTGTATGTGTGTGGGGGGGGGGGTGGGGAAGAGGGGGGAGAACGTGAAGATCCCAAATGCAAACATTCAGTTATTTCTAATTACTAAAAAGCTGAATCTCTTCCTTTTTAATGTATTTTGTTAGTTTTAAACATTCCATTGACAATGGGTTTATGCTGATAGATAATCATGATGCTACCCTTTTATGAATGCTTACCACTATCCATTTGCCAGGAAAACAATCTCACCTTTTCAAAAGGTTTTCAGGTGGTTCTTTGACTATATATTAAATTACATGTAGAAGAGCTGTCTTTTGAGTAGTTTATGATAAAAACAGTCTTTTCTCTCTCCCAGCACCAAAACATTCCTATTTCAATGAGGGTTACTTTTTAATGTGCTTTTGCATCAAGCCTAACTGGTCCCTACTTCTCCTCATCCTTGCTGTTCAGAATTCTTTAGCTACTTTACTGTTTCATTACCAAGATAATTTTAGGATTTTGTTGTTAAAATGCAAGAGCAATTAACTTGAAAATTATACAGAGAACTCAAGAATCTCTATTAGGATAACATACAGCTCTCAACCTGTCCAAGGGGTCAAAAATACTTGACATATTTTTTTAAAGGCAAGCATAGGTCCCATGGTTTCCTTTTTTTGGCTATGGATAAGATTCTAAAAACAGCAAATTATTCATGTTCAAATGAGCTAGAAAAAATACAACTCAACATGTGACATAGGGACTCATATTTGACCTTATAAAAGCCAGAAATATGAATAGTAAAAAGCAACATATTTTATGCTGGTGTAATTGGGGACACATTAGATCATAGATTCCTGTCAACATTACAGCAACATCCCATTCCCTAGAGAAAATAAGTCATCAGTAAATATAAATAACTATAAAATGTTGAACTCTGACCCTGTGTGTCAACTCCTAAACATCATATTTAAAATTTCTGAAGAAGCTATACTTACACACAAAAATGTTGGTATAGAAAAAATGTTCAAAAACAGTATACTTAACTAAGGTATGTATAGCCACTCTGGGAAATATTAAAGATGCTAAAAGTAGAATTGTTCAAAAAAATGAGGCAATATCAAAAATGCTTAATGTATAATATTCAAATACACAGTAGTAGAGCTAATTTATATAAGCAGCTAAATACTGAAAAATAAAAGCTAACCACCAAAACAGCCTATCCAAAAATAAAAGATTGGTACCTGTATTTAGGTCAGTTTATGTGTGACATTTTTCTTTTCATTTAAACTCAGTTTTCATTTGAACATGTTACAATGTCCTATAAGCCAAAACCAATGTGCAGCAATTCTTGATTGCCTAATGGATCAAAAATTTTGTAATTTACATGTTAATGAAAGTGAGGAAATGAACTAAGAAATTTAAGGGGACACTCAAAGACTGGCAGAAGAGACCACAAGCAAATGGGAATACAACTGAGATCCCAAAATTTGGGACAAAATTTATAGCCATATTATTGTAAAGGTAAAGCGACTCTGGGATGATTACAATGTTTTCCTATATTATAAATGAGTAAATCAACATAGCAATGTTCAGTTATCTCTTTTTTTAATTTCTATAAATTATGATTTTATTTTTTTCTGAATAATTACTTTTTTATTGTCAAAGTAATGTACAGAAGGGTTACGGTTTCATACGTAAGGCAGTGGGTACATTTATTGTACAATTTCCTTTAAAATGCCACATGCTTGATTTTCTCGAGTGTGTCTTAAAATTGTCTTAAATACTACATAGTAGTGGACATTGAGTAATGTTGAACAAAAGCCTGCTGTTTGTTTGCCTATCTCTCTATTATTATGTTTAAAAACACAATCTCCTTCTAATAATTTCTATGCTAAGTTTCTGTACTAAGTTGAGTCTTGTCTTTGAATGTTTATTTTAAAAGCCTAAAAAAATCTTAATTTACAGTGTCAACACTTTAGGGAGAAATTGTATATGAAATTCAAAAGCTAATGAGAAATATTTCCTTGATTTTCTTTCTGCAATTCGACAATAAACTTAGCAGGAGGGTTTGACAGACTTTTATAACAGAAAGAATAATTATAATTAATGCCTAGTATAGACATCGATATACAATCTAATAAACCTAATGATAACATTTGTAGTCCATATCTACTCTAATGTTCTATAAAGTTTTGAACAGTTGTAATTAGGTCTCAGTGGAGGTACTATTTGAAAGGAATAAGGAAAGAGAATTCATAAGATAAGAGATAGTCTTAAATGGGTAAGAAGGCAGAGAGATTGTGTGTGTGTTTGTGTGTGTGTGTCTGTGTGTGTGTCTGTGTGTGTGTGTGCCATGACTTAAATATTTTCTACTAAAGGTACTCATTTCAGTCTTTGGGGGAGATGGTGCCTGAATTTGAATACATGGTGCTGTACATGCTAGGCAAATGCTCTAAACACTTGAGCCACACATCTAGCCCTATATATCTCTTTACCCTGGTAAGTCAGAGAACCTATTCCTGCTATTTCTCCTATGTAGCTAGCATGACAGGCCTGAATGCGTTACCATGATTCGTTGTCTTTGACATGGTAATCTCCAAAGCATTTAGCCCAGCCTAGCCTCAAACTGCAATCTTCAATTCTCTGTCTCCTAGAAGAGGATTACAGGCATGAACCACACTGCCCAGCTTGAAGTAGGCTTTTTAACTAGTACATAACTGATATTAAGATTGTTTTTAGGGGCTAGGAATATGGCCTAATGGCAAGAGCACTTGCCTCGTATACATGAAGCCCTGGGTTCGATTCCTCAGTACCACATATATAGAAAAGGCCAGAAGAGGTGCTGTGGCTCAAGTGGCAGAGTGCTAGCCTTGAACAAAAAGAAGCCAAGGACAGTGCTCAGGCCCTGAGTCCAAGCGCCAACACTGGCCAAAGAAAAGAAGAGGAAGAGGAAGAGGAAGAGGAAGAAGAAGAAGAAGAAGAAGAAGAAGAAGAAGAAGAAGAAGAAGAAGAAGAAGAAGAAGAAGAAGAAGAAGAAGAAGAAGAAGAAGAAGAAGCAGAAGAAGCAGCAGCAGCAGCTCAGGCCCTGAGTCCAAGCGCCAAGACTGGCCAAAGAAAAGAAGAGGAAGAGGAAGAGGAGAGGAGGAGGAAGAAGAAGAAGAAGAAGAAGAAGAAGAAGAAGAAGAAGAAGAAGAAGAAGAAGAAGAAGAAGAAGAAGAAGAAGAAGAAGAAGAAGAAGATTGTTTTCAAGGCTCAGTAAAGAAGATGGCGGTGTATGACAAACCTACAGCTAGCATTATACTTACTGGCCAAAAGTTAAAGCCGTTTCCACTAAAATCAGGAGTGAAACAAGGATGGTCACTCTTCTCTACTCTTCTTCAATTAGTATTAGAATTTCTAGCTAGAGCAATTAGGCGAGAGGTAAACATAAAAAGGAAAAGAGGATACAAATAGGAAAAGATGAAGCAAAACTCTCCCTTTACTGACGATATGATCCTGTATTTAAGGAACCTCATAGACTCCACTCCCAAGTGACTGGAGTCGATACAAAACTTTGGAAAAGTAGCAGGGTATAAAATTAATCCTCAAAAATCAATTGCTTTTCTGTATGCCAACAATGAAAAGAGTGAGGTTGACATCAGGAAAGCAACTACTTTTGTAATAGCCTAAAAAATTAAAATAAAATAAAAACCTAGGAATGAACTTAACCAAAAAAGTAAAGTAAAGTATGATAAAAACTTGAAAACTTTGGGGAAAAAAATTTAAAGCAGAACTAAGGAAGTGGAAAAACCTCCCATGTTCATGGATTGGGAGGCTTAACATCATGAAAATGGAAATACTGCCAAAGGCTATCTACAAATTCAATGTAATGCGCATCAATATCCCAACATCATTCTTTAATGAAATAAAGGAAGCAACTCAAAAATTCATATGGAATAATAAAAGACCCTGAGCATCAACAATAATGCTAAGGAGAAAGAAGTGCTGGAAGAATATCAATACCAAACTTCAAACCCTATTACAAGGTAATAGTCGTTTTTAAAAAAAACCAGCTTAGCACTGGTACAAGAACAGGTCTGAGAACAAATTGAATACCTATGGCCATCTAATAGAATGGAAGAAATAGAAACTCTTCAACCAATGATACTGGCAGAATTGGTTAAACACCTATAGAAACTACTAAAGTTGGAACCCTATATATTACCCAGCACCAGAAACAATTTCAAATAGATCAAAGACCTCAAAGTAAATGCAGATACCCTGAAAACATTACAGGTCGAAACTTTCTTAATTTAAGATCCAGAAGCACAACAAATCAAAGAAAGGGTGGAAAAATGGGATTGCCTGAAACTGCAATTTCAGCATGTCAAAGGACATGGCTAGCAAGATAAATAGTATGTCCACAGATTGGGAGAAGATCCTCACTAGCCAAACAACAGACAAGGGCTTCATATCTAAAATATACTTAGAACTCAAAAAATTAAATCCCCCAAAAATGAATCCTCAAAGAAACAAACACCCCATTAATAAGTAGGCTAAAGATTTAAAGAGAAATTTCTCTGAAGAGGAAATAAGAATGGCCAATGTACACATGAAGAAATGTTCAACATCTCTGGCCATAAAAGAAATGCAAATCAAAACAACACTGAGATTCCATCTCACCCCAGTCAGAATAGCCATTGTCAAGAAAGCTAATAACAACAGTTGCTAGCCTCCATTTAGTCAAAAGGGAACAATAATACACTGTTGGTGGGAAGATAAACTTGTTCAACTACTCTGGAAAGCAGAATGGAGGTTCCTCAAAAGACTAAGCATAGAGCAATGACCCAGCAATTCCACTCCTGGGTATTTACCCAAATGACAACAAACAAAGCCATACTAAGTCTACCAGCACAACCATGTTCATTACAGCACAATTTACCATAGCTAAGACATGTAGCCAATCCAGATGCCCCTCAGCAGAATCAAGAAAATGTGAAATATATACACAATGAAATTCTATGCTTCCATCAGAAAAAAATGACATGGCCCCATAGGAAATAGAAATGGAAGGAAATGGAAAGACTTGGAAAAAATCATTTTAACTCAAGTAAGCCAGATCCAAAGAAACATAGATTCCATGATTTCTCTCATTAGTAATAATTAGTATATGTCGAGAATGGTCCTAGAAGAGGATCACAATAGCTCAAAAGCTATGTACATGTAATCATATAAGATGATTCTTATTAAAATAAACTCCAAGATATGGAAACCAGAGGTTTTTCTTTGTTATTGTTGATAAAGTACTGTGTAAAGCTATTTCTTTTTTCTTTATTTTTTTTCCTATGATTTATCCCCTGTTGTCACTGTACTTGATTTTGTTATCCTGTATATTGTATATATGTTTATCTGAATTAGGGAATGGAAGGGGAACAACAAAATGGTGAGACAAAGGACAAAGGGTGAAGCAATGCAACAGCAATACTCCAAGACAGTGTGTTTACATTTAGAGGGGTGTTGAGGGGTAGGGAAAGTGGGAGAGAAAAAAAAGGAAGGGCGTAATAATGTTGGACAAGAAATGTACTCACTACCTTACATATGTAACTGTAATACCTCTGTACATCTCCTTGACAATAAAATTAAATTTAAAAAAAAGAGGAAGCCCAATGGAAACCAATTCCATTGTTAATTTTCAAGTAATTTAAAAATCTAATATCTCAAAGTCTTAACTTTATTTATATTTTCATACTTCTTAAGGTTTAAAACTATTATTTTAAGTGAAAAGTTATGTGGAAGCTATACAGATAAAAGCAGTCCAAAATAAAGTTGACTCCTTCTGAAAAAGAACAACAAAAAAAAAAAAGATATAACTAGAGCACTATAGGAAGTTAAAGGAAATATAGAAAAATATCACTCATCACTTGGGGTGTGTGGGTGGATGGATGGATGGATGGATTGATGGAAATTAGAGAAGATTTCACAAAGGAGGCATGTTAAAAGGTAGCCATAGGGCTGGGGATATAGCCTAGTGGCAAGAGTGCCTGCCTCGGATACACGAGGCCCTAGGTTCGATTCCCCAGCACCACATATACAGAAAACGGCCAGAAGCGGCGCTGTGGCTCAAGTGGCAGAGTGCTAGCCTTGAGCGGGAAGAAGCCAGGGACAGTGCTCAGGCCCTGAGTCCAAGGCCCAGGACTGGCCAAAAAAAAAAAAAAAAAAAAAAAAAAAGGTAGCCATAAATGATCTAAAATAAAATAGCTGCTTAACTCCTGTTACAGAATATATAAATATGTGTAGCCATTCCAAGAGAAAAACAGACTTGGGGAGAAGGATTTGCCACCGGTCTCTGGGTATCCTTCAACTGTGCCAAGACTGTCTTACATGATTGGTGTGAACACGGAGGTGAGAAGAGCAGTATGCACTATAGATTGCCTGTCTCAACCTCAGCCAGTCAACTATACCATGGAAGACCCCGGCTCCTTCCTGGCTTATCTTAAGAAATTAAAACAGTCTGGGTCTCAGTAACTACCTGAATCACCAGGATGGTCCATTTGCTAAATGATACTATCCCATAATTTTATGTATATGAGCATCTGAGGGGGTGGGGGGAGTAATGGGTGTTTGTGCTACACATAATCACCATATCCTAATAATAATTTTTACAAGAAGGACTACCCAATCTGGAAAACACATTTGGAACAAATACATCAGGCAGGAAATTGACAAATATTTCAGATCTCAAATAAAAAGAATATATCAAATGGGCAAACTTGCTTAAGAAAAAAATGATTATAGAAAAACAGAATCTAAGTCAAAAAAAGAGAATTAAAACAATATTGTATCATTTTTGAACAGGTTAAATATTATATTAGCAAAATTTAAATATCCAATGATACACAGTCATCATTTCCTATGAGGATAAAGTGTTTAATGCAACCATGTGCTACTAAGTACACACAGTTTGCTGGTGACAGCATAAATGAGTAACATCTCTTTGGAAATGGAATTTGGCAATTATTTTAAGGGCCAAATATAAATGCCATTTGACCCAAACATCCTGCTTCTGAGACTGTCTTAAGTATATCTCTAATGGAAAAAAAAAGTATATCTCTAATGGAAACAATAAAAATAATAATTCTAAACTGAATTAGCATATGTAAATGAAATTTATAAACTAAGCTTACTGAACAAATTAAAATGCAACATTCTGCAAATACTATGTTTGAAACAATATAAAAAACTTTCCATATTTATGCAGAAGCTGGCAAAAGGAAAGAAGAAGTTGTAAATCCAGGAGCTAAGACTCTGGACTACAGCTTTCTCCATTCTGTTTTGACAATTATGTTACTGCTCAAAATTTCCTGGATGGGGTGGAGGAAAAAAAAATCACAATAGAAATGTTATTTAGAATCAAATACAATGTATGCATGTCTGAACAAAAGTTTTGAGTAAGCTGTAATAATAGAAAATAAATGATATATTCCATTAACTAAATAAAGCGTGAACATATCTACGGTATATCATGCTAAGGAGATCAAAAGGAAAGAAAATCTAAACTTGTTATTTACCCAAATATCTATTTAAATGGACTGTAGATGCATGTAGCACCTGTATGATAAAATAAACCTCCTACATTTTCCTTCATACACAGCAAAATATGTCCTGTGTCTCGTGTCATCTTTGATTACATCTAGGAGCAAATAAGCTACACAGAATAAAAAGAGAATGTAATTCACCTTAGAATAAAATGGGATTGAATTTAAAAACTGCATTCCTCAGAAAATATTAATGTACAACAAAAATCAGGAAATTAACCCTAAAACAAAATCAATCAATTAAGGCAAAAGTACAAAATGCCTGAGCACCACTGGCTCAGTCATATAATCCTACCTGAGAGGAGGCTGAGATCTGAGCATCGGGGTTCAAAGCCGGCCCAAGCAGCAGAGTCTGTGAGACTCTTATCTCTGATTAGGTACTAAAACTTCCCAAGTGGCGCTATAGCTCAAGTGGTAGAGAGCCAGCCTTGAGCATAAAAGCTCAGGGACGGCACCCAGGTCCTGAGTTCAAGCCTCAGAATGGGCAGGTGCTCTCACACAGGCACCGGCACACATACACATACACACACACACACACACACACACACACACACACATACACACAATACAAACAATATGCCACTTTGCTTCTATGGAAAGCACTGTATGGCTACTACCCATAAACCAATTTATATGCAGACTTGAGCCTGACAGGACACTCACTCTCCTGCCTTGTGTTCTATGGGGCAGTTGTGGCTCTGCCCTTTTCCCCCTACAGAACACTATGTGCCAGAAGATACCATAACCTCATCAGTGCTAGAGCAGAATCAGCACTACCCCAAGTGCACCATGTACAAAGGGAAAGATGCAGGAGAGGGGTGCAAGGCAGCCAAAGCATGAACTTTTAAAGAGACTTTAACATCCCATTGACCTCTGGAAAAAATGCTTCAAAGGTTGCTATAACAATGCTAAGGACCAATGGATCATGCCTGTAATCCTAGCTACTCAGAGATTCAAAGGCAGCCTGAGCAGAAAGTATGCAAGATGTTATCTCTAAGGAGCCAGCATAAAAGCTGGAAGGGAGGTGTGGGTAAGTGGGAGAACTCCAACCATAAGCAGAAAAGCAAAGCAAGGGTGAGGAGCCCTGAGTTCAAGCCCTGGTACAACAACAACAGCAAATTGATTTAATAAAAGTAAAAATAATAAACAAAGCAAAGAAATAAGGCCATAAATAGAACTATACTTATAAATTCTGAGCACATATAACATAGCTTTAGGTACTGAGTAGGCTGAAAAAGAAAAAAGTATATACAAATCTAAAGTAGGTTAGCAGAAAGTAAATGTAAAGACTCCACTTAAAGAGCTTTCTCATCTATTATTCATAGTAAAGAGTAAACACCAATTCTATGAGCTAGACAGGTTGGACATTATTAATACCATTGGACAAACTTACAATTTTATGCTGAAAAAAAATCAATCACACAAGTAACTAACTATAGCCCCTACACACAGCACAAGTCTGCTGAGTGCTAGACAAATATGATTTCTACTATATTGTGTTCTCTCACTTCTAGCCTCAGTAAATAGAAGTAATACAAATAAATACCTGATGAGAAAATAATTAAAAGCAGCTATCAGAGCAAATAGAACTTAAAATAGATGACAAACTATTGAACGAACACTGAAAGAAAAGTTGGGTCTCTCTTCTAAAGTTCCTTTAGCATTCTCATCTACCCTTATGCTCTCATCTTGATATTCTCCTAAAGTCCATTTTTAACTGTAGCAAGGCATTGCAGTTCATTTTTTTAAAAAAAACAAAGCTCTTAGTCTAAAAGCTCTAATTCCATACCTTACCCATAGAAAAATGAAGCTTCCCTCAGTATTGCCTATTTCATGGCAGAGATCACTCAAAAATGATACCAAAATTAAAAAAAAATGAGGCTACCTTCAGTGGAGCTGAGTAAACATAGCTTTGCACCCTATACATCCCATTGATATTCATTCAAGTGGGACATTACCATGGAGAACATCCTAGAGAAAAGAGGCATTGTACACAGAGAAGTGGGATTGTCCCTATCTGTCCCACCACAAAACCATTTAGATAATATCAAAACAATCAATTACGAGCAATTCCATCATACTTTTAAGTGAGATAATTGCTCAATAGTTCATGGTAACACTTGGTAAAAAGAAAAAAGAGTGAGATCCAAACAGAAAAGGAAACATAAAGATGTGATGGTGGGATGAACAGCCAATAATGGACTGTAGGTCCAAAAGGAGCATTTTAACCTAGAAACTCTGTGTTAAAACCTTATGATCTGACTTTGCATTTGTTTGCCAATTAGTCTCAAGATGAAAGCTATAGGTCTTTAATCACAGGACCATCTTGGAGATACTTCATTTCTCTTTAGGCCGCTACTGCACATTTATTAAAGCAAGGTGAATCAAGTCCAAAATCTGACAAAGACAAACTAGACTGGCACAAAGAACAGCCTCTAGCATCACAGTGTGAAGCTGGAATCCAGGTTATGTCAACTACTGCCTCGATTTAACAGTGGTATGACTCAGTTTCCTAATTTGTAAGGACACATGCCATAAAGACTAAATGAAATAATATAACATGCTCAGAGGTCTTCTATGCATGACACTCAGTAAATACTCCAGAAATACTGAGTATTATCAATACATAAGTGATTCTTCCTCATTAGAGAACACAAACCATTTGTGGAGAGAAAGAATACATCTCAATATGAATGCAGAAAATTTTGCAAACAATTTCAGGAAGTTCATGAACCAGTAACCCTTAGCTTAATAACTTGAGCCAAGTAATCTCCAAAATCCTTCATCTTACAAAAGCCTGTGACGTGAACAGCATAGACACAGCAATGAGGAATTTCTCTTGGCTACACAGGATGCAAACACAAGCCAACTACCCTTAGGATACCTTAGGTGTCTATCTGATTGGCAGGAATCTCTTAACTGAATATAACGTACAGAACCAAGGCCACAAGTCAAAGAAAGCCAAGATATGAATATGTCTCCAGAAGAGCAGGTTAGAGGTCCTGAAGGCACAAATGGATGTGCTTCCTCATACTGGAGAAGCACAGTAGGGTGAGATTTGCCATAAAGATGCTACCTTATACCAGGTGCCCAGAAAACAAGGTTTAAAGCAATAATTAGAAAGGTCATCAGCCATGTTTCTAATAATAGTATTTTAAAAATAATTGTAGCCGAGAACAATAACCTGTATTTCTACTATTTATTTCAGATGATATAAAAATAGTAAGAATCAGGAGAATATGAGGGGAAAGTGTGTGGAGCCAGTCACTGGTGGTCCATGCCTATAATCCTAGCTCTGCAGAAGGCTGAGATCTGAGGCTCAAGGTTCAAAGCCAGCAAGGCAAGAAAGTGGGTGAGACTCTCATCTCCAATTACAGGGGGGAAAAGGAAGTGGAACTGTAGTTCATGTGTGTAGAATGCTAGCCTTGAATACAAAACCTCAGGGACAGCACCCAGGCGTTGAGTTCAAGTCCCAAGACTAGTTTAGAAAAAAAGTTGTATCTTGTGTGGCTGGGGATATGGCCTAGTGGCAAGAGTGCTTGCCTTGTATACATGAAGCTCTGGGTTCAATTCTCCAGCACTAAATATACAGAAAAGAGCCAGGAGTGGCGCTGTGGCACAAGTGGCAGAGTGCTAGCCTTGAGCAAAAAGAAGGCAGGGACAGTGCTCAGGCCCTGCATGCAAGCCCAGGACTGGCAAAAAAAAAAAAAAAAAGTTATATCTCATAACATTATGTCACATACCTTTCAAAAACAACTTATCTGCATGTATTTCAGATATAAGGCCTTTGTCCATTGTATGGCCGGTAAAGATCTTTTCCCAATCTGTAGGCTTTCTGTTTATCTTGCTAGCTATGTCCTTTGTCCTACAGAAGCTCTGCAGTTTGATGCAATCCCATTTGTTCATCCTTTCTTTGATTTGTAGCATTTCTAGGTCTTTGTTAAGGAAGTTCCATCCTGTGCCAAGGAGCCCAAGTGTTTCTCCTACTCCTTCTTTTAGTGTTTTCAGGGTATCTGTTTTAATTTCAAGGTCTTTGATCCATTTGGAATTGATTTTGGAGCAGGGTGATATTTGAGGAAAACAATGGCTGATGGTTTATCAGTACAAGGTTTGCTTTGAGAGAGAGAGAGAGAGAGAGAGAGAGAGAGAGAGAGAGAGAGAGTTGTTTTTTGAGACTGGAACCCATTATGTAGCTCAAACTGGCCTAGAACTCACTATGTAACACAGACAGCCTTTGAATGAAGTTCCTATCTAGTTGTTGCATAGTTGATGATTGATTAAGGATCTTCCCCTTCAGTTCATTAGGTCCCTGAAAGCATGAATTGGGTCTAACGTATTTTAGTATCTTCTACAGTAAATTGTTCAATATGTAATATATAGATACTATCAAATGAGTCACATACAAATAATTGAATAAATTTGGAACAAGGCCTTTTAATGGGGACTGAAAGGCTATTGGTGTTGTGTTGATGATAAAACATGAACACTGAGTAGGCTAATATTTAAAGGCAACCTTCCAAAAAGTTGTCCACAATAAGAGATTTCAAAACAGAACCATGTGAAGAGGGAATCAGAGTCTGAGATCCAAGACAGGGACCATCTAAGATTTATATCCATTTCTTGGGGTTCCAAGAGTTAATCTTCTCCTGATTTCAATGGTTGGGACATTTCCCAGATGTGATTGAGCCACAGATCTTGTATTGTATTCAATCAGAGCTTGAGAAACACAAATTAAAAAAAATAAATAAAACACCCAAATCTTTAGAACACAATAAAATAAGGGCAAATCAAAATTGAGTTGAAGCAGCCAGAAGACACTGGAGGAGTTATACACCCATGAGAAAAATCAGGGTCCACAAGCCATGAACAAAACAAACAGGCCACAACATGAAAAATGTTTTCCCTGAGGAGAGACTTGTTCAGATTCATGCCAGAGCAGCCTCCTCAAAATGCCCTTCCCAACCCTGCATTGGGCAATGGATAAAGCCATTCTGCCAAACCCAGTTTGGTAGAAGCCCATGGCAGGCTCCCTGAGGAGTCCAGACCACACAAAGGATGGGCAGAAAACAAACTGTGAACATAAAACAGGACACTGCCTCCTCTCAAACCCTGAGCAATACATTGGGAGTATATATTCCAGTACAGAAACCTGCAATCAAGATGCCAGGAAATCTAATTGTTAAGTTAGAAGAAAACCCCTAAAGAGCTAAGTGATCATCATGACACTGATTAGATGAAGACTCTGACAACACACCTGGATGGCGAAGAGCACTGTTCACATCTTTCTAGCTGCTATCATTCAGGGATACAAGAGCTAGGTTTGAACACTATTGCTACTACTCACTAGCTGTGCCATCTTGAGAAACTGACATGAGCTCTCTGTGCTTTTGCATGCCCTTACCTGTGAAAAGAAGTTGATGATGATACTCAGGGATATGGACTCTGCTTAACAATTAGTGTATGTGTACAGGTCAAAAATCTACCTGAGAGAGTCACCAATGCCAGAAACAGAAGGATTTTTGTACTCAGTATGAGCCCGAATGAATCTTTTACAAAGAATAAAAGAGAAAGGATGTGACTTAAGCCTATAAAAGTAAACTCTTGAGGATTGAACTGAGCTCCCAGGTCTGTTGATTTTCACAAGGCTTTAGAGCAGTTCACTGACACAGTAAAACTATTGTCAGAGTCAAATAAACTAATAGCCGCCAAGTGCTCAAAATAGTGCCTGGCTCAAAGGCAACAGTATATGTTTGCTATTATTGAGCATAATAAGTCTTACACAGCACATAGGTACTTTGTAGCTTACTAGGTCTTTTTCTAACTACTATCTTATTTAATCCTCACAGCAGGAACTTGACAGCATAAGAATCATCACTCCTGAAGCCCAAATGAACATACTGGGCCAAATGTGCCTCCAAGAAGTTCCTTGACATTCCCAGAGTGCTAGTTCTATTGTCAGAGAGGTATAGTCCAGACTCTATATTGTCTGTTACTAAGGTCAGTGTCTTTTCCTTCCCTTGATGCTATGTAAGATATAGCCCGCATCAGATTTAAAATTCCATAGTGAACTGTTAAGAGGGATTTTTAAAAATACACCTTTCCTATCACCTCACACCTATTGAATTGTTCTACCTATGGAAAGAGACCAAGACTCACGATGAAGTCCCAAGCTGTGCTTTGTTTTTGCTGTAACTTGATTAAAGGTTGCAAAAGAAATGTCTTCCTTGGATCTGCCCTTCTGCTTCTGTTTCTGGATAGAAACAGGTGCCCTGCCTTAGACAGTGGCTATGGAGAGAGAAGAGTGAGGTAGGAACTGGGAGTTGGGGGCAACCACATGAAGATGTACAGCTAAGCAACAGCCCTCTAGCCTTGGCAGGGGAGGCAATTCTTGCTTGGGTGAAAACTTTAAACACTACCTTGGCAAAGGTATATCTGTCTGTATAAATAAGACAGAGAGAGAGCAAAAAAAGGGAGACATGATAAGCTCACACACATCCTCCTTTAAAGTGAACTCATTTCTCAAGTAAATAATAGCAGAAGACTGACCTGAGGTAGGGGCAGTCTTTCTGAAAAGGGAACAGTGAAGATCTGATGAAGCCCTTCCTACCGAGAGAGTAAAGGAGTTATGATCACAGACTACCTTTCTCTTTTTCTTTCTCTTATCTGTCTGGCTGACTATCAAACACTTGCCTTCTTTTTGGCTAAAAGGAACAACTAACTTCCTCCCTTTTAAAAGATTAATATCAGTAAGTTAAAGGTCTTGATTTTGGTTTAGTCTTGGTCACTAAGTATGACACTGAGAAAGGCTTTCTGAGCCCTAGTTACCTCATCTGTCGAATGCAGTTTTGAATAAGAGCTCTAAGAAGGCTTGTCAGCTGGATAACTCTAAAATATAAAACAAGCAGAAAGAGAAATGTTATGGTGGTCAAGCCAGAACTATTCTTGAAAAGGCTGAAGAAAGTGTGATTTCCTTCACAAACCCTGGTTTGGAATGCATGAAGTCTGTCACAGCTTAAATCATCCATAGTTGTGCCTTTAGTGGTGAAAAAGTGACCACCAAAGCCAACCTTTTTTTTTTTTTGGCTTAAAAACAAGCTATTTTCAGGAAACTCTATGTTAAAGTTCCAATGTACAGAAAGATTTGGCAATTATTAGGCTCTGAACCCCCCCCCCCATTTCACTGATCCTTATATAAAACCTCTTAATTTCTCCCATACAGAAAGGAGGGCTTCACTTTTCCCAAATAAGTTCAAATTACATACAAGTTTATTACAGGTGACAGGTGTGAACCTCAAGAATTTGAACAACAAAGTTATGCTGCCCAAAGAATGTCCCACAGATAGGAATCTGGGAAATCATTCACAAAATGCATCCACTGCAACATCTGACAGAGCCTGAATTTAGCATAATAGAAATAGAAGATAGGGTTATTTTTATCTTATAAACTTCCTAAACACAGAGATTCTCCAAAATGGGTGGATCTATTAACATAGAATCAGCAAGTTAATATTGTATAGAACACATTATAGGAAATTCCATCCATGAATATGGCAACTGATATAACAAGGGCCTACCTATATACCTGATAGTGACTGCAGGTGCCCCTACTCTACAGTCCAGTTAGAAACTTGTATGTTCAACCCTATTTTATCTACATCAAATTTCTATATTAACTAGTATATGTGATGTTATTTTTACCAATATTGCATCTGTCTTATAACACATGTGACAATACCCAACTAAAAGCTTTGACAGCTAATGAGAGTTCTATTTCTTGAGACTTTCTTGGGATTCAAAAGGAAACGCACTTCTGAAGGCCGGAATCTATATCTACTCTGTTGATGGTGTGAAATTAGGCAATGATCAGGGGAGTTCCTACCCCCAAGGTTCTAATTGTTTGTATGTTTATGTCAGAATTAATTTCCTCTGTAGCAGAAGGGAAAACAAAAGACCATATCAGGCAGAGAACTAACAAGAGAATGAGAAATAAAGCTACCCTTATCTAACACAAAGACCTTGTATTACATATCAGCATTTGAGATCTCACTTTCCTCCAGTACATAAGACAAACATATTTCATCCTCTCTCATGTTGTGCTGTTAGTCCAATCAGAATTTCTGAGGACAATTCAAAGATGAGGTAAGATGATCTGGTAGAAATATAAAGCACTCATCCTTTCACAGAAACATCAGTTTCAACAACTATCTACAAACACAAATACCTACACAAAAGGTAAGGATCCCAGGTGAAAGACTACAGCACCTAGGCAGAGCATCAAAATAATAATTTTTTAAGTTGTATTAAAGACAGTGGGAAGGGAGTTTTTATAACCTGTATCACTCTACCCCAAAGATCAAAAAGCACACTGCTGAAGGAAGTGAATAAGCAAAGGCAGTAAGTGGCCATTCATCTGACCATTGACACGAACACCAGAACTATCATTAAAGCAAAAGTGTAACCTATATAGCAATCTACAGTATTGTCCACAATAACCTTGGTATGGAATCAACCCAAAAACTTGCCAATGGATCAACAGATAGTTTGAAATGTAATGTGTGTATGTATGTATGTATATGTGTATGTAATGTATATAAGTAATGGTAATTATTCTTTTTTTTACTGAAATCTGGACATTGCTGACAATATAGATGAACCTGGTCAAAAGACGATTACCATATGATCTTATACTCAGAGGTGGAATCTAAAATAGATGAATTCACAGCAGAGAATAGAAAGATGATTACCAGGAACTAAGGGAAGGGAAATTGAAAAGATATCGATCGCAGGGTACAAATATTCAGTGATTTCAAATGAAAAGTTCTGGAGAGCTAACAAACATTGTTGTGATAACAGTGATTTTCATACTGTACACTTGACATTGGCCATGAGAACCAATCTTAAAATGTTCTCATCACATCAGCAAGGAAATTAACTATGGAAGGAGATGGATATGCTAACCAACTAGGCAGTCATAATCTTTGAACAATATAATTGTTTATCAAAATCCATGGTAGACATTGAATATATACAACTTTTCTTTGCCAATTTTGTCATAATAATGCTAGAAAAAAAGCAAAGTCACTAGTAAATAAATAAATAAGCAAATAAATGGCCATGCCCATCACAGCCTAAGGGTAAGATTAAAAAATGACTTTTCAGCTAGTCACCAGTGACTCATGCTTACCATCCCAGCTACTCAGGAAACTGAGATCTAAGAATCAAGGTTTAAAGCCAGCACAGACAGGAATATCTGTGAGACTCTTATCTCCAATTAGTTATCAAAAAAGCTAGAAGTGGAGCTATGTCTCAAGTGGCAGAGTCCTAGCATTGAGCAAAAGAGGTTAGGAACAACAGCTCCAAGCCCCAGACCAGCACATACACCCAAAAAAAGCCTTTACAAAAATCAAAAGAGAGACATTTACAAGGTTGTTTTGTCTGAGGGCCAGCTCCTTAGGAGTAAGTGCTTCCCATGTCTGTCTCCTGCCCTGCAGAAACTGTTGGTTAATACCTCTGTCACTTGCAAGTACATGTTCTGGGGTGTTAGCTAATACTCCAGTGCTGTTATTTTACAATCATGACATGCAATATTTGGCCAGCCACATGCACATAATGGTGCCTCATCAGGTCAGTTGGTAAGATTGACAGTAAATTGAGCAAAGGGCTGAAGCAGGTTAACCACAGTGTTGAAACGCACTGGCCACTGCACCAGGATGCTGGTGGATTCCCACTTTGTTGTAATGATCTTCTACAGAAAAAAAAGTACGCAGACACCCAGATCTATTGTCCAAGAGATAATATATTCCAGAAACTACATCCAGGCAGATTTATTTTTAATGAGAGGGGACAAAAGTGCTTCAATTGGCTCCTAAGAAAATGAAGAGATTTTTTAAAAAAGTGTACTCATAAATTGACATGTGGAATTGAAACCTTTTTGTATAATTACCAAACACAATAAAATAAATAAAATATATTTTTTAAAAAGAGTGTTTCAGTTGGCTCATAGGCAAATGGAAAGATAAAAGTGAGATTTATGTAAGAAAAATCATGGAAAGACTCCCCCCCCCCCACATATACACATACCTTTATTACCTTTAAAGCTCACATAAGAGTGAAAACATAAAGAGCACTTACTAGCTCTTTATTTGCCCTCTATTTAGTCCTCTAAAGAGGACTTTTCAAAATCCTTCTGCAAATACCCAATATCCCCTGCCTTTGTTCCTCCAATTCTTCCTTCCTCTGGCATAGACAAGAGAAGTCAGGCTCCTTTAAGAGACATTCCCTCAGATGAAACAGGAGCTTGCTCCTTAGTCAATCTTATACAAAGGAGGTGAAGACAGTATAAGTCACACTACTCTCAGGTTCTGGGACAAAGAATAACAGTTCGCCACAGGGTGGGACAGTGGTTTAAGGAGACAAGAAAAATCAAGTGATGCCCATGTCCCCACAGTGAGGATGCAGGAACCACATCAAATCCTCCTCCTCCTCCACATTGGCATTCTTTGTTTTTTCCATAAAGAAAAAAACAAACTAACTAAAATGATTACAAATCTCTGAGTTTTTTTCTTTTATTTTTTTTCAATGAAATGTTGCCAATCCCATTCTCTAAAAAAAGAAAAAAAAAACCTTAAGGACAAAAGCTACACCAAGTTTAAGAAATAACGAAGAAAAAATTTGATTAATGAGGACTGGGAATATGGCCTAGTGGCAAGAGTATGCATGAAGCCCTGGGTTTGATTCCTCAGCACCACTTATATAGAAAACGGCCAGAAGTGGCGCTGTGGCTCAAATGGCAGAGTGCTAGCCTTCAGCAAAAAGAAGCCAGGGTCAGTGCTCAGGCCCTGAGTCCAAGACCCAGGACTGGAAAAAAAAAAAAAGATTAATGACACCATTAAGGGAAAAATTATGAATAACTGTCACCAAGAATGTCTCTAATTAATGACAAAGACAGCTGAAAGATTTCATGTTGGAGGTGGAGCGAGTTATCACCCAGTGTGTAATAAAGACCTTCAAACACACAATAAATCCAGGAGCTGGTGGCTACTGCATGTGACGCTAGCTATTCAGGAGGCTGAGATATGAGAGTCCCAGTTTAAAGCTATCTCAGCCAGACAAATATAAGAAACTCTTAGATCCAACCAACCAGTAAAAAGCTGAAAGTGGAAATGTGGTTCAAGTTGGTAGAGTACCAATCTTTTTTTAACAGCCAAGCAAGAGCACAAAGCCGTAAGTTCAAGCCTCAGTACTTGCACCAACAAAAAAGGAAAAGCTAAACAAAAACAGCTATACAACAATATAATATATAAAAGAATGGAGAATGGTGGGTTTAGTTAACATTATTGAGTGTAAACTGAGTCAGGGAGAATGTTGAACATTTTCTAGAACTCGTTTTTTTTTTTTTTTATCAGAAACCAGGACTCAAACTTAGTACTTTCACTCATTGGCTGGTACTCTACCCCCTCAGCCATGCCGCCAAACCCTAGAACTCACTTTTAATCCTCAAAGTAGCCCTTGTGGTCAGTACTACTGTCTGCATTAGACAAGGGGATAGTAAAACCAGTGAACCACCAAGTTCATATAACTTGTGCAAATAGCCTTCAAACCTAAGCCAAGGCATTCTAGCTAAGAGGGCTGACCATCATGTCCAGCTGCTTCTGCAGAAAATGGCCAACATTCTGCCCAAGTGAAGAATAGCATAGAACTTTCTAGAAACTTATTAAAGGACATTTGCAAAATGGCTCAAGAAGTACAGTACAATGGTACAAAAAACATAGATATACTGTCTGAACCTGCCTCCACGGAATCTGGAATATGCTGGAATTTGAGATGGGAAACCAAAGCCCAAATCGTGGCCAGCCTTTTCTAACTTGCTTCACTTACTCAAACTTTACTTCACACTCTTCACTAAGCAATGAGGCTGAACTTCTAGATACACTGTAATCCTGAATGACAGAAACATGGTTACCTTGACTGTTGGCATTAGATATGCTGACACAGCCTCCACGATCAGTCTATGAGCATGTAAGGACCTTTTAGCAAAGAACTGTGTGTGAAACTCGAACTTCAATGGTGAAACAGTATCTTGTGGCCAACCTTAATGACACTTAATTCTCAGATGAAGAATTTTGTAGTAAACAACCTCTTGATTCTGTGCAAAACATTTTTAATTTCATGCCTTGCTAATCACACAGCTGTTAAATTTCTCTTCCCATCAGTTGTAAAAACAAAAAAATAGATAATAATTGTAATAATAATTTAAGAAACAGTTGGGCCTCAAACAAAATCTGAACCCTAATGAACTTTCCCATCTGGAATTAATAATGTAGTGAATGGTAAAATTGCCTAGATTCAGTTGATGTAAACCTATCTTAGGTTATTATAAATATCAAAACTGAAGTCTCCAAACATCAAAAGCTTCTGATGAGCTGGCTACAGAATATAATCTCTACTGCAAACTCAGACAAGTCTGGCACCTTGAAGATTCATTCCAACAGATTGCAACAACTCCTTTCCCTCACTGTAACCTTGTCTCCCCTCAACCATTCTAGGCACTATTCCAATAGCACTGACTACTAACTGTACATGGCATTTGGAGCCCTATGACCCTGGAGAGGAAAGAACCTGCGGGTTCATAGTGCAAGCATGTTGAATAGAGGATAGTAAAATACAACACTAGTACTACAAGTATAACAAGATCTGAGGGGTAAAGGCTGGAGAGGGATATGAAAATGATGAACAGAAAAAGAGGAAGAAGCCCAAAGGAATATGATAGTGGTGAGAAACCATCCAAGAAGTATAGACAATACAATGACCAGGAAAGAAGATGACAGATGGGAAGTGGCCAAAGGAACATCTTGTGAGGAAGTGAAATAAAGTAAGCATGATCTGATGGACTAGTATGTCAGCAGACTCAATTACGCTACAAATACTGGGAAATTCCTGGTATTCATCTGTCATGTTCTAGTTTATCTGCTGAAACTTGTCCATTTTAAGATTTCAAATGCTGTGTCTTCTAGAGGGCCCCTCCCCTACACCTAGGCCCAGTTAGAGGTCCCACATTCTCTCCTTACCTCTATTTTCATATTATTTTGACGTATCCCATAGCTAGTTATTTTCATGCCAGTGTTTCCCAATGAATTTGGACCTCCAAAAGGAAAAAGTACAGTGAGTCATGTTTTTATTTCCTGATGCAGATCTGGGCTTTGATAGGTCCTTGAACAAATGCAATGCTTTCTTAATAAAATCTAAAGGACATTTCCTCTTCAAGGTATTCTTGTTGCAGAAAACATAGTATCAAGGATTTATACATTTACCCAACAGTGGTGTAGTAAACCCTTGTAGATGGCAGTCATTAAATTATATGTCATAGCTCTTTTCAAGTTCATATAAGTTCAGAAATAATCATAGTACTAAAAATCATTAGCCTGGCCTATTGGAGAAAAGCTGTAGTATAACTGTAACACTGTTCTTCTGACCTAGACTCACAATCATTTCCAGGAACAGCTCTTCTGAAATCTCAACATCACTACAGGCCCACAAATTAACTCAAATGTCTAAAAAACTAATAGCATTTCCTTCACACCACATTAATGATCAAGTATATGAGTCAAATGAACAAAAACAAAGTATCAATATAACTTATTATGAGACAAACAGTGAGAAAATCCAGCATTACAATTCCTAACACCTTGTCCTGCATGGAAGAGACATTCAGTGTATCCATCCTCTTAGTTGCTTTCTGCATCATACAGGCAAAAGAAAGAAAAGAGCATGGAGCCCTCTTCTCTGACCAAGAACGACACAATGTATTCTCAGGACAGCCTGTATGTGGAGTTCTTGTGGCTACTAACTAGCTCTTATAGGCACATTCCACTTCAAAATGTGATGCACCTGCACTTTCTACTTCTTATTTTGTTAGAAGTACAGCAGCCACTTAGGTTTCTGCTCTTGGTCATCGACATTTTTCCAAATGACACTTAATTTTCTATCATAAACATGCTCTATATGACTACTCTCAGAGGAGACATTGGCCTGCCAGGTGCATAGATCTGGTTCTGCTTTGCCGTTACTTGTGTTTCCTAAGGTACAACTTGCTAGAAAATGAATACAAATCTACTCATTGTGTTCTCAAACATTTCTGCTAGGACCTATGAATTGGGGGTCCACAAAAGGAAAAATAAGCAAGGTCAGAGTCACAGTGAAACACTGGCTCTGTCTCGTGGTACTCCCTAGGACACTTGTCATCCTTGAGTACATTGTCAGCACCCCAAGGGCACCAAAGGAGGGACTCTTTCCCACACTTATAGGGTCACTCTTCCTAAAACAGTGCTCTCTTGAACTAAAAATTACAGGCAACGTATCAAATAATGATTGGCTAGAGCATGACGAAGATGAGGTACAAACCATTTCTTTGCCTATATAGAGAAAGATCGGGAAATGTTCTTACCCTCCTGCATAAAATCCTTCTCAGGTTTTCTCTCCTTCCACCACAAGTATCTTCCCCCAAGTCCCACTAAACACATTTTGTGTCTGGATTCAAGGAAGGATACAGTAGTGTATCAGGGCCCGTTTCACTCTCTGACCATCTCATTTACCTAGAAAGTGTCTCTCTTTAGGAAAATCTCATAATGTCAAGTTCAAACCCAAAGACACTACTCTCCATAAAACTTTCCACACCCTCACCCTCTATCCCACTTAGAAGTGACTGCTCTTTTATCAACTGTCACTGTTAAGTTTCTACTTCTTACTTCAATTAGAATTATTTGTGTACTGCACCAACTTCGGTTGGTTTGCTCATTTCCTTTCCCTAACACTTCCACTCAGATGGCTTCTATAAGGCTCACAAGGCTCTGGTAACAGAGCCAAATTACCTGAGCTCAAATCCCAACTTTACCTACCATAAACTAAATGATAAATTAAATAATGTCTCTAGCACTCCATTTTTGACCAGAAAAATAGTAATAATACCTTCCTAAGGTAAATGTTATGCACATCTATAATCCTAGCACATGGGCAGCAGAGATCAAGAGAATCTTGAGACTGAGGGTCAGCCTGGAGTTTCATATCTAAGACTAAGCCAGTCAGAGTTAAGGTCTTGTTTATAAATAAATAAATTCTGAAAGAAAATAATAAATAACTTTCCTTTGCTATACGGATTGAGGTGAGGATACAAATGCTCAAAATAGAGCCAAAATCCATAAGAATTTAGTAAAACCACTGGGAAGTTCAGAAGTGGCCTTGTCAACATTTTCCTGGTTTATGTTATGATTTTTCTCTTTCAGAAATCATTCATCCAGTGAGTAAATATTTATTGAGCTCATGGATGACATAGCTATGACTCCAAGTACAAGGGGAAATTGTCAGCCACATAACAGATAAAATCCTGAATCAAGGACCTGGTTCTCTATCACGGAGAAAACAAAGGCAGAAAGAAATCAATATGAAACTAAAGGAAACCAAAGCACAAACATGCTCTTTAGGATTGTTTTTCTGTGTCATACTACTATGCAAAAAAAAAAAATGCATTACAGTGTTCTACTTTGGATAAAACTATACATAGAATTCTTTGTTTCACTTACCACTTTATTTTTGGAATTCAGCATTCATTTAAAATATTTTGTTTCATATCAACAGTGTAAATGAATAAGAAATCCCTTTTGGCTTTTGTATAATTATCTGATACATGGTTTAGGTATTATCTACCTCTTATAAGCTCAGGTGCATCCCAGTGGCTGATAGATGACCTTAAAAGGAACATTCCTGACTTAGCAGTCAGCTGCTTGCTACCTAGGTGCCTACACATTTTTTTAATGAGATTTGTTAGGAAACAAGCATTTCACTGTGGGAAAGAGTTTTGTGTCTTTAAAAACAAAGCTGTGGACTTAAATATTCTCTCCTTTCCTGATTTTGTCTATTCAAAGAAGTTAAATCAGCTGAGCGCCTGTAACTCAGGCCAGAAGTAAAGCTGTGGCTCAAGTGGTAGAGCACTAGCCTTGAGCAAAAAAACCCAAAAAACTCAGGGACCATGCCCAGGCCCTGAGTTCAAGCCCTAGGACTGGTACAAAAATAAAATAAAATACATCTAAGATGAAAAATACATTTATTAGAACTGAAATAAGGAAAAGATTAAAATCACACACAGATGAAATCTCAGTAAGTGTTAGCTTTACTGTAAAGAATCATAATCACAAAGTAAACTTCCACGGACACCAAAACAGCCAGGATTGTTTGGCTCTATCACCCACAGAAAAACTGTAGGAAAAATGCCAGAGATTATGTCCTCCAGAGCAGCTAGGATGGTCATTACTAATGGCTGGCTGGTAAAGTCACAGAACCTTTCATTTAAGTGAACAACCACAAAAGACTAGAAATCTTAATATATCAGTAGCAAGGCTGACAAGGTTGGTGGGTCCAGAGCCGTCATTGCCTACTTCAAATGCCATCATGGTAGTAGCATTCATTTCTTCCTAGAAACTTAAAGCTGCTTTGAGGACAGGTTGAACATTTTTATGATCTAATACTAGGTGTCCACAGCTCACTAATCCTAGCTACTAAGGAAGCTGAGAACTGGGAGATCTCAGTTTGAACCTCAGCCCTCAAGAAATTTCCATAAAAACCGTGTATACTGGCATTGGAAGTAGGAAATTCAAAGGGAATACCAAATTTGAGAGACACAGGGTAAAAAAAGAAAAACAACTACAAAAGCAATACTTGCAAAACTGTTTGGTGTAAGTGAACTGAACACCTCTGGGGGGGGGGAGGGAAAGGGGGAGGAGGGAGGAGGGGATGAGGGACAAGGTAACAAACAGTACAAGAAATGTATCCAATGCCTAAGGTATGAAACTGTAACCTCTCTGTACATCAGTTTGATAATAAAAATTTGAAAAAAAAAGAAATTTCCATAATATTCCATCTCCAAAATAACCTAGGGGGTGGGAGGTAGAGAGACAAGATAAAGGCACTCCAGTGGTATTGCATCAGGTCCTGAGTTCAAATCCCAATACCTCATAAAAGAAATTCAGTGATGTTATCTAATCTCACCCTTAATGATATTATGAAGAGGGTTGAGCACAGAGGCTGTGATCTCTGGGCAAAAGGCTAACAAATAGTATAGAACTTTCCAAACACACACACACACACACACACACACACACACACACACACACACACACATTGCCTTTTCCTAAATGTGTATTTGTGTTCTATAAGTCAGCCTCTGTTGGAATGATGAAGAAGTTGATGTAATCAACTGTGCCAAGTTAAATTCAAAACTCTTATGAAAGTCAAAGAGTAGGCACTAATAAATACAGACAGATAAATGATAGCTTGGAAAACCCTGCTTGGAGAAATACAAAGCATCTATTCTATATGCTGAGTTTCCAGTAATGGTTCAATAGTAAAAACAGCAATATTACAACAGAAGGAAAAATGTACCTACTATGTATAAATGGGTCAGTCAAAAAATCAAAGCACTCTACAATAATGAGAAATTCATTCTGTTGTAAGTACAGAAAAACATAGCAGCATTTGTGTGAAGTATGGGAGACACATAACCAAAATGTACTTTGAGGGTTAGTAACTTGAACTACTAATTCACTCTAAAAAAAAAAAAAAAGGTGCAAGGAGACTTTAAGAGAGAGCATTGAGCAAAATACAGTGTAAGACACATTTGATATAATAGTCATACGATTAACAAACTGTCACATCAAACTTTTCTGCAACGTGGGAACACTTTGACACTTCATATTTTTAAAACTGACATTTTGATTCATTACTGTAAATAGCACTTTGGGTTAAATATTATGACAAGGAACAGATCATATATATATATATGTATGTATCTATATACATATATACACACACATATATGCACTCTATATATCACGTATATAATTTTTTCTAGCTCTTAACATTTTACATTATATGAAACATGAAACTTTTCCCTACATTAACAGTTTATACCAGTATGTAAACAGGCAATTTCACTCCTGAAGCACCCATTTCTACTGCAAAAAGGCAGATTGACTTTCTTCATTCCAGAGGAAGTCCAAGAGATGGAAACATTTCAAAAATAACATGATGACTTCTAAAGAGATTTTGAATGAATCAGACTATTTTAACTTATTGTATCTGAATTCATAAAACTATTGTCACAAATATGCATAAAAAGCTCACGTTTTTTCAAGGTACTCAAATTTCCTTGAAAAAACACACATGCACATAAATATTAAAGCAAAATGAACATTTTTTTAAAAAAAAAAGGTACAAAGGTATGTTTTCTTATTGCTTCTATTTCTCTTTACTTCCTTCCCTTTCCTTTCCCTTTCTTTCTCTTTGTCTTCCTTTCTTCCCTCCTTGCCTCTCTGTATATCCATTGTAGTGAAAACATGTTCTCAGGGCCCCTATTTACAGAAAAGTGACTGATAAGTATAACTATGGCTGTTAGTGGGGCTAAGAAATCTGAAAAGTTTTCAAGAATGGTCAGATTTCCCAGGCAAATGTTCCTTTCAAAGAAAGGATAAAGATAGTCTTTGACTTCCATCTAATACTGACAAATCCAACTTTCTACCTATAACTCTAAAACAAAAGATTCAATATCCTTTCCTCCCTCACATATGCAAGTTTCAATTTAGTTTTTTCTTTATTCATTCCAAAATTATCTTTCACTTCCAAATTCTGAAAATCTTACAGATATCATAATCTCATTTCTCTCTTTCTATCTTTCACTCTCTTCCTCTTTCTCTCATACACACACAATACAAAAATAGACCCACATGCATATTTGTCTTTTATCCTCAATTTTTTCTCTAGAAATTATACTATTATTATTCACCTCATTCTCCTCCTTAAACACCTGGAAAGACAGAGAAAGGAAACACAGGATCTATATATAAAGCAGATACTATACTTTTATAGATCAGCTTTCCCCCTGCACTGAAATTTAAATGAAGCAGCAATATTCTGAGTATACACTTTTAAAAAATGAAAATTTCTCTGTATTTCATTTGTTTCAGAAAGAATGCAACAGTGAAGTAAAATTCATTCAAATCTTATAAAAGTGAGGCTATCATAATGAATATTAACTAATTAATTGGGCAAATAGTTTTTAAAACCCTTCAAAATAGCACTAACTACTCATACACTGGGATTTCATAGTATCACTCAAAAATTCCTGAATCCTTCTTTGGAAATCAAAAAAGAGGTTTAATTTCATTCTTCACTAAAACAGTCAAATCATTTTGATACAAAGGGCTTTTCTCCTTTATTTAGTACATACTTCTATTTGCTAAAAAGTTAAGAGTTACAAACTACTTCAACTCGGTTTTCAAATTATAGAAATTAGCCAGAAATACAGTGTTTTTTCCCTTGGCTTTACTGAAGGAATAAATCAACTAAAATGTTGCCCAAAGCATAATAATTTACTATTTGAACCTGAGGCCTTATAATTATTTTCCCAAACACTTAAGGGGATAGGTTACAACCCAATTGGTTTGGAAACTACTGTGCGGAAGTCTGAAACACTGTCAGAAGTACAACAGTTCTTCTGTAAGTCCTAGGTAATAGAATATTGAACTATTTAGAATCAGAGTATCTTGATCCAAGCCAGTGCTCCTACATAATTATTTCAGGTTAATTCAGTAGGTCACTGACTTTCTTTTTTTTTCCTCACTGCAAAATGAAGTAATAAACATACTCAGATTTATGAAAATTGAATAAGAATGTCTAAGAAATCATAAAACTGGAACATGACTCAAATGGTACAGTATTTACCTAGCACATACAAAGCCCTGCCTTTAATCCCTAATATTGAAAAAAAATTTCCTGGATGGCTGGAGGTATGACTTAAGTGGTACAGCACCCGCCTAGCAAGTCTGAGAACCTGAATTCAAAAGCTGGTACCACCAAAAAAAGAAATCTTCACATGATTAAATGTGGTGAGAACACTGCCAACCAGCAACTAATAAAATATTTAAGAGACCAGCCAAACCTATTTAACTTAAACTGAATAAAAATGTGCTACACATGTTCAGCCTATGAGTTTTAGTCTTTTCCAGGTGTTGTTATTGTAAGATAAGGAGGGAGCAGAAGAGGAAGAAAGGAAGATTCATCTGAGTGGTAATTTCTGTTTCCTAGTTCCCTGTAATCTTAAGAAGGAAACCATATTTCACATGAACTTCTGGAAGAATACTTAAAACAATAAAGTACAAACAAATTATGGTACTGATGATGAATGGCTCTAATGCAAGCTTCAAGCGATGTCTTCTGTGGGATTAGGAAAGGATTCAGAGCAATAGAAAGCATGATATTATTTCTTCTCTGTCCCTGCATTGGTAGCATTTGATGGCAGAATTGCCACTCTGCTAGGGGGCATTGAATGCTACGTGATCCCTTGGTCACTTACATACAGTGCCTTAGTCCATTTTTCATTGCTAGAATAACAGAATAACCTGAGACTGGGTAAGTTAAAGCTATGAATTTAGATGTTGATTTGGGTCATAGTTCTCTGGAGTCTGGGAAGTCCAAGAATGTAGTGCCTATATCTGATGAAGGACTTTGTGCTATGTCATCACATGATAGAAGGCAGAGTGGCACAGGAACACAAAAGAAAGCCAGCAAAGCAAGATAAGGCAAACTCATTTTTATTAACAAGTCCACTTATGAGATAACTAACTCACTCGCATGATGACAACATGGATCTATTCATTAGACCAGCTCTCACCATCTAATCATGTCTTATTAGGCCCTACCTCCCAGCATGGTTACATTGGGGATCAACTTCCCAAAACATGAATTACAGGGTACATATGCAAACCACAGCATGCCTCTCATTCCCTTATTTCTATCTTTGAATTGGCTACTTTTTTCATGGCCTCTGCTTATTTCTAGGTATAGTGATGTCCTCTGATATGGGCCATCAACAGTCTTCAAGGTAGAAGGGGGCCATCAGTCATGAGTCAGTATGACAAGTTGGAAATGAAATCAGCAGAGTTTCTGCCCCAGCTTTGACTCTATTTTAGTCTATGGCCTTGAGCAAGTCGTTTCCATTCAATGGGCCACAGCATCTTCACAGATCCAGGTGAACAGAGATTTCACAGTCCTTCTTAGTCCTACAGTTTCCAACAGTTTGCAAGTGACATCTGGGGGCAAACCAGTCACACGAACCCTGAAGAGGCTCTGACATGACCACATCCACAGTTTCTATTGTTGGGAAGGTCAGGGACTCCTTCAGAAAATAGCTGATCTAAACAGAGCCCAAGGAGCGCCATAGCAACACTGCTCACAAGCTGCCAGAGGTAGGGAGGAAAAGCAGCCAATATGCGTGCACAGCTGCCACATTGCAGAGCAGCACTCAAACCTCGTTAATATCATCTTGCTTAATACTGAGCCCCATAGATCACAAGCTATTTTTACTGTGTGCTTAACAGATTTGCGTATCATCTTCCCTGCCAGCATTTTCCCAGTCCAGTACACAAGAACTGTGCCATGAGAGAAACTTCGAGACCATAGGCCATCAAAGGTTAGCTCAGGAAAAGGAGAAAGAGAGAAACAGAAGAAATAGAGAGAAAAAAAAAAGGAAGGAAAATTCTCATTGTGAGTGAGGTTTAGCTAGGAAAAAGGAGACAATCGGGTATAAAGGCAACACTACACACACTGAAGCACTCAGATCCCACCTTCCTCAAAGACTGTTTAGAGAAGATCCTGGGAGAGTGGAGTTCTCTCTATTTTACCCACGTGACCACAGGCCTTCTCAATTTTGATCATCACTTATGTCAGTTTTCACTAGCTTCCCTAATTCAAGCCACATTCATGGATCAGTAACACATGCAGAGCCCCATATCCAGGTCATAGCCTTAAGCGTCTAGTGGCTACAAGGTACTTTTCAAAGCTTATAGGCAAAGAGTTTTTGCTAAGTTTGAATTTATAGACAACCTGTCATCTTCATGTAGGAATAGGAATTCTAGTATTTGCTTGACCAAGGTAAATACTATGAAAACACTGGCAATTAATCTAAGTAAAGGAAGAAGTAAGTTGAAAAGGATGAGCAAGAATGATGAGAGGGGTGAAACTGATGAGACACATTTTAGTCATAAACTGCTGGGTTGAATGGCTACTCCTTCGTAGAAGTACTTAAAGATAGTCTTCAAAAATACTTTAAAAAAGAAAATAAAACATCTTGGCACATCGCAGATGCACAGTGATGGCTTGCTTCTTTCCATCTCTTCATCACAGCAGCCATGTCTAGTGGTTGTCAGAGGAAAGGGCCCAGGGACTCACAGATCAGCCATCTCTATAATGTTTGGTTAGATGTAGGCCCTCACCAGTGGTGGGGATATGTGCAGATAGATTCTGTTCAAGGTATTTTCCACTTCTGAAACTCTATAAGCATTAAGTATCATATCCATTTCAAAAACAAGCAACACAGAGAGGGGAAGAAAATTGTTCAAAGACACAATCACATGCTTTTTTTGCTAAGCACTCTGTCCAGTGCACTGTGCTTGGAAACTCAGGGAAAGCAAAAAGTAGTGCTTGGATTCAGTGCTTCTATAACATGGGGAAGAGGGAATAATAATAATAAATATAAAATAAAGTGTGACTATAAAACAAATTTGAGGGCTGGGGTGTAGCTCAGTGGCAAAGTGCTTGTCTAGCAAGTGCAATTGTCCTGGGTTCAATCCCCAGTACCAAAAAAGAAAAGACAAAAAAAAAAAATTGAGCTGGATGTTACATGTTTAACTGAGACAGGAGGATCTCTTGAGCAGAAGAGTTCAAGGTGAACCTGAGCAATACAGCAAGATTACATCTTAGAAAAGAAAGAGGAGAATGCAGTAAAAAGTTCAACTAATATCTTAGATTTGTAAGAAAAGTGAGAGATGGGTAAGAATGCTAAAAGGGGTAACATTGATCAAAACATATTGCATTCATAAATTGCTTTACTTAATAGCAACCCCTTTTTACAACTATTTAAAGGAAATAAAATTTAAAACAACAAAACTAAAATTGAAGAGTTGGGATGCCTTTTCTTTGTTTGTTTGTTGAGTATTAGAGCTTGAACTGAGGGTCTGGGCCCTGTCCCTTAGTTTTTTTGTTCAAGGCTGGTTCTACCTTTACCTTTTTAGTGGTTAACTGGAGATAAGAGTCTCACAAACTTTTCTGCTCAGGCTGGCTTTAAACTGCAACCCTCAGATCTCAGCCTCCTTAGTAGCCAGAATTATAATTATGAGCCACCAGTGTCTGGCTTCCAAAATGAATGTTAAGAACAGAATCCTGAGCTAAAGGGTGGCCAGAAAGCTCTTTTTCCCTAGGAAAAGAGCTTGTCAAAAGAAAAAAGGAAAGAACATACAAAGTAGAGGGTAGTGCATTTCATAAGAGCTGGTTCTCTGCAGATAGGCCATCTGCCTCTGGGGAGATTAAATCTCTTACTATTCCCATGTTTCAGGTCACTTTAGCATTCTGTTTTATACCCTAAAGGCTAGAAGCATAACACCACTCTATAAACTCATCATCATAATACTATACGAATAATAGCAGGAAGAGTAATGAAACAGAGTAGAGACATTTGGGTCCCTGGCCTTGTTCTGTTGCCACTATTCAACTGCCAGGGTTTTGCTAAGTTACTTTTCTGACTGTGGAATAAGATCTTGCAGATTTCCAGCCAGAGTCCTTGAGGCTTCCTCACAAGTACCTTATCCAAAGCTTATGTGTTATAGATAAAGTGACTGCAGTTATCAGAAAGTGGTTTCTCTCAAATATGCATGCTCGTAATCTATGCTGTTTTCTAACACAACTCCTTCTAGATTCTACCTCAAGCAGGTTCCTTCTTACCTGGCAGAGATTTACTCCTCAATTCCCTATAGCACTCTATCAAATACCAACTCATCTTCTTTCTAAAACAACTCTAGTTCATGGTTCCAAATAAAACCTCCAAGAAGAAAGTGGTCTCCAATCTCTCACTCCCCAAATATACTACTGAGCTAGCACACTGCATTGAGTACTTTTGGCTCCGGATCAAACTCACCTTCACATACCTGCCAGCTTCCTCCTTCAACAAATTAGCAAGCTACCTTGCTTGTAAATGTTAATACTTAGCAACTGAGCTTGGTATAGAGCCTTGATTTTCTGCTATTCAGCCAGCTATCTTCTTACACATATAGTACTATCTTTGATCATTCCAATCCTAGATGTATGCAATATCCAAAAGAGACAAAATAGTTTCAAACAACTTGAAATTCATCAAACTTTTCACCAGAATGACTAAGTATGCAAAAAAGACAGACAGGAAGGAAGGAAGGAACGAGGGGAGAGGGGGAGGGAGGGAAGGGAGGGGAGGGAGGGAGGGAGGGAGGGAGGGAGGGAAGGGAGGGAGGGAGGGAGGGAGGGAGGGAGGGAGGGAGAAATGAGTAGAGGCTACAAATTAGATAAATGGTCTATCCTATGAACTAGGAAACACCAGCATCACCATTCCAATTTTTACAAGAAAGAATATGCAGTGCAGAGATTCAGTGGCTGGTCATGAGCTCACAAAGAGTCCTCAATCGAATAAAGAATTCCCAGTTCTGCTGCCTTTTACAATACTGCTTTTACCAGCGTGGTAAACTGTTGGGAGAGCCAGACTCCCAACACCTGGGCCTTGGACAGGCCAGATCCATTTTCTCTACTGTGGCAGATCAAACACGCCTGCAAAGGAAAATCCACAGTAGCTACTTACAGCAAAAAATGTTATATACACTCAACCAGGAATGTCTGAATGGAAATGAGCTAGAAAGATTTATGAGACAATACTGGGTAACTCCAGAGGCAACCCAAGGCACATATCAGATGGAATTTTTTTAATCCCTTTAAATACACAAGGACTCAGATGCCAGCATATACAGAGATGGCCCCAGCCAGACAGCAAAAGCATATTGGCACCACTGTAATTCGTCCATCCACCAATATGCTTCCCGAAAAATACCCATATGCTTTCTTTTCGCTTCCATATGCTTTTTGAGGAAGGAAACTAAAATATTTCATTAGTTTTGAGTAATTAATAATTACTTATTTCACAATAGTCACCCTCATTAAAAAATGAAAATAACTGATTAAGCTGCAGGATCCTGGCTTTCAGCTCAAGCTTATTTTTTTTTCATCTTTCCCCTCTAGGAATTGAGTAATAGAGTAAAACAGCCAGTGTGGAAATATTCACACTGTGCGGAATGAAGAGTTATCCTTTACACAGCCCAGCATTCCTCTTGACTGAGACATCGTGATTTAATAAAAAGAACATGGGCTTTGGATCAGAAACACTTGGAACCCAATTGGGTTTGACCCCCTTGTGAACAGCACTTCTGAAGAAATGAAGGGTGTTGAAAAGATAAGCCTGCAGGGTTGCTTCAACCCAGTCTTCTGTTATTCTCCAGGAGTGACTTCACAGAGTCCCCTCCTGCTATCTCAAAGCCTGGGTCCCGCATGCCCCAAGAATGCAGGCAGTGCGCCAGTCATTGTAGGCAGGTCATGGCCTGAAGTTGGTCACAAGCCTATAAGAATTCTCCCCAAGCTTTAGTGAGTATGTGAACTACCTGGGGATCTTGTTAAAATACAGATTCTTATTCAAGAGATCTAGAGTTAGGGCTTGAGATCTGCATTTCCATCTGACTCTCACGTGATATTGAAGCTGCTGGCCCTCAGAACAAACTTTTGGAAGCAAGAACATAAAAAAAATCCTCAGGAAAAGCTAGGAAATAGGAAATATAAAGAGAAGATCATTCAGACTGGAAGCATGATTCAAGTGGTAGAATACCTGCCTAGCAAACACAAAACCCTGAGTTCTGTCTCATTGTCTGTCTCATTGAGCCTAAGTTCACCTTATTCATAGATTTGGTACATGTGGACTTAAGCAAGCATAGTCAAAAATAATTATAATATGAAAGGAAAGAAACTGAAAGTTTGGGATGTGCAGGATGCCACTCAGTGGATGCAGAGGAGCACTCAGTCAGTCCTACATTATTTTGTCAGTTGTTTCAATCACGGTGTAGTCTACCATTTCCTTCATTTTGCAAAAATCTGCCTCCCAAACAGCAAATAGTGCCCAAAAAGCAGTAATTCGATGTGCTCAATTTCAGTGAAAATTTTAGATTTGTTGAAAGGCAGTGGGGTCTTTAGCAGAAATTGGGTACATTATGGGAAAAACAAATCAAACATCTGCAATGCAGTACTGAACACTATGCATCTTGAGTGGTCACAATTTTCCTCCGTGGTGCTCTTCCTGTAAGCATGCACTCGTGGACACCAAAGATGTAATGAGTTGAGCAGCACACTTCATACAGCTCAAAATAGCTTTGTCAGAAAGGTATGCTTTCCATTTTACAAACAACAAGGCTGAGATGCAAAGAAGTCAAATAACTTATCCAAGGCCATGCAGACAATAAGGTGGAGCTCCAAATATGGGTATATCTGCCCATTATTGTGAGTTAGTGCTAGACAGAAAATACCTGTACCTGTGCTGGCATGAAATTTAGCTCTCAGGAGCTCTTAACTTGTCTGAATCTTGGTAAGACAAATAACTTTCTCCTTCCTATAAGCAAGGTGAAGGTGTTGGCCCTGACAATCTGTGAGGCTGTGTCCATCTCTGACACTGATTTCCACATACACTCGCAGTGGGTCAGCAGCTCTAAGTATGAGCTTCACACATGTGGCAGTCATTATAACTTGGCAAACCCATATTCTAGCTGCTCACATCTGCATTTGTGCGGCTCTATGCATGTTCTGAAATCTATCTCTGTTAAAATTCCCAGGTTCAAATTAACAGAAGGGGGAAAAAAACCAAACAGATTCCCCATGGCATTGAAATTCCAATGCAATCAATAACTTTCAAGTTATCTGAGTATGATCAAAGCACTATGACTCTATTCCCTTTCCCCTTTATCTTACTTATCAGTACAGCTAGCTTGATAAAACTTTGAGAAGAAATAATAGAAATCAAAAGATTAGTTATGGTGCATTTATATCATTGTTTGATTATTTATTTTACCTTACAATGAAATTAAAAATTTAATATTACTGAATTATTATCTAAATGATCCAGAATGCACAATTTTGTCCTTCACCAAATGTCCACAGAGGGCAAGCTCTATCCTCCTCTGGGGCCCACTGACCACTGTCTACGATGGGTTTCCATGGTTTCTGAACTTATGCCATGGTCCCTATTCATATTTCTGGAGATAGTTACATAATCTGGAGCACATCTGGATTTAAACCCAAACTTTAGTATTTATTAGTTATAAACTTTTAGCTAAATTACACCTCTTTTCTGAGCTAGGTTACCTTTATAAGGAAAGTTGGGGAAAATAATGTTATAAGATTAAATAAAATAATGTGCCATACTAATATGCCTAATGATTAGCAAATTCTGGGTTAGAAATACATTTGCATGAAATAATCAATTAATTAGTGAAACAAACGGAAAAATAATTCAGATATTAAAAATCACTCAACTGTTTAAGATCTATAAGTGTCCAATCATGTTAAGGACTTCTGACAGAAAAAAAAAACAATGAACTGTGAGAAAAATCCAACAGAAACAGCAAATGTGTGCCAACCAAATGTCACCTCAGACTTCCCAAATAGAAAAATATTTTTTGACCACCCTGACTCTTATGTACGGCCACCAGAGTTATCTGCAAGCTCTCCTGAAATTATAGCTAATGCTCTCTGTAGTTCTTCATTTTTCAGGGATTTAACAGGCTCATTTGATTTAATCCTCATTCAAATGTTCAGTCTCTCTCTTCTCTTTCCCTCCCTCTCTATTGATTCCTCCCCCTTTCCTTTCTTTCCTCCCTATCCTCCTCTCTATCTCAAGCACACAAATAAAGACCAGCTACTTTAAGCAAGAACCTTAACAGGAATGAAGTTATTAAACTTTATGCAATTATTAAAACTTTATGCAATGAAAGAAGGCTAAAAGTTGCAAATATACTGTGGAAGCTGGAAAGATGACCATGCCAAAACAGGAAGTGGGGCTAAGTGTTGCTGCAAATTTGCTGTGAAACCTTATAATAAATCTGAGACTCACAGAAACCAGGGTCAGAGGCTGCCCTTTGACATCAGCTATCCACATACCTAGTCCCATCCAACAGATGGAGAAACGGTGGCTAAAGCCATAGCCTATTACAATTACAATTTGAGACTCAGACTCAGTCAAATTATTTCTACTCTGTTAATCTTTGGACCACATGATTCATGGTAATCATTTAGATTCAATGCTATCTATCTTATTGAGAATTACAATGTGCTTCACTGGATCTTGAAGTTCCATGAAAATATGTATGTGGTTTTGGCAAAAAATTATACCAGTTGCCTCAGTCCCAGCCTAGTCCCAAGATTAACAAGGCAGTGAGTCTTGTGTAGTCCCAGCAGCTGGAAACAAACAAATCTTGAACCAGATTTCAGTGTTGGCTATTACTCTCTTGTCCTTGAATTCCTCATCTGTGTTCTCTTCCTTAATATTCCCAACTATGTGCTGTGACGAACCATCTAGGAGCTTGTCCTCCACTTCCAGCAGTTCAGTAGAAAGGAGCAAGGTGACAGAAACAGTGATGAGATCAGAGTAAAATAACTCACAGAGGAAGGACTGCAGGGGATCTACAATTCTCCCAATAACCAGAGCAGAAGCCATCCAGAGCCCTCAGTGCCACAATCCTGTGGAACTAATGAGGAGGCTTGAAGCTGACTTATGCTATGAGGGCATTTCATATTCTTGTATATGCCTTGGAATTGGTCTTGTCTGAAAGACATTGGCCTTCAAATATTGAGAAGATAATAGATATAAATTAAAAAAAAAAAACTTCTCAAAAAAAAAAAAAAAAACTTCTCACCTAAAACATACATATAACTATGGAGTCAAAAGGAATTTTAGCCTGGAATTGATTAGCAACATTTCAGACCTATTAGGTTCCCCTCTTCACCTCAGACTCCCCATCTCTAATATAGCAAATTTAGTGAAATTGATAACTTTAATAATAAAGATTATTCTTTCATATCAAATACTAAGAGAATTTTCTGATTATCTTACAACTATCATGAGAATTGGCTTGAAGTAAATTGATTCTTAAACTCCCCTCTTGCCTCCTTCTTATAAATCTAGTGCTTTACCATGGGAAAGTCAAATAACAGAAGAGCAATCTCCTCTTCTTAATAGTTAATAATAGTAAGTGATATTACCAAATCTTCTGAACATGAAACTTGGAGCAATGTCATAAAATAGGAAAATATAGATTTTTTTTAACTGTCTGACTTGAAATTTCATGTCATCAGGGTTAGGAGATAAGTAGGATATATAAATTCTCAATCATGGGACATGTGTAATCCAAATCACCAACTGCTCTTCTTTAAGCAAAAGCTAAATTTTCACACAGACTCTGTACTGGAGTCATGGCAATTTGGCATGTAACACATTGTTGTACTCTCCCAGAACAAGGAGGTTCTATCCATCTAACCTCCTAGTGAAATCATGTATAACAATGCTTGCTCTGCTCTGCTCTCTCTCTCTCTTCCTCCCTCCCTCCCTCTCTGTCTCTGTTTTAGAAAACAGTACCTGATTGATTTTATGTGAGGTAGACCAAGGCAGTTTCCCCCCGATTATATCAAACAATCTATTCTGGAGATATAGACAATTCCTTGAGAATTAATTGAGTGTTATTTATCCTTGTTAATGAATTGCCCCATAGAAAACAGGACTAATCAACGTTCTACAGGAGGCCAGAAGCCTGTTCTTGTTCTAGTACAGATTCTGACTATTAAAGAACATGAGGCATCAGCTTTAAATAGTAAACAGGGTATACCATTTCAGATTCCATGAAGTACAGCTTTAAATAGATCTGGTTTGGAAATGCGACAGAGAACACACCACAGTTGGTGGATCAACGTTGAAAGCAAAGAAAAAACAATGATTATACTCATTAAGTGGGTACCTGTTGACACATCTACTGTCAAGTCTAATTATTTACTTAAATTGCTATTCATTTTTCATTATTGCCACTAATACCAATTATTTACCACAGTTATTTTAAATTTCTACCTCAAGCCCAGAGAATATTTACTTATCTACTTTTCAGACATTGAGTAGTTTATATCTTTCTGAACAGCCCCCTCTACCAAAAGACAGAGATTAAATTCAGATAGGTAGAAAGGGATAATATTTCTCAACAGAAATTTTTGTGGCTTTTCAATGCTTGATTAAATCAACTCTTATTTGTTCCAAGGTGGATTTCAGTAGGATACAGACACAGTTAACTATTTCTTAAGGCTATTGAGTCTTGGAAAAGGATAATATACTAAAGTTTCTAAATGAACAAGTAATATCTCTATTTTCAAAAGCTTCCAAAACCAATAATAGGAGATGCCTATCTTTTCTAATTCTTTTCTGATCTCTTTAACCATAAAAAATGAATATACTAAAAAGGAGCTTTTGCAAGGACATTTTATGGAACATAATGAAAATAAAAGATGGGGGAAAGTACTGTTCTTTTTTTCTCTCTCTTAATAATGTTTTCATATTTGTTAATGAGAAAAAAAAATCTAGCCAGGCATATTCCAGCTACTTCTGACAGTGAGGAAAACCCTCAGTCCTAGGCTAGTGTGGGCAAAGTTAGCAAGATTCTATCTCAAGAATAAAATGAAAACAAAGGTCGGTGGCATAGCTCAAGTGATAGCTCTCAGGTACTAGGGTTTACTCCCCAGTGTTTGAGAGAGAGAGAGAGAGACAGACAGACAGACAGACAGACACAGAGAGAAATGAGGAAAAAATCTAAATAGTTCAAGTACAATTTCTAGCTTAATTAACCCATATGTCACCCACTTGCTTATTCGTAGCATGTTCTTATTTAGTATATTTGACAAATACTAGCTGAAAAATCACATTAGCCTAACAATTTCCACTCAATTCTAAATTACTTACTGCTATGAATATGAAAAGTACCAACTAAATTCAGTTAACCCAAAGGTACATGTAACAAACATCATGTTTTATAGAACATGAACTGTTCTACATGTTTTGCAAAACTATTTCATAGAAATAGTATATACTGTAAAAATTTATGAAATATCCATAGAACAAACATTTATAGTACTCTAAAGGATAATATCAAATCTTGTACAAAGTTTTGTTCTACAAAGCCTTTAGTTAAGAGCATCATATTAACTCTCACTTCTTTTTTATTAAGACTTCTGAAAGATTACAGAGTACAATAGGGCTCAATAGGCGTACCAATAATAACAGGTTAGCTGCATGAGAAGGATCACATTGTGAATTTTGCAACTGTGATTATTCTTTAATTTTCTCTCCAATTGACCTCCATCTTCTTGGTAAACTCAAGTTGAATATACTTCTTTGTCAAGACCTTTGTACTAGTCTCCCAGGAGAAAGGCATGCAGATACAATAGATTCTGGGTTTCAAAAGACTCTGACTCACTTTTTATCTTCTTGGGATTTTCTTTTTCATTCAAAGCTTGAATTATATTTTTTAATGATTTCCAAGACAGATAAGACACAGTGATTAATCCTACTAGTATTCCTTGGTACCTTCAGAGACCTGAGGAGAGAGAGCTGAGGAATCAAAGTAGAAAGTCCTACTGGCACATACTAGCTGATGACTCAATAAAACAATGGATGAGCAGGCACTGATGGCTCACACCTCTAATCCTTGCCACTCAGAAAACTGAAATCTGAGGATGGAGTTTCCAAGTCAACTCAGGCAGAAAAATCCACAAGTCTCTCTTATCACCAATTAACGAGCAAAAATCTGGAAATGGAGGTACAGTAAAGTGGTAGAATGCCAGCCTTGAACAAAAAAGACAAGGAAGAGCTCAAGCCCCTGAGTTCAAGCCCCAAACAAAAAAGACAAAGGAAGGGGAGGAAAGGGAAGGGAAGAGGAGGAGGGAAGGGAAGAGGAGAAGAGAAGGGAAGGGAAGGGAAGGAAAGGGGAGGGGAGGGGAGAGGAGGGGAGGGGAGGGGAGGGGAGGGGAGGGGGAGGTAAAGGAAAGGAAGGGAAGGGAAGGGAAGGGGGAGGTAAGGGAAGAGGGGGGAGAGGTAAGGAAAAGGAGGGCAGGGGAGGGAGGGGAGAGAGGGAGGGGGAGGTAAGGGAAAGGAGGGGAGGGAAGGGAGGAGAGAGAGGGAGGGAGGGAGGGGGGAGGGAAGAGGGAAAGAGAGAGGAATGAAGGAAGGAGAACATCCTACTCTATAACATGTAATGTATGCTAAAGTAGTCATTCAATGTGACTCCACCACATTGTAGACCCTTTTGGTGTTAAATTTTAAGAAGTAGAAATTAAAATGGGAAATTAAGTCAAAAAGACATAAATGAAGGGCATGTAACTGTGTTGAGCATTTTTCAGGTTTCGATGCTCACAAAATACCATTGTACGTATAATTCTGGGGGTAAACCCAGCTGTAAACACGATTGACTGCAGCAACAAAACAAGGTTCTCTTACCTTTGATAGCTGACTCCCGGACAGTGGGCACAAGGTTCAGCCAATATAAATGCTAGTATCTGCAAGTGAAATGAGTAAAAGTTACTCTTGGAAACTAAGCCTATTTTTATTCATTAATATCTATAACCTTCTATTTCTACATAGTGATTTTGTGCTTTGTAAAGCATTTCCATATTCATTATTTCATTTCATCCCTCAGCAACCCAATGAAGAAGCAGGAAGAGATTATGCTATTCGAGCTCTCAGAGGGACAGAAAGGAAAAGAAAGAACTAACATATCTCTCGTGATTACCCTCACAAACATGCCATATCAACTGCTCATTACTGTCCTCATTTTACGGATGTGGAAGCTATTCAGAAATGTGAATAACTTGCACAAAACTAAACAGCACAATACATGACAGATCACGAGTTTGAAAGCAAAGCCTCAGCCACTGGTGCTGGGATTGTCCACCTTAGTGTCTTCTAGATTATCAGGCTGGAAAAAAAAATAACTTGTGGAAGTGGCCCTCCATATTTGGTGAAGAATGGGCTGGGGATATGGCCTAGTGGCAAGCGAGCTTGCCTCGTATACATGAGGCCCTGGGTTCGATTCCCCAGCACCACATATACAGAAAACAGCCAGAAGTGGCGCTGTGGCTCAAGTGGCAAAAGGAAGCCAGGGACAGTGCTCAGGCCCTGAGTCCAAGGCCCAGGACTGGCCCTCCCCCCGCAAAAAAAAAAAGATTTGGTGAAGAACAACAAAGCAAAACCAGATAGGTGACAGATAGCAGGAAGCAGTCATTCCATTGCCTGGGGCAAGTCATTTAATCTCTCTGATGGCCAATTTCCTCATGTGCAAGTGAGGATTCTAATACAACACAGCCAAATTGTCCTGATTCAAACTGTCAGTGAAATTTTCTAGTATTTCATGTAGAGAGAGGGAGTAGGGGTTTACAAAATGATACTATGTCTGCCTAAGAGCTCATGCTTCTATGATCAAAAGCTGTAACAAGTACACATCAGTGGAGAATTTATCTAGATTGTCTAGGTATGTCTGGGTTCAGCACTGTACTTTTAAAACAAAACAATATTTATCAATGTCTATATCACCCAATGTCCCCTACCAACTGACACACTAAGAATTCTTATTCTAAAAGACAAAGCATCAAAAACTTTTTTTAAAATCATAGGCAGTACCAGTGCTTCATGCCAGCAATCCCAGATAATTGTGAGGCTGAACTCTAAGGGTCCAGATTCAGAACAAACAAACAAAAAGTCTCCAAGATTCTGTATCTCTAATTAGCCACCCAAAAGGTAGGAGTAGAGCTGTGGCTCAAGTGGCAGTGCCAGCCCTACACTAAAAGCTAAGGGACAGAACCCAGGCCCTAAGTTCAAGCCCCAGTTCTAGAAAAAATAATAATAAATAAATAAAAATAAAAATTAAGCGCCACTCATCTTTCCAAAAGTTAAGAGTCGCTGTTTTAAGTGAAAAACTTAATGTTGAAATCACACATCATATTAAAGTTTGTGCCTATAATTGGGCCTTGAATTCAGAAAGATAGAGCAAAGTTCCAACAGAACCATAAGAACAAAGAGAAATTGTAAACATTGGATAGATGACAGATTTATTGAAAGTATAAAACCTCTGGGAAGTTTTATCAAAATCCAATTTTCATAAAGAAGTCAAGTCAGATTAAGAAAAGAACATAGTTAAAAAGATACGATGTAAGAAACCGGTTATCCTACCACAAAGCCTTAATGAACTTTTGACACTATATTGTATTGTATAGTTTAGAGAATATTTATATATCATTATACCTCAAATCATCATTACTATAACTCCAATGAGACTTTATTGCTACAGTTTTACCAATACAGATAGCAGACTTTAAAGATTACAAGATTAACTTGAAGCAGATTTTTTTAAATCCTTGTACTTTGATATAAAAACCTATATTTACACTTTTTCTATATGTGTAGCTTCTTTGTTAGAATTTGCTTTTTGGAGAGAATAACTTAATAATTTCAAGGACAGAACAAATATATACATAACCTATAAAAATCCAATTGCCAAAATGCTGAAACACATTTAATTTCAGATTTTTTCTCACTGACAAGTGAAAAGAGAGTGAGATGAGTTCATATCTAAAATCTGAACAGGTGAAAGATTATTTAGCAGAGACAGAAGGCGGGTTTGACACTGAGTTACCATGAACACTTTCTCAAATCCCTCAGGTAAAGCTTCACAATTGCAAAGTCTTTAGTCAAAATCTTGAGCTGGGAATGTGGCCTAGTGGCAAGAGTGCTTGCCTCATATACATGAAGTCCTGGGTTCGATTCCCAAGCACCACATATATAGAAAACAGCCAGAAGTGGTACTGTGGCTCAAGTGGCAGAGTGCTAGCCTTGAGCAAAAAGAAGCCAGGGACAGTGCTCAGGCCCTGAGTCCAAGGCCCAGGACTGGCAAAAAAAAAAAAGGTCTTGAAACACAAGCCATAAAAATCAGTGGCTTCACCAATTTTCTTACAGAGTTCTTCATCAATCAATAAGGATGATCATAGGCAGTTAACACCCATAACCATGCAGTTCACCACTTGAAAACAGATGGGTAACTATTATCTCCCGTGTGTTTTGTAATAAAATGAAGTTCACCATAATCCATGAAGACATAGGGGAGCATAACAAATTCCATACCAGCCAGATAAATCCCACGTAGCCAAGCCAGTTATCCTTGGCACCTCTGTGTATTTTAGGACTATTCACCCAGAAGAGAATCTGCTATGGCTCCTTTGTCGAGTTATCCTTCCTCTCCCAAGACAAGCATTCGCACCAATAGCAGCTACTTCAGTCAAAAACAATCTGTGCAATCAAATTCAATCTAGAAAAACTTCAATTTATTAAGCAAGACTCTGTAAAGCTATTTCAAACTATTATAGGATGATTAATCATTTCTGCAGTTTTTGAAAGAAAAAACCAAGACAATCCATGTAGCCAAGGGGTAGAAGGAAGATAAAGACATGAAAAATGTTAAGGAATAAGAAAAAGAATCAGAAAAATAGAGAACGAATTTAGGAAGTAGAGAGTGCGGAGGGACCAGTTTTCAACAAGTTTCTCATCTATGAGAAAAATATGTTGTCTGAACTTTGTGCAAATCTTGTCTAAATGTCATGTAATAACAGGAATTCTTAGGGTAAGACTGTTTAAACTGTATAATGTTGTAATTGTAAGCATATACATCTGACCCCAGAAGCAACTGAAATGTTATATTAAGACAAAGGCTTCATTAGTTGGGAAATATCAAATGTCCTCCACTCCAAACATCAAATCACACAAGAATGTTGTTTTATTTATTTATTTATTTATTTTGCTTTTCTGTGTTTTTGTTTTGGTTTGGTGTCAGTACAGGGGCTTGAACTCAGAGTCAGCAACCCCCCTGTCCCTTAGCTTTTCATTCAAAGCAAGTAGTTAGCCACAGCTCCACTTTCAAAAATGTTTTTTAATACATTCTCTCACCCACCACCCTAAAATGTTTCTTAAGAATAAAACATTCCATAGCTTATGAATGATTTGGTTGTCTCATTAAAGTAATGTTTGTCAGTATTTAATTGCTTCCCTCCCTGATTTTAATTTCCTTACCTGTCAGCATCAATCAGAGACACTGAAATCATCTGACATACTGGCTGATTGTGTTGAAATTAATCAGATTTTTAAAAAGTAAATTGCTTTGGCCTAAAGGTGATGCAAAACTTCTTAATGTGATATTTCTAAGTGTTCTATCAATGCAACCTATAATCTAGAAATTAAATGTAAGACGTTAAGAATCCTGAGTAGAAATATAAGTTGCTTCCAAACCTTCAGTATCGAACCTTACACAAATTCAATACTTTTTTTGTTTAAGTCAAGTGCTCACTGACAACATATACTTTGGAGAAGAGTAAGATGTGTGATTACCTTGGAAACTTTGGGGATAGGTAAGAATCAATTAAGGTAAACACCTTGTGTAAACTGGCTGATAATCTGGTCATTCAATAGTTACTTTATATTGGTAATTGTTATCAGCTGTATACATGTGCTTTCATGCAGATAAATGATTTTATTCTTTGTTGAAACCCAGTGAGGTGCAAATGGTGATATTATTAGTAACAGGAGCCAAGTTCTAGTTTGGAGAGAGACAAATCTAAAGCACAGAGCAATAAAGACATTGATGATGGGCAGGCCTGGTCTTATGAGAAAGAAAACCAGACAATACAGCATGATCACGTCAGAAAAGAAGAAGAAACGAATTGCAAATCCTCCATAAATAATTATTCAGTGCTAATTCTCCCGCTAATATCCATCAGAAACAGTACTTAAGGCACTCGTGCAGGAAACCATCAAGCACTAAAGTCTATTACAAGAAGCCAATTAAATGATAAATAGAGAAATACATTGTAATTGTGTCCTAGCATCATGAGTTTATTTTTATGCATTCATGTTGCTATTCCTACTTGAAATATATAAATATGCATAAATGCAATAAGTGGGTCCCAAAGTGAGCTCCTAATACCAATGCCATGCCTCTCTGAGCTACTCTGCAGGAAATACATAAATATGCATCAGTGTAATAATTGGGTCCCAACATGAACTCAGAATATCAGAAGCCCCTCTCTTTCAGTTACTCCACTGATCCTGAAGCTCCTACATGGAATGCAGAAGAGTAGAAACTGTTGAATGGGTGCACTGGTGGGGGAATTTGAGGATAACAATGTAATATGGACATTGGTTCCTGCATAAAGAGCTTTACAACCAAGTATAACCAAACACTAATATGGGACACATGTTTCTTATACAATGTGAATTCCTATACAATCATAACTGTCTCCCATGATATGAAGCTTTCCAGGTCCAAAAATAGTTTGAGGAAGTAGACTGTCTTAAGACTACAATAATATACTACTAAATTTGCCACATTGTACTATCACTTTTAGTTGATCTTGCATCTTTAAGAGAGGTGCCTTAACAAATCAGAGCCCTAAACCCAGCATCTGTGCTTTGTAGGTATTACAGGACGAAAAAGTGAGGGAAAGGAGAGATGAAGGAAGGGGGAAGTGAGAGAGGGAGGAATAGGAAAGAGAGATGAAGATGGAGATCAGAGAGGAGGAGGAAGAAGAGGAGAAGAAGGAGAAAGGTGATGATGGAGGAAGGCAGAAAAGGAAGGAAGGAGGGAGACCAAGGGGAAAGGAAATCGAGAGAGGGGAAGGAGGGAGGGAGGGAGGGAGGGAGAGAGGGAGGGAGGGAGGGAGAGAGGGAGGGAGGGAGGGAGGGAGGGAGGGAGGGAGGGAGTGGAGGGGAGGGAGGGGAGGGAGGGGATGGGAAGGGAAGGAGGGAGGGAGGGAGGGAGGGAGGGAGTGGAGGGGAGGGAGGGAGTGGAGGGGAGGGAGGGGATGGGAAGGGAAGGAGGGAGGGAGGGTGTGGAGGGGAGAGAGGGAGGGAGGGAGGGAGGGAGGGAGGGAGGGAGAGAAGGAGGGAGGGAGGGAGAGAAGGAGGGAGAGAAGGAAGTTTTCTGGATTAAAGAATCCTAGTTCAATGCAGGGGCTAAGTAAATGTTTATTCATTGAAGTTAATTATGCATTTAATTTTTTTTAATGTACTGAACAACTAAGTGCTTCTAAATGCTACTGAGTATTTAGTGAGGGTGCATTGAAGAATGAAATACTCCGCAATGAGGCAGATGCCATTAACCTTTTAGAAGAAATGTTTCATACAGGAACACTACTAATGAGAAGTTGAGAAAATTCACGTAAAGGAAATCATATTTGTCAATAAAACCATGTTAAGTTCTAGATACAAAGAAGAAGCAGAAATAAGTCTGAAGATGAGATGAGAATTTTCAAATTTAAAATTGTTAATAAAATCCAGAGAGGTAGAGAGGGGTAGAAGAAAAGGAAGAAGTAACTCTTGAAATAATGAATATATGAATATATCCACACATACATGGACGTATACACACATATATAGATACACACATATATCGAACACACACACACACACACACACACACACGGAATCATTGAATAGAAAAAAACAAAAGTATTAAATATCAAGAGAGGTAGGGTAGCCCTTGCACATAATCCCGGCACTTGAGAGGCAAAAATTTTAAATTCCTAGCTACCTTAGGCTGCATAATAAGTTCAAAACCAGTTCAAATTGCAAAGCAAGAACCTGTCCCTAAAAAAGAATAGTAATAAAATTATTATGTAAATATGTATAATACAGTGGTTGCCAGGGTTGGATTTTCAGACCCTGAGTATAAGAAATGAGGAGGTGTATGTCAAAAAATATAAAGTAACAAATACTTAGGGTAAACAAGTCAAAAGTCTAATGTACAATGTGAGGTCTACGGTTAATCATGTAATGTTATATTCAGAATTTATGCTTTTATTATATTAGATGGCATGATAGAAATCTACAAAGTAGCCAAGCGCAGGTGGCTCATGCCTGTAATCCTAGCTACTTAGAGGAGGGTGAGGTCTGAAAGGCCTTGAAACTCCTATCTCCAACTGGAAGAGGCACTGTGACTCAAGTGGTAGAGTGATAGCCTTGAGCAAAAAGGAACCCAGAGACAGCTCCCAGGCCCAGAGTAAGTAAGTAAAGGCCCAGGACTGGCAAAAATAATTAAAAAATAGGAACTATACAATTTGAGTACCCAAGGCTGCCTATAAGAAGAAACAGATGGAGTTATTATATGTAACTCTAAATCTGAGGACAAGCTATATGTGTCATATTGTACTTTTCCAAAATATTCAGCAGTAGAAATATTAAGGCTGAAATAATAGAAAATTCCATCTCAGACCAATACAATGGACAACTTTTAATAATGAAGCTGTCCAGCACTAAAACACACTACCTTCACAAATAAGATAGTGGTACTCAAGTAGCAGCCAAATAGCCATCTCTTGGGGAAGGTATCCTGGCCATAGGAGAGAGTGCAGCAAAAATGGGCATTGCAATTCTGTATTTCAGAGTTTCAGAAGCCAAAAGTTAGAGAATATCAGTAGCTCAATTCTTTGGTTACAATTTTAAAGGATGTTCTCTAAAGAAAAGGTTGTGGGGGGAGAGGGGCTGCCATTCACCACATCCATAGAACTCCTGTGATTAACTAAGCATGGGAGAGCTCAGTGCCTTTCCTTTATTTTTTTCAAATGACCAAAGCATTATAGTGTTCTGAAATCACAGGAGGAGATAGAAAACACATTTGATAGAGTTAAATCAGCTACCGCTTGGCAATGTAAAATGTCAGTCAAGTCACAGGACAGGAAAGGTGGTAATTCGCAAGGGTAACCTGAGGTTAAGTCAGATCACTTAGGAAAGACAAGGAAGAAGAATCAGGGAGAAGTTAATGAAGAAAGTGTAGTTCTAAATGTTCACAGGTGGGGAGGAAAGCAGCTGAATTTTGAGTGAGAAAGAGGAGGGGAAAAAAAAAAAGAAAGAAAAAAGCTCCTGCACAAGAATGTCTAACTCATTTTAAAATGAGAGAACAGTATGTTAGGGAGTCTGCAAGCCTCATTTCACACTTTAATAATTGTTCATAGGTGCTCACGCACAGCAGAAAAGGACAACCCCCAAGGCCCCGAAAAGCCACCCTAAAACAAAATTGGACTGTTAAAGGAAACATGTGATACTTGGGTTATTTCTACTGCCTTTCTTAATACAAAATTTCACAATCTGATTAATTATTACTAAAGAAAACAGAAAATATTCCCCATAATTGAAAGGAAGAATAAAAGAAATAAAAAGAATTTTTTTAGTAAGAATCTACTCTCGCAGAAGAAAGAAAAGGAAGAAAAGGAGAATGAGAAAGCAAAAGATAGTGAGAAGATGCTGAATCCTATAACCCCAAAGAAAAGTTACATAGCTGCAGTGACAGAAATACGAATTAGATACACTGATTTGATCATTATACAATGGTACCCAAGTATCACTCTGTACACCATAAATCTGTGCATTTATTATATATCAAAAATAAAATAAGTCAGATAGGGGCTATAGCTCAAAGTTAGAGTACTGCCCTGACATTGAGAAGGCCCTGTATTCCATACCCAGCATTGCAAAATAAAATAATATAAGCAAAGAGCTTCGATTCTATCAGTGGATCTTCATGTTTGACCCACAAACACACAGGAGCTCCCAAGATCCTTTCACGAAGTTGAAGTTTATTTCCACAATAAAACTAAGATGCAATGAACATTTCATACTATGTTGGCAGTCATTTCTTACTATGTTGACCGTTACTTACACAGATGATACAAAAATAAGAGTGGGTAGAAATATTGGAGTTTACCAGGAACCAAAGCAGTAGCATCATGTTTTTTCACTATAGAGCAAACACAGTAAAACTGGGTAGGGAGCCACTCACATAGGACTGTCTTTAACAGTTTACAAAATAGAGTATTATGAAATTGTAATCCTGAGTACATGTCTGTCTTATCTCTGTGCGAAGAAATAAAGAATCTCATGAAGGGCCTTTGCCAATCCAGCTACATAGCTTTATTTCTAAGAAATACATCTACGTGATTGACTTGAGAGATGCTCACCGACCACTCTTGCCAGGAAACTGACCAACAATGGTTTTGATGTATGGATGCCCCTCCCATAGCTTTTTCAACTCAAGGCTGGAACTCTACTATTTGAGCCATATCTCTACTTCTAGATTATTGGTAGTTAACTGGAGGCTAAGAATCTCACAAATTATGGGTGCCAGTGGCTCGGGCCTATAATCCTATCTACCTCTGTGGCTCAAGTAGTAAAGTGCTCAAGGACAACACGCAGGCCCTGAGTTCAAGGCTCAGGACCAGTGGAGAGGAGAAGAGAGGGGAGGAGAGGAGAGGGGAGGGGAGGGGAAGGGAGGGGAGAGGAGAGGGGAGAGGAGGGGAGAGGAGAGGAGGGGAAAGGGAAAGGGAGGGGCGAGAGGAGAGCAGAGGGGAGCAGAGGAAGAAAGAGAGAGAAGAATCTCACAGACTTACCTGCTCGGGCTTCAAAATGGGATCCTCAGATCTCAGCCTCCTGAGTAGCAGGGGTTACAGGCATGAGTCATGAGCATGGAATTAAGACGATTTTTTTTTAATATGAAATAAAATGTGTCAAGGTTTGGAAGATCTGAATAACTCACAGGAGGAAACCCAAAGGGATTGAATCAGTGATATGACCAGTGAATATCAATAGAAAAAAGTATAAAAATCTTATTAATAAGATTTCAGATTCCACATTGAAACTGACCTTTAAAATACTACCAAGTCTTAGTAATTGTCACAATGGTCAGGTTTGTTTCAATGCCAAATAAGAAAATCCATAATCATATCTTTTTTTCTCTCTTCTCTCTAGGTAGCTATGTAAAACTAGAATTTCTTTGTAAACTTGAATCAAAAAATGTATCACAACAAATTAAATATAGAATCCAGATACAATCTCAGTAATTGTGTGTGTATGCATGTGCACACATATGTACACTACTATCAGGGCATAAACTTAGTTTCAAGCTCTAACTCAGCTTTGTCCTCTCACAGTTGGCACTCCACCACTTTAACCACACCTCCAATCTGACCTTTGTTGGTTATTAAAGATGAAGAATCTCTGACTATTCTGCCTAAGCTGACTTCAAATCTTGATCAATCACATCTCCACTTCCTAAGTAGCTAGGATTACAGACATGAGTCACTGTCACCCAGCTCACTAATACTTTTTTCACACACTTGTATTATCATACAGGTATTGTGCAGGTATGTTTTATTTTCAATTTCTCCAGAGCTTCAACCACTGGAATAGATGAAATTTAGGCTCCTTCTCTGCCTAATGTTTTTAGAACAATAGGAAAGATAAACAGAGACATAGACTTACTTTCAGATCTTGATACCTGTTCAGAATAATTGCTACTTCAAGAAGCTTCTGTAGGGCTGGGGATATGGCCTAGTGGCAAGAGCGCTTGCCTCATATACATGAGGCCCTGGGTCCGATTCCCCAGCACCACATATACAGAAAACGGCCAGAAGTGGCGCTGTGGCTCAAGTGGCAGAGTGCTAGCCTTGAGCAAAAGGAAGCCAGGGACAGTGCTCAGGCCCTGAGTCCAAGGCCCAGGACTGGCCAAAAAAAAAAAAAAAAAAAAGCTTCTGTAAACACCAAAATACCTGCATGGCATCACATCAGAGTAGACATTTTTACCACGGGTTGGTACAAATGTAATCCACTGTGTGTTTGTGTAGCATCTCCTTGTTAACAAAGCATTGGATCAGAATTAAGCCTCCATTACCTCTCAGGGTATATGCTTGGACAAGATATAAAATATCCCAGAGCCTCCTTCTTTAATGTAAAAGCAATGACAATGTACCCTACTTTATAAGAAACTGTGTAGATTCAGTGTAATCTTCCATTAAAACATTTATCATACCCATCATCTGGCATATAAGAAGCAGTCACTAAATCTAACCCAATGTTATTAATACTAAGATGTTCCTTACCCCCCCCCCACAAAAAGATGCTTGTTTACAGGTTCACAAAAGAGATAAGGTCAGTCTAACCTAAAGTTATGAGAAACTCAAAATGTATGCCAAATGTATATAAATTCGGTTAGATGACAAAAGACAAACCTATCACACTGTACAATTAATATATACAAATGTTTAAAAAAGAAAAACTGAATGTCTATGGTTCATTTAATTTAATTGTGGCTACTCAGAAGGTTGAGACCCATCCAGAGAATGGAGATCCAAAAGTGGCCAGGGTAGAAAAGTCCATGAGACTCTATCTCCAAAATAAACATCAAAAACTAGAATTGGAGGGACAACTCAAATGATAGAGTACCAGCTGAGCAGGCAAACAAGTGTAAACATCCTGAGTTCAAAACCCAGTATTACTAAAACAAAAACAAAATAAATGAAAAACCTCAATTTAAAAATAAGCCAAATAAAAAGAAAAGAAAGAGAAGCAGCATTTATGTGTAAGTTCTGGTTTCTCCGATCAAGAACCAAAAAATCAATCCTTGATTAGGAATGAAATCGCAGGACCAATAATGACCCAGTAAGTACATAAGTTGCTCAACTTGATGTGATCAAAGGAGCAAGCAGTTCAAACCCAATGTCATTCTCAGTGCTGTGTTACCAGGATGGAGAATGAAAAGGAAGTCAGAATTCAACCCAGTTTTCTGACTACAGACTGAATTTTTCTTTTTCCTTTGTTTTGGGGGGGAAAAAAGTGATGTGCCTTATACCTTTTCATTCATTTAAATTCCAGAAGGAATTAGGTTGAGAAAAATAATCATGTCTGTCAACCTGAGGTCAGAGCAAAACAAAAAAAAAAAAAAAAAGAAGTCCTAGGATTGCTAAGAATAAATAAACAGTAAAGAGAAGAGAGGAGCCCCATGATAAATTTCTTCAAATTAGAAATGTAATCCTGGTAGTGATATGACTGGCCAGGGAAAAGCGGGCCTCTTTTCTTCCCTGGCTGTCTGAAGGTCTGTCACCCTCATGAATGACACAGTAAGTATCCAGACCAGGAAGTTCATGACCAACCGGCTACTTCAGAGGAAGCAGATGGTTGTAGATGTCCTTCACCCTGGAAAAGCAACAGTACCTAAGACAGAAATTCGGGAAAAACTTGCCAAAATGTACAAGACCACACCTGATGTCATCTTTGTATTTGGATTCAGAACCCATTTTGGTGGTGGCAAGACAACTGGCTTTGGCATGATTTATGGTTCCTTGGATTATGCAAAAAAAAGAACCGAGCCCAAACACAGACTTGCACAACATGGCCTGTATGAAAAGAAAAAGACGTCAAGGTAACAGTGGAAAGAACACAAAAACATAATGAAGAAAGTCAGAGGAACTGCAAAGGCCAATGTTGGGGCTGGCAAAAAGCCAAAGGAATAAAGATCCTGCAATGACTTGACCTGTGGTATTGATGAATTTTTCGCAAAGGGATTAATAAACTGTATAAATCTTAAAAAAAAAAAAAAAGAAATGTAATCCTGAGGAAGGCATATACACACTTACATACAATTTCTTTATAAATATATTTTAAAGTATTCATTAAACTATATTAGTGAGGCCCACATTTACTTGTAACGGGAAAAGCATGAAACTCACTGTGTTTCCCTTTACTTCATCAATGTTAAGTATAATCACTTCAAGGAGCACAATCCTAATAAGATTTTAACTGCTGATTTAATAGAATGATGTAAGTTATACTTCTAGAATGATGTATAGAAATGATCATGCCCCTTAACAGCACTTGGATCTTCAATCAGGAAATTCAATTTTAGCTGCAAAACTATGTTTTGGCAAAAGTGCAATTGAACTCAGTGTACTTGTCACATTTCTAAATATACTCTGGTCACCATGACAACAAGAGAGACTGATGGATTGCTTAAAAAGAGTACGGTATATTTAATTGTCAGCATTTTAAACTGACTCAGAAAAATGCTGTGTGATAGGTCTACTCACCATGGTTACTGCCGCCTGAGTCCATAATAATAAAAAGGCTCAAATACGCACATCACCAACATGCGCAGAAAGAACGTAAAGTCGGGAGGTCTGATTTTTCCAATCAGGCTGAACCCTGGACTTAAGGCTTTAGAAAGGACTTGTTCTCATTAAAGCGCTGCTCAGGAACTTCTCTTTCCAAATTGTCAGTTGAATCCCAGAATCTATAGCCACTCTTAAGACTACTAGAACAGATTCTAAATCACATTTCAACACCTGCCTCCCTCTTCTAGACTAAAGATAAGAAAATTTCAAGGGTGTTTTCTCTGGAGTTATAGCTGGAATATTCATTGAGAGAGACTATTCTTTTCATCTACACCTGATTAAAAATGAGAGTGTTCTGGGACCCAATCATTTCCTAAACCAACATTTCCTAAGCAAAGATAACGGCAGCCAGGAATCTTCTAGAAGCTAGGAATAGAGATGCAAAATACAGAGACATGGTTCCTGCCCTTAAGGAACTGACATCCTAAATCAAAGAAAAGCAAAAATATTAACAAATAACCCACTAAGGGATATAAAATAATGGAAATGAATGTTAAATATTTCTTATTTGTTATACATAGTGCCCAGTATACAGTAAGCACTCAGCCAATCTTCACCATTATTATTATGACTAAGCTATCTCTCATCCAATTTGCAATGTATATACAGAAAAATAAGCATCATAAATTCAGAGAACTCTTTCTATAGAGTACATAAAACAAGGTAAAGAGAGAAAACATTGGGGAAGACTGTCTTACTTTGGCTAAACACTACAAACATAATATAGGAGCTGATTTTTATATGGTGACTCCAACATAGCATTGTATAAAATCAACAGAAGATCCAGGAGCTGGTGGCTCATGCCTGTAATCCTAACTATTCAGGAGACTGAGATCTGAGAACAAAGGTTCAAAGCCAGCTCTGGCAGGAAAGTCCAAGAGATTCTTTATTATCCACCAAAAGGCCAGAAGTGGAGCTCAAATGGTCAAGCCAGAAAAGCCTAGCAAGAGCATGAGGCCCAGAGTTAAAGCCCCAATACTGGTACATCTCCCCTCACAACCACCACCACCACCACCCTCAGATAAAAAACAGTCAGAAGAACATCGGTTGGGGACAAATTTTATTTGCACAATGATTAAAGCCAATGCATCTACAGCCTACTGAATAAAATGACTAGAAGTAAGTGATAGCCCATTTCAAAGGCTTTAGGGGTCATGACAAGATCTTTTAAGTGTTTTTAAACAACACAAAGCCACTAGACGGTTTAGAAAAAGAAGTATTTGTTTTATATTACCCAATCACCAATTTTACAAGATGTCTTCATTTGGAGAGGAGGAGAGATATGAAGAGAAAGCATCAGAATATAGAGCCTATTACAGAGGCTTTATTGCAATAATAATAGCATAGGTAACGGATGGGGGAGGATGTAATCCATAGATAATGGATTGAGGTGGTTCCAAAAGAGGGGTGAAAGCAATCCAAATCAGGAAATATTCTGGATGGGAATCAAATGTGCACTGGCCAAGCATGTACTCTGACCAAGAAGGTAGTTGCGCGTGGAGCTGGACAGAGGCTTTAATGGTAGCGAACATGATTGGGCCCATTTGGGTAGGCTTAAGATTTCTAGCAAGCTCCCAAGTGATGCTGCAGCTCTGTGAGGAGAATCTGGAGGCAGGAGCACAATTAGAGCAGGAAGTGACGAGAGTTTGCCTGAGGTAATAATAGATGTAGTAGAGCAAAAAAGGAAAGATTCAAGAGATATAACAAGAAAAAAAAAAGACAAAAGAAATCAAACTACTCAGAGCTTCAGGAAAAAAAAATCTATCCACGGAAATCTTTGTTAAATACATGACAGTACTGATTCTGTGCTATCTTTAATGGCATTGTTCACTATATGGCTAGAACTATATACTTTCTATCTTTGTAGTGCAGGGCACTTTCACATGGAATATTTTATGCAATCAGTATCTGTCCATAGGACCAGGAAATTATTATTATCACAGATGACAATAGCGATACCAGTCACTTATTGAACCTGTATTCTCTGCCAGCCTTATTACAATGTGTACTATCTTCGAATCTGACAACAATTTAATTTTGACTCAACAAATGACAAAGTGATACTCAGAAACCTTACCCAGAATCACCTCTTCTCCAGTTAAAGTCAAACCCAGAGAGGGAGCTTAAATTCTATGATCCTTCCTTTCATTCTGCCCAAGAAGAACAACTTTTTTAAGGAGAAAAAGATACTCCCGTTGGGCATGCATTTCCAGTATATAAAGGTGTCCTTTCTCCTTTTACTATACTTCAAGATGACAACTAACAAGGTTTTTTTCCTCAGACTCTAGTAGCCATGCAGTAAAGTACTCAAGGTGAAGTGGCTCATTTGTAGCAGCTCATGACTGGCTTCGTATCCATAGAAACAAACATGGATTGAGTGCTTCATGGACCATTCACTGTGCTCATATTCAGATTCCTGTCTCTGCCCTCTTAGTACAGTGTTTTGCTACCATGTTCCCCTCTGACATTATCCAGCTTCTGCTTTGTGAAGATTTCTGCCCAGAAAAGTAACTGGCTGATCATACAGTAATGTGTTTGCCAGTGAGGAAGTGAGAAACAGGTCCTCATTGGTGAAGATGCACAGGGAATGGTAATAGATATTGACAAGACATCAGCAGATAAGAAAAATGAGTTGAGACATTTCCCCAGCCCAGGAAATGGGTAAGAAATGAGCCACAAGATCTTCCTTCTAGTCACCCACACTGTTCTTTCCCAGGATGATTCACAGGTATGGCTCCACAGATCTGACAAAAGGGAGCATCTCAAGAAGATGAAAGGATATGTTTATGCCTGCTCTCTTGCGCGCTCTCTCTCTCTCTTTCTCTCTCTCTCTCTCTCTTTATTTGTTCCTTCTCGAGTAATAACTATTAATTGTGCTATGCGGGCAGTGCAGAGATGAGTCTACCGGGAAGCCAGCACAAATCCATCAAGTGCTTTTAGTCCAAGCTTTTTAAAAGCAATTGCTTACCACATTTTCACCGTTCATTTTCTCACAGCTAGAATTAAAGTGGATTTACCACACAGTCACTCCAGTGACCTTCTTCCCCACCTCCAGAGTGAAGACAGAAAAGGGCTGTGGGCCTATGACCAGCAAATTCAGACATGTGAAAACACCTATTCTTTTTTTTTTTTTTTTTTTGCTTGCTTTGTTTTTTGGAAGTCCTGGGGCTTGAGCTCGGCCTGAGCAATGTCCCTGGCTTCTTTTTGCTCAAGGTTAGCACTCTACCTCTTGAGTCATAGCACCACTTCGGGCTTTTTCTATATATGCAGTGCTGAGGAATTGAACCCAGGACTTCATGTACACAAGGCGAGCACTTTACCACTAGGTCATATACCCAGCCCCACACCTACTGATTTAGTGTCAAGTACTGGGACTGGAGACAGGTACCCTGTATGCTATTAACATATGATTTTGTAAGGCAAGTATTGTCAAAGCTACACAGATGCGCAATTGAATGCCCGCCCAGAGGTAAAGAGATTTCTTGTTCAGAGTCCTAGAAACAGAAAAAAGCAGACACAAAATGAAACCACAGTTCCTTGGACTCCAAAGCCAAGACTTTTTCCCCCTATCACTAGAGTTGCCTTGTACATTTCCAGGAACACCCACAGTCTTCCACACTGTTGTACAGAAGAACCAACACTTCAAAAACTACTACAACATAAGTACATGCAGGGAAATAAAGAGCAAGCAAGCTATCATGCATTTTGTGAAAATTGCCTTTGACCAAGACAACATGCTCTTGACTATACTGTACCTGTTTTTAGGGTTCAATTAACACCTGCAGCATGACAATCAGAGAGACTCTTGAATTTGTTTGACAAAGGAATATGAATCAAATCCTGCTCTCTCACTCATGCCTTGGAGAAGGAAGAACCAAGGACTGAGGGTCTCTGGTTCACAAAGTGTCTGGTTCACTAGAAAATCTAATCAAAGAATGTAAATAAAAGGAAAAGTTAATTTAGTCCAAGATCATTTGTTCTTCCATCATTATACATATATCGTGCTACTGGCAGAAGTTGGGAAAGATCAAGTAACAGGAAAAAGAAGAATAACCTAAACCAGAAGCTTTACTATATATTATCTGAACAGAGGTGAAGATTAATATGTGGGGGCAGCATTCTTTTCAGACTCCCTTCCTAAGAAGGGGTGTAAGGTTAAGCATTTTGCAAGATTCTTTATCATAAGCTGAGTTGACAGGAATACCGGATAAGAATGACAATCAAGTCAAGAAGTAAATAAACACTTGGATCAGTGTTCTTCAGTTTTGGTGGCTGTTTTAAGAGAATAAGTCCATTATAAAAGTAGGTACTCTCTTACAATCTTAACTCTACAGCAGTCTAACCAAACTTTTTCTCTTTTAGAAGTTTTTGTTGTTTTGTTTTTCAACAAATACCAGTTAACTATTGTGTGGGGTGGGGGGTCAGGGATAAAAAAAAAAAAAAAGACACAACTTCTATTTCCAAAGAACTCAAAGTCCATAAGGCCAAGCACAAAATGGTGCATTTTTAAAGTCAGCAAGTTATGTTCTCAATTATGAAAATACCAAATGACAGGTTCTTCTACAGTCCAAGCAATAATATAAAATGAGCCAATTCTTCAGAATCAGACTATTTTTAATGAAAATTATGACTGTTAAAGCTTTTCCTTTTAATACTAACATTATGAGAACTCAGAAGAGAATACAGGATCAACTTGCTATGTTCTATATTCTTCCCAGGCTCTAACCCAGCGCACATCCAGTAGACATATAATATGAGCGACATAAACAATTTTAAATTTTCAAGTAGCCACACTTTAAAAGATAGATTAAAAGAAATTATCATATAAATATAACGAAAATAGTATGCCTTCAACACATGGCACTAGCTACATTGCAAGTACTTAGTAATAGTGTGCAAAGTCAAATGGCTGTCTCATTGGACAATACATCTCTGTCCTCTCTCCAACCTTCACCTGCAAGATTGCTAACAGAACAATATGTCTACTGGAAAAAAAGGAGACAAATTTTACAAGTCTTCAACGTTTATTGGTGTTGCAGTTTCTCACAATACTATACCTCAGGACCAATAGACTACAAGGCACTCATGGCAAAGCTCAAAGTTCAGAAGGAAAATGTTTCTACCCCATAAGTGGAGATGAAGAAAATCTGACAGGATCAAGGTAGCTTGCCAAAAGTACCCAAAGATATGCCATAAACCTTTTGTAATGACACAAAGCTCCTTTCCAAATTCCAGTTACCAAAACTTCCACTTGACAATCAACCCTTCGATGCATCCTCTAAGAATAACACTAGAATCGGATGGAAAAATATAAAATATAAAATCCATCGAGGTACAAAGCTACAGAAAGAAAGAAGCAAGTAAACCTTCCACTCCAACCCCAAATCTTCTGACTTAAAACCAAGAAAAGGAAAATTTACTTGACCTTGTCAAGTAAAGAGTAGCACTCTTTCCATCTCTTCTTCATGTCTTAAACATGTTACTTGACTGGTAAGTGATTTACATCCATTAAACTCTGTTTATCAAGAAGGCAGATGACTGTCAGAAGTCAGTGCCAGGAGAGACAAGCTCCACATTTCCTTCCTTCTACTTTCCACAAGCCCTGTATTATTTACTAGGTAAGTATACTCAATGGCACGATTGCTCAACTCACTGCTTAGATTGGCCCAGGACAGTTACCAAAGGGCAGAATGTAACTATATGATCCCCATGTCCCATCTACATGTTCTAATTCAAGTTTAAGAGCTATGTACTTTGGAAATCTGACCTCTCCATTCTCCTCATGATAGTAGTTTGAACTCTAGTCAGTAATTTGCAAAAGTGTCAGAAAACTGGCCTTTCATGAAAATATAAACAAAACTGGCCACCAACAGGTTAGTATCACAGTAATAAATCATGTTGTGATTTTGCACTTTCTTATGTGATTGCCTCAGAAGGGCAGTTCACCTCTGCAGATACCTACAACCCTCATCAAACCATAAGAAAGCAGTAGACAAACTAAAATTGAGAGATAATCCACAAAATACCTGACATTTCAAAAGTGTGAAGGGCATGAAAAATGTGAAAAGGCTGAGAAAGAGCCATAAATATACAGAGACTAAGAAGACATGAGGACTAAATGCAGGGTACCAAGTGTATCCAAAATTCGATCCCAGGCAGACAAAAGACATTAGTGAAAACTGGGAGACATTGTGAATAACAATTATAGCTTAATGCCTGTTATATCAATGGCAGTTTCTTAGCTTTGATAGACATAACTTGGGTTAAAGAATCTGGGCAGAGATTATGTAGAAAATTTCTATAGTATATTTGAAAATTGGTACCCTAAATTATACACAATGCTGGGGAACGGACACCCTCAAACGTTCTCTAGACCTCCCAAACTTCCATCAGGATAAAAGCCAGTAACCTTGAAGTACAATAAAAGATTTTATATAAACTGAAATATCAGGTTTTGTTGTTCTTATAATAAACTAAAAGCATTATGAATGTGCTTGATCAGTTTTTTTTAAGTTTTCAAGAAGAAAGAAATTATCAGAATTAAATAATTTTAATAAAATAAATAAGTAAATGGATGAGCAAAGTGAACTTGGCCAAAAAAGAAATGAGTAATTATAAAATTCTCAGTTTGGCTAAACAATGAGATTTTTAATTTTACACTTGGACTGACATTATACAAAGAATTACCTCCTTCATGCCCAGGATATCAGCACATATGGGAAGATAAGGCAAGAGGACCTTGAGATTAAGGATATATAAAGAAGGAGAATAAAAGCATATCATCTTCCCATACATTATTTGACATTTTCAAAGCTGTATCGCCCTGGTTTTACTTAAACACAGTCTGCCTCCACCTGTAATGCTGAGAAGAAGATTAACCAACTAATTCACCAGGATTTGAAGAGATTTAGTGTGCCCAAATTTTTCTGTCCCCATCTGGAATTTCTTTTTATTTATCAATGATCCTTTGTATATTTTTTATTCTTACTTTTAAATAGCTACAAAAAGAGGTTGGAATTGGACAGGTCAATTCATGAGGTCAATGCATATTAACCAGCATCACCCCTTTCATCATTCTCCTCCCCAACTATGCCAAGAGCACCCATCTCCTCAAGTTCCCTAGTTCCACTTTCTCATGTATACACTGAATATTATGACTGCAATCATCCAACATTCCTCTCTCCATTTGTTCACACACACACACACACACACACACACACACACACACACACACTTTTAAATCCTATCCAGACAAGGCAGGTTTCAGCTTCCTGGTATTCATTTTGTTAAACTGTCTTTAGCTGAAAGGGGTTATATTGTGGAACTCCACCCCTTCATATACAATACATTAGATAGTTTGATTATATATATTTATATATATATATGGGTGTGTGTGTCTGTGTGTATGCATATAACCCTGTGTGTGTTTTCATATATGTCTGTATTTTACATCTAACTCAGAACTAACTTAGATATACCTTAGATCTGACTTACTTTACTCAACCTAATTTTTTCAGGTCCAAAATATCCATTTCCCTGCAAATGACCCAATATTATTCTTCCTGATGGATGAATAAAATTCCATATTTCCATAAAACTATAGGTAGGTAGGTAGGTAAGTAGGTAAGTAGGTAGGTAGGCAGGCAGGTAGGCAGGTAGGTAGGTAGGCAGATAGATAGGTAGTTATATAGGTAGGTATGTAGGTAGGAAGGCAGGCAGGCCAATAGGTTCACATCATAGACTCCAGTAATTTTCAGATAAGAAAATAGTGAACAAAAAAGGGGTGTGGGGTTATTTAAGTTAACTATTTCCTAACAGGATTCCCTCCTAACTATTTCTTTGGGCATTCAATAACTCAATGTATGAAATGGGCCCCAAATAATTTTTAAATGCATTGTGAGCAAAGTACTGTGCAAATAGTAGAAGCAAAGACAAATGAATGAGGAGGCTCCTCCTGGCCATACATAACTCTGGAATGAACTCCTTTCCTCCTTAGAAGGCATGTGGAGAACGTTCTTGGAGAACACTGCTTTCCCCACATCCTCCCTATGTTTGTCTGCCTGTCCTCCCACACTCCAGACACACAGGGCCAAAGACACTTCTGGCATGTTTCTAATTGCTTCACTGCTCCTGTTGCCTCCAGATCATTTCTATTACAGCCCCAACTCTAGCGGCTTCTTCTTCCATCTCCTTAACTCCTCCATTGAGACTTTCAGTTCAAAGATCCTTTGCATTCTCCCTGAGTATCATCCTATTTCTGGGTTCCCTTTTCTCTCAATTCAATGTAACCATTCAATGAGGACTCCATTGATAGAGCATGGATATTATTTTGGTGCTGCCTCTGCTTTGATCCTCCCTAATATTGGATTCATACAACAAACAGTCTTCCCAGCTCTCACACCTACACTGCTTGATTGTACTATACTAAATATAACCCTTATGGGCTAAGATAGCAGGAATATGAAACTAACTGTAATAAAAATCATCTTAATTTATACTGTAGAGCTAATGAAGCGTTTCTTACACATTACTTCACTTGATTGCCATAACACTAATAAATTAGGCACAACAGAATGAGATGCCCATGTAACAGAAAGCTGCAGACAAGAGAAGTCACTCCATCTCAAAGAGCTGAGTCTTTGGGACTGCTGGAGCCTGAACCCAATATGCAGTAAAGTGTGTTTTTCAACACACCATATATCCAAGACTCTACAGTCCTCCACTCTACATGGCAAGGACAAACCTTTTTTTTTTTCCTCATTTATTATCAAAGTGATGTACAAAGAGGTTACAGCCTTGGGTACATTTCTTGTACTGTTTGTTACCTCCTCCCTCGTTCCCCTCTTCCCCCTTTCCCCTTTCCCTCTCCCCCCATGAGATGTTCAGTTGGTTTACACCAAATTGTTTTGCAAGTATTGCTTTTGGAGTTGTCTTTTTTTCCTTAGGACAAACCTTTTAGATGCACTTAAACTGTGCCAGCCTATTTGGTTGATTTAAAAGGGAAAGAAACATAAAAAAAAAAAGTTCTCCAACTGATTCTGCTTGTGACAATTAGTAGAAATATCTTGCAAAGGACGTGGGTGTCTTGGAAGACTCATCATCACCATCATTATAATTTCTAATCATGGTGTGTGGGCAGGTGTCCATGTAGAAGAAACACCATTGGCACCCAGATTAGCAGCTTCATGGGGAGACTAGAAAGGAAGTCGGCAATTCTTAGACCTTGGAGACCAAATCACAGCTTTCCCTTCAGAGAGCAGCAAACACACAAGCCTGTGCCTTCGTGAGGATTGCTGGGTCTGCCGAGAGAGGTAATCAAATACCAAGCCCAACTAAAACTGCACACTGGAGCAAGGTACAGGAGGCTCCCTGGGAACCCAAAAATAGCACCAGCTTCCGAGACAGAAAGCTGGCATTCTGTAGTCCCATGTTACAGCTCTAATCCCGCATCTCTGAATGAATCATTTGCCTTCTTTGCATGCTTGCTTTTGCTCTCATCTGAAAATTGAATTTTTAAACTAACACTGATTTTGAATGAGACATAGGTAAAGGGTAGGAAAGAGTTCCCAGCTTCTCCTTAGCTCTGTACCATCTTCTCCCCTGGAGGAGGTCTTTTGTGCCATTTCCAGTGTCTGACATGGGCCTCTCTGAAAGAAGTAAATTGTCCAAGATCCCCCACATCATGAGCCTCATGATCCCCACTACCCTGACAGTTCTAACATTGTGAATCTATTGAAACGTCTCACGGGTTTATAATTTAGAAAGTTCAGCCAGTTTTCTTTGGTTTAAGAAAATTGTATTAGTACAATTTAAAAATAAATCTATTAATATCATGGCCTGGAAGTGTAATGCTAAGCATGTCTACTATTATCTTATGCCTCCACATCAGTAGATACTTAAGAAAGATATTCAGAGAAGGCAGAGATAAATGAGAGTGACAGGACAGAACCAGACAATTCTACAATTATTCCACAGGATTCATTTGATCATAGAGCATATTCCTTTCTGTGGTCCGTGTCTAACATTTACTGATTTATTATAAAGGATGTTACAAGGTTATAGGTGAAGAAAGGCTAGGGTCAAGTGTGGGGAAGCAGTGCAGAGTTCTCATGTCTCCTAGGGGAACCACAGGCCCCAGAAATACCCAGATGTTCACATATGTAGAAGCTGCAAAAACATTTCTTAAGCAATTTGTTAATGTGTTAGCCAGGGTCCTGGAGTCTCCTTTCTGATAGAGCCATGCATAGACAAATAGGTAAAAATAAGATCAAAACCACTAGTTAATATAAAACATAAGACATATAACTAAAGCAATTGTTAAAGAAAATTATATTGCTTTATTTATGTTAATTAAAATGTAGAAACAACCCCTCTGTAATTCACTTTGACAATAAAGGGAAAAACAAATAAATAAATAAATATGTAGAAATGAAAATATATGAATTAAAGGATGGAGGTATGTCTTGGTGCCAATAGTGAGCAAAAAACTGGAGCGAGAATGTGAGTTCCACAATTGAAGATACATTACCAACATAAAAAGTGTGTGTGTGTGTGTGTGTGTGTGTGTGTGAGAGAGAGAGACAGAGAGAGAGAGAGAGAGAATTAAATCAAACTCAATGAGTTGAACTAGGCAAACTAGAAGGACTCATTAAAGATTTAAAGAAAACAGATATTTACAAAATAGAAAAAAGCAACCAAGTAAAAAAGTAATAATAATAAATTTTGGTAAAATGAGCAAACGTGAAAGGTATACAGAAATATAGAGTAAAACCAAACATTTACAAAGAAGGTAAAAACAATCATAAATACAGAGAAAGCAAAATAATCAAAAGAATTATTTAATTATGCAAACAAATTTGAGACAGGCAATTTTCAAATAAAAAAGAAACTAACAGTGGCCACCGAAGATATATGTAAAAGCCAATTAATTTAATTACCAAAAAATAAAATTTTAAGGGGCTGGGGATATAGCCTAGTGGCAAGAGTGCCTGCCTCAGTATACCCGAGGCCCTAGGTTCGATTCCCCAGCACCACATATACAGAAAACGGCCAGAAGCGGCGCTGTGGCTCAAGTGGCAGAGTGCTAGCCTTGAGCGGGAAGAAGCCAGGGACAGTGCTTAGGCCCTGAGTCCAAGGCCCAGGACTGGCAAAAAATAAATAAATAAATAAATAAATAAAAATAAATAAATAAATTTTTAAAAACATTAATGCAACGTCTTCCACTCCTTCAAAAATGGCACCAGGTCAAGGAAGTTTTGCAAGAAATTTCTATCATATTTTAAAAGAACAGATTGTATAAATGATCTTCAAATTCTTGCCAAACTAAAGAAAGTAGAAAAGGTCCCTCATTATTTTATAATGATTGAAACATAACATTGACCAAAAAAACTTGGCAATGCCAATAAACACACCACAAACATAGATAGACTCCAACAAACCCACTTAAGAAAATACATGAGAAAATCATTAATAAATTAATGAAACATACAAAAGAAAATAGTATTAGAGTACATGAAATCCATGGTTCAATCCTCACCAAAGCAGAAAATAAAATAAAAATAAAAAATATTCTAACTCTGACCAGGTAGACATTAATTCCTGATGCTATTGTGTATGCCGAAATAATGTTATCATGTTTAATTTTTTGACATATTATAGCAACTTTACAGGAATTTCCTGTAAATATGCTATTTACTTGCCATCTATGATTATTTCAATTTCTAAATGGGAAAGTCTAAAAAAAGACTTAGAAGAGCATTTAAAAACTAGTCTTACTTTTAAAAAACAAAAATATTCTCAAAATCTAAATGTAAGTACATAATATATACATATATATACAGAATATATTATATGTATGTATTATATGTCAGTAAAAAGGGGACATTCTCTCTCACTGATATTTAAATTTTATTCCTCTGGAGACAGTAGACAAACCCTATGCATTATTAACTTATTAAATAGGAGGTAAAATAGGACAGTGCCCAGGCCCTGAGTTCAAGCCCCACAACCAACAAAAAGAAAAAAAGAGGTAAAATAGAGTTAATGGCAGATTATATGATTATTTAACTAGAAACTCAAAGCAGTCTATTGAAAATTAGTCAAATAGAGGAATTTAAGAAACTTGGTTGAGTAGAACTGTCAATACACTGAATTAAAGACCCTGAACAGACAGACAGACACACATATACACACACAGACACATACACACACACACACACACAGAGTATAAAATGTAATGTCACTAAACACCAGTGGATGATGTCTATAATCCAAGCTACTCAAGAGGTTGAAATCTAAGGACTGCAGTTCAAAATCAGCACAAGCAGGTAAGTTGTTGACTCAACTAGTACTGTACTAGCCTTGAGCAAAAAGGCCCAGGTACAGCACCCGGGCCCCAAGCCCATGGGGAAAAAAATCATATAATTTCATTTGGAGCAGGTGGAAATATATAGAGATATACATTTAAGAAAAATGCATTGTTAATACTTACAAAACAATATGTTTTCAACTAACTGTATAATTCAGGGTGGGGTTGAATTGGGGAGGAGGGAAGATGGGAGAAAAATGAGGAAGGGGGTAACAAGTTTGACAAGAAATGTATTCATTACCATATATATAACTGTAACCCCTCTGTACATCACCTTGACAATAAAAAAATTTTAAAGAAATATGCATTGCCTATATGAAGTCAAATAAAAGGAAGACTTCAGATTTAGAAGTGTAGCTGAATGGTAGAACACTTGCCAAGCATGTGTGAGAAGGAAGAGAAGTAGGAGAGTAAGTAAAAGAAGAAGTAGAAGGGAGAAGAGGGAGAAGGGGAGAGGGAAAGGAAGAAGAGGAAGGAGAAGGAAAAAAGGGAAAGAGAAGGTAGGGAGAAAGGAGAGATGAAGAAAGCGTGAGAGAAAGAAAGAATGGAAGACTGAAATGGGAAAGAATATATCAAAATGCACAATATATAATGTTAATAAATTTGGAGAAATTCCCATAAATATATCAGCAGAGCTAGACAAATTGATTCTAACATTCAGGAAAAAGTGAACATTTTATTGTTGGCTTTTATGCCAAAAGTTTATTGAAGATTAAAAGAGTAGGGTAGTCCTATCAGACAACAAAATATACTATTAAGCCATAATAAGTAAAAGTGTGACAGGGTGTGTTAAATGGCAGGTAAGTGAAAAGATCAAAAATAGATATAAACCCCTAAGTTGTAAAGGAGCAAACATTTAAGTAATAAAAGAATTCAAATACAATAAGGTACTTTTGAAATACTGTGAGGTAAAAGTAGGATTCCTCAATAAAAAGTGTTTGCAAAAGTTGATCTGGAAAAAAATATCAAATATTTTACCAAAATAAAATTTCACTTAAATCAGAGGAGAAAGAGACAGAAAGAGAATAGATGAAATTACAAGAATAAAATTTGAAGAATTACCTTTAAAATAGTCTAAAAGCAAGGGAGTAATTTCTACAAGTCATATAATACCCAAAGCCATCCCCCCCAAATCAGAAAGCGCAAAGTGAAATGCTAGAATGTTAGAACTCCTATCACAGTGAAAGGTTTTAGATTTTCTAGAAATAAAGTTTTCACTGCTAGGAATCTAAGCCAAAAGCTTGGCATGCTAGGCAAGTACTCTTCTACTAAGCTAAATCTCTAGTCCCTAATTTCTTGGGTGTTTATTTTTGTTTGTTTGGATATATTTGATTCTTTCAACAAGATTTCACTATAAAGTTAGCCTCAAACTCACAATCCTTTATACTCAATCTCCTGGGTACTGAGATTACAGGCATGTACCACTACACTCAGATAAATTTCTTCTTTTAAAAAGAAAATATGCTGGGCGCCAATGGCTCATGTCTGTAATCCGAGCTACTTGGAAAGCTGAGATCTGAGTGTCAAGTTCGAAGCCAGTATGGGCTGGAAAGTTCATGAGATTCATAACCTCCAATTAGCTGCCCCAACAACCTTCCATGAAAAAAAAAAGCTGAAAATGGAGTTATAGCTCAAGTGATAGAGCACTAGCCTTGAGCAAAAAAACTCAGGGACTGAGCCCAGGCCCTGAGTTCAAGCCCAGGACCAGCACAAATAAATAAATAAACAGATAAAAAGAAAATAACATTCGTAATGAGTTCCTATACGACACTTACATACAGGAAGGTAATGTTTTAGATTCATTTCCCCTTTCCTAGTTCATTCTCTCACCCTATTGGGCTCCTTCCTCTTCCCAAATAATCTCCCTTCTACTTTCATTTGGATAAATTTCTTGGTTATAATAAATTAGTAATCACAATTCCAACAGTCCAAAAGAAAAATAGTCAAAGGGTAATTTCAGAAATCGAATTACAAATAGGTATCGCTTATTTAAAAGGATGCTCAAACTCACCTACAAAAACACAAATATGAATTCCCATACTGAAATAAGCATATGATTACATGAAAAGGCAAGATTCAAAATAATGTTTGTGGGAGAAAAATAAGGCAGAAGGTAACAAGTTTGATAAAAAATGTACTCGCTGCCTTATGTATGAAACTGTAACCCCTCTGTATATCACTTTGACAATAAATAAAACAATTAAAAAAACAATTAAAAATAATGTTTGCAATATTCTTCCCTATATAAATACTATATATGCACTATGTGTACATGTACAGTCCAGTTTATTTTTGGAAGGGTACGATAATGAATTTTGTTTCTAAGTGAAAGGAAAAGAGAAACAAGAGAAAGATTTGTCTCTGCATACAATTGTTATAATTATATTTTTGTGATGCTTATTCATCACATTAACTTACTGCTTTCTTTACAGAAAAGATGGACAATAATTTATTGATTCAAGTGACAAACACAGGGAAGAGAAGCCAAGATAGAAGCTTGCCACCATTTCCCTCTATAACTTAATATGACATATCAGAAGGAGCCAGACACCAAATCTCAGAGGCTGAAACTTGCTCTCTCCTCAGCAACTTTGCCTTGCTGGAAGTTCTTTACTTTCTCAGCACCTTGGTTTTGACAACTGTGAAACAGAAAGCTAAAATTTACACCTCAATGGGTTGTTGTGAAAACTAAGATGACAGACGCCAATGTTTTTTGTTTAAAGATAACATACATTAAAGTAGCTAACTTGGTACTGGCACATAATCTATGTTCAGTAAATGTTAACTTCCTGTCCTATAAGAGACTCTGAGAATGGTGCTGAAGATGATAGAGATGATAAGCTGCATGACAATACCTATTCCACCCACAACACACCCACGCCAACCCTCTCCCCTCAACCTCTCATCCCATTGCACAAATTTGAGATACCCATCAGAAGATACTTTAAAATGTCTATTAAGACATAAAGGAGGTAAGGTCCTTTATACTTAAGTGCTAGAGGAAAGTATGATATCTCCATTCCAAGTTTCCAACACAATATTTCATGGGATGGCAAGGAATGGGTGACTTTATTGGCTGAGCATTGTATAAAGATTGTTTTTTGTGGGGCCAGAATGTAGCTTAGTGGTAGAGTCCTTGCCTAGCTTGCATGAAGCCCTGGGTTCAATTCCTCAGCACCACATGAACAGAAAATAGCGGAAATGGGGCTGTGGGTCAAATGGTAGAGTGTAAGCCTTGAGCAAAAGGAAGCCAGGGACAGTGCTCAGGCCCTGAGTTCAAGCCCCAGGAGTGGGGGGGAAAAAAAAAGATTGTGTTTTGTTTTTTTTATATGTGGTAATACTTGAATTTGAACCCATGGCCTTGCATTTACTCTACCACTATCTACACCCTAGACATTTGGGGTTTGTGTTTGCTGTTTGGTTATCTTTTGGATAGAGTCTACAGTTCTCCTCTGGAGTCAACATAGAACTGTATTCCTGCTACTTCTGCCTCCTGAGCAGCTGCAATTAAAGGATATGAACCAACACACCTGGCGTCATTTGTAAAGCTTAACTTTTACCTGCAATGTACCACAGATTACCAATCATCATCCTATCTGGTCTCTCCCTGTGAACACTAATGGATACAAATTTCAGGTCTCATATTCTCTCAGATATCAGAGGTTAAGCCACCCTTTTTGTAGCAATCCAACCTTGCTGATCATCCAGAAAAGGAGTGGAGAGCTTAACATAAACTCTCACCTTGGGGACCTATGGTATCCCTTCTCTACAGCCTGGCAACTCTAACAACAGAAGGTTAATGATGAAATACCCTTGGAGCTCAGTGTGGTGGTAGTGAGGGTTTTATATGTTTGTTTGGTTTCATTTTTCTTTTTGTTTTTCCTTCTTTGAGAAGTTTCTGTTACAGTTGCTATCAATTCTCATTTAAAGAAATAAGGAGAATGGTATTAATAATGAAACAAAAGTACTCCATTTTACTCTCTGTGGTCTGCAAAAAGTTTCACATTTCACTCACATCAGAACTCTACGATTTACTGATGTGAAAGTGTGCGGTTTGGTGATAGCTAAGTTCTTCTAATATTTTACTTTCTGTTGTTTCTTACTTGTAATTTACAGTAAATGTTTCCTGAGTTTTTCCCCTTTATCAAAGTCAGGCTATTTATTATTTTTTTCAAAACACCTCCCCACATATGGCACACTTCATGAAAATCATACAGACTTGAGGCTTGGCAGATGCAATTTATTGCACTACATTAGCTCAGTGATGAAACGTATTGCTCAAATCTTATCTGTGGATTGCACAGGACATAACTATCCTGGAAAAGTCCAGAAGGAAGCCAAGTCTTGGTTTATCTCCTCTTCCCCCTACTGACCTCTCAACCTCCCTTTCTGGGTAAATTTCAGTACAGAAACAATGATCATCAGTCAATCCACATGAGAAAAACCAACAATGTCATCATCCCATTAACCAAGATCTTGACCCCTGGCTACAGTGCTCCATTTGACCATTCTATAGGCTTGTCAAGTACATGGGGTGAGATTTACTCTACCCACTATCTATTAGAAGAAACTTAACCACAGAAAGAATAAGTAACTTCCATGGAAGCCACAGCAATCAGTCTCAAGACCAAGTCCTGAACCCAAGCTTTACCCATAGCAAGAGTTCTTTCGAGTCTACACTACCTATGAATAACAAACTAGACATTTGCTTATTCCCTTCAAAGATTTGTACCTCACTGGCTCTTAAATACCTCCTTGTGACACACTATGTATGTTTCCATCGGATGGTGATAATCAGAACACACCTTATGGTACCACGATTTTTTTCCAGGTTGGCTTCACTTAATCAGTGTCTAGGTTTAATCAGTGGCTAAGTGTTTTCAGAAGCACCAAGGCTCACCAATTGTCAAGGATTGCCCAGCAATTTTTTGCTAATAATTGTTAAAGTCCTAAAGCTCCAAATGATTTGCTTTTATTTAGAAACTCTTTGAAGGTTATCTCTATTGTAATTCAAACTCTCATTCCCTCTCTCACTGAGCAAACAATAGTCAGAATCGTAGATAATTGCTCCATTTTTCTCCTTAACCACAACCTGGCTTTAGTCTGACAAAGCCTGCACTATGCTGTTATAAAAATGTTACCCACCATAAGGGTCTTGAATAAATAATAGTTGAAAATTACTTGTGCAGATTTTGAGGGCATGATGATCAACAAACAACATAGTTTTCTTACAAAGAGAAGAGACTATCTGAATTCCCTGTACTACTAAGTAACACTGTACTACCAGTCCCCAATTTGTTTTATACACTGTTTTGGGTTTGTGTTTTTTGTTTTTTTTTAAATAAGAAAGCTTCAAATTTTCCCCACTTGTCATCCCCAGATATATCCCTGGAAAACTGTACCCAAACAGAGGTAATAAAAGTGTATCTCCTCTTGGCAAAGTTGCTTCCACTTACACACACACACACACACACACACACACACACATACACACACACACACACAAACACAGCAGAGAACTAATCCAGTATAATACTAGTGGTGACCAAGAACCCACAGTCCATTCCATATATGGTAAGACAAGTAAGAGAAAAGTAGCCATGCTTATTCTACTAACAGTCTAAGAGTGTTCAAAATGTTAGTGAAGCCATCCTGAACACCACTATTATCAGGACCAAGTATGCATTATATGTTTCCCACACTAAATTGTAAGCTCCCTACGATAAATTGCACCTATACAGATTTAGAATGTAGGTATACATCAAAAAGCAAAAAAGATTAAGTCATGGTGTTTACACTCAGTGATAAAGGCAAGAAAGCAAACAAGGAGCTAAGTGGACAGTAATTTTCAAGAAGCAGTAAGTGCTTTAAAAGAAAAATAGGTAGAATACACGTGATAGAGTGGGAGGTGCCTAATGTATGTATTTGGAGGGTGTGGTCATTGTTGTGTAGAGTGGTCCTAATTCTAGCTATAGATTTGGAACACCCATAAAAACCACCATATTCTGATTTAATTAGTTTGGGGGAAGGCATCAATAATGGTATTTTAAGGATAGTCAGGTGATTCTAACATAACCACCAAGATTGAGAACCACTGGTAGGCATAGTTTTAAAAGACTTAGTTTAAACCCAACTTACAAGAATGAAATAATATATATATATAAAGTATAACAGAGTATGTAGCATATGGAATGGACTCAGAGTTTGACATCATCTATGACAAACCAAGATTACAATGAAAATGTTAAGTTATTCAAATGAGTGTACTTTTCATAGTGCCACACACATTTAGCTAATATGCACAGTTAAAAATGGGCACAGAAGATGCAAAATGGAGGGTTGCAGGCCATCTTTTCCTCAGATAGGTTCTGCTGCCGTGCACAGGTGAACTTCTGGAAAAAAATTTTGAGCTGAAGTTGACATCACTAAGCCAGATCAAAATCTGCATTCTGTTCCTTCCATTTGGAATATCCTGGTGGTGGTTTTAAAACAGCTAAGCCGCCACCTAGGAACTGGTAGTTCACACCTGTAATCCGAGGTATACTGGGATTATGATCTGAGGATAGTAGTTCGAAGCCAGCTAGGGTAGAAAAGTTCAGTTAACCAGTAAATAAACAGAAGTGGAGCTGTGGCTCAAGTAAGAGAGTGCTATCCTCAAGCAGAAAAACACAAGCAAGAGTGCAAAAAGTCTGAGTTCAAGTTCCAGTTCTGGCACAAAAACAATAAGGAAACAGAACAAAATAATATCTGAGTGATCCGTGATTGTTGAAGAAACCAAAGCAATATCACAGATTCTGGCAACAATACATTTCACTTGGCAATAACTGGCAGGCCCAAGTAGCAGTCACTTCTTGTGGAGAGAATGCCTTCTCAGCTCCCTGAGCACCTACCACACACAGTAAGCACAAGCATAGACTGTGCGCAAGGACAAGTTGCGTTTTCTGTGAACACTTGTACTCTTACCTGAAGGGAAAAGAGTTGTTGTTGTTTTTAATGATTTCTGTACCTAAGAATCTAAAGTGAGAAAAGGTTAAGCTGGATAAAGGGCTTTTTGTTTCAAGACTTGTCTGAACTCTCTAGGCATCTGACCTAACATGTCCTGGGTACCAAAAGAGAAGCTTTGCAAACATTAGCACTCTTAATCCCACAGTTCTATAAGGTACTTTTCATTATCAACATTTTCAGGGATGAGGAAACTAAACCTTAAAGATGACAAGCAGTTTTCATCGACAAAATAAACAGCAAACTAAGACAGAAACAGAGCTGTCTCACTTCAAAGTTGAAGCTTCTCCCAGGATACAACACTCTCACCATCCAGAGAACTTTGTGATGTAATTAAACGCCTGAGGAGAATAAAGGAAGATGGGATCATCCTTGGGAAAGAATACCATTCATTCCAAGAATCGATGTCTCTCACCAGACAAGATGTCATGTTATTAGCCTGGCTATTGACATGGGATTGCAGTAATTCCATATGGCTCTCTCTTTCCAACGTGAAGAAATCTTCAGATCACTGCTGCTCCTCTCTTCTTTTATCCCTCATAAAAATAGCTGTACTCTTAAGCCTATAGATGATCTGATTATGGAAGGAAAAAAATCTTTGTATGTGTGTGTGTGTGCATTTATCAGTGAGGGTGTGTGTTATCAAGACAGATCAAGTTTAAAGACTGAAATGGAAGACCAAGACACAATACAGATAATTTCAAACACATAAAATTCTGTCTGCAGATTCCCTAGACACAGATCATCGGAATTAACTGTCTACATATTCTATCTAAAATGGTTGTTTTTATCCAGATCAAATTTCTCTCTATAATGTTGTATTTATGGGCTGTATGTCAGCATGCTTACTACACTGTATAATTCTGGAAGGAGAAATGATTGTAGCCAGGCACCAGTGGTGCCTATACACCTAGCTACTCAGGAAGCTGAGATATGAGGATCTCGATTCCAAGACAGCCCAGAAAGAAAAGTCCCTGTGAGATTCTTATTTCCAATTAACTACTCAAATGGTTCTGGAAGTGGTGCTGTGGCTCAAGTGGTAGAGGACTAGTCTTGAGCAAAAGAAGATCAGGGACAGCACTGAGGCCCCAAGACCAGCCAATAATAATAATAATAATAATAGTTTTGTTTTTGGTAGTTTTATTCTGTCAATATTTTAACCAAATGTACATTTAACATTAAGAGCTGGGATTTGTGGGAAGTACATTTCTTTTTCTAAGTGTCCCAACTTTAGAGAAACCAACATCTACTCTGATAGGCAAATGCTCAATAAATAATCATTAGGTAGGAGAAGTAAAAATTAAGTTTCCTAAGAGATACAACTCCCCAAAATTTTAAGCAATAAACAGAAATGAGAAAGCCATGAAATTTCTCAGTATTTTGCTATACTCTTTATTTAAGTGGTCAATTAAAATATGTCCACTCAAATAAATATGCAATTTCTTTCTTTGATAATGTACTGACATTTCTTCTTTTGAAGTTGCTGACATTTAACTGTCAGAAGAGCTGTTACAAAAGGTCTCAGGTGAAATACAGGATTCAACTCTTTCTCTACATTTTTTCTTAAGGGAAGCTTAAGAGAAAGTAGCTTTGTATTTCAGTAATTCTGGAAGAGTTTGACTTTTCTGACAATATAACTGCAAAGGAACTTGAGTCAAAACACATAAGAAAAGAAAAGATGCTCAAGATATTTCAAGTCTACAATTATTTGCTGAACACATGCTAAGTGCCAGGAAATATGTTAAGCTCTTCAGGGAAACAGAGCTCATACTTTATTTGGGGTAAGAGTGGTTCAAGAGAAGACATCAAGATGTAACTTTATGATAAACAGCTAGAAAAGTTAAGGACAAAAGGCAACAAAATTCAAAGAGGAGAGACATTATATAAATTGGAAACCTTATTAATGTAAAAAAGTATGGCAAGGTACTATGAAAGAACACAATATTGAATAATTTTGCATTTGCATTACCCTCCCAATTCTGCCAATAAGTTAGTGACAGAATCTGAATTGTCAAAAGACAGCTTACCTTTTAAAGCTTTAATTTTCCCTCACCACTAGAAAGGAGACAGTAGTTACTGTCAGCAAAGAACTCTAGGCATCATATTAAACTATGGTCGAAACAGAAGGTATGGCAAGACAACACAAATCTTTCCCCCATTCTTGGGCAGGTACTAAAACTTGAACTGAGGGTCTTGTGTTCTTGTTTGGCTTTTTTTTCTCTCTCTCTCATTCAAGGCTCATGCTGTATCACTTGAGCCATACTTCCACTTCTACCTTTTTGCTGTGTAATTGGGAATATGAGCTTCACGGGCTGACTTTGACCTGTGATCCTCAGATCCCCGCCTCCTGAATAGCTAAGATTACAGGCATGAGCCACCAGACCTCAGCTTCAAGTTTTCTATTGTGTCATTTGAATCTGTTTGTCTTCTTCGATGTTTGCCAAAGAGATTTAAACACAAATGAATCTAGTAGCTACAAGGTATTTGACATCTTTATTATAATCTGTACAATTATAATTTACTAAACAAATGACATGTCCTTTCATCATAGAGGCTGTAGTACTCCTACAACATCCATGGTGAGACACACAAAGGCAAAAGTGAGAAGGAGTTTCCACCACTAAGGATCTTTCCCTTTACTTTGTGGCACAGAAGGTACAGGACAATTGTCAATCTGGCCACCATTAAGTCAGCATTGATTCGGTATATTAGGAAAATGAAAACTATTTCCAATTAGAAATGGTTCCAGTATAACTTTCTGAAGTCATACACTTTTCACATATTTATTTTGAAAATGATTGTGGGCCAAACTTGCTGTACAAAATCATAATTGCTAGGGAAAGCAATGGGAATCTATTTTTAATAACCACTATTAATAACATTTTAATGGATTTTGTCCTGACATTTTCATATGTACATAATGTAATAAACCTCCCCCATCTCTCTTCTCCTTGTGGGGCCCTTCCTCTTTTCAAATAGTCTTCCTTCTATTTTCCTTCATATTTATTTGAATATAAACCCTGTGTATGACAAAAAAAAAAATACCACAGTTGCCTAAGTTGAGCCTATTGACTATAGTCTCCAATACCATCCATTTTCCCACAAATAACATGATTTCAGTTTTGTTTATTCTGAATAAAACCTCATTGTTTATATATGCCATGTTTTATTTATCCAATTTTTGAAGATCAGACAGTCCAGATCTGTTGAAGATCAGTCCATTCTGATTAGAGAATGTATGGCTATTCACCATAAATATCTTGCTTTTGTCTCTATTACGTGTTTCTTCTGTTTGCAATGTGCTCTTCCTATCTCTGGCTGCTCACACATACTAACCTCATCTATCCTTCGTGATCCAGTTCAAGTGTTACCCAATTTTCCTACACTCCATCCTCTTCTTTGCCTCCCATAGTCCTTTACACTTTTTTTTCATTTCTTTATTGTCAGAGTGATGTACAAAGGGTTACAATTTCATACGTAGGGCAGTGAGTACACTTCTTATCCCCAAGATGAAAGTATATTTATACATTTTCTAAAGCTTGTTTGAGACTATGAATTTTTAGCAATCAGAGGAGGAATCTGATTTGCTTACTCATTCATTAATTCGTTCATCAGGAACTTACATGTCACAAACTGCAAGTAACAAGACAAAGGCCACAATTTAGTACACACCCTAACATATATGCTGCAGATTGCAAACCATAGGCCAAAGTGGCTCATTACACGTTTCTATTTTAAAAACTACATTGTGTCATATCCACACTTAATTGCTGACATGCTATCTATAGGAACTGAGTATTTTATGCTCTGAAAGCCAGTAACTAGCTGCAAAACTGATCATATGGACCACCTGTCTTTACAGAAAGTGTGCTAATCCTTCTTGTAATATACCCTTTCCACACACAGTTCCATGTACACAGTAGGCACACAGCACACACACAATAGGTAGCTGAATGCTCAAATAATAAAGTAATTTGAAATAAAAATTTGAATAAAATCACGTAAGACAAGTCTTACCAGTTTCCTTCTCTTACCAGTCTCCCTCTTCATTCTAAATTATATGAGTAGAATGTTGTTAGCAAAGTTAAAGTTTAGCACAATTATAAACATACAGACACACACACATACATACATATATGGAGGGAGAAGGCTTTCAAACCTATAGAAAAGTTAAGAACTAAATAAATATGCTGTGATTTCATAAGTCATTACTATTTCAGGCTCATTTGAGAGTATAATAGCTGGGCTGGCACCATATATTACAATAACTGTCTTTTCTGGTTTTCTAGAGCTTATAAAACTTGAGTGAGAGTTACTGGACTTCCTTGAGTAGTTTACTTATCTGTGGAAAAAACATTTTGTTTCCTTTGGGTCAAGTTGACTCATGAGACTTGGTTAGGCTAAAGATAAATAGACAGCAGCATACAGGGAAACAACTATTCTCTCAAACACCAAGTGATGTTTAGACACTCAAAATTCTTCCCACTTTCTAAGAGCTGTCTTCTTTATCATGTCCATGTGAAAAACCCTTTTGCTGGGCAACACTGGCTTGTGACTATAATTCTTGCTACTCAGGTGATTAAGATGGGAGGATCACAGTATGAAGTCAACCCCTGAAGATAAGTCTGCAGGAATCTTATCTCCAATTAACCACCAAAAATCTGGAAATGAAGCAGTGACTCAAGCCTTGAGTAAAAAAACTAAGTTCAAGCCCTGTACTGAGGGAGGAGAAAGAAGGTAGGGAAGGAAGAAATGGAGAGATGGAGGCTCAATTTATCTCTCAAGAGAAGGAGTGAAAACTGATAGCTTAGAGAATCGTTATAAGAAGTTTAGTTACTACAAAATTCAAAGTGACACAACCCATACACAGCTAAAGATTTATAGTGAACTGTGTGGCTTCCACATGCATTACTAAGTAACAGTTTTAGAGTCAAACAAGCCTCTAATATATAAAATCTAATCCATTCATTAGCCATGTAGACTTGAGTAAATCATTTCACTTCTGAGTGTTATCTCCTTACTGGAACTGAGAATTGCATTTGAAGGGATATGGCTCAAGTGGAAGAATATTTTCCAAAAATGCACAGTAATCTGGGTTCAAACCCATGAAACAGAAAGAAGAAATAAAAAAACCTACACTGTAGGACTGAAAAAAATGTAAAATAAAAGTGCAAAGCAGCTTTCTCAGATGAGCAAGTTGGCTTTCAGTAATGATTGACTTCTTTCCTATTTTATCCACTAACAAGTTCCATAAAATTCCTCATACAACAAAAATTCATTATTACATATCTAAACTCCTTGAGACCCTTAGTCAAAGCTAAAAAAAGAAAAAAAAATGTATGTTTGTCCTATGTTCTACTGACTGGGTCCCAGCCAGATATTAAATAAAATAATATTTTCCAAATGCATTATATTAAGAATATCCTGATGAGTATTTAAACTGGATAATCATGTCATGTCTGAACATTCTGAAGTGGATCAAAAATGGCTGAATTTTAGTCATTTACACTTTCTGGTTCACATAACCTTTGAGTCCTGTGATCCTAATAATAAAATACAATTAAGAGGAAACACATTTTCCCTTATCAAAATCAACTTTAGTCACTTTACATAAACAAAGATAGCAAAGGCATTTGTGGATATAGATAGGTGAATAGATACATACAGATACAAATGAAGACCAAGAGATACAAATGAGAGAGATAAATAAGAACTGTCCAAGATATTTGAGAAGACTGTGAGATAGATAGGCAAGAGAATGGATAGGCATATGAACAAATATTTACTATTTGCACTGCATGTACGTGTGGATGGATGGGTATATGAAAAAGTATTTGCTACTATGCACATGTATTTGCTATGAACAAACAAAAGGATGTGATTAAGGCAAATATAGGTGGACACAAAGTAATACAGAGAGAAAGAAAGATAAACTAACATCACACACTTGCCCAGGGTAGCTGTTCAAGTCTATGATCCTAGGTAGTTGGGAGGGAGAAATCAAAGGACTAAGGTTTGAGGATAGCACTGGCTAAAAGTTCATGATACTCCATCTCAACTAATGGATGGGTGCAGTGGCACAAACTGGTCATCCTAAGTAGGTAGGGAAGCATAAACAGGAACTCTAGGCAAGCCTTAGGCATAGAGTGACATCCTATCTCAACAAATAAGCAAATCAAAAAGGGCTAGTCTGGTGGTTCAAATGGTACAGTGGCTGCCTAGCAAGCACAAGGCCCTCAATTCAAACCAGTACTGGGGAAAAAAAAAAAAAAGAAAAAAAAAAGATTAGCCCCAGGGTTTAAATACTAAAATAAGCCTTCCTCCTACTTTACTAATCCTTAAATTTTCATTAAACATATATATGTGTGTATGAATATATATACATATATACACATATATTCAAAGGTTGCTTTGTCATCACATTCAAAACTGTCACAACTATACTGTCACATATATGCCCATCTGCAGAAAATGAGTCTTGCAGGCAAAATAATTCTACTGAATCTTCCTACAAAGAGAAAATAAAAAGTCCTACTGAAGGTACAAAGCAGCTAGTCTAATGTAGTATATTCACTAGACTCCATATTTATCCATGTTTCTTTAAGTAATGTTACAGTAATTAAGACAAGTTATGCTGGTAAGTTTGGGCATGGTAAGCATTTTCTCTATGGCAACAACTCTAGAAATCTCACTTTATGTTAGCCAAGATCTTAACTATAGGTAATACTTAGCTCTACCCTAATGCCTATTATCAACTTTGGATGAAATAAAATACTTCAAATTCTTCTATTATAAAAATATGACCAGGTGTCCCTGAATGATTTTAAAGAATACCCTTCTTAGTAAGCAACTATTATTTAACAATGGCAACAAGATTCAGACATATGACAATATATATCAGATATAATACAATAATATACAGGGATAAGGGTTTTTGTGGAAGAGGATTAAGTAGCATGGGGAAATGTTTAAAATGTTAACATTGTATTTAAAAAATAAACCAAACGTACACAACTCTCCTTTTAAAAAGATTAAAGTAAATAATTAGAAGAATGTCTCCGAATGATGTTTATGAGTCTTAATTTTCTTCATACGTTGGTATGTTTTAATTTTCTAATTTTTTTGTCTAAAATGAGGCTGCATAAATTTTATAATTGAGAAAGACATGCTTTACTTTAAGAAAATGGTAAATACATGCTTAAGTTAAGACAGTTGTTTTGTTTTTGTTTGTGTTTGTGTTTTGTCAGTTGTAGGGACTGAACTCAGGGCCCGGGCACTGTCCCTGAGCTTTTTCTATCAAGGATAGTGCTCCACCACTTCGAGCCACAGCACCATTTGTGGTATTTTAGTGGTCAACTGGAGATAAGAGTGCCATGGACTTTCATGCACAGTCAGCACACGGGAGGTACTGACTTCAAACAGAGGCCCTTACATCTCAGCCTTCTGAGTAGCTAGGATTACAGGTGTCGGCCACTGGCACCTGGCTTAAAACTGATTTTTTTCCCCTTTTGGCAAAGCATTTCTTTGCATATTAATTCATCCAATCCACTCAAAAGCTCCAAGAGACAGACTCACCAATGGTCCCAAGGAATGTCTGAGTATGACAAAGACAGGCTTAACTCTTGGTTTTCTCCTATCTTGATTAAAATGTCCATTCACTTTGTTCAGAAAAGGAGTTTTGCTGTCCAATTTTCTAAAAGGACTCCAAAACTATCTCATTTCCCTCCTACCTTAAATTCCACATGTTGCTTCAACACAAAAACTTTCCCTACATGGGCCCCTTAATACCTCATCAGTATTGGGCAAAAAAAGGGGAAAAAAAACTTTAAAATATTTTGCTGTTGCTGTTTTCATGAATTGATGAGTTCTATTATACTAACAGGACCAGTGCAGTCTATTATAAGAATTTGTAGGCATCAATTTTAAAGAAGTCACAACCTGACCTAGACTGGGAATCACAGTGAAAATTCAAAAGCTCTTAAGCGAACAGCATGCTGAGGGAGAATTAGAGTCAGCATCCAGCCTAGCAGGGTGACTCACCAGGACTGCTGTGACACTTAACTGTCCCCTTCACCGACAGCTTTTTCCATTCGTATTTACTGCTCCCCCATACAAGGATGGGATCGATTCTGTAGTGTGAAAATAAGGAAGATAGGACTACAAAGTTATAACAAGGCCTCCACATGACGCAGACAAAGAGGCCAAGGCAGAGTCCAGTCCTGAGTGAAGGAAAAGTGGCTCCCCTTTCATCTCAGTCAAGGAGGAAGTTCACAGGGCTGTCTGTTCTGCAATGTTCAGTCAAAGGTTAGCTGATTTTGACAACATCTCATGTACTCCTTTGGGTATACAGACTGAGTAATTACATAGAAAATAAATAAAGCGAGGAATAAAAAGAAAAAAGAAGGCTGGGCTGGGCTTAGAACCTGAGGTGAAAAAGAGACATCGGGTTCCCTGTGGAAACCCTGAAGCCTTAGAGCCTAGTAACCATCCTCATCTTTAGTTGACAGAGTTAATAACTCCAGCCTTCAGTCTCCTCCCATAGAAGCCTTGAAAATAGAGCTCATAGTCTTCAAGCATGTAGCAACAAGGCAAGTGTTGTTGGGGAGAATAAATACTGATTATGGGACTGACACTGGGGTATAAAAGAAGCAGATGGTCAGAATGCTGAGCCTTTGTTCCCTTGTAATCTCATTTAGCTTCCTCTCCAGATGGGACCACACCCTTTTTTTGACCTTCTCACTCTTTCCAATTCCTGAGTAGTCTTTCACTTTTTGGTACCAATGCACTAAATGTAACTTTTTAAAAAATAATTACTTATTTATTGTCAAAGTGATGTACAGAGGGGTTACAGTTTCATACATAAGGCCATGGGTACATTTCTTGTACTATTTGTTACCTCCTCCCTCATTCTTTCCTCCCCCCTCCCCCATTCCCTCTCCCCTCCCATAAGTTGTTCAGTTGGTTTACACCAAATGGTTTTTGCAAGTATTGCTTTTGAAGTTATTTGTCTTTTTATCCGTTTTCTCTCAATTTTGATATTCCTTTTCATTTCCCTAGTTCTAATACCAGTATATACAGTACCGAGGGTACTCACATGAGATGCATTGATAGCATGGGGACAAAAGTTTTCACTGTAAGCACTCTACACCATAGCTAGACTTAGAATTTGATCACGGAAGCTTATCAGACTTACATTTTCTATTGTATATATCCACACCTATATCCAAAGGCAAACTGAATTCTGGTGAATCCTCTCTAAATGAATTTTATCCACAAACTTGAGTGGAAATGACTGCTATAAGGCACAATCTCTGGTATAGTTGCTCAAGAGACACAAAAGAGACACAAAGGTAAGGGGAAAGAAAGTAGTAAAATACTAAAGCTACTGTCCCACAAAGATCAAATGGCTAGTGATGGGTGTTCATGATGGAAAAAGAGAGAAGAATCAGAAGGACCAGTATGGTAGTGTGATGTCCCTGGACAGGGAAATAGAAAACTATAACCAAGAGAAGAGCAATGGGATCTCTGAAAGAGCTCCAAATAAGATCCAGGGAAAAGAGCTCTGGAGTGAACTGGAAACTTTGAGTGGTCCTTCGTTTGGAGGGGATGGGTTTTCAAAGTGTATTAATTCACCCCAAGAAGGCTAATCAATTTGTGTAATATACTCAATTTATCTAAAAGATAATAGGGCAGCAAAAATACAAGGCATGTAACCCCTCTGTATCACACTTTGACAATAAAGAAAAAGAAAGACAAAAAAAAAATACAAGGCATGTCATTGTAATTACTTTCAACTCTGTGGAAACAATGATAAACTCTGAAAAAAAAAACCTGAATTAAAGGAAATTTATTAAAGATGTACAATCCCTTAGGGCTACTAAATTTCTAAGACAAATCTCTTCAGCAGAAACAAAAAAGTGATCATCTACCTACCTGATTCTTTGCATGTCAAAAACAAATTCAACTTAACTGTCTTGTGGATCACTTAAACAAATCCTAGTTGGCACTTCAATATAAAATCCTCAACTAACTTGAAGTTCAAGATAAAGCTGGCTGGGGCTGGGGATATAGCCTAGTGGCAAGAGTGCCTGCCTCGGATACACGAGGCCCTAGGTTCGATTCCCCAGCACCACATATACAGAAAACGGCCAGAAGCGGCGCTGTGGCTCAAGTGGCAGAGTGCTAGCCTTGAGCAAAAAAGAAGCCAGGGACAGTGCTCAGGCCCTGAGTCCAAGGCCCAGGACTGGCCAAAAAAAAAAAAAAAGATAAAGCTGGCTAACAAAACTTAACCAAAGTATCCTTGGATAATAATCTTTATATTTGTTTACCCCTTATCATCTGTGAAATGGTAATAACAGATTTTATTTAATGAGATACACAGATGTTAAATAATGTAAACTTAACTCTCATGGCTAACTCACTCACTGCTAGCTCACATTTGTGTGTGTGTGTGTGTGTGTGTGTGTGTGTGTGTGTGTGTAGGTGTCTGTTGATATTGGGGCTTGAACCCACAGTCTCCCTTAGCTTTTTCACTCTAGGCTGGCACTCTACCACTTGATCCATACCTCTACTTCTATGGCTCACAATTTTTAAACCTAAATATATTCCTTTGTTTTTATTCAACATATACTTCTAAGGTGCATCATCCATCTATTCAAGTTCTAATTTACCAGACTCTCTTCTGCTTTCTCTAAATTTCCCAAACCAGAATTCATTTGTTCAATCAGATAACTCCACTTATGGGTCTTATGAAATGTATGCTTTTCACATTAGATTTCTTTATCCTGTGACATTTTCTAAGACAATAGTTGGAAGACAGACACAGATCTGATCCATACAAGTAATATGCAAAGTTTTGCATTGAAGAGTACTTATTTCTGAGGAGCTTAATACTTGCACCACAGACCTTGACAACATTACGCAAGATCTATTTATTCAAATCTGAGTTGTCTAAATTGTGTCCTTCATTTGAGGCTGCATAAGTAGATTAACAACCCTAATTACAGTACGTATTGTATCATTCCTTGTTTAGAAAACTGCCCCTCATTTTGTATTCCCCTAAGCCGAGCCTTTCCTACTGTTCTAGCCTTCTTTTTTTTTTTTTTTTTTTGCCAGTCCAGGGGCTTGGATTCAAGGCCTGAGCACTGTCCCTGGCTTCTTTTTTTTTTTTTTGCTCTGCCACTTGAGCTACAGCACCACCTGTGGCACTGGGGAATTGAACCCAGGGCTTCATGTACATGAGGCAAGAACTCTTGCCACTAGGCCATATTCCCAGCCCCTGTTCTAGCCTTCTACTTTGTCCCTTGAAAGAACTATGATGAGATTTGAAGAGAGTAGGGGACAACAAGACAGGTAATATGACAACATGTCCTACCTTCCTTGCTTTTCCCTTTCTGATGGCTTCCCTTTGTTCCCATTTTAACAGAAGAGGGAAGGACCTGCTGAATTATTGAGTTTATAGAAAAGGAACTGAGCACATACAACTCAGCCTCTTCCTCCCGGGCTTTTAGAAATGTATACGCCCTGCTTCTCAGGGATGGAAATTGTACAGATACAGTCCCTTATGAAAGAGAAGTTACTGGAGAGGAAGAAGTTACATTGATGAAGCATTCTGTGTCATTAATCCCACTGAAAGCCCATTCCACAACACCTTCGTCAGTGTGGCACCTACACCCATTCTGAATGCTTCTCCATGAGAACAACAGAAATAAGTCAGGGCACCAAATGTACATTCATGCTTCCATTTCTGCTCAAGCTCATGATCAGACTTGAACTACTCTAGCCTGTCCCTGACCTAATACCTGCCTTCACAAATGTATCCAATCATGATTTCTCCACTCCTTAAAATCCTCCCTGATCATCTCTTAACAAGCTTTTGGTCTCTATCATTTTGGAATGACACATTTTTAGTCCAATTTCTTTTCTTAGAGCTTTTTATTATCTTTAAATAGTTGCACAAAGGGATTTCAATGCAGTGCTGATTTATGAATACAATACATTTTGATCAGTGTCACCCTCTCCCATCATTCTCCTCCATCTCTCCCAACCCCACCCACCCCCTCATGTTACCTGGTTCCATTTCCACAAATGCATATTAAGACTCTGAACTATTGCATGTCCAGAACTGGGCCCTATTCATCTACAAATTCTTGTTCACATCCTTCCCCCATTAATGCAAGAAAACTGACATTTCCTGAAAACGTATGTGCCAAGCTCTTAAACTATTCCTCTTTTAGGGAATGGGTAAAATCATCAATCCCTAGGTAAAACCAGATCTGTTTCTCAAAAGTCTTATTGTTCTAATAATCATTCCTTGGTGTTTGCAGTATAATATGGACAGCTTATAGGAGAGGCAGACCAGCAGATACAGATGGCTGGAACTGGTTCAGGAAGGACATGGATGGGTTCAAAACTGAATGCCCCAATTTCAGGATTGGCTCTGGGGTTAATGTTAAAACAAATTCATATATATATTCAAATATATATATACATATGTATATATAAAAGGTGGCAAAAGTGAAATCTAAATGGCCACTGTTCCACAAAGGCCAAATTACCCTAGTGTGAACAAATTTCTCCCTCCCCAATCCTTCCCCTGCAAACGGGGATCTAGATGGCTGGGGCTTTGCCACTAGATGAATAACAAGCCCCAAGGACTGTGAGAATTACAAGGCCTAGACCAGATCTACTAGAATATAGCTGGAAGCTTTCTAGTAACTCTAACTGTGCATGGGGAATGAGCTGCTCAGAGAAGTGAGTCACTTACTGGAATCCTGTGCTGCCTGCATTACTCAGCTGATATTAATACACCCACTTGTTCATTAAAGTTTAATTGAAGTTCATGTGAATTGGTTTCGCCGGATACTTAATCAAAGAGAACTGTTTGTGTAAGAACTGTTCACACACAAAGGTAGAAAGCACATTGCTCTACAACACATCTACTGACTGTTCTTTTAAGGCTTGTTGACACAGTAAATTAGTCAGAGAGGGTGGGACAACGATCTAGGAAAAAGAAGGGGGAAAGCTGTCCAGCCTCACTCAAAACATGACTACATGAAAAATCCTTCGTGAGGTAATACCCACAGTTCTCCGAGTCACCAGCTATAGACAGAATCTGATCAGGACTCAAATGCCAACTCCCAAATAGGAACTTGTTACTTCCAGCCACTTTCTAGAGTTCATTATCAAAGCTGTAGGCCTCTCCCCGCCCCTCCTTGGGCACCTGTCTTTCAGAAATATACCTTTACTTTTTGAATGGGTGGATAAGGAAATTAACCATCATTCAACATAATCACACATTTCTCGTGTGCTGACAAGCAAACCATGAACACAATCCCAAACGCCTATTTATACAATCAAGGCTGTCAGTACCCTGTTATTTCTTATCGGATATCTCAGTAATCAACATTTTTCAGGAAGCATAAATTTTTAAAGCTACTAAAAAAAAAACACTGTGCATAAATTGAATGGGAAATACATTACAGGTGACTCTAGTTGTATTATTAATTTTTCCTTAGTTGTGTTCATTATTACTAGATACCCAATGACTTCTTTATTGAAAATAATTAAAGATGAGTTAAAAACTTGGAAAAATAAGCTACTTTCCTTGCCTAAAGCAATCTTGAAAGACCATAGACTAGAGGCCACCTTACTCTTCTTAATAATAGTTTTATTGAGATATAACTTATAGACAATATACTTAACTCATTTAAAGTCTAAGTTTGGTTTATACAAAGCTGTACAGCTATCACCACAATCTAATCTAAAAATATTTCAGGATCCCAAGATAAAAATTCATACCCATTGACAGGCACTCTTCACTTCCTATGCCAATCCTACCAGAAACCACTAATTTACTTTCTGTCTGTATATTCTCTATTGATGTGCCTACTGCAGATCTTAAATATAACTGAAATCATGTAATATGTGCTGTTTTGTTACCTGCTTCTTTCATTCAGTATGATGTTTTCAAGGCTGATATATGCTACAGCATAGTTTATTCCTTTTTATTTATGAACAGTATTCCATTTTAAGAATGTAAAACATTTGTAATGGTTATACATTTCATTTAGCTATTAGCCTACTTTTAAAACCAAAACAACTCTCATTTACCGAAAAATAGATATGCTACCTAGCCCATGATTTGAAAGCTCTTTCATTTTTCTCTTTCTGAGAACCCATTTGTGATTATCCCACCACATATGTGAGAAAGAGGAGAACTATATTAGGGTCTTCTCAAATGTAGGAGAGGTGGCAGAGCCACTCAACATTAAATCTCATCAGGATGGTTCATGAGTACATTATGTGAGCTTACAAAGAGCTGTCAATAACATGATTTTTTAGACTTTGGACTCACTAAGAAAGAGCAGTAGGCACAGGATCTGCAAAAGCAAGCATAGAATTCAAAGAATGGACATTTATGACAATCTCTCTGCGCAAAAACAAACAAACAAAAACACCTTGTTTGCTCCTGAAAACATGAATGAAACCCAACTATTTGGCAAGAAGCATGTAGTCTACCATAAGCTACCACAGTGATAAGCACAGGATACATGCCTTCTAGGAACTGAAACTCTTGCAGAAGAGACACAAATAATAAGTCAACACACCTCCCCCCCCCCATCCTTAAACAGAATTAAGAATGGGAGAGAAACTCAGAGAAAGGAGTCTTCCATTGTCTATGTCTCACCTGTCACACTACTTATTTCTAACCTTGCCTGTAGGGGTGAAGCCACTTATAATGTAGCAAATGTAGATGGTATACCATGTAGCAAATGTAGATGGCAGACTCATGAAGACAGAAAATCCATAGCCATGTGTGCTGAAAAAACACAAGTTGATCTATATCTGAGATATATAGCACACTAATAACATTACCAGGAGATGAAGACCTCAAAGAAAATCATCAATGATGAAAAGTCAAGAGATCAAGGTGGTCACCTGTACAAACAGCAACATATTCTGCCCCCTTTAAAAGCATGGTTTGTAAGCAAGAGTCATAAAGTTGCAATTTACTCAGAAGTTGCCACCTAAGAAAATCACAGTGTGGGAGATGAAGGAAAACAATGAAAGGGTTGACACTAATGAACTATCCTCATTAATTGGTATGTTGAATCGAAACCCCTTTATACAAGGACTTAAAGATAATATAAATAATAAAATGAGGAAAATAGCTTTTCAAAGCCTGTATTATTTAGCCTCCATCCTGGTCCACAACAGTGATAACACAGTACTGGGCTTAATTGGTGCCAATGTAGCTAAGAGAACACTATGGTATTTGCCAATGCTATTTCATTTCTTTATATGTCCAAAGCAAGCACTGTGTCATTAAGGAACTCAAGACCATCTTCCATTTCTCTCTCTATTCTGAGGACATGCTGGGGCTCTCAGATAAACGCACGTTGCAATCAGAACTAGATTTCTGAGTCATGCTTCGGTTTTATGGTGCATAGAGATACAGACCGCCTTGGTCTGATTCAATTTATGAAAAAGATTAGGTTGTCATGCAAACCAAAAATAATTAATATGCCTAATGAGAACTTCTTTCACTTAAATTTTCTATCAGCGTGAAACCCTCAGTAATGTGCCCATCCAGTTTTTACATCAGTGTAAGTGTTCCTCTTTAAATTTATATAGCAAGTTTGCATATCCTGTTTCCTAATTACCTCATGCACGAAAAGGAATTTTGCCTTCGCTTTCCTTACTCATTAAAGCAAGTTTCAGGAAATACTTTGACATTTGAGGTTTGAAAAACACACACTGGTTTAACAGAAAGTCTTAGAGATTCACAGCTGTTAGGACAAGTTAGTATCAAATTAAAACCATCTTTAACCAATCTATTAGAAAGAAGAAGAAAAATAAAAACAAGCATTTGTGAGACAAATTGCAACTATATAACCTGGACTGCACTTGGTAAGAATGATTTCATTACACTTAAATCAAGTGGTGGAGCAGAAAGCACCCCAGAGTCAAGTGTTCTGGGTTTGCATCCATCATTGCTGTAAACAAACTCACTTGACCTCTCAGAACCTCAAGTTTTACCACCTCTAAAAGGAAAATCGTGAGAAGCCCTGCTTTGCCTGCCTCTTAGGGATACAGTAAGGCACACAGAAGAAAATGTGTCTTTAAGTGCTTTGAAAACCACAAAGCCCCATACACAGCATAAAGCTTCATCTGAATGTTCTTTCCCATAAAAACATATCTTAATAACATGAACAAACACTTTTGTCTTTGTGTTTCTATTTTGGATCAAAGAAATGCCACAAAATCAACATTATCAATTCTAGGAAGGCACAGGAAGAAGAAAGAGCATGACACAGAGACAGACAGACAGACGACAGACAAACAGACAGACAGAAACAAAAACAGAGAAGGAAACAGATGGAAAGAGACAGAGTGTGAATTGTTATTTAGGACAATAAGCCCAATAAAACACAAAAATACAAAAGAACCCTGTCTTGGGACTTACTGCAGAAACATATCTTTAAAATTAGGTGTACCATTATCTTTGAAGGAAGGTGAAATACTTAAGAGTGTATCACCTTTAAAGAAGTGGTATGTGAAAATTCTCACCCACCTCTTGCTGCTACAGAGGAAGAAAGTATTAGCCCAGAATATTAATGCTTTCTAGAATGGAAAGAAATGGAAGACCCATTTGTCTTGGACTCAGGCATGTGTAGAATAAGGGAAGTCAGAACTTGCCAGGAAAACACAGAAAAGAATAGCATTCCCAGTCTATCTTTGAGCAGCAAACTGACCCCTGATAGCCATGTGGCATTTCTACTACCACTACCATCACCCTGGGATGGGGGAGGGGTGAGGGTGTTTAGTCAAGAATGTAGGCCATTCCATTCCTTTCACAGATTCTGAAATTTACTCTCCTCATCACCATCTGAAGATAAGCAAAAGTCAAAGACAGAAGAACTAAGAACTCCTCCAAGGTATTTAAATTCAACTCCTACATCCTAGACTAAACCTGTTCTCTGAGCGAATGGGCAAGGATCCTAAGTGGTCAAACTACACACAGTATCTGTCCTTTTTCCATTACTGAAGTGCAATGGAACAATAAGAGCTACTACTAAGAAGAGCTTGGGATGCACCAAGCATCCTTCTACACACTTTACACATTTTAACTTATTTAACCTTCACAATGATCCTGAGAGTTTAAGTCCATTCTACAAATGAGGCATAAAGAAATAAAGCCATTTGTCTAAGGTGATAGCTTATGTAATAAACTGGATTTATAATAGGCAATGTGACAGTGGTGGCTGTCACTAAGAAGTACAGAAAACTGCCTGCGCATAGGCACTAGAAGATGGACTGAACACTTGCCATGAAAAGGGCACTTTTGGAAGATTTCACACATATTTTCAAGTGTATTCCAACAGTAACAGTGGGAGAGATATTTTATTATTGCCAATTCTAAGAAAGACATTGAAATCCTCAGTGGTCATTTAACTGAGGCTTTTATAAATATAAGCATCCAAGGTTCAAATGGGTTCTAACATCAAATCATTATTTATACTGTTATCAACTGTCCATTCACTTCTTTTTTGCCAAGTTCTGTACTGAAAAGAGCATGTGTTTGGGGGAACCAAAACAGCTCTACTACTACAGTTGTGTGAAATGGACTAGTTAATTAGCCTCTCTGTGTCTAGGTATCCTCGTTTAAACAATAACAATAATGGAAATAGTAACATTATCGCACAGGATCTTAATACAAGTTAAATGGGATCATAATACATGTAAAACACAACAGTGACTAACAGATAACATATAATAAATGTGGATTCAATGAATAATGGAGTGAACCTTGAAAATTAAATGACATAAGAAAAAGAAATTGTACCAGAATTCCTCCACTATAATAGCTGCTCAAAAGTCTCTGTGTGTGTGTGTGTGTGTGTGTGTGTGTGTGTGTGTGTCTGTGCATGCATGCGTGCGCACATTTAGTTAGTTATTCTCTGAGAGGCTAACCATGTCTTGAGTCATATGGCTTTGTCTAGTTTAATGTAGAAAGTAGCCAGCATAAACCATACCCTTGCATGTGAGAGACATTCAGAGTCAATTATTATACCATCTTCCCTGAACTTACTTAAGAAAAAGAAAAACAATTTAAGGCACTGCAATAACTTCGCTCAAAGTTTTAGAAGCTTCAACTGTCCATTTTCACCCAAAACTTTATCTTCAATTTGAAAATTATTACCCATAATTGAAGCCTAAAATACACTAAAAAGCCTCAATTTAATGTTCTTATTTATTTCTGGTACATTTCTCAAGAAATAAAGAAAGAAAAATCATTTCCCAATCTCCACCTTTTAAATCTTATCTCTATCTTCTCTACAAAGACTAACACATTATTTATAAAAATCATTTATGCTGCACCAGGTCCTTCACAGATTGTAATCACAGGTATTTTTCTGAGTCAGGAGAGAGAGAGAGAGAGAGAGAGAGAGAGAGAGAGAGAGAGAGAGAGAGAGAGAGAGAGAGAAATTCATACAGGCAAATTGTTTCAAACAGCACACCAATGGAAAAACAAATGCAAAAATACATAATTATGCTGGACATTTGCAATCCTAGCTACTCAGGTGGCTGAGTTCTGAGGATCAAGGTTCCAAGCCACCCTGGGAAGGAAAGTTTGTGAGACTATTATCTCCAATTAACTAGCAAAAATCCAGAAGGTAAGTTGTGGCTCAAATGGTAGAGAACCAGCCTTGAATGAAAAGGCAAAGGGTCAATGCCCAATCTCTGAGTCAAGCCCCAATAATGGCACAGGAAAAAGATAAGACACACAAACTGTAAGGGGGAAAAAAAAAACCAAATGCATAGGAGATGTGTATAGTTGATATGTATTTACATGTACAATTGTGGTTGTGTCTATCCATACACACATAATCTGCTATAAGAGAAACATGCTAAAAATCCCTCACCACAGGACAGGGACAGGAGAAGCAGTGCCCTGAGCAGGGAAGAGCATGGTAAAAGGTAACTGCTGACATAATACTAGAGACTAGAAGACCAATCCTTAGGCTGGGCTCTGCCCCTCAGTTCCCCCATCGGGGGTGAGTCAGTTTGACTCAATTTCCTATTTCTAAGGATCGAGACCTCCCAGAAATAGTGTGAGATTTTAAGCAATAACAGAGATCTGAAAGTGTTTTGGAAATGTCTGTAACAGACACAAAGGGCCATAAGCATTCGTTTGTTCCCATGCTTAGGAGCACCACTGCATCTGAGCCAACAGGCCTCAAGTGGAATCCATTCCCATCACAGCCTGCATTCACTAAGGGAAGACCGGATGAGGACAATTTTCAAGAGAGAGGCAACACTTTTCTAATTTCTCTATTATTTCCAAAACAAAAAATGCAAAAAAAAATCTTTCTCCCACTTTTTGTTTTTCCAAATAAAAATAAATTATAACCCTAACTTGCTAATAAATGCAGGCTGGAGCTGTCCTTAAGTAAAAGCTTTTGATAACAAATTGCCTGCACTAACTGCTATTTTACTGCTGAATTTTTTATTGTTGCTTAAGCACAGCAATTATGCTAATAAGCCTGGGAGGATGGTACATTGAGTATTGAATCTGACAGATAAAATACTCAATAAAATGCTAATCTTACCTGAAAATTGGAATCAGACAGCCTTATTAGTATTTATGGATATGGCGTCTTAAACATGTTTTTTAAGATGAATATATATATATGAAATCAATGTGCCTTCTAAGCTAGCCTGCTATTTGTAGGCCTGTGTGTGCTTCAAATTCAAGGTGATGATTACTCATTGCCTTCACTTCACTTTTTGCCAGAGAAACAAGAGTTTACTGGCCATCTATATCATGTTTTTTTTTTTTTTAATGAGCAATAAAATATGGAGTTTTCTCCACCTCCCTGCCTCTCTCACTCCTCCTGCCCCCCCACCAGAAAAAAGGGGGGGGGGGAAGGTAAGAACTGTCTGTCAGAGCAGAAAGAGAAGGCAGATTTGACAGCAACAAGAACCATTTGTCAAACCATCTGGCTTCTCTCTTCACCTGACAGGAAAGAAGAGTGATGTGTCAGAAAAAGCAGGGAATTAAGAATCCAAAGAGTTGCCTTCCAGTCTTGATTTTGCCATTTCCCTAATGCATGACCTTGCCAGACCTAAAGTTTCTTAAATAGGAACCTTCTGGAGTCCAAAGATTAAGTTTCTACAAGAAATACAGAAACTCCATGGGCTATATTTTAAAAGGGATGCCCAAGCCAGTGCCTACATAGCTTTTAACAGGGAAAACCAAGGTAGATCTGTAACTTTTTTATTTTTTTTATTTATTTTTTTTTTTTGGCCAGTCCTGGGCCTTGGACTCAGGGCCTGAGCACTGTCCCTGGCTTCTTCCCGCTCAAGGCTAGCACTCTGCCACTTGAGCCACAGCGCCGCTTCTGGCCGTTTTCTGTATATGTGGTGCTGGGGAATCGAACCTAGGGCCTCGTGTATCCGAGGCAGGCACTCTTGCCACTAGGCTATATCCCCAGCCCAACTTTTTTATTTTTGAACTTGAGTTTTGATTTAGATGATTCTCTCACCATACGTCGTGTGTGTGTGTGTGTGTGTGTGTGTGTGTGTGTGTGTGTGTGTGTGTGTGTGTTAGAAATGGTCTAAGCTTGCATTCAGAGAACTCACACATCCAGTAAAATCAGAATGGCCCACTTACCAAATGTCCTCATAAATTACATGGCCTTTCTGGTTTTAGTGTTAGTAACTTTTTTTATTTTCAGAAAAAGAAACAAAGAAATCAATTGCCCATTTTAAATGGCAGAAAGTCCTGGGTTCCAAACACGCTATTTAAAAGAGTAAAAGTTCCTTCTGCTTTGATTTCCATATGAAGCCCACAGGCAGTAAGAGAGAAGGTACTGTTCTCCAAAAGTTGTCATGGCTAAGGAAACTGAGGATCAGAAAGGACTTTCTCATCTATGTAGAGTGAATTATTCCTGGGGTCAGGACAAGCAATTTTACTTTCTGACTAATTCCTACATGCTGCCAAGCATACCACAGAGTGCTCTTGGTCACAATGTGTTGACTCATTCAAAACCCAAATACCCAGGGAACAAGTCACTGTTGCACACAAAGGGAAGGCATTGGAAGCCTCCATACCTGCAGAGCACCCACTAATATCACACACACACACACACACACTCAAGGTTTCAGAGAGCTGACACCCTTTTAGACATCTCTCCCTCCTTCCATGACAGTCATAAGCATAGAGAAAAGAGACTCACACTTTACAGAAGAAGCTGATGTTGTGTCACAATTCACTCCAAGGACATTAGAAAGTCACTTACCTCTATCTCTTCTTCTGAACCAATAAGTCTTTTAAAGACCACGTAGGTCCCTGAGCCACTACTAGCAGCAGAAGGAGTAAGGGAATTTCACAACACAAAGAACTCAGCACAACTCATAAAGGGTTTCTACATGCATGTGTGTGTGTGTGTATCCTGGATCTTAAACACATGGTCTGGGTGATGTCCTTGAACATTTGGCTCAAGGCTAGCACTCTACCACTTGAGCCACATCTGTACTTTCAGCTATTTGGTGGTTAACTTGAGATAGAGTCTTGTGGACTTTCCTGCTCCAGAAGGCTTTAAACCACAATCCTCTGATCTCAGCCTCCAGGTGTAAGCTACTGGTACCAGGCTAGCCTTGATTTGTTGTTCCCCCCACCTGATTATGCTACCTTTGAATTACCAGTGTTACCATTTTTAAGTAAACAACTACAGCAGAAAGTCAGCTCTGAACTGAGACAGCTCCCAACAGAGGAAAGATTCGAGTCATACTTCGAGGAATGATTTCTGGGAAAGCAGAGAAGGTGATGCTATCAAATAATGAAACTTAAAACTCTTACTCACTACCTGCCTAGGAGAGCAGGAAATGGGGCTGAGGCCTTTTCCCTATTAGCTCCCCTTGCCCATCTCTATAACTCTCAGTCATTACTAAACTTACAACCACCACCAAATGAAAAGATGTTTCCTAGCTGGATGGCCTTGTGTAAGTCCCCAAAGTCATCAGAACAGTTAAGAATACACATGTGTAAACATATGTACATACATATGTAGATATACACACATAGGCAGGGACACCTCTGTACACATAGCTTCAATTTAGTAATATGATGGTGACTAGAAAGATCTCCTGCCCTTCTCACCTGCAGAATACCACAGCTACGGAATTTGTTCCATATCCCCAAATTGGACTTGAACCTTTCACCTCTTTGTCTTGGGCCTCCTCCGGGGTCCCATCCCATTTCTTCTGTACTACCTGCCACTATCCCATGTTAAGCCTGGTTACATCCACTTAGAATAATCATTAACATCTTTCCATCACCAGGTTCAGCTTACCTACACATGCACGCGTGTGCGCAGGCACACATACACACACCCGACCATCTTGCAACTCACTCACAGGCTGGACAAACACTTTCCACCACACAGGCCACACACTTCCATGGACATTATGGTTCATATCATAGTGCAGTACAGGCTATAATATAGTTTATACCTTACCTATCTAAAATCAGTATCTCCATAACTTGGTGTGTTCCATAGAGCTAGTTCCTAAAGGGAAAGTACATTATGGCCACAGAGGAAAACACCAGTCAACACCTGCAAGGCATGCCACGCCAATAAACAAAATCACTTACCCCACAGCAGCTGATTTTAGAGTCAGGTAGCAAATCCAAGGCCAACTGTGCTGAGGAACACCACTGTTCTGGATCCTTTACCGGACATTCTCTGATCTTTAGGACTTAGTGTGCAAAATGTAATTCGAATATACACTGAGGCTTAAGTAGGCTTGGTAACTCTATCTCATTTAAGTTGAACAGAGCATGCAATTTCGAGCAGCTCTTGGAACCCAGGCTCCTAGTAAGTCTTTGTAACTTTGCTGGGATATTCCATCATTGAAAAATATCAGGTACTCTGCAAGTTGATTTATATAACAACACTTCCTAATGTTAGCACCTCCCATTTTACAAAATCTGGAAACCAAAATCCATGAAATACATGTCTCTGGAGGCCAAGTGCCCTGGGCTTCTTCTTCCTCTGCCTAAAGGATGCTCTTTCTACCAACAAGTAATTTAATTTCCATCAGAAGCAATTTACACATAATGGATATTTTTTTACTTATGAGTCATTGGAAGCAGAATTCAGCTACAAGGCAGGAATGGTATTTCACAAGAGGCAGTGTTGTTAAGATCCCAACAGTGTTGATCTATCAACTACATCATGGGAGCAGGTTGACTCAAGGTCAGTATTATACAACAAAGCTACAATTTCACTCAGATTCACAAATCTAACACCTTAACAAGGCTGCCTTCCCCTGGCTACAGGGGCAATTGCTGAGAGTCTTCTTCAAGATGATTAAAGTCAGAAATACAGAGTTCATCACATAAACAACTTCCTCTATGTACAGGTTGAGCTTTTCTGGTAGGAGGAGAGTGGATACTCAAGAAACTTGAAAGCTAGTGGAGAAATGACAAGTTTTGATCTAACTTCACAGGAGGCAACCAGTATCTTAAGCAGACCTCACCTCCCCCTCTGCATCCAGAGAATCAGGATTGAGGAGGAGCTAGGGGATACCTGATGGCTTTTCCTACAAGATGAACTCCCAGACCATCTTCCTAGGAACCTTTCTTGCTCCCTATTTTGCTGTAGTTAACGGTCCACATCTCAGGCTTCTTTAATAATGCAATTTAAGTTACTAAGCTAGCCATATTGGCTCCAAAGGCCTCAAGGTACTGCCCTCAGAGCTCAGAAGCAGACAAAGTCATCCAAACCCAAGGCACAAACCACAAAAGCATAAACCATGTGGGATGGAAGGGGTTGGGGAGAAAAGCCTATTCGAAATGGAAAAAAACGTATTTTTGAGAAGACAGAAATAAATTACTATTCCTGAAAGAAATTCCTAGCTACACAGCCCTCTCATGCATGAAAAGAGTGAACAAAAAGCTGTCAAGGAGAAGACAGGAAGGTTGCTTGAAGTCATGGAAGATAGGGTCATGAGTATGGATATCATTATGTCAAGGACTTGCAGCAGCCAAGGAAGCACATTACAGGTCTCATGACAGAAGTTCTGAGTTTTCTGTTCAAAGAGACAAACCAGAGCAAAGCCCGTTCTCCAGCAACTTAAGGAGATAGATGAACACAAGCCAAACTCCTACAACCCTGCATATACCACAAGAAACTGTATAATACTGGTACCACTCACATCCCACCATCATGGCTTCTTGAGGCTCCACAACATTACCACTACCTAAGACTAGGAAGCACAAGAACCATGTGATTCAGAGATGGGATGGGGTGGCCAAAGCCTTTCTTTCCAAGGGCCCATAACATGTGCTCACTGAGGCCAACATTAAGCTAGGGAGAAGAGAGTTGAACTATTATAAAGAAAGGTTCAGAAATAGATGGCAAATGAGAGGGAAGAGAGGGAGGGAAGAAATAGAAGGAAAGGAAACAGCAGACTATGGAAGGGAAGACAAATGGCAGGAGATTCAAGAACAGATAACAGAAAAGATTCCCCACCCCAAAAAAAAAAAAACAAAAGAAAGAAAAAAAGGCAGGGAAGGTGGGAGGGAGGGAGGAGAGAGGAAGGAAGGAAGGAAGGAAGGAAGGAAGGAAGGAAGGAAGGAAGGAAGGAAGGAAGGAAGGAAGGAAGGAAGGAAGGAAGGAAGGAAGGAAGGAAGGAAAAAGGAAAGTCTATCCAGAAGAAAGGAAACTATGATAGGCATCATTCTACCTAGAGATAGAAGGGTGAGGGGGAAAAGAGGGGCATATAACAAACCAGCAGAGACAGGAATACAGACAGAGAAAAATATAGTACTTCGGGCTTCAAGTAAAACTATAGTCACAGTATGTTGTGAAAGAACTCAAGATGCAAATTTTATATGAATAATTTCTGAGGTTTGGTGTTTTTCTTTTAATGGGGGGAGGGGGGCAGGAGACTAAATCTGTTCCCTGTTAATGGGGGGGGGGGAGGAAGAATTAGTAAACAGCTAAGGGGTGAATAAATCCTAGAAATGGTCATAATTTCTCTTCCCAGGACCCTGCCTGCATATTCCTGTAGTAGAATATAGGAACTTCTCCCTTCAAGACATACTTTTTGTCTATCCACATTACTAATAATGTTTACTCATGGCCCAAAAAAATCCATCCACTGTTTCACGACGGGTCTCTACCACATCCATAACTATGTGATATTGAATACTTTCCTGAACTCAAGGGTCTTTCTACTAACATAATACCAGCAACACTTATTAAATGCTTTCCATGCATCAGCTATTGATTGAAACCATTCACAGAATCCACTGTAAGTCCTATGAGCAGCCCCATTTTACAGAAAAGGATGATGAGTCACATGAATTATGTAACTTGGCTAGGGTCATGTGTCTAAAAGCAAGGACTCCTGAATTTAAATCCAGACTGTCCATTCCAAAAGCCTGAACTTTTCTACACAGTGTCTTTGTCTACCAGCTGGTTAACCCAAACATAAAAGGAAACACCTAGGTGACCTTATTTAGGCTCCTAGTGAACACTACTTCCTGTGCAAGACCCATAGTCATCTGTCTAATGAGCTAGCCTAGAACTGTGGTAACTGGTATCAATTTCCCAATCTCCTCGCTCTGGCATTTGTGCTGATTTCCAGGTTTCCTCAAAATAACTGGCACCAGTTCCCCATCATGCTTTCTCTTCTATGTTCTGCGATGCAATTTATGTGGCCCATGAGCTCTGTAATCATTTAAGCATAGCAAATGGCTTCTTCTCACCTCCTTATGTGTCATGGACACCAACTTAACGATGTCAATTCTACCTTCTGTAGACCTATCTCTCTCCCTTTGACAGAGAAGCCTGACAGAGACAGAAGGGAGCCGCAATAGCTCTGCTTTCTTTCCAACTTCTGGGGACATTACACCACCTTCTTTAGGTTACAAAAATGCTAGGCAGCCCCAGCACGGACTCCCCCTTCTGGAGCCCGTTCAAATCTCTCCCAATGCCCAGGAGGTAGCTGAAAATAACAGGATGTGATTGGCTGCCAATTACATTGTGGCTCTAGAGCCCTGATTAAACTTTTCATTAATTGAATGCCACTTTACTTCTGCACCTACCTCCACAGAAAAATAAATAACCACAAACAGAACAACACAGGGTATAGAGAGTAATAAACTATAGCTTCTGGCTCAGGTAAGGAGAGCAAGCATTTGCTGGAGTTGCCTGTCATTAAGAACAATCCAGTCATCAGGTGAGGACATATAGTTCTCTATATTAAATTAGAGGAATGATTCAAAGGGGACCAGCTTCAGCTGACAAGAGCAAAAAGAAAATCAATTTCAGGTTGCCAGGACAACTAGACTTTCTTTGCAAGAATAAATTTGATACAGCCCTAAAATCTGACAACTAAATGTTTCCTCACATTACATCACATCCTTAAAATGTGTGTTGAACCAGTGAGATAATCAAGCCTGCTAATTACTTTCTACAACACCCATAAGAAACAAAATTGATGGCCTTGGCTCCAGTCTGATTTTCCTACAGCAGCTTTATGCAGTCTCTCACATTTATAGTGAATGAGATTGTGTGCTTCTTAAAATGAAGCTGAAGGCATATCATTGTCGCTAAGTCCTTGAATCCAAGAAAAAGGAAGGTAAACACCTTTTTAATACAAGTTCTCTAACAGTTTGATCTACACACATCTTTCCTGTCATGTAGTCCATTGTCTGCAGAAGGGGTGGTAGAGAAGAATGCAATTCTTGAATCATATTTAACACAATGTTAGCCCTGAAGTGACTTTTGAAGAACCTCTTGTTCTAATCAGAGGGCAAATTTGAGACACAGGTAGGCAAAGCAATCACTCAAGGTCAATAAAGCCAGACAGCAGCAGGTGAGGACTGGAAACCAGCTCTTTTGAGAATGGCTTCTATGTCATTCCTTTAAATAGCTACAGTCATTGTCCCTCTGTTAAAGACTCTGGGAGCTGAAGTTAAGTCCACTTGATCTACTACTAATCCACAAGAGACCGTGACCCCAAATGGCCCTATTCTAGGAGGCCAGTATCCTGAACCCAGATCCAATAATATCTGAGGAGATGTGCCTTCTGCATGCATTTACATTCTCGGAAGGCTGAATATCAGCTTATCTCCAGGGGCTATTAAAAACAAGAACAGCTAATAAATCACTGGAAAGCACTTTGCAAATGTAAAGTAATACAAAAATGCTAAGCACCAATAATATAAGTGCCTGAGGCTGAGGCAGTTCCCTGGAGAGTATGACGATTTCAAGAGGGCTAAGCTGTACTACACAGCTTCCACCATCATCCACCCAAAGAGGTCAAAGTGACACCTCCCCCCAAGCCTCATTGTCCTTTCTCAGGCTGCTCCCAAATTCTCACAAATATCACTGGATCCCATTATACCATATTATAGTAAGACTGATATGCAGAAAAGGAACACAGAGAGGTGATAGGAATGAATGAGTTCTGTGCACACCCCCAGACCAAGGACAGAAAAGCAAATGTCAAGCAAATGTCCCCAGCCTGCAACAAACCAAGTACACCATGCAAAGCAATGAATCCAGTAGAAGGTATATGTGAACAAGCTCCCCCTTGGGGGCCAGGACAGAATCGGAGCAGTATGAAATATCTGTGCTTAGGAAGGGGCTCTGGCTACAGTAGGTGTCATGGGAAGAAGTAAGGACAAAGCACTCCTACCAAACACACAGGAAGTCCACAGTCCTTATCTAGGTAAGAAATAATTCCATGTTGTCCATCAAGATGGGCAAAAGTGTGGGGGGGGGGGGCGGGAATGGAAGTGAAGCTAGGCACCAGTAGCTCAGGCTTGTAATCCAATATACTCAGGAGACTGGGATCTGAAGATCAGAGTTCAAAGCCAGTCTGAGAAAGTTCATGAAACTGCAAATTAAGTCTTTTTGGTCCAGTTAGCCACAAAAAAAGCCAAAAGTACAGCTGTGGTTCAAGTAGTAGAGCACCAGCCTTGAAGGAAAAATGTAAGGGATAATGCCTAAGCCCTGAGTTCAAGCCCCAGTACTGGGACGAAGGAAGAAGGAAGGAAAGAAGGGAGTGAGGTATGAAGGGAGAGGGAGAAAAGAAGGAGGACAGGAAAGGGAGGGAGGGAGAGAGAAAAATTAGAGGTGAATAGAATATACACAAAACCAAAACCTACTGTGAAGATTTAGTTCTTAAGCTTAACCCTACCATTACAATTCATGTGATCTTAAGTAAGCTATCTAAACCTCTTTAATCCATTCATAACTTCACTCATCCAATATGAATAACTAACATCTACTCTACAACCTGACTTGGAGGATTACATAAAATGATGTATGAGAAGCAATTTACCCCAGGGCCTGGCATGTGTTTATAATAAATATGAATTATCAGCTAACCACACATGATCTAAGAAAGGCTAAGTTCTAGTATATAGTACAATAAAGGCAAGTTCTCTTACATGAAGTCAGAAGTCTGGATCATGAGACAAGAAAAATTGTTTTTAGAATTTTCCATTCATTAATTAACAAAATGTTTTATTTATTATAGAATTTGAGGATACATAAATTGGCAGGTTTAATAAACAAAAGTAGCAATAAATTTATCCATATCAAGGTTAGCAACATAATCATAATTATTAAGGTAATATTTTTACTGCAAGTTCCACTTTTTTCTATGCAGGAGTTATCACTAGCCTTATTGCAAAATACCTGATTTAGAGTAGAAAAGAAATACTTCAGGGATCACCAGGCACTTTCAAACTTCACTTAAGTTGTCATCTGAAGAGACTTTCAACATCCATCTTGTCAGTATAGAGGCCATCTCTCTGAAATTTGCTACTGAAATCTAGGAATGAGTGTCAAATGTGGCTCAACTCAAAACAAGGCACTATTTTGCACAGGATTAAAATGTCCTGCCTGTCCTTCCCATTCACCTAATGTATTTCATCACAGATGAGTTGAATCTATACCTTCTAGGGAGGGTAAGAGATGAGTATTAAAACAATGAAATCATAGGGTAAGTTCTAATAATTATTTTTATTTAATAAGAAGTTCTACCAGGTCTAGTCTGGATTTAAAAAAAAACACAAGGCCAATTCGCAGAAGAGGAGCACCTCTTCTGGGCTGGATGATTTATAAAAATTAAGAGAGCTAAGAATCAAGCAAGACTTCCTGAGAGAAACTTCTTCAGGTTAACAATATGTTGAGGCATCGAGGTAGCCCAACTATGGTTTTGGGGGACTTCAGAGGAATCCTGACAATGTAGTGGTGTTGGATGGGTCCCCAAAGGCCCTAGGTTGGGCATCTTCGCCCCCCCACCCCAGCCATCTCCCCTCTGTCTCTCCCCCACCCCTCTCCCTTCATCCCTCTCAGAAAACAAAACTTGGCAACACTGGGAAGATGAGGAAAGGAAGAATGAAAGACCTACTGTGCTTCTGTCGTGTTTTGTTTCTTTTTAATGGATTTCTGTCATATGTCTTTTCACAACTCATACTTCCATTAAATCCTTTCTGTATTAGCTATAAGGCAACTGTTCTGCTCATTGACTGGCACCTATAAAAGTCCATGGAATACAAGTACTCAGTAAGTATTTGCAGACAGAATGAATAATGCCCAGGTAAAGTGAATCCCCACAGTTGAGAAGGAAAAGACTTTAGAAGTCACTACAAAACATGGTAAGATTCTATTTATGTACCTCCTATAACAAAGGGACGCCCAGGGAAAACGCAGTTTGTGGTTCCTGGTGGCTCTCCACCATCTAGTCACTGAACTTGAGCACAATGGAAACACAGGTAATTTTCTCCATCAATTATCAAGACTAAAAGCAGGGCCTCCCTGAAGAAAGGGAGCAACTAGGAGATAGGAGGAAAAGCACTCTGTACAATGAACAGCAGATTCCTCTGATGGTCCACAGACAGCAGGAACCCCAGCCAGTCCACTGTCTCTTTTGGATAAAAGTGACAATGCCATCCACCTCCTAAGAGTGCCCTAAAAGTAAACTGCCTACCAAGTCCTTGAAAGACACAGCCATTAGGAAAAGGGTCCAATCTGGAAAGGATTGGACGAAAGCCGTGAATGAAAGGCTTGCCCATCACTTTTCATGGCATTTCTTTCAGTCAGACTCCTAATGATAACTAGAAAGACTAATTCCTAGATAGTTCAGAAAGTAAACTTTGCCCATAATAAGAAGTGTTCATGTGTTGAAGGCAAAAGTGCTAATTACAGAATAGCGGTAGGCATCCGTCTCACCCTATCACTCTTCAACCATGAAGTCAATCAGGAGTAGCCTGCAAGGTCAGTGCTTCTTTCAGTGACTGTGCCTAATCTTGAGAGGCCGTTATTATTTATTACATAGAAAGCACTTTCTATCTTCAGAGTGCTTTGGAATGGGTTTTTATTAGTTACTCAGCATTCTTCAACCTAAACACAGCTCAAGCCCTGGTGGGAGACAGCAGATCCTATGACTCACTCATACATCACGCTTGATGGGGCCACACTCCTCCTTCCCAATGACTAGACAAGCTGAATAAGAGACCAAGAGAACACTTAGAATGAGAAATACACATTCACTCAACACTCACTGAGGACCACCTGGCTGCGAGCTAGGTGTTTGGAGTTACCATGGGAAGGGTACAGAAGTACAGCTAACACAGCCCTTGAACTTACAGAATTTGGAAATGTGAGATGATCTCAGAGTCCGCTTTGTGGTTCTAAGAAAGAATAAGTAGGTTTTTAAAATATTGCGCAAGAACCTAGAACAGATCTGAGTAATTATATGGATATTAATTCCAGTATCAAAAAATGGAATCAATAGAGTAGCCACAATCAATAGACAGAGATATAGAGTAGTTTACCTCCTTAATTATTAATTTCCAGATTCGGTTAGGAAGCCCTAAACATGTAAAGAGGAAAAGAAAACAAACCAATTTCTGAGATGCAAGTCTAAGCAACCCAGCCTGGAAAGGAGGGATCTTAAGACAAATCAAAACTAGTAACAGAGAGAGAGGGAGATGGGAAGGAGGAGAGAAGAGGAAAGTAAAAAGAAAACAGAGAGCCAAGTCAGGAAAACATAAATTTAAGATATAATGCTATTTATTGCTTCATAACTTATTACTGATGAAAGCTATAAATAGTTTAGCATATAAACATTAAAGATTATAGTCTTTGTTACCTCTATCTCACAAAAAAGCCAAATTGGAGTGAAGGATGAGAAGGAAGACAGGAGAGGTGGTATACACTTGTCATCTCAGTACTTGGAATGCTGAGTAAGTACACCCTGTCTCAGAAAAGGTACAGTGGGGAGATGGGGGGATTTACACAAATTTCAAAGTCCCTTTTAGCCCTCAGTTGTGATTCCTTTTTACAGATCAGTACCTAGCACAAAGCCTGGCACATATGAAAAGTTCAAGAACAGTTAGTTCTTTATTGCCCTAAGTAAGTGAAAGTACGCATGCATGAATGAGCAGTCAGCAACTAGAAATCCTCACTGCTATTATCCATCAGGGTGCCCAAGTTGATAATTCAGCTGTGAAAGAGAACTGAGTGACACATAGCCCACTAATCTCTAAGACTGATTCACCAAATGTTATGGCTCAGACTATTTATGACTAATGTCACACCATCCTCTACCCTCTTCTAGTGGGCCCTGGGTTTGCTTGTTTGAGGCACAGGCTAAGTGTGTGTGTTTGTGTGTGTGTGTGTGTGTGTGTGTGTGTGTGTGTGTGTGTGTGTTCTTTTTAACCTCCTTTACTAGCTAAGCTAAGCCTAAAAAAGAATACAGACAAAAAACAGAAAACACACTGGGCAATCTCACCATCTCCTCAGCGTAGGACACTGACATCTTGCCATTTTTTTGAGCATTTCAGCCCATTAGTAGTCAAAGTGCAATATTCCTTCACCTCTTATGGACCTGGTATAAGGATCCAGTCCTGGCTTGAACTTGGGACCACGATGCTGTCTCTGAGCTTTGCTCAAGGATAGCACTCTGCACTTGAGCCATAGGTCCACTTCTGGCTTTTTTTTTTTCTGGTAGTTTATTGGAGATAAAGAGTCTCTTGGATTTTCTTGCCTAGGCTGGCTTTGAACCATGATCCTCAGATCTCAGCCTCCTGGGTAGCTAGGGTTATAAGCATGAGCCATGCCAGTGTATGGCAAGATTTAATGAGTTTTAAAAAGCATAAAAGAGGTTAGTCCACAGTAAAACCCTTATAAGCCTACATCACATATTACACTCCCCCAAGGATCAGCCATAGTCAATAAATTATTGCTGTTTACATCACTGGTCTTTGCTGTGGTTTTCTCATAATAGCACCAAGCATTTGTAACCATTAAAATTTATGCCTTGTACTGAGGTAGAAGATGCATTGTGCTCCATCTCCTTAAATCTTCCCCTGAACTACTTGTGGAGTCTCCCAGTGAAGCCTGGAATCCTGACCCATTGGTCTGGTCATGTCTCTGCACGCAATTTCCTCTCTTTACATTCACACCCACCTCCGTAGTACAGAGCTCCCAGAAAGCTCAAAGTGAACATGAGGCTGCATAGAGAAGCAAAGGATCTCCACCGCCCCAAAGTAAAATCATCAGTGCTGGAACTAGGCTAGAAAAGGGATTGAAATGCTATACTAAAAACATATTGGTGTTGGTATCATGGTGAACAGACAGCCATAAAAGTTGAAGGTGAGGGGATAGTATTGTTTAATATTAAAGAGGATAATGGCACCTTTGTGCAAAATTGATAAAACTAGTAATCACTGAATTTACCAGGCAGAGGTAATGTGAAACATAGTAAAACAACCTGAAAATATCTTCAATTCATGCAGCCCAGTAACACTTTCACTTGCCTAATAAAGCATACATCCCCAAAACACAAAGCATCTCCACCTACTCACAGAGAAAGTGTAGGGCCCAGTTGTTAGCAGAACACAAGCCTTTTAGCTCCCATTCTCTCTGGATCAGTCTCTCTGCTTTTTACTACTCATTTTCCTCTCTGTCCTCCTCCCAGAACTTGGGCTGTGCTATATAACCACCCTGTAGTAAGCAAAGACACAGCCTGAGTTTCTACAGAGACTGGCAGGAAGGAAGGGAACTCCTCCTGGGTGCCTGCTAAACCACATGGCTTCATCAGAACTTTAACTCTCCAGAGTAGCTCAGAGTGTACAAGCTTGGGCAGATGCTGCTGCAATCAAGAAGTTAAAGCCCAAGCTGGGCACTGGGGCTCACGTCTACAATCCTAGCTACTCAGGAAGATGAGATCTGAAGATCACAGTTCAAAGCCAGCCCACACAGGAAAGTCTGTGAGACTCTTCAATTAACCACTAGAAAACCAGAAGTGGAACTGTGGCTCAAAGTGATAGAATGCTTCACTCTACACTCAGGGACTGTGCCCAGACTCTGAATTCAAGCCCCACAACTGACAAAAAAGAAAAAAAAGAGGAGGAGGAGAAGGAGGAGGAAGAGGAGGCAGCTAAAGCCCAAGGCCTGGGATAAAATATCAAGCAACAAAGGGACTTTTTAATCTCATTTGAGGAAACTAATGTTATGCTTTCAGAAGGGAAAAGAACTTTCAGTAGAACCTTCTCAAAAAAAGAAGAAATATGGGAAGTGTTTGTAACAAGATCACTGTAGTCTGTTAACAACAGCCTGAAGATTTTTGTAAAGACAAAGGGAAAAGTTAGAAACCATGTTCTGTCTTATACAGCAGCAATATATGTAGTCCACTCTGGGCCACAGTTTTGCAATTCTTTTTAACACTTGTGACAGCAGGAACCACAGGAGCTGCCACATCATCCAATTACAGAGAAGGAAACAAACACCTCAGCACTGTATCCCAAGTTCCATATTGTAAGGTATAAGGAAGCTGTGGGATATGCCTCCTGCTGGTCCCCTTTCCCCCACCAAAAGGCCAAAAGTCTAATAGAAGCAGAAAATAAGCCAGGCTGTTTTTGTTTCTTGCAGGTCCTGGGGCTTGAAGTCAGGGCCTAGGCCCTGTCCCTGAGCCTCTTTGAGTTCAAGGCTAGCCCTCTACCACTTGAGCTCCACTTCTGGCTTTTTCTCAGACTTTCTTGCAGGCTGGATTCAAACTGCAATATTCAGATCTCAGCCTCCTGAGTAGCTAAAGATTACAGAAGTGAGCCACTAGTACCCAGCAAGCCAGGCTGTTGAAAGATAGCATCTGCTTAGTTTATGCCTTTCAATTAGGACTACTGGTGAGGCATACAGAGGAAAAAAATAGGAAGAGGTAGGCAATGCATTCATCTGACTTATCCTGAGCATGAAATTATCTGCCAAGTAAAGCCTAACAAGTGTCCAAAAACCATACTTACTGAAATCACAAAGAAAAATTCAAGACCAAGATTTATTTTTGTCTTTTTCAGTTTAAGCCACAGAAAGCATTTGGAAGAATTAGAAAATACTTTCTGTGGGGCTTTTCAAAGGAATGGAAAAATCTCAAGCAAAATTGAAACCTATGAAAACAGAAACTGTAGTGGTCTTGAATATCATCAAATCTAACCCTGCCACTTTGTCATTGACAAAAAGCAGGCCAAAAAGAAGGAGTCTGGCAGTTGGATGGCGGTCGAATTGCACAGAAAACCCATGTCTGCTGACTATAAGAATCATTCCATTCTAGCACCGACTTAAACACTTAGTCCAAATACCACTGACATGTGACTGAAAAGAAAAGGGAAAATAAACTGTTTCTTGTGGCAGACACTTGGAACATTGGCTTCTTTCTCAAGACTTCACAGTTCATGTTCTGCATAACATGGAAATCAAGGAAGGCCCTGTTTTGTCAGCTGTGTGTGCACATTTCTTAGGAATGCATTGTATGTCTGGCATTTTCCCTTAGCTCCCACTCCTGTTCCTCTTTTTGCCATATACGGCACTGAGCTCCAATGTCTGGGTCACAGAACTCAAGCCTTGGATATGAACGCAATCTGCTTTCTGAGCTGTTTGTCTTTACTGGAAACCACTGATTCCATCTAGGAAACATTTACTAAAATGCAGAAGGCAAGAGGAATTGATTCACACCCTGAACTTGGAAAGGCAAAAAAAAAGAAAGAAAAGAGAAAAAAAAGTAATGTTTTCTCACGTTTACCCAAAAGGATACAAATCAAATTCTGATAAGGGAGCAAGGTTAAGTCATGCTGGAAATGTATATGTTTGTCTATTTCTGTGTGTGTGTGTGTGTGTGTGTGTGTGTGTATCTCTGTGTGTATATGTGTATATGTGTGGTATATCTGTGCGTGTCTGTGTCTGTATATATGTGCATGGTATGTTTCTCTGTGATTGTCTATGTCTGTTTATATGCACACACAGAGAGACTCAAATATGTATGTTCCTACCTGGAAAATTGAGGATGAGGATTATTTTAAATGTAGGGGTGGGGTGTAAAAAAGCTGATATTAAGCAATAAACAGGTGCCAATGACTCCTACCTGTAATCCTGGCTACTCAGGTGGTGAGATCTGAGAACAGCAATTCAAAGCCAACCCAGGCAGGAAAGTCCATGACACTCTCATCTCCATTTAACTATCAAAAGACCAACATTGGAGGTGTGGCTCAAATGGTTAAGCACCAGCCTTGAGGGTAAATGCTAAGGGACAGCATACAGGCTCTTAGTTCAAGCCCCAGTACCAGCACTAAATAAATAAATACATGGACAACCAGCCAGCCCATGAGAACATCAGAACATGGGTTAGGGGCTGGGGATATGGCCTAGTGGCAAGAGTGCCTGCTTCATATACATGAAGCCCTGGGTTCGATTCCCCAGCACCACATATACAGAAAATGGCCAGAAGTGGCACTGTGACTCAAGTGGCAGAGTGCTAGCCTTGAGCAAAAAGAAGCCAGGGACAGTGCTCAGGCCCTGAGTCCAAGCCCCAGGACTGGCCAAAAAAAAAAAAAAAGAACATGGGTTAGACATTCACTTTTCTTCAAAGGGTAATTATTTCTTCATGTAGCATCTGTCCTTCAAACTTTTACACATTGCATTTCAGAAGTATAAAATCTCTTTGATATATCCCTGTAATTGTTGTTCCATGTTTAAAGCAAACATTAAGTACTTGTAATTCCATACAACATTTTTTAACAGAATTGTACAAATAGAATCCAATGATCTGAGCAGATCATTGAGTTCTGAGAGATAGCTATTTTGACAGAAGGAGTCATTAAGTTCCAGGAATAGAAATGACTTGCCCAATGGCTCCCAGTTCACAAGGGTAGATGACTCATCATTAAAACACAAAACACATAAAATCTAAAAGAAGAACAAGAAGGGGATAGCATGGATACACCATGACCTCCAAGAGCAAAGGGAGAAAACAGCTACTTGCTAACCCTTAATAGAATGCAGTCCTTGATGATCAGGTAGTCACCCTAAGTCAGCTTTGTTACATGTAGTATAATTTTTGTCTTATTCGTGAGCACTAAAAATAGGCAGGTATCTCATCCTTTATTTGAAAAGTCCCTGTATTCTGGCAGTCTCAATTAGAATCTAAGGCCCATCAAATTCTGTAAACCATGAGCAACTTAAATGGACAGAATCATCCCTACCTTACTGGGTAGTAGAAAAGGCTATATGAGTTTTTACAAGTATCTACCTAGCAATGCTTGACATATAAAGAAGCACTTAATAAATTGTACCTGTTGAAGCATTCATAATTCCTGCCACAGGAGAATGAATGGTTTGGTATAAGAGCATAAACCAGTGAGCCAATGGTTTGTCCTCTTCTCACAATTCTCAACCTAATGATAAATTTGAGCATACGCGTATAATCTTGTTGAGATTCCTTTGCCTTAGGAGTTGTTGTGAGGCTCAAGTGAGATTTTGGCTAGGACAAGCCTTTTAAAAACTGTCTTTCGATGTGAAAATGTGAACTGTGATCATAAAGATCAGCATCTTCATAGAGGAATAGTACCACATGAACACAGGTGCTGCATAGATACCTTCCTCTACCACAGCAAACACAACACTTTAAAACATTCCTTAAATGCCATGTTCTTTTTCTCATAAATGATCTTCAGGCAGAGGCCCAACTCTGAGGCAAGACGCTCCTGAGCCTACCACTTACTTGCCATTTTAGTGTGGTAAATGCCAATGGAGTGAGCTCAGTTGTCCTGAGGTTTCCCAGACGCCCAGGCCCAGACACAGGTGTGGAGCCCTGGGTATGTAAGCAAAGCCCTATTTAGAAGAATCACTGAGTGTGAGCTAGCTCAAATGCCTCCATCAAAGCAAAGTGTCATGCAGGGCCCATCTTCTCGATCTGCTCAGGTTACACTTTTCTCAGCCTTTGAAGGTGGATAAAGAGACAGCAGGATCAAAGACGACAAAGCAGAGATCATCAGGACCCTCAGAGGGCTCGAAGTATCTGCACTACAACAGTCTTCAAGGTGGGGTTCAGGGAAACAATGAGACCTGAAGAGACAACTTGGCCTTAGATGAAGCCTACCGAACCCCATGAAGGATCTTCCTCTGTGTCTTTGTCTGTGTGTGTGTGTGTGTGTGTGTGTGTGTGTGTGTGTGTGTGCGCGCACGCACACCTGTACTGAGGCTTAAACTCAGGGTCCAGGCACTGTCCCTTAGATTTTTGTTGAAGGATGGTGCACTATCACTTGAGCCACACTTCTACTTCCAGCTTTTTCCTGGTTATTTAAGAAATAAGAGTCTCACAGACTTCTTGCCCAAGCTGGTTTTGAAATTCCATCCTCAGATCTTAGCCTCTTGAACAACTAGGATTACAGGTGGGAGCTATGGACACCCAGCTATGAAGTTATTTTTTTAATAAATTATTCCCCTACGCGAGAGAGAGAGAGAGAGAGAGAGAGAGAGAGAGAGAGAGAGAGAGAGAGAGACCTGAAAACACTAAAGGCCCACCAAACTTGCTGTCCAAGATCATATAACCAGGATGTGCCTCAGCAGGACTGGGAAAACAAGGCCTATAAATTTTTTAAAAAGCTCTGAGCAACAAAGCACCTCAGCTGTTTGTCTCTCTCTCTCTTTCTTTCTGCCAAACAAGGATGAGTGGACCATGTCAGCTCTAAACTAGTGTGGCAAAAGGACTTGGAGACGCCTCTAATCTGCCCAGTAACAACAATAGAAAGTGCTAAGTGAGTGAGTCAAGAAATATTTCTGGAAGAGCTACTCAGCCAGAATGCTTAGAGAGCCACCGCATTGCAATAACTCGATCTGGTCCCATGTTTTAGAACACACTTGGGTTTTTAGAACCAAAGAACAAGCCTGGGGATTTTTTTTAAGGCTTTATGGCAGCCAGATAAATAAATAAACACAAAGAAATCTCTCCATGATTCATGGATGCTATTAGTGAGAAAGTTATGCCTGTAATAGAACTTAATTCTCTCTCATTCTCTCTCTCTCCTCTCTCTCTCTCTCCTCTCTCTCTCTCTCTCTCTCTCTCTCTCTCATTCTCTTTACCTCCCTCCCTCCCCCTCATTTCACATCTTCTCCACTTTTGGTAGTGAGCAGTTTGTTATGTATCCAAGGGAAGCGTCTCAGTCTTCGACACTGTACAGCCAATCCATCTAAAAAACATATCATCTGTCTGTGCGGCAGAAAGCCCAGTTGGAATAAGCAAGTTCTGTGCGTTCAACTAGAAAACACTTCTTGTTCTCGCTGTCAAAATAATTCTGTATTAAACTTCTGGGATATGTGACTAATGTGCTTGGAACCTTGTGGAACGACTGGTTTATTTATTTTAAGGAGGGGAGTGTGGCTGCTGCTGCTGGTATGAGTGGTGATAGAGAATGAGGAGGAGGAAGAAAACGGGAGGGGAAGAGAGAGGATGCCGTGGTCTGCTCAGAGGTCACCCCCCTGAGCTCCTGGAACCCCACTACCACACTTCATTACCAGAAGCATGAGAGAAGGAGCAGAAGCAGGCCAGAGTAGAAAAGGAAACACATATAAAAACAACTGTACACATTCCCGAGTTAAGGTTGCCTAACAGTTCCTAAAAAGACTCTGAAATTGAAAAAGTTAAACCGAAACCACACACACACACACACACACACACACACACACACACACACACACACACACACACACCAGAGTAATCCTATCACAGCCCTTTTCCTCCAAGACCCCACTGTAACAGCTCCCCACTGCTTATTAGAAGAGAAGCCCCAACCATTACAGGAGAACTCTGGGGAATTCTATGATTAGAGACAGATGTCTCATCTCCATGTACCTTCCAGATTCAGCCTCCACTCCTCCACTTTTTCATGTGTTTTCTTGCCTCAGCTGTATGCTTTAAAGACTCATCTCCGTTTTCCTCATTTGAGAAAGTGCTATCCATCTCACAAGGCCTAAAACAATACTGCCCCCAGCAAAGCCTTTCCCAGTGGCTCAAACAGAACACCTTGCCCTCCTACTGGGACAATGTGACAACAGACTACACTAACCCCAGCACTCATCACTTTACAACCTGCCTCCAAGTATTATCAGTTGTCTGACATCTATTTATCCACTCCAGGCCACCAGTTCTTCCCAAGAAACCAGTATCCCTGTGATGTATAGGCATCCCTGTGGTGTACAGGCATGTACTCTCTCTCTCTCTCTCTCTCTCTCTCTCTCTCTCTCACACACACACACACACACACACACACACACAAATGAACACACATCGTATACAATCTATCTCAGTATCTTCCCAAGGATCTCCTTTTGAGGCCTACAGACCTAGACCCTCAGCAATGCATACCTACAGATTAACCTTTGTACCCTCCACTAAAATTAAAGAAAGAAATAAACAAAATAAGTCTGAAAAATCTGAGGGGGAAAAGGCCAGGAATTCAATTCATGCCAAATGCCTAGTTTCAGCCCTTTAACTGTTCCCTGCTCGATTCTCTAAATCCAGTGGTAGCATTCATTTCTCCTTTCCTGCTCTGAATCAGACTAAATCAGGAAGGAGGGGTGGCAGGAGCTGAATGCTATAAGGTGATCAGGTACATTGAATTCAAACAAAGCATTTTTATGACATGGCAAATAATGGCAAACAAATCACCTGCTTACTTTGTGTTTTGTTCTATTTCCTGAGACCCCTTACTCTATGTAAAAGAAAAAAGGGAAGGGGGAGGGGAGCAAAGGGAAGAAGGAGAATTGATTTGGAGAATGGAGAAGAACCTGGATCCTGGCAAAACAGTGAGGGGCTGCTACCCCTGGTCTGCCTTCCCAGCCAGTGTCTCCCCTCTGAACTCTGTGGGCTCTCTCTCTCGACTTCCCCTCCCTTGGGGGGGGGAAGGGGCTTGTCTGCCCCTTCCTGGGTGGTCCTTTATCGCTCTCACGTGGGAGCGATGGCCACAGGTAGCCTCGTCTCTCTCTCTCTACTTCCTTCCCCTCGCTTGGTGGGGGGGCGGGGGGTAGAGGCTTGTCCGCCCCTTCCTGGGCGGTCCATTATCGCTCACGCGGGAGCGATGGCCACGGGTAGCCTCGGTGGCTTGTGGTCGCAGGGTGCCCCAAAACCGCCAAGAACGACACGGATGCGCAGGCCCCTGGAGAAAACCTCTAGGGCTTCTGTTTATTCAAATGAGGAGCCTCCCAGATATACCCCAAAGGCGGGCACAAGAGAGGGGCCCCTGATTGGTCCCAAGGGGCTGTCCCTCAAGTGATGTCAGACTTCCTTCTCTTCCTGTTAAAGACAGGAAGGGGAGGGACAGGCTGAGGTCAGCTGTGGCCCCTTAAAGGTGCAGCTGACCCCAACAGAACTCTATCCCAAGTGACTTGGTAAAGGAAGTTTCAGAAAACAAATTTCATTTTCTTTCTCTAAACTACTCCACCTCCCTCCCCAACCTCATTAAAAAACAAAAATTCTAACCTCCTAAAGAGAAGGAAAACTGAGACCCAATGTACTTCACATTTTATACCACTTGAGGAAAAAAGATTTTCTAGGACTGAATGTTTGTGATTCAGAGGATAAACTGACTTTCACTGTTTCTCAACTTCTATAGCTCTTCCCCTCGTCCTTGTCTTCTCCTGTCTTTCTTTGTCCTATAAGTACACACTGCACAAACATGCACGTGTGAACATATACAAAACAGCCTTGCCTTCCTAGAAGGAAACATACCTATACAAAAGATAAGTCTTTCTCTTTTTTTTTCATCCACTTGATTCTCTCTTAAATAAAGTGAAGGCTGATCTTACCAATACATACCCTACCCTCCATGAACATATCTCTCTCATGGAGAGGAAATAAAAGTCCATCACAAACTCAAAAGCAATGTGCAAGCCAGTCACCAGTACTTCATGCCTAGAATCCTAACTAGTCAGACTGAGATCTGAGAATCGTGGTCCAGCACCACCTGGGCAAGAAAGTCTATGAGATTCTTATCTCTAGCCACCAAAAGGCAGGATGTACAGCAGTGGCTCAAGTGGTAGAGTGATAGACTTGAGAGAAAAAGCTAAGAGATAGCATCTAGGCCCTGAGTTCAAGCACTAGAATGGGCACAAATTTTTGTTTGGTTTTGTTTTTTGCCAGTCCTGGTGCTTAAACTTGGGGCCTGAGCACTGTCCCGGGTTTCTTTTTGCTCAAGGCTAGTATTCTACCACTTGAGCCACAGCACCACTTCCGGCTTTTTCAATATATGTGGTGCTGAGGAATCGAACCCAGGGCTTCATGTGTATGAGGCGAGCACTTTACCACTAGGCCATATCCCCAGGCCCCTGGGCACGAATTTTTTTTTAAAAAATGTTTTTAAAGAGTAATGCCCACTGATCTGTATAAGACAGACCTTGCCTCGCTCTGAGAATTGTAGATTTCCTGGATACTACACAAGGCAGTAGACTTGTTCTAAGTCTGCCAAAGGAATGAAAGAATACACAGAGGAATGCAGAGCAAAATAGTGAAGATGCATGTGAGCATGACTAAGGGATACATAAAAGTGGGCCAGCAAAAAAATGACAGAGCTTATGACTACTCAGGGTAAAGGACAGAGTCGCACAGAGGCAGGAATATGAGAGGACTTTCTTAAGAATGGCCACAAGTGTAGTGCCAAGGCAAATTGCTACCAGTGACAGGTAAGAAGGGCATACATTTAATAAGATAATATAGCACTTTCTACATGATGGATTATGAGCTAGTCAATGTTAACCCTTTACAAATACTTAACTCATGGAATCCACCTAACAACCCTATTTCCATTGCACAGATAAGGGAACTGGAACCCAGGTAAAAAGCTACCCAGCAATCTGACTTCAGGGCCTGGCCTTAAATACTACCTTGATACGTCTATATAGTATTTGGCTATTGGGAAGAATGGAACAGAGAGAGCTTAAATGCCAAATAGAAGAGTCTATGTCTGGAAGTGGCACTGTGGCTCAACATGGTAGAGTGCTAGCCTTAAGCAAAAAAGCTCCAGAATAGCTCCCAAGCTCTAAGTTCAAGCCCCACAACTGACAAAAAGAAGAGTCTCTGTTCTGTTCTACAAAGAGAAAGAACATTATAGGTCAGGTTTAAATGCAATGAATAATTTGGCATTCAAATTAAGACTGACTAGAGCTAGTGAATGGATTACAGAACAAATGATGAATCACCCTACATCACCCCCTACCTTCTGCCTTGTCACACACTCATAAGTCACTGTTTCACTGATATGTATATAGTCCAGCAGGATATGCAGTAATTCTTTAGTGTGTATACTCAGTCTCTGAAATGGTATTTATTTATTTATTTTACTGGAATAGTTTGTTCCCATCTGGTTTCCAGTCCAAGAGTTTCATGGAACCTGCCATACGGGGACGGCAGGGCTGCAGTCAGAAGTGAATGGCCTCTTAGTCTGGCCAGAATGCTCCAAGGGGCAGCATTGTACATGTACTGAATAGTCACAAAAATAGCTCAGCTAAAGGACACAGAAAAAAAAAATCCTGCGTTCTTTAGAATTGACGTGTTTTTCCCTTTCTCCCTCTGCCAGTACTTCTATGACCTAGTAAGGAGCTATCACTGGAGAATGGAAAAAGTGCTGAAGAAAATCAAGAAACCTAGAGTTGAGTTTACACTGTCACTTTCTGGAAGTGGGCTTGGACAAATACTGAACTCAGTCTTCTGAACTATAAAATGAAATTCCAGTTATTTGTCTACTTTCTGGATACGTGTGTGTGTGTGTGTGTGTGTGTGTGTGTGTGTGTGTGTGTGTGTGATATGAGGATATCTCTCAAAAAATATACAAATATATTTTGGTTAAGATAACATTTTACTGTACCAACACTGGGGCTTAAACTCAAGGCCTTGTACTCTTCCTTGGCTTTTTTGCTCAAGGCTGGCACTCTACCACTTGAGCCATACCTCCACTTCACGTTTTTGGTGGTTAAACAAAGATAAGAGTATCATTAACTTTGCTGCCCAGGCCACTTCAATTTATTATCCTCAGATCTCAACCTGCTGAATGGCTAGTATTATAGGTATGAGTGACCAGCCTAGAGGAGATAGAATTTTTTAAATCTCAAATCCTAACAAAAAAAAATTTACATAAAGTAGATCTGAGAACTAGGTTATAGAGGATAAGTTAAGACTTTAAAACCTGCAGCCATCCAGCAAAATCAACTTCCATAAAATGAAATGTCACAGTACTTACCTGTGAGTGGATGGATTATAGGTAGATTTCATTTTCATTACTTTTACTATTTAAAAACACAATTTTTCATATCAACATAATTATTCATTGATTTCATTAATAATAAGAATCATGCTTGCAGGAACTACCAGGAGTCAGGCTGCTCATGGGCAAGGTGAGATGAAGAATTCTCATGCTTGCAGACCATCATCAACTCTGGGCTATGTCTCCAGCTCCCATGGCACACACGGCCTTTTTGGTACAGCCACTTCACTCAGACAAGGAACCCCAAAGGGGCAGAAACACCAGAATTCAGCACCATGTCTGACACATTTTAGCACTTACTCAATATTTCCTAAATTAACAAATGACCTTTCTAAGAATCACTACAGGGACAAAGCCAAATATACCTAAACAAATATTTTAATAATGAAGATATACATGAAATAAAACATTGCCAGTCCTTAAAGTTGAGGCTGGGGAAAAGTCTGCAACCATTAAAAATGGCATAGACCTATGTCCTGATATAAATTTATATATTTATATCCATAGCCATAATTTTTTTTCAAGTGTTGAGCATTGTAGCACATATTTAAAATCCTAGTCACTAAGGGCCATTGCTCAGAAGGATCATTTGAACCCCAGAAGTCAAAACGGCCTGGGCCACAAAGCTAAATCACAGAACAGCATGTAGCTAGTCATGAGAACTATAAGTGGGTCATTCATATACATGTGCTGCATTTGTCCACTTATGCATGTGTGTATATATGTACAGAAACACATATATATTATCTGAATAATATCTTTGTAATTAGGATGGCACAAGAAAGAGACTAAAGATATTTCTAGGAACTTTAACAAGTATTATTACTGCAGAATGAATCTGGAAAGGTTTTCATTGTCTTCTTTGTACTTTCCTACCCTGTTCAAATTCTCTTTAATGAAACTGTAAAGTGTAAACTCTAGAAACAAAAAAAAAAAAAGGAAAAGAAGAAAACTTACACAAGAGAAAAGAAAGGAAACCACCTGCCAACCCCTTTGTTTGGCCAAAGACATTTTATGCACACAATGTTATTGCTTGGCCTGGTCAGGAGGGGTGTGTGTGTGTGTGTGTGTGTGTGTGTGTGTGTGTGTGTGTGTGTTGCTAAATATAGAGGAAAAGGTTTAAGCAGGCTAAACATACATTCTACCACTCACCTCCTCAGACCCTTCTTTTCTCTCATCCCCTACTCTTAAAAAAAAAAAAATCACCTTTTCCTCCTGTTTTATAACTTAGCTGATATCCATTACTACATTTTGAAGACAGTGAGCCTAAATAGAAAGACAAATCCAGGCTTTGGATGCCTTCCTATAAAGGAGCAAGAGCTTCTGGGCCTCTTAGAAAAGGGATTCCCACTGGGAAGAGAGGTGGTCCCTGACATTGTACCCTCTTGGTGAGGAGATGATTTGTGTCCTGGTCCCTCCCAGCCCTACACAGATACGCTCCACCATATTCCACAAGCACTGTTTTCTTAAACTTTAGCTCCACCAATTTCAACTGTAATGTAGCTTTCCTCACACAGCTGTTGTTGAGGCACGGTCGCTAAAAAAAGACAACCAAGCACTCCAAAAATATTAGGTGCTTAATCACAGTGCAGCCATGAGGTCCTCGTTGGCACTGTAGCAAAGGTGACAGTATCTATTTTAGTTTAGCTTCAATGCTGATAGTAATAATAATAATAATAATAATAATAATAATGGCAGGGGCGCTGTACCTCACACCTGTAATCCTAGCTAGTCAGGAGTCTGAGATCTGGGTAACTGCAGTTCAAGTTGGCCTAGGCATCAAAGTCCTTGAGACTCCATCTCCAATTAGCCAACAAAACGGCAGACTAGAGACATAGCTCAAACATTAGAGTGTCAGCCATGAGCAAAAAGAACTATGCAAGAACACAAGGCCCTGAGGTCAAGCCCCAGAACTGGCACAAATAATAAAAATAAATAATAATAGTAAACAGCCCATCTGTAAGACACACTGGCCTTTCTACCAGTTATTAAAAGTACAAACAAGTAAATTCCTTGTTCTAAGCATAGAAATCCTTATTATTATGTACTGCTAAACCAGGGTTTCTAGAGGTAATTTTCTTTTCTAACTCTGGTCTATGTTTCCTGAACTTCCTAAATTGAGAATTTTTTTTTTTTTTTTAGTTGACTGGTTGTTTGGTTTTGCTGGTCCTGGGGTTTGAACTCAGGAACTGGGCGCTGTCCCTGAACTTTTTATTCAAGGCTAGGACTCTACTACTTGAACCATAATAGCTCTACTTTTGACTTTCTGGTAGTTAGTTGGAGATATGGACTTCCTCAGATCTCAGCTTCCTGTGTAGCTAGGATTACAGGCATGAGCCATGGTCCCCAGGTTCACTGTTTTTATACTTAAATGTGTAGGTATGAGAGAGACAGAGACAGACAGGGAGAGAGAAAGAGAGAGAGAGAGAGAGAGAGATTGAAAAAGACACATCACATCAACAACCAGCACCATGAAGAAGGCAGGCTCTGCCTCCACAGTGTTAGACAGGAGCCTTCCTTGTCCACGAGCCTGCAGGGACTGGCCTGTAACTAGGTCACTGGATTTCGCTCTCTCACAGTAGAGCATTTCCAAATGCTCACCAAAGCTACCAAGAGCTGAGGAGGTGAACTCTCCTCCAACTGTTATGATGAACTAAAAGTAACACATTTATTAAAATATATATTTATTTTAGGGAATGCGTCCCATATTCTTGGCACAACAGAAAGCTGCCAAAACTGAGAGGCTACCCCACCCTGGAGAAGCTGACAATAGTAGAAAGGAGGAATTAGACACATGCGTAAATAAGAATAGCTGGAAGTACAAAGTGGTAAATTCTAAAAGTATTCCCACTCAAAGCAGTGCAGTGGTGCTAGGAAAGGGAAAATTACTTATTTCTAGCTGCTGGAATGATAATGGCTTCAGAGTTAGCATTTCAGCAGAACGAGACAAGGAACAAAGGCAGATTGGGGTGGCTTCCAGGTCAGGATATGGTTCAGCTGGCTAGAGCTCAGGGACAGTTAAGAGTGGCCTCAATTCTGGTGAGACCAGTAAATGCCATGCTGGGGAGTTTGGGGGTATCTGCATAGCAGCAAGGTGTAATTTTTCTATATGTACACTGTGTGCTATAGCAATCCTTCACATTGAAACTATTCTTTTTATGTGCAATGGTACATTAGGGTAGTAAAACAAAAAAAGTAAAGAGAGTACAAGCAAATATCTGAGCTGATATGAACTGAATAAGCTATGTCCCAGAGGAAGACCATTAGAAATGTTAGAAATATGACAACATCATATCAACATATACCCACACGCTTCAATGCTGACAATCTAGCTAGAGAAGGACAGAACGGGTTAGGATGGAGGGTAGGGAAGATGGCAGAAAGCAGCAGTTGTCTTTTGTTGCCTCTCAGTGACACAGTTCAAAGTGGCCCCTTGTTCACTTTTGGGGCCACTCATTTAACACCGTGTTCAGTCTTGGACGGAGCACCCCTCTGAAGCCTTAGCCTCCTCGGCTAAAATTAGCTCTCTGTAAGTAAGCAGAAGAGTCACTGAAATGACAGCATTGTAAAGGTTCATTAAAGTCAGAAAGAAGAAAAACAATAAAAAACAAAAAAGCATACAATACTAGAAAAACAAAGGAGAAGGGGCTGGGGATATAGCCTAGTGGCAAGAGTGCCTGCCTTGGATACACAAGGCCCTAGGTTCGATTCCCCAGCACCACATATACAGAAAACGGCCAGAAGCGGCGCTGTGGCTCAAGTGGCAGAGTGCTAGCCTTGAGCGGGAAGAAGCCAGGGACAGTGCTCAGGCCCTGAGTCCAAGGCCCAGGACTGGCCAAAAAAAAAAAAAAAGAAAAACAAAGGAGAAAAAAAGAAAGCTTTCTATTTTAAAAGCAGTGGATAATGTCTAGAATCCCTGGGGGGGGGGGGGGGGAACATTTTTTTTTTTCAATAATGATACCAAGAGTCCCAGTCTAGCCCATTCAAACTAGAATCTGGAGATAGGGCCCAGGCATAGTTATAAAAAGCTCCCAGGTGATGACTTTAATATGCAACCGGGGTTGATTGTCACTGCTAAAGATTTGGATAAAATGCTCAAGGGAAAGGGAAAAGGGAGAAACAACTAACTAATCGTTCCGTTATCACAAGAAAACTAGGGAAAAGCCAGCTCATTCTCTTTCCATAGTTGCTCTCTGGGCTTGTTAGTGGATGTCACCAGAGAATCAAGAACAACAGAATGCACGTTGAGGGGCAGCACTAGGCTTGCCATATGGTGAGAGGATGGGGCAAAGGAGAAGTGCATGGAATTCTATCCAGCCCTATGTGTGGCAGTGCTGTATGGGACATAAGCTTTACAAGGAGGCAGAACTTCAGCTCACTCCTAGCTTTGCCCTATCAGGTCGCAAGCCTCCATTTCCATATTTGTGTCCACAGTGAAAAAAGTCAATGTAATTATTGAGCAAATAAAACCAAAATGAAGTGGTCCTCAGATTGTGTTCCATAACCAAGCTAGACACTAAAAGCAAAGATGAGAAATATATAGGAGAAGGGGTAAAAAGGAATTTCCTATTTCATAAACCTGAAAAAGTCTTATTTACATTTCCAATGTCAACTAGTAACCGGCCTCTTTAAACCAATGTCAGTGTGCTTCATGTACTCACATCTCCCAGCAAATATGAACTTCCTTGTTCAGTTAGTCTCATCTTCCCAAGGCTCTGACCTTACCTAACAGCAGAACAGCCAAGCTGAAAAGTGACCTCAGGAGATGACAAGACCATCACCCTCACTGTGCAAATAAGAGAGAACACCAAGACTTGCCCAGGTCTGCCATCCAGAAGGTAATCAATATTAATTAAACAGAGAAGTCATTAGGTATCAGAAGAAAAGTATAAACACAACCCAGTTAATGACTTTCAAGCACTTTTTCTCATAAGACATAGGTGTGTGCCAGGGACAGTTTTAGAGCCAAGGCTAAGAGCTAGGTCTATGGAAATAGAATAACAGTGCATAGAGTTTCAAGATGGAGTCAGTATTCACACTCCACAAGTCTCATATGCCTCAGATACAATTCGCATTGCTTTTCTAAGCCTACGATTTCCTCTTTTAATGAACTGAGATGCCTTGACTTTCTCAAAAGTTACAGGAAGATTACTGCACGATGATCTGATTTGTAAACTGATGGATAGTAAATAAATGTGAGAATTTTTTTTATCCAATCTGGCCTTGCAGTATCCAAATGTATACATTTGTACTCCCATATACAAATGTATAAAGATTCACTGATAGAAGATTGGACTGACTACCCATTTAGAGTAAGTGCCAAATGACTAAATGTTAAAAATCAATGTCAAGCTGAACAGGAGGCTAAAATCTATTATTGTCCTCATCTGAACTTCTGTGATATACAAATAAATATAAAAGTTTTCCTGAGCAAGAAATATTGATGGGACAAGTCAGCCATTCTATTTTATCTTCAAAAAACATGAAATTGTTCAGTAGGCCTTTGCCTTCAAAAATTCATGGCCTGAAGTAGTATTAAATGTCTAAAAATTAAAAAGTTTTTAATAGCTACTCTGTTTAATAACACAAGTAAGTTCATCAAGCAACTCTATAAGTATCAGTATTATAGAATCTCATTTCATAAGTGTTTTGATTCCAATTTAGTTTTATAAACACTTATTAGCTAAAGAATAAATATGATGTTTTTCCCAGAATACCTAAACAATACATTCAATTAACTAAGATTTAACTAACCTAATATTTAGACAAACTATCTCTCTATTTGAAAGTGCTTAATTGATTGTTTTTCCCTTAAAACAACTTTTACAATCATCATTAAATATTAAGACATTGTACTCTTACAATAATATGCACCTTAATATTTCAAATGGATTAGACAGCTTTAGGATTAAACTTTCTGGCCCAGGCTGGCTTCAAGCTACAATCTTCAGATCTCAGCCTGCTGAGTAGCTAGCAGTATTGGCCTTAGCTAACAGAGCCTAGCATATCTTGATTTTTAGAGGAAATATAACATGAAGAAAAACTAGACTTTTCATTGCATGTATATCAAAATGAATTTGACATTCTACTAAGTACGACAGCTGAAAGAATACCCAGTCTAGCACTGGAGAGAAACATGTACACAACTCATCATTACAGTATTCAGAAAGGGTTATGTTTATGGACGGAGTGTATGCCCTGGCAGTATGACAAAACACTGTAGGCAAAAATTGAAGCTATTTGCCCAGAGCTTATGAAAACCTTAAAAAGTTGGGTGCTGGTAGCTCACGCCTATAGTCCTAGCTACTCAGGAGGCTGAGATCAGAGGATGACAGTTGAAAGCCAGCCTGGGCAGGAAAGGCTATCAAGACTCTTATTCCAATGAACCACCTAAAAAACGGAAGTGGAGCTGTGGCCCAAAGTAGTAGAGAGCTAGCCTAGCCTTGAGCAAAAAAATCACGGGGACAGTGCCTCGGCCCTGAGTTCAAGCCTTATAACCAACCAACAAAAAACAAAAGGAAAACTTAGAGAAAGGGTAATGCTCTGGCCTGACCTATAAATGGAAAGCACCATGCTTCATGGCTATCCACACCTGACTCTTAGTCTCACTTCTGCAATGACTAGCTTTGTGAGCTGGGAACCTAACACAGAATCTCTGAATCTACATTTCTTCATCTGTCATGAACAGTACCTACTGTGAGTCGATGTTGGAAACATTGTACAGACATCTAGTAAAGAAACATTCAGCTTACTCCTGGGGAGAGCGCTTTCTGTTCCTTTCACAGGAAGAATCCACACTGCAGATGTACTCGCCAATTGCAGCACGGCTTGTGCTATGACATGATGTACACGGTGCCAAAGGAACTAAGATGCTTTCCACATCTCCACCAACGCACGTCAAGAAGCCATGGCAAGAGCAGAACATAGGAAAGCTACTGTCACACTTTACATCTCCTTTGGCATGAGGTAGACATAAGCTAGGTATGAGGATTTTTCTGCATTTACAGGACAGTGACAGGAGAGCAACTCTGTAGTGATGAAGAATAGAGCATAGTTAAGCCTTCAGTGGTTTAAATATATAGGCATTCATTGTTGAGTCCACTTGACAAGCCATACTTCAGTAGCTATTACCCTAAGTAAGCTAGACAGGACATATTTTTACCTGAGGACTTCAGGAAGAATATGGAAGGAATTCTGCCCTCTAGATCTTGTGGGCATGGAATTGTTGGTGCCTGTGGAACCAACCAAGAAAAGTTCACCTTTAGAATGCTTTGCCTGGTTCTTCCTCCACCATTCAATGACTATGATAATCAATTCCATTTCTGCCACATCTGAGGCAATGTGAATATACCAGCAAGCCAATTATTGAAAGACCCTGTTCCTAAATGTGCATGAATGGCATTCAGTTCATCAAGGGCTACCTCAAGCATCTGACTTAATGCCGACTTTCTTCCCCATCACATCACTGAAACTCTGATCTGCTGTTTTTAAAAGGGGGTAGGGAGTTTCAGGCCTGAACTGATGAGGAACAGATGCAAATCATGCTGACCACATGATAAAGGGAGACTCTGTCTCAGAAGCAGCCCACAGTGCCAAATCACAGTAGGAGACACCTACTGAACTGGAAAAGTCTTACTGAATTCTTCCTGCCCATATAAGGGTACCTTTATCTGAGTTCTAGACTTTTCCTTTGTAGTTTTAGAATATATCATAAGTAGTATATAACTTCTTAAGAAAAGGTGGGCAAATCCCTTTCCAGTTTAATGCCTTGTTTCTTAAATTTAATGTTTAAATTGTTTTCTTAAAATTTATCACTGATTGAGAAAAACATATGTGGCACAGCTGGCTCTGAACAAGACAAAGGTGACATAAGCACAGCTCAACTTTACTTAATACAATGTAGACATTAATAAAGATTAACTATTGAATGTTCCAGTACATAAAAAGTATAAATATTGGTTTTATTGTTAAAAGTACTGGACCTGGTTTAGAAAACAAGCCACAGAACAACAGTCCACAGTATACATACCAAACACACACAGCCATGCACACACACAATATTCATTATTACATCATTTTAGATAACAGGAGTACATATGATTTTGATTTTGTTCGTGTGTGTGTGTGTGTGTGTGTGTGTGTGTGTGTGTGTTGTGCATGGCATTTTTCCAAGTATTATACAAGAATGAATTAGCTGTATATTTAGAAAGAGCACCACTAGGTCATTTTGGATACAAAGCAGAATAAAATTCTAGAGATAGAAATTGGCCATAAAAGAAAAAGAACTAACAGGCTCAAAATTTTGAGCCCACCAGAAGCTGCAACACTCCAGGTCCTTTACTACAAGGGATGTCTGACTGTCTGTGTGAATATGTGCATGTGTACACATGTGTACCCCCACTTCTATGCCTGGGCACATATGCACAACTGAGACTTGGTAACTTAAGGTATGGAATTCTTACTGGGATCCTTGGGGGAATGGGAATATGGGTGTGGGAAGGTGTGACAATTTCCAAGAAACAAATGTCCTTTGTCAAAGTGGCTTAAGATGAAGTACATACAGCAAAGCTGCATGGTTGCTGATCACCTAGCAGAGGAACAATGCACAGAATACCACATAGGAATCCAGGGGAAATCTTGCAATGAAAAAGGGGAATGGAGTACTCCCAAAAGTAGGCCTGCGCTTGTGAGTTTCATGACTTCTCCCAGGAGCAATTCCAGTGTGGATTCCTGGGTGCAAGCACCAAAGAGTAAATCACTCACTCAACAATGACTCACAATCCTGAAAACTGTAGGGAGGCCAAAAAGCTACATACAACTCTTTGCAAACATGTTTATCTAATTTTTAGACTAAAAGGAAGAATCTGTTGTTTAAAAACATCTATATTTGAGGGAGTGAACCAAACCACAAGCACTACAACAAGCCAAATGAGAGCTGACAGCAACAAGCTTGAAAATACTTAATAAACACCTTCAGGCCCTCTGGTAGGTGTTTGCACCGTGTTAAAGAAAGAAAAAGGTAGTCTGTGTCTTCAGATAGTTTAACTCTGAAAGAATATATATAGAAAATAACAATGATAACAATAAATCATGGAGTAGATGTGGAATTGGAGCACTAGCCACCTTAAATGTACAATAGTATTAATGGCATTAATGGATGTTGGGGTGGGGTGATGAATTTTTGTTTGTGATCAAATAAATTTGATAGCCATCCAGAGAGCTGTGATGAGTTATACAGCCAAGAAATAGATCTAAATTTGCTTAAGCTAGCATTCCACAAATATGTATGATCGCAAAAAAAACAGACTTCACAAATGCTTGCATACAATAGTGCAGAAAAGACTAACATGGCTGTGTCATTAAGTTATCACCAGATGAGTTCTTTTTTTGAAAAGACCAGCAAGTTTATTGTGCTTTCTACAAAAATTTAAAACAAGCTGTTATGTGTTCACTCTTAAAGATATGAAAATCTATTTATTTGAAATTGACCATTCCCCCAAAATCCAGACAAAAGAGATTATTCAACATTCCAGGGAATTACAGGTATATGAAGCCAACTCACTACTCCCCTAAAACTTCCAAGTTCTATTTGTCACCTACAGTGAGCAGAGCTCATCCAGTAGAAACACAGGCAGTGGAAGAGCAGGTGAACGGGAGCCTGGGTAAACATGATCCACATGTTCACAAAAATGTGCAAGGTCAAATCCTCCCCTCAGGCAAGATTGGCGGGGGAGAGGGGCCCAGGCAATCCCTAAGCCACTCTTTTGTTTTAAATCCCTTTTCTCTCAAACACACTAATCATTTGTTGATCAAAGAAATGGACCAGAGAATAAACCTGTGAAAAGTAAAAAAGTCCTGATTTGAAAATAAAGAGATCTCACACATGATCTAGCCAGGACTTCACTTTTTTCCAATCTGCCTTCTCCAGTATTCACTAACATGCTCACCCATACATACTTATTGTGTAGGTTAAGAAATAATCATCAGTAGCTGGGTGTGGTGATGCATAAGCACAACTCCCACACTCGGGAAACAAGAAGCTCAAAAATCCAAGCATCACCTTTGAACCATTCAAGTACTGTTTGCACAGGGGAGGCGGAATGAGGGGAGGACTGAGAATAAAGTGGAGGGGTTGAGGGGTTGATTTCCTCAAAGAATACTTTGCATTATCACAATGAAATACTCTCCAATTCCTGATATATGCTAATTCAAAAGTAAAATATTAAAAAGTAACTCACAATCTCAAAGAATGAGAGCAAAGGTATTTTCTTACTAAAATTGTGTTGGAACAGAAAATAAGTCATTTGGAAAAAGAGAAAATAAATCCATTTCTCTTCGTATGCACAGAATAAACTATAAATGAATGAGGTCTAGAGGTGATAAATTAAACTGTATAGGAGTTGGCAACAATAATTCTGACAAAACTACAGAGGTATGAAAATTAAATAACTACCTGGTCCTCAGCTTGATTGCATACTGTGGGAGTAGGGGGGTGATCCTGTCAAAAGCTTAACTAGACCAATCGACAAAGGAGAATTACACACAGTAAATAACAGCACTGCAGCACCCAGAGGATATGAATATATCCTTAACTTCCTTATTCTAAGAAAATAACACTTAGCATTTAAGGGTAGATTGTCAAGTTTTATGTAATTCATTCTCAAAAACCTAGCAAATAAAAATTAAAAAGATGTGAGCCAGGCTCACGCCTGTAATCGTAGCTACTCAGGAGGAGGCTGAGGTCTGAGGATCACAGTTCAAAGCCAGCTGGTCAAAAGAGTCCATGAGACTCTTATCTCCAAAACTGGAAGCGGTACTATGGCTCAAGTGGTAGAGCACTAGCCTTCAGCACAAAGAGGCTCAGGGACAGAGCCCAGACCAAGTTCAACCCCAGTTCCAGCCCCCCACCCAAATTATATATATATATATGTATGTATGTATATACATATATATAATGTATATATAAATTAGATGTAGAAATAAAAAGGAGAATGATGAAACTAGCAAAATAAAAGTTACCAACAGATGACTTTGGTAGTACTGAGGTTTGAACAAAGGACCTCATGCTTGTTAGGAAGGTGCTTTTCTGCTTTACCAAAGTCTCTAAGCAGTAACAGATGTCTCTGAGTAAAACAGATGGTGTTACCTGGACTATGCTTACATTGAAACTTCTTTAAAAGTTTGAAATCATACTCAAGAGGCTGAGATAGATCTGAGGATCGCTGTTCAAAGCTAGCCAGGCAGAAAGCTACATGAGACTCTTTAACACCAAAAAGCCAGAAGTGGGGCTATGACTTAAAGTGGTCGAGTGCTAGCCTGGAGCAAAACAGCTCAAGGACTAAGCCCACATCCTGAGTTCAAGCCCCATGACTGCCCCAAAAAAGTTTGAAGTCATAAAATATAAGGAAAAACTATACCTTAAAAAAATGCACTAGTGGAGAATTAGCTCTGTTTTCTAACTGGATTGACTGGAAGTTAATTCATTACACAGACTATTTATGCATATGAATGTACAAACAGAGTATATATACATTTTTCAGAGCTACATTTTTAAAGCTTGCACATTTTCATTTCTTAGCATAAAATAAATTCTGCAATTTCCTCTCCTAAAACAGCTGGAGGCAGACAACACCCCACATGTCCAACACCATGCTGGACATGTAACTAGAGCGACAATGACAGTACTTGTAGGTCAGTTCAAACCTCTGAAATTCCAGTTCACTATGCTTGCAACCTGAGCACACTATTTCCCTTCTAGAAAGTACAAGTTTAGAGTTGGAAGATGAGCTATATCCAACAACATAATAGCTAGCATCAATTTTTAAAAACCTATTAGCAGTGGCCTTTGGGGTTAAATACAGTATTACCAAATGCATTGAAGGGGAAGCAGGACACTCCTTTCCTTGTCAAAATATGAATTAGGTCACGTGTGCCCCCCTCCACCACACCTGAACTTCCAGTAGAAGAAAAAAAACATAATGAGTCAGGCCATGGAGACTCCTTCTTGAATAAGTTTGGAGGGGGAGGGAGGAAGAAAAAGATATGAAGGTTAGACATTATGAGGTCAAGAACCATCATCTGAATGGGACTTGATGTTTAAACAGAAGCAGGTAAAATATCAGGGAAGGCAGCAAAACCTGCAGCACTCGGATGCCAAAACAGGCTCTTGCTGACTGAAAAGATATATAATTAAAAGTTATACTGGAGCTGAATAGTGGGTATTGTTCCCTTCCAAAAAGCATTAAAATATAAAGGTCAGTTAGCTTAAATGGTATTTTATTGCACATACTTTAAAAAGACCTTGGACAATTAAAGCAATGAAACATATTCCATGCTATCATTTTTAAACATTCTTAGACGCATAATAAATGAAGCACATCCCAATGTAAAAACTGTTAACTCCTTCCTCTTCCTTCATTTCAAGGCTGCTAAACCTTTTCACTGGAATTTCTGTGGTACTCTTGTTGTTTGGGTGAATTGGTTTCTTTGTGGGGTACAGTACTGGGGTTCTAACTGGGGAAGGCACTCTACCTCTTTCTTGAGCCACACCCACAGGCTAGAGCAGTTTCTTGATTGTCAGCAGTCTTCACTTGCATATAAGGAAAGTAATAACTCAAAATTGCAGCCTATAAAGTAAGATGTGAACAACTAAAATACCATTAAAGAAGCGCATCAAAAAGAAAAAAAAAAATCAAGACTGGATCAATGGTTCTCAACCCTGAGGAGCTATAATAGGAGACTGAAGTTCAGGTTCTTGTCACACACACTGTGATTCAAGTGAGCAGTTTAGGAACCAAGCATTTTTCTAATCCTTTGGAGATTTCAATAGACTATGTCTGCAAACCACTAGACTAAAAGATCCTAAATCTCTTTGCAGCCCATAGGTTTCCAGGAAGACCTTCCTCCTTCTCTTGCTATACAGCATCCTTCAACTAACACTGACAATATCTTCTTATCTCTTACCCCAGCAACATTTCCAAAATAATAAAACAGAACAAAACCCACAAATTTCACCAATCCAGAGAAAAAATAATTACAAGTTTAATTGCCCTAGCTTAAAATGGTTTAAAATAATGACAAAACAATTTCACCAATCTATAAAAATTTAATAAAGTTTAAAATGTTTCATATGTCAATAAAAGTTTCATCCAACTTCTTTACATTGCATAAAACAATTCCTCAATTTTTGAAGGTATTGTTTTTCTCCCAACTAATCTATAATAGATGAAATTTCTAAAAATCGCCTCAGCTTTTGTTTTTCTACCACAACACCTGAAAATTAGTACCTTGGATATATATATATATATTGTGATCCTGACAGAATTAGAGAACCCAGGCAAGAGGCCTTCTCCACAGGTCATCAGACAGCTCCTTCCTTAAAGCAGGAAAGAGCTCACTACCCCATTTCACAGACAGGTCTAATGAGGTTCACAAGATTCAAGTGGCTGGAGCTCAGTCATTCTCAGGCCTCCACACTGGCTAAGCCAAGTCTGTTAGTATAGACTGATTTGAGTTCATGTTCCAGTTCCCCTGAGTGACTGAAGACCTCAGGAATCCCTCCCCACAGGCCTCACTTCATCAATCTCTAGAACAGGAAGATGAGCACTGATCAATTTCTCTTAAATGGTCACAAAACGAAAGAAAAGCATTAGATACCAGTAAATGTCAAAGTTACTTAACTGATCAGAAACCTTGAGCTATAGATTCAGTGTGACTAAGATTCCATTTCCCCATTTACAAAGTAAGAATAGTAATCATATGCAAGTTGAAGAACTCAAATAATTCATTTAAATCATGATAAGCCCTCTTTCTTGGTGTATCCCCCATATCAGATGCTAAGGATGAGCGGAGGTATTCGTTCTGCTTCTCATGACTCCCAGATTGGTGCCCACTTCCAGAGAAAACTTTGATCCTAAGAAGCAAGTGTCTGAGATAGTAAGAATTTTTTAAGATGCAACTCCCTGTGTAGGCTGCTGAAATGAACAAAATACAGAAAGTCAGCAGAGAGGTCAGGTAAGTGAAACGAAATACAATTGGTATGTAATCTATGAAGAGGAAGAGTTCCCCATGATTACATTTCAAAACACCAAGCGTGATATGTGAGAAAGGGCAGAAGATGTTAATCACAAACAAATTAGTGAAATAAATTTCAGGGTGTCTGCTTTCCTAAAGAGTTCTGCAAGTTATTGAAGCTGATGATTACAGAAGGTGGTGGGTCATCATTCCTACCTGAAGGATGCAAAAAATAAACCGAGACCTAGAAATTACTATCTCTTCCTAATTTAGTGCTAATGAAAAAAAGAAAATGGAGAGACTTGTTTAATAATCTCATTTCTAGATAAAGGAATAGATAGGGATAAAGAAACTGCCCGTAAAGACAAACAATTGAGCAGATAGAACACCCCAGGAATAATCTAAGCCATTTCTTCATTAGACAATCTGCACATCGTTTCACATCATTTTATGGCTTCAGACAAAAAATAAAATAGAAACCATATAACTATTCCAAAAATTATAGTCAAAAAGCAAAAATCTATTTTCTTCATGAAATAGAATGTTTTTCAGAAACACACAAATGCAAAGTTAACCTGATTTTTTTTTTTAAAAAAAGTGGGGAGGCCAAACACTGGTGTTGCATGCTTATACTCCTTAACTACTCAAGAGGCTAAGACATGGAGTCTGAGGTACAAAGCCAGCCCAGGCAGAAAAACTCCTGGGACTCTTATCTCCAATTAATGACCAAAAAGCCAGAAGTGGAGGTATGGCTCAAGTGATAGAGGGCCAGCCTTGAGCAAAAATAGCCAAGTAAGGACACAGAGAACTGAGTTCAAGCCCCAGGACCCACACTAGGGAGGGAAGGAAGGAAGGAAGGAAGGAAGGAAGGAAGGAAGGAAGGAAGGAAGGAAGGAAGGAAGGAAGGAAGGAAGGAAGGAAGGAAGGAAGGAAGGAAGGGAGGGAGGGAGGGAGGGAGGGAGGGAGGGAGGGAGGGAGGGAGGGAGGGAGGGAGGGAGGGGCAAGTTAGGCAGAAGAAACAGGGTAGTTCCCAGGCTAACATGGAATGGACACACTTGCAGTGCTATTACTCAAACAAGGAGAATGAATGAAGTGCCTAACAGAAATATGCAATACTCAGAGTTCCAGCGGAGTATACTAAGCAATGCCCTGCTTAAAGAAAAGGTACAGTGATTTCTAATTGTTTTGATTAGTCAGAAAACCACCACCAAATCAAGTACATAGAAACCTTAGAGATGAATATTCCAAGGCTACACATGGCAAATAGCATAAGTTGGACTGGAACCTACAATTCAAGAAGGACTCCTAGTCTTACCTCTCTTTAAGCCTACTTACTGCTTCCCAGGCTACAGATGAGTTTATTTACTTTTTTTTTTTTTTTGCGGAGGGGTAGGGGGGTTGGGGGGTGGGGGGTCAGTCATGGGGCTTGAACTCAAGCCCTTCTCTCTCATGGGTAGCATGCTAACCACTTTGAGCCACAGTATCGCTTCCAGTTTTGTCATGGTTAATTAAAGGTAAGAGTCTCATGGACTTTCTTGCCCATTCTGGCTTCCAATGGCAATCCTCAGATCTCAGCCACCTGAGTAGCTAGGATTGCAGGTGTGAGCCACAGGCGCCCAGCTACAGATGAGTTTATCACCCCAACCTGTATCACACTACACAGAACCAATTCACCCAAAGGCTCAACATTTGAGAATAGCATTTGAGAAGTCTTTACCTGTACAAATGGGCTATTGGTTATTGTGGTCTTCAGGAGGTAAGTCTGCTTTTAAGCACTCCTAAATTAAACATCATTCTCAGACTATTTAAGATGTGAACTTGAGCTCACACTAGTGTTAGAATACACATTCTAGCTCACCTCCTCTTTCTATAGTGGGACTGCTGAGGCCTACAGAGACTGGAGTCAGCATCTCTAGTTACACCATTGGGTAGGACAGCACCTGAATCAAAGACCCAACTCAAGCTCCATGCTGCTAGCTTCGTGACCTAAGGTCACATTCTCACAGGTCACATGGTTTGCAGACTCAAGGAGTAACAGGCCTCAAGATGGCAAGGGGCAAGGATCATGCCCAAAGGCTAACAGTAACTTGGGTATTGCAGAGACAGCTCTTTTGGAATTAAGATATAAAGAAAAAGAGAAAGAACCCATTTCATAAATTTTCACACAAGCTTCTCAAAGGCTTTTGTAACACCATCCCAAGTCCCTGTAGATTTGCTTTCTAACTAAACTGCCCCAAATCACATCATTTTTCTATCAATAGTCAACTTCAAAGGTGGGAAGAGACTGCCAATTTCTTGTGAATCCTGAAGATTTCCTTTATGAGTTATGAGGAACTGAAATAATGGGGGGAAGGGCTAGAGAGAAACACAGTTTTAAAATCAGTTCCCACTAATTTGATCCACAATATGGTATAATTTCATGAAGACCGGAAGAAAAAAAAAAAGTCTAGAGTTACTGAAAAAAAAAAAAGTAGTTTTTGTTAAATTGTGTCAATTGTCACCATGGCATTTCTTATTAGGATTTTTCTTGCTGTCATTTTTTTGTTATATTAATTATAGTTTGATCAGTGAAGGAGCTATTTTGAATCTATGGGACTTTCCTAACCAGATTGTTTTGGCATTTTAAAGTCACTCACATCCTGGGCCTAAACAATATGGCAAGTGTCTTTTTTTCCCTTTCTTTTATGCTCAAATTCTAAACAAAGGAACCATCTGTTCTCTCTCTAAAAACATCAGCCCTTGTTTTCATTTTTCCATTAATAATAATGCTTCAAACTTATATAATATCTTTCTCGAGCTGGCTTATTAAAACATTTTGTAGACATTGCCTCATTCATCCTCAACATTATCCTCTATAAACTGAGGAGAAAGGGGAAATGTTTGCCAGTTCTCCGTTTGATAAATAATTATTGGATGTTTAATGAATTTTGTATGAATGATTGCATGTTAGCATCATAAGGGACCTTGACAATCATCCAGCCCAGCTCTGGCTCTCGCATATACAAAAGTGAGACTCAAAAAAGAGAGAGAGAGAGAGAGAGAGAGAGAGAGAGAGAGAGAGAGAGAGAGAGAGAGAGAGAGATGATTCCACATCCCATTTGTGTTTTTGGCTCTCCGCTGCTGATCATAGGCAGAGAGGGTAAGGAGCACCCAGGTCTTATAGTTTTATACCTCTGTTTTCTAGTGTATAAAAAATAAAAAAGAGCTGAAGCAGGTGCCAGTGGGTGGCTCATGTCTTTAACCTTATCTATCCAGGAGGCTGAGATCTGATTATCTAAGTTCAAACCCAGCCTGGGCAGATAAATCCAAAAGATTCTTCTCTCCAATTACCCATCAAAAAGCCAAGTAGAGCTGTGTGGCTCAAGTACTAGGGTACCAGCCTTGAGTGCAAAAGCTAAAGGGCAGTGCCTAGGTTCTGACTTCAAACCCAGTATGAGCACGCACATACACACACACACACAAATGAAGACTGATATAAAGATTTGATGGACATGCTCCAAAATACAGTTAGTTGCACAGTGACTAAAGGAAAAATACGGTCAGGCCTCAAAACTCTTGCCTTCCTACTGACTCAATGTTTTACTTTTTGACACTTAATTTCTTGCTTTTATATACATTTTTACATACATATAAATGTCTTATTGACATGAGTAAAAGAAAAATCAAATAGTGAAATCACCAAAAAGAGGTTGGGGCTGGAGGCAATGAGAAGCAACCTTATCCTTATAAATAAGAAAGTTGTTGAAATAGAATTGCCAAGTTCAGTGGTCAGCCACCCCAAAGCTTGACTGATATTAGGGCTGACCCACTCCAACAGTTCTGAATTCTTTGAGCTCCATGTACAGAGGGGTTTGATGAAGCTATGCCTTAAGCATTACCCTGCTGGAAAAAACCATCTGTCTAAATGCCAAAGGACAGCCTGTCTCTGTGACACCCATTAGCAGAATAAGAGTGCATCCTTTCCCTGCCATTTAACCTCGTCACTCACTGTAACTTGAGAGGACTCACAGAGCCAGGATCATGAAATCCACCAGCCCCAAGTTTTCCAATTGCAGAGAGGTCACTGGAATAAAGATCCTTTTTCCATGTGCTTAGCTGGAAACCAGCAACTCACTGGGCATGACTTTTCTTATTTTCAGAATGTCCTTTTCTCTACTGCTAACCCTTTAAATTGTGTAGAAAAATTAATGTTTTCAAGAAAGGCATGTTAAATCTGAGATTCAGCTATCTGAATTCCTTATATGGTGATTGTTTTAACAAATAAATAACTTTTTAAAGGTCCTTCAGAAAATAAGTTGTCTGTGCAAATGAGAAAGCTAGAGATCTAAAGAGACAAAGATCTCTTTTTTGTTTGTTTGATGGTTGGTTTTGGTTTTGTTTTTTGTTTTTTTTTTTTGGCCAGTCGTGGGCCTTGGACTCAGGGCCTGAGCACTGTCCCTGGCTTCTTCCCGCTCAAGGCTAGCATTCTGCCACTTGAGCCACAGCGCCTCTTCTGGCCGTTTTCTGTATATGTGGTGCTGGGGAATCGAACCTAGGGCCTCGTGTATCCGAGGCAGGCACTCTTGCCACTAGGCTATATCCCCAGCCCTGGTTTTGGTTTTTGATGCTGGGGATTGAATCAAGGGTTGCATATATACCATACAAACACTCTACCATTCAACAACACCCCCAAAACCCAAGATGACTTTTTTAAGTAAAAGAAAACAACTCAAGTATGTCATGTGGTTTCACATGAAGTAAATTAGTTAGATAGAAATGAGCAGGAAACTAGCTTAAAAATACAACCAATCAGCTGGAAGCTAGTGGTTCACATCTGTAATCCTAGCTATGCAGGAGGCTGAGATCTCAGGATCAAGGTTTGAAGCCAGCCTGGCAGGAAAGTCTGAGACTCTTAACTACACTAAACTACCAATAAAAGAAAGGAAAGGGAAGGGAGGGGAAAGGAGGGGAAGAAAGAAAGAGAAGGGAAAGAAAAGGGAGGACGGGTAGGAGGGAGAGCGGGAAGGAGGGAGGGAGGCAGAAGAGAAACTGTGGCTCAAAAAAGCTCAGAAACAGTGCATAGGGACTGAGTTCTAGCCCCAGAACCAGTTCAAAACAAAACAAAACAAATCCCATAAATGAAACTTAAAACAACACTGATAAGGTTATTCCCCTGAAAGGGAGGTGGGAACAGTAGGGAGGAAGAGGAAAATACAGAGAACAAATGGAGGCCCCCATCAGCTTGTGTCTGACATGGATTCCGGAGGCTGCTCTGGGTGTCCTGGACTGGCTGGCACACATGGCATACTAAGATCATGTTATGCAGCATCAGCTTGAGAAATGTACAGAATGTACTTCAGGGCAAACAGCTGCACAGAAGCCTGCGCAGGTAACACACACAGCAGGCAAAGCTCACACTAGATCCATGGTGCCTTCTGTAGCAGCTACTCTCTTTCCTAGAACGCCAGGCTTCCTTGTGATCCTTCATTGCACTAGCTGATGCTGAGTAGAATGTGAAGCCTCTCTTAAAACTTTCATACTTGTAGACCTTCTTGCTGTCCAGCTACCTCCAAAGCTATCACTTGGGACATGGAAAACATACTTTATAAATCAACATCCTAACATATATTTTGAAAAATGAAAAATGTCCCATATTTAGGAACCTATCAAAGTCCCAACAGATGTTACTTAACTGACTTAGATCTCCAAATATAACACTTTCAAAATCTTTTTCTTTAATATAGTGACTGGGGAGTCCAGTTGCCAAATGTTGATCTGATCTCTTGGGGTCTGCAAGGAAGAAGGCAGCTTGTGTTTGGGACTCTAACAGCCTTATTACACTCCTTCCAAAATTATATCAAAAAAAAGACTTCCAAAAAAGTAGTAGATGCTTCTTCTCAGCTGAACTGCCCTACCAATTATGACTGAATATGAAACAACACATTTCTAACAAAGGATATTACCAGTCTTAATAGGGTAAGTGCTCAATTAAAGCTGGATGATGTTGGACCAACCTCTCAATGACTATTTCCCTTCCTACAAAGTAAAGCAGTCAAATGAAGGAAGCCTTATACTTACTTCCGGCTCAACAAATTTTTATAAGATTCCTACAGCCAAGTGGTCTGACTTACCTCTCTTGGTTTGTTTGCTTCTACCTCATTCTCTCACACACAAACACATACACACCTTTACCCTTAGCCCCATTTTCATCCAGTCAGCAGCCTCATAAGGCAAATGGTTTCAGCCACATTCTCCTTTACTACTTCTTAGCTTAAAATTTGCACCACTATAGCAGGAGCCAGATTATGTAGTGAATTTTAAACCACAAAAAGAACTCTGAACTCTCTTCTAAGTACTGGGAGCAGCCAGAAGCCATAATAAGATTTCAAACACAGAAGTAGTATGATATAATTACCTTTCAAAAAAAATCATTGTACCAGTGGTATAAAACGGACTGGAGGAAGGCACCTGTGGCTGAGATACCAAAATAGCACGAAGCTGGTGGCTCACACCTGTAATCCTAGCTACTCAGGAGGCTGAGACCTGAGGATCGTGATTCTAAGCCAACCTGGGCAGGAAAGTCTGAGACTCTTATCTCCAAATAACCACCAAAAAAAGCCAAAAGTAGAGCTGAGGTTCAAGGGTAAAGTACCAACCTGGAGCACAGAAACTTAAGGAGAATACCTAGGCACCGAGTTCAAGCCCCAACACACACATAAACATACACACACACACACACACACACACACACACACACACACACACACACACACACACACACACACACACACACACACACACTGATACCCAATAGCTTTTTAAACTTAAGAAAAGTGAGACACAGCAGCACGGGCCAGTGGCATGATGGATAACCCGTCTGACTATGGATCAGAAAAGTGAGACACATAGATAGACGCCATTTACTCAGAAACCCACCTTGTAATTAGATCTTCTGTGGAGTCCATCCAGTTCTTCATCATCCAAGGCCACAGAGGCAGCCATGTGCCCTCTCCATTAGATAGAAACCATAGAGTTCCAGTTGCTCAAATTCAGTCTCTACTTCTGACTTCTAACCTGTCATTTTGCCTCTCTGAATCTCATTGTCCTTTACAGTAAGGTGAGTTATTTGGGAATAAAATAAATCCCAAATTGTATCCAATGCCTAACGTATGAAACTGTAACCTCTCTGTACATCAGTTAGATAATAAAAATTTGAAATAAATAAATAAATCCCAAAGTATCTGCCCATTTTGATCCCCTACCCTGGAACTCTGAAAAACCATTAAAAAGAACAGCAAGCAACGGGCTGGGGATATGGCCTAGTGGCAAGAGTGCTTGCCTCGTATACATGAGGCCCTAGGTTCAATTCCCCAGCACCACATATACAGAAAATGGCCAGAAGTGGCACTGTGGCTCAAGTGGCAGAGTGCTAGCCTTGAGCAAAAAGAAGCCAGGGACAGTGCTCAGGCCCTGAGTCCAAGCCCCAGGACTGGCCAAAAAAAAAAAAAAAAAGAACAGCAAGCACCCACCCAAGATCTCTAGCTGCCATTGGTGTTTACCTACTGGATCCCAGACAAATGAAAGTGACTTTTTGCATGGTGTTGCATAACCAATAATAATAGTATATCAATAGAAGCAAATGCTTCGAACTTATATTTGTTTATTTGGTTATTTCTAGGCTAAGAAAAATGCAGGCATCACCTGCCAATAGGGTTGGTCGAGGGGGGAGCTCTAACATGATCTTTTTTGACACTGGGCCCCAAGTTCAGAAACTAAAAAGGTAAACTAAAAATACACACAATAAAAATCCAAAGCCAAAGGTTGGACAAATGGGACTGCATCAAACTGCAGAGCTTCTGCATGGCAAAGGACATAGCTCACAAGATAAACAGAAAGCCCACAGACTGGGAGAAGATCTTTACCGGACATTCAACAGACAAAGGCCTCATATCTAAAATATATGCAGAACTAAAAAAATTACCTTCTTCCAAAACAAAACCACAAAGAACCAATAGCCCCCTCATCAAGTGGGCTAAAGACTTACAAAGAGACTTCTCTGATGAGGAAATGAGAATGGCCAAGAGACATATGAAAAAATGCTCTACATCACTGGCCATAAAAGAAATGCAAATCAAAACAACATTGAGATTCCATCTCACACCAGTAAGAATGTCATATATCAAGAAAACTAGCAATAACAATTGTTGGAGGGGGATGTGGCCAAAAGGGAACCCTACTTCATTGTTGGTGGGAATGTAAACTGGTTCAGCCACTCTGGCAAGCAGTATGGAGATTCCTCAGAAGGCTAAATATAGAACTCCCCTATGACCCAGCAGCCCCACTTTTGGGTATCTATCCAAAAGACCACAAACAAAATCACAGTAATGCCACCAGCACAACAATGTTCATCGCAGCACAATTTGTCATAGCGAGAATCTGGAAACAACCCAGATGCCCCTCAGTAGACGAATGGATCAGGAAAATGTGGTACATATACACAATGGAATTTTATGCCTCGATCAGAAAGAATGACATTGCCCCATTTGTAAGGAAATGGAAGGACTTGGAAAAAGTTATACTAAGTGAAGTGAGCCAGACCCAAAGAAACATGGACTCTATGGTCTCCCTTATTGGGAATAATTAGTACAGGTTTAGGCAAGTTACAGCAGAGCATCACAAGGCCCAATAGCTATACCCTTATGAACACATAAGATGATGCTAAGTGAAATGAACTCCATGTTATGGAAACAATTGTTATATCACAGTTGTAACTCCTTTCAACGTCCCATGTGTATATGTAGCTTCTATTATTGATGATGTTCTTGTATCACCTTCCTGTGGTTGTACCTACACTATCTGTGTAATCTTATCTGAGTATATTGGAAACCGTGTATACTGGTATTGGATGCAGGAAATTGAAAGGAAATACCAAATTTGAGAGACACAGGGTAAAAAAAGACAAACAACTACAAAAGCAATACTTGCAAAACTGTTTGGTGTAAGTGAACTGAACACCTCCGGGGGTGGGGAGGGAAAGGGGGAGGACGGAGGGGGGTATGAGGGACAAGGTAACAAACAGTACAAGAAATGTATCCAATGCCTAACGTATGAAACTGTAACCTCTCTGTACATCAGTTTGATAATAAAAATTTGAAAAAAAAATCCAAAGCCTTGAAGTACTGAGAAAATGATAACCCTTCTATAAAATATTTTCTTTATAAAAACCAGTTAATGATGATAAGTGAGGGTGATATAAAGAAAACGTTAAATTAAGCCCAGAAAAGACTCATTTGCCTGGGATCCCTTTTCAGCCATGTAATCAACACAGAAAGGGAACACCATAATATTCATGATTCTATTTCGCTACCCTCAACAGACATGGTTGGTCATTTGTTTTATCTTAAATAAAATGGGGAAGCAACAAATATATAAAGTCTATCTGAAAAAAAAGTATATATTTGCATGTGGAAAACAAATAAGTGGGTGCCTGAATGGGTGATTAGGCATGCAATTGCCCATCTGCACGGGCCCAGTCGCCGCAGGTGCATGCGGCAGTGCAAAAGCAGAGTGTCCAAGCCCAGATCGCTCCACTACCAGGGCTATGGGCTAGAGGAGAAATAAAGCCCTCAACCACTGGACTGTGCTGTGACAGCTACAGTCCCAAGCCCTATCCACCACGCTTGTATCTTAAAGTCAAAAGCAGGAATACCTTCTAGAATGTCTCCTGGAATGTCTTCTGGAATGTAGACTCATCTCAAAAGCATTTTTTTCCCATGAGCATTCTTGACATGTACTTAACAAATTTTCATTGCTACATTTTTTTTGTTTTTGGTTCTTGTTCCTATACTGAGGCCTGAACATGAGGCCTATGCACTGCGCCTTAGTTTTTTCCTCTCAAGGTTAACTGACACCACTTGAGCCACAGATCCAACTGGAGATAGGAATAATTAGAGATGAGTCTCATGGGCTTTCCTGTCCTCCTGCTCAAGGTAGCTTTGCACCTCAATCCTGAGATCTCAGCCTCCTGAGTAACTAGGATGGCAGGCATGAGTCACTGGCACCCAGCTTATATTTTTTTGTTAGCTGTATGCCTCGTCACTTCCCAGCATGCACCAAGCTTGCAACTCATTTCACTCAGCTGGAAGCATCCTTTTTCTCATCCACCCTCTATAATCCTGGTTTGCTGGCTCACTTCGTTCAGGCCTCTACGCACATGTATTCTTATCATGAAGGCCTTCTCTCCTCAAGAAATGTAAATCTGTGTGTCCCCAACATTTTTTGAGTTACCTACAACCGTATCTGTGTCTTTTTTTTTTTTTGGCCAGTCCTGGGCCTTGGACTCAGGGCCTGAGCACTGTCCCTGGCTTCCTTTTTGCTCAAGGCTAGCACTCTGCCACTTGAGCCACAGCGCCACTTCTGGCCGTTTTCTGTATATGTGGTGCTGGGGAATCGAACCCAGGGCCTCATGTATATGAGGCAAGCTCTCTCGCCACTAGGCCATATCCCCAGCCCCTGTGTCTTCTTAATAGAGATTACAATCCAAACATTAATATTATAAATTCGCTCATTTTTCTGATTTTACTTGCAAGTCTTCCATGTAGAAAAGTATCTAGTACATAGCAGATGCTCAAAAAAGAGTTTTTAAATGAATGACTGACTAACCACTACTGTTATTTTTCACACCACCATACTAGACACCATAAGCTTATGGAGTAAGACAGGATTCAATGAGTTTCCACAAACTTGTGGAGAAGGAAGGCTGACAAATCTAAAAACATGGCAACATGGTATGAGAGTTATGCCCAGGCAAAGTATCATGGTAGAAAAGAAAAGCCACATTGTTGACAGGGGGGAAAGGGGCTGGAGAAAGCCAATGGAATACAGTTCCCTTGAACTTTCTTTAAAAAAAAAAAAAAATCTCAAAAAACAGCCAGGTACTAGTGACTGTAAATACTAGCTACTCAGGAGGCTGAAAGCTGGAGGATCAAGGTTCAAAGCCATCCCGGGCAGAAAAGTTCAAAAAAAGTTCAAAAGACTCCATCTCCAAGGTTATGAGTGAAAAGATAGGCTAAGCATGATGCCTCAGACAAGCAAGCAAGGTGAGCAAACACAAGGGCCTGAGTTCAAACCTAGCCACTTTAGAGGCAGATATCGGGAGGATTTTAATTTGATGCCAGTATGGGTAAAAACTTCATAAGAGTCTCATCTTAACCAATAAAAGATAGATCCTGTGGTGCATGTCTATCATCCCAGGCATACAGGTAACATAAATAAAAGACACAACATCCAGGAAAGCCTACGAATAAATAGAAGACTCCATTTTTAAAATACCTAAAGCAACAAAGGACTAAGGGCCTGCCTGGTTCAAGTGGTAGACCAGCACAAAGCCTTGAGTTAAAACTATGTAACTGAGTACTGTTATGTGTGTGTATACATATATATACACACACATATATATGTACATACATATACATACATAGGTAAATACATAAATATTTTCAATACAGGAGTAAGAAGACATTCTTTGTTTCCTCTCTTTCCTCATTAATAATGCTGTTTGACAAAAGATTGCTCAGGACAAGTCAGCATTTCTCTCTGCCAACTCCATGGAGAAAGGAAGAATATCATCTTCCATACAGCCTTCAGATAACAGGCAAATTATTTTAATTCACACAAAATCTGTCTTCAGAAAATTCTAGATTCTTAAGATACGAAAGAACATTCATAGCATTAAGGTGGAGCCTTTGAAGAATCCAACTTGTTAATTCTTATATAAAATATTAGTGTCTATCTCTACCTTCAATGGTAAAGCACTTTGACTCCCTAAAATTTCATTTCATCTGTTTACTCTTAACATTAAAACTTTTCTTCGTGTTGTCTTTCCATTGCTTCTAACACACTCTCCCAAAATTCTTTCTGAGGTGACAAAAGATGAGCTTGTTGCTCTGTGTTACAGAGCAAGACTGGTGCCCAGTGCCTTGGACCACCCTGAAATACCCTCTTGTTCTCCCCTTCTATCCTTTTCACATTGTTCCATGATCTGCTTTTGAGCTGACCTAGTGAACAGGCAATTTTGCCCAATTTTACCCTTTGCTAGGAGGTAAGCATTTTGTCTGGACTTAGAGATAAAGCATAGGAGCCAAGAGCAGTGGCTCACACATGTTATCCTAGCTACTCAGGAGGCTGAGATCTAAAAGTCAAAATTCAAACCCAGCCCAAGCAAGATAGTCCCTGAGACTTTCACCTCCAATAACCACTAAAATGCTGGAAGTGGAGGTGTAGCTCAAGTGGTAGAGCACTAACATGGAATGAAAAGCTACAGGATAGTGCCCAGGATCTGACTTCAAATCCAAGTACTGGCACAAACATACATGTGCACACATGCACGCACGCACACACGCTCCCACTTGCACACACACAGAGTCAGGCACAGAAGAATCTAATGGATTCATGGGGTAAGATCAGTCCAATTAAGACCATAGCTGTATAACTTGCCTTTCTGACCTTGACTTTCAAATGTCATCTCTGACACAAGTAAGAGTAGTGTGGGTATTATAAATCTTTAGAAGCAATGACACCATAAGAGCAACCCCAATATCCCACCCACTCGGAGACAGAACCTGAGGGTTCTTTAGCTCCATCAAGTCACAAACCTGCCATTCCCTCTTAGAGCAACTTCTCAAGTCTCACTGGGAGCTTCCATGACTAAATGTGAGATTAGAATATGTAGCTTTTTTTTTTTTTGGCCTGTCCTGGGGCTTGGACTCAGGGCCTGAGCACTGTCCCTGGCTTCTTCTTGCTCAAGGCTAGCACTCTGCCACTTGAGCCACAGCGCCACTTCTGGCCGTTTTCTGTATATGTGGTGCTGGGGAATCGAACCTAGGGCCTCATGCATAGGAGGCAAGCACTCTTGCCACTAGGCCATATCCCCAGCCCGAAGTGGCGCTGTGGCTCAAGTGGCAGAGTGCTAGCCTTGAGCAAAAAGAAGCCAGGGACAGTGCTCAGGCCCTGAGTCCAAGCCCAGGACTGGCCAAAAAAAAAAAATGTAGCTTTTAACTATCTCTCTGAGAATTGATTTTTAGACTCTAACTTGGTATGTGACCTTGGGAAAAATCAGTAAACCAAGGCATTTCAGAAGGTAAAACCAAAAGAGGACTTTAAATCAGCTACTCTAAAAATAGCCAAGAAGCCTCCCTCCTATAGGCCTTTGCTCTTACCTCTCTGCCCACAAACAAGGCACAAATTGCTAAGCCACATAGCTCAGTCAGCGTGCAGACTCAGGATCCTTGTCAATACAGCATTTCAAGGAAACACTGCCATTTGGCACAACATTTGGCAATGGGAAATGAAATCCAAGCTACCTTCCCTCCAATGTTCAGATGTGGAAACCCAAAGCCCAAAGATAGGCCATGACTTGCCCCATCTCAGTGTTAGCCTAAAACATGGAATTACAAGTCTCCTTCCATGGGTCTCCAAAGCCACATTTTCACTTCTAACGCTGATAATTCTACCACTGTTCCTTGGAGTAGGTGCTTTCCACTGCACCAAGTTACAAGAAGTACTAATTTCTAACAAAAGGCAGGAGCTGCAGGGAGGCTTAGAGACAGAGGTGCATTTAAGTGGGCCTGTAGAAGGATGTTAACCAAGTGAACCACTGTGGTGCATCTGTCTCTAGCAATGGAAAATTCAGGATCAGGAGCACATCCCACAAGAACCAGCAACATCAGCAAAGACATATTAAAGGCAGTTGAATGCTGAGAAGAACAGAGTCCAAGTAAGCAGGAAAATGAGGACAACAAGACAAGCGCAGTGGATCTGAAGATCTTTAAATGTTAGTTGCTTTGTTTTTTTTCTTCTCAATTAACTTAATGGCCTTTGAAATTCAAAATAAGAAAAGAAGACTTAAAAAAAGAAGTAGAAGGAAAATTAAAGAATATATTTCCATTCTGAATGGGGAAAACAACCCGCTATAAACTATTACAGGAACACTTTCAACTTTCATTATAGAAAAGCCTATTTCCTTTCTGTGTCATTCTTAGATGACATCATAGAGTGGCCATAGCCATCTCATACCTTATTATAGATAAATCACTAGCTTAATCATAGAACAAGCCAGGGCCCCAGATTTAAAAGGAAAAAATTAGATCATTTTTAATAACTGATATAACTCAAGGCAGTCACCATTGAAGCAGGGTGAGGTAATACCATCCTGAAGATATTCAAGGAGGCGCCAAGGAAGGTCAGAACAGAGCAAATTCAGAGACGCACACTGGCATGTAGAGCTGTAAGTGTATGGTAGCACCTGTCTGGAGCATCCCCTCTGGACTTGACAGCCTAATGATAAAAAACCATCACTTACTGCAAGTAGTGAGGCCCAAAAGACCTTCCTTTAAAACACAGTTTATGAAGACATTTCCCCCAGAACTACTATATTTCCAAATATCAGAAAGCACGCACATTTTATTTTGAAGTTTGAATTCATCTCTTGGGAGCCACTGAGCTAAATTATAAATGTTAAAGTTTTTATTATTCAGGAAAACGCAAAATCTGGGTGACTGGTATGCAAATGATTCAGGTGTCTCCCCAGCTAAGGGAACAACTCAAAGTGAAGAAACTGAGACCACAGCTTGACAAAGAAAAGGATGAAGGGTGCTTTCCAGCACTTAGAGACTGTCAAGAAGAAAGAAAACTAACACTTCATGAGCCCCCACTACATGCTAAGTACCCCATTGGAGCAGCACTTGATCTACATTCTGCTACTCTGTGAGCACCAATGACTCTGAAGGAGGCACTTTATAACCCATGCTTTTCAAATGTGACATAAGATTATGCAGCTACCATACAGCCTTCCTAGTCTTATTTCTGCTTCATTAACTACAATTCTTATGCCAATACTAGAGCTTGAACTCAGAGCCCTGAGCAGTCGCGTCACTTTTGGACTTAAGGCTGCAGCTCTACCACTTGAGCCACACCTCAGTTTCCTGCTTTTTTGTGGTTAACTGGACATATGAAGTCTCCCAGGCTGGCTTCAAACCATAATCCTCAGATCTCAGCCTACTGAGTAGCTAGGATTACAATCGTAAGCCACCAGCACCCAGCTAAAATTCCATTTCTATGTTTTTTTTATTTTGGTTGCAAAACTATGAATAACCCTTGCCATTACTTTAAATCTCTCATTTCCATAAACTCTTTCAGAAGTTAAGGGAAAGTGTCACCTTCTATAAAATGAACTGCAAGCCTGGTTTTATAAAAAGACTACTTTGGTAGGGGGGGAGGGGGAATGGATGTCCTGGAAATGAAACTCTCTGCCAGACAGAAGAAATGGCTGAGGTTTCCTGTCAGGTCCCGTTGGGCTCACAGCAGTGTCGTGCATTGGTCCTCTGTTCATAATACAAATGTTATTCATAATTGCAGAGACACACTGTCTGAGCCAAGTAATACTGATTTGTGCAACTTTTCAGGACACAGCATGACCCAACAGCAGAAGCAGATCCCTGAAATGTAATAAAAGGGACAATACTAAGAGTTAAGATGCCAAATTGTGGCCTATTTTTGTTGAATCTGTTTCTAGAACAGGAGACGACTTGAGAAAGGAAGGAAAAACAGGACTCGAGGATGGGTGAAGTTACCACAAAGGAGAGACACAAGGGCAAGGTTGAAAGGAAATATTGAGGCATTTTATAAGTCCTCACTTCAATGCCCACTTGCTGTGGGGACCCAGAATCTGCCCCCTCCTTGGCTCACCTGTACCTCAAAGAGCTCAAGCAAGAATTTTGCACCAAAGCAGCACCAGTGCTGAGGAAAGCAAAACTACAGAGGTAGAGGAACACAGTGTTAACTGAAAACTTGTGTTTTTCCTCTGAAAGGGCATGCCAATTCTGCATTCTAGGCTACTGTGTTTTTCCCTAAAACAGAGTTTTCCCCCAAATCATGCTTTCAAATAGAATTGATCCACAGAAAGCTAAGTTGATTCCACAGCAACCAGGGCTATCATTAGCAGGGATCCTCTAGTATGGAATCCCATCATTCCACCTCTGGGAAATTATGTCCTGGCCTCTCTTTCTCCTTCCTCCAGGGAAAGCTGGCATTAGTGATGTACTTCCTTGGACCACCCTGGGTCTTGAACTCAGGGTCTTGGCACTGTCCTGAGCTTTTTTGCTCAATGATAGTATTCTATCACCAGAGCCACAGCTCTAATTCCAGCTTTTTAGTAGTTAACTGAACTTAATTGGCTGGCATTAAACTGCCATCCTAATATCTCAGCCTCCTATGTAGCTAAGATGGCAGGTGGAGGCTGATAGAAGGGTACATTACTTCCAGAAAAAGATTACAAAAAGTCACTTGCACCTTGCAACTCCCTCTAGCTCAGTTACTAGAGGTCAGCCAGCTAAGAAAAGTGCTTTATGGGGAGTCCTACCTGGGAAAGAACTGGATCCATCACCCCAAAAATTTATGGGGAGCAAATTCTTCGGACAATCATATGAGTGAGTGCACTTGGTAGTGGAACTTCCCCATTTAGCTTCCTGAGGAGACACCTGGCCTGCAAGCTCATGTGAAATCCTGAGGCACCACATCTAAGCTTCTTCCACATCCCGAACTTATAGAAACTGTGAGATAAGAAATGTTGTTTGGTGGTTAACATTTGGGGAACTTTGTTATAGAGCAGCAGATAGGAATTCTGGGGCTTAAAGTCAGGGTCTCACACTCATGCTTGGGTTTTGTTGTTTGTTTTTTTAATCAAACTTCCACATCTGGCCTTTTGCTGGTTAATTACAGATAAAGGGTTTCACAAATGTCTACCTGTGCTGGTTCTGAACCTCAATCCTCAGATCTTGGCCTGAATCAGTCCTGAAATATTTAAGTAGTCCTCACCAATTTCATTATTTTTTTTTATGAAATATAGAAAGAAACTCAAGTCTTGACAGAAATTCTTGCGCCCAAGAATGCAATGCTTTGGAGCTTTGTGACATATATCCAGGCATGATGTAGCCATATAGATATGATGGAGGATATGACTACATTGTAACAAAAACACAACACTCTTGGTAGCAGCTTTTCATGAGAAGTAAACTAGGCACAGAACCATGCATAAAAGGAGAAAGCTAACTTACCTACCAGGCCATATTCTGATAAGATCTACATCTACTTTTGAAGGATTGAACATCCACCTCTGGACCAGTAGGACAAAATACAGTCACAGTCACCCTTAGTAAAACATCAAGCCTTGTCCCTAAGATCAGATCCCCTCCTCATAGAAAGTATTCCAAATGTGTTCCATCCTGTATACTCTCCTGACCCTTCATCCAGAGCCTGAGAGAGCTACAGCTACAGCCTACATATCTCAATCACTTAAGCACCTAGCATGAGTTCTGAAACTTGTTTGGTGATTTTTAAAATGCACTGTAAACATATTTTTCAACTGCATGCTCTCTTTGGCATGTCTTTCTCCTCAACTATTCATTTCTAAGGACCAGGGCGTATCTTTATAACTAGCAGTCTCCTACGGCCATTCCCACTGTGCCAAAAGGAAAGAAATAGAAGACTCTGGAATTGAGAGAAACATCAGAAAAGAAAGATTGCTCTACCATGTATTTACCTTCATGGACTGTAAACACAACCCCTACAAGATGGTCCTGGGTTTCACAAAACACCAGACTCTCAAGGAACTGAGGTAACTGCTCAGACTCAATAAGTCCCTTTCTAATTTCTGAAGCAAATAACAAACGAAACAACAACAACAAAAAATCTGGTTATTAATCTACTAAATCTGGTCACTAAGGCTTCAAAACCACCTGATCAAGTAACTGCAGAGAGCCAAGACATCCACCTCTAACGTAAGTAGCCAATACTTGGGGGTTCCATCATAAACTGATACTTCTTAGGACCAAAGAGGAAATATTAAAACCAAAAGCCCTTGGCAACAATCAGCAATTGCACATTGGTATCAACAATGGGAAATAGTTACTTCCTGATTCCCCCTGAACTAGTCATGACTAGAGCACAAAGTATGAATATCTAGCCAAATAAACCAAGAGTCAAGCAGACTAAACCACAACTTGGGGGCAAGGAGGCGGGGATGGGGGTCTGGTTTTTGAAACACTGAACTGCCTGGATCTCTGAATCTATCTGCTCATAACCCTGCTGCCTTTGGCAAAAACCAATTTGAAAAGGCAAGTAATTCACAATTCTCTTTCAACATTAATTATCATTAATAAGAAGGTTCCAGCTAACTCCTTTTACAGATAAGACAAAGCCGGGTGTTAGAGCGTGCTCGAAGTTTTGCCAGAAAGGAAACCCACCACATGGCTCAGGCAAAGAAGAGTTTATTGGGGGGAGGGCAAACTGCCAACCCACACAAGATGGAGGCATGGGAAGATAGAGGGGAAAGAAAAAGAGAAAGAAAGCAAGAGAGACTAAGAAAGAAAAGGAAAGAGAGAAAGAGAGCAAGATAAGAGTAAGAAACAACGGAAAGAGAGCCAGGACTCGTGTTGAGCCAGATTATATAGGAAAAGGCGAAAGTTATGGCCAGGTGGATTGGATGTGACCTCACAGAAGGGGGAGGTAACTGCCTCCAGGTGCACCAGTTGCCTAGGTAACGCAGGTACGGGGCTACAGGGCGAAGACTTAAACAGGTGGGGGGGAGGGGGGGCATCTGCATGGAGCCCTCCTGGGGATGGATCTTAGATAATCCTAGCTACTAGGAAGGCTAAGATGTAAGGCTTGTGGTTCAAAGCCACCCTGGGCAGTAAAGGCTGTGAGACTCATATGTCTACTAAACTACAAAAAAGCCAGAAGTGGAGCTTTGGTTCAAGTGGCAAAGCACTAGCCTTGAGTACAAAAGTTCAGGGACATTGCCCAGGCCCTGAACCTCAGGACTGGCACCAAAATAACAAAAAGGATGTTAGTACTCATCCAATCTTAGGGAGAATGGTGCACCAGGTTGGAACAGGAAAGAAATGCACCAAGTATGTATTATGCTGGGCACATGACATATTACCTTATTCTTCTTTATATTGGAAATGAATATGTAAAGAATAAAACAACAAGACAGGCACCAGTGGTTCATATCTGTAATCCTAGCTACTCAAGAGACTGCGATCTGAGGGACAAAGTTCATAGCTTGTCCAGGAGACTCTTATCACCAATTAACCACCAAAAAGCCAAACATGGAGCTGTGGCTCAAGTGATAGCGTATTATCCTTAAACAAAAAAGCTCAGGGACAGAGCCCAGATATTCAGTTCCTAGGACTGGCACCACAACGGAGGAGGAGAAAACAACAGCAATAACAGATCATGCATGGACTAATCACACTTTATAGTTTAGTAAACAGAGGGACATCCATCAACACACTTGCCATTAACAAGCATGAGAGACAATAATAATTGGCTGTAATTCTGAGATTAGGAAAATGAGGGCAGTGAAATGCTGTTTGTATAGGGTTGCACAGCGAATACTTGGCAGGCCTTCTGTTTACCCAGCCCTGCCACACTTTGCCTTCCTATACACTCACAAACTTCTGAAGCCATACTAGTCCCAGTAGTCTCTTTCTAACCAGTCATTTGTTTCATTCTCATAAAACCATGTCATCCAGGCTCATCTGTGCTAGAATTCCTCTGTTTGGTGGACAATCAGCCAATGTCTGGTAAAATACCCTTAACAGAAAGGGACACTTTGCTACCTTTGGATTTATTCTTTCTATGCATTTAAAATGCACAGTGCAACTGTTATCTATACCAGAAACCCTTATAGATTATGAGATTACTCCCATGAACATCATCATGAAGGTCATGATCATTTGTGCTCCAGTTATCTGGCTTTTCCAGTCTCATAGGTGTAACAGTTCCACATGAAACATCAGTTTTGCTGCTCTCAGCATTCTCATGTAGACAGGTGATGAAGGTCCCTTTCAGAAAGATGAGGAGCCACTGAAGATAGAGGGTGATACACAGGTTGCATCTGTGATGGCCCACAAAGCTTCTAATCATTCTTCCTTCTTAGAGTACTTGAATATTCCTTCAAGAAGACATTTCTCCAAACCAATGACAGAGGTCTAGGTGAGACTGTCTCTACATTCAAATCTAGCAGAGCCCTGGTTCCTGGATGGCAAGTAGCAAAGTCTCATCTTTTTGGCTTCAGTGATGGCTTCAACAATGTTCAGTATCAAGAACATTTGAATACAGGCAAACAAGGCTCTCTCCCCACCAGACAGGATGCAGGATGTCCATAGCCCAGATTGCAGTAGACAGCTACCTCATAACCATGAGGTAAAACATACTGAAGATGGAACCGACATGGAAACAAAGAGGAAAGGGCAAGGAACATTGCAGAGAAACAGATTCCTGCTCAAGTAGAGCCGGAAACACATTTTATATTCAGACTTGCCAATTTCCAGGCTCTTACAAGACCACATATCCAACTTGTTCATTTAGTGTAGTCTAAAGCTATATAAACATTTCAGAAGACAGAAGCTACTGCTGGCTTATAACTAACTTACAGTCATCAAAAGGCCTTGATCCTCTTTCAGCTCTCTCTTGTTAAGGCAATCTCCCCTATTCTATCATTACACACTTTAGAGCCAACTTCAAGGCTCCCTATCCATCACAACTTAATTTTTAACACTGAGTAAACTTGGGAGGTAAAGGAGGTAATAAAGATTATCATTTGATATTCAAGCTGTATGCTACTGGAGAAAACATTCAATCCTATGTCTGAGACTATTAGAGACTAAAATGTTGAAGACTCAAAGTCAAAGAGTTCCAGCCTTGGATAAAAAGTCAGTTGCACATTCATTAGGAAAAGACAGAGATAAAAGAATACTAATAGCCATTCATTTAAAAGGCAATGAGATGGGATTCTTGACTACAAAGCTATTGAAAATGAAATATCCCAGAGAATATTTTCTTGACCTGTGTGTAAGTATCACTTAGAATTGCAGGAGGGGTGGGAATTCTTGAAGAAATTCTGACATAAGTTTCTTTGTTATGATGTTGCTAATAAAAAAAAGTCTACAAAGTTCAGCAATATCTTCAACCCTTATGTTTTATTAAAATGGAGTAGATCTTTAAAAAACCGATTAGTTCATATTTTCAAATAAAATTGTTTTATCAACTACAGCATCTGCTCCATTAGGAAAAACCATACCACAAACTCATATAGTTACTTATGTAGAATATTACTTATGCATTTATTTATAGAATGCCAATCCTTGGTGTTTACAGGATAAGCCATCATCCTGGAGACCACAAAGCTGGACTCAGTGGAAGCTTCAGTGAGAATTCCCCATGGTTTATTTCAGATTATACCATAACCCTGGGTGTCCTATACCATGGATTCTCTTAACATTATATTCTGATCTATCCACTTAACACAGAAGTGCTCCAAAACACAAGTAAAAGCTTACTTCTCACCATTTTTCCTTTAGGCCAGCAACAAGATTCATGCTTATCTCACGTTGGACCACTAGCCAATTCCTAACACACTGGCTCATACCATCTGCTTAAGCCAGTTTTCCTTCCCCTACACCTCAAAGGGCAGTTGGGAAAATCAAATAACATTACAAAAGGGCTGGGGATATGGTCTAGTGGCAAGAGAGCTTGCCTTGTATACATGAAGCCCTGGGTTCAATTCCCCAGCACCACATATATAGAAAACAGCCAGAAGTGGAGCTGTGGCTCAAGTGGCAGAGTGCTAGCCTTGAGCAAAAGGAAGCCAGGGACAGTGCTCAGGCCCTGAGTCCAAAGCCCAGGACTGGCAAATAAATAAATAAATAAATAATATTACAAAAGACAAGGCACCATGCATGGGATAAACAAAAAAGACACTCAGTATTTCTTTCTTTCCTTGCAAATGCCCATAGCACCATCCCCTTCATTTTGGTCTTTCAATTTCAAGAATAATTCTCTTCATGCCAAAAGAGAAAGAAGGAACTAAATGAAGACCTGAAATCATCATTTTACCATTTTTTTTCCAGTTTCTTCTCTGCATGTTACTTTACAAGGACAGAATCCTGCCTTTGCTTTGCTACCTATTTTATTGGCAATACCCTCATCATCATCATCATCATCATCATCATCATCATCATCATCATGTGTGTGTCATGGAGCTTGAACTCGGAGCCTTAGCATTGTCTCTGAGCTTTTTTGCTCAAGGCTAAGGCCACAACTCCACTTCTGGCTTTACTTGGTAGTTAATTGGAGATTAGAGTCTCACAAATCTTCCTGCCAAGGTTGATTTCGAACTTTGATACTTGAATCTGTCTCCTATCTAGGATTATAGTAGTGAACCACCAGCACCAGTTTTATTGCCATTATTATAGCTTGTTCACTGCCAAGGAAATGAAGGCACAGAAAAAAAAAACATTTTGGTCATGTCATTTTTAATTTTAGTTACAGGTGCCTATGTTTCAAATAAAAACCATTGATTTTTATAAATGTCGTTAATATTGATTTTAAAGAAGAAACATCTTCTTTTCTGTATAGGACTCACCAGCTAAGGAAAAGCACCTTCCCTCCTGGGGCTATGAAGTAGAACAACAACAAAAAAAAAAAAAAAATGTAAGCACTAGACTGGTAATAGGCTAGGGCTGTCTTTGCTTCTATCACTGAGCCTTAGTTTTCCAACCTATAGAAAAGAGAAGAGGGGCTGGGAATATGGCCTAGTGGAAAGAGTGCTTGCCTCTTATACATGAAGCCCTAGGTTCAATTCCCCAGCACCACATATAAAGAAAACGGCCAGAAGTGGTGCTGTGCCTCAAGTGGCAGAGACAGAAATAAATACGTAAATTTGAACTGCACAAATAAAATAAGAGTTTGGAAACAAATTTCAAACTATAGGACCTGGTGGCAACCTCTGAATTGTAGTTTCCATGGCTGGAAAGGAAGATCTAATAAGCTACAGATAACTCAAACATCTTAACACTCTTGATAATTCTAAGCTGAGGCTTTATTTCATTAAGATCTATTTCTCTTCTGTAAAGATAATGCAATAGGTGTTCCATTGCATACACTGAATACAGAAAGTATTCAAGGCTTCTTAGTGTATATACAAGAAATATACCAGAAAAACTTCTACCTCCATTCTTACTGTTGTGGTTTTAATCACATTCTCACCACAATGATACAATTGTTTCCTATATATTATCTGCCCTCAAGTCCCTGTATAAGCTTAAATTTTTGAAAGTTTTTGAAAGAATTTTTGAAAATTTTTAAAAATGGCCCACCACAAGTTACCAAGCAGACTGGAAAAAAATTGGGGAAACAGGCTTGGCCATGATTATACAGGAAGGCCACCATTAGTATCAGACAGTACAGAGTTTGCTGGACTATTATCTACCTGCTATCTATTTTGAGAGGACACAAAGTAACTGGGCAGACAGACTTTCTCTCATTTTCACAGTCATTTTTGGAATAGAAGCAGGACTTACACACTCAGACTTCTGAACACCCACTTCAATGGTCTCCCAGTAAGCACCTCAATGTCTGAAAGAAATTAAGTAATGAAACTGGAGTTTCATCAAGATAAATCCAGCAAAATACTGGATCCTATGATATATACTGGCCCTAAAAACATCAGAACTCTCCAAGTCATTTCAACTGAGAAGCATCATTTTGAATTTGCTGAGGAATGGGTTAAGAAGCTGCCATTGGAACTGTGGCCACTACAATTTTATAAAAAACAAAAGGCAGCCAGGTACAGTGGTTCATGCCTGTAATCCTAGCTACTCAGGAGCCTGAGTTCTGAGGATGACAATTCAAAGCCAACCAGGGTAGAAAGTCAATGAGACTCTTACTTCCAATAAACAACCCAAAGAGCCAGGAGCTGTGACTCAAGTGGTAGAGTGCTATCTTTGAGCAAAATAAGTTCTAGGACGGTACCCAGGCAAGACAGTACCCAGTTCAAGCCCCAGGACCAGCAGACAGAAAAGAGAGAGAGAGGGGGAGGGAGGGAGAGAGAGAGATCACAACAGTTTCTAAATAGCTGCAAAGAACATCTGACTTCACAGACTCTTAAATGACACCGAAAGGCACAACTCTCCACGCTTGCCCCCCCGAGGGAGCCATATTCATACTCTTCAGCTTCCATCCATGCACCAGTGAAAGTGGTCTCCTTTTCTATAGTCAACTACTCTTGTAATATTTTTTCTCCTTTCCCTTAAAGAGAATGAGCAGCTTTGCTAAAGAACCGCTGTGAAATGATTGAAGTTCCCATGAAAACAAACCATTAGCAGAGTTCAAATGCAATTTAAATTACCAGTTGTTAAAAATGCTCCTCAATTTTGTGGTAAGTTTCCAAGGAGAATTACATGCTATATACTATTTAATTGGTTGTTTTCTATTTTTTAACATCCATTTATCCCCCCCTCCACCCTTATATTTCAAAAGTATCTATAAATGCTTCCCTTTAAAAAATTATACATTGTTGAATAGATTAAATCTAAAGATTGAAAAGTATCAGAGAAACAGCTGCAGGATTACACAGTTCCACAGAAACTGATGGTTTTGACACCATGAAACGTGCAGAATTTTAATCTTAGTGATCACTTAGTAGCACCTTCAGACTCAGACTTTATACACGAAGATAACAAGGCCCTGAAAGTAAAAGGAGGGATTGGCCTGAAGTTCTTCCTGTCAGTGACAAGTTCAAGAGACCCTAGGCTCCTGATCCCAGCCTCCCTATCACCTCTTTCACATTGTATCTGTAAGTACCAGGGAGATGGTCAGTGGGTTTTACTTTCCATCTGCAATTTTCAAAAGAAAATATGGAACTCTCTTCAAATATTCTTCCTACGTCTGAAGTGAAACTAGGAAATGGTAAGCATCTCTCCAAAAAGAAAAGAGAAAGAGGAGGAGAAGGGGAAGGGAGGAGAGAAGAGAAGAGGAAAGGTGAGGGGAGAGGAGAAGAGAGGAAAGATGAAGGGAGAGGAGAGGAGAGGAAGGAAGGGGAGGATGAATGAATGAGAACAGTCAGAGAAGCAGAGAAGAAACAGATTCTTGATAGGAAAAGTCTAGTCACTTATCTAGAATCATTAAAAACAAGATATGGGACATCACGTGAGTAGATTTCCATCATTTTATCTACCTTGAATTAGTGGGTATCCCTAAAGGAAAAAGATAAAGAATCAACAAAGTAAAGGCAGGCTTTGTCACACTTGAAAACACAAAGGATTTCTAGAAGCCATCATGAGTGCAATTTGAAATTCAAAGCTTTAATATTTGACTTATACAAATGATCTTAACCTCTCCCAACTCAAGCTTAGCTGTCAACAAAAGTGTTAAAACCTACCCACCAGGGTATAGACAACCATTTCCTGGATTCCTTACCCTGGCATGTGCAGCACCTAGACTATCACATGCATTCATTCACATTTGCCTCTTTCTAAGGGTTCCACAATTTCTCAACGCCTATGGTTCTATCATTATAATTCATTTGGACTAAAACTCAGTATTATACACCATTATGTTCTCTAAGTTTAATAAACTACATGTTCCCTGAAAGTAATTTTATTAACATTTTCATTCAAAACATGTTAGCTGGGTGCTAATGACTCACACCTATAAGCCAAACTATTACTCAGGAGGCTGTGAGATGAAGGACTGTGGTTCAAAGCCAGCCTGGACAGGTAAAGTCCTAAAGATATTTGATCTCCAATTAACCAGAAAAAGACAGACACTAAGGTTTGGCTCAAGTGGTAAGGCACCAACCTTGAGAAGAAAAAAGCTAAGTAAGAGAATGAGGCTCTGAATTCAAGCCCCAGACACACTAGAAGAGATAAATAAATAAATAGTCATACATGGAGACATACACATCTAAGTATTTTCTTTCCAAGCAAGCTTTTGAAAATGCTACTTAAAAATGGTCTTCAAGTTCATTTTTTGAACCACACATTAATTTTCAATTTCATGTCCAAAATCTTAATTAAGTTTTCCATAGCCCCTATGTGACATTTTCACAATTGAACACGTAGGAAAGATCAGGGAGATGGACACCTGCCTGAGGTTTGGGAACTAGAAAGCCAGAATTTCATCCCAGGTCTTCAAAGCCAAGCTCCATGACATAGGCTTATCCGCTGCTGGTACAACTATAATATGGTCCCCATTGGGCTCTGGGTAGAAACACACCTTAAAAACACGTGCATTTTTACATTTCAAAAATAAAAATAATGACATTTTCAAACTAAAAGATAAAAAATCTCATATTTATGACTCTAAGGAAGTAATCTTTTTTGTCTTCCACTTTTCAGTTATGTACACAGTGAAATAAAAGCCGTGGAAACCTGGAAAAGATCCCTTGGTAGGTGGCAAAAAGGGCCTGTGAATGATTAGCAAGAAGCTAATATCAGACAAATACAAATGACTTGAGTTCTAGCTCAAACAAATCATGAATAGCCATCAATGACTTGAGTTCTAGATCAAACAAATCCTGAATAACCCTACTATGCCCCTCCAAGGCATGTGCTCTGGAGTCCATGATGCCATACTCCCTGCAACCAGCAGTGCAGCAAACAGATGTTTGCCAGTACATCCCAGTCCTATCTTTGATAAGACACTGTGAGGATTTACTAAGTGGAAATGATGAGCTGGGCACATCCAGACCTCTCAGAATGCTTAACACCTCACTGGGAAAGTGCTGGGATACACAGGACAGGACAGCACTTTTGTCCCATGTGCTCATATAAAGCAAAAGCACAAGTACAGATAATGTCTTAGTGAAGGTCTGGAAGTTCTCTGCAGAAGATGTGACTTCTAAACGATGCTTAAACTCCCTAGAGGATTCCCATGTAGAAGAGGAGGGAAATAAGCCCAGAGAACACAATGTGAAAAGGCTTTGAGTAGTCTGTGTTCAGGGTGTTGTCAGTGAAAGTGACTAATGTGGTGAGGCCGATGGCAGAGGACTAAAGCGGATGCAGTTGCACATGATGTTGGAGAGGAATGTTAGAGACAGAACATGGAGGCCTTTGTGTCCCACCCAGGCTGAAACACTGGATTTTGAGACTCAGGGGTTGTGCTGTGGGAAATGAGGCAAAAGAAAGCTAATGGTAGAGTGGTAGAGTCATCACTTTGAGAAATAAATCCTTCCATGGTCAGCTTCCAGTCCTAGCATAAATGAGAATGTCAGAAGAACTGCTTCTGAAAGGATCTCCTTCTCAAAAGAGACCCACATCCACGCCTCCATTGTTCTGGAACTCTTATCCATAGGAGAGACAAGTGTAAGACTCAGGAAGGAAACCATGTCCCATGTCCCTAGGGCAACCAAAACTCTACCTCTCAGACACCATCAGCATCACTCACCTCCTTGAGTTAGGAGATAGGTTGGAAGATAGGAAACCTCTTTCCTATCTCTCAAGAAGCAGGAGATTGGGCTAGGAGTGTGGCTTAGTGGTAAGGTGCTTGCCAGCATGCATGAAACCCTGAGTCTGATTCCTCAGCACCACATAAACATAAAAAGCCAGAAGTGGCACTGTGGCTCAAGTGGTAGAGTGCTGGCCTTCAGCAAAAGGAAAAGAAGCTCAAGGACACTGCCCAGGCCCTGAGTTCAAGCCCCAGGACTGGAAAGAAAGAGAGAAAGAAAGAGAGAAAGAAAGAAAGAAAGAAAGAAAGAAAGAAAGAAAGAAAGAAAGAAAGAAAGAAAGAAAGAAAGAAAGAAAGAAAGAAAGAAAGAAAGAAAGAAAGAAAGAGCAGAAAACAGGGTCTGAATCATTTTGCCCTCAATGTGCCTAATGCCTCACATTGCCAAACTCCTGGCCAGCTGGAAACATCTGACTAGAATCTGTGACTAGCACTGATCCTGCCCTTGTATCATCTCTAAAATGTATGGAATCTCTCCTTTAAAGGATACCTTGCAGTTCCTATATATCCAAAGCCTCCAGGAAGTTGTGATTCCCTCCATGTCTTTAAAGAGCTCTCCATCTTGAAGAGATGGACAAAAAAAAAAAGTAGGAGGGCAAGGGGTCAAGGAAGAAGCACTGTAATACAGGGTGATCCCATATCAACTTAATGAGTGGGGCAGGGGGAGGACCCTCAGGATTAATTAGGTGAACTGACAGCTAGGAAGAACCACAGCAGGGTTCAAATCCAAAGCTCCCATACTTCATCCTCTATCCACTGCCTTGGTGCAGTGAGCAGAGCAGAGACCACTTCTAGTGCAAGGGAATGGATGGTGAGGAACAGAGAATGGTAGGGATTCCTTTTTTTAGAAAGCAGCATCTGTGCAGATGTTTATGGGAGGAGTAGGAATTCTACAGATGGATATGGGAAAGGTCATTTCAGGCTCAAGATAAAGCATGAGCTAAAGTACAAATGTGAACAAATGCGCAGGGTATGTCTGGAGGGAGGCAGGGAATGTAGCTGATGTAAGAATGAGTGAGCAGAAGCATCAAGGAAGTGTATTAGTGTCTGGTTATGAGAGGCTCTGGACAGTAGGGGCAGGAGTCATTGCTTAAAGCCATTAAATACCAGGAAAAGAATCTATTTTAAAGGAGAAAGGTGACAAGGTTTTTGGCTTTCCTTGAGTTTCTGTGCTCTAAGGCTTCACCCAAGCAAATAGCCTTTGAGGATCTGGGCCAGGAGGAAGAATAATGGGCTCTCAGGTCCTTTTGGGTCAGTGTACATGGAAACATTGTTCACTGGCTTTGACTTTGGGAAAAAGAAAGCCTCCATGTATTTTGTAGATACTGACCTTGATAAATTTTAGTGAGGCTCATTGAATAAATTCCCAACCTGGTTTGAGCATAAGGATCCCCTGCTAATGGACACAGCAAGGAAAAATGGGCTGGGAATCATGGAACCAAAGGGGGAACACATTCTTGGCTTGGATTTTTCCCGCCTATCAACTATAAAATCTTGAACAAGTCACTTCCTTATAACGAGGGCACAGTTTGCTCATTTGTAAAATGGAAACAATAATACTTACACAGCTGGACTCTTATGAGAACCATTAGTGTGTGATGCTGAATTACAAGGACTCGTGTTTCCATGTGGACTGACATGTTTAGAACAGGTGCCCCTCCTGAAGCCATGGTGTTGATGGGCTAATAGAAAAACTACCCAGTCATCCTGGAGAAGTAGTCTAAATCTGGAGTCGTCAACCATTTTCCCCCTGTTGAAAATTGAGCTGTATTCCCCAGGCAAGTCATTACATCTTTTTGTGCCAAATTGTTTTCATCTTTTAAATGACCCAGTAATCCCACTTTGGGCAATATACATAAGGGAATAATCCAAAAGGAGAAAAGAAGGCAATTTGTTCAGAGATGTTATTCATAGTGCTATTTCTAGCTCTTTATATATCCCTCTATTATAGCACTTATCTCACTGTGCTGTAATTATCCACTCCCCTTCTATACGCCTCCAAATTATCTTTGAATCAATCCCCCAGCACCTAGCACAATGCCTGGCATACAGCAAGAACTCAATAAATGTTTGTTGACTGAATGGGTAATATGAAAAAAAAAATTTAAAAGAAACTCAAATGAGCAAAAACACAGCCCTGTTTTTAAGAGATGAAGTTAAATTGAATTTTTTTTCCTTTTTTTGGACAGCATTTTTCACTTTAAACTGCAAACTTTTTTTTGAAGTGTGTGAAGAAGCGTTGTGTGTAAGTTTTTAGATGATTTGGTTTGTGATCTATGAAAATCTCCAGGTATAGACCAATGGTAGTATAAAATGGCCAAGGGATACCCACAGGAAATGAGGTCACATCAAGGTAACTTGGCGGCTAGAGGTCACACCTCAGTTAGGAATCTTGGATTCTCAATCTGTCTCAGACCCTCTTTTGCTGTGGAACATTACATTGCATAACTTCTCTGAGATTAGTTTCTCCACAGAAAATTGGAGAGTTTTCAGGAAAGCCCAGACCATTTAAAACAGACTACAGCCAAATACCAGAAAGTATAAATTCAAATGTGAATGAAAGACTCAGCAGACCCAGAGCTGCCCTCCCTAGCATAGCCTTGAAGTCATGGTGAGACTTTGGTATCATGGCTCCTCTGGGATTTCCTGAGCCTTCCAAGTCTTGTACATGAGGGGTAAGAATGAGGGTTAAGGCTTTTTACCAAGGACAAGAAACAGAAATCCCTCCAAGAACAGAGAACAAGTTTTAAAAAAGGGGGTGGGGGAGGAGGCAAGGAAAGATGCTGTGTAATAGTAGAGAATGTACTTGGCTTGCAGTAGGTCCTAGCTCCTTGAGAGGCTGAGACTGGGTCTTGAATCACATTTCAAGGCAAGACCGGACAGAAAAGTTCACGTGACAGATATTCACAGAGGCATATTCCTGACATATCTTCCTGGTGGGAGCCTGAGATTGAGAGGATCACAGTTCAAACCCAATCCAAGCAGAAAGGGAAGCTGAACATGGGGGCTTACTCCTGTGAGCCCAACAAAGACAGGAAATCTAAAATAGGCAGGTCATAATGCAAGCATTGACACTATGTCTTGAAAATTACCCGTGAAAAACAGACCTACAATTATGGCTCAAGCAGTAGAACACTAATCTAGCAAGCAGGAATCCCTCACCCTAGTACCACCAAAAAAAAAAAAAGAAGAAAACAAATATGGTCCATTAAGCCAACATCACTTAAGAAAGCTCAGTATTCTGGATGGGAAAGAATGCTTTATAAAAATACCCAGAAAGAGCAGAGGAAGCTGCATGTTCCATGGAGCTTATTTTTGGGGTGTTTCAACAATTCTTAGCCAGGAAGTCAGAAGAAGGAAGCCACTGCCCTTGGCCAGATGAGAATTTCAGAGAGAAGGGGGAACACACAAATGCTTAGTGAAGTGATATAAATAATTAATCTGTTACTATGTTAACCTCACACAACAAGTATTGCTAATATTGTTCAGTATTAATGTCACTGTTCAATGTGAAACTTTTCTGAAGCTGGCCCCTTGCTGTGAAGTTATGTAATTGCAATTGCCCACACCAGTAACCACTCCCACCCTCCATCCCCTCAGAGAGCTACATCCACTTTTATCACCTGATGGTCTGATGGGTCCCATTATGGTCAAGATGCCCTGACCTGTTTGTAATGAGTTTCTGGACATTTCTCGAAAGTAATGAACTGGTTCCTGGACACTTCTTGAAATTAACGAGCCACTACAATTAGGCAAAAGGGAAAATTCCTGTGGTTTGGGGGTTTAAAAGCAGCCTTCTAAAATGGCTTAGGACAGTATCTAGAGATTGGATTGAGACCTCGGGTGCAGTCCTGGCATGCCAGTACTTTCTTGCTCAATAAAATTCTTTTCATTCCCAATTGGCATCTGAGTGGTCTCATTGGTCATTAATATCCGGACCCCATTACACTAGGTCTTGGAATTTTGATTGTTTATCCACACATCACCCACTGAACATGTTTTCACGTCCCACTGGATCCATTTATCACGACATTTCTCTGAAGGAAACCCCACTTGATATTCTGTGTGTAGTATGGAGGTCAGATTTGGCCAGCACCATCATTAGCCCCACGGTGAGTTGTACCAGCAGGCTTTCTATCCTGATGGGTGTGCCTGGATTCCTAGAGGAAAAGAAGTCCCATCCCCAGGTGATGGGTGTTCCTGAATCCCTGGAGACAAGGGCAAACACTTGGCCTATAGGTCACTGAACCTGTCAGTCAAGTGCCTGGGACTGGGAGCTTCCTGTGACCCTAACTTGACCTATTTGGGGTCAGATGAGCCAAGGCACCATCACATCATACCGCATGTCTCCATCTTCGTGTCCTGTGTGCTGTCTCCTCGCTCATCTCTGGTCACCATGGCATCCCAAGTCAGCTCTACATTGGAGCTGAATTGGCTTGATGGTATTGTTTTTGTTCTTTCTTCCCTCTCTAGCCTGTTTCCTGATAGTATTAAGTGTATTTGTGGGCTGCAGGCCTTTGTAACAACTGGCTGCCTGCAGACTGCTAATGCTCTAATACAGACTCCAAGATTTGATCCTTCAAAATGTGGCTTCTCGGTAAAGAACCACATGGTTTTATCGCTGGATGCGGAAAAAGCGTTCGATAAAATCCAGCACCCATTTATGCTAAAAGCCCTGGAAAAACTGGGATTCCAGGGAACATTCCTGAATATAATCAAGGCAGTTTATGACAAACCAACAGCAAGCATAACTCTAAATGGTGAAAAACTAAAGCCATTCCCTTTAAAATCAGGAACAAGGCAGGGATGTCCACTCTCTCCCCTGCTCTTCAACATAGTACTAGAATTCCTAGCCAGAGCAATTAGGCAAGAAGAGAATATAAAGGGGATCCAAATAGGAAAAGATGAAGTTAAACTTTCTCTCTTCGCAGATGACATGATCCTATACCTAAAGAATCCCATAGACTCTACCCCCAAGCTACTAGAGCTGATACAAAACTTTGGCAAAGTCGCAGGATATAAAATAAACCTTCAAAAATCAACGGCCTTTCTCTATGCTAACAACCCGAAGACCGAGGCTGAAATCAGGAAAGCAACTCCTTTTGCAATAGCCCCCAAAAACATAAAATACCTAGGAATAACCTTAACCAAAGAAGTGAAAGACCTCTTTGAAGAGAACTTTAAAAGCTTGAAAAATGAAATTAAGTCAGAACTAAGAAAATGGAAAAACCTCCCATGCTCCTGGATTGGGAGGATTAATATAATCAAAATGGCAATATTGCCAAAGGCTATCTACAAATTCAATGCAATACCCATTAATATCCCAACACCATTCTTTAATGAAATAGAGGAAGCAATCCAGAAATTCATATGGAACAATAAAAGACCTAGAATAGCAAAAACACTCCTAAGCAGAAAGAACAGTGCTGGAGGAATTACAATACCCAACTTCAAGCTGTATTATAAAGCTATAGTAATAAAAACAGCTTGGTATTGGCACCGGAACAGGCCTGAAGACCAATGGAACAGAATTGAAGACCCAGAATTAAACCCACAGAACTATGCCTACTTAATCTTTGATAAAGGAGCTAAAACAATAGTATGGAAGAAAGATAGCCTCTTTAACAAGTGGTGCTGGCAAAACTGGCTCAACACATGCAACAAACTAAAACTAGATCCTTATATATCACCCTGCACCAAAATCAATTCCAAATGGATTAAAGACCTTGAAATCAAAACAGGCACCCTGAAGACACTAAAGGAAGGAGTAGGAGAAACACTTGGGCTCCTTGGCACAGGACAGAACTTCCTTAACAAAGACCCTGAAAGGCTACAAATCAAAGAAAGGTTGGACAAATGGGATTGCATCAAACTCCAGAGCTTCTGCACGGCAAAGGACATAGCTCTCAAGATAAACAGAAAGCCCACAGACTGGGAGAAAATCTTTACCGGACATTCAACAGACAAAGGCCTCATCTCTAAAATATATGCAGAACTAAAAAAATTACCTTCTTCCAAAACAAAACTGCAAAGAACCAACAGCCCCCTCATCAAGTGGGCTAAAGACTTACAAAGAAACTTCTCTGATGAGGAAATGAGAATGGCCAATAGACATATGAAAAAATGCTCTACATCACTGGCCATAAAGGAAATGCAAATCAAAACAACATTGAGATTCCATCTCACCCCAGCAAGAATGTCATATATCAAGAAAACTAATAATAACAATTGTTGGAGGGGATGTGGCCAAAAGGGAACCCTACTTCATTGTTGGTGGGAATGTAAACTGGTTCAGCCACTCTGGCAAGCAGTATGGAGATTCTTCAGAAGGCTCAATATAGAACTCCCCTATGACCCAGCAGCCCCACTGTTGGGTATCTATCCAAAAGACCACAAACAAAATCACAGTAATGCCACCAGCACAACAATGTTCATCGCAGCACAATTTGTCATAGCGAGAAGCTGGAACCAACCCAGATGCCCCTCCATAGATGAATGGATCAGGAAAATGTGGTACATTTACACAATGGAATTTTATGCCTCTATCAGAAAGAATGACATTGTTCCATTTGTAAGGAAATGGAAGGACTTGGAAAAAGTTATACTAAGTGAAGTGAGCCAGACCCAAAGAAACATGGACTCTATGGCCTCCCTTATTGGGAATAATTAGTACAGGTTTAGGCAAGCCATAGCAGAGCATCACAAGGCCCAATAGCTATACCCTTAGGAACACATAAGATGATGCTAAGTGAAATGAACTCCATGATATGGAAACAAGTGATATATCACAGTTATAACTACTTTCAATGTCCTATGTGAATGTGTAGTTTCTATTATTGATGATGTTTTGTATCACCTTCCTATGTTTGTACCTACACTACCTCTGTAATCTTATCTGAGTATATTGGAAACCGTGTTTACTGGTATTGGAAGTAGGAAATTCAAAGGGAATACCAAATTCGAGAGACACGGGGTAAAAAAAAGAGAAATAACTACAAAAGCAATACTTGCAAAACTGTTTGGTGTAAGTGAACTGAACAACTGGGCGGGGGGGAGGGAAGGGGGGGAGGGAGGGGGACATGAGGGACAAGGCAACAAACAGTACAAGAAATGTATCCAACGCCCAACGTATGATACTGTAACCTCTCTGTACGTCAGTTTGAAAATAAAAATTTGAGAAAAAAAAAATAAAATAAAATAAAATAAAATAAAATTAAAAAAAAAAAAAATGTGGCTTCTCAGATAATTTACCATGTAACAAAGGCCAGCCTGAGCTACACAATGAGATCTTTACTCAGGGGGAAATAAAAAAAGAAAATACTAATGCAGCTGTGGCTCACGTGGTCGACTGCCAGCTTTAAACAGAGAAAATGAAAAACACTACAAATCATGTCATTTATTTATATATTCTGCTTTCTTCAAGAAAAGATGCAAACCTCACCTAGCTTATGATTTTTTAAGTGGAAGAATAAATAAAGAGAAAGGGAAAAAAATAAGAGCCTTAAGTCTCATATAATTTGCTAGGCAGGCTTCATTCAAATTGGCCTCTGAGCTTCCCAGAGGCCAATATAGAACAACACAAACTACCAACATTAGGTCCTTCTAGGAGCACTTGGCTTTCTGAAAGGTCACAGCAATGTATGTATGAGGAGGTGTCACTATCCACACAGACAGAACTAGTCTTTGTCACATTCTTGCCAAAAAAATCTGTATCTGCTTTCTCCTGATCGCACATATTCTGAACTCAAACTACTCAAGTTCAGAAGAGAGGCAAAAGCATCTAGGGGGCAGAGGGAGTGTAATTATGCATTACATGCATCTATGAAAATCAGTGAGTAGAAACCACTGAAAGTAATTTTAAAAAATAAGACTAACAGGAAGGAGGAACTTGATCAAAATACATCATTTGTATATAGTGAACTATCACAATGAAACCCCTTTGTACAATTAACATTTGCTAAATTTCAAAAAATAAAATAAAACTGCTTGGGTACAAATGCCAAGTCACTACTAGGTTATTCTTCCAGACTATTCTTCCAGGAAGTACAAATAAGAAAAGAGAATGACTGGGAGCCTGTGGCATATACCTAGAAGCCTCATTACTCAGGAGGCAGAGATCTGAGGATCACTATTCAAAGCCAGCAGGGGCAAGAAAGTCTGTTAGACTTATCTCCATTTAACCAGCAAAAAGCCAGGTGTAGAGCCATGGCACAAGTGATACAGTGCTAGCCTCAGGCACAAAAAAAAAAAAAAAAAAAAAAAAAAAAGGAAAAATGGCCAGGGACATAAATTGGATCCTTAGTTCAAGCTCCAGGATAGCCAAAAAATAATCATAATCATAATCATGAAAGGAAGAAAAGAATGTAACCAGATACAATGTAACAGTGTGCAGTTTTAAAGGAGAAATTCTGATACATAGTATAAGGGTGGATGGGCTTTTGAGCACACTATGCTTAATGAAGTAAGCCAAGCACAAAGACAAATATAAGTACATAAGGCCCCGCACTGGTGGCCCAGCTCACCCTGAAATCATAACTATTTCTGAGGCTGAGATCTAAGGATGGAAGTTCAAAGCCAGCCCAGATAGTAAAGTTCACTTATCTCCAATTAACCACCAAAAAGCTGGATGTATGGTAAACACCAGCACTGAGCAGAAAAAAAGACAACACACTACCCCTGAGTTCAAGCCCCAGTACCAGCATAATTTTTTTTTTTAAGACATAAACTATGATTCCATTTGGGCTAGGAGAGCTGGAGAAGTTATACTCACAGAAAAAGGAGAAAACTAGTAGGCAGGGGAAAACAAAGAGCATGAGGGCTTGTGGGTACAGAGGTCCAGTCTCTTGCTGGGAATGAGCACAAGACCCTAGTTTGGATCTCCAACAATGGAAAACAGTTCTGGTTTCACAAGTTGAAAAGACATCTGGGGCTGGGAATATGGCCTAGTGGCAAGAGTGCTTGCCTCCTATACAAGAAGCCCTGGGTTCGATTCCCCAGCACCACATATACAGAAAATGGCCAGAAGTGGGGCTGTGGCTCAAGTGGCAGAGTGCTAGCCTTGAGCAAAAAGAAGCCAGGGACAGTGCTCAGGCCCAGAGCCCAAGGCCCAGGACTGGCAAAAAAAAAAAAAAAAAAAGAAAAGACATCTGGAGGCACATTTCACAAACAATGAGAATGTGCTCCTACTCAGGAACTATACAACTGAAAATGCTTAGGCTATTAGCTTTTACTCTATACTTCACCAGAATTAAAAATAAAATAACCTGGGCACTCGTGGCTCACACTGATATCTGAGAATCAAAATTTGAAGTCAGACTGGGCAAGAAAAGTCTGTGAGACTTTTCTCTCCAATAAACTACCCAAAAGCCACAAATAGAGCTATGGCTCAAGTCATAGGGCACTAGCCTTGAGCAAAAGACAGTGCCCAAGCCCGGAGTTCAAGCGCCAGGACTTGCCAAAAATAAATAAATAAATAAATAATTTAGGCAGTGGTTCACGCCTGTAATCCTAGCTACTCAGGAGGCTGAGATCTGAGGATCACAGTTCAAAGCCAGAGCGGGCAGGAAACTCTGTGCCACTCTCATCTTCAATTAATCACCAGAAAATGGGAAAGTGGTACTGTGGCTCAAGTGGTAGAGTGCTAGCCTTGAGCTGAAGACCTCAGGAACATTGCCCACCCTCAGAGTTCAAGCCCCATGACTGACCAAAAAAAGTAGTATGCACTCAAAGGTACATATAGGAGGAACTCTAACAATATAAATGTCTAATCTGGTGGTTGGCCCTCTGCAAGCAATGAATGCCTGTTGTTCGCATGAATGGCATTAGGATTCATATTGTATCACCACTCCTGACTTCCTAGTCCCTCTCCCTTGGTACCACAGCAGGAAAACTTCCCAAACCTTCACTCTCTGGGAGCAAAGGCACAGTGGGTCAGAAGAGGAAGTAGGTCCTGTGAAGGTTCCTTCCCACTCAGTTGCTTTAGAGAAGCTGGGAACTCAGTTTTCCCTCCCTTCAGCACTGAACACTACTGAACTCTGCCACCTAATACCACTAGCAATCAAAGTGTTTTCCCCAAAGCACAGCTGGAGTAAGAAGTCCCAAATTGGTCAGACTGAACTGACAACAAAGAGCTATCCTATATAGCTACATAAATCCAGTGAGGGCTTCTTAGTCTGTCCTCCCTTGGACACATCAAAGCAAGCTAAAATTGTGTGTGTGTGTGTGTGTGTGTGTGTGTGTGTGTGTGTGTGTGTGTGTTAGAATCAGGGCTCTCCTTTGAATGTGGATAATATTCTAGAATCCATACAGCCTCACAGACAGTGGCAGAATTCCTTTCAAAGCTTATGCCTCATTTTGAATGCCACAGACAAGACAAAGTTCTATCTACATTTTTCAGTTTTGCTTTTTACACAAGCTACTATCCCCTTTCCACAGAGAAAATGATACAGGCAGCACAGGAGATCAGAAAGTACCAGTTAAACAAGATTCACCAACAGGGAACAAAAAGTTAAGTAGCAACCAAAGAAGAAAAGGGGGAGGGGGAAGAAGGAAACGACTAAATTTACAGGAATGACAACAAACAGTTCAGATATCTGAACCTATGTGTGACAGAAAGTGGTTTGGAAGGAGAGAAGCAGATTCTAGTATTCGATTTTTAACTAACTACTTCAGGAAGTGTGGGCAACTCTACAACATCTCCTAATTTCCTGGTCTGCTGTGTGTGTGTGTGTGTTTGTGTGTGTGTGTGTGTGTGTGTGTGTGTGTGTGTGTGTGTGTGTGTGTGTGTGTAGAGTTAAAATCCCCTCCACCTTTCATGCTGAATACCCTCAGTCTATTTGAAGGACAAAGCTTTCAGTTCTAATCCTCAGTTATTCCCACTCCCTGGGCCCCCTGCCCCTTATCACGCTATAAAATAAGACAGATGGATTGCATAATCTCTCACTCTTTCCAATTTGACAATCCAGCAAATCTATACCATGTCCCTTATGTAACAAATTTATTCCCATTACACATGCCACACAATGGCATAGACCAACATATCATCTTTTCTTAAGTCCAGTCAGAACTCTGCTTTTACAAGGCAAAATCATCTCTCCTGTGTGACCACAAACATCTCCTTGGGCTTGTTGCTTTAGCCCTAGCAATTGCACAGATCCTGTCCCCAAATACTTTTCTTCCCAACTCAGGCTAGGTCTCAGGAGGAGGAAATGTCTGTACAGTATTTTCATATACAAATAGATTTTTTTCCCCTTCAGGCACATCTCATTTCTGGATCTCACTGTGAGTACCCTCCTGGAAAACCAGCTGTCCACAACATCCCCAGAAATATCTCCCATCACCATGCAAGTGAGCCCCAAGTCTGCAGACAGAAATGATATTTTTTGTGGCAATAATGATATACTCACGTGAGGAGGTCAGGCCCCCAAGACAGCTGGCCTTCCACTCTCTCTCACTCTCTCTCTCACTCTCGGGCCCAGAAAAGAACACAGCAAGGAGGTGGTCCCAAAGCCCAAAGAAGAATAGAACTGAAACATTCTCTCCTCTACTTCCACAACAAGGGGCAGAGGAATGGAGGGGGGAGGGCAAGGGGCAGGGGAGGGGGGACAACTTTGTTTCTGGAAACAAGAATTCAAATCCTGCTTCTCCTAAACCCTGAGTCACCTCCTTCTCTTCCAATAGATCAGTGTGGTGGGTAAACATTTCCAAATATGGAGAAGCAGACTGGAAGATGTCAGAAAAATCACCCCTTCTCTCTCTCCTCTGGCACTTGAAGAATATGCCCCACTTAAGACAGAATTCCTTACAGGGAATAAATTATTAACCCCCACACAGGAGTCTCAACTATTGCAACTATTGCAACCATTCTGTTACAGAAAGTCTCACCCCCACCCCCACCATCAAGGAAATAATTGATTTCAGAACTTTAAAGTTCACCTTAGGAATGGAAACATCCCTAACACAAAAATACATTACAACTAAATATATTAAAGGTGAAAAGAAAATGTTGAGCCAGTTGCAGAAAAATCTGGATCAGGATAGACAATTTCTAAAACAATTCCTCTCTATCCCCAATCCCTGAGACTCTTTGGCTATGAGATCTCTTTGGACATCACCAGGCTTGAAGGTGCAGAATAAAAGCAGAGCTCAGCAGAGCATAGAGGGAAAAGAGGATACAGTGGACACAGTAGATGTTCACTGGAGGGAGTTTAACCACCACACTGAGGCTTCCTGGGGGCTCTCTGTCTTGGTAGAATCTAGTTCTAGTCTTGGTTATGAAAGCTCTGGGTGTCAGGGGCCTTTTTCCAGAATTGTCACTCGTTTTCTGACTCTTGGCCTGCACAATGAGCTGTTTATCCTCAATTCAGGAAGAACTCAAGCTACAAACAGCCCTGGGAAAGGAATGATGGATGGAAGCGCTCACCTCAAGTCAATTACTCACAGCCATGTGGTACAAGTCAGCTACCCTCTTGGGATTTACAGTCTCATCCACAAACTGAGTACCTAGCTGAAATCTACCCAACTAGGTGCCCTAAAAGCAGTGTCTACTTGTTCTATCCAAACTGTCATCTCAAACTGACTTTGATGTCTTATTTTATATCTTACAAGTATGACACAAACAGATTTTAGTTCATGTTTAATAAATGAACACAGATATATGTGATGGTTAAAATAAGTAAAAAAACAGGATCAAAGAAGCTAACACCACATATTAGAATACCAGCATTCTGTACAGAGTCTTACCACTGCAGCCCTCCCCAGGGGTCTAGAAGGCAGATAAGAGAACAAAAGGATGATGCTCATCCTTTCCTTAACATGGACTTCCTTCCAATATCCCAGCAGAAGTATTTCCACAGAAAGAGAGAGTGAGAGAGAGAGAGAGAGAGAGAGAGAGAGAGAGAGAGAGAGAGAGAGAGAGATCCCCTGGGAAAATGGCTGCCTTGGGTTATACTGAGAACGAAAGGGGTAGGCCATGATGATAGATGTGAAAAACAGAATGAAGGACTCACCTTTACCCTTCATACAAAGAACATTTAGAGGTCAGTTTCTACATCCACAATGGGACCTTTCATTTCCTTCATATATGTGTGCTTCTCTTCACTATGGCTACTAAGCGCCTCTGGCCCAAGGCCTAACATCGCATCCCAAAAGTCAGTGATCATTATCTCCAGCAGCTGCTAACTCCATCTTTCCATCACAGAGTTCTTCCTTATATGGAACCAAAATCTGGCTGCCTGGCCTTCAACCTCCTCCTCTTTGTTCTGCCTCTTTGGACCATATGTCAACCAATGGCTGTCTCATTGGCTTGGAATTTTTGTAGGTGAATATGTATACAGAAGCAAAGCTATTCCAGACCTCAGCCCTCAATCACCCCCACTGTTCTCCTGACCACATCACATTGCTGACTGTTCATGCATTTGTTGCCAAATTGGAATCCATTCTTTTTAGGGGTTTTCTGATGGGTTACTGCTAAACAACCAACTCAGCATATGTACTGCTGGCCATGTAGACCCACAAGACACAGCCTTTTAAATCCAGGAGGAGGGAATTCTTTAGTTCATTGAGAAACTATGGAAGACTGACCTTTATGACCTATTCTCCTCACACCTCTACCTCACTGCTCATGTAACATTCCCATGCTTTACAGATGAAACTCATAAATGAGATTTCATTCCTTGGCAGGACTGGATTCCATTCCTGCCATAAATATAACTGTCCACAGGACAGGAGTCCATTCCACAAACACAGGGAGAGTTCTTGAAGAAAAGCAGTCTTATCAACACAATTCTAGGAATAACAACCCAGGGCAGTGATGCCAATTGTTAATCACAGGATGAGACCCTGGGGATCTCTAACAACTCTAACACCTTAGCTTTTTTGTTTCTTTTTAAAAAGAAAGAAAGATAAGACATGTGCCCTGCAAAGGTGGCTTATGCCTATAACCCTGGGTACTAAGGAAGCTCAGATATGACGATTCTAAACCAGATGGGCAAAAAAAGTCCATGAGACCCTTAACAAGCAAAAGGCCAGAAGTGGAGAAATGGAGGTGTGGCTGAAGTGGTACAGTGTAAGCACTGAGCAAAAAGAAAAAAAAGCAGGCAAAACAGTCAGTTCAAGACCCACTACCAGCACAAAAAAATAAAAGGAACAAGGGAGTATCCTATTCCTTCCAGGTTCTGATGCACTATTTGAATTCAAAGTCCATGTACTAAAAAACAACGAACCTTATGTTACTAATGTGCTTTATATGTATTAAATGCTTTTCCAGACAGTCTCATTGAATTCCAAATGATACACTTTTCACATGACATTTACCCCATTTGCTGATAGGAAAACTTGGGACTCTGAGAGGTTAAGTACATATGCAAGGTCACATCAATAGTAAGAGGTAAAAGAACATGGGCTGACTGGCACCAGTGGTTCATGCCTGTAATCCTAGCTACTCAGAGGCTGAGATCTATTGACTGTAGTTCCAAGCCAGCCCAGACAGGAAAGTCTGTGAGACTCTTACCTCCAATAAACTACAAAAAAAAAAAAAAAAGGAAGAAGAAGAAGAAGAAGAAGAGCTAGAAGTGAAGCTGTCCTCAAGTGGTAGAGCTCTAGCCCTGAGCATCAAAATTCAAAGACAATGCCCAAATCCTGAGTTCAAACACACACACACACACACACACACACACACACACACACACACACACACACACACACAGACACACACACACACTGGATTTAGGTTCAGGAGCTAATCTACTTGAGATTCCAGTTCCAAATCCACTCCATACTGTTTGACCTCTGGCTGTTAGACTTTTCTAAATCTCAGTTTCTACACCTGAAAATGAGGGATTAAAACAGCAGCTCTGCCTCCCTCTCAGAGAAGTTATAAAGATCAAATGAGATAATGATAGTGAAAGCCCCCTGGAAAAGGATAAGGCATTTTAAAAGTGTAAGGGATTATTGTGTGATTACTTGCAAATGACTGTGCATTCCATTACAAACACAAAAAGCACTGAGGTTACTCACAAGACAAAGAAATGTTAAGGCCCTGGGAATTAAAGACCAATGATTTGGGGCTGGAAGGGGTTATGTCTACATGCTGCTCATTCTTGCAGTTCAAAGCCCAGTAGCAGCTGCCAGATTTTCTAACTCAAGTCACACATGTGTACAGGATGGCTTGAGACAAAATCGCCCTTTTCAGCTCAAAGCAAATGCTAGGCCAAAGGAGGTAATACAGATGAACATTTGGAAGAACCCCTGAGATTCTCAGTTCCGGAAACGTGACCTTCGATGTTTTCCTTGGAGTTATTAGCGGCACAGGCTCCAGTCTTGCTGAAATAAGCCCATGGGGAAATAAACGTACAGGAAAGGAGCTATTTTCCAGAGAGCACTGATGAAGCGCCCAAGCATGAATTAATCAAGGGCACAGATACTTCAAGTTACAGATACAAAAAAAAGATAGTAATCTCCAACCTATTAAATCTCCCAGCCCAGCTCACAGAGGCTCAGCCTGGGATTCTGGCATCAGAATTCAGGAACCCGGCAGCAGCAAGGTAAGACAGCAGATGAGGTTTGTTTACATACCAGAAGGTTTGCTGGCAATCACCTTGGTCCAAGGGGTCCCAAGGAACTCAGAAAATGCAGGCACTGGTCTGGCTTCCTTCAGGCCTCTCCCAACACAGGAGTTATCAGGATTCTCTTCAATCCCTACAAAAGAATCAAGTCATCTCTGTCATTGGTTAAGGGTCCTGATCTTCTCCAAAAATTCATTTCCAAGGCTGACAGCACACAGTTCAATGCCAACTGTTTCCTGGTTTTCCTTTCATCTTCTGTTTTCCTTGTCCTGAATATTTGAGAAAGGCACTAAGTCAATTTATCGCATACATGGGTGAGCACCAACTATGGTGAATGTACTTGAACTTCAGGAATGCCACAGCAAAGGGGTGGGAGAAACTTCAAAGAGTTCACAATCTTATTACAAGAAAGAGGCTGACCATAATAGAGGAAAACTGTGCTGAAGGAGCAAAGGGAATTCCGGACCAAAGGAAGATTTTAACCTAAGCAATGAGAAGAAGATAGACACATCCAGGGAGCTGCAAGCTAGAGTCAAAATTTGAGAACATGTAGACTACAAGAGAGAGGTAAGCAAATGGATCAAGATGAACAGAAACAACTCAGAAAGGTAAATGAAACAAAACTGTTAAGGAGTCTAAGCTCTATTTCTAAAAGCTAACAAAACTTATTTTCAAAAGTGAAGCTCTGGTTGTACCATGGATAAAGTTAAAAAAAAAAAAACTAAGTTGTTTGGCTCCTCACTGCTAAATAACTATAATTCAGTAAGTGTTTACTCTGTGCTAAGTATTGTACTGAAAAGGTTATAATATATGTACGCATACCTACACATATAATCTCACTTAATCCCAGTAATAACCCTATGCGTTAGACAGCCTCACTCCCATATTACAGATGTGGCTCTGAAGAGTTAAAGTGAAAAATAACATATAAGTCCCAGCGATAGTAAATATAAGAGTCCAGGATTAACTCAACTCCCTAACAATACACACTGTCTTACTGACATCTTTCCCACTGCTCAGATTCTACCCTTCTCATTTCTATGAGATAAAATCCTCTTCACATAACTCTCAGGCACAAGAAGAATCATATGGGACATGACTATTTACAAAAAACAATAATGTTTTTTTTTTCCTCAAGCACACCTTTGCTCTCAGCACTGTGTATACAGTAGACACTCAATAAGTTAATGCATGTAGGAAGACAGGGTCATTGTAGTTGGGCCAAGAAATAACACAACACTGGCTATCATTTCACTCTTTTCTGTACAGGAATTAAAGCACTGTAAGCAAAGTTGCCAGGGTCAGAAGGGAGGACCCCACTGGGTTGAGAGACGCAGGTCAAGGACCCTGTGCATGAGACAAGCTGAGAGCTATGCAGTTACTCAACATCTCGTGACTCGAAATCTCCAGTGGTCCAAAGGCCTCAGAGGAAAGTAAGCAGATCACACATTTCCTTGAAAAAGGAAAGAAGGCAGTCCCATAAAAATGGTGATTGGGGCCAAAAGAAGTTCATCCAACAAAGTGTCAGCATTAAGGGGGATCCAGACTAAGAGCTTCCGTCCACCAGACTCTCACCGCTTTGTGGCTGTGTTAAGCCACTTTATTTTACAGTCTTCATAAAAAGAAGTGCTGGGCTACTGCAGTGATTTTCAACTTTTTTTTTTTTTTGCAGCAATATTTTTCTCTAAAGTGACTGCTTAGAGCTGCTTAGCTGAGAAAGTAGGTATAAGCAGAGCTGCTCAACTGGCTTCAGAGTTCCTTCCTGTTCCCAGATCTACTTCTCATTTCTTTTGGTACCCTAACCCCAAGGTCACCCCTGGAGTTTTTCACAGACAAGGGAAGGACAGCTGGAAAGCCAAACAGCTCTTCAAAGTACCTTCCAGCTCTGCTTCCAATAATTCTCAAGGCCTGAAGCAAATCTCCTTAACTAGCAGCCCTGCAATATTAGTGAGACAGGCAATATGTGTTTCCCATATTATAGCAGAAGAGAAAGGGATCAGAAATTAGAAAGTTTGGACTATAATCTATTTATGGCCCATGTACTCTCAAATAAGGTATTTAATCTCTCTAAACCTGTTTTCTCATCCGTAAAATGGAAAATATTATTTATCTCCCTTAAAAGGGTTTTATGAGAATTAACTGGTTTAACAAATCAGCAAAATGCCACAATAAATGCTGTATTACGATTACTCCATCCATAAATTGGACTTGGTTCACACATGGAAAGCAAGTAGCTATGCGCAAGGGAAAGGAGATGCTTAGAACGTCATTAGGGAACCTTTTCTCTCCCTCCTTCTCTAATGTGCATGTCCACCCTGAAAAAATAGTTGGACAATAAAGAATTGCCAAGAGAAACACACTTTGTGCCCCCAAATTCTCTACATCACATCTTTGAAAAATTCTAAGGTCTCTAGATTCTTCCAAATGCATGGCTATCTCTGAATTCATTGACCAGGATGGCTGACAATGGAAAAAAATTGTCTAAGAAAACCACTGCTCTAAGTCTGGACATACATACTGCCTGCACCCAAGCCTAACCAGCTGAGTTATCCAAGCTTCAACTAACCTTGATGGTAAAACTGGCAGGAGCACAAACCCAATCCTACCTCACCTAGATACTATCCAGAACAAAGGGGTTAATAAGTACACAATCTCTTCACTATGCAATGTATATTGAACCCCTTAGGATTGTTCTGTGTTTGGTACGTGGTCAGTAACATCTTCACTGACCAATCCTTTCCCTAAGTCTGGCCCCACCAATTTCCACTCCATAAACATTCACAGCAATGAGAAGTATCCCTGACTATTTCTATCATTAACAAAGCTTCACATGGCTCACCTTTTTCAATGTTGATTATCAAATACTCATAACACCCATTTCACAAATGCTATAAGCCAGCCCTTAGTTCCAGGGCCTCTCTCCCACAAAGCAGGATGCAAGTAAAGTACTGCTAGAAAAGGTGCCATGGGGGATCCAAAGACAGCTTATCACATGACACTGCTAATCACGTTCTGTCTCATAACCACAGTGTCCTCATCTATAATATGAGAGTTCTCAAACATGTGCACATTCCTTTTTCTCCCCAGGAAAGAGCAAAGAAATAAGACTAACCAGAGAAACTAACAAGGCCACATCTCACATGTTGTATTTGAATATATTTGGTCAGTTCCATCCCTGAGCTTCCCCTCCCAACCTCCAAAGCCATCCAAAAAGAAAGAGGAAGGACTGACCAGCATGTGAAAAGGTCACCACAACTCCACAGTAGCACAAGCAGCAGCCATCACCACGCAGACCAGCAATCCCCTCCCTCAAAGCAACTGCAGATTATCATGGTCACAGCGCATGAACCTTGTCAGCGAATTGCTGGTTTGATTGGCAATTAATAATAAGCTCAAGATGCAAGAGCATTAACTCAAACAATACAGGATGCTCCTTGCTTATCTCCTGGTCTCAAGGCCTCATAAGGCAGATTCCTGGAAGAATCCTTTCCCTCAAGCTTCTCTCATTAGTGTAAGCGACAATGCTTCAGTCTGACCACTATGTTTTCACTTCGATGACAGGCTACTTATGCCCCTCGCTGTATTCTCCAAAAGTTGAAATGGTGACTCCCAGGCTCTCCCAGGATTCCAAGTCTGGCAAAATCCAAGTGTCTGCTTAGTCCAGCTCTCTCCTGTGAACTACAACTTGTCTGGGGCAATTATCTCTCAAAAACTATTAGTGATGTCTACAAAGTACAGGACAAAATGAGGGTAGGTTCATGCCCTAAAGGGCTCTGCTCTAATATCTTAAGGGTCTTCCAGGGGCAATAGTATTAAGTTCCAGGGCTGTATTGAATAGCTCAAGTTTACCTATAACCTACATTCAACCTTCGAATGCCTCTCTTGCATTGCTACCCAGCACATGTTTTTTGCTTTTTTCAGCCTGAACTTCTGGCTCAGGTTACCCACATTGACCTGAAACCCTTCTAGTCTCCACACCCAAATACACACCCTACACACATTTCAAGTCTTACTGGTATTTCTCAAAGAGTTTGCTCCTTGGAGGAAGATAGTTACTTATCTGCAGTATTTCTTGTATTATAGGATATCTAGCACTCTGGCTATGACCTCTAAATGCTTGACCTCCAGGGACTAAGACAAAGTAAATACTCTGCCACATTTTCAAATGCCTGATAGATATAGTACTGCCTCCAATGAGAATCAGTGGACTGTGGTCACCCTATATAAAACCCTCTCATTCTCAGCATAGTAAGAATAATCTCTCTTTTCTGGATCTGCTTGGCCTGCTATATATGATATTGCCATGGTCATTTTATTATTGTTACTATACACTTGACTTCAAGTTTCCTGTCCCAATGTAGACTCCCAATGGAAGAATCCATGACTTAGCTCTCCTCACCTTGCCAAATCAGGCTCAGTCGGGCTCACAGTGAATGTTTAATAAAAAATGTTAGAACCAATTATATAAAGTGTAAGGCATGGTGGTGCAAGCCTATATCCCATAATCGTCCTACTCTGGAGGAAGGTAATGGTTTCAGGCCAGTTGGAGCAAAGTTAGCAAAAGGCCCAATCTGAAAAAAAAAAAATGAACTGAAGAAACAAACAAACAACAACAAAAGAAAAAAGCAAGGAGAACTACTGTCGATGTCATGACTCCTAGGAGGAAATTAACCCAAACTGAAAAATTACAAATCAAATGCTCTTGTCAAAACCAAGAACTTAGTTTAGGTGCTCAAATTAAGTTAATAGTCTCCTCCCCTAGGTTCTTAAGTATATTAATTTGAATAAATACAGTTAAGTATATTATGATTAATTGTGAATGTTAACTATTTCAGGATAAAATTCCTGGGAATTGTAAACTGGGAATTGTAAATTGTTGGGTACATATATTCTCTCAGCTGGTTCAATCAGCATCTACTTTCTCCCTCTAGAGCACCATCTATCCTTTAGAAGCGCTGCAGGAACCGAAGATTAGAACTACATTGCACACATTCCCTGGAAGCTGGTAAATGAGGCCCTACTCCTGAGGTGTACTTGCGTGAAATCTCAAGGCAGAAGTGAAGCTAAATCTCCCTGCTGGTCTTTCCACTAGCAAGCTATGCCATAAAACAGGAAAAGTCAGAAAGCCACCCCACTCAGCAACCCAGAACCTCAGCACCAGCCATAGCAATGGTGAGACAGATTTCAGGGCCTCCTATTCTTATGTACTTCCCATCTCTACTCAATTCTCCAAGCTAACAGCGCCAGATATGGCCTTCTGACTCATACAGTACCAGCTTTTCCAAGTATTTTGTCAGCATCTCTTTTCCCTGAATGAATTCCTTTCTACTTAGATTATATGCAATGCTTTCCTTGGATTTAGTCATGATAGCTGTGGAAAGGGAAAATGTCAGCTCAATTGACTGATTACATAGTCCTCTATTTCTTATCTGCCCAAAACCTGCTGGTCTATCTTTCTCCATTGTTATGTCCATCTCCATTGCTTTGTGAAAGAAGGAACAATATCTCACTAGGCTATAATTACTGACACAGACCTAGAAGTTCCAAAGTGACCTAAGTAACAAGTATAATAACCTAATCAGAATTACACAAATGAGTGTGCAGTCAGCACAAAATCCAAGTCCCATAAAGTAAAGCACAGTGGTAACAACATTATTGACTGCACTTCTTGTTTACCAGATTTGCACTTCACAGGCATACCTGGCCCATCTAGCCCTATAGAGCCCCAGAGCACAAAACTCCAGAAATGTATGGTCCTTGCTTTCTCTCCTTAGCTAAAAGAAGCCTATGGCACACTGTTTTCAACAGTCACTCCAGCAATATGTCCTGTTCCACGTGCTCGCCTCAAACGTTCCTACCATATTACAGTTTAAAATCAATTTTCCCTCCCCCAACCATGGGGAACTTTGGAAGAAGTCTAAGCCATGCTGAGTATTTTAATGACCCAGCTTCTATCTGTTAGCTCACTCTCAGGCTCTTGCTCTCTCTCTCTTTCTCATGCTCCCTCATTCTTTCTCTTTCATGTCTATGTATTTGTCTCTGTCTCTCTTGATGTCTCTCTCCCTCTCTCTTTTGTTCTCTCTCTCTCTTCATGCCCATCTTCTCTTCTCTTCCATCTCTCCTTTTAAGGCATGCCATGAAATACCAGACAACATCCTGAGAGGAAGACCAGGCCAGAGATAACTATAGGTGTTCTAACCTGGTAAAGTTTTTAGCTGGCTTGTAAGCATTCAGGAGCCTCTAGCACACAACCTTTAAGTATTCCAGCCATCTCCTAATTGCTCTGAGAAGGTGGGAGGAAAAGGAGAGGACACAATACGCCAGGTTGATTCCTACCCAGAAAAATACATGGGCATAATAAATGGTTATACATGCCAAATAAGCTTTGGAGCAATTTGTTGCACAGCAATAACCAACAAATGCCCTGCAATTTCTTTCTCATCTAGCACCTGACTTCCTCTGAAGACTGTTTTTCATGGACATTGATTTCTCCAGATTGTCAGTTATGGGCAGAAAGGAAGTACGGGGTTAACGAAGGTTAACACAACTGAACAGCCTGCTGTGTCTACTGAGGAAACGTGCATAGGCATGGGACCTCTCTGGGCTTCTGTTTCCTAATATGTAAGAGCAATGTGATAGTAATGCCTAACTGAAGAGAGGGTTATGAAGATGAAATGACAGAATGTCTGAGGGCCACCCCACCCTGGGCCTGTACCATCAGGTACTAAAAAACAACATGCAGACATCTTAGTAGCTCTGGCGGACACAGGACTACCATCTGCAATTCTGCAGTACAGCATAATCACCATACTTTCTTCTCAGACCAAGTAGCCAGTTAGGAGACATTGGGAGTAGCCACTTAGGAAGCATTAAGTCCATGCTATGCTCTAATCAAAAAGGTCCCATCGTTTCAACTATGTTAGCTACAATTGCTGAGAGTTGAAATCCCTGAAATCTCTGGCTTAGGTTCAATTCCCAGCTGTCAGAACTTGCTGGGAGCCTAAAACCAGTTTTCTAACTTCCCTACGTATATGTCTTCTTATATGCTGAGTAAAGACAGCAAGAACACCTTCCTCAAGGGTTTGGAGAATTAGAAGAAGCATTATGAATTCAGCAGATAGGATAGTGACTACACATACTAAGCGTCACAAAGTACATAAACATATGAGGAATCTCAAGACATGGACATTTGTCCTATTTTTCTAAGGAAGAAAATAAGACCCAAAGAGACTATAAATTGCTCAAGGTCAGACATTCATTGAGTAAGGGAAAAGAGGTGGGATTCCAAATTCAACTCAATGGCCTTCTACCAAATCTAAAGCTCTTTGCACCTCAGCATTCTCCTTCCCCGTTAAACATCTAACAGGGGAAAAAATGTATTTAACTGGAAAGGGAAAAAAAGCAGCCCAGACATAACAGGGTTGTACCTTGGGAGCTTTGTGGGCATCACAGGATGATAAGGCCAATGTCATAAGCCCTGCCTTTCAGCACAGTCAGCTCCTATGGGTAAAATTAGCTCAGCTCTGCTCCAGTGCTGCCTGGAGCCCTAAGGCAAAACTCACCCCAGGCAAAGCACGACCTCACCTGACCCTCACTCTCAGGAAGGGTCCCTCTAGCACCTCATTAGGGCCTGAAATGACTCATTTTGCTCTTTCCTGTCTCTGCCTGCTGAGGTCACCTCTCTGCTATCCAGAAAGATGGCTCCAAAGGAGAATAAAAAATGCAAATGCAAGCATCCATTCTGTTCCTTGCCTCCAAGGCAGCTCACAGGCCAGGATTGTGGTGCCTGCTGGCTCTGCCTGTGGCATGCTGAGGGAAGAAACTCTCCCAGAGTTCTACAACCAGCTCAGGAGCAAACAATACACTAGCATTCCCAGTTTACTCTGCTGATGGTAATGAGCAGGGGCCTCTCTCTCATCACCATTCCCAGTAAAATTCAACACACTGATAGTGGCCACTCTGTACTCTCCCACCCCAATATCACCAGGCTGGAAAGCCAAGCTCAAATCCCCTTTTCTAGCCTCTCCCTGCTTCCACTCCCACTTGGCTGGGATTTCCATCCCAATTCCCACAATACCTTGTCTCTGCCCTGTATTGTGTGGTATTTATTTGTCCAACAAATATGTCCTGCACACCTATTTTACACTTGAGGACTCAGAAATGAAAAGAACAATGCTTACACACAAAGCAAGGCAGCCAAGTTCAACAAACACTAAAATGGAGGAAGTGGAGATAAACAGTGGCTACAGGTGTTTGCTGAGGTCTCTAAAGGCCTTGACTGCATCCAATGAAGGTGGTCAGTGAAAAGACGTTTCAGACAAGAAAGGAATTATATATTAAGTCATACAAGCTATAAAGAATGCACATATATTCCTAGATCATAAAATCACTCCAAAGACAAGGGAGAAGAGTCGCATTGATATTCCCTTTCTCCACCCCTGTCTTTTAGTACAAACAAAAGATGTCTGGCTTTTAGCCTGGATAGAGAAATCAGTGGGCAATCTGAAAACTAGGGGCATGGCATGAACAGATGGCTCATTTGGAATATCACCCTAGAAAAACAGAGAATGCACTGGGTATGGGTATTAAGTGAAAAAGAAAGCCAATAGACCACTGGAGATTCAGGAGGCAGCTGGAGGTCCTGAAGTGACAGGGAGAGTGAAGGTAGAGGAAGAATGGGAGGAAAGTGACACCATGGCTGACTCAGTGAGATCTGAGGATAGGAGAAGCAAAGGTGAAGAAACAGGAGGAAGCATCTAGCAGGCCTGAGTAACAGAGCAGATAGATGAAGGGGTTATGGCTCACCAGAGTAACAATATTCAAAGACACACTAAGTCTCAAGTAACGCTGATATGTCCAGGTGGAGTGTTCAAAAGCAATTACATACAAGAGCCTAGAACTCAGGAGTTCCAAAACCAGATAACCATTAGCACCATGACAGAAGCATAAACATAGAAAGAGGACAAACAACAAAGCTATATACTTCCTACATCCATGGGATGTGAGGACAAGTAAGGACTAGCAAGGAAACCTTGAGGAGAGGCCAAAGGGGGAAAGGATAAAGGAAGAGTACCAAAGAAGAGGAGTGAAAAAGTACCAGAGAGTCCAGATAAGAGTATAAGAGTAGTTCTAAAAAAGCAGTGTCTTTGGCCATTGAGCTAATAAGCCAAAAGAAAGCTTTGGTGTAATGGCTTGCATCTGTAGTTTCAACATGGAGCTTAAGGTATGAGAATCACAAGTTCCAGGCCAGTCTGGGCTATAGATAGATAATACCTTGTGTCAAAAAAGGGAAGGAGGGCTGGGAATGTGGCTAAGCAGTACAGTGTTTGCCTAGCATATATAAAGCCCTGAATTAGATTCCTCAGTGCCACATACATAGAAAAAAGCTGGAAGTGGCATTATGGCTCATTGGTAAAGCACTAGCCTTGAGCAGAAAAAGCTCAGGGACAGTGCCCAGGCCTGAGTTCAAGCCCCAGGAATGGGGAAAAAAAAAGGGGGGGGGGAAGGGGGAGGGACCAGTTACCAGTGGCTCATGCCAGTAATACTTGCTACTCAGGAAGCTAAAATCTGATGATCCAGTTCAAAGCCAGACCAGGCAGGAAGGTTAAAAGATTCTGATCTCAGCCTCTAATTCTCATCCCCCTGGAAATAAATCTACTTTCTTCTGCTTTAAAAAAAAAAATTCTAATCTCAAACTAACCACCAGCAAACTGGAAGTGGCTCAAAGTGGTAGAGAGCTAGCCTTGAACAAAAATGCTGAAGGACAGGGTCCAGGCCCTGAGTTCAAGCCCAGGACTCACCAAAAATAAAATGGAAAAGTGAAGGAAAAAAGGGAGGAGGTAGAGCACCAGTGAGTGGCTCACACCCTGGCTGAGCTCAGCAAGAGGCTGAGATCTGAGAGTCTAGGTTCAAAGCCAGCACTGGCAAGAAAGTCCATGAGACTCTTATCTCAATGGCTCAACTGGCAGAGCATTTAGCCTTGAGCATTATAGGTCAAAGACAGTGCCTGAGCTCTGAGGTCAAGCACCAGGAAGGCACCAAAAAATAAAAACGAAGGAAAGGGGAGGGATAGGGGAAGAGGTCATGTTGTAGCAGTGGCAAAGGAAGATGAAGACAAAAGGTAGAAAACAAAAAAGGGGGATACAATTGTCAGACAAGTGTCTGTAAGGACTTAGCCAGCCAGATCTCCTTTCCTTTACCAGCAAACTTCTAAACAAACTCAGTCCACGAGAAACAGTACACAGAACACAAATAAACATTAACTTTCTAACAGTTACATATTTGAAAAGAGGAGAAATCAATGCAATCACATATTTTATTTAATCTAATATATTAAAATATCATTTCAAGAAGTAATCAACATAATATAAGTTATTAATAAAAATGTTACATCTTCTTGTAGTAAGACTTTGAAATCTAGTGAGAATTTATATTGACAGTGCATCTCAATTTGGGTTAGGCACATCTTAAATTCTCAATTGCCTTATTGTTATTCTGGCTTAATGATAATGAATCATGACTTAGCATGATAACTAGCATATTGTGTATTGTTTTTTAATATGATGAAATGAATGGATAGATGGATGAGTGGGATAATGGACGGATACACTGTCAATTCATGTAGAAATTAATAAACCCTGCACAGCTTTGTTCCTTCAATTATACAGGTTTCCAATCTTGGATTACAGTGTAATATTAATAGCATCAATTTGTTCCTTCTACCTTCTATAACTTTTTAGGGCAAAACATTTCAGTCAGAAGAACTACCATTCACACAGATCTCATGCAGGCAATTTTCTTCTAAGTGAACCTCAATTTTCCTTACCACAAATGGGCATACACCTCCAATTTCTGTTAGTAGCTACAAATATGCCCCATCCTATCTCTGAGTGTCAGTCCTTCCTCTCTTTCTTAAGCAGGTGTGGGACCAAGGCCAGAACTCACAGCTGGAGCCAACCACATTCTCACTGCCAAGCTCTGACCTACTTCCCAGTCAGACAGAGCAGGTGATGTGGGTACTGATTCAGCAAAGTTTCTCTTTTTTTTCTTTTTCCTCCAAGTCATCTTGGAGATGGGACATAATGCAGAGCCATGGAGTCATGAAACTAGAACAGAAGGAGCTACAGAGCTCAGCCCATCAGATAAATTCCTCTTCTTTTATAACTGTGGGATTGGTATTCCAAAGAATGGAAATGTCAGGCAAAAATAAATCCTCCAAATTCCCACAAACTTAAAAAAAAAAAATCAGCATGGTCTCAACGACACCCTAAGAAAAGGCTTTTCCTTGCTTCTCCCCTCAATTCAGAAATTATCTGAATGTCATGTTTCAACTCTTCCTGATGCCATTTGAGGTGACAACTGGTTTGGGGAATGTTCTGTTTCTTGGGGTTTTGTTTTGTTTGTGCTGGTACTAGGATGTGAACTCAGGGCTCAAAGCTCTCTCTCTCTCTTTTTTTCCACTCCCACTTAAGTCTCACTCCCATTTCCAATTTTTTGCTGATTAATTAGAAATGACAATCTCCTGGACTTTTTCTGAAAGGGCTGGCTTCAAATTATGATCCTCACATCTCAGCCTCCAAAATAGTTAGGATTTATAGGCATGAGCCATCAGCACCCAGCTAGGTAACAGTTCTTTCTACCACAGTACCACAGTACCACAGTAGAATGAAAAGTTCCTTTATTTCTATCCTCATAAAGCACATTGCAAACATGTCAAACTATAAGAAGAAACATAAGAAGAAAACAACAGATAAGAAGTTGCTGTGGAGTCTACAGTTGGTTCTGCCTACTACTTGAGTCCACTACCATCCTGTCCCATCTTTCATGTTAAAATGGGACTAGTGGTGCTGGGCACCAGTGGCTCACACCTGCAATCCTAGCTACTCAGGAAACTGAGATCTGAGGATCACAGTTGGAAGCCAGCCAGGGCAGAAAAATCTGTGAGATTCTTTTTTTTCCAATTAACTAACAGGAAACCAGAAGGAGCTCTGTGGCTCAAAGTGGTAGAGCACTAGCCTTTAGCAAAAGAGCTCACAGACATCACCTAGGCATCAAGTTTAAGCCCCACAACCTATAACAACAAAAAAAGGACTAGTGGATCACATTCTGTTCATGCTGTTATTATTCTAAATCTGTGTGTCTCATCATCATCTGCAGTACAACTTTCTCATCTATTATGCATGATAACTAGACTGTCTGTGAGTCAATAAAGTCAGGATTTTTCCATAGGTATACTTCCTTCAGTAGTCAGTCAGTGTGTATCAGGGAATCCTTAACATTTTCAAAGACAAGGATCCCATACTTCTGCAGTGACAACAAACAGATATCATTATTAACCATGCTATAAATGTTGCCAGAATGAATTTGTAATGTTTCAAAATGTTTTCCATAAGATTCCTAATGTAATGCTGAGGGGCAGCCATGAAAAACACTAAGCCAGCCTCATCCATGAGGGAAGCGTGGGCGTCCCATGATGATAGATTTCTTCACATTGGTCCCTTTATTCCAGGAGGCATCATTCCTCAAGTCCCTTCCTGTCACAGCATGTGTAGAAGCAGTTGTAGGCTTCGTAGAATAGTCTCAGTGGGAATGTTTCTATTTTCTTCTCCAAAAACTGAGAAACAATTAAGAGGCGATCACACTAAATAATACTTGGCCAAAAAAATATTATCACATCAAATTTTTGGGTGATAAGAGCCTGAGTCAAGGCACAAGCGCTGCCCCAGTGGACTCCTTTCAAACAAGGCATACTCTCTAGGCTGGACTACATTTGCAATGAGTCAAAATGTATCTTCCTATAGCTGCCAAGAAAACCAGATGTGCTGATTCAAAGGTACTGCTCTTCTCCCAATTTCTACTGTTCATTTCCAAAGGAAAAAAAAACATTGATGAGAAATGCAAGGTGAACCCCACTAAAATGCAAGTGTAATCAGTGAAATATGTCCTCAAATTGATGACATCAAGGATGCTTATGAAACAAAGGAATGACCATGATTTGATGCATAAAGATGTTTGTAACCATGTTATTTATGAGTAGAATATGGGCAACCATCCCTATCAAGAATATGTGAATGATTAAACTTTAAAAACAGCACATCCATTCAGGGGATATACTCACTAAATATATGGGAATTCAAAACTAACCTGAGAATATTTATGAATATTCCATGGAGAAAAGAAAAGCAAGCAAACCTGCCAACTAAGTACAAGTATGGAAAAGACTGGTAAACCAAGTATGATGAAACATACCTGTAATCCCAACTGCTAGACCAGGCAAAAAGACAGCCTGGTCCTTAGGTAAGGCACTGTGTTGAGAGGCGGTAAAACAAGAAATCCTTGCCTTACCATAAATACTTCTGGACTGTGTTATTATATCTTCCGTGAGCACTGCCAAGCATCTTTTAAAATTAAGAAGAAATAATTTCAACCTAAAAAGGAATCACTGCAAGTTGCATGACCCAGAGGTCACAAAAGTCAAACGTGAAGGGGATTTCTTGGGTAACTAATTACAAAATGTCACAAGGTTCCCTTTGAAAGTCACTTGTCCCTCTTGTAAGAACTTCTCCTTTCTGCTTCCCTCTCTAATCTGTTTGTTTTTGGTGGTGGTGCTTGGTGTCTTGGTTGGTGGGTTTGGTTTTTGTTTTTGTTTTTGTTTTTGGTACCAATGCTAGAACTTGCACTCAGGGACAGGGGCTGTCCCTTAGCTTTCTCATTTAGAGTGCCCTTCTACCACTTGAGCCACAGCTCCAGTTCTGGCTTTTGGGTGGTAAATCAGAAATCAGAGTCTCACAGACTTTGTTGTCTAGGCTGGCTTTGAACCATGATCCTGAGATCATTAAGCCACTGGCACCTAATCCTCTTTTCACTCTCTCTCCTAATATCTCCTACACAATTCTAAACATTCTGCCCTTCAACTCTCTTTGCTGGCCTAAAAAAAAAAAAAATTAAAGCAATCCCTAATGAAAACTCAAAACTGTAAAAAATCTCTGAGGAACCCACTCCAATGACAGACAGCTCGGGCTGCACATCTCAGTGGCCCAGAAGCATACCAAGGCCTAGAGATGGGAGCTATATTTAGCAGCTTCTGGGCAGACAACAAGGACTCGGGTTACCTGGAAAGGAGGTAATTAAAGGAGGCAGATTTAGGCCTGAGGTGGTGAGTCTCAAGGATCTGTGGCTCCAGGCAATCCCAACCTGCACCCAGAATGAGGAAATGGGAGCACACAGGCCTGACATCCATTCCTAAACTATCCTCCCCTCCCAGATTCCTGAAGCCGGGGGAATGCCAGTCATCAGCCCAACCATTTCTTTCTTTTGACACATCAGATCCATTTACAGGGCATCTACCATGTGCCATGCAGCATGCTCAGTGATATGAGAAGAGTACAGGTGGGTCAGACCACAGCCCTGACTTCTGGGAGTTTACAGATGACACAAGTGCACAGAGAACTATCATCAAACATAAGATAAAAATTGGTCTCTTTTATAAGAACACAGAAGAAGGCTGCTGCCTGCTGGATACCTACAAGACACCCCACAAATCATGTAGAGGCTGTGTCTGAAGCAGCAGATTTCAACCTAGGAAGGTCAGGTGGCTTTCTAGAAAGTGGAAACTACAGCCGACTCTTGGGCACACAAGAAGACAGATACTGACCACTATGGACTGAGTAAGAGCAAGCAAAGGCATATTCATGTCTTCCAGGCCTTTGGTTTGTTTGTTTTGTTTAGACAAAGTCTCTATACAGGTAAGCCTCAAACTCATGATCCCCCTGTCTCTGCCTCCTGAGTGCTGGGATTACAGTTGTGCACCAGCACACCTGGCTCAGCATGGATTCTTGACACACATTCTCTCCAGCTTTGTAGTTCTTATCCTAGAAGGTGTGAACATTCCCCCACCCCCTTTTACAGATGAAAAAGAAAAGAAACTGGTAGAAAACAACTTTCTTAAAGTCAAAAACTAAGGCAAAAGAGCACAAATAGAAAGGCAATTCTTAGTCCCCCTCTGCCACCAAAAAGAGTGGAAAGGAAGGCACTGTTGTGAACAGACTTAAGAAGACAAAACAGCGATAACACATTAACCTCTACTTGAATGGCCCACCTTCCAGGTGTACTCAAGTGAACTCCTATTCTTTGAAAGCTGTCTCTGATCAGTCCAGCTACATAGTCCACCAGGCAAATTCTTTCTGAGCCAGAGAAAGCATACCTGCTATTTCTCTCACTCCAATAGTAAAAGGAAAAAAAAAAGAATTCCCCTACTGTTGAACTCCACCCACCTGTAAGCTCCACAGCACACACCTGTACATCTTCCTGACACACTTCAGCATGATGGTTTATTATCTTTCACTGCGGGCAGGCTCCTCCTCCCTGAGTCAGGGCAGGGCTCTCTGTGGGCAAGTTCTCATACAGCATCTCAGCACATAGCTGTCAGTTCCATCCGAATTAAATACCCCACCACTTCCCCATTTACCTAAAGTCCAGTTATCTGCTCCATACCTGGATCATCCAATCAGATTCCAACATCTTAGAATCCCTGCTGCAATAGAATGCCAGAGGAACTATTACCTCCAATCAAGTCTTCCACTTGCATCACCCACCAAGACATTCTGTGTCTCAAGGAGCAACAGTCATTTACTACTTGACATAGTTCACTTCTTTTCAAAATAAAACTTTTTAATGTTTTGGTGGTATTAAGATTTGAACATAGGGCCCTATACTTGCTAGGCAAGCACTACCACCTGAGTCATGCCTCCAGTCATTTTTGCTTTGGTTATTTTTCAGCCAGCACCTTACACTTTTACTCCAGCAGGCCTCAGACTGTGATCTCTCTACTGCCACTTCTCACCTAGCTGGGATTACAGGTGTGAGCCACCATGCTCAGCCTGCTTGTGATAAGGTTTCACAGACTCTTGGCTGAAGCAGGCTTTGAACCACAATCTTCCCATCTCTACCTCCCTCTTTACTGCAATGACAGACATATCAGGATGCTCAGCCATCCATTTCTTAACATATCTTACCACATATCCTTACATACTCATTTCAGTCTATCTCCATGAACTTTCTGGCTAACTCCTTAGAAGTGGTAGGTGACAAGGGATAAGCACAGAGCCTGCTGGGGAAGCAGAGCATCATAATTTTGAAATCAAATGCAACTAAGTTCACAAACCAGCTTGCCACTAAGTTCCTCCAGGTCCCTCCCTTACAGCCCCTACCAGCATTAAGGGAAATGATGCAGGCAGAGTGCACGGCACTCTGAGCACTCAATAAATGGCCAGCTATCATGGTAATTAGTTCTATTCCTGTTTTCCATTCCAGCCTGCCACGTAATCACAGCACTAATCATGAGGTCTGCAAGCCCTTCCACCGGATATCTTTGCAAAGCCTCAGTCAACATCCTATTCTCTGTGCCTCTGACTAGGCATGACCAGCCGGAAACAAGGGGGTGACCAGGATTCCCAAAAAAAAAAGTCCTGACACTGACTGGACAGTGAAAGAACAGGGAGAATACAGCTTGTTTTGCTTGTGCCTTTAAGGAAACTAGCCACCACTCTCTAAGGGGGATTGGACATATGGACTTCACTAAAGCCACCTTATCAGGCATCTGTAACTCATGCCTATCATCCTAGCGACTCAGGAGGGGCTGAGATATGAGGATTATGGTTCAATGTGAGTCTGGGCAAAAAAGTCTGTGAGACACTTAATTCCTGAGTAACCATCAAAAAGTAAAGAAAAGACTGTGGCTCTAGTGGTAGAGTTCCAGCCTTGAGAAAAAAAAAAAAAAAAAAAAAAGCTAATAGACAACTCCCTGGCCCTAAGTTTAAGCCCCAGTACTGGCACAAAATAAAGCAAAAAGAAAAGGAAGGGAGGGAGGGAGGGAGGGAGGGAGAAAGGGAGGGAGGGAGGGAGGGAGGGAGGGAGGGAGGGAGGGAGGGAGGGAATGAATTTAGACAGCATTTTGACAGGTCAAATTGTATGACAAGGGTACAACCTCTTCACCCAGTTGTACTTCCAGCCAACACTGCAGGTTGGTAAGCAACTTAGGTGCTGTGAACATCATCCTCAGGCAGATGACACATGATGTAGTCTTGACTTGGTTATTAATATCTATGTGACCTAGGAAATTCATGGAACTCTCTGGACTGTACTTTTCTCAACAGTACAACTGAACATAGGTCTGGACTAACAGTTCTTTATCTAGCAATGGCCCAACCAAAATATGGAGGCCCAATTCTCTAGTTATCATAATCAGCTCTATTTCTCAGAAATTCTGACTCAAGACCATGGCTAAGGCTTTACAGGTCGATTTATTTTCATGCTCTAAACCTGATGGTTAAGAACTGCTAGCTTTACAGGTCCCTATAGTCCTTCTAATGAAATGGCTGTTCCTCCCACTATCACTTCAGCCCTAGACGAAAGCAGCCTGAGCCAAAAAGATTCCACTGGACAAGATGGCAGCTCATGGGGTGTGTGTGTGTGTGTGTGTGTGTGTGTGTGTGTGTGTGTGTGTGTGTGTGTGTGTGTGTGTGTGTGTAAAACAAAAAATGTCTGTTTCCACAGTCCATTCACAAGAAGCTCAAATGGACAAAATAAGGAAATGCTCAACAGAGGAGAATAAGCACAGCCCCAAACTGTCTGCCATGTTCATACAACCACTTGAGGGTCACATTAAGTTGCAGGTTCTGGTATGGAGCTATGATTCTATATTTCTATCAAGTCCCAAGTGACAGGAATGCTGCTGGTCCAAGAAACAAATCTTGAGTCACTAAGTTCTGATTACAGACTTTTTGCAGGGGTAAACTTGCAACCTAAGACAACCCTTCCACACAACCTGGCTGAGCGCCTGCTAAGTTTCATCTAGAGAATGTACTCAGCTGGAAGGACAGAGATGTAAGAAATGGAAAGGAGATACTTCAGCAAATATTCACAAAAAGCATGCGTAAGCCAGGCACCAGTGGCTCATGCCTATAATCCTAGCTTCTCAGGATGCTATGATGTGAGGACTGTGGTCCAAAGCTAGACCAAGTAGAAAAGTTTGTGTAACTTTTAGCTCCAATTAACCTGCAAAAAGACAAAAGTAGACGTGTGACTCAAGTGGTAGAGAGCCAGTCTTGAGAAAAAAAGCCAAGCAAAAACACAAAGCCCTGGGTTTAATCCCCAGTACTAAAAACACCAAAAAACAAAAAACAAAACAAAAAAAAAAGCTTGAAAGTATGCATAAAAGTGATGTCGATACTGTAAAGCAATCCAGTAGAAATTATGGTTTATTAATTGTATTTGATAAATTATTATTTATTCCTTATTTTTGGTCAGCCTACAAAGAAACAAGGATGAGGTTAACTGCAGAACAAATGTAAAGTTACACACAGGATGGGCACACTGTTGAGCTACAACAATGGCAGCAAACTATTTTTACAACCTACTAACCCCAAAAGTTTTTTTATTTTAAAACAATATAAAAAGAAAATGAAGAGAGTGAACAAAGAAGAGGAAAAAAAGGAGGAAAAGGAAGAAACAAAGACCACATATAGCCTAAAAAGCCTAAAATATTTGCCAACTGGTCCTTCATAGAAAATGTCTGCCAAACCCTAGAGTAAAATGATGGAGAAACATATTCACACAGTTAACACCAGATTTAACAATGAGTACAGAAAATTACTACAGGTGTTTTGTATTTTACTCTTGATACAGTCCCATATGCTCTTAACTTTCTCTAGCGACTAGTAGTTGCTCTTAAAATTAAAAACAAACAAACAACAAAGAAAAGCATGCTTCCCTCTGCACAGAGGGACCTAAATCTAAGCAGAGTACCATACAAAATGACTTACTGGTAGAAAATTTTGTAAAGTGTATGTTCAGCATAGTGCTGCTTACCATGATGAAAATTGTAAACGTGTTTTGATTTGTTTTTTTGCCAATCCTGGGGCTTGAACTCTGGGCCTGCGCACTGTTCCTGAGCTCCTTTGTACTCAAGGTTAGCATCCTACCACTTGAGCCATATTGGCACTTCAGCTTTATCTGTAATTAATTGGAACTAAGAATTTCATGAACTTTCCTATCTGGACTGGCTTAGAGCCACAATTCTCAGATCTCAGCCTCCTGAGTAACTAGGATTACAGGCATGAGCCACCAGCACCAAGGTTAGAAATGCAGTATATTCTTAAACTAGAATATGCAGTCACCAAAAACTACATATATGAAAGTATCTTAAGGCCAGAAGATGCTCACACAGTACTGCTTGGTGAAATGAAATGTAAAACCATAATACAGTAAGATTTCAAATCCGTACAATACAGATGCATAACAAAGTAATAAAAGCAACTAGTCATGAAATATTAAAAACAAACAGTGTCTGTGTCTAAAAAAGTGAATTTAGAAGTGATTGCTTCTTTAAATGGTTCTGTACTCTTGAAATTTTCTACAATAAGCATGTACTACTCTTATTACAGAAAAAACAACACACATCATAAAATTTGCCTTTGTTTTTGCCTTCTGTTCTTCCTAAGGGAATCACATGAGACTCAAGGAGAAATCTGTGCTGTGCTTGAAGATATGAGCCAGCATTTCCTGGATAGAAAAGAAGGGAAGCAAGGCACCGGTGGCTCAAACCTGTAATCCTAGCTACTCTGGAGGCTGAGATCTGAGGATCAAAGCCAGTCTGGGCAGGAAAGCCCATGAGACTCTTATCTCCAATTAACCATAAGAAAACTGGAAGTGGTGCTGTGGCTCAAGTGGTAGAGCACTAGCCTTGAGCTGAAGAGCTCAGGGTCGGTGCCCAGGCCCAGAGTTCAAGCCCCTGGCAGGCAGGCAGGAGGAAGGAAGGAAGGAAGGAAGGAAGGAAGGAAGGAAGGAAGGAAGGAAGGAAGGAAGGAAGGAAGGAAGGAAGGAAGGAAGGAAGGAAGGAAGGAAGGAAGGGAGATGCTAGGAAATGGCTGGTATTCTCACTGGCTTGAGGGGAGCCAGAACCAAGTTGTCAGTTCTCACAGCCAGAGATCATGATTTGGGAGGAAACAAGAGGCTGCAGAGAAACTGTGCTAAAACCCACTCATGGCTAAGTTCCTAGCAGGATAAGAACAGGGGTTTCAGTAAACTAGAAAGAATGTTGTTGGCAGGAGACACTTCAACCTCTCAAGAAGGCTTTAAATGGAAATGTGAAAGCAAGAGGAGAACTAAGTACAGAAAATACACTGGGCAAACAAGTGTGTCCCAGATAGGAGCACCCCAGAAGAGTAGGGCTTTCAAAATCACAGAGAACCAGAGGGAAGAGGGCATGAACAGCCTGCCAAGTCCCCAGAGGGAAACAAGGCAAGAAAATAACAGGACAGTTCAATGCAGGAGCCTGGGAGGAGGCCACAGAGCTACAGTCACAGGTATATGTACAAGCCAGACAAAAACTCCACTAAAATAGGAGACAAAAACAACAACAAAACAAAAAAAATAGGAGACAACATGAAAGGAAACCACTGTGGAAGACTTAATATGCAATGCTCACAGGTAGGGAGTGTCAAAACCTTAGAGGTAGCCTGTTTACATGAGTAGTAGGGAATGGGAGACATCGTAGCAAGGTAGAGGCAGAGGGAGTAGGATTGCAATGTTAAGGCCAACCTGGGCAAAGTTAGTCAGATGCTAAGTCATAAACAAAAACACATTTGTTATCACACTGACACAGAACTAAAAATAATACTGTTCAGTAGCTTCCTTGTTTAAAATATGGCTTTGGGAAAATAAAATTTATGTTAATAATAATAATATTCTAAGTGCTGATGGCAGCCCAGAGAATCTGCCTTGGTTTGACTCTAGCTGACTTGACACGCTATGTGACTCTAGGCAAGTCCTTTCCTCTGATGTTCTGTGTCTCGTTTCCCCATCTTTTTTTTTTTTTCTTAAAAAGGGAAAGAAAGAAGAAAAACCCCAACAGCTGAACTACTATCTCAGTGGTTCTCACCAATAGTGGCTGTTCCTATAAGCTTGTTGGAAATGTAAATCCATAGGTCTTGCCTGGCTTACTTTATCAGAGCCTCTGGGAAGGGATGGGAGTACCATAAACCTGTGAGGATGGATGTGATTCTCCTTCAAGTATGAGAACCACTAGACTAGACAGTTTATTCTGAGCACTTTGAGCTTCTTCACTTCAACATTATCAGACTCCTCCCAATCGTGTCCTTCTGACTTTGATCTGCCATGAACTTAAGTCAGCAGGCCAGTTCATGTGGGTATGTCTGACACTTCCTCCTGTGATTAATACACAGGCCCTAAGATACATCAGTATCCTCCACTGCACTTCTTTTTTCCATTTACCACCTCAGCGGTATCCATCCTGTCACTGTATTAAAAAAAAAAAAAGAAAAGTCAAAACATGAGGAAGAAGGCTCAGCTATGAGCAGTGCGGCACCTTGGCACCATCTTTTCAAAACTAGCATTGATTCCCAAAGCAAGTCAGTAGGAATTAAATCTATCAGAGTCTGTCTAGCTCTATGAGGAACCAAATCTAAACAGGGTTTTTCTAAGCCCAGTGATCTTTTTCTTTTTTTCCAAATTAAAACCACCTCGATGAAAGACAGCATTTGCTCTGTGTGCCAGAAAAACTTACAGATAAACATTTCCTGCTTGGTGTTTATGTGTCAAAAGAAAAAAAGAATCCAGGTAATCTTTGCATGAAAACACACTGCGAAAGTACTATTCTGTCTGTGTACCCTACCAACAAATGAACTATTAACTGCTGCACATAGTTGAACTTTAGTGGTTCATGCCTGTAATACTATTTACTCAGGAAGATGAGGTCTGAAGATTCTGGTTCGAAGCCAGCCTGGGCAGATAAATCCAAGAGACTCCTATCTCTAAGTAACCAGAAAAAAGCCATAAGTAGAGGTAAAGTGCCAGCCATGAGCAGAAAAAGCTAAAGGAAAGCTTAGGGCCCTGAGTTCAAGCCCAGTACTGGTATGCAAATACACACACCAACACCTGTACTACAACTTAATTTTAGTGCCTAAAACATTACTGCAAAATGAATGAATGTGCCTATGCTGACAGAGAAATTGTAAATATGAGCAAGCTAAGGTTCTACTCTTAAGGAACTAAGTTGGAACCTACTATGTACAATATTAAACCTGACCATCCATCCACCCATCTATCCTGAAAATGTGTGCTACCTGTCTGCCAAATTCCAGACAGGAAATGAATATTCTAAGGATGTTAAATGCCAAACTAAAGCCGGGCACAGGTGGCTCACACCTGTAATCATAGCTACTCCAGAGGCTGAGATCTGAGGATTGCCACTCAAAGCCAGTATAGGCAGGGGAGTCCATAACACTCTTATCTCCAATTAACCACCAGAAAACTGGAAGCGATGCTGTGGCTCAAGTGGTAGAGCACTAACTACCCTTGAACTGAAAAGCTCAGGGACAGTGCCCAGGCCCAGAGTTCAAACCCCAGGACTGAAAAAAAAAAAAAAAAAAAAAAAAAAACTAAAGACAGAAAACTGACAACTACAAGAGAAGATGGGAAGGAGTCAAGACAAAGGGTCAGTTTTGGTTTGTTTGTTATTGTTGTTTTTTTTTTGGGGGGGGGAGGGTCTTGAACTCAGGGCCTGGAGGCTGTCCCTGAGCTTTTATGCTCAAGGCTAGCACTCCCTCACTTTGAGCCACAGCTCCACTTCCTGTTTTCTGGAGGTTAGTTGCAGATGAGAGTCTCATAGACTTTCCTGCCCTGACTTTGAACCACAATCCTCAGATCTCAGCCTCCTCAGTAGCTAAGATTACAACAGCATGAGCCACTGTACCCAGCTTCTCTTTCAGACTTTTCTCTCCATTTAATTACCAAGAAAGCTAGAAGTGGAACTGTGGCTCAAGTGTTAAGAGTGCTAGCGTCTTAAGCACTAAAGCTCAAGGAGAGAGCCTAGGCCCTGGGTTCAAGTCCCAGGGCCTGCACACACACAAAAAAGAGATAGTCTACAGTCTACTTGTTTTAGTTTGTAAAGATATTTAATGACAAATGCAACTTTGATGAAGAGTCCAGGAAATTACGTTCAAAAATTAGGATATTGAAAGGTTTTTTCCAGAAAAAATACCAGTGACGTGGTTCCAGAGATACTAAGAAACTATATCAAGAATTTTATGTCTCGGGGCTGGGGATATAGCCTAGTGGCAAGAGTGCCTGCCTCGGATACACGAGGCCCTAAGGTTCGATTCCCCAGCACCACATATGCAGAAAACGGCCAGAAGCGGCGCTGTGGCTCAAGTGGCAGAGTGCTAGCCTTGAGCGGGAAGAAGCCAGGGACAGTGCTTAGGCCCTGAGTCCAAGGCCCAGGACTGGCCAAAAAAAAAAAAAAAAGAATTTTATGTCTAAATGGTCAATATTAAAATTGTTTTAGGAGTGACACTGTTCAAATAGAAATGTACTCATTACCTGAAGTATGAAAACTGTAACCACTCTGTACATCACCTTTACAATAAAGTATTTTAAAAACCTGAAAAACAAAGAAAAAGACAAAGTGTCAGCTCAAAAGAGGATGTGATTACTTCCTCCTTAGAGTGGATGGACAGTGGAAGGTTCACCAGAAAGGAAAGGAAACAAACCACATGGTTCAGGCTGAAAGGAGTTTATTGGAGGGAGAACAAACTGCTGGCCCACATGCACAAGATGGAGGTATGAGGAGACAGAGGGGAAGGAAGAAAAGAAAAAGACAGAAAGACAGCAAGAGAGAAAAGGAAAGACAGCAGGGACTGTGTTAAGCCAGATTAAATAGAAAAAGGTAGATCTGGCCAGGTGGATTGGATGTGACCTCAGAGAAGCAGGAGGTAACTGCCTCCAGGTGTGCCAGTTACCTAGGTAACTCAGGTACTGGGTGCAGACTTAAACAGGTGGGGCATCTGCAAGGAGCCCTCCCTGTGTGGACCTTACAGACAGAAATCAAGGCTTGCTTCATGGATGAGAATGCTGTTAGCAGGCCAGACCTAAAAGGTCAGTTTGGATTGCACCAGGTGAGGATGGCAGAAAGGATAATCTAGACTGAGGAGATGCTGGGACACAGGTGAGAGTGAGGGAAAGCAAAGGCCAAGAGCTATAAAAAGTCAACTGGACTAGTCAACCAACCATAAACCCCAAGAAAGATACAGAAGATTCACTGGCCCAGGGCTCCACCAGTGCCAGCATTACCCCAGACCCTCCTCACAATCCCAGTACCTGCTGGAGATGTCACCTTCCCCATCTTGGCACCAAGGACAGAGCTGCACACCTGCTGTCTGCTGCAGCTTCTCAGCTCCTTCCTGTTGCCATCCTCGCTGCCTCATCCATAAATCTCTCTGGGTCTTGGTGCCCATCACAGGCTTCCCTGTACTCAGTATGCCATGTCTTTACACTTCTGTTTTCAGTAATTTATAAAACACATACTGCCCACGAGTTTGTATTTTTAATTCCTGTAAGAAGTTTCAGGATCCAATTTGTGTGAAAGTCAGACTACAACATAATGTAGTATTGTATGATAAAAGCTTCCAAGAATAAAAACAGACAGTATACTGGCTTATCGGAAACTCAAACACTAGTTCCACTCCACAATTTCACAGATTTCCTTATGAATGACTGCTTTGTTTTGCATTACTTGTAGCTGTCATCTTGAAGTAAGTCCTAAATAGACAAAGGTTTCCTAATTTTTTTATTTTGTCTGTAATACTCTTTTTTTCTGCCTTCAAATGGCTGTTTCTTAGTTTTAAATGCTAATTTTCTCAACCATAGGGATTCTCCACAATCCTTTTTGCTCTTTTCTAAGTTTCCAGCTTCCTCTAACATCTCAATTTTGGGAGCCTCAGTCTCTGTCCCTGGAAACTAGGGGTTGGATTCTAGTGACTTTTTAGCCCTACTTTGCCAGAGTCCCTTCAAGGAAAAAAATCAGACAGAGGAAGGAAACCTAGTCGTGCATACTCCCCTTACATTCATAGCCACTCCAGGTCACACATTCAACTTCACAGGCTTTAACAAGCTTTTCCATAAAGAATCCTGCTCTGAAGCGTAAAGAAAACAAGAAGTCACTCTAAACTGGGCAGCTAGATTAAATGAACTCTAGAATCCTGGGCTGGATCCTGGAACAAAAAAAAAAAAAAAAGGAAGCCAATGGGGGAGAGGCAGGTTGCAGTTATAATATTCAATGCATATCCTATGGATCTAGGAAAACTGAGGGAAGGGGTTGGGTTCAGTAGGAAGGGATGGGGGACAATAATGAAAGGGGTGACATCAATCAAGATGCATTGTACTTACAAACTGATTTGTAGAAGTGACCCCTGTGTACATTAATTTACAAATAGGGAGAAAAATGGAGGAGAAAGATGGAAGGGGTACACTGCTCAAGATGCACTGCCTCATAATCTGACTTATGGAATTGCAACCTCTTTGTACAACTACTTAATAATATCTTTTAAGGGAAATGAATGGAAAAACTGGAAGTCTAAACTAAATCTGGAGTATGGTTCTTAGGAAAGCACTTTCTTAGTTTTGACAAATGTACCACGCTGATATATTTATTACATCAAAAATAAGGGACACTGGATAACAGATGTGTAGAAGTTTATTTAGAGAGACAACCAGAATGACAATACTAACAACACTCATTGTGATGATCTATAAGATCTTTTCCAAAAGGGGGAGGAAGGAGGGGGCTTTGAGGGACAAGGTAACAAACAGTACAAGAAATGTATCCAATGCCTAATGTATGAAACTGTAACCTCTCTGTACATCAGTTTGATAATAAAAATTTGAAAAAAAAAAAAGAAGAAAAGAGAAAAAAAAACATCTTTTCCAAATCACCACTCAGTGACTCAAGAAGGGGATCAAGTAATAACAATGGCTAACATTTAGGCAAACACAATGTGTCAGACTTCATAAGCGTTGATTCATTTGTTCCTCACAATGAGGCACATAGTATTCTTTGCTATTCTCATTTTATGGATGAAGCAATGGAGACCTAATGAGAGTTAGTAACCTGTCAAGATATTCCTGCTGAAATGGTATTTCCCACAGGTTTGGGTCAGCGACCCTACATTATGTAACTAAAACCAAACAACTACTCAACATATAAAGGTCAAAAATTGACCTCTCAGTGGATCACAATAGCTCAAAAGCTATGTATGCACGTTCATATAAGACTATTGTCGACATACTGTCTATTGTAGACATTACATTTAAAGACCTAGGTGAATTTTCTTTGGCGTAGGCCACATGGCTACTGTATATGTTCTTAGTACATTGTGTATTGTATATATGTCTACCTGACCTAGGGAAGTGAAAGAAAAACACGGTGTAAGATAACACAAGAAATGTACATACTGCCCTACTATGTAACTGTACCTCTTTTGCACAACACCTTGTCAAAAAAAAACTTTGTTTAATAAATCAATAAATTTAAAAAATGAAAGATATTCCTGCTGAGCCAGGATGCAAATCTAGACAGTGTGGCTTCAGTGCCCATTCTCTTTAAGCATTCCTTATTTAAACCAAAGATTTTGGAATGTTTCTGGAATTTTCTAGTAGACCTATCTATCTAGTTCGATCCAAAGGCAAATCACAAAGACTAAAGCATGAGCATTAATTACATTTAGTACAAAGAAAAGAAAATAGACTCTCAAGGCAGATTCCTAAATTCTGAAAATCTCTACTGGAGGAGAACCAACTCTCAGTGCTATTGGTCAGTGGCTCCTCATCTAAACACATCTCTGGACTTATCCTACCTGTACCCTGCCCCCTCTGGCACACCCTCCTCACACACCCACATCCACAGTCCATGTTGTGCACTTCAGTCTGCCACCTGAGGGCTGCCTGCTGACATTCTCATGCCAAAAACTTTGCTGATGATCAAATTACACATGGAGGCTGACTTTTCAATGTCTGCAAAAATCAGCTTATACTTTACACCTAGCTATCTGTTCTAAGCACATACTGAGAACGTAACAGGTCAATTCTAGGAAAGGAAAAACCATAATGTACTTCATCAACTACAGTTTCCACCAAGTGTCAAAATAAGAAGCCTCACACCAGTAATTCTAGCTACTAAGGAGGCTGAGATCTGAGGATCGCAATTCAAAGCCAGCCCTAGCAAGAAAGTCTGTGTGACTTTTCTCTCCAACTAACCACCAGAAAACCAGAAGTGGTGCTCTGGCTCAAAGTAGTAGAGCACTAGCCTTGAGAGAGAAAAAAAAATCTCAGGGAACAATATGAAGGCCCTGAATGTAAGTACTACAAGCGACAAAAATAAATAAATAAATATACCAGGGCAAATGGAAACTAGACCTGTTATCATGAAGCTGTCTACAAAGGAGCCAACACTCACAATCAAAGAAGAAAATAACTGCAGTTCACAAAGCAGAGGCAAAGCCTTGGAGTGCCTCACTGAGGGTGTCAATGACAGGATAGGAGAGCCTCAAGTTCTACAACAAAAACTCTGCTGCTTCTCACCTTCCAGATTCAGGCTGTGATGGAAACATGTCTAAGTTATGCTATAGCCTTCAAGTATGTCCAACCAGTCAACTTAGAAGTTCACAGTTCTGCACCAGATGACTGTAGTGCAACCCTCCAGGCTACTGTGCTTTTTTAAAGTGAATCTGTACAATGGCCACCACTCCACCATAAGGAAAATCCACCCTCACTCCATACTAGGTCCCAACTCTAAGTCCTTATGTTTGAAATCACTCAGCCTGCATCCTCCTCAGGCAAAGCCAAGCTTCGTGTCATAGCTATTAGTTTGTGCCTGCTCAGCTCTCTGCAGCTGTGAGAGGCTGGTGGACAGAATCTCTAGCCTATAGCAGCTTTCTCCAAAGCACACTGGGTCACTGGGTCTATGCAATGTTCTAGAGAGTAAAAAGGGACAAGGGAATGAATTCACAAGGGTTCTAGGGTCAAGTCCTTCTGTGAAACAAACCTTTTGAGAGGTTACCATGTACACTGACTTATTAAAGATTCAGAAAAGGGCTGGGGATATAGCCTAGTGGCAAGAGTGCCTGCCTCGGATACACGAGGCCCTAGGTTCGATTCCCCAGCACCACATATACAGAAAACGGCCAGAAGCGGCGCTGTGGCTCAAGTGGCAGAGTGCTAGCCTTGAGCGGGAAGAAGCCAGGGACAGTGCTCAGGCCCTGAGTCCAAGGCCCAGGACTGGCCAAAAAAAAAAAAATAAAAGATTCAGAAAAGTTCCATGGTAAAGATTATTACTTCATTTTGCATAATTTTAGACTTTGGGCATGTTTGCTGAGCTAGAGCAGCCTTTTCTCATAGAATAGCCTTAAGAGTCTTGGTAACATGGTCTCAAGGAATCCCAGCGCCTGCTCCTATGAAGAGGCTCTTGTGCTCCTGACTGTCCTAGCTAGGAACAGGTGCCTTGTCTGAACCCCTGTGGTAACCCCAACACCCAGCATAAGGTCATTCATGTTACATGAATAAACTAAACCCAATGCTGTCATTTAAATGAGAAACCAAAAATGCCAAGATGAGGGCTGGGGATATGGCCTAGTGTCAAGAGTGCCTGCCTCATATACATGAGGCCCTGGGTTCAATTCCCCAGCACCACATATACAGAAAATGGCCAGAAGTGGCGCTGTGGCTCAAGTGGCAGAGTGCTAGCCTTGAGCAAAAAGAAGCCAGGGACAGTGCTCAGGCCCTGAGTCCAAGCCCCAGGACTGGCCAAAAAATGCCAAGATGATACCCTCCCTATCTTCCTTAGTGTTTAAAATATCACCTCACACAGAAAATGCACTCACTCATTATTGAAAAAGGGAATTGAATGGAAGTTTCTCTGCTACTATTGCAACTAAAAGTCCCCACAACCTGATGGATTCTTTTCCTTTTCTTCACACAAAGTTGGGTGTGTACCAGAGGAAAATTAAGACAAGTCAGAAAAGGTAAACAATGTGGATCCTACAGGCCTTTGGGTGAGAAATGGGGGTGGTGAGCAGTGTGTGCAAGTGGATTAGGATAAACAAGACCTGTCTGTATCTAATTTAGATCTAATAAGATAGTATGCTGAATGTTAATTAAGTACTCAGTGGTTGTTACTAACTGTGGTGATTAACTTAATTTTGAATTAAATAAGCAATAAATGCTTAACTGAAGTTCTATTAAATTTTACTCAGCAAGTAAGAAATATGAGGCTCTTAATTGAGTTTAAATAAGATGGTTATGGCAAGTTAGTTGAATTTTTATTACCTTAAGAGAACTGTCTTATTAAATCTAAATTGATTGTTTTATTTGATGGGGAAATATGTCATCTGTCCCTCCCACTTACTGAAAACATGTCCAAAAAGATTTATAATTACTCCAAACTACTTGAATTGGAGTTCATTTTTTCTTTACTCTTATTTTAACTTTCAGCATGAATTTGAAACATCCTGCTAGTTGTCTGTATGGATTCTTGGTATGTTGGTACATGCTGGTAATCTCTGCTACTGCACAAGTGATATAACCCTGGTATCTTATCTTACTTTTCTAGACCCAAGTCACAACATAGGCTAAGTAAGGAGAGCGAATTGCAAATCACTGACTAACTGTTCATTTGCATGTTCTTCTTCATAGTGTATGCAGTTTCTGAAACACTGCCTGGCAGGTAATTGAGCATTGAAAAGCCTAGTGTGACATATGCCTATAAACCCAGCCCTTGGGAGACTAAGTCAAAACAATTACAGTTTAAGGACTGCCTGGATTACAGACCCTGACTCAAAAACAAAAAGGAAAGAGTGAATGAATGAACAAATGAATGCACATATATGCAATTCAACACACTAATCATTTTCCAGCCCTTTCTTACAAAGCTTCTCCAGCCTAGACCACCTTTTCATTTTACTTTTTCAATGACTGTTAAAAAGTTCTACAAAGGGGTTTCGATTCAACCTGTCAATACATGTGTACACTACATTTTGATCAGGATCACCCCTTCATTCTTTCTCACCTCCCAGACCACTTTTACATACTGTCGCTTAATAAATGATATAATGAGAAATGCACTGAGCAGAGAATGGGGTCAGCTCAGAGCTATGCTGGAACCAGGCTGTAGAGCTTGGATGTGCCTCCTTCTCAGGAGTTTCCTCTTCAATAAAATGAAGAGATAAGATGACTTCCATTCTTTGAATCTTCTCTGGAATACATTGCTCTAGGGGTAATGCAGCTTAGCCTTTTCTGTGGTCTGAGGTTTTACAGTAAGTATCTTTTGGTATCTCTAAGAGCCTCCTCTTCAATCCACTCAACTCAACAATAATCATTTATTTTCCTAAAATACAGATCCAACAATGCTGATACTCCCCCTTCATCATATAGTCTCAACTTGTTACAGACCAAAAAGCCTTTTTCAACCTGGGGTCTACCCATCTCCATGGCCTCTTTCTATTATGCAGTCCCATACCTCTGATTTTCCAAGATAACTCCATGTTTCTGTTCATTTTATTCTCCCAACTAAAGACCCTCTTTTCTCCAAGCCTCCCATATTCCCACTCATCCCTCAATGTCCATTAAAAAGTGATATTTCTTTCTCTGAGAAACTGAAGTTTCTGGGCTGGGGATGTGGCTTAGCAGTAGAGTGCTTGCCTAGTATGCATGAAGCCCCGGGTTCAATTCCTCAGCACCACATACACAGAAAAAAAAACAGAAGTGGTACTGTGGCTCAGTAGTAGAGTGCTAGCCTTGAGCAGAAGACACTCAGGGACAGTGCCCAGGCCCTGAGTTCAAGCTCCAGGACTGGCTAAAAAAAAAAAAAAAAGAAAGAAACTGAAGTTTCCCCAGATGCCTAGAGTTAAATCACCATTCAATCAGAGCCATCAGATATTTTCCCATGTACTATGTTTGTTTTTGTCTTTGTTTCTCAAAACAAGGTTTCTCTATGTAGCCAAGGTTGGCTGAGAACTTGTGTTTTTCCTGCCTCAGCTTCCCAAGTTCAAACATATAATCTAGGGGCAGGGCTCACATAGCTTTTGTGTTTCCATCTTCAAGACACATATCAGATTTTCACATTTATACACCGATGGACCTGACACATGCTGTCCAGAGAGCGAGTGAATACATAAATGCATCAAATTGATGGACAAATGTATCTTTAGGGTCTTGTCCAACTGCCAATACTAATATTCTCCAAGAGAGGCTGCTAAACTACAGCCAATAAGAAAGACTGCCAAGGTGGAAAAGGCCAGCTACTGGAATGCTAACCTACCTTTCACCTCCATCTAAGAAAAAGTGCCACTTACCTACCTGGTCACTGCGAAGTTTACCTTTCCCATGACTCAGGGAACGCCCTGCCCTCTGGGTGGCACCTCCTTACTACAGTTCCTGAAAATGATTCGTTTTCATACCAAACAAGACAAGTGCCAACCAAATTGTTTTCTTGCTGGGAATTACACAAGATCTGTCCTCAGTGGAAATTCACTGGAAAGAATAAGTGTAGGTGACTCTGGTGACCTCTCCGCACTGAGTTTAGTGCAGCATTGGACTTCACACAGTTACACAAAGAGATTATTATCAAGATGGAGCACTGCATAAAAAAAAGTAGATCAGAAACCCAACCAAAGTACTCAATGGACAGAGAATCAATCTTATTTCTTAACTATTAATAGCAGAGCAAATTAGGTTCCCTCAGCTGGGGCATTCTGCCTTCGTTTTTTTACTCAAGGCAAGAATTCTACCAGTTGAGCCACACCTCCACTTCCTGCTTTTTTGCTGGTTAATTAGAAATAATAGTCTCACACACCTTCCTGCCCCATCTAGCTTCAAACTACAGTTCCCCAGATCTCAGCCTCCTGGTTAGCTAAGATTGCAAGGGTGAGCCACCAGCACCTGAATTGACAAACTCCACTTGAGTCAAAGCCCTTGTGTCTTTCTTTGATGTCTCAGGGAAAGCCAGCACTTCCAAACTTGTACATGTACATGGTCCACCACCTCCATAAGGCCCACAACCTTGAACTCACCTTCAAACATTCTGAACTCTACTTTCATACATGTAAGTCATTCAAATGACATTTCTAGAACACTTAGCACTTTTTATAATGAAAACAATAATTGTTGAACCTTTCATTTAGGCCCAGCTTTTTCAATGTAACTCAACACTCAGATGTAACCACAGACTTCAATCTCCTATCAGAACACCTCTGAGAACGAAAAGGGAAAGTATTCCTACTATAAGAACATAATCATAAGCTGAGGCTGTCCTGGGCCAATCAATATATGATCATTCTACCAGTAAAGTAAGCATTTTCATATGTAGGGAAATTGGGATTAACCTTAAAAAGATAATCTTTTAACATGCCAAAAACAAAAGTTCTACTAGGCAGTTTATGCCTGCAATCCCACCTTACTCAGGAGGCTGAGATCTGAGGATCATGGTTTAAAGACAGCCCGGACAGAAAAGTCTGTGACACTCTTATCTCCAATTAACCACCAGAAAACCAGAAGTGGTGCAGTGGCTTAAGTGGTAGAGCACTAGCCTTGAGCTGAAGAGCTCAGGGGCAGCACCCAGGCCCAGAGTTTAAGCCCCACTACCCACAGGAGAAAAAAAAAAAAAGTTCTCTTTAGAATGCCAAGGATTGCTAGCACTAGTGATTCAAGAGGTAGAACACTAGCCTTGAGCACAAAAACTCAGGAGCAGTGACCCCAGATCTGGCACAAAATGAAAATAAAATACACTTTAGAAAAGAATGCCAAGGAACCCAGGTGCCAGTGAATCACACCTACAATCTTAGCTACTGAAAAACCTGAGATCTGAGGACTGCAGTTCGAAGCTAGCCCAGGCAGAAAAAAAAATCCATGAGATCTTATCTCTAACCAGGAAACAATGGAAGTGTGGTTCAAATGGCAGAGTGCCAGCCTTGAGAAGAGGAAGAAAAAACAAAATAACAACTAAGGGGATGCTCCCTATATCTGAGTTTAAGCCCCAGTCCCAGCACCAAAAATAAAAAAAGTTCTCTTGAGAATGTCAAGGAACTTATACTCCATATGCCCTGGCTATCTTCCCCTAGAAAGAAGTTATCTCTACTCTAATGTCTTCTGCAAGGTGGCAGCAGGGTGACTGGTCATTGATCCAAATAACAGAGGAATATACAAAAAAAAAAAAAAAAAAGAGTGAAAAGTATCTATACTAAAGGTGGCAGGAGGCCAAAGTCACAAAACTTTGAGATCAGTGACCATGGCCGAACCTGAGCCTTGTGCTTATCTAAAAAGGTAAGGTTCCTGAACGGTTGCCACATAAGTTTTTGAGAAAGATTGGCTCTGCCACTCAACATTGGCTTTTCTTTTGCACTCTTGGGAGCTGTCCTGCCATGGTGTAAGGCCACTACAGGAGCAATTACTGCAACAGAAGAGAATCCCACAGGACTAAAAACTACAATCTCAACATAAAGGAAAATCCAAGTCAGAGCGAGATACGCCTGCATTGTCACTCAGTGGTGACAGAGTCACTTTGTGTACCACCTGGAAAGAATGTTTCTGGATCTCAAAACAGTTTGTTTGGAGCATGCTATTTCCAACAGTGGTGCCCTTGTTAATAAAATCCTAAAAGTAAATCAGAAATCCAAACAGTGCTTATGACCACTGTAGGGAAGCTCCCTCTGTTTAAATGGAACATTGAGTATTTGAACTTGGAATTGACTAGATCCAAATCCCATGATCCTCACCAGCAGGAAAAGGAGCCATCACTATGTGCCAGAGTCCCAGCTGGGCCCCTGGGCTGGGCCACACGACATCCTATATTATAGCTTAGAAAGTGCTGCCATAGGAACTCTTCTGGTTTCCACAAGTACACTCATGTATCATATGATCACCTAATATGTCATGTGATATATCATATGATCTTCATGGCAATTGAAAATTGTGGATGTTACACAACTTAAGATTGGCTCATACACATGTATTTGTTTTCCCTTGAACAAATTAAATAGTGAAGATACACTGCCCAAAAAACAACATGGTAAAACCTAGACCTTTCAGCTATGCAGTCACGAATCTAATACTATCTTGACTTCCAAAACCTCAGACCTTGGCAGTTAACACTACTAGACAGGACTAGGAAATTAATAATAACAGCTTCTATATACATATGAGTCTTGATTGTAAAATGTACTTATCACATAAAAAGAGCTACAAAGGCTATGAATTACTACCCAGGTTCTGACAGATGGATTATTATTTTTTTATTTTTATTGGGTTTAAGTTACTACATAAGTTTCATAGTACACATTTTAACTTTCACAATGATGAAAATTATCATTCTACTCAACATAGTTTACAAAGTCTATGAAATTTAACAATAAGATTTCCTCTATTTCAGGTGATACATAAATTACATTCCTTTTGTTTAGTAACATCTGTTGTTGCCTCTTTCACTCATTCTTTCCTTCCCATTTCCACCCATGAGTTGCTTAGTTCACTTTCATCAGTGTCCAATGTAGCTGATAGTCCCCTTTGCTATATTATTATTGTTGTTGTTGTTGTTGTTATTTTTGCACTTTCCATGCATTCTGTGTCCTCTTTTCTTTTTACTGTATTTTGATATTTTGAGATCTGTTTACTTTGTTCTATCTCTTTACTTTTAAATTCTAACACCTGTACATCAGGGAGACAATACGCTATTTGTCTCTCTGTTCTTGGCGTGTCTCACTCAACATCATTTGTTCTAGTTCCATCCATTTTCCTGTGAATGCCATTATTTCATCTCATCCTCTCTAATGGCAGTGTAAAATTCCACTGTATATAGGTACCATGTTTTTTAAATCTATTTATCTGTAGTGGGGCGTCTGGGTTGTTTCCATATCTTGGCTATTGTGAACAGTGCAGCAATGAACATGGAGGTGCAGGTGTCCTTGTTATATCCTGGTTCCTGTTGTTCAGGACAGATGGATGTGCAGGTTTTAAAGAGAGGGAAAAGACAGGAGGCTCTGCCTTGTAATGTCTCCAAGACTGTCAGAGTAAGCAAAAATAAGTAGATTTGAAAGGAGAATGGTGGGATGGGGGTAGGGAACTGTCACAAATAAGAAATATGAAGCTAGCAAAGGTCCAGGAGCTTGGGGCAGGCACCAGTGACAGGAACCAAAATAAATCCCCAAACCACACACATGTATTCAAACTGAACCATTGTATGTGAGAGTGAGAGGGAAGGGGTGATAGCATCCAAAATGACATGTACTCTTTACCTGACTTTTGTAACTATAACTCCTCTGTACATCACCGTTATAATAAAAAGCTTAAAATGTGGGGCTGGGGATATGGCCTAGTGGCGAGAGAGCTTGCCTTGTATACATGAGGCCCTGGGTTCGATTCCCCAGCACCACATATACAGAAAACGGCCAGAAGTGGCGCTGTGGCTCAAGTGGCAGAGTACTAGCCTTGAGCAAAAAGGAAGCCAGGGACAGTGCTCAGGCCCTCAGTCCAAGGCCCAGGACTGGCCAAAAAAAAAAAAAAGCTTAAAATGTTACAAAAAAAAAAAAAAAAGAAATCATCTCAAAAAAAAGAAAAGATGATCATTATACTAATCCATTTTTTAGTCAGTATTACTTAATACCTGAAGCTGGGGGACTTCATAAGGAAAAGAGATTTACCTAGCTCAAATTTCCAGAGGTTTGAAAGCATATTGCCAGCAACTGCTCAGCCCTGATGAAGGTGTGGTGAAGGATGATATCAAAATGGCAGGAGTGCAAGTGGAAAAGAGATCACATCACCCAAAAACAGGCCCAAGAGCAAATCAGAGACTGGGTTGGCTCTCCTGTAACAGCTAGTTCTCAGAACTCAGGGAACTCTATCAATCCATTCCTAGGAGACACCTTTAATGAACAAAGGATCACCCACTATGGATCCTTTTCCTAAAAATCTGGCCCAGTCTCACATCCTCACACCAAGAACCAATCCTCCAACACACACAGGTACCCTTGAAGACCAAGCCACATCCAAACCACAGCAGTCATAAATAATCAATATAGTAATGATATAAGCATATGATAAGCACACAAAAGTGTCTGAAATGATAGAAGATAAACATTTTCTAGCTCGAACTTTATGGTTCACCTGCATGACTTCCATTGACCGTTGGTCACTCACACCCACCAGTCTCATTCATTCCATCTGCATTAGGAACACGGCCATTTCTTCCAAGCCTCTCACCAACTACAGCAAACTCCCACAATGCCCTTCCATTCCTCCCTCTCTTACCTCCTTCAGTATGGTCCTCACCTTCAAGCCAATGGATTTCCACTCAGATCCAGCTTCCTATATGCAGCTATACCACTTTAGATCCCTTTTCCTCTCTAGCAAGTTTCTTCTTGCAAAGTGTAGCATTCCAAAGCCTTGTTCCAGGAAAAGTCCCCACCCACTAATGCATATATGCAGTTATGAGGGCATCATTACTGCCCTGGGTCAAAGTCTCAGGCTCACTCAGCCGGTTACTAAAAGTATTGCCATGGCTCCTGCATTACTGTCAAATACTTAACCCCACAGAGATGGTTCCAGAGCTTCTGCTCAGCCTTGTTCTCCTGTGAACCATGAATCTCTAGAGGACCAGTTAATAGGCCCTATCATCTACACAAGATAAATTTAAACATTACTTAGCAAAAAATGAAAATTCACCTCTTACTCCATTTCCCACTGCCTTCTTGTGCTGGCCTTTCAAAGTATAGTCTGAAAACCAAGCCACCTTCTTCCTTCTGCATCTGCATATGCTACTACTTTCACCAGGTAGGTCCCTCTGTCACCTGCCTTTCCTCAGTTGGACAACTCCAACTGAGTCCTAGAGATTTCACTGTAATAGCACTCACCTATGATAGCTTTTCTGAAGTGCTCATCCCCAAGCAGAGTAATTAAACATATCCTGTAACAGCATGTAATACACTGACCTTCACACATACACACACATCTATAAACTCTACCTTCGTCTTCAGACTCCTAAGGTCTACCTGGGCCCTGGTTCACAGTAAGCACAATTATATGTGCTTTACATACTACTCTTCTTCATGTATCTCCAGCTTCTAGTTCTACCAGGTTATCTACCAGCTCCTATCTGCTTACTCTAATTCAGCAAATCTTTGACCTAAGGGAACTTTCCAGTCCTCCCAAGTTACTCTATTCTTGGCCACTACATCATCATTCAGCACCATAAACCATTGTTCTCAACTCAAAATCAATCTAACTCTGTCCTATTCCTAGTCAACCTATGCTAGGTATATGGCAACGTAAAGTTGCATGTTATCACAAAGAAACACAAGTTTGGAGTCATAATTTTGAGCCCATCCCTAATTAGCTATGTACCTTGGACAAGGGTTAAAATAGAGGTGGCACTGATTCTCTGAAGATTGTAGACATTTAAGTGAAACACCTGGTGGAAAGTACCTTTAAAATACTAAGTACTATAATAACAAAGAATATGATTCACTAGGTACCAGTGGCTCAGGATTGCAATACTGGATACTCAGAAGGCTGAGATATGAGAATCAAGGTTTGAAGCCTACCTAGGCATGAAAGTCCTAAAACTCTTATCTCCAATTAACTACCAAAAGGCAAGAAGTGAAGCTGTGGCTTAAGTGGTAGAGTGCCAGCCTTGAGCAAAAAGTTAAGGAATATCACCTAGACCAAGAGTTCAAGTCCCAGTACCCACATTAAATAAATAGATAGATGGTAGATAGAAAGATGAATAGACAAAAAGATTGATGACATGAGTAACAAATTGTGTCAAATTACTAACTAGCCAGGCTCTGCTGGCTCACCCCTATAATCCTAGCTACCCAGGTGGTTGAGACCTGAAAATCAAGATTCAAAGCCAGCCCCGGAAGAAAAATCTGTGAGACTCTTATCTTTAGTTAAGCAGCAAAGGGAAGGAAGGGTGGCTCAAGCTCAAGGCCCTGAGTTCAATTGTAAGTACCTGCATGAAATAAATTAAAAAGTAAATCAGCAACTATAAGACGGGTCATTATCAACTTAGAATATAACAAAGTATTCTACAATGACAGCTCTCTGATTACTAAAAAAAAAAAAAACTGAGTTCAGTGATACTAAAATAAGAAAAAGAAGTGTATTTCAAGATAATTTAATAGAATTTGTCTCAATAAAAACAGGAACCTGAAAAGTCTCATATTTGACAGTAGCACCTAATAGGTAACACATGTTAGATAAATGAACACTCAATGATAATTATCTTAAGCCAAATGATTGCCTCTCTCACTGGAAATGGAAATCAAGCTTCTCAATGGCCAGTATTTCCCTCTAAAGCATATTCCAGCCTGCTAAAATTCCTCAAATGATGACTTCAAGTCATACCCAGACTCAGAGCCTGGCATTTCCAAAGCCCTTCATAATCAAGTCTCACCCACCCATTTCTGCCTGGAAATCTCTGTCTGCGAGGGAATGGCCTCTCCACTAGAATGTGCCCTGCCAAGAAGGGTCCTATTTAAGTCCCAACCATAATAAGCAGCTCAGCAGCTCAGCTTCCTCTTCCCTCTGCCAACCCCCAAAGGCAACTCCAGACACCAGGCTGCTTACAAGGAGCCTGAAGCTGGAGACAGCCAGACCCAGGGGTCCCAGGCTTGCCTTCCTATCAATCATTCAACTAATCCCATCTACACTATTCAGTAAAGGCCTCGGCCCGGTGGACTGCCTGTCAAAGATTTAAAACACACACACACACACACACACACACACACACACACACATCTGCTTTTTAACTGCCTTGGTGCTGCCCCCCCCCCAAAAAAAAAAATTTCCCGCAAGGAGGGGGTTCGAGATAGGACAGGAGAACTCCACTGAAGCTATAGGGCTGGTTCCCACCTTTGTGGATCCTATCCATCCAAATGTGGGTTAGCTCTTTCTAGAGAACCCCCAACCCACTTTCCCTCCCTTCCTCTAAGCTTTCTTAAAATGCACATATCAAAGAGAGGTGAAACATTAAGTCACTAACACCTTTTAAGAAAGAGACTTTTTTTTCTTTCTTATTTTAATTGGAGAGGCCCAAGGGAAGGAAGTGGGAAGAGAAAGGGGAGGGGGGGGGATAAAGGTCATGGAGTGTAGTTTTAGAAACCTAGCTGACCCAGAGCATTGGTTAACCCTTTCCAGTATGGAGGGAAAGCAGTGGACCCCCTTCTGGGGGACAGGGAAGCAGAAAAGTTAGCTCAGTTCCTTTAGAACCGAGTTACTGCTTAGTCCCCTTACCCAGGGCGCAATTCCACTGATTTGCTCATGGCATGACATGATTTCTGACCCCTTCACCAAACCTCAAGCCCCAAGAAAACACCATAAATGGTTCCATCTCCACTCCCACCCTGTAATCTGGACTGGACTGCGATTGCTGGCCACGGCCTTCCTCTATGAGGGCGTCAGGCGTCAGAAAATTCCCCATCCTTCAAAAGTCCTGATCCACAACAATCCCCCCTCCAAGGGCCATTTCTAGCCCCTCCCGGGGGCGCCCAAAATCAAGCTAGTCCCCCAAACTCCCCTTTAAAACTTGATTCACCCATTCTCCCCAGAACCCAGCACTTCCTACTGTGGCTCAGATTCGGCTCTTCCTTTCAAGTGAACGCTCCTTGAGTGCAAAGTCTGAGCCCAACAGACCTACGCACTAAGTCACACACACACACACACACAGACACACACACACACACACAACTAAGGAAGGGGTCCTAAGCTACCCAGTCGAATACCAGCTCTGCCTCTAATGAATGACCTCAAAGACGATCCTCTCCTCTGCACCTCAGTTTCCCAGACTGTGAAATGGGAAGAATGATTGGGTCCCTAGGCCCTTTCAACGGTGACAACTGTGATTCCGCGAAAGCTCTAAGCTGCTAGGCGTGGCCCCGCCCCCTGGGCGCCCAGAAAAGCCCAGGCGGAGGTGGGGGGGCGCTCTGAGAAAAGACTCCAACCCCGCCCAGTCCCGGAGCCGAAGCATTTCCCCCCGCACACCTCATATAAACTCTGGGTCCCCATTCTCCCCCCCCCCCCGCACACACACCACCACCACGGGGTGCACCCCGTGATTGGGCCGCGGCCCGCACTTCCGCGCCGCGGGCCTGGTGGCCAGGGCAGGACGCTCTGCACCCCGCGCTCTAGCCACCCCCGAGGCGCTCGCGACGGGGGAGGACTGGGGGTTCCTGCAGCACCCGCAGGCGGAGGGTGGAGGGGGGAAGGAAGGAGGATTTGCAACAATACCTCGGGGAGGAGGCGGACGGGGCAGCGGCGGCGGTGGCGGCTGGAGGCGGAGGCAGAACTGGAGGAGGAGGTGCCCAGGCACTGCCCCCTCCCATTGTCCCCCGTCCCGGACAGGCCCGGCCCCGCGCCCCGCGCCGTGCTCCCGGGAGTGCGCGCCCCGCACCCCGGGGAGCGTGCAGCCAGCCCTTACCTTGCAGCACACGGCTGTCCCCGATCGCTAAAGCTACTTATCCCGGGAAAGCTTGTGCGAGCCCCGGGAACGAACCCACAGATAAAAAGTGAAACTTCGGCCGGGCTGGAGCGGCTGCTGGTTGGTGCCTTTCCCCCTCCTTCCTCCCCACCGTCCCCACCCCCTCCCCTCAGTCTCCCGTGCGGTGCCCGGAGCGCTGGAGGCTGACGTCAGGGGCCTGAATTCCTGACTTTGCCTGCACGCATTTGTCCATGTAAGGTATGGGAAGGCGGGTGCCCTCGGGGCCGCGGCGCCGCGCTCGCCGGTCGCGGGGAAGGGGGGCTCGCGGCGGACCGGGGGCCTGGCCACAAGGTGGGCGAACCGAGGTCATTGCATTTCCTGGGAGGAAGAGGAGGAGACGTGCGATTGCAGGGAGCTTGCGGAGGAGGAAAGGAAACGGGGAGCTCATGGAGCTTTGCCTCCACCAAAGGAAGAGGAAGGAAACTGAGGAGGATGCAGGCTGGTGGAGGTGGGGTGCTACAGAAAAATGAGGGAACTTCAAGTGTGCTGTTTTAGGCGCCAAATGACAGGGCTGAGGCTGGGCGGGAAAGATCTGGCCTTGGAATCTACTTCCAGGATCCTCCTCGGGAGCCCCGCCCTGCATTCTCCGCCAGGCTGAAAACTTTAGAACGCCGACCAACTTCTGAGCCATTGCTTCCCACGTGACCACACTGAGCTCCCCAAGAGACGCGACTTGAACAGGGCCACATGGGACGGATCCAGAAGTGGACCCGCACACGGTGCGGTCCAGTAGGGTTCCTGCCTCCCAGCAGAGAGCCCTGGCCCCACCACCTCCTTCTTCCCCTTAGCCCCAAACCAGGTCTTCGAGGACCACGCAGAAAACCCAGTTCCTGGAAGGTTCTGACTGACAGTGAGCCCTGAGTAGCAAGGAGAGTCCGTGGCTTCAGAAGGACTTCCTCAGTCTTTTGGTCAAAGGAATGAATCCTGAGCATGGAACACTTACTTCACAGTCCTACCCTAGGAGTCCAGAAAGCTTACCCTGTGCTTATAGCTTCAAAAATAAAATAAATAAATAAATTTTTTAAAGTCTGCGAACTGGGTGAACTGGTTTGAATAAAGACAAGCCTGTTCTTGGAAGATCTGAGTCAGATTTTTTTTCCCCAGACGTTTGTAATTGTGAGTAATGATGAGAACCTCGCTTGCTATGTCAAGGGGTCATTTCTTGGAAGGCACATCAAGACCTCCAGCGTTCTGTCCTAGTACTTCTGTTAGTATCTACAACATGGTGCCTCACCTCATTAGGTCCCAAGAGCACTTTCTCACTGGTTTATTACACCAGAGTTGGTTGAGACTAGATGCTGTCTTTTTAAGCCAGTATAAAAACACAGGTAAAGTGATTTGCCCAAGCACGAAGTGATCAAGTCAGTGTCTGAACAGCCTCCCTCTACCAGGTCACCTGACTGAATGGTTTTCCATTCCTCTGGTCATGACCTGGGCAGGACTGAGCCCAGCTATACCCCTTCAGAGTACATGGCTAGTTGTGATCAGAAACCACAAAACATGGTTCTTTGAGGTTAGATTATGATGGCACCCTTTTGACTAAGAAATAGGAAATAGAAATTCACATTTCTTTTATTCAATCCTTCCATTCAGACACTTCTGAGTTCAAGTTATTTAATTAAATTTTCTCAGCTACACATTTAATAATAGGAAAAGAAAGGTTAATGACAAGATCTTTTTCTTTCTTTTTTTTTTTTTTTAATGCTGGTACAGGGGCTTACATGCAGAGCCTCAAAGTTCACCTTGGCTTTCTCTTCTGCCCTCCCCACCCAAAGCTGGAACTCTTAACATTTGAACCGCACCTTCACTTCTGCATTTTTGCTGGTTAATTGGAGTTAAGAGTCTTACGGAGTTTTCTGTCCAGGCTAGCAGATATCCTCAGATCTCAGCCCCCTTAGTAGCCAGGATTACAGATGTGAGCCACCAGAGCCAGGCAGTAAATTTTTTCTTTGTAACTGACAGGGTTTAAAATGGAAAATACGATATCTTAAAGAGATTCTGTGCCAAGACTGAAAACATCAGACAGCAATATATGACAATTCACTCGTTCTATCTTTTTTTTTTTTTTTTTTTTTTGGCCAGTCCTGGAGCTTGGACTCAGGGCCTGAGCACTGTCCCTGGCTTCTTTTTGCTCAAGGCTAGCACTCTGCCACTTGAGCCACAGCACCACTTATGGCCGTTTTCTACTTATGTGGTGCTGGGGAATCGAACCTAGGGCTTTGTGTATACGAGGCAAGCACTGTACCACTAGGCCATATTCCCAGCCCCTCACTCGTTCTATCTTAAACACTTCTGCAAACCCACAAACATCCTGAGTCTCCTATTAAATATGAAAAATATCTATATTATCACACTAGATAAAAAAGCAGTCACTCAGTTCTCATCAGTTATAGTGGATCTTGACCAGCATTCCTTTTGTTTTTGTTTTTTATTCTCTCTGTGTATCTGTGTCTGTCTGTCTGTCTCTCTCTCTCTCTCTCTCTCTCTCTCTCTCTTTCGGCAACCCACTTATAAAGAATAATAGGGATCTAATGAGGATTAATAAAATTTAATAAAGTATGATTAGAGTCATTCATTTTCTCCATCATACATATTATAGAAGTGTTTGCTGTGATGTATCTAGAAATGCTATTAATTATGTCAAAATTGTTGTATGAAGGTGTTGGGGAAGATCACTGTGTTTCTTTTCCTAGAATTTTCATGTCTTATCAAGGTAGGCATAGTATTAGCATGAGCATTATATAAAGTTAATCACAAAAGTAATTTGGACTCAGATACTCACTAGAAGTAAAGGTGACAGGGTCATAAATTGGTTGCTTGGTGAACCGCATGCAAGTCTGTCAGCAGTGTTATCACAAACCAAGAGCCTTTTTCTGGTTTGCTCTTCTGCTTTCTTTTGTGCTCATACTTTTCTCAGCATCCTATTGTCATCAGCCATGTGCAGGGGCTTAGGCCAGAAGAAAAGGTTATATAAATTAGCAGGCACCATGCTGGAGAAAAACTGACTTACCAATATTTCAGAGGGAACGTATGGCCTGAGTATGACACACTGGTGGTCTGAAAGCCCAGCACAGAATTCTTGCTCATTCACAGATGGCACAAAAGACAGGCAGGCAGGGCTGTGATAGCACCACTCCATCGCGCCCATCACAGTCCTGGAGCCAATGGCCTCTGTACAACTCATGCCATTCCTTGTTTGCAATGCTTATAATATTCAAAACAACATCCTAGCCAGGTGCTGGTGCTCACCCCTGTAAGCCTAACTACTCAAGAGGCTGAGATCTGAGGATCAAGGTTCAAAGCCAGCGGGGTAGAAAAGTCCATGAGACTCTTACCTCCAATTAACTACCAGAAAACCAGAAGTGGCACTGTGGCTCAAGTGGCAGAGTGCTAGCCTTGAGCCAAACAGCTCAGGGACAGCACCCAGGCCCAGAGTTCAAGCCCTACAGCTGACAAAAAAAAAAAAAAAAACTAAGGATTTTTTCAGATGCATCTAACTTAGCTTTCACAAAACCTTTCAGTAAGTCTATGAGGAAAGAAACTGAAGCCTGGAGAGGTTGAGTTGACTAGTTGCTTTTAACACAGAGGAAGTTACTGGGGTAAGCCAATAATTCACCCTAAAACCAGGCAACTAGGCACCTTGAACCTCTCATTTCTGCTTAAAACTCTAGTGCAAGGACTCATAATGCACAGCTGACCAAAATGAGCAGCTATGAAGACAGTACTAGAAATAGAAAGGGCAATGGGGCCAGGGAAGATAGTAATACCAATCTAATCTAATCCAGATTAAAACCTCTCAAGCTGCTTTTCACTGGTGGCTTATACCTGTCATCCTACCTACTCAGGAGGCTGAGGTGTTGGTTTGAAGTCAACTCTGGCAGGAAAGCCCTAGGGACTCTTATCTCCAATTAACCAGCAAAAGGTGAGAAGAGGTGTAGCTCAAGTGCTATGGTATCAGCCTCAAAACTCAGCCTTCTCTAATTTTTATTCTTATTGTTATTTCTATTCAAAGGTTTAAGGATAATGTATCAGATAAGAGCCTAGGTGTTGTTTAAATAGAATCAAATAATTTCATCCTGAGATAACTGATGAAAGAGACCACCAAAGGCTGGAAATATGGCCTAATGGTAAAGTGCTTGCCTGGCATACATGAAGCCCCGAGTTTGATTCCTCAGCACCACATATATATAGAAAAAGCCAGAAATTTATTTTCTCAAAGCTAGCATGTCACAATATGAACTGATATTCATAAAAGTTTCTTGATATCAACAAAATTAATTACAAATCTCAGCCAGACTCCAGTGGCTCATGCCTATAATCCTAGCTACTAAGGAGACTGAGATCTGAGGAACACAGTTCGAAGCCAGCACAGGCAGAGAAGTCCCCATGATACTCTTATCTCCAATTAACCACTCAAAAACACTGGAAGTGGAACTATGGCTGAAAGTAGGAGAGCTCCAGTCTTGAGCAAAAGAGCTCAGGGACAGCACTAGGGCCATAAAGTCAAAGCCCATGACCAAAAACAAAAACAAAACAAAAAAACATTCTGTCATACCTTCCTCACTCCATGATCACATCCTAATGGGCTTTTCTAACTATAAACTGAATTTACATTCCCTTCTCCAACACACACACACACACACACACACGCACACACACACACACACGTTCACCATACAGATTCTACACATCCTGCCAATTTCCTCTCAATGAATGACTCCCTTTTGTTTATTCTTTCCAAACACCCTGCATTGCTATAACCAAAAAAAAAAATAATCCTTTTATCTGCTAAGGAAGATATATGTCTGACTGTCCCATTGCATTACACGTTTTCACACCAATCCCTTATGGCAAGTTTCATAAATTATGTCTGTTCCTCCCCAGCAAGGGTGGCAGGATTGGCTGTGTTTTCTTATGCTGTGTCTCTCTCTGAAGGCTTAAGGCAAGGCAAAAGGGAAGGAGAGGAATAATATTGGGCATTTGCTACAATGTGCTTTCTGTGTTCTGTTCTATATCTTTTAATATTTGTTATGCATATAGCTTATAAATTATCTGAGTTTATAGTTCTGCTATAAGAGTATACAGTAAATTAAAATACTGGAGCCCTTATCACTTTATATCAAACAAAACTAGAATCATGGATAAGGTTTAGATGGGGCTCACTCAAGGATCCATCCATGTGTGACAGGCTTGGTCCTCAGTGTGGGCAATATTGAGGTAAGGAAACCTGTATAGTTTGTTTGTTTTTATATAGGTTCCCCCCCCCCCCACCAGAGCTGCAGACCCAATTCAGGGCCTTGAGCTCTCCAGACAGGCACTCTTGGCTGAGCCAGATCCCCAGCACCACGGAAACCTTTAAAAAACAACAACAACAACTGGGTGCTGGTAGCTCATAGTTGTAATCCTAGCAACTCAGGAGTTTGAGATCTGAGGATTGCTGTTCAAAGCCAGAAAAGCCCATGAGACCTTTATTGCCAAGAAAAGTACCAAGAAAAGCCACAAGTGGAGCTGTGGCTCAAGCAGTAGATTAGTAGCCTTGAGCAAAAATCTCAGGGACAAGGGCACTGCTCAAGCCCTGAGTTAAAGAACCAGGGCCAACACACTCGCACACGCACATACACACACACTATATGTATATATATATATAATATATAATACATATATATCACAGTAAACAGATTATTGACAGAGCAGATGGATAGATAGATAGATAGATAGGAGGGAAGAGCAAGAGAACAAACAAAAAAGAGGGAGAGAGAGAGAGAAAATAATCTAGTGCCAGTGGTTTAAGCCTGTAATCCTAACTACCCTGAGATCTGAGGATTGCATGGTTCAATCCAGCCCAAGCAGAAAAATCTAAAAGACTCTTGTCTCCAATTAACTAGCAAAAAGCCAGAAGTGGAAATGTGATTCAACTAATAAAGCCACAGCCCTGAGCAGAAAAGCTAAGCCAGCGCATGAGGCCCTGAATTCAATTTCCAATTCTGGCACACACACTAAATAATAAATAAATAAATATTAAAGGAAAGGGAGAGGAAATATACATATATATGCATGATTTATTCATTTACTCTTTTTTTTTTTTTCCAGTACCAGGGTTTGAACTCAGGGCCTTGTGCTTGTTTGGCTTTCTTGCTCAAAGCTGGCACTTTACCACTTGAGCCACACCTCCATCTTTTCACTGGTCACCAGGTCTCAGCCTCCTGAGTAGTTGGGACTACAGGCATCAGTCACTGGCACAACACTTTGTGCCATAAATGTCTGTATATTTTATCCATTTTTTCATGAGTAGCTATATTGACATCATTGTAAGATTATAGATTACAATAGCAGATTCTTTGAATGGACTTTTGCCAGTTTTAGTAATCCTTTACTCCTATTTTTTGTCTTTTGACCATGGTGTCCCTAAGATCTACAAGAACTATAACTATAACTGTCCTCAGCATGAGCCCCTGGTGCTTTGGCTAAAATACTACTCTTAAGTTTTTGTTCGCATCCATAATAAGACAAAGGCAATGAAGTTTTGACAACAAACTATCCCCTAAATACTGAGAGGATATAATCCTCATTTGCCACTTGAATTTTTTTCCATAATCCATGCTACATGACTTGGAGGAGATATTAGGTTGAAATGTTAAATTATTTTCTGACCTATATTTTAATTCTGCTCACTCATCCAGTTAAGTAAGACAGCCTGTTACAGCCATAGAAATGAATTATACATCAAGTGGGAGGATCTTTTACTCTGTAGAACAAACACAATTTTAATGGCAAGCTCCTAATTCTGAATAATTTTCAAGTTTTTATTTCTTGCTTTTGGGTCTGTGCACTAAAATGAATGTCCTATACATGTTATCCAACCTTTTCTTAAGAATCCAGCATTTTCTTAAGAATGTGCCTCAATCATATAAAATAACATTTTCATAATATGTAAAATACTATTTCCTGAATTTCAGGAAATGGAAACGAGAGATCTTTTTTCTCTGTTGTTGATTTTCTTTTCTTTTTGTCTTTTTAAAATCTGTTTTGGGGAGAGTAAGGGGGCAAAGAAATGGAGGGATGGGGGTGAACAAATGCAGCAATGCTACTCACTAGACAATATGTTGAAAATGAACTGTACAACCTGTGGTAGAGATGGGAGGGAACTAAAAGAGAGTGAAGGAAGGGGTGGCACTATCAAAAAGAAATGTACTAACTACCTGACTTAGGTAACTGTAACTCCTATGTGCATCACCTTAATAATAACAATAAAAAATTTTAAAGAATCATCAAGCCAAGCGCTGGCAGCTCATGCTTATAATCCTCACTACTCAGGAGGCTGATATCTGAGGATTGAGGTTCGAAGTCAGCCCAGGGAAGGAAAGTCTGTGAGGTTCTTATCTCCAATTAACCACCAGAAAACTGGAAGAGGTGCTGTGGCTCAAGTGGTAGAGCACTAGCCTTGAGCTGAGGAGCTCAGGGACAGGGCCCTGGCCCAGAGCTCAAGCCCTACAACAGACAAAAAAAAAAAAAATCACCAAAGTTGGACTTATCACAATTCTTTCTTCATAGCTCTCAGTTTCTACTATGTAAAGGAATCCACCCAGCCACAAACCAAGGCACACTGACTTCTCTCACTAACTCCCTTCACCCACCAGTTGTCAGGTCTTGTTCATTCTACTTTAGAAGTTTCTCTCCTACCTGTCTACTTCTCCAAGGGTAAGTTCTCAACCTTTGACTAGTATCCCAGAAATTACATATTAAATTAAAGACTGGTAATATTTTAAGTGCCACTGGTGATTGTCACCGTTAATGTTTCTTTTCTTTTATTATTTATTCTTATTGTTATTAAGAAGTTGTACAAAGGGGTTACAATTTTGTAAGTCAGGAAACATGTACAATGTCACCCCTTTCCTCCATTTCCCCCTCCTGTCCTGCGGTTGTAATCCTAGCAACTCAGGAGTTGGAGATCTGAGGATTTAAGTTCAAAGCCAGAAAAGCCCATGAGACTGTTAGTGCCAAGAAAAGCACCAAGAAAAGCCACAAGTGGAGCTATGGCTCAAGCGGTAGAGTACTAGCCTTGAGCAAAAATCTCAGGGACCAGGGCACTGCTCAAGTAATTTTCATAGTTCATTTTATACATAGTAGTTATAGAATACAAATAACTACCTATTTTTCACTCTCCCTCCTTCCATTCCTTGTATATGCATTCTACCACTGAGCTAATATTCCTTGCTCCAACATGCTTGGTCCTGTGAATTGAAATCCACTTTGGTTTTCACAGTCTTTTCCTGCCTATAACAGTGTGATATTTTCACCTAGCTGATGCTATCATTTAAACATGTGCATACTTCATTCAGCATTCCCCAGTAAAAAGCCACGAGTAGCTTTGGTGTTCAACTCATAGGCAGGAAGATTATAGTGCCAAAGCTTCCAATGTATTTTTTAAGACCATTTCAAGCAAAATTTTCTACTGTATGGTTTCACTACCATCAACAACACTGAACTTGGATGGGAATGCACTATATATTAAAAGGAAAATTCAAATGTGCTTGGATACTGTAGCATAATGCTAAAACAAACTTGAAAAAATATTCATAATGAATAATAAGGCAGTAACTTACATTTACATCCTTTTTTTAAAAAAAAAAAAAACAACCTTTTTCTTTAACCAAAGAAGCTGGTATTTTCTATTTTTATTTGATTCTCACAAAGCCCTAGTCTGGAACCTATATTATTTCACATGTCAGATTGACTCAAAGTACCAGATTGACTCAGAGTGCCTTAACGTTTCACCTTTCCATGCTGATTCTCTCAAGTGCTATATGGCCCCACCATCACTACCAAGCTGGTTACTGTCTGTAACTGAGCAGGCTCTAGCTGTGAGATCTAACTTCCTTTCAGCAAGACTGTTTATTATAATCTTTCTTTGCGTATGGTGCATTGCTTCATAGAGAATCAGGGAAAAATTCAAACCCTTCAGGATTTCCTGCCTAGGATGAGAAGCAGTTTGGGGGGGGGGGAGAGGGTTGTAAATTCTTAGTAGGATTTGGTCACATTTCTTTAAGCTTTCTGTGAAGAAAGTACTCAATACCATAACAACACGGGCAGGTTTATCAGGCTAGGAGGCAGGAGCCTTGGGCTCTAATCCTGACTCTACCACTAAAGACATGATCCTGAGCAAGCAATTCCCTCTCGCTGAATCTTAGTCATACATTCATTTTTTTTTCATTGCTCATCTGTATGATAGAGAGCATCACATTCCTCTGTGACTTTGTGGAATAAATTCAGATAAAATAATGAATGTAAAAGTTCATAGAAAACTGTAAAGACTCTGCAAATGTATGAAACTATTGGTGTTGCAGTTTCTTGAACTCTAGGCCTGGAGCTCTAGCTCACACACTCTACCCCACCTTCTTTGGCTAGGGCTTTACTACTTGGAACACACCTGGAACACACCTTCACTTTGGGCTTTTTGCTGTCTAGTTGGAGATGAATCTTCAGTTTGTCTTCTCTGGCTTGTTTTAAACCAAGATTCTCAAATCTCAGCCTCCCAAACAGCTAGGATCAGAGATATGAGCCACAGGAACCTAGCTGCAGTTTCTGATTCTTAACATCTCATTTCTTAGTGGAGACTAAGATTCCCACTACTCTCAAAGTTAGTTATTACTATTCTTTTTTTCTTTTCTTTGCCAGTCCTTGGGCTTGAACTCAGGGCCTTAGCAATGCCCTTGGCTTCTTTTTGCTCTAGGCTAGCACTCTACTACTTGAGGCCACTTCTGGCCTTTTCTGTATATGTGGTGCTGAGATAGGCAAGCACTCTACCACTAGGCTAGATTCTCAGCCCACTTTCACTATTCTTTCATGATTTATTTGACCCTTGATTTGTCAACCTTTTGATAAGAATGAATCTACCAAACCCAACACTGACCAGACTTCAATATACATATGCCTGGATTTCTCCAAGAACAGTGCAGGTAACTTTCATGCATCAAGTTCCTAAAATAGAGATTACCAAACTGATGTCTAAATGCCCTGAGTGCTTTTCTTTATGGAAGAAAAGTGCTTGCTGCATTAGGATGATGACTGAATCTCCAATTAAATTCTTTAAAGCACATGGCCTTGACATTTTATTCCTATCTCTGATTGCATTTAAAGGATTATGCCTGATCACCATAACAGATGTAAAAAAAACAACCCAGATTTGATTTTGTTTCCTTCTATTTTATGATGACTAATTATTACAGCTCAAAAATTATCTAAATTGCAGTGTCTCCCATTGCAAGTGCCCTACTTAATCAAAGGCATATAGCATTCATAGGGGGAGTGGGGAGGATTAAGGGAATTAAGAATCTTGAACAGTTATTTGTCACTAAATCATTGCTTAATATTTGACTATGAAATAATCAACTTTCAATCTCAGTTTGAACTTCTATAATTCCAGAAACCTTCCCTTTGTCAAAGTCTAAAAAGCAACTATGGATCATCTAGTGGTAGAGTGTTATTGGATACCTAAGATAACCATACACACAACTTGCACTGGACAATTCTAATTTATACCTATTGTCTTAGGCTAATATATAACTTTGCCTTTCACTCTCAAAAGTGGTCCAATTTAGGTGATACAATTTTGGAATACCTTTATAATATAGAGCTCCTTCAAGTGAGCCTATTTTGAGTACCTATCACTAGAGAAGTTCCTAAACGCATAATTGTTGCTTTAAAAGAAAACAGATGCAAATCATTTGTATATATTGTATTTGAAAGTGATAAGGGTTTTTAGAGAAATTGTGTTCAATTATTCTTTTACTATTTCTTAAATAGTTCCAACTAGAAAGTAGCTACTTGACTAAATATTAAGAGATACATCCAAGGATAAAAAAGGAGGCAAGGAGCTGTTAAAGACTAGTTGAAGGTTTAACAAGACTATATACAATTTTAGAGAGATATGCATTATGATAAAGGTGAGTTGAAAGTGTTAAAAAAAAAACCCATGGTAGCCAAGTTTTGAGAAGTAGGAAGACAGAAAAGATGTGATGATAGAAATTATTGTCAAAATGAAGCCTAAAAGGGCTGGGGATATGGCCTAGTGGCAAGAGCGCTTGCCTCGTATACATGAAGCCCTGGGTTCAATTCCCCAGCACCACATATATAGAAAATGGCCAGAAGTGGTGCTGTGGCTCAAGTGGCAGAGTGCTAGCCTTGAGCAAAAGGAAGCCAGGGACAGTGCTCAGGCCTTGAGTCCAAGCCCCAGGAATGGCCAAAAAAAAAAAAAAAAAATGAAGCCTAAAAGAAGAGTAGGTGTTAGGTAGAGAAATGTAGGGCAGTAAGAAATGTTCCAGGCAGAGTGTGGTATACATAAAGTCAGAATTGTGAGATCCTGGTAGGTTCAGGGAATCAAAAATAGTTCATCGAGGCTTTAGCATCAAATATAGGGACAGCAAAAAAATAAAATAAAATAAAGATGAGTGCACGAGGGAGGAGGATGAAGGAGGAGGCAATGTAACTGGCAAAATTTGGATCAAGTTAAGGAGCTTATTCAGAGAAAAGGGAAGACAGAAGCATGAAAGTGGGGCAAGCCAGCAGGCAATCTGACCTTGACACTGACTTATCCAGGCAGAATCTCTAGCCCATTCTATACCTACTGAATCAGAATCTTCCTTTTAGGCAGATATTCAGATAATTCCTCTACAATGTCAAAGAAACACTAATTTAACGTATATTCCTTGGTGTCAAAAGAGAGAACTAAAAAATAGAGAACTAACGGCATAAATGATTGGCTAATGGCTCTGTCAGCGGAGTCCCCACAACTCCATTTCCAGCTTTTTGGTGATTAATGGTTGTATGGTGAGAAAACAGAGAAGCCACATTTTGAGAGGTCAAATCTTGGAGTCTATTAAAAGGCCAGTAACTGCATGGTGGACTCCTGTTTCAAAGACCAGCAGCCAGCAAATACACTTAGCACTGTTAGGAAAGAGGCCAGAGAGGAAAGAAAAAACAAAAACAATTCCAACAAACCAATTCAGCTCCAATGGAGAGCTGAACTGGGACTCCATGGTGATCAGGGGACCGGAGACAGGACACCTGGAATGGCATGATGGCAGCGGAGCTGGTCTGGGCCTAAATAGGATCAGGTCTGGGGGAAGGCTCCCAGGAAACTCCCAATCCCAGGCACTGGACTGATAGGCTTAGTAACCCATCAGCCAAGTGCTGGCCCCTGCCTCCAGGGATTCAGGCATGGCCATTACCTGGGAAGTGGGGGCTTTGCCTACCCCCACCATAAAGACAGGATGCCAGACCCTACCATTTACCATGTGGCCAAGACAGTACTGGGCAGCCCCAATTTCCCTATTTCAAATCAGAGATAAGAGTCTCATAGACTTTCTTGCCCAATTGCCTTTCAGCCATGATTGCCAGAGCTCAACCTCTTGAGTAGCTAGGATTACAGATGTGAGACCCTAGCACCTAGATTTAGAACAATGTTAAAAAAAATCAAAATAACCTGTGACTGTGAAGAAAAATATTGGAAAGAAATAGAAAAAAACCAAAACTGTTATTGATACTTCCAATGTTAAAAGTATTGGAAAGAGAAAATTGTTAAATAAAATGTTTTTCTTTTGATCTTTCTTTTTCATATGTTTATAGACAGCTGATGACTATAGATTGTAAACTTGGAGTTCTTTAAACATTTTCTATCAGGATGAAAATGCATAAACCAGGACACAGATCAAGCCTGTTGTTGATGTTTTCCCTAAGCCTTCCTTTCCAGAACAATCTTCTGACAACCTACTTCATTCTCCCCAACCTTTGTATCTTGCTTAGAAGGCTGACCCTGTCTCCTGGACTACCTAAAATGTCTGTGGGTACAAATTATTAATTTGTAGCACATTGTCTATTCACCCCTGTATTCCTAGCTACTCAAGAGGCTGAGAGCTAAGAATCGTGTTCGAATCTAGCCTTGGCAAGAAAGTCCAAGAATACTCTTAGGGTGGGAGCACAAATGTGCAATGCCTATGTGCTGCTGATCATATAAAATATAATTTATCGAAATGAACTCCAGGAAATTGAAACAAGAGGGTTTTTTTCTTTATTGTTGTTTTTTGTTTCTTTTTGTCTTGTTTATCCATCTTTGGGAGGGTAACAGGGGGCACAAAAATGGAGGGACAAAGGGTGACCAAACATAGCAGTGGGACTAACTAGACACTATGCTGAAAATAAACTACAGTATACAGATTATAGGTGGGGATAGGAGGTAAAAACTAGGAAAGAGCAAGGGAAGGGGTGACTTTGTCCAAAAAGAAATGTATTCTTGCCTACTTATGACGCTGTAACCCCTCTGTATATCACTTTTATAACAACAATAAAACATAATAATTAAAAGTTAAAACAATAAAAGCTGGGCACCAGTGGCTCACACTTGTAATCCTAGCTACCCAGAAGGCTGAGATCTGAGGATCACAGTTCTGATCTGAGGATCCCCAGGGCAGGAAAGTCCACAGGAGACTCTTCTATCCAATTTACTACTCAAAAACTGGAAGGGGCGCTGTGGCTCAAAGTGGTTGAGCACTAGCCTTGAGCAACAGAGCTCAGAGACGGTATCCAGGCCCTGAGTTCAATCCCTATGACTGAACACATAAAATAAAAATAAGAAATCAAAGTCAGTATGAGGGGACTGTTTGGATAGAACAAGTAGAAGCTGCTTTTAGGGCACCTAGTTGGGTAGATTTGGGGCCCTGAGTTCAAGCCCCACAACCTACCAAGAAAAAAAGAAAAGCTAAAGTAAAAGAAAAGTTTAAGAAATTTTTACCTCTGGTTCACCACCAAAAAAGAAAAGCCAGAAGTAAAGATGTGGCTCAAGTGGTAGAATGTTAGTCTTGAGCTAAAAGACAGCATTTAGGACCTGAATTCAAGCCCCAGTACCATCACAAAAGCAAATGAACAAATAAATAAATAAAACGGTGCAGTCCCTCAAAGCTAATTCAGGTAATACCTTCTCTATGAAGCTAGAACCCTGCAATTCCAAGTTCTCCAGCTCCACATAGGCTCCTCAGTATTCAGCAGCTATAGTCAGGTGCTAATACCTTTATTCTGAGAAACTGAAGAATTACAGTGTTCTAAAAAGGTCTGTATATAATAAGCACCAATTGGTGACTAATAAGTGAATCATTAAAGATTTATCCCAGGGTTTGAGACTGGTCCAAAAAAAAAAAAGAGGAAAAACCTTGCCATTTCCTTTCACTTTTACCAGCTGTATAGCAGTTACTTTTTTTTTTTTTTTTAACCAGTCCTGGGGCTTGGACTCGGCCTGAGTGCTGTCCCAGGCTCTTTTTGCTCAAAGCTAGCACTCTGCCACTTGAGCCACAGCACCACTTCTGGCTGTTTTCTATATTTATGTGGTGCTAAGGAATCGAACCCAGGGCTTCATGTATACGAGGCAAGCACTCTTGCCACTAGGCCATATTCCCAGCCCTGTGTAGCATTACTTTGCATTTGGATAGCACAGCAACATAATAACTTAAATACCAGTATCTTTGAAGGCTATTATATTTTCCAAAACTGAAATCTCAAGAAAGCCACACCGGTTGCTTTGTTGCCCATGCCTATACAATTAATTACTTGGTAGGCTGAGATCTGAGGATCAAGGTTCAAAGCCATCCTCTGCAGAACAGTCTGTGAGCCTCTTATCCCCAATTAATATTTTCAATTAACCAGCAAAAACAAAAACAAAAAAACAGGAATGAAGCTGTGCCTTATAAAGCACCAGCCTTGAGCAAAAAGCTAAGGAATAGCCTAAGGCCCTCAGTTTAATTGTGAGTACTGGCATATACACCACACACACACACACACACACACACACACACGAAAAGGAAGGAAAGCAGGGAGGGTGGGAGAGAGGAAAAAGAGAGAGAGAGAAGGAGGGAGGGTGGAGGAAGGGAAGGAAATATGTTTCTTAAAAAAATACCAAAAGAGAAGAATAAAAAAAAATACAAAAACTCTAAAAGAATGTTTTATCTCTTTATTTGGGCCAGCTTACTATCCTACCATAGACAATGTGCTTCCTCAGCTCCAAAGGAACTGTTTGTTCTAAAATTAGAAGAAATGAGTTTGGATTAAGAGCTCTCTCAAGTTCCTTCAATATCCAGCCTTCTCTAATCTTAAAATGACCATACACTTTCGGCTTTCCAGGATTTCAGTTGCTTTTTACACATAATGTCAAGGTACCATAATTATTAACAATGCTCAGTTATTTACAGAGTGGTCAGTCTGATTTTTTCCTGTTTCTCCTGTCTCCTCGTCTGTCATAGTGTTGCTTCATTCTTTCTGGAATAACTTAGCAGCTACTGTGACCTGCCTTCTCAAGTGGCTGCCACCACTGTCCCCAGTTAACCTTTCTCTTGGTGGCCAGTGTCCATGTGATTGGACTTAAAGCACTGGCTTTAAGTTAGAAAAGTACCACTTTCCTCACAAAGTAGAGCTCTAGCTCCTGTTAATTGGTGGAAGTTTTATGGTTTCTTTTGTTTTAATTTTATGTAGTTGTACAGAAAGGTTTCAGTTCAACAAGTTGAATTGAGTACAATGTATATTGACAAATGTTACCCAGGCGTTGTTCTCCTCCATCGTTCCTAATCCTACCCATACCCTCAAGTTCTATGATTCCACTGGAAATGTTACTGATAATAAATCGATCAAGTTTGTAGTTATATTTTATAAACCGTGTATGATACATATTATATAGATGACTGACATTTATTTCTAACTCTATAGTTTTATTTTGTTCACTTAACCACAGATGACCAGTATGTGTATTCATACATTATCATACTGTCCAAATATAAATCTGCTTCCTTTTCTCTGCAAAGCATTTCTGGATTCCTACTCTCCAGCCAGAAGTATCTTTGTCCTGATTGTACTTTTCATATGTATAGCACATATTTTCATTTTCATTTTTTTAATATTATACTTTTTCTCTTTCTACTTATATTTTACTTCAACTATGAATATTTACACTAGGTAGGTTGAACCAGAATATAAGGAACATATGTATAGCTGGGTGTCTTTACTTAAAATCAATCAATGGTAGATTGAAATTATTTGAATGACAAGGTTGTTTCTGGGGCTGGAGGTGTAGCTTAAATAATGCCTGCCTAGCAAGGGCAAGTATGGACCTGAGTTCAAACCCCAGTACCAGATGAGAAAAAAATTTTTTTAAAAAAACCTCTATACTGAACATATGCCAGCTATTCTTGTCATTATTCCCAAAACTACATAGTATAACAATTATTAGTGTAGCATCTACATTGAATTCACTATAATAAGTAACTGAGATATTATTTAAAATATAGAGGAGAATATGGGTAATGTTGTATGCAAAATATTAAGTCATTTAACCAGACTGGAGCATTTGTGGATTTTGATATCAGCAGGAAATTTTTAAAATAATCCCTTGTGAATGCCAAGGAAGACTGTAACTATAAAAAGTCTCATGGTTTACATGTGGAACCAGAGGCATCTGGGCCAACGGGTAGAATAATATGCTCAAGTCATCCTGTCTCTTGAGAAACAGAACATAGTGATTAAGAGCCTAATCACATGTATTGGTGCATGCCTGTAATCCTACCACTTAAGAGACTGAGGCAGAGTGATGACAAGTTCAAGGCCAGCCTGGACTAGATAATGGACTGCCTAAAAATAGATAAATAAAAATTAAAAAGCTGAGGTGCTGGTATGCTTGATGGCCTAAGTTCCTATCCCAGCTCTGCCACATACAAGTTAAGCTTTCATCAAGTTGTTTACACTACTGTGAATGTATTGTCTGAGTGTGGATTTATGACTACCTGCATTATAGGTTTACTGTGAGTTTAAATGAGACAACATGTACAAGTACTAGGAGTCTCTGACACTTAATATGTGCTGTGTATCAATTATTATTGTTCCCTATGGAGGCTAGTGACCAGGAAATGTCCTTTAAAAATATAAAAGCCACATACATATATCCCTATTTACATGAAGAACAACCACCTCTATATAATTAAATCACAATTGCAGCAGGGGGTTAAGAAAGCTAATTGATTTGAGTGAATAAATCAGAATTGTCTGTGGTTTTTACAAACCATTCATAAAAGTACCTGCATTGTCAGGCATCTGTCTTGCCTGTCATCCTACCTATTCAGGAGGCTGAGATCTAAAGATTGTGATTGGAAACCATCCTAGCCAGACAAATTCAAAAGACTCCAATTTCCAATTAATTCCCCCTCTCCCCACAGAAAGTCAGAAATGGAGCTGTGGATGAACTGGTAGAGCACTAGCCTTGAGTAAAAATGTTCAGGGACAGTATCCAGGCCCTGAGTTTAAGCCCCAGGACTGGAAAAAAATAAAAAATAAATTTTAAAAAAGAATATGCACCATCTTATTAGATAAAAAAAAACTGTTCACATGTAATGTGTGTTCCAAGGCACAGAGGTTTTTAGTTTGCTTATTCATTTTGTAATGATACTGTAGTTTGAACTCAGGGCCTATACTCTTATTTGTCTTGCACTCTACCATATGAATCTGGAATTCTTCTGATTAATTTGAAATGGAATCTTGCATTCTTTTAAAAAATATTTTATTGTAAAGGTGATTTATAGAGGGGTTACAGTTACATAAGTCAGGTAATTTGTATAATTTCTTTTCAACAGTGTTACCCACTCCCTCATTCTCTCTCACTTAGTTTCACCCCTCCTCAATCTCCTATCTCACCAAGTTTTATAATTCATTGCCAATGTAGTATCTAGTGAGTTTTACTTCTGGCAGACATTTTTGCCCAAGCTTCAGGCTTGCTTCAAGCTGGTTTTGACCCATAATCCTCTGATTTCAGCCTCCTGAGTAGCTAATATTATAACCCAACAGCACCTAGCAAGACAGAGTTTTCACTGAAGACATTCTGGCTTTTTGTAGTAAAGATGTAATTATATACTCAAGATCTATAATGCATACAAAATATGATTTACATCTTTTACATCTAGATTCCAGTTTATACTTGATCAAATATTGTTAACTACAATACCCTTTATGATTTAGAGTGAAAACTCAGAGCCAACCAAGACCAAAACTATATAGGTTTTCAAACTTGGCATCTCAGAACTAGAAATAACTGGAGGGCCATCATCACCTCAACCTTCCATGCTACCTACTTTTACATAGGAAAGACCCAATTTAAAATGATATTTGAAGAAAAGGCTCAGTGACTACAAATGTGTGAAATGACACCTATGTAGCTCAAACTATTCATCTGCAGAGAGAAAATTAATGAGGCTTCCAGACTTTATTATGGTTCCATGGCTTTATTAAAATCTTCACTTCACCCAGGCACTAGTGGCCTGTAATCCTAGATACTCAAGAGGCTGAGATCTGAGGACCAAGGCTCAAAATCAAAGGAGGTAGGAAAGTACTTGAGGCCCTTATCTCCAATTAACCATGAAAAAGCTTGATGGGGAAGTGTGACTTAAGTGGTAGAGTGTCAGCCTTCAGCAAAAAGGTTAAGGGACATCCAGGCTTTGAGTTCAAGCCCCAGTACTGTCACACACATAAAAAATAATCTTCCCGTCTCATAGATGAGAAACCTGGCCTCAATTGCTTGACGCCAATTGACCTGGCAAAGCTCTAACATCTACTCATTCTAAACCTACATCCTTCATCCTTGTCAATGGTGTTTGGAGACTTGTAACTCTATGAGTTAAAGCTCAGCCACATGTAGATTATACACTATATATAATTGCTTACTTGTTGTCATGGTCACCATAAACAGTTTCATGGTTAATTTTTAGAGGGAAAAGATCCATGTTTTTATATTCTTATTTAAATCTTCACATACTGATACTTGCTTTCTTCTTTCAGCAATGAACAGAAAAGGGTCAAATTTGTCCTTACAACCCCAGAGAATGGTCTTGGAGCCAGGCACTAGTGGCTCATGCCTGTAATCTTAACTACTCAAGAGGCTGAGATGTGATGATGGCAGTTCAAAGCCAGCCTGAACAGATGAATCTAAGAGGTGCTTATCATCATTAACCATTAAAAAGTGGGAAGTAGAGGTATGGCTCAAGTGATAGAGCACCAATCATGAGCAATAGCAATAGGTCCTCTTCAATTCAAGCTCTAGCATGGACTCACAAAAAGGTATGTTCATAGTGTAGAAGTAGGTCTGAAAGTTGGAAGTAGCAGGAGATAGATTGTAGTTTCAGTAAAAAAAAAAAAAAATAGGGCTGGGAATGTGGCTTAGTGGTAGAGTGCTTGCCTAGCATGCACAAAGCCCTAGGTTCGATTCCTCAGCACCACAAACAGAAAAAGTGAGAAGCTTCACTGTGGCTCAAGTGGCAGAGTGTTGGCCTTGAGCAAAAAGAAACCAGGGACAGTGCTTAGGCCCTGAGTCCAAGGCCCAGGACTGGCAAACATTTTTTTTTTTCAATATTGCTTTAACCTAATTCTATCAAGCTGAAGGTATTTAGAATAGTACAGATGGGACTTCGGGCCAAATAGGTTGTTAGATCACGTGAAATATAAGATTCTTGTAAGGAAGTCCAAAAAGCTGAAATCCTCGGTAGTATTATTGCTATTATTGACTAGGAAGAAGAAAATAGAAAGCCCAATTGAACCAGGTTTCACAACATTGAAGAAATTTTTATTGAAGACTCTTTTTTTTTCTTTTCTTTTTGCCAGTTCTAGAACTTGAACTCAGGGCTTGAGCACTGTCCCTGTCTTCTTTTTGCTCAAGGCTAGCACTCTGCCACTTGAGCCACAGCACCGATTCTGGCTGTTTTCTGTATATGTGATGCTGGGGAATTGAACCCAGGGCTTCACATATGCAAGGCAAGCACTCTTGCCACTAGGCCATATCCCCAACCCCCGATTCAAGACTCTTTTTTTTTTTTTTTTTGGCCAGTCCTGGGCCTTGGACTCAGGGCCTGAGCACTGTCCCTGGCTTCTTCCCGCTCAAGGCTAGCACTCTGCCACTTGAGCCACAGCGCCGCTTCTGGCCGTTTTCTGTATATGTGGTGCTGGGGAATCGAACCTAGGGCCTCGTGTATCCGAGGCAGGCACTCTTGCCACTAGGCTATATCCCCAGCCCTCAAGACTCTTGTAGAACAAAAAGTACATATGCTTCATCCATTTGTCCTGCCATCCAATATTCTCTATTCCTTCATATACCCAAGTATCTTTGCTCTTAACTAAGATTTTTTAAGGTAGTGTGCATTTGTTATACAAGGGACTCTTTTATTGTGACACTTCCATATATATGCATACAACGAACTCCATGAACCTCATGTCCTCTACCATTCTCCCTTATTATTATCCCTCCTCCTCCCCTTCTTAAAGCACTTTTAACAAGTTTCACTGTTTTATTTTCATATTTATATATAAAGTACTTGGACCATTTTTACCTCCATTGACCCTTTCTATCATTTACCTTCCCATTCTTGTTGATAAATACCCTACAAGAAAGCCTATTTTCCTTTTTAAATTTTAACTGTGCATAAATTGTACTAAGTTTTTACCACGGTATATCCAATACCTTACCAGGTTCATAGGGTTCATGCCTATGCTTAGCCATATGCCCTTCCTACTCAGGAGACAAGCTCTAATCACTCCTGATTTGTCTCTTTCAGTTCTCACATACACCAAGGAAGGAAAATGTAAGACAGAAGAGAAGAAATGAACTTTTTTGTGTGTTTGTTTTTGGTGCTAGTACTGGGGCTTAAACTCAGGGCCTGGGTGCTCTCCCTTAGCTTTTTTGCTCAAGGTTTGTGCTCTACCACTTAAGCCACAGTTTCATTTCTGGTTCTTTGGTGGCTGATGGGAGATAAGAGTCTCCTGGACTTTCCTGTCAGGGCTGCCTTAGAATAGTCAGATCTTAGTCTCCTGAGTAGCTAGGACTTCAACTCATCTTTGAGGGTGTGCCAGACATTGGGCTAGGGGCTTTGTAAATTTTATTTGTTTAATCTTTTTTTAGATGTATTTATTGTCAAAGTGATGTGCAGAGGGGTTACAGTTTCATATTTAAGGCACTGAGTACATTTCTTATCAAACTTGTTACACCCTCCCTCATTTTTCTCCCTCCTTCCTTCCTCCTCACCCTGTCATAAGTTGTACAGTTGGTTTACAGCATGTAGTTTTGTAAATATTGCTGTTGCACTGGTTACCCTTTGTCTCTCCATTTTGGTGTTCCCCTTCTCTTCCCTAGTTCCAATAAACATATATACCCAGTGTACTGAAATCAGTAACAGTGACATCAGGGGTAAAACCCTGGGGAAAAAAGACAAAAGAAAATTGCATAATTTCACATGGTACATTGAAAATAACAATGACAATAGTGTTTATTCTTTAGGACAACAAGATAGACAGCTAGTTTTACTCCCTATTTTGCTAACAGAAAGGTTTCTGGAGGTTAACTTGTCCAAAGGCATGTTCCTAAAGGGGTTAGTAGACTCCAAAAGCCCATCTTTCACCCCAGCACTTCCAGAGGAAAGCTTGTGTGAAAGGAGTTGTTTCTTTATGGAAATTCAAAATAATGTAGATTTCATAGTCTTTGTTTACTTAATTTGTGTCTGCTGTGAAAACCCTCTCCTATCAGGGAGTTCTTAGGAAAGAAAAAACAAACAGTGAGCTAATCCAGAAAGCTAACCACAGTGACCAGATAAAGCTCTCCAGCTTGCCTACTTGTAAACGAGAGAGAGAGAGAGAGAGAGAGAGAGAGAGAGAGAGAGAGAGAGAGAGAGACAGAGAGAGAGAGAAGAAAGAAAGAAGGAAGGAAAGAAGGACTAGAAAAGAGAAAAATGCCTTATTTCTACCTCTAAACATTTCCATGGAATCATTTAAAGCATTACCTGAGTAACATGTGTTAAGGAATTTCTTTCAATAACTGAGAGTCCCTACCTCAGTGGGTTTTTATTTTTCAGCTTGTTCTTTTCACGTGCATGCTTGGAACTAGTCACAGTGTTAGAATGGAGACCTTATTTATTCCCAGGGTGTTTCGGCATAAGCAGGAAATGCTGGGAGAGCTTCCCCCACACATAAGCGTCACAGACACCTCTCCCGAGGGTGCCAGCAGACCCCCCCTCAGTCTTTGCTGAGAAGATAACAGCCTGCCAGGTGGTGCTGGAGGTGACAGGGAAGGTGATAGGAGACAGCTGGGAAGAACACAGTGTTAGAGACCATGAGATACCATTCTAGCACAGGCACCAACTCAGGTTGTGATGTCAGAAAAGACAAAGTCCTACCAGGTCCCTGCTATCTGTCTCTGTTCTTTACACAGAGGTGGATGGGCTGATAGATGATGGTTAAGGAACCTAGTAAGGTAGACTGTGCATGATCATTCATTGGCTTAGACAGACATCTTCCTTCTTCCCTTCCTCAGTCCCTCTTTCCTTCTCCTTGTCCCTCCTTCTCCCTCTCCCTTCCCCTCTCTCTTCCTTTCTTCTTTTGTGCAGGCACTGGGGCTTGAACTCAGCCTTGATGAGGTCCCTTAGTTTTCCTGTTCAAGGCTGGTCCTCTTCTACTTGAGACACATGTTTATAGCCATGTTTCGGCTGGTTAGAGATAAGAGTTTCACAGACATTTCTGCCTAGGATCGTTTTGAATGGTGGTCCTCTTGAGCCTCTTGAGTAGCTAGGATTAAAGGCATGGGCCACCAGCATCTGGCTGGGACTTCATTTCTTTAGAACTGGATGTAAAAATATAACTTTTGGACCTGCTTCCTGCCTTGGATTAGTGTCTACGATGAAGCTTATGGGTCTATGAATTAACTACTGGGTGGATTACCTAATTTAAGAATCCTACCTCAGAAACAAAACTGATTCATCTTTTTAAACATAATAACATATTTCTTGAGAATAAGTAGAGTCAACTGGAAAGTACCTAGAATCAGACCAAGTGCTATGAGGAGACTATGCACTTAACATTGAGAATGGGGCTCCTCTGCCCTTCCCAATCTAGCAATCGAAGTAGATTCCAGAACTCAGTCTCAAAATGACCAAAGGCCCAGGCTAATCTCAGCACTTCTATGTATTGGTTTCAGAACAGGGCTTCCTTGCCTGAGACTCTTTTAAGTCACAGTTGGAAAAGGATCACTGGTCTCCAGTACTCAGAAAACATTTTTATTGTACTTTCTGACAGAGTCTAGTACATTCTCATGTTGGGGCCAGAAATTTCTTCTAGAACATCATCAATTGTTTTCTTCTTGCTCCTTTCCTTTTTCCTTTTTCCTTTCTTTCTTCCTTCCTTCCTTCCCTCCCTCCCTCCCTCCCTCCCTCCCTCCCTCCCTCCCTCCCTCCCTCCCTCCCTCCCTTCCTTCCTTCCTTCCTTCCTTCCTTCCTTCCTTCCTTCCTTCCTTCCTTCCTTCCTTCCTTCCTTCCTTCCTTCCTTCCTTCCTTCCTTCCTTCCTTCCTTTTCCTGTCCTAGGGCTTTAACTCAGGCCCTGAGCACTGTCCCTGAGCTTCTTTTGCTCATGACTAGCACTCTACCTCTTGAGCTACAGCGCCATCTCTGGATTTTTCTGTTTATATGATGCTGGGGAATTAATTGAACCCAAGGCTTCATGCATGCTAGGCGAGCATTCTACCACTAAGCCACATTCCCAGTCCTCTTGCTTCAATTTTTCTAACAAGTGGACATTTGGCAGCAACCTATCATTCCTGAAGATCAAATAGAAAGATACCGTGACTGTCAGCCCTTTGTGACTTTCAGTCATCCATTTGCAACAAGCTTCCTAAGGGAGAAATTATCTCCCTCAGAACTGCTGGCTTAAAGCAATAGACACAAGTTCAGATTATATCATGTGGAAAGGGACTATGTCAAAGTGATGTTAGAGTTCACTTTGGAGAGCAACAGAATAAGCTTAGAAAAGAGACAAGATATACTCTCAAGAACAGTGTGGTCCATTTGATCTGAACTGCAAATGCTCCTCCATCTGTACTTTATTTGTGGAAAATTCAAATCCTGGGAACAGTAGGGTTTGGTCAAACTCAAGTAATGTGGTTCTGACTCAGTGAACTTACCAAGTCTGCTCTTTTTCCTCTAAAGTGAGAACCATAAAGCCTCTGTGCACATATGAGATTCACTGGCTCATATCCTACTAGTGCCTCGCACAGGTGAGTGTCTTACCCTCTACTTCCAGAAGAGATATACAGGTATCCTCCAGAAGACTATTTCATAAAGGTAAACAAATAATCCTGCCATCAAAGCCAGTTGTGCCTTCCAGCCTGTCAATGCCGTATGGAGCTTCATCCTTTTAGAAACTTCACTAAAACATACCAGTATCACTTAATGAACTTTTTAATTGGCTCTTTAAAATAGTAGTGCAATCAGACTCCTAATTTGATTCATGCACAAAAATCTCCAGAAAGGCTGAAAGGAAAAATGTGAATCACAGTTTAAATAGATGCTTTTCAACTGCTAGAGAAGACAAACAGATGTATTAATTAGCACATACTTTAGGGCATGTTATATACTTATATGGAAGAAAGTGAAAAGAATATCATCTCACCAGAGGCAATAAACACTTGAGCTCTGAACCCAGAAGCAAGATGGCGTTTTAATCAAAGTAATGCCTGTTCTGAGAAGAATGAATCAGATCAGGGGTCAGAGAACTTAAACAGCCAGAGAAGTAATCTGTGAATATGTGACAATAAACTCTTATCTAAGTTGCTGGCATATAAGACCTAGAGCACAGGCTTGTTAATGTGGGAGAAACCTTTTAACAGATACATGTGAAAGAATCCAGCCATCATAGGATGTGTGTGTGTGTGTGTGTGTGTGTGTGTGTGTGTGTATAAGATTAATTGGAGATAAGAGTCTCATGGGACATTCCTGCATAGGTTGGCTTTAAACTTCAATCCTCAGATCTCATCTTCCTGTGTAGTTGGGATTACAGGCACGAGCTGTTGGCACCTGGCCAGATAAATACTTTTTTTTTGCCAGTCCTGGGCTTGGACTCAGGGCCTGAGCACTGTCCCTGGCTTCTTTTTGCTCAAGGCTAGCACTCTGCCACTTGAGCCACAGCGCCACTTCTGGTCGTTTTCCATATATGTGGTTGGTGCTGGGGAATCGAACCCAGAGCTTCATGTATAAGAAGCAAGCACTCTTGCCACTAGACCATATTCCCAGCCCCCAGATAAATACTTTTTAAGTCATCTTAAGAAACAGTACAATTATGCACCTTTATTCCCCAAACTAGGAACATTTATACCTCCAAAATTTTATATCCCCAAATAAGAAAGTTTGGACAGAGAATTCTTTGACTGTATAGAATTTTGCTTAGTAGGTTCTAGAGATAGCAAAGAGATAGCAGGGATAGATTCTCAACCCGATGTCATTTGAAGGAATCACATGCATGCAGACATGGCTTTAATGAAGGAGAATTTCTTTTTATTTTGTTAATTTGGTAAATTAATCAGGATTCTGAATAGAAAGATGAGAGGATATGTTTCCTTCAAATGCTTTCTTTGATATCCATCCTCACTCATTTGAGTGGTTATTGGACTTCAGATATTAGAGACAAGATTTTGTTTTATACCCCCCACCCCGCAATAATGCTTGTCTAGCACATAGAATATTCTCAGTATGTGCTCATTGAATAAATGAATCATGAAACCTGGTGCTGGTGGCGCATTCCTAAAATCCTAGCTTCTCAGGAGACAGTGATCTAAGGAGTGTGGTTTGAAGCCAGCCTGGGCAGGAGTCCACAAGATTCTGATTTCCAACTAACCACCAAATAACTAGATGTGAAAGTGTGGCTCAAGTGGTAGGGTGCCAGCTTTGAGTGGAAAAACCTGAAACAACAGTGCCCAGGTCCTGAGGACAAACCCCAGGACTGGCAAAAAAAATGAATGAATGAATGAATGAATGAATGCATCATAAGACAGAATAAAGGAGACACAGGGCTTTGCCTCTCCCATGTCACTCTAGTCAAAGCTATATGTACCTATCAAGCAAAGTCATCTCCCTGGGACGTCCCTGTAAGAAAAAGAGGTAAGATTTTTGCCACATAGGGGATTATAAATAAGTTCAATTTATATGCCTACCTACCTAACTTCTCTGGGCTCTATATGCAGACTTATTCTTTGGTCAGATTGTATGTATGTAGTATGGGCAGCCAGGAACCTGACTAGTGGAAAACAACTTGGTCATTTTGAATTTTCTGTGTATTTGGTATTCTATTTGTCTTACTTACCTAATAATCTGTTGTGTCTACATTTTTTCTTATAGAAAAAGAGGAAATGACTTGTAAAAGAATGTCATGAACAAAATGCAAAAGGTGTGAGTCATGGCCTGCCCTTTAGTGTAGATACAGTCTTCCCCTCCAGGCAGTTCCATGGAAAAGTTATATTTATTGAGTGCATAGGTAAAGCTAGCAGAGGACATTGTCCTGTGCCTGGATTTCCAATTGCAGGCTGCTGGAGCTTAAGCTTTCATTACTAAGAGCCACCTAAGATGCGTATTTTGGAAACAACTTTGAGCCCCACCCTAAAATGGATGATTCAAAATCCTAAGAATGGGACTTGGGAGAAATATTTATTCCCAAAAATTTTTCCAAGATGATTCTTATGAGAAGCCAGGATTGGAAAGCACTGATTTTGAGAGCTGAATCATAGTCCCGAAGTGTCTGCATGGGGTGAAACAAATAAGAAAAAAATTACAGAAAAAAAAATGTTAATTCCTCAACTGAAAAATAACAAGAATTGGGAAAATCTTGGCTGCTATCAGTATATGTAATAAAGTTGCTTTGTACCAGCCAAGAAGCTCAGGATGAACCAATTGTCAAACATGGCTTATTCAGACAACTACAGTGGTGTTGGACTGAATGTGGAGGAATGCAATGTCCAGAACAAGAAAACTCTGCCTTCCCTATTCTGTATTCTCAGGAGACAACTGGCTTACATTCCTGATTTAATAGGAGAAAATGTTATTTTTAGGAGTCATATCTAGTAGCAGTGGTAGTAGCAATACTATTTTATGCAGCACTTCATCACTTATAAGTTTTCTATGTCCAACATTTTATTTACTGGAAATAAACCCTTCAATTCAGCTGTGTTGATAGAATTTAGACTGTTAGTGAACACACAACTCAGACCTAGTTTTTTTAGTCTCTGACTGGAATTTTGGAGAATGTAGAAGCCAGAAGAATAAGGCTGTTGTAAGCCATGCCATCGGAAGAACTAGAATCCCTTGTCTGACTGCAAATTTAATAAGGCCATGCCAGAATCTTTTCTTCTTAGAGGTGAGAACAGACTTGTCATGGGAGTACTCATATAGCGGAACATGACCAATAGTAATGGTTACAGAAAGACAAAACTTAGCTCATATCTTGACCAACATAGTTCTTAAAAGTTGCAGTTCTCTAAAGACATCTAAACATAATAGGCTACCTTCAAGTACATTCTGAAAACTATTTACCAGGAGTGCCCAAGGAGGTTTTGTATTGGTATCCTCAAAGGTCGTAAAAGGGACTGAGTTCTAGTGGAACTCCAGCTACACAATATTTTCATAATAATGGCTGATAGAACAGACAGAGTTTGTAAAGGAGAAGGTCTCAGGCATGGAAAGCTCCCTTTCTGTACCCAAGTGCCACCAGCCTCACTCTTTTGCCCTTTGCCCTTTATTGGAGGACCTCATGCCTTATTCTGAGCTAGAATATTTGGAATATTCTTTATGCTTCTTTGACTCCTAGCCTCTGTCCATTTACATTTCAGGAGCCCTGGTTTGGAAAAAGAACCACAAAACTCCAGTTAAGAACCTACTTTGAAAACATTTCAAGGTCACTTGGCCTGAATGTGTGAGTTAAATCACAAACATCACTAAATATTGGAGTCATAAAATAATCTCAGGCTGTCTGACATGTGGGCAAGCCCTTTTATTTTACTGATAGGAGACTGCTTAAGGTCACAAAAGTGAAAGATGGAGACTGTAGCTCAGCCCTGCATCCATCACTCATTATGATATTCCATGGGTTGCACGTTTTACTTCCTGTTTTCCACTAAGGACCTGATCTTTCTATCTCTTCCCCTAGGGCAATTACTTTTTGCCTTGAGAGGCAAAGAGGCCAGAGCTGAACTCACAGAGGCCAACTTTGCTGTGAACAATGACACCTTATTTGAGAGCCTGGCTTGTAAAGGTGTTTATTACTACCATGGCTTGAAGTAAAGAATATTCCAGGTACACAGCACAATGTAGGTGTTTATACACTGTGTTTATATCATTGAGGTTTCCACATAATGTCACTAGCCATCATTCTACATGTTAGTCTCTCTCTCATTTATTTTCCTTTATGTATTTATATGCTTGAGACCAGAAAAAAGCAGAATTTAGAGTAGAATAGAATTTATTTTTGTAGTAGTGGAGAGGTTTTTATTTAAAAAAACATTAAAGTGATAAACAGCAACTGATAATTTTATTTCCTCTTCCTTGTCTGTTTTTCTCATAAATATTTCAGTTTAAGACTATAGGTCTTTGTTGACTGAAGTTTGAATGTCCTCAGCCTAAGACCATATATATATATGTATATATGTATATATATGCATATATATAGTTCAAGGTTATTTCATTTATTTTTTCATCTTCTTTGCTAATCAGAACAAAACTGAGCTTTCAGAACTGTTTCTTTATGAAAGTCTGTACTCAAATCCAATGTAAAATACTTCTTAAGTCTGAGTAACACACTCATTTGTCCTAAAGTTGTTATTTCTGAAAGGTCTAGCATTTACAGTAACAAAGACAAGGTTACCAAATGCCTGTCCATTATGTCTTCAAATTCTCCTTTTGGACTGCTTACCACTCTGAAAAATTTTCCTTCTCCACTGGAATTTTCCATGCATACTCTATACAAAGATGAATTTTGCTAGTGAGGAAGTCTGAATATTCCATTTACAGTTTTTTCTTCTTTAATCAGGACGCTGCCATTTGTAGCAAGAAAAAAAAATTCCCCAAACCAGAAGACCTAACTTCCCAATATCTAATTGGCCTAAGAGGTGACTCTCCAGGGTGAGAACTGATTTCCCCAAATATATTTCAGACAAAAGCCATTTGGGAACTAGTGATGTCACCTCTTGAGAGCACAGAATGAATGTGAGCAAAGGCCCCCTTTTACATCTTATGTTTATAGTCTCTGAGCCTAGAGCAAGTGCCTTAGCTCCTGCTACCCACATGGGGGAGAAGAACATTGCTATATAACCCATCAGGTTTTTGCTTTTTTGTGTGTAATAAATGACTTTCTGAATCTAAGTCATGGCTAATGGCATCCCTGACAACAGAAGAGCTCAAACACAGTTGGGAGGCGGTGAGAGTATGTATAGCACTACAGGAAAAAGAGAGGACATCTGATCTGGACATGACTAATGGTGAAGTAAAGGAGGACAAAGCTGGCCTGTACAAGAGGATCCCACAAACATCAGGCTAAGGAGACATCAGAAAGCTGTGATCTCCAGTTCTCAAATAAAGAAATGGAATTCATATCTGAAGAGGGCGAGGAGGGAGGAAGTTGTAAAGCATTGTTTTGGAAATAATCCATATGACAACTGAGGAAAGCCTGGTGTCAGCCTGAAAAGCTGTGGGGTTCCAGCTTAGTCTCAGTGTGCAAGGAACTTGCTGATTGTTACAGGCAGGGAGCTTACTCTCTCATGCTAAATTGCCCTATTGTTTAGGCAAAGAAGCAGTGCTGGGTTGTTAGATTTTCTTCTCTGGCTGTGACAGTCAGTGTTTTCTGATTTGTGAATATTCTCCTTAGTGCTTAGCAAGGAATGAAAAGATTATACTGAATTGTAATTTTAAAAAAGAATGAAAAGGAGCCCTTATGACGGAGTCAAATACCATTTCTAGTAATTTCTGGCAAATGTTTTGTAACAGAAGCAGCTTGCTTACCCTTTATGGAATATTGGTAGGAAAGAGGGTACAGATTGTAAGCAGGAAGACACAATCTTCCTGTCTCCTGGACAGAAATATCTGTCAGGAAGATGTTGAATATCTTTGAATGTCTGATATGAAAAGGAAATAGGGGAGATGGCATTTTAAGTTAAGTTTATTCATTCTATAACCATATGCCAAGTGTCTGTTGCAAGCCTGTGCATGTGAATCCCACCTGACTTGGGTCTTTAAGAAGTAATAATGTAGTATAGGAGAAAGGCAAGTAATAAAATTATACTGTACAAGACCTAATCAAATAAGAGGTAGAAAAATGAATGATTGGCTCCAACTGGACAGATAAAGAAAGGCTTCATACAGGATGACATATGAACTGTCTCATAAAAGATGAGTAAGGTATAGCTGGAGAACCAGAAAGGGGACCCTCCAGGCTTATCAGGCCATCCCCTTTCAGTATGTTGGCCTGGTTCTGTGTCCCTTCACTTTCACTCAGTATTGCTAGGCAGTATGACTCACAGCCAAATGGGCAAGCAGGATTCCTAGTTGCTCAATGTTTTATTATTAGCAGTTAGATGATACCCCACATGGGGCTAATGCATTCTAGAATGTATTTTATTAGCTGTTTCTGGCAATTATTTTGAGGCATATTTGTTACCCCCATTTTTTTAACATGGAAATCTTGAAACCTGGAGAAATGAAGGCAAAGTCAGAGAGTGTTGGAATGTATGTCACTGGAATGTATATACTTCCAGGCCTCGAGCCTTCACTTGTTCTCCTTGTCTCTATCTAAATAAGTACTAAGTCCTAAAGTGTCTTCACTTAACAACCTTGAGAAATGGAGCTTGTAGGTGTGAGAGGTAAGGAGCACATTAACCTACACATCAAAGAACTTTACTGTGTATACACCACAGATAAAAAAGGAATATAGAAGCTGGGTGCTGGTGGCTTATGTTTGTAATCCTACCTACATAGGAGGCTGAGATATGAAAATCAAGGTTTGAAGCCAGTCTGGGCAGGAAAGTTCATGACATTCTTATCTCCAATTAATCAGCAAAGTGTTGAAAGTAGAATTATAGCTTAAGAGGTAGAAAGAGTCTTGAGAAAAAAAATGGTAAGAGAGAGTGCCATGGCCTGAGTTCAAACCCCAGTATCAGCACAGGGGAAAAACAAAAGCAAGAACAAACAAACAAAAATCCTCCAAGAATATAGAAATCCAGGAATCCAGTAAATGGTTTAAACATCTAGAATCACTTAAATAATCCTTATAAACATTAACATGGTCTTTACACTGTGATATGCATTTGTGATATGCATCTTTTGAGCCATGGATATATAATACATCCTTCCTTGATTAAAAACTAGAATGGAATGAGGGAGGAGGTAACAAACAGTACAAGAAATGTATCCAATGCCTAACGTATGAAACTGTAACCTCTCTGTACATCACTTTGACAATAAATAAGAAAAAAAAATTAGAATGGCTTGAGGCAGAAGAATGTGATCCAGGCGTGGCCTTTTGAGACCTGATTCTAGTGCTATGAACTGGGGATGGAATCTTGAATAGGATTTTTTGTTGTTGTTGGTCCAAGATCAGAACTTGAACTCAGTATCTAATGCTTTTGCTCATTATCAAGCACTACCTAAGCCACACTTCCAACCCTTTGAATGGAATGTTGAGTCCTTCTCCATGTGGGGCAAGGAACCACTGGGGAGCTGGAGTTGTGGTCAGTTCATAGATATTCAAAGTTTTTCTTCTCCTGGGTCAGATGACAGCAGGTAGCCTGTGGATTGGTGGACACAGAGACAGATACTATGTGAGCTGGTTTTTACAGCACCTGAGGATTGTAGGTATCAGAACCATCAGAATGAATGACTACTGTCGGCATTATATGGCACCGTAGTAGGCATTCAGCAGACATCTGGTACAGAAATACATTAACTTCCTAGCTAGGATGCGTCTCCATGGTGAGAAGCAAAAACCTGAAAAGTAGTGATAGAAGAGTGTTCCTCAAAGCATGTATTCTTGCAAAATGTCCTTGTCCTGGCTCCTAAAACCTGTGGGAATATTAAGCTACATGGGAGAATGAAACTAAGAATGAAGATGCAATTAATTTGCTAATAAACTGACTTTAAAATAGGAAGATTATTCAGGATTAACTGGATAGGCCCATTATTATCCTAAGGTAAAGTGAGAGCCAGGGAGATAACAATGTATGATACACTGCTTTGGAGCTGTTGGCTTTGAAGAGAAGAGAGCTAGAATTCAAGAAATGTAGGCAGGCAACTTCTAGAAGATGGATAAAAGAAAAAAGCAAACTGGGAAAGCAATTTCCTCAACAGCCTCCAGAAAGAAACGCACCCTGCTGATACCTTGATCTTAGCTCAGTGAGATCCCTGTCATATCTCTGTTGTAAGATTAAAACAAACCATGTTGTGTTAAGCCTCAAAATTCATAGCAATTTGTCAGAGCAGCCATTAGAAACTAATATAATCACCTAAAAGACATCTGAGGTAACCAACCTAAGGTAGCTAGATATTGTTCCATAGATGGGGGCTCAGACTGACTCTTGTTGGTGTGATATCCATTAAAAATGCTACTTCCTGGGGCAAAGAGAGCTGCTGGAGCTTTTACCACTGCATCTACAGTCTGACTGGAAGACAAGATGAGACAAATGGGGGGGGGGGTGGGAGTGCATATCAGAAACCAGAAACCAGTGGCACATGCCTGTAATCCTAGCTACTCAGGAAGCTGAGATGTAAGGATCATGGTTCAATAACTCTTATTTTCAAATTACCAAAAAGCTGGAAGTGGAGGTGTGGTTCAAGTGGTAAATGGCCAGCCTTAAGTGAAAAGCTAGATGTCCTGAATTCAAGCTGGAGGCAGAAGAGGAAGAGAGAGAGAGGGGAGGAAGAGAGAGAGAGAAAGAGAGAGAGAGAGATCCTATGAAGAGTTTCTGAAAGTCACTATCTACTGACTTCTTACTACTAGGGCTTGTTCATAGGAGCTCACCAACTACAGGAAAAGCTAGCAAATTCAGAGTTTTAATTGGTTCATTTTATAATTACTGAAGAGGAGAGTTATGATAGTTGGATAACAACTAATATCCTCTAGCACAAAGATGATGGATTCCTCTTTTTTTGCTTAACAGTACATATATTTGTATATACATATATATAGCTATTATTAAGGTGTTGTACAGAGGGGTTACCATTTCACAAGTCAGGTAATGAATACAATTCTGTTTGGACAATGTCACTCTTTCCTTTGCTTTCCCCCAACAGTGCCTTTTAAAACAAAATTATGATTTTAAAAATAAAAAAATCACAAATGATGAGCTCTTAACATCTGTCAGTTGTACAAGGGAGTGGTATTTTGACATATCTAGATATGCTTGGTCAGTCACCCACTCTAGAATTCTCCTTCATCCTCCCTCCTGCTTCCCAAAACAATCTCAGTAGGCCTCACTGTTTTACTTCCATGTGTATAATGAACTATTTTGGCCATATTTCCCCTCCTATTACCCCTCTCTCTAGTGTCTTCACCCTAGATAGTACACATTTTACTTCCTTCTTTTCATTTATTTTTCAAGTGTATGCTAACTGTTTAAAAGGGTTTTGCTTTGGTATTCCACACATGTGTACACTGTATTTTAACCAGATTGAGCCTCTTTCTATTTATTTTCTCTTTCTCCGATCCCTATATTCCCTATTATCCAATACCTTTCAGTGAGTTTCACCATGCCTTGTGGGTATATAAATACAGTGAATTTCAGTTCACACTGTGACATTGTCCTTTAATCTTTCCTTCTTTCAATCCCCTCACACATTTTTTAACAATTAAAATCATGTTAAACATGTTTTATGTGTGACTTTTGTCCTACTGGACTGATTTACGTTAACATATGGTCTCTGTTAGGTTTGCCCTGGAAAACAGCCCCTCCCCCTTTCTTTACCTGCCTGAAACCACTAATCACCCAACTATCAACCACCTGACTGAGTCAGCAAAGGACCTCAGAGTACTCAGTCAAGAAAAGTATAAGATCCAGCCCAACTAGCCACGTCATCCAATTTTTAATTTTCTGCCCTGAAACCTTCCTTCTGCCGTTTGTGTGCCATCTAACTTTCTTCATATTGCTCAGCTTCTGCCTTGTAAAATTTATTTCAGATTTTATCCAAGGACATATATATATGTTCACCACCAAGGAACAGTTGCTGCTTGCTGCTTTCTCCAAAACCAGACAAGAACTCAGCCTTTTATCCCTAATGTCGCTGCCCCTTGCCAGCAGGAAGTAGCCAAAGAGAATCATTGCTCATTTATAACTACCAAAAGCCTAGAATGTTAGGTCTGCCCTGGACAACAGCCCATCCCCCCTTCTTTACCTGCCTAAACCCAGTAATAACCTGACTGTCAACCACCTGAATGTGACTCAGCAAAGGACTCCAGACTCGGAGGTCACTTCCTCATCCACTGAGGTCACATTCTGGACCGTCCTGGTCACACCTTTCATGGAAAGTGGACAGTGTGGGGCTCCGAGATGAATTCCCTATCCGCTGTGGTCCTGCCTCCTGCCTTTCCCTATATAGTCCAGCCCAACATGAGTCCTGTTCTCTTTTCTCTCTTTTTCTCTCCTTCCTTCCCTTCTGTCTCCATCTTGAGCGGCCTGGAAGTTTACTCTCTCCAATAAATTCTTTTCTGCCTGAACCATGTGGTGGGTTTCCTTTCTGGTGAACTTTACAGTCTCCAGTTCCATGCATTTCCCTGTAAATAACATAATTTCTTTTCTTTCTTTCTTTTTTTTTTTTTTTTGGTCAGTGGTAGGGTCTGAGCTCAGGGACTGGGTGCTGTCCCTGAGCTTTTTTGCTCCAGGGTAGTTCTCTTCCACTTTGAGCCACAGCTCCACTTCTGGTTTTTTAGTGGTTAATTGGAGACACAAATCTCATAGATGTTCTTGCCTGGGCTGGCTCTGAACTGCTCTCCTCAGATCTCAGCCTCCTGAGTAGCTAGGATTACAGGCAGGAGCCACCAGAGTCTGGTGATTTCATTTTTCTTTATGGTTGAACAATTCTCTATTGGTTATACATAAGACAGTTTCTGGAGGCACTCATCAGCTGTAGGACATCAATAATTCACAGTGCCTATTATATCAATTATATATTATTTCATTCTTCTTATTACCATTTCCCTGACTTCTCTTTTTCCTTTCCTTTTCTTTTCTTTCTTTTTTTTCAACAAGTTCTCCACATGTAACTCAGGCAGCTTTGGAACTTGAGATCCTCCTGCCTTAGTCAATGCTAGGATCAATAAGCATGTGGGTCCATACCTTGCTTTTTCCTTTTGTTTTGTATTCTGGTAGCTGCCCAATGACTTACCTTTCTCCCTTCCTCCTTCTCCTTGTAGCGCTGCCTACCTAATCTTTCTACAATATAGCTGATAATCCTACCACCTAGAAAACGTCGGTGTCTCTCCCACTACTTCAGAATACAATGCATCTCTGCCCTTTCCTGAGGGGCTGCATTTGTTCCCATTATGCCCTTTAAGTGGAATTTATTTCAAATCAGATCATTCAATAGCCAAACCATACACAACCGTTAATATTAAGCACAGTTGCTGCTTTATCCCCAAAACATTTGATGCTCTTCCCCATGTATCCAAGGGAAAAACAAATTAAATTTCCTCTTTGTTACTTAAAACCTTCTAGAACTTTGTCTAGTTCTATGTACTTATTTACACAATCATTGGATAAAGTATGTTCTCAATTGTATAAATTTCATAAGTATTTTAACAACATTTTTAGTCAGTCTTTTGTGATCAGGATAAAATACCTGGCATATTACACATACTTCATAAAAATGTACTAAGTGAGTCAGGTACCAGCTCATGCCTGTAATCCTAGCTACTCATGAGGCTGAGATCTAAGGATCAAGGTTTGAAACTAGCCCACGCAGACAAGCCTAAGAGACTCATTTCCAGTTAACCAACAAAAAAGTTGGAACTTGACATATGGCTCAAGTGGTAGATGCTAATATTGAGAGAAAAAGATGAATAAGAGTGTGATGCCCTATGTATAAGCCCAAATACTGGTAGAAAGAAGCAGAAAAAGCAGACACAAAAAAAGGAGGAGAAGGAAGAGAAGGAGGAAGAGAAAGAGGAAGAGGAGGAGAAAGGAAGCAGAGAAAGAGAAAAAAGTTCATGTAGGAATTTCTGTAGAAGGTCATGTAATTTATGGAGATGCTCAGCATTTTGGGGGGAGGTTGCCTGATTTCAAGAGTACTCTCTCTTACTCTCATCTCTTCTGTCCTGCCTCTAATGAGGAATAGGTCATTTTCTGTCTTGTTTTGAAGTAGATAGTGGTATGCATTTCTCAGCCCATGAACATTAGCTCTTTTGTTTTTTTTTGTGCCCCTTCCATCCAGAAGATACCAGTTTGACAATGAAGAAATGCCCATGAAGTGTTATTTCGTAATCTTTTAATGACACCTTGGGGTAAGGAATGAGTCTAACCAACACACATGGTTAACCTGAAGATGTCGTCTCCAAACTCTGCCTTTATCGGGCCTGATTGTCCCAGGACTAACTTAAGGGAATTATGGGAACTGATTGAAAAGACACATTTCAAGAGGTATAAAACAGGATTTCAGGAAGCAGCACAGACAAGCTTTTGACTACAGAAGGTCAGATACTCATAATTTTGTCTCTTAGCTATAGGATAAACATCTCACACAATCAGCAGTTTTTCACAGGAACAAATCGTTCTCCATACATTGAATCATAGTTTTCATGGGGACTCCCACCATTTCTTTTGGACACAGGGTCCTGCCATGTAAGTTGGAACTCACCGTGCTTTCACATCTGTCTCCAAATTGCTGGGGCAGACTCTTGAAGAACTCTCTTAAGTATTGGATTGTATCTAATTCATCTCCATATTTCTATGCCTCTGATACCTCATTCTCTGGGCACATCATGTAGTTAGGAAGTGAATAACAAATGAACTAAAATGCTACAGAGAATTATGCATTATAAATTTAGGAAACACTATTGTCTTCTTTTTTGCTTAGAACACATTTAGCTTTGGAATCTTTAGGCAGTCCAACTCTAGCCTCTGTTAAAGAGAGATATTTTGATAAAGAAAATGCTCATTTATTATTATTATTATTTTGCCAGTCCTGGTGCTTGAACTCAGGGCCTGAGTACTGTTCCTGAGCTTCTTTTTGCTCAAGGCTAGCACTCTACCACTTGAGCCACAGCACCACTTCCGGCATTTTCTGTTTATGTGGTGCTGAGGACTCAAACCCAGGGCTTCATGCATGCTAGGCAAGCATTCCACAGCTATGCCACATTCCCAGCTCTTACTTTTTTTAAACTAAAGTTTCAAAACAAGGGCCAAGCATTTCAAAGAACAAGCAGATGGATCCTGCAGGTAGCATTCACTGACTAACTTAGATGCTTTTAACTGTGGAGCTAAAATTGGTGCTAGGGGCTAATGTCTTGCCTCGTTAGAAAGAATTTCTCTTTCTAAGATATGTTCAGGGAAAGAAAAAAGAAACAAGGGGGAGAAAAAAAAAAAGACAGCCACTAGCTTGCTCCCTGCCAGGAGACTTTCTAAAGATCAAGAATGCTGTTGAAAACTGGACTGGTCTGTCTCACCTTTTATCTCTTTATTACTACTCTGTACTCCCTGGCTAAGTATCAAGCTTCATTTCCTATTAGGACCTTTCCAAAGAAATAAACTTGCCCCCCATCCCCTTTCCTTCCCCTTAGCTTCTAAAGGCAATTCTGATCTCTTCAACTAGAATTAGCAGATCAGGCCGCCACCACTTCTTTCCCTCTGGCAGCTCCAAGGAGGAGAGGACAGGTGACCTGCCTCTCTGTGAGTGCTTTGCTCAAATTAGCATCACAGAGAGTGCTGAGGCTGGTTCTGGCAGGCAGTGGCAGTGAGGATAATGGAGTGGGCATGTTAGGAAGGAAGAAATGGTCCCCAGGTTAATCTACAGGAAAGAAGGCAGAGGACACAAAACTAACAAGTTGAATTGAAAGATCACCCTAAACTCTCTAGCAGCCTGGGTACAGTGCCATTGTCTGATTTGAGAGAAACTGGTTTGGGAAGAAACATTGTTCCTAGTTTTCTTCAAAGAGGGTGAATAGCATTTATCCCATCCTGTAGGACAAAGCATAATTGTCATGTTCTTTGTGCTTCTTACTGTTGAAAGAACACAATTCAGAGTTGCTTTGCTATTGATGCATTGATATCAACTTCATTTTGTTTTCTTCAGGAAATAATAGTGAATTAAAAGGCAATTCAAGGCCTGCCAGGAGAACTGTGATTATCTGCTGTAAAAGCACTAACCACTCCATGAACATCACTATTCACACTAGTAAAACACTGGAGTGAAATTCTAGGTCCAGAATGGCTGATCTTTCTCTTTTGAATCACTGGCAAGCAGAAGAGACATCTAGTTTTAAGCTATGATTTAAGAAACTAGGAGTAGTGGCAAATGTCTAATCTCACCACTCAGGCAGAGGAAAGAGGAATGTGCATTCAAGGCCAGCCTTGGCTACTTGGCTACATAGCACAACCCTGTCTCAATAAACCAACAAAGGATGAGGAGGAGGCAGAGTTGGAGGGGAAGGAGGAAGAAGGGGGAGAGAAGGAGAAGGAGGAAAAGTAGGAAGAGGAGGAAATAATATAAACCTTGGTTTAAACTCTAGATAAGGAAGAAGTGTAGGGAAGGCTACATTAACAACAGCTATCTCCTCTTCCTATGGAGACATAGATGCTTAGGGATAAGAGCACAGGTTCCCTACTAGACTTGTCACAAAAAGTCTTCCTTGGGTGTCTCTACAAAAATGATGCCTATGGCAGACATTGGGCTATGGAGATGGGTTCATACTACTCAGGTGAATCATCATCTCTCCAGGAGAGGAAGTCACAGTAGCTCAAAGAGCTCTCTCTTACTTTCACCCCATCTGTGGATATATGCAAAGTCCACACATGGCAAAACAAAGGAAAAGAGCCCAACATGGCCTCTTAAAAGTTTTGATAAGTAAAAGAAGCCAGATATGAACGATCACACACCGTATAATTCCATGTGTTTGAGATATGTAGATGAGACTAGGTAATACTATGGAGATAGATGGCAGATTAGTGGTTATCAGGAACTGTGAGGTAGGTGGATGAAGAGCAAATTTCATTGAGCATGGGTTTCCTTTGTAGGTAATAAAAATCTTTTGAAAGTAATGGTTGTACAATGTTGTAGATGTACTAAATGACACTGAATTTTTCAGATAATTTTATGTTATATGAATTTTACAACCATGTCTCATTTATTCTGTGTGTGTGTGTGTGTGTGTGTGTGTGTGTGTGTGTGTGTGTGTGTGTGTCTGCTCGCCCCAGGGCTTGAACTTAGGGCTTGGTACTCTGAGCTTTATTGCTCAAGACTAGCACTCTGCCACTTGAGCCATACCTCCACTTTTGGCTTTTTGGTGAGTAAATGGAAATAAGAACTTCAAAGACTTTCCTGCCCAGTTTGGCTCCAAACTGCAATTCTCAGACTGCAGCCTCCCGAGTAGCTAGGATTACAGGCATGAGCCACAGGAACCCAGCTAATTTATACTTGTAAGTAATTTATAATTGTAAGGTTCTTTGGAAAGGAAACCTACCACATGATTCAGGCAGAGAAGAGTTTATTGGGGGGAGAGCAAACTGCCAGGCCAAACAAGATGGAGGTGTGGGGAGACAGAGGCGATGGAAGAAGAGAAAAAGAGAGAAAATGAAAGAGAGTAAGAGAGAAAAGTAAAGAGAGTGGGGACTCGTGTTGAGTGGATTATATAGAGAAAGGTGGGAGATATGCCCAGGTAGATTGGATGTGACCTCAGAGAAGGGGGAAATAATTGCCCCCAGGTGTGCCAGTTACCTAGGTAATGTGAATACTGGGTGCAGACTTAAATGGAGGAGGGGGGGACATCTGCATGGAACCCTCCTGTGGGTGGATCTTACATTTTGGCCTTTTAATAATTATGAAAAAGGACAGAGAGTCTTTCTGGCTACTTCGTGCTGACAAGGGGTGAAAAGGAGGAAAAGGTGGAGATGTGGCCCCTCCAGGAGGAGGTAGCAAGCAGCAGTCCCTTGGTGGTAGATGCCAGGTAGAAGCCTGGAAGAAGTCTCATGAGGAAGAGTTATTTCTTCAAAACTGCCCTCTTTTTCCTTCAGCTTGTGGAGTAGATCAAACCCAGATGGCTAGCCTTTGAGAGGGAACCTAGAGGATGGGGGTCCCTGGAACCCAGCCTGTGTCATACTCTCGAGGGCACAGCCCAAAGGTTGGGCCATTGAGACTGATTTTCTAGCCTATGAGGTGTTTTGACTTTATGGAGTAGTCTGGTGAGGACATAGGAGCCTAATAAGGCAGACAAACAGAAGACCTGTAGATGGGGGTCACTCACCAGACATAGGAAGGAGATGGTGTGGTGGATGCGTAGTCAGCAATTGTAAAGGTAAAGACTTAGACAGGTGGGGGGCATCTGCATGGAGCTCCCCTGGGAGTGGATCTTACAATAATACCTTGGGAGGGTGGCCAAATACGCACATACACACACACACAAAATACACCTTCAGCCTTACACTTGGGTATTAATTTAAAGGGATGCCTGGGTTATCAAATGTAATCTTACTCTCAACTAGGAGTGACATGACTTGTTTCATTGAATTTTACCTTGGGTTATAAACACATGTGTAATATGATCAATTTTTTTTCAAGTTGGAATAGGGACTTGGTAACATGAAGGAAGTTGAATTGTTCCCAGTTATTTCTGTACTTGGGCTAAGACAGATGTGGAGACTTGGTGATGGCACTGTGGGGTCTGAAGAAGGATCTGTCATATGTCTATACTCAGAACCCAATCTGAACACCAGAAAGTTCCCAAACTCTAAGAAAAAGGGGACAAGGACAGTGAGATCCTGCTTCCAGAAAGAACTGAGTTATATACATGGAGCCTCCTTTTTGACAGAACCACCAAGCTAAAGGTAAATCCCAGGTAATGCTGCAGTATCGTGTACGTATTTGTGACCTATTAGTGCTATAACAAGCTACCACAAGCTTTGGGGCAAAAACCAATGGAAAATTGTTATTTTGCAGTTCAGAAGGTCAGAAATCTATGCATCAACAGGGCTGTTTTCCTTTGGGAATCTTGAGGGAAGAATTTGTTTGCTTGCCTAGAGCTTCTAAAAGCTGTGCCTAGTGCTGTGTCCTTGGCTTCTGGCCTTCTTTAATCACACCTTTAACACCTCATCTTTTCAATCCCTGACCTTTCTGCCTTCTTCCTTCTGATAAGAACACTTCTGCTTACACTGAGCCCAATCCACAATAATCTCCCCATCTCAAGATCCTTAACTGAATTCCATCATTCAAGTGTCATTTGTTGCATAAAGTTACGTTTTCACAAATTTTGGAGATAAATAGCTGGACATCTGTAGTCATCATTATTTTGCCTACCAAGGAAGCTGAAGTTTAAAAGTTATGCACTTTTTTCCAAGCCTGCCCAGTCTCCGAATACAGTTCTTGTGATTGTCACTGTATCTAGTGACTCTTGATGACCTAACTGCCATTTTCAAACCCATTTGCTCTGCCTTGCTAGCCTGTATTTAATTTCCAATCAAGTCCAAAGCCTTATTAATTTAAAAAAATATCCTTCTTTAACTAAGAGATGCTAATAAATGTATGAAATGTAATAAAGCCTATCCATTAAATTTAGAAATAAATAAATAAAGTTATCATCTTGAAAATTTAATTTTTTTTGTGCTGGAACTGGGACATGAATTCAGGGTCTAGGCTTTTTTTGCTTAAGGATGGCAATTTACTACTTGAACCATACCTCCACTTTCAGTTTTTTGGTGGTTGATTGGAAGTAAGAGTCAAACAGACTTCCCTTCTTGGGCTGGCTTTGAACAATGATCTTCATATCTCAGCCTTCTGAGTAGCTAGGACTACAGGAATAAGCCACTGGTGACTGGCTATTTTTTTTAAAAACAACAACAACACACACACAAAAAAAACAATAAGGAGAATAAAAGAGAAAGGAGTTTTTCTTTTACTTTAGTAACATTCTCAAAAGTACATTTATATTAGTATTAGGTTGGCCACAAATCACAGAAGCCAACATACAAGCTGTTTGAACATGTCAGAAACATCATGCTATTAAAAAAAATATATCAGTGAAAATAGTCCAGAGTTGATGTGGTATCTGCTTCTACAAAGTCTTCAGGGACTAGGCTTCTATAGTTATTGTCTCCCTGCCCTCTCTGGTGTGTAGACTCTATCCTCATGATGCAAGATACTTATGACTAGGGTTCCAAACATCATATTAGCATTTCAGAGAAGAGGATCACAGGGGAAACACTTATACTTATAATCGTGTGTGTGTGTGTGTGTGTGTGTGTGTGTGTGTGTGTGTGCCACTCCTAAGCTGAGACTTGGCCCAGGTACAATCCTGAGCTTATTTGCTTAAGGCTACCACTCTAACACTTGAGTGACAGATCTACTTCTGGCTATTCGGTGGATAACTGGAGATAAGAGTCTCACAGCCTTTTTTGCCCAGGCTAACTCTGAACCTCAACCTCAGATCTCAGCCTTTTGAGTAGCTAGAATTACAGGTATGAGCCACCAGCTCCTGGTATATATTCATCTTTTAAGCAAGGTCACAACAAACTGCTATATAATACTTGTACTTACAATCCATTTGTTGGATTTATCATGTGATAGGGCTTGGATTGTAGCATAGTAGTAGCAGGCTTATATGAGTTTGATTTGAAGCATTATAATAAATAGATAAGTAAAAATAAGTAAATAAATGATACATACTGGTGTCATGTCTGCTTGAACTACATATTCTTATTTTACTTAACAATATGAACTCATTCTGCCAAAGTATTTACATTCTTGCCAAACTACCTTACACATGCAGATACACTAAGTTGCTTTAAATAGCTGAACAGCATTTCATGTACAATTATGAATGATTCCTTTGACATGTACATGATCTCCTTCTCCTCTACTACAATCCCCCACTGACTATGCTTGACTCTCCTTACAATGAATGTTGTGAATGGTACTTTATCTGTTGTCCTTTACTATAGCCTTGGTTCCCCAGATGTCAAAGTTAAGGTAGAAGGAATTTTTCATCTTATTTTATTAGAGAATCCCATCTCAGGCAACAGGAGGAAAGAAGCAAGGAAGGAGGGAGAATCAATATAAAAATGATTATGAACTGGTCCTTGTCAAGTGACACTGATCACAGCCCCACTCATGCTAGCCCAACCTTAGTATAGATCCATGTCATGCCTGCCTTAGACTATTACAGTAGCCTTTGAACATACCCCCAGGCTACATTCCCTCATCTCTCCATTCCATCCTCATGACTCTCACCAGAGGGAATTTGTAAAATGACAGTTTGGTGCATAAATTTCCACACAAAAATGGACTTCTGTTCCTCACACCATGACATGCAATCACTTAATGGCAATCTGATAACCACCTGCTGTCCAGCATTATCTCTTCCCAAACATTCCATAATCTCTTGCACACTGATTTCCAAATGGCCACTCTGATTCTTGATATGGCTGTTGTTTTGACTCTCCCAAGCTCTTCCTATGACGGGTGTCCATATTCAAACCTTGTTTACCTTCTCAGGCCCTACACATCAAGCACACCAAAGTAGAGCGTGGAGGGTAGGCACTAAGCAACTCTGAGAGGAGGTCAGGGGCCATCCCTAGGCAAATAGTCAGACAATAGTCAGTTTAGGATCCCCTAACCTGTTACTAAGGACCTTGTTTTTCAATACCTAGCCCATAGTCTTTCTCTTATTTGAATTATATATATTATTTATACAAGGGTTTCAATGTGATATTTCTGTAATTATGCAATGTACTTTGGTCATTATACTTTGATTATATCCTCTCTCTCTCTCTCTCTCTCTCTCTCTGTTGGTCATGGGCTTGAACTCAGAGCCTGGGCACTATCCCTGAGCTCCTTTGCTCAAGGCTAGGTCTCTAACACTTTGAGCCACAGTACCACTTCTGGTTTTTGAGTGGTTAATTGGAGATGAGTCTCTTGGGGATTTTTCTGTCCTAGTTGGCTTCAAACAGTGTTCCTTAGATCTCAACCTCCTGAGTAGCTAGGATTACACGCATGAGCCACTGGTGCCTGACTCCTTTTCTCTTTAAAAAAAAATACTCTGGTCTCAAATTTTCACTTCTCTTTTAGACCAAAAGATTTAGATCCAGAAGCAAATTTGTTTTAGACAAAACAAAATAAAAACAATTTCTGTGAATTGTTTGCTTTATAGTAATTACATGTCATTGGTTATATCATCTCAATAACTGTGATTCTAGTTTTTTAGATTGACCAACTCAAAAGATGGATTTGGAAGGCTTTTCATGTAAGTGTTTCCTGGGAAATACGTCACTTATATTTTCTGAAAAATTTCTTGAGAGCATATTCATCAACTAGAGCAATAATTACTTACGAATGAACTAGAATATCCCAGGCACCATGCTGGGTATAGAGGGTAGAGTGATAGGTGAGCTACACACTCTTCAATACTACTCAGGGAGATAGACAGGTGAGCAGAAACTGAAGTAGATAAGGGCAACGGTACCATGGGGCTAAATTGATGGGAAGAAAGGGCATCCACCATGTGTTACTTGGATAGAGGACAGGGAACAAATGCAGAGGAGCAAATTAAAGGTTAGATTCCTGTGCTAAACACTCATTCAACTGTCTCTTTACTACTCTTTTTACTTCTCCATAGAGAAGACATTCAGAGGAGTTGATATAGATACCATTGGTGGAACCATATGCCATTTTCCAATCTTTATTTTCCTAATTACTCTAAAAACAAGGGTGGCCACTGAACTTAGTTCTCATCAAGAAGGCAAAGGGTAAAACAGATCCAGGAATCCTCAGGAATATTTAGACACCTTATATAGACACTACTACTTTATTTTTCTTTATTTTCACTAGGTTGAATTTGATGGCTGAAACCAATGCAAAAAGAACATAATCATAAATGATAGCTCAGATAATTCTTGCTTAATACTGTTGTAGTAGCTGTATTGAGCCTTTATACTAGCATGAGCAATAATCTATAGTGAGTATCTTATTATTAAAACAACAACAACAACAACCCTCCCACCAAGCACTGGTGGCTCATGCTTATAATCTTAACTACTCAGGAGGTTGAGATCTGAGGATCCCAGTTTGAAGCCAACCCAGGCAGAAAAGTCCATGAGACTCTTTTCTCTAACCACCAAAATTGGTGCTGTGGCTCAAGTAATAGAGTACTAGCCTTAAGCAAAAAAGCCAAGCAAGAGCACAAGGCCCTGAGTTCAAACTTCAGTACCAACACACATACATAAAACCATAAACAAACAAAACCATCAACAACCAAAACAAGCCAACTGCAGGTGACTCATGCCTATAATCCTCAAGAGGCTGTGATCTGAGAATCATGGTTTGAAGCTATCCCATGCAGAAAAGTCCACGAGACTCCAATTAACCAGAAAAAAGCCAAAAGTAGAGCTATGACTCAAGTAGTAGAGATTTAACCTTGAGCTTTCCTGTTATTTGCAAGTGAAAGAATTCTTAAAAACTTTGAGTGTGCTTTTGAAGAGGCCTTTTCTTTGGTGATCTCTTAATAACATTGTCTGTTAGAGACAAGTTAAAAAAGAAAACTGCACCATGATGGAGAAAGTGATAATATCTGTTTGGTTACTTCTCTTCACTCAGTGAAGATTTATAATGGGGAGATTGGGACAAGAGTTATAGGTGTCTAGCCCCCTGTCTCAACATCATCGTATATTTCTTTAATGAAGTGTGAGACTAGAACTCCATAAATTCACATAGTAGCAGAAGCGGGCAGTCGATCGTCAGTGGAGCTATTCAGGGAGCCCAGCATCATCCTTTGCGTATTAGAGAAGTTCACAGTCAGTTAAAAATAGGCTTGGAGAGAAGTCGCTTTTAGACCACAGCTCATTTTGGATTTCTCTGGAGCCCCATTCTGGGCCACAATGTATTTCCTTTTTCCTTTCGTTCTAGTAAGAGCAACCAGGCGATTCAGAAACAATAGCTATATGGTTATCTTTAGTTCTGTAGTATACTGAAAGCAGAACTCTGAAGAAACAACAGTAACCTCTTGGGCACGTGGAGGGTTACAGCTTTTTAATGTGTTAAGGGGGACCCAGTCTTTTCTATGGGCCAGCCTCCATGCTTGCTTTAAAAAAAAAAAAAAACCTCTTAAATAACTTTGCAGAAACTGATTGTCACTGTCTATCTCTGATGAGGAATCCAGATTCAGAGCAGATAAGCAATATATTTACAGTTTCACAGAGGTTACAGTCCCCAGATTTGAACTAAAGGTCTGTCTGATTCCCTTCAGTACCTGTGTATTCAGCTTCCATTTATTCAGATCAGACAAGGTTTTGTGGATCACTTTAACTCTCACAGAAGCTCCATGTAGTGGTTAGGCAGGGAGACTGCCTCCATTTGCAGAGGAGAAAACAAAGTACCAGTGAACTGAATGAACAATGAACTTGAATTTGAAACATTCTTCTAGCTTAATCCTGAGCATTTCCTGTACAAGGTGAGTGATGAGACAGCTCACTTATGAAAGAGTATGCTGAATTCCTTCATTTGTGCTGTTTTGGGGGCTTGAACTAGGGGCCTAGTCTCTGTCCCTGAGCTTTTTTGCTCAAGGTTAGTGCTTTATCACTTGAGTCAGAGCTCCACTTGTGGCTTTTTGGTGGTTAACTGAAGATAAGTGTCTCTAGACTTTCCTGCCCAGTCTGGCTACAAACTGTGATCCACAGATCTCAGACTACTGAGTAGCTAGAATTACAGGTGTGAATGAGCCATAGGTACACAGAATGTCTTTTCTTTCTATATTCTTTCCTTCTTTCCTTCCCTTCCTTCCTTCCTTCCTTCCTTCCTTCCTTCCTTCCTTCCTTCCTTCCTTCCTCCCTCCCTCCCTCCCTTCCTCCCTCCCTTCCTCCTTCCCTTCTTCCCTTCCTTCTTCTTTCCTTTCCTTCCTTCTTTCTCTCTCTTTCTCTCTCTCTCTCTCTCTCTCTCTCTCTCTCTCTCTCTCTCTCTCTCCTTCTTGCTTTTCCTACTTTCCTCCCTCCCTTCCATTTTTTTTTTAGTGGTACTGGAGTTTGAATGCAGGGCTTTGTTAGACAGGCACTCTTACCATACCTCCAGAGCCATACCTCCAGCTGTTGAATTATTTTGGGGGTGACTTTGAGGATTCAAAAACAGACTCTGTACCAAGCAACCAACTTACTCAGGATTTCCCTGATTTATTTAGGACCTTTTTGAGATAAGTTCATACTGTGAACATCATTGAATGATATGTGGTACTTGCATTCAAACCTCTAATGTAATACTGTTTTCCCCATTAATCTAACAGTCCTTCAAACCACAGGAGCACAGAGTGAGCTGGAGGGGACAGATGTCTTTAGCGGGAATGCTGCCAAGTTAACTGATAAAGCTAATAGAATATCTCTTTGAACATTTAAATTATCCAGTGACAAGGAAGCTGAGAATTCGCTTATAACGATTGAGAGTAGGTATTGTATGTGAATATTTTTTTAAACACCTGAGTTTTGAGAAATAAAAGTGGTCTGCCCACATTTTCAAGCACAGTGGTAATCAAAAGAAAGCTGTACGAAGGTAATAATACCTTGTATCTTAAATACTGCTTGTCTCTGAAGAGCTCAAATCACTCTATAATCATTTTCTTATTATGATTCTCAAAACTTCCTGGGTCAAAAAGTTACAAAGTTTATATCTTCACAGCCCAGCCTCAGTTTCCCCTTTGGGAATGGGTGTGGAAGAGAAGGCAAGGCTGATGTTTAAGAACAGTTGGCAGAGTCACCTTTCCTACTCTCTCCCTACCCACTACATCCTCGCAGTCCCTTCCTTTGTCAGCCTGCTACTCTCTGTTCACCCTCATAGTTTTCTTTTTCTTAAGTACTGTGTGAGGCTCATGAGATAGAACCGTAGAATATTTTAATGAGAGGTGTATCACACCAATGAAGCTGGAGGCTGTGCAGATAGGACCCAGGTAGGGGGCTGGGAATATACATGAAGCCATGGGTTTGATTCCCCAGCACCACATATATAGAAAGTCGGCAGAAGTAGCGCTGTGGCTTAAGTGGCAGAGTGCTAGCCTTGAGCAAAAAGAAAGCCAGGGACAGTGCTCAGGCCCGGAGTCCAAGGCCCAGGACTAGCAAAAAAATCAAGCCAGGGGCTAGGAATATGGCCTAGTGGCAAAGGTGCTTGCCTTGTATACATGAAGTCCTGGGTTCAATTCCCCAGCACCACATATACAGAAAACGGCCAAGAGTGGCGCTGTGGCTCAAGTGGCAGAGTGCGAGTCTTGAGCACAAAGAAGCCAGGGACAGTGCTCAGGCCTTGAGTCCGTGCCCCTGGACTGGCAACCCCCACCCACTCCCCCCAAAAAATGAGGACCAAGGTAGGAGGGGCCTTTCAGTCAGAGAAGCTTTATTTTTTATCTGCTTTTATATTTTGGGGATGCACATGATGTTTTATTTCCAGGGAGAAGTTTTTGCTCCACTTTATTCAATTCAGACTGTTTTTGGGGGGTGGTGCTAATATTAGGTTTGAACTCAGGATCTGGACACTGTCCCTTAACTCTTTTGCTCAAGGCTGGCACTCTACCACTTGAGACACATCTCTTCTTTTGGCTTTTTGGTGGTTAACTGAAGATAACAGTCTCATGGAGTTTCTTACCTAGGATTGCTTTGAAATGCAATTTGGTGTGAGCCAATGGCACCTGGCGAAAAGGAGTTTGTTTTTTTAACTTTTGTGTGTGTGTGTGTGTGTGTGTGTGTGTGTGTGTGTCAGTGTTGAGACTTGAACTCAGGGCCTAAGTGCTGCACTGACATTTTTTTTGCTCAAGGTTAGCTAGCACTCTACCACAACGCCAGTTCTAGCTTTTTGGTGATTAATTGGAGATAACAGTCTCACAGAATTTCCTGCCCAGGCTTGCTTTGAAAGGTGATCCTCGTAACTCAGCTCCTTAGTAGCTAGGATTACAGGCATGAGAAGAGTTTCCCTATATGTTTTTTAATATTTATATTAAATAGTATATACATATATGTACATATATATATTCCAAAACAAACTCCAAGATAGGAAAACAAGAGATTTCTTTTTATTTTTTATTAATTTTTGATGATTCTGTCTTCTTTTCTTTATGTATGGTGTATTTGCATGTATATCTTTGGGAGCGTGGTGGGGGAGGGTACAGAACATGATGGAAAAGGGTCAAAACATGAGGCAGTAGAGCTCATTGGACACTGATGAAAGTAAACTATACATTCTGAGGGCAGAGATGGGAGGGAGGGTCTAGGAGAGAGTGAGGGAAGGGAAGACACTGTATGAAAGAAAATGTACTCATTACCTGACTCATGTACTTGTAATCCCTCTCTACTTCACCTTTAAAATAACAAAAGTAAATTTTAAAAATTGAAATTGATAATTAATGCACTTTTTCCATTTTAGTGATGGAAAAACAACCCTGAACCACAAGGTTAACATATTTAATATCACACACTGCTATTGGGTATCCTATCGCTCCTTAACGCCTGGATTCCAGGGGCCAGTCCAGCAGTCTTGGCAGTCACTAAGTCTCTCTCTCTCTCTCTTTTTTTTTTTTCAGAATCTACTTCTATAGCATGCATTCCAAAAGTAGACCCATAGCCTGCCTCATGCCTTTGTGGTCTTGAATACACCTGGTGGAGCAGTTTTTTTCCATTTTTAGATTTAAGTGGACTTATTTTACCTAGAAACATTTGAGAAGACCTCATAGGAAGAAACAGGTAGAATTAGTATGTGCCATTTTCACATGGTTTTCCACTTCAACTAGGTCATGAAGAAAAAAAGTGTAAGTACAAACACACATATATTTATATAGCTACTGCCTTCCAGTGAGCTCAAATTGTGTGTGTGTGTGTGAGTGTGTGTGTGTGTGTGTGTATGTATCGTTGATTTTTCTAGGAGGAAGGAAGAGGAGCGGTTATTGTTGGTCTCATTTTGTATGAAAAAAAATCGAGGCACTTAACAAGTTGATTTTGGCTCAAATCATAACCTGAATTGGTGATATTGACAGGTAGTTTAGGAGCAATCTGGGAAGTGAACGACCCAAGCTTTAAATCTGTGTCTGGTTGTACCTTTGGGCAAGTGATCTACCCTCCAAGCCTCAGTTTCCTCACAGTGTATGAAAGAGGAGGGATATTGACCATTGTGTTTTGATGGTTCCTTACTCTGTGGTAGAATTGATAGGTGAAGAGATTGAAAAAGGCTGAACTGGGCCTGGAGCAGAGCACATACATGGAATTGGTTGCCCTTACTTCCTCAGTCCTGGGTATCACAACCTTTGGGGAGTGTGAAGTTTATACCACTGTGTAACAGTTTCTTTGGGGTTCTGGACAAGAATATATATCAAAGTAGGAGATCATTCCATAAGCTGAATAGAAGTCTCAATTGCTATGTCATTTGGGGATGAAAATGAGAATGTGGTATGCTTCTGTGGGTGAGAGTCTAGGAAAGGCACTGAGGGTTGTACATAGGGTTGGTGCATAATGGGCCTGAGCTCTAAGCTGTGGAGAAGCCCAGAATAATTCTGCTGAGACAGGCTAGAAGCAGGATGAAGAACTGATTTTAGGGACTCCTGGATTACGTTGGGTATTAGTAATAATTTTAACCTTCTTTGCTTTTTTGCTTAATTTCCCAGAATACTAGTTATCTTAGAATGGCCATAAGCCCATGAGAAAATGCTCAGCATCACTAGTCATTAGGATATTGCAAATCAAACTCACAATGTACTTCCATATCATACTCATTCGAATGGCTATACACAAAACTAGCAAACAAAACTCAGAAAGTAAGAGTATTGGCAAGAATGTGGAGAAAATGGAAACTTTCATATTGCTAGTGGGGATGTAACTGGTTACACCATATGAAAAACTGGTAGTTCTTCAAAAAGTTAAACTCAGAATTTCCTTATCAGTCAGAACTTCCACTGCTATACCTTAAAAGTATACCTTAAAAGGGCTGGAAACCAGGATTCAGTTGAATGATTGTACATCAATGTTGAGAGCAACATTATCTACAATAGCCAAAAGATGGACAAAACCAAGTACTCATCAATAACTGAATAGATGAAAATTGTGATATATACCTATAAAAGGATACTATTCAATCATAAGAAAGTAAAAGGTAATGTAGCTTCAGAATTGTGCATAAGACTAGATGATTGGGATTAGAGAAAAGGAAGAGAGGGGGAACAAATTCTCCCCCTAACATTTGCATGGTCCAGAGGAAGTGAATGAAATAAGGTTTCTTGGCTGCTAGATAGCCCCTTGTTCCTTCCTCTGACATGGTAAGGCCCTCACATGCATTCCTGTGAGCTCCAGCTTCATAACCAGGCTCTAACCACAGCTTAATCCATCCCAGTGATTTGCACACAGGTAGCCCTTGGCCCAGGTGTGTATATACTTGTATCATATTTCATGGATTCAAGGCCATGTAGACAGGTAATTCTGGAATCCAGGGTGATAGAGGGTGGTCTGAAAGCTGAACATAACTCTATATAATCCTGAGAATATTGTGGGAGAGAGCAGCGTGGGCCTGCAATGTGTGAGGCCCAAGTTAAGGGCTTGGGTTGCTCTAGTCTAAAGGAGCTACCATTTATTGAACCATACTTCTTAGTCCTGACTGTAATCAGAGAATACGTCATTTACTTCATTTTATAGGTGAGTCTCATGAAGTGGCCAATCCAGGAGCAGACAAAGAGTTAAGTAGTAATGATTCTAAAGTATGTGTGTAAGAGTTATGTGGGGAAAGCACCAGGAAACTGAGGACACTTTGGATAGAAATTATGTTACATGCTGTCAGAAGTCAGCAAAGTCAGGCTATCTGCTCCGCAGGCTTCTGTTCTCATGTTTTCTTGCTAACATGGGAGAATCTTTGCAAGCTTACTCCACGGTTCTGCTCAGTGCCCACCCAGCGCATGTTGTTGTTCCAAGTAGTGCAGGTTGACAGTCTGACAGTGAGTCACAGCATAGACACATCTGTCCAGGACCACACAGCCTTCTGTCTAAACACTTCCACTCAGCACAGCTGTGCAAAAGGCACCCGTGAGTTTTCTGGTAAACAAGGCAGGTGGTTGCCTTGGTGTCTTTCCATCCCTCTCAGTCTCTTAGGAGATTATCAAAGTCCAGCGCTGAGGAGCCTCTGAGCAACACAGTGAGACTAAATTAAGCCAGAACTTGGCTAATTTCTTATACTCTATGTGGTGTCTTAGCTTCCTTGTTTGGAAAGAAAAAGGCAGAAGGTACTAGTTTTCTATGAGGAGGAGATTTAAAGTTTGTGATTATCATTGCTTTTAAATAATTGGAGTGGTTCACATTTGGAAGAACAGAATGTGTTACCTGGGAGGTCGGAGTCCTTTTGAACAGTGGATTTTTAAGCAGATGATGGGACACTTGGTGGCACATATGGAAGATTTAAGAACTAGATGGTCTCTGAAGTCCATGTTAGCCTTGTAATTGCTTATAAATACTCTTCATTAAAAAGGAGATAAATTGTGCTAAGTACTGTAAAGAGACACAAATTGGGCCATTATAAAGGTAGAGAAGAGATTGTTTCTGGCTGGAAGAATTATAGGTAGCTTCACAGAAGGCATGATATTTGAATTTTGACTTTATCTTGGGAAATATGAAAAGTTATTGGTTTATTTGCATGTTTTTTGAAACAAAGAAATTAAATAACACTCAATGTTTCTCACTGACTATTCCAGGCATGCAGATTATAGAATCATATTTCTAGCCCACCTGTGGGAGGGGCCAATGAACTGTGAGCAGAGGTGGAGTCTAACACTTCCAGGCAAACATTTTCATTGTCAATTTGAATCTCCTGTAGCTCTCTTCTCTCTCTACTTCTTCAACCATGTTTCAGGTAGGAGCTGAACCATCAGCCACAGTTTGGATTTAGGGCAAAAAGGATGGACAGTGGAATTCCCAGCTGATAAACAATGGACCTGTAATATGAACAAGAAATAAACCTTTGCTGTTTTTAAGTGATTGGGATGTTGACTGATTTAAAAGCCTAGATAGGGTTATACTTCACAAGTTAAGTTTTCAGAGAATAGATTAGGAAGAATAGGTAAAAGAGGGTTGATTAAAAGGCCTAGCAAGAAGCATTAAACACAATGAGGGAGGTCAATGGCAGGGAAGATGGAGTAGCAGGTACAGTTACAGAGACTCTCAAAGATACTTTGCCAAAAGAAGTAGTAGAGGATCTGCAGAGTTTTGACTATTCTTATGGCTGAACTCTGATGTAAAAAGCATCATTACCCAAAAATATCCCTGGATATCATTCTTTGTTACCAGACAATCATCTGTCTGAGACCAAAGAGCCAAAGACAACCATGGATTCACACTTATTGTTACAATCCTGGGAGCACTGAAGTGAGGAAAGACATGCAGAGGACAGATATGGGAACCCCAGGCCCAGAGTTAAACAGGAAGACTGAGAATACCCAAGACAGAAGGAAACCAGAGCCTAAAGGGGACATGCAACAGTCCTCTGGGATTGCCATCCTTTGGGGAAGAAGTCAATCCTGCTTAACGTGACTGATGTGCACATTTCCAGTTTTCAACTCTAGTCACTGAGCTCCTTAAAGATTTCTCTAAGGATTACAAAGTTTACACGGTGTACATGTGAGTTGGTTTCTTGGGATTCAAGCTATTCTTATTGGATATTTTCAATGGTAAGTGAAACTCCAATTGTCTCTCTAAAGGATCTCACCCTCGCAATGTCATTGAAGCATGAGATATTTATGTTAAAAATAGTAAAACACACCCTAGAAATCTGAAACAAAGGATGGGACCTTAGTTTGATTATTGTAGGCTGAAAATCAGGTATTTGAGGAGAGCAGAAGATAAAGGTAAACAACAGAGGCTTTTGCAGAATTTTCTCACAGTAACTTCTGGGCATTGTCAAGGACTTCTTTTGTTTGTTTACTTGTTTGCTTTTTGATGCTGGTGAGATGAGTTCCTAAATATCTAACTGCAGTAGAAAATGAAAGCTTTCCTCTCCATTTCACTTGGGGCATCAATAGCCCCAGCCCTGGGGTTGTTATCTGAGAGAGTAGTGGAGGCTTCATGTCAGAATTGAGGAGAGGCCTATGGTCTCCCTTACTGGGAATAATTAGTACAGGTTTAGGCAAGTCATAGCAGAGCATCACAAGGCCCAATAGCTATACCCTTATGAACACCTAAGATGATGCTAAGTGAAATGAACTCCATGTTATGGAGACAATTGTTATATCACAGTTGTAATTACTTTCAACGTCCCATGTGTATCTGTAGCTTCTATTATTGATGATGTTCTTGTATCACTTTCCTGTGGTTGTACCTACACTCTCTCTGTAATCTTATCTGAGTATATTGGAAACTGTGTATACTGGTATTAGAAGTAGGAAATTGAAAGGGAGTACCAAATTTGAGAGACACAGGGTAAAAAAAGACAAACAACTACAAAAGCAATACTTGCAAAACTGTTTGGTGTAAGTGAACTGAACACCTCGGGGTGGGGGGGGGAAGGGAAAGGGGGAGGAGGGTGGGGGGTATGAGGGACAAGGTAACAAACAGTACAAGAAATGTATCCAATGCCTAACGTATGAAACTGTAACCTCTCTGTACATCAGTTTGATAATAAAAATTTGAAAAAAAAAAAGAATTGAGGAGAGGGAACTGAGTATGGTGAATGGAGGAGAGCTGGCTGGAGAAGAGAGGAGGGAGGGAATCAGAGAAGATGTGTCTGCACATAAAAAAAATGGCTGGAAGGGAATCTTTTCTGAAGAGGGTGGTGGGGAAAAAAGGCGGTGAGATGGGGAAATAAGATAACCCCAGGGAGAAGAGACATTTGTCAAATACAGCCCAGTACCAGCCATTTTGGTCTGTGTGAGAGGATGAGGCAGAAGTCTTGTCTTGCGTGTGGGAATGTGCTGGAGGTATGTGCTCCGTATGTGGCAGATGAATGTGTTCCTTGGTAGCCATAGCAGCAGCACGATGTAATGAGGCCAAAAGTTGAGACATCTGACTTTCTTGTCCTAGCTTTTGCTTTAATTCACTAACTGTATCAGCAGCGTATGCTTTGCAGGCTCAAGTGCTGGTAACCCTTAGGTATGAAATGAAAACAGCTGGCCCCCAGCCTGTTGTGTGCTGTGGTTCTGCCACAGATCTCCTTTGGACAGCATGGTTTTATGTCTCTGGGCAAGTGGGTTATGTTGGATTATGTTGACTTACCTGCCCTGTCACCAGCAGGGCCAGCCCAATAAAGGCTTCCCACGAGCCCAGATCTTTTTTCAGAAAATGTTTTATTATTTCTTTGGGTGTCAGGACTTCATGTACATTAAGCAGGTGTTCTACCAGTGAGCTCCCAGGCTAAGCTCAAGATCTTACAGGGGACCCTTTGAGTTATATGTATTCCTGGAGGACAGCTTGGCTGAGGAAGGAACAGGAGAGTCAACAAGGAAATACACAGGCTGGGACTCTCAGACAAGCTGCTGCTCGCTTGGATCTCTACCTACGTAAGGAAGCAGAGAGAGGAGGGTTTATCTCCTAGCAGAAGGGAGAGTAAGGAAAGGTCTTCAGCACCTACCAGACAGCTGGTAGGGAAAACTGGTTGTAGCCCACAATTGTCTTATAAATCCCAATGGGATATGATTGCTCTAAACCTGGAAAAAAAAAAAAAAACGGAGAGAAAAATGAGCCATAAAACCATACATAACAATGCATGCTCCTCAGCCTTACCACATCCTAGGGCAGAAGAAATGATTAAATACTGAAATGATTAAGACTTTGCTCCAGTATGCACTTGGCAGCAGGTTATTACAAAAAATACAAATGGTATTTACTAATTTCATTTAAAATATAATAGCTTGTCTTGATTTGGCCAGTTCTTTCTCTCTTTCCCTCACTCTCTCCCTCTCTTCCTCCTTCCCTCTTTTTCTCCCTTTCTCCTTCACTCCTTTCATTTTCTTTGCTTCTTCTTCTTCTTCTTCTTCTTCTTCTTCTTCTTCTTCTTCTTCTTCTTCTTCTTCTTCTTCTTCTTCCAGCATTACAAAATAAAGCAGCAAAGTTCCTCTAAACTGAAATAGATGGCAGCTTTGACAAGATAAACAAAAGAAACTTGGCCACAATGTATCTTCAAGTTGTTAAGGCATAAACTTGAGCTGGTATTGTGTGTCAGTTGTAATTTTCTTTCATTTACCCATCACATCCTCTCATGTAAATGTAAATGTGTGGAGAACAGTTACAGATGTAGGCAAGCATTGGTATTTCTAGAACTATTAAGAATCACTAAAATGTAAAATATCAGTGTTCAAAATTCTGATTTCTCCCTTGATGTATTTTACATGTTTTATTTTGATAACTGAATGCAAATAAGCCTCAGTAAACTCTTCTCACCTGTGTTCTTTGCATGGTGGTGGTCCAACTACATCTGTTATAAAGACTATTAACAAATACAGTGCCCAGGTTTAGAGTTATACAAATCAACTCCATTTGGGGGAATTACCCAAACTTTTTTTTTTTTTGGGGGGGGGGGTAAAGAACAAGGCCATGATTGAAGCTCTGTTGTTTTCTGTCTTTCATAATAATAATTATTTGTAGCATTGTATTGGCATTTTGAATGCCAAACACTCTAAACTAAAAGTGAACACTTTGAATCCAGAATTCCATTATTAAGTCTTGGAGCTGGTAGTCATCATCTCTGCTGATAAAATTGAGATATGAAATCTTTCTAGGACCATCTAACTGACTAGCAGAGGGGGCCCCCTAGCAAGGGGCCTAACAGAACAGATGAGATAGATCAAATGTGAATATGTCAACATGACTCATTAGAAGAGCTAGGAGAATAAAGAGTGCATTGGCTTTGTGTTCTAGCAGAGGCACTAACTCCAAGAGTTCTTAGCAAAAAATAATTTCATTGTTGTTTCAGTCATTCTCATTATTGTACTATCTACCATTGTAGTTAATTATCCCAGTTCTCCTCTGTGCCTAGGTCTATTTAATTCAGCAAGCACTGACTAAGCATCTACTTTGTACCATAGACTGTTACAAGGGACCCAAAATCAGATGACAAGTCTTCTTATGGTATGCAAGCAATCTGGCCTGTGTGGTGATACAGGCTCTTTGTAGGAGACTTTAATTCTCATCCAGGTGACTTGGAGGGGTGCTGGCAGAAAAGGTGTGATTTTAATAGGTCCTTAAAAAGCTTAATGCTAGTTCTGTTCTCTCTTTTTCTTAGATGAATGAATAATCCAGCTTTGTAGCCTGACTGAATCAGGTCCTGTGTGATCTGGCTGTGATTTTTTTTTTTTTTTTTTTTTTTGCCAGTCCTGGGGCTTGAACTCAGGGCTTGGGCATCGCTGACTATCTCTGAGCTTTATTTTGCTCAAGGCTAGCACTCTACCATTTGAACCACAGTGCCACTTTCAGCCTTTTCTGTTTATGTGGTGCTGAGGAATCCAACCCGGGGCTTCATGCATGTTAGGCAAACACGCTACCACTAAGCCACATTCCCAGCACCCTTCCCCCTTTTTAAGTGACAGTATTGGGGCTTGAACTCAGAGTCTTGCATTTTTGCTTGACTTTTTTGCTGGTGCTCTATCAATTGAGACACACCTCTACTTTTGGTTAAATGAAGTCAAGAACTTCTTGGATTTATCTGCCCAGATTGGCTTCAAACTGAGATCTTCAGATCTCAGTCTCTTGAGTAGCTACAATTATAGGCATGAGGAACTGACCCCTGACTGGCTGTGATCCATTCATGTTTGAGCTCCAGATTTTAGCAGAGCCTAGTCTAATAAGCTAAGTGATACTGTGTTTTGGAGTGCGGTAGGATGAGTCAGATTTAGAGTAGAGAGAGAATGTCCACCTTCTCTATGACCTTGGCGTGTTGTTTGCCTTCTCTCCTCGTCACAACACTGGTCAGGCATAACTGTTCTACCTTAGAGGCTTATTGCTGCCTGGGAGGTCTCCAGAATTGACTGCCAGTTCAAGGAATAAAGCAACTTCCTGACAGCATGCAGAGACAATAATGACTATCATATGAGATTTGAGGGTAGAGAGACTGTCATTGGGAACAGTCATCATTGTCTTGTACAGGAAAATGAAACTGAATACCAGTACTCCTAGAACACGGAGAAGGCAAAGGTAACTGTCTACTGTTTTGAGAATGGCTTCTTAGAACATCTTCCTTCCTTCCTTTCTTCCTTCCTTCCTTCCTTCCTTCCTTCCTTCCTTCCTTCCTTCCTTCCTTCCTTTCCTTTCCTTTCCCCTCCTTTCCTTTCCTTTCCTTCCTTCCTTCCTTCCTTCCTTCCTTCCTTCCTTCCTTCTTTCCTTCCTTCCTTCCTTCCTTCCTTCCTTCCTTCCTTCCTTCCTTCCTTCCTTCCTTCCTTCCTTCCTTCCTTCCTTCCTTCCTTCTTCCCTTTCTCCCTTTCTCCCTCTCCCTTCTTTTCTCTTTCTTTCAATCTCCTTCTCTGTCTCTCTGTCTTCTGGTTCTCTCTCTTTCCCCTTTCTTTCTTTGCTGGTACTATGGCTTGTACTTGGTTAGGGCCCACTCTCTTGTTTTTGTTCTGTTTTGTTTTTTGCTTAAGCTGGCACTCTACCTACCACTTGCGCCACACACTTCCAGCTTTATGCTAGTTAATTAGAGATCAGAGACTCGGGGATTTTCTGCCCTGGTTGACTTCAAACTATGACCCTCATATTTTAGGATTGCAGGCATGAGGCACCAGTGGCTGGCCCAGGACACCTTTCTGTAAGAGGGTTACTGATCTTTATACATATTAAGGTTGTGGGGGACTGCGAATATTTAACCCATCACTATTTGTGGCATGCTAATGGGTTGAGAAAAATAAAGCTGATTGGGACAAAAGTTCAGCATCTTCAGCTGGTATGGACTATATGAGTGGGAGAAAAATCTTTGAGTGGTTCGCAAGTGGCCATTGCTTTGTATATCTGCAGAGCCAGGCAGAGGAGTGGGGCAAAGCTTAGACTTTCAGAGGAGGCACGGAAAGATGCACACAGAACTGTCAAGAGTAGCTGGAGCTTACATCCTCACCCACCTGCAGGAATCATTTTGTCCTTGCTTTTTGTTGTGAGTGGAATCAGCAGGCTAAAAGTCTCCTTGCATAAAGTGTGGTGTTTTATTTAGTATGCAAAGCACCTTTAAGTGTTTGGGTGAGGTTTGTCCTGTGCGTACCGGAGAAATTTTGCTTATCTTAAGTTAGGTAAGTTGAATATAACGGAGACATTGGAAGTAGGTAAAAAGCCTCTATTTGGCTGCTGGGTCTTGGGCTATTGGGAAAATTTGCTGCTGTTTTGGCCACTGATGCTGTGATCATTGGCTATGTCCTCATGTGGAGTACCTCATTGCAGCTCCTCAAGTCACTCTGGACTCCTGAACTCAGCTGCTCCTCGTCCCTAGTACTTCCTGCTCCAGCAGCTATGCCCCTCTTCATTTGCTTTTCTCTTTTCTATTGGGTGGCTTTGATTCATGGATAGATCTGTTTGTCTTCATTTCTCCCCCATTTGGCCACACACACACACACACACACACACACACACACACACACACACCACACTCACTCTGATATCTCCAATTACCCACTGCATGGTGCTTGTAAAAGCGTTTTATACAATTGAAAACTATGATTTCATAGAAAGATCTGTTATCACTGCAAATATCTTCCATGCATAAAATTTTCTGTCAAACTCTTCCACTGAAGTAGAGCCCAACTTCATAAGAATATTGGTTCCTCTGGTTAAAATAGAGATTTCAGCAATTATAAAAACCTCAAAGTACATTTATTCACCTGCAAATATGGATTGTACATCACCTTTATTGTTGTCACAGGGAAGGGTATAGTTGTCAACTTTGGTTTTTGCACTGTGTGTGTGCGTGTGTGTGCGTGTATCTGAGTACTAAGGGCTTCTTGCTCTTGCTTAGTTTTGTGCTCAAAGCTGCTACTCTACCACTTAATTCACATTTCCACTTCTAGTTTTTGCTGGTTAATTGGAGAGAAGAGTCTCTCATATTTTTATTTTTTGCTTGGGCCAGCTTTGTACTGTGATCCTTAGATCTCAGCCTCCTGAGTAGTGAGGATTACAGGCATGAGCCACTGGTGCCTGCTGGCTGTGATGTTTCCATGTCTTGCACATTTTACAGGTTGTCTACTGCTTTGACTTTCTCTAACCAACCCCATTTTAAATTCAAAACACCTTTATTCCAGATCTCATTTTATATTCCAGTTATGCTGGACAATGAAGTCCGTAAAGCTTTTTTTTTTTTGCCAGTCCTGGGGCTTGATCTCAGGGCCTGGGCACTGTCCCTGAGCTTCTTTGTTCAAGGGTAGTATTCTACTACTTGAGCCACAACACCACTTCTGGCTTTTTTTGTGTATGTGGTACTGAAGAATTGAACTTAGGGCTTTTTGCATGTTAGGCAAGTACTCTACCACTAAGCCACATTCCCATCCCATCTCTAAAGCTTTGTTAGCAAAACCAGATGTCAACACAAATAAGTACAGTCAGACCATAAGGCAGACCATAAAGAAGTGACAGCAGTAGTCTTTGCAGCATGGAAAAGGAGAAATGACATGTATCTAAGAGGTAGGTAGGAATGATTCAAGACCTCTGTCTTTCTGTAAGTCTTGTGATGTTTTGGACTCCATGCTTTTGCTAAGGGAATAGGCCTCCAGAGTTTTCCCAGACTTTATAGACCAGAAAAGAGAATATTTCTTCACCAGTCTTTCTCAGAGCCTGGCAATGGTCTGAGCAGTATCAGATGGTCTTTGCTGATTCTGTGAACTCCACTTGCTACTGTTTGAAGTGAATGGCCAATGAGAAACTTACTGGATAGCCCCTTCGATCCTCATTTTTTCTCATCTGGAAAATGAGTATAATAACAGCCACTTCAAAGGAATTTTGTAATGTCTAATTGATGTTTGTAAAACCTCCAGCGATCTATAGATAAAAGACCTTAAAGAAAACTCAATGTGATTATTACCAGGACGTTAATTCCTTTGTCAGCCTTTGGGAACACTCTGTCTGTTCAACCTGTGCTTTCTTTGGGATCACTGGCCTGAAAAACTTTTTGTGGAACACAACGAGTGGTTCAAGGTTTCCTGGTCACTAAGATTTTCTCAGTTGATCGTCATTCCTAGTTCACCCTTTTTTCTCTTCCATTTTTCCCATTTCTGAGGCAATTGTTAGCACATCTGGTTAGTGTTTAGCCTGATTGCACCCTAGACCATGAAGCAAGTGAGAGAAGCTTATCCACTAGTAATATGTTTATTGACTTCAGAGAGTCAGTACTTCCTGCTCTTTGAACACTGGAGGAAACATCAGAATTATTTTGAATTCCAGGGACAGCATCTTAGTCCCCTGGAGAATAGATTTCCCTTGTTTGGAATCTGATAGTCTTCATCTCTTCATTCTGAGTATGAGATGGTTGTTTTGGTTTGTGATGGCTGTGGGCAGAATGGAACCAGTTTTGGTCTCATTAGTTCCTTTGGCTTTCTCATCAATTTTCTTCTCTTGGCCTTTCCTTTCTTTAAATTCCTCATCTGTAGTATAAGCATAATAATCTTCTTATTAGTTTGGCGAAATGATTGTACTGAGGAGTTAATGAGTCACGTAAGTGAAAATACTTTGTAAACTCTAAATGATGCATGGCACAATGAGGAGGTTGAAGATCTTCTGATCTGTGATGAAGAAATCAATAAATATAGCCAATGGTTGCAGTGAGAGATAACATCATAAAAGCAGTTCTATTTCAAAGTTTGCTAAGAATTTCATTTGCCAGCTCCTGTCTGTTATTGAGCCTTTGAACACCTGCAGAAGAGGGGAACTCACAACCTACCCCTGCAGTCTATTCTGCATTTGGAAGCTTCTGAAAGTGTAGAAAGCTTTTATTTTGCTAAGATGATACTAATCTTTTTGTTGCTTCCAGAATTAGTTTGTAAGTTTTGTTTTTGGTGCTATCTTGGTGCTTGAAACTTAGGGTCTGGGTGCTCTTCCTGAGCTCAAGGCTAGTCCTATACCTCTTGAGCTACAGCTCTACTTCCAGCTTGCTTGCTTGCTTCCTTCCTTCCTTCCCTTTCCTTCCCACCCTTTCTCCCTCCCTTCCTTCTCTCTTTTTCTTTCTTTCCCTTCCTCCCTCCCTCCCTCCCTTCTTCCTTCCTTCCTTCCCTCCCTCCCTTCTTACTTCCCTCCTCTCTCCCGCCCGCCCTCCCCTCCTCTCTTCCTTCCTTTCTTTCTTTCTTTCTTTCTTTCTTTCTTTCTTTCTTTCTTTCTTTCTTTCTTTCTTTCTTTTTCTTTCTTTCTTTCTCTCTCTTTCTTTCTCTCTTTCTTTCTTTCTTTCTTTCTTTCTCTCTTTCTCTTTCTCTCTCTTTCTCTTTCTCTCTTTCTCTCTTTCTTTCTTTCTTTCTTTCTCTCTCTTTCTTTCTTTCTCTTTCTTTCTTTCTTTCTTTTCTTTCTTCCTTCCTTCCTTCCTTCCTTCCTTCCTTCCTTCCTTCTTCTCTTTTCTTTCTTTCTTCTTTCTCTTCTTTCTTTCTTTCTTTCTTTCTTTCTTTCTTTCTTTCTTTCTTTCTTTCTTTCTTTCTTTCTTTCTTTCTTTCTTTCTTTCTTTCTTTCTTGTGGTGGTTAATTGGAGTCTCACGGACTTTCCTGCCTACACTGGCTTTGAAACATGATCTACAGATCTCAGTCTCCTGAATAGCTAGGATTACAGGTGTGAGCCACCAGTACCCAGGTTTTTCATTTGAGATAGGCTCTTGCTATATAGTTTAGGCTAGCCTCCAATTTACAACCCTTCTGACTCAACATCCCAAGGCAGCAGGATTGTCCTGAGCACCATTGTGCATGACTCTTGCTAGAATTTTGATTATGATCATGTTAAATCTGTACACCAACATAGGAAAAATTTATATTTCACTAATATTCCATTTTTCTTACCCATGTATTTAGAATATCATTTCATTTATTTTTATCATCTTTGCTTTTTAAAATCAGACTTTTGTTATTTTTCTCAAAAAGATTATATGAACATTTTGCTGAATTTGTACCTAAGGTGTTTTTTTTTTGTCTCTGTATGCATGTGTGAGAATGTCAATGGCAATTAGAACTCTTAAACTATAAATACTGCTAAGTAGTAGGTGTGTGTTATTTTTCCAGGTTGAAATGAAGCCTATGAATCCAAGATATGAGAAAGATCTGGGTACATGACATTGGACATCAAATGACTTCTGGTGGGGCTCTGAGCTCCTGCTGTCTTCGAGTACCTGATGGTGTGATAGTGGCAGTGTCATGGTACACTGAGGGAGAATTGCTATTTGCAGAGCTAAGTCACCCAACACCCTAAACAGAGAATGCAGGCTGCAGGAAAGGAGAGCAAGGACAGCATCCAACCATTCCTTTTCTCTAGCACATGAGATAACCCATAATGGTTTTTAGGATAAAGGCAAGAATTCTTAACCAAGCCTACAAACCTGCAAGGGCTTGATCGCTATCAGTCTCATAAACTATGTACTTGCTCCCTCCTCTGCTGGATCATGCTGGGCTTACACATCACCTCGTTTTGTTGTTGTTATGATCTCGGAGTTTGAACTCAGGGCCTGGGCATTGTCCTTGAGCTCTTTTGCTCAAGACTAGCCCTCTACCACTTTGAGCTACAGTTCCACTTCAGGTTTTTCTGGTTGTCAATTGGAGATAAGATTCTTGTGCGCTTTCCTGCCTGGGGTGGCTCTGAACCCAATACTCAGATTGCAGCCTCCTGAAGAGCCAGGATGACAGGCATGAGCCACTGGAGCCTTGCCCTTATACATCATGGCTGGATTTCTTCCAAGGGGCTGTTGCATACATGGTTTCTATCCCTCTTTAGGAACTTGTGCATCATTTTCTTAATTCTTCTATACCTGACCTCTAAAAGTTGTATACACTACTTCTGAGAGTCTCTCTCTATATATTCATTTTGTTCCTTACTCACACAATATAATCATTATCTGGTTTCCAGAGTGGTAAAAATTGGGTCAGTAGATTCCTTTATACAGTTTTGTCTTACTTAGTCTTAAAGCACTTTGGCTACAGATTAACTTTAAAGGTTTATTTAGCAAGCACTCATTACAAGTCTATTGTATACAACATGCTGTGTTAAATGGGAGTCACCTCCTGGGCTCCTTCAGCAATTAGGGTCCATCCTTGACAGCTGGTCTTATAGAGTGGGAAGCATGCCTCTCAAATACACACCAAGCAGAATGGTCAGGAGAGATCACAGTGGGGACTGTAAATTGCATTTTGTTTTGATTTGTGCTTTGGTTGTAGTCATTCTAGATATTTCTATCCTAATGCCCTAGAGGGCTCCTGCACATCTTATTCCTCAGTCTCTCACTACTGCCTACTGTCTCATACCTGCCTTTGAAATCTCTTGTGTTCCCCTGACTGCCTGGTCCCTATCTGCATCTAGTTTCTGACCTGTGGCTGGGCCAAATTTTTTTTGCAGGATCAGTGGCCAGATAGAGAGTCTACTTTTTTTTCTTTTTCTTTTTTTTTTTTTTTTTTGCCTGTCCTGGGGCTTGGACTCAGGGCCTAAGCACTGTCCCTGGCTTCTTTTTGCTCAAGGCTAGTACTCTGCCACTTGAGCCACAGCGCCACTTCTGTGGTGCTGAGGAATCGAACCTAGGGCTTCATGTATATGAGACAAGCACTCTTGCCACTAGGCCAGCTCCCGAGAGTCTACTTTTTCCATTAATGTGTAAGAAGTGATATGAACCTCATGGTTGGGCCACCCAGGCCCTAATATCGAAGAACTCATAGTCCAGTCAAGAAAATAGTATGCACAGAAATGGCCAGAATATTCTTTCCCAGAATGTTTGCAAAGCCATGTGCGAGGGACTGGTGCTAATGCTTCTGTCTCCTGTGGCTGTGGCTCCTCGTCACTGCTTAACTGAGCAGGGGGAGAAGGTTAGGCAAAACAAGCCTCACAGACTCTTAGCTTGTCCTCCCTGGTGAAATTAACTGAGATTCTGCTCCTGATGCTGGGCAAGTTACCACATATCACCTTGTTGAATCATTTCCTAAGACGGCAAGCTTGAGGTGATAATAAGAAGAGATATTAAAGGAGGATAACAGAATTGTGGTGAATTTAAAAAAAATGTATGGGAAAACAGCATTAAAACTGTTTACAAGAGAAAACTAGTTTATACTGAATCAGAATCTTGCCTTATAGAGACTTCTATAGAGACAGTTGCAGAATATTTTGGCTTCAGTAGGGTAATTTTCATCCCTGCCCAAGCCATCAGCTGCACAGAACATTCTGTGCCGGCAGCAAGCCTGGCCAGTGACCTCTACTTCTTTTTGGCTGTTCTCACTGGCAAGCTGTGAATAGCAAGAGACACCCTCTATAATGCCCAGACCATTTCCCCAAAGAACCAAGAGGGAAGAATGGTCTGTGTCTTTGCAAAGTCTGACCCTCTATGGGGCCAATTCTGCTGAAGATACAGAGCACCTAATTGTTTCTTGTTCTTCAGATCCCCTGTTGTTGGCCACTTAAACATCCTTTGCCATATGAATGAAATACTTCAGAGAGTCATGAACTGACTATTTCAACAGTCACAAGAACACTAAGAGTGGTAGTGTACAGATTCAGAGAGTGCCAGAGCAGAAGGTCATTCCAAGCTCATTTGTCTACCTCTCCCTCTTCATAGATGTGGAAACTGAGTCTCAAAGAGACAAAGCTGGTGAGTACACCTAGATTTTCTGCCTCTTAGGTCTAACTCCTATTCAGATAACCTATTGTTCTTTGTGTATGGGGAAAAAAATCCCCAACAATTATTGAGCATGAATGCATGCATGTGGTTTCACACACCTGCATTATTACAGGTGATGGGAAATCAGAAGTGACAGGGCTCTTGGGATCTCGTTTTGCTCCTTTCACCTCTTAGCTCTTCTTCATTCAGCTGTACTCCTAGGCTCTCTTTTCCCTCAAAAGGGCCTCCAGAAGCTTCTGGAGTTAAGTTTCTTCACAATCATGTGCAATGGGGAAGTTCTTTGACCCAGACTTCTCTGCAAGACCACATCTCCTTCCAAGATTCATTCTGATTGGGCTTCTTTGCAGTCATCCTGTGAGCCAATCACAGACCAGAGACTACAACATCCTAATTGATTTAGGCCCAGGCTGTGTGCTTTACTCAGAGTCAGGGGCTAGACCCTATTCAAATTCTGTGGACTGAATGTGGGGTGTCAGGAAGGGAGAAGGGAGTTTCATGGTAAAAAGCTAAGAACATGTCCTCTGTATTTCCCTTGTATTTCTGTGCCTAATAATAAATTTCATTGAATAATAGGTGTATCAAATCTCCCATTTCTCCAAATTAGGCCATGTGCTTTCTTTCTAACAGATAGCTCAATTGTAACAGTAGAAGTTAATTCTGAAAAGCATTTGCCTAGGGGAAATATAAGTCATTTTTATGTAACACCATGTATTACTATTATTCAGCTAACCTGAAACATGTTCTGCATGTGCTATAAAGAAATAAGGCAGCAGTGAACATGTTGTACTGGTAGCTTTAGTATGATCTTGTTTGTGATCCTTTGGGTAAATTCCCAAAAGTGGGGTTGCTGAGTCATATGGGGGCTCTATGTTTAGCCTTTTGAGAAACCTCCATACTGTTTTTCAAAGTGGTTGAACAAGTTTACATTCTCACCACAGTGTAGTAGTGTTCCCTACATAGCCACATCCCTGCCAGCATTTGTTGTTATTAGTTTTCTTTGTAATGGCCATTCTTACTGGGGTGAGGTGGAGTCTCAGTGTTGTTTTGATTATGATCACATAGATGATGCTAAGTGAAATGAACTCCAAGTTATGGAAAAAGTGGTTTACCATTATTGTTATTTTTAATGAACTATGTGAAATTATTTTGTTTTTCTTATATCTTCCCTATGGTTTAGCTCCTGTTGTCACTGTATTTGATTTTTGTATCCTGGATATTGTATATATGTTTATCTGAATTAGGGAAGGGAAGGGGAACTTCAAAATGGTGAGATCAAGGGTAAAAGGTGAACCAATGAAACAGCAATACTTACAAGACAATATGTTGTAAACAAACTGGGCAACTGGGGGGTGGGGAATGGAGAGTGGAGGGCAGGTCGGAGAAAAATGTGGGAGGAGGTAATAAGTTTGTCAAGAAAACTACTCACGGGCTGGGGATATAGCCTAGTGGCAAGAGTGCCTGCCTCGGATACATGAGGCCCTAGGTTCGATTCCCCAGCACCACATATACAGAAAACGGCCAGAAGCGGCGCTGTGGCTCAAGTGGCAGAGTGCTAGCCTTGAGCGGGAAGAAGCCAGGGACAGTCAGTGCTCAGGCCCTGAGTCCAAGGCCCAGGACTGGCCAAAAAAAAAAAAAAAAAAAAAAAAAAGAAAACTACTCACTACCTTATGTATGTAACTTTAATCCCTTTGTACATCACCTTGACAATAAAATTTAAAATAAAAAAAGAAATAAGGCAATCAAGCAACAAACAAACAAACACTCCAACAACTAATCTGTCAGATTAAGAAAGTCTGACCAAACATATTATTACATAAGACAGGAATGTGGCTGGGAATGTGGTTTAGAAGGAAAGTGCTTGGCTAGCATACATGAAGTCCTGGGTTTGTTTCCTCAGCACCACATAAGCAGAAAAAGCCGGAAGTGGCACTGTGTCTAGTGATAAAGTGCTGGCCTTGAGCAAAAGGAAGCCAGGGGCAGTGCTCAGGTCCTGAGTTCAAGCCCTAGGACTGACCAAAAAAAAAAAAAAAAAAGACAGAAATGTATTGGCGCTAGATGAGGAAGTTGCTTGGATTTGGGAACATGTATCCTCTATCTTACTGAGCCGAAGTGTATCTTCTTAATGTTAGGGAATGTCTAATATGTGCTCAGAGGTAAATATTTATGAGTATAACTTTTTTTTTTTTTTTTTTTGGCCAGTCCTGGGCCTTGGACTCAGGGCCTGAGCACTGTCCCTGGCTTCTTCCCACTCAAGGCTAGCACTCTGCCACTTGAGCCACAGCACCGCTTCTGGCCGTTTTCTGTATATGTGGTGCTGGGGAATTGAACCTAGGGCCTCGTGTATCCTAGGTAGGCACTCTTGCCACTAGGCTATATCCCCAGCCCGAGTATAACTTTTTTTGCATGTGTGCACATCATGCTAGTCCTGGAGCTTGAACTCAAGGCTTGGGCTATTTCCCTGAGCTTTTTTTTTTTTTTTCCTCTTTTCCTCAAGGCTAGCACTCTACCACTTGAACTACAGCTCCATTTCTGGCTTTCTTGGTGCTTAATTAGAGACAAAATTCTCACGGACTTGCCTGCTCAGATTGCCTTCAAACTGCAATTCTCAGATCTCAGACTCCTGACTAATAAGGATTATCGGCTTGAACCACAGGCTTGAGCTAACCATTTATAAAGCACTTTTAGGCCTTCTCTTTCCCATTCTTGATGAAGACAATACATTGCCTACCCCCATTCAAAGGCAGGAAAGGCATGCTGAGACAGTTGAGCAACTTGCCAGTACTCACTCAGCTTGCCAATAGCAGATCTCAGAAGCCAACCCAATTCCTAATTTAACCCCAAAGACCTCTGTCCCTCCAACATTGCATTGTTGTACTGGGAAAGGTGAGTACTTTTTACTATTTATCATTTCACTTGAAATATCATGTGCAAAATGCAAATTAAAATAAACAATGAATATTGTTTTTAATTTTTAAAAAATTATTTTAAGCAGTTGCACAAAGGGGTTTCAGTTCAACACAACAATTTATGAGTATCGTGTATCCTGAGAAATGTCCCCCTGAATACTCTTTTATTGCCGGTTAGAGAGGTGTGTAGGAGATCAAGTTTTAGGCAAAGCATAAGAACATGCATTCTATCAAATGTGGTTGATCAGTAATAGCCTCAGAGCCAAATTCAGCAATTATCTTTTAGAATGCAAAAGATGGCATTTGTTTCTAAGGAGGCATGTGTAAAAATGTTAGTTATGTAGAAATGTTACTTCTATTTATTCCTATTATCCAATCTATCTATTCTCTTTCTCTACCAACTTCTCAGAATAGAGACCATCTTTCCTAGAGGGCTGGCTGTAGGAAATGGTACAGTGATATGAGGAAAGCCACAGCCCAATTGGTGACTACAGTACGTCTGTGACAGCTCTACTGTTTAGTAAGTGTGAGAAACTCTGGAGCAATTATACAACATTAGGCCATTTATCTGAAGAATAAGTTGCAACATGTCTTCTTTATTCCTTTAACTTGATAAATTTTTGGGACACAGTGTGGTGTTGGATATAGTGTGTAATGGTCAGATAAAGATGGTTACTATTTCCATTAAAACACATTTGCTTCATATGCAATTATTTTACATATCTATGTGTTAACTTACTATATTTCAATACATGTATTTAGTATCTACTGATCAAGTCAAGGTGATAACCTTCCCATCTCCTCACTTCTTTGTATTTGGAGACTCTGAGCTCCTTTTTTTTATTACATGTTTTCACAAAATATATAATAAATAATAGATTATTGTGAACGGCACTCAGCTCCCTGTGCTACAGAACACCAGAATTCAGGACTTGTATCTGTACCCTTTACCCAGATTCTGCCTGTTCCCTCCCCCTACAAACTTTTCAGAATCTCTAATATACATTCCAGTGATTATTTTTTATGCCTGTTTGGGTGAGAGAATATGATATAGTTGTCTTTCTATGCCTGATTTGTTTTTCTTTTAGTCCTTCAGTTCCATCCATTTTGCCACAAACGTTACACTATTATTCATTTTATGGCCAAATAATACCCCATCATGTAAACTGTAGTTTTTCTATATGTACATAAATTAATTGCATACAGGAAAGGCCTACAATGAGTTTCCAAACTAGGAATTCTGGAGGTAGGGAAGGGGTAAAAGGATGAGAGGGTTGGGAGTTGTAGTCAATAAGGTAGAGACTTAAATCAGGAGTGAGAGAGTCAAAGAGATAGTTGTTTGTGGTATCTGAAATTTCGAGAAGAACATATGCATGCTCTATTTGTACAATCTGAATACTAAAATATAAAACTGTGTTTATTGAAAGATAGTCATTTGAATTGGAAAATATCTTATTGGTAAGTAAGTGTAAGATTCTGACTTCTCACAGAATTTCCTGACAGTACAAATAGTTATCAAAAGTCTACTCAGTACTACATAACCTTTGACCCTTTGATGGATTTGTAGGTCCATGGAACTTCAAAGTTCAAATGAACTTGGAGCTCATTGGCTGAGATTTGAATCTAGTCATCTTCCTGGTTTTCTTTTCTTTTTTTAAAAATCAGTTTCTCATTTGAGAAATAGGTGGAGAGAGACTCTTCATATTTCTTTCCAAGCTTTCTTATAAGAATCAAGTGTGTCTATATAAAGTTACATAGAAAGCTGTCAAACATGATAAAAATGATAGAGGGTGATGTCATTGCTCTTGTTACCATTTTCCCAAGAATGTTGAAGTAATTTGCCCAAGGACAAAGCTATAGAACAAAGTAGGCTCGGTCTTCATCATGGTGCTGGCAGGGCCACGCCACATTCTGCACACATTGTGTCCCCTAGGAGGTAGAGTTCTATGAGGTCATCTTCTACACTTCTCTAATGTCTAGCAGGTCTTCAGGGAATGTGAATTACTTAAGAAACTTCTGGCCTCAGCCTCTTTTCTGCAAATAAAGAGTGCCAGTAGATTGTGGATAAGAGACTGAGAGTTTCAGATCTCAAGTCTTCAATAGCACTTACTATCTCTAAGCAGAGGCTCAACGTCTCCTAATCCTCCATAACTTGGGCACTTCACTCTGGTGAGAAGCTGAAAGACCAGCTAGTCCTTTCATGTGGAGAGGAGGATTAAGAGGATTTTTTTTTGTAGGAACCTTAACTGTGATGTCCTCGGCTGATGTGGGCTCGAAAGTAATAACACCTTGTACTTCTGTAGCTTCTGGCTTCTGAAGAGCTCAAAGGGCTTCCCAGACATTATCTCACTGTTTCTCACCATCTTCTTTGGAGGGTGACTGAGGACAACTCTCATTATTCCCTGGCACACCCCACACCAAGGGGTTAAGTGGTTTTCCCACAACCATCTCGTGTTGGAGTCAGGACCAGGACACAGGTCTTCAGACTCCTGACCTCCTCGCCTACACATTGTCTCCTACAGCATTCAGGATCGATTATCTGCCTCCTGAGGCTGAGATTTACTGTCACTGTTATAAAGGCTTGAGAGAGCCTTTTGCTGGAGAGCCCTGGAAATGGAGGCTCTCCTGTCCTGTTCCAGACTCAAGAAGTTGCTGATGGATGAACTGACTAGAGAGGAAAATCTGAGCACAGGGTGACTCATTCTATAGAGGAATCTGGCAGTGAATCAAGAGTCACTTATGGACGTCAGGGAGAATTGTGTGGGGTACTGGGGGCCTAGTACTGTGGTCTACCATGAGCTCAGTCTCACTAATGAACCATTCAAGATTTTAGTTGGACTATTAATTCACTCCTCGCTTTCATTTCCTCCCTCCCTCCCTTCCTTTCTTTCTTTTTTCTTTTCCTCCCTTCCTTCCTTCCTTCCTTCCTTCCTTCCTTCCTTCCTTTCTTTCTTTCTTTCTTCTTTCTTTCTTTCTTTCTTTCTTTCTTTCTTTCTTTCTTTCTTTCTTTCTTTCATTCTTTCTTTCTGTCATGGGGCTTGAACTCATGGCCTGGACACTATCCCTGAGCTCTTTTGCTCAAGGCTAGCACTCTACCACTTGAGCTACAGTGCCACTTCTGGTTTCCTGGTGGCTAATTAAAGATAAGAGTCTCATGGACTTTTCTGCCTGAGGTAGCTTCAAATGGTAATACTCAGATCTCAGCCTCCTAAATAGCTAGGATTACAGGCATGAGCCCCAGTACCTGGCTCAATCCTTGATTTTCTCTCTCTCTTTTTCTCTTTCTATTTCTGTCTTCTTTTTCTTATTGCTTTGATTTATCCCTCCCTCCCTCCTTCCTCCTATCCCTCCCTCCCTCTGTCCCTCCCTCCCTCCGTCCCACCCTTCTTTTTTAGAGCTTGAATTTGGGGCTTTATACTCTACCTTGATTTTATTGTTATATTATTGTTATAATTTTTTTTTAAAACTAAAGGCTGATGGCTGATTTGAACCATAGCTCCAGTTCTGGCTTTTGATTGAATATAAAAGTCTCATGTACTTTTCTTCCTGGGTTGGCTTTGAACCACAGTGATCAGTTTTTAGTTTCCTGAGGAGATAGGATTATAGTTGTGAGCCATCAATGCTTAGCTATTCCTTGATTATTTTGTAAACATTATGGACACCAAGAAAAAGGAATGGTCAAGTATTACATATTCTACTACCAGGTATTAATTTGGGAAATTATTTAATCTCTCTGTTGTTCAATCTTGCCATTCCTAAAATGAGTAATTCCTGGTTCATCAATTTGTTATGCAAAACACAGGAGAGAGTACTTAAGCTATGTTTCTACAAATTTTTGAGATATCTGACAATAGCTGGTATTGCTCAAAGCCACAGTATTTCTGATATCAACTTTAACAATGATTTCAAGGAAATTAATTTTATATTAAAATCAATAAATATAGATTTATTATAAAGTAGCATGGTAAAATCAAATTAATTTTTTCCTGAAGCTAGGCCTCTGCTAAACTCAAGAAGTTACCCTGGGTTTGCCTTGAAGCCTTTTTTTTTTTTTTTTGCCAGTCCTGGGCCTTGGACTCAGGGTGGAGCACGGTCCCCGGCTTCTTTTTGCTCAAGGCTAACACTCTGCTACTTGAGCCACAGCACCACTTCTGGCCATTTTCTATATATGTGGTGCTGGGGAATTGAACCCAGGGCTTCATGTATACAAGGCAAGCACTCTTGCCACTAGGCCTTATTCCCAGCCTGCCTTGAAGCTTTTGAGCTACCCAATTAGGTATCTCTTACATAGGAAGAACATGGCTACTTCATGACCCACTCTACTTCCTGTGACCCCAACTCCTCAAATTTATTGTTCATGATCCCTATTTGTATAGGATAGGAGAGAGAACATAGGGAGGTTACTGATTGTGCCCATAGTCTCTTCCTATCTCCAGTTCTGCTGTATATCCTCAGGGACTCAGCACTCATATTTGTGGTACTTCCCAAAGACAAATACTACTCAAATGTTGCCACAGGAGTATTCCTGATGCCAGGGAAAGAGTGGGATTTGCAGGGAGAGTATTGTGTTAGGTGACTTGCTGTAGTGGTGACAGAACACTTGAAATAACCAGCCCTAAGGAGGAAAGATTTATTCTGGCACATGGTTTCCAAGGTGTTAGTCCTTGCTCACTCAGCCCTGTGACTGTGGGCCTATGATGAGACTGAGCATCACACACACAGAGGAGCATGTGGTAAAGTAAAACTGCACATATCATGGTGGCTAGAAACAGAGACAGGGGCTGGGGGAGAGGGAAAGAGGAGTCAGGATCCCAGGACCTGTTTCTGATGACTTAGTTTCCTTCCATTAGTACCACGTCTCAGAATTGCCACCCCTGGGCCCACACCTCTAAAAACACATGGCCCTTGGGAGCCATTTGAGATCTTGATCAGGATAAGATCCATCATTTCTCTCACCTCCAACCACTCTCTAGTGCTAAGAGGACCATCCCTGGGGCTGTGGTTCTGGGGTTGCAAAACTAGGGGAGAAATGAGTCAGGTCCTGGAAGTAGGCCTTTAGACCATCCGCCCAGGTGGTTTCAGTATCCCAGGCACACAGATTTTGGGCAGATGGGTTTGAGGTGTGTGCATGCCCATCTGGGCCCAAGAACATCTCACTGATAGGGAGAAGTTAGCATGCTGAGGTATGAGGCCTAGATCAGGAATGGTAGTTACTTAATTATACTGACATCCAATATTCTTGTGTATAGAAAGTCTGCTCTTGTTACCAGAACTGACTCACTGTGCATCCCCTTCAGTCATGAGGTCCTGATGTGTAGAAGCTGGAAGCTCTCACCAAGGTCACCTGTCCAGCATCTTCGTTTTTTTTTGTTTGTTTGTTTTTGGTTTTTTTTCTCCCAGTCCTGGGATTTGAATTCAGGGTCTGGGCACTGACTACCCCTGAGCTTCTTTTGTTCAAAGTTACTACTTGAGCCAAGCACCACTTCTGGCCTTTTCTGTTTATGTGGTACTGAGGAATTGAGCTCAGGGCTTCATGCATGCTAAGCAAGCACTCTATCAGTAAGCCACATTCTCAGCCCTAGCATCTCATTTTAAAGATGAGACTACCAAGGACTAGAGAAGCAATTTATCCAGCTCAAGTTCCATACACTGTACTCAAAATATGTGCTCAAAACCATCCCATCATGGGGTTAGAGTAAGAAGGGAGAGATTTATAACCTGTTGCAATGGTGAAAGCTTAGCTTGACCCAGTAGCTTTCATATGTCAGCAATTAGAAACTCCTACACCTTTGCAATGAACAAGGTGTGAGAAATGAAAGTGAAGAGGAGAAAAAAACATTATATTCAACCTCCACTGGTAGAAAAAGTACTTTCCCTCTTGGATATATTGTACTCACTCAAATGTGCTATTTCAGAGTAGAGATAAAAATTAATAGCTTTGTTTCCTGTGATCTCTTTATCAGTGAAAGTACAGGACTATGGCTCTCAGTTATTTTAATGGAAAAACTGAAGTTGTATTATCAGGTGATAAGGCCGTGTCAGGTGTTATTTTATTCTCTTATCTTCCTTGTTCAAGGTGAGGTGTTCGAGCCCTGACGGATGAGCTGGGCTACAGTGACTGTGATGTTCTTTGAGCCTTGATCTTACTCTGCCTTTCAAGATAACTGTGGCAGATGAGACAGGCCTCTAGGCCTGCTGCTTCTGAGCTCAGATTTAAGAGAAAGCTTTGATGGCGAGGGTCCTTGTCCCAGGGCAGAGGGATCCAGGGAGCATTGCCAGGTCACCTGTACTGCAGAACCTTTCCTGACTCCTCTAGAGTGTTTATTCAGCTAGCACCAGCTGGTGCTCTCGGATGTTCCTTGTGTTATGTTTGATACAGAGGGAAAGATGAGTCATGCTAGTCCCTGCTACCCTTGGGAAGCTCTCAGCCCAGAGGGTTGCAGGCTTGATCACAAGGGAAGGAGGTTTAGTCACTTCCTCCTCCTCTGGGCTTCCATTGTACTTACGTACTGATCTGCACTCTGGCTCCCATCACAGTGTGTGGTGATTTATTTGTCAGCAAGACTGTGTCCCTCTTATTAGAACCCGTGTTCCTTAGGCAAAAATGAGGTCCATCTTTAGCACCACAGCTGAAGCACAGTCAATATTGGTGAGCTACGACAATGTGCAAGCAAACTCATTTGTTGCCCGATGTCTGTTGCATATTTTCTACTAGACAACTCAGCCTCTAATCAGTCATGTTACTGATATCAGGTTTGAAGAAAAGCAGTAGCTTTGTTGTGTCAGACATGCCTGAAGAAAGAGGACAAAGGAGCCTCCTGCCTCAGCTCCCCTCTCACTTATGTGAAAATGCTGGCTTCTCATTTTGCATGGCACCAATGGTGGTTGAGAGCTGGCAGTGGGGCAAGAGAGACCCTTTGGGTATAGTGAAGTGAACACTGGCCACTGGTGAAACTGATTAAGCTCTGACCTGCCAGGCCCACAACTTCTGAGATAGGAGGAAGGACATCAGTTGCTTCCTGTCTACAAGCCTCAGTTACATCATCAGGGAGATAAGCACAATAAAACTCTGCCATAAATACTTCTTTACAAGTTTATTGAGTTTGTCATTTAAAAATGGATATGAGCCAAGCACTGGTGGCTCACACCTGTAATCCTAGCTACCCAGGAGTCTGAGATTTGAGGATCACAGTTTGAAGCCAGCCCTGGGAGAAAGAGTCTGCAAGATTCTTATCTCCAATTAAAGCACCAGAAAACCAAAAGCTCCAAAAGTGGAGCTGTGGCTCAAAGTGGTAGAAAAGTAGCCTTAAGCAAAAGAGCCCAGGGACCGTGTCCAGGACCTGAATTCAAACCCCAAAACCACTGCCACCAACAAAAGGATATATATGGCAGAAGTTCACAAAGAGAAGAGAATATCATTAGGAAACAGAGAAGTTCCCTTTTCACTCTACCAAGGGCTTTTCATGTACTTTGGGGAAAGGCTTCCAACCAAGTATGAGTAGAATGTTATTTCTGTATTTGTTATGTTTTGGAGACTGAAAGAAAAGAATGGTAAGCAATGAAACCAGACTCCTAAATTGCTGCCACAATGTAACATCCAACACTTTTCCAGAAGCTCTGAAGTAGTGTGCTGGTAGCCAGAGCTTTCAATTATGGGAGTTTATAGGCTACTGCTAAAGAGCTAATGAAAGTCCTCCATGCTTGCAAGACTCAGGCCCAAGAGAAGTTTATTCCCTTCTAAAAATCAAGGAATGTAGCCAAGTGCTAGTGGCTTACACCTATTATCCTAGTTACTCAGAAGGCTGAGACTTGAGGATAGAAGTTTGAAGCCAGCCAAGGTAGGAATATCCATGAGATTTTTTTTATCTTCAATTAACCACCAAAAATCAGGGAGTGGAGGTATGGCTCAAGTGGTAGAGTGCCAGCCTTGTAAGGAAAGGAGCTAATGAATAAAAACCAAGGAATGTCCTCAAGAAAGCTCACATAAAACATATCAGTGTCAAGTTGAGCACTGGTGGCTCATACCTGTAATCCTACTCAGGAAGGTGAGATATGAGGATTGTGGTTCAAAGCCAGCTCAGGCAGACAAATCAAGGAGACTCTTTTTTCTCATTAAACATCAAAGTGGAGGTGTGGCTCAAATGGTAGAATGCCAGACTTGAGCAGAAAAGCTGAGCAATAACATGAAACCCTGAGTTCAAACTCTACTACTTAAGGGGGGGGGGGGAATGAATTTTTTTTTTAAAGCATTGTGAAAATCCAATTCCAGAACCTTCCTACTCTCACTGGGGAAAAAAATGAAAATAAAGATGCTATCTCATTTCTGCTATTGTTAAGTTAAGCCCCCAAACCTAGAATGACTCTAGGGACAATGACGTTGGACAGATTATGACCTCTTCATGTTTCCAAGAACTCTCCTGTCAAATGAGAAGGTAGATTAAGTCCTAAGGTGTATGCTAGCTCTGACATTTTTGTAATCCTACATCATCCTATTGTTTATATAATTTCTTGGTACTTCACGGTGAGTTTGCAAGCAGAAAGCTTCTATCTATCTGTCTGTCTGTCTGTCTGTCTATCATTTCTTTTTGTGTTGTTCCTGGGGTTTGAATTCAAAGCTTGGGTATTGTCGCTTAGCTTTTTTATTCAAGGCTGACTTTCTGCCATTCAAGGCACAACTCTACTTCTGACTTTTTGGTGGTTAATGGGAGATAAAGAGTTTCTAGTAGACTCTCCTGCCTGAGCTGGTTTTGAGCCTTGATCCTCAAATCTCAGCCTCCTGAGTAACTAGGATTTATAGACATGAGTCATTGATGCTGGAGTAGCCCTTGTCCTATGATGTCCCTATTGTATCTCTGGATGGTTGGAGCCCTGTGTGTACACAAGGCTCCACATATCTATTTGTAGTACCCAGGAAGCCAACAGCAGCCATCCAACTCCTCCAGAGCCTGACCCTTAAATACTGGCCTAGGAAGTAGAGTGTAGCCATACACTAAGCTATGACTCAGTCCTGCAAGGCCCAACTCCAATGAACCTTTCATGAAATCTTCTTAGAATTCTTTCTAGAGATTCTATCTCATTCCTGGACTCTCATAGCAACTTACCTTTCACTTTCTACTGACCCTTAACTCTTTCCATGTAGCCTTATAAATTAACCAGGTTTGTGAGGGGCTGAGGGAGGTAGAATTTTCTGGCTTATCCTGGGAAGGTCTCTATTTCTTTTTTTAAAATATGTTAGTTTCTCAATAAACATGAGTCAGTGAGCTGAGGAATTTGAGATTGATATATGAACTAGATATGAATATATATCATGCAGATCTAAACAAGTATATTTCTTTGATCTTTTTGGTGCTTGGTTAATGATCCTCAACCAGGGACCTTAAAGTCTAAAGATCTGTTAAGGTAATATTGGCTCAATGAGGGATTAGATCTAATACCAGTATACATGGTATTAGAACTAGGAAATTGAAAGGGAATACCAAAATTGAGAGACACAGGGTAAAAAAAGAAAAACAACTACAAAAGCAATTCATGCAAAACTGTTTGGTGTAAGTGAACTGAACACCTCATGGGGGGGGCGGGGAAGGGAAAGGGGGAGGCAGAAGGGGGGTTATGAGGGATGAGGTAACAAACAGTACAAGTAATATATCCAATGCCTAACGTATGAAACTGTAACCTCTCTGTACATCAGTCTGATAATAAAAATTTGAAAAAAAAAAAGGAGGGATTAGATAGAAATTGTTTTGGTTATAAACTATAAAAGCCCAATGAAATTGCTTCCAGAAAACAAAAGGAAAGAAAAAAAAAAGAGGAGTTACTTATTTGTGATAGAGTGGCTCCCGATTTGTGTGTGTGTGTGTGTGTGTGTGTGTGTGTGTGTGTGTGTGTGTGTGTGTAGTGGGTCTTGAAATCCGGGCCTAGACACTGACCCTTACCTTTTTTTTGCCCAAGGTTGGTGCTCTACCACTTGAGTTACAGCTCCATTTCTGGCCGTTTTTGGTCTCAGTTCTTGGGCTTTCACTCATGCTTAATGTTTTTTTTTTTTGCTCAAGGCTGGTGCTCTTCTACTTGATCCACATCTCCTCTTGTAGCGTTTTACTTGTTAATTGGATATACGAGTGTCTTGGATCTGTCTGACCAGCCTGGCTATGAACTCTGATCCTCATATCTCAACCTCCTGAGTAGAGAGGACTACAGGTAAGAGCCACTGGCACATGGCTTTATAGTGCTTTTTGTATTTTTACAATCAATTTACATGTAAAGGTTTCTACAGAACTTTTCACTTGGATTAGTGCAAGGATCAAAGGTGAGCTTGGCTCCAGAAATAGGGTATAAAGTTGTTCAAGGCATTTGTTTTCTCTAGGCCTCAGTTGGAGGGCCAGATCTGTGGTTTTTGTAGGCTTCTCCAGCTCTGAAAGTTTCAGAGTGGAGAACCAAGAGGTTGTGAAATGTCACACAATGTGGGAGGGAATAAATCTGCCATAATTTCACTCCAATGTGATCTGTTTCACATTTAGTATAGTTCAACCTGTGATCAGTCCTCCGTGGAACACAGATGACTCACTTCCTGTCCTAAGTGGGTCTTCTATGAGGTGTGGAACAGATCCTTCCACAGATACAGAGCCAGCCAAAGGGGTCAAGCCAGTGAGCCTCTGGGTAAATTCTTCATGTTCTTTATCTATGTCAAATTAAACCTGCCAACCAGTACACACGTGCATGCAGTTTAGAAGCTTGATGTTCCTGAAAAGTGTGCCTATCAAGTTTTTATAAACCAAAGGACATTTCAAACACAGACTAATTGGCAATTGAGAGGCAGATTAGATTTTATAAGATGACATATGCTTTACTCAGCACTTTTTGAAGACTGAACAATTCCATTTTATTTGCCTCTTCCTCCAAGAAAACTCTCTTGATTGCTGCTGGGTACTGTTGCTTGCATTCAATTCCCCTTCCTCTGAATTCCTCTTTACTCTAAATGGTGGAGCCACATTAGTAGGTACAAAAATTGTGTGTGTGTGTGTGTGTGTGTGTGTGTGTGTGTGTGTTGGTACTGTACTGCGGCTTGAATTCAGGGCCTGAGCTTTTTTATTCAAGGTTGAGCAACTACTTCACTTTCAAAATCGTAAGACCAGAAGGAAATTCTGAAAGGTCAAAATACTTTATTCTACCCTTAACTTTATCATTTATACATTTGATTATTAATTCATCATTTAACAAATATATAGTTAATGCTACAAAGTAATCATCATTCTGGGACAGAGACACAGAGAAAAAACAATACATGAAAAGTTTTCAACCCCAAGAAATTTACACTTTACGTGTGTGTTGTGGGATAGTCAATAAAGATATATACAGAGTATTTGATAATGAATAAGTAGTGGGATGGAGAATTACTTACTGAAAGAGAGGACTGTTTAAGATAGTGTGAGCAGAAAGGTTTCTGTGAAGATAGGACAAGTGTTCTGAGGGAGAGAGAAGAAAGCTGGGAATGACTCAAAGATGAGTAAGAACTTAGTTTATAGACCTGAAAGGAAAACCAGGCACTACTGCCTTATGCCTGTAATCCTAACTACTCAGGAGTCTGAGATCTGGGGATCAGGGTTCAAAGCCAGCTTTGCAGGAAAGTTTGTGAAACTGTTAACTCCGATTAGCCACCAAAAAGCTGGAGGTGGAGATGTGGCTCAAGTGGTAGGGTACTAGCCTTGAATGGAAAAGCTAAGAGACAGTGTCCAGGCCCTAAATTCAAGCTCTAGCATGTAGGTAATCTCTCTCTCTTTCTCTTTTTCTCTCTCTCTCTCTTTCTCTCTCTCTCTCTCTCTCTCTCTCACACACACACACACACACACACACACACACACACACACACACACACGAAAGGGATAGGAAAAGATTGGAGAGGACCAAGTGCAGGAGATAAAGCAATAAGAAGGCAGAAATTGTACCAGAAAAGGCCATGAGCCCAGGTTGTAGAATGGAAATTTAATTTTGAGTTCCATTAGCAGCCATGAGATGTTCAAAAGCAGGGAGTAAATGATAAAATACATATTCCCCCTGATTGCCTTTTCAGTAAGTAAATATAGGGAAATGATCAGGAAAGCAGAAAACCACAGGGTTCTAAGGTATTTTTCCTTTTTTTTTAAATTTAAATTTTATTGTAAAGGTGATGCACATAAATAAGTTAATGAGTACATTCTTTTTGAACAGTGTTACCCTCTCCTTCATTTCCTCCCACTTTCTCCCTGTCCTCCAGCTCCACCCTAAGTTGTGTAGTTCCTTTCCAACATAGTGTCTAGAGAATATCACTATCACTGTCGAATTAGTTCACACTTTGTCCCACCATTTCTGTGATTCCCCATCCATTCCCCAAATCAGATAACTTATATGCAAGACAAAGGGTACAGAAATAAAAAAAACAGTGACACCAAAGGAGAAAAAAGAAAGTAAAAAGTAAAAAGACATAACAGTATAATTAAAAACCCTTTTCATTTCCATTTCTTGGAGTTCATTTTGATAAGCATTATTTTTTTCTTCTTTATTGTCAAAGTGAAGTGCAGAGGGGTTACAGTTTCATATGTAAGGCAGTGAGCACATTTCTTACCCAACTTGTTACCTCCTCCCTCATTTCCCCCCTCTCCCTCCCCATTTCCCTCTCCCCCCCCCATGAGTTGTACAGTTGGTTTACACCAAATGGTTTTGTAAGTATTGCTACTGCAATGGTTTGTCTTTTTATCCCTTGTCTCTTGATTTTGGTATCCCTTTCCCTTCCCTAGTCCCAATTCACATATATACAGTATCCAGGGTACTAAGATCAGTTACAGTGATAGCAGGGGTAAAACCATGGGAAGGGAATACAAGAGAAAAAAAAAAAGGTATGGTTTCACATGGCATGTTGAAAATAACTACAGCAATGATATACCACTTGTTTTCATAACTTGGAGTTCATTTCGTTTAGCATTATCTCATGTGTTCATATGGGCATAGCTATTGCACTATTGTAATCTTCTGCTAGGTCTATTCTAGGCATGTACTAATTATTCTCTATGAGGGAAACCAGAGATTCCATATTTCTTTGGGTCTGGCTCACTTCACTTAGTATAATTTTTCCAAGTCCTTCCATTTCCTTATGAATTGGGCAGTTGTCATTATTTCTGATAGAGGCATAGAATTCCATTGTGTATATGTACCATATTTTCTTGATTCACTCATCTACTGAGGGGCATCTGGGCTGGTTCCACATTTTAGCAATGACAAATTGTGTTGTGGTGAACATAGTTGTACTGGTGGCTTTAGTGTGGTCTTGCTTGTAAACTTTTGGTAGATGTCCCAAAGTGAGGCTGCTGGGTGATAGGGAAGCTCTATTTTTAGCTTCCTGAGGGACCTCCATACCAGGTAAGCATAATTTTATATGATCATATGCACATAGCTATCAAGCCATTGTGAACCTTGCCTAAGAATATTCTTGTTCTCCATGTGCAAATGCTTCAGAGTGCTGTGTAATTAATCATGTCCAAATGTACTTATTTGTCTTTTACCATCCATTGGATTGAGATTTGTAGAGATATTTACTCTATTCTATTTATTCTAGACTAGTTGTTCTAGTCTAGTTATCACAAATGAGGGCAACAATGCAGTCTGTGTTTCTTTGGGTCTGACTTACTTTGCTTAATTACTGTTTTTCCAAGTCTATCTGAGGTGATTCAGTAGGATTCAGGGAAGTTGATGGTTCATAGTATCTTTTTAAGATGGGAACACAACACTTGCTTTGGAATTGGACCAGGAAGTTGAAAACAAGAAGGAATCATCAGAAAGCCCCTGTCCCTCAGCTCAGTAAGTAAGTGGAAGTTTAATTACCAAAATGGGACGATGGATGGGATACAGTAGAGCTTTAGGAGGAATTCTTTTTTCCCCCCTTGATTCTATTTCTAAAAAAAATTGTAAAGGTGATGTACAGAGGGAGTGCAGTAATGTGTCAGGTAATGAGTATATATTTTTTTGAACAGTGTCACCTCTTCCCTCATTTTCTCCCTCTCCCAGAAGTTGAATAGTTCATTTTCAACATAGTGTCTAGTGAGTATCACTGTTGAATTAGTTCACCGTATATATCACAAGAATCCTTTTTTGGATGCAGTAAATTTTTAGTTTTTATTAGGTTTTCAAGTAGATTTAGGGTATAGCACCAATCCTCACAGATGCATGAAAGGCTTGGCTTTGTTTTTTGACCGGATTTTCATGAAGGCAGGCATGGCTTGTGTGTGTCTCATATTTGTTGTGTTCTTCCTGAGCTCTGAATGAGAAACATGTAGTAATTTCTCTCTCCCTGTGTTCCGGAATTTGACAGGCCTGGGATGCTGAGGGTGCTCTATGGCTCACAGGAGATAATGGTTGAAATTTCAGAAATGTGTGATACAATTGTTAAACAACCCTAGCATTTGGTCACTGTGGGAGTACTATGCTTGGAATTTGGCAAATTCTGTAAGTTGCACATTGTTTTCTTCAGAGAGTCAGGTTACCAGTATATAACAGTAAGATTTAGACTCACTAACACAAATGATCATAGGGAAAGAAAGATATCATTTGCATGTGATTTGTTCAGGCCTAGAAACTCTCTCTGTGTGTTTTAAAATTAATTTTATGGGGCTGGGGATATAGCCTAGTGGCAAGAGTGCCTGCCTCGGATACACGAGGCCCTAGGTTCGATTCCCCAGCACCACATATACAGAAAACGGCCAGAAGCGGCGCTGTGGCTCAAGTGGCAGAGTGCTAGCCTTGAGCGGGAAGAAGCCAGGGACAGTGCTCAGGCCCTGAGTCCAAGGCCCAGGACTGGCCAAAAAAAAAAAAAAAATTAATTTTATGTTTATTGAATGCGGGGGGCAGTAGTGTTACATATGTAAGGTAATGACTACATTTGTTTTTAAACAATGTTACCCCATCCTTCTCATTTTCTCCCGCTTACCCCCTTTTCCCCCCACCCCCATGTTATAAGGTTGATATCCAACTTAGTGTCAAGTGAGTATCATTGTTGCATTTATTTCATCCTTTAACCTGCTGTTTCTGTGATTTTCTTTCCCTTACCCTGGTTGAATAATCTTATATACAAGACCCAAGGTACAGAAAATTAAGATAAATGCAAGAGAAAAAAACATAAAACTAAAAAAAAAAACACACCAACAACCCCAGAACCTACATACAGGACATAATAAGAACCTCTTGTCTCCATATCTTTGGAATTCATGTTGTCAAACTTCATTATATAGGGTCCTATGTATTAAGCAATTGGGTTGTTGAGATCCCCTGCTAAAAATATCATAGACATATTCTAGTTCTTACAAAAGATGCAAACCGTGCAACCAATTTTTCTTTGGGTTTGCCTTACTTCACTTAATATAATTTTTTCCAGGTCTTTCCATTTCCTTACAAATGGGGCCATGTCATTCTTTCTGAAGGGGGCATACAATTCCTTTGTGTATATATACCATATCTTTTTGGTTCATTCATCTACTGAGGGGTATCTGGGTTAGTTCCATATCTTAGCTATGGTAAATAATGCTTCAATGAACATGGTTGTGCTGGTAACATTAGTATGGCCTTGTTTGTGAATATTTGGGTAAATGCCCAGAAGTGGGATTTAGTCTTTTGAGGAACCTCCATACTGCTTTCAGGAGTGGTTGTGAGGGTTTGTTTTCCCACCAACAATGTAGTAGTGTTTCCTTTTGGCCAGGCCTAGAAACCCTCTTTGTCTCTGTTATTGTTTCTCTCTCTCTTCTATTCTTTCATTTTAAAAAATATTTATTTATTATCAAAGTGATGTACAGAGGGGTTAGAGTTTCATATGTAAGGCTCTTTGTTTTTTAAATTTTATTTATTTATTATTTGTTTATTTATTTAGTGTCAGTACTGTGTCTTGAACTCAGGACCTGTGAACTGTCCCTTAACACTTTTGCTCAAGGCTGGAACTCTTCCAGTAGTAGCACACTTCCTCTTCTGGCTGGTAGCTGATTGGAGATAAGAGTCTTAAGGACTTCTTCCCTGCCTGGGTTGCTACCTTAGATTTTAACTTCCTGAGTAGCTAGGATTACAGTTGTGAGCCACCCACACTGGGCTCTTTGAGTTTTGGGATGTGGTCTTGTTGCTATATAGTCTAAGCTGTCCTGGAGTTCACTATGTAGTCCATGTTAGCCTTGAACTCTTGATCCTCCTGTCTCTGCCTCTTGAGTAGCCTGAGCTACCACCCCTAACTTAGAAATGTTTTTTCTGATGGAATATAAAACATGTTGGACCCTAGATAGATTAAAGTAAGTGTGTAATTTGCATTAATCTTGGATACTTAACTTTCTCAATGTAATAAACAGAATATATATATATATATATATATATATATATATATATCCTTCAGTTTTCCCTTTCTTTTTCCAACAAAATATTTTTTTTTCTCTTGGACAGTCAAGATTGATATTTTTCCTGAATTAATAGAGTTTGTCTCAAGATAAAGCCAACCTTCCTGTCTAATTACAAATTATATCATTTTCTCTTTAAATGACTAGGGCTCTAATAGCTATGCCCTTATGAACACATAAGATGACGCTAAGTGAAATGAACTCCGTGTTATGGAAAAGACTGTTATATCACTGTTCTAATTATTTTCAACATGCCATGTGAAACCGTAGCTTCTATTGTTGATGATCCTCTTGTATCCCCTTCCTGTGGTTGTACCTGCACTATCACTGTATCTTATCTGAGTACATTGGAAACTGTGTATACTTGTATTAGAACTAGGAAAGTGAAAGGGAATACCAAAATCGAGAGACACAGGATAAAAAGACAAACGACTACAAAAGCAATGCTCGCAAAACTGCTTGGTGTAAACCAACTGAACAACTCATAGGGGGAGAGGGAAAGGGGGAGGGGGGTGGGGGAATGAGGGAGGAAGTAACAAACAGTACAAGAAATGTATCTAATGCCTAACGTATGAAACTGTAACCTCTCTGTACATCACTTTGACAATTAAAAAAAAAAGACTAGGGCTTTAATGCGTACACCCATATTTATCATGATACTGTTCTTAGTCACCAAGAAATGAGTCAGCCTAGGTGTCCATCAGTAGATACATAAAGAGAATGTAGTGTATATACACAAGAAAGAATTTTTAAGCCATTAATAAGAATGAAATAACATAGTTTACATAATTTAGTTTGTATAATCTGCAGCACAGATATCAGGAGATTATTCTGTTACATGAAAGAGGGCAGTCTCAGAAAGACAAACTACACACATTTTCTCTCATTTATGTAGAGGAAAGGTACCATGAGGTGGGGGAGTGAAACAAGAGAGGACAATAAAGGGGTAAATATGATAAATGTATGTTAAGTGCATATATGAAAATGTTATGCTGAAACCTATTCTGTGTGTAATTAACATATGCTAAGAAAAACAAAAATAAAATACTTATTTTCCTTAAAAAGAGGAAAGCTAGAGATTTAGCTTTCATTGTCTACAAGCCCAGTGTTTCTAGATCTTATGCTTTTCAAGAGAAGCCAGAAATCTGAAATTTAATGAGAAAATTCCCAGCTGTTAAATATTGTCTTAAATTTTTAAGAACTTGTCAAGGGCCAAATGAAACACTAGCCTAGGCCTCATTGAGCCCAAGGGCCACATTTTTAAACACTTTTCGAAGTTTTCATTCACAATCATCCATCTGAAGCAGAGAGGAGGGCCCCTAGAATATTCCAGAAACAAACTTACTTGCCAGCCCTGGCATGTAGAAACTGCATCAAATTTGTTTGATTAGAAAACATTTTTTAGGTGACATATTCTGTAGTCCAGCAAAGAGGAACAAGTATGTACCAGTTATATTTGCTTTTCCCTTTCGATCATGGCCTCCTCTAAGGCAAGGTCCCTGGCTATGCATCTTGTGTCTTCAAGTATGTGACAGAGAGAAAGCAAACGAGCTTGGTATGGAAAGCAACTTAGAGACTTCCCCAGTCTTTTGAGAAACTGATGCTGTAAGTGACTTTGGCCTCAGAAGTGAATGAGTGGAGATCTGGAGCTAGAACCAGATCTCTGGCTGGTAGGTCTTAGGGCTAGAAGATACCTATGATGCCCCAGAAATAGTTACTAAATTTAGTTACTAAATTACTTACTAAACTCCTTTTGTATAACTACTTAGTTACTAAATTAATATGAGACAGGATAATAGAAGAATCAATGAGTATATGAAAAAGTGAACACAATCTGAAATGAACACATGGTATATAGAGTACATATTGAAGTAATAATCATGGGAGTTGGCATAATCGCCTACTTTTGTGGAAACCAGAAAGTCAATCCGATAGAAGATCAGAGCGGAATAATTAATAGAGACTAGGAAGGGCAGGGTGAGGGTCGGAGGGAATAAGCTAGAGAAGGGGCAACACAGCATTGTTAGAGAGGAGAAATTTATTGTTTTTCTCTAGAGTAACTATTGGTTATGGAAATCTGTGACACATTTCAGAATAACTAGAACGGTATAAAAGTTCTCAACAATGAAGTAGGGTTCCCTTTTGGCCACATCCCCTCCAACAATTGTTATTAGTTTTCTTGATATATGACGTTCTTACCGGGGTAAGATGGAATCTCAATGTTCTTTTGATTTGCATTTCTTTTATGGCCAGTGATGTAGAGCACTTTTTCATATGTCTTTTGGCCATTCTCATTTCCTCATCAGAGAAGTCTCTTTGTAAGTCTTTAGCCCACTTGATGAGGGGGCTATTGGTTCTTTGCGGTTTTGTTTTGAAGAAAGGTAATTGTTTTTAGTTCTGCATATATTTTAGAGATGAGGCCTTTGTCCGCTGAATGGCCAGTAAAGATCTTCTCCCAGTCTGTGGGCTTTCTGTTTATCTTGCGAGCTATGTCCTTTGCCATGCAGAAGCTCTGCAGTTTGATGCAGTCCCATTTGTCCAACCTTTCTTTGATTTGTAGCCTTTCTGGGTCTTTGTTAAGGAAGTTCCGTCCTGCGCCAAGGAGCCCAAGTGTTTCTCCTACTCCTTCCTTTAGTGTTTTCAGGGTGTCTGCTTTGATTTTGAGGTCTTTAATCCATTTGGAATTGATTTTGGTGCAAGGTCATATATAAGGATCTAGTTTTAGTTTGTTGCATGTGTTGAACCAGCTTTGCCAGCACCATTTGTTAAAGAGGCTATCTTTCTTCCAAGCTATTGTTTTAGCTCCTTTATCAAAGATTAAGTAGGCATAGTTCTGTGGATTCATTTCTGGGTCTTCAATTCTGTTCCATTGGTCTTCAGGTCTGTTCCAGTGCCAATACCAGACTGTTTTTATTATTATAGCTTTATAATACAGCTTGAAGTTGGGTATTGTAATTCCTCCAGTACTGTTCTTTCTGCTTAGGATTGTTTTTGCTATTCTAGGTCTTTTATTGTTCCATATGAATTTCTGGATTGCTTCCTCTATTTCATTAAAAAATGGTGTTGGGATAGTAATGGGTATTGCATTGAATTTGTTGTTGGTGGGAATGTAAACTGGTTCAGCCACTCTGGCAAGTAGTATGGAGATTCCTCAGAAGGCTAAATATAGAACTTCCATATGACCTAGCAGCCCCACTTTTGGGTATCTATCCAAAAGACCACAAACAAATTCACAGTAAAGCCACCAGCACAACAATGTTCATTGCAGCACAATTTGTCATAGCTAGAATCTGGAACCAACCCAGATGCCCCTCAGTAGACGAATGGATCAGGAAAATGTGGTACATATACACAATGGAATTTTATGCCTCTATCAGAAAGAATGATATTGCCCTATTCGTAAGGAAATGGAAGGACTTGGAAAAAATTATACTAAGTGAAGTGAGCCAGACCCAAAGAAACATGGACTCTATGGTCTCCCTTATTGGGAGTAATTAGTACAGGTTTAGGCAAGTTACAGCAGAGGCTCACAAGAGCCCATTAGCTATACCCTTATGAACACATATGCTAAGTGAAATGAACTCCATGTTATAGAAACGATGGTTATATCACAGTTGTAATTACTTTCAACGTACCATGTGTATCTGTAGCATCTATTATAGATGATGTTCTTGTATCATCTTCCTGTGGTTGTACCTACACTATCTCTATAACATTATCTGAGTATGTGGAAACCATGTATACTGGTATTAGAACTAGGAAATTGAAAGGGAGACTCAGGGTAAAAAAAGAAAAACAACTACAAAAGCAATACTTGCAAAACTGTTTGGTCTAAGTGAATGGAACACCTCATGGGGGGAAAGGGAAAGAGGGTGAGGGGAGGGGGGTATGAGGGACGAGGTAACAAACAGTACAAGTAATGTATCCAATGCCTAATGTATGAAACTGTAACCACTCTGTACATTAGTTTGATAATAAAAATTTGAAAAAAAAAAAGTTCTCAACACATAGAAACAATTAAATGAGCTCTTTTGCTCAGGGCTAGTGCTCCACCACTTGAGCCACAGCTACACTTGTGGCTTTTTGGTAGTTATTTGGAAATAAGAATCTCACAGATTTTCCTGCTGGGATTGCATTTGAACCATGAGTCTCAGATCTCAGGGTCCTCAGTAGTTAGAATTACAGCCATGAGATATTGAAACATCTTGTCTCTTGGTAGTATTTTAAACAACACCAATAGTAAAAATTATTGTTGGGAAGAGTAAGATGAAAGGGTAACATTGAAAAGAGTGCATTGAACTGATAAATAGACATTTTGAATTGAAACTCTTTTTGTATAACTATTTAGGGATAATAACAAAAAATGCTGATGGGAAATAATAAAATGAAAATAATTTTTAAATAGTCAAAATTATTGAGAACAGTGCATCACATGTCAGGTTCAGTATTTCAGATGAATTTGTCATTAATACTTGCATTAGTTCTATGAAGTAAGCACTGTTTTCATTGTTTATAGAAGATGAAGAAACTGATTTATTGTTTACATTTCAAAGATAAAGAAACTGATGCACTATCTTGTCTAACTGCATAAATGGAATTTGAATGTATAGGCATTTAATGCTGGAATTATAATAATAATGCAAGCACTAGGAAGAAATAAAAGACTAGTGTAAATGTATGACCAGAAAGCTTTTGGGAGACACAAGTAAGTGGCATTCTTAGGGTTCTTGAGAATAATGTGCCCAGCCAAGAGACTGTTGTTTCTGTGTCTCCCACCATAAAACTGATATATAATTAAAACTGAGGTATGAATTGTGTGACCTATGAGGGATCATATGCATGAATTCAGAGATCTAGATTCTAATCTTCTAAATATACAAGGACTCAAATATAGCCATAGTTCTTTTAGCTCTGACATGCTAAAGTTCCAGAAAGGATGTGTGCGTGTGTGTGTGTGTGTGTGTGTGTGCGCGCGCACACTCGTGAGTGTGCATGCTAGTCCTGGAGCGTGAAATCAGAGCCTAGATGCTGATTCAGCTTTTTGCCTCAAGGCTGGAATTGTATCACTTGAGCCACAGCTGTACTTCTTATATTTTCATTGTTAATTAAAGATAAAAGTCTTAAGGACTTTCCTGCCCAGGCTGGCTTTGAACCATGATCTTCAGATCTCAGCCTCCTTAGTAGCTAGGATTATTGGCATAGTGTTTGGCTATGAGGAGGACTTAATAAGAAGCCAGTGTATATCAGGATTCTTCTTGGTTGCAAATGACAGAAAAGCAACTCGAATTAGCCTAAAAAATAAATAGAGAATTTAGTAGTTCAAAGAAAGAATCACCCAAGAGTTGTGCTATAATCTTGGCTCCATTCTGGTGTTCAAATATCATCATGTTTTCTTCTCTCCAGCTTTCTCCATTTGTTAGTTAGCAGGATAGTTTCCTATATGAGTCACTTTCTATCAACCAAGTAAATCCAATGGGGAAAAACCTTTCCTGAAAAAAGAAAAGTACTAGGGAAAATTGGGTTACCTACTTACAGCCAAGGAGATAAGAGTACAGTGATGGGTGAGGGCCATCCCGTTTGCTTGCCTCCTTGCCTAAATGAGAATGTCTACCTCCAACAACACACAGTGGATGCAGGAGATTCAGAGGATGGCTTTCCCAAAGAATAGAAGCTTTCTGTATGATGAGATAGAGGGTGGACCAAGAACATGTAGAAATAATAGAAAAGTAGGACCAGGTGCTTATGGCTCACGTTTGTAGTCCTAACTTCTCAGGAGGCTGATATCTGAGGATTGTGGTTCTAAGCCAGCTCAGGCAAGAAAGTCCCTGTGACTCCAATCTTCACTAAACTAGTCAGAAAAAGTTGGATGTGGCACTGTGGCTCAAGTGGTAAAACACTAGCCTGGAGCACAAAGAAGCTCAGGGACAGCTCCCAAACCCTGAGTTCAATCCCCAGTATCAGCACAAAACAACAACAACAACTAACCCCAACTAGCTTCATCTTCCACTGATAAAGAAGACTTGGCAGCAAGAGTCAAAAATCTAAATCTTCTCTTCAAAATCACAAGCTGGGCTTTTTGTTTTCAGTATAGAAACCAGTCATTTCTACATGTGTCTTTGAGAAAGTTTTGTTTTGTCCTCAGGGACATTTGAACTCAAAAGAGCAACACTGTTAGTTGTTACAGAGTTGTTTTGTCTTTGTTTGTTTTTGTTTTGTTTTTTAATTGGATAGTTGTTTTGTCTTTTTTTTTGGCCAGTCCTGGGGCTTGGTCTCAGGGTTTGAGCACTGTCCCTGGCTTCTTTTTGCTCAAGGCTAGCATTCTGCCACTTGAGCCACAGGGCCACTTCTGGCCATTTTCTGTATATGTGGTGCTGGGGAATTGAACCCAGGGCTTCATGTATACTAGGTGAGCAGTCTTGCCACTAGGCCATATCCCCAGCCCAGTTGTTTTGTCTTGAAGGTACTGTGCCTTCCAGTGGTAATTGCTGCATGGGTAGTACATAATGAAATCAGTCAACAGGCGCTGTGCACAGTTTGTCAGAGATGTATTAATTTATGAGGAACCAACCAATGAGACAACTTGGTTAATACTTCTGATTTAACTCAATATGCCTGGTTTGCACAGGGGAAGGTGCTTGACTACTTTACCTTTCTTGAACCAGGACAGGGGACCTTGTGCTGAGGAGGGGCAACAGCACAAGATGATTGTGGTGATGAGGCTTCTCCTGGCCTGTGACCCATAGGAAACCAAAGAAGAGCAAAGAACTAGATCTGACCTGCAATCAAAAGCATTTATACTACCGGGGGCCAGTGGCTAATGCCTATAATCCAGGAGGCTGAGATCTGGGGATTACTATTCAAAGCCAGCAGTGGCAGAAAAGTCTGTGATACTCTTTCCTCCAATTAATAAGCCAAAAGTGGAGGTGTGGCTCAAGGCACCAGCCTTGAGTGAAAAATCTCATCATCCTGGCCCTGAGTTTAAGTTCCAGTAGCAGCCAGTAGCAGCGCATATGCATACATTCATGTAAGCAGGCATGCATGCCTCCCCCCAGCCCCCATAACAGTTTGGATGTTCATAGGTTGTCAGAAATGGAAAAATTTAGTCACTTAATCCAGATATCTTACTTTATAAGCGAAGAGTCTGAGACCTAGAGAGGGAAAATATCTTCATCAAAGTTACAAAGGAGTCGTTGACCCAGAAATCAAACTCAACATTGCTTACTCTAGTCCAAATGTTCAACCCTGTGTGTCAAACTTCTTCCCATCTTGCCCTCAGGACTCTGGCAAACCTTTTGAATTATGATGGTTTCTGCTTATTAAGAAACTGCATTTAACTTAGTCTTTTTTGAAGTTTAGAACGAGAAATAAGGAATAGTCATTTCCATGTCTGAGACATAAATACCTGCCTCCTGCCCCTTCAACTCTCATTTCTTTAGCTAAAGGAAGGAATCGCATGCCGCTGGGCTCATCAACATTAGAAAATCAAAAGGTAATTTACGAGTCCTCCAAAGGGATGAGGAAATATAAATTATGTTTACTTTCCTAAGTGTACTTATGTTTAGTTAATACTAAATGAGTGAGATGCTTTAATTCTGCTTGGATCTTGATGGATAATTTTAGACAAGATGTTCTCTTTGGGCTTTGGTTCTGTCTGTTTCTGTCTCTATCTATCTCTGTCTCTTTATCTTTATTTCTGTTTCTCTCTGTCTTTGACTCTCTGAGTCCCTGTCTGTCTGTCTGTCTGTCTGTCTCTGTTTCTCTCCCCTCCTCCTCTCTGCCACTATCATGGCTTTAACTTTAACTCAAGGCTTTGTGTTCTCAGCTTTCTTGCTCACAGCTGGCATTCTAAAACATAAGCCTTGGATTCAGCATTTCATTGGTTATTTAGGAGATGGAATCTTCAACTGCAGTCTTCCAGGTCTCGATTTCCTGAATAGTCAAGATTATAGGTATAAGCCACCATGTCAGGCCAGGCTTCTTATTGTCAATTTAGTAGATATTTACTAGCTTGGTCAGCCTTGGGCCTTAAGGATGTGTCTGCCTAAAGTATTTAGGTACTTTGAGTATAATTTTCATGGAAAGAGTTCTGGGTTACAGGTGGCATGCATAAAGTCAGCATAAATTTTCAAATTAAGTGTCTTATTATCAGGGCCAGTGGAGCAAGCACAGGCCCTTTGTTCCATGACCTTAGGCAATTGTTCGACTTTGTCTAGGTCTTAGAAAATAAAATCTCTAAAATAAGATTAACACTGGCTCATGTTTACTTCACAGGACCGTTGCAGAAGACAAAAGATATAGAAGTGATTTGTGAAATACGGACCTTTAAAATGTTTTTCTTATAAAATTTAATATTGTTTTCCCTTAGTAAGCAGGAGCAATTAAAACAATATGTAGAGTCAGTCAAAATTGGCTGAAGGGCTTGTAATACGGCCTAGTGGTAGAGTGCTTGCCTTGTATACATGAAGCCCTGGGTTCGATTCCTCAGCACCACATATATAGAAAATGGCCAGAAGTGGCGCTGTGGCTCAAGTGGCAGAGTGGTAGCCTTGAGCAAAAAACAAGCCAGGGACAGTGCTCAGGCCCTGAGAACAAGGCCCGGGACTGGAAATAAATAAATAAATAAATAAATAAATAAATAAATAAATAAATAAAGGCCGAAATGATACTGAGGGATCTGAAATTCTTTTTTCTTAAGGTTATTTTGTTCTACCAGTAATAGTTTAATCGGAAACATACTTACTAACATGTTCTCAAAAAAGATATTTCAGTAAGATAGCTGCAATGACAATCTTATAATGATCAACAGCATGTATTTTACTCTTTTTTTTTTTTTTTTTTTTTTTTTGCCAGTCCTGGGGCTTGGACTCAGGGCCTGAGCACTGTCCCTGGCTTCTTTTTGCTCAAGGCTAGCACTCTGCCACTTGAGCCACAGCGCCACTTCTGGCCATTTTCTGTATATGTGGTGCTGGGGAATCGAACCCAGGGCCTCATGTGTATGAGGCAGGCACTCTTGCCACTAGGCCATATCCCCAGCCCCGTACTCTTAAAAAGTGTCTCTGCTTTGCTAGTATATTACATTGCTACCCTAGAGTTAAATATCTTACTATCCAAACTCTCCCTTTTCCATACTGGGATCTGAAATAGTTTCCCATAATCACTCAGTCTGCTGAGAATCTAGACTGACCACCCACTTCTCTTTGTACCTGGGAAAGAAGGGGAAGGGAAAACAGCCAGAAAAGAGGTCTCTTTGTTTGCTCCCTAGTCTCTTGGAACTATTCCTTAGCAGGCAGCCCCTCATTATCTCCTCGATTTCCTGCAAAGTACTCAGAAATAGTCTACGTGGCAATGGCCCTTGGAGACCTGGGTATGGAGCAAACATTAAAGGAACCTGGAGAAGGAAGAATTATTTTTTTCTATTCCATACCTACAAGAACAACAGCCCAGAGAGAAAAACACTGTTAATAACTAGCTGTTTATGGAAATACTTAATGGTTTTTGTTGTTGATATTTCTAAAACACTTCCATAGCATTGATCATGATTGGTCTAACTTACTGCCCTTGCAAGTGATTTGAGGCCATTTCAGGCCATTGGCTTGCTGTCACTTGCCAGCTTGAAAAACAACAGATGCAGCTTCCCACTATTCCTTATACTTTTTGCTTCCTTCAAGAAGATATGTTCAGTATAGAAGCCTCATTATAGTAAGGTCTTTTGATATTCAAACAACTAAATCCTGTTGGATAGAGCCCAAGGCAAATCCTCCTTCCATGACAAATTAGGCTCTGTGAACATAGTTCACAATCAACTATGAGCTTCATGCTACAAACATTATCTCTGAATAAAGCAATGTGTAGATGGAGAATTGGGTGTTTTACCTAGAAATACAAATTTTTCCTATAGAAGAGTTGCTGGGATCCAAGGGGTAAGGGTCATCCTTACATGGTTTCTAATTGTAGAGTGCTTGCAAATCACTTGGTCATCTTCAACTGCCCATTTCAGAAAGACTTATAGGTTGATAGAGACTGAAATCCTTTACATGGAACTTTAGGCATCTCACACCTATTAAGAATTCAACTTGATAACATATGCAGTGACAACCTTCATCATGGGGAGCAAGAGTCAGAGATCCATGGTATGATTTTGAGTCTGTATTATTGCATTATTCAGTGTGTTTAAAACTTCTGACACCACTGGATTTTTTTGTTGTTGTTGTCAGCTCTAGGAATTTGGCATGTAAACATAGTAAAAGAAGTGGATGAAGCTGGAGATGTAGAGTTTTCCCATTTATCCACTGTGTGGCTATATCCCAGCTAGGTGGTCCAGGGTGAAAATTCCTTATACTTTCCAACACTGGGATTCTTTTCTTTCTTTCTTTTTAAAATTATCCTTAAGTAGTTGTTTGTACAAAGGGGTTTCAATTCAACATAATAAGTATATTGCATATTGATGTCACCCCTTCTGAAGTTCTCCATCTCTCCCAATTCTACCCATCCCCTCAAGTTATCTGGTTCCATATTTACATATGTACATTGACTGTAACAACTATAATCATCCAACTTTGTTCTTCCCCTTCCCTTTACTCCCCCCTCACGCCCCCCAAAAAAGCCATGTTTCATCTGCCTGGTATTCATTTTGTTAAACTGTATATTAGTTGTTCAGACAGATAGTTACACTGTGGGAATCCTCCCTTGAGCATATCATTCTTCAGTCAGTTTGTTTACCAACACTGGGATTCAAAGGCTGAGTAATGGTTTGGCTGCAGTAAAGATAAACCACGTGAGCAGTTACAGTGAGCCTGGAAATCCAGTGACTTTAGAAATTTGAAACACACTGAAGAATGCAACTTTGAGGTTTGTCAATTGAGAAAAATGAACCCCCTGTAAAAGAAAAGCAGTGGTTTTCTAAATATCCCGTGTGGCAACTACCGATTGGGCAGACAGGGAAAGGAGTTGTAATAGCACAATAAAAGAGAAGAATCTGGGTGGAGAGTTTCATGAACAACAGTGATTCCCTGGTGCAAAGTATTTTATAGTTAACAAACATTTGCACAACTGTCCCTTTGAGCTTACTCAGCATCACATTCAGACATTTACATAAGACCCCTTCCTGATACACTACCATAAAGACAATTAGAAGATTGCTATACCTCAAAGAAAGCATCAGATACAGGAAACCTAGCTGGTAAATAATTATAAGTGCAAAGTAGAAAAATTACAGGAGGAGAGAAGAGAAAGAAAATATAATTTATTTATTTTTCCTCAAGAGGAGAAAAGTCTGTAGCCAGGAATAGGGGGAGGCAAGGGAGCCTGTAGGATGATCTCCCCAGATAGGGAATCCAGAGCCTTGGAAGAGGAGGAAACCACACACTTGACGGATGTGGAGGGCTGAGGGAGTACAGAGCTTTGGGAGTGGAGGTGCTTAGGGGAAAATGACTTTGTGTACCCAATACAGGTGAAACTGACCTGATGGGGAAAGGCTTTGAATACAGGGCAATGAATTCAGACCCCAGGTAATTGCATCCCTATTTCCAGATGAGGAAATGAACTCCAGAAGTAGGAAACTCTGCTGAATCCACACTCTTGTGGGTAAGGTAACCACAGAGCCAGCCAGAATCCTGTGCCTGATGCTCCCTTTTGCTAACCCTGTGCTGCCTCCAGCAGGCCTGAGCTGCAGCAAGCCCTTCGTGGGAGGGGCCTCTGGGCTGTTTATCCTGCCGCTAGTGGGGCTGGCTCTGGCAGGGAGTGGAAGTGGGTGGGGTGGGGGCTATGGAGGAGAGGAGGGGCCTTACAACAAGGGCTACATTCAAGGCCTGCACTGGAGCCCGGTGAGGAGAATGGAAAGCTACAGTCTGTTGGAGCCGTCCAGCCTTGGCAAGGCGGCTGGGGCCTTATAAGGAAATGTTGTTCTCTCCCAGCCACTGGGGCTGGGATGGAGCCCTGTGCCCACAGGACAGAGCTGCCCTTGTGGCAGTAGACTGGGGGTGCCACCCGCCCCTCGGCTGTGAGAAGGAGCTCTCAATGGGCCACTTCTGCAGGCTCAGCATTCCCTCTCAGCCCATGTGAGTACACCCCCAATGTCTCCACACCCCTCCCCCAGGCCCACCCAATCCTAGTTGCTCTGGGCTGATTAGAGGAAAGGAAAAAAACAAAACAAAGACTTGGCAAAGTCTCAGCGCTCATTGCTATTTGATGCTGAGTTACCCAGAAAACAGATCCAAATCAAGTTCTGTGTCTTTTCCCTGAAGGATGCTTGAGTAAGGGGATGCCTCTTTGGCCTCCATCCTACTCTGCACCCTGGTGTCTGGGAACACAAGAACTAGCAGTAGGCCTTAGCTTGTGCAGAAAGGCAGAGGGCGCTGAGATGAGTGGGAAGGAGACTCCTGCCTGGTGCCTTTTCAACTTAAGGGGCTGGGAAGGGGACAGGGGGAGCTACAGGGATGCTCATTGAAGAAGGGAGACTCCCCTCAAGAGGTCTCACCTGTTCTAGGCAGGCTGGAGGACCTGGGAGAGTAAGCAGTGTGCAGAGGAAAAACACAGCTTGCTAAGAGAAGAGAGAGAGAGAGAGAGAGAGAGACAGAGAGAGAGAGAGAGAGAGAGAGAGAGAGAGAGAGAGAGAGAGAGAGAGAGAGAGTCTTTGGTAAGCATTAGTCAGCTGCTGGAAAGAGAGCTTTCCACAACACTTCGGGTGGGGTGGGGGGGAGAGGAGAGTAATTTCAAACAATGATTTCTGAGGGGATCTCCCTGAATTTGAGATTGAACTTGAGATTAGGATAGGACCAGACTATATGCTTGGTGTGGTCTTTTTATTTGACTGTTGATTGGCTGAAAGAGGCATGAAACCCTGGAGCTACATGAAAACATACCAGCCAGGGTAGCTTTCCATCAAAGCTGAAATTTCCTTTATAGCCAGACTATGCAACTAGTGCCCATGAACTCAGTCCTTCCCATCAATCCATCCAGCATCTACAGGTTACCCAGGGTGTCAGTGTGGTGAGTACCCACACTGAAAAATTCCTTTTGGCAATTGAAGTGCAAAGGAGGTGGGTATGAGCTCTAAGAAACACACAGAAAGCGTGCTCTCAGAGTTAAGAGATAGGAGGAATTCCTCTTGACAAGATGTCCTTTTCAATAGTTAAGTAAAAAGGTCCTGTAAAAGAGATGGCATTTGTGGTATAAAAAAAAGCAACTAGTTGAAAAATAAACATGCTTTATTGGCTGGTTCTAAAGCTTGAGCTCAGGGCCTTGTGCCTTGGCTTGGCTTTTTCCTCAAGGCTGGTATTCTATCACTTGAGCTATACCTTCTCTTCAGCTTTTTGCTGATTATGTTGAGATAAGAGTCTGTTGGATTTATCTCTCCAGGCTGGCTTTTGAACCAGGATGTTCAGATCTCAGTCTCCTGAGTAGCTAGGGTTACAGGCACAAGTGATTGGTCCCCAGCTAAAAAATAACATCTTGATATATTAGAAAGAGCACTATGGTTCCTAGTAAGCTGTGGTGGTAGGAAAACTTGGGCCCCCTTGGTATTTTAAGGGAGATGGGCATGTACAACCAGGATAGGATGAAGTTAGGGCTGGAAAATAGGTAAACACCATATTTTAGAGGTACTGAATGTTGGCAGGAAGAGGAGATTTGAATATTAGACAGGCTGGAGATAAACCATGAAGCAGGGTGACTGGTGTGACTTAGGAAATGTGGTAGCAGGAGCAGGGAGGCGCCCCTTTTCCATTTCTTTGCAACTAGGAAGAGCCAGGTGGTCTGGAGAATTGGCCACCAATAGCCCAGGATTTCAAGCACTGCTGGGCTTTAAGGTGCCTGTTTGAAGAGCACCATGATACTTCCCTCAAAAGAGGATGAGGATGAATGCTTTGGGTTCATTTCTTTTTATACTTTCAGCCTTTTCTGACACAAGTCTAAGTTTCTTTTTGATAGGAAGTTATCAAATGACACCCAGAAAGGCAAAGACACTTTGATGCTATTTCTTCATAGACAGCCTGTACTTTTACAACATGTCCAGTAATGTTCACCAGTTACAAAGTAGCTGTCTCTTCTTTTATTTTTCTCCTCAGTGGCATTCCTTCCTTTCCCTTGTCATAGTGTCTGTACTCTATCATAGTACCAGCACATCTAGAAGGTATGAGATGTCTGCAGATTGCTTTGGCCTCTGTTAGAAAGATAACTTCTTGACCTTGAAGAAAATCCCAGATGCTTCAGAGCAAAACATTCAGTGAGGTCTGCTTTGTGTTTTGGACTTGTTGCACTGCCCAGTATGACCAACTCAGCAGCAAGATTGTGAAGGACTTGAACTTGACCTTTACTTGACCCTTGACCCTTCTGGTCATTGCTTCATGGCAATAGAAGGCTGAACCCATGAATGATAGGGTCTAACAATGCTTCTTTCTAAACTTTTCTTCCTTGATGATGCAGACGCTGACTCTGCATTTCGAGGTTCAGTTCTCGCCATGGAGCAATTGCTTGTTCTCAGTCCTTTTAATAGGTTATGACTGTAGTTCATTTCTAATTCATATTAGGTGTAGTTAATGTAGTTCTTCCTTTCAAAGAGAATATATGGACATATTATGGTAAATCTAAAGAGTGGATTTCCAATTACTAACCTACATATGGTTGAAGTTCTGTTATGTAATGCAAACTCTTGGTACCTATCAGTTTCTATCATCACCACCTATGTTGTCTGCAAGGTAGCTTCCCTGGAATATCCTTGACAAAGCTCCTCTACACTATTTCATTTAATTATTTTCACCTAACTTCATTTTTTTTACACTCGTATTCAACTTTGTAAGTTTAAAAACTCAAAAGGCATACTCTAGCAAGTCTGATTTATCTATGAATTTATTACATGTAGTTTTGATCAAGTACAAAAATAAAAAGACTGGAAATGGTGCCAATGGGTCATGCCTGTAATCCTGTCTGTTGAAGAAGCTGAGATCTGAGGATTGTGGTGCAAAGCCAGCTCAAGCAGGAAAGTCATGAGACTATAATCTCCAATTAATCACCAAAAACCAACCAAACAAAAAAGCCCAAAGTGGGAGTATGACTGGAGTACTAGAGAATGAACCTTGAACAGAAAACTTCGGGATAGTGCCCAGGCTCTGAATTCAGCCTTAGGACACACACACACACACACACACACACACACACACACACACACACACACACTAAGTTTTAAATATCTTTAAATTCCTATGTATGATGTATATATACATATATATAGTTCAGGTCAGTTGTGTTTAATAATCTGCTGAGTATTTTCCTGCCCTAAATTTTATGAATTTATACTTTCTTAAAACCAAGTAGTTCTCCAAAATAAAGGCAAAAGTTATAGTGATCCTCCCAGATAAAAAAGGCAATGCAATATGTTCAATTTAAATGATAAAGTGACAAATAGATTTGTTAGTTAGAATGTTGCATATCTTTAGCAGAATTTGAGTGGCATTCTGGGGAAAATGAGTGAAGCATCTGCAGTATAGTACTGACTGAACGCCATGCATCCTGAGCATTTGTAGTTCTCCCCCAATGGCAGTCTCCTTGGGATCACTTACTTGTGATGCCCAGGGACTACTGTATGGCATGTATGTCTTCCCCTTCCTCTTTCCCTAGCTCTCCTCATGACCTCTTCAAAGAGGCACACATTGTCTTGTTTTATATTCTTCTTGGTGTTGCTTTTGTCAAAATAATTACCAAAGGTTTTCTTCCTTCAGCAGACAATACAGTAAGAAGCAATCTTGTTCTAACAGAATCCCCTAGGTGTAGTTATTTTTTGAGGTTGCCTACTCGGGGTGGTGAGCGTTGATTCTAGATACCAGAAAGACCTCTTCCAATCCAGGCATTGATGCAGTAATCCTTGACCTTCTTTCCTTGATACTTTATGATTATTGTCTGTGGTTGCCGTAGCTTACTCTTTGGAATGACGCTTAAAAACCACCCCTTGCATAATCTCATAGAAAATGAACCAAACAGAGACAGTGACACCCATTATGAAAGACCTTGTATGTAAGCGGGGGCTCTAGGGCTAACCAAGAGGCTAGCAGAGTCCTGGAGGTAAGGTGTTGGCATTCTCTTAGTTACATTTCTTTGGTTCCTCATGCTTATTTGGATTCAACATCCCAACACTAGTCCTAGACCCTTGCATATTGGTATTGGAAAATTTTCAACTGTGCTTGTTCATCCTAGAATAGACAGATCCACTAAGACTAGAGGCTTCGAGTCTTCACTGATGGATAGAGCGCTACCTTGCTCATTCACCACATTGAGCGATTCTCTTCCTCACCAATCATGCAGGAGCTGCATTTTCTCAAGGAGGATCAGGATTTATCAGTTCTGGCAGCTCTGGTTTCCTCATGCTGGTTGGTGGGAAGGGTTTTAAAGTCTCTTTGGTGGCAAGTCTCTTTCTGATTAAAGTCCAAACTGAAATGATATCTTCTGTTTTTGGTGTGATATTGTTAAACATCATCCAAGAACAGCAGCCTTGGGCATTATTGTTTAGCCACCTCTTGCCCAGTATCATGTGGGTTTCACTTAGAGAGATACCAGCAAGTCAGCACATGCAGAACTATAAATATCTCAATAGTGGCATATATAAGAAATCTAACTGGGTAGGATAAACAGATGTGGATAAGCAGCTTGATAAAAATATGGGTTTGAGTCTACCGAAATACTGTTTGAGTCTACTGAAATATTAAGAGGATGACATAAAAAGATAACAATAAAGAAAAAGTTGGACAAATGCACTTGTAACATTCAGGTACATATGTGAAAATGGAACAAGGCAAGTTGAGGGAATAGATTGGGTTGGGAGAGATGGGGGAGAATTATTAAAGGGCTGACATTAATTAGGGGGCATTGTACTCGTGAACTGATATGCTGAATACTTTCTATACAACTTAAAGATAATATGCAAAAAAGAAAGAAAAAAGTTACCTATGAGTCTTTTGCCTTTAATAATATTTTTTCTGTACTTCATCTGTTCTTTGTGCATATACAGTGCACCTCTACATAATTGCAATCATAATGCAAACACTATTTAACATTCTGTGTTCACTTAATATTATATTCATTGGCCATATTGCTCCAATCTTTATTTTATGGCTCCAAAAATGCCATTGTGGTGATTTCACCATAAGCTTTTTGCCTTTTTACCTATTGCTGGAATTTTATGTCTCCAGCTGTTTAGCATTATGGATAATTTTGTAAAGAATATGCTAAAGATATTTAGCTGTGTGCTTTTGCTGATTTCCTTAGGATCAAATTCAAGAAGGGAACTGACTTGGCCAAAAGGTATGCACCTTTTTTATGGGAACAACATTTCCTCTAGTACAAGCCAAGCATGTCAGACAGAGCTCTTAGCCTCTTACTGTATACCTAGCAGCTTGGTGCTCTAAGCCAGTGGCAAGTGTATCATCTGACAACTGAGCAGTAGAGCAAAGGTTTTCTAGGTCCCTGGGGAAGCCATTTCTTCATAAGTAGTCTGCTAGTGACAGCAGAATGTTGACAAGAAAGGTATGCAGGGTCTTTTCTTGTTTGACCACCACCAAAGGGGCTCTGAACCCCAAATTATTTGAAAGCAAAAGCAAATGAGTGCTAAGATCCCAGATTTTGCATTGTAGCTGTAGGTGTAAGGGCTACATGGGGATAAACGAGTACAAGTCACTACATTCTCAGTTTAGACACTATGGCCCTCATCAGTGGCATTATACCAGGTAGAGCCCTCACAACAGATGTGGGCTTATGTGTAGCACAGATATCAACTGAGGCTCACCTGTGGCTTGATTAAACTTGATTCAAACTCCAATGTAAGACTTATGGGAGCCGTGGATCCACAATACACTACCCATGTCCACAGGATATATTATAATATCTTACTTTTCCGGCTTATGTATCTACTTGAGGACAAAGCTTAGTTTCTTCCCTAGTTTTTAAAAAGATCCATTTTCACCAAACTTTTGTGAGTTTGGTAACTTTGTTATAAATTGGAGGTCACAAGTAGGAGTATCATCATAGACTGGGCAGCCATTTGCCCTCATTTTGCCCTTTCAAATCTCTCAACCTTATTCCTCTGAACAGCGGGTAACTGGCATCCCCCTTCTCCCTTACAATAGTCTTCTCACTTCCACACCCTTTCTATGCCTGTCCAAGTATGTCCCAGTGCCCTAAGTAAATACAAATCACTTTATGAAAATAATTCTGACAGGTGATCTTTCTTCTTCCCTTCATTTGCTGTCAATAACCACTTCTTTACAGGAGGTAGTTGTTTTTTTTTTTCAGAAAAAATTCATATAAAGTTATTCAGTATTCCATAACTGATGTTTAACTGAGACAGGTTATATGATCTGAATATTTGTATACTATTAAAATTCATCTGTTAAAACCATTTCTGAAAGTGAGGCTGTTGGGAGGTAGTGATTTGGGGAGACCCCTCATGTTCTTCCTTGGAAGGTATGAATGGGGTTATAAAAAGAGGCCCCTCAGTGCTTTTTTCCCTCTTTCTGTCATGTGGGGATATCATGAGATATAATGGCAGTTTCAGTTTAGAGGTGAACCTTACCACAACCTAACCATGCTAACTCTTTGACCTTGGACTTCTAACCTCTAGATTGGTGAAAATTATTTATTTTTATGTTGTTTAAAAGCTACAAAATCTATTGAAGTGTCTTAAAAGAGGAGCTTGAATGACTTAAAACAAATAAAAATTATTACTCTGGCTTAGAGGTGGAGCGAACAGAGGCCCAGAGAAGGAGAGGACCCTACCTTGGCTACTCAACTGATTACTGATGAGCTGCACTCAGAATTCAAATCTCTATGACTTCACTTTAGATCCACATCAAACTGCCTGTTCAGCTCTGGTAGCCTCACCTAGCTTTCGTATGGCACACAATCAAGGAATGCCCATAGAGCTTGGAATGAAGGGAGGACCAACCATTGATGTTCAATCCACATATGATAGACAAACTGTGGTACGTTACTTACCTACCATAAAGAACTAAATACCCAATATATATCACAAAATGATGGATCTTGAAAACATTAAAGTAAGTGAAAATATCTAGATCCAGAAGATTATATAGTTTCTGATTCCACTTACATAAAACATTTATAATAGGCAAATCCCTACAGACAGAAATAAGGCTGGTGGTTGATAGACTTAAAGGAAAGAGAAATTGGCCATGACTGCTTAATGGGTATGGCATTTCTTCAAGGTATCATAAAATGTTTTAAATTTAGATGGACATGGAGGTTGCACAACATTTTCAGGATACTAAATGTCAATGACTTCTATTTCTTAAAAGGTTAACTTAGCTGGTGGCTCACACTTGTAATCTAAGCTATTCAGGAGGCTAAGATTTGAGGATTGAGGTTCAAAGCTAGTCCAAGCAGACAAATCTGGGAGAATTTTATCTCTAGTTAAGCAAGAAAAAGCCAGAAGTGGAGATGTAGCTCAAGTGGTAGATGTCCAGCTTTGTGCACAAATGCTAAGGGAGAGTGAGAGGCCCTGAGTTCAAACCCCAATACTGGCATACAATAAAGGCTAATTTATACTATACACATTTTTATTTTCACTTAAAATTAAGAAATTAAGGAAATAAATGTAAAGGTGTGGTTTTGCTCTGTTCCCTTTTTGCTTTCTGCTTCTTTGCATGGTGCCAAGCCATGATATTTTGTCAGTGGGCAGAAAATAAACTTGGAAAAAAATCATACTAAGTGAAGTGAGCCAGACGCAAAGAAACACGGACTCTATGGTTGCCCTCATAGAGAATAATTAGTACATGTTTAGAATAGTCATAGCAGAAGATCACAATAGCCCAATAGCTATCCCCATATGAACACATGCGATGATGCTAAGCATAATGAACTCCAAGTTATGGAAACAAGTGGTATATCAGTGTTGTAATTATTTTCAACATGCCATGTAAAACAGTACCTTTTTTTCCCTTTCTCTTGTATTCCCTTCCTGTGGTTTTACCCCTGCTATCACTGTATGTGATCTTAGTACCCTGGATATTGTACGTACATGTATTGGAACTGGGGAAGAGAAAGGGAATACCAAAATCGAGAGAGATAAGGGACAAAAAGACAATCATTCCAAAAACAGTACTTACAAAACCATTTGGTATAAACCAAGTGTACAACTCATGGGGCGGGGGGAGGGAGAGAGAGAAATGGGGAGGGGGGAAATGAGGGAAGATGTAACAAGTTGGATAAGAAATGTACTCCCTGCCTTACATACGAAACTGTAATCCCTCTGTACTTCATTTTGACAACAAAGAAAAAAATATAATGCAGTTCTTGCTTTTTGTTGCTGGCTGACCAAAGTTGTGTAGCTTTGGGCAATTCATGTCTGTCCCTGGGCTTCTGCTTTGCAGCATGCAAGACTGTGTCCCAAGTCCCTACCAGGAACCCTTCTGGAATCGTTTGAGCAGAAAAGGATGACTTCAGTAGGGGAGGGCTTCTTTTGAATCTTCTCAGCTAGTGTCTTTTAATACTCCATCTTCAGGGGCTAAGGAAACAGTCACAGGGATGGATAAGAGCCTCAGCTGCTGACCTGAAAGCACCACTGGGGGCTCCCACCATGCTTCAGTGAGTAATGTAAGCCCCTTGGTAATCCTATTAAGCTACTGGTGCCTGAGACATGTCAGTGCCACCCAAATGCCTTCCTGTGGCATCTCAGTAAGGCAAGGCACTCCAGCCAGACCATTGTGACTTGACCTGAAGAAACATTTTAAACATAAATTGGAGTTTTTAATCAGGTTGTGACTTGGAAACCCATCGTGCTTACACCGGTGTTCAGAAGAGCTCATTGTGTGCTCATTCATACACTTACTACACATTTCCTGCATCTGTTCCATTCTAGACACTGGGCTAAGCTTTAGCTGGACATTGATATATTTGTTTTTCACTGGGGGAAGACAACCTCAAGCAGGAGGAAAACATACTGTGACAAGGATTGGGAAAATAGATGGGGCTTTGGAGAGAAACTTTGCTTGTGAGGATGGGGTGGGAGTCAAGGAAGGTGATCCTTTGGCTGGTTTTTCAGTGATAAACTGGGGACTCCTGTGACACAGTGGTACTCTAAGGAAGGTGATAGTGAGTGCCCTGCTCCAGAGGGGAGAAGGATTTTAGCCTTGTCTATGGTTATAATGGTTATAATTTCTAGTAATAGGTGACAATAAAGAAAGTTATCTTTCAGTTTATTTTATGATTTTACAAACAACAATCCTATCTTTCTTGGTAAATAGTCTGCAAATTTCAGAGTTGAAAGCGGGTTTAGGACTATCTGTTGAATGATCATTTTGTGGCTCTCTTCCTCTTCTTTATCTTTCTCTCTTCCTTCTTCTCCCTCTCCTCCCCCTCTTCTTCTTTTTCCTTCTCCTTTTCTTCTTCTGTCACCTCCTCCTTCTCCTTCTCTTTCCTTCTTATCATTAGCCTGTGAACTTCCCTCTCTCCTACATTTGCTGGCTCAGCATCGACTGGAAGAGAAGAGCTCAGTTCTCATCAGTACACTGCCCTTAACACTAAACAGATTTGGAGGAATGCTGCCCCTTCTTTGAGTATCTGTGTTCTTATTCCCAAGTGAAAAATCTTACACAACTGGGACTTCTCTATTTTCTTCTTCTCTTCTGGTTTTGGTGTGTTTACTTTGCTATAGTTCCTGCCATTTCTTCTTGCCTTACAGGCTGGCCTATTTCACTGGCCTCTGCCTGCACCTAAAGGCATTTGTAGTGGGAACCCTGGCTTAGACACCCTCATGGGACCCTGTCACTCAGATCAAGCCTCTCCTCCTTATCTTTAAGTAGTTGGGCCATCCACTGCGGAGGAATTCTCCTTCAGAGCTGCAGTCTTCTGGTTGAACAACCAGCCTTTCTGTGAGCCAGAGAGGCTGCCACCTGCATGTCACATTCTCTGTCTGGATTCTCTTCATTTGAGGGTAAATCAAATGACATCTGGGTGTTAGCAGCACTGGATGTATGCTCTGTCATGGTTTTTCAGGAGGCAATAGCTTGCAGAACTATGATATGTGAAATCAGGGTTCTCATTATGACTAAGCCCACTTGGCCTATGGACATTAGAAGGTTGTAGTCTGTTGAATCCATTGCTCAGAGGCAGATTTCAAGGACAAGAAACTGTGGGCTTTGTTATCAAATCCTTTCCAGTTCCCTGCCTAGTCTTCTGTAATGATAAGAGATGAGAGAGACTCAGAATTTGTGGCCAAGAAGAGGGAGAGCTCAGAAACCATGGGGCAAGCTTTTGGCACATGCGAAATTCTTCTTGATGCTGTCCTCTCCCTTAAACTTGCTTCCCTCCTTCGGTCAGTTAATGCTGGATTGTACAAGCACCCTTACTTTCTTATTTTGTATGAAAGTGCGTGTGTGTGACTTCTCAGAGTGTACCAAATCCCTCTTATGTCAGTACATGAAAAAAGCCCGATCATACATGTTACTGCCATGCAAGTGCTTTTCTCTGCTGCAGCTAAACTCAGCCACCTCATATGTGGTATAGTTGTCCTATGTTTAGGATGTGGTACCTACAAAAGGGTGATGATTCCAGATGTGACCTGACTGATTTCTGTAGTAAACATCCCATAGATGTCAGTGCCTAACACAAAAGAAATGTATTTCACCTTTATATACCAGTTCCTGGTCTGAGAATGTCTTCCTTCCACATGGAATTCCAGGCTCCAGGCTGCTTCTGTCTTGGATTTCTGCTATCCCCTCACAGTGAGTGAATCCTCTCAGAACCGCTTGCTGATGGAGAAGGCACAGGAAGTCTACACTTATCCCTCTACTCTCCATCTACGGGAAAAATGATTCATGTGGTCTGATCTCATATGAACACAAATTGGGAATTATGGCCTCTAGCTTGTCTACTACTTGTTAACACAGTACTACAGTTAACACAGTGGGAACGGTCATTTGGAGGATAGCAGGCCATCTCTGTGGCATCACAGCAACTTTTCCACTTCTCATTTCTGAGCATCCAGCATGGGGGAGGCTGGTAGGGACAAGACATAGCAGATTGTATATTTCTCCACCTTGATTCTACTTGGTAATTAATATATTCTTTCACATTATTTCTGTAAACAATACTGTTCTTTGCTGTGGCTGCATATTACCTATACTGTAATTGATTTAATATTCTCTTTAAGTTCCTTTTGCTTTCAAGTTTAACTTCACCTAAATAATAATATTTTGGAAATAGTAGGGGTTTTTGTTTTGGTTTGGTTTTTAGACTTAGGGCCTGGGTGCTGTCCTTGAGCTTCTTTTGCTCAAGGATAGCACTCTATCACTTGAGCCATAGCTCTACTTCTGGCTTTTTTGTGATTGATTGGAGATAAGAGTTTCTGCTCTGACTGGCTTTGATCTGTGATCCTCAGATCTCAGCCCTCCCCCGCCCCCCCCCCCCCCCCAGTAGCCAGAATTACAGGTGTGAACCACTGGCACCCAGCAGAAACAGTAGTTTTGATGCAATAAATATATTTCCTTAATATATACTAAAATACATTTTTTATGAATTTATTTATTTTCAAAGTAATGTACAGAAGGGTTACAGTTTCATATGTAAGGCAGTGAGTGCATTTCTTATTAAAATACATTATTATTCCAACAAAAATATTTGCACTAGTATATGTTACTCATTTTGGAAAATACTGTGATTAAGGGTAGAAATCCCTTGATGATTTGACTCTTGCTTTTGTGCTGAACTCATATTTGACGTTTCTTTTTCTTATATATTATTCTCCAGGTTCACTATTTTTGTTGTTGTTGTTTCCTCATACCTCCCAATCTTATTCCTGCCTCTGGCTGCTGCTGCTTACCCCTGCCAGGAATGTCACTCAGTCATCTTCACATGTCTGACCTTTTCTAGGCATTAAAGTCTCAGCTCAGATGTCTCCCTTTCAGGGAACCAGTCATTCAGTGTAAAAGATCTGTCTTCCACCCATGCAACCCCACCCTTTATTATCACTGCCTGTCTTAGTCCCTTTTGCACTTCACAAGATCTGAGGTGTGTTCATTTGCTGATTTATTTATTGTCTAAAGTGTAAATTTCAAGGTAGATGTTGGGTGTAAACCTTTATTCTCAGCATTTTGAAGGCCAAAGTAGGAGGGTTACAAAATTGAGGTCAGCCTCAACTATATAGTAAGATTGTATCTCATAAATAAATAAACACACACATACATAAATTCCATAAAATCATGGATTTTTACCTTTTCTACTTCCACTTCAACATCACTTAGCACAGGACCTGAACTCCTCCCACACTATTGGCTAAAGAAATAAAAACTGAAAAGAAAACTAAAATACACATCAATTACTTGTCCAAATAAGATTAAAATACAGTTTGATTGGATGTTTATTAATCCCTAATGTACATCTGACAAACTAGTGGAGAAGGCATTATGGGATTAATGGAGATTTCTGTGGGATTTCAACTGTGGGTGGTCAGAATTTGTGTCTATAGCAAACTGGGCTTCCTGATTTAACCGGACAGAAAAGATGGATAAACTAAGGTGGCAGGATAGACCTAATTCTAGAAGACAGATCTTGATCCCATTAGCTAGTAGTGAGGCAAGAAGGGGAGAACCAGAGACTCAGGGATTCACTCTTGCAGATCATAAGTAGCTCAGTGGCCGGAGGCCCACCCACGAACAGCATGAGATCCAGTGGCTCCACTAACCTCATTGACTCCTGTTCTTATTGGGGATAGGATATAATTAAGAAATGTTGCAAATCCTGTAAGTATCCATTCTATGGCCTGAAATGGAAAATAGGAAAGGATTTGAAAGTCCTCTTACTTATGAAACTATGAAAAAGGTGAATATGATTTTTGTTGTAAAAGAATCACTCCCCAAAAGAAGTCTTAGATGAAGGAAGAGGCTGATAGTCTATAATTTACCCTTTAACAGGAAAAAACTTTTGTCTTAGATTCTGTGATGTACCCTCCCTGGCCTCCTTCAGAACTAAGGAATTAATTTCAGCTACTTTTCACTACTGGAGTCACAGCCAGTTTCTTCCTAGGTACTCTCCTTGTGATTTAACAATGAGAGGATGTGTGTGTGTATGGGGGAAGGAAGGCGATGGAGACTTGTTTCCTCTACCTTCAACCCATAGCATTTCTAAAGGGCTTTGCCAGTTCTGGGCCACTATATTGCATTCAAACTCTCCAGTTGATCAGCTCTACTTCCATGAAACCCTCACATTCCCACGACTCCTGCTCATCACCCCAAATCTGCTTCCCAGACAGCCAGAGAAAATGAAGATCAAATTGTAACTGATTCTGTCTTCCAACATCAGTTGCCATATTGCCTAAGCAAGCACTAGCATCTCACCAGAATCTCTTACGAGATTTTCTTTTTGTAGATGAAATAGAGATAAACCGTATCTCTTAATATCTGTCAGTACAAAAGAGCTCAGTAGTATACACATGAGCTACTGGGGAAGCTGAGGCAGAAGGATGACTTGAGCCCAGGAGAGTAAGCAGAGCATGGGCAATATAGCAAGGCCCCATCTCAAACAAACAAACGACAGACAGTAAGGATTAAAATTAAAAGAAGGGAGTAAAAGTAGCCAAAAGTAAAGTAATATCTATGAAGCATGTGATATTTCTCTACCTGTTTCCATGGGACTTGCTCTGTTCCATCTTCCTACCTGGTCCTTCAGTTTGCTGAAGGCAAAACTTTAGTGTCGGTGGCTGCCTTCTAGACATCTTCTAATGTGGCCAGTTTCTCAACTACCTCCTTATCCTTCCCTGGAGATCTGGGGTATGGTATGGGCACCAGCAGACCTTATTGCATGGCCACAATGCATCATCTCCAGTGCTCAGGTCTGACCCACAGGCACCATCCACTCTTCTGTCATCATGATGGGTCAGCTCTTGCTTCTCCAGTGGTTATTTGGAGGAATTAGGTAACCTCATCTGAGGTCTAGGAAAGTCAACTCTTTGTGGGGTGAAGTTTGAGCAGTGAATGAAAGGATGTGGACAGGAAGTGATTTATACTTTTACCTTTCCTCAGGTCCTTCTGACTCCAGCAATGGTGCTCATGACCTCTGCAACAGGTCACTTCTCTCGTGGTGTTACAAAAAGTATGACATTTATCTTCTGTTTGTTTCTCCTTTTCTTTGCCTTCCTTCCTTCCTTCCTTCCTTCCTTCCTTCCTTCCTTCCTTCCTTCCTTCCTTCCTTCCTTCCTTCCTCCCTCCCTCCCTCCCTCCCTCCCTTCCTTCCTCCCTCCCTCTCTTCCTCCTTTCCTTCCTTTCTTCTTTCCTTTTTTTTTTTTTTTTTTTTTGCCAGTCCTGGCTTAAACTCAGAGCCTGCTCACTGTCCCTGAGCTTCTTTTTGCTCAAGGCTAGCACTCTACCTTTTGAGTCACAGCACCACTTCCAGCCTTTTCTGTTTATATGGTATTGAGGAATTGAACCCAGGGCTAGGCAAGCACTACTACCGAGCCACATTCCCAGCCTTCTGTTCGTTTCTCATTCATTTACCTCCTTTCCCTTTATTCTAACTCTTGCAGCTCTTGAATTATAACTCTCCTAACAGAAGCATTAGCATGTAAGATTTTCTTTGTGTTTCCGCCCCCCCCCGCCCCCTTCATAGACAGTCCAGACGAACACCTTGATTTATTTGATTAAGTTCCATGGATTAGCCTTCTATGAGAAGGAGCCATTTATCAGTTGAGTAAACCAGAGGTAAAATAAACTACCCAAGGCCAAATTGGCTTCACACTTAGGGGTAGACCAAGGCTAAGAACATGTGTCCTGCTCCAAACCTGTTAATTTTTTTTCTTATAGTTGAACACAAGTTTCCATGGAGAATTTGAACAAGAACTAATTAATGGTTCTTTTTCCTGTAAAGACGGCATTTGAGGTGAGAGAAGCATGTAGGAATCACTAGAAAAGAAACTGAAAAATCTCCTGAAAGGAGGAAGAGGAATTGAGATGATAATCCCATTGACTGTTACTTCTGGAGTTCTCTTTCCTCAAACTTTCACTTTCCACTGGTTCCCAATCAATAGTGGGCTTTATATGTGCGAAGAGCAGAGAGAACATCATCATCATGGCAGTAGTTTCCTAAGTCTGGAATTATAAATTAATGCAAACTAGGTGGTTTTAAACAATGGCTAGGGCTGGGGATATGACCTAGTGGCAAAGAGTGCTTGCCTTATATACATGAAGCCCTGGGTTCAATTCCCCAGCACCACATATACAGAAAACGGCCAGGAGTGGTGCTGTAGCTCAAGTGGCAGAGTGCTAGCCTTGAGCAAAAAGAAACCAGGGACAGTGCTCAGGCCCTGAATGCAAGCCCAGGACTGGCCAAAAAAAAAAAAAAAAAAGCCTATATATATCTATATCTGGAAAATATATCTATCTTTAGATATATTTATAGAGATATATCGATATGTAAATATCAATTATATTTCTATTTATTTATATATTGATATCTCTTGATCTATTATCTCTCTCTCCCTTCCTACTTTCCTTCCTCTGTCTCTCTGACTCTCTGTCTCTGTCTCTCTCTCTCTCTCTCTCTAAATCTGGAGGCTAGAAATCCTAAACCCAAGTGGGACCCTGCTCCCTCTGGAGGCTCTTGGGAAGAATTTACTCCTTGCCTATTTCAGCTTTCCAGTGGTGTCAGCAATTCTTGGCTTATTGATAGTAAGCACCTCTGCTCAGTCTTCCCCCACCTTTCTTCCCTGTGCATGATCTTCCTAATGAGGATGCTTGAGGGCTTGGAGGCATGGCTCAATTGGTAAAGTACCAGCCAATAAGCAAAAGTTCGAGTCCTGGTTTCAGGCCTAAAAAATTAAAAATAACAAGGATGCTGGAAGTGGCATTTAGGGTCTCACTATTTAAACTAGTATAGTCTCCCCATATCTACATGGTCTATTTAATTAGATTTATTAATTTTTTCTAAAATGGACATAAATTTTGACTTGTTATATTTGCATGGTTATTGTTCAACCTACTTACATTATTCTAAAGGCCATTTTGCCGGGGGATGTTCTTGTGTCCTTAATTATGCTTAAAAACCTTTCTGGGTGTGCCGTTATATGACACTCTTCGCTTACCCACTGGTGCAGAGGAGGCTGGTTTTACACTTTGTGCTTGTCCAGTGGGGTAAGCCAGCAGGAACACCTGATTGGAGTTTACCCTCCCAGCCTGGGTTGGGAGAGTATTCCTTCTGGGGTTAACTGAGGGTACCATGATTTCTGGGCTGCTGGAAATATCAAGGGTCCTTGGGCTCTGTCGCTTACCCTGATCCAATATTTATGCTCAGTGGAATTTCTTTGTGGCAAATTTTGCAGGAAAGAATTCTCCTAGTCATAATTATTTGCAGTACTTGACCTTTCTGCACTTTGGCCAATGATGTTGACAACAGTTCTGTACAGCCCTGAGGTCTCCCTCCATCATGCTTGCTTGAGCAGCTCACTGGCAGTACCATCTCCCTAGGCCTTTTGTGAGATTAGCAAGGTGCTAAAAGGAAAAGAGAGCAAGATGTGCCCCAGGGCCAGATGCCAAGCAAAGGAAGTCTTAGCAAATTCCAGCTTCCTTCTTTAATCTATTCTTAGGTTGTTGCTTCTCCAACTCCTTAGGTCTACATTTGTTTATACTAATTATCATCCTTTCCCCCAAATTCCTCATACAGCTCTCAACTCTTTGCTTCCAGAAGTTAATGTGACTTAAATTTTCTAGAAAATCCAGGCTCCAGGTCCTACACTACCACTGCTCCCTCACCTGCACACTTACTTTATGCGTGTTTTTCCCCCCTCTCTCTCGTTCTGAGTCTGTCATTGCCATAATGATTTAGCCTGCCTTCCCCTTCTCTTCCCCTCCCATTCCATCATTGTCTTTCTTTCCTTTCTTCCTTCATTACTTTCTTTCTGGTGCCAGTGGTGGAACCCAGGGCTCCATGAAGCCCTGTGATAGTCCTTTATTATATTCTCTGTGTCTTTACCTTATAATTAGTTCCTTTCCCTCTTTTATCATAGGACTTTCATTGAGAAACAACCCACAGACACAAGGTGTAAAAAAGAATGCTTATTATGTAGGATTTTGCATTAATTGTCACTACCTAATTGTAGAATATTTTCATTCTAAACTAGGGACACAGCTCTCACCCTATTAACAAGGCATTTTCTCTTCTTCTTTCCCACCTCTGCCCCAAACACTAGGTAACCACTTATTTAGTTTTTGTTTGGCGTTTTTCCCATTCTGAACATTTCATATACATTCTTTTTCTGTATGAATGATATTCCACTGATTTAAGTTTGTTAGTTCACAAATATCTGGGTTGTTTCAACCTTTTGGCTTTTATGTATACTGATGTCATGGGCATTCAGGTGCAAGTTTTTGTGTGGGCATGCTTTTCTGTTATTTTTGGACATATGTTTTTCAAATCTTGTGGAGTTGATGGATCATATGAAATTTTTGTTTTGATATGAAGTGTCCTCAGAGAAGGCCTATATGTTGCAAGTGTGAAAGTGTGTTTCTAGCTAGTAGATCCAATCATTGAGAGATGGTTGGATCCTGGGGACTCTGATTTAATCAAAGGATAAATCCATTGATGGATTTATAATCTGATAGAATTATGGGAGATGATAGAAACTGGAAGGTAAGACTTGAGTGAAGGAAATTAATTGACAGGGGCAAGTTTTTTTTTTTTTGTGTGTGTGTGTGTGTTTATTCATTCCTTGGTTTGTTTTTGCCAGTTCTAGGGCTGGAACTCTGGGGGCCTGGGCACTGTCTCTGAGCTCCTTTTTTCATTTTTTTTTTTCACCAGTCCTGGGGCTTGAACTCAAGGCCTGGGCACTGTCCCTGAGCTTTTTTGCTAAAGGCTTGTGATCTGTCACTTGAGCCACAGTGCCACTTCTGGCCTTTTCTGTTTACGTGGTTCTGAGGAATCAAACCCAGGGTTTCATACGTGCTAGGCAAGCACTCTACCACTAAGCTACATTCTCAGCCCACAGAAGAGATCTTTTGTTGTTGTTGGTGGTGGTCATGGGGCTTGAACTCTGGGCCTGGGCACTGTCCCTGAGCTCTTCAGCTCAAGGCTAGCACTCTACCACTTGAGCCACGGTGTCACTCCTGAGCTCCTTTTTGCTTAAGGCTAGTACTGTACCACTTGAGCCACAGCACCGCTTCTGGCTTTTTCTGTGATTAGAGATAAGAATTTCACAGGCTTTCCTGCTGGGGCTGGCTTTGAATCAGCTCCTCAGATCCCAGCTTCCTGAGTAGTTAGTATTACAGGCATGAGTCACTGGCACCCAACTTGGGTCTTGATTTTGAATGTGTTTCTTGTGCCTCACCCTCTGCTCTTTCTGCTTTCTGGCCACCATTAAGTGAGAAGTTTTTATTTACCATGTTCTACAACTATGATGGTTCAGCCTTATAGCAATGGAGCCAGATGATCAAGGACTGAAATCTCTGAATCTATGAACCAAAATAAATCTTTCCTCCTTTAAGCTTAATAGAATTGTTTGTCTATAGTATTTATTATAGTACAAATGCTAAATAACGCATGGAGTAACTCTGTGTTAACAATTTTTTTGCTAGTCCTGGGGCTTGAACTCAGGGCCTGAGCACTGTCCCTGGCTTCCTTTTTGCTTAAAGCTAGCACTCTACCACTTGAGTCACAGAGCCATTTCTGGATTTTTCTTTTTATGTGGTGCTGAGGAATTGAACCCAGGGCTTCATGCATGCAAGGCAAGCACTCTGCCACTAAGCCATATTCTCAGCCCTGTGTTAACATTCTGAGAAACTTTCCCAAAGTGTCTACATAATTTTATATTCCTACCAGACATACACATAGATTTCACCTGGCATTTGTTATTGTCTAATTTTAGTTTTAATTATTGTATCCATTCTAGTAGGTTTGAAATGCTATACCATTTAAGTTTCTGATTTTCATTTTCCTATGACCACTGAATCTGAGCTTTTCTATATGTGAATATTAGCTATTATACATTTCTTTGGAGATATGTCTACTTAAAATTTGGGTGGTATTTTTTTGTTGAGTGGTAGTTCTTTTTGTTATTATAAAGGTGATATGTATTTTAAAAAATGTATTTCAGATACTAATACCTTAATGTTTTCCCCCATTTCTGGATAGCCTTTTTCATTTTTATTACTATCATTTCAAGTTTACTTTCTTCTCCCTTTCATTTTCTTTCTAGGAACACTGAAGACTTTAGTTTTGATAAAATCCAATTCATTTACTTATTTTATCATTGCTTATGATTTTGGTATCCTATGTAACATAGGCCTAAACTAGAATCACAAAAGTTTACTCTTTGTGTATTTATTTATTTATTTATTTATTTATTTATTTATTTATTTATTTATTTATTTATGCTGGTCCTGTGGCTTGCATTCAGGACCTGGTTGATGTCCTTTCACTGCTTTTGCTCAAGGCCAAAACTCTACTACTTGAGCCACAGCTCCACTTCTGGGTTTTTGGTAGTTTATTGGAAATAAGGGCCTCACAAATTTGCTGCCCTGGCTAGAGTGCAATTCTCAGATCTTAGACTCCTGAGTAGCTAAGATTACAGGCATGAGCCATGGCACCTGGCACTCTTTTTGCTTTATTCTAAGAGTTTTAATGTTCTTGCTTTGACATTTATGTCTATCATCCATTTCAAGTTGGGTTTTTTTTAATGTTGATACTGAGGTTAGAATCCAGGGTCTCATGCTCTTACTTGGCTTTTTTGGTCAAGGCTGGCATTCTACTACTTGAGCCACATCTCTAACATTGAATTTTTGCTGGTTAACTGGAGATGAGAATTTCTTGGATTTGTGTACCTGGTCTGGTTTTGCACTGTGACCCTCAGATATCAGTTTCCTGTATGGTAGGAGCTAGGGGTCCAATTCTTTTTTTTCACAAGCATTTAATAATACCAGAGAAATAACTTACTGCTTAAGCCAAGCAATTTCTCTCTTCTCCATTTAAATTAGCTTTTTGGAAGGTTTAGCAAATTACTAATTCATCACTTAACCATCTGGGAGGTGATTTTATTGATATGTGAAGGAATTTGCAACTGCCAAAGTCCATGTATACTGTTTTTAGTCCTTTCTTTATTGCCCTTTGGTAGTATTCTACAGTTTACCACTTCCTTCCTCTTTGAAACTTTCAAACGTCTAGTTTTCTTTTTATCTTTTTGTTATAACTTCTTGGTCTGCTTTGACAACTCTTCTTTCCTTGCTGTCAAATACTGGTGGTATTCATTAAGATTCTAGTTTTGATAGAAATCTTTTCATATTATATATACAGTCTAGGAAATCTCTCAGTCTCTCCCAGTTTTTACTACCATCTGTATGCTGAGAGGTACTAAATTATTCATTACCTTTTCTCATATCCAACCACTTCCAGGTATATAAGAAGTCAAAATATAACTTTAAAACCTCTATTTTCCTGTTCAACCTGTTCGTCTTTCAACTTAATGAAAATATTTGGAATGTCAAAACATTTAGGGTTGGTTTATTTGTTTTTGCTAGTTCTGAGGCTTGAACTCAGGGCCTGAGTGCTTTCCCTAGCTTCTTTTTGATCAAGGCTAGCATTCTGTCACATGAGCTACAGTGCCACTTCTGGCTGTTTTCTATATATGTGGTGCTGAGGAATCGAACCCAGGGCTTCATGTATAAGAGGCAAACACTCTTGCCAGTAGGCCGTATTTCCAGCCCACATTTACTTTTTATTTGCTTATTATATTTAGTTTTATTTCTGTCCATTTGCTTTTAAATTATTGTACATTTGTAATATAAGAGGATTTAATTACAATATTTCCATATATGCCCACACTTCACTTTGAACATATTAACAATCTCTACCATGTTCTCATTCCATTTCTCTCTTGTCCTCTACTTCTTCAAACAACATATGGTGGATTTCACTATGCTGTCATCACACACACACACACACACACACACACACACACACACACACACGTACCATCCTTTGATCCTCTTTATTGTTTAGAACCCCTTCCTTTCTCTTACCCCATTCCCCCTGGTTTCTTCCTAACCTGGTGCCTCCTTTTATATACATGACTCATTATTATCACCATTGTCGTCACTAACAATATTTTAGGTGTATATTCCACAAATGAATGAGAATATGACATACTTGGCTTTCAGAGTTTGGCTTCTTTGGACTCAACAGCTGATTTATAGTTCCATCCATTTTCTTACAAATGACATAATTCATTTGCTGTATAGTAGTGATATATATATATGTGTGTGTGTATATGCATGTGTGTGTATATATACGTATATATGATTTTTTCTTCCTTTTCTTTTTTATGATATGGGGGTTTGAACTTAAGGCCATTAGCTTGCCAGGCTGGTGCAGTACCACTGAGCTCCACCCTCAGCCTATTTTTCCCTTGTTAGTTTTAGGATCATGTCTTACTTCCACCCCCCTGGGCATGTGCTTAAGCTGCTATTCACCAGCTTTTAGGCTTCCTATCATTGCTGGTATCATAGGTGAGCTCCACTGTATCAAGCTTTCCTATTTGGAGATGAAGCCTCACAGACATTACTCCCTGAGCTGACCTGGAAGAGCAGTCTTCCCAATCTCTGATTTTCATAGAAGTTGCTTTAGCTTACATCCCCAGCAGCATATGAGGGTTTCTTTTTCTCCTACATCCTCACCAGCACTTGTTGCTGTTTGTTTTCTTAGTGATTTTCATTCTGGCTAGGTTGATATGGAATCTCAGTGTTGTTTTGGTTATATTTCCCTTATTGCTAAGAATATTGAACATTTTAAATGTGGTTTATTGGCCACATATATTCCTGAAAATGATTGAAATTTGTTTTCTCAGTTATTTAATTGGATTGTTTGGAACTGAGATAAATTTAAGCAAATTTTTACTTTCATTAGAATGAGATGCAGTATAATAGAAAGGGATAAAATTTAACATTTGACCCTCTAGAGTTTTAATTCTATTCAAATATTGCATTTCAGTTTTTGATTCATTTATCAGTAAAAGACAAGATTGGGCAATGTTGATTATATTCCATGGCTGGCTAAGAAAAGTATATGTTTGTATGTGTGTGTACATGAGAAAAGAAAGAGACACAGAGGGGAAAAAAATGGAGAGAGAGAGAGAGAGAGAGACAAAAAAAGACAGAGAGGCAGAGAGAAAGCAGGCAAATAGTAGTTGTGAAGTTAGAGGCCAGAATATTGTCTTGAATGTTACTATAGGGAGTTTGAAACTTATTTAGCAGATAGGAAAAATTCACTGGAGCTGTGACATATCTTAAGCTACATTTCAAAAACACACAAGTAATCCTGTGCATCTAGTGTTTACATGCATTTTTGAAGATTTGGAAAAGAGGACAAGTTTCTAGGAGATCATCTGTCCTTAGGAGGTCATGTACTCTGGCAGGCATGATTCTTATATTTAAAAACAAGAAGCAATTGAGCAGAAATCAGCCACCTTCCTTTCAACACTTATCTGGCACTGTCCTTTGCTAAAATTAAAATGTGTGTCACTGTGTCCTGAAGACAGGAGGAAAAAATATACTTTAAACAAACAGGAAAAAAAAGACACAATGAAAAAGCCACCAACAGTCATACTTGGCAGGTGTACAGACTCTTCACCAGTCAATAGATCTACCCACCCCAACATCCTGTAACGTTGCTGAAGTTGGCATAGAATATGGGTAGAGAAGGGGTTTCTTGAGGTATAGAGTACAAAACTCTCTACTTACTTCATGACCTGCTCCAGAGTCCCCCTCTTCCAGGGAGACTCTTCTATTCTCCATCCAGATGCAATCTTTCCTTCCCTTGCTTTTATAGTTTGATATCTGCAACGTTCTCATGGCCTTCCTTCCTCAACTGCCTGTGAAAGCTCAAAAGGCAGGAAGATTGTTGTATCCACTGCTAAACTGTATTCTCCATTCCTGTGCTTTTTATGGTAGCCAGCATAGAATCCTGGGTTTCTAAGGCTACTTAAGATAGCAGTCTATAAAACTGTATCTAATCTGAGGTTGGATGAGTAATGGTTACATTAAAAACTAGACAACTCAAAAGAATTTAGATTTAAATGGGAATAGTCATTGCCCTCCAAAAGAATCTGAGCTATTCATTGATTCTTACCAACAAATACAAGTTTTAAACAGTACCTTGTGCATACCAGGGGTGAGTGATGTTCTGCGGATTGTTTTGTTGTTTGAAGATGATTGGACATATATTGATCTGGAAGGACTTTGAAGAACTTTGCATGCCACAGAGTCACACAGTGCAGCTGCTGACTATGAGTGAAAAGCTTATGGAGACATAGGGACTTTCATAACCTTCTAGGAATGGAATTTGGACACTACTTTTCTGGAGGACATTTTGGCAAAATGCGAATGACCTTTAGAAATGTCAATATCAGTAACCTAGCAAATCCACTTCTAAACATTTTTGTTCTTAAAGTCTAAGGATTTATGTAGATGTTTAGCTACAATAATGATTATCACATCATTTGCAGTGCTCAAAAATCAGAAATAACCCAAATGCCTTACAATGTGGGGAGTCTAGTATATGTTTTATCCATTCAATACTTTTGAGTTTCAATGTGTATAGAAGACAGACCTACCACCTCAAATTAACATTTGGTTTGTTGGACTCATACCCACTTTTTGCTACTAGCAACCACTAATACGTTCTCTGTTGGTATGGTTTTACCATTTCTAGAATCTCTTACAAACAGTATTATATAATATATAAATTCTAAAACTCAACTCTTTCCAGTAACCAGATAACTCCAGCTCTGAGATATAAAGAGTGATAGCTCTTTATTAGTTTATTTAGGGCCATTCCTGGAGCTTGAACTCAGGGCTTGGGGGCTGTCATTTAGCTTTTTTATTCAAGGCTGATGCCTTACCAGTTTGAGCCACACCCCACTTCTGGCTTTTTAGAAATAAAAGTCTTGTGGATTTTCCTGCTCCAGCTATCTTTGAGCAGTGGTATTCAGATCTCAGCCTCATGAGTAGCTTGTGTTTACATGTGTGAGCCACCAGCACCCAGTCGATCTGATTGTTGTTGATATGGTAATGCCGTAGTTGTTTATTTATTCTCCTGTTGAAGAAAGTCTGAGGTGTTTCACTTTGGACTGTTATAAATGGAGTTGTTATGGACACCTGGATTTACATTAAAAAATTTTTTTTTTCAGTCATGGGGCTAGAACTCAGGGCCAGAACCCTGTCCCTTAGCTTTTTTGCTCAAGACTAATGCTCTGCCACTTTGAGCCACAGGATGACATCTGGTTTTCTGGTGGTTAATTGGAGGTAAGAGTCTCACAGACTTTCCTGCCACAGCTGGCTTCAAATTCTGATCCTCAGATCTTTGCTCCCTGAGTAGCTAGGGTTATAGGTGTGAGCTACTGGAGCCCGCCTACCACTTGGCTTTTTCTGAGTAGTTTTATTGGAGATAAGAATTTCATGGACTGTCCCTCAGCTTTTTTTGCTCAAGACTAGCACTCTACCACTTTGAGCTACAGGGTCACGTCCAGTTTTCTGCTGGTTAATTGGACATTAAGATCACATGGACTTTTCTTCCTTGGGCTGACTTTGAACCATGATTCTCAGAACTCAGTCTCCTGAGTAGCTAGAATTATAGATGTGAGCCACCCATGCCCTCTGTACCTTGTCAGCATCTCTACTGTTGGGTTTAAAAAATAATTTTAAGTAAGCCTTTCAAATAAGCAAATAGCAATTGGTTGGAATACCTGTACAGTGTAAACATGCATGGACATGTGACAGTGAAATTTCCCTCTTGACTTTTCTTCCTTTAACTTATATAAGCCATTCAGTATTAAGCATTATAGCAATGTTCTTTGTGATTTACATGTTCAGTTCCTAATGGCTGATGATGCTAAGCATCTCTATATAGACTTGTTTGTCACTGGCACATACTCTGTGATGGAGTGTCTTTTTGTACATTTTGAAAAATTAGATTTGTATGTTTTCTTTTTCTTTCTTTCTTTTTTTTTTTTTGGCCAGTCCTGGGGCTTGGACTCAGGGCCTGAGCACTGCCCCTGGCTTCTTTTTGCTCAAGGCTAGCACTCTGCCACTTGAGCCACAGCGCCACTTCTGGCCATTTTCTGTATATGTGGTGCTGGGGAATCGAACCCAGGGCCTCATGTATAGGAGGGCATTCTTGCCACTAGGCCATATCCCCAGCCATATTTGTATGTCTCTCTCTCTCTCTCTCTCTCTCTCTCTCTCTCTCTCTCTCTCTCTCTCTCTCTCTCTCATCCTAAAGTACTTCTGCATTGGGGGGGGGGGTGCGTAATTAGAGATAAGAGTCTCAGAGACTTTTCCTACCAGGCAACTTTAAACTGTGAACCTCAGATCTCAATCTCCTGTGTGGGTAGGATTATAGGTTTGAGCATCTGGCAACTGGATATATATCTGGTTATTGTTAAATTTTGAGAAATATACATACATATATACCCTTTATTACATATCCACTTTGTAACCATATTCTCTAGCTATTATCTTTTTTTTTTTGTTTTTTTGTTTTTTTGCCAGTCCTGGTGCCTGAACTCAGGACCTGAGCACTGTCCCTGGCTTCTTTTTGCTCAAGGCTAGCACTCTACCACTTGAGCCACAGTGCCACTTCCAGCTCTTTTTTTCTATATATGCAGTGCTGAGGAATCGAACCCAGGGCTTCATATATACTAGGTGAACACTTGGCCATATTCCCAGCCCCATTATCTTATTTTTTCATTTTTAATCATATCTTTTATGGAGAAAAGATTTATTTTGATAAAATCACTTTTTCTTTTATGTATTTTTCAGTATTGTACTGAAGGAATTTTTGCTTAATCCTTGGCTATAAAGGTATTTCCTAATTCTTCTTCTAAAAGATTTACAACTTCATGTGTTTAAATAAAAGACTCATTTTGAATTATTCTTTGAATTAATCTTGCAATCTTTTATATAAGGTGAGAGGTTTAGGTTGAAGTGGTTAATACATTTGCATATAGATTTCCAATTGTTTGAATGTAAATTTTGAAAATAAAATAAGTTGCTTGTGGACACGGGTGGTGGAAAAAACTGGGAGAAGAGAAGTGGTGATACTGTCCAAAAAGAAATGTACTCATTACCTGACTTTTGTAACTGAACCCCTCTGTACAACACCTTTACAATAACAATAAAGAATTAAAAAGATAAAGTCTCTCTAAAAATCAAATTGGCTGTACATATATGAGACTACTTCTTGACCTTCTGTTTTGTCTGAATGACCTCTGTGTTTATCCATTTGCTGATACCATGTTGTTTGATTACATTATACTAGGCCATGAAATTGGGTATAGTGCAGCCTCTAGCTTTATTCTTTTTTTAAATTGTATTTTTTAATAGTTCATTTGGCTTTCCATATAAACCTTAGAGTTTCTTTCTCTTTTACTTTTTTTCTGTTTCTCTTTCTCACTCTCCCTCTTTCCCTCCCTCCCCTTTCTTCCCTCCCTCCCTCCCTCCCTCCCTCCTTTCTTCCCTTTCTTTTGTGTTCTGGTACTGGGGCTTAAATCCAGGGCCTGGCTCTGTTCTTTGGCTTTTTTTGCTCAAGTTTGGTGCTCTACCACTTGAGCCACAGCTCCATTTCTGATTTTTGGGTGGTTAATTGGAGATCAGAGTCTCATGTGCTTTTTCTATCTGGGCTATTCAAAACTGTTATCCTCTGATTTCAGTCTCCTGGGTAGCTAGGATTATAGACACTGATTATATAATCCTAGATTATATCTAATATTATAGACACTGGTGCATGGCTTAGAATTTGCTTCTTTATTCATTCATGAAAACTGTTGGAGATTTTGACTGCAGTTTCTGATATGGTAATTTATAAAGGCTTACCGTCTTAACTTCCATTCCATGAAGACGGTGTATCTCTCCATTTGTCTTGACTTTACATAATATATAATTTCTCTTTCTGCTAATTTATTGGGAAAGCCTCCTCTTACAGATAATAAAAAGAAAAAAGTTGTGCAAAAAGAGCAAAAATCAGGGAAAGAGTAAAGCTAGAGATTGGAGATGCCATTTGTGGTGATCTGGTGATAGACCATGCTTGACATGAGAGAATGTGGTGGAGAGCATGCTGGTCAGGAACAGGAAGGACTAGGGAACAGATACTGGCTCTAATGAAGAAATAATATCAGAATTTAATTTGGGCAGTGGCAGAGCATTATATGGAGTCAAGGAACAAAATCCTAGCTGCTGGCACTAAAGAGGGGGGTATACCCAGTATCTGTGAGAGTGGAAATAGTGAGAAAGACCCTCAGAATGGAAGGCAAGGCTCCAGATACTCCCACTGGAATACACATGGTGGATGGAGGTAGGAGCAGTACAAAACAGTGATCTAAATTTGGATTCCACATAGTCCTGGGAAGCTTAGGCAGTTACACTAAATTTTGAATATTTTGAAAATGTAGATTAAAAAAACTGTAAAAATTATACTTAATATTGGTAATTAGCCCAGAAATGACACCTTGTTGTGTTTGAATTCTAATGACTCCAGTTTTGAAGAAGAGCAGAAATGATAGGGTGTGGATCCAGATGAGGCATCACTAAGTTATTTGCTTGCTTACTCATTTACTATAGGAAAGACATTCTTAGTATTATGGCTGAAGTTCCCTGTAATGCTTTCTTATCATGGAATGAGCCCAACAGTATGCTGACACACGCTTGAACACACCCACCCATTCACACACGCATGTGCTCATGTAGACATGCATGGGTGGTTGCACAGGAGGAATGGTAAGCATTGGCGCAGTGCCAGCTGGGAAACCCACAGCAATACGGAGCCTTGGGCATTGGCAGCCCAATGGCTCAGTTCACAAGGCAGCCAGCTGCTCACATCAAAAAGCAATAGAATTGTTAAACAACTGGAACAAAGGGTACTGGTAACTCTAAGGCCCCGGGACACCAGAAAATTAGTTTATGAAGTTCCTTAGGATTTCTTTCTTTCTTTTTTTTTAACGGTGGTATTTTAACAGCTGAGCTGGATGACAAAATATATTGTGTAAAGAGGAGAAGAACATCTTCTTTATAAAAAGTGAAGCAGCAGCATAAATATGTGTGTGTGTGTGTGTGTGTGTGTGTGTGTGCGCGCGCCAGTAGGAGAGGGGATTGCCATTTTCTATTTAATATCTAAGAGCAAAAAGCCAGTCTCTTGAATTTACTTATTATAAACTCTTATCAGAAACCATCACTCTGTGTATATTGATTTCTAGCCAACAATTAACCAGATGTGACCTTAGAGCCTTGATAATAGCAGGGGAACTCACTCAGCAGAGGGAAGCCTGCTAGTTGGTGAACACAGCAGGCCTTTATGGACCCCTCAGTCTCAAGTGAGTATTTTTCCATCTAAGTGGCATAAGAAGTTACTAACACAGGACTCCAATGAGCTCCTGAATGTGAGCATAAGATGACTATCAGGACACCTGATTGGGAATAATTCAACATTGAAATTGTGAGATTAGCCACATCTGAGAAGGGTAGAGATTTAGTGCCTACATTACTATGTAGTAAGATTACCAATAATAATACATTTTATTCATGTACACCTTGCACTTTACAAAACTCTTTCTATATCCATTATCATGACAACATTTTCCTCTATGATTCCATTTATATCAAAATTAAGAACTAAAATACAAGCAAGTGATATTGTTCGGAAATGCATACTCAAGGTAAAACTACAAAGCAAATCAAGGAAACAATTGTGATTATATTGCAACATTGGTGACCGTAGCAGGTGAGGAGTGTTAGGCAGGGTGTATAGAGGCTTTATGGGATATTGGTGGTGTCCTATTTCTTAACTTGAGTAGAGCTTATACAGGGATTCATTTTGCAATAATTTAAGCTGTACAACTATGACTTATGCATATAATATGTTATATGTGTGTTTTATTTCATGCACACAACAAGTAGGAAGCCATGAGAAGAAAAAGGAAATAAATACTTTGGTGTCATTACAACTAATGTTGCCATTAGTTACTGCAATTCTAAGTCAGTGGTGACTCAGATCCATGTACTTAGAACATGTGATTGACTTGATTTTATTTTTAGATAAATACACATTGTCCTGTTATATCACTTAATTTTTAAGGATATCTATATTACTGTTGTCTGGAAACCCCATGGAAGGACTAAGAGATTTGCTCACATTACTAGCTGGTCATGTCTGAATTAGACCTAAATTGTTGCTATTCTTAGTCCACATGGAATGCTCTTGATTGGTGACATTACTCTCCTTTTTCAGCTTTAAAAATTCCACAGGCTTCTTTATTGAGAAGGGAACTGAGTTGAGTATCTGGGTTACTTGTAGAATTTTCCATTCGTTTTCAAGCTTTCCTAAAAAGTTGGAGCATTTTAAACTATATAATAGTTAGAAATATCAAAATGATACCCAGCCAACATTATGATTCAAGCTGGTGGGGAAGATGTGCCCGATTTCTTGGTAACAATAGCACCTTGAGAAAGCCCAATTTTTAATGTTATTTTCCACACCAAATGTATGTTCACTGCAATTCATTTAGAAAAATTCTGAAGAGATAAAGAAGGAAATAAAACTACCCAGAATTCCCACCTTCAGAGATAAATACTGTTAATTGTGTGTGTGTGTGTGTGTGTGTGTGTGTGCGCGCGCGCACATGCGTGCACATGTGTATTCGAAGTGCCAGTCCTGAGCTTGAACTCAAGGCCTGGGCACTGTCCCTGAGCCTTTGTGCTCAAAGCTAGTATTCTACTACTTCTGGCTTTTTGGGGAGTAGAATATTGGAGATAAGAGTCTCATGTCATTTCCTGCTCAGGCTGGCTTCAACCACAATCCTCAGATCTCAGCCTCCTGAGTAGCTATGATTACAGGATTACCAGCACTCAGCAATATTTTCTTAATAGTTGTGTAAATGTGCAAACATTGGTATTTTGGAAATACTGATTTGAAACTTGCCATCTCACATATTTGTCTGCCTAAGCTGCTTTTAACTTCAGTCTTCAGATCTCAGACTCCTGAGTAGCTAGAACTATAGGCATGAGTCACCAGGGCCTAGATTAATGTGTGTGTGTGTGTGTGTGTGTGTGTGTGTGTGTGTGTGTGTGTGTGTGTGTGTGTGTGTACCTATTCCTGGGCTTGAACTCAGGCCTGGGTGCTGTCCCGGGGCTGTTTTGCTCAAAGCCAACATTCTACCACTTGAGTCACAGCTCCACTTGTGGCTTTTTGGTGGTTAATTGGAGATAAGAGTCTCACAGACTTTCCTGGCTAGGATGGCTTTGAACTTAAATTCTCAGATCTAAGCCTTCTGAGCAGCTAAGATTACAGGCATGAGCCACTGGCACCAAGCAAAAATATGTGTTTTTTAATGCCTGTATAATGTAACATTGTGTTTTTAAAAAGCCAATTTCATTTTGTTGACTATTTGGTTTTCCAATTGTTGCTATTATAAATAATGTCACAGTAAACATCTTTCTAAATAAATCCGTGCATATGCCATTCTTATTTCCTTAGAATAAATTCCTAGAAGTAAAATCATTGGGTCTAGTCAAAAGGGTATTCATACTTTAAAGGCTTTTGATAATATTTGCCAAATTGCCTTTCAAAAAGATTGCCTCAATTTATACTCCCACAAGGAGTGTATAAAAATGTATCCAGCCATGCCAATCCCAAATATTTTAACTTAAAATTTAAAATTGTATTATAGAAAGGTTAAAGTTTTTCGTTTTTTGGACCATATGTTGATTTGATTTCTTTATCCCTTAAGTAAAATATTATATTATCTCTTGCAAGAGTCTTAATAATCAAACAGGAATTAGAGGACTCTGAAGCCTCACATATGTGTGCATTAAAAAATTTCCACTTAAAACTTGAAGGGAATCTACTACTAAAAGAAGGAGAGTAGATTTTATCTGTGTTAGTATTATAGTTCTCCACTGAATCACTTATTTACCTAACTAATGCTCCATTAGGCGTTCTGAGCACATTTGTGTATTGTTAAAATACTTAACAATCATTCATAGAAATAGAAAGTTAAATAAACCCAGTGTATCAATTTGCCAAATTCAACAAACTTCATAGCAGTCTGCTTACAAGACCCTGTGGGGGACAGCAGTCAAGAATAGGTTAGACAGCCCATTCGCTTATGAAAAGGGCTGTCAATGCAATCACAATCTATTTGCCTGCATTTCACTGACATTTTTTTCTGAGGTTATGGTGATAGTTATTTCCCACATTCCTGCTCAGGTACTTAGCAGCACAATGGTGGGGTTAAATCTCAGTAAAACCCATGTTGTTGTTAGGCAAATCTTTCTGTATCTGTAAGAATGCTAGGCCCTAAGTGGAATTCCATTTATTTGAAATATTTTTTGATACCATGAAATCCTAACACACAAATTAATTGGGACAATGCTTTGGCTGACATTCTATTGGGATTTGACTTATTAGTGGTAGCTTGATTAATAAGGCTTCTGGAAAGAAATTTCATTTGATTAAAGCATCAGCCTGAAGAATATGTGTTTGGGAGAAGTATGTTCTCTGTTATTCCAGAATGCTGAATGGTAGAATTAAGAAGGTCAATGTGTGAAAGGAACACAGTCTAATTTTAGATGGCCTACAGGAATAAATTTCTAATAATCACAGTTGTATCCAAAGGTAGGAGGAACCCCTTGTCCTCTAAGGGTCTAAACTGTTCCTGGAGAACCAAGAATGATAAAGAAACATATCCATTACCCCGTGGCCCACAGTCTGCAGGAATCATATGAACGTGGTTGTCTATGCGGCAATGGTCCAGCCATGGCTATAAACCAAGTGATAAAGAACCAAGAAATCCTGAGTTACTATTCTCCAAATATCCTTCTATATTTTACTAGTTAAATACAGATCACAAGGAATGAAGACTCATCATTGGTAGAGTTAGGCTGAAGTGTTAGATTAGATTGTTCTCCCACATCTCTTAGACATGGATTTCTTTCCTATAGAAACCTCTTGAGAGCCACAGGACTCTCAGGACTCTTGAGAGTCCTAAGGGTAGTTTTCTTTGAAATGTGAAATGAATCTGGCTGAGGGGGTCAGATATGCTTGGGGAGAATGATGGAAGGGGTAAGGCTGATAAAGAAGCACTGGACAATCAGGTGGATATGTTAAGTTGTGACCCTCTTTTAATGTGTGTGTGTGTGTGTGTGTGTGTGTGTGTGTGTGTGTGTGTGTGTGTGTGTGAGAGTGTGTGTGTTGTCGGCTTGAACTCGGCCAGGGCGATGTCTCTGAGCAATTTTGCACAAAGTTACCATTTTTCCACTTGAACCACAACTCCATTCCTGCTCTTTTGGTAATTAATTGGAGATAAAGAGTCTCAAGGGCTTTCCTGTCTGGACTGCCTTTGAACTGTGATTCTCAGATCTCAGCCTCCTGAGTTGCTAGGATTACAGGCATGAGCCTCTAGCACCTGTCCAAATTGTAATCCTCTTGAACAAACTTTTGAAGTTTAGAAAATGAAATATAGTTCCCTTTCAAGCAGCAACTTAAAGATCCAATTAATTTAGACCCTCTCTACCTCAACATATAACTTCCAGCATCTACATGGCAGAGAAAGAAGAAAAAGAAGAAATCATAAAAAAAAAACTTATCTCCATTTTTCTATGTTGCTACTTAGATCATGTCTACCTATGTTTGTTGGCTAGAACTGATCACATGGCCACTTTGGTGGCGAGGGAGAAATACATTATTCCTGTGTATTTAGGAAGAAAATTGTGGAATAGGCCTTATAAACACAAAGCATTATTTTTTCCCAAGATATTCATGGACTTTTTTTTTTTAACTTTAAAATTCTACCTTGGTGGAAAATGTGTGAACAAATTGTGCCATGAGGTATGCTTTTCCACATAAACCAATGGTTTTATGTAATATAGGCATTGTTTTACTTTCTCAATTGTTGAAAATGTTTATTTTTTTTCTGGGAAGTTGAGAAGAATGTAGTTTTGATGAGCAACCATACCATTTCTCTTGATGCTGTATTTTTTATTTTTGGTGGTGGTGGTAGGGTTATCAAAGTGTTTTTTGTTTTGTTTTGTTTTGTTTTGAGCCACAAGTCTAGTTACAACACTTTTTCTGACTTTAAGCTGATTCCATAGTCCTGGGCTCTCTAAATACTCACTCTTGAGGAACCTATTAGGGTGCTTGCAATGAACCACAGACAGTGTGGTGAAAGTACTGTATCATAGTTCTGGAGGGCAGAGTTCAATGTGTCTGTAGTGTTGGTTTCCTCTGGGAATTGTAGGAGAGAATGGGCTCCAGGGGTCTTTCCTAGGCTGATGATAGTTGTATAACAATCTTTTGTATTCTTTCAGAGATGAAATACTGTCATCACTGCACTCATCTGCATATGGTTCTCCCTTTATTTGTATCTTTCACTGTCCGAAGGAGATCACTCTAATGACCCTATTTTAACTGAGGATCTCAATAAAGAGCCTGTCTCCAAACAAGGTCATCTTCAGGGGTCCTGGGAATTAGAACTTTGACATGCCTTTGGAGAAGACACATTTCAGTCTATAACAAGGAGAATGCTATTCTCCTGAGCTCAGACTTCTGACCAGCAGCTCATGTGGCATAGCTCCCACATATTTCCATGCCCTTTTGCTGGCCAATTGATATTCTGCTCTGCTTGAGGATCAAGACCATGCCCAGGGGGCTGGGAATATGGCCTAGTGGTAGAGTGCTTGCCTGGTATACATGAAGCCCTGGGTTCGATTCTCCAGCACCACATATATAGAAAACGTGCAGAAGTGGCGCTGTGGCTCAAGTGGCAAAGTGATAGCCTTGAGCAAAAAGAAACCAGGGACAGTGCTCAGGCCCTGAGTTCAAGGCCCAGGACTGGCAAAAAGAAAAAAAAAAGATAAAGTTGTGGGCTTTTGGGGCTGGGGATATGGCCTAGTGGCAAGAGCGCTTGCCTCGTATACCTGAAGCCCTGGGTTCAATTCCCCACCACCACATATATAGAAAATGGCCAGAAGTGGTGCTGTGGCTCAAGTGGCAGAGTTCTAGCCTTGAGCAAAAAGAAGCCAGGGACAGTGCTCAGACCCTGAGTTCAAGGCCCAGGACTGGCAAAAAAAAAAAAAAAGACCATGCCCAGTCACTGAGATGGAGGTGGCAGGTGGGAGGGAGGCAAGGAAGGTCCCCCCTATTCTTAGTTCCAAGGCCAGGAAATGAATGACTAGCTATTTGTATAGCAAGTTGCAGGGAGAAAAGAGGCCTGGATTGCCACAGTCTTGCTACAATGAAGTTCCTCATGACAATTGCTTAACAGAATCTGTTCTCTCTGGTGACACTCATGAAGTCAGCACCCTGGTGGGTGTACTGGGGCAGCAAGGGAACATTTTGAAAAGAAAAGCAAGCCCACTGTTTTTTTTTTTTTTTTTTTTTTAGCTTCTGGGGGGATTAGGCTAGTGAACTTTGAAATGGTTTACTTTGAGCCTTTGTAGACAGTCAGTGACATTGAAAATATACAAAAATATCATGACAGAAGAATTCATGAATGGAAGGGTCTACCTAGTTTTCTCGGCCTTTAATCTCTTGCTGCAACTTGACTTCCATGTAGAGAAAAGGGGCACACAATTTGACTTATGAGATGTAGATCTTCCTTTGGTAGATACACTGGAATTCATTCTCTCTAAATATCTCTATCACCATGTTCACCACTTTCTCTTTCTCCTCCCCCTCCTTTTCCTCCTGCTCTTTCTTCTCTCCTCTTCTTTTTACTCATTCTTCTTTTCCTTCCCTCCTTCTTTCCTCCTGCCCTTTCTCCTTTCTTCTCCTCTTCCTTTTCTTCTCCTCTTCCTCTCCTCCTTACCACTTTCACTTCCTCTTTCTTCCTCCTCCCTTCCTTCTTCTCCTCCCTTCTCCCTCCTCCCCTCTCCTTTCCTATTCCTTTTCTCTTCATCCTTCTGTACTCCTCCCTTCCTTCTTCTCCTTCTCCTCCCCTCTTCTTCCCTTCTTGTCCTTCCTCCTCCCTCCCCTCTCCCCCTCCTCTCTACCCCCCTCCTTATTCTCCTCCTCCACATTCTCTCCTTTACTCACACATATATGACATATCATTGCTTTTGTATAGCAGAGGGAGATATTTTTAATATCAGCTTTTTTACCCTCTTGATTTTTTTTCCTGGAAAAAAGATGAAATCACTATTTATTCCGTTCCAATTATGAGCACTAGAAAGCACAGGAGGAACAGAAAGGTTGATCACAAATAAATATACACTGGGAGAGAGGGGAAAGGAGGAAACTGTTATTGATTGGCTTTGTAAAATCTACTGCTGAATCAATACCAATTTCTGGAAATGCCAGACATTTATTTTGTGTGGCTTGAACAGTAGAGATAATAATAAACATACTTATGAAGTGGGTCTCCTGACACTATTTCCTAGAGCCTCTTATAATAACACACATACATAATGGGTATGATAGCTGTATAAGCCATAGTAAGTATACTACATGTTTAAACCCCAAGCTTGGTTGACCTCTGCCAACCTTGAGTTAAGCCTTCTCTATTAAAGAAACATTGACAGAGCATCCACAACAAGAGGTGGGAGATGTATGTTCTTTTCAGGGGGTAGAAAGATGAGCCGGGGCTCATTCTGATGCTCTGGGAAGATAATCTAGGCCCAAGCCTGACTTGATCACTCAGAATTTCTAGGTCTACTCTCTCACCTATGTCTAAGCCTGTCTCCTTCATAGTTCCACTCAGAGTTTCTTTCAAATGAGAGTAGCTTACCTAAGGTCACCTTCATCCTCAGCTGCTCCCCTCTCCATTGGCAGAATATTGTCTTCCTGCAAGGGCACATGGCGACCTTGTCAGTGCCATTGAACCCGAGAAAAGACTCAGTGCTGCTTTGGGAATAGAGAACTTGTTCAAATGTGCTTCAGCATAGTAAAAATAGCTACTGTTTATTGAGCACTATTACATGCTGTGTAATTTACTCACTACCTCATTTATTCCTCACATCAACCCTTTGAATTATTGTTATTTTTGTTCTTTTTTAAGGAAACTGAGGCTCATCAAGGTTAAGTGTGATACTCAAGTTACAGAAGTTATTTTAAGAGGGAGCTAGATTTGACCTCAGGACTGATTTACAGTCTATAGACCCTTCCTTCCCTTCCTTTCCTTCCATCCTTCCTTCCCTTCCTTCCTTCCTTTTCCTTCCTTCCTTCCTTCCTTCCTTCCTTCCTTCCTTCCTTCCTTCCTTCCTTCCTTCCTTCCTTCCTTCCTTCCTTCCTTCCTCCCTCCCTCCCTCCCTCCTTCCCTCCCTTCCTCCCTCCCTTCCTACCTCTCTTTCTTCCTTTATTTCTTCCTTTCTTGCCTGCTTGGGTAGAAGGGGGTGATGGGAAACAAAGTTGCAACCAGCAGACACTTTCAAATGCCTGGTGAAAACATCTGAACCTTCATGCTGAGAGATAAGGAAGGTTTATTTGAAAGTGTGACTGGAAAAATCATAGTTAAGTTTCCTGGAGATCACCATGGTGTTTGTGCTTGGGAAGAACTGCTGCCTAGAGAGGCCCAGGCTGAGAATTACTTTCTACCATCATAGAACAGAAGGTAATGAGGATAGAAAGGAGACCAGAAGTGAGATTAAAAAAAAAAAAACTGGGGAGAAAGACAAAAGTTTTCTGTTATTGTGACTGTCAAGAGCCACCTCTTTGTGATTCCATTGTCTCTCCTCAGCTGAGTTTCTCTTCTCTCCATAAGAAAGGACATGGCCTTTTATATAGTCTCCTGGCCTGTGTATTGTCCCCTGCATCAGTCCTTAATAATGAACAGGTTCTTCTTGATGGCTCTGAGGGGAGAGCAAAGTCCATAGTGTCAAAGTCTTTTTTTTTTTTTCCATTTAAAGTAACATATTCATAGCTCCAGGGCTTAGGATGTGAAAACCTTTGAGAGGACAATATTCTCCTTACTGTCATAGTAGATTCCAACCCATATCAAATGTTTATATGGGCTTATCACAATTTCTCTCAAAATCACAGCAATATTTTCTACATTTATATGCTAACCTCATTTTAAAGGTTACGATGTAGCTACACTAATCAAGATTGTATTTGAAGACAGACATATAAATCAAAAGAAGGAATAGAGAAGCCATAAATAAAGTCAAATATGTCAATCTATTTTTGAGAAAGTTAACAAAACAATGGGGGGTGGTAAAGATAGCCTTTTTAATGAATGGTGTTAACAATTGTTCATCCATAAATCACACACACACACACACACACACACACACACACACCACATAAACACATGCACACATGCTCATTCTAGGTCTTAGGCCTTATACAAAAATCAACTCAAAATTAATTATGGACTTAAATGTAAATCATAAATTGAGTCAAAATCTAGGGAAAAATATAGTAAAAAAAAAAATCTACAGAAACCAAGGCTAAGCAAAGAGTGTTTAAGTTTAATACTAAAAAGCATCATCATAAAACAGTTTTCAAGAAGATTAAGTAGAACTTCATTAAAATTTAAAAATTATTTTTTTTTTTTGTGAAAGGCCTTACTAGAAAGATCAAAAAGACAAGCTACGGCGAAGAAAACATTGCAAACTGGATTAATAGCTATATTTACACTGACATTTTGAAACTCAATGGTTAAAAGCCAGTTGGGCACCAGAAGCACAGGCGTGTAATCCTAGCTATTCAGGGGGCTGAGGCAGATCACTGTGTGACCTTTGGAACCAGAGTACTATGAGAATCTATGATCCTTGATCTTGCAAATCGTAAGACCATTGGGTAAAGAAGGGAGAAGAATTACAAACTCAGTGGCACTGGTAATTCATACTTGTAATCCTAGCTATTCAGGAAGCTAAGTTCTGAGGATCCAGGTTTGAAGCCAACCTGACAGCAAAGTCCATGAGGCTCTTAACCACCATAAAGCTGGAAGTGGAGGTATGGCTCAAGTGGCAGAGTGCCAGCCTTGAGTGAAAAAGCTGAGGGACAGAGCCTAGGCCCAGAGTTCAAGGATCCTATGGGAATCTATGGGGAATAGAAACACTCTTATCTTGACTATATTAGCTTTAATATAATGACTATGGCCAGGCACTGGTGGCTTTGCCTATAGACCTAGCTACTTAGGAGGCTGAGATCTGAGGATTGCAGTTCAAAGCCAGCCCTGGGAAGAAAGTCTGTGAGATTCTTATTTCCAATTAACCACCAGAAAACCAGAAGTGGCACTGTGGCTCAAGTGGTAGAGCACTAGCCTTGAGCTGAAGAGCTCACGGACAGGGCTCAGACGCCAAGTTCAAGCCCTACAACCAACCAAAAAAAAAAAAAAAAGACTATGACATTGTCCTATAGTTTTGCAAGATGTTAAGATTATGTAAAAAGTACAAGGGATCTCTGATCTATTTCTTACAAATGCATATAAAGCTATAATTATCTCAAAGTTAAAAGTTCAATTAGTGGAGACTCAAATGAGGATGATAATGACATGAATGGCATTAGTTAAAAGTTAAAAAGAGGTAGTTTAGCTGTTGTTACTCCTCTACCGTGACCTTATTTCTGATTGATGGAGTTGTTCACACCCTTCTGGATGACTGTGTTTCTCACTTTCCTAACAAAATGAATGTCTCGGGACTTCACCTAGTGTTTGTCTATCCATGGTTGACCTGGAGTGCTATGCTATTTTGATCTAGTTCAGTAACTTCTGGGGGGCAAATCAAAGAGGCCTTCATTAAAGACTTTGAGGGACTGAACTGTCTTCTCAATGGCCATGGTGAAGTTTGGAGATGGAGCACAAGGAAATGTTCTGAAGTTCTTCAAGATGTGAAGTAGATTAGGTACTATGAGGATGAATGGAACACGAGCTTGCCTGTTAAGCCCAAAGGATTAATAAAAAGAAAGAACAAAAGAGGAGGACACTCTGTCTTTTAGCAGGAGGGTAAGGTTGCTCTCTTCCATCTATCTCCTTCATGACACATCTACACTTAGGCTGACGCTGCACCCTCAGAGGTGAGTTAGCACATGGGCCCCTGTGTCAGGCAGTGAGCCTGTCCAGGATGGAGCTAGCAGGCCTGAGGTTGGGGATGGTTTCTTATGCTTTTAGGTAGCCTGTAGCTCAGGCAAGAAGAGGCCTAGTGAAACCAGCAAAACAGGACTAGCCTGAGCCCTATGCCCAACACATAGTCTTGCCCTGTATGGTTGCCACAAGAAGCAGCCATGGGAGTTGGATCAGGATTCCAAACTTAGGGGGGTTTTGGAAGGGAGAGGGAGAGATTTATTTAATTTTCTTTCTTTCTCCATACTTGTTACTTGTTTCTCATCTTCCTTACCAAACTTAGCCACTCCTTTTTGTTGTGTTTGTGTGTGTGTATGATTTACTCATTTCCTTGATTTGTTTTAGCTTTGTCCTTGATTGTTTTTATTTTCAGTAAAGGATAACAAGTTCTTTAGAATGGCCTACATGATCTAATCCTCATTCTCCCCTTTGTCTTTAACCTTTCCCCATTTCTTCTTTCCGTGCAGCCATACCTGACCGCTTACTGTTCCTTGAACATGCCAGGAGGTACTGTATCAGAACCTGTTTCTTTTGCTACCTCCCCTTACCCCACATAGCCACATGACTTGTTAACCTCTCTAGATCTTGATTATTTGTGTGTGTGTGTGTGTGTGTGTGTGTGTGTGTGTGTGTGTGTGTATGCCTGCTGGTACTGAGGCTTGAACTCAGGGCCTGGGCTCTGACCAGTAGCTTTTGCATTCAGGGCTAGCACTCTTAGCACTTGAGCCACAGCTCCACTTTTAGCCTGATGGTGGGTACACACTTTTCCTGCCTGGGCAGGCTTCAAACCATGTTGCTCAGATCTAGGTGTCTTGAGTAGCTGGGATTAAAGGCAAGAGTCACTAGTACCCAGTTTTAATCTTGTCTTAAAAGTCACATTTTCAATGAGATTGTTCATGGATATTCTATATAAAACTGCATCATCTCCCTCCCAGTACTCCAATACTTCTACCCTATGCTCTGCTTTCTCTATTCTCAAAGCACCTGGAAAACTTTAGATTTTACTTTTATTCATGTCTGAGCTTCTCAAAATTAGGATATAAGTTAAGTTTTATGAATAAGAACCCTTCATTTTTGTTTTTTTTGCCAGTCCTGGTGCTTGAACTCAGGGTCTGAGCACTGTCCCTGGCTTCTTTTTGCTCAAGGCTAGCACTCTACCATATGAGCCACAGCACCATTTCTGGCTTTTTCTATATATGTGGTCCTGAGGAATCGAACCAAGTGCTTCATGTGTATGAGGCGAGCATTTTACCACTAGGCCATATTCCCAGCCCCCTTCATGTGTTCTTTTCATTACTGAATGTGTCTAAAACAGAGTCAAGTAAATAGTTGATTTATTTATTTGCTTTGATAAAAGAATGAGTGGAATAAGGAAGTTTATAATATTATTTTTGGTGATATGTAAGATATGTACATATTTTATTGATTAAACTACTATTATTAAACGTATTTTGTGGTAAGTCTACTACATGCTCGCTTTCCTTCCTTCCATTCTTCCTTCCTTCCTTCCTTTCCTACCTCTGTTCTCTTTCTTTCCTTTTTTTTGTGCCATTACTGAGACTTGAGCTTTCAGATTGCTTGATCATAGCTGAATCTCTATCACTTGACCCACATCTCTAATCCAGCATTTTGCTGGTTAATTGGAGATGGACTTTTTGGGCTTTTCTTCATAGGCTGGCTTTGAACTTCAGTGCTCCAGGTCTCAGCCTTCTGAGTAGCTAGGATTATATTATAGGCACTGGCTCCTGGTTTGTGTGTTTCTTAAAAGTCTATGACTTTGAAAAGACTGCTGGGCTGGAGTCTTTGAAAGGTCAGTTCTGTTTTTGGAAATCAGTCATGGCTTCTTCAAAACAGATCTGCCAGGAAAGTATTTCATCTCCTTGTCTTAGTGCTTATAGAGCGGATATAATATTCCCTGTGTACCTCACAGGATTATCCTGAGAATTAAATAAAATGTTGGACATGGAAGTGTAAAAACTTAAAGGCAAATCACACATATTCTCAAATCTCTGGCAGGCTGGAACACTGTCGCTAATGCTTAGTTCTCACCTAGTGAAAGAATTTAGAAAACGATCTTCCCCTCATGGTGAGAGAAACACATGAGGGGAAGGAAGATGATTTTCTGACAAGACAGCTGAGTCTTCTGTGGGACTTAATCTTAGGTACTGGGAGTTTCTCTGAGAAACTAATGAAACCCGAGTGTTATTTGGGAGCTAATCAAGAGTTTTTCATGAGAGGAAAGGAGAGCAGAGGCCAGCTATGTCATGGAATATTCCTTCCTTTCTTCCATTCCCCCAAGCTCTAGGCTGTTGCCGTTCTTGCTGTGTATTATTGACAGAGGAAATGCTGATTCATGGGTCTGCGTTACAGGAAACTTTGTTTCCTGGTGAAGAAATAAGCCTGGAGGTGCTGCCAGCACCTTTCTCTGCCAGTTGCCACCACATGCCTACACCCAGGCTGACTGTTGAGGGCCAGAGCCCACTCGAGCTTAACCAGTGAGGTCACTTACCCTGGCTCAGCTCCATATGGTGCCTGTCTAGGTCTGTTGCTATGACCCCACAATACCTTTCCAGCCCATCTCCCCTTGTGGGCCCCTGCAATGCAACCACGCATGACTACTCCTAGTTCTTTGTGAACACCTTGTATTTTCCAGTCTCTTGCCTCTTGCTTTTGATATTCTTTGCCTAGATTGGCCCCTGACCCAGTGTTGGCTCACTGAAATCCTACCCATGCTTCATTTCTGCACAGCTGCTCCCTGCTATGTGAATCCTGCTGTATTTATTTATTTATATTGCTTTTTAAAATTATGATTTATTTAATGACTTTTGTTGTTGTTGTTCACGCAGTACCAAGGAATTGAACCCAGGCAGGCCAGGCAAGTACTCTACCACCAAGCTACAATCGTAGTCTTATTTGTACTCTTCTTACAAGGGATATTCTCAAATACCTGACGAACTTCCACATCCCCTCACTGAGCTTCAGCCTTTCCTGATTCTTCATAAATAGCCACTGATCCCGCCTCCTTTGAGATTACTTGGTTCGAATGCGTATTTGGCTAAGTTGAATGGGAAGAAGGTCAATCCGTGGATTTAGAGTGAGTGATCTCCTTACCACTCCTGTGATAAAGAAACAGAGGCCCAGAGAAGTGAAATGAACTACCCAATGTCATCGGACAGGTACTGGCAGGCTGAGACAAGAAATTTTTTTTTCTTTCTGAAAGTCCTCATGGCTCAAGAGGGAGACACAGGTAATATACTTAAAACAAACAAGTGCTACTGGATCTCAGGTACTTGAGGAGTTCATGTTTTGTGCTTCTTTCTAAGTGTGTGGAATGGAAAAATGAATCTGTGCAATTGATTAATAAGATGGCCTCTTAAGCATAACATCGAGAAGCCTGCTGGTCCTGTTCATTCTATTATCTGATATCTACCTGCTGAAGGAGATTTCTAACTTATATAAAAAAAGAGAAAGAACATCTGATTACAAAGGTTAGTAAAAAGTTTACATTCATAAGTATTATAAAATAATTTCTGTGGGCTGGGGATATGGCCTAGTGGCAAGAGTGCTTGCCTCGCATACATGAAGCCCTGGGTTCGATTCCCCAGCACCACATATATAGAAAACGGCCAGAAGTGGCGCTGTGGCTCAAGTGGCAGAGTGCTAGCCTTGAGCAAAAAGAAGCCAGGGACAGTGCTCAGGCCCTGAGTCCAAGCCCCAGGACTGGCAAAAAATAAAATAAAATAAAATAAAAAATAAAATAAAATAAAATAATTTCTGTTTCATTACATCATAAAATAGATCACAGGCACTTTGTATTGAAAGAATCTAAATACTCTGAAGTTTTACTCCTTACTAGAAAGATGTTAGATCAAGAGAGTCTGAAGTCCTCTTTCTTGAAGTATTTGGATTTTCAGTGTTTTAGGAGGAAGGCAGAAAGAGAAAGTTGGAATGGGAAAATACAGGAAAAGGGAATTAGGGGAAAAATGGAAAAATAAAATTAAAAAATTATGGGAAAAGGGAAAAAAGAGAATTAGAAAGTTGGGTGCTGGTGGCTCATGCCTATAATCCTTGTTACTTAGGAGGTTGAGATCTTAGGATCATGGTTTGAAGCCAGCCCAGGAAGGGAAGTCCAAAATTCTTACCTCCAGTTAACCAGCAAAAAGAAGGAAGTAGAACTGTGTTTCCAAAGTAGTAGAATACTAGCTTTAAGTGGAAAAAGGTAAGGGACAGTGCTCAGGCCCTGAGTTCACCTGAGTTCAAGGCCAAGTACACACCACCACCACCACCACCACACACACACACACACACACACACACACACACACACACACACATATACAAGTCTATCCTGGAGGAAAGATAGTTTTCATCTTGATCTAGATGTGACTCAAGCCAGGAATTGAGAGATGCAGCAAGAGGTCATCTAGAAGTCATCTGAGGTGTCTTGACGTCATTGTGTCACAAAGGGACAGGGCTTTTGCTCAGCCTCCCGTGATTACAAATGGAGCTTGGAAAATGATTTTGAACCTTTACAACACTTGTTACCTACGCAAATTTCTCTGGTTTAGAGTCTTTTCCAGAAAAGATCTTGTAAAGGATTCACCTTCTCCATCCTCTTTGCTACAGACAGCATTTCCAAAGCAGGGGCATTCCAGGAGTGGCTGGAGACCACGTCATTGAGAGCCTGAGAGATTTCTGTCACAGAGCTCAGGTACAGGCCTTGCCCCTGGAGACGGCCTCACCAGGAGGGAGCCTAACAGGAAGAAAACACATGGGCTCTGCCAAGCTGATCTCATTAGTGCTACAGTTTATCCGAGGTTAACGGATTCATTCATTAGACTTTTTGTTTGTTTGTTTTTTAGTGTAATGTTTCCTTTTTTTCTTTTCTTTCTTTCACTCTGGGAGTGGAACCCAGGATCTCTTACATGCTTCACACTTGCTTTACGACTGAGCAACTCCCAGACCTTGTTTTCATTAAGCTGAGGGTTGCTCTACAAATTTTGGTATGGATTTAGACTTCATTCTGACTGAAATGCAAAGCCAGTTGGTGTACATAAGTGAAGTTCTCCCCTTGAAAGACCTACACTTGAGAGTTTAGGCCAGATACTCGTGCTCAGAGCAGAACAGGGCAGTGTTGATGTGTCGGTAAATGCTTTATAAGCCACTCTGGGCATGAGTGAGCCCTACATTGTGATGTTTACTGACTTCTATTCTGCATATTCTTCCACTTAGTCTGCTTTCAAGCTACCAACATGACAGCCACTGAATGTGGAGTTGGGGAGAGGTACCAAGGATCAGCCAGTACTTATTGGCCTCATCATACCACTGGCCAACAGTGAGAACAGAGAGACACACTAGAACTCACTTGGAGGAGCAGAGTTGTTGATCTCAGATGAGGAGTTAGGCACGTATGTATATATTGTGGCAAGTCAGCAGCACACAGGAACAGACCAGCACACAGCTAGCAAGCCTGCGATAATTAATAGTCACCTTAAGAAAAAAATAACCACTATTTATCAAGTAATACTATCTAAAAAGCACTCTGTCTACACTGCTATTCATTCTCAGAGCCTCTCTGAAAGGGTATTTCTAATTCCTGTTTTACAGATGAGCAAGTCAAAGCCCAAGCAGATAGAGGGACTAGTCACTTCAGAAACAGTAGAGAAGTCAAACCTGGAGATGTTGGCATTTTGCCATCAGCCCAGGAAGACATTGAGCAAATCTTTTGGCTTCTAAACAAACCTGACCAGGAGACCTGTCAGTCTTATAGGAAGGAGAGAATTGCATGGATTATAGAAACAGAGATTCAGGGATCAGCAATGAGACAAGGTACTGGACACAGGGAGCAAGGACTGGACTTGATGCTGTTACCCAATTCCTTAAATGCTCTGATTGTAAGAGTGAAAGGCTCTCAATCCAGGAATGGAGCCAAGCACGAAGTTGGGGTCTCCATAGATGTTGGTCAATCAGAGTATCAAAGACCAAGTGCTTTTTAAGGCATTTGGGACTTTTGAGGAAGGGTGTTATCTATATAGAGTGACAGTTGATCCCTGTGTTTTGTATCAATATGGTATCTACAGTACCTCAAAAGTGTAATGCATGCACACAAGTTTATTTGAAAATGTACTTGTGTGTCTAATTGATACATTATTCTTCTTCTTTTCTTAATTTCTTTAGGTTTAAGACTAGGACTCAAACTCGTTACTTGCCTCTTTTGCACATTGGCTAGCCTCTACCCACTGAACCACACCTCCAACCCCCCAAAATGGAAGAAGGAGGAGCTGGGTGTTTGTGTGGTTTGCAGATCTAAATGAGTTATGTATTGAGAGGGTGATGCACCAAGTGGCCAGAGAGGCTAAGAATGTAATGGGAAGGGAGAAGAAAGGCTGGGAATCACATTAAAGAAAATTCCAAGTAAAGGATTGAACAAAAGCCCAGGACAGGAGGAACCTAAAAGCCTTCTGGGGACTTAGGGTAAGATTGGCTAGAAAGGGAAGCCCATGTTTGTTAAGAAATCAGATTTAACTTCTCTGTTTTTTTTTTTTTTCTTATCTCTAGGTTACGTTCTGAAGCCCTTTTTCCTGAATAGAAGTTTTTAATTGTTTCTTTAATTTTCAGTATTCTCTGTGTGGAATCTCAGTGGCACAGAGGGGATAGTAGGGTGTTAATGAAAGAAGAATCATTGGGAGATTGAAATGGGATGTCATGATTGCAAATGCCCTGGTTTGTTAAGGATGAACCTTTTATCAATTTTTGACAAATCTTTTACATTTGATGCTTATAGCCAAAATTTTTGCCAGTGGCAATCCGTGGGGATTTTATCCATTACAACTACTACTAGTTTCCTAAATTGTTTAAGTAACATAACCTTGCTAATAAGAGTAGAAGGAAGGTTAAAAAAGGCTAGGACATTCTTCAGAGCCTGAACCTGTATACTTCAAGAAAACAGTATAAACATTTCTGAGATTGAATTTTGGCAATTCCAGATTACAGTATCCTGACCTGGTGATGGAGCATGTCTTGGAAGCTCAGATCTTGCAGCTTGCATGGACAGGACCCATGGTCAGCCTCAGCTGTGATGTGGAGTCCTGCCTATTTTGTCACATGTTGATGCCAGCAGTGGAGAAGGAACTTCCTCAAGCTGCAGAGGTGATGATCTTGTGACATTTTCAAGCAAGTGTAAGTGACTTGAATGTATTCCCTTCAGGGACTGGACAACACAGAGACCTAGAAAGGGCCCACCCAGCCAGCTAGCCACCTGAAGAGCCAGTGTGGCTCTTGTTGAATAAGGTTTCACACCGAAATGTCATCCTAATCCCACTCTCCTCTGGAGAGTACACACACTGCTCACGCCTCCATGATCTTGGCCCTTGGTTGAAATGGACCAGAGAAATTTTGCCAGAGTAAAGGGTGCCAGGATGGAGGAGTCAGCACTTGTTCAAATTATTTGTCCACTGGGCTGGGGATATGGCCTAGTGGCAACAGTGCTTGCCTCATATACATGAAGCCCTGGGTTCAATTCCTCAGCACCACATATATAGAAAAGGCCAGAAGTGGCTCTGTGGCTCAAGTGGCAGAGTGCTAGCTTTGAGCAAAAAGAAGCCAGGGACAGTGCTCCAGCCCTGAGTCCAAGTCCCAGGACTTCCCCCCCCCCAAAAAAAAAAAGAAGCCAGGGACAGTGCTCCGGCCCTGAGTCCAAGCCCCAGGACTCCCCCCCCCAAAAGAAGCCAGGGACAGTGCTCCGGCCCTGAGTCCAAGCCCCAGGACTTCCCCCCCCCCAAAAAAAATTTATTTGTCCTCTGCAGGAATATTGCTTGTAGTGCTTCTATTGTGTAGACAGGCTTATTCTTTCCAGTGTCTTCTCTAGACAGTTGGGAGAATCCTAACATCTTAGAGATCTTTGTGAAATTAGGGGGTAAACACCCAAAGTATTGTTTGGGAAGTCAGTAAAATATTTAATCTTACAGAAAAAAAAGAAGGAAGCAGTACAATGGCTGATTTGGAATTCTTGAAAGACGCATGGATGGTCAAAAGGGAGAATGAGAAAGAGTTACTGATGCTTTTGTCTCAGTACCCCCACATATCTACTCTAGCCATATCCATACTCAGCCCTTTATCTACTAAATAAGGACAGCAGCACAAGGCCTGCCACCTCACTGTGGGTTTCCTGCCCTGCTGAGAGGGCGTTTCTCAGTCTCATTCCTCCAGATCTCTTTCTCTTTCTCTTTCTGGAACAACTGTGCCTAATCTTCTTTCCTTCCCCAACCTTCCACCTGCCCCTTCTGACTCTGTGCCAGCAGCTGGCCTGTGAGCCATGCCAAATCAAATGTACAAGTGCAATATTGGTCAGCATGTGCAATCAGGCTGTCTGTTCATCCTTTGCCGGACTGGGGCTTTCTCTTAACTAACTGAAGTCTGGGAACCCTCTTTTCAGGGAAATGTCAACTGCTCAATGCCACAGCCTCCTGATGTCCTTCTTTCCCTCTCCTTCCACCTGCTGTTCATTTATGTTTTCTCTCTTACATTATTTCTCCCACCCTAGTTCTAAATAAGCCCCCCAACCTTGCTTTGCTTCTGATATCAGACAAGATCAATCACCTTCAAGCAGTATAGCCACAAACAGTTGGAGGATCTGAATTTGAAGCCGGCCCAAGGAAGGAAAGTCTGTGAGACTCTTACCTACAATTAATTACAAAAAAAACTTGATGTGAAGCTGTGGCTCAAAGCCTGCTAGCCTTGAGTGAAAAGCTAAGGGACGGTATCCTCTGAGATCCCTACTTCAAGCTCCAGGACACACACACACACACACACACACACACACACACACACACACACACACAATTTTCTTTCTGCTTTGTTTGTATCTCTTTTAATTTTTAATTTATTTTTACCTTTCTCATTCATCAAGCTCAGGAACATTTTAAGGATTACATTTTTCGAAGGTAAAAATAAATCTTTAAAAATTCATGTTCTTCTAGCTCTATAAAGCATGACAACAGGCCCCCAAAGCAGCCAGAATAATAACAACTGGTCTTCTTTACCACAGTCTCCGCAAGCTCAGTATCTTAAAGATGTCACTTCCTTCCTTCGTTCCTTTCTTAGTCAGTGGCATGCAAAATTCACAGTAATTCTCAGAAGCAGGTACCCTACCCTTGCAAGCAAGCATCTTTGATTTTCTGTACAATTGGCTAATTCTATTCTCTCCCACCTACCTGTCTAAGTGGAGATGACTTGAGAACAGCAGCAATTAACCCAAGAGAGCCCCGTGACAGATCAAAGCCCTCTGAAACACTGAAATCCTGTTGAAAATAAAATTAGCAGGTCTAGCATAATGATACAAAGATTGTTCAGGTTTTAAATTACATGTAATTTTTTTCTTATAAACATCTGAAGTAAAACAGCTCGCATTTTGCAAAGCTGCTCCCTAAGAAACACCCCTACCAGAAATGAAGAACAACATCAATAATAACAAAAGTTTAGTGATTCATACAGACAATTTTTCCCCTCAAAATATAGTTTTAAATATTGACAATCATCAGTGCTTAACTGAATATCACAAAATTTAAAAAACCTGCATGTTGCTAGGCTCTAAGTCAGTGCCTGGGCACTATCCTTTAGCTCTTTCACTTAAGGCTAGCACTCTGCCATTTGTGTTGCAGCTCCACTTGCCATTTTGGGGTGTTTAATTGGAGATAAAAAATCTCATAGACTTTCCTACCCACACTGCCTTTGAATCTTGATTCTCAGATCTCTGCTACGTGAGTAGTTAGGATTACAATCATGAGCCACCAAGGACTTGGCTCTGCATGGATTTTGCATGTGTTAATTATATAGAAAATAGAAGATTCCTGAGGTTGAGAATGGGGCTTAATGGTAGAGTTCTTGCCTTGCATGCATGAAACCCTGGGTTCAATTCCTCATCACCACATAAACAGAAAAAGCCAGAAGTGGAGCTGTGGGGCTGGGGATATAGCCTAGTGGCAAGAGTGCCTGCCTCGGATACACGAGGCCCTAGGTTCGATTCCCCAGCACCACATATACAGAAAACGGCCAGAAGCGGCGCTGTGGCTCAAGTGGCAGAGTGCTAGCCTTGAGCGGGAAGAAGCCAGGGACAGTGCTCAGGCCCTGAGTCCAAGGCCCAGGACTGGCCAAAAAAAAAAAAAAAAGAAGTGGAGCTGTGGCTCAAGTGAGTGCTAGCCTTGAGCAAAAGAAGCTCAAGGACAGTGGCCCAGGGCCTGAGTTCAAGCCCCAAGACTGGCCAAAAGATAGAAGAGAAAAGAAAATACAAGATTCCTAAATTAGAAAATGCATAAGAAATTGTGAACATTTAAGAAATACTAAATTATAACAGCACAATCTGGTTCAAGCCTATAATCCTAGCTTCTTGGGACATGGAGATCAGAAGTTTGAGGTTCATATCTAGTCTGGGCATAAAAGTCCTCAAGACTATCTCATTCAACTGGCTGGCACAAGATTGATCACCTTCAGGCAGTATAGCCACATACAATCAGAGGATTTGAATTTGAACCTGGCCCAGGGAAGGAAAGTCTGTGAGACTCTTACCTACAAATAATTACCAAAAAGCTTGATGTGAAGCTTTGGCTCAAATGGTAGCCTGCTAGCCTTGAGTGAAAAGTTGAGGGATATTATCTTCTCTGAGACCCTCTACCTCAAAGGAACACACACACACACACACACACACACACACACACACACACACACCTGTTACTATAGCTATTGTAGAAGCACAATGGCTAGGTGCAGTGTTATGTGCCTGTCACTCCTTGTGATATAGGGAGGCACAAGTACATGGATAACAGCCCAGGCAGGTCAAGACAGAAAGTGAGACCTTACTTTGAAAATAACCAAGGCAAAAAGTGGCTGGAAACCTGACTTAGGTGGTACAGCATCTTCCCTAATGTGTGAGGCCTGGAAGCATACACACACACACACACACACACACACACACACACACACACACACGTTGGAATAATGTGTTTTCATTTTCGCTGACTTCTAGGAAACTGAGTTAAATCTACTGCTCAAATCCAACACTCATATTAATTAGTCTTCTCAATTCTTTTGGCTTTAATCCAAATTTCTAGTTTTTAATTTTAATTTTATTTTTTGGTAAGCTCACTGTATAACTTCTTTTATGTTAATAATTGCCCAATGTTCTTTTTGGACATAGTGGATAGTAATTTTTTTTAAAGGAAGGATTCTATAAAAATGACTTCTAATAATGATGATGATAATGATTCTTGACACTTCACTTTCTACCTTTAATTAGTTATTTATGTACTTGTTGAAAGTTCCTCATTAGACTGTAAATTCCCTGAGGACAGAGCTATGCTGGCTGAGTCCCTGTATCTCCCACAGGCTGGGTGTTTAGTAAGATTCTGTTGGATAAATACAGCTTTAGGATTAATTTTAGAGGAAATAAGATGTAGTTATTCTTCCTTTGTCTTTTGTATCCTTTTTCATTTCTTCTTTAGAGAAGATTCTAGTGACAAGATTTTTTTTGGTAGCCTGACCTGTTCTGAGTTATTAAATGGAGCTGTTTCCATATTGCTGGGTGAGATATTATTTCTTCTTCTTTTCCCCTTTGAAACACATCAACAATTTTTCCTCCCATTGTTCTCTCCCTCTTCCTGAATAATTCTTAGTAATGTCCTCCTACATAAATAATAACCACTTACATTTACATAACCACCAGCAACGCTGACACATTCTTTCCAGAAAAGGATTTAAGATGGACATCTTAGAGGATTTTTAAATTTTACAATGCACTCTCAGATGCTCGTACTGCTGTTATTAGCTAGTAAATTTATTGTGTACTTACCAGTTCCAGGCACCAGGCAAGGGCTTTCTGTACACTATCTCATTTAGTCCTTACAGGAATCTCCTTCAGAGGAACTATTCAAAGTGACTGCAAGTCTCCAGGACTTTCCCATGGTCTTACAGTCAGGAGGAAGTAGTACTGTGATTTGAACCCTGGTCTCAGACTACAAAATCAAGGCTCGGATCTCTAGGTCAAATTACCCTTTGGGGACATTAGTTTAACCCTGTGAAAAGGGTTGCATGAGGGGAAACTCTTTTACAAATGAAAAAAAAAAAAGGAGACATACTGTGTGTGTGTGTGCCTGTGCATGTGTGTGCGTGTGTGTGTGTGTGTGTGTGTGTGTGTGTGTGTGTGTGTGTGTGTATCCTTGGGCTTGAACTCAGGGCCTAGAAGCTGAACCTGAGCTTTGTGCTCAAGGCTAATGCTCCACCACTTGATCCACAGCTCCACTTCTGGCCTTTGAGTGGTTATTTGGAGATAAAAGTCTCCTGGACTTTTCTGCCCTGGCTGACTTCAAACTATGCTCCTCAAATATCAGCCTGAGCTGCTAGGATTACAGGCATAAACTACTGCTGCCTAGATAAGGAGAGGGACTCCTTACTGTGTACCTATGCTTTAAAGGGCATGGGGCTTTGTTCAAAGTACCCCATTTGTGCCATCTGCCACTCTACAAGGTAGAGTTGAATATTTATATAACAAATGAAGGAATAGAAGCCATGAGGCCTCTGTACAAGACTTGTACAAGCATGTACAAGAATTCAGAGGAGAAGGCAGAATTTGGTTCTGTGTCTATTTGATTCTAAACTCCATAGAAACTATTAGATGATCAAAATCAATACCAAATTTAATTTCTTTTCATGACCCTTTTCAGATTCTGGTGTTCTGCTGGGGTCAAAATGGGCTGTGCCTGCCTGGCCAGTGAGTGTTTTCCCCCAGTGACCTTGGTGGTGGGGAAGCATCTTCCTGTGACTTGACAAGGCAAATGCAATTGAATTTCCATCTCATTCAGAGCAGAGAGCAAATAGCTTTGGGAATGAGGCTAGTCTGAAATAAGGGCTCCTGAAGCTAATTAAAAGCTAGGCCAGAGCTGCACTTTTCATTCCTTAAGAATGTTCGACCTCATTAAATAGGAAAAAGCAAGTGGAATTTTCGGACTTTTTTTTTTTTTCAGGTTCTGAAGGGGATGGGGACTCCAAAGGAGTGAAACAGGTTTTTAGCCTGCACACGGCACAAGAAGGCTACTCTGTTGCTGACGAAGACTTATGCTTCCCTCAGTGTTCATCATCTTGAGTGGGGAGGACCTGGACAATGCAAAGACAGAGCACATCCCTCTGCTGCCTCCAGCTCTCTGAACACCCATCTCCTCTGCTCCCCTTGTAGCAATCTCAAGGGTGGAGAAAACACTTGCAGACTCAAGCACAGTGGGGCACATGGTTGTTCTTAGGAAAGGCCTCCCATGGGCTGCTTCTCAGCTACTTAGAGCAAGCTGGAATTCATGGGTACACAGTTCCAAGCAGAAAGAAATAGAAAACATTATCAATAGTCTGCATGCTCACTGAATGCAATAGAAACTAACAGAATAACCCTGAAACATTGTTAAAAGTTTTGAACTTGGAGGTCAAGGAAGTAAGAGAGGAACCATTTGCTCAAACTGGGAAGATGCTTGGGAACACAGTAAGCCAAACAACCTAAATGGGCAGAGGCTTAGACTAGAATCTTCTAGTTCAGACAAAAAAATTTCATTTGTGCAACAGCCATTGGTACCAAGCCATGCACCAGCAGCGTGGCATACATCAGATCCTCTTAAAGGCCCTACAGGATGTGTTCCCCTCTCTTCAGAGTAAGGAAGCAGTGGTCCAACATAATCCACTTGCCCATGGCTCTTAGTCTTTGCTAAGTTAATTGAATGCACTAAGATTTAACGGGAATCTTAGGTCTTCAAACTATCAAAGCTGGATGGCGATTCAAAGTTATGTTTACTGTGTGAGTAAGAGTGTGTGTGTATTTTGGTAACTTCAGCTTGAAATTAGGGCCTGGGTTCATCTCTCTTAGTTTTTTCCTCTCAAGGCTGGCCCTCAACTACTTAAGCCACAGCTATACTTTCAGCTTTTGGGTGGTTAATGGAGATAAGCCTGCCTGGGCTGGCTTTGATTCTTAGATCTCAACTTCCTTAGGATTATAGGCAAGAGCCACCAACATCCAGCTATGTTCACATTTTGAAGATAATTGTGAAAAGAGGTCCCAAGGTAGAACTGTAAATTAATCTGCTCAAGGATACAGAGCTGAGTTGAGCTATTCACCCAGGGCTTGGGACCTTTTTCTTCAGTGTGGACCACTCTATTCTCCATGTAACAGCAGGAGAACAAAGAAATGAAATTGTCCCCTGGAATAGATGGATGGAACAAATGTCATGATCTACTCAGTCTCTGTCTCTAAGCAATGATAACCACCAAACATGGCAGTTTTTACAAGGCTTCTCATTTGAAAAGGAGGGAAAGGCAGGGAAGAAGGAAGCTTTGAAGTCCTGAAGATAAAGTAAATTGACAATCATAAAAATGCACACCTATGGCTATGAATGTTTAAAGTTCTCAGAAGGCAAGTACAAGCCAGGAAAATATTTTGTATTTTCTGTCTTTCATTATGTTAGGATCTTTGGTGTCAGACAGGGATGAATTTTCTCTTCAGAATGTGAGAGATTTGTTTCTCTCATTTGTTGATTTTCTCCAAACTGGAGATCCAGAGGAATGATGATCTAGGAATGTCCCTGTCTTAGCTCATGAATCTCTAAGGAGTACACAGTTGACCTTCATAGCCATAAATAAGCTAAACATCAGTCCCTTCAAGACCATAAGTCCCTTTGGCTTGCATCTGGCCTATCATAAATCAGAAATGGTGATGTTCTGAGGTCTGACTAAAAATCCTTTTGTGGGAGAGTTAAGAAACTTTAAGACTAAAAGCTACGTTGAGTAGTGCCATGGCTCAAAGTTGTAGAGCTCAGGGGCAGTGCCTAGACCCTGCGTTCAAGCCCCATGACCAATCAATAATTAAAAAAAAAATTAAGTTGTTTGCACCTGTGGTTCATGCCACTCAGGAGGCTGAGATCTGAGGATAATCATTCAAAATCAGGCCGGAAAGTCCTTGAGACTATTTTCAATTAAACACTCAAAAACTAGAAGTAGAGTTGTGGCTCAAAGAGGTAGAGCTCTAGTCTTGAGCAAAAGAGTGCAGGGACAAGCACCTAGGCCCTGAGTTCAAGCCCCACAACTGACAAAACAAAAACAACAACAAAAAGGATCTTTTCAATACCTTATTACTGCAAACTCTTATTTATGAATCAAATGTAAATGTTTTTCATCTGCCCATTGGCCCTGGGAAGTTCTCAGATGGTAAATCCTGAGTATACTAATAAGCAGGATCACCTGCAAGAGTACAGAATATAAGTGGTTTAGATGGTTTATTCTTTACCTGGAGTGTTCTTTGTGAACCAGGCTTATTTATGTTTTATGTTAATTAAATAATGGTTCTACTACTAGACTATGTTTTACATTGAATGAAATACAAAATCCACACACACCTAGGGATGCCTCAAGCTAGGCTTGTCCAGGCTCCTTACACTCAGCGACCAGATGGCTTTCTGATCCCTGAGTGTGTCATGGTTTTTATACTTAAAATAATAACTTCTTCAATTTGCTAGCAGCACTTTACACCCATGAAAAGAAAAAGATCAGAAATAAGACATTTTCTAAATGTATTGAGTGATACCATGTGAATTTTTCCACTTGACCTCAAAAGAAACTATGAAATCAATGGGAAAAAGGTCTTTATTCCTATTTTACCTGTGAAGAAACTGAGGTACAGGCAGGTGAAATGACCACCTCAAGGCTATACAGTATACTAGATAAAGAGTGAATGGGTTTTTGGAATTTCAACCCAGAATTCTTCCCTCTTTATTTTATGGCGTACCTCTTCCAAATTTTGAGCATATATTTGGTCACTGTTTCTTCTTCGGATGGGAAATGCCTGGCTTCTACTTACCACATCATAGTAAAGACCACACATGGCACATGGGCCACACATCCCTGTCCTGATTTTATTCCCTCTGCTTGGAATTCCCCAATAGGCCAACTATGTGCATTTCAGTTTAAGGCCAATACAAAATACATCTGCTCTTTAATTTTCTTTGCTATGTCTCCAGAGAGCTTTGTGTACTTCTGTTACAGGACATCAAGGGAGCTGGGGATGTCTAAAGTAGTAACAAAGGAAAAGAACCAAGTGACCATTCAAAGAGGATGCTTATTAAGCTTACAGGGGTCCAGTCTTTATTTTTATATTTTGTCTAACACAGTGCCTAGGAGTTAGTGCATACTGAATAGATATTTGACTAAAAGTTGCTTAGGGCCTGCAAATTAGGCTACTCCAAAAAGGAAGTAAGGTGATAGACAAGGAATAATGTAATAAAAATGGAAACTAGGTTTTCAGCCTTCAGATTTCAGAGTTGATTTCTTGAGGCTATGTCTAGTTTCCTGAGTGCTGTGAATCATGAGATGATTCTGAATACTTTGGGGGCTAAAGGACTTTTGGAAGCTCTTTGAAAGATGGGTCTACCAGCATTTCCTGTTCTGAGAGAGCATGAGCTCCCTTAATGCCCACAGAACACAGTGCTAGCGCGCCACATAATGTTTCCTTAGTCCAGATATTTTTCTGTCAACAAAGTGTCAAAAACAACTTTAGATGGAGAAAATGAGTTGAGTGTGTATGTGTGTGTGCGTGTGTGTGTGTGTGTGTGTAATCTAGGAGTCCCAGAATAACCTCCGTTAGTTTTGGAATGATTTATCCTGCTCCGTTGTTAATTTTGCAATTAAGCAAGAGTACTTTATATGCCTGAATGACCCATGGATAGTATCTTAATCAAATTAATATGTCTGCAACATAGACTGATTCCAGTGCTCAACTATTAGAATGACAAATGATGCAAAGTCCAAATTTTCTCATGATACAAAGCCCAAGTTTTCTTGTTTCTTTCTTTCCTAGGTCCTCGCTAAACTCTCTATCATGAAAGCTCAGTGGCTGAAAGCCTGTTGTTTTGATAACAGACATGAGATCCTATTGGTTAAAAATATGAGAAGGCTGGCTATCCCCTCCACCCCATTTCAAACCCACTGTATGTGTGTGTGACTCTGTCATGAATTTGATGAAAATGAACTGTGGTTAATTCTTTGCATTGTATACTTCCTGCCCCTGACATTTGTTGTTGCTGCTATGTAATAAGGTTGAGACTTTGACGGAGAATCAGATACAAATTACACACACACACACACACACACACACACACACACAATCAATTATAACTACCCTTCTCAAACACCATGCTGAGAACTAGGAGAAGTTGATAAGACATTTGAGAAATAAGATTCAGCTTAACATTATAATTATGTTATAATTATAAACCAAAAGTAGCCATTTTTTTAAAGGAGCCTTATGGTATGAGTCAAAGTTATTATCCCTGCTGGGCACTGGTGGATCACATCTGTAATCCTAGCTACTCGGGAGGCTGAGATGTGAGGATCATGGCCCCAAGCCAGCCGAGTCAGAAAAGTCTGTGAGACTCTTATCTCTAATAAAGAAAACTAGGAGTGGTGCTGTGGCTCAAGTGGTAGACCACCAACCTTGAGCTGAAGAGCTTGGACCGAGCCAAGGTCTAGAATTCAAGACCAATGACTGACTCGGAAAAAAAAGTTATTATTCCTGTTCTCTACTCATCAACTTTCTGTAGGATCTTAAGCAAGAATTTACTACTCGTATCCAATCCATTGTGTGTGTGTGTGTGTGTGTGTGTGTGTGTGTGTGTGTGTGTACATGTACCCGCACGTGCAGGATCTGGGACTCTGTTCCTTAGCTTTTCAGCTCAAGGCTGGTGGCCTACCACTTGAGCCACATCTCTAGTTCTGGCTTTTTGGTGATTGATTATAAGAATCTCATAGCTTTTCCTGCCCAAGCTGGCTTTGAACCATGATCCTCAGATCTCAGCCCCCTGAGGAGCTAGGATTACAGGTGTAAGCCACTGGATCCCAGCTCTACTCTATTTTATACAACTAGTACAATATATTTTTTCAAAAGGTTAGTCATATCACACTACTTTCCAGGTTGAAACCTTGCTATGGCATCTAGCTGTTCTCAGTAATTAGAAGGCAGTTCAGAGTTCTTTATATGGCTTACAGTGCACTACGTAATATGGCCCCTGCTTTCCTTATTGACACTCTTCTTTTATCTTGCCCACCTGAAGACCCTAGCCACTTCTCCAGCCTTGTGGCCTTCATCCAGGCTGTTCTTCTTGCCCATTCATTCATTGCTCCATTCCTGGCTCACAGTGTAAAAGTCTTCGCTTTAGATAGTATTTCACTTACTCATTGTTGTAAACTATGCTATTACATCTCCCTTGTTTCCTTCTATGTTTTCCTTATCACAACTGCATCACAACTTGTAACTTTTACAAGTTTCTCTTCTTACTTTTTACTTAATATCTATGCTCTAGTCAGTAAGCTATGTCTGCTTTATCTTGTTCTTGATATAGAATAGGATTTTTTAAAAATAGAAAACAACGGGGCAACACATACACATTTTCTCCTTCCTTCCTTCCTTCCTTCCTTCCTTCCTTCCTTCCTTCCTTCCTTCCTTCCTTCCTTCCTTCCTTCCTTCCTTCCTTCCTTCCTTCCCTCCCTCCCTCCCTCTCTCCCTTTGTCTCTCTCTCTCTCTCTCTCTCTCTCTCTCTCTCTCTCTCTCTTTCTTTTTCGTGCCAGAACTGAGGTTTGAACTCAAGTCCTCTCACTCTTGCTTGGCATTTTTCACTCCGTTAGTATTCTACAACTTGAGCCACAGCTCTATTTCTGGCTTTTTGCTAGTTAATTGGAGATAAGGCTCTCAAGGGCTTTCTACCCTGGCTGACTTTGAACTATGATTCTCAGAGATCTCAGTTTTCTGAGTAGCTAGGATTACAGACATGAGCCTCCAAGTACCCAGGCACAAAGACTCTTATAATACTTAAAATTCCTTAGTCATAAAATAGGAATGGTCATGTTATCCTTACTCTACAGCTAGCTATGGAATTCATTTTCATGTTTGCTTTCCGCTGAACTTTGAGATGCTAGAATATCAGTTGGATATGGAAGGCATGTGAGGAAGTTTTTGTTATTTTCTTTGCTTCCTTTGTTCAAAGTTCACTGGCTCCTGCAGCTGAGTTTCAGCACAGAGCCTGAGTTTCAATCCATGACAGGGCAGATTAGCAACACTACTTCTATATCTATTCTGGTTTGGCCTGGGAGTCCAGGACTCTGTCTCAGCAAATCAGTAACTTATAGTGTGTACAGAAGTCAATAGATGGACACTCCTAGACATTTATCCTTTCTTGTCTTATCCAAGCAATCTTGGAGAGGTTAAAAGAGATCCTCAAAAGCTGTTGGAGAAGATAACTAATTGTGAAATGTCACTGTTTCTTCCAATCCTTTTTCAAGAGGCTGAAGGCCCAATCCCTCCATTTTCTGCCCTTTCCCTTCATTCTACCTCTCTCTGCTCTGAGATATTACAGGCTAGAGCTTTTTCCTGGTGTGACCTCTGAGAGAGCATTGCTCTAATTTTTTCCTAACCCAAGATTTTTTTTTCCAAAATAGGCAGGTAAACCTAAGAGAAGGTGAGACTGAAGGGTTTTGTACACCAAAAGGAGCTACATGTTTTCAAAACACCCAATGAATATCTCTAGTCTTTGATTTACCTATAAGTAAGAGTTAAATGTTCTAACCAAAAAGAACATTTAAGACTAAATTACATGCATGGAGATGTTTTTATGATGCCTGATACTGAGTGCTCAATAAAAGCAAAACTGATTACTAATTGACCACTTTGACTTTTCCCCAATCTTCTTTGGCCACTCCAGAGTTCATGTTATTCAGCTCAAGATGAGAAGAGAGAGCCAGCTTCTTGGGAGGCAGAGACAGGAGGATTGCAGTTAGAGGCAGGCCTGGGAAGTTAGTATAAGACCCTAAATGGAAAACAAAATAAAAAAGTAAAAAGACTTAAGGTATGGTTTAAGTGGTAGAGTACCTGTCTAGCAAACATGAGGCCTTGAGTTCCATCCCCAGTACTAAAACAGGAGAAAGGACTAGATGAAGTGTTTTCTTTATCAGATGAATTTTGTACAAGAAGTCTTATCTTTGGAATTTGCATGCAAGTTTGCTTGGATAAGGCCTGAGAACTAGAAATGAAATTGTAGCAGGAGGCAAATTTCCTAGTCCAGATTTATATGCTATTTTGAAATATACTTCAAAGCCCAGAGGAAGAATTCCACTTCAAAAATATGTTGGATTTTTTTCTTTTTGTTGAAAGTGGTCTCTAAGGAGCAAGGGTATGGATTGGGGTTGAATTACTATTACAAAGAGATAGATGCCAAACCTGTTGTTTTTGACTCTTCAGCAGAGATAATGGATTAACTAAACAAAAACAGTAAATTGAGAAATTATTCCAAGAGAGATGGCACCTAGTGCCCTGACAAGATATTCCATTGGTACCTAATCCAGGTGGGAGATCCAAGGGATAATTGTGATCGGGGAAGGCTTCCAGGAGCAGTGGCATTTAAAGGGAGCTCTGAAGAGTAGAAGAAATCCTGACAGAGTTGGAGGCATGTTCCCAACAGAGAAATCAGCATAGGCAAAGACCCCAGATGAAAGAACATGGAGATGGGTAAACCAAAGCAAGTTTGGGAAGGGAGTAGGAGAAGGTAGTAGGTGGAGATTTGTTAGAGGTAGGCAGAAGGCAGCTCACAAGCATCTGGGTAGCCATGTAGAGGGATTAGCCTCCATCCTAAAACCATTACATGTTTTCATCAAGGAATGATGGTAATCAGAGATGTTGCTGGCTAGGGCCTGTCTAGATACTTGTCCAAAAAGAAAGGAAGATGAACTCAGGCAGAGTTGATGGGGCAAGTGTAAAGAGGAAGGATTCAGAGATGGGTAGGCAGGACAGAAAGAAGTTGTTGAGGATGACACCCAGGAATTTGGCCTGTGTGCTGCTGCTCATTGAGACAGAAACCCAAGGCAAAGAGCAGGTATTTGAGGACAGATGGCAATTTTATTGTGGAAAGTTATCAACGTAGAGATAATGGTTTCTCAAATTATTTTCCAGCTACCACTTGCATGAAATCTGCCTGTGGTACTTGAGATTCTCAGGGAAAACTACAGTAATTAAACTTGTTAGATGCTTCATCTATGAAATGGCCAAAGAATATAAGTTGGAACATTTTCTTAAAACAAGTGGCCATTTAAATTATGGTATCTGAGTATTTCTTGTGTGGAAGGACAGAGTGCTACTGGAGATGTAGGAAGGGTTCCATTTTGGTTTTCTGGTGTCCTTGTCTTTCATGCAGTCTTTTCCACACCCCTTTGTCCCCAATACATACTAGGTTTGTTTTGTGTGTGTGCATAGTACACGTGAGGCCCAACTCCATTTTTTCCCTTTTCTTCTTCTTTAAAAAAGAAACTTTCTTTGCTTCACACACTAAAAAAATTATCTTTTAAGAAGCACAAAAGAGTTACCACTTAACAAAGCAGTGTACAAATACAATATATCTTGATCATTCTCATGCCTTTCAATGTTCTCACCCATCCCTCCCAGCACACCCCTTCCTTTACTTTTCTTAATTTTGTAGGATAGGCATTGAGTTTTTGACCTCATTCTCCCCACATTTCTCCTCTTCACTAGTCTGCCCCCCATTCCTTTCACATACCCATTGCCTGGTGTTTATTTTGCTAAACGTTGACTTTGCCTTTCTAAGGAATTACAATTTTTGAGTTTTCCCTTGAATGTATGGTATTTCAGTTAATAGATTTATACATACTTGCGTACCACCCAACATTTACTTCTAAGTTTATAAGCTAATTCTAGTTTCCACATATAAAGGAAAACTTGCATCCTTTGTCTCTCTGGACCTGACTTATTTCACTTCACCTATATTTTTCCAGGTCTTTCCATTTCTTTACAAATAATTCTTTTCTTTCTTCTTCTTCCTCTCTTTCTTTCTGTCTAATCCATGACAAGAAAGCTTTTTATCAAAAGAACAGATGTAATCTGCTTTCTTTTTTTTTGCGGTTTTATTTTATTTTATTAAAAAAATGTCTTGTAGATGAGGCTCATTTAAACATAATGACAAGCCCACAAAAGGCATATCATAGAGGAGCTTCAGATCGGGTTTGACTCAGGGAAGGGAGATCAAACAAGGAGATGTCCTGTCCATTTGTCTCCCAGCTTCCTCCCTTTTTCCAGTCCCAGAGCAGCTGCGTTTCAGATGCAAATGGGATCTGAGGGAGGGGGCATGGGGAGGGCGGTGGAAATGCCCAGGAAGCTGGCGTGCAGGTGTTGAGGATTCCAGACATCACTGCAACAACAGGCTCTGAGAACACAGAGCCCACAGAGAGGGCAGGCTTGAGTATGCCTCTTGGAGGGCTCAAGTGGACCCGCAGCTGCACTGGACATTCCTTTTTGTGGTCATCAATGGGCCCTGTATTGAGGATATGAGACTGAGCAACTGGCACGTTCAGAGAAAGGAAATGCTTTGGAAACGGAGCAAACTCCAAGCTGAAGGAGCTTCCTTTGGGTTATGCTCATTATGTAAACTCACGTATGTGCATAAAGCAGATATTTGATATGTGATACTGTGGCATCCTGGGGCTGGAAAGAATTCATGGAATTGTTTGATCCATCCATCTTCTTCTATAGTTGAGAAAATAGGCTTCAAGGAGTTCAGTGACTTAAACCAGGCCAGGTCATGCTGTATATCAGTGAGACAGAGAACATGAGATGGGGGAGAGTGGAAATTATCAAGCATTCCCTGTTCTAGAAACTGTTCAATATTTTATGTGTGTGGTTTTATGTAATTTTCACAGCAGAATTAAGAGTTTGGTTTTCAGTAGCTCCATTTGAGTGTTGGAAAATTAAGACTTAAATGAATTTAAAATTGTCCCAAGTCTAAAAGCTAATAAGAATCTGGATTTGCATCTATGTAGGTTTGTATGTTTTATTCCAGAAGTCATCTTTTAAAAAAATATATTTTATTCCTGACTCTTAGGCAAGCACTTTTTTTTTTTTTGCTTGTCGTAGAGCTTGAACTCAGGGCCTGAGCACTGTTCCTGGCTTTTTTTTTTTGCTCAAGGCTAGTATTCTTCCACTTGAGCCACAGCGTCACTTCTGGCGTGCATATATATATGATATATATGATATATATGATATATATGATATATATATGATATATATATGATATATATATGATATATATGATATATATATATATATACATTGCTGAAGAATCGAACCCAGGGCTTCTTGTATATGAGAGAAGCACTCTACCACTAGGCCACATTCCCAGCCCTTAGGCAAACATTTTTTGTCTCTCTCACACACATCTGTATATATGCTAATATTGTTTCTACTGTCATATAAATGAAATACAGAAACATGCATATATATAATATATATTATATATACTTGAAAACATGAAGCAGTTGACTTCAGACATAAACATTTAACTGAGGTACTATCAAATGCAGCTTTGATATAGTTCAAGTTATGGCTGGTGGTAAGCCCTGCTCCATATTTTGTATTCTGAGTGTTGTTCTTCATTAGAAACAGAATGTAGCATCTACCAACACTATCATTTCTATGAATCATACATAAATACACACACAGATAGATAGATAGATAGATAGATAGATAGATAGATAGATAGATAGATAGATGGTCTCACAGCCCTGGCTTCTGTCCCTAAGCTCTTTTCCTCAAGGCTAGCACTCGTACACTTTGAGCCACAGTGTCACTTGAGGTTTTCTGGTGGTTAACTGGAGATAAGAGTCTCATGGACTTTCATACTTGGGCTGGCTTTGAACCATCCTCATATCTCATCCTCCTTAGCAGCTAGGATTACAGGCATGAGCCATCAGCACCTGGCTTGTCTATTTATATTGAGATTGTGTTCATGAGACATGTTTGTAAGCAATCATTCAATACAGTTTGGCAGTATCTAGAAAGGAATTGGTAAAATTGTTCATTTCATCTTGAAGATGAGAAAACCGAGGCTCTGAGAAATCTAATCATCCCAGAGAAAGATGGAGGGTGAGCTCAAGCCTTCTGAGAAAGGCTGGCAGAAGATAGTGAGGCTGGTGATTGAGACCCAGGGTAAGAGCCATGTGAGAACAGGAGCTCTTGCTTCTCTGATGAAAGATGCTGTGGTGTGATGTGTAGAACTCCAGATTTGCAGACAGACAATCTGACACCCTGTGGGTGTGTGAGTGTGGGGGTGGTACTAGAAGGTGAAGGAATCATAGAGAGGTGACCTAGAAGAGGTGAGACTGTGTGGGTTGCTTCTCTAGCCCAGATGTGTCACCTTTGGCTTGCCTGGAGACTGAGAATTCTTGTGTGAGTGCCTGCAAAGAGCAGCCATGTGGTTAGAGGACATGAGATTAGTGACATAGCTAGAGTACTCATCTGAGGTATTCTGAGTCCCACGTTTTGGGTCCTTCCATAGAGCACGGTTTTCAGCAGTTTTGTAACTTCACCTTAAATCCCCAAGATCAGTTATTTTGCTGTGTAGGTGGGACCCACAACCCCACTCCTTCCTTGGGAAAAGTAACTCAGCAAGTATCTCCTGCTAACTAGTGGGTTAGGAGTGTGGCTTGATATTTGAAGAGAATTATAGTATAAAACTTGAGATTACTAAAGTTGGAAGGTACTTAGATCAGATAACCTATGTTATGGATGGAGCATTGGAAACCACAGGACAAAAATAGGTTTTAAAATTCATAATCCATTGATTCAACAAACATTTGTTGAGTAGATATTCTGAAGAAGGATCTATGTTTGAGGATCTCAGTCTAAGGGTGAGAGATAGGCATAAACAAGAAATGTCAATAAGTAAACCAATGGGCATATGAGGGGGTCATACACGAGAGATAACATCAGAGCAATTTTGGCAGAGAAGTACATACTTGTGAGAGGGAGTGGCATGTTCAAAGACGCGAGGTAGGAAAAGAGCAATGCAACAGAGGACTCTGAGGGCTGGTTGGAATCTAGGCCATATCTTTGTATATAAATTTATAGGGTGGGGTCAACAGACAAAACCATGAAGTAGGAAGGTTCTGGACCATGTAGGGCTTTTTTTTTTTTTTTTTTTTTTTTTTTTTTTGGCCAGTCGTGGGCCTTGGACTCAGGGCCTGAGCACTGTCCCTGGCTTCTTCCCGCTCAAGGCTAGCACTCTGCCACTTGAGCCACAGCGCCGCTTCTGGCCGTTTTCTGTATATGTGGTGCTGGGGAATCGAACCTAGGGCCTCGTGTATCCGAGGCAGGCACTCTTGCCACTAGGCTATATCCCCAGCCCCATGTAGGGGCTTTAAAAACCAAACTAGAGAAGCTAGACCATCTTGTGAAAACCAGCAAAGACTTAGTGGATGCTAACAACACTAAGTTAGTGGGAATATAAACTGTTGCAACTACTGTAGAAGGAAGTTTGGAGATTCCTCAAAAAGTTAAACATTGAACTACCAAACGATCTAGTATTACCACTCTTGAACATTTATCTAATAGATTACAACTCAGGATATAGTAAAGGAATTTGTACCCCATGTTCATTGCTATACTATTCACTATAGCAAAGGAAACAGCCCAGATGCCTTTTAACAGATACATTATTAAAGAAAATGTCACACACACACACACACAGACAAACACATACACACACACACACACACACACGACTTTTACTCATCCATCAGGAAGAATGATACTATGTCTTTTGCAGGGAAATGGATAGACCTGGAAAAAATTATGTTAAGTGAAGTAAGTAAGTCACAAAAAGAGAAAGGATGCATGTTTTCTCTCATAGAAGTTAGATCTAAATTATAACTATATATATATATATATATACATATATATGCACACACATACATGCAGGGTCAAATACATATCTACACAAACAGGTTAACTCACGCATGCTATATGCAGGGGAAGATTCCAATAGTTTGATTCCTTTGAACAACGAACTTACAGTTTAATAAAATGAATATCAGAGAACTGGAATGTGTGTGTGTGTGTGTGTGTGTGTGTGTGTGTGTGTGTGTGTGTGTGGTGGGGGAGGGGTGGGCTGAGGTCAAGGGAAGCAGGTAATCAAATGGTGAGAAGAGTGGGTGAAAACAAAGATCATGTCATAACAGAATGTGAAATGAATTTCGAATGTCTTATTCCATGTAGTTGGAAAATGGATTGAAGAGAAACTGGGGAAGGGAGATGAGTTCATATGGATGATGGCCAGAGCCAACTGTCATGAGAAACAAACAAACAGGCAAACAAACAAACAAATAACAGAGATGAGAAATCCAGATACTGGGATTCATATGGATATTGCAGCAATCAGAAATTTGATTGGTGAATCAACTCAGCTGACTCTGGGTGTAGGCTGGGTGACTGACTGGATAATGGTACAGCCAACCACAGAGGGGCTGAGTGATATTGGACAGGGTGGGCTACATTGGGTTCAGCTGTGATCTTGTTGCATACACAGCGGTCAGGGATATCAAGATATCTCTGTGCCAAGTTCATAAGCTGGAGCCCAGATGACTGTCAGAATTAGGACAAGGTTTGGGTGATATAAGATTTTTTTTTAAAGGCTAGTTTATCCAAAGTGGTATTCAAGTATTTCAATACCTAGCTGAAAGGCTCCAAAGGACAGAGAGTGCCCAGCATATGCATTGAAGCCCTGGGTAGGCAGTCAATGAGTTCAGCTTGAAGGGAGGTGAAAGAAAGCATGGGAAGCATTCAGGCCCCTGTTTGTTGCCACCATGTCAGAGTCATGATCTGAGGAGGGCCTATCTCTTCATCTTGGACATATCCTCCATCAGATACAATGTTCACTCATTTCCTCTTAGCCCCCACCTTCTTTCCACCACCTCCGCCACCTTCTTGCCTTAGTCATGAGTGCTGAATCATCCTTTGAGCCTATTCCTGTCATCTTTGTCTCCATCAATTTGGGCAGAGGCTACTGGGCATAGGCGTGTGTTGGCCAGATGGGAACAAGCGGCAGAATCCCAGACTCAGGGTTCTAAATGCTTTCATCACTGTTTACTTTCCAGGAGAAAAAGAAAGTGAGACTGGTCAGTTTCTGTTACCTTTAGACAAGAAGGGAAAGAAAAGAGTGATGGAAGTGAGCTTGTCCTGTGTGCCCAGAAAATGCCATACTCATCAACACTCACTCCTTTCACCAATGGTCTTAAGCTGTGATGATTTCCACAGATGATAAACAGGTGGTTCAGTGAAGTCAAGTTGTATTTTTCAAGATCACACCTTAGGGGTATCTGAAGGAAATTACCTCTAGTTGAGCATGGAATTTGAGCCAGCTCGTGACTGAGAGCTCACTATGTGGAAACATTCAGCTAGAGAGGTTCACAGAGGGCTCATGCTCTCAAGAAGCTCAGCATCCCTTAATGCAAACCCTTGATCCTTTGATTTACATCCTGAATATTATCTAAACATCACCTCCTATATATAAAGCAGAGCCCTCAGGGGGATAAAGAGACTTTCAGCTCAGGCCTATCATAACACTGAGGACAGTATGCTATGAGGAGACAGGAAGACACACTGAATATTCTATGGAGAGTTCCAGGAAGATAGCTCAGTTCTTTTAAAGAGACCTTGAAGGGTTGAGGCTTTTAGTAGAGCAACAATCTGGGGAGTAAAATCTAAGGTTGTAGGAACTGAAAGCACACAGAGGTAGAGAACACAGAAAACACAAGGTATCTCAGGTACATATGGAAAACAGGATGGGTTGGTAGATCATGAGTAGCTGCTTGCTAATCAAAACAGGCTTTTAAAATCCTATTAACAAGAGGCAAACTGCTAAAGTCTTGAAAGCTTTCTTATTTATCTGTTGGCCAATGAGATATTTGTTGCAGGCTTCCTCATTTCTAGTTTCTGGACCAAGTGCTAGTTAAAGTGTTAGCTTTTAAGTCCATGACTTAAAAATCATGGCAGACTTTAACTTTAAGGAGATCAGAGATTCATAGGATGGGTAGGTCAGTGAGTGCTCAAAAGGGAAAGGAAGATGATACGACATCAGGGAATAGGGAGTATTGTTTCTTTTCTTTTCTTTGTCTTTTTTTTCGAAGAGTGGTAAGAATAGACTGATGAAATAGAATTTAACCTGAATTTGGAAACATGAGCAGGAATAGTCTGTGTGTGTGTGTGTGTGTGTGTGTGTGTGTGTGTGTGTGCGTGCATGTGTGCACGCATGTGCAGGCACATGCATCCAGAGAAAGAGAAAGGTAGAGACAGGAAATAGGAGCAGGGAATATCATTCCAGAATGATGGCATTAACAAGAGGTCTCAGGTGATATAACACTAGCAAAATAGGAGAGCAGGATGGTTTAGAAACTGGCAGCACCTTGCTAACTTTCCTGAATTCAGTTGTTATCACGGTCATACCCTTGGGTTCATCCTAGGGAAACATCTGCTAAGGCCTGCCTAGTACTGGTTCTTCTGCTGTCCTCTACTCCTGGGTTTTCTCTGTGACTAGGAACCTTGTGCTTCAGCATCTTCATCTATAGAGTGAAGTAGAACATGCCTCTGTACCTTTCATATTACTGCTCTGGTCCTAAATAGAAATTGTAATATATAACTTGTTATAGGCATTTACTCAAAAGCTAACCATTTAGCCAGGTGCTAATGGCTCTTGCCTGTAATCCTCACTCAGGAGGCTGAGATTTGAGGATCCTAGATGGAAGCCAGCCTAAGCAGGAAAGCCCATGCAACTCTTATTACCCATTAATCACCAAAAAGCTAAAGGTGAAGCTTTGGTTCAAGTAATAGAGTGCTAGCCTTGAACAAAAAAGCTTAGGGACAGTGCCCAGGCCCTGAGTTTTAGCCCAGGACCAGTACACACACACACACACACACACACACACACACACACACACACACACACACACAAACACACTGCAGGGCTTGATAACCATCCACCCTCTAGTAAGCAGGTGAGAATTCTGGACCACACATCCATAAGTGAAGAGGTAGGTTTTGAAAGATACAGCGTGCTGCCTCTCCATTGTGCTCCTTGGAACTCTTTTTTTTTTTTTTTTTTTGGCCAGTCCTGGGCCTTGGACTCAGGGCCTGAGCACTGTCCCTGGCTTCTTCCCGCTCAAGGCTAGCACTCTGCCACTTGAGCCACAGCGCCGCTTCTGGCCGTTTTCTGTATATGTGGTGCTGGGGAATCGAACCTAGGGCCTCGTGTATCCGAGGCAGGCACTCTTGCCACTAGGCTATATCCCCAGCCCCCCTTGGAACACTCTTGACAAGGGGAAATTGCCTTTATTTGTCTTAATTTCTAGTCACCCTTTTCTTCTTAGAGTTACAAAAGGCCTTTTGTTTGGAGCAGAAGCACATCACACACAAGGATTAGTATCTGAGCTGGAATGAGATTTCAGATCTCCGCAGTACTGGACTACCACTTACTGAAAGCCAAAGTCCTGGCAGAGTTTTCTCTTTTGTTGTGTAAAAGCCTAAGGATGCTTAAACTCTGCAACGTTTAGGGACAAACTAGAAAAGATTTCCATGGTTATTCGGGAAGTTTCCATCCCAATGATGGACTGTGACAGTTTTCAGAGTGTTAGCATCCTTTAGGAACTGGAGCATACACTTGCTTTATTTTAGGCCTTGGTTTTAGTAGACATCTTTATGACTTTCGATGTGGCCATTTCCTCAGTTTGTTTCTCCATCTCTAAACAAAGTAATTGGCATGTGATTACTGAATCTTTGTAGCTCCAACATACTGCATTTCTCAAACTTAAAGGACCCCAAGTAGGTCTGGGATTGGGATTTGGATCACCCTTTCCCTATGTTTGTTTGTTGTCTGGAAGCCTCCCCACCCTACCCCTTTCTTTCTCTCTTCCTGATGTTCTGTCACCTATGCCTAAACTGCAAATGAAGTTTCCCAACAATACTATCAGCACCAGCATTTCATGGATGACTTCTACATAGTTCCAGAGTTCTTATTTACGAGGACCATGGGCCTGAATAGATGCCAAATGAAGTTTGATTTATATTGCAAACAGTACCATGTTCACCAAGATGGCTAAATGCAAGGTAATGGATGCATCCTAGCATTTCTTTTCTATATACTCACAATGATATATGCATAGTATATACTTATTTGATTCTTGCACATTCTGATTTCTATACATTTAATCTCCAATATATATTTGATATCTCTGGTTGGTCCAAACCAGGGAATAGAGGTAAGCAAAAACCTTGACATTTAAAATTTTTTTAAAATAGAGTCTATTATTAAAAGGCTTTCCAATCTCCCCCATACTGAGGATTTTTAGGAAAGCAAAGTACTTTCATGCTCCCAACTTAAATCAGTATAACCCTTAAATCATAATTTCCTTAGCTGTTCATGATGACTCTCTAAGATTATTAGAGATGACAGAGAAAAGAGGCTTATAAGTTCCAGCACCAAAAGACAACTTCTATCTGATAAAAACCCAGTACAGTACAATTGTCTAAGTCATACATGGTACTAATATAATTCTGCAAATGAGAAACCAGAGGCTCTATAGTTCTTGTGGGTTGTGATTTGGCCTAGCTCTGTGGTTAACCTGGACAGATGCCCATCACAAGATTGTGCTTTCTGCTTGATGATGAGTGTTACCACTCTGGTGAGACAGTTCTACTCACAGCTCGCATGTCTGTCATTCCCTGTCCCTTTGAAAACCCATTTCATGGTCCAGTAGAGCAGAGTTTCATCCAGTAGCACTTTTGACTTGGTGGCTTCAAAGTGCAGTGCCCACCCCCTGGCTAGGTTTCAGGCAGTAATGCTTTAACAGTCTGGTGATTAAATGAGAAACAATAATAACATCGGAGTCAGGTTTGGTTTCGACACCCTGGTAAGTCTCAGCCCTCAAGCTGTAAGTAGAAAGGTAAAAAGGGAGGGATATATTTGGAATTCTTCTGCAGAATTCCTGCTTTGTTCTTCTATAGCTGGACAGATCAAGAAAATCCATTTGGCCATGAACCAAAATATTTCCCTATGATTGGAAAAAAAACTTCTATTCCATAGTCCACCTTTCAAGGGTCAATACTAACAAGCTAGAAATAAACTAGAATAATCTATTCTAAAATTAGCTCAAAGAAAAAAATTTCCCCCAAATGTCTGGATTGGTTTACTATCTGAGCATGTGTTGTTTGAATTTTCTCCCAAGTATTAATTAAACAATCTTTCTAGCTCTGACCCTCAGAATAACTCCAGGGTCCCCAGAAACAGAGTGTCCTGACTATGTCTGTCCCCTTTCCAAGGCAGTCCTGGCATGAGGGCTCCACTCTGACTTCCAGAGTTCAGCACCCTCAGATGTTCCAATGAGAGCAGATTGGTCCATGGTTCACTTCAGGACAATGCAAACTGAGCTATGCATTTACTGTAATTCTAATCAGATGATTCTATAATTGGAAGAACACCAGTGGCATTTTGTCTTTGGAGTCTTCTCCATTAAGGGACTGAACAAGGGCCAGGGGACCTTTGTTTGTCCCAAATGGAGATCCTGATAGAGACTTTGGAATCAGGGTATCATTTTGTTCCACTCTATAATAGGACCAAGTTCTTTCTTCTCTCTTGGTAAGATTATGAAATGTGAATAGCAATCATTTTCCACATACTCCCAATAAGTTCTTACCAATTGCTATTCTAACGATAAAAAAAGAGATAAAGTGTGTGTCTGCTTGTGTGTGTGTGGGGAAGGTATGCTTTGTGACTGAGGATTAATATTTTATGTAAATCCCATAATCATATATGAAAAGCAAACATAAATAAGAACTTGAATTTCTTAATCTCTTTTGATACCTCAATTAGACACATACACGCAAGACATTATGGACAAATATACTCAGACAAATGTACTGAGTTTGTGCTAGAAACTTTGCCAAGTTTTGTGTGGCTTTTGGAAATATAGAAATGAATCAGACCTAGACCTTGACCTTGAAGAGCCATAATTTAGAGAGGGAGATAAATCATGATCATAAGAATCATAACCTAAGATAAGAAGGCCAGGGCCTATGGCACTGAGAGTTAGAGGAAGGAAAAACTATTCCTTGCTGGGAAAATCTGGGATTTTGAGCTAGACTTCAAAGAACTGGAAGGGTTTGGTCCAGGGACAAAAGAGAAAAGATGGGAAAGGAAATATGAGGTCCTAGAGCTGGTGATGTTGCCTTCAGGGAGTAGATAAAGGACTTTACTACCGATCCCCAGGTATCCTCTTAAAATATGGATTCTGACATAGTAGGTCTGGGTGCAACCTGACATTCTGCATTTCTAATACCCTTCAAGTAACTCTGAGGTTGCTAGTTCAAGGTCCTCTCTAAGAAAGAGGGTATAGCTGGGGGTTTAAAATAGTAGGAAGGAGTTCCTGCTATAGCCCCAGCCTTTCATGTTCCTCTAATGAGGCAATTGGTACACCATGCAGTGTTCCTATGAGAATTTGTTTTGTATCCCCATTTCTATACTTGTACAGATCAAGTCAGAGTTGAAAAGAATGAAAAGGCACTAAAGACTTGAATTCTAGAAAACAGAGTATAAGCCATTACATCAATGCTGTTTGGTTTCAGAAATGGTGTCTCCTTTTGGACTGTTTATTGGTCAGTAAAAGACAGCTGACAAACTTGTATATGGTCAGTGATTTGAATACTGAATCTATGGCTATGTAATAAGATAATAATACTTGTACCATGGGATAAGAACTGAAATTAGAATTGACGATGTAACTTTACAGTCTTCAGCCTTTCTGGATCTCTGATGAACTTCCTCACCAATAATAATACCAGAGAATAATCTTTTCCTTCACTACCTCTCAGTTCATCATAAAAGTTGAATGAACTAATCATGGGCATGAAAGTGCTTTGTAGGGACAAAGTGTCTTGCAGATGTAATGGTCACCTCTTATTACTATGAATGGAAACCTTTGTCTTTTCTTTGTTCCTGAGAAGTGCCAGCAGAAGGAGTTAGTAACATTGGGAAGAGCATGTGACAGCGTAGTAATAGCATGGCAGGAGAGATACCTTTGTGGAGTTTGCTTTCCCTGCCAGGGCAGGATGCACCTGTGGCCGGTGGGTGGGTCACACTAACCCTTGTGTCTGATTGTGTAGCTTTCTGTGATCTCTGGGGAAATGCTATCAGCAGCAATATTGCCCTGAAGAACATCCCCTGAGAGTAACTTTGGGGGGGTAGATTCCTCTGCCCTGAGCTGCTTCCTAAGTTATGCCCTATACTCTCAGCTTTCCACTGAAGATTTTTCTTTTGACCATACTTTTAGACCAAGTAACAGGCAAGTAGGAATATTTAATGGCTAAAGGTAAGGACAAGAGCCTTGGGGTGCCAAGGGCCAACAGAAAAAAGACCCCAATAAACTGTCTTTTAGTAGGTAAATAGCTTTCAAAAATACATTTAGGGAGACAAAGAAAAATGACTCCTGAAAGCCAAACCTGAAAAGTCAATGCCTGGACCAAGTATTTTGAGGGATAATTCTATAGGATTTTTATAATTAAGAAAGTTGGATAATAGGCATGCGAATGAAACACTGAGGTCAGATTTGCTCTAACTTTGCGTATACAGACACAAAAAGGTTGGCAAAGAGAACTTGTTTCAGCTACTTTAACTTACTGAAGACCTCAAGATAAATCCCAGGTCTTTGAATTATCTGTCTTGCTGTTTGGGCGATGCATCCTTTTTGCCTCCCTTTTTGCCTTTGTTTCTTGAAATCGAAAATCAGAGAAGCTACTGTCTCCTGATGATGCTCTTCCAGCTTGAATAGTTGATGGGACCCAGGACCCCAGGCTCCAAGCTGAGCCATCTTGCCCTCCAAGCCATGCTCACAGGAATTGTACCATCTCTCTTCATTCTCCCCAGGAAGAAACTGCTTCAATGTGTATTCCCTGTTCCCAGACCCACTTTCACTAGGGGAAATCAATAGATTCTTCAAGCAGTTGGACCACAGGCTGATACTTAGGCCTATTTTGTCAACCAGGTGCGCTGGTGAGGGAAGTTGTATGAGTCATTGTCGGTCAGAAATGTAAATCTGACCCAAGGCTTCCTTTGCAGTGAAATTTAGGTCATTAATAATAGTGGCCATCTGTACAGCACATTACAGTTACCAAGCACTTTACATACTTTATTTGCTTATCACAACTATTCAGAGATTTGTTATTGTTATACCTGTTTTACAGATGAGGAAAAATAGACCTTGGAGATATGGTAACATGCCCAAGGTGATAGAAAATTTGAATGGCAGACCTGGGACTTTAGTTAAGTTTTTGAACTGTGTAACTCATGTTATTTGTACCATATCTCCTACTATCAATGAGGTGTCCTTCAATGTCAAGTCTGCCTGTACAGATAAAATCAAGGAAGGCTGGCCTCCTTAGGCATTTATGCGTAGTTCCATATTTGAAGAATGGATGATTGCAGCATTCATATAGGTATGGCAATCATGGGACAAGGTTTAGAAATAGACCTGAAAGGCAGTGAGGCAGATAGCCTCTGTCCAAACCTGTCCACCTTCTCTGTCCACCACCCTCTACCATCCCTCAGACTGAAGGTCAAGTCTCCTGATTCCAAAACCAGAGAATCCTCCTCCTTCATTTTTCAAGTTTAGAAGGAAGACTAAATATTGAATACTGAACACATCCATTGCAGTCAACTTTCATACTGCTAGGTAAATATGTCTAGGTCTTTCCCTTCTATACATGTGTTTAATTGACCTTTCAATAGAGCAAAGCCATGTGACTAGTTCTGACCACCTAGCTATGAAAGATGACTGTGTCACCTTACGGCTAAGGCATGTAATTGCTCTCTCTTTCCCACTCTCATAACCATCAACAAGGTGTGACATCCAGCAGTGTCTCTCTACCAACCTACCATGTCCAAGCAAAAAGAAATCTGTTATTGTAAGCCCTAGAGACTCTGTGGGGATGAGGGAGGGTTAGTCAGAAAAACTCACACTCGCATACCTCAACTTTTAAGAATGTTAAAAATTTCCTTATTATATGTTGTGACTTTTTAAAGGAACAACAAAAAAATTTACAAAATAGACGTCTTTTGTAACTCACCTCTTCTTTGCTCTTTCCCTTTGTCCCCAGATCAATCCCATTCTAAAAATGGTATGTTTCTGTCCTGTCTAGTTTGCATACATTTACTCTATAAGTATGTGTCCAGGGCAATGTATAGTATTGTTGAATGTTTCCAAAAATTTCAAGATTGAGGGGCTGGGGATATAGCCTAGTGGCAAGAGTGCCTGCCTCGGATACACGAGGCCCTAGGTTCGATTCCCCAGCACCACATATACAGAAAACGGCCAGAAGCGGCGCTGTGGCTCAAGTGGCAGAGTGCTAGCCTTGAGCGGGAAGAAGCCAGGGACAGTGCTCAGGCCCTGAGTCCAAGGCCCAGGACTGGCCAAAAAAAAAAAAAAAAGAAAAAAAAAAAAAGAAAAAAAATGTCAAGATTGAGATAATACTGATTTATCTTGCAAAGTCCCATTTTCTTTTAATATTACTTTTTTTAGGTATACCGATTTTAGTACATTAGTTTGTGTTCATTCACTGTAACATAATATCCCCTTATATGAATACGTCATTAACTTATTAAGCATTTTCCATGTGTATGTGGGAGGGCTTGAATTCAGTGCTCAGAGCTATCCTTTACCTCTTTTGCTCAAGTCTGGTATATAGCTCCCCTAACACCTTTTGGATGGTTAATTGGAAATAAGAATCTCACTTTTTGTCAGGTGTTTGTGTCTCATGTCTGTGATCCTAGCTATTTAAGTGGCTGAGATCTGAGAAATGAGGTTCGAAGCCAGATTGGGCAGGAAAGTCGGTGACATTCTTATCTCTAACTATCCACCCAAAAGCCAGAAGTAGTACTGTGGCTCAAGTGACAGCCTTGAGCACAAAAGCTCAAGGACAGCTCAAGCTACAGGACCCGTACATCACAGGTAGGCAGATAGACAAACAGACAGACGTACTTACACACCCCTCACTTTTCTTCTAGGCTGGCTTCCAGTCTCAGTCCTCAATCTCAGTCTCCCAAGTAGCTATGTTACAGGTATGAGCCACCTGCACTCATCTCCTTGATGAGCTTTTAAATTGCATTATCCTCTTAGAATCAGTGATGTAGTCATCATTCTTCTACAAAGCTCTTTGTATACTTATGCAACAATTTCTCTTAGTTGTTTGGGGATAAAAGTGCTTGAAATAAGGCACATATACCCTCAAATTAACAAAAAACAAAACCATAGCCAACTTTCTCTCCACAATGATTACATCCATTTATAGTTCTGTCATCAGTTTGTATATGTTTTGGTGTTGCTTGATACTGTCAGACACTTCATACCATCAGACTTAAAAATTTTTCACCACAGAGTGGTATGAAATGGCATCATTTGATTTTCAAATTTGCATTTCTTCCATTATTAGTGCGGTTAGTGTCTTTCCAGTTGTTTTAGAATCATTTACTAAGTTTTGCAAATTGAAATAGTCTGTCAATTTACTCCTATTTTTTTCCTGCCTAGGGATGTGTAGATATTTTTTGTCCTATATTCTGGGTACCAATCCTTTGTCAGTTATGTAAGTTGTAAATGCATTCTCGGCATCTGTGACTCACTTTTAATTTTGTCCATTGCTTACAAGCTGTCAGCTTTTCCTTCTGCATACACTTGGCTTTTCCAATCATGGCAAGTCCATAGTGAAAACTGCTTAGAGGTGTATTTTGAAAAGCTGAGGTGAATAAATGTTCCCTGACTCTTACATTTAGTAGTAGGTTAAGGAATGTGTTCTTACAAGAGAGTCTTCTGTGAAGGGACTGTTTTGCTTACTCAGAACTCTCTTCTTTACTAATACAATTGTGTAGTGGAACCAAAAGAACAAGGTGTAAGTGGAAAAAAACCATAGTCACTGAGGGTTGCTTAGAGCTTTTCAATGGTGACTATCAGAGTTGGCTGGTTTGCTCTGCCACAGTGAGTGCTGACACAGCTTGCCTGGCTGCTTTAGATATTGCATAGACCTAGTATATGAGAGGACACCAGAGAGAGAGGTTTCAGACCCAAGTGATCTCTCTTCTCTCCACACATACCTCAAGAGTCTTCACAATGATGCTCTTGATGCGGAGTTTGGGACATGCATAGCAGAAAGTAGGAAGGCAAAAAGATTTGAAAACATTTTTAGCTTTCTAGTGGGGAGAGTAACTTTAAAGCTTTGTTTATCTCTCAGTGCCTCAGCTATCCCCAAAGGAAAATCCTAACTCAAGACAGGAAGCTCAGGGCACCCAAAAGGATGACTACAGAGTATAGCACTATTTACGTCTCCTCTTACGTTTCTCTCCATGCTGGCGCCAGGGGACTGGGCTTTACAAGTTCTCCAAGGAAGCTTGAATGTACCATCATTTCCTAGGAAACCAACGGGTATGGTAGAAGCTCAGCTCTGGGATCAATTACATAGGTAAAACGATAAAGACAAGGAGTAAACCAGAAGCATTGTGGCTTAGCAACACTTACTGAAAAAAGACAGGATGTTCCCAAGTAGAGCCCTGTGGCCCCAGAGGAGGTGACCACAGCTTTCTGGTCAACCAGGCACAATGTGAGGCCTCCGAAGCCAGGGCACACCTTCTGTTCCAGTTGACTCACTTCAGTGGCAAATTCTTTTCTCCCTCACAATCTTCTCATCTTCAAAGGGAATTCATTAAGCCCCACCATGGCCACCGGCACTCAGCCAGGTGTTGTACTGGCCCATTAGGTGGACATGGGCCATAGCCCCAGGGAGCATGACAAATGAGGTAGAGAACTGCAGTTGAGGCCAATCGGCATCCCCTTTCCATCCGCGCTTCCCCAACCGTTTTGCAGCACTTTCTATAAACCCTCCAGCTGTTTCGAACTATTTGTGTGGAGCACTCTGCATATGCTGGGTTCTTTCCCATCTCCTGCTTTTGCTCACTGTATTCCCTTTGCTTGGTTCCACTCTGTCTGCTCCATACACTTGAATGTCTACCTCTCCGTGGCACTGCCTCTGATAATCCCAAAACAGAATGAGCCATCCTGATTTCTGCATTGCATTAGTTCTCTGTACTGCTTATAGCACATACTACTCTGTGTCGGAACATCAGCCTAGACTTCACTCTCTCCTAATGGATTCTCAATTTCTTGAAGGAGAATTCTGTTGCTTGTTTTTGTTTCCATAGCCAGAAGTGGGTTGGTTGTCGCAAATATGAGCTTCATTAAATGTGGAGGCATTGGGGTGTGGGGGCGGGTTAGGGGACATAGCTTATGATTTTATCTGATTCTACCTTGTAGTATAACCAGAAACAAGTCATGTCTGAGTATTCATTTATGTTTCTGTATATGGGTAGGGTGGGGATATACTATACAAATGGCCTTATAAAGGTTTCCTGGTTTGAAATATAATTTTAAAATTCGAGTATTTTAGTGGAAAATTGATCATTTGTCATAATTCCTTAAAACCAAGACGATGTCTCACTCACATATATCAAGCAGCTTAGTGTTTCCCTCCCGTCTCTAGTTTGTCATCTTCCAATAAATATATTTCAGCAGTTTGCAAATTCTCTGACTAGTTTCAAGGTTTAAAGAATTGATTGACTATAAGAAAAATATCATAATTTTTTTTATCTTTTATAGGGAATAACATGGTTGTTGGATAGATTCTTTGACAAATATTTCTGACTTGTAGATTTTTGGATGACAGTTCACCTGGGATAAGTGGGAGGGCTTTGTGTAACTGTGTCAGTTTCCTAGCCTATGTTTGCCACCATACATGTATGCATGTATCACACCCTACAGAGCTGTCCCATGACACATTTGTGTTCCTTTCACGGCCTCTCTGCCCCTGAACTTTCCATTTGGAATTTCTTGCACAGAGAGCATTGAGTGTCTCTTATGCTCACAAGGCACTAAAAATACCAACAGTCATCTTGGAACTTTATGCCTAGTCTATCAGATGAGGTTGCCCAGAGGTCATCACGGAGAGGTGAAGTGACTTGCATGAGGTCACATGACCAGGAAAATCTGAGCCCACCCCAATGAACTCCCTTTATTTTCCATGTTCTGAATTCACTGACTTTGGTTTTTGTTGTTGTTGTTGTTTGTTTGTTTTGTTTTGTTTGTTTTTAAGGGGAGGTTAGTACTTGGGTTTGAATTCAAGAACTTGTTCTCATTTGACTTCCTTTCTGTTCTGGTACTCTACCACTTGAGCAAAACCACCAGTCTTGCTTTTTCTTCTGGTTATTTTGAAGATTGAATCTTAAGTCTTTGCTGCTAGGGCTGGCCTTGGACCATGATGCTCTTTTCAGCTCTGCCTTCTGAGTAGCTCAGATTACAGATGTGATCCACTGGTAGTGCCCAGTTGTGCTATTTAAAAATTGGCTCATACCAATAATCTTAGCTACTCATGAGGCTGAGATCTGAGGATTGCAGTCTCAAGCCAGTCAGATCAGGAAAGTCCATAAGACTCTTACCTGTAATTAACCACCAAAACTCCAGACGTGGAGCTGTGGCACAAATGGTAGAGTGCTAGCCTTGAGCAAAAAGTTCAGGGACAGTGCCTGAGCCCTGAGGTCAAGCCTCAGGACTGGTATACACACAAACAAAAATTAGGTCCATCACTGTTTCATCAACTGATTGCTCTTGATCCTGAATTATAATAAAGGCAGAAGCAGGTAAAATCTGTTAGAAGGAAAAAAAGGGTCCTAATCCACTATTGATTTTGTAGAAAAAAGTAGCTACATTCATTAGTGAAGGGGAAAATCAGATTAGTTAAAACTGTCCATTTGGTGGTTTCTATCATTAGCATCTCACTATGCCAGTAAATGAGTTGTTGAAGCCTGAAGTAGAGCCTCCTTCTGAGAGCCTGAGAAGATGATACACCCTAGGGCACTGTGGGGTTCATGGCAGAACAGCTTTCCTCTTAAGTTTACAAAGGCAGCAAAAGGGAGCTCAACATAGCTGTGCCTCTCTCTGGGGCTCAGTTGTTATGTCTATGACATCTCCTGCTTACCTTAGTGGATGGGTGATTGAGGATCCGCTATTATAATGGAGATGACAATGCTATAGACTCTGAAAATACTGTGAAAATCAGAGAGTAACCAGGAACTGGTGATCTAAGGAGCATGGTTCAAAGCCAGTCTGAGCACAAAAGACCATGAAACTCTTATCTCCAATTAACCAGAGAAAACCTGAAGTGTAGCTGTGTCTCAAGAAAAAAAAAAAAAATCCTAAGAAACAGTATCCAGTCCCTGAGAAACACTTGCTGAGACTCCATATGGAGCCTGTGAATAACCACAGACCTAGCCCCATTCTAGCTGTAGAGATGTTAAGTGGGGCTAGGTAGAAAACGGATGTAAGGACATTTCTCAATCATAAAAGTCACTGTTATTATAACACATTTCCTTTTGTTTTTCTCCAAGTCTAAGATATCCTGGAATAACTTTAAAGGCAGTTGATCCAACCCATCTCTGACACTATTTTTGTGGTAGCACTGCCTCATCTTGAGACTAAAGGGCGCCCCTTGGCTGTGAAGCAGGAGAGAAGCTTGACTGGAATCCATCTTCTAGGGGTTTGCGGCTCATTAACTTTTGGCGACTCTTTTTCAGTCAATGTTGCTAGTTCTCTGCAATAATCTGTAGTCCTCTGACCAAATTTCTTCACCTACATATTCCAGAGTCATCTCAAGCCAAAGGTATTCCAAACAGTACTTGTTCACACAGCCTCCTGTGTTTCTTCTCTGGGATAAAGTCATGAGTTACTTAGCTGCCTCCATCCCTGGTTCTTACTCAACCCATCCTGGATACTGTTATTTCCTCAGTTTCTTTAAAATCATCCTTCTGAAGGGTGGGAAAATACATCATAATATTGAATGTATATATGTGAAAATGAGACCAGGTAAGTTGAGGGAATGAGGAGGGTTAGGCAAGATGAGGGAGAATGATGGAAGAAATGACATTGATCAAGATGAACTGTACTCAAATTGACAAGTTAATTGAAACCCCTTTGTACAATGACTTAAAGTTAATACAAATTATAACAAAAAGACAGGCATAAAATAATAATAATAAATAATAATAGCAATAAAAATTCTTCCTCTTCTCTCAACCCCATCATAAATGATTTAGTTTAGGGCTTTGTCATCTCTCACCTAAACTATTGCAATGGTTTCTTAACTTATCTTCTTGTTATTCTAACCTGCCTTCACACTGCCTGTCTAGAAACTCACCCATATAATTAAATCAAAGTTTTCTGAGACTCTTTCAAAGGCTAGCCTCTGCTTTCAAGATGAAGGGTACCTCTGTGGCTGGGTAGAGGAGGACTTCTATTTGCTTAATTCCAAACTTGCCTCTTGCAATATACTTTACAAATTATCTGTCCCAATCTTTGCCATCCATGCACATCACCGCTCCTCCCTCCATGCTTTACACATGAGGATGCTTTGCAGGTGGGTTTATCTTATACCGGACCGTGTTTTACACATGAAACAGGCTTTGCACACTGGGAATATTTATGAATATACTGTTTCCTCTGCCTAGAAATCCTTCCTCCTCTGTTAAACGGATACCACTTTATTCTAGGAAGCTTTCCTGATTCCCTTCTGGTGACCATCATGAGTATGCTCTGCTTCCTCTCTGTATGCCTTGGTAAATCTTACTCATACTTATTTTATGTTACTACAAAGGTTTGCTTAGTTCCAAGACTATTCACTCCTTAAAGACAGAAACAGATTCCCACTCCTCTGAGATTTTTAGCTATATTATGCACTTGATATCATTAGAACCTGATAAATATTTCTTGGCTCATGGATGGATGCAGAGCTAGAACACTGTTTTACATAGCGTAATAAGGTTTTTTTTTTTTTTTTAGGACATGTTAACTAGAGCTACAGGGATAATAGGTGTTGTGCTGGTCACACAACTTTCCTTCATGTTGTTGCGGGGAGAGGGAGATTAGCTAGAGCTGAGATAAACCTTTGAAAGCAGCTCTCTGTGTTGGTCTTTGGTAGGAGGGGAGTGGCAGATAGTGAGTGATCTGCTGTTCACAGAGGCTTCCACAGCTGGCATTCTGTGTGATGTCACCAAACACAGCCATGTTACTTGACCATCATGTGTATGCATGTATGCACGTGTGCTTATGTGTGTGAGTAGAGAAAAAGAAGCAATAACAGCTTTTAAGGGAAGGAAGAAGCTTGACCAGGAGCAGAGTTTTAGGACATCTCCCTGAATAGCTAGGATTTTTCTCAAGAAACACTGGCATAGAAATAGTAGAGAATCTATCTAAAGTTTCACATCATGCAGATTTTTTTTTTCTAATTCTCTTTGCCGTGGAATTAGAATTGATGGGGGGCATTTGCTTTATATACAGATTCCCTAAGCTCTCTGAATAGACCTCAAACATGGCCTCAAAGCAGTTTTTCAAGCAGATTCTAATTGTCTGGCTCCTTGTTGGTAAGGATACAGCTTTGGTCAGACAGAGCTTGGGCTGGGTCCTTGTTTTTAACCTCCACGGATCATTAGTGTGAAGATTTATGGGACAAAAGAAGTTTATAGTGCCCTTTGGCTCTGTATAGTAGAGCTATGCCACAAGCCCCAAGTGCTGTTCACATCGTGTCAGAGTCCCACCTGAGCTCAGATGCAGAGAGGGCATAGAGGTTTGCACTCCATAGAGAGAGGAACCACAATTCTGTGCAGAGCTTGACCAACACATTATGTACCATGGTAATTCTTATGACTCTCAAAGCCTAAATTTCAATATTTGAGGGCAACAATAATGATTGGAAGACAACTAAGAGTTTGCTGTTCTCAAAACTCCTGCACTTACAGTTATTTCTTTTGATCTCAGAGAAACCCTATGAAGCAGGTAAAGCCAAGGCAGTACCTGTTTTATTCAGAGTCGGAGACTCAGAAAAGGCAGGTGACTTGGATAAGGTCACATAAGTGGGATTGTTTGCACTTGATTCCAGAGTTTTCTGACTCTGTTTTCCTAATCTATTCAATTCCATCTTGCTTGCTCATCCCTTAAGTCATTAGATTTGAAAGTGGAGGATCACTTCTTAAGATGATAGATTATATCTCAGGATTTAATAATGCGTATGAAGAAATTTACTATTATGATTTGGATAAAAATACTAACTACAGATTTAAGTAAAAGTGAGAACTCTTATTTTTGAATTGTTAGAGGAGTATACCTGGTAGTTGTCTGTTGAAACTCAAGTCCCCATTGGCTATCAGTGGCTCACTTCTGTAACTCTAGCTACTCAGGAGGCTGAGATCTGAGGATCACAGTTTGAAGCCAGATCAAGGAGAAAATTCCATGAGACACTATCTCCAATAAACTACCAAAAGCCCAGAAATGGAGCTGTGGCTTAAGTGGTACCCTGCTAGTCTTGAGCAAAGAAGCTCAGGGAAATACCTAAGCTCTGAATTTAAGTTAAGACTGGCACAGAAAGAAAAACAAAGCCAACAAACAAAAGCAAAACTTAAGTTTCCTTGTATCAAAAAGGCACCTAGAATTAGGTGCTGGTGGCTCATGTCATAATTCTAATTACTTAGACTAAACTGAGATTTGAGGATCACAGTTCAAAGTCAGCCTCAAACAGAGAAGTCCATGAGACTTTGCTCCCCAATTTATCAGAAAAAAAGGTGGAAGTAGAGGTATGGCTCAAGTGGAAGAACACTAGTCTTGAGTAAAAATGCCAAACAAGATTGTGAGCCTTGGGTCCAAGCCCCAATACTGAAAAAAAAAAAAAAAAAGAGGCCAGGGGGCAGCAGCTGACGAAATTCTTTACACCAACCCAACATTTCAATTGGTGAACTATAGCTGGAGCTGGCTTGTACCTACCTACATGTGTGAGCTGGCTGAAGGCATGTTTTCCCCTCTCTGTGGTTATTGATGTTGCATTGACAGTTTGAAATCAATAGGTCATGGTACAAGTAGCTTACACAACAGAAAACAGCAAATCTTATATTTCAGAGATTTTTCACTACCATAGAACCAGTGGTTATATATTTACCAACTACTAGAACTGCATTCAATAATAGCTGATATAAACCTAGCTCTCATGTTTTTTTTGTGATCTTCCTGGGACCGTCTTCAAATTTGACTTTTGCTTTTACCACAAGTCATTCCATAGTGCCATTTCTTCAATGAGAGACTCTTCAATTTACCAAGAGTCTTCTGTCTTGGTATAGTTTACAAACTGTTTTCCCATCTTTTGATCACTTTTGAACTTCACATGATCTATGGGGTAGTTGCCATCTCCATGATGAAGAGGGACTAGAGACCTCACAGGCAATGTGACCAATCGCAGGGTCAAAGGCCTCCTTGCAAATTACACACAGGGCTTGAAGAGTGGGGCATCTGCCTCTGTGTAGCTTCTTCTTCTACCAGTTATCTCTTATGATACTTAAAGGTCTGCTGAGCAAGTTACACCCTGAGGTGCAGAAGAAGTTCCCAGGAAAAATCTGGGATACAGTGATCTTAGCCCTACACACACACACACACACACACACACACACACACACACACACACACACATAGTGGTTCATGCCTGTAACCCTAGCTACTTAGGAGGCTGAAATTTGAGGATCAGGGTTGAAAGGCAGTCAGATAAATCTAAAAGACTCTTATCTTCCTTCAATTGACCAGAAAAAAGCCAGAAGTGGAGTTTTGGCTCAAATAGTAGAATACCAGCATTGAGCACAAGAGTACAAGGCAGGGAGTTCAAGTCCAAGTACCAGCAAAAACAAAACAAAGCGTAACAAAAACACAGAAATACTAGCTTGGAAGTACTGTACTTGGTCCACTTTTCTGATCTGCAGCTTTCATTCCCACTGTGGCCTTGGTCTTCTTTGGTTCCATTGAAAACAGTTCTGAGGGACCTTGTGTGTTTGGGTCCTGCTCCCAGCAGGAATTTGGCGTCTTCTAAATAACCCAGCATTAATGCTCAGCTTCCCCTCTTGCACAACCCTCAGCCTTGCTGCTGCCCAGTGATGTATTGATTGGAAGGCTATTTCACAACACATTTTCAAAACATGCCAAAGGTCAAGAATGACTGACTCATGGGCAGTCACATTTTTCTGCCTCAGTCCCTCTATGTTTTATTAGTTAGGTCAGCTAATAGAAGTCTGAAGAAACTGAGGCAAAAGTTAATGCTGTCCAATTTGAAAAGTAACTTCTGAACTTCTATATAGAAATTGATCTGCTGAACCACTTCAGTGTGTGTGTGTGTGTGTGTGTGTGTGTGTGTGTGTGTGTGTGTGTGTGTGTAGCGTGTGTCAGTACTGGGGCTTGAAGTCAGGTGCTATCTTTAGCTGTTTTGCTTAAGGCGAACACACTACTTGAGCCACAGCTTCACCTCTGTTTTTTTGTTTGTTTTGTTTTGTTTTTTTACTGGTTAATTAGCTGGAGATAAGACTCACAGACTTTCCTGCTTGGCTTTAAACCAAGATCCTCAGATCTCAGCCTCCTGAGTAGCTAAGATTACAGGCATGAGCCAACAGCACCTGACTCACTTGTGGCTTAAAGCCAAGTTGGTTGAAGAGTACAAGATGGGACGTGAGGGACTACAGTGCTGACTTTGCCTCCACCTTACCCTAGAGCACCAGAAAAGTACTTAGCTGAGGACAAAAGCTCAGGTATTTAGGGAAATCTTTGTTGCTCTGGTAATCTGGGCTTCCTCATTAGCCTTAGAGTTCAAAGATGCGACCTCTCATGTAGACTTGGACTTCATGACTCAGCTGTCTGCTTAAGGCAAAGAAGCACTCCCTGTGGGGCAGAGGAGGAATGCTTGGGAGCAGAGCTGCAGACCGAGTCCCAGACCAGGAGCAAGACATCTGTGCTAATGCTCAGGCTTGCCACCTACAACCTGAATATTCTGACAAGTGGCTTGGCCTGTCAGCACCTCAGTGTATTCACCTGGGGAAAAAAAAAAAAGGTGGTGACAGTGCTTTGTTTCACAGAGCTGCTTAGAGATCAAATAATAAACTGTATGTGTGTCTTTGAGTACATTAGAAAGGCCAGCAGTATGATTCTGTTGGCAGGGAAAGGAATTGTAAGACCACTGTGTTTTTATTCTTCATGTGTAAGGTTTGTTTGTTTGTTTGAACATCTAATGTCTGGAATTAAAGCATCTTATCTAGATAATCATAGGACTGTAAGTTTCTTAGTGGTTGTCCCCTAAGTTCTTGTACTTTAGATGTCTTGAGGTCCTTTCATCCTATCATAATATAATCACAGAAATAGGAATGATAAAGTCAAGGCAATGAGTGCTGCCTGTATATTTCTACTGTCAGCTTAGCTGTCCTCAAATGCTCCTTCCTGCAGCCCCATCTTACCTAGGCTGCTGCTACAGGCAGTGTCTGAATCCTCACTCTTACGTGGAAAATGAGCCAGTAAGAAAGGAAGCAAATTCCCCTATGGAAAGAATATTCCTGGTGAGGAAAGGCATGAGTGTGCATCTTCTTCATTGAAATTATTAATCATCTCTACCCTCGACTACTAGTTTATCCCCTCACCAGGACATGTTAGAACACAGAGAGACCTTAGCATTCCTAGGTCCCACCTCTTCATTTTACAAATGAATAATGTAAGGCCCAGAAGAGAGATTTGGCTTCTAGAATGCCACATGGCTTACATACAGCAGCAAGCATCGAAGATTTAGATAGCAGGGTCCTTATTTCTCCATCGCACCAGATGTCAAGTGAGAACTCAGATGAAGGAAGAATAAAATAGATCATGGTGGAATGTCTTGAGCATCTGTTTTTTAAGGATGGTTTTTGATAAGTAGCAGTTATGCCTCCAAAGATACGGTTCTAGCATGAATGAACTTATGTAATCATCATTTGTCACAGAACATGTGTCATCAAACACCTGCCAGATCCCAGTGTTGGCACCAAAGCTACTTTCATTGTTAAAGAAAAGAGGGGAGAAAGGAACTTGGCTGAACAAAACTGGCAGAATTTTTTTTTTTTACTAGAAAATCCAGAGGTAATTTCTGAGAAACAGAAACATATTTTCAAAGGCTTTAAAAATTTTTACTTGAATATGATTGGTTGAATTTGATTGCTAAAGAAGTGAAGGTGCCTAAAGCAACCAGGTTCTTAGGATTTTTGTCTGCCTTGATCACGGAAGCCTGGAGATAGACCCAGTGGTAGCTCAGAGGAATGTGGGCTTGTTGATCTGCATCCAGCCTCCTAAGGAAATTCATGAGTTCTCCCTGGAATCTCTTCTCATTAGAAGAACACAAGCAGAGTCAGACCCGGGCCATTTGTCAGTCAAATGGAGTCTGTGCATACAAAAATGATGCCCCTCCCCCCCCATTGTAAGTCAGCCTACACCAACCAAAAAACATGGCCATTTCCCATTGGCCACCCACGCATTTTTGAATGGCAAGATCTGTTATTTTGTTGACTCATTTAATAGTTATTATTATCGAGGGAGCGTTGTGGATATAACAGGCTCTTTAAGCCCGTTTCTTCACCCATGAGATACTTTCCTGGAGTTGTTGGAACACTGAGTGGTGGACAAGGGAAATGCTTTGTAAACTCTAAAGCCTGCAGTGACGGTGAGGAGTGTCACTACTCTACGGTGCTCCATAGACTGCTATAGAGTTTTAAAAAGAATATGACAGATTGTCCCTTCTCTCCAGAATACCCAACTCACTCAGTGTTGGGAAACCATGACAGAAGCTGCTCCACTTTCCATCATCTCAATCTGACTTATGATGAAAGACTCTGAGCCCACTATGAGTACCAGGAAGGGGAACATAAACAAAGAATGCTGGAAATGCCTCTTGGAGGTGGTGTGGCTTGAACCAGGTGATAAAGTAGATGGAGGAAAATGAAGGTCTCTGTGGTGTGACCCAACAGAATCAAGTAGCAAGTGGTTTTCCTTCTTTCTTTCTTGGTGCCTAAACTTTGGGATTTGAGTTCAATGGGGCAAGTAGAGGCAACAAAATACTAGGGAGATTCATTATAAGACATGGAAAATGCTTGAAAATATGAGTTTTTATTTGCTTATCAGAAAGCATACAAAGTTTCTGCTGATCCACATATCAGTGATTATCAGAGCTGAGCAGGGCGGCACAGGCCATCTGGTCACAAAGAGAGTTAATTTAATGTTTCGGCTCCCCATCCCCAGCCGCAGTGCTCAGCTTCCTTCTCCTTTTTCCTTTTTTTTTTTTTTTTTTGCCAGTTTGAGGCTCCTACTCAGGGCCTGAATGCTGTCTGTGAGCCTCTTTGTGCTCAAGGCTAGTACTCTTCCCACTTGTGCCACAGAGTCACTTCCGGCTTTTTGTGAGCAGTTTATTGGAGGTAAGAGTTTTAGAGGGACTTTTCTGCCACAGCTGGCTTCAAATTGCTGTCCTCCAATCTTAGTTTTCTGAGGAGCTGGGATTACAGTTGTGAGCCACTGGTACCCCACTAGCTTCCCTCTTCTTAAACATCTGTTGTAAAGGGATTCTCAGCCACTGGAAGAAACCTTCCTAGGGCTAGAGGTGTCTGCGGCTTCTTGAATTTTTATTTTTGGTTTTTGTGAATTTTACTGCCTGCCTGGCTCCCTTCTTTCCTTCCTTCCTTCCTTCCTTCCTTCCTTCCTTCCTTCCTTCCTTCCTTCCTTCCTTCCTTCCTTCCTTCCTTCCTTCCTTCCTTCCTTTCCTCCCTCCCTCCCTCCCTCCCTCCCTCCCTCCCTCCCTCCCTCCCTCCCTCCCTCCCTCCCTCCCTTCCTTCCTTCCTTCCTTTCCTTGCTCAAGGCTAGCATTCTGCCACTTGAGCCACAGCGCCACTTCTGGCCGTTTTCTATATATGTGGTGCTGGGAAATCGAACCCAGGGCTTCATGTATAGGAGGCAAGCACTCTTGCCACTAGGCTACATTCCCAGCCCTTCTTCCTGACTTTTTAACCTTTCTTTTCTTTTTTTAAACAAGGTCTCACTCTATAGCCCAGGCTGACCTCAAGCTTTATCTTCAGAGTGCTGAGATTACAGTCATAAGCTACTACATCCAACTCTGATTGGCTATTTTGAATCACTTGCCCCTCTCCAGTGTCATCTGAACTCTTCATATTCTTGTAAATTTTTGGTTCTGTCATGTAGTAAAAAAACAAAACATAGGCTTTGTCTTCCTAAGTTATTCTCATATTCCTTTTCATTGAGTAGGTTACATGCTATGAAGAATCTTCAGTTCTACTTTTATCACTTGACCCAAAGATAAGAAAGACATTTGCGTCCTAGATATTAAAGGAAAGAGAAAGAGAGGGAGGGAGGGAGGGAGGGAGAGAGAGAGAAAGAGAGAGAGAGAGAGGAGGAAGAAGAAAAGTTGTGGAATCCTTATTTACTTCAACTGGGAAATTTATTTTATTTTACCTTTACTCTTGCACAAAAGTCAGGTACCTTGGAACATGTGAAATAAATGTTTCATTCTTTCTTCATCTGATCAATAGATATCTTTCCAAGGGTTTAGTGTAAGAAGTCAAATCTAGTGAGTAGGAAGTTTGGCAAGATTCACAAGTCTTGCCACATAGAAAAGAAGAGGGGGAAAGTTAAATCAGTTAAAATAGAAGCATGTATTTTAAAATGAACACAACACACATTCAGAGCAACAAAGGCCTTCCACCAGTAATAGCTGATCTTAATAAAGAAAACAAAAGAAACAATAATAATGAACAACCAGGAAAACTCTAAGGGAACTTTTCTTTTTGGAGATAACATTAAAGCACAAGAGCCTACTTCATTTAATGAAACAAACGTTTCAATATTTGCAAAATATTGTTCTACTGAAAAATATTGTCACTGAACAAAACTGTCAGAAAACTTAAGAAAGACTCATGAAAAATGGAATCCTGTTGTGCTTGAAACAACTTAATTGATAGAGAGGAAGTACAGAAGATGATCTGTGTAAATATTGTATTGTCCTAGGAGAGAATTCATTGTTACTGTAGCAAGTTAGGTGTTTGTGATCTGCTTCAGATAATGTAAAAATCTTTACCATTCACCTTAAAAGTGGAGAATGGGAAAGATCATGTCCTATATGAACATCGACAATGTCCCATCAGATAAAAAACAAAGAAACAAATAAATGGAAGCAGGTCATTTTTCTCTGTTTTTGGCACTGGGCAGGACCATATGCTTCCAGAGATGGGAATTTAAAAATAGCCAGTCACACAGCTCACATTGTAGCCCCGGGAAATGATGTCGGGGAGGGGGGGGGCGGGGTGGAAGGATTGCCTCACACTCAGTAATAAGTAATAGTGACATTTCACTTTTATAACTAGCCACCTTTAAAATATTCATTAAATCGAATCTTCTGGGTACCACTGTAAGTTCAATTGGAGAGAGTATCATTCTCCCACTTTGTGCAGACTCTGGTGGAGGCATGAGAAGGTAAAGACACAGGACTGCAGAACCTTTAGTGATTTTTCTGTGTGGTTCAAACCCCTGGGGACGCCACATGCAGCAATATCCTGGGCCCGTGAGAGCTACGGGTTCATAGGATGTTGCACAAAAAAGAGAGAATGTGGCTTTGCATTGTCTTTGTTTTGAAATGCTAAGCCTTACATCACAAGCAATTCATCAGTTTCTAATTTTAAGACAAATTGCTTATAAGCATAGTGACCCATGTTTGCTGACATTTGAGATCAAAACCTCACACCAAGAAAAGCCTTAGACTTGCATTTTGAACCACCTTGTCATAACAAGTTTTTTCTATCTCCTAACTCCATACATTTGAAAAAATAGCATCTCATCAGATTTGCATATCGAACTGTACTTTAGGCCTTGCAAAGTTATGATGAGAAGGAACAGGGCTCACAGTGTGACAGAACATTTCCATCTGCTAACTGCCACCAAAAAATGTCCACAACCCAGGTTTGCTCTGCATGTCTGGAGTTCTTTCCTGCCTGCCACACTGCCTCCTAGGTCAAAGTGTTAGACTTGGCTGGTGAATGTATGTGCTCAGGAATTAGCTATGAAACCCTGTAAGGTCAGGGGGACAACTCAGGATGTGGCAGAAAATAGGCAAAGTCAGTAATGAGCTCCTTTCTGGGGGAGGGAAATTTGTGGCATTCTTATGGGTCCTAACAGATAACATGGACATATTGACAGTCCAATGATGTGTGATTGGCTAGGCTTAGTTCTATTCCAATGCTAGCTCCCTCTACTCTGCATAACAACTCTCTCAAACAACCAAAATTCTCCAGTGGCTTCTCCTTTTATTGTACCTGGCCAAACACCAATTCTGGTGAAATGTTATGCCTCCCTCTTGCTCTTCCTCTGCTTGCACCTAAATAGGAGAATATTATTAAAAACAGTGCAGAGCAGGCTGACCAATGTAAACTTATGACCACAGATCTTTCACAGACCTTGCCAAAGGGCTCTACAACACTTTTAGAAAATTCTGTTCTCAACCTCTGGATCAACTTTTTCACATCTTGGCTCCTTCCTTAAATTTACACCATGCCCTACCATTTCCATTCTTCAGAAGGATAGTGTTTTCTTACCATCAGAAGAGAATGATTTCATCTCTCCATCACCAGCTCTGTTTTGTACTACTTATCCCATTTCCCTTGCACAATGGAGAAGTGTTGCGGCTTCTAATGCCCACCCTTCCCTATCTTCATTTCTGTATTTTCCTCTATCTCATCAGTTTCTCTTAATCTGTTACATCTTTTCCACCAGCATACAACTCTGCCTTTATAATAACCATTCATAAAATACCAACTCTCCTTTGAGCGACATGTCCTTCCAGCTACCATATTGTTTCTTCCATGCTTTCATAAAAATTTTAAGTAGAATTTAAATTTAATTTGTCTCCACTTCTCAGCTCTTATTCTCTTCTCAACTCTGCTCCATTTTTTCTTCTGAGCAATCATACCATTTACACAGCCTTTATCAAGGTCACCAATGACCTACATGTTTCCAAAGCCAAGTATACTCAACTAACTGGATTTTTCAACATAATTTGAAGTGCTTGATCCTTTATACTTCTTTAGTGCACTCTGTTCTCTGGGCTTCTGTGATTCTAGGCTATCTGTTTTGCCCTTTCTTTTTTTGTCTCTTGTGTAGCTCTTCCTCCTGTGGATTAAACTGGAGTGCTCCAGGCTCTTGTCTCTACTATCTTCCTGGATGGACTCTCCAATTCCTGTCATCTAAAAATACCATGTATATGCAGATAGCTCCAGATCTCTATATTTAACTGATACTTCCCTTGAGCTCCAGGTTCCATAACTCTAGCTTTTTTGTAATGTTTCATACAAACCATGATCCAGACTAAACCACTGATTGCTTCTTCCTCATCCTCAATTTCTCTCCTCTAAGTCTTCCTTATATAATAAGTGTTTCTTAGCCCTCAGATATGTTTTTAGGGTAAATAACTAAGTCATTCTAAAGTTTCCTTATTTTCTTTAAACTCTATGCCTACTCTCTCATCAAGTCCTATTGACTTTACATGTAAAGGCTATTTCTCACTATTTCCACTGGTGAGTAGCATATATTTTTTTTTCTTTTGTCAGTACTGGGTTTGAACTGAGTGCCCCATGCTTGCTAGATTGGCACTCTACTGCTGAACCTTGCCTCCAGCCCTGTTTTATGCCCCCCCTTTTTTTTGCCAGTCCTGGGGCATGGGCATGAATACTGTCCCTGGCTTCTTTTTGCTCAAGGCTAGCACTCTACCTCTTGAGTCACAGCACCACTTCTGGCTTTTTCTGTTTATGGTGCTGAGGAATCGAACCCAGGGCTTCATGCATGCTAGGCAAGCACTCTACCACTAAGCCACATTCCCAGCCCTGTGCCATTTCTTTTTAAGAAAGGGTCTCCTGTCCCACTCAGGCTCATGCCTGGACTTTGATGTGCATACATTAGCTTTTCAATAGTTGGATCACAGGCACATGCCACTGTATCTAGCTTCTATCCTTGGAAATGGAGTATTACAGATGTTTCTGCCCGGGCTGGCCTGGTTCTTCCAATATTAGCCTCCCACATACATTGGATGACAATATCTGCCAGTATGTCCAACTATAGGGTGAAAAAGCTCTTGTGAATTTTTCTACCTGGATTAGTTTTGAACCATGATCCAACTAATTCAGCCTTCCAAGTAATTAGGCTTATAGGTGTAAAAGATACTGGTGACTATCTGATTCCAACCCATCTTCATGTTCTTCTTGTCTACACTTTCCCCCGTATTTTCAGCTTTTCATGTAGAAGCCAGACTAATTTTATTCAAACATAAATCATAATTCCTCTTCTCTGCTAGCTTCTGTATGTGTGCTAAAGCCTTACCTGATCTGGACCCAACTACCAATCCAGCTTCATCTGCCTTTATGCTCTGCCTCATTTATAATGTCTATTGGCCTTTCTCTCCTCATTTTTGCCAAACACTTCTCAATCTGAGGAACTTTGTGCTTGTCTATTCTTCTGACTGGATGTTCTGCTCCAGATGTACAATGATTATTTTATCTTATCATATGACCTGGGTTGCTGAGGTATTCCTGTTTTGTATCAGATAATAAGTATCAATTCTCTCACCAGAGAAATGGTTTCAGTGACTTGAGTTTTAGTGAAAAAATACCCTCAACATTTTTAGTGAGTCAATATAAAAATTGAATTTGAATTTTTTTTTTTTACTACTTTGACTCTTGTGGTTTCTGTAGACATTCTTTGCTGTGTCATTCACTGAGTGACCTTTACTATAAAGCCCTGAATGGGGAATTCTTTCACATCAAAATAGTAGGAATGTTTAGCTTCCCTGGAGGATCCACAATGACACAACCAGTCTTATTTTTTTTTCTTTGCTAATGTGAAGTTCAGAGCCAAAATTTTGGTTGATTTATTGCATATTTGTAAGACTATATAGGGCTTGGTCATCTGTCTAGACAGTACTGCCCAAGAAAACTTTCTACAATCATGACAATATTTGTATTTGCAAAGCTCAATAAGTAGACACTAGTTACATGTCAGGTAAAATTTGTAGTAATCCTGAAGAACAAAATTTAATATTTTATTTAATTGTAATTAATTTGAATTTAAGTACATACATGTGCTCATTGGCTACTGCACTGGAATTCCCATTTCAAAGAACCTTGTTTCACAAAGCTATGTAGATATCTTTTTCCAAAGATAAATGGTGGAGTACCTGTTTAAATCCCATGATCTGACTTTAGGTGTCTCCTCTCCCTCTCCCCTCTCCCCTTTCCCCTCTCCCCTCTCTCCTCTCCCCCTCCCCTCCTCCCCACTTCCCCTCCCTTCCTCCCTTCTCCCCTCTCCCCTATCCCCTGTCCCATCTCCTCTCTCCCCTCCCCTTCTTTCCCCTTATTTGGTACTTTTTTCTTAGGCAACCATGCCATAATATAAAGAATGTTGGGAAGCATATGGGCCTAGATATCTGACATGACTCACTAACAGGGCTTCATGAACTGTTTACAAAGCATTGCACATCGATTTTATAGGATTTTTGTCAAAAGAGGATAGCTTATTCCACAAATCTCAGTCACTGCTTCCTGAAAGCAGGATTTTTTTTTTTTGGAAAAAAAAGCACATTTATTTATCTTTACTTTTATCTTCAAACAGTTGCACAAAGGGGTGTAAACTGACATTCAACATGTCAGTTTATGTGTACAATGCATCTTTTATTCTTTTTGAAAAAATATATAAATATAATTTTATTGTTGCTATTTAGATGTTGTACAGAAGGGTTATCATTTCATAAGTCTGGTAATGAGTACATTTCTTTTTACAACAATGTCACCCTTCCTTCACTTGCCCCCAGTTTCCTCCTTCCATCCCTAACCAAAAGTTACACAGGTCATTTTCCACATAGTGTATACTGAACAGCATGGTTGCATTTGCCTACTTTTTTCCCCTTCCTTTCTTTTGTTTTTAAAGAAGGATTTCTTAATCTTCTTTGTATCTCAAATTATGTTCATTCCAAGTCTTGACCCTAAGTTATTCTTCAGTGCAGAAATTATTTTGCTCATTGACAGGATAGCATTCTTATTTTTGGTTAGTATCCTGGAAAGCCAGAGCTATCAGAATTTTTAAAACTGTAAGTCCAATGCCAAGAAGTTAAAGGATTTTCTCAAGGTTAGTATCAGAGTTGGTACTAAATCTCTAGTTTCTGTCTTGCATAATCCAAGGTCTTTTCTTTATCAACAGGTAATCAAAGCTTTTTCCTTAGGAGTTGAGGTGTAGGAAAATTCATTTTACCTCTGTAGATGTCAGGAGTCATAGCACACCGATGGAGGAGAACCTACATTCTGTTTCCATCAAAAGCCACAGGCCTGAGCCATAGGCCTGGAGGCCACAGAAGCATGTAGGAAAGTGACAGGAAGTGGAAACGTGCGAACAGAGGACTCAAAGCAATGTGCTCATCACCGGAAAAAAAAATAAAAATAAACACACTCAGAAATAGTGTAACTGATATGCAAAGAAGATCAAAACAAGGGTTTTAAAATATCTTGGCTGCTTTAGAGGAGGTGGAGTGGTAAATGAAGTGAGATTACAAATGTGATGGGGGAGGGGATGGAGGGGTGGCTGGCTCATTGCAGCCGGCCAGGTCATGAGAACCATGAAACCGAAGAGTATTTTAGGTGAAAATGTGTATGTGCATATGGAATGTAAAGAAAAAACTGAATTCAGAAGCAAAGAGTAGAACAATTATTGATAGAGGTTGTGGAGTGAAGGACTTAGGGAGATGTTGGTCAGTGAATAGAGAATTTCAGTTAGACAAAATAAATAAGTCTGACAGTCCTATTGCATAATGAAATCATTCTACTTAATAACTATCTATTGTGTTACTGAAAATTATAGCCAGTCACCTCTGGCCCATAGTTACTCAGGAAGGTGAGATGTGAAAATTATGGTTCAAAGCCCACCTGGACAAGAAAGCCAATGAGATTCTTAGCTCCAAGTTACCACCTAAAATCCAGAAGTGGAGCAGTGGCTCAAGTGGAAGAGTGTAAGCTTTGACCAAAAAAGCTAAGTAACAAAGCCCAGGCCCTGTGTTCAAGTCCCAGTACCAACACACACACAAATAAAAAGACGAAAATTAATAGATTTTCAATATTATAAAAATCTAATGACTCATATGTTAATTAACTTGATTTAGTCTATTCCATAATGCATATATGTATCAAAACATATTTATATATACCATAAATATGTGCTCTTTTAATTCGTCAGTATAAGAAATAAGGTTGGCTGCCAAGGTTCATGCTTGTAGCCCTAGATGCTCAGGAGACTGAGACGGAAGGATTGCGATTTGAAGCAATGCTTGAAGAGTCCATAAGACTCTTCTTTCCAGTTAACCATAAAAAAGCTGTAAGCAGAGGTGTAGCTCAAGTAGTAGAGCGCTACTCTTTTTTTTTCCCACTTTTTATTATCAAACTGATGTACAGAGAGGTTACAGTTTCATACGTTAGGCATTGGATACATTCCTTGTACTGTTTGTTACCTTGTTCCTCATACCCCCCCTCCCCCCTCCCCTTTAACCTCCCCCCCCCCAGGTCTTCAGTTCACTTACACCAAACAGTTTTGCAAGTATTGCTTTTGTAGTTGTTTGTCTTTTTTTACCCTGTGTCTCTCAATTTTGGTATTCCCTTTCAATTTCCTACTTCCAATACCAGTATACATGGTTTCCAATATACTCAGATAAGATTACCGAGATAGTGTAGGTACAACCACAGGAAGGTGATACAAGAACATCATCAATAATAGAAGCGACAGATACACATGGGACGTTGAAAGTAGTTACAACTGTGATATAACAATTGTCTCCATAACATGGAGTTCATTTCACTTAGCATCATCTTATGTGTTCATAGGGTATAGCTATTGGGCCTTGTGATGCTCTGCTGTGACTTGCCTAAACCTGTACTAATTATTCGGGTCTGGCTCACTTCACTTAGTATAATTTTTTCCAAGTCCTTCCATTTCCTTACAAATGGGACAATGTCATTCTTTCTGACAGAGGCATAAAATTCCATTGTGTATATGTACCACATTTTCCTGATCCATTCGTCTACTGAGGGACATCTGGGTTGGTTCCAGATTCTCGCTATGACAAATTGTGCTGCGATGAACATTGTTGTGCTGGTGGCTTTAGTGTGTTCTTGTTTGTGGTCTTTTAGATAGATACCCAAAAGTGGGGCTGCTGAGTCATAGGGGAGTTCTATATTTAGCCTTCTGAGGAATCTCCATACTGCTTGCCAGAGTGGCTGAACCAGATTACATTCCCACCAACAATGAAGTAGGGTTCCCTTTTGGCCACATCCCCTCCAACAATTGTTATTGTTAGTTTTCTTGATATATGACATTCTTACTGGGGTGAGATGGAATCTCAATGTTGTTTTGCATTTCTTTTATGGCCAGTGATGTAGAGCATTTTTTCATATGTCTCCTGGCCATTCGCATTTCCTCATCAGAGAAGTCTCTTTGTAAGTCTTTAGCCCACTTGATGAGGGGGCTATTGGTTCTTTGCGGTTTTGTTTTGGAAGAGGGTAATTTTTTTAGTTCTGCATATATTTTAAATATGAGGCCTTTGTCCGTTGAATGGCCGGTAAAGATCTTCTCCCAGTCTGTGGGCTTTCTGTTTATCTTGCGAGCTATGTCCTTTGCCTTGCAGAAGCTCTGCAGTTTGATGCAGTCCCATTTGTCCAACCTTTCTTTCATTTGTAGCCTTTCTGGGTCTTTGTTAAGGAAGTTCCGTCCTGCGCCAAGGAGCCCAAGTGTTTCTCCTACTCCTTCCTTTAGTGTTTTCAGGGTGTCTGTTTTGATTTCGAGGTCTTTAATCCATTTGGAATTGATTTTGGTGAAGGGTGATATATAAGGATCTAGTTTTAGTTTGTTGCATGTGTTGAACCAGTTTTGCCAGCACCATTTGTTAAAGAGGCTATCTTTCTTCCATACTATTGTTTTAGCTCCTTTATCAAAGATTAAGTAGGCGTAGTTCTGTGGGTTCATTTCTGGGTCTTCAATTCTGTTCCATTGGTCTTCAGGCCTGTTCCGGTGCCAATACGAAGCTGTTTTTATTACTATAGCTTTATAATACAGCTTGAAGTTGGGTATTGTAATTCCTCCAGCACTGTTCTTTCTGCTTAGGATTGTTTTTGCTATTCTAGGTCTTTTATTGTTCCATATGAATTTCTGGATTGCTTCCTCTATTTCATTAAAGAATGGTGTTGGGATATTAATGGGTATTGCATTGAATTTGTAGATAGCCTTTGGCAATATTGCCATTTTGATTGTATTAACCCTCCCAATCCAGGAGCATGGGAGGTTTTTCCATTTCCTTAGTTCTGCCTTAATTACATTTTTCAAGCTTTTAAAGTTCTCATCGAAGAGGTCTTTCACTTCTTTGGTTAAGGTTATTCCTAGGTATTTTATGTTTTGGGGGGCTATTGCAAAAGGAGTTGCTTTCCTGATTTCAGCCTCGGTCTTCGGGTTGTTAGCATAGAGAAAGGCCGTTGATTTTTGAAGGTTTATTTTATATCCTGCAACTTTGCCAAAGTTTTGGATCAGCTCTAGTAGCTTGGGGGTAGAGTCTATGGGATTCTTTAGGTATAGGATCATGTCGTCTGCAGAGAGAAAGTTTAACATCATCTTTTCCTATTTGGATCCCCTTTATATTTTCTTCTTGCCTAATTGCTCTGGCTAGGAATTCTAGTACTATGTTGAAGAGCAGGGGAGAGAGTGGACATCCCTGCCTTGTTCCTGATTTTAAAGGGAATGGCTTTAGTTTTTCCCCATTTAGAGTTATGCTTGCTGTTGGTTTGTCATAAACTGCCTTGATTATATTCAGGAATGTTCCCTGGAATCCCAGTTTTTCCAGGGCTTTTAGCATAAATGGGTGCTGGATTTTATCGAATGCTTTTTCCGCATCCAGAGATAAAACCATGTGGTTCTTTACCTTGCTCCGGTTGATGTGGTGGATTACATTAATTGACTTGCGTATATTAAACCAACTTTGCATCCCTGGAATGAATCCAGTTTGATCGTGGTGTATGATTTTTTTGATAACCTGTTGAAGCCGATTGGCCAGAATTTTGTTGAGAATTTTTGCATCTATGTTCATCAGGGAAATCGGTCTGTAGTCCTCTTTCCGTGATGAGTCCCTGTCTGGTTTTGGGCTGAGGGTTATACTGGCTTCATGCAAAAAATCTTTGGAGTAGCATCCAGGCACTGAATTCAAGCCCTAGGACTGGCATAAGAGAGGAAGGAAAGAAGGGAAGGAGGGAGGGAGAAAAGAAGGAAGGAATGAAAGAAAGAAAAAAAGAATGAATGAATGAAAGGATGAATGAATGAAAGGATGAAAATGAAGGAAAGGAGGGAGGGAGGGTGGGAAGGAGGAAAGAAGGAGGGAAGGAACAAAGGAAAGAAGGAAAGAAGGAAGGAAGGAAGGGAGGGAGGGAGGGAGGGAGGAACAAAGAAAGAGAGATAAAGAAAGAGAAAGGAAAAGAAGCAAATGTGAGTGGTATAAATTTCTACAGTTAGCTCAGAGGCAGATATTGGCTAAATTTGGGAGTACTTTAGCCCTAAACTTCTTCCTCTTAGCCCCTTGCTGTTCTCTGAATTTCTTTCCCATTTGGAGCCATGGACATATGTGCTAGGCTGGGGCGTTGAGGTTCAGACAGACCAGCAGTTGGAGGCACCAGGAAGTCCACCCAACTTGGCTTAACTTCAAGGCTCAAGTTCTAATTTGGAACAAATGTTCCGGGTTAAGGGCCATGGCTGAGCAAACTCAGGAAAGACAAATTCCCCAATCTTCCAGTGAGAATTTTTCTTTCCTTTTGGTGTGGTGTAGAGAACTGCACACAGGCACTCTCTTTAAAGAAGAATGGTTTTATTTTGAAGCTGATTCTTGAAATGAAACCAAAAGGTTAGTGAAGCCATGCTGGGTGTTTTTAGCCTCCCTCTGCCAATTTAACGATTCCTAATAATAGTCCAAAGATCAAGGGGGCATTTTGAGCATCAGAAAGCCATCAGTCAACAGGGCAGGTTCAAAACAGAGCATGTGCTGTCTGTTGATCCCAGTGGCCTCATATATTTTACCTGAAGAAATACAAAGGAGTGGCCTATGCATTGAGGATATCCAGGAATGTTCTTGTAGGAGGTGAGCTCACGTTTTGGTGCTGGTCCTGGTGCTTGAACTCAGGACCTGGGCACTGTCCCTGAGTTTTTTAGTGTTGTATTTTCCTCTCAAGACTAATACTCTGACACTTGAATACACCTTTAATTCTAGTTGTTTAATGCTTAATTGTAGGTAAGAGGCTAATGGACATTTCTTCCTGGACTGATTTTGAATCATGATCCTCAGATTTCAGACTTCTGTAAAGCTGGGATTACAGACTGATCCACCAGTACCAGGCCTTAAAAATACTATTTACTTACTTAAAATATGATTTACTTATTAGTTGTACAAAGGTATTTCAATTCCAGAAGTCTGGTTTTGAGTACAGTGCATCTTGATCACTGTCACCCCCTTCTATTGTTCTCCTCCATCTGTCCCCATCCCACTCCTACCCTCAAGAGGTAATTCTTAATGAATGAGAGATCTACAGATGTGTGTAGAAATACAGGGAAGCCACAGGACAAAGGTCCAGAAGTCTAAATTTACACAGGACATCATGAGGATTCAAAGAAGATCTACCAGCAGAAATAACATTGAGAGGCATTTCAGATCCACACTATGGAAGGTCCATTGTCCTTAAAGGAGAAGCTGAGTTAGTTACATTTTATCCTACGGTGGTTAAAGAGTCACTGAAGTTGTATGAATGGGAGAATAGTCTGAGAAGAAAGGTGTTCTAGTAAGCTCATTATAGTTGGATATGTAAGATGGATCACCAAATGAGTAGTTGGGCACTGAAAGATCACAAGGAACACTGCGCTTAGAGTCAGGCTAACTACATTGCTTTCTAACTGTCTAACCTTGGTCAGACCAGTTCCTGCTGTAAGTATAAATTTATAAAATTATCTCTTTTCTTATAGGCAAATCTATCCTGGCCTCTACTTTAGGGAGGTTCTGGACATTACATACAAGGAGAGAGGTTCTGATGCTTTAAACATTATAAGACTGTAGAACAAACACGAGGGCTAATGAAGCAGTTGGGCAAGGTAATGGAAACATTGGGAGATTGGTGGCTCTGGGAATAGGTGTTTGGGAGGGAATGTTAATAAATGACAAATCTCCACTTGGGGATCACCTTCCCTCTGGAAAGATATTTTGATTTCTTCTTGGTATCACCCAGCATCACCTGGCACAGATTGGGAGCTAGCAGAAGATGAAAGGTGTGTAAAACTGGTAAACAAGAGTCAAAGATCAGAAATCCCTGTGGTCTCTAGCAACTTCCCTAAGAGAAGGTTAAAAAAATTAGTTGGCTCTCCAACTTTGAATTTAAAGTAAAAATAAATGGCTAGGCCACTGTTTTGCAGAGTTGCTGAATAATTGGAAGGGCAAGGAAGAGGTCAGTTAGCACAAGGTGATGGTTCAGTGGAAAGTTCCTGCCAGTAAAGTTGTATGGGAAAGTACAAGCAAGAGCCAGCAAAGTGGTTCTAAGGAGCTGACCAGTGGAAGACAACCTTGGTCTTTAGAGGAGAGGGGTTAACATAAACCAGCAGGATGGAAACTCCTGGACTGAGACTAGGTTAGGAGTGTTGGGAGAGAAATATCTGGGCTTGTAGCCAGCCCCAGGTTTCAAGTGAAAGCATTTCACAACCTCCTTTCTCCATGGGTTATGTCCTTGGGTTGAACGCCCTGGGAGGGCATCTTGAGGTAGTGGAAAGTGCATGGGATTTGTGACAGAGTATTGTGTTCCAGGCCTGGCTCTATCTGTGCCAGATGGTATGATCCTTCCTCTCTGGGTCATGGTTAGACTAGACTGGTTGATCCCTGGAGCTCCTCTTAGAGCTAGACTCCCTGAGGAGGGATGTGGGGCAGGCTCAGCCTGTCTTTTATATTGGAATGTAGAGAGAGCAGCTAATGTGAATGAACTGATCTATACTCTTGAGAGACTGAATTCTGAGACCAGGCTTCAGTTCCAGCTAAGAGGGTAATGTGGCAAATTTCACATAAGGTCATCTTGGGGCCAAGACAACTATGTGCCTATTGACCAAGGATTGGATCAGAAAGTTGGGACCTTTTCCCCAAGGTCATGTTCATTATGCTACAGAGCTCCATGTGATTAGAAGAATTACCCAATTAATATCATATCCACGGCATCTTCCTTTTGATTCCAGGACTATAAGCCACAAAGCATTTTCCCCTCATTCACATTTTCCTCCTACAGCTTTAGATAATAGGACCTTTCCCCCTCCCTCTCCCACAGATTGTTATAAAGAAACATACTTTCTCCCTTGGATTCATTTTCCTGCCATCTTTCCGGTGAACAAGAACACCACTGGCTCTGACTTTGGGAAAAATGGTTGGAGCACAAGGGCAGAGTTCATAAGGCTAACCAATTGGTCCCTTGTGTGGTCTAGGTGGGACTGTGTGCCCATATAGGATCCACAGTGAGCTTCTCCATCCTATTTCTGAAGAGGAATCTCATTCCCCATAGCAGCTCAGTAACACCACTGAATTTCTCTGAGCCTCCTTGCAGTGTTTAGAGGAACACTGAAATGCAACAAAACTTTCTTAGAGCACCTACTAAGCACCAGGACCCACTTTTAGATAAAGCAACTCCACAGGTTGACCTGTTACAGTCTTTACTTCCAAAGAACGAGACAAGATGACAAGATGAGTGAAAAAGTCATCACAATAGCCTGGAGACTATGAGGGTGATCCAAGTATGAGGAGACTTCAAAAGAGGAAGAAAAAGGACTTATCTAGTAGATCAGAGAGGGCTTTGTGAAAGAGATAACATGAGCTAGAGCAATCATCAACATCATTATTATTTTGATGATATTGATTACAGCTACATTTTATTGAACTCATACATGTTTGACACATTGTATGATGCCCTGTATGGTATTTTAATTTTTCTTTATGAACATTTTCCCCTCATAGATAGTGTCATTTGGTAGACTAAGTACATTGAGACCCTGAGAAGTTAAATAACTTTCCCAATACTGCCAGAAAGTAAATGAGTAGAATATGAATATATATATATATAGTCAGTTGTCAGGCCTGAACTCTGGGCCTGGGCCCCGTCCCTGAGTTCTTCAGCTTAAGGCTAGCGCTCTACCACTTTGAGCCACAGCAGCACTTCTGGCTCCCTAATGATTAATTGCAGATAAGAGTCTCATAGACTTTCCTGCCTGAGCTGGTTTTGAATCGCAATCCTCAGATCTCAGCCTCCTGAGTAGCTAGGATTAGATGCATGAACCACTAGTGCCCGGCTAGAGTCCATGATTTCTATGGAGGTATGAAGGTGAGATATTTTTAGGGTAAGGTAAATAATCACAGCATGATTTAAAACAAACAACAAACAAAAACTTTCCTGGCGCTTGAATTCAGTGTCTGGCTACTGTCCCTGAGCTTCTTTTGCTCAAGGCTAGCACTCTATCACTCGAGCCAGAGTTCTACTTCAAGTTCTTCTTGTAGTCTATTGGACATAGGAGTCTCCTGAACCTTTCTGCTCAGGCTGGCTTCAATTGTGATCCTCAGATTATAACCTCCTGAATAGTTAGGATTATAGGCATCAGTCACCCGCACTGGGTTACTGCACAAAATTGGTTTAGTGGGGAAGTCCACTGTCGGAGTTGAAACCAGTAGGTTTGAAGGCCAGCATGTTTGCAAGGAGGTTGGGAGTATTTAATCAGGGCAGAAATTTAGCAACGCTGGCTCTCAGACTAGTAATTAAGTGCTGCTACAAGAAAGATCTTAGGTAGAACTGAAGGTAAGGAGTGGTTGCAGGAGCTAGAGTCTAACCTAGGGGAGCAGTGATGAGGGTTTGAGGAAGGAGGGCCAGCAGGAAGGGGTCAGAGTAGTTGTCTGTGGCTGAGCATCAAAGGCATGACAAGCACAGAATAATGTATGTAAAGACCACCTTTGCCCTGGTGAGGCTGCACAGGTGTCCCTGGGAGCTTTCTAACTCTGTCTTCCTACATCTTCCATAAACAGTTCACCCTCTAAATCAGAATCCTTTGTATCTGTGCAATTTGCACCTTTTCTCAGTCATTCTTGTCTTCACACTCCCAAACCTGGGGGGGAGGGGAGGCGGTGCTGGTGGGGAGTGAAAGAGGGGTGGGATCCCAGAAAAAGCAGAGCCAAATGAATCATTGAGTTCTTTTAATGGAATCAAGGTCTGAAGGAGAATACCTGGGTGGAACCAAAGGAGAAGATGCTCTGAGTCATCTACCACCTTCAGGAGAGCCAACAGAAAGTAGATCAGAGATCAAGAAGAAAGCAAGAGGGAATGAGTGCTGGTGACTACCCACCTCACCAATGTCTGACAGAACTCTGAGGCTCTGTGGTACACTCTATATTTCCAAGATCCCAAGAAGCCCCACACAATGGCAGCAGCCACAGCAAAAAAATAACAGAGGAGTTTTTGATCACCAATTTAGCCACTGGTGATCATGTACTTCATTGGTATTGCCAAAGGATTACCTAGACATCAAAAGGCTGTCCAGAGTAATATTGCCAGGCCATCTCCTCCCCAAAAGAAAGGCCATCATCAGGATAATGAAAGGAAGGGGCTCTGAAGGCCAGAATTCAGGCTTTGGGTACATGGGGTGAGCAAGTAGCTGACACTCAGCTTCTGTCCTCTTAGTTCTACTGTTTGCTACCCATCACACATTTTAAACACTTTCCAATATATTCAATCATAACACCCTCCCTTTCTTTCTGTGCTGGTCCTGGGGACTTGAATTCAGGGCCTGGGCTCTGTCCCTGAGCTTTTCTGAAAAGGCTAAGGCTCCACACTTGAGCCACAGCTCCACTTACAGCTTTTTTTTTTTTTTTTGGTGTGGTGGGGGGAAGGTTAATTGGAGCTAAGAGTCTCCTGCCCAGGCTGGCTTTGAACTGATTCTCAGATCTCAGCCTCCTGTATAGCTAGAATAATAGGCATGAGTCACTGGTGCCCAGCACCCATCATTTCAGTTAAGTTCTACCTCTTAATCTTCTATCACCACCCAATAGCCCATCAAATTATGAATCCATATGTGGATTAATCTGTTTATAAGATGAAAGCCCTCATTGTCCAATCGCTTTCCCCAAAGCCAAAAGGCCCTCAATACAGAAGTCTTTTGAGGGAACATGTCAGATCTAAACTATAACATAACAGGGAAGGGGAGTACAGTAAAGGGCATTGAGTTTCAACCTAGAGTTTGAAGACTCAAATGGTCCACTGACTAGCTATATCATGTTGCCAAGTTATTCTGTCCTTCCACTAAATATAAATAAAAATAGATTTTTCCCTATCACCTCATGTGCCCTTTGGCAAATGTGGCATTGCCAGGGAGAAAGTATATTGTAAATGCTGAAACCTTTTCCAAGCATTAGGTGTTACTGTTGTTGTTTAAAATCATACACAGTGTTCAAACAAAATCCTCAAAAGGCCATGCACTGCATTGTCCAGTACACTCAGATTCCCCTGTCACCTCTGGGCTTCCTGGATCAGAAACCTGCCATTTGGGGAATCCAAGATGAATGTCCAGGGAGGGTTGGCTAAGCATGAGCCACATGGCATAGCTAAAAATATTCTTGACCTCAGTGGGAGCATCTCAGGCCCTAAGGGGAGTGGACCTGGAAGACAAAGGGTATATGAGGAAAATGACCTCTATGAGGTGGGGTTAAAGGAGGGCAGGGAGGGAGAGAGAGAGAGACAGAGAGACAGAGAGAGAGAGAAAGAGAGAGAGAGAGAGAGAGAGAGAGGCTGTTACAAGGCCTTTCTTTCAAATTGCCAATTACAACACACTGGCTTGAGAACTTATTCTCTGTCTTTTGTGTGGATTGCAGTGACAAAGCGAGGTGGGGGGTACGGGTGAAGGAGTAGACTGATCTGAAACTTTTATACTTTTCTATTGGAGTGAAGGCTATTGGCCTTAAAGCTCTTTCTCATGGTAGGTCTATTAGGAATTTCCCCAGCCTGCCTGTGGAGATGATAGATACCTCGAACCAGAAAGAGAGGTAATCTAGAATCTTGGTTTGGGCTTGATTATAGAGGCTTGACTTTCACCTGGAAAAGCAGAATCGAATACAAGAGCCTTGGCTTTATTATCCCCAGGGATGGAGAGTAGGGACACTCACTGTCTCCCTCTTAAAGACCTGTGGCTTTCAAGTTAGAATTCTTCAGGTTCTTGTTACTTAAGATCAGGTACATGAATGGTTGGAGTCTACATTAGCTAGAAAACTATTAGAAATGCAGGATTTCAGGTCCTATTCTAGGCCTCTAAACCAGAACCTGCATGTTACCAGACCCACTATGCATGCATTCCTGTGCACGTTTGAGAAGCAGTATTCCAGACCCTCTGAAATTCCTGGGGGCTCACCAATAAGTGGGCTCCAGTTATAAAACGGATTTCAATAAAAGATTACATTTGAGCTAGGTACCAGTTGCTCGTGCCAATAAACCTAACTTCTCAAGAGGTTGAGATCTGAGAATCTCAGGTTGAAGTCAGACCAGAAAGGAAAATCAGTGAGACGCTCTTATCTCCAATTTACCAGCAAAAAGCCAAAAGTGGAGTTGTGCTCAAAATGTAGACAGCCAGCTTGAGGAAAAATTTTAAAAAGGTAAGGAACAGGGCACAGGCTCTGATTCAAGCCAGGGTAAAGGGAGGAGTAGGAAGAAGAAAAAAAGATTATACTTGAAAAATGCTTTATTTGCATCTAGAGAAAAGGATTGAAAATATGACCTTTTCCTTTCCATTATCAAAGAGGAAATACATCCCTCCTTATTGAGCCAAGCTCCCCCACTCCCAAGCCCTACTTCACCCATAGCTCCTTGGATGTTAGAACCCTTAGAGCCTAGCACAAGTCTGTACCCAGGGGCTGCTCCATCAGTGAATGGCTATGTTAGGAACTTAGTAGGGCATTTGATTATTTCCCAAGCTGTGCCATTCCAGGCTCTCAAGGTCTAGCCCTGATAGGGCTGCCTGGTGAGATGCTGATGACAAAAAGAAAGCAGCCTGTCATGACTTGGGAGTTTAGGACTGAGCTCTGTTCCCTGAAAGGGGAGGGCAGAAGGGTGTGGAGCTTCCTCCTCTGTAGGTGGAATTATGCAGAGAGCTTAGTGTTTGTTGTATGAAGAACATCCTGGCAGGATCAGTAGGCATGCCAGGAGAAGAGATAAGCCTGCTTCCAGCTGGGATCTGGGCACAGCCCTGTGGCAGGCAGCAGGTTTTCAGGATTTCCAGAGGGAGTGCTTGGCGGCCGACAGCAATGTCTTTTCGGAGCCTCAGTTTGCTGTCATTATAAATAACTGTGATTTGCATTTCCTTTGGATTCTAACCTAGAGGAGCTCAAAGCATTGCTATGAAATCCCTCTGGCCTAACCTCTCATAAATTCCCTTATAGGCAATACTAATGGTTTTCTGTTTTACAGAAGGTGAATCTGAGATTCTTGGAAGTCATGCAAGGATACCACCTACATCTGGGATGAACCATGACTGGCAAACTTTGGGAAGAGTTCAGTACCTTAGTGCCATCTCAGATCTCCTGGAATGTGAATCACAGACTCTTTCTGGCCTGAACTCTAGCCTCTCCTCCTCTGCTCTCTGCTTAGACCATCTACCTGGCTTGGGTGCCCTGGCCACTCTGCTTCTTCTGTATTATGTCTTCTTCTCTGCTCTCCTACCTCTATACCCTTCTCCTAAATTCACATCTTTGCCACTTCCCTGCAATACTACTGTCATGCCTTGATTGGAGTTATCTGAGAATATGTTCTTCTGCCACCTGCTTAGCCTTCAAAACCTTGAAGGCAAGGTGTATGGCCTAGCCTCTCAGATCCCAGCAAAGTGCTATTCTCAGAAAATGCTTGCATAATAATGAATAAACCAGAACACCAAAACACACAAGACAGTGGATGAAGCAGAGAGAGTCTGTGTTTATAGACTCTCCAGGGTAAAGGGGTTATATCATTCAACAGCTCTGTGGAGGGTGGAGGGCCCATTCTAACAAGATTTGGAGTGGAAGCTGCAGTTTTTATGAAAACTCTTGCTGTGATTAGACAGGTCTTAAGAGATACAGTCTGGCACTGACTTGCATCTCAAGATACTTGAGTTCTCTGAGCTTTTGTTTTATGTTTTTAATGTAGAAAAATGATTACACTGAGATATTTTACCACCCAGTGGTTGTTACAAAGATGAAATAAGGTGAGGTCCATGTAAAATATTTATTGGAGGGTAGGCACCTACAAAGCCTTTGATGCTTGTTAGCTACTAGCTAGTAGGAGAGATTATCCTTTCTTCTGTCCTGAAGCCAAATGGTGTCTGAGGAGAGAAGAGAGAGGAAAGATAGAAAACCTCAAAGTTGGAACTGAGACTCTCTTTTTATAATATGAATGTTCAGGGAATCTTTATCCAGGCTTTTAAACGAAATGGGGTCTGATCCAGCCCTGAGCTATTATTTACCTGTAATTCAGGAGTCAAGTGAATCTAGGCCCTGGGCTATGGGCTGTACTCTGGAAACTTTGCTTTTGTAAAGCCAAGGGGATGCGGTGACAAGATGATTAAGTTAGGATCCTCAGGATCTGGGTTTATTTTCTGACTCACCTTGTGATCATGGCCATTCATTTCCCAATGGGAATTAGGCCATTGCTTCTGTCAAATGAGGAGACTGAACTAGAAGCTTTGTCAGGTGAATTCTATTGTAGAAATCCATTCTTTTGTCAAATCTCTTGTATGACTGCTTCAACCTCTCTTCTCTGGGCATCCACTTGTCTTTTGCTTCTCTCTAAGTCTACCTAGCCTATGAAAAGGGTCAGAGTTGAATGAGAACAGCTTTACATCTTCCAAGTATCTTCTTCATGCTGTGTAAACTGCCCAGTGAGGCAGAAAAGATGGAAGTTACCATCCTCATTTTATATCAGGCTAAAATCCAGAAAGGATGAGAGAACCATTGCTCACTACAGCCATGTGTTTCAGGATGGGTGGTAGTTAGAGCTGGGATAGCTCCCTGGACCCAAAGCAAAACTTTTCCTTATACATCTACCTCCCTTTCCCATCTTTCAGCCCATCTTCATCCTTCTTGCTTGGCCGCTGCATTTGAGTGGGATGTAGTAGAGTTGAATCCAGAATGAATCCACTAGATGAAGTCTGGTGAGCACTTTTTTACTCTTTCTTCCAATACTAGGGCTTGAACTCAGAGCCTGAGTGTAGTCCTTTGGTTATTTCACTCAAGGCTCTACCACTTGAGCCACAGCTTCACTTCCAGCTTTCTTGGTGGTCAATTGGAGATGAGTCTCATGGACTTTCCTGCCCAAGCTGGCTTCTAACTAGCATCCTTAGATATCAGCCTCTGGAATAGCTAGTATAACAGAGCACGAGCCACTGATGCCTGACTTCAGGTTATATCAAGAAAGACTTAGAGCTATTGTTCTCCAGAGTGCAGGCACAAGGTACTGACAACAGAGACAGCAGGCCAGGAGCAGCCTAGGCCAAGTGTGACAGTGAGACTTGTGAGCTGCATGGTTGACCTGCTCTGAAGGGTTGAAGACGAGTAATTGAGCAGAAAGCCATGCACCTGGAAGATAAAAAGATAAGTTTCCAAAGCGTGGGGGTAGGGAAAGGCAGTGTGATGCCTGCAATAAAAACACACAATGAGCTACTGACAATTAGTCAAGGAGATTTGGGAGAATTTAGGCATATCTATTGAAACACTTCTCAGACCCATTCCTTCCTTCCTTCAGTTTCACTGCCACCACCCTGTTGAGCTTCTCACCCAGGAAGTTGCAAAAGCCTCCCAACTGGTCTCTCCATGCGGTCTCCTCCTGGCTCCATTCCACCTCCACCTTGATTTCAACCTTCCTGTTTCCTTTTATGCTCCCAGTCTGAGCGTGCAGTGCTGCAGCCTAGGTAGCTACTCACTCTTCCTGGTCCTGTACTTTTCCATTTCCAGCCTTTGCCTGTGTGTTGTCTTGAAGCTCAACTCTTCTAGCTTAGCAAGTATAAAACAGCTTCATCATTTCAGGTTCCTTTCAAAGGCACTGGTGACATTTTCTCTAACCCTATCTAGGACTTGACCCCTCATCCTCTGAGTTTATATAACATGATTGTTTCGTCTCCTGTTTTAGGCCTTTTATTGTCATTTATCTGGTATCATAATGACTCTGTGTGTCTGCTAGACCCAGAGATCACTTTGCAGTTAGGAAATGAGATCACAATCATGTTTGTATTCCTCAGTGCTTTGGCTGCTCCTTAACTATTTGATGAATTAATAAAGACATAAATGAAGGAGGAGACAGAAGAATTCTAGCATTTAAGAATCAAATAAGGTCAACCGTATAAACCAAATTAAACTGATCGAGGCACCTGTGGAGGAAAATGCAAATGAATATGTTCACAGAATGGTAGATCTGAAAGAAAAAAGCCCAACAAGCAAGACAACCCAAGGGACCAAGAAAATAGGTACAAGGGAGATAGCAGTGTTTGTTTTGTGCTTGGTAACAGGAGAAGTCAACAGAAGCTGGAAGAAGCTTTTTAGGGTGGGACGAGAATGAATCATAAAGCATCCATTTAACCCTTAAATAGCCCTTTATATCTTCTTCAAGGTAGAAGCCAAAGGAGAAAAAAGTGTCTGTCACATGAGTGGGCCTCAGGAATTTTTAAAATTCCTCCACATTTAGTGTTTGTTTTGAGCTAGCCAGGGAAGAATATCAACTGAGCCATACATAACCATTGCCCAAAAGTTTACAGTCTATTTGGGCAAAGATGGCACCATTTCCAAACATGAGGTATATACAGATAGCCACAGGAATTACACATAAGGACAGGAGAAGCAAGGGCAAATGAGGGAAAACTTTATGGAGAATACGTTTCAGAAGCAGCAGATCCAAAAATTGATCTGACTCCTAACACCGTCAGAGACACAGGATACTTAAGATACTTAAGTTGGCTGAGGAGGGCAAACCTGACTGCAGCAAGGGGTATGTGGGCAGCAATGCAAAAGCAAGGCACTGACTAAGTAGTGTTTAAATAGTAGAGCAACTGGGAGGCCCACAGTGTGTGTGTGTGTGTGTGTGTGTGTGTGTGTGTGTGTGTGTGTGCGCGCGACTAGATTCCGGTCTTGGTTACTTGTCATTCCTTGGATTAGGGGAAACTAACACTAACAAGAACATGAGGAAGAACTATGATTATTCCTAGATTCATTTGGAACATGCTCGTGGCCCTGCAACTGCTTGGAGATAGAGGCTCTGTAGCACACCCTGGGCCACCAAACATACACTACTAGGGCTGGGTGCAAGAGAAGAGTATGAATGAAAGAGAACGTCAGCAAATCTCAGAAAAACAGAACTCTCCAAGCTTGTCTTAGGTATAATTTCATATTTTAATGAAGAACATGGAACAAGAAGTACAAAGTTATGAAATATCCACTTTGGCAAATAACACTGAACATTCTTAATTTTCATAGTGTCCCATTTTCAGGGACAATTTCAGAGTTTTATTTGGCCCCTTTACTCCTCTCTCTCTCTCTCTCTCTCTCTCTCTCTCTCTCTCTCTCTCTCTCTCTCTCTCTCTTTCTGAAGTATATGCCATCTGGTCTGGTTGGATTATTTAGTTTGTCCATTGTATAGTTGAGGGTGCATGCACATTCTCTGTTCAGAGAGGAGCATGGTCCTGAGGTTGTTTACATGAACACCTTTATTTTCCATACTATCATATGCAAGTGAAGAAAAGCTTGTCATGTTTTACTTAATGTAACTGAGTAGACGTATTTTTGGGCTTGAGGCTAGTATGTTTTGTCTCCTTGCAAAACTGGGGTGGACGAGAAGGACAGAAAAATTGGCATCACAACCTTGATAAAATCAACTTCTGTCTTTCACTCCACTCATGTTCCAAACTTCCATTTTCTGGACTATAGAAAGTTGTAGAAAACATGATTTCATTAAAAAAAAACTTTCACAATTCCCATGTGATTGGCAAGTTGTTTTTGTTGCCCTTTGTTTGTTTAACTTTGAGTGGAATACTTTAAAATCTCTTTAATGTCACTTTAGTGGGCAGGGAGTTGACAGTGACTAATTCTTTTGGAAGGTTTTGAATGGTTAAAAAAAACACACCAAAACAACGAATGTTAAAAAAAAATTATGTTTGTTCCACAAAGTTTACTTTATACTTTTCAAAGGATTAAGCTTGATTTTATTTTAGGTTTTTAAGGTAACTAAGCCAAGAGACTCTAATCTTTGTGGGAAATGCATCTTGACATCAGAAAATCTGGGCTCAAATGCTGGTTCTCTCTCTGTCTCTCTCTCAACTTTCTCTCAATTTATCATTCTGAGCCTCAATTTTCTCGCCTTTAAAATGAGCTTATAAATAATATAAAATACAATCCTGAACAAGACAGCTAAAATCTGCAGCCATTCTGAGCTTATAATTATATCTAACAGAGGTAATATGTATTGAAGAGTTTAGCACAGTGCCTGGCATGTAGTAGCCACTTAATGTATTACAAAAATAGGATTCTCACAATATGGACACCTGAGGCTCGAGTCTCACTTGTGGCATTAGCCAGATGGAGGCCCTAGAAATTCTTAGATACTGAAGTACTTTCCTGTGCTGCCCCTTGTCTAGATGGCCTTCTTCCACCCACATCATTGGGGTCCCTCCCATGGTTCACCAGTCTTACAGGACTTCCACAGACAGGAAACATCCTTGCATCTGTAGAGGCAAAATCAAGGTAACTGGCCAAAAAAGATGTCTATGCAGTGGTCTTTGTCCCATTGACCACTTTCAAGATCTAAATCTCTAACTGTTCTCTTTGTTGATTGATTTCTACTTATTTACCTTTCCCTAGTTATGAGTGAGCAAGTTAGCTAAAACAAATGAAAATCTGATGAAATGTGCCCTATTTCTAGATGGGTCTGCTTTCCTAGGAAGTGGAGGAGGGCGAGTGGGTGACGAGTCATCATGGACAAGGAAATTTCCTTTCTCGAAGGACTGAAACTTGCTTCTTTCCACTGATTGTATACTGAGGGTTGTATTGGAAGAAGTGGGTTTGAGTTTCAGATCTACACTTGCTTGAGAATCACAGAATTGGGATCCAGAAATAAGAGGTCCCTGCCCTGTGAGATTCATCTGGTAATTATGGGAGATGCAGTGGCGTGAACTGGAAAGTTACAGAACTCATTGACTTCCTAGGTCTCCTGACCTGAAGTCCAATACTCGTTCTTTTAGCCTTTCAAAGCTAGAGAGACCACATAATAAATCGCCTTCTTATAGAACCTTGAAAGTCCCACTAAACAACCACTTGGTCTTTTTTTGTTTCTGTTCATAGCATTGCCTACTGTAAATAAGGACAAGAGCCGAAATTAAATATCTGAAGGGTTATAAAAATGACTTCAAATTTGTTGAATGGAAATTCAAGTACAGACAGACATTGAAGCAAAATGGATATACTACATTTCATAACGAAGGTAGGTTTCGTTCAAACCAATGCTTTGCCTTGGAAGAGAGAAGAGAAGAAGCTTATCAGCTAATAGGTTAGGGTATGTGAAATTTAAAGTGTCACACAATAATAGACCACATGAAATTAATAGACCCTAGTATTTAAATAATCCCTTCTTAAACTCATACATGCATCTGTGCTGCCCGCCAGTTACTTGTGTTCACTGAATTTGCCATCTACTATGCAAAGTAGTACTTCCTTTTATTTACTCTAAAATTAACTCTTGCAAACTTTGGGGTAAGAGAGGCTTGGAGAGTTCTGTTTTTCTGAGATTTGCTGATTAAGTGCCTAGCACCATCTACCAAACACTATCATATCTCTTATCAGCTTGCTATTTCTTTGGTTGCAGAAATCAAAGATTCTAAAAGAATCCAACCATTTTTGTTAAATCAGTATTTACGTCAATAAGATTCCACCATATCAGTCATTTCAGTTGTTCTCTTTCCTTCTCCACCTCTCCAGCTCCACCAAATTTTTCTTGATGTTCTATGAATAAACTGTCACATTTTTCCTAACACACTGCTTTCTGGTGCACAGGAGAATACATTTTTTTCTATCTGACTTCTATATATTTTTAAGGAAACCCAGCATTCCCTTAAGTATTGTGGCTTAAGCAGCCACTGGAGTTCAGATTTATGGATTTATGGAAGTAGGGCTCAGTATTTCTTTTGTTGCCATTAGTGGAGTGACTGCACAAGTCACTAATTTAATTTTCCCTTATACGAAAGGATAATCAATACTTTGAAAAAAAATCTAAGTGACAAAAAGAATAGTCCATGTAAGTGGATTATATAATACCTAATACTATTGCTGTACTTAATATGTATTAATGGAAGGGAAATGAAATAAACTTAAACGCATTTCATAAAATGGGGATACTCTAGAGTCTATGAATAATATCTTGCCTAAGAGAATTGTTTTATACTTGTCTGAGCAAGACTCACTTTTCTCCTGCTTCTTGTGAAATCTTGGTGTCCCTGAGGTTTAAAGTCAAATGACTCTAATTTGAACTCCATTTCTAGGATTTATTGCCTCTGTAATCTTGGTTCATTAACATCTCTAAGCCCATTTTATCAACTGTAGCTTTGAGATAACAAAAATACTTGACATGCAACACAGGATATGAACCTAAATTGACTCCAGGTATGAACATAAATTGATTCAGAATTCAAGTCTTAGCTCCATCAATTGTTTTAGCTTTGTGACACAGATAAATTGCCAAACTTTTCTAACATTCAGAAAACAAAGGGAAAAATGCTATTCCTCATACAAGGTCCTTGTTATAACTAACAGAATACCTTTGTATATCATCTCATATAGCCCTTGGTCATTCACAGAGGGTTATCAAAACAATTAATTTTGTTCCTCTTCATATCATGGATTTATCCAGATGCTCCATAATTTCTAAAGGGATGTGTAGCTATTAGGAATTATTATCTATCCACATTGTATGGTGGGCAGGGAAGATTTGCTGTGAGCTTTGGAAAAAATACTGCTCCTTGGAGCTTGGGTTTTTTGTGTTGTTTTTTTTAAGTGGGGATGGGTACTTTCACAGGGTGCCTGGTGCATTCTTAATTATCATAATGCCTCATTTTCAGGCTGTATTAATGATTTCTCTGTTAATGTAATCTGAAAATAGGCAAGCCATTAATGTAACCTAAAAATGGGACACTATGAAAATTAAGAATGCTCAATGTTATTTGAAAAAGTGGATATTTCATAACTTTGTACTTCTTGTTCCATGTTCTTCATTAAAATGTGAAATTATACCTAAGTCAAGGTTTTATAAACCCTGTATAATTATATAATTTTATAAACCCTGATTTATGAAGAGCTTTATGTTAATAGGAGGGTGCCACACATGTTACCATATTCTATGATCCTTTTCAAAGATGACATAATGCCTGGCCATCTTTATCCATGCTACATTTTAATGTGAAAATTCAGTCTCAGATACCTTGACTCTCTGAACACTGATATTTATGAGTCTTATTGGTCTTTTACTCAGACCTTCCCAGATCCTAGTTTTTTAAAGAACATTGGCTTGTTAAAAAAAACTTTCTCTGTTTGTCTCATAATATTTGTTACATTTCATGATAACCTCTGTATTATGTATTCCAGGTATGGACATAAAATTTAATAGGTTATCATTTCTAGCTACCCCTTTATATGGTATAATTCCTTTGGCAGTGATTCTGTGATCACATATAATGATAGATTATGCATCTGGACAATGGCTGTGGAATTTTACTTTTGACTTATTCCAGAATTCTGAAGTATATGCCATCTGGTCTGGTTGGATTATTTAGTTTGTCCATTGTATAGTTGAGGGAGAGTGCACAGCCCAGGGTCCCAACTTGCCAGGCAAATAATTTGAACAATTGCCCCAACAATCTGCCTAATGAATTCAAGAAAGTTTACACCTTTTTGACTCATGGAGTCTTGTGCTTGAGACTTGAAGGGATTAGGTGAAATCATCTCTGATGTCTCTTCCAATTGTATTATTTTGTGATCCTAAAATTTTGTCATTCATAGTTTTTCCTGACCATTTCCTTGATGTACAAGGCCAGAAGTAGCTGAAATAATAACTTATTTCCCCATCCTTATTAGCATGTAGAAGCTCTCCTTCAAGGAAACAATGGGAAAAGGATCCCTTACTGTGCACGAGACTGTGGAATTCATAAAAAATTATAGCGACTAACATCAGATAAGTGCTCAAAGAAAACAACAGAAAATCATTTGCATAGATTTTATGTTGGTCAAATAACTTAAAAGATAGCCATTAGTGAAATTTAGAGGAAATCACTTATTTCATACTCTGACATTGACATTGAAATTACAATGGTATTCATCTAGAGTACAATATATGCACTACACACACATACACACATACATCCTAGCTTGATGGCATTCTATGCCAGGGGCCTGAGCATATCTAATTATTTCTTTGGGCATTTATTTTCTCCAATTATTAACAAGTCTCTGGTGCTAAGGTATGGATTTTCAAAATGCGAAGAACATGAGAATTATCTGGAGATCTTGCTAAAATGTGGACTCCTGAGTCAAGGTTTGGAGTGGGACTTCAGATTCTGCAGGTATAACAAGCTTCTTGCTGGTGCTTCTTTCATTAAGAAGCAAAAGGTGGATTTTTTTTTAAGGTCCATTTTGAGCTGTGGACATCCAACGTCAGGTAGGAAGCAGATAGGAAGGCATCTGTTGATAGTGAATTATCATGTTAAAAATCTGCCTGCTTTAGAGACATAAGAACAGAGTTGCTGGACCTGAACATCAGCAAGAGGGGAAGCTAGACACCAAGGGGGCATCCTCTGTAAGCACCACACAATTTGAAAAGGCATTAATATTTGAAAAGAAAGAGGTGCAGTGAGATGGAAAATGTGCATGAGGCAGGTAGAAAAGCCAAGGATCCAGCATCTATAGAAACCACAAGTGATGGAATTGAAAGTGGCCATCGAAAGGCAACAAAGAGTTTGATGGGAATTCTTCAAAGAGGTGTGATTGGTGCTACAGCCACATCTTGCAGCTATGTTCCCATGTTTCTTCACAGTATGCCTGCAAAGCAATGGAAAGTAGTAGTGCTCTCTTCACCTCAACGGGGAGCTAGGTAGGGAGAAAAGGGACCAAAGTGAAAATAAAACAATAACAACAAAATACTACTCAGAGAAAGGGCTGCAGGGCCTTGGTGAGTCCTGGATCTGACACTTCAGTGAAGGAGCTGAAGCCTGAGTGTTGGTGCTTGTGATTCTGATTAATCTGTTGAGGCTCTCTCCCTACCAGTGTCCTCCTGAGAGGTGTAGGGGAAGGAAAGTGTCTCAGCACAACCTCAGTTTCACTTCCTGCCTCAAACCCAGAGAGTCATTATATAAATATCCACCTCAGCAGCTGTTACTCTCACCCTTCTTCTCACTATTACTCCCAAAGCCCAGCTCACAGGTGGGTGCCTGCAGCCTCTCACTTTCCCCTGGTCCCACAGTACTTGCACCAGCCCACCAGGTGGGTGCTTGGAGCAGAAATGAATCACAACCTCTCTCTGGCCCTCCAGCCAGCCATGTCCAGAAGCTTTCGCCTCACTGAGCAAGAGAGGATGTCCTGACTGGTGGTCCACATTAATCAAATTAAATCTTGTCCATAGACATGACAGGCACTAAACCCATCTGTGGAGGCCACAGAATGCACTGTCAGCACTCAGGCTGACAGAGGTGTGGCAGGGCAGAACTTGGCATGATCACCTATGTGTATCTTCTAGTCTATGGAATGAGCTCAAGTCACCAAAACATCCCAACATGTTCTAAGTCAGGAAGGCATGGCACAGAAGTAGTCTTAACTAGCAAGCCAAACATTTGTTCCAGTCTCTACATGATAGCCTCCACACCACAATGAGTGAATAAACCCTCAGAAACTTCCCTGTGAATGTTGGTTCAATTGTTTACCTATATTATTTCAGTAAACAAAAACTCTACACTATTTAGGAAACAATGGCATCAACAATGGTTCTTTCCCAGGCTTATAAGAAGTATATGAGATATATGATGATTCTTTCTCTACCTACTGAGCACAGTGCTTGTCAGGTGTGTGTGTGTGTGTGTGTGTGTGTGTAAGAGAGGTTAGCATAAACTAAGCTGATACTATATTCTAAACTATTATAATGACTCATATCTTAATACTACAACCATGGCCAGTTTAGAAACAGAAAAGCTCAGGCAGAGAACAGTAAAATGGGTTCACTGTGCCCCTGAAACACACTGTGGAATGTAGTTTTGAGGAATCTCCATAGAACTAATGCTGGGAGACTATTAGGCTCAGTCTCTCATTTGATCTATTTATGGTCTGATTAGATGTTTGTGATCTATTATAAAGTGACAAAAACAGATTATCAAGCAGAATGTTTAGAATAAATCCATTAACATTATATATGAGCTTTTTAAAAAAAAGGAGACAGGAGACAGAAGGAGGAATCCACAAAAATGTGAAGGACAGGCAGTTTCTGGATGGTGATGTATTGTGTGTTCTTCACTTTCCCTTTTCCCAAAGCATAGAAAAGGCCACCTGTAGGGGGGCATGAGGGACAAGGCAACAAACAGTACAAGAAATGTATCCAATGCCCAACGTATGACACTGTAACCTCTCTGTACGTCAGTTTGATAATAAAAATTTGAGAAAAAAAAAAAAAAAGAAAAGGCCACCTGTAGAGGTTGGACCCTAATGGGTCCAAACAAGAGTTTCCTATAGAGTTATTTATTTATTTATTTATTTTATTTCTTCCTGGGAGTGACTGATTGATTTCTGTTTTCCAGGGTTTTTTTTTTTTTCTTTTTTCCCAGCCCTGTGGCTTAGACTCAGGGCCTGAGCACTGTCCCTGGCTTCATTTTGCTCAAGGCACTTTACCACTTGAGCCAGAGTGCTACTTCTGGCTTTTTCTGTTTATGTGGTACAGAGGAATAGAACTCAGGGCTTCATGCACACAAGGCAAGCACTCTTACAGCTAAGCCATATTCTCAGCCCTGTTTTAATCCATCTACCCTGTCCTCACCCTTTACTTAGTCATAAAATGTTATTGGATTTACTATGTAGTATAGAGAAAGCAATGGATTAGGAATTTGAAGACGAAGGTTGAAGTTCTGCTACCATTTTTCTGAGGTCATAAGCTGTTTGCAACATGTGACTCTCCATAAAAAGTAGAGCTCACACAAACCTAATGCTCCCTAAGAACTCGATAATACCAGCTAGAGAAGAGATTTCAGTAAGTACAAGACACAAGCTAGCAGTGTAGGAGAGAAAGGTATCTTAACACAGAAAGCACACGTGAGAAGCTCCCATTTGATTAGACTGCTGTCTTGATGCTAAGTCCAGCAGTATGGGCTTCTGAAAGAATCCCTTAACTGGAATCCAGGAAGCCTGGGTTCAGACTGGCCTTAGCTACAGGCTATGTGACTATGAGAACTCATTTTCTTTCTCTCTCAGTTTACTATTTGTGCTGTGAAGGGTTTAGTAAGCTGAGAGAATACCTTGGGTATTCTATGAAATTAATTAAAATGAGAAAAAAAAGAAACACATGAAGATACTCACCAGAATTCAACTTGTATCATGTGCTGCCTCTTTTTTGTACAACAAAGGCACAGGAATACTTCACACAGCTCCAGAACCTTAAGAGTCAGTTGTTGGGTCTATTAATACTGGTCTTCTGGATGCTCTGTATCGCCACTTAGCTTCTATCCCCTCAGGAGAGAGAAAAGGAAGAGGTTCTATAAGACAACTGGAAATCCATGTGTCTCATGAATAAACAAGATGGCCATGGAATATTTGTAATGCCTTTGGTCCTGCTTTTTAGTTGTTTTTCAAGCCTTACTGTGAGTAAAGTACTTTCTTCAGCCTTACTGCAAAGTCTTACTATGAGTATGAAGTAGAGGTAGAAAATGTGGTGAACAATGGTGAAACCAAGCACTGTAATCTAGAATTCAAACTCAGGCCCAGCTCTGCTCATGACTAGCCGGGTGACATACATTCACCCAGTCATTTCAATGTGTGTTAGGCTCTAAGTTAGACATTCAAGATGATGAGGAGGGTGTAGAAAACAATGTTCTTCTAGAAAGCAAGCATCTTATCCTTACTCAGTACCTGGATACAATCCTACCCTAAGAAACACATAAGCTAGTGGGGACTTTGGGTAAGTCACTTCTTTTCTTTAATGATCTCCAAAATCAACTAGTGTAGGTATTCTCTTCTGCTGTTACCTGGTGTCTTGCAGTGAGAAAGTCTGCAGATGGAACAAGTAGCAGACTGAAATGAACTCACAAAGCCTCCAGAGCATGTATGGACCAGTTAAAGTCCCCTCACTGAGATAGTTGTGAAGAACACCAAGTCCAGAAATGCAATTAGTTAGTGAGCTAGGCGCATCAGGATCAAGAGAATGACCATTGAGTCTGGATGGATCTTTTCGGAGACGATGAGGCTTACCCAGAGACCTTTGGTACCATGCTCCAGTTGTCCCAGTTGTCAGCTAGGAATGACATAAGGCAGTTGATCACACTGTGGAAGAAACAAAAACAAAAACAGAATCTCTGGGCTCCTGTCACCAGCCCTCTCCTCACAATTCATCTATGCCACCAAAACCTCTCAGGAAACAGCAAAAATCTATCTTGTTATCACTGTGATGATTAAATGTGAAAATTCATGAGAAGTCTTTGTGAACTCTAAAATGCTTCATATGTAAAACATAGAACCAGTGTTCATAGAAGAGGAAGAATTGGATGGATACCTTAAGAAATGAACAGGCACCTCTGAATTGAATGGTATACCCAAAAGCTAGAACTAGCATAAAAGTCTACTCATGTAAGCCTCATAATATATCTACAGGTTAAGAAACTGAAATTTTTTTTTTTTTTGGTCAGTCCGGGGCCTTGGACTCAGGGCCTGAGCACTGTCCCTGGCTTCTTTTTGCTCAAGGCTAGCTCTCTGCCACTTGAGCCACAGCGCCACTTCCGGCCATTTTCTATATATGTGGTGCTGGGGAATCGAACTCAGGGCTTCATATATACGAACGAGGCAAGCACTCTTGCCACTAGGCCATATCCCCAGCCCCAAGAAACTGAATTTTAAGGATATATAAGTAGCTTAATCAAAGTTACTCCTTCAATAAGTGGAAAGTAAGACTAGTTCTTATGCTATTAAACAATATGCTTTTGTTTCTTTGGAAGGAAAAATATGATTTATAAATCTACTTAATTCTAGACAGTAAACATGGCCTGCATGCTGGTCTAGGCAGAGGTATATTATGAAGAAGACACAGTCAACTATTTTGAAGAGCATGTGAAAATACTCCAAAGAATAAGAAAATAGAGAGTAGAAATATGATAGACACTGGAACAATGTGGAGAAGACTGTGGTGTCTTCTACAGCCTCTGCATTGAACAGACTAGAAATTCAAAGAGGAGATGAGGGGAAATAAAGAGTAGTGCAAGGTGAAGCTCCAAAGGCAATTGGTTGCAGCCTGATGGTGAAGGATTTTGAATGGCAGGCTCAAGAGACAGTGTGTTAGCTTGAAATTTGTAGAGAATAATGAAAGTCCTTGGAGTGGATAGTGTTATCTAAATGGAATTTTAAGAGTTAAAAGAAGGGGCTGGGAATATGGCCTAGTGGCAAGAGCGCTTGCCTGCTACACATGAAGCTCTCGGTTTGATTCCCCAGCACCACATATATGGAAAACGGCCAGAAGGGGTTCTGTGGCTCAGGTGGCAGAGTGCTAGCCTTGAGCGGGAAGAAGCCAGGGACAGTGCTCAGGCCCTGAGTCCAAGGCCCAGGACTGGCCAAAAAAAAAAAAAAAAGAGTTAAAAGAAGGCTATTTACTTCAAACCAACACTATTATAATCTATAATCTGAAAATTCATAAAAGTTAAGGGTAACCTAGTGTTGGAAGCTTATACCTATAATCCTAGTTACTCAGAAGGCTGAGATCGAAGGGTCTTAATTTGAAGCCAGTCTGAACAGAAAAGCCCATGAGACTCTTTTCTCCAATTAACCAGAAAAAAGCTGAAAATGAAGGTATGGCTTATGTTGTAGAGCGCAATCCAGAGTGGAAAAATCACCAAGTGATAGCAAGAGGCCCTGAGTTCAAGCACCAGTACTGGTTCCCTCCAAACTAGATGAAGATAATCACAATTAATTTTTTAGATTGAACTCTTCATTTAAGAGAAAGGAAAATGAAATATCAGAGATTTGGCACATGATTAATACTCAAATGAGGAAGAAAGAGAGATAGTCACAGAAAATGGGGTTGAAGGGAATCTCAGATTGACCATGCCCTGGCCCAAGCTTGACCCCTCTGTATCAATGTTGAGGCTGTGATCTTTGTTCTGGCTTCTCAACCTATCCTTTGAGAGCTTCTATTATTAGAGTGAGTATTATTTCTTCTGTTCTTACTCTCTTAAGTAGCTACAAGGGATCTGCCTTTGTTTTACCCAAATGTAAGCATGTGTTTATCTCAGAATTACCCTATTGGCAGCCTATAGAGGTCCTAAGCCTTCTTTCTCTAGCTGTCAGTCAAGGAACTCTGTAGGAATCAGAAAAAAACTGTGTTATGGAGACTCAGGAATAGAAAGGAGGGAAGGGGCAGACTAAGGTAGATTAGGAAAAGGAAGAGCAGACAGGTGGGTGGCACCTGATGTTTAGATGTGGAAGATAAAAGGGAGTTGCTATATATGCAGTCTCACCAGCTGAGCCCAAGAGCTTCAATCGTGCCTTTGTTAACCAAAAAATAAGAGAAGTAAGTTAGGTGTGGTGGTTTACATCTATAATCCTAGCACTTGAGAGGTGGAGGCAAGAGGATAACAAGTTTGAGGTCAGCCTGGGCTACGTAGCAAGATGTATCTTGAAACAAACAGATGAACAAATGAACAGAGAAAGTAACCTAAATCAACTCCAATTCCTGTTAGCGTCTTTAATTTTCATAAATTAATAACTAAGAGGCCTCACAAATTATTCCTGCAACCAATATATTCTTGGTACTGGACAATGAGATTCATAAATTGATTTGACACAGCTCCCATTTGAGGAGTTCCCATACTAATGGAGCAGAAAAGAGTAATACATATGTGTATGTATATATATATATATGTACATATATAACGCCTTTTATATACATACTATATTACTTGTCATATGTATATGTAGTCATACACATGAATATGTGCATTGGTACATACATATTAATTAACACATGCATCACATATGTTTACACCTATATGTTTGTGTGTGTGTATGCAATCTAAGCTCAAAGTTTTGTTTACAACTCTGTGTCCAAGTACCAAGAATGAGAAGTGGAATATTGCTACTAAATATCCAGTGAAATGATAAATGAGTAAATGAACAAGTAAGTCGCTAATCATATCAGATGTAAAACCAGAAGCATGTTTTTCTCATGATAGACATTTTGTAACCTTTTCTGTGTTGGTTTGTCCTAACAGGTAGATATGAAAAAACTAAAGATATGCCAACGTTGCCCACTGCAGCGCTGGCTTGAGATTCTCTCCTCCCATTAGCAGAAATCTGAATTGTGAGGGCAATGACCCTATCATGAACACTTCCTAGCTGTCCAGTGAACTTGGTTAGTTTTACTTCTCTTTGAACTTAAGTATTTTGTCTGCTAAAAAATGGACTATTACATCTGGTTTCTGTAGTTATCAAATAATTTAATTCTGGGGAAGACCTTGGCTTTTGTTGAGAAAGGATCCAAATTGAAATGCCCTTTCTTTTTCCTGACCTTATCTATCTATCTAACTATCTATCTATCTATCTATCTATCTATCTATCTATCTATCTATCTATTGAGCATTTAAAGTATTAGCCATAGGAAGTAGCTAACCATAAGAGGGTGTCTAAACCATGAACTTTTGGCTTAAAAGTAAGAGTTCAATGCTGGTGTTGCAAAGTAAGCCATGGTGGTTGCTGCAGATTACATAGGACCGGAAACCCCAAATTGGGTTCGCATGTATCTGGCCAAGGGCTCTTCCTCAGCTCCACCTCCAGATGTTCCACTGGGGGCTTGAGGTAAAGAGGAGGAGTTCACAGAGTTTGTCTCTCTGATAGGGGCAAGTGCGTGCACCCACATGCACTCCCACAAATGAGTTGTCCCCCCGCCAGCTGCTGTAAATGTAGGCTGCCTGGTGCAGGGTGCATTAGCCAAAGGGAAAAAGCCCTGCAAACACAAGATAAGGGTTTCTCCTTCTTCTCTCTGAGGAGGTTTGGGAGGCCATTTATTTTTCAGAATTCTGCCAAATTTTGCTCCTACATCAATAATGTTTCAGTGATTTTTACATACTTGACTGCTTGTTTCTTAATAAGCAGGCTTTGCATTGATGGCACATGTGCAAGATCTGACCTTTTCACAGGAAAAAAAAATTTATAACCAAAGCCTATATATAGAAACTTCAGACTGGAGCTGATAAAGATGTAGGTCATATGACTTTTTTTGTGTGCGTATGAAGCATAATTCTAGAGATACTCAGTAGACAAATTAAAACACATAAAATATTGCCACAGCCTGAACCTTCCTAGTATTTATCAAAGACTTTCAATAATGACTTTGCTTTCAACTGGGAGTTTTCATGCCATCTTCTATCCTTGAACACAGATTTGTCCCCAACACCACTCCCCACCCTTGGAGAATTTTATTTTGCTTAAATTTTACTCTTGCTTTCTAGTTATTCCTGCTACAATAAAGAATAGTCACCATAAAAATTTATTCAATAGTTAAATATTTAAAATTATACAGTAGGTAATCAAAAATTGCAATTTGTGTTATTTATCAGAGTGAAATATTTCCCCAGGAGCATTAGTAACTAACTAAACATAAACCACATTCCTTCCCATTCAAGGATAACCTGAAATTTGCCACCTTCCCAAAAATCTCCTCAGAACTTTCTTTGTGTGTTGTTCTACCAAATCTCATGTCATCAATGCCTATATGTTCCCTGGTCTTTGTTTGCTTTACTTTTTTTTCTTAGAATACCTTTTTTCTGGACTTACTTGCATATCCATGTCTACTCAGAAATACTCAGTCAAATGCAACCATCTCTCCTAATCCTTTTCTCTCATTTTTCTATTCTCTCCAAGATCTTTGTCTCTAATGAGTTAATCATAATTTGCTCTAGATTATATTTCTAATGTCCACATCTCATATTCTACTGTGATAGACCAGGAATTCCTTGAGAGCTGATCAAGGGCAGAAAATGCCTACAAGATATATTCTTGCACAATGTTCACTGAGTAAAGGAACTTGGCTTGAAAATATACCAAGGAATTTTTTTAACATTTATGACTATGCCACAAACTATTTCATTTAATTGTCTCCAAACCCATGAGGTTATTATTATTGTTGTCACCTTTAGCTGAAAGAGCTAAAGTTTAAAGAAGTTCACTCAGGATTCAAACCTGGTCCTACCTAGCCCAAGAATGTGCTAGAAACTGTCTTGTTCCAGTGTATAAGAAATGATGATTGAATTTCAGAAAGGTTGCAAATTGGTTGGAAATATTATTGGAAATTAAATCATATAGATACCTAATAACATATTATTTGAAAAATAGCTATAAAATACTTAAAACTTACTATTTCTTATTTATTTAGACATTTATTGTTAAACAAGCTCTTAAAGTTATTTATGTTTGTTATAAGAAATACTATATAACCATTATAGCACCATTCAATGATATTCTGTTAATATCTTGAAATTGGCTATGGTAGAATATTTACACCAGCAGTATTGGTAAGCACAAGAATTAGGGCTTTCTACCTGAAAGGCAATTATTAAACATTTGTAGAAATACCATTGGTATGGCCTCAAAGTCAGATTAAACTCCAGTAAGCAATATGCTTTGGGCCCAAGGCTCAGACTCAAATTCTTCTATTTCCTGGCTTAACCTCAACCCAGTAGGGCAAAACTCTGAACCATAAGAGATTGCTGCCCCCTGATACATAATATTGACCTTTACAAGGTTTCTTTGGGCTTTAGAGTTAGAATAAAAGTAATTCTTAGTAGTTATACCTAAATTTATATATCCTACACCTCTACCACAAATTTAATTATCTGCTTTATCATATCCTCTACACAAGAATGTATGCTGCAGCTCTTAAAGAGTCAACTGGGAATTCCACAATGTAGATCAGTAGATAGATGATGATGATAGATAGATAGATAGATAGATAGATAGATAGATAGATAGATAGATAGATAGAATATATATATATATATATATTTCTAAATTTGCATTAATGGAATATGCCATATTCTAGAACCTGAATTTCAAAGTCTAAGTTTCTTTATACATTCTCTGTACATTCTATGTGATATTATAAAATGAGATTTGAACTTGCAATCAGAAGTTTTTGGTCTCAGCACTAGTTTGTGAACTCAGGACTAGGTCATTCATCTTTGCTGGGCCTCGGTTACCTCATCTGCCTAATAATGAATTTTGCCTAAATGTCTTTTAAGTAGCTTCTGTCTCTACATGATACGTCATATTGCTCCTCTTCCTCATAACTATGAGGCACTAAACTTGATAGAGTTTATGAAATCCTTCATAGCTCCATAAAATTGTGGGTCCATGTGTCATTCCTATCAGAGAGCTTCATGCTTATACATGGAGCAGCTTTTCTTGCCAAGATCTCTAAGTGCCTCCAAGCCAGCCTGCTTCAGCTCTCAAATCAAAGGAAAGCACATGAATTGTTTCTCAGACAATCTAGAAAACTAAAGCAGAGAAGGTCAAATTTGTATGGGTTTCTGATTTGACACCCCATCTGGGTATTCAGTGTTAGTAGTAGTAGTGAGAAGGAAAGCACAAAACTTTTTCGTTTTTTTTTTTTTGCTAGTCCTGGACCTTGAACTCAGGGCTAGAGCACTGTCCCTGGCTTCTTTTTTGCTCAAGGCTAGTATTCTGCCACTTGAGCCACAGTGCCACTTTGGGCCATTTTCTATATATGTGGTGCTGAGGAATCAAATCCAAGGCTTCTTGCCACCAGGCCGTATTCCCAGCCTGGAAAGCACAAAACTTAAGACAGGCAATTCTGCCTATTGGAAACAGAAAAATAAGGGAGGGTTGCAGGAGCCTTTGGTATAGTTCATGTGCAGAGTACAACAGGTGAGATAGAAGATCTCTCTCCTTACTTTCAGCATACCTGTAGACTCTGAATATATAGATCCTTTATATCTTTAGGGGAAATCAGAAAGTGCCCTTCACTCTTAAGTACCCATCTTCATCCTCAACCACTCAATTCCTTTTAGTTTCTACGTTACAAAGCACGATAGCTATTCATAATCTTATTTGACCTACAAGATGATTCTATAAAATGGGCATTATTACCTGTAGTTTTCAGAGAGGGAAATTGGAGCTTGGAACAGGGAATTGAAGTAACTTGTTCACAATCACCTAAGTTTGGAGCTGAGATTGGAAGTTAGCTCGCTCTTTTGACTCTAAGATTGGTGTGCTTTTCCAACCTCCAAATGACCTTTGCCTAATGATGTCAAAACTGTTAAGATGAGAAATTTCTGCCTGCAGCTCACTGAAGAACCCACAGAACCACACTAGTGAAAGAAGTAATTCATACATTCAAGGGCTCAATGCATCCCAGAAGTAGAAAGAACCTTATATATCTTCTGTCCCAGTGGTTCCATTTTCAGAAGGACTGAATCCCACAGAGACATGTGGTGCATGGGAAGTCACACAAAGTCAGGTCTAAGCTATTATTATAGGCTGTTGCACCATTGTTTTCTTTTGTGCCAGCAGTTCCCTCTGTACTCCCAATTCAATAGGAAGTATCATCTGTCCTTGACTTTCTGACACAAGTCTCCTGTTATTGACATCTGCTTGACATAGGTCTAGCTACTGAGGAGGCTGAGATCTGAGGATCGTGGTTCAAAGCCAACCCTGGTAGGAAATTCCATGTGACTCTTCTCTCCAATTAATCACCAAAATGCCAGAAGTAGAGCTCTAGCTCAAGTGGTAGAGAGCCAGCATTGAGCAAAAACAGTGAAGAATAGCACATAGGCCCTGAGTTCAAGCCCCAGTATCAGCACACCCAGAAAACAAAAACAAACCAACAACAAAAAACCCTTGACCATCATTGTAAGGACAACCTAATATTTTCCACCAGCATGGACTAAAGAAACCCTGGATGGAAGAAGGCCAAGAGTGTTGCAACCTCACCTGTCATTTTGCATTTAATCTACTCTGTGCCAGCGAATGGATTTATTGCTGGTGAGAACAGTGACTCATGTTTTTCTGACGCCAACCAACCAATTTATCCTGCCATAGCTTGGTAGGCACAAATGTTTAGTATGTGATCAAAAATAGAGGCTCCCTGTTGTCTAGTGCCTTAAGATTGGACTTCTTTGAGCCTGGGGACTTACTTGCCCAAATCAAATGTTTACCCAAGTATAACAAGATAGACTTTATTTTAGGAAATAACTGATTCATAACCTATTCATAGAGGCTAGAAAAATATAATAGAGAAAAAAGTCTTACTTTACAGTAACCTGTCTTGGGTTTATTCTCACTTCTTTTATTAAATTGATCTGTCATTTTTGGCAAATAATTTCCTTTCTCTGAGCCATATTCTTACCATCTGTCAGAGAAGGTTAAAATAAATGACCTTTAGATGATTATTTATTTCATTCCCTCCTTAAAAGATTACAGCTTTATCAAAAGGATCTTGCTATATCTCTGTTTTCTCTGTAAAGTCTTGCTATGGCTTAGGGATGAGATTTGACCACTGGTCTCATAGGTTTCTGCTCTGTTTCAAAACAACAAGGAGCTCCTTGAAAGCTAATAGGCACAATCAGTTTAACTCATGGGAAGTTAAAATTTTAGGATCAGAAATAGGAATATTTGTTTGAATATTTATTTATTTGATTTGACTATTCATTTTCTTAATTTTCTTAGTGTTGGTACTGGGGCTTGAACTCAAGGCCTGAGTATTATCTCTATATATTTTTTTTTAGTTCAATACTAGTGCTAAATCACTTGGGGTAATTAGAGATAGAGTCTCATGGATTTTCCTGCTTGGGCTGTCTTCAAACTATAATTCAAAGTTCCTAGTCTTTTGAAGAGATAGGATTATAGGCATGAGCCACTGGTATCCACCTGGGGCATTTTTTTTTTTTAAGTCCCATACACGGGTTTCAAGATTCAGCAAGTAAAGAACTTAGACCTGAAACTTGAGTCTCTTAATTCATTTCTTCAACTGATATTTCTCTACATCTTGCATGGTGCCAGACATTTTGCTACGCTGTGGGAAAAGCAGCATAGATCCAATACCACCATGATAATTAGGAGCTTGGAGTTTTGCAGATGTCTATAGTTTAAAGCAAAGGCTTCAGTGCCATACAAAAACTCTAGGTGGTTCAGAAGAAAATTGAATCTCATTTCACTAAAAGAAGAATGCAATCTTCAGTTTTGATGATGGCCAGTTTTTAATTCAGAGCTAATGGTGAAGAAACTGAAAAGCTTATCTATTCAGAAGTTCCATTTGTTTGTGCTACTCCTGTGGAGCCTTGGTGCTTTTGTTTTTTTCAAGGCTAGCACTCTATCAGTTGAGCCACACCTCCACTTCTGGCTTATTTTTCTGTAGTTGACTGACAGTAAGAATCTCATGGACTTTCTTGACTAATTTGGTTTAGGACTGCAGACTTCAGATATTAGCTTCCTGGGTAGCTAGGATTCCAGGAGTGAGCCACTGATGTGTGGCTTGAAGTTCCATTTTATAACCTGTAAAATAGAACAACCTTGTAGAATTCACGTTATATGTGAATCTATATGTATTAAACCTCTTGAAAAAGTTCCCAGAATACTGAAAATGCTCAGAAATATTGATCATTATTTTTATTCTTTGCATCTGAATGAACTTACCCCAAAGTTTATTTTAGTCTCAAAAGAGAGATTCATGGAGGAAGACCATGCCGGTCAAATTCCTTGTATATCACAGTGGTGCTAGTTCAGGTGTTTAGAGTGGCTCATGGTATATGGGTGTGATCTTGCTTTTCTTCTGCTTCACAACTTAGCTCTATCTCACAATTACATACACAAACATGTTCTCTGTAGAAGTTAGAGAGTTTATTTTTTTTAAATACAGATGTAAGAGTGCATAAAATGATTTTTAGAAACTGAAATGATTTAAAAAATAATAGGCCATTATCAAGAAAAGTAACTATTACAAATGCTGGTGGAGATGTGGCCAAAAGGCAATCCTTTTACACTGTTGATGGGAATGTAAACTTGTTCAACCACTCTGGAAAACAGGATGGAGGTTCCTTAAAAGATTAAACATAGAGCTTCCCTATGATCCAGCAATCTCACTCCTGGGCATTTATCCAATAGTTAACAAATAAGTCCACACCAAAGCTACTAGCATAAACATGATCATTGTAGCATTATTTATTTACAATAGCCAAGATATGGAATCAACCTAGATGTCCCTCAGCAGATGAATGAATCAAGAAAATGTGTGTGTGTGTATGTATGTATACAATGGAATTCTACTCATATATCAGAAAGAATGATATTGTACTATTCATAAGGAAATGGAAAGGCTTGGAAAAATTTATATTAAGCAAAGTGAGCCCAATCTAAGGAAACATAGTTTGCATGTTTTTCCTCATTAGTGGTACTAGAATGTGCCTATAAATCTACACGTATATGTCCTGAATGACTTTTTAAAAATACACTGGGACATGATAAGTCATACAGGTCTCTAGAGACTCACATAGTGAGGCCAAAGGAGGATAAGCATAGGAAAGGATCACAAAGGATCAATAGCTATGTGCATGTGATCATAAAAATAATTGTATCTTTATAAAATGAAGTCCAAGAAAAGGAAATAGATATTTTCTCATTGGTGTTGTTGTTGCTTCTATTGTCTTTTCAGTTTGTCTTGTTTGTTGGTTTATTTGTCTTTGGCAGGGTAAGAGGGGCACAGAAAAGGTGGAACAAAGGGTAAGCAAATACAACAGGGGTATTCACTAGGCATTATGTGGGAAATGAACTATATATCTTGTGGGTAGGGATGGGAGGGAAGAACTTGGAGAGAGCATGCAAAAGGGAAGCATGGTTCAATGAGAATTGTACTCATTATGCGACTCATGTAACTGTAACCCCTCTGTATATCACCTCTACAATAACAAGAAAATATGTTTTAAAACAAAGATAATAGGCACAAAGAATGTAAGTGTAAAACAAAAACCATAGTCAAGTTCATATTGAAGTCTTCACTTTTAGGAGAAATGGGTTATCCTTCCAGATGCTTTAAATTTCTTCCCAATACAGTAATCATTTATGTGGCTTGAATATGATCTTTTCCCTGGAAAGTAAATATCACAGCATAAAACACAGAGACATAGATATTAAGTGTATGAATGACTCAGTCTCTCAAGTGGGGCTATGTCTTCTTTCAGGCATAGGAGCCTACAAGAATGAATTTGCTTTGAGTCATATATTTTACATAAACCAAAGAGGTTACCCCTAAGTTGAACTGTCTGGCCTATTGCTCCCTACCCCCATGGTATCCCATATGTCATAGGAAGATACAGTTTCTGGATGTGAACTTCCCCTCAAACATTCCTTGGCTTGACCCAAGCACAATTCTACATTCAGAAAGAATCGTAATGGTGTTGGTTACATTGAATGACTATGGGCATATGATCCTTTTGGATGGGAAATAGCCTCTGTTTTGGCTATTTCTCACACATGGTGAATATGGAAAATATTGGAGAAAGTTTGTCCTTCTGTATCCAGCTGTGTGTTTATCTTTCTGTCCTCTTAGTGCATAAGGAGAAATAGTTGCCAGAAGTTGGTCAAGATGAGGGTGGTCAGAGAGCCCTAAAGATGGAGCAACTGAGGCCAAAGAAAGGGACTTGCTTAAGGTCAAACAGCAATTGGGTTAAAGTCCAGAACTTTTGAATCAGATTCCAAGATTCTAATAAGAGAAAAGATGAAAATATTAACTTGCAGTTATGGCCTTGGGAACATCAATTTGTTCATAAAATAATCAAAGAATAACAGTATTACATAACAGCATCTGGCCATAAAGTACTGTTACAGAGGTAGGTAAGATAATAAGGGTGAAATGCTTATGTAAAATCTAAAAGCATCAAATGGTTGTTGAAGACTGTAGAATATATGCTCGTTAAGGCAAAATGAGAACCATTTTTGTCTTACAAATAAAATAGAATTCCCAAGGCCATTTTAAATGTCTCTTTGCCCATATGTCTTCTTTTATCCTGAAGTTTCTTTTGCATAATTCAATACTAAAGAAGTTTTATGTCATTTTAGAACTAAAGTTAATTTGTCTCAGCCTATCACACAGGTGGAAATGTGCAAATCAGTACAAATTGTGGTTTGGATTAAAAAATATTAAATTTTTCTGTGGGATTTGTTGACCTAAACCCAGGAACAGAAGCCTAAACTTTGAGTGAAAGATACCCAGTGGGAAAGATAAATAATATCTATGACATTCCAAAGAGTCAACCTCAAGAGCAACCAAGATTAGAAGAGATGGCCAAAGATGAATTCAATAAGAAGATAGATAGGCTGGACTTGAGAATGGAAGTACATGCAGCTCACAGGATGTGTGTAGGGGGGGTATGGAGGTGGGTATGTGTTGTTGTTTGTGGGTCTTGAACTCTGGCCTAGGCCCTATCTCTGAGCTATTCAGCTCAAGGCTAAGGCTCTACCACTTGAGTCACAGTACCACTTCCAGTTTCTGGTGGTTAAATGAAGATAAGAATCTCAAGGGAGGCTGGGAATATGACCTAGTGGTAGCGTGCTCGCCTCATATACATGAAGCCCTGGGTTTGATTCCTCAGCACCACATACATAGAAAAAGCCAGAAGTGGCACTGTGGCTCAAGTGGTAGAGTGCCAGGGACAGTGCTCAGGCCCTGAGTTCAAGCCCCAGGACTGGTCAAAAAAAAAAAAAAAAAAAAAAGAAGTCTTAAGGACTTTCCTGCCTGGGCTGGCTTTAAACTGCAATCCTCAGATTTCAGTCTCTGGAGTAGCTAGGATTACAGGCATGAGCCACTGGTGCCTGGATTCCCAGGACTTTTAAGATACAGATTTAAGATTAGTACATTGTAGAAGACATATTTCATGCTTATGAACATAGAACCAAATTTTCTTGGACCTACCTGTGAGAGGAAGTTGCCACAAGACAAAATCTGGTCAAAAACTTCCAAATAAAGCCAATAAAATGTCGAGTAGGGTGCTCTGAAGGTAGTGAGCCCCTCATCACAGAAGTGGTGCCACAGAGGTTAAGGAAGGGATACTAAAAGGAAAGAAAGAGCTACTAGGGGCTGCTGTTTGGGAAACACCCCCCTTTTGGTTTACCAAGAATCTCTCTGAAAATTTAGGATTCCTTTCTCTAAAAAGAAAAGATGCCAGAAGGGCCATGAGAGACCTTCAGCAGGAAGAAAAATTCTTGGACAGCTTCACCTCTCATTTGCCATAATAGGGGGATGATGAAGTCTGCACTTGGGGAAATGAAAGGGCCATAAATTTCCAAGGCAATAAAAGGTACTGTCTCGAGTCCTGTATTCAGGCAACATGTGGAAATCCTTGCATACACATGGATTGTGGGGATTTTTTTTTTTTTTTTTTTTTTTTTTTTAGGCACAAAGGCTTCTGTTGCTGAATGATGGGATCCAGATTGCACAGCTGGAATTGCTGCACTTTAGGTGGTGCTGGGCTCGGAGGACCACACGGCATGGCCCTAGCATGTGTAGCACTGGCAGGGGATGAGGGCTGGGGACTTGTGGAAATGGGGTGGTTATAAATTTCCTCTCGGAATTTGTGCTGCTGCTTTGAAAGACCAATTATATCATGAAACAGAAGTTACCTTTAAACAAAATAGTCACCATAAAATGCTCATTTCATGAGATCCACATTCTAGGCCAAGTTGGAGGAATGTAGTTCCTTCCCTTATAAGTTCACATATAAAGGCCCTGACAAAGATTGTGGTAAAACAACTGTTGAATAATAAACGTTTGAATAATTCTGCTTTTTGCTGACTTATTTGACCATAATAGTCAAGTAAACATTTTTGTCTAACACTGTTAGTGTCTTGGGAATGAATGCTCTACTTTTGACAATTCTATGCATCCACCAGCCACTACACATACACCATATAATGTGGTTCTGTTCTAGAATAGGATTGCCAAATTTAATTCCACATCTTTATTTTTAAAATAAACAAAGTAGAGACCTGGAAGAGTTCTGCCAACATAATGACCAACAGATATTAATGCTGACCTGCATGATCCTGAAATTCAAAAAAGCCAACCAATGGAGTATGATGTAATATTATATTATACACAACGTTAGATGACAGAAGAATACTGGACTTGGAATCCTAAATTTTGAGCTTCATTTAAAGTCTTTGTCTTTTTCACTATTACCGTACCAGCCCATCTTTTCCACATTCTTAGCATCTCTAAAATAGGGAGGATAGTAATTATATGAGTGTTGTTACAAATTCTGGTAAGGATGAAGAAAGAGAAAGGGTGAGAAAGTCTTTGTAAGTTGTACTGTAGAGATCCTTCTTCTGGATAGGTTGATGCTGTGGACAGCATTGGGAGGATGTATCTATTTTCTGTTACTGGTCTGTTTATGAGGGTAGTTGGCATGAATCTGTCCACAGATTCCAATTTCAAACCGCTGTCTCGGATGGAAGCTCTCAGCAAGCTAGTTGCCCTTAGAGTGGGGCCTCAAGTCCCATCCTATGACTGTGCACTCACAGCTAAGGTGACTAACGTGGAAAAGTAGAAAGTTATAAGCTTGTTTATACCCTCAGCAGATGTTTCCATGTTTGACTCTTAATACTCATAAACACTAATGAAAACAACAACAACAACAACAAAGGCTACCAGGACTAAACATAAAGAAGTTGAAAAAGAAGTAATATCCAAGTAACATCACCAGTGGGAGAGAGAGAGGACATGGGAGGGGGGGAATATGATTAGGTAAGTGGAGCCTTGACAAATTATCTCTGGAATGTTATTTATGATCTGGGTGTAGTGTGAGATTTTAAGTAAAATGCATTGGTGGTTTCAGTTCCGGATATGGTATGCAAAGGAAAAGCGGGGGGGGGGGGGGGGGGGGGGGGGGGGGAGGGAGGGAGGGAGGGAGGGAGAGAGAGAGAGAGGGAGAGAGAGAGGGAGAGAGAGAGAGAGAAAGAAAGAAAGAAAGAAAGAAAGAAAGAAAGAAAGAAAGAAAGAAAGAAAGAAAGAAAGAAAGAAGGAAAGAAAGAAAGAGAAAACCCTGCTCTTTGAAACTTAGCACTTCCTTGTCTGTGCTTCAGGAAGCCACATGCCTGAAGTTGAGTGTGGAAACTGACTCATTTCTAGCCCTTTGAGTTTAGCTTCCCCAGCCCCCAGACTGTGGGCAGGACCTAATGAGAAACCAGAATGGGGTCTGGCCTAACCTGAAAAAAGAGGATCAGACAAAACAGAATTGACACACATACCTTAATGAGGGCTTGGATTTCTAGAAGGTTCTATAGGTAGCCCTTCTTCTGGACTAGCTATCTCCAAAGCTTTTCAACTTGCAGTTGGCAGCAGATGAGTGGCCTGAAGTGGTAGAAAACAACAACAACAACAAATTCAAATGTAATGTTCCCCAACATTTTATTTTCAGAGTTATAGTTGACCCACTTGGTAGAACCACATGATCTTGAGATAAATGTGAAAACATCCTATGTTAAAAACCTAAGAATGAATGAGCTTGTCCTAACCACCTGTTGATTTGGTATTCTGTGTGCCACTAGAATATTAGGCAGGTATACAAGAGGTATTTTCCCTTTCTTTAGGGTGGACAAGCTTGTTAGAGACCAAATTTTACCCATTAAATGAAAGCAAGAAAACCAGGGTGACAGGGAATTTAGATTTTCTAATAGTGACCATGCTAAGTTTGCCACTTTAGGCTTAGATTAGTGATTTTTAGATTTTCTGTAAACCATCTCAGCAAAAGAAATAACCACTGAAGCAACATCTTCACTTAATTATGATTGATGTGTCTTGAAATAAAAACTTACCTACAGATAATGAGAAGAATGCTGGGTTAAATAGAAGCAAACAAGAGATAGGTGAAGGCTGGGAATGTGGCTTAGTGGTAGAAGCCCTGGGTTCGATTCCTCAGCACCACATACACAGAAAAAGTTGGAAGTGCTATTGTGGCTCAAGTGGTAGAGTGCTAGCCTTGAACAAAAAGAAGCCAGGGACAGTGCTCAGGCCCTGAGTTCAAGACCCCGGACTAGCAAACAAAAACGAAAAACATACAAAGAGATAGGTGATATTGGGGGTTGAGGACAAGACCAACTATGACTTGGTTTAGTTCAGCTTACAAGTATTGAATTTATGACTTTGGCGAGCCTTGCTTTCCTCATCTATAGAGTGTGAACAGTAATTACCAAATAGGATCCTATGTGGGAAAATATTTACTTCACAAATGGCTAGAATCACACAAAGTTTCATCATCTTATTACAGATAAGGTTTAAAATATTCATGATGAATTAGTGCTGTTTGTGAAATTATAAGCTTAATCACAGAATAAGCATTATGTTCCCCTTTTCTTAATCTGAAAAGCTTTTTACAAAATACATCTGTATTTACATATTTATTTATTTATAGGCGACCTCTAAGAAGGACTTGATGTAAACTTGTAATATTAGACATAGCTATAACAGGATCCTTAAAATACAAATCAAAGATTAAGACCTTGTTGTAGAAGAAGAAGGCAGCTCGAGGAGAAAATCCAGAATAACAAAATGTTAAGGAAGCCTACAGCATGATTTGAAGCTTCTCAGTAGCTTAGACAGAAACAGGAAAGTACATTACATTATCAGTAGGTTTAGCTAGTAAAGAAGAATAGTTATGAGTGAGGTTCAGTCAAATCCTTCCTAGCTCTACACTTCACAAGAAGTATCAGAGTGTCCTCATTTAAGATATATATATATATGTATGTATACACATATATATGAAAAAAATGGATAAGATCTTACAGAAGAGATTCAGAGAGGATACTGTTCCAGTCTAATCACCAGGTGAGATTTCCTTTTGTTAATCAGTGTGTGCCTGTCCAGAACTAAACAAATACCAAGATGATTAATAGAAGGAGTAGGTTGCCTTAAAAAAAAATGCTGACAATAACAACAGCAGCAACAACACCAAAAAACCCAGGGTAGTGAAAATCAGCATGCTTGTTTCTGGCTGAGGTTGTGCCTTTGGCGGGGGTGGGGGTGGGTTTACAGAGCTACTTGTCATCTTTCCGGGTGTCCAGTAGGCGAAGCAATAGGTAAGGTGCCTTGCACAAGGTCACTTTCTGTCTGTGAAACTGATTCTGCATTCTGAGTTCCTTAATATGATTTTTTTTAGGTCACAGTGTTCTAGGCAAAGCTCCCTGTTGATGTACATCTCTCATGCAAGATTTAGATCACCTCTTTTCGGGCAGAGCTCCATGGAAACACCACCCATGGTTTATGAAATGGAGTCTGATTGGGTGCCTGTCATGCCCAGCTGGAGTGGACAACGATCTCCATAGGTGACACATTGCTGGACAGTTGGCAAGTCTGAGACTAGCAGCACCTAGACCTTGAAGGCTATTATTATTATTCTAATGCCAAAGTAAATTCTTCTTTGCATAAAATGGAAAATTCTGGTTCATCTGGTTACCGTCCATATCATTTATTGATTCTTGGTTTCCAAATAAATAAATTACGACACACTTTGCTAAACACTGAAATGATACAGTGTATGATTTAAGCTTTCTTTGATGATTCATAAGGTGCTTCAGGATCTATTAGCATTTAATACTGTCATTATGATCATAGCCTCTTATTTTCTAGGATCCAGGGCAGATATACAGAATGTGTGGAAAATTGGGTTTCATCTGTATAATCCCAACTAGGCTACTGAAATTGATGAAGAGTAAAAAGAAACATTTTATTCTTGCTCTGGGGATTTGCTGACAAGTGAAATAATAGACATACTAGCACGATGTCTAATGTACAGCTTTTTTAAAAAACCAATATCATTTTCCTAGGAATTCAGGGAAACAAGAAAGGGAGAAAGAGAGGAGGAAAGGGAGAGGGAGGAAGAGAAAAGGGAGGAGAGGAAAAGAGAGGGGAGGGGAAGAGAGAGGAGGGAAAGAGAAAAGAGAAGAGAGGAAAGGAGATAGGAGAAGGAGAAAAGAATCTCTTATTTATCGAGTGTAGTGTTTGAACAATTTAAGCATTAGTTCAGGTGGATGCCACAGAAATAATACTGTCAGATTTCATCATTTCTTTTTATTTTCTTTTTCCTTTTTTTTTTGCCAGTACTGGGGCTTGGACTCAGGGCCTGAGCACTGTCCCTGGCTTCTTTTTGCTCAAGGCTAGCACTCTACCACTTGAGCCACAGCGCCACTTCTGGCCGTGTATATGTGGTACTTGGGAATCGAACCCAGGGCTTCAAGTATAGGATGCAAGCACTCTTGCCATTAGGCCATATTCCCAGCCCCCAGATTTGATCATTTCTTACAGGACGGAATTCAGGCCCAGATAGAGGATATGCCTTCTCCTAAGATCCTATGGCTGTGAGGGTTACATTTGATAGTAGAACCCACATCTGCTGGGGGTTCAAGCAGAATGACACCATGCTATAGGCACACAGTACGGCATAGCAGAAGAGGGGGGGGCAGGATGAGGTATTTATTAAGGTTTTTCAAGTCTGCTGTGTGTGTGTGTGTGTGTGTGTGTGTGTGCGTGTGTGTGTGTGTGTGTGGTGTTGCTCTTGCTGAGCAAGATACTGAGCCCAGAGCCTCTCACTTGCCTGCACATGTTCTACCTCATGTCTGGGTTAACCATATCAATCAGTTCTTCTAGGAAGTCATCGAAGTCCTCTTCTGTGTAAAAGTTCTGGCCCAGCCAGAGAACTATCCAAGTCCCCAGGATTCAGTCAGAAGGAAACACTTCCAAACTATAGCTAGGAGCTACCCATCTCCACATTTGCAAGAGAACTTTTTGAGAGAAAAAAGCCACTCAGACAGATTTAAAATTCTGGCTCTTTGTTTTGCTTATGTTTTTTGAAGCTTGGATCATTTTGATTCTGCTTCTTGGGTACTTATAAAGGTAAATCAGTACTTACTAAACTTCCAGTTCATTTACTATATGCTCCTTCATCTCAAGGAAGGGAAAAAAGAACACTAATGATGCTAACACTGATTGCAGTTTTGAAAGGTAGGGCACAGTCTCCTTAACTTGAGCTTCTCTCTTGGTTCAGAAGCATTTTCTCTTTCTTAGCTTCAGATTCTGATGAGTCTCTATAGCTCTTATGTTCTCTGAGCTCTCACTCTTGGCTTTGCACCTCAGTTTGCATGGGACAGATTTGAGGCTGGGATTTTCATCACGTTCAAGAGTGAAGACAGAAGTCGTATCTGAAGTCACAGGTTATAAGGGACTCAGGCCTTCTATCCCACTGCAAATGGAGACTGCATCTTAAAAAAGCAATATCTCCAAGAGACTTATTTTCCTAGAAATCTGGTGCTGTCTCTCTGTGTCTGAGTATCTCTCTCTCTCTCTCTCTCTCTCTTTCTCTCCTTTTCTCTGTCTGTCTTTGTGTATGTACACATTTCTACTTATGCATAGGCCTTGTACTAATGATAGATATTAATCATAGAATCTCCTAGGAAGAAATCAGAGTGGTCATGTGTCTGTGTCCAGCCCTCAATGAGGCTTCTTTCTGCCACAGCCAAGCTTCTCCCACCAGTGGACACGCAAGGAAGAAATGAAAGAAACCAGGAAACATGTCTCTCCCTACTTCTCACCCTGTGCCTCTCTCATAATACTCCAGTGTCACCTATTCCCTGTAGGATGCCTTTTAAACTATAGAATTTGACTCTTCGAGGTAGCAACAAAATCTGATAAAAGAACCCCCAAAATATTTTTTTTAATTAAATGCCAAGGCAGCTTTCTGCCTCACATCTTCCATCCTGGTGAAATGTTTCCTTTCCTTCTTTTATCCACCCTTTGCTGTGGCCAAATGCTCTTTGTACCTCCTCCACAGCTACACATTTTGTTTCATCCATATGCTAACTCTGTTTTTCCTAATTTCACCTTCAGTTACCATTTTTATCTATTGAATATGCTTTCTCCTTCAGAAAGTATTTCTTCCTTTCTTTTCCAGTCTCCAATTTTTCATTCACATACTTTCCTCTCTGTTCCCCAGTTTACTCACCTACATTATCTAAGGACATTATTGATCTTCTGTCTTAAAGCATAGACTCTGAGGATTGTATTCCTCCTTGTATATGCCAACACATTTGATGCAGAGCTGAGCATGTAGAAAGGCTTGGCTTGAACTGACCTCCCATGGCCTGATAGTAAGGAAAATGGCATGTCATCAACCTTTTCTTCTCCACTGAAAGCTGAGTTAGGGATTATTTCCACCTTGACCTCTGACCTAGATCTGCACAAGTCAATTGTGACCACCACACCCAGAGGACAATGAGGTAAGCAAAGATGGCCAAAGGAGCTGGGTAACATAGTGGTGCATATACACCTGCCCAAGCCTTCAGGTGGCCCTGGAAATTTACAGGAATGTATAGTTGTGCTTTTGCTGAGCCGGCTCAAAACCTGTTTTGCTAGAAGCTTCTTCCCTCAGGAGGTATTGGGGTACTGTGAATGCTGCCAACTGGGACAGGAGGACATCTCACTTACGCCCAAGTCTTATTTATCTTAGTGCAGCAGGCAGAGAAGTTAGGGCTTCACACAATTTTTGACCCTTGAGCATGAACCTGGAAGCTCTTGGAGTTACCTCTAGCATCGAAGTCAAGAAGGATTTTTTATTTCACTGTGATTTATTGACTATTGGGTTCTGGGGAATCAGTGCTCAAAGTAATCTTAAAAAATCACCCCATTTGGTGCTTCTTCTTCCTTCCTTCTTGTTTGTTTTCCTTCCTTCCTTCCTTCCTTCCTTCCTTCCTTCCTTCTTGTTTGTTTTCCTTCCTTCCTTCCTTCCTTCCTTCCTTCCTTCCTTCCTTCCTTCCTTCCTTCCTTCCTTCCTTCCTTCCTTCCTTCCTTCCTTCTCCTCCTCCTCCTCCTTTTCCTCCTCCTCCTCCTCCTCCTCCTCCTCCTCCTCCTCCTCCTCCTCCTCCTCCTCTGCCTCCTCCTCCTCCTCTGCCTCCTCCTCTTCTTCCTCCTCCTCCTTTTCCTCCTCCTCCTTCTCTTCCTCCTCCTCCTCTTTCTTTTTTTTTGTCCTGGGGCTTGAAGTCAGGACCCAGACACTGTCCCTGAGCTTTTGTGATCAGGGTTACAGCTCTACCACTTGAGCCACAGCTCCTCTTCCAGTTTTTTGGGTGTTTAATTAGAGATAGTAGTCTTACAGACTTTCCTGCCTTGCCTGGCTTTGAGCTGTGATCCTCAGATCTCATCCTTGTGAGTAGCTAGAATTACAGGTATGAGCTACAGGTACCTGACTGTCTGATTCTTCTTTACAAAGATGAACAGTCAGATTGTATTCACCTTGCTTTTGACATTGAAGGAAAGAGAAATCACCTTATTTTATTCATTCAGTAATAAATTCATCCATCTTCACATCCTTATGTCCAACGGCTCATTCATTAACTATCCAGTAATGCTAGATACCCAGTTTTTGCTTGGCTCTAAATATAAAAATATGAATGAGACATGGTCCCTATTCAACAGTTCATTATGTATGTATTCATACACATACAAATATTTATGATTCAATATAATGCTTTTGAATACAAATAGATGTCAAGCATGTTACAAGCACATAGAAGGCAGTGACTAATCTGCTGGTAGATTGAGGAAAGAATTGTAAGAAGAAGTAACATGCAAACCAAGCCTCAGTCAGAGAGAAAAGTCCTATGAACGAAAAGGGAGGAAAGGAATCATAGAGAAGAATGATGTCTTCCAAGACCCAGCCCTAAGGCTGGAATATAGCTAAGTGGTAGAACACTTGTCCAGCATGCATGAAATTTTGGATTTGAACTCTCAGCACTAAAAAAAAAAAACAACAACAAAAAAAAACAGAAACAAATTTTAAAAACCAGCCTTAGGAAAGAATTCAGTCTGAAAAAAGGGCCTGGCTTGATAAAGAGGGCTGGGGGGGGGGGGGGGAGGGGGAAGAATGCGTCCGAGAGCTCAATGGAGGATGACATGGAAGATGAGTGGCTCAGGCTTTAGCTTGGTGCTGACATGGAGCTTTTTGAAAGTTTTTAGAGGGAGCAGTGTCACATCAGATTTACATTTTGTTACCTCTTTAGCTGCAGTAAGAAGGGACAGGGGGTATTGCTGAGGTGGGGTAGGATGTAGAAGTACTGTTGGAATTGTCCTAGAAATAGACATGTTAGAGTAAGCTTTTAAATATATCCCTATCAGATTGTGCCACTCTCTTGATTATAACTCTACATATTACCTACTCCCTGCCTCCTGCCCTTTTTCATCACAAGTTGTTGTCCTGTTGTTGGTGGTGGTGGTTTTTTTTGTTTTTTTTTTTTTTTTGCCTGTGGGTTTTTGTTTTCTTGAGATAGTACTCATTATTGCATTCAATCATTGAGTTGCTTGATTTCTCATCATCTGTCCTGATCATAAAGTCAGAGAACCATTACATAAGATCTTAATGTGCTCTGCTCACAACATATCTCTAGTCTTAGCAAGCACCCACGAAGTGTTTACAGAATGAGTGGGAAACCATGACCTTGGGAGTGGTAATGAGGATAGGGAGGAGATGACCTTTAAAGGCAGACAGCCACATCATTACTTTCCAGATTCACTACATATTTTATGAGTAGATGGTAGCTGGTCTTCAGGAAGAAGATGATGATTCTCAACTGACTGCATTTGCTATGACAGATAACCCGGATTTGTTTTTTCTTTTGCCCTGGACTGTAATTTCTACACATTGCCATTCTCCAGAATAGAAACTTCCAGGGATCTTCTATGTTATTCTGTGTTCTAGTCTCATTTCTGCTTTTGATGAATTGTAGTACAGATAAACTATTCCTCTGAAGACTTTAGTTTGCTCAATGAAAACACTAGTCAAGAACTTAAAAGATGCTTTTTAACTTACATACTATGAGTTTCCTTTTTTTCCCTAGCTAGGCTAAGAGTTCATGTATGTTTTCAGCTTAAACAAATATATAATGATCATATGCAAAATTTTGTGAAACAATTTTTATGTCTCTTGGTTGTCTTTCAATTTCTAGCTATCATTATTAGGAAGTATAGTCAGAGCATACACAGAGGGTCTCATTTCACTCTTATCCTTGAACACTGTTTGTTATATGCCTTTCATGTTGCCACAAAATCTTTCCATTTATCATTTTAATGACTACACATTTTTCCATGGAGTTAATATATCATAGATTATTTAACCATCCTCAAATTGTTCAGGAATTTGGATTCTTTCCAGGTTTTCTTCTTTTAAGAGCTTTGAACATACAGAATTTTTCCTTTTTTAAGAATTATTTTCCTTAGGGTAAATCTGTAGGAGGGGGATTACTAGATAAATTTTATGGCTCTTGAAAAGTATTGCCAAATGGCTCTCCAAAAGGATTGTTTCAATTTGTATTCAATTTGTGTTCTATACATGAATATGCCCACAGAAACTATGCCAGCATGTCTTTTAAAAATCAATTTCTTTTATTTTCCCAAGTTGAACTTGTATTAAATGAGGTTTCCTCATTGTTGCTGTATCATTATTATCATCAGTCAGGCTAAAGTTATAATACAGTGCTTGGCTAATAGAAACTCTTTATAATCATCACCGTCCATAAATGAAGAGGGAATTTAGAAGAGGTAAACGTGTTTGTCCTACCCTTGAACTGGACTTTTTTCCCCTTCCACCCATTGCCTTTGGTTTGGATTTGTGGAAATATTTACTTCTTACCATCAGCGTGGCCCCCTGTGAAAGTATCACCAATCCTCTTCCATTCCAAGCTGGTTGTCAATGTTCCTTACACTTAAAATTCTTAGGCCAAGATCTTTCCCTTATGGATTCTCTCTTCCTTCCATATTTCCTTATCAAGACGTCCCTTACTAGAAATTGAGCACTATTTCCTCTCCCAAAATCTTCCTAGGTTCATTTGAAGTCTTCCAACCCACAATTATTATGTGTTTTTCATCATTCCTAAGATAGCTATTCCTGTTGTCTATTTGAAGATGATGATCATTTCTCTAATGAACATTTTCTTCTTTAAGTGTTATTTCCTCAAGCCATTCCTTATCCTAGTCAATTTCTCTTCTCACAACTCAGGTTCCCCCACACTAATTGAGTTCTAGCTTATAAATTTCTTTTTTTCTAAAAAAGTGCCAGACCAATTCATTTGAATGTCATCTAAGTGACAATCAGGACACAAAGATGAACAAGTTGTTGTTTCTGCCTTCCATTAGCTCAGTCCAGTTCATTGGAGAGCAGAAACCCTTCCATGACTTTGTCCTTAACAGATTTCTTAAGCAGAGGCTGTGGGATAGGTCAGGGGTCAACAGCTTGGGGGCAAATCTGGTGATCTCCTTTTGTTTAATGAACCCTACCGACTTTTCATTGTAAAATGACTGCTGACTGACAAGTAGTAGTTAACCATAAGCTGTTTAGCAGAAATATCATAGCATTCAAGAGACTGAGTTACTGCCGCTTGAGTTCTAAGAAGGGAAAGTGATACTGATTCATTGAGCAGGGCTAATCCAGGCTCAGGGTTAAAATGAAGACTTAACACTCCTAGATACCTGCATAGGTGAAGCTCCTGACTTTCCTGGGTGCTATTTATAATCTCAGGAAAACCATTTTGTTAGGTAGGAAGACAGGAAATTGAGCATTAACAGCAAAGAGCTAAATGGAGAAAATTTACATCCCACTCTACTATTGTTTGGTGACTTGGCTTATGCCACTTTGTTACTCTAGAACTGTTTGTTCATTTACATTCAGAACGTCATAGGCTTGGACTGTTAGTATATAATATACCATCCAGCTTCCATCATCTGTGATCCATACAACTGGAAGTCCTAATTAGTCCCTTTTCTTGAACCTTCCCTTACTTACCCCTCCAAAGCACAGAAAGAGGGTGACCTCATTGGCAATGGCCAGATGTTAGATAGTCCTTGGGGATTTCCTGTCCTCAGTAGCTCCTATGGTGAGCTTTCCCAGTTGCAGCTAAAATCTGTTGCTGGCAAGATCTGTACTCAGCTTACTGAGTTTGATGCTGTAGCTACTGCCTCTTACTTCCTCTCATTAAAGTAAACCACCATCTTATTCTGTTTTGTTTTCCCCCATGTGTTTTTAATTTGCTGCTTGTTATTAGAACAGATATAATTAATAACTCCTGGCACTTAGAGCGCCAGATTGGACAATCTGCCTTTTGCTTTCTCGAACCATCTTCTGAGCAATCTGAAAGCCAGATTTTATAGTCTTTACTCAATATAATAGATAGTTTTGTAATCCCAAGAAAGAATCAGGAACTTACCATAGTGCCAGCTAGAAAAAAGTAAAATAAAATTCTCTTTGTTATTCTTAGTGGAAATTTTATCCATCCTCTTCAGTTAAGAACTAAAAGCGATATATGGTCTTATCCTTTCTTAAACTTCTGTTAAAAAAAGAGATTACATGCCTTTCTTTGTTACTAATTCTAAAGTTTTCCATTTTGGGTTATCAGGAGTTGGCTCCTAAAGTCACACCAACTCAACTTCTATGGCAGCCTAAACCCATTTCTTTAGCAAAGTTAAAACAAAGAATTTACTTTTCTTGTGACTGGAGATAAATATTACGAACCTTATGAACATGCTGTATTTTCACCCTAAGCAAATACAACTTACTTTGTCTTTTCTACTCCATGTCCCTCAACCACACATTAGACATGCCCAGTTCTATCATTTGAACTATTCATGTTAATTTGTCTCTGTTGATTTAATTGATAGAAACTAAATTGAACAAATACAATTATATAATCACTGCATAATATTCACTGTGCTACTTATTTTTGCTTGGTTCAGTGGGAGACACAAATTTGATCAAATAAGTTTTCATATTGAGTACCTTATAATTTATAAACAGGGGCAAATGGTAATTACTGTACAGGTATTGTTTTTATTGAATAAGAACACTCATCTATGTTAGCTAGAGAATGTTCCAGAATGTCCTTGTTCATTCAATCTTTAGGTTAACTTGACAAAACATTAATAGCTATATCTCATGTCTAGAGATTCTAATTTAACTGCATTTGGATATTCCTTGTGCTTTCAAAGTTTTAGAAGATTATTAGATGATTCAATTATGCACACCATTTTGGGGATCACTGCTGTGATAGAAGGCCTGGAAACTAAAACAAAGAATAAAGATATATTTTAATAGAGAAATTCAAAACCTTTTTCACGGCATAGTTTAGTATAAAATTCTACTAGAGATTGAGTTGACTGGTTTGGATTATTGTTGGCTTTGTGGTTATATAGTTTATAACTGGGACCTTAGCTTTGTGTCATAGTGGTTGTGTGTTCCTGGATCAACGGCATAAATTTGATATGAAGAGCAGCCAAGTGCAAGGGCACACAATCTGCAGGACAGAAAGGAACCTGAAGGAGGTTGTGGGAAGTCAAATGGTTGCTTGAATTCTCCTGCTGAGAAAGGGAAGAGGTTGTCAAGAAGTAAAGAGTAGATGAGGTAGATCCTGTTGAAGATAGAGGTTCCTGATACTGAACATTGTCTTCTCTCCATCAAATCTCCTCATACAAATTAAAGACAGTTCCATTGTGTCCTGCTGTGAACTAGAATGGAAATCAAGAAGCCAAGGTTAAATAGCCAGAGGAGAACCATGTTCTGACCAACTGATTCTCCTGACAAGAATTTGAGAGCTTCTTAGCCAGCTGCTCTGTATGTTCAACATTACTCAAGCTATTAGGGAATTCCAAGGAAACAAAAGAAATGGAGAAAGAATAGCATATCCACTATGTAACGAACAAAAGATCAACAGACTTAAGAATTGAGTTTAAAGAAGACAATGCTGAGAATAAAATACCTTTATCTGAATAAACATATCTGCCCAAATTAACATTAATTACTTCTAATGGTCCCCCTGTCAGGTTTGTTTAAGTAAGGAGTAGTTATTACACTGAAAATGCTGTGGGTTTTTTTTTTTTAAGCTCCATCGAGAGGCCCAAGGCAGGACAGAAAGAAATAAACCTGTTTCCAAATGAAGATATGGTTTTCTTAGATTATACTGAAAAATTTCAATGAGAATGTCACATGAATTGCAAATATAGGGAGGAAGAAGCTGAAGATATTTTGTAGAAAAGAATCGAGTTGAAAAAAATATAGGAGCTAGGAAGAGCTTTGGTATTCACTGGGTCCAATCCTCTGTATGTACACATGGGGACCCCAGCCCAATGGTTGATTTGCAAGAAGTCACACAGTAAAATAAGTTCTGGATAGTGTATACAATTTATGACTATTTTTTGTTTGTTGTTGTTTTTGTTGTCTCCTAGTGCTTGTTTTCCTTCAGAAGAAAAGAAAGATATTTTGGAGGGAGAGCTGGTGTGTCCTTGGGTGATAGGTTAACTTCTAACTGCTGGAATTTGTCATACTCCTATGATGTGGCCACTAGACTCTTGGCTTGTAAAGTAACCTATTTTTTACAGTCTATTTATCATTTCAGCTGTACTTTTCCTTGAGTGCATTTTCTCTTTTGGCATCAGTCTCACTTTGACATGTTAGAAGGACCAATACAAACTGTTTTAAATTCTTTCTTGAACAAGGTAGGATAGCCTTTACTATGCTCTCACCATAGAAGAGAACTTACATGAATCCAAACTACACCATGGCTTATCTACAATTTTTTCTTTAAATTCTCTTAAAATTGCCATAAAGTATTTACAAAATGTTCTCATTTTATAAATGGGGAAACTGAGTTTCATCCAAAGTGGGGAAAACTCCTGCTTGGATTATATACCTGGAGGAGATGAGGTAAATCCAGGTCTAACTAGCTGTCTCTAGTGTTTTCGTTCACCACACTATACCAAGTGATTTTCTGTAGCTATTCCTTACTCTGGCATGGGAAAGATGCAGAATGCACTGAATGGCCCAAGTGCTTCATTTCCCCATAATCTTCTGCTCTTTATTCTTTACTTGTGACTAAATATTTCACTCAGAAAGATCTCAAATATTGCTCCAAACAACTGGTTTCCTAAGAATTAGGATTGGCTGTTTTCCCTGTTTGTAATGTTGGAGGAAGAAACACAACCAGTTATTTTTCTTTCTTTTTTCCTCCATTACAAGAACAAAAACAATCATGTTAAGATGTCAAAAATAAATTTTAAATGTACAAATGTGGGAGAAAGACACCTTTTCTCTGAGGAAAATCCAAAGAAATTTAAATAGACTCGTGTGTGTCCTCTTTGTGTGAAGTGCAGTGGCCACATTCAAATGAAGTTAATGGGACATTAATACAAAAGAGCTGGGGATAAATAGGGAGTTGCAAAATAGGTTCACAAAGTCATTAAAATGAAGAACATAGTGTGATTGAAATCAGCATTACCCAGTCCTGGTAATTCACATTGACCTTTGAAGTCAAGCCTTCTCTCTACTGTTTCACTGGTTTGTAACTGGAGTGCATCCTCTATGCTCTGCCCGAGCCAGATACAAAGAGAATCGTTCCTGCTGGTAGTGAGTTCCTATACGATTGACATACTTGACTTCCATCACTGTGAACAGACTTTATACTGAAGAAACTATTAGAGTTAATAGTTTCAGGCAGAGTAAATTTCAGGGCTGAATGGCTGATGGTGCAGATTTGGATTGCAGTAAAAATTTACAGTGATGGAACTTGGGGTAACTTCAAACATACCAGTGAAAGCTCCTGTTTTATAGAAAGAGGTTCCAGGGAGAGGAAAGAACTCCCCCAGGGCAATGCAGCAAATGAATTGTAACAATCATAATGATCTGTTATGTATAGAAGTCTGTAATAAACACTTTACCTATTCAAATTCTTATGTAAACCATGAGAACACTATGGAGCTGTCCCATTTATAAAGAAGGAAACTGGCATAGAGTTGAGTTACTATCCTTCAATCACAAAGTCAGTTTCTTATAGAAGAATGATTTTTGACTGTGAAGTCTATCTTCACTTAACTGCTAGTAACAGATCTGTCACTATCCTCCAAAGCCAATTGCACTTCACTGTGATACTTCCTTTATCACGAAGACATTGGGACCTAGGAACTGTTGGTTCATGCCTGTAACCCTCACTACACCAGAGGCTGAGATCTGAGGATCATCGTTTGAAGCTCACCAGAACAGGAAAAGTTCTAGACTGTTATCTCTGAATAACCAGCAAAAAGTCAAAAGTGGAGCTATAGGTCAAGTGGTAGAGGACTAGCTTTGAGTAGCAAAAGCTAAAGGACAGTGCCTGGGCCCAGAGTTCAAGCCCCAGTGCTAGCACCAAAACAAAACAAAAAAAGACACTGAGAGTATATTCACTGACTTATTTGGTATGTATTTTTCTGAGGACAATGAGCAGAGTTGGGGATATAAAAAGTTAGTATATGTATATTGTTATGCTCTTGGATTTCAAAGTATAATGGAGGGAATGACATGTGAAAATGAAAATTACATTACAATGTGGTAAGTGTTACAGCAATATAAACAGGTACTGTGGGAGACCAAATAATTCTGTCTAGAAGGAATAAGGGATAATCTCAAAGAGACAGTGAAATGTGAATGGGGGTATCGAAATGTGATTTAGTTTTCCAATCAGAGAATAGCAGCAGTGCATTGTAATAAATGGTAAAAGTATATGCCAAAGGTCCTGCATTGTAGAGGAAATTGGTATGTTGAAATAAGGTCAGAATAGTTGTGATGAGATGAACTTGGAAGGAAACGAAGCATGAGCTCAGTGTTACATTTACCAGCCAAGGCATTTCCCCTCAATACACCCAGCAGTAGATAATTAATGGGGATCCCTAAGCAAGAGAAATCTCATTAAAAGGTGGAAGGTGAAGGAAAGGAAGTGTGTATAAGCAGACTGTGATTTCTAGCCTTATAGCTAGAGTGGATGTTAACGCCATTCAATAGGAGTGAATGCAAAGAACACAGAGCAGACTTAGTAATGCTGGTGAGGTATGAAAAATGAATTCTTTTTTTGAGCATGTCGTTTTAAGCATCTGCAGAAAACACCCCATTGATAAAGTAAGTTGGCATTTGGAAAAACAATGGTTGTAATTGAGAGAGAAGTAGGGACTGGAGACAGATTTAGGACAAAAATGAGTCCCCAGTAAGTCAAGGTAGAATCGTCAAGGTTCATAGAACTGAAGTGTGGATATTAGAGGAAGAAGTATGGAGAGCTAAAGGAGACTTTAAAGACATATAGAGCAGTTTGTTTTTAGTACAAATACCGTTGTTGGAAGGAGAAAGCTGAAGACTGAAAAATGTTTTGGAAGGTGAGCACTGGTGGCTCATTGCTATAATCCTAATTACTGAATAGGCTGAGATCTGAGAATCTTGGTTCCAGGCCAGCCAGGGAAGACATATCTGAGACATTCTTATCTCCAATTAACTAACAAGAAGCCAGAAGTAGAAGTGTGGCCCAATAGCTTTGAGCAGAAAAGGCCAAATGAGAGCAAGAAGCCCTGAATTCAAGCCCCAGTATTGACACATGTGCGTATGCATGTGCATACACACACAATATTGGATTTATGAATGATGAGGTCACCAGGAACCTCACAAATAGAATTTCTTCGGTGTGTGAACAACTATTTCTGTTTCTGTGTTGATGTAAGAGTGTTACAAGTAAGTTGTAGTGGGATGGAACAACTGTGACAAGAAATCATGATGACCATTCCTTGCTAACTCCAAATTCTCCACTAATTTAAAATCATTTTGAGTAGTTTTCTAAAATCATTAACCCAGCATCTATTTATTGAGAGCATAGTTCCCTGGCAAGGGATGGAGCAATGAGTCAGATGGAGGCTCTTTCTTCAAGTTGTTTCTGTCTATTGTTAGGGTGCTTAACAGCAAATTAAACAGCAAGTGTGAAAGTGCTTAGCAGGCTGCCCAGCTTAGTAGGTGAGATGTTATTTTCATTTAAAAATTATATATGTAAATAACTGAATGAAGGATTGAAATATGACTCTGATAAATGAGGAGATTCCTAGATTTAGTGAAAGGTGGGAAAGAAGGCTTCTTAGAAGAAGCTGAATGTGAAGGACATGGGGAGGATTTGTGCAAGTGCAGATGATGGCTGTTGGGGATGAAGGACACACTTCAGATGGAGACAACTTGTCTGATGTGCAATCGAGCCTACAAGAGGAACTGAGGTCTGTGCCAGACGCGAAGATTCCTAAGGCTAGCCACCAAAAGCTATACGAGTTGCCAAGAAGATGGCCAAATGGCTTTGGTGTCCTCTCTGCTCCCATTCTGACTCATTGTGAGACCAAGTTTTAATGCTTCATTTCCTTCGGTCAACCCAGGACAATTTGAATGCACCTGCCTGGTTTCTGTCTCCCCTTCCTGGTGGTGGTGGCCGTTGTAAGGGTGCAGAGAGCATTTCCTAATTGTGCTCTTGTGGCCTAGGCCCCACGTGCAGGCTTTTAGTGGTGTCAATCAAATGAGGTGGTGGCTGGTAGACGACTCAGCCACATGTGGGGGACATCTTCGTGATTCCTCTCAGTGATCCTCTAGTCTGGTTTTGAAGTTGCAAATTTCAGAAGCTGAAATTTTAGAAAGTGAAAATTTAAAAAGTGGTGCTGTTCTTTAAAAAAAGAAAAAAGTGAGAGCTAGGAGGGGTGGTGAAGTGTAGCTCCACCTGTCAGAGAGAGCTAAGAACAGAGATCTAGTGCTCTTCACTTGGCTGATTTGCATCCATGTCCATCTCCAGCCCTTCTTCCCAGTGTATTAAACAGATTTGAGATGCACCACAAATGGTCTCATAGAAAAAGTGAAAAGAGAGAGGAGAAAGAAACAGTGAGAACTAGACTATATCAGCATGCTTCTGGAAGGGTCTGTCTATTCCAACACAAGTGAATTTTTACAGGAACTGACCCTTTACCAAGTAAGAGACCACTTTATTTGTTTGCGAGATTATAAGACCTTGGTTTACCCTTTTAGGAGCTTGCTCCTACCAGTCACATTTGCATGGTAGCCAACAAACCACAGGTATGTGTTAGCAATATAGTGGGATCAACGTTCTAAACCGAAACAAGAAGAGGTTGACTGTTGAGTTCTTTTGGGGTCCAGAGCATGTGATGATAATAATGACAATGAAGACGATGATGACAATGAGTACAATAATAGTGATTCCATCAAGAACCTTCTATAATAGTCATACTGCTACAAAGCATGTTCACATTTATAAATTTATATCTTCTCAAAAGTACACTGCATCTACAATGGCTCATGTCTGTATAGTAAACCTAAGTATTCAGGAAGCTGAGATCTGGGGATTGCAGTTCAAAGCCAGCCCAGGCAGGAAAGCCCATGAGCTTCTTATCTCCAATTAAACACCAAAAAGCTAGAAGTGAACCTGTGTCTCAAATGGTAGAGTACTCGCTTTGACCAAAAAAGCTCAGGGACAGCATCCAGGCCTTGAGTGCAAACCCCAGGATTGGTACCAAATAAGTAAATGGATAGATAGATAGATAAATAAATAAACACACCTTGGAGATCTCAGTCACCTATAACATAGCAATCACTGTATTAAATACCATTTCTACAAAATGGATTTAAGGGTAGCTTCATTATTTAGAGCTCAGCAGAGAGGAGCTCTGGGGATTTGCATTGTGGTCTTGCCCTTACCAGCTGGGTGACCCTGGACAAGCCACTCCTCTGAGCTTTAGTTTCTTCATATGTAAAATGTGTTAATAATAGCTTTCTCAGAGGTTATTGTAGGGTTTTGGATGATGTAAATAAAAAGAGCATTATAAACTCTAAAGCATTATGCAAATATTGATTACCATCTATACAAGAATGGGCTAGTTGCACAAATGAATGTAAATTTAGTAGTGTGAGCTGTTGTGTGTGTGTGTGTGTGTGTGTGTAAGAGAGAGACAGACAGAGAGACAGAGACAGAGACAGAGACAGAGACGAGCTTGAAAGAGCACTTTATTTAGAATCAGAAGCCAGAGGTCCTATTTTGGTTTTGGCCTTGGCACTTCAGAAGGCATTTAGATAGGTGAACAAAGTCATGTAAGTGACACATCTGTCAGTTAAAAAATTGTCTGCCATTTTGCACCACTTGCCTTGTCATTTGCATTAAAGTCTGAGTGATGGCCCCAAGGACTTTATTTTATTTTTCTGAATAATTACTTATTTATTGTCAAAGTGATGTACAGAGGGGTTACAGTTTCATACGGAAGGAAGTGGGTACATTTCTTATACAATTTGTTACCTCCTCCCTCATTTTCCCTCCTCCCCTTTTTCCTCCCCCTCCCCCCCATGAGTTGTTCAGTTGGTTTACACCAAATGGTTTTGTAAATATTGCTTTTGGAGTCGTTTGTCTTTTTATTCTTTGTCTCTCAATTTTGATATTAGGTTCATGCTCCAGAACCTGTAAATATATTTTCCTACATGATAAAGGGACTTAAAAACATGTTTTAAATCTTTTGTATTTATGTGGTACCAAGAAATTTAATCCAGAGCCTCATGCATGCTAGGCAAGCACTCTTACACTAAGCCACATTTTGAGCCCGATAAAAGAGCTTTTAAATGTGATCAAATTAAGGATCTGGAGAGAGGTAGGTTATCCTAAATTAACCAGAAGGGCCCACAAAATCATTAGAGTTCTTGTAAGAGAGATGCAGAAGAGTCAGGATCGTATGACAACGGAAGAGAGATTTAGGTGATGCACTGTCCATGTAGAAGAATGTCACAATTCAAAGAATATCAATGCAAAGGAAAAATTCTCCCCCAGAGCCTCTGGAAGGAATCCCCTATAAATTGACTTAAACGCCAGAAAAAAAATGATTTGGAGAGTCTAGTAATCAGAACTGTGAAGAAAGAAATTTGTGTTCTTTGCAGCTACAAATTTTGTATACTTCCTTACAGCAACAAAATCTACATTGAAGTCCTCCAACCACAGGTACTCTGACTCCTATTTTCTTCCTCCCATCATATGTGCAACTTCTATACAAGTTGGTGAATTTTAGCCAAGTTCTCAGACTAGTGTGGAGCTGATCTCTTTGGTTCTATATAACTCACATATTACCAGGATTTATAACTGATGAGCTAATTTATCAGCCCCACACTCTGAGTTGGCTGGAGCTCTCTGTGGAATATTCAGGCTCAGAAAATATTGTTTACTAACATCATTAGGTTTACTAAATGATTGGTGTTAACTCTCCTTAGTGAAACTACCTAACTACCTGGAAGTTCTCCAAGTCCCTGCAAACCTGAGGCTGAACTTCAAGATTGTCTTTATTTCTCAGATGAGGTACTTTTTCCCATGCTTTGCTAGAGCTTTGTATGACAAAAAGTTCATGGCTTTCATGGTAATCTGATGGCCCTTCTTCAACAGTTTGCTAGCTTTTGCTTCATAACGACCTACATCCATCAGAAGTAGTAAACAGAGTTTTGAAAAATCCTTACTTGTGCTCAATATAAGGGCTAAAACAAGTATTGTCTTTGAAGCTATAACACTGGAGGTCAAGAGCTGGTTCAGCTGATGTCTTTCTGTGCAATGTGGACCAGTCAGGACTGGAACTGGATGGCATCAAGGGCTATATCTCTCATTGCTAAACATCAGGTTGATAATATTGGTTGAAAGCTCAAATATATGAAGCGAAGGAATGTTTTATTTGGGTTTGACTTTGGCCATTGGAAATCTAAGCTCTTTAGTTACTCAGAAGATTCAGAATAATCTAGCACTTTATCCTAAGAGGAGGTACCCTATGCTCCTTGAGAAGAATGATACAATTAAACACTATAAACTTGTGATAGACTGAAAATTTACCAAGTAAGTATGGATACTAGGGTGATTGAGAACAGAGGCAAAGCTAGAGTAGATTTTAAGGAAGAAAAGTGAGCTAGATATGGAAAGGAAGCTAACTCAGGCTAGGAATTCTGATGCTTTATGAGAATCTTTAGATAAAAACCAGGCTCCAGAAAGCAAAAGATCTGGGCTCTGTTTCTTGCTGGGTTGATGTCTCCTCATTTCCTTCAACTGCACACATGCCTTAGAACATTATTGCACATAACAACAAAGCAGTGTATGTGAACAGTCTGAGAAGCAGGTGGAGTGTTGCACAATATCTGTAGATGCACAATTATGGGTAGAGCCTTCACAGACTGTTCAATTAAGCAGCAAATCTTGTTCTTTTAGAGATGAATGAAAGTATGTTGCGAATATTTTCTCCAGGGTGACAGAATTAGGGTGCATTTCAAAGCACAGAAGAAAGGAGAAATGTCCAGTTGCATGGGTGTGCTGTTATAACTAGATAAAGCAGTAGGATGGAGAGAGGGCAGGTTATAGTTACTGAATAGCAAAGCTTAGTAGTTTAAACTGTGGGCTAAGCATTCTGGGTATTTCTAGTTTAGGACCTCTCCTGTCATTTGATTAGATGAAGCAGGTAGACTTGTGACACTGGTACAGATGGAGAGGGGGTAGGTGGCTGGCTTACCCTCCTTCTCTGGCCCATTATGGGCTTCCTCGCAGCATGGCACCCTCAGAGCAGAAAGGATGCTTACCATACAGCTCAAAACTCCATGTGCATGGATTCTAGAAGAACAAAATAACCCAACAAAAATTTTATCACCTTTCTGACATATCTTTAGAAACAGGACAACACCACATATATTAAAATCATTACAAGTGACTTATCACCTTGCCTAGAAACAAAGGGGAGGAGACATAGACTTTGCCTTCCAGTGAGAGAAGGGTCAAGTTTCTAGAAGAGCATGTGGTCTGGAAGAGGTGGCAGCATCTTTAAAAGAGCAGTTTGCCACAGCGAGGATAGCTTGCAACAGTCAGGAAGAGTAGGGGTTGAAAACCCTGCAAAGAGAGCACAGATTTTTCTACATTAGGCTTGTTCATTATAAAGCACAGTCTCATATTTATAAACAACATCTCTTGTGAAGAAAGGCTAAAATATTAGTCTTTTCCAATGTTGATAAATATTAGGAACATCCTATTGTTTGAGAAACAAGTAAGCTGTTTGTGATAGTGCCTATAATCACAAAACCTGGGAGGCTAACGTAAGAATAATTTGAGTTTAAGGGGCCTGGACTATACAGTGAGAATGTGTTTCAGCAAGCCAAAAACAATGTAACAAAACATGAAAACAAAACAAAGGAGTATATCAAACTGGTAGAAAGGCGAGAACATATTAGATAAGATCCTGAAATCAGTATCAGTTTGATGAAAGGATAAAAATGAGAGGTATTCAAGGAAAATAGCAAAAAGAGCTCTGTACAGATTATGAGATTACATTTTGCAGACTCAACTTTTAAAAAGATATTTAAAAACAAGTATTCTTGAGACATCCCTCTGCTCCTTGTCCAGCTCTCCCTCCCCAGCTAAGCAGAAAGTTGACGGGGTTGGAATGAAAGTCAAATCAAAGATCTCTTCCCACTCAATTATCCTTCAACTTGACTGTATGTGGTGTGTGTGTGTGTGTGTGTGTGTGTGTGTGTGTGTGTGTGTGTGTGTGAATGAATACTGGGGCTTAAACTCAGGGCCTCATGCTCTTACTTAGCTTTTTTTTTTTTTTTTTTTTTTTTTTGCATAATGCTGGAACTCTACCACTTGAGCCATACCCCCTTTTCCAGATTTTTGTTTATTAATTGGAGGTAAGACTCACAGATTGTTTTCCTGAGCTGGCTTCAGACCAGGATCCTCAGATCTTAGCCTCCTGAGTAGCTAGGATTAGAGGCATGAGCCACTAGTGCATAGCCAATATGGTAATTTTTAACAGCTACATGTGTGTATATATATATATATATATGTATATATGTATATATATCCAGGTTTCTTTTAGGTATTTAATTTTTTTTTTCTTTTCTTAGCTGAGAATTCATCTGTGTCAAAGACCATGCTGTCTCCAGATGCAAAAAGTCACACAGAAGTTCTCCCTGCCCTCAGCATGCAAGGGCTATCTACTCAATACACCAAAGGAGAGTGAGGAAAGACAAGTGAGTGCTGTCTGAGAAGGGAATCCCAGAACCATGTATCACGACTGGAGAAACTGGTGGGGAAAGTTTTTGTTGGAGATACCATAAGAGATAATTATTAAATTCTGCTGTGTATCTGACCAGGTTTGAAATTTAACTCTGTGGTTGTTAGTTGATTTCTTCTGGAATCATTTCATGAATCAAAGGAAATAATTTTAGGTTGGTTGCTGGTAGGTCTAGCCTGTAGTCCTAAACTACTCAGGAGTTTGAGATCTGAGGATCATATGTGATTTGAAGCCAGCCCAGGAAGACCCATCTGTAAGGCTCTTATCTCCCATTAACCATCAAAAAGCTGGTAGTGAGGGTGAGGCTCAAGTGGAAAAATAACCGCTTTGAATGAAAAACCCAAATGAGCATGTAAGGCTCTGAGTTCAAGCTCTAGTACCTATACACACACACACACACACACACACACACACACACACACACATACACACACACGAGAGAGAGAGAGAGAGAGAGATGATTTAAGTACTTGGCATATGGTAGACATTCAAGAGGGTGTGTTATGGTTATTTATAGGTTGGATTTCATTGTCATCATTATTTTTTGAGACCAAGGGTCTCCCTATGTTGCCCACACTGATCTCGTGTAAACAGTTCTGCCACTTCAGCCTTCTGAGTTTACTGGGTCTTGTAGCATTAAACCACATTGCCTGCTTATAATGTAATAGCAACATTAACTATCATATAAAGAGTGATTTCCTATTTATAAATCAATTTTGTTTAATTACCACAACAATCCTGTGATTTAGGCAATGTAATTATGGTCATCCATTTTAGAGGTTAGAACATTAATATTCAAGGAGTTCAAGTGGCTTACCTGGGGTCTAGTAGTTAATAAGCAGCAAAGTCAGGATCTGGAACCCAGTCCCCAGCCCAAAGCCAACCTTTTCAGCTTGCCATGCATTTCCTAAACTGCCAAGTGACCTTGTTCAAGCACTCAGTGTTGTGTCCTTCAATCTGGTCTCTGATTTCTACATCTACAAAGTGAGAAGGATGGATTAAATTATGTCTAAGGTCCTAGGGTCTCTGCTGAAAAGCTAATGTTCAGGCATGGATTTTGATTGGTGCTGAGTCCCTTGTACAGTTTGAACCCTGACTTTGGAGGGGGCTGGAACCTGGAGCTGTGCCCAAATCTGAGGCCTGGCTTGGCATTTATCATTGCCTTTGACTGCCAAAAGGAGAAAATTCTCTAGAGGATATGAGTGCAATCTTGTCAACTTCTGATGGCCTTAAGTTATCCTTTGACCTCGAATGTCTGATTATCTGAAGTCGGTTTTAAAAATGGCATAGGAATGTTATTATATCTTGCTAAAGATTGCTTCCTTTTCTACCCTATATGTATACAACCAAGAATGAGAACTAAGGCAACCTCTGTGATTTTTGTCTCTGATACAGCCTTTCTGTGTGAAGAAAGGCAAGTCACCTCAAAATCTGAGGATTATCAGTAAGGTTTGTGCTGACTTGAGAGTTTATGAAATCACGTGGCTTCCTCTTGAGGGGAACATTGGAGACTCAGTTGAAACATGACTTTAAAATATGAACATCATCCAATTTTCTGGTTACAATTGGAAAACTCTGCATAGCCCGTTTCAGTCACTGTTTAAAACATCTTTTTAAAAATAATTAAATTGATTCTATTATTATCTTTAAGTAGTTGTACAAAGGAGATGCTATTAACAAAGCAGTTTATAAATAAAGTTTTCTAGTCAGGAACTTGTGGCTCATGTCTAGAATTCTAGTTACTCAGGAGATTAAGATCTGAGCATTATAATTTGAAGCCAACCGAGGCAAAAATGTCAAGGAGACTCTTTATCACCAATTAACCAACAAAAAGCTAGAAGTAGAGCTGTGGCTCAAATGGTAGAGCAAAAAAGCTAAGAACGATCATGAAGCCCTCACTTTAAGTCTCATTACCAGCACAAACAAAGAAATTTTTTTTAAAAAGTGCTACAACATCTTTTCTACTATGTCGCTAAGGAAGTAGGTTGGGAAAATGTTTCCTGAATCTAATCCCAAGAATGATTGAGTCTTAAATGTAATATTTCATTTAAAGCATAGTTCAATAATTTATTTTCTTCCTACTCCTCCCTCTGTCTCTAGATGAGATCTGGAATGACTCAATTTTTCCCCGAAAGGCATTCTCTGAGTCAGGTTGGTTTGTCACTTTGCACTCAACCAAGGTTGCTCATACTTGATCATGCTACCTTGCTCAGGTGCTAACTTCATTCCGCAGGACTCAGGTCCAGAGCCACCTGTTCCCTCAAGATGGATGAACACTGCTATAGGCAGAGGCTAAGAAGTAGCTCACTTTATGTCTCCCAAATTGAGGAATTTTGTTTTGGTTTCATTTTAACAGGGATAGTGAAAAATACCTCTCTGACCCATTCTCCACTTTCAGGGTGAAAACTGCTCAGACTCTAAATGCTTCCAACAGTCCCCTGAGGCTAAAAATAAAGGTCAAGTGCAACAGCCTCCGGATAGCAGTTGCACAATTCATAGGCAGGCCATAGGGCAATGTGGAAAGAAGATTCCAGGCAGTGGATCAAATGCTGCCTAAGTCACAACTGAGCTATCAACTCAATTAAAGAGAATTAAGCCTTCATCTCCTCTCCTGTTAAAGTAGGAAGCAGGGTGATTTGTAGAATAGAAAAGTGTTGGATTTGAAAAGTACTTTGGATATTATCTATCAGCTGTTTATTTTATGAACTTGGAAAGCAAGTGCCAGAGATAAAGAATAGCTTGTTACATGGCAGTAAATAGCACAATCATTTCTAGAAAACAAGACCTTTCCCTCATGTTCAAGCTCTGCTTTTTCTTCCCCAAGATTCTCTTTAGCCTTAGAAGTCTATCACTCTAAAGACATGGTCCCCCACCAGCTGTGGCTGTTTTCTGCGCTTATTCCTGTGTTGATCATAATAGAATAGGCTCCCTTTGACTGGCTCTCTCTCTCTCTCTCTCTCTCTCTCTCTCTTTCTTCTTCCTTTCTTCCTTCTTTCCTCCTCTTACCTCCTCCTTCTCTTCTTTCCCTCTCCCTCTTTGTTCCTCCCTCGCTTCGCTTCTCGTTCCTTCTTTTGCTTTTATGTGTAATTTTTATATGGGCTCTCCTGTTAACTTTGCCAGGGCCAGTCTTGAAACAAGATCTTTCTACCTTAGCCTCCTGAGTACCTGGATTTCAATTGTGCATTACCATATTTGGTTTGCCTTAGAGATGTTTGATGAAATATTACATCAAGCTACTTCCTTTACTCTAGAGCTCATCAGCTCCATATAAGCCTGAGCAACTGATTTACTTAGCAGAGCTTATAAGGGGACTATGGTAATGATTCAGAACACCCATAGTCCTTTCAGGTAGTATCACCAGACAGGCAATTGGCCAAGGACAGATCTGATTGGCAACTTGGCCTTGAATCACATTGTGACCTTGAACAAGTCTCATTTACTTTCTAAGCCTCAGTTTCCTTATATTCAAAACAAATTGGTTGAACTAGATAATCCCTAAGGTACTTTCCAACTCTGACATTCCAAAACAGAATATTTCCCAATCTTTCTCCTCCTTGGGGGATTTAATTTAGAAGCCAGGAGAATGTTCTTCACCACAGGAAATCTGGGAATGCTTGTAGGCTTTGGGATTATAAACAAATATTAAAAAAAAGAAACCTAAGAATATTGTGTTGCTCTGTACTTTTGGCTTGCATTTTCTAAGGTCTACATCAAATGTTCACAACATAACCATATCTTAATTTTTACATTCAAAGAGATAGCTAGGGAGATAGGAGTAGTGATTGTTGGTGAAACTAACCATGTTGTATCAGAACATTATTGCAGGCACTGGGAGTATGGCCTAGTGGTAAAGTGCTCACCTCAGAACATTATTGCATTTAATTATGTTTAGGGGTATTATTGGGTTCCCCAGCTTCATAGACATAAGTTTGTTCATCCAACTATTTATCTATAAGAGAGCTCAGACATAGCTATAAATAACCCATGTAAAATATTGCTGCCTTGAGCATATCATGAATGTCTTTCCGCCCCCCCCCGCCCTTTTTTTTTTTTTTTTTGCAGTCTTGGGGCTTGGACTCTGGGCCTGGGCCCTGTCCCTGGCTTCGTTTTGCTTAAGGCTAGCACTCTGCTACTTGAGCCAAAGAGCCACTTCTGGGCTTTTTGTATATATGTGGTGCTGAGGAATCGAACCCAGGGCTTCATGTATATGAGGCAAGCACTCTTGCCACTAGGCCACATTCCCAACCCCATGAATGTCTCTATGAAGGAGTGTAAACTGGAATTTGGTTTCAGGAAAAGAATGATGATGAGAGGTACAAGATCAATCAATTGACATATTGTGAAAAAGGACAGAGGCGGATAAACTTTAGGGAATTTAGTAGCTGGCAAATGGGTATTTGACTGGTTTTGGCAAGGGACTATGAAGAGGAATAGTGGAGAAGATGACTAATTCTATTTACATTTCAGTTTCCCTAGCTAATATGTAAGTTACATTTGTCAAAATATTTGTGCAATTCGTCCTTCATTCCCTACAAAAGGTGACACATAATCATCTCTCAGAAATTCTTCAATGAATAAATAAGTTATTTTCTGAGGTTTTTATTCCCCTCAAACCACCAATATATTACTTAGACACAAACCTTATCTTAGACTCATAAAAGTCAGATGTCTCAGCCCAGTAACTTCAGATAGGTTATTTCTCACCTGGGGAAGAAAGTTGTGTCATGTTCATCAGTTACTAACAGTTAAAATGTGATATGTACATGGCATGAATGAGATAACAAATTCAGCAATTCTGATACAGAAACAACCCTACCAACTGCAATCCTTGAGCAATGGTCTGTGAAGCCACTTGTAGGGACATCAGAACAAAGAAAATCCTAGGATTCATTTATAAGTTACAGCAAATAAAATGCCTAAAGAAAACGTGCTGAGTGGCTGGGACTATGGCTTAGTGGTACAGTGCTTGTCTTGCATGCATGAAGCCCTGGGTTTGATTTCTTAGCACCACATAAACAGAAAAAGCCAGAAGTGGCTCAAGTGGTAGAGTGTTAGTCTTGAGCAAAAAGAAGCCAGGGACAATGCTCAGACCCTGAGTCCAAGCCCCAGGACTGGCAGGGAAAAAAAAAAAAAAAGAAAGAAAAAAGAAAATGTGCTGATAAATATTTACTGAGATTCTGTCAATTAGCTATATACCCAGATGGTGACAGAAAGGAGAAATAAGAATCTGGACTTTCCTGTAACTGGACTATGGTTATAGCAAAAAAAACCCCAAAACAAAACCACAAAAAAACCACCACCAACAAAAACTCAAGCCCTCACACATGTTAAAATTGTATAGAACTAAATACACCAGCTTTTTGCTGGTTAATTAGAGATAAAAGTCTTACAGATTTGTCTGCCCCAGGCTGGCTTTGGGCTGTAATCCCCAAATCTCAGGCTCCTGGGTAGTTAGGACTCCATGTGTGTAGCACTAGCAACTGTCATTAAAATTTTGTGTTTTTTTTTAAAAAAGGACCAAGATAAGTTCATTGTGATTTTTTTTTTTTTTTTTTGCTTGTCTTGAGGCTTGAACTGAGGTCTCAAGGCTAGTGCTCTATCACTTCAGCCACAACTGCACTTCTGGTTTGTTTGGTAATTTATTGGAGATAAGAGTCTCACAGACTTTCCTGTCTTGGCTGGCTTTAAATTGCATTCCTCAGATCTCAGCCTCCTGAGACTCTAGGAATATAGATGCGAGCCACTGGTGCCTGGCTTGTCTGTGAATTTTTAATGGAAAAAAATTCTTTCTGAAAGACAGAAGCAGAAGAAATACTTCCTAACATTCTATGAGGCCCACATGACCCTAATACCAAAAATCAGATATGCAAACAAAGAAGTGAAGAATTTTTACAGGTTAATTCCTTTCATGAACAAATGCAAAAAATCCCTAACAAAATGTAAGTAAGTTGAAGCCAACTATGTATAAAAGAAATTATATGCCACAATAAAATGAGACTTAACTATGCAAAAGCCACAACATTCACAAATCAATTAATCCAGTAGAAAAAGCTAAAGGACAGTGTAAAGGCCCTGGGTTCAAGCCCCAGTACCAACATAAAATAAATAAATAAACTTTTACCTATGGAAGAATAAAGGACAACTTTCTCAATTTGACAAATAATATCCACACACACACACACACACAAAAAAAAATCAGCCTAGGGCTGGGGATATGGCCTAGTGGCAAGAGTGCTTGCCTCCTACACATGAAGCTCTCGGTTCGATTCTCCAGCACCACATATATGGAAAACGGCCAGAGGGGGCGCTGTGGCTCAAGTGGCAGAGTGCTAGCCTTGAGCGGGAAGAAGCCAGGGACAGTGCTCAGGCCCTGAGTCCAAGGCCCAGAACTGGCAAAAAAAAAAAAAAAAAAAAAAAACAGCCAAATAGTTGTCATCATACTTAATAGTAAGAAACTAAAACCTTTTCTGCTAAGGTGAGAGAGAAAGGGAAGATACACCTGCTCATCACTGCTTTTCAATGTTGGGTGGAGGTCTATGTTAATTCAGCAAGATAAGGAAATAAAGATGTATAGAATGGATTGATCACAGATGACCTGGTCATCTATGTAGAAAGTCTAAAAGAATGATCATCACCAACAATAGAAATTAAAAGCTCAGGGACCTAATAAGCAGTTATAAGAAGGTTACAGAAGGCAAGGTTAATATGTTAAAATAATTATTTTTCTATATACCAGCAATGGCCTAGTATTATTTGAGATTAAAACACACTGCTGTTTACCACCCTCACAATTATATACTTAGATATAAATCTAACAAAATATGTATAAGATTTATATGTGGAAAACTGAAAAACTCTTATGAAATAGATCACAGAAGAACTAAGTGAAGAGGTCCACCATGTTTCTTATAAAACAACACTGAGAACATGTCAATTCGTCCCAACTTAATGTATAGATTTAACATGATTTCAGTTGGTATGTCAGCCATTTTCTTTACATTGGAAGATAGATCTAAAGATTATATAGGCAGAAAAGTCACTGGAATAACCAGTTCAACATTCAAAGAGAAGAAACTTGGAGGATTTATCCTACCAGACTCTAAGACTTACTACATATCTACAGTAATTAAGTGTGCATAATCTTGGCAAGAGAATAGAAAAAAAATAGATCAATGGAACAGAATAAGATCTCACAAATAGACCCACACAGCCAATTGATATTTGACAAAAGAGTAAAAGAAAGGGAGCAAAGATAGCCTGATTACAACAAAGCTGTTGAAATAAGAGGACATCTACACACATGTAAATGAATCTAAGCACACGTCTTATTCTTTTCACAAGAATTAACTCCAACTGGATTATATATATAAATATAAGCTGCAAAACTATAAGACTTATATTGAAGGGAAAATATGAAAAAAATCTAGATGGCTTTGGGTATGGTGATGCCTTTGTTCCATGAAAGAAACAATAAGCTAGACTTCATAAAAATTAAAAACATCTGTTTTATGAGATAAAATGAGAAGACTAATCACAGTCTTGAGAAAATATTTATAAACAACACAGCTGATAGAGGGCTGTTATTTAAAATGTACAGAGAACTCTTAAAACTCAACAATAAAAAAATGAAAAGCCTGATTTAAAAATAGGCACAAGACCTTAATAGACACCTAGTAAAAGAAGATACCTAGTTGGAAAACAAGCCTAGGAAAATATATTTAAAATCACATATCATTAGGGACTTGCTAATTAAAACAAGAAACCAGGCATTGTGACCCACACTTGTAATCCCAACACTCAGAAGGCAGAGACAAGAGGATGTTTGAGTTTGAAGACAGCTTGGTATAGTATAAGGATTAGTGATTTCTAGGATGTAGAGGGAAAGAGGGAGGAATAGGTGGAGAATGGAGAACTTTTAGATCAGTGACACTGTGTTTTTTTTAATGATATAATCATGGTGGATTTTAGTCATTATACCTTTTTTCAAAGCCCACAGAATTCAAAACCAAGAGCAAATCCTAATGCAAATTACAGAGTTTGAGTTACAGCATAATGATGGGTCAGTGTAGGTTGATGAAGGAGCTTGTGCTTGTGTGGGAACATGAGAGTCTCTAACTTCCTGCTCACTTTTTCTCTGGACCTATAACTACTCTGAAACACAAAGCCTATTAATAATAATGATAATAAAAATGAAAACATATAAAGTAGGGCCATCTTGAGCAGCAGTTTTCTATGTGCCGTCCTGCAATCTTTGTAGATCTCTGGAACCCTATCAGGGTGTTAATTAATTTCATCACACTAATTGCATAATAACTCTAGTACATTGTCTCTTTCATACTTATTTTACCATGATTGTACAGTGGAGTTTTCCAGAGGCAACATGACATACATTATTGCAACATGTGAATGCAACAGTGGCTAGGAAAATTTCAGCTGTCCTCAATTAAGCTAGACACTGAAGAGACTTAGAAAAACTGTAGAACACTATCCATCTTCTCACTACATCTGTTTTAGTTTGTAAAACAGTTATTTTTTTCAAAAAAACTACTTACTTTAGCACATAATGAACTTATTGTTGTTATTTTTAAATTAAATAGCAAACAAATATTTTAAAGAACTATGACATTGGCTCCTGTGTGCAGGAAACAGGAACCCAAAAGCTACAAAGGAACAAGTGCGTCCATCCATCCCCTGCTGAATCATGGGAGGGTCATGGAAGCTCATGGCCTCCGAACTGTTCTTGCCAGAGTGAGCAGAGGTTGGTTCTCTGCTTAAAAGATGGCTCGCATTTAGGTAATCAGAGCTTGCTGAGGAGTAGGAAGAACACATTGAATAAAAAGAACAGATACTCAGCAAGACCAGTGACCAGTAAACAAGTATTCTGAGCACAAGGCATGAAAATGGAAGATAAAGGTGATAAGTTGGATAAAAAGTCTGAGTGTATGTTCTGGGCATGGGGTGGGAGGAAGGCCTAAGCTCCAGGTATAAAGAAGAGGTTGTGTTTTGTTTTTATTGTTGCTGTTTCAACTCAGGGATATTGAGGTATAATTTATCTGTAATAGATTTCTTTTAGTATTTTTTTTTTGTAGGCTTGAACTTAGGACCTGAGCAGTGTTCCTGAGTCGCTGAGGTTTTTTGCTTAAGGCTAGCACTCTATGTTTGAGCCATAGCTCCACTTCTGACTTCCTTGGCGCTTAATTGAAGATAAGAGTCCCAGGGACTTTCCAGGTTTGCTTTGGACTGAGATAATAAAATCTCAGCCTTCTGAGGAGTTAGGATTACAAGTGTGAGCCACAAGGGTCCCACTAATTCCAAGTTTTGACAAACACATATATTCATATAGTCAAGACCATTATCAAGGACTAGAAGCATTCCACCATGCAAAATAAGATTGTTTTTAGATCTCTGAAGTAAATAGTGCTACCATCACCCAGTCCAAGTAAACAGTGATCACTAGTCAAAACCTACTTACATTTGGTGTGTGTGTGTGTGTGTGTGTGTGTGTGTGTGTGTGTGTGTGCGTGTGTGTTGGCACTGGGGTTTGAACTACAGCTTGAACACTGTTCTTTGGTATTTTTTGCTCAAGGCTAGTCCTCTATAACTTGATCCACATTTTACTCTGTCTTCCTTCTTCTTTTTTTGCTGGTTAGTTGACAATAGTATTACAGGGTTTTCTTCCCCCACTGGCTTTGAACCATGATCTTCAAATCTCAATGTCTTGAATAACTAAGATTGTAGGCATAAGCTATCAGTTTCTGACAGAACCTATATATCTTTTCCCTTTTCAAAAAGTCTTATAAATGCAATCATAGAATAGAGACTTTTTGAGCACTGTTTAATTCACCACATAATATTTTCTCTACATATTATATATATTCACATTATATATAAGGAACACACAAATATGAATATTATGAATAAAATTGCTTTTGTAGTCGTTTGTCTTTTTACCCCGTGTCTCTGGATTTTGGTATTCCCTTTCAGTTTCCTAGTTCTAATACCAGTATACATGGTTCCCAATGTACTCAGATAAGATACAGAGATAGTGTAGGTACAACCACAGGAAGGGCTTACAAGAGGGTCATCAATAATAGAAGCTACGGTTTCACATCACATGTTGAAAGTAATTACAACAGTGATATAACAGTAGTTTCCATAACATGGAGTTCATTTCACTTAGCATCATCTTATGTGTTCATAAGGGTATAGCTATTGGGCTCTTGTGATCCTCTGCTGTGACTAGCCTAAACCTGTGCTACTTACCTGGAGGCTGGGAACTGAGGATCATGAATTGAAGTTAGTCTGATCAGATAAATCTGGATGAGTCTTATCTCACTTGGAACCCAAAAGTGGAGGTGTGTTTTAATTGGTGAGCCTCAGCCTTGAGTGAAAAAGCTAAGCAAGAGCATAATTCCCTGAGTTCAAGCCTCAGCAACAGCACAAATACACACACACACACACACACACACACACACACACACACACGTGCGCTAATAAGTGATTTTAGTTAAAGGAGATGTGGTGCAAATGGTAGAAGAAAACAGGCAGCATGCCATTTTAAGAAATACTTTACATGTTGGTGATTAGATGACCATAGCTATAGGATTCCTAAGGTCAATTATTTCAAACTCAGTTTTACTAATGAGAGACATGAAGTTAGTAACTTGCATGAACTTAGGAGCTTAGGTGTCTAAAATTCCCTACAGGAGGCAGGAAACCAGCAGGAGAAATGAATAGACAAACCAAAACAAATACACATATGAAAATAGAAGGATAATCTTCAACTCTTTATCACTGATCATCTTAGTGAGAAGAAGTTTATAATTGATGAGAAAAAATACAAACAGAAACAACAAAATAGAAGGTGAAGAGACCCCATGTTACTTTTCCATTCAAGTCTATTTATGAGGCTCAAATGAGCTATCATTCAAGCACAAGCTTTGTCTATGGGTTGGAGAATGGGAGATAGTGTAAGAAAACTTCCAAAACTTGAATACCATAACTACTGTATTCTAACAGGTGAACTTTGCTAAAACCATCTACCACAAATGGGTTTGTTCCATCTACTACAAATAGGTTTCATGAGCAAATGAAGAATGTACAAGGCTGGGCACTGGTGGCTCACACCTGTAATCCTAACTATGCAGGAGGCTAAGATCTGAAGGTCAAGGTTTGAAGCTAGTCCAAGCAGAAAAGTCAGTGAGAGTCTTATTTCCAATTAATCACCAAAAGTAAAGGTGTGCCTCAAGTGGTAGAATGCCAATCTTGAGCAAAAATGTTTCAGATCTTGAGATCAAGCCCCAGTATACATACACACATACACATAGACACACAGACACACAGACACAGACACATACACACATACATACACACATGAGCATGCAAGAATTGCTATAGAAATGCATGACTTAACCAGAACAAATTCTTTTGGGGTTCTCATCATGTTCAGAAGAAGGCATTCACCTAACACTTAGGCTGATTACAAATCTCATGGCCTATCATTGAGTAAATCTCTCTAAAGGCTTGTGCTAGCAAATGGCTTCCCCTCCACTCCAGTGTTGCTGAGAAGAGAAGATGACATTTTAAAAGGAAGTATGGTCCAACTCATAGATTGCAAGAATCTTTGAGATAAAGGAAATTGAAAATGTATTAAGTCTAATTTCCAACCCAATCTCTTTCAAAGTTGCTCATTACCTACCTCTTCAGAAGTTTGAATATTTTCAATATTTTCCAATGCCTCAATGATCTTTTGAGTTCTGATTGAAATATCTTCTTTGGAGGTCTTTGTGATTTCATATATATATGTATATAATATTACATATATAACATGTATTATATAATATATAATTGTATGTTATATGTAATATTATATAATATATTATATGTTATACTATATATTATATAATATGTAATATGCAATATATGTATACACATATATAATCATAAGTGTATTTCATTTTCTTCTTGTGTATATTTCCTTCTGTCATCTTCCTTTGCTCTCCAAGACCACTCAAGATCAGTAATCCTCCTGTCTTCATTCATTATATATTCAAGGCTTTAAATAGAGTCTAGCTGTCACTAGGTGTTTAATAAACAATTTTTATGAACTGAGTTGGATTGTGGTGGTCACCTTGTCACTGTAACTGAATAACTCAACAGCTTCTGGGGAAGCTTGCTACACTTGGGAACTATTCTGTTAGGGAAATTTTCCTATGGAAAGTCAAACATGTCCTGATAATTTTCCCTCGTTCTTCATTTTAATCCTAGGGACCCCTATATATGCCTGCTAGGGACCTATATTTGTGTTTAATCTTCCAGGTGATTAGAGACAGCAATCAGGACATGTTTGTGCCTTCATATTCCCCTACTAAAATCTATCCTTCACTTTGTCTGAGTTAAGACATATTTTATCCACAGAATTAACTAAGGCAACAGAAACCAATAATAAAAATGCCATCAGGTACATGGTAATTGGGTATGGCAAGTTGAAGAAAGACTAGTTGTGGAGTCATCACAATCTCATTGGGCTCATTTCTCTTGATGATTTCTTTTGTTTTTTCCATTACCTTTTCTTTTTTTGTTGGTCATGGGCTTGAACTCAGGGCCTGGGTACTGTCATTCAGCTTTTACGCTCAAGGATAGCACTCTACCACTTTGAGCCACATCTCTGTTTCTGGTTTTCTGGTGGTTACTTGGAGGTAAGAATCTCATGATTTTTCCTGCCCAGGCTGGCTTTGAACCACAATCCATAGATCTCAGCCACCTTACTAGCTTGGGTTACAGCATGAGCCACCAACACCTGACTTCTGAAGATTTCTTAACTTTCCTCTGTCCAAGAGATGCATTTCATGAATTTGAGAAGGCTGATAGATGAGATATTTAGTTACATGAGGTCTCTGCTGAAGGTCATAAGAACTGATGATAGGAATCTGGAACTTAATTCCTAGCTTAAGGAATGGCTAATGAAAACGAAGGCTTCTGAAAATAGAGAAGCACACATCTATGTGAGGAAATGCCAACTCTGACATCACACTGACAACACAAAAAGCAATCTGGCTAGTTTAGCAAATGGCCAGTAACTTCAACAACAACAACAACAAATTTAATTACTATTTGATCTCATAGATCCTCTTTCCTAACAAAAACCATCCCACCTGTACATTATTCAAGATGGGCTCAAACTATTACATTTCACTTCAGAACTCTTTGGTGTCAGATGACAGCAGCTGATGCCTGTAATCTTAGCTACTCAGGAGGATGTGATCTGAAGATCGGGGTTCAAAGCCACCCTAGGCACCCAAAAGCCAGATATGGAGGTATGGCTCAAGTGGTAGAGTCCTGGCCTTGAGCTATGAGGCAGTGCCCAGGCTCTGAATTTGAGCCCTAGTACCAGTACCCCACCACCACCACCACCACCACCATAATCACTACCACTACCACCACCACCAACAACAAAATCAAGAACAAAATCCTGGCTGATCATTCATTCCAAAACATTAATGTGCCCACTATATTCTAGGCTGAATTTTAGATGTTGAGATGTAAAATTGGTGATAGCTTCGATTCTGGTACTCAAAAAGTCAGTATTTCTTGGTCTGGACATGTGGTTGAAGTGGTAGAGTGCCAAGCAGAAAACGCCATTATTTCCTGAAAATATCACAATAAAATCCTCTCCCCCTTCCTGTAACTACTGTAAGCTAATTTAAAATAGCCCAATATTCCCGCTATGGGCCAGCACAGCTGATATGATTATGTCCAATGTGTCATTAGGAAACACCGAAGATTCTAAGGGAACTTTGAATGTGATCTTGCATAGTTATTAAAGGTACTATAGGACATAACATTAGAACCTACTTCAGTATTATTGTATAGATAACGGTATCTAAAATCTATCTATAAAATATCAAGTAGTGAACAGTCTTCAGAATGAAAAATATGACTAGTCCTTTTAACTTTATTATAGACATTTGTTTGCTTTTATTTGTTGAATACAACCTTATTGCAAATCTTTGCAACGCCATATATTCACCAAGTACTGGGAGAGGGACAAACATGAAAAAAAACATGATACCTGCTTTCAGGGGTGAATAGAACAGGACACATAGACATGTGTGCACTAATACAAGCGGGAAGACAGTGTGATCTCCTGTAAAGACCATGGGCTTCAGTGTATGGGAAAGAGAAACTTGCTTTAGATCCAGCTCAGGTTCTGTTTATTCATTCAATATTTATTGAGCAAGACAAACATAATCCTTCAGAGCTTACAGAACAAACATTATCAACATGGGGCTGTGAGCAGTTACCTCTCTTTTCTAGGGGATGCTTCACCAGGAACAAAATAATGTCTTTACCATCTTGGTATCCAGAATGCACATATCTTAACATGCTGTCCCTCTGCAAATGAACAAAAAGGTAAGGGGAAAAACTGAAGAGAACTGAAAGCTGATTTTATCCACCTCACTGTTCTGGATTGGGTAATTTGGATTGTCATCTAGGAAGGGCTGATTTTTCATTCCATTCCAATGATATTGCTGACAAGCAAGATTAGAGGGAGGTGGATTGGCTTTGATGTTTAATGCCAGGAAAGAAGTACTGAGATACTATAGGATAATTATTTCTGCCTGAAAAATGTATTTATATTCTATTCAAATTACTTAAAATTCTGTTATCTTCTCTTTATCCTTTTGGAGCTATGAATATGCTATTAAAATGCAGAGAAATCTATAATCATAATTTTTTTGTTTTCATTTGTTTTGTAGTGTCAAAGTTTGCACCCAGGGCCATGAGCACACTAGGTGAATGCTCTACCACTGAGCTACATACCTAGTCATAGTCACAAGCTTTAAATATAAATCTAGTTTAAAAAAATTCTAATCTAGTCTGGATACCCGTGCCTGACACCTTTAATCCTAGTTACTTAGGAAGCTGAGATCTGAGGATCATGGTTCAAAGCCAGCCCTGGCCAGAAGGACCATGAGATTCTTGTCTCCAGAAAACCAGAAATGGAGCTATGGCTCAAAGTGGAAGAGCACTAGCCTTGAGTGGAAAAAGCTCAGGGACAGTACACAGGCCCTGAGTTCAACCTCCCTGACCCCCACCCCCAAATCAATCAATCAATAAAAAAATTTAAAAATTCTAATGTATATCTTGAATATTCTGCTGTATTCATATATTTTTCATTACTATAGCAAAATTCCCAGATCTGATTTATTTTATAAAGAAAAAGGGAATACTTACCTATGGTTCACAGTTCTAAAAGTTCAAAGGTCCACATCTGGCTTTCTTGCTGATAAAATTCCAGGTCCATAGATAGAAGTGAATATATCCATTCATTCACTCCCTTTGGATTGACTAGGGTCCCATTGCATCAAAGTGCTCTGCTTCGAGGCTGGGGGGCCTAGTGGCAAGAGTGCTAGCCTCCTATACATGAGGCCCTGGGTTCAATTCCTCAGCACTACATATATACAGAAAATGGCCAGAAGTGGCGCTGTGGCTCAAGTGGCAGAGTGCTATGCTAGCCTTGAGCAAAAAGAAGCCAGGGACAGTGCTCAGGCCCTCAGTCCAAGCCCCAGGACTGGCCAAAAAAAAAAAAGTGCTCTGCTTCACTTCACCACTCTACTTATCCTAAGTAACTTCTTGGCTTGAGTTGAGAGCTGGGGATACCATCTTCTGTGTGAGTGGGCTCCCAGTAGGCAGGCTCCTGCTCCTCTAAGGGCAGGGCAGGCACTGGCCATGTTGGCCAGATATTCTTTCCTTCACTCATTGCGTCAAGAATGGAGGGACATAGTCTCAAATGTTGCTTTTATTTCTTCAGCATAGCACTCTGGCAGTGATTTTGTAAAGTTGAGGGGGGAAAAGCCACAACTAAGCTGGGTGATGGAAAGTAACTTCTTAGTGTTGCACAACAAATCCATTCCAACAGAATGAAACGTTGCTATAACATCTCATGGCACTCAATAGTCTAAGTTTCTACATTATAAAGAAACCTTGAATGGATGCATTTAAATATTATGAAATAAGCTGACAGAAGAGTTGCAAACACAAGGTGGTTTTTATTTCCCCCTCTGAACTACTTGAAAATATACTCTAGACATAATGGCCCTTTACCACTAAGTACTTCAGGATGTATTTCCTGAAAATAAGAGTATTCTCTTAGCATACCACAAGTATAATTGGCAAGATCAGGAAATTAACATTGATGAAATATTAATGCTGATCTATAGCATTGTAGACTTTATTCAGATTTTAACATTTGTCCACCAAAGACTCTCTTCAGAATAGACTCCTTCCTTTAGTTTGATGGTACTCCTTTTATTTTCAATGACAATTATTAAGTTATTAGTTATTAAGTTACTAAGATTTTGTAATGTTTGCAAAATTATTAGCCTTTTGCTATTTTGATGTTTGCTTTGTATCATTCCCTCTAATTATTTTTGACTCAAGTTGGAAAACTACTGACATAATTTATTTCCCCATAGATGGAAACTTAGATCTTCAAAATTCAAATAATACTGCAATAAAAATTACATTATCTTTTTATTAACACATAGTTATTTCTGTGAATAAATCCAATGACATAAAAGAGGTCAGAGGTAAGACTCTAAAATGTGGGGCTACTCTGATAGCCATTGCATTCTTCCTGGCTTCTATATCCTAGATAAGTGTAAATTCTTTCTTGAGCAGTTAAAATAGTTAAAAGATTGCATACAAATGTGAAAAGATATAATCTCTTCCCTCGCTTTCTCCAGAGATGAGATTTAAATTGCTCTGCAGGAGAAGAAGTCAACATTCTTTCTTCAATGTAGGAGAAAAACATGCACATTTCTGTAGGCTTTGGGTCTTATTACAAATCTCCTTGCATATCTTCTCACTTGGTTGCTGAAAGGGTGTTTCCCTCTGGAACTAGCTTTTGGGAACAGCGCAAAAAGATCATGAAACCAGAGAATAGTGACCATGTACTCTAACAAAACTTCAAGGGTCTAGTACAAAGACCATTATCTTCAGAAGATGAGCATTGCCTTTCCCTTTACTCAAGTGTGTGATGCTTTATTCATGGTGTGTGACAAAAACGTTTTCATACCTCATGAGGTTTTGTTTGTGTAGACTCTTTGAAGGATCCAGTGACTTCGGCAAATGGTTCCAAATCTGCTTTCTAGGAAAGAGGGTTACATGTCAGATAGAGGAACCTGTTCAACCCCAGAATTTGGGAGAGACTGATACCTCATTACCCAGAACCTAGAATTTGCGAGCCAAATGGGCCAAGCTATCCATTTTGTATGAGAGCCTTAAAAGAGCAAATGCTTTCTTTGCTCAGGTGCCATGGTGAGCCAAAACCATGCTACCCACAAAGGCGTGGTCTCCCAGAGCATCAGAAACCTACTGGATGGTTAATACCACAATGCTAATCTTTTATTTATATAGTTTTTGAAATCATTATAGCTTCATAAAAAGTTGCAAAAATGGCATGAAGGGAAGTTTCATTGCACATTTCCCCTAGTTTTCCCCTGTGGTAACATCTTGCCTAATTATAGTCTAACATCAAAACAAGGAAATCAGCACTGGTGAAAGCCACAGACTTTGTTTAGATTTCCCTAGTATTGGGCTGTGTGTGTGTGTGTGTGTGTGTGTGTGTGTGTGTGTGTGTGCGCGCGTGTGTTTCCATGCAATTTCTTCACCTGTATAGATTTATGCCCATCAAAAAGTTCTACTTATGTTTTTAAATCTAGAAATATTGTGCAAATATACATCAGGCAATTGTAGCTTCATAACATATTGGAGTATCTAGAATGGAAAGTGTGGCAATTCACATTTTTCTTTCTTCGGCTCTCAGTGTATTGATTTTTTTCTCTCGTTTGTTTATTTTGTAGTACTGGTGTTTTGAACTCAGAGCTTTGTGCTGGCTAGGCAAGCACTGTACCACTCCAGCTCTTCCAGTGTGCTGTAAGATTTGTCAGTTAAGTTGCTCTGGTCAAGTAAACCTTTGCTTATATTATCCAGTTCCTATTAAGCCAATATTTACAAAATGGGTTTCAGTTAGCCAAAATGATTTCTATCTTGAAGGACTTCTATAATCAGTGGAACAACCAGACAACAAGGAAATGGTAGGGCTGTCCCTTCTCCAATATTTGATAAATTCTCTGTGGCAGCTATATAAAAAGGAAAAGCTCGTATCCACCTAAACTGAGCTAACCCAAAGTTAGCCCAAAAAGTAAAATAAACAAAATAATTGAAATTATCCAGAAGATACTTTGAAAATACTTCTGTGCTCACCATTTTTCTCAAAAGTATATATATCATGAGACACAGTTGGCGATGGGAAGAGGCCACCATTTAAAGACATTCTGAACACGGTGACATGGTGACATGTCATCAAAATTTGGGTGATTCATCAGGTACCAGTGGCTCATGTCTGCAATCCTAGCTGCTGAGATCTGACAATGGCAGCACAGGAAAGTCCCTAAGACTGTTATCCAATTAGCCTGCAAAAATCCTCAGAAGTGAAGTGCTGTGGCTCAAGTGGTAGAGCGCCAGCCTTGAATGAAAAAGTTAAGGGACAGTACCAGACCCTGATTTCAAGCCCCAATAGCAGTGCGCATGCGTGTGTATGCACGCACGCGCGCGCGTACACTCACACACACAATTATTGATATTTAAAGTAATGTAGTCTCAATGTGAGACAAAACAAATACCAATAAAGACACATTTTTTTTATTATTTTTAAGAGTCTGGTTTTTTTTTTTTTTGGCCAGTCCTGGGCCTTGGACTCTCAGGGCCTGAGCACTGTCCCTGGCTTCTTCCCGCTCAAGGCTAGCACTCTGCCACTTGAGCCACAGCGCCGCTTCTGGCCGTTTTCTGTATATGTGGTGCTGGGGAATCGAACCTAGGGCCTCGTGTATCCGAGGCAGGCACTCTTGCCACTAGGCTATATCCCCAGCCCAAGAGTCTGGTTTAACATAATGCCTTCCCTACAGGATTGTTTGAAGACCAAGGAAGAAAAAAGATGAGAGTATGCTTTATAAACAGTAACATTCTAGGCAAATAGGACATTGTTATTAAGTATTTTAATACGAAATTTCAGAAGAAAATTAATTGGGCAGGAATGCTATTAGCTAATGGGAAAATATTTAAACAGGGATTTTGTTTTGGTAATTTGTGTAGAGAAATAGTTCTTTGAGGTAAAAAACATTTATTTGGGGATAGCTACATGTTAGTGTCTCCAGACCTACATTTTAATGGTTATGTAATATTGCTATGGCCTTGGGCAAGATACTTAATCTCTCCAAGTATCTGTTTCCTCATTTACAAAGGCATCTTAAGGCAGACGTCCTCTTGGAGAGTCACTGTGAGGACTAAGCAAGACAGCATATGTGAAGAGCTTGGCACATAGTAGGTTTGGAAAGAGGATTAGTTTTTTTCTTCCTCTATTGCTCCTTCCAGGTTGCTCCTGAAACACACTGCACAGTCAGTCTCCATTGTTCTAGCATTACATCTATTCCTTGTCCATTACATCTATTTTTGTCCTTCCAAATATAACAGGTCTTTCTTGGAAGGCTGGGCTAATTACCCTTTGCTTTTCCCCTCAGAAAACACATAGGTGTAGGCTAGGTGACAGAGGCTCATGCCTATTATCCTTGCTACTCAGGAGGCTGAGATCTGAGGATGAAAGTTCAAACCCAGCCATGACAGACAAATCTGAGAGACTTTTGTTTCCAATTAAACAGTAAAAAGTCAGAAGTGGAGGTGTGGCACAAGTGGTAGAATACCAGTTATAAGTTAAAAAGCCAATTGAGTATGCAAGGCCCTGAGTTCAAACTCCAGGACTAGGATGAGAGAGAGAGAGAGAGAGAGAGAATACACATAGGTGTATGCTTATAGTAAGTGCATCATAAAAGCTTATTAGGCAAATGGTTGAAGTTATCTCCAACTGCGAGTTAATATGAGATCAACATCTTTAGTCAGCATTTTAGATATTAAAAATTACTACTAAATAATTATTATAGTGCTTCCATACAAAATTGCTTAATAGACAGATCCAATATGCATATAACAATCCTCCGATTTGTACAGACAATTCAAGTTTCCAAAACATACTCATATTTATCAGCTTCTTTGATCCACACAACAAACATTTGGGTTACTTGAACAGGTATTTCTAGAGACAGAAACTTTAGGACTAGAGAAATAAAGTGGATGGTCTAAGGCCACAAGGCTAGGCCTCAATAGACACAATGCTGCTACCATTTTTTTTAGCACAAATATTGTATCTGGTACATCAAATACAAAATTTCCTTTTAAAAAATGACCCTGGATTCAGTCTTCTATTGTTGCTTTTAAAACCATACCAAAACACAATTTTATTGTATACATGGATTCTATGAACCAGGAATATTAAAAAAACACACCATAATGTATGAGGCCTCAGTTAGAAGATGTCAAGGTTGGAGGCTCAACAACTCTGAACTGGAATCATCTTGAAGTTTATATCATCTATGTTCTCAGACTAAACCACTGGTCTGTATTTTCTCCACTGTTACCTGGGCTTCCTCACAGTGTGGTGGCCTCCAGGTGATCATATTCTTTACATACAGGCTCAGTATTCAAGCCTCTCTTGCCTAAAATAAACCCAAGAATTACATTGAAACTGGGTTACCTTTTTGTAGCTACCACTGGGGTTGTATCATATTCCTTTATGAACACTATATTAGTTTAAGATAGCTACTACCTCATGTAAATTCCAGGGGAAGAGATATAAATTTTACCTTGGAATAGGACAAGAGCTTATGGAAAGTGGTGCTTTGGTTTAAATGTATTCCCCCAAAGCTCATGTGGTGGGAATCTAATTACCTATGTAACAGTTTTAGGGCAGTGAGGACTTTAAGAAATGATTCATCATTGAGGGTGGAGATCGCCTGAGACATTGTCTCAGAAGCAAGTAAAGTGTTACCAAAGTGAGCTCAGCTCACTCTTGTAGTCTTTTTTGTACACACTCAATTGCCTTTTTTTTTGCCTTTTTTTAAAAACCCCCATCATGTTGTGATGCAGTATGAAAGTTCTGACCAGCTGTAGGCACCATGATAGTGGAATTCAGAGAGCCTAAAGAACTATGAGTTAAATAAAGTTCCCTCCCCTATAAATTACTCAGTGTTTTAACATTTTATTATAGCAGCATAAAATGAACTGAGACCATGAGAGATATTATGACCATCTTCGGGGAAAAAAAAAATCTCCCATGTTTCCAATAGGATTTAAGAATGTAGAGATCAAAGCTCAGGGATGGTGAGAAACTGTCTCAAATTTATGTAGCTAAAATAATACAGTAGTATCTCACCAGGAGGTAGATTTTCAAAGTCAATGAGTACGGAAACTATAACAATTTGTCAAAATTTCCTTAGACATCTTGTATAGGTGGTTTGGGATCAAGAAAAGGTTCTATGTGTCATCTCATGCTCCCTGGAAGACAGCTGCTAATCTAATGAAATCACAGACTGACTCATATGCATGACTTAAATTGTTCTCTTTTTTTTTTTCAGGGTGTTCATATTTAATCTCCCATAAATTTGAAGTATTTCTGAATGTGGTTTTAGAATTTAGCTTACATTGGTCAAGCTCCAAGGTCCAAGCTCTTTCCACATACAGCTTGCTGCCTAGAAACCATTTCTGAGAAGCTGGGAAAGATCAGTTTCAGATCTAGATTCAGGTTGGTCTTGTTATAGGAGTCTAGCTCAGAACTGAGCCTATTGCAACCAACAGTTGATTTGTAGGCACTGTCTCCAAATTCACTTGATATGATTGTAGGGCTGATTTTTTTTTCCCTACGGTGACCCTTGAGATAAATAATTTAAAGGAAGAAAGACTTACTTTGGCTCACTTGTTCCCTTGCTTTGGGGCTATGCTAAGGCAGAACATTATGGAGGAAGCAAGTCTATGTTGGAGGAGGTAGCTCATCTCATGGCAGCTAGGAAGTAGGGAGAGAAAAAGAGGCAGGGGACAAAATATATCTTTCTGAGGAAGGTCCCAGATATCTATTGCTTCTATTTGGACCCTACCTTCTACTTTCTACCACTTCTCAATAGTATTATATCAAGAATTAATTAAGGGATTAGGCCAGAGTCCTCAGGATCCAATTACTTCCCAAAAGTCCATTAGCTGGCACCCAACAAATGAATATGTTGTGGACACTTCAGATTCAAATCATAATAATTGCAAAACATTGTTCCTTTTGAAGCTGTAGCTATTTTTGAGCACCTGAATAGACAAAACCTTTTTTCCCATTCCTTATTTTTCCCTGCGTCTTTAAAGAAATGGACCATAGATGAACAAGAGCTTGATAAATGAATAAAATATCACTGAAGAAGAGTAAGAACATTTCAGATGGACTGAATGGCATGAACAAAAGCATAACGGGTATGAATGTGCAGAGATTGATGATAATACTGAGCTGTGGGTATTTGCTAAGGATGGATCACACCAGCCCATTATAATGATTTGCCAAAGACTTGATTGTAGAGATAATGATGTCTCCAAAGCCATTTGGTCAGCTTTTCAATGGAGGAGAACTGCAAGACAGAATAAGCTTGAGTAGGAGACTGGTTGGTTTACTATTGCTAAAAGAGAAGTGTGTGTTTGATTCTGGTCTATACTTGGAAACTTAGGGGTTTTACCCAGGATATTTAAACAGGTTTGGCATCAATACTTAAGGAACTAGGCAGACATCCAGAGGTAATAGTGCAAATGGCCACTGAAATGTCATGACTCAGGCAGCTTTCTCAAAGAAATCTCTCCCTCTAGGATTTATGCCTAAAATCTCCAGTTAAAAATTTTGTTATTATATCTCATGTACTTAAGCCTGGATTCATTACAACCCGTTGTTCATGTATGACCTTAATTAATTTATTTGATTAATTTGGTATAATAAACATTCCTGGACCACCTTATAGCAGAAAAACTAAGATTATGGCAATGTTTTTTTTCTCTGTGGTCTTCAGCCATTCAATTCCTGTCATCCTGCTGCAGAATAACCACTATTATAAACCTATAAAATCTTTAAGTCATCACTCCTTTGCTGTCCTTTTATTTTTATATAGGTTTAAGCAATCTTTATGCACTCTTGAAAAGAATGTTTTATTAATGCTGTTCATCGTGTTATATAAAGGGCCACGTGTGCAATTAGCTTTGAAATGCTTTTATTTTCAACTAAAATTACATTGTGGTGACTCATCCACATTGTTGCTTATTGTACTTCATTTAATTTGTATGGTTGATGTACATGTAAACATCTTCTAGCTTATTCCTCAACTCCTGTTGATGGGATAGTTTGAGATTAGTTGGTGTGTCCAGTAGTGTTATGAACATTCGTATCCCCATTTTCTGGTGTGTATATATGCAAAGATTTCATTGAAGCATAGTCATATGAGCAGAATTCCTAAGGTCCATAAAAGCTCAGTTTTACAAGACAATATCAAGCTGTTTTCCTTAGTGGTTTTACAAACTTCTAGTTCCAGTCATGACTAACCCTTTCAGCAAAACCAGCTATTAAAGTTGGTCAAAGTCTATGGAACAACTGTTTGAAAGCATGGAAAGAGGCCAAGTCAGGCAAGAGTTGAAGCATTACTACTCCTGAGTCATCCAAAACTCAGAAGGTGGACTCTACTCAGCATTCTCCTCTCTTAACTTTTACAAACTTCAGTGGAGGGAAATAGGGCCCAAGAAGTAAAAGGAAGCTAGGGAGAAGAGAGTGGATTGTAAGGAAACCAGGAAGCTGAAACTCAAAGGTGAAATTTGGAGAAGAGAAGCACTGGGAAAGACCCAAACATCTGCCTCAAGTTTCCCTCACTCCTAAGATAAACATGTATACACACCTCTTTTAAGGTGCAGAACAAAAGCTGAAGAAAGAGCAAAGAGCTAAGCTAAGCTAGGTACTAGGTGCTTGTACCTATAATACTACTCAGGAGGCTAGGATCCAATGAACCAGCAAAACTCTAGAAGTGGAGGTATGGCTCAAGTGGTACAGCACCAGCTTGACCCAAAAAGCCAAGTGAAAATACAAAACCTGAACAATACTGGCACAACAACAACAACAACAACAACAACAACAAACTGAGCTATGATTTGAGTGGTAAAAGGTTCTTCAGGTCTTGAAGTTGGAATGTAAGTCCCACCAAAGAGGAAGGGACTGCCTGTTAAACATCCCAGCCACTCAGTTTTGAACTCAAGAAAAGCTACAACCTAGAAGTGAAGACTATGCTAAGAATAAGAAGGAACCAAAATAGATAATGTCTAACAAAGTCTAAAATCAATCTTTGGCATGATCAAGGACATTCCTTGGTGCTCTGTCTACCTGGAAAAAGAAAGCTTCAATTCTTTGAATGAAAATAAGGCTATCCAAACTTTCTACATTTGTCCATAATATTAGTATTTTATCAAAGTTTAAATGGCATGATAAAACTAATAAACAAATGATTAAAAAGCAAGAGAAAAATAAGCAATATTGAAGACTTAGAAGTGAATCAAATACTGGAGTGAATGACAAATGTGAAAGTATGTGACTATTATGTTGAGAAATAAAAGAGAAGAGAGAAAAATTATTGAAATGTTTGCTTTTAGGAGAATTAGAGGGCTGGGAATGTGGCTTAGTGGTAGAGTGCTTGCATAGCGTGCATGAAGCCCTGGGTTTGATTCTGCAGAACCACATAGACAGAAAAAGCCAGAAGTGACACTGTGGCCCAAGTGGTAGATTGCTAGTCTTGAGAAAAAAAAAGAGAGAGAGAGAATTGAAATCTAAATAATCAAACAGATATTCTAGAATTTTATAATAGCTGAAAGTAAAAACTCACTGAATGAATAGAGCACCATATTAGACATGATAGAAAATAAAAGTAATGAACTTCAAGACAAGACAAAAGAAATATCCAAATAAGAATATACAAACAAGGCTTCTATGCTCATACCTGGTCCTAGCTACCATCCCAGCATGTACATGTATTCTGGTATACAGGAGAGGTGCACTCTGATGAGAGCAGATGACTAGAAGGGAAGTGAGCAGAAAGGGCAATTTGTGTAATTAATTTCTTGAGCAAACTTCATAACTAATATTAATTGAATTTCATCATAGTACCATGTCCTAAGCTAATTAGGTATGGGAAAGTTTAGAGAGAGAGAAGTTTAGAGAGAGATAAACCTAATAGGTCACTGCCAGTACAGAAACACATGCTTGTAATTCTTGCACTGACTGAGGTTGAGTCAGGAGGTCCACAAGTTCAAGGTCAGCCTGGGTAAACAAACAACATCTCCCAAAACAAATAAACACAGAAACAATGGAAAACGAATAAGAGAAAAATTCATTAAGGACATAATCAAAAGATCTCAAATATGTTGAATTAGAATCTCAAGAAGAGAGAAGAAAGCACAGTACAGCAGTATATTTGAAGAGATACTGGCCAAGAATTCCTTAAAAGTGATAAAAGTATGAGTCTACAGATTCAAGAAGCTTACCAAATCCTAAGATAAAAACAACAATAGTACACATAAACACATAAAGCCACAGAGATTAAAAGCATTGGAATAAGATAGTACAAAAAGAAAAAAAAGAAAGCATTGGAATGACATTCTTTCAATTGCTGAACTTCTTAAAAAATGGTAACTTAGAATCCAATTCCCAACAAAAATCTGCCTCAAACATGAAGATGAAATAAAGATACTTTCACAAAAACAAAATTCGAGAGACTGTATTGCAGACAGCAACATTTTGAGAAATATGAAAGGAAATTCTTAACACTGAAGAAAAATGATTCTGAATGAAAGCATAAAATTTCACAGAAGAATGAGGAACATCATAAAAATGTTATTTGTATCCCAACAACATTTTCTAATTTTCCTGTAGTAGTCTGTGTATCTTTTATAGATTCCTTTTCCCTAGGAACTTGGTATTTTCTGGTACTCCTTTAAAAAATATTCTTTAAAAAAATAATGGTTTTTTTTGCAAGGTAATTGCAGGCATATGGAGCTGAAATTGCACTTTATAAATTATTCTTTTATCCATTTACTTTGCTTTAATACTGTTGTTTTAAATTCTTTATTGGTAGTTTTTGAATTTTCTAAAAAATTATATCATGGAAAAATCATGACAATTTTATTTCCTTCTTTCTAATCCTTAGGCCTTTAATTTTCTTTTCTTTTTATTGTACTTGTGGTATTTAGTTTAAATGTAAATGATGAGTTGTGTCTATAGATTTCCTAATATTAAAATTATCCTCATGGGGCTGGGAATATGGCCAAGTGGCAAGAGTGTTTGCCTCCTATACATGAAGCCCTGGGTTCCATTCCCTAGCACCACATATATAGAAAATGGCCAGAAGTGGCGCTGTGGCTCAGGAGGTAGAGTGCTTGCCCTGAGCAAAAAGAAGCCAGGAACAGTGCTCAGGCCCTGAGTCCAAGGCCCACGACAGGCCAAAAAATAAATAAAATAAAATAAAATAAAATAATCCTCATGTGCCACTTGGTAAACTCAATATGATTAATTTAATTTATTAAACATTTCTCTATAATTTTATATCTATATTAATAAGTAGCATAGCTGTTTGATTCCTTGTCTTTTATAGCTCTTTGCTATTTACACTCTAAAGTTTGCAATCTTTAGCTTATCTGATAATGTTATACAAATGTCTGTTTTACTTTATTTGCCTTAATTATCATTTTTTATCTGTTTACTCTCCTCTGAATTTATGATTTTGAATGGCAGGTAATAAATATCAAATATCTGGATTTTATCTTTTATTTGGTGTTACCGCCATTACAGGTATAGTAATTGCTCATCTATTAGTAATTCAAATATTGTATCACTTTGCTACATTTTTTGTTTTACGTTCCTTTGGTTCTATAAAGTTGTCTGTTTTCTCTCATGTAAGACAGGGCTTTAACATGTTTCAATATCTTTTGGCTCTCTCCCCCCATCATGTTGATTTCATCTACACTGTATGTATGTGTGTGTATGCACACATGTGTAGGTAGGTGGGTGGATGTGTGAATGTGTGTGCATGCCTACTGGTACTGGAGCCTGAGTTCAAAGCCTGCTTTGTCCCTTAGCTTTTATTTTCAAGGCTGACACTGTACCACTTGAGCCATACCTTCACCTCTGGCTTTTTGCTGGTTAATGGAAGACAAGAGTCTCATAGATTTTCCTGTTCAGGATGGCTTTGGGCTAGGATTCAGATCTCAGTCTCCTGAATAGGTAGGATTACAGGTATGAGCCACTGATGCTAATTTCATATACATATTTTTAGTCTTGTTCTTTGTGAATGTGCTTTTGTTTTTCTTTTTCTTTCTTTGTTCTGTTATTTTTTTAAGACAACCATTAATTTACAGATATTTGATCCCTTTTACCTGCATTATTCCTTCCATTTCTTCCAAATTACATAATATGCCACAGACCAATCTTTTTTCATACATGTTTTTGCATGCCAAACATCCTGAGATTATACGTTTCACAGTATTAATAACATGCTCTCATATTTCAATGAAAGTTTAGATGGATGTGAAATTCTCTATACTCAAAATGTTTGTAATATTTCTTCATTGTCCTGTATCCTCACTTGCTTGCTGAAGAAAAATCTATTATTATCATTCTTGATCCTTTTACATCTGTCCTCCATCCATTTGTTTCTGTCTCTCCCTTAGAAAGTGTCTATAATTTCCTTACATTCAACATTCCTAATTTTCATCGTAATTTGTGTCTAGGAGTCTCTTTTCCCAAGTCTTTTTAATTTTTTTTTTAGTCTTTGATTAAGGTCTTTTCTCTTTTATTAATGATGTCTATGGTTCCCTGAAATATTCCCTCCTTTCTATTGATTTATTTTTCTAACAAGGGCTACTTTTGGCTTTTATACATCGAGTTCTATGTTTTCTTTCTCTTTTTATTTGCAGTATTTTGAGGTTTGAATTCAGGTCTTCCCACTTGCTAGGCAGATGCTCCACCACTTAAGCTACACCTCCTGCTCTATATTTTCTACCTTTAAAATAATTTTCTTCAAGCTAATCTTTCTATATGCTAATTTATTCCCCAGGTGAATATATTTTTCTAGCTTGCATCATTATCCTAGCTGTTATATTTTTCGTACTTATTGATTTTTTTACTTAATTCTTCTTATGGTTTCTTGTCATTTTATATTGCTAATATTATTCCTTTTTAAAAGATAAGTGTGAGTAATTTTTTTTCATTTCCTTTTCCTTTCTTTTATCAACTCGAGGCCCTCTATCACTTGTTTGTATATCCTGTTTTATTATTTTTTGAGATCTGGTCTCACTAACTTTATCTAGGCTGGCTTAAAACTGAGCAAGCCTCCCTCCCCCCAAGTAGCTGGAAGTATACCAGCTTGTGTCCATAAATTCTTGACCTTTCAGTTTGAATGCCTTTGGTTTCTATGGAATCTGTATTTCAGTTGGTTGTTTTCCTTTGGAAATAGCCATGCTCCTTTTTTTGACCCATGAAGATTCCACTTCTCTAAGATTATGAGCTACCCTGCTCAGCAATACCACTGCTGAAGGGATGAAGGCTGAACTCTTCACAGACACTGCTGAATTCAAGGTGCAGAATGTGGACTGAGAACCAACCTAGAGGGGAGGCTTCCAGGCATCAGAAAACCAGAGCTGAGCACTCCTCATCCCAACTAACAGTTCCTCAGAAGTTTCTTTACTTAAAAGAGGAGACATATCATCGCAATCCACCATCCCTGAGGCAGAGAGGGTGAGGCAGTGATCAACTGAAACCAGCCCATCTCCTGTTTCCCTCACTCCCACTCAGGCTTTAGACGTCAGCACCCTGTGGCTTTACACCTAAACAGCACTTGCTCTGGAGCTCTACGTTCCAGCACAATGGGAGTGACGTAAACAAGGGAATGAAGAATCTACAAAGCAACAGCACTAAAAAAAAAAAAAAAAAAAAAAAAAAAGCCTGTTCTACCACAGAATGTTAGGATCATTCCAGATATACACATTTGACAGAGCCTGTCAGTTGGGTGCTGGTGGTTCAGCCCTGTAATCCTAGCTACTCAAGAGGTTGAGGTCTGAGGATCTTGGTTTGAAGCCAGCCTGTGCAGGAAAGTCCATGAGACTCTTACCTCCAATTAACCAGCAAAAAACTGGAAGTAGAGCTGTGACTCAAGTGGTAGAGCACTAGCCTTGAGTGTGAGGTAAGAGACAGTGCTCAGGCCCTAAATTCAAACCCTAGTACTAGTACAATAAATACAAGGGGGGGGGGTGTGTCTTCCTAAGACAGACAGCCTCATAGTTCCCTTTGTTTTAATGAATTTCCTCTACAGTTGAAACATAGGAATCAGCTGAACACTGAATACTGGTGTGAGTGAGCACACTAGGTCATCTCTTCTCGTGGACAGGAAGAAGTGTCAGTATGCAGTGTGAATGAAAAGAGCACTGATCAGAAGTCAGGAAGGGCATATGTTCTCTGTTGTTGACTTGCTGGGTGGCCTTAAGTCACTTCACTTCCAGAGCCCCTGTGTCCTGAAAAGTCAAGTCAATATTAATACTGATCATTGAGCTGATACAGGTTCCAGGGAGAAACTGGATGTGAAAAGATTTTGCAAACTGTTACAGGCAGTGCTTTTATTGATCATCTGGAGTGAAGGGAAGGAATCTGGAGTTAGATGAAAATTCACTTTGCCAACCTCAAAAGTTTTACTAAGTGTTGGCCCTGCTCAAAAGCCTGATGTAACTGAACATTCTCTTAATATAGAGAATGACGAATCTGAATGTGGTGCCAGAGTTGTCACATTCTTCCAAGAGCGCAGACTTTTATGGGTCCCTGGAAGCTCTGCCGGGGTCTATTTCTGAGGATGGGAACATTGTGCCTTGTTGGCACGGCTTGTTAAACCAAGGCCACTTGTGGTCATTGAAGAATCTGGGTCTGCATTTGCAGTGGGGGTGGGAGGGGTATCAAAGCCAATTCGTCAACATTAGCCAATTTGAAAATATGGCCTCTGCTAAACTTGTTGTCTTTTGTCTTTTGTTTGATGAGGGTCTTTTTTCCAGTCTCCTTAGAAGACTGAGAGGTGGGAGAAGAGATGGAGCAGGTCCAAATCCAAGACAAGTAGCAGAGGTAGAAATGACTAAGAATAATTTGTTCTCTGGGAATTCATACAAGGACAAAGGTAATGAGAGTTTGTTTTCAATTACTTAAAATGTAGTTTGTCATTGAAAAGATGATGAAAAAAAAAGGAAAGATGATGTAATGGCTTTAAAGAGGACAATAAGCCAGGATCCCACTTCATCCCCAACTATTTGTATTTTTGCACATTCTTATCTATTTCTTGTCTTTTCATCATGCATGCATAATGCATATTTCATATTATATATGGCCTGATTTTTTCAACTTAGCATTACATAAGGAACATTTTCCTTTTAAAGCATCTATTATAATGACTAGGTAATACAATTTTTGTGTTTTCTAAATAAGAAATCTTTTTCTACTTCGTAACCTTTGATTTGTTATTAAATTTTTTTGTGTGTTTTTTTACTGTTACAGTCTCATGAATATCTTGTGCATTTTGCTTTTTGTTGTTGTTGAGTTATTATCTTTGCATGAATTCCAGAATTCCTCTAAAGGTTAAGTGAGCAAATATGCCCAGGCATTTTTATGTCTCTGTGTACTGTTATATTTTCAAAGCGTTAATTCAATATGCCACTAACCAGTTTAACCACAAGTCTTTTAAGTATTTGCTGCCTAAAGGGGACATTTTTCTACGTTAGCATACATATTTTACATTTGTTTTCATTTGTGTTCCATTGCTTGACAATACAGTTTAATGTTTTCCATGTGCTTTTGTTATTATCTAGGTTGTGTTACTACACATAAAATTTCCAGATTTTTTTGAAAATGTTCCAAGAAGATATACCAAAGAATATTTTCTCTTTTTTTTTTTGACAGCACTTGGATTTGAACTCGGGCCTTTTTGCTTACTAGGCAGGTACTCTACCACTTGAGTCATGCCTTCCAGCCCCAAAGAACATTTTCTAAGGAATTAAAATATCCAAAATAATCAGGGACAAGTGCTTTATTGTCAAATCAAGAAAAGTGTCTAGTTAATTGTCCTTTGAATTTCATCTATAATACAAGTTTTGCCAAGAGTGTTTTAAGAGATATTGAAAATAACCCAGAGACCCAGTCCTCAAAATCAAACATTCTAGAAGAGCTACATGACCAAGCAAAATTTTTTTTAAAGTGCTGAACGTTGTAAATAAAGGACAGAACAAGAGCTATGGGGATTTAGAGAATGAGAGATTATTTCTAGCCTCACAGATGGAATATGAAGAGTCAGAGGTGGTTATTGGAAGAAACTATATCTGAGCTGAATGGACAGAATATGAGGTAGGATCTATTTTAGGGCAGGAGTAGAAATACATTGGTCAAAGCCTTTTGCTCATTTTATATGAGAGCATGCTTGAGATTCTAACTAAGTCTTCTAAGTTACAGCTACTCTTATCAGATGGGAAATAGATTCAGACAATGATGTGAACTGGTAACTCCATGGTTGCCAGTTCCCACAGAACAAGACAGTGTGTACACACCTGAAGCAGACAAAAGGTAGTTAGTTTCAATATTTCCCCCAATGTCTTAATAATGTATATTTTGAAAGACTTAACATTTACAATGAAGCTCAGTGTGTTGCAGCTCCTTCCATGACGTGGTACATCCATAAACTCATGATATTTCTTTGTTATCCTGGAGTAAACAGACAAGGCCACTTACCACTGGAGGCAAAGAGCCTAGAGCCCTAATTGCTCCATGTCCTGTGGAAGATCCAGAAAACTGAAAGGATCCATTTCTCCATTTCTGAGCACCCTTAGAACTCAATGGACAAACTACCTATAAGTAAAGATGATTAATAGATTGCTTTCCAGATCTCTCCATCATAAATAATTGGTAAGATGGGCACTGGTTGTTGTTGTTGTTGTTCTTCTTATTATTATTATCCTTGATTGATCCCACTTTCTCCAGGCTAGAGATCTATGACAAAGTAGAAGAATTTCCAATATTATTTAAGAAATAACACAATAAAATTGTGGAATTTTGAGCATTTATATGATCAGATAAGCCTCTTTTTGAGTTATCTTCCAAATAGAAAGCCATTATTAGTGTTCTTGGTTTGGTTTTCCCCAATAGGTGTCTCAAGAACAGATTGGGTACAGATTAGAATGAAAAAAACTTCATGGTTGGAAGGTATCTTTGAGGGACTTCTAGTTTATCCTGCTTCCCAATGACAAAAATAATCTGTTATACTTTCCCCTGATATGCCACTGATACCACTAGTAGCCCAGACTTGAAAATCATCCAGAGATAAGAAAGCTACTATGGAACAAATTACAGGACCAGATAAAAAGAATAGGTTTTTTCTTCACTTACTTAGTGGATTTATTTCAAAACAAGGGATTAAATAATGTTCTTATCCCAAGCAAATAGATTTCTTAGCACCAAATAGTGCACCAAATGCAACAAATAGTATATTTCGGTCCATATTCTTGTTTATTTAAACACTCTCTTGTTTCAGAAATTGCTTCAAGTAGACAGGAAAGATTGATTGTCTAGGAATTCGGTAGTATAGGAATTGAAATGTACCAATCCTTACTTGAGAGAATAAATTAGTACCAAAAATTCATGAGGTTGCCCAATTAATTTGGTGCAATACTTTTGTGGAAAAATTCCTGAAAAACTTTGGTGCATCACTGTAGTTATTATACTAAAAATTCTAGCAGCTGTGCTTTTCTTCTAAGTTAAGGAACTAAAGCAATATCATGAGCTAATGCCACATCAAAGTGGCATGTTTCAACACTTCAGTGTCATGTGTTACTGAGTGAAGTTTTCCAGGAGCTCTGGCTGGCCCCTCTGTTCTTAGAGGCAGATGTTGAATGGTCACTCCGGGGCAGAAGTCAGAATTTGTTGGTTTTCCGTTCAGATTGTGGTGAGGTCCTGGATTCACTTTTTCCCACCTCAGTTTCTCTGGTGAGGCCTTTTGCCATGCAAGGGGGTTGTGGCCAAATGAAAATATTTGAGGAGTTGCCATGTGGAAGTGGAATTTGGGCCTATTTTGCATGGTCCCAGAAAACACCACTAAGACCAACACGATAGTAGCAGATTGAGAGAAAAACTATAATGAAAACAAATCTTAATTACTTCATACAACTTTTTACAAGACAAACCACATCATTGACATGATATAATTTAATTATTTCAACCACCTATGAGATAAGTGTTAATATGTGTGGACTAGGAAACAGAGAGGGAAAGTAATTTGAAGAAGGTGACGTCACTGTTGTGTGCTTCAGAGCTTAGACTAAGATTGAGCCAAGATTTAAACCGGACCTGGCCTATAGAACTAAAGTAGGGTAGGAAGAAAACAAAATCTCTCAAAATCAAACATCACTCAGACAACAAGTTGTGTGAGATTTACAAATGATCAAATGGACCTGAAGTTTGAAGGTTAAGATTTGGCCTTAAAAGTGAGACTACTTGCCTACTTAATACAGAGGAAACTATATCTGATGGGAAAGCTCGTCCTCTGAAAAATCCCCATTATCCAGGACATAGGTCCCAAAAGGGACCGTCAATAGCATTGAGGTTTAACTGAGGAAGCAGTCAACATTTTTTTTATTGTCAAAGTGAAGTACAGAGGGGTTATAGTTTCATGCGTAAGGATACTTTCTAATAGTCATGCTTACCTGGACAGAACTGGCTGCTTTGGAAGTCAGTAAGATGCTTGCCCATGAAGATGCTCAGACAAGAGATTTCTGTACATGTCAAGACAGAAGAGAGTTAAAATATAATAACCCTGTTTCATCCTGTATAGACAGTATACAATTTCCTATGTGCAGGGTCTCTGACGTAAACTATTCATAAAAGCAAGTGAAAGAGAAAATGTTTAGAAGTATTACAAACAATGTATCAGGATCTATAACACATTCCACCAAGTTGCATGCATTCACTATAAGGGCTAACACCTGCCCCAAAGCTCCCCATGTGAAAGTGAGCACTTTCAGCTACATGAAGACTGAATCTAGAACACAGGTGAAGTGGTCTTCCTTCCTTTCCCACATCTGGCAGGAAGTGGAGAGATTTCTTCATGACTTGGTGAAAGAGTGGACACATTGCTATTTCAATCAAACCATTGGAACAAGATTTTCAGAGCAAGACAAAAACAGGCCTTGCACCCTTCTCTCCCAACTCCCAGACATAGGGGCTTTCCTTCCACAAAACAGCACTGTCTCACAGACCTCATTTTGGTGACAATGCTATTTTACCCCAGACTGTGGCCTCCATGAGGGCTGTTTGGGCTCATCTCTCATGCTTCCCAGTCTTTTTTTTTTTTTTTTTTTTTTTAACCAGTCCTGTGCCTTGGACTCAGGGCCTGAGCACTGTCCCTGGCTTCTTCCCGCTCAAGGCTAGCACTCTGCCACCTGAGCCACAGTGCCCCTTCTGGCCGTTTTCCATATATGTGGAGCTGGGGAATCGAACCAAGAGCTTCATGTGTAGGAGGCAAGCACTCTTGCCACTAGGCCATATTCCCAGCCTTCTCAGTCATTTTTAACTCATACGTTTCTGTTGGTAGGCACTCAATCAATCTTGGGACTCTCAACCTGCATCCCCAAACATCACTGATGTTCCTATTTACTAAGTTAAGGTACTTCAGTGGCCTAGAAATACCAGGAAGAAATGGAAAGTGATTTGGTATCATCTGATTTAACTATGGCATTTTACAGATGAAAAACTAGAAAGTGCAGAGAGATTTAAGCAGGTATACCCACGATGTCGATTATATCCATGTCTGATGCTGGCAGGGGGTGGGGGAGCGGGGAGGGTACCAGTTGTTATGACAGTTAATGAGAATAAGTCCCAGAGGTACGCTGCAAAACTAGAGGTTGAGATAAGGTCTTGTCAACAGCAGGGCCATTTTCCTCAAATGTTCACTTGAGAGCCTAAGCCCCAGGCTCCCTCCCTGCAAACAAAGGCATTGCACAATCTCCACAGTCCTGTCCCACTCTGATATTCTGTGGCTCTGAGGGTTAGGTCAAGTGCATTTTTTCCTCTAATACTGTGTGTCTTTCGCACCTTGGTTTAAAATAAGGCAGAGAGGGATAGCTAAAGTTTGTCTGAAACATACCTTCCCTATCCCCTTCTAGAGTCGGGGTGAGAAGTAGATTGGCTTTGGAGCCAGAACAAGGCAGCCGGAGATCTTGTCTCTTCCATTTATTAGCAGGAAGGGTTTAGACAAGTCACTGAATCTCTTTGAGCTTCTGCTTCTCTTTGAGATTTCCCTTGAGCTTACCAAGGGCATGGATTGGAGGGATGATGCTGACCATTCAGGTGTGAGGATCATCTGAAATTACATCAATCTCTCTATCATCTATCTGTCTATTTTCTAGTCCTCTGGCTTGAACTCAGGGCCTAGGCACTGTCTCTGAACTTCTTTTGCTCAAGGATAGCACTCTACCACTCGAGTCACAGCATCACTTCCAGCTTTTTCTGTTTATGTGGTACTGAGGAATCAAACCCAAGGCTGACAGTATTCTACCACTAAGTTATATTCTCAGCCCCTGAATTGCTTTAAAAAGGCTCATACAACTTAATAGTGTATGTAGGCAATGATGCCTATTACAAGTTAGTTCCCTTACTTTTAGTTTTGTCTGGAAGCTATGAAGATCCAACTTGTTGTCAACAATGCTTTATTTCAGGTGTCCATGGCAGTATGAACTGTAGCTACTGGATAGGGATCAAAGATTATTTGTACCTCTGTTCCTTAGAGTTTGTCCTGGAGCAAAGAAGGACAAATAAGTATTATTTAGTGCAGGGGTACAATTAAAAGTTCCACTGTATGTGAAAAATAATTTAGAGGATTTTTGTTTCCTTAGATCACATAAATTATAATAGAACTATGGTTCCATGTAATAGTCATGTTCACTTCCATAAAAATAGTGTATAGCATTATAGCAAATGTTCAGTAAATATCTGTTGAAGTAGTATTTTATGTGGTGTGTGTGTGTGTGTATGTGTGTGTGTGTGTGTGTGTGTGTGTGTGTGTGTGTGTGTGAAAGTACTGGAGCTTGAGCTCAGGGTCTGGACACTGTCCATTAGCTTTTTTTTTGCTCTACCACTTGAAGCACATCTCCATTTCTGGCTTTTTCATGATTAATTGGAGATGAGTTTCTGCCAGGTTGGCTTTGAACCACAATCCTCAGATCTCAGCCTCCTGAATAGCTAGGATTACAGGCATGTACTAAAGGCACCTGGCTTACATATGTTCATTTCTCCAGTGGGGGTGAGGGAGGCATAGGAAAGTATTTACCAACTTGATAAAGATGATATTGCTGGAATTCATCAAATTTAACTGTTGTTTCCAGTATTTTGCTATATTATTACCTCCCATCCCTTCCCTGAAGACCAAGAACCACACAAAGAGTCCTCCTCCTGTTCTAGAGTTGAGGAGCCCCCCTCTCCCCTCCAACCTGTGCAAAGCATTACAGTGATGTGATCTGTAAGCCAGGTCTCCTGAGTCTCACCATCCCAGTTCCCCACTACTTTTTTCTCAAGCTTTTAGTTTCTCTATGACATCTGATGTTTTGTTTCCTCCATATATGATACTGGGAGGTACAAAGTGGAGACCTTCTGTTTGCCTGTGTTTGTTTTGGGAATCCCCAGTATTAACTGAAAAGTTCAATTTGTGAATGGCTTTATAACTGTTCTGATTAATCCATTTCTTTTCTCTTTTTTTTTTTTTGCCAGTCCTGAGGCTTGTACTCAGGGCCTGGGCTCTGTCCCCAGCCTCTCTGTGCTCAAGGCTAGTGCTCTACCACTTGAGCCACACTGTCACTTCTGGCTTCTTCTGTTTATGTGGTACTGAGGAATTGAACCCAGAGATTCATGCATGCTAGGCAAGCACTCTACTACTAAGCCACATTCCCAGCCTGGAAGTGGCTCTATGAGCACAAAGAGATGCAGGGATAGTACCCAAGCCCCAAGTTCAAACCCTATAACCAACCACAAAAAAGTCAGTCTTTGTCTTTCTTTCCTTCTTTTCTTTCCTTTTTCTCTTTCTCTCTCTTTCTTTGTCTTTCTTTCTTTTCTTTTTTTCCTTCCTTCCTTCCTTCCTTCCTTCCTTCCTTCCTTCCTTCCTTCCTTCCTTCCTTTCTTTCTCTTCCTTTCTGTCTATCTGTCTGTCTTCAAAGTATTTAGACATGCTGTAATCCTACCCAGGAGGCTGAGATATGAGAATCATGGTTCAAAGCTATCCTGGAAAGAAAAGTCCATGAGACTCCCAATTAACCAACAAAAGGTCAGAAGTGGCACACAAGTAATAGAGTGCTAGCTTTGAGCAAAAAAGCCAAGGGACAGCACCCTGGCCCTAAACTCAAGCCCTAGAACTGTCACCACCCCAAAATATTTAGGTAGGAATATTTATACGTCAGGAAGGAAAACTCCAAGCCTGGCTTTGCTTTTCAGGTCGTCTGGAGGGAAGAAAACCTTCCAATCAAATGTAGTTCTAAGAATGACAACTCATGCTCTTGTATTTTGTGCCTGTTGGGGACCTGTATGTAACATATCAGTTTTCCTGCCTGGGTACAATCTTCCCTGAAGCCCAATCAGTAAAACCTTCCAGACTGGGACACCCAGTTTTGCTAACCTTTCTGCCACCTTCCCCAAGATAATCCCTTCTTGAGGTGCAAAACATCTTTTTCTTTCCTTCCTGCTGTCTCTTCCTTCTTCTGGATCTGCTCGGTTCAACATTTCCCTGGCTGTCAGGACTTGTCTCTGGCCAGTTGCCTCTCCTTAAGCCTAGAAACACCCAATGCTGCCTCCTTGTCAAACAATACATTAGGGTGGTGCAACAGCCCAAGGTGTCAAAATAATTAGGTAATTAAAGCAGATGAAGGTCAGAGTTTCTCCTGTCTGGAAACACACACACACACACACACACACACACACACACACACACACACACACACACAAAATTTAAACAAGGAAATCAATTTCATATCTCCTTTGTTTTTCTCCTTCCTTGGCTCTGCTTCAAAAGCCCAGGGCTTAAGATCAATGGATCCTCTCCTAGCACTGGAGTAGAAGCCATTTGGCTTAAGAGGTGTGGCCAATTCCAACATCAGAGGACAGGACATTTTCAGGGTTTCAACATATCCCTTGTTTTTGTCTTCCTTATTTGTTTTCACACTGGCCCCACCTTAAGCACAGGTTGGTGCAATGGCCCCAAATAGTGGCTCAATGCCATAGATGGGATGTTGCTCAAAGGGGTCTGTGGGTGCTGAGGGCAAAGTCTCCTCCCAGAAAACCAGGACCTCAAGTTCATGTCCCTTGGCTCTTTGTTCACTTTAGGTTTTATTTTTTTGCACCATAAGGGGGTTTGAGCTCAGGGCCTGGATGTTGTCCCTTACCTTTCTTACTCAAGGATGGCTCTCTACCACTCGAGCCACATCTTTACTTCTGGCTTTTTGTTGGTTTATTGGCTATAAGAGTATCTTGGACTTCCCTTCCTGGGCTGGCTTTGAACTATGATGCTCAGATATGAGACTCCTGATAGGGTTATAGTAGCTAGGATTACAGATGTGATCCACCGACATCAAGCTCTTTTTCACTTTAAACAGGAAACTGCTATATGTTAGTGACCACGCTTGGATCACTGGAAGGACCTGAAATGATTCGGAGAATAGCTGTCCTGTTGCAGCTCATTGTCTGGTGAGAATGTCGACAGGATACCAAATATCATAGTCTTCTGGGAGGGTGGGGCTTTCTAGAGGATTGAAGAGAGTTCTGGAGGTCTCAGAGGAGGTATGGCCCACCCTCTGGTAGGGTAGGAATAAATATCGGGACATTTGATTTATACATTTTCCCCAGTTAAGCAGGCAGGAAGAAGGCATTCTTTTTTTCTTTTTTTTTTTTTTTTGGCCAGTCCTGGGGCTTGGACTCAGGGCCTGAGCACTGTCCCTGGCTTCTTTTTGCTCAAGGATAGCACTCTGCCACTTGAGCCACAGTGCCATTTCTGGCCATTTTCTGTATGTGGTGCTGGGGAATTGAACCCAGGGCCTCATGTATACGAGGCAAGCACTCTTGACACTAGGCCATATCCCCAGCCCCGGCATTCTTAGTAAAGGAAGAGCATGATCAAAAGCAGGAAAGATGAAAGTATCATTTTCTAAGAATGTAGAGGTAATTGAAACTAAAATTAGGGCAACATTGATGGGAATACAATGATGACTAACTAGGAAGTTGGGGCACACTTAGCATCCTTAACAAGATGCCAAGGAATGGAGCCTGTCCTGGCAGCACCAGGAACCAACAGTGATCTTGGAGCAGAGGGCACATGTGATTAGGTGTATGTGGCTATGACACCCTTTCCAAGTTGCCTTCCTACTGGGACTACCTTGCAAGTCTCCTCTCATCAACCTCCAGTCCTACTGTCTTCTCTGAAAGAGCCTGCCCTGAGATCTGGAGACTCCAGAGGCTCTCTCACCCATAAGCAGTTGTTTTATATGGTGTAGAAGAATGGCTACACAAAAACATTGGCAGCCAAGTGAGCTGATTTTGAACTTGTGCCCTCCTCTTATCAGCTTTGCTGTCTTGACTAACTTAGTTAACTTTCCTAAAACCACAGATTGCTCTTTGTAAAATGGGACGGAAGGATAATGCCTTCTCATTGGGTTTTTTGGGGGAGGTAAGTCAATACCACATGTAGGATCTATTTTGGCACATAGACATGTTTATCAGTTGTTTCAGAGTTGTCTGACTGACTTTCCTTAGGCCTGTTACTTAGCACACTCGTGACTCTTGAGACTGACGCTGTAAGAACCAGGCCAGAGGGCCTCTTGCTTTGGGCCACCTGCTTTACCTGGGAAGATCTGTATCACTGCATGTGACAAACACAGAAACGTAGGAGCCTGAGAAAGAAGATGTGGACACCTCTGTCTTTGGAAATCTGGTACTGAGAACTGGAAAGGCCAGATCTATAACCAAAAACGTCTCTTTCTGTGACAAAGACCATTCAGAGCTCTAGACCTTATATCATTGTTTATGCTCCTGCAAACTACATTCAACTCTAAGTATTTGGGGTTGGAGCTTGTTATGAATTTTGAAGACAGATAATGTTTGAGGGAACAGGAGGATATGAACAGTTTAAGCATTTAGTGGACAGAAATAAAGCAACTAGCAAATGAAATCCTTTTCTCTCAGCTAGCATAAATGTAAAAGATTCTTGATAACAAAGTAGTAATGGATCTCCATTTTTTTCTCCATTATGTTCTAATCTATGATTCTGAGGTGGTCATGAATTAGCACAAAATTCCAACTGTTCCACATGGCAGCAGATGTCAATGTTGCAACATTAAACAATTCATGTTAGTCTTAAATTTGTATGTACATACATTGAGATAATCTGTACAAGCATGATTGATTCATTAACACTTTTAACTAAGTGCTCATAAAAACTGGAATTTTGTTTGGCATCAGTGGCTCACACCTGTAATGGTAGCTACTCTGGAGGCTGAGATTACGGTTTGAAGCCAGCTCAAAAGTCCATGAGACTCTTATCTCCAATTAACTACCAAAATAGCTGGAAGTAGAAATGTAGCTCAACTGGCAGATTGCTAGCCTGGAGCAAAAAAGCTTAAGGACAATGCCCAGGCCCTGAGTTCAAGTCCCCAGAAACCACAACACACACACACACACATACACACACACACACACACACACACACACACACACACACACACACACACCATGCAATTGATATCTAGCTCAGTTTGTTTAAGGACATAAATAAAATTTAATTAAATTTTCAAAAATTGGCTTTATTCAATTTTGATTTTAAAATGCTGTTGCCAAGTTTGTTTGTTTTTATTGTTTGTTTCCTTGGCAATATTGGGATTTGAATACAAGGCTTTATGCCTAAGCAGGCCCTCTACCAAGTTGAGTCAAGCTTCCAGCCCTTTTATCAGTAGTCTCATTTCTGCCCAGGTGAGCCTGAACTGTCATAGGTGCATACCACCACATCAAGCTTTCTCTGTTAACATTGTGTCTCTCTGTCTGAGTGTTCTTGGCTCACACCAGTTATCCTAGCTACTCAGGAGGTTGAAATCTGAGGATTGAGGTTTGAAGCTAGCCTGGGCAAGAAATTTCAAGAGACTCTCATCTCCAATTAACACCCCCTTCCAACAAAAGATGGGTTTTCTCAATTTTTTGCCTATGCTGGCCTCCACTCACTATTTCCATCACAACCTTTTGAATAGCTAGAATTATTGTGTTAGCCACCTGCATACAGGCATATAATATTGCTGTTTTAATTCTACCTTATTCATAATTGTCTCTAGAATTTTTCATTAATAATTTTTAACACTGAAAGAATTTTTTGAGAAACTTTTGCTGGCAGCCTGGAGGTTTAACCTCAAGATCTCATGTTTCCATGGATATTTTGCCATGCTGATTGGGGGAGAGGGCATGGGATGTGTTCGTCAGGGCTCTTTATTTTAATGTGGACTAAAAAGAATATGTACTAAAAAGGCACAGCCTAGTGACTGAGAGTGCACAACTCGAACTGAGCTGAATTCTGACTCCTTCATTTCATACCCTTGAAAAGTTTTCATTACTTTAAAGAACACTCTCTGCTTGACAGATGATAATAGTGTCTTCACAAAGTTACCATGATAAAATAACTGGACGTACTGATATATTGGCAAATAAAGTGCTATAGTGGCAGAGTGCTTGCCTAGCATATATATTATGTAAAACCCTGGGTTAATTTTCAGCACTGAAAAAAAAAAAAGATTTGAAAACCAGGTGCATAAGAATTACTTGATGTTCACTGGCCATAAAAGAAATGCAAATCAAAACAACATTGAGATTCCACCTCACCCCAGTAAGAATGTCCTTTGTCAAGAAAACTAACAATAACAAATGTTGGAGGGGATGTGGCCAAAAGGGAACCCTACTTCATTGTTGGTGGGAATGTAAACTGGTTCAGCCACTCTGGCAAGCAGTATGGAGATTCCTCAGAAGGCTAAATATAGAACTCCCCTATGACCCAGCAACCCCACTTTTGGGTATTTATCCAAAAAACCACAAACAAAATCACAGTAAAGCCACCAGCACAACAATGTTCATTGCAGTGCAATTTGTCATAGCGAGAATCTGGAACCAACCCAGATGCCCCTCCGTAGATGAATGGATCAGGAAAATGTGGTACATATACACAATGGAATTTTATGCCTCTATCAGAAAGAATGACATTGTCCCATTTGTAAGGAAATGGAAGGACTTGGAAAAAATTATACTAAGTGAAGTGAGCCAGACCCAAAGAAACATGGACTCTATGGTCTCCCTTATTGGGAATAATTAGCACAGGATTAGGCAAGCCACAGCAGAGGATCACAAGAGCCCAATAGCTATACCCTTATGATCACATAAGATGATGCTAAGTGAAATGAACTCCATTTTATGGAAATGATTGTTATGTCACAGTTGTAACTACTTTCAACATCCCATGTGTATCTGTAGTTTATACTGTTGATGTTCTTGTATCACCTTCTTGGATTGTATCTACACTATCTCTGTAATCTTATCTGAGTATATTGGAAACCGTGTATACTGGTATTAGAATTAGGAAATTGAGAGGGAATACCAAAATTAGGAGACAAAGGGTCAATTAAGAGAAACAACAACAAAAGCAATACTTGCAAAACTGTATGGTGTAACCGAACTGAACACCTCGGGGGGGGGGGGGGGGGAGAAGGGGGAGGGGGGTATGAGGGACAAGGTAACAAACAGTACAAGAAATGTACCCAATGCCTAATGTATGAAACTGTAACCTCTCTGTACATCAGTTTTATAATAAAAAATAAAAAAAAAGAATTACTTGATGTTCACTGGCCATAAAAGAAATGCAAATCAAAACAACATTGAGATTCCACCTCACCCCAGTAAGAATGTCCTTTGTCAAGAAAACTAACAATAACAAATGTTGGAGGGGATGTGGCCAAAAGGGAACCCTACTTCATTGTTGGTGGGAATGTAAACTGGTTCAGCCACTCTGGTATGGAGATTCCTCAGAAGGCTAAACATAGAGCTCCCCTATGACCCAGGAGCCCCACTTTTGGGCATCTACCCAAAAGACCACAAAGAAGAACACACTAAAGCCACCAGCACAACAGTGTTCATTGCAGCACAATTTGTCATAGCTAAAATATGGAACCAACCCAGAGGCCCCTCAGTAGACGAATGGATCAGGAAAATGTGGTACATATATACAATGGAATTTTATGCCTCTATCAGAAAGAATGACATTGCCCCATTCGTAAGGAAATGGAAGGACTTGGAAAAAATTATACTAAGTGAAGTGAGCCAGACCCAAAGAAACATGGACTCTATGGTTTCCCTCATAGGGAATAATTAGCACAGGTTTAGGCAAGTCACAGCAGAGGATCACAAGAGCCTAATAGCTATGCCCTTATGAACACATAAGATGATGCTAAGTGAAATGAACTCCATGTTATGGAAATGACTGTTATATCACTTGTAATTACTTTCAACATGACATGTGAAACTGTAGCTTCTATTGTTGATGATCCTCTTGTATCCCCTTCCTGTGATTGTACCTGCACTATCACTGTATCTTATCTGAGTACATTGGAAACTGTATATATTGGTATTAGAACTAGGGAAGTGAAAGGGAATATCAAAATCAAGAGACAAAGGATAAAAAGACAAATGACTACAAAAGCAATATTCGCAAAACCATTTGGTGTAAACCAACTGAACAACTTATGGAAGGAGAGGGGAAGGGAAGGGAGGGGGGAATGGGGGAGGAGGTAACAAACAGTACAAGAAATGTACCCAAGGCCTAACGTATGAAACTGTAACCTCTCTGTACATCACTTTGACAATAAATAAGAAAAAAATTATTAAAAAAAAAAGATCTCATGTTTGCAAGGCAAGCCACTCCATCACTTGAGCTACACTCCAAGTTCTTCAATGCTTTAGTTATTTTTTATTTTATTTTGGATAGTCTTTTCCACGTGATGGACTTCAGTCCTCCTCTCTATAGCCTCCTGAGTCACAGGGACAGCAGACATGCACCACCACTGTGACTAAGAAACATTTTTAAAAAGTATGTAGAGAAAGTAAATTTAATGCATTTTGTATTGATTTTCACATTTTAAATGAAAATATATCAGCTATATCTCGGATACAGTGACAATTTGTCTTACCCTTTGATCAGCATCATGTGATAGAACTTTCTGTTGCTTTGGGAATGCTTTCCACCTGTGTTGTCAAAACCAGAAATGCCAGATACATTTGGCGATTGAGTACATAAAATGTAGCTAGTTCACTAAAGATGTATACTCTATTTTAATTTCAATTTAAATGTCCACATATTTAACGCCTATGGTATTGGAGATCACAGTGTGTGTGTGTGTGTGTGTGTGTGTGTGTGTGTGTGTGTGTGTATGTGTGCTGGTCTTGGGCTTGAACTCAGGACCCGGATGCTGTCCCTGAGCTTTTATATACACGGTTAACACTCTACCACTTAGGTCACAGCTTCACTTCTGGCTTTTTGGTGGTTAATTAGATATGAGAGACTCATAGACTTTCCTGCCCAGTTTGGCTTTGTGATCCTCAGATCTCAGCCTCCTGAGTAGCTAGGGTTATAGGTGTAAGACACCAGCATCCAGCTTGGAGATAACATTTTGTGATCATTATAGCCAAAATGAGTCTAGAGGATAATTAAATAGAAAAATGTGAGTTAAAATAAGCTTTTTGGAAAGAAAGAATTCTGAGGACAAAAAGAAATAAAAAAGTAGTCTACCTAATCCCTTAAAATAGAAAGAATAAAAGTAAGAAAACTGACTTGAATGCAGAAAAGTCTTTGTGTAGTTCCATGAACTAAAACCTGAAGGCCACAGTTGGTAACACAACTTCTATTTGACTTATGATGTGGTTATGCCCTAATAGGCTCATTGTATATTGAAAGTATTTCAAGTTGAAAATGTATTTAATGCTTTTAACTCACTGAATGTTATAGCTGAGCAACTCAAAACCCCAGACTACCTTTGTTTGCCCCATGATTGCCTGGCTGAATGAGAGGTTTGGTTTACATACCAGTCTGAGAAAAGATAAACATTCAAAATTCCAAATAAGATTTCTACTGAATGCATGCACATTGGATGTTCTCTTACTTCATCAGGCCCCAGGTCGTAACTAAAGCCATCATAAGTTAGGGATAGTCTGTGTACAATGAAGACAAAGTAAATTCTTAAATATTAGTATAAGCTTGCTAAAATAATAATTTTAGCTAAATATAACAATGCTCTTTATAGTCCTCATGGATCAATCTTCTCAGGAAATAGGAAAAATTTTGAATTTAGTAGAAATTATTCAGAAGTGAAAGAAATGTGCAAATATGCAAAGCAAATACAAGATAAATTTTCATTATCCAATTTAATTACAAGTTCTAGGGGAAGGAGTGCCACTGAATAACTAACAATGACCATATATATCATGGGGCTACACCAAAGAAGAAAATAAGGGTGCCAAAATAAAATACATTTGTTTTATACCTCTTGTTTTTAAAATGTGCAGGTTTTGATTTAAGTGAAAACCTAAAACAAGTATTAGTCTTATTCATTTATTTCAAAGAATCACAAAGATAAGCTTACAATAATCTAATGTGAATGTAAGATATATGTTATAATTCTTTGTGCATAATTTACATCATTTTTTGATAAAAGATGAAACTCAATTGTGTTAACTAGAAAGCACCTACTTTGGGGCAATAAAGTATTAAATTAATATGTAAGGGATTTACCCAAAGATAGAACCTTTGAAAAAGAAACAGGTAGTGTATTTGATTGATTCTTGGATATCCTGTGGGGAGTGCCATTAAAACAATGAGATTTAATACTTATGAAGATAAAAGCAAGTAATCTAGAATATTGTCACAGAAATACTAAACTATGGTCTTTAGCAGAAAAGAAAATGAATTATTTTTTGCCAGTCTTGGGGCTTGGACTCAGGGCCTGAGCACTGTCCCTGGCTTTTTGCTCAAGGGTAGCACTCTACCACTTACGCCACAACTTCACTTCTGGCTTTTTCTGTTTATGTGGTGCTGAAGAATTGAACCCAGGGCTTCGTGCATGCTAGGCAAGCACTGTACTGACTCTACCCAGCCCCAGAAAAATGAATTCTGAATTTATCCCATCCTCTGCTTTTGGTATGAGTTGCCACTATCTGTTAATATTATTGCAACATATTATAAGCAAACAAATCAGTTTAACTTTTTCCTTTTAAAATATTTTTAAAATTTTTACATAAAATTTATTTTCTGAATTAGAAATCTTATCAAATATGCCCTGTATGAGATATTATAATGAATGGAAGAGACTTACAAGAAAATAAAACACTTATATGATTATGAAAGAGATTTATGTATAAATAATCTTTAAGTTGTATTATGCGTTTCCCAGCTATTATAGATAAGAGTCAGATGTCTTTCTTATAATTATTATCTTTAAGTAGTTGAATAATGAGTACGAAGGGAAATTGATACAATACATCTTGATCCATGTTATCTGTTTCATCATTTTCCCTCATCTCCTTCAACCCCACCCATTCTCTCCATTTACCATTTCTACAAATGTACATTGACTATTATTATTGCATTTGCCTACTCTGCATTCATCTGAACACCCCCCCCCCCCCCACTTCTGATGACCTCCTGCAACAAAACACAGAGTTGGGTATTGGAAACTTACTTCTGAGAAGTCTTAGCACATTAGTCCACATATTAATTGGATCATTGATTCTTTGAGGTTTTAGATTTTTGAGTTCACTGTATATTCTGGGTATTAGGCTGTTATCTGATGTAGAGCTGGCAATAGCATGCGCCAGATGGATGTGGGCAAAGGGGAAATCTATATACTGTTGGTGGGAATGTAAACTTGTTCAACCACTCTGGAAAGCAGTATGGAAGTTCTTTTTAAAAAAAAATTATTGTCAAAGTGATGTACAGAGGGGTTACGGTTTCATACATTAGGCCTTGGGTACATTTCTTGTACTGTTTGTTACCTCCTCCCTCATTCCCCCTCCCCCTCCCCTTTTCCCTCTCCCCCCATGAGTTGTTCAGTTGGTTTACACCAAATGGTTTTGCAAGTATTGCTTTTGGAGTCATCTGTCTTTTTATCCTTTGTCTGTCGATTTTGATATTCCCTTTCACTTCCCTAGTTCTAATACAAGTATATACAGTATCCAGTGTACTCAGATAAGATACAGTGACAGTGCAGGTACAACCACAGGAAGGGGATACAAGAGGATCATCAACAATAGAAGCTATGGTTTCACATGGCATATTGAAAGTAATTACAACAGTGATATAATAATCGTTTCCATAACATGGAGTTCATTTAGCTTAGCATCATCTTATGCATTCATAGTGACTAGCCTAAACCTGTGCTAATTATTCCCTATGAGGGAGACCATAGAGTCCATGTTTCTTTGGGTATGGTCACTTCACTTAGTATAATTTTTTTCCAAGTCCTTCCATTTCTTTATGAATGGGGCAATGTCATTCTTTCTGATAGAGGCATAAAATTACATTGTGTCTATGTACCACACTTTAGTATGGAAGTTCTTTAAGGAGCTAAACATAGAACTCCTCTATGATCCAGGAATTCCACTCTTGGACATTTATCCAGAAGCTTACAAACTAGAATACAGTAAAACTCCCAGAACAACCATGTTCATGGTAGCATTATTTGCCATACCCAAGGTAGGAATCAGCCCAGATACCCTTCAGTGAATAAGTGGATCAAAAAAATGTGGTGTCTACACACAAATGGATTTTATTCCTTCATTCGAAAGAATGATAGCATATCATTTGCAAAGAAATGGAAGGATCTGGAAAAAAATTGTTAAGTGAAGTTAGCCAGCACAGAGAGACAAAGGTTGTATGTTTTCTCTCAGCTGTGGAAGACAGAATTTATTTATAAATATATAAACGAATACTTTAGTAGTATGAAATTGCACATAAATGTACCGACTGAAATGTGATTGATTCGGGGAAGAACTCTAATGGTGTAATTCCTTAGAAAGGCAAAGTTATGTCTGGGAATATGGCCTAGTAGCAAGAGTGCTTGCCTCGTATACATGAAGGCCTGGGTTAGATTCCTAAGCACCCCAAATATAGAAAATGGCCAGAAGTGGCACTGTGGCTCAGTGGCAGAGTGCTAGCCTTGAGCAAAAAGAAGCCAGGGACGGTGCTCAGGCCCTGAGTCCAAGGCCCAGGACTGGCAAAAATAATAAATAAACAAACAAACAAATAAATAAAGGCAAAGTTATAGTTCAACAAAATAAACACCAGGAAACCAGTAACTGAAAGGGGTAGGATGAAGTCAAGGGGAGAACAGAGGTAGAATACAATCAAAATTTAATATACGTCCTATGAAATCACGTAAAGCAAGGGAAAGGGTGAGTTGTGAGGTATGGGAGAGAATATTGAAAGGGGTGACATTGATCAAGATGCATTGTACTCATAAACTGCCTTGTTGAATGGCAACTCCAGTGTACAACTGCTTCAAGATAATAAAATACTTTTATAAAAAGAAACCAAGCAAACAAAATAAATAAATAAAAATCAATCAATCAAAAGAAAATTTAGCTGGGTGCTCATGCATATAATCTAGCTACTCAGTAGGATGAGATCTGAGTTCAAAGCCAACTTAGGCAGGAAAGTCCATGAGACTTTGATCTCCCATTAACCACCCAAAAGAGCTGGAAGTGGAGCTGTGGTAGAGCAGTAGTCTTGAGCAAAAGAGCTCAGGGACAGCATCCAGGCCCTGAGTTCAAGCCCCAGTACTGACACCAAAAAAAAAAAAAAAAAAAAAGGAAAAAGAAGAGAAGAAAGAAGTTTTACCACATGACTTGAGGGTATGAGTGGGTTGGGAAAAATGGTGGTGGTGGGAAGGATGCAAAGGGTGACATGGATCAAGATGAATCATACTTCTGACCTGATTTGTTGAATTTAAACTCCTTTGTACAGCTACTTAAAGATGATGATGATAATAATAACCAAAACAAATAAATAAGCAATTTGAACAAATTGATAATATACTATATGTTCAGTTATATCATAATTATTCTAGCATTTTAAAAACTGGGAAAAAGTTGAGATATATTGTGGGTAATCAAACTTAACAAGCCTGTGAAGATAGTGAGGATGGAAGTGAGAGGTACATGTAATTATTTTCTGGGATAGTGACACTTTATCATATGCTACCCATAACAATCCTTAAAAGTGGTATGTAAATGTTATGGCTCGTTTTTTAACGTAAGGATTGTTATAATAATGTCATTGGCCATTCCAATAGCTATATTCTCAGGTTATATATGACCTGATCTTAAAGCCACTGAGAATACTTGGAATTTCTTTCTGAAAGCACCAGAAACAGGATTTCTGACAGAGAGATATCCAGGCCTTCAAAGATGTAGGAGTATTTGGTGATTTTGTGGAGATAATTTTGTTCTGGTTGTTGACTATGGTATTTATGGAGAACACAGTCTGTGAATCTTCTGTGAGATGAAGACTGTCTTGGTTTTCCAATTGCTAATATGTTTAACAGAACTGGCTCAGTAGTCAGTGACAGAGCCCTAGGAGAGACAAGTAAAGTCTAGGTATCTGGGAATCCTTAAAAATAACACTAGAAGGGAAGGGAAGGAAAACATCAAAATGGAGAGACAAAGGGTAAAAGGGGAACCAATGCAACACCAATACTTACAAGACAATATGTTGTAAACTAACTGTACAACTCAGGGGGTAGGATTGGGGGGAGGGAAGGTCGAAGAAAAGTGTGGGAGGAGGTATTAAGTTTGTTAAGAAATGTACTTATTGCCTTATGTATGAAACTGTAACCTCTTTGTACATTACTTTGACAATAAATAAATAAATGGAAAAAAATAACACTAGAAGCCAGCACTGGTGGTGCGTGCCTGTAATCCTAGCTACTCCGGACGCTTAGATCTGAGGATCCCAGTTCAAAGTTAGCCCAGGCAGGAAAGTCCATGAAACTCTTATGTCCATTTAACCACCAAAAAGTCGTAAGTGGGTCTGTGGTTTAAGTGGTAGAGTGCCACCCTTGAATGAAAACGCTAAGGGACAATACTGAGACCTTTAATTCAAGCCCCAGTGCTAACACACACACACACACACACACACACACACACACACACACACACAACTAGAATATGATCGATTCCCTTTGACTTGTAAGGGGTCATGTCTTTAGAAAGCATTTAAATGCATATATTCTTTCCCAGTCTTCATGAATAATTACAATTTTTATCAGGCATTTGTAAGAGGTCTCTTTTTCAAGGTAAATTTTGTCTAAGTTGATATTGACAGGCATACATACAGTTATCTGTCCAAAATGCTTCTGCCTCTCTAGAATGCAATTTCAAACTTGTTGCCAGCAAGAGTAATTTCAGCTGGACTCATATTTGCAATGAAGGTATGAGAAGGAACACTTTGAAGTTTAACTTTCCAGAAATGACTGCTGAGTGAACGAATCTTTTGTTAAGGTGTTATTCTTTTAAGTTTCTGATTAACATAAGTTTTTTAAAAATTATACAAAAACATAATACCATGATTATGGAAATAAAAAGCCACCCACAAGCTTACTATCTTTATAAATCATCTATTTTCATCCTTTCCTGTCTTTTCCAAAAAAGCAATGTTTTTAAGTGTTGGACATGCAGCACAAATCTGCATTTGCCTTCTGATCCTTCTCTGAGCATCACACAATGAGTAATACAAATGTGATCTTAATAATAATGTAGCTGAATGACTTCAAAATGTATTACTTAAGGAATATATTACGATTCATAGCAGCATTCAAATTTTTTTTAAGTCTACTGGGTGATAGTGTCTTATACCTATAACCCTAGCTACTTAGAAGGTTGAGATCTGAGGATCAGAGTTCAAAGCTAGCCTGGGTAGGAAAGACTCTTATCTCCAATTAATCACCAAGGTGTTGGAAGGAAAGCTCAGACTCAAGTTGTTCAGTGCCAGCCTTGAGCAAAAAAAGCTAAGGAACAGCACCCAGGTCCTGAGTTAAGCCTCAGTGACAGCATACGCCCCACAAAAATTGTTGTGTCAATTAAGTTAACCACTTCTTTACCAATAATACCTTCTTCCTATCATTCTTTTTCTCAATCTTCCTTTCTTTTGTAGAGTAAGTTTACAACTGGAGGTGTGAGTCAAGTGGTCAAGCACCAGCCTTGATCAGAAAAACCCAAATAAGAGCATGAGGCCCTTGAGTTCATGCCCCAGTCCTGACACAAAAATAAATAACAAAAGGAAACAGAGAATAAATTTCCAACCATGGAATTACTGCATACAAAAAGCTGAAAATGTGATGAAATAATTAGCTTTTGGCCTCTGTTAATTAACTCATTTTTAATCACAGTCTTCCTCCCACATCGAAGCAAAGGATCTTAGTGGTTCACTAACTCCCTAATTAACTAGCTCAGTGTTCCCAGTTTTCTGGTCATTTCTATTGAGATCTATCAGTTCACCAAGCTCCTTGCCTTTGCCCCTTCCAGACAGTGATCCTTTGCTTCACATTTCTTTACAATAATGAGTTGCAGTGATAACTATTCATCCCTCAGCTTGATCGCTTTGGAGATCTACTCTCTGGCTTCAAGGAATTCCCCATCTGCAAAAGCATTGGTGACACACAGGTTTAGGATTGTGAAAGAGGAATACTGATTGGTCAGGGAAGGGCTGGGCTGCTGGCTATCAGCTCTTTCTGTCTCTTACCAGTTTAGGTCTCCTCCAAGGCACCCTGGGCCTTGCCACTAACCTGTCCCACCAGCTCTTACCAAAGTACAGGCAACAATGTGAGCGTGGGCACAGGCACCTAACTATATACCCACTCTGCCCTGAACTGAGCTAGGTCCTGTGAGGGACCCAACCCATTGGGTATGCAGAACAGGCTTTTTCCTTAAAAAACATGTAGGCTAAAAGATAAGATATGCCTGCTCTAAAAATAAGAGTTTATGCTTCCATGGAGGTTCAGTAGAAAAGATATCGTCATAGGCTCTAAGCTCTGGCTGAAACAAATAGGAACAAGGAATTATACAGGAGTTCAGAGGACATCTACTTAAGAAGTATGAATTTACTTAATATTCAGCTGATAGGCCCTGAAGATGGAGCAGAAAAGAAACCTTTTTTCTGGGTCTTGAAGCATCTGGAGTGTCCTCTGAAGGTCACATGAATAATGGAATGGAGATGAACAAATGTCAAATATAAGAGTTGCATTTATATAGCCCAGGAGCAGTGGCTCAAGCCTATAGTCCTAGCTACTCAGGAGGCAGATCTGAGATCTGAGGATCACAGTCCAAAGCCAGCCTAGTCAGGAAAGTCCGTGAACCTCCAATTAACCTCTAAATTAACTGCCAGAAAGCCAGACATAGAGTTGTGGCTCAAATGGCAGAGCTCTAACCTTGAGTAGAAAGGTAAAAGTACATTGCTAGGGCCTTGAGTTCAAGCCCTAGTATGAACACACACTCACACACACACACACACACACACACACACACACACAGAGTTGCATTTCCTTTTACTGTTGTATATGAAAGCAATTTGGACATTCCCTAGCCTGGTACAAATAAGCAGTTGTTGGTGTGATATCCTGATTATTACCACAATCATTTGTCCTTGTTCTCTAGGCTCTTGCCTACGCTTGAAACAAAGGAGGTAGCTATGACCGAGCAGGGCTTATCCTTGCCAACCATCTCATCTTTTCTTCCCCGGCAAATCACACCCTGTAAAAACTAGGAGTATTAACTTTGCGTTCCAAAATCCTCATGAATTTAGTTATTAGTGTACATTTTATTTTCTTTCAGGAAATTTAAACATGTGGACTCCACTAAACCTAATGATGTTTAAAGTGCATGGAGAGCTGGCTTCGTGCCCAGAATTCACCTATGCACCCAGGCCTTGCTACACAGGACATTGCTTTCAGAATTGCTCAGGAGAAACTGTGGCAATCACTGGAGATGACAAGCAGTGCCAGCTGAACCTGGAGCCAGGATCATCACTGACAACCACTGAGGCCTGCTTGACAGGCATTTCTGAGCTTGCTGACCAACAGAGGTGAAAACTTCTGTTTGGATGTGGTTTTAAAGTGATGAAAAGACCTGCATTCCTGGAAGCCTTCTTCTGGGTTCCACCCAGGTCCCTGCAGATCATATTCCTATTCATTCTTTTGTAATAAAATGAACTCACATTTCTTGACAGTTGACTTGATACATGGGTATTCTGATTATCTCCACTTTTCAGCTATGGAAACTGAGGCATAAAGAAAGCAAGTAACTCATGATGATCACAGAATACCTAGGCTGTCTGAATCCAGCACCCAGGGCTCTGACAGGTCTGGAATGTCACATCCTTCAGGCAGGTAAGTCTGGAATTTCCCCATCACAAGAGACAAAAATAATCATCTCAAATCATGTGTCAAAACTGAAGGCTGTCTTAGAATTGGTTCCTTGCACAACAAGAGATCTGGAGGAGAGGAAATAGCTGAAGGAGGTTTTTAGGCAGACTTCTTCCTGTCCAGGCAGCCAGAGGAGGCTGGTTCATGGCACATGTCCCACATAGTTCTTGCTGGTGGTTTGAGGCTGGTGGCTTACCTTAGTAGGGAAGAAAGAACAATGTTTTGGGAAGAAAAAGAGCCAAGCTTTTTAATAACTCTCTTCCAGACTCCACACCTCCTCATATTCCTTGTGCAACACAGTTTTTTCTTCAGAGAATGCAATGAAACTTATTACCCTCAAACACAGCTCTGAGTTAATTTCTGCTGCTCAATGGACTCAACAATACTTTCCTATAGCCTTAAGCAAAAGTATCCAAACTTTCCTGTGTGTAAACCCACCAGTCAGAACAATATTCCTGTGCAGTCCAAAAGATTCACAATATCTGTGTAAAATAGTGTGTATAAATCCATGTGAGTAGATTATACAGATAAAAATGTGAATACATATATATAAAATAAATTAAAAACCTTTCTATCTACATACACACACATTTATATACACACATACACACACACACACACACACACATTAAGTCAGGTGCTGGTGGCTTATGCCTGTACTCCTATTTACTCTGGTGGCTGAGATGTAGGACTGTAGGTTCAAAGCCAATCAGAGCAGAAAAGTCTTTTCCCCAATTCAGTAGCAAAAGGCTAGAAGTAGAGCTATGGTTCAAGTGGTAGAGCACCAGACTTGAGAGGAAAGGGGAGAATAAGAAGCCCTTAGTTTAAGCCCTAGGATTGATATGTGTGTGTGTGTGTGTGTGTGTATACATACATTCTAGAAATTATAAAAGAAGAAATGATATAAAATATTTTATGCAGTACTGGTTTGTGTGTGCATGTGCATATACTGTCATGCACACTAAACTCTTTAAATGTAAGTTAACCTGAATGAAATTATTTTTATCTCAAACCATAATAAACATTTTAGGCCAGATTCATTATTTATAATAGTGTATGCAAACTTATATTGCAAAGTTTTTTTCTAACTTTTTCTTTATTCTACAGCTTGTCATATCTACTAGGTCATTATTGATTCTAGCCCCCAAGTGTAGCTAAAGGAAAGCCAAGTTAGGAGAAAGTTAGGTGTGTCATGATCTTGCTATTTGCTTGTTTTGTCAAAGGTATTATTCTCAATCCATAAGCTTTTTACAGAAATCTTCAAAAAAAAAAAAAAAACACCAAACCCCAAAACACTAGTCCTTTGTCTGTAGCCATTCTACCCTGAATACATCTGATGTCTGAAGCTAAGCAGGGTCAAGCTTGGGTAGAACCTGGATAGAAAACACTAGTCCATTTTATGAGGCTTTATTTGGTTTCCTGGATAAGGGAATCCATAAATCCACACTAGCTAGGTGAAAGCAGGAATATGGCTACTGGCTGGCCTCCTCACTCCTTGCTCAGAATAACCTTGGGTGGAGATAAAGTAACAAACCACTACATATAGGGGTCCAGTGAAGGCACCATCGTCGATGAATTTATGAAATAATAATACTTACTTTTAACCTTTCTTTTTAAAAATAAAAGTAAGTATGAATGTAAATCCAGAATGATTTCCATGATCTCTCAAGAGCATGTATGACTCTTTCAGAAACCCTGCTCTGCCAACATCAGATTCATGTCATCCAAGATCAATGACCTACTTCTTTAGCCATACCTCCAACCACCTCCAGCCCTACCCCATTCCTGTGATTGCCCACGCATTCTACTGTGCAAGCAGATAGTGCTAGTCATCTTTCTCCAAGCTTTCTTCCCCTGGAACTCCACTCACACTCCTCTTTCTGATTGAAATAACCTTGTTTTCTACTGATTTCTTTCATGGTTGTACTTACCCCTGGAAGCTCACCCATGTGACACCTCCCATATGAAATCAAAACAGTGCCAACAAATGTCCATCTGACTTCATTATTATTATTATTATTGATTATTATTTGTGTGCGCGTGTGTGTATGTGTATGTGTGTGCGCCTTTGTGTGCCAGTAATGAAGTTTGAACTCAGGGTCTCATGCTCTTTCTTGGTCCCCCTCCCTTCTTTTTTTTCTATCTGAAGGCTGGAGCACTACCACTTGAGCTACAGCTTCATTTGCAGCTCTTTGCTCATTAATGGGAAATAAGAGTCTCAGGGATCTCCCCCCACCCCCCGGCCCAGGCTGACTTTGAACTGGCATCCTCACAACTCAGCCTCTTGAGTAGCTGAGATTATAGGTGTAAGCAACCAGCACCTAGCTCTACTGGCGTCTTACTATATATTGGAGACTCTATTACTTCATCCAAAACAATCCTAGGAGACAAGGAAGATTATGAGAAAGTTGAGAGACAGTGAACAGTCCAAATTCGCATAGCTAGGAAATAGGAAAGACAGAAACCAGATCTATAAGAATTGCAAATGCCTACATTCTATCACTGTACATGTGTTTTAATTTTACTTCCTGAGATATGCAAAGCTTTCACTAAACCCCCTCTTCTCCCTTCTAGGAGGGAAATAGGATTAGTTCTCTTCCTTACTTCCCACATCCATTTATTTATAAAAATCAGGTGGTATTTACTTCTCATATTTTGTCTTTAAACAAAGAACCACATTGGAGCCTTCATGTTATATAGGAGAGACTGAGTAAATGTGGTTATTGAATAAATAAATGAATAAATATATTGAAGAATTATGGATGGTTTTGGAGGGGAGAACAAAGATGTTAGACTGGGTGCAATTTCCTCAGAATATATAACTTGATATTTTCCTGGTGGTCTGAGATGCACACTGCAAAGAAAATGGGTGTGTATATGTAATAGATTACAAAGATTTCAAGCCTAAACGGAAGTTGAGAGTTTCATTTCCTGATACTTTTAAGTACTTAAGTGAGCTGGGATGTAGTTTTTTAAAAGTTATCATACTCTTCAATCTAAAAGGACTGATTGGTAAAGGCTTAGACTTGAGTTTATGTAATCTAACATCCCTGCAAACTGAGGGCTTTAAAAAGCTGGCTTCTCATTTTGTTACAAATTAACACTTGATGAGCTGGATGATGGGAGGATTTGGGACAGGCCATTCTATAATAAAAATGCAGTTTGCAAAAGAAACTGTGGTTCCCTTTATTATGAAAATAACATGTACACTTCACAGCTTGGGAAATTTTCTTCCTCAATTTTTTAAATTTTATTTTGCAGGACCTGGACCTTGAACTCAGGGCCTGAGAACTATCCCTGAACTTTGCTTTTTTTTTTTTTGCTCAAAGCTAGCACTCTACCACTTGAGCCACCTATCTGCTTCCTGCTGAACATGGAGTACATAGTCCTCTTTTGTTGTTTTTCAATTGTTCCACATAAATCTGCAGTCATGATCATTCCTCAGGATAGAAGAGACATTGGCTGGCCTGTCCATCTGCAATAAATATCCCTTTCAAGAGCTACGGGTGTGTATAGTAGGGTGAGTGTCTTTATTTTCACCTCAGAGCTGAAAGCATCACATAAACACTCCATCCTTCACAGTCAGTTAATCCTTCCTTCCTCTTTCTTGTTAATGTTGGATTGCATTCTTCATAAGAGGCCCAAGAAAAGAGCATTCTGATGTTTATCATCAGCCTACCTGACAGGCACTTACTGGAGACATGGATGTGGAGACAAGGATGTGCCCATGTACAAAGAAGGTTTCATTCCTAGCTCTTTGGAGCTGGAAGACACAAACTTAGTGCCTGAATGTCATCTTTTCTCCTCTTTGCTGAACATGACATCCACATCCAATAGAAAGTAGTCAGAGACACCATGGAAAAGAAAGGCCATTAAAGTCACTTTTAAAGGGAGGTACATTTACCTGGGGGAGTCCCTCAGAAGGGAGGTGACAATCAGTGAAAATGAAAAGCAACCATTTCCCATTCATTGTAGGAAGGAGCTTCCTGTCAGAGATATGCAGCAAAGACACAGGCTGACTTTTGGAAGTGTGAGCTTTCTATGAGAAGGGAGGCTGAGATATATAGTCAGAGATGATTTGGTTTGGCTTGGTTACTATGAACACACCCCTTCCAGCAAATATTCCACACTTGAAAGCCTTGGAGAGATGAGGTTAGGCAAAGCTCATCTGTTCCATAATACTTGGCCATAGTACAACGCCTGCTGCCTGCTGCCTGGTCACAAAGCATTTCATAGACAGCTGTTACCATCCCTATTTCAGAACTGCTGTGAAAAGGGAATTCAGAGATAGGTGAAGGGCTGGCCACCCCTTGAGCAGGTGGGAAGAGGCTCTAAGCAGAGGCATATGGGTGCTTCTGAACTTGATCTCAACTCAGTGAGATCCCACTGACATGAACCTTGTGAAACAATCCCATTCCCTAGGGAAGCCCTCTCTCTGGAATGCCTCGAGCTTTTTTTTTTCTTTTTTTTCTGTCTAGATTATAAAGTCACTGCAGTCTCGGTGTTTGAACTATCTTAGAGGTCACAAGGTCAAACTCTCTGGAATCCACAGGAAAGTGATGTTTCCCACTGACTCTAACTGAAATGCAACACATGAAATAAGCTCCATTGAATCCTAAGGAATTCTGTCTGGGCTCAAGGATAAATAGGGCAAAAGTCACAGCCCAAATCTGCTGCTACAGGCTTTGTACCAAGGAAACACAAGAGGGAGTCTTCATGGAGATAAAGGGCTGATTTCTAGGAGTGGGGAAAATATAACATTGTTTGCTGAAGTTGCAAACATTTGGAATGGCAAGGAACAAAGATGCCTCAACTAGGACTACTGTAACCTTTTCCTTAAGAGGACTTTGCACACACACACCAGAAAGCAACAAAATCAAGAACACAACGAACTAGCAATCAAGAAAACTTAGGCCACTTTTGACTTGTGCTGCGTGACCTTGAGAGAAAATAACCTCCCTGAATCTTGGTTTCCCTACAAGGATAAGAATTTTTGGCCAGACACGTTGGGGGGAATCAGATGAGAGAACTCCTGTGAAAGCATGTATTACTGACTACATTAGACCAAGAGGAGGTGCGAATATAGTCAGCCCTGTCAGATCCATCTATTCAGCATTCCTAGGCATGTAAGGTGGGGAGGGAGAATTCAATAAGATTATTCTCTATTTGAAGGTGCAGAAACCAAGGCACAGAGGGAAGACTAAGCAAGTCAGTGGTGGCATCGGTTTCTTGCTTTCCAGTTCATCCTTTTTTCCTAGATATTGCTGCCTTCTTTTCTGAATCTAGTTCTTTCAAGGAAACAAGTTTTTCCTGGATGTGTCATCATTGTGAAGGGACAGAAAGACTGTTTTGTTGTATCTGGTCCAAGAGGGGAAGTTTCCCCTTTATTAGGAAGAATTCAGGGCTTATCTACAGAGTGGTACTTCCTCTCCTTCAGAGAATAACATTAATATACAACTGTTTCGGGCGATGGCCTAGACCACGGAAACTTCTTTCTGCCCAGCTGCATGAGGCACACTTAGGCTGGGATGAAGTTATGATGATAGCTGTTTCACAATTGTCCCTCCTCCCTCCCATCTCTCTCCTACCCTTCTCTGGAATGGCTGCTTTGGGGCAAGAAAAGAATGTCGGGACACTACCGCAGGTTAAGGATAGAATGTCCTCTCTCTTGTTCTCTGTCCTTCAAGAATTCCCCCAAGCCTTATCTATCACATCAAAGAGTTCCCAAATCATCCTAACTTCTGCTTCTCCAACAATGTGGCTTCTTTAGTGAGATTCTCTAGCCACGGGGTTCCCCATCACCGCACCCTATCTTTTCCGGCTCTCCACCATTGTTTTCACTTCGGGAAATATAATTCAAAAGAACTTCAGTGTGACTCATTGGTTCACACATAAGAGGGGAGAGAAAAAGAGACAGGGAGTGTGTGGGTCCAGATGAATATTTCCACAGGCCTCTTGACTGTTTCACACGATCTGCTGAGCTTATGAAAGGGAGGATATAAAAATCCGAGTGGTGCCATATTGTCTCCAGAAGCAGCCAGAGTGAAAATGAAGTGTGACTGCCGCCTCCTCAAATGCAGGGCAGCTCCTGCCTCACACACAGATGTAGCCCAGCAGTTGCCTTGTCTGGGATAAAGGGACTATACCGGCACACTCTTGAGCTACAGCTTCCCATCACACCTGGGATATTATGGCTCTCAGTTTTGCCTTTCCTGAGACCTCATTCCACTCAGGTCATCTAGATGCCCCAAAACATCTGCTGGGACCCCTGGAGAAGGCCCTATAAGGATGCCTTCATGGGAAGCTCAGCCTACCAGCAGCAGTGGCCACATAAGGCACAGAATTCTCAACTCTGTCCAATTTGAGGCTTCTTACTTAGCAGAGTGTGCATGAAGAGGTAATCAAAAGGGATGAAAGAGCAAGATGTTCATGGCTCATGATTGTAATCCTAGTGACCCATTAGGCTAAGACCTGAGAGTCACAGTTCAAAGCCAACCAAGGGAGGACAGTCCATGAGACTTTTATCTCCAATTAGCCACCAAAACACTTTTAGTATAGCTGTGGCTCAAGTGGTAGAGCACTGGCCTTGAGCACAAAAGCTAAGGCCCTGAGTTCAAGCCCAAGTACTGGCACACAAAAAGAAAAAGAAAAAGAAAAAGAAGGGATGAAGAAGGCCCTGCCTCCTTATTAACCAAAGAAATTCCTGCGTTAATACACGTAATAGTGGGTATCTACCTTGGGTTTCATTGGAAGAAACACAGCCCACTAAAATTACAAACAAGAAAAAAATAAATAAAAGGAAATAACTCTCACAGTCCCCATAAATATGGCCCAGTTGTTCTTAAAACAATGGGATATTTTAAAACATCAGAAAGGGTCAGATAAAACCCAGAAGGCTGGCCAGGCCCCTCTGGAGGCTTGTTAATTCAGTATATTGGGCAGTACTGAGCTTCTACATTACTGCTGGGTTCTCCTGGAGGGGGGATCTCAATATTGCTGCTAGGAATCAACTTTAGGAATCATTAATCTAACTCAGTGTTCCATGACAGAAGCCAGGACAGGTGACTTTTCCAAGATGTCATAGCATGTGAGTGTGATCTAGAATAGAGCCCCATTTTCTGACTGATCCTCCCTATGCTTCCCACCCCACACCCACCTTACCTAGGGCTCACCCATTACACATGTCCCTGCCTCTGGTACAACACAGCACTGGACAAGGACAGCCACTCTAATCTGAGCTCTTTGGTGGCTTCATTCAGTGCCATCTTTAACCAGCAGGGCCTCCCCTTATGGAATGTGGATTGTTACTATTAGGATTTCAGGATGTTTTCCCAAACTTCATTATCCATGCCTTTATTCTTGTTTTGTGCTAGTCCCTGGGGCTTAAATTCAGGGCCTAGGCTCTGTCTCTGAGACTCTCTGTGCTCAAGGCTAGTAGTGCTCTACCACTTGAGCCACAGCACCACTTCTGGCATGGTTCCCCCCCCCCCCCCATTTATGTGGTACTGAAGAATCGAACCGAGGGCTTTGTGCATTCTAGGCAAACATTCCATCACTAAGCCGCATTCCCAGCCCATGCCCTTATTCTTTAGTGAGCCTTTTTTTATTTTTCTCCTTTATTCTTTCATATAGAACAGCCTGACTGACACCTTCTATGTGCTGGGTGAGTCTTAGATCGTGAGAAAGATAGAGAATTTCCAGAGACAGGCTCCTCCCTACCTTCAAAGGATTCGCATATGGACAGGAAAAATAAACCTAAGTCCCTACCTTATGAAGAGGAGGGACGAAAGTGACTCAGGTATGTGAAAGATGGGGAATGGGCAGGAAGGCCATGGGCATGGCCAGGAGGACTTGGACAGGATGAGAAATGAATGATCAAATAGTGAAAGGTTCTCAGTGACTGTTCACTATACACCAATTGCTTTACATCCTGTTATTCTCAGGAACCATCATTCCAGGAGGTGCCATTGTTACGTCTGTGTTAAGGAATGAGGAAAACAAAGCTTAGAGAAGTCATACAACTTGCTCGAGGCCATACAGCCATTGAGAACCAAGTTTTTCCGACCCCAGAAAGTGCTATCTTCACAACTCTACCTTTTTCTTGCTCTTATCCAGGGTACAGATAGCTAACAGGTGTTTGTAGGCAGTGGACAGCAGATTTACCGATGCATCACATGGCACAGGCACAGGGGTCAGTAGGGATCCCATGGGGAAGACACACTGGGGCTTTGTGTGTTGCCAGGCTTGATTGCTGGGATGTATTGCTGGAACCTCACTCAGGAGGTACTAGGTTGCCAATGAAGGACTTCGAGTAGGAAAAGGAAGTATGGCACCGCTGTTTTTGGGAAATCCTTTTGAGGGCAGTGGGAAGGTTAGAGTGGAGGAGAGGCACTGGTAACTAAGAGACTACATTGGAAGTGACTGTAGAATTTCAGGATGTAGAAAGCAAGGGAATGTCTTAGGTCAGGTAGCAGGCATGCGATGAGACTCAAGGTCAGATGCTCTTCTCACCACTGTTATTGCAAACATTTGACCACTGACCACATACTTGACCTATGTTAACTCATCTGATCTTCACAATAGCTTCTACATCAGATATCTCTTTCTTTGACATTCCTTTTGCCTTGTTACTTCTGCTTATGTTTCTCCCTGTCTCACAGTTCTCTTAGTTGGAGATCAGGGCCTGTAACTTTTTTCTTGAATATAAAGGAATCATGGCTGAGAAAGCTCAATATCAAAGAATCATGACCCATCCCAAAACCCTTTCTTCTCCCTATTCTACAGCAGAGGAAGCTGAGGCCTAGATATAATCCATACCTTGTCCCATCTAGGAAATGATGGTACCTTTGAATAGAGGTAGAGGCCTTTCCTCTGCTCCAGCTCTCATGTCCTGGGGGTGATCTGGAGCCTTTCAACTTGGGTAGGTGCCAGGGAACATCTGCCACCAGGCTGGAGGGCACCTGAGGACCCAGTGGTCAGCCCCAGCTGGCAGTACCACCTCCTACTGGCACTGTGGGCACAAGATACAGAGAGACTGAGTGAAGGGAACATGTGTGGTGGACAGGACAGGAATGTGGGTGACTCATCCCTTTGTAGTGTGAGTCACAGCTGTTCAGGGACATCCAGCCTACATGAGGCAGCTGCCATCTTTATGCTGTCAGGCAGCCACTCTTAACCTAGGCAGCAACCCAAGTCAAGAGCAGAGGAGACAGAGCTCAGCTGTAAAATGGCAGTGTTGTGCAGAGGAAACGGTGCCCAGTCATGAGTTAGAAAACCTCATCTCCACTCTCAGCAATGCCCTTGCTGTTTCTTTGTGATCTTAGGCAGGATGTCACCTGACCATAAGAAAAACCTCACTCTTCTTATCTGCTCTTTGCTTTTCCTATCTCGGAAATGTTGGGAGTGATCGGTAGGCTAATACATGGAAAGGAAGGAAGAAAGGAAAGGGAAAGGGAAGGGAGGGGAGGGGAAATTGAAGACGGGGACTACAAGCGAAGGGGAGAGGAGGAGAGGACATGGAAAAGAAGAGGAGGGAGGGGAAGGGGGAAAGTTTGGAAAGGGAAGAGAGAAGAGGTCTTCTATAATCTGAAGTGCTGTACATATGTCATTGCTATTATAATTACTATTACTGGTATCACATCAGTAAATCTTCTCAAAGAAAATGTGGCCAAATGCTTTATCTCCATGAGGGGCAAGTTTGGAATGTTAGTATCATTTTCGCAATTGTTGTGTGAAGTTAAAACTAACACACACACACACACAGTTTAAGGTCCATTGTGTAATTATAGTCTCTTCCATTTTGGGAGACAGATACGTTTGAGACAGCAAAGGAGATGCTCTCTGAAGAACTTACATCCTAGAAGAAAGAGACAATTGTTAGTCGTTGTGATAAATAAGGAAAGTATCTATTGTGTTGAGGTGTTAAGTTCTATGTGGGGGAAAAGGAACATAGCATGTGGGTGAACAGAAGTGACTGGTTTGGGGTGACAAGGGGTGGCTTCGAAAGCTGATATAGAAGGAGGAGGTTACCCAGGCAGATATCCATGAGTAGCAAATGCTGGAGCAAATCAGAGGAACTAAGAAGTCAGTGTAGCCAGAGCAGAATGGTCAAAGGGACAGAGATATCAGTGGAAAACAAAGTCAGAGAGGCAATGAGGAACCAGTCCTGCAGAGCTTGGGAGGCTATTTTAAGGTCTTGGAGTTTTACTCCAAGAGAAATGAGGACTAAGGAGCAGCATGATCCAATGAATGTTCAAAGAGATTTATTTTTATTACCACGCTAAGCCAGCATCAGTGGCTCACATCTGTAATCACAGGTACTCAGGATGCTGAGATCTGAGGGTCGAGGTTCAAAGCCAGCTCTGGCAAGCAAATCTGTGAAACTCTTATATCCAGTGAATCAGCAATTAGTTAGAAGTAAAAGTATGGTTCAAGTGGTAAAGCATCACTCTTGAACAAAAAGCTAAGGGAAAGTGCAAGACTTTGTGTTCAAGTCCCAATATTTGCACCAAAAAAAAAAATCTATTGCTAATCTGAGTCTAAGAGACACAAAGGAAAACAAGCAAAAGCAGGTAGAAGGTTATGAAATATACTAGGGAAAGACACTGGTAATGAAAACAAAAGGAGAGTGAAAAATGATTATAGATGCTAAGTATCTAGAAACAACATGATCTTTGACCTGAATTTTATTTCCAAGGCCTTTCTGCCCTAAAAGTCTGTGGCTAGAATCTCCATCATCATGTCTTCCAACTTTGCTGCCCAAGCTTGAAGAGAAACACCATGGTCCTTTTGCACTCTCAGAATCAAATTCTCTCAAGAGTCTTGCTTTTCTATAGGAATATTAGACCCCTTGGAAGTTGTGACTCCTTTTCTATGGCTGATTTTTCTTTGGTGATGTTTATCTTATTCTGTGCCAAAGTATAAATATGGGCTGAAAAGTAAAGGCTGGCCAGGCGCTGGTGGCTCAGGCCTGTAAAGTATCATGGTTCAAAGACAGGCCAGGCAGGAAAGTCCATGAGACTCTTACCTCCTATTAATCACTAGAAAACCAGAAATTGCACTATGGCTCAAGTAGTAGAGCATTAGCCTTGAGCAAAAAGCTCAGGGACAGTGTCTAGGCCCTGAGTTCAAGCCCCATGACCACCACCACTACCACCACCAAGAACAACAAAGTAAAGGCTAACTTACCTCAATCAAGAAAAGCAGAAAACTCAAAGGCCAGCCTACAGAGGCAATGAAAAGGCCAGAAATGTCAATGGAAAGGAGATCCTACCACGATCTCACCCTAAAGAAGAACTTGACCATCAGAACAAAGTCCGTTCTTGGTTAGCCATTCACAATCACTATTATCTATTTTCTGGTATTCCTGATATCCTTCCACTAACCCTCCACATTGCTATCAAAATACATGGTTCTCCTGAACAAGACAGATGATGTTCTGCTCTGGAATTTTCTATTATTATTATTATTATTATTATTATTATTATTTTGCCAGTCCTGGGGCTTGAACTCAGGGACTGAGCACTGTCCCTGGCTTCTTTTTGCTCAGGGCTAGCACTTTACCACTTGAGCCACAGTGCCACTTCTGGTGTTTTCTGTTTATGTGGTGCTGAGGAATCGAATCCAGGGCTTCATACATGCTAGACAAGCACTCGACCACTAGGCCATATTCCCAGCCCTGTTCTGACATTTTCTAAAGCCCTGTCAGTACCTATGACAGTCCATAATTTTAAGAAATATCCTCTTTTTGAGAGCTTGTTTGGAGGTTCTAGCAGGGGAGCGCAGCTACTCGTATACCCTTGACTGAAGACCGGTCCTCTATTGGGGATGGTCATCCTCTTCAACCTAGCGCGCAGCTTCGGGAGGGACTCACATGGAGCAGTGAGGGAGGAAGGGGACACCCGCCTAGCCAGCCAGATCAACCCTGGTGATCAATGGGGTGACAGATGTCGCAGCTAGATCGCCCTCACATCCAAGACCCTCTTTTTGAAAAAAAAATCATTTGCTGCTTTTTCAGATCGCCTCATCATTGGAGCAGTTGGGACAGAAGGTTAAATGAAATTGAGAGGATTTACCATCTTCTGACCTCAATTCCATCTCTGCAGTTTTAGGACAATACAGTCTTCATACTTCCAGCCCTAATTGATGTGAAGTGTTACTGTGGGCTGCTAAACAGACCTGGATGCCAACCAAGGGTAGGTAAAAATATTCTTCCCTTCTTATAAGTTGTGGGAAGAGACTTTTGGAAGAAACATGCTCTGGAGATATCAGGCATAACTGGGGCCCATCCAATGGCTTTGGCCTGTTGTGTTGTTTTTAGGGAATGGCCACTTGCTGGCTCTTCTGACTCAACCATCCTGTTCTGTGCTTTATTTTTAAGTCTGGGAATGGAACAGAGAATTCTAATCTAGCATCATGGAGGAACACAAAACATCTCAGCTACCTGATATCAGTGGTTCACACCTGTAATCCTAAAACCTCAGGAGGCTGAGATCTGAAGATCACCATTTGAAGTCAGCCTGGTGAGGGATGTCTGTGAAACTCTCAACTCTAATTAACTATCAGAGAGAGCTGGAAGTGGGGAGCTGGTAATGTGGCTTAGTGGTAGAGTGCCTGCCTACCATGCAGGAAGCCCTGGGTTCGATTCCTCAGCATCACATAAACAGAAAAAGCCGGATGTGGCACTGAGGCTCAAGAGGTAGAATGCAAGCCTTGTGCAAAAAGAAGTCAGGGACAGTGCTCGGGCCCTGAGTCCAAGCCCCAGGCCTGGCAAAAATAAAAATAAATAAATAAATAAATGATTAAATAATTTAAAAGGAAGGGAAAAGAGCTGGAAGTGGAGATGTAGCTCAAGTGGTAGAGCACCAGCCTTGAGGAAAACACAAACTAAGGGACAGCATCCAGGCCCTGAGTTTAAGCATTAATACCAGAAAAAAATTAAAATAATGAATAAAATAAAACAAATTTCAGCTGAAGAAACCTCATAAGTTACTGTGGTTTTCTTTTATTGTTAATTTGTTTTTATTAGTATACCTTAGTTATTTGGGGGGAGGATTGAATTTCAACCTTTCCACTCATGTATACTATGTATTCCAATCAGTTTGTTTTCCACAATCACTTCATTCCTTCCTAATCTACTTTGACCATATTCATCCTTATTCACCCTGCTTGTTAAACCAACCCCCTCCCACTAGTATGTTCATATCCAACAGGGCCAATTTCTGTCTTCTAAGCAATTCTCTGTTGATTATAGCTTTCATTGAGGTTCTTTTTGCCATTAAAAAAATAGGCAATGGAACCACCCTATACTCTACACCAAAATAAACCTAATCTGACACATCAATATTTTAACAGAACATAGGCAAAGTTCGTTTAAGTGAGAAGTGTTTGAAGTCCTAGTTTATTTGACCACATATTATTCTCAGTAGTATAGAGGCTAAGCTACCACAATCCATAATTGGTCCAAACCGTTTCATTTGTAAACAATGAGTTTTGAGGCCCAGAGACTCATCATAATGCACTTAGTGAATCCAAAGAAGAGCCTGGATTAGAACTCTGGTTTCCTTGTGGTGCTCAGGAGGTTTAAAGAGTTCAGGCATAAGGCTTTTAGGTATAAAGATCTCCATGTGTGGCCTGTAGAACGTAAATTTTCCCAAATTGCTCCTACTAGCCATCCAGAGCCAGTGGTATGCCTATTGTCCTAGCTTCAATTTCAGTGAGATCCCATCAGCAGCTTGAGATCTGCTATAATGTGAAGTTGATGTATTTGGTGAATCAAGGTTTTCCTCCATTTCAAGAGCTAATAATTAAACATTTACCAGCATATCACTGGCTTTTGAGCATTCAGTGTAGTCTAACAGGATCTGAACTAGAGCTTGTGGAACTTGATCCTTACTTTTTTTTTTTTCGGCCAGTCCTGGGGCTTGGACTCAGGGACTGAGCACTGTCCCTGGCTTCTTTTTGCTCAAGGTTAGCACTCTGCCACTTGAGCCACAGCGCCACTCCTGGCCGTTTTCTAGATATGTGGTGCTGGAGAATCGAACCCAGGGCTTCATGTATATGAGGAGAGCTCTCTTGCCACTAGGCCTTATTCCCAGCCCTGATCCTTACATTTTTAAAGGCTCTCAGGAAATAGTTAAGAGGAATCATTCTAAAAGGTCTTTGGATAATCCTGCCCGGTATAACAGGTTTGAATGCCCAAATAGTCAGAAGACAAGCTAAATGAGCCAAACAACTTGGTGGAAGAAAATAGAAAATGGTAAGGACTGCAGTGAAAACTTAAGGTGTGTTTGCTTGATCTGCCATAAAATCTCACTGATTGTGTGGCATAAGCAACAGAAAATATTGTTTTATAGATCAGGACACCAGAAATCAAATATTAAGGTGTTAACTATAAAGGAAGGATCTGTTCCAGGTGCTCCATGACTTCAAGTTGGATCTGCACGTTCACATGGCCTTCTTCCTGTGTGCATGGCCTTGTCTGTGTCCAAATTCTTTTTACAAGGATACCAGGCATATTGGAATAGAACCAGATTTAATGGTCTCTTTTTCTTCTGATTGGTTCTCTGTTGACCCTCTCTCCAATTAAGGTCATATTCTGGGGTACAAGAAGTTGGGATATCAATATACAAATTCTGAGGGAGTGCAGTTCAATCCATAGCATACAGACAGGACAAAATAAATCTGAGAGTGTGCTCTGATAGACTCATTTCTCTGATTCTGGTTCAATCATCAGACTTGCATGCGTGGAAATGAAAACTGGAATAGGGAAGTAAGTGGTTCACCAAAGGTCATAAGTAGAGGAAGACAAAGGCAGACCTGATTCCCAGGCAAGAGCCCCTGTTTCTGCCCCCTCTGGTGTAGAGGGCCATTTCTTTGTTCTTTGTTCTTTTTTTGTTGGTTGTGGAGCTCAAACCCAGGGCTTGGACTCTGCCCCTAAACTTTTGCTCAAGGCTAGCACTCTACCACTTTGAGCCACAGTGCAACTTCGGGTTTTCTGGTGGTTAATTAGAGATCAGAGTCTAACAGATTTTCCTGCCCAGGCTGGCTTCAAACCACAATCTGAAGGGAGAGTGAACCTCTCAAGTATACAATGCAGTATACAATGTTGTCAGGGATAGCTTCCAAAATATATGCTGGGCATATGGGGGTCATGTGTCCAAAGATACAGATGAGATAGGGTATGGTGACAGCTACTGAGATAATGAGGTATCACATAGTATTTGGTCCATGGAAGACACTCCATAAATACAGCTTGCTTTTTTTCTTATAATCACATACCTACACATTTTATGTTTTCATTTCTATGACCAGGGACATCAGTATAAAATTGAAAAATATATTTTAGTAATATGGCTCTAAATTACTAAAATCCATGTTCTCATTCACGATATTCTCAACATGATATATTTAGCTATTGGAAAGGCATACATTTCATTGTTCAAATACATGGAGAAAATGATTATAGACGTATTTATGATGTTTATGTAATTTTTCTTTTACATAAAACAATAACTCTTCCTTGATCCTGCCAGATTTTATGACCATCTGACTTTAGATTTTGAGTGAACACAGTGTTAGTGTTTGTTCTGCAATATCCAATTTTCTCCACACACCTTTCATTCTTTGATTATTCCAGCCTTTTCACATCAGAATTTTTGCTCAGTTGGAGCCTGGATTACAGAAGTGTTATGAAGTACCAACATTGTAGGGAACTCACTCAGGTACTCTGTTAATAAAAATAAATGAGAGCAATAACCTCCAATATATGTTTTTATTTTTGTGGGTTCTTTAGTAATGTATGCAACAGCACAAAACACATCCTGCGTTCTCAAAGAAATATTGACCTATCTCACACAAATTACAGCATAATGTTGAATGGATACTACCATCTTGACTGATTTACTGGCCAGTAACCACTTACAAGTGAAAATACAAAGAAAGATAGAAAAAATCAGGAATTTGACATGTAGTTAGTAGATTTTTCAAGATGTACAGAGAAGCACTGATTCCTTCATTCCATCCCTTTCTGTCCTTCCCTTCCTTTCCTCCCTCTCTTCTTCCTTTCTTTCCTCCTTCTTTCTTCCCTCCTTCCTTCCTTCCCTTTCTTTCTTTTCATAAAACTCAATAAAATACCTCACTAAGCATGATGGTACACATCTGTAGTTCCACTTACTTAGGAGGCTAAGTTAGGAGGACTGCCTGAGTCTAACAGTTAGAGACTGGCCTAGATATAGAAAGACCCGGTCTCAGAACTAAACTACTTCATTTATAACTTGTATTTGTTCAATGTTTTGACAATCATAATATGCAGATACCCTTTTTCTCCCTCTAAAGCATACTATTCATCATTCCCATTTGTGGTGACATAAACTTGACAAAGCTCATTGTAGTGTAGGTTGTAAGTGACAGACTCTGTCATCACTCAGAGACTGGTTCTACTTGCCATCTGTGCTTCTTCCATGATCTACCCCTAGATAGTCTCTAAGATCCTGCCCTGAGATCAGGAAAGTACAATTATCTTAAAGAATAGTTCTATTTTATTGAATCCAAGTTGATGGCCTACGCATTTTTGGACATTTTACTGAAAAGGTTCATATTGAGGAATACTAAGCAGCTGATCACCAGGATGGTGACAAAATAGATCCTGTGTGACAACCAACATATATGGCCGCTCACTGCACCTCAGCTTCAGCACCAGGCCCCTCAGAGTGCAGAGGCCTGTATCTCAGCTAACCTCACCTCTGTGGAAATTGAAATTGGGTGAGGAGCTCACTTATAGCTGCAAGTCTATTCTTGCCTTTTCTATCCCTATCCCACTAACCCCGCCCCCCCCCCCCCCCCCCCCCGCCCCAAGACATCTCCAAAGGATGCTAGAGCTCTCAGGATTTTCTATAATTTAGTCTGAAAGAAAAATCACTACTTTTTTAAGTTGGTTAGTACTTCCTTCATAAAGCTATGTAACTTCTCAAATTGTTAAGTATTTAATTTCAGTTAACAAAATTGTTTGTTATAGATATGACATATTGAATTGCTAATTTATCCATAAATAATGTATTATAATTTAAACTGTTTTCCCCCAAGATAACTCTTTTCTAGAGAAGGATGGGAGATAAGGGATTCTTTTTCCAAAATCCCCAATCATTCCATGGTACCACTGCCAGTGCGACACAGGGACCCTCTACCAAGCAATCCATGGTGTTCGTCAGCTGTAAGGGGATTGTGAGAGCCAACTTCCTTCTACTCAGAATTCTTCTTGTGCTCACCATGAATTCCTAAACACTAGATATTCTCTCCCACTTCTCACTTCCAAACACCTCCCAACTCTGCCAGTGGTGCCTAAAATATTGTTTGTGAATTATGGGAGTAGAATTGGAGGCTCACCTCTAAGATGCAGATATATGAAGAATTATAATCATCCTATCAGCTCCACACTGTCTTCTGTGGTCCTGAGTGTCGTGCCGAGATGGCATATTTACCCAGTAATGCCTCAGTTACTAAGCTCCTCCCTTCATTTTCCTTCCTGTCACCATCTAATCTCCAAGACTGATTCATTCTTCCAGAACTGTTTCTTCAATATGTGTCTCCTTTCTGACCTAATGCCACTTTTAAAGGCCCCACTGTATCTCATTTGGTTCTGAAGTAGTTGCCTCATTGTCTCTGCCTTTCATTCCCCCTCAGAGTGTTTCTGAAACAAGGACTATAAAATCAGAATGCTCTGTCCATGGTGGATGGAGCAGGTCAGAGTGCTGTAAATGCTGAAAAGCCCTCATCAAGAGCAAGCAGTGGACAAACCAGTGCTCGTTCATTTCCATTTTTCCTTACCAGATTTCTCCCTGTCTATCACTGCATTCACATTTTTCTTCACACAACCATATTGTCAAACTACAGCTGCACATGGTCACTAGAAAGTGGTATCCTAGCCTCCACTCCAGGGGAAGATCACAGGCAATAACACCTAAGAGGAAGCTCGCTGGACCTGAAAACACACAATATACCCACACAAGAGCAAGGGCTGATGCTCTCCCAGAGTGTTTCTCAGCAGAGGGACCTGCAGCATTTGTCTGGAGCCCTCATGGACTCATATAACTTGCTTTGAATCTTTGTGACTAGTCTCTTCACTATTGCTTTCTCACAGGTAGGGCCAAGTGAGGAGGAGGAGCACCAGGTCTTAAAACCATGAGGTCCCTGGCAACTCTTTTCACCTTTTGGAGCCTAGTTCCTCACCAGTTAAAGGAGGATAATGAACTTTTTACTATCTTCACAGGAGGAATTGAAAGCCATGTATCATATGGAGACTGAAATTTGAGAAAGTGGGCTACTTGGTTTTAAAATCAGAAGAACTAGATTTTAGAGTCACGCTGCAATATTCACTGTGTGTCTAATCTAGGCCTCATCAGTGAACATCTCAGAACCCAGGCATTTTCATCTGGCAAAGGTGATTATATAAGACTTATATAAGGCTATTGTTAGTCAGGTGAGACAACGCCCATGAATCATAAAACATATTATGTACATAATGTTATTATATTACCCTACTGTTAATGGCATGCTTTCTAGAAGGCAGGGTTATGTAATCCTGCTCCATCACAGGCTAGCCCAGCATCTTGCTTCTTCAGAGGTATTCACTGAGCATTGTCTGGGATTCAGCATGTGGAGCCACTTGACCCTGCCTGGTAGAGAGAGCGTGCCCCTGGGTCATGCATGATGCAGGGCAGGAAAGTCTTAGTGGCAGGGATCCTAGCTTGTCTGGAGACAGTCTTTCTGTGGGTGGTCTGGACATAAGATAATATTCAACTACAAATCAGGCTCCAAGGGTTCATGTACCGCAAGATGAGGCAGATCCTTCCAGGTGAGAGGATTTACAAAATGCCTGGAAGCTTTTGCTGAGGACTGCCTGTTTTTATAGGGTATTCAGACAGGGTTTTAAAGGAGTGTGTGTGTGTGTGTTGTGTGTGTGTGTGTGTGTGTGTGTGTGTGTGTGTGTGTGTGTGTGTCTAGATCTGTCTTTGACCATTCAGGTTCTTCAGCCAAATCAGTCATACTTTTACTAGAGGTAAAGAAAAGTAGTAAGAGTGCTGGATTGGAATCACAATGCAACACCTGATTCTGCTCTGCTTTTGCCCTGTTGGGCCTCTCATTTAGCTTCATGTCTCTGAGTCTCAAGTTTCCTTTTCTGTAAAGCCCAACCTATCTCACCAGAGTCTGTGTGAGCCATGGCAGGTGTTTAGGAAAAGAAAACGCACAATAACACTGGAAGTGTCTTCTCTTGCTTCAGGGACTCTGTGACACAAGGAATGCCTCTATTCCTACAGTCAGGCTCCATTTCAACTTGTGACACTATTGGCAGCACCTGCTGTTGGAAAGGTTTATTTTTATAGCTCCTGGGAACTGGACTCTGCCATTCCATGAAGGTGCTCATTGAGGTCTACAAGTACAGTGACTAAGACTTTCAATTTTTCATGGATCAAAAAAAAATGAGTAGGACACTGTGATCCGGTAGACAAATTTAAGAAAACTGTGGTATAAAGTTGCTGGGACTATAAAAATTCATGATATGGACTTAGGCTTTACCTGGTAACAAGAGTAGCAGGAGAAAAAAACCACTTCACCTGACCTGAAGGAGTCTGTGCTTTTCTCTACTCTGCCAAGTTTAGAATATAAGAAACTTGAAGTAGACCATGCCATGTTTTGCTCATAATTGCATCTCACTGTGCCTGGCATATCCCAAGAAGATATTTAAAAGTGAGTACTTACAGACCATTTGATCATATGTTCACAAAATTATGGTTGCAAAAACAGTACATGTATATAATCCCAAGGAGAAAAGATAGGACAGATATTGGCATTGTTATAGAAAAAAAGCCATTATCTTTGTAAGCTATGATTACAAGTTATCTTACTTTTTGTCTTTTTTATTTCTACACTATAACTTTCCACATGTAACATATATTAGTCATGGAATTAAAAACATTAAAATGAATATAGAGATATATAATTATATTTTAATCTCTCTCTTTTCATTCTCTGGCTTATTATAGTAGATTTGGCTTATTATAGTAGCTACAATATAGATTTTGGAGTTTGAGAAAAAAACAGAATGTTAATATCTATACAAATCCAAATGCTTGTAGAAATTGTCATCTGGAAGCAGTACTAGCTGGTGTTTTGTCCCTAATGACATACAAATCAGACAAATATGAGATGCTAGCATGTAATACAAACTCTGAAAGCTTTCACTTTCTTTTTTTCTGTTAGTTCTAATAAAATTGAAGACTAGACAAATATTGGAAAGTAGAGACATGAATCACCAAGTCATAGACCATCAACACCTGAAAGAAATATTCTCCAGCCCCAACCTACTGCCATCTTTGTGCCCTCTGGCACACAGTTTGTATTGAATAAATTGAAGACTTCTCCCCTTCCAGGTCTTCACTTTCATCCCAGACAAAAGGAAATTGAACTAGAATGTTGCTAGTGGCCCTCTGCCCTGGCGGCATTTTATTCTGAGGGAAACATTCATGAATGGGGATTGTTGAATAGGAATGGGAGATTAATCCCCTTAGCTACTTCTTCTATCTCAGGATTCCTTTTCCCCTTTGGATTGAAACAAGAAAGAATTGTGAAATCCCTGTCTAGGGTACTTTGGGATGTAGAAGGGGCTGTTGGGAAGGACAGCTCTTGGGTGTCAGAAGAGTGAAAAATATTAGCGAGTTTGGGCTAAAGTGCCAGGAAGATTGGGATATTCACTAGGTTGAGCAACAGCACATTATGGCCAGTAGAGCTTCAGGGCACCAAACTCCTGCCTTGCTTTAGCATCCAACAGCTAAGATGTGGAGTGTTGTGGATTCTGGAAAACTCTGGAATGAAAACTCACATCAAAGAGCCCTATGTATCATTGTAATGCTTCATGAATGGGAAGACAGTGTGTGGGGCTCTTCTTGTGTCTACTAACATCAGTGTGGAACCGAAGAATCTCTCTTCATGGATATAATTTCCTCATCTGTGAATGACAGTTTTGATGAGATCAAGTCAAGTCTCCTCAAAGACTGACCATAAATTAAAATATTATAATACCTCTCATGGTTTGACATATATGGGTCATTTGTATAATATCCATAATGGATGCCTAATGATGAATTAATGTAAGGTGGATACTTTTCCATCTTGTGTGAATAGAAAAACACTTGAGTTGCCTACCCAAAGATTCTGTGACAGAAGAGCAGTGTAGGTATTTGACCTTGTTGTTAAAGCACCAACTTTGATTTCACATCATTTTTTTTCTGCATGTTTAGTTTTTCCATATTTTTCTTTAACTTAACTCTTCTTTCCATGTACATAGCTAAAGTTTGGCATGTTACATACAAGACAGAAAATATAAATTTCCCGTAGTCTTAATGCCATAGTGGAATAAAAGAGGCTATGTTTGCTACATGCAAAAGTATAGTTTAACTCATGTATTTCATTGTTCATATAAAAAGTTAGTTAATCATGGTAGCACATACCTATAGTCCTGGCTCAGAAGGCTAAGGCAAGAAGGTTTTGAGTTCAAGGCCAGGCAGAGATACTTGGGGAGATCTTGTCTCCACATCTCTCTCTCCCTCTCCCCCCTCTCTGTCTCTCTGTCTCTGTCTCTGTCTCTCTCTCTCTCACACACACAGACACACACACAGACACACCTACACACACAGACACACCTGCACACACGAAGTGTTAAACACTAATTGCATGCTTGACACCTATGTGGGAACATTTCCCTTGAGTCAGGCTCAGCCCTCCACTCAGAGACCCACAGAATAGAGCTCCACCCAGGGCGAGGCATCTACCTGGGCTAGGAAGAAAAGCAGGCTTGTCCAGCGGTGTGTTACATTGTTAGTATTTACTGCTCCCAGAGAGCATGCTGATGGCTTTCAGGTGATGCATACTTGGCAAGTGTCTTGTCCAATAACACAATCTTGATTATGGATCATTTGCAATGTAAACTTCCAGTCTGCAAAGAATGGTAGAATAGCATCCTGGGAATTAAAAGTTCCATTTTCATCAATCTTATCTCAACTTCATCCAAAGATAATTTTGTTTCATGTTGAGTTTTTGGATCACACATTCATTCCTAGAAGAGGCCTTTCCTTCAACAGGCATCACTGCAGAGGACCGCTGCTGGAACTGAGACTGTTCAGTTCTTAATCCCAGATTCTCTTTTCTGAGTTGTGAAAGCATGAACAAAGCATTGAGCATTCCTAGACTTCAGTTGCCTCACCTATGAAATGGAAGTAACAACACCAATTATTACTTCATTGCATTGTTGGAAGGAATAAAATAAAGTGCTTGTGACAGTGTTGAGCACAAGGAAAGCTAGATGATACAAGGTCAGTCAATCAACTTTACCAGGGGAAGAGAAATTGTCCGTTGTGGAAGGACAGCATAGTGTGCTACTTCCTGTCACAAGGAAGTGATTAATTCTGAGTAATCTCAGAAGACTTACAAAGGGTTTGATCAAGGAAGTAGAAACACTACATGTAGCGCAGATTTATTATCAGGGCTTAATCTATACTGGCTAATTAGTGTGAGACTGCTGCTTCTGGGATTGGTGCTGGACTTGAGGTCAGAAGAGCAGGCAGTTAGGAAAAGGAAATGGGAGAGGGGTGGAAGAAAGTAAGGATGGCCTGGACTCTGGACACTGGAGCCCATTTCTTTTTTATAATTTTTAAATTTACTTATTTATTGTCAAAGTGATGTACAGAGGGGTTACAGTTTCATATGTAAAGCAGTGAGTACATTTCTTGTCAAAGTTGTTATCTCCTCCCTCATTTTCTCCCACCTTCCCCCCTCCCCTATTCCCTTACCCCCCCTGTAGTACAGTTGGTTTATAGTTGGTTTATATTGTCTTGTAAGTATTGCTGTTGCCTTGGTTTGCCTTTGTTTCTCCATTTTGATATTCCCCTTCCCTACTTCTGATAAGCATATATACAATACTCACAGCCCATTTCTATCTTATGCCACTCCTGGGAATTATGTTAGTTACCTATGTAGCTGTGCATGCTGGTCTTAGGATTCTGTGTTGATTTGAGAGAACAGCTGGTGGGAACAAGAGGAATTGAGATCACAGCTGTGGCCCTACCCCAACCAGGTGAGCTGGCAAACCAGAGAGAGCATGTGTAAGATACCACAATGCATGGTGTCTTGTACCAACCTTCTAAATATTAAAACACAGTAACTTCACTTTAATAGTTCAACTATTAAAATGATTCTCTTAGCCAATGTTAATGTGAAATAACACAGATTAGGGAAATGCAGCTCTATTTGCTCATGTTGATGCAGAATAAAACCACCATACCACCACAAAGGAAGAGATGGAATTGGGTCAGAAATAGTACTTGCTTGTTCTGAGGAAAAAGGAGAGAATATTCTAGCCCCAGGGGAGGTCATTGAGATTCAATGGAAGGATATTCCTGATGCAAGCATTCATGATAATTGGCAATAGCAAAGGTGGATTCTTTCACAGAGTCAGCACAGCATAACCGTGAAGCACTATAGTACGAGGATGCGGACCTCTATCTATTCATTGGTTCATATTTCTTTTCCTTAAGGCAATGAAAGAAGCACTAGACCCAGAGCCAGGAGACTTGGTGTCAGTTCCAGCCCTGCCCCACGCTCTATTGATGACCTCAGATGTCCCTCCACTCTTGGAACTTCATAATCTCATCCCTAAAAGAGGAGAGAGGAACTGAAATGGTAACTAACTCTCCTGAGTCATTTCAAACTTACAATGTGTCTGGCAATCTTACAACAAAATGGACACAGTACTTTTCATTCCAGTGAAAACCCAAAGCGTTACTTGACTTATATCCCTAGACCCTGGAAGAAGGTACCAGCTTTCCCCATATCCACCCCCCCCCCCCCACCTTTCTTTTTGCCAGTTCTGGGCTTGAGCTCAGGGCCTGAACACTGTCCCTGGCTTCATTTTGCTCAAGGCTAGCACTCTACCACTTGAGCCACAGCACCACTTCTGGATTTTTCTATATATGTGGTGCTGAAGAATTGAACCCAGGGCTTCATGTATATGAGACAAGCACTTTACCACTAGGCTATATTCCCAACCCACCACATCCCCCCATATCCCCCCTGAGATTTATGTAGTTCTGCCATTGGTTGGGTGCTGAAGGTCGGTTCAAGGACAATCTTATTTGTCTTGGTAAGAACAGATACCAACTTGAGGGACAGTCCCACAAATTCATAGGGTTATTGATTGGTGAATTGGGGGCTTTGCAATCTCCCTAAGAGGAGATTGAGTCAGAAACCGGTTCTTCAAGTCCTCTCTAACATTGGCCTATATTCTTAGGAGAATTACAGGATTGAATAACTAGAGAGGGGTCAAGATACAAGCCTGGTAAATGTGTGAAATAACATGAATTCCAAAGTTAAAGCCACCTGGCTTTTGATCTCATGAACATAGTAACTATTTCTGGTTGGATTAATTCTAGAAAAAGTGTTCTGTCCCTCCTAAATTATTGGAGTAAATCCAACTATGGCTAATAAGCCTTTAACCTATTTCTAGAGATACTCAAAATTTTGCATCCCAGGAAAACCCAGGTGTTGTGCTTTGTGGTATCCAATAAAACATTGTGACTGACCGTTGTTTTTTAACAAAATTGTAGCTATTTCTGTATATGCAACTTAGCATTGTGTAAAATATTGAGTTTGGGCATCAGAAAGCTAATTGCAAACAGGCTTTATTCTGGAACAGTTTAATACATACTGGGAAAATTATTTCATTACTTGAGCTTCAGTTATTCTTCTATCACAAATATATGATAAAATAGATTGTTAATAGATTTGGGGTAGGGAGATGGCAGGGATGGAACTCCAGGGCCTTATGCATGTTAAGCAGGTGCTTAACATAGTGCTTAACATAGCTCAGTAAGCTATACCTACAGCTCCATTTACAGATCTTAAATAAGAATGTATATAGAAACTGCATGGCATGTGGAATGTTCAATAAATATCATGCCATTTTCTTATCCTTTAAAAAGTAGAAAATGATGAAGATATCATCTTTCTGATTTTCCTATTTGTCTGTTACTAGTTATTTGTGCTGCATGCTTGTCCTTGATGAGTAGACAAGTGATTACAGGTACCAAGGTTAAAAAATTGTGGAAAAATTTGTTTTCACTGTTATTTTCCATACAAATCACTAACGATACTTTATGTCTTTGAAGAGAAGCTCATTGATCCTTTACAATGTGAGATTTCTGGAGGTGTATGAAAAAGGCAGCTGATTTCTGGCTTTTCACAATCATGTTTTAGACATGAAATAACCGTGAACCTTATATTCAAAACCCAGAGGCATTCAGAGATGAAATATTCTTAGAAATCATTAAGAAATCTCATGTCTGAGACACGGAGAGGGAGCTTGTTCAAGGTCACCCAGATGGTTAAACACAGGGTAAGGACGGGACTTATGTCCTGATTCGTCAGCTAATGGCAATGAGTTGCCACAGAGTCTTTGCCAATTCTTCCTATAATCTTGGAAATTTCCTTTTGGCTTCTAGGTACTGACTTTTCCATGCAGTAATAGATGGTGAGGATAATTCATGATCCACACCTTATGTAGATTACTGTGGATTCACCAGGCTGTAATAAGTATTCTGCCCCTTGGAGTTGGGCACAATCCATGTATTGTGTAATAATAATCATCTGAGTATTACAAGGGGACATGTGTTGTATTTGTGAAATGGAAGGAGCTTTCTTTCTTATAGCATGTAATCCACTAAGGTACTGAGTAGCCCAGAATTAACCACTCAACCTCACTCAATTTATCTGGAATATGGTCCAGACCATCACTAAGCTTCTTCTGCATCTAATAAATATTCCAAGGAACTCTCAGTTACTCAATTTTAGATCTGAGCTATATGGGATAAACACATTCATGCTTCTTGTTCTCTTTTGTTCTCTCTCTTCCTTCCTTCCTTCCTTCCTTCCTTCCTTCCTTCCTTTCCTTTTTTCTTTCCTTCTTTCTTTCCTCCCTCTCTCCCTCCCTCCCTCCCTCTCTTCCTTCTTCCTTTTTTATCATTCTTGAACTGAGGGCCTGATCTCTGTCTCTGAGCTCAAGGCTAGCACTCTACCATTTGAGCCACAGCACTCCACTTCCTGCTCTGTGTGTGTGTGTGTGTGTGTGTGTGTGTGTGTGTGTGTGTGTGTGTGATGAAATGGAGATATGAATCTCACATACTTTCCTGCTCATGCTGGCTTCAAATCACTATTCTCAGATCTCAGCCTCCTGAGTAGCTAGGATTATAGGTATGAGCCACTGGTGCCCAGCCTAAGTACACTTCTTAATGCCAGGGACTCATGGCACCTTAAAGTCATCAGCAAGGGAATTTTATAAGCTAATAAGAATGAAATTGTAAATTGGAAAGGGATATAAGTTTCTTTTTAAGCCAGGCTTATCTGGTCTAAAGCAATGACCAAGTAAGCATGTACTAAATGGGATGAGTCTCCTCTTTCCATTTTGCTCAGGAAGAACAGCTCTTTCCATGGACTCCATCAATGGATATTTTTATTGACAAGCAGTGATGAAAAGCCAGGATAAGTGGATTCATACCAAGATGGAAGGCCAGTTTTTTTGTCTTTATCTCTGGGTCTTAGTCTTTATCTCTGGGTCTGATAAACACCATTGAAGAACGCTATGAGCCCTGGCCAAGGATTTGAGGAGGCCTGTTGCTATCTGGCTGTGTTAACTTTAGCCTAGCTTATTCTATTGTAAGCATCAGCAAGAGGGGGGAATGGGTCTAGGGGGGATTTCCTGGTCATTTAAGGGCTACTGTTTCTCTAGTGGTTCCTCTGCATTTTCAGAGCAGACTTTCCAAAGCAAGCATTCTTGACCAAGCTCATCTCCCAGACCAGAGATCCCTATTTCTTTTCCATTAGGAGTTGTAGCACAAGAATCATATTTAAGCCATTTGCAACTGTAACCCATTCCATTGCAAAAAGTATTTGTGTTCCAATAATTTTTTAAAAAGCTTGCAATAAATAAAGCCAAAGGCAATCTTTGAGGACTGCAATTAAAGATACATCAGTGGTAGGGGTTGAAGGTGGAAGGGGAGTTGGAAGAGGGAGACTGGGCTTCCTCTTGAAATCCTGCACAGCCCAAGCAGCCACTGCAGTGGTACATACCCTAAAACTGCTGAGTTGACAATGCGTTCGTGGCATCACCTTCACTAGTTTCAGTTTAATGTATTTCCCCCAGGAATCTTTTATCTGTGGAGTCTGGCATAAGCTGACACATTCATTGAGACTGCTTTCAAAAATAAGCCTAATGAGTTTATTCTTATTTCAGAAACTTGGGAATTAATCTGTGGATGAAAGAGTTAAAATGTCACTGGCCTCAAGAGACAGGCAAGCTTTGGCTGAACACTTGAGGAACAAATATGCAGAGATGGACAAAGATCTTCAGGCTCAAAGGCTTGTTTGGGAAGAGATTCACAAAAGTTTAGATGCTTTTGCTAAAGATTATCTGATTTATTCACACTAGGGACGGAAGGATGAAGAGAAATTTGAATAACTAGCTAAGGTTGAGATGTGCCCTTGCTTCCTTTTCACTGCCTTTGTTTCCAGGCTGGTGAGGCGGGGCCAGCGTGTGGGTGTGGGTGTGGGTAAGTGTGTTGAAGGGAAATACATCCCACTTGCTTCAAAGCCTTTGCACTTGAGTGCACAGGGCACTGGCTGGTGAGAGACTGTCCAGATGACTAGGAGGCTGTAGAGAGTAGGAAAATCCACTGAATACTCATGGCTCATGCCTTGCTATTGAGGAGGATGAGACCTGAGCATCAAGGCCAATCCAGGCAGAAAAGTCCATGAAACTCATATCTCCAATTACCTAGCAAAAAGTAGGAAGTGGAGGTATGGCTCAAGTGGTAAAGCAATAGCTTTGAGTGAAGAAGCCAAGGGATGGGCCAGACCCTGAATTTAAGCCACAGTCTTGGCACACACACACACACACACACACACACACACACACACACACACACGAAATCGTTTTACTAGAGGCTCACCAAAGCACAGATAGAGAGGAAGCAGAAAAATGGGGAAGGAACAGGAGTTTTAGGAAAGAAGCAAAGTGACAGGACACCAGACGGTGTGTGACCTCAAGTAAAAGTCCCAGGACAGCACAAAAAGGCCTGAATTAGCACCCTATGGGACCTGAATCATTTCAGTAGCCATGGCTTCCATTTCAGTGATGTAACATGAACATTTTGGTCAATATCTCTGCCTCGTGTTGTTGTGAAGACTAAATGAAACAGAGTCAGTTGAAAGTTTAGGGTTCTGTGCTTGGCATAAAATAGGCACTGAATCAACATTTATTATTTTTAAATGTTTACGTACATTTTAATGCAAACCCTGGATCTCTGTGTGATTCCCAAACTGGTTTACCCTGTCTCCCACAAACACTCAGTGTCACTAGGAGCAGTAAGCAGTACATTCTCTCTGGGAGACAAGATAAATTGGCTCACTTTTTTAAAAATGCTAAACAGTGCAACTTCAAAATGCTGGCAAAAGCCAGAGCCAAAGTAAATTCCCTCCTGCTCTCCTTTCTTCCTCTTGTTCTCCTTGTCTCTCTTTTTTCCCTCTCTCTCTGTATCTTTGTATTTGTGTCTCTATCCTTGTCATTCTCCCTCCTCTCTCTCTCTCCCTCTCTCTCTCTCTCTCTCTCACACACACACACACACGAACTTTCAAACCTTGGAAGGCAGACAAGAGAGAAAAAAAGAAAGAAGAAAAGAAAAAAGAGTAGGCCGCTGTTGCCTCATGTCTTGAGCATAACTGACTGAGTTCACTTCAAAAACACAAGGTGCACTGTCAGAATTGCCTTGGGCAAAGTTTGTACTTTGCTTGAATTCTCACTTTTGTTTACCAAGGTAATAAACCGGTCCTCCACTGCTCCAGGTGTAAAGCTATTATGAAAAGGCATATTTGTCTTTCACCCCACCTCAGATGCACTGGTAGTGGGACACCCTGCACTGGAGGAGCCGACAGGATTTATTTACAGAGAAAAGCTGGCAGGCACTAAGGGGAGAGTCTCTAGGGTGGGGAAGGCTGAGCCCCTGCACAGACCTGGCCATCTCATCTTGCCCTTTCTCTTCATCCGAGGGCACCCTCAGACACCAGTGCTGGCCTTATTTGCCCTGACAAATAACTCAGCCTGCCAGCTACCCTCCAGGGGCCTTAGCCTTCTCTGTTGAAACAAGTTATGTCCCTGTTGGCTTTCTCTCCTAAGTTTTCCAACCAACCTGTCACCGGCATACTTTATCCAGTCAGACCAATGTGAGTAAACGTGGCAGCTGCAGAAACTTTTGTTCCAGTCCTGTGCCTGAAAATCTCCATGAGTTTAGCTTTCCTCCACCCCTTTCTCCTTCACACAGGCTGAATACACCCTAAAGGGTTATCTGAAGCCTGGAGTGAGTGGGAGGAAACTTTCACCCAAATCTCTGACTGAGCTAAATGGCCTGGAACCCACTCGAATTCATTGGCTGAAATCTTGGCATGGCAAGGAGAAAAGAATGTATGGAAAAGGGCAGGCTCAGAACACCAGGGCTGTTAGCTTGAGCAAGTGGGAGAGTTCCGGAAGGACTCACTCCGATGATGCTGACTTCAGACTCTTGAAGACCACCCAGAAACATGCAGTAAGGCACGCAGCGACAGCAGCAGTTGTCTGGCTAAAACACCTCAGCTGAGAACACAGGCAGCCCTCGCTGGCCTCAGCGCTGTCTTGGGCCTCCCATTAATCTTCAGGGAAGGAATTCTAGTTCCTACACAACTTGGGTTCTTCTATTTCCTGAGCCCTTACTACATGCAGAAGCTTCAGCTGAGTGTGTGTGTGTGTGTGTGTGTGTGTGTGTGTGTGTGTGTGTGTGTTGGGGGAAGGGGGTAGTCAATTGCAAGGATGCAAAAACGATTGTTGAACAGGGTATGAATCCCACTTTGAACACTAGCTAACTGTTGTGCAAGATATTTAGACTCAATATCTGTAAAATGGGAATCATAATAGTAATTACCTCTCAGAGTTGTTGTAAAGAAGGATCGAGTGAAGAGCCCTTTGTAAACTCTACAAAGCTGTACAAACAATGATAGTGATAACAATATAGGACACATTATTAAGAACAACTTACAACTGGTTGCTAGTGTCTCATGCCTGTAATCCTAGCTCAGGAGGCTGACTACTAAGGATCAGAGTTTGAAGCCAGCCTAAGCAGACAAATCCATAAGACTCCTATCTCTAGTTAACCAACAAAGAAGCTGGAAGTGGGTGTGTGGTTCAAATGGTAGAAGACCAGCCTTGAGCGAGAGACTAGCAAGAATGTGAGGCCCTGAGTTCAAGCCCCAGTAATGGCAACACACACACACACACGCATGCACGCACACACATGCCACCTACATACACGCAAACAAGAACAACAAAGACACGTAAGTTCAGAACCGGCTTTGCCAGTTGTTACTTCCTTTGTACTGCCTAGACACTCCGTTCAACAACTACTGAAATTCAGAAACAAGGGAAGGCATTTGGTATATAGTGGTTAAAATAACCCTTCCCTCTTTGGGTGCTTCCTTGGTGAGCAGAGAGGGTAGGAAAAGATATTCTATCATTGAACACCTTATTACTGCGTGGCTAATATTCAATCATTCACTCACTACTCATTGAGGGCCAATTATGAACCTGGTACTAATCTTGGCACTGGGAATTGTTTTAGTTAGACAGGGTAATATAATGAGTCAATGTAGAACTTATTTCTTATTCATCTAACAGTCCTGGCTGGAATGTAGGTTGCTGGGGCAACTCTCTTGCACTTAGTCATTCGAGGGCCCCAAGTTCTTTCATCTTGTGTCTCCACCATTCCCTAGGGCCCTGCTATGACCTGACAGGAGGGGGAAACTTGTAGCAGTGGGCATAGGAGTTTTTCACAGCCAAGCCTGGAAGCTGTGCCTTATATTTCCACTTAAGTTCTATCAGCTAGAACTCAGTTACACCTAACTACAAAGGAAACGAGACCTGCTTTGTTCCCAGGAAGAAACAGATTTTAGTAAACACCTAGTCTCTGCTAACAAAATGATATAGCAGGAAAGCAGACAGTATCCTTGCTTCAAAAAGCTCACAGGCCAGGGAAAGTTATGCTAAACAAATAAACACAGAACCAAGATCACCTCAGATAATATGAAGGAAGTCAAATAGTGAAATTGTGAAGGCTTCACGTGAGAACCATCTATTTGGATGGAAAAAGAAGCGATTGGACCAAGTGACACAAGCTAAGACCCAGATGAGGGCAAGTCATCAGATACGGCAGAAACAAGAATCCTGGAGGCCATGACAGGTATAGAACCATGAGAATAGACTGGTCAGGCCTGTTGAGAACAGAGAAAAAGTCAGTATTGTGTATGTGAATGAGAGGAAGACATTTGGGGGGGCGAGGTGGTGTATGAAGACATTGCAGAAGGGGCAGACTGTTGATGATTTTAGAAGCCACTGTGAAGAATTTTGATTTTAAGCAGTCAATTATGTTTCAAGATTCCTGGTGATCGATGTAGAAAAGATGGGCCTGCATATTCATCTCCAAATCGCCTAATCCACTCATTGCCCTGTCACAGCTCTACTGGGCATGGCAGACACAGGCTGTCATATCAGCTGACTTCCAGTGAGGCAGCCAGGGGGAAGTGTTGGAAGGATGCTGGAGAACAGGAGAGAGGAAGAAGACCGGTATATCTCTCTTCCCTTTCTAGCAACAGTCTTCTCTACTGGGGCTATGATCCCTCCATGGTTCCAACTCTTGTTGAACAGACCCACCATTGTCCATTGACTTCTGGACTCCAGTAACACAACCTTCACATTATGGACCCTTGATCTAGCCTGGTAGCACCAGAACAATAATCTCTGCCCTTGCTAATGTCTGAGTTCGTTTCTACAAGTTTTGGTTTGTTTTTTTTAACCAGTACTGGGGCTTGGACTCAGAAACTGAGCACTGTTTCTGGCTTCTTTTTGCTCAAGGGTAGCACTCTGCCTCTTGAGCCAGAGCGCCACTTCTGACCTTTTGTATATATGTGGTGCCGAGGAATGGAACCCAGAGCTTCATGTATATGAGGCAAGCACTCATGCCACTAGGCCATATTCCCAGCCCTGATTCTACAAGTTTTTATCACCCATGTAACTAATAACTTGCACTCAACAACCTCTGCTTAAATCCTTAAAGCAGCTTCAGTTTCTTCAACTGGACCCTGAGGGTACATATAAAACATGTGCTTCAGGAATGACCCCTGGGCACCAAGCATCAAGCCTGGCACATAGAAGATCCCCAGAGACCATATTAGTTCCTTGTTGCTGCTGTTACAACAGAAATTCATTCATTCATTCATTATTTTTGTGCCAGTACTGGGGCTTGAACTCAGGACCTCATGTTTCCATTTGGCTTCTTCACTCAAGGCTGTCAATCTACACTTGAGCTACACCTCCACTTCTGGCTTTTGACTGGTTAATTGGGGACAATATCTCATGGATTTTTCTGCCAGGGCTCTCTTTTAACCTCTACTGCAGCACCCAGCCTCTTGAGTAATTAATATTACAGATGTGAGCCATTCACACCCAACTCAACATAAATTTCTTATCATACAGACCTGGAGGTCCAAAGTCTGGAAGTAGTCTCATCAGGCTAAAATTCAGGAAACTGTAAGGAAAAAGCCATTTTCTTTTACAGACTGTAAAGTCTACCTGAATTACATTCTCATGGCCTCCGTCCCCTGTCTTCAAAGCCTTCAATGTGAAGCAGAATCTTTCTCAACATGCCAAAGGGTGATTTGGGTCATCCCTATTTATGAATCTTAGTAATTCATTGAGGCCACACAAACCATCCATAAACTTCCCTATTCAAAATGAGCTGCAATGAACTTAAGTCCATCTGTAACTTTTATTTTCCCTTGCCATGTAAAATATCATGTTCCCAGCACTTGAGAGTGGAACATGGACATCTTTGAGGAAGCACAGTTCTGCCTGCAGAAAAGTGACTGAATAAATAAGCAGGAATGGAGGGAAGGATGTTACAAATTTTTACTAAAGGAAGTGGGTGCCAGTGGATCATGCCTATAATCCCAGCTACTGGGGTGGCTGAGAACTGAGATCCGTGCCTCAAAGTCAGCCTAGGTTAAAAAAAAAAAAAAAAAGACTGTGAGAGTCTTATCTCCAATTAGCCACTCAAGGGGGAGGGGGAGGTGGAAATGGAATTATGGCTAAATAGGTAGAGTACCAGTCTTAAACAGAAAAACAAGCACCCAGGTCCTGAATTTAAGTCTCAGTACCAGCATCAAAAAAAAAAAAAAATGCTAAAGGAGACAGCAACATGGTGGCTTGTATGGTACAAGTTGATATTTGTGAGAGAAATTGAATATGGTTGTGATAGTAGTTGAAAGAGATTCTCTTCAGATATGCTAGAAACATAATTTACTGTTGCAAATCCCACAGTGTGTGTTCTTGCTTACCCTCCCTGGGATATGATGCTGGGATACAGCTCCTGTTTGTCTCTCACTCAGGATGGCACGTAGGTTTCTTGTTTTCCCAGTGAAAGGTTCATTGCCGAGAGGGGAGTGGGTGAAGGCAAACTGTTGGCTGCAGGCACGTGAGGCCCATCAGTTGCAATCCAGGGACAACTGGAGTTGATGCAGGCATTCCTTCCAAATGTAATCAAACGCCTCCTGTTGCCAGACGATGTGTTATTCAGTGTGGGGGGGGGGGGCTGGTGAAGCTTGTTGTGAATCTGTAACTTTATCAGATGGGTACTGGGAGGAGAGAGAGGGAGAGCAGAGGGAGAAGCTCCTTTCACTGACAAATAAACTTCCAAACTGTAGCAGTTCCTGAAAAACTCTTGAAACCTCCTGCCAAGGAGGAGTCCCACAGAGAGGTGGTGGACCGTCAAAAACCAAGCAGGAGGGCTGGGGATATAGCCTAGTGGCAAGAGTGCCTGCCTCGGATACACGAGGCCCTAGGTTCGATTCCCCAGCACCACATATACAGAAAACGGCCAGAAGCGGCGCTGTGGCTCAAGTGGCAGAGTGCTAGCCTTGAGCGGGAAGAAGCCAGGGACTGTGCTCAGGCCCTGAGTCCAAGGCCCAGGACTGGCCAAAAAAAAAAACCAAGCAGGAGGGTTTGAGGCAGTGTAAACCCTGTGTGTACAGCACATAGCACAGCCTCTCAAGAAACATCCCGAGTCCTGCTCTCCTACTTTGTGGGGAGACACATTTGAAGAGGATCCTATGTGATTAAGTATAGAATGGCTCTCTAAGCAAAGTATTATAGCAAAAGACTTTCTTTAAACTGGCCTACTTGAGCTGGAATTCCCATCACCACCCTTCCTACAAATTCCTGGGCAGAATCAGAGGGAAAAGTCCTTGCCAGGGCTGATCTTGGAAGAAGGGGAGACTTGTCTTTGAGAGGGCTTAGCTCTGGGTGCATGTTGTTAGTGACTACAACCCTAGGACCCACAGAATCTGATCTCTTTATGCTTCAGAATTTTGTAAACCCACTTGGGTATTGAGACCTCTTAGAGAAATCTTTGGGATGGTAGCCTATTAAGGCAATGTGTCTTGGTTGTGTATCTCCAACTATTACTGTCAGTTCGGAACATTCTTTAGAAAGAATAGATGATTTTGACTATGTAAATGACAGATAAGGCAGTATAATTCTCTCTCTCTTTCTCTGTGTGTGTGTTTGTGTACGTGTGCACACACACATGGGCACATACCAGTAATGATCTTAAACTCAAGACCTAGGCTCATAGTCCCTTAGTCTCTTTGGCTTTATGATGGTTAGTTGGAAATAAGAGTTTCATGGAGTTTTCTGCCCAGTCTGGCTTTAAACCTCAATTCTTAGTTCTTAGTCTTCTGAGTAGCTAGAATTACAGGCAGGAGCCACCAGCCCCCTGGATAGTATAATTGTATCTTTTATCAGCACAAATATATTGAATTAGGGATTCATTTCCTCCTTATAGGCAATTTTGTCATTCATGCGAAACTTGAACTATTAGTTCACTCCAAAAATGTATAATGGTAGACATAGGACTTCTTGGGAAGGATTTATTTACGATTTGGGAGAAAGCTAAGGAATGGGAGGGAGACTGACTTTTCACTGTCTGCTCTTCTATACCTATTGGATTTTGTACAGTGTGCAGAATTAAATACACATTTTAATGCACAGAGCTAGTACAATCTTGGCTACATAAAATCAGGCAGGTAGGACAGGTAGCTACAATGAACTTTAGATAGAATTCAATGCCATGTCATAAGAGCATCTCTCTTATCCATAAATTTTCTTATTATCATTAAGTAATTGTACAAAGGGGTTTCAATTCAACATATCAGCTGAAGAAGATAATGCATCTTGATCAATGACACCCCTTTCATCCTTCCTCATCTCTTCCACCTCTACCCAGCACCCAGTAATGAGTGCCCTTGACACTCAAAGGAAGAAAAACTGGCCCATAAACAAAGCCATTTACAAGCATTAATTATATTATTCCTTCAACTTGAACCTGACCTGTGGCCCTAGAAAGATCTGTTTTTTGGGTTTTTTTAAATAAAAAATTCTAGTCTACCCAGATGTGGCGGTATATGTTTATAATTCCAACACTCTTAAGATCTGGAAGATTTTAGCTTAGACTAATAGATTAAGACTCAAAACAGAGATAAAGAAAGAAAAGAAAAGAAAGTTAAGTTTGATTCTGAGCTACCTGCTAGTGGAGATAGCCTGCTGCCTTGCCTATTTTCTGAGATATTAGTTCACAAACTGGACAGTATGGATCTAGATTGATTGAGCCTGACTCCAGACATGGGGAGGGCCACCCACCTTATTGTCACCAGAGCATGTGACACTCACACTAAGGAAACTGCCAGCCCTTCAGAAGCCTCCCTTAGTTATGCAAATTGAAGTTGTTGAAGGCATGAACCACTAGACATCCAGTGTTATTGGTGTGTTGGAGAAAAATGTAATAGAGGATCCAGTTATTTTCAGGTAGGATAGCCCAATTCTTGCCTTTGCCTAATACGGTGAGACTTTCTTTGAACAGGAGCTCACATGTGCAAGAGAAATGATGATTAATTCAGAGCCCAGCAGAGTCAGGTCCTCCAGCTGGCATGATGACCATATTCCCTAACAGTGTTCATTGTTGGCTTTCATCACTGCTGTCATAGCACCTGTGTTGTCGGCCATTCCATGCTGGACAGAAAAAACACCCAGGAATGAATGTTCTTTTCCTTTGCTCAGTCAGGAAAAAGAAAAAAAAATAGAGTGATAACATAGCTTGGGCCTGTACTTCTAACTACTTAGGAGGCTGAGATCTGGAGAATCATGGCTCAAAGCCAGCAGAACAAGTCTGTGAGATTTCATCTCTAAAAGGTTTGGCGGCTGGTATACTCCAGTGTTAGAGTTCCAGATAAGTGAGCAAGCATGGAGTCTAAACCTTGGCACCAGAAAAAAAAAAAAAAAAGCAAGGAGAGGGATAACATGCATTTATTCTGTGCCTTTTAACTTATAGTGTCTTTCACATAGTGCCTTTAGTCTTTTGTCTTTAGTGTCTTATAGTGTCTTTAGTCTTCTAACAAGCCTGAATTGATGTGTATATTAACACAAGTAAGGATTGTAGGAATACAGTTATGGAGGAGAGGTATTGCATGTTTTAGATTCATGAAGTCCCTAAGGGTCATCCAAATCTGGATGATGATGGTCACATAGTCAATCAACAATAGCATAGAGACTGGGATGCTGTTTTCTGTCTCCAAACCCAAAGCTCTTCTAACTCTCCTTAGTTCCCAGAGACATACTCCCATTCCAAGGCTATTAGGAGTACAGAGAACCTCTTTGCCTGACAAACTTTTACCCCTCCTTGCTATGCTGATAGGAAGATTTCTTTGAGTAACTCCTATTAATACCAACTATATGTAAGCTGGGCACTGGGGGCTCATGCATGTCATTTTGGCTACTCTGGTGGCTGAGTTATGAGTGTCACAGGTCAAAGCCAGCCCAGGCAGGCTAAGTCCATATGATTCTTATCTCCAATTAACCACCTAAAGCTAGAGGTGGAATTGTGGCTTAAGTGGTAGAGTGCCAATGTTGAGTGAAAAGGCTAAGGAACAACACACAGGTCCTGAGTTCAGGCCCTAGTGCTGTCATGCATACACATGTACACACACACACACACACACATACACACACAAACACACACATCACATATCACCCATCACACATAAAAAAAGCCTGCAAAGGTTCTTATTTTCCCACCATAATGAAGATTTGCCAGATATGTCAAAGCTGGAAAGAAACTGAGGCCCAGAGAAAGAAGCGACTGCTCAGGGCCACCTGACAAACTCTTGGTAGAAGAAGAAGAGGCCCACACTCTGGCTCCATGTTGAAAGGATTCTCTACTCCATCGTGCCTAACTTCTACTTGCCAGCTCAGCTTTGAGCCATTTTCCAACTCACTGATTCAACAAATATGATCTGAATATGCTCAGTGACACAGACTTTCTTATAGCTTATTCCAATACAAAATATGATGGCATGAGAAACAATCTATTATGACACAGAAAGAAGCCTGATGACTCTGCATCTTCAGACCTTAGCATAGCTATGGGGCAGGGTGTGTGGGGTGGGGAATGGGGGAAATTTAAGGAAGGAGAAGGTGAAAGGTCTCATCTGGAAATGAAACTGACATCATGGAAGTCCTTAAGTTCCCTTGCAAGAGTCATGTTACTGAAAATAACCAGGCTTCTTGGAACTGAAGGAGATTTGGTTTTCTTATTATTTTAGTTTTCATAAGCTTATCTTGTTGGCTTTATTTTTTCTCAGTCAATGAAAGTAGTTTCTAAGGACTTTCTAAGGACTGAAAGTTTCACTTTCAGGGTCTAAAACTTTAGATTTGGGCTTCCTAAGCCTTCATAAAGGCTCAGCATTCCTAGCCAAGACTGAGTTTTAAATGACATGAACACAGAAAATGCCCAGGGAGTAGTCATTATGTTCCTACAAAAATTGTGTGTGTGTGTGTGTGTGTGTGTGTGTGTGTGCGCGCGCGCGCGCGCGCGCTGGTTCTAGATCTTGAACTCAGGACATGGATGCTATCCCTTACCTTTTTCATTTAAGACTGGCACTCTATCACTGAAGTCATGCCTCTACTTCTGGCTTTCTGCTGGTTAACTGGATATCAGAGTCTTTAATTTTTATGCCTGGTCTGTTTTTGAACCATGATCCTCAGATCTCAGTCTTTTGAGTTGCTAGGATTACAAGAATGAGCCATAGTCATGAGTGCCCAGCTACTGCAAAGTCTTTCTCCAGCATGTGTCTGAATTAGATCCTTGTAAGGACTGTAACATTCACCCTTGAACAATAGCAAGAGATATACTTCCATCCGTTGCTTTCAGTCTGGCTCTCATCTCCTGGGGAATATCCTAATTCATTTTATAGGAGACTTAGCTCCAATTGTTTTCTATCACTAGATGATGACCCTTCCTTTGTTTCTCCCTCAAATTCCTTTGTAATCTTCAGGGACAAAATCAGATGCCAACTCCTTTGGAAATCTCCCAGCAAGTGTTGTGACCCCATGTGGGGAAGCAGTATCATCTGGCTGTTAAGAGGTTACCTTATTGAAATCTAGGTTGTCTTACCTGCTGGTGCCTTGAGTAATTCACATAGGTGCTCCATGAGCCCAGTTTCACAGTGTGCTTTGAGCAGGAACTACCATATTTAATGTCTTCAATAACATCTCAGTGGAGGGTTAGTCCAACTGTTAATCACTGAGCTTCAGAGGATTCAAAAATCCAAGTGACATGGGCACTGAGGTCTGAACTTAGGACCTATGCTTGCTAAGCAAGTATCCTGCACTTGGAGCTATGCCTCTGAACAAGGTCTTGTTCCTAGCCTGGACCATGATCTTCCTGCTTATGCTTTCTACATAGCTGGGAGGACAAGTGTGAGCTATCATGCCTAACTTGTTCATTGGTTAAGATAGAGTGGAGAGACTTTTTAAAATTAACAACAATATAACTTTAAGGAGTTGTACAAAGGGGTTTCAATATTTCAGTTTATAAGTACAATGCATTTTGATTAATATCACCCCTTCTATTGTTCTCCCCCATCTCTCCCAACCCTACCCATCCCTTCAAGTTACCTGGTTCCATTTTCAAATATGTGCATTAAATATTATGACAGTATTTGCCTACCCTTCTTCTCCCTGTTCATCTGTCCTCCCTCTCCTGGGTCTCCCTCCTTGCTGACAACAAAATCCAGGCTGGCCTTAAACTTTGATCCTCCTGATCTCAGCCTCCTGAGTAACTAGGATTACAAGCATCAGCCCCTGCATCTGGCTGATGTATTTCTGAGACCATCGTATCACAGGAAGACAGAAAGGCTCAAAACCTCTGTGAAGAAGACCATAACTCATTTTTAGGACATTTTCTATAAGAAGAATTAGAGAACAAGGGACAGTTGGTTCTGAGTAGTTAGATCCGATTGTCTGCAAAAGTTATTAGAAAAGATAGAATTTGAACTAGACCTTGAAGAGAGGATAGAGCCCTCCAGGCCAGCCCTACAGCCTGGGGATGAGAAGCAGTGTTTTGTGGCCTTCCCAGAAAGAATGGCTTAACCTCTGAGGCAGTGGAAGTGAGAGCACTGCATTAGGTCAAGCTGTTATGTGGCCAGGGGGAAGATTTTAGATAAGACGAGGAGTGAGAGGCTGAGAGGAAGATGTGGGAATGAGAATACCCATTTATTAGCAGAGTTAATTGGAAAGATAGTATCCATCTCTTAAGGACTGTAAGTGCTTTTACAAAGGTCAAGATTTCTCCTGAGGGCTCATATGGAGCCTCTGAGGCTTGAATTTGTCAGATCCCAGTCACGGAGTGGCCCAGTCCGGTCAAGTCGAGGTCGGGGGCTTGACTCAGCAGGAGAATGCCTGCCTAAAGCACAAGGCCCTGATTTCAAACTCCAGTACTGTCAGACAGAAAGGAGGAGAAGAAGCAGACAAAAACATCATAAAGGTCATGATGTATAAGAAGCTAGAAGCAGGAAGGAGGCGACAACTAAGGGAACAGAGGAAACCATGCCATGTGTCTGTCTTCCAGATTATGAACTCTTTATGGTCCAGGCCTAGGGTCTGGTATTTGGCAAACCTGTAGAAAATACTGATGAAAATTAAAAAGCCATCATGCATGTGGTGGATTACAAAACAGGAGTATGGAGGCTGGGAGATGGCCTAGGAATTTCTGCAGTAGCTCAAGTAAGAACTGGCAAGGCTAGAAGGGCAGTGGGAAGGGTATGGGTCGGGTAGGATGAGCCAGTGACAGACCTGGAGAAAAAGCCAGCATCAAGGACTGGCTAAAGATGAGAAGGGTGAGAAGGAAGGAAAGGTCAGAAGCCACCAAGTGCTTAGAAACATAGTAGTACTTGACAACAGTATTAGAGTACACAGGCTCAAATCACATGGCATTGTCCAGTAAGCATTTATGGCAAGGATGGATAGATGGATGGATAAATGAATAGATGGATACATGCTCAACACTAAGCAGGGAATTAGTGACTCACTTTATACTAGGTCTGAAGACAGCTTTTATGTCATCAACTTCTCATTCCATATATGAGTGACATGAGGTAAATCTGGAAACTGACTGCCTTTGATCACACAGCTACTGAGGTGCCAGACTTTGAAGTCAGGCCCCACCACGTGAACCCCATTTTAGAATCGAACCCTGAGCCAATCAGATTTGTACCTGTGTTCTAATCTTGCTTGCACAGCTGATTGTTGTAACCTTGTTCTTTGCCTTTATAAGCCCTGTGTAATCACAGCTCGAGGCTTCCTCCTAACCTCTGCTATGTCGGTGGGTAGGACGAGGCCCGAGTTGGCAGCTCGTTAAATAAACCCTTGCCTTGCTTTTGCATTTCGGAGTGTCTAAATCTCGGTGGTCTTCTTGGGGGTGGTCTTGCGACTTGGCACAACATTTGGGGGCTCGTCCGGGATAGCCCCAGAGACCCCGAGATCCCAGACTCCGAAGGTAAGAAAACAGCGCTCTTCATTTGTCTTGTCCTGTAATTTGTCTGTTTGTCTGTTTTGCTTTTGCTTATACTTGTAGGGCACGAGTCAGTTTGGTTTTTGGCCGGAACTGACCAGGAGGGCCTCCTAAACGAGACTCAACCCGCCCACCTTGTACTTGGGTCTGCTCCTTCTGCTTATCTGGCAGGAGGTTGTGGGCCAACTTGGGAGATCTCCAACTCATAACTCGGGTCCACTCCTTCTGCACCCTTGCAGGAGGTTGTGGGCCAACTCGGGTCCACTCCTTCTGCACCCTTGCAGGAGGTTGTGGGCCAACTCGGGTCCACTCCTTCTTACAGGAGGTTGTGGGCCAACTCAGGTCCATTCCTTCTGCACCCTTGTAGGAGGTTGTGGGCCAGCTTGGGAGATCTCCAACTCGTAGCTTTTCTTAGGCCTGTGTGTTTTCCTCCTTTTGTATTAATTGTTTGTTTCTTGTAGCCTTTTAGACTGAACATCTGATCAGAGCTATGGATAACGTTCTATCTTGAGGACCTCCATCTAGCCCCCTAGACTTGATCCTAGCTCACTGGAGGGAGGTTAAGGAGATAGCTCATTTTTGTGTGTTTTTTTCTTGCACTGTGCCTGACTGACAAACGGATGATGGGGAACGTTCCTTCCACTCCCCTGGACTTGACTTTAGCTCACTGGAAAGATGTACAGGTGACAGTCCACAATCAGTCAATCAGTGAGAATGTCCGCAAAAAAAGAACTCTAGGGGACCCCCACCCAACCTTCTTAAGCAGAAAATTGTTTGGTGCGCTAAAATGTTTTACTAAGACTAAAAATGTTTTACTAAAACTATCAAGCCCTGGAAAATAAGGCTGGAGAATGCTAAAGTCATTTGTTAAAGGTTTTTGTCTTAAAATGTACGGCCAATGCTTATTCAGCGCGCTTTAAGATCTTTTGAAAATATATGTGTGTGTGCATGTGTGAGTGTGAACATGTTCGAGACTGCAGTATGATGCAAAACTAAGTTTAAATTCAAAGGTCTTCATGCCATGCAGTAACTGGGACTGAAGAAAAAAAAAAAAAAAAGAGGCTCTTTTGAAACAAGCAGCCCGTAAGCAAAAGGCAGCACCTGGTTTCAGATTGCCTGTGAGCTTCAGTTTTTCCGATGCAGATAAAAGCTAAAGTGTCGTGTTAGTGTTAAAAAGGCTTTGGAAATCAAGAATACATTTCTAGATAAGAAATTTGGAAGTAAAATTGTCCTAAATAATTATTGCAAAGTGAGAAAAGGAGAATTATGGCTACCAAAATGTTTGTCATTCCAGCTTCTTTGTAGGTTTTTTGTAACAGTTTCCAGCAGGCCCACAGAGAAGCACAGGTGATTCCTACAAGTTTGTCAAGATCTAATACTGACCCTTAATAAGTTCCAGGTAAGAGAGCATGCTTAAAAACTACTTCTGTGTGGACCACCTTGTTGCTTATAATTGGAGTAAAGTGGCCCCTTATAAGACTCATTGATCTGAATCTGCGGTTCAAAGCCAGCCCGGGCAAAGAAAGGTCCCTGTGAGAGACTTGTCTCTAATCAGCCAGCAGAGTGCTGGGAACGGAGTGGTGTGGAGCTCAAAAGTGGTAGGGTGCTAGTCTTGAGCTGGAGAGCTGAGGGACAGCACTCAGGCCCTGAGTCCAAGTCGAAAGTCACTCCTGGGACAAAAGTGATGGAGCATCCAGAGGCAGTAAGCCACTGCTTGGATGGCAGAGATGGTGTCAGATCCTAGAGTCACTCCTATTTGGCCTTTCAAAAGTTAATCAAAGCCGGGAAGTCCTAGAAGAATAGTTCATAAGCATGCCTTTCCAATGCCCATGTCTGTCTACTGGGCAGGAATTTGCCAGTCATCTGTGATAGTGGTTAGTAAGGGGAAGTTTGTCAAATGAGAGAATAGATTAAAATCTCACCCTCCCCCCCGCATTTACTCAAAAGCTCTGATTGGCAGTAAGAATTTTAAGTTGATACATCTGTTTAGGAAAGAAAGCTTGTAGACCTGAGATTGTGTTGTGTCCTTATTGAGATCTGTTAAAGGCCTGTCAGCTTGCCAATGCCCCCAATCAACAGATTAACCACGGTGGAGGGGACCCTGGACGGCATCGCCACTTGGGTTCATTGCTTCCACGCCAGGCCAGCTGACCCCTTTGCCCTGGATGACAACTACCGTGGTGGAACATGGGAGGTCTCCAAGCACCCAACTCAGCCGCTTCGCCTTCGCCTCAAGAAAAGAAAGTTAGACTGAATATTGTTATAATTTTCTTTTTGCCTTCTTTCCTTACTACCCTGGCTAGTGTTAATGTTATTTTGGCAGCTCACTCCAAAGTGAGGTGAATCCTGCAGTCCCTTGGTAAAGTAGACTAAGGTTATAGGTTCCTGGCTAGGTAAGGTCAACGCCCCTGAGTCAGCCTGAAGAAGTTACAGAAGATGGATGATCTTCACCCATCAGCCCCCCTTTAAAACCGAGGGACCAGAGTTATTTTCGGATACTACTTTTGGCCCTACTGGCCCATGCCTTACCTCTATATCATCCCCTAGACATGCAAGCCATTGAAATGGACAGAATGGAGCCATGATTGGCTCCCAAGGTACCAAAAAGAAAAAGGGGGAAATGAGGTGCCAGACTTTGAAGTCAGGCCCCACCACGTGAACCCCATTTTAGAATCGAACCCTGAGCCAATCAGATTTGTACCTGTGTTCTAATCTTGCTTGCACAGCTGATTGTTGTAACCTTGTTCTTTGCCTTTATAAGCCCTGTGTAATCACAGCTCGAGGCTTCCTCCTAACCTCTGCTATGTCGGTGGGTAGGACGAGGCCCGAGTTGGCAGCTCGTTAAATAAACCCTTGCCTTGCTTTTGCATTTCGGAGTGTCTAAATCTCGGTGGTCTTCTTGGGGGTGGTCTTGCGACTTGGCACAACACTACCAGGTAATAAATTTAGGGCATGAAACGAAATCTCTGGACTCCTGGGCTAGTGTTCTTCCCAGCACGTTATATGGTTATTTTCTTCAATTCTTAAAAAGAATTTCAGAGGAAATGGTATGCATGAATATCATATACCACTTGTAATTTATTTTTTAAACTAAAATCTACATTGGGAATTTCATTTCCGTTTCGCTGATTAAAATAGGAATGATGAAAGTTATGCATATTGATTGAGGAGTCCTTGGCTTTGGGGCCAAATTCTTCCAGAGGCTGTTGTTACCTTCTATAATTCCATTTCTTTGGACATTTTTTTTCTCTGTGGCCTAACCAGATCCACAGCTTGAAGACCCTGAGGCCTGTTTTGGTATGAATAGTAAATGGTGTAGCAGAGGATAGTGTTCTGATCCAAGATACTTTCTGCCAGAGTTTCTTACTTTCCACTGGGAGGGTGGCTCTTTAAATAGTGCTGTGAAAATTAATTTATCAATTTCTAGGAAGCACCATTCTAAAGGGATTGAGACTTGTTCCTACTTTATGTGTATTGACTATCCACTGGCTACTTCTCAACACATTGGTTATCATGGTAGAGTGAAATGATTGTTTGTTGTTGTTGTTGTTGTTGTTGTTTTTTAAGATTAAGACTCTTAAGGAGTCAGTCTCCATCCTGAATGGGGTTAAGAGACTCACATGAAAACAAATCACAATAATTTATGAATAGTAACTGTCTTTTTTCCCTGGGTAAATTTCAGGCATTAAATGACTAACAGAGGGAGTGAATCTGTGCCCTTGTAAGTGTATGGTTCTAGTTCCTGTGGGTGTGAAAGAGAAACAGCAGCATCTTAGGGAACACAGGCAAGAGAGCTCTGGGTAGATCCTCAGAACCTAGGAGTAAGACCCCTTCTCTTTGTTTTCAGAGCACTCTTCCTACCTCCTCAAAATTTATTTACTATGCTAATTCACTATCACCATTCTGCCCCTGATGAACAAGAAAGTAAGGAAGAATGCTATGCTTTCTGATGCCAGAGACTAATGATAGTCAAGAGTTTGAGGCCAGCTAGGACTCCTTAGTGAGAGACAATCTCAAAAGCAAAAAAAAAAAAACCAAAAGAAATTTATAATATGAGGATTTTTTCTTTTTTCTTTTTTTTTTTTTTTTTTTGGCCAGTCCTGGGCCTTGGGCTCAGGGCCTGAGCACTGTCCCTGGCTTCTTTTTTGCTCAAGGCTAGCACTCTGCCACTTGAGCCACAGCGCCGCTTCTGGCCGTTTTCTGTATATGTGGTGCTGGGGAATTGAACCTAGGGCCTCGTGTATCCGAGGCAGGCACTCTTGCCACTAGGCTATATCCCCAGCCCCTATATGAGGATTTTTTGACTTAACAATCTAATCTTTAAACTATAGAGAAAATAGTGGAGAGATATAGAATTCATGTACAAGAATGTGTGCAACAGAATCATTCTAAAAAGCAAACAATGCCAACTACTGGTGGTGCACGCCTGTAATCCTAACTATGTAGGAGGCTGAGATCTGAGGACTATGGTTCCAAGCCAGCCTGGACAGATAAATCTGAGACACACATCTCCAATTAAGCAGAAAAAAGTCACATTGTGGAGGTGTGGCTCAAGTGGTAGAGTGTCAGCTTTAAGAGAAAAAAAAGCTAAGCAAAGGCACAAGACTCTGAGTACCAGCACAAAAAACAAACAACCCCCCTCAAGCCAAGTCATCAGAAGTGTTTACTAAAAGAAAAATAGCTGACAACTTATTGTCTGTGGGATGATTGACCGAAATGAGACAGAATTGAGAAATATTTCAAAATAAAAAGTGTAATATGTATGTCCTAATTTATTATAAACAATGGTGTTCATATAATGTACACACTGGTATATTCAATTTAACTTAGGGAAAAAAGTCTTTTTTTTATACATTGTCTTGCTGTATAGTCCAGCCCTTATATCATGATTCTCTTGATTAAGCTTGGTAAATGTCTTGGTAAATCCTAATAGACTGAGGGAGACATGTCTTGGTAAATCTTAATAAACTGAGGGAGAAAAATGTTTATCAACTTTTTAAAGAACTAATTAGGGGTTCTTCATGTGCATGTGTGCCTGCCTGAGTGCCTGACAGTACAAAGCCCTGAACTCAGGGCTTTTTGCTTTTTCTTGTCTTTTTCCTGTTGCTTGGATTTTTTTTTTTTTTTTGCCAGTCCTGGGGCTTGAACTCAGGGCCTGAGCACTGTCCCCGGCTTCTTTTTGCTCAAGGGTAGCACTCTACCACTTGAGCCACAGCACCATTTCTGGCTTTTTCTATATATGTGGTGCTGAGGAATCAAAGCCAGGACTTCATGTATGCAAGACAAGCACTCTACCACTAGGCCATATTCCCAGCCCCGGTTGTTTGGATTTTGAGCTTAAGGCTGGGGCTCTAACATTTGAGCCATACCTTCGCTCCCAGCTTTTTGCTGGTTAATTAGAGCTAGGAGTCTCTCAAGAGTTATTTTTGTGGTCTGGCTTTGAACCATGATCCTCAAATCTCAGCCTCCTGAGTAGTTACGATTACAGGCGTGAGTCACCAGTGCCTAGTGCAATCTTTACTTTTTAGAGCTTTTAGAGCTTTACAAAGGCAATTGTGCTGACTTCAAAGGAAGGTGGAGCTGGAAGAACAGAAGCTTTCTGTCCTCTGAAGTCTCCCTCTGATTAGATGAGTATGAAAATGGAAGCTGAGTGTCCATCTGGAGTGGATGAGTGAGAATCGAGGGAAGCAAGAGAGGTGACTAAGCAGGCAGGAAGCTGGAGGCCTCTATACAAGGTTAAAAGCCCATGAAAACATTCATATCTATTAGTGTTCTCATGGAGAAGAGAAGTAAGGGAATTAATATGAAATACTGGCATTACAATACTATCTCCTTCCTCTGCATCTGATCCAGGACAGTCCTCATGCATAAATGCACACATAGTTTTGGAAAATATGAAACGTGATTAGATACCTCTAAGCTCCCTCCTATTTAAAATCTTGAATATCTTGGCCTCTGCGTGTGTCTCTGCCCTTATAGGGCCTAATTTCCAGTATGCCTATATGTCTTGCCAGCCCTGCTGTATCTGCTACCCTCCATCCTCCAAGTGAGTCTAATTGTGCCTTTGCATACTTTCCAGTTTCACCTTCATCTACCTCTCTTTCCTCGGACCTCTCTGCTTTCTTGGCCTTGTAGACCCTTCTTCAGCTTTTTAAGTTGTGTTCAAATGTCACCTTCTTGGATATTTCACATGACTCAGAACAGTATGTGTCCCAATCCTATGTGAGCTCCCTGAGCACTTGTGTTCATTTGGGCAGAGGAAGTGTGCTATTGCCACCTCTCCAGAGGGCACTGAGCATGAATTTACTTTTCTTTGAATTCTCAGCTTCCAACACAGTGCCCCACATATGCGTGAGGCTTAAAATTTGGGGAAACAATAATGACTGTCTAAATTATAAATTCAGCTTGTGGATGTAACTTGGGCACCAGAATTTTCTCAAGGTAAAAGATTGAAACTGCCCTGCAGTGGAGGGCCCTTTAATAGCCTCACAATCATGTGATGGCCCTTGGACTAGCCTGGCCTGCTCTGGCCAGACACTCAGCATTGGCAGGAAAGCTCCACCCAGGTTAATTGATCTGTTTCTGTCCTCTGACAGCCCCTGGGCGGGAGTCAGCACATTTTCCTCTGGGCACAGATCTCCCTCCTGCCAAGCTAACAAAAGAAAGTGTCCGGAGCTGAGCAGGTCAGGCCTGCTTCATGTAGTTCCTTGTCTTGTCCACATTCTCCCCCAAATCTTTTTTTAACCACTTTCCAGCTTGTTTTATCTCTGGATATTTACATTTTTCTCTAGTCTCATTTTAACCAACCATTTTCCTTCCCTCTGTTCTTCCCTTTCTTCCCATGTATGCTTGTTCTTCCTATTTCTGTCATTATTGTTCTAAACTCTCACATTGCACCTTCCTCTCTTTCTTCTCTCTAAGACTCTCTCTCTCTCTCTCTCATTTTTGAGACAAGGTCTCACTGTGTAGTCTAAGCTTGTCTTGAATACACTAATGTCCTGGATACCTCAAACTTATGATCCTCATGCCACAGCCCCCCCCCCTCCACCAAGTATTGAGATTATAGGCATCTAACACCCCATCCATCCCCATAAAGATTTATTTATTTATTTATGTACATATGCTGGGGCTTGAACCCAGAGCCTGGGTGCTGTCCTTTAACTCAAGGTTAATATTCTACAACTTGAGCCACACTTTCACTTCCAGTTTTTTGCTGGCTAATTGACTATCAGAGTCTTACAAACTTTTCTGCCTGGGTTAACTACAAACTGAGATCCTCAAATCTCAGCCTCTTGAGTAGTTAGGATTATAGGCATGAGGTACTGGCATCTGGCCCCATAAGGACTTTTTGTCACTATCTTCATGCCAACGTATCTGTCACAACCATGTTAGAGTCCACTCCTTTCCTTTCAGGCCAACAATGTGGAGCAGAAACCAAATGGCTTCTTGTATACTTTCTCCCTAACTTCTCCTCAAAGTGTGTAAGAGGCTACTTTCCCAGTCTTGTCAAAGCTACTTTAGTACCAGCTGTAGTGTCTGACCCTTGCCATATTTCCCTCCCATTGGGCAGAGTCACCCATGGCTTATGTACAGAGAACAGATCTAGGAGCCTGGCCAAAGCCATTAGGGGGTTGGCTCAGGGATGCCCTCATGCTGAGGCTGGCAACCTAAAGTTTATTAGTTGTCTTCCTCCCCTCTCCCCCATCTCCTGAGCAAGATTGCTCTTGGTGTACTCACACCACCCTTGAGCGCTCATGGCTAAGTGTTATGAATTCACATCTATGAAGACATAGAACAAGAGATCTGATACAGCCATCATATCTGTACATTCGCTGCCTAGTTTTCCTAGGAACAAAACCCAGAATTTCATGTGCACTAGACAAACACTCTACCAGTGAGTTAGCTGTACCCCTAGCCAGTCATTCTTTGGCCATTCTGCTTCCTCATAAAAATAAATCAGGGGCTACTGTTAAGCATGTCATCACTCTCAGGGCTGTGAGGACACAATTAGGCCACAGATGAGGTTTTTTAAAAAAATTTTTCCTTCATTTGTCCAATAAACATACCTATGCAGCATTTCTGGCCTTGGAAACAAGGACATAAAAAAAGTTTGCAGTTCTTAAAGCATCTGTAATTTAATGGGAGAGATGGGCCTGCATATCAGAAAATTACAAATATTTGAGGTAATTGTCAAGATAAGAATGTTAAGAAATGACATAAAGTGTAGACCAAAGCCAAATGGGAAGACATCCAGAAAAGGATATATTTGAACTGAGTCTTAAAGTGTGTGTGTGTGTGTGTGTGTGTGTGTGTGCATGTATGTATGTGTGTGTGTGTTCAAGACAGTCAATGAGGCTGGTATTTACTCGAAAAACAAACAACAAATAACTTCAAAAATAAAAATATTCTCTAACAAAGAGTAACTTTACCATCAGAGATTCAACCACATTGAGCTACAAACTTTACTAATACTTTTATGCTGGTACTGGGACTAGGGTCTGGGTTCTATCCCTTAGCTTTTTCCCTCTAGGCTAGTGCTGTCACTTGAGCTATGTCGTTTCTTCTGGCTTTTTGCTGGTTAACTGGAGATAAGAGTTTCATTGCACTTTCTTTCCTGGGCTGGCTTCCCACTGCAATCCTCAGATCTCAGCCTCCTGAATAGCTAGGATTACAGGCATGAGCACCAGTGCCCAGCTCCACTGGTATTTTATATAAACTAGATATATTTTAATCAGTACTTATGTTGCAATTCAAGATTAGATATTCTAAAGACAGAAGAAGAAAGGCATGGTAGAGAGATGATTTTAAAGCAAGAGGCTTGAATCATAGATTTCTTTAACCACATACCACTTTGGGTAAATTCCTTGCCTTTTGGTCCTTTTGTTCTATCCCAAGACATGTCACCTTTAACTGTTTATTTATCAGAGTGACAGTGGCCGGGAGATTCTGCCATACTTACGCCTTGGGGATTTCAGTGTGCCCCAGGTCAAGTCTGTACGTTTCTAAAGTCACGACCACTTTGAAAAAGAAATATATGTTTACATACACTTTGGAAGTGAGGAATAGAACAAATATTTGGGTCTTACATACCTCCCCAACTACATCATTTCAAGTTGGAAAGAAGCAAAAAAAAAAAAAAAAGAGTCAGGTATATCTTTAAAATGGTATAATAATTTGCACCAAAAGACCACAAACATAATCACACTAAAGCCACCAGCACAACAATGTTCATCACAGCACAATTTGTCATAGCTAGAATCTGGAACCAACCCAGATGCCCCTCAGTAGAAGAATGGATCAGGAAAATGTGGTACATATACACAATGGAATTTTATGCCTCTATCAGAAAGAATGACATTACCTCATTTGTAAGGAAATGGAAGGACTTGGAAAAAGTTATACTAAGTGAAGTGATCCAGACCCAAAGAAACATGGACTCTATGGTCTCCCTTATTGGGAATAATTAGTACAGGTTTAGGCAAGTCATAGCAGAGCATCACAAGGCCCAATAGCTACACCCTTATGAACACATAAGATAATGCTAAGTGAAATGAACTCCATGTTATGAAAACGATTGTTATATCACAGTTGTAACTACTTTCAATGTGCCATATGTAACTGTAGCCTCTATTACTGATGATCTTCCTGTATCACCTTCCTGTGGTTGTAACTACACTATCTCTGTATCTTATCTGACTATATTGGAAACCAGGTATACTGGTATTAGAACTAGGAAATTGGAAGGGAATACCAAAATCGAGAGACACAGGGTAAAAAAAAGACAAACAACTACAAAAGTAATACTTGCAAAACTGTTTGGTGTAAATGAACTGAACAACTGAACAACTCATGGGGGGGGGAAGGGAAAGGGGGAGAGGGAGGGGGGAATGAGATACAAGGTAACAAACAGTACAAGAAATGTATCCAATGTCTAATGTATGAAACTGTAACCTCTCTGTAATTCAGTTTGATAATAAAAAATATAAAAAATAAAATGGTATAATAAATAAATAAAAATAAACAAGTATATGGGCTCCTAGAACAATAAGATGACCAAATTTAATTCCCAATTTTAAGAATGGGAAAGTTGAGGCCCAGAAAGCAAGTGACTTGGGCAAATTTATATAGCACTGTTGGTCACACAAGTGGGACTCAGGCAATAATCTCTCTATAATATCATATATTCCCATGTCTTGACCTCAGTTCTGAGAGTGTACTGCCTCCCCCTTCTGACATTTAATGCCAACAGTGAAATTCAATTTTTGATCGAAATATAACATAATATAGGAATTACATGTTCATGAGTGCTGCTGCATTAGTTTGCTTTATTTTTTTTTCTTTCTAAAAACTATAACAAGAGACCCAAGACTGGGTAACTTTATGAGGAAAATAGGTTTGTTTAGCCCCTGGTTCTGGAGGCTCAGTTCCTTAAAATAGTGTCAGTTTGGCTCCTAAGAGCTCCGCAGATGATAGCATCACAATGAACTCATGTGAAAGAGAGATCAAATAGCCAGACCGGGAGCTATAGAGTGATTCAGGGCTCAGGCTCAGTCTTTTGTAATAACTCACTTTCACAAGAACAAATTCAGAATCCCACTAAAATGTCCTAACTTCTTCAAAGGGCATGCCCCAATAACCTGAGGACCTCCCACCTCTTAAAGATCCCACTACGTTAACACTACCACACTAACCAGACCCCTAACCTACACCCCTTAGGGAGCAAACCACAACCAAATCATAGCAACCTCCAGCCTTCTTCAGTGTGGGCTACTCAAACTTTCTCCAAGCGGTAGGTGTCTCAATGGTCAATGTCAAGTCTAGCTCATATAGGTAGAAATCTAGGGACAGGTTCTACTGATAATTTTGAGACACACCAAATTCTCTTGAGAAAGGATGAAGCACAATGATGATGCAGGAAACAAGGTAGGGAACAAAGACACTTTTTGTTGAGAAGTAGATAGACATTTCAATTTCTTGAACAGTATTTTATTTCATGTAGGTCTACAAAGAGGCTTTAATTGAACAAGTCAGATTATGAGTACATTTTGATCAATGCTACTCCTTCCATGTTCTCCTCCATCTTTTCTTTCCTCTCTCTCTCTTGCTTCCTTCCTTTTTTCCCTCCCTCCCTCCCTCTCTCCCTCCTTACTTTCCCTCTCTCCCTTCCTTCCTTCTTTCTTTCCTTCCATCATGGGGCTTGAACTCAGAGCCTGAGTGCTGTCCCTGAACTTTTTCACTCAAGGCTACCACTCTACCACTTTGAGACACAGCACCATTTCTGGTTTTCTGGTGGTTAATTGGAAATAAGAGTCTCACAGCCTTTCCTACTTGGGCTGGCTTTCAACCATGATCCTCAGATCTTGGCCTCCAGAGTAGCTAGGCTTACAGGTGTAAGCCACCAGTGCCCAGCTCCCCCATCTTTTCTAACCCCACCCATACCCTCAAGTTATGGAGTTCAATTTCTGTATATGTGCATTACACACAATGGCTGTATTTACCCTTCCTTTTTCCCTCCATTTGTCTCCCCTCACCACCACCACCCCCCCAAAAAAACCCATGTTTCAGTTTCCTGATATTTATTTTGTTAAATTGTTTGTTAGTTGTTCAGAGAAGGTACACCATTGGAATCGTCCTGTGCATACCATCATTTAGCCTATTTGTCTGTGTGTATATGCATAGGACTCTGTGTGTGTTCTCCTATAACACATTTCAGTTTATATGAGGACATTTGACATACATAGAATTACAGTCCTTACTAATTTTTGGGAAAGAAAGCTGACCCTTGGCTTTTGAAATAACATGTCCCAAACTAGGCAAGAAGAGTGGGCCATCATCAGTGCAGACCTTTATATAAATAATAATTTTCAATGGGAGCTGTGATTTCTCATTGTATCTATTTTTACATGCTAATTATTTCTGACTCTGTTTATGTAGGTGGAGCTAATAAGCAATGGCTTACTTTGTAATCATTGAACTTAAATGTATCTACTTTGGGACACTGTTGATTTATTTTTGCACACACGCTCCAAATTGGTGCTAATTACTTTCAAGGATCAGAGTTTCTATTCCAAGGGGGATGACGACAGAATGTCAATTTGTAGTCTCTGAGCATAATGTCCCAATTATCAATGCGTTCCAGAGAAGAGTGGGCTTGGCACCCTCCCACAGGAATCTGGTTTCACTTTTATCAGCCCATCCCTGGATGTAGGTAGCTTCATTTAAACTTGCTTTCTAGTAACTTGTGAGTGTTTCTATACATTCTTCTGGTTCTAAGGGCTTTCAGTATCCTGGCCATCTTCCAGATAAATACCCTTCCATTTCCAGGTCAAATTCATTTCCCTCAGAGCCTTCTTTGATGTCTTTGGCTGAAGATGAATTGGACATCTTGTGAGAAAAACCCAGAGCCCTCTGCTGATCCATTTTTTTTCATAGGAATTACAACTTTCTACAAGTGCAATATAACCATTTATTCACATTCCTATCTCCTGTACAATATGAGCTCCTTAGTGACAAATACTTTGTAGAATTTGCTCTGCCCAACTCCCATTGCCCTGTGAATACCTGGTATGTCGTACACTGATTTTATGGAACTTTTTTCCTCATATCCTACCTGCTCCAGAAAGATTTTAAGACAGGCTTGAATCAATATTTATGGAGTAAGAAAATTAGTATAATCAGCAAGGTGCTGTGGCTCACACCTATAATCCTAGCTACTCAGGGGGATTACAGTTTGAAGCCAACCTAGGCAGAAAAGGTTGTGAGGCTTTTATCTTTAATTAACAACAACAACACAAAAGGTGGAGGTGTGGCTCAAATAGTAAAGCTGGTAGTTGAGGTAAAAAGGCAAGTGAGGGTGAGAAGCTCTCAAAGCCTCAGTACCAGCACTCAGGGACACACACACACACACACACACACACACACACACACACACACACACACCAGAATCAATATAATTATTATACTATATTTATTTATTATATTATATTATTGGTTTATTATATTTTGTTGTATTTGTAGCTATTAAACTTATGTTCAGTTTTATTTTTATTTATTTTTTTTACAAATGAAAGGTTAGTGGCAAGCACCCTGCATTGAAAGGTTGGTCAACACCATTTGTCCTACAGCACCTTCTCATTTTGCATCTCTGCATCATATTCTGATAATCTTCCTAGTATTACAAACATTTTCATTACTGTTGTATATGTTACAGTGATCAGTTATCAGTAGTTATTGCTTTAGTATTCAGAGTACCCTGAACAACAACCATAAAATACAGCAAAGTTTGGGGAAGAAAGATGGAAAGGGTAACGCTGAACAAGGTTCATTGTACATGCAGACAGATATGTTGAATCAACACCCTGTGTGCAATGATTTGAAGATAATAATAAAAGGAAAAAGAAGACAGCAAATTTAATTGATGAATTCTCCACTAACCAGCTTTCCCTTCATCTCTCCATCTCCTTGCGTCTCCCTATTTCCTGAGACACAGAAATATTCAAGTTGTACCATTTGATGACCTTACAGTGACTAAAATATTCAATGGAAAGAAAGAATCTTGCATCTCTTGCTATAATTCAATTGCTAGAAATGATTAAGCTTAGAGTGGAAGACATGTCAAAGCTGGGCCTCTTATATCAAATAATTAGCCAAGTTGTGTAATCAAACGAAACTGTTTTGAAAGAGAAATCTACTACTCCAGTGAGCACATTCTTGATAATAAAGTAATGCTACCTGATACTGGTATAAAGAAAGGTTTTGTTTGGGGCTTTGGGGACTGGGGTAAACTCAGGATCTCATAGTTGCTTCACTGGTACTCAATCATTTGATCCATGCTTCTAGCCCAGCATTTTGCTGGTTATTTTAGAGATGAAATCCTTTGGACTTTTCTCACTGGGCTAGCTTCAAACCATGGTCATCTGGATTCCAACAACCTGAACTACTAGGATTGCAGGCATGAGCCCCTGGTATTCAAATTGGAAGAATTTTGAATGGTTTGGATAAACAATCTAACTAGCTACAACATTCTCTTAAGCCAAAGTCTAATTCAGAGTAAAGACTCATCTCTTCCCCAGTTCCATGTCAGCTAAGAGAGGTGAGGAAGCTGCACAAGAAAAGTTGGGAGCCACCAGGTTGGTTGAGGAGGCTTAAGGGAAATAAGTTAGCTCCTTAAGCAACTGCTGGTATAAAAGCTGCATTGAAGAATCCAGAACAGCTCAGATCATTAAAGAAATGGATCTTCATTGTTTATGAAATAGCCTTATGCTAGAAGAAGATGCCTTCTAGGGCTTTCATAGCTACAAAGGAGAAGTCAACTTCTGATTTCAAGTCTTCAAAGGACAGATTGATGCTTTCCAGGGGTCAATGTGGCTGGTGACTTAAAGTTGAAGACAGTGCTCCCTTAGCACTCTGAAAATACTGGGGCTCTTAAATGTTATAGTAAATCTACCCTGCCTGTGTACTATCAATAGAACTACAAAGCCTGGAGATCTGCATATCTGTTTATAGTGTGAGTATTGGCTGAGTATTTGAAATCCACTATTGAGCCACTACTTAGGAAGAGATTCCTATCAAAATACTACTGCTAATTGAAAATTCAGTTGGTTATCCAAGAGCTCTGAGAGAGATAGAATATTATATGAATTTTTTTTGTTTTTACCTAGGACAACAGGCATTGTTTACAGCTCAAAGAGTAATTTTGACTTTCATGTTTTCTTAAAGAACACATTTCATAAGACAATAGCTACTATAGGTAGAAATCATCTAATAGATATGGGTATGCTGAAACTCTTCTTGAATCTGTGAGGAACATTTGTGGAGGAAGCCAAAATGTCAACATTCATAGGTGCTTTAAAGACATTGATTCCAATCTGTGCAGATGACTTTGAGGGGTGGAAATACAGTAAATGGCGGAAATACAGTGACTGCAAATGTGTGATGTGTAGTAGGAGAGTGGGAACTGGAATCTGAAGTGGTGGCTGAACGCTACAAACTCGTAGTACAATGTTAATGGTAAAGAGTTGCTTCTTACGTGAGCAAAAGGAAGGAAGGAAGGAAGGAAGGAAGGAAGGAAGGAAGGAAGGAAGGAAGGAAGGAAGGAAGGAAGGAAGGAAGGAAGGAAGGAAGGAAGGAAGAAGGGAGAAAGAAAAGAAAGATGGAGAAGATGCTATGAACCTTGTTGAAAGGAGAACAAAGGATCTAAAAGGTTACATAAACTGAGTTGAAACAGTTTGAGAGGACTAATTTTGAAGGTCATTTTACTTACTATGAATGAAATATTATCAAACAACTCTGTATGCTACAAGAAAATCTCTTGTAAAGGAAGAGTCAATTGATGCAAACTCAATGTTGTAAACTTTTCTGTGTGTAAACTCTTGAACTCAGGGCCTCCCCTTCTAACTTGGCTATTTGCTCAAGGCTGGTGCTCTGCCACTTGGGTCATACCTCTACTTCCAACATTTTGCTAATTAATTGGAGATAAAAGTCTCACTGACTAAAACTGCAATCCTCAGATTTCAGCCTCTTGAGTAACTAGATCATGATATAAACTTAGTGTCTTATTTTAAGTGATTGCCATAGTCACCCTGACCCATGCTCACTCATCATTCTACAGGAATAGAAAGAGTAGCTACTACATATACAGAGCAAATGAGGAGGACGTTGTGACCAAGGAGGTATTTCTAAGAGGAAGAGTAAACAGATACATCCTAATTTGTTCCTTTATACTCACTTACTGCTCTAACAAACTTTATTGCTATGCCTTAAGTCACACCACCATGCTTATGTTTACATACAAAACAAATAAGCATTGCCTAGTTTAGCTATCTAGATCAGGAGTAAACTATGGCCACTATCAACTTGATGAAGAAAGTGAATTTTTATTGAAACATAGCCCTGTTAATTGATTATGTGTTGTTTCTGAATTGTTTATATGTTCCTCATCTTGATGGAGGGCCTTACTCAATTTCTACCCAATTTCTCAAGACTGAAACCTTGTCATCCTCTTTCACATTTCCTTGCTCTGATGACTCTGTTTTCCCCAACTCAACACTTAATAACTTCTACTTCCTTTATCTCTCTAATGTATGTCCCTTAGGTAGTAATGCTAAGAGAGGTGGGTACTTCTAACATCTTACAAAGCCAAAATGTTTACTATCAATTATCTGTATTGACTTTGATTTAGGCCTTCATTTAAAAACTACTAGAGCATGGTGCTGATGGCTCATACCTGTAATCCTAGCTACTCAAGAAACTGAGATCCACAGATCAGAGTTCAAAGACAGCATAAGCAAGTAAATCTGTGAGACTCTGATCTCCAATTAAACAACAAAAAGCTGGAAGAGGAAGTGTGGCTTAGGTGATAGACAGCTTTGAGCAAAAATGCCAAGTGACAGTATGAAGCCCTGTGTTTAAACCCCAGTGTACCAGAGTTGTTTCTTTTTTGTTTGTTTGTTTGTTTTTCCAGGCCTGGGCCTTGGACTCAGGGCCTGAGCACTGTCCCTGGCTTCCTTTTGCTCAAGGCTAGCACTCTGCCACTTGAGCCACAGCGCCACTTCTGGCCGTTTTCTGTATATGTGGTGCTGGGGAATCGAACCCAGGGCCTCATGTATACAAGGCAAGCTCTCTTGCCACTAGGCCATATTCCCAGGCCCAGAGTTTTTGTTTTTTTTTAAAGTCACTAGAATCCACTGGAGACAGTGCCATATGTGTAAGGACATGATTTTATGGAAGACAACACATCCTTCAAAAGTCAAGGAAGAGGGAGGCACTGGTGGCTCATGCCTTTAACTCTAGCTACTTGAGGCTGTGATCTGAAGAGAAAGGTTCAAAGGCAACATGGACAGGAAAGGCTGTGAGATTTTTACCTCCAATCAACCACCAGAAAACTGGTAGTGGAGCCATGGCTCAAAGTGGTAGAGTGCTAGCCTTATGCAAAAGACTTGATCAGGGACAGCATCCAGGCACAGAATTCTAGTCCTATGACCCTCCTCCCAAGAAGTCAAAGCAGGTTTATTTGCCTAGGACTTGTGGGGGCACATATCAGGTCTCATGCTTGCTATTGTGTTTCAAATAATTGCAGGGTACTTGGAACATAGTAGGTGCTCAGTAAATATTCATTGAATGAACAACAGAGTATCTCTAAAATAAGAGTGAAAGGCTGACTGTAGTAATCCACAAATGGGATGGATGGGTAAGCACACAGATGATTCTGAGAGGTGACATACAGAGCAGAAGAAATTCAGCTGGATGGAGTATGAAGTTTAGGAATAAGCTTGGGAAGAAGAAGAGAAGGCTAGAAGATAAATAGGAGTTGGATGGATCAGGCAGGGTGATTTAAGCTTTGGAATAGAGTTCAGGCTTGGTTCTAAAGACCACACACAGCGCCATTGGTAAGTTCTAAACAGGACACTTCAGGATGTTGCTTCAGAAAGACCACTTCAGTGGCTTTGTGGAAAAATCGGTTCAAAGAAGGGCAAGCTTGAAACAGGGTTGAATAAGATACAACAGAAATCCAAGGGCTTGTATTTAGGTAGTGATGTTGGGATTTGAGATCAGTAGACTGATTTGAGAGAGGTTTCAAAAGTGGAGTTGATAGGACTTCATTAAGTGTAGGAGATGAAGAGTAAGATGCAAGGGAGGGGTAAAGAGGGCGACATGGTTTCAGTGTAGGAAAACTGGGAAAAATGTAGGGTGCTTTGGTGAGATGAGAAACACATGAGGAGAAAGGGGTGAGGAATGGGGAAAATATTGGCTCAATTAGGGGAATACAGAATTCAAAGAATGTATAGTAATATTCAAGAAAAGTAATACAGTTTTAAATGACTCCCAACCTGGGAGTCATTAGAATCCAGAAAATAAATTAAAGCCATAAAAGTAGATAACTTTTCCTAGAGAGAATATATAGATGACAAAGGGAAAAGATCAAAGTTAAAAGGAAACGCCAAGGCAAAGGAATGTGAGCATGTGGAACAGCCCTTAAAGAGACTGAGAAAGAACATGAAGGAAGACAGGAAAGAACCCAGGAAAATTTGGTATGAGAGAACCAAATCTAGCCAAGGACAAGTGTTAAGAAAGATTAAGAAATGTCTAGTGCAATAAAGACTGGAGCAGAGACAGAGCCAGGACACATTTACTATTTACTGTCATGTTACCTCATGACAGCAGCTTTGTTAGGAGAGAACCTGTGGAAGCAAGATGTAGAGAGCCTTAGCTAGGAATAAGAATGAGGGAAATGGATGCAGTAAGTTGAGGATTTCCTGTGAAGGATTTTGGCAAGTAGGGCAATTGCTGACAGCGAGTAGAGGAGCTTTTATTTCTATCTCACTTCTCTCCTCTCTCTTCTTCTCAAGTTAGGAAAGACTTGATCATGCTTAAATATTAACTGGGAGGAAATGATATTTTTCACTTTAATAAGTCACCAAGGAAGGTTAACTTCTGCAAAGATATTCACAGTTTATTCTCTTCAAAAGAAAGTTTTTTGACTGGGTGTTGGTAGTTCACACCTGTAATCCTAGCTATTCAGGAGGCTAAGATTTGAGGATTATGGTTCAAAACCAGTCTGGGTAGGAAAGTCTCTGATACTCTTATCTCCAATTAAGCATCAGGTAAGTCAGAACTGGAGCTGTGGCCCAAGTGGTAGAATACTAGCCTTGAGAGAGGAAGCTCAAAGGACAGTGACCAGGCTCTGAGTTTAAGCCCTAGGGCTTAAACACACACACACACACACACACACACACACACACACACACACACACACACACACACACACCACCTAAATTACTAGCCAAGCGCCAGTGGCTCATGCCTATAATCCTAACCACTCAGGATGCTGAGATGTAAGGATTACAGTTCCAATCCAGCTGGAGTAAGAAGTCCATGAAACTATTATTTCCAATTAACCACCAAGGAAAAGCTAGAAGTAGATATAAGGTTCAAATGGCAGAGAACCAGTCTTGAGTGAAAAAACTAAGGGAATAGTGCCCAGGTCCTGAGTTCAAGCCCCAGTACTGGCACACAGAAAAAAATGCAAAAGAAAGAAAAAATTTACCAACCCAACCTGTTCTTTTTTTTATGTTCCCAAGAATCTTGGAATCAAATTCAGTTCCCCAAACATGACTGGTAATATTTACTATCACTTCCTTTACCTGCTTTCTGTTCTGCTTTAACTCTACACATCTTATTCTAAATAATAATTATCTTACCAAAGACTTAATGTCACACAGCATCTCTCCTACATTCAGCTGTGTGACAGAGAATAGCCTGAGCAAAGCATCACCATGGCTGCTGGTATAGTTGAGGGGACTGTCACTGACTGAGGGAGAACAATCCTGGCCCTAGCCCTTTGGAGCCACTGTACTAAGCCTTAGTGTCTTGGTGGGTTTATTTTGAGGCGGTGAGGAGGTAGGAAACACCAGGGGATTGGACTTGGTTCTTGGGACTTGTCCCAGAGCTTCTTTGCTAATGGCTAGCACTCTGTCAATTGAGCCACAGCTCTACTCACATTTTTAGAAGTTAACTGGAGATAAGAGTCTCATGGATTCTATTGCCTGGGCTGCCTTTGAACCACGGTCCTCAGATCTCAGTCTCCTGAGTAACTAGCTAGGATTACAGATGTGAGCCACCACTGGAGCCCAGTTTGTGGGTTTTTTTTTAAATGTAAATAAAGCAGAACACTCTCTCTTTTTTTGTATCTCCACTAGAATAATAAGAACTATATCCTGCCTGAGAGTCACCATCAAAAAATGGAAGCCAAACTACTCAGCTTTTAAGGAGATGGAGCAGGTGATTTAGACATGATCTTCATCTCTGGGATCCTGGTCCAGGAAAAAAGATGGCAAGTTCACAGATTTCTGTGATGTGAGGAGAGAGGGGCTAAGGTCTCTCAGACCAGTAGTTAATAGCACAGACTGAAAAAGGTAGGGGAAATTGTTCTGATCCTGAATGAAGTAATATTTAACCTCAACTATCAAATAGGACTAACATTTTGACATATAGAAATGAGTAATAAAGCATCTCAGGAGTCTGTGGCTCTTACCTGTAATACTAGCTACTGAAGAAGCTAAGATGTGAAGACTGCAATTCAGAGTTAGCCCACATAGGAAAGTCTTTGAGACTCTTATCTCCAACTAATAAACAAAAAACTGGGAGCATGGATTGGGAGGATTAACATCGTGAAAATGGAAATACTGCCAAAGGCTACCTACAAATTTAATGCAATACTCATCAATATCCCAATGCCATTCTTTAATGAAATAGGGGAAGCAATCCAAAAGTTCATATGGAACAATACAAGACCCCCAACAGCAAAAACAATCGTAAGCAGGAAGAACAGTGCTGGAGAAATATCAATACCAAATTTCAAATTCTATTATAAAGCTATAGTAATAAAAACATCTTGGTCTTGGCACAAGGCCTGAGGACCAATGGAATAAAACTGAAGACCCAGAAATGAACCCACAGACCTATGGCCACTTAATCTTTGATAAATGAGCTGAAAAAATAGGATGTAAGAAAGATGGCCTATTCAACAAATGGTGCTGGCAAAATTAGTTAAACTAAAGCTATATCCTTATATATCACCCTGCACCAGAATCAATTCCAAATTGATAAAAGACTTCGAGGTAAAAGTAGATACCCTGAAAACATTGCAGAAAGGAATACTTGGGCTCCTTGGCACAGGTCAAAACTTTCCTAATAAAGGCCCAGAAACAATTTTTTTTTTAAAAAAGGTTGGACAAATTGGATTTCATCCAGCTGCAGAACTTCTGCATGACAGAGGACATAGCTTGTAAAATAAATAGAAAGCCCTCAGATTGGGAGAAAATCTTCACTGGCTGTAGAGCAGACAAAAGCCTAATATCTAAAATATACTTAGAACTCAAAAATTAACTTCCCCCAAAACAAATCCTCAAAGAAACAACTGCCCCCTTAATAAATGGGCTAAACTAATAATAACAGATGCTGGAGGGGATGTGGCCAAAGAGAGTACCCTACTACACTGTTGGTGGGAGTGTAAACTTGTTCAACCCTCCGGAAAGCAGTGGGGAGGTTCCTCAAAAGGCTAAACATAGAGCTCCCCTATGACCCAGCAGCCCCACTTTTGGGCATCTACCCAAAAGATTACAACCAAGACCACACCAGAGCCACAAGCACAACTATGTTCATCGCAGGACAATTTGTCATCGCTAAAATATGGAACCAACACAGATGCCCCTCAGTAGATGAATGGATCAAGAAAATGTGGTACTTATACACAATGGAATTCTCTGCTTCCATCAGAAAGAATGGCATGGCCCTATTCATAAGGAAATGGAAAGACTTGGAAAAAATCATACTAAGTGTAGTGAGCCAGACCCAAAAAAGCATAGACTCTATGGTTTTCCTCATTGGTAATAATTATTGTATGTTTAGGATAATCCTGGCGGAAGATCACAATAGCTCAATAGCTATGCACATATGAACACAAAAGATGATGCTAAGGTAAATGGACTCCAAGCTATGGAAATAAGTGGTTTATCATTGTTGTTGCTATTTTTTTAGTGTACCATGTGAAATTATGCCTTTTTCTCTTGTCTTTCTTCCCCATGGTTTTACCCCTGATGTCACTGTAGCTGATTTTGGTACCCTGGGTATTGCATAATATGTTTATTCGAACTAGGGAAGGGAGGGGCTGGGGATATGGCCTAGCAGCAACAGTGCTTGCCTCGTATACATGAGGCCCTGGGTTCGATTCCCCAGCACCACATATACAGAAAATGGCCAGAAGTGGCGCTGTGGCTCAAGTGGCAGAGTGCTAGCCTTGAGCAAGAAGAAGCCAGGGACAGTGCTCAGGCCCTGAGTCCAAGCCCCAGGACTGGCCAAAACAAAAACAAAACAAATGAACTAGGGAAGGGAAAGGTAACATCAAAATGGAAAGACAAAAGGTAAAATGTGAACCAATGCAACAGCAATACTTATAAGACAATATGCTATAAATCAATTGTACAACTCTGGGGGGGAGGACTTTGGGAGGGGGAAGGTGGGAGAAAAATGCAGGAGGAAGTGACAACTTTGATAAGAAATGTACTCACTGCCTTACATATAAAATTGTAAGCCCTCTGTACTTTACTCTGACAATAAACAAATAAATTAATTTTTTTTAAAAAGGCAGAGTACCAGCCTTGAGCAGAAAAAGGTAAGAGTTCAAGTCTTAATATCAGCACAAAAATAAATCAAAACCAAAAAATACATTTCAGGAAGAGGAAATTCTACTTCTCTTTCAGGTTTTAGATTCCAATCATTCTGAAAATGTGATGCTTCACAAATTTTCTAGGCTGTATCCCTTTCCATAACAGCATAAATATTGTGAAACTATGACAAAAATGTTTCAAATATCTAAGAAAATCAATTGTTTTCCAAATTCCCCTGACACACATCCCATTTACAAGGGGGTGTCCATTTCAAAGCATTCTGTTGAATTAATGTGGACTTTCTTCCAACTGTTTTCCTAAACCATGTCTTATGCACTTATTTTGAATGATCAAAAGTGTAAAATGACATTGAAACGGCCTTATTTTATAAATCATGTATAATGCCAACTTTTCAGTAATACAAATGACTTCTCTTCCAATTAGCTTTCCTTAAGGGAAGAAAAAGTGATAGAAAAACCAGCCTGGAGTAAACAACAAACAAACAAATAAAAAAAACAACCCTCAGGGACAGCACCCAGATCCTGAGTTCAAGTCCCAGTACTGACACATAATTTGTACATGTGTGACACTTCAGTTTATATAAACAATATGTAGAAACAGGGCAACGACACACTTGCCACCTCTGATATTTGCCATTTCTTTATATTGGAAGCACTGGATACTCTCTCTGGTAGCTATTTGAATTACACAACTTAGGTTCACCAACTGTCACTACCCTCCTGTACTACTCAGCATCAGAAGTTACACCTCCAATCCAACTGTATACCTGGATGGCCTTGACAAAGGTGGATGCTGCAGCTGGCTGTTTCCCATTTCACACTCGCTGCTTGTTTACTGTCTTTTGGGGGTGGGGGACAGAAGAAGACCACTACAGGGGATTGAACTCAGGCCCTCATGCTTGCTATGCAGGCACTCTACCACTTTAGTCATACCTCAAGACACCCCACCTGTTTTTGTGATGGTCCTGGGGCTTGAACTTAGAGCTTGGGTGCTGTCCCTGAGCTTTTTGGCTCAAGGTTAGGACTCTATCACTTGAGGTACAGCTCTACTTCTGACTTTTGGGTGGTTAATTAGAGACAAGAATGTAACAGACTTTTCTGCCAGGACTGGCTGTGAACCATGATCCTCAGTTCTCAGCCTCCTGAGTAAGTAGGATTACAGGTATAAGCCACCAACACCCAAGCTTTTTTCTCCTTTTTTAAGAGAGGCATTGTCATAAACGTAAAAAAGAATCCTATGACTCTTTTGATATTCAAATGCACACCATGCTTGTTCCTCAGAATAAAATCCATAAGAACATGTAGAGTAAGCAGAAACTCTTATTTTGAAATTCCAAGATTTGAAAATTGAGAAACAAAATTATATTAAAGTTTGGGGACTCTCCTGTCTCATCAGAACCTCCAGATACCATCTTCCTAGCTTTTCCCTCTCTGGAAAGTGACGAGATAAAAGGTAGATAGACAAGTTACAGGATAAGGACAGATGGAGCAGGCAAACTACAATTCCTACCATCTGTCTGAAGTTGGAGGGGGGAGGCAAATAGGAAAATGAAGGGAGTAAGATGGAGCTGTATTTGTTAGGTACTAATGAGCCACAGAAGATTGGAGTTTTGACTGACTGATTGGTTGATTGACTGATTGATTGATAGATAGATACACAGTCTCACTAGATAGCCATGGCTGGTGCTAGTTGAACCTCCTCCCTCCACCAGGTTGGGAATACAGGTGTGCCCCACCATGCTCAACAAGACTGGGATTCTTAATGGAACACTCCGAACAAAATGCTGGAAACTCTAATAAATTATAAACAAAGTATATATATATATATATATATATATTATATAATATTATATATTATATGTTATATTATATATAAGTATATACATTATATATATTAAAGGAAATAAAATGTTGAATGGAAAATCTAGTTCTGGTCCAAACCCAGGAATTTCCTTTGAGCTTTGGGTAATTACTACCTTTCTACACCTCAATGTCTTCATTTACATAGTGGAGTCTCTTCAATTGAAGCAACTTGAGCTTTTTTTTTTTTTTTCTTTTTGTCCTGGGGCTTGAACTCGGGACCTAAGCACTGTCTCTGGCTTCTTTTTCCTCAAGGCTAGCACTTTACCACTTGAGGCACAGTGCCACTCTGGCTTTTTCTATATATGCGGTTCTGAGGAATTGAACCCAGGGCTTCATGTATACGAGGCAAGCACTCTACCACTAGGCCATATTCCCAGCCCCCAACTTGTGCTTCTTTCTAATGTGAAGATGATGCCATTTATGTTTCTGGGAGAACTTCAACTGTTTTGAATATACTATACTACACTAATAACTTTTTTAACGTCTTGAGGATTTTTTTTCTCTTCTTTTTCTCTTGCTTCTTTTTAAAAATTACGAATTGTAGAGACTGTTCAGCTAATACCCTTTTAATGATTCAAGTCAAATAATCACTGAAAGAATGTTACTTTGTACAGTTAAGAAAAATGCTATATACTTATCAATATTAAATTATGTTCATTTTTACTACTCTAGAGAGGTTTATATTTTCCTGACCTCAATATCTCATAGTTCAAGTCTTTAACAGTAAGTTGTCCCTAAACTTGGCATAACTATTAGGTTCAGCATAATTGACTTAGTCCTGAGCTCTGGAAGGAGTCTTTAACTTTCTCCTCTCCTGACTGAGCCCCATAATGCTCCCCAAGTCTATTCTCCCCATAGTAACTGGAACAATATTTTTCAAAGCAGTCAGATCATATGACATCTTGACTTCCATTTTTCAGTGACCCCAACTCACTTAGAGTCAAAGCCCAAGTCCCATGAGCCAAGCATTCCCCACAGCTTGCCCCGATGACACTAGGGCTTCCTGTCATACTTTTGCTCCAGCCACCCAGGTCTCCATACTAATCTTAAGACACTCAGCAAACTCCCACAGCAGAGACCAGTCCAAATGACGTTCCTCTTGTCCAGAACACTCATCCTACAGATAGGCACAGTGCATTCCCCCTTCTCATCTCCAGTATCAACTCTTCTGAACAGCTCTTGACCCTCAAAGTATTTTATTCCTCCACTGCTAATGTATTCCTGCACATAGCATGTAGCACCCTTGGATTGTTTCCATGGGTGTCTTTCTTGTTACCACCCACTGAAATGTAAACTATAAGTTTGGAGTTTCTATCGATTTTATTCGTTTAACTCTGATATCTCTTTGGGGGCTAGAAGTATATGAGGCATATAGTAGGCACTCAATAAATACTTAATAAAATATTCAGAAGGGAGTTACTTTTTGCATGTTGATTTAATTTTCAGTATCTGTTTTGTCTATTAAAAACATCTTGTAGCTGTCAGGCGATGTGTGACTTTTTAATAAAAAGATTAAAAATTCAAAAGAATTTCAAAATTCTTTTCTAATATAAGAACAATGATCATTTAAAAACAAATAAACAACAATTAAAAAAAAACACCATTGGGGAGCTGGTGGCTCATGCTTGTAATTCTAATTAGGCTGAGATCTGATGATTGTGGTTCAAAGCCAGACAAGGAAGGAAAGACTATGAGACACTTTCCTCCAATTAGCCACCAAAAAGCCAGAAGTGGAGCTATGGCTCAAGTAGCTCAAGGCTAGTAGAATGCCAGCCTTGTGCAGAAAATTAAGTGACAGCTTTCAGACCCTACATTCAATCCCCAATAGCAAACACACACACACACACACACACACACACACACACACACACCAGTGTTCCCTCTGAGATCATTAGCAACCTTGGAAAATTTCAAGGCACTCTTAAAGAATCAACAGAATCAGATAAACTAGGAAACCTGAGGGACCAATCCCACTCTTTCATTCCCGCATTGGACTATACATATGAGGATCCAGATGACCAGTATTTAAATGATTTCACAGATATAGGCACCATATAATTTTGTCATCCAAAATAGTGACTGTGTGGATATGGAGATTTTTCTTTAGCTTGCAAGGTGACATCATGTGTTATCACCTTAATTTTAATGGCATTATATTTACTAAATGGCTAAGGCACAGGTAGGCAATATTTCTGTTTAGCTAGCTGAGACATTCAGAGGTGTTAGAAAGGGAAAGAAAGAGCTCTGGGAACAGGGCCCAGAGTCTCAGCAGAAGATCTCAAATCCATGTTCAACCACTCCACACTGAATGAGCATAAACAAACCATTTAACTTCCTCAGACCACACTCTTCTCTTCTGTAAAATATGAGTCACAATTCCTGCTGCATAAAATAAGCAAAGCAAGAGTTTCTCAAAGTATATAAAACCCCATGCAAGTTGTTCAGCAAGTGATTAAAAGCCATTATCCAGGTTCTTAGACTGGTTGCTGGCAAGATTAGTGGTCATGTCTAGTAGACAGTTTTACCTCTATCTTGCCATCACCAAAGAATGAATCTAGGGAAGGATAAAATCTAATCTTATGATGTCTGATTTTAGGAAATTTGGAGATTTTTTTTGTTTTGTTAATCCAATAACATGCATCTACCGAACACCTACTATGTGTATAAGATGTTGAAAAAGCCAGGTGCCAGTGGTAATCCTAGCTACTCAGGAGGCTGAGATCGACGGATTACAGTTCAAAGTAATCCTGGCCAAGAAAGTCTACAAGATTTTTATTTATCTGTAACCACCAAAAATCCAGTAGTCGAGCTGTGGCTCAAGTGGTAGAGTGCTAGCATTGAGCAAAAGAGCTAAGGCAGTGTCTAGGACCTGAATTCAAATCCCAGTGCCAGCATACACACAAAAGATATTGAATCTCAGATTCTGTGGGAGAGAGTAGGCCTTAAAGTTACCAAGGCCTTTTTTCAGAGTGCTCATAAAGCAGTGAGGGAGACTCCAACATCCACACTCACATACACACTAAACTCTAATGCAGGGCAAATGGGGATACACTGCAATGAGGTTAATTCACATGGCCTGCAAATCAGTGTCAGATCTCCTGACTTCTGTTTCCTCTTCTGCAATAGCCTAGTGATTATGAGAATTAAGGTAGCATTGCCACCTAACCATCAGTTCCTTCTTCCCTCTCTTCTCTTCCCTCTGCCTCTTCTTTTTGCTCCTTTGCTCTTCCTGCTTTTTTTCTAGTCCCTCTTGGCTTTGATAGGGCTCCTATTGTCAGTCACTGAGACCTTCTCCCAGTTAGTTGATCTACTTTGATCATTCAAATATAGCATGCTTGGAAATCTTATTGCCCATGTTTCTTTACTGTGTCATATGATGGCTTTGAGCCACTGGTAGATCTAACTTTTGGCTGATTTAGAAGACATGAGTTCCAGTTTTTCAAGATACAAAATATGTGGGATAGAAAAAACAATGATGTGGGATAGGGTCAAGGTGAATACTGACCTTTATTTCCTGCATATAACTAGGGGAAAATAGTTGCTTAGACCAAAATATCAAATCTCTAATGTTTTAAATAAATTAACATTTATGAGCCAAAGTTGACCTACCCAGCCAAATTTTGTTTACCTACAACTTGGGATGAAATATAAAGACTGAGGTAAACTTAGAAATTGGATTGTCTGATGCCATTTTTTTTCCTTTGGTACACTGAGGCAGAAAGAAATGGATCTGATATCAAACAATCAAATGAACAAAAGTTAGTGCAGAACTCATGTTTCCTGATTCACATTTTATTATTTTCCCATATGTCCATGTGTTAGTCTCCAGATTCAAAGAACTGGCCAAACACAGGCTCATATTATTTCTACAAGCCATTCTTTCTCTTTCTCTTTCTCTTGAATCTCTCCCCACCTACCTCTTCGGACATTCTCTTTGCTTCAACCCATACCATACACTGTATGTATCAGTCATAGCCTCAGAACCATACAAAGCCACACTTTTATATACCCGGAATACCCAAACACCCAGTGCTCTAACTCTTGCCTCCTATGGTAAGGATTCTTCTTTTTTAATCTTAAGGAAAATCAGCAAGCTGCACTGTTTTATCTTACAGATGGGTGAACAAAAGCAAAGAGAATTGTGTGACTTGCCCCAGGTCACCCAGCTAGAAAGCAATAGGGCCACAATATAGATCAGATCTAAATCCAGAGAGTGTTCTTGCATTATTGCCCTTTCAGCATAACTCAGACCTTGAGAAAGGTAGTTGAAGTTAATCCCCAGGGTAATTGACTCCTGGCTCTTCTTCTGGCCCTGTGATTGTAGACTCCTGAACATTTCTGAAAACCTAACCACGCACTAAGTGGTGAGAACTAGGGCAAGATTCCTTACTCCCCCTCAGATAGGAGAAGTGATAATGCCTCCAGAACAGAGTTGTGAAAATTGAGGATTAGGGGGAATAAGGTTAAACAAGAACCGGGTAGTATATAAATGACTATGTAACTATTAGGTTGCAATAAATGACTCATGCTTTTCTTAATCCAAATGTTAACTAGGATATTGTTTACAGTATTTTGTTGTAAGGCTTTCCAAACACTTGGATAAAGTGGCTAGTCTATATATAATAAATACATTAATAAAATATTTTCATTGGATTTTTAGGTATGATCTCCTATAAAATAAAAGTTGACTTATAGCTTATAATATCATCATAGCAGTCTTTCCATCTAGATCAAAAGGAAAAAAGAAATAAACTGTTGCTATTTTCACAAACATCTACCAGACATTGGACTGAGTATTTACTTCCCATTATCTCATTTGACTTTCCAAGATGTAGGTACTATTACTGTTTCCATTTTATAGACAAGAAAAACAAAACTCGGGGCTGGGAATATGGCCTAGTGGCAAAAGTTCTTGCCTCATATACATGAAGCCCTGGGTTCAATTCTCCAGCACCACATATATAGAAAATGGCCAGAGTGGCTCTGTGGCTCAAGTGGCAGAGTGCTAGCCTTGAGCAAAAAGAAGCCAAGGACAGTGCTGGGGCTCTGAGTCCAAGGCCCAGGACTGGCAAAAAAAGAAAAACAAAACTCAATGTGTCTGTGTTTCCTAACTAAGGGCACATAACTGCTAAATGGAACAGATTGATTAAAGAAGTATACATGATCTAAAGCTAGGTGCTAGTGACTCACTCACACCTGTACTATAATCCTAGCTACTCAGGAGGGTGAGAACTGAGGATGGAGGTTCAAAGCCAGTCTGGGAAGAAAACTCCTTAAGACTTGAATCTCCAAATAACTAACATAAAGTTGGATGTACAGGGGTGGGGAGAGAGGCATCAGCCTTTACAGAAAAGCCAATGAGAACATGAAAATATGAGATCCTAAAATCAAGCCCCAGTCTACACACACCACACACACACACACACACACACACACACACACACACACACACGAATTGGAAAAAGTATATCTGTTTGGCAGTGCCTCATGCATAATATACTAAAATAAAAGGTTAAATAGGGTTTTTTAAGTTTAAAAAATATTTAAGAGGGCTGGGGATATGGCCTAGTGGCTAGAGTGCCTGCCTCGTATTCATGAGGCCCTGGGTTCAATTCCCCAGCACCACATATACAGAAAATGGCCAGAAGTGGCGCTGTGGCTCAAGTGGCAGAGTGCTAGCCTTGAGCAAAAAGAAGCCAGGGACAGTGTTCAGGCCCTGAGTCCAAGCCCCAGGACTGGCCAAAAAAAAAAAAAAAATTAAGAGGGAGGGGATGGTGAGTAGGCAGGAATGTGTAAGAAAATTCAAGTTAAGGAAACCTACTGTAATGGATGACAAAATGTACATTTGCCCTGTGTGACCATTATCCTGAGTCATTTATTACAAAAAAAAAGCTGATCACTTATTACACATAAAGACAAATGCTTAAGCTCTAGACAATATGAAAAACAGTCACAGAGACTCCTTTTTGTACCTCACAAACTTCTGGATAAATTATTACATAAATATAATTATTTTGTGAAAATAATTTACACTTATGTATTGCTTCAGGGATGTGCTCAGAATTGGTTCTTATCCAAAACTATCTTATATAACACCTTGAGGAAAGGGATAAAGAAAAATGTACAACATGAGAAAGTGGGACTATAAGAATAGGACTTGGAAGTGGCACTATGGCTCAAGTGGTAGAACATTAGCCTTGAGCTGAAGAGCTTAGGGACAGAACCCAGGCCCAGAGTTCAAGCCCCAAAACAGACAAAAAAAAAAAAAAGAATAGGACTTGGAGCAGAAAATTAGTTAAAGTGATCAAGACTTTGGGATATAGGATACTTTTGTGGTGTGTATGTGTGTGTTTGTGTGTTTGCGTGTGCGTGCACGTGCCAGTTCTGGGGCTTGAACTCAAGGCTTGGGCACTGTCCTGTAGCTTTTTCACTCAAAGATGGGCTACTCTATCACACTTCCATGTCCAGATTTTTCTTGGTAGTTAACTGGAGATAAGAACCTCTTTGAACTTCAATCCTAGCCTTCTGAATAGCTAGGATTATAGGTGTAAGCCACCAGAACCCAGCTGGATAAGTTCTTGTTGGTGGAAATTTGTGTTCTTTATTAAACAATCCAATGTTCTAAAAACTAAATAAAACAGTAAGCATCTGATTTCCCAAGGTTTGGTTAAGAGTCCAACTCTCTTCTGTGGAGGCAGCAAGAATGAGAAACTAGATTTCCATGATAAATAACTCGACAGTCCAGTCAATAACAATTTCTTTTGAAGGCCTTTAAGAAACCTGGCATGTGGCCGTAAGAAAGGTACACAGTAGGATAAGCCAGGAGAGCAAGAAAATAAGTACAGCTGATTTCATTTGGCATATCACTTACTACTGCAGATCACAGTCAAAAAGAATGGCCAGGAGCATCAGATACAACTACAATCTGGAAGCCCCTGTTGTCAAAATATCTCTTCTCTGCCACACAAGCCACATGGCTTCAATGCCACTCTTGTAGCATGCCAAAAGACCCCAATCCTACCTGAGGAAACAAAGACTTTGGGAATCAGAAGGTGTGCAATTCACATCCAGGTAACCACTGTAGTCACACATTAGCAGACCTCTCTGTGTGGCTTCCTTCATGGGTAAAATGGGCCTTATCTCCACCAAGTAGCCTTCTTTTATTTTTAAGTTTTTATTATAAAACTGATGTACAGAGAGGTTACAGTTTCATACGTTAGGCATTGGATACATTTATTGTACTGTTTGTTACCTTGTCCCTCATACCCCCCTCCCTCCTCCCCCTTTCCCCCTGCGGTGTTCAGTTCACTTACACCAAACAGTTTTGCAAGTATTGCTTTTGTTCTTGTTTCTCTTATTTTACCCTTTGTCTCTCAATTTTGGTATTCCCTTTGAATTTCCTAATTCTAATTCCAGTACACACTGTTTCCCATACACTCAGATAAGATTACAGAGATAGTGTAGATACAATCACAAGAAGGTGATACACGAACATCATCAATAGTAGAAACTACACATACACATGGGATGTTGAAAGTAGTTACAACTGTGATATAACAGTCATTTCCATAACATGGAGTTCATTTCACTTAGCATCATCTTATGTGATCATAAGGGTATAGCTATTGGGCTCTTGTGATCCTCTGCTGTGACTTGCCTAAACCTGTACTAATTATTCCCAATAAGGGAGACCATAGAGTCCATGTTTCTTTGGGTCTGGCTCACTTCACTTAGTATAATTTTTTCCAAGTCCTTCCATTTCCTTACAAATGGGGCAATGTCATTCTTTCTGATAGAGCAAGTAGCCTTCTTCATAAGGCAACTTCAGTCCTTCAAATGACATGATCGATGCTAAAGCATAGTGGGAAGTGATCAAGTTTCTCAAGCATGAAAGAATTAATCACTTGAAATCTAACAGGTGAGGGTACATGCATCAACATTCATCTACAGAAAAATGAAGCTGGTGAATAAGGCATACAAATCTACAGGCCACTACAGGCCACAAATCTTTAGGCCACTCTGAATGACTTTCAGAGTACTCCTCAACATAAACTCAACCCTTTCCTCGAGTTGTCTCCCTCAATCCCCTAATGTACTTGGATGTTGTATGTACTCCTGGCATATTACATGTCAACAACTCAGGAATCTAGAACACAAGCTTGCTCTGTAATACCTACATTTAGTTGTTGGGATATTTAAACCACTTGAAATGTCTTTCCCTTACATATCTATGTGTCCAAATGTGATCCATGCAGTCTCTCCCAGAAAGGAAGGCTTCTTGATTTTCTCTATTACATATATGTCATTCCTCCCTTGTTCTGAGCCCTTTTGGCATTTTTATTTGTGACTCATATCTTTTAAAAGGTTGTTGATTCTTCTAAAACAAGGATTGCATCTGATTTCTCTTTGTGTCACCTACCAACCAAATGGTAACAGCTACTAGTAGCATTTAGTGAGCACTTTAATTCTTGCATCCTTTCATCTTGATTGACATTGGTTGATATTGGTGTTTACTTTATTCCTTAGGTGAGGAAACAAAGGCTTGGAAGGTTAAGAATGTTGCCTAATTTCACAGCTGCTAAGTGGTAAGGTCAAGGTAGGCACTTGTTATATAAATCTTTAGCTCTAACCTCCATGCTTCCATTTATGGTATGTGCTCAGCATAGGAAGTGCTGGTTAATGGTTACTAACTGAATGAATGAACCAAAAGATGAATGAAGAAAGTGTGAGGTCCTGACTTTAAATGTTCCACCTCAGGCACAGAACATCTCCTTCCAGGTAGCGTCTGCTTAATCAATATTTCTTAAGTTAATGACTAAAGAAAATAGTTCTAAAGCAGATGTTTGGGAAACTTCCAAGTCCAGACAGCTGTCAAAAGGGAGTCATTCATTCAATCTTTCAACATTTATTAAGAGACTTGTAGGTTCTGGACAGATGATATAGGAATTAAGAAGAAATCAGACACGAGTCTTGTTCTTTGGGGCTGACATTTTGGCAAGATAAGGATTAACTAGTGTTTTTCAAGTCAAGGTGGGAGAAGGTGTTGGCAGACTATTCAACTTCAAAGAATGATCAACAGAACATTTAGAGGTGACCAGTATGGTAAGCATAATTCTGAGCATGAATAATCTACACTTCAAAGAGGAAATAGATCTGAAGATCATGAAGAATAATTAGATGATTCACTCATCAAAGTAGGAAGGAAATCACCTTGTAAAAAAGGTGGTGGTGCTAAGCACTAGTCCCTCATGCCTGTAATCCTAGCTACTCAGGAGGCTGAGATCTGAGGGTCATGACTCAAAGGCAGCCCAAGCAGGAAAGTCCATGAGAGAAAACCAGAAGCAGCACTGTGGCTCAAAGTAGAGTTCTAGCCTTGGGCAAAGAGCTCAGGCATAGCACCTAGCCTCTGAGTTCAAGCTCATGACTAAGAACAACAACAAAAACAGTCTTGGCATTGAATTGAAAGGAAGCACAAAAAATTACTTGTGGAGTAGAGGACTTGTCACTAGTCAGGACTTGATAGAGGGAGCACTCCATTGTGTTACGGGGGGGGGGGGGGGAAGGTTGGAGGGAGGGTCACTGGGGCCATTCATTGCCTTCCTCATGAGGCAGCTGTGCAAATGTGGGCATTTGCCAAAACCGAGACAAAAACAGTTCCTGTTTCACTGAATTGTGATGAAGACAAAGGAATTAGTACCCATAAAGTGCATAGAACTATAGGAAACCCTAAAGATTAGTTTTTTTATGTCACTTTTTTTGTATTGCTGATTTTATATGTCTGAACTTTAGTATTTTCAGTGAATTTTAGAAGGTAAACAAAATGTTTACAGTACATTAACTATGAACTAATGGTAATGTAGTATATCTGTATGTCTGTGTGTGTGCACGCGTGTGTGTGCCCTGGTATTGGGACTTGAACTTGGAGCCTGGGCACTGTCTCTTAGCTTTTTGACTCAAGGTTAATGCTCTATCACTTGAGCCTGAGCCACAGCTCCACTTTTGTTTTTTTGCTAGTTGGTGCGAGATCAGAGTCTCATGGACTTTCCTGCTCTGGCTAGCTTTGAACCATACTTGTCAGATCTCAGCCTTCTGAGTAGCTAGGATTGCAGGCATGAACCACTGGCACCTGGCAATACATCTTATAGCTATATTATTAATAAGATGAAGGTTCAAACATCTAAACTGCCATATATGGTCCTCTACAGGAGAACACTGAGTGTATCATTAATAGCAGAAGTTGAATTATTCTACTAAAATCACACAGTCGTATTTTCTTTTACATTACTAGACCACAGGTCTTATCAGAACCCATGGTCTATTCTTGATATGTAAATATACTATTCTAATCTTGAAAGTCGATGGATACTTTTTTCTGAAGGCAAACACTGATTTAATTTATGTTTCAAATATGGATCTCAAACATCAAAATGTATATTTAAAAATATATACATCAAATAAACAATTTTTCATATAAAAAACAAATAATGAATCTAGATGCACTGAAAAATGGCTGGGAAATAAGTATCTTCAGAATATTATTATTTTAGAATATTATTTTAACTTATTTATTTGTGTACATATTGTATATCTATCTATCTACCTAATACATTACCTCTTGCCACCAGGTATGGGGATTTTAATTTGTCTTATTTTCTATATGATACAGTAAATATGAAGAACACAACAGTAAGTAAGATGTTTCCTGAATTGTCTGAGAAGATAACTAAGCTAATAATCATAAATATTTTTTTTAATTTCCAGTTTATTCCGGACCAGCAACAGACTTATAAAATGCTAGCAGCTTATTGGTGAGCAGGGCACAGAACAGTTGTAAGATAATTTATAGAAGCTAGTGGCTGTTGTAAAAAGAACACAAGCTTTGAGGTAAAATGACTGAGCCCCAAATCTTAGCTCTTCTGCATTTACCTTGTGTCTTTTTAGCCTTGTTTTATTTATTTAAAATTTATTTTATTTTATGTATTTAAAAAGCACTTTAATAAGCCAGGCACTGGTGGCTCTTGCCTATAATCTTGGACACTCAGTAAGCTGAAATCTGAAGATCACCATTTGAAAGTAGTCTGAGTAGATAAAATTGTGAGACTATTATCTTCAGTTAATCAGCAAAAAGTTAGAAGTAGAGGTGTGGCTCAAGAGGTAGAGTGCCAGCCTTGAATGAAAGACCAAGTGAGATTACAAGGCCCAGAGTTCAAGTCCCAGTACCAGCACATAAATGATAATGATAATAATAATAAAATATAGTAATAACAAGAGATTTCCAGATTCATTGGAAAGATGAGACCTAAGAACACACCCAATGTACCTGGAACTTAGTAAATGTTCAGAAACTAACACTCCTTAGATGATGAAGGATAATTCAGTACAGTTTTGCACAGATATACTTAGACCGTGTTTGTGGTATATTTAATTTTTGTGTGTTGCTATCATAGAAGGCATATTAGCAATCCATACTTCATAAGGTTGCCACCTGGAAAACCAAGAGAAGCTGGCTCATTTCTTCATTGCATAAAACTTTCTATAGCTCCTGTTCTAAAGTGCATTAGAAGACCATCCCACCCCTCATGTACTAAATGTTGTGGTCTGTAACAAAGAGTACAACATTCCAAATAACTGATAGATGTGTTCTAACTCTGGATTCATCTCACCAAGTCTCTGTGACTTTGAATCGATGGCCTTCCCTTACCAGCCTCTTTTTCCCAGTTCTAAAATGAGAAAAGATCAGCTAAGATTTCTTCCAGGAATCTCCCAGTTGTGTAATGTTTTTTAGTTCGGTATAGGTTCAAGACAAGGGAGACAGAGGAAGCAAACCTATAAAAAATGACTAAGGCATTGAGAGATGTTAACAGTCCATCTGTGTCTATAAAGGTGATATTGGCCTGATTCTCACATAACCATTGAAAAATTGAAATCAACATAAGTCAGATGTACCCTTTTGTCAAAATGACCAAGTATGCTTTCTCATACATCCTTCACCAGAAGTACCTAAGTCTGTCATTTATAAATATTTCTCTAGTACTAGCATATATGCAGAACACATAGTTTTGTCTGTTCATTCTGCTGGCCAAAGCCTTACATGTTTGAGAGCTGGAGTATCATCTGTAGTGAAGAACCCTATTTGCATCGGTTGAAGGCACACATAGCCCCAGAAATAATTGGTAAGTATTCTATCTTCCTTTAACACATCTCTTCTTATAATTAAGTCCAAGTTTATAACTAAGTCCAAGTTTAAAATGTCTAACTTCTACTCAATGCCAGATGAATCATGGCAGTGTCCTTAGCTGCTTACTACATTGAGATCTAAGAGTCAAGGTCGGGAGCCAGCCCACACAGGAAAGTATGAGATTTTATCTCCAATTAACCAGCAAAAAGCTGGAAGTAGAGCTGTGGCTTAAGTGGTAAAGTACTAGCCTTGAACAAAAACAAAGCTAGGGTTCAGAATCCAATCCTCCATATTGGGACATTAAGAAAATAAATAAGTAACATATCCAACTCCTAAATATGTCCAATTATGCAAAAAGTCACCTTGGGAGACAGAGTTCTTTGCTTTATAGATATCTAAGAAGGAGCTAGTAGATTCTTTGAGAGAGGAGATTTGGAGATTCAATATTAAGTAATTTCTAACATTACTAAGTAATTTCCAACATTTTTGTTTTTTGATCTCTGGTTCCACTTACTCTGACAAGACCAACTCTGAGGATATAAGTAACAGATTTCCCAGTTAGGCTTTAAAAATAAGCTATCTAGTCATGCTGGAGAAGGGAGAGAAGCCACATCTGCACATGGAGTGAATCTTTTAATACTAATGACGCCAATACTACAGGATTCTGAGCCATGCAATTCGGCTAAATATAGATAGATGGCAACACTGTGGCAAAAAAAAAAAAAAAAAAAAGTCAGTAGAGGCAACTAACGTGCCCAAACCTGGATTTGGCAAACAGGAGGCAGCAAGATCACCTTACTGGTATTTTCTGTGGGACCTGATAATTAGCCGCCTGCTCACTTCTTCCTGTATTCTCTAAAAATCTCTGCATCGTGCTTAGTTTATGCCCAGATTGGTGCCCTCAGCTCTCTGGATTATTTTGTAGCTTAATCCAGTCCATCTCTTGGCATGTTGCCTGGTCCAAGCCAGAAGTTAAAAGGTTGTACTTCCTTAAAATGCAGCAGTTCCCAGCAGAAACTGCATCAATCAACTGATTCGTATAATTAAGGCTGTGCTGCTCAAGGCTTGGTAATCATCTCTGGCTTTGTCTTCTATAAGGCTGGTTTTTCCCTGATATAGCTGCAAGCCAACCACATGGAAAGAGATGCATGGGAATATCTGAAATGAAGTTAAAGACAACATCTTTTCAAATCACTGTAGTCCCACAGAAGGCAACCAGCGTTGGAAGCAATTTCTCCATACCTGGTAAGGCTTTTGAGTCTTGGGTTGAAATGTGGGGTGTGGACAATGACTCAGGAGTTCAAGAATGACATGGGAAGGAGCTACAAAAGAGGTTTCTTGCCCTAAGTCTCACTTCATTAGAAGGCCCTATTCTCCCCCTCATTTTTGGGATTCCCATTTCCTAGCTTTGTGGTTTATGTTGATTTAGGACTATCACAATCTAACACCTGCATCTGTATGGGTCTACAAAGACTCAGAAATATGACAGGAGTCACTTTGGCTTCAAGCTGAACCCAAGATGGGGAAGGGAGGCTCATCCCTAGAAGGTTGTACCTGAAAGGCCAGGCCCACACTTGTTAACACAGGAAAGGTTAGAAAGACCTAGCTTGTTGAAGTGTTCTCTTTCAGGAACCACAAATGGGTGGTAACATCACACTAATCAGAGAGCACAGTTCATGTTTCTGCTCCTGCTTGCTCCTGTCTGGGGTTGCCTTGACCTAATCTATTTGAGAAAAAAAAAAAAAAAAACCACAGAACTATTTGGCCCCAAAGTAAATCTTATTAAGCAACATTCCTCCAAAGAATTTTCTTTCCTTCTTCTTTCCTTCCTTCCTTCTTTCTTTCTCTCTTCTTTCCTTCATCTCCTTCTCTCATTCCATTTTATTTCTTCTCTCTCCATTTCTCTTTCTTTTGACTTTTTAGGCTCTGATACATGTTCAAGCAAGGGATTTAAATACTTGACACAGTCATCAGAGAAACCCAAACACGAGGCCTCTGGATCTGTTGGTGGAAACAGGGAAGTGAAACTGTCCATTGGTTGAGTGGTGACATGAAAGAGCAGTCTGTTCTATTCCCTCCAGTGTGACTGGGATTTTTTTTACTCTAAGAAGAGGATTAAATAACAGAGCTTTCCAGGAAAAGAATGATTTTTCTTTCCTTTTTCATCTTTTCTAAAACTGTTCCAAAATATAACCATTGGATAGCTGAAGATGAATTTCTCTTTAGGAAAAAGCCTAATGTCACTGAGAAATAATATTAAGATTATAATTACTTCAAATGATAATATTCAAATAATTTTATATTTCCTTTGTTGACATCCAAATAATACAGTGGGGTTTGAAAGGACAAGTATGAGTATTCTCCCTGTTTTTCATAGTAGGAACCAGAGCCAGAAAGCAAAATGTTTTACTAACGGTCATATAACAGAAAAACAAAAGCATTAAAGCGTAGTCCCCATTTTCCTGATTCAGTATTTTGTTGTTTTGGGGGGATTGCAGGTATTAAGACTTACAGTGCTTCACCACTTTAGCTATAACTGTACTTTTGGCTCTACACCAGCTAATTGTGGATAACACCCTATTATCTGTTGATTTATCTGCCTCAGATGGCTTATTAGGGTGATCTCAGACTTCAGCCTCTTGAGTAGCTAGGATTGTAGGTATGAGCCACTTGTACACTGCTGTCTCTATATTTTTACCTATCCCTTGTAGCCTCTTCTCATGCTAGTCCTTTTTGGGGGGGAGGGTGATGGAGGGGCACTCATGGGGTTTGAACTCAGGGCCTGGTGCTGTCCCTGAGCTCTTTTTGCTCAAGGCTAGTGCTCTGCCTCTGGTTTTTCTGGTGAGTAATTGAAGATAAGAGTCTCATGGACTTTTCTGCTTGGGCTGACTTTGAACTACGATCCTCAGATCTCAGCCTCCTGAGTTGCTAGTATTATAGGTATGAGCCACTAGTGCCTGGCCTCATCCAAGTCTTTTAAGAATAAGTCTTCAAATAGTAGAGTTGGGAAAAATATTGTTTAATAACTGCTTTGAAAATTCAGTTTCACAATTGTTTGACTAATTCTCATAATAAAAATCCTATATACCAAAACCACATTGTTATTTCTTGGCTTATTACTTGTGTTAATTAACCAAGTGGCCAACTTATGTGTAAGCTTGACAAGTAGGAAGGTTTTCTGGAAGTAATGACCAGTTGTGTGTTGATATCCAGGAAGCAACATTAAGCAAGCACATCTCTTATTATAAGAATGACAAGAGATAGTTTATGCATCATGACCACTGTCAAGTTGCCCAGTGTACTATTGAACGATCACCCTAGCTGTCTCTGGAATTCTGGAAAGAGAAGTGGTAGTTGGTGATCAACATGTTGCTGTGAGTATTCTAATGTCTTGATGAAAACAGATCCATTTAGGGCCCCTACCTAAGAGGGAAATTTTCCACTGCCTACTAAATAAGGCTAAGATTAAAGGGCCATTTCTCCTCTCTTGATCATTATTGGCCTCATAAATCCACTATGAATTCAACCTTAGATAAATGTAAATTTTGTGAGGAAAGTCATTTAGGTATCTGAAATCCTCCATTTTTTCCAAGATGTATATTATTTGGGTAAATTCTTTGACTTTGTGAACATCAATATCCCTCTTCAACCCATAAGAAATTTCATCTTCCCTTTGTCTTCCCTAGCATTAACTTTATAAATGTAGTACTTCTAATACATTATTTTGTATTGGGGGAAAAGTTCTAGGTAAAACTAGAAAGAGATGAACAGTAAATATTAACAATTAATTTCTGGCTTTAGAGTGCAAAATTAGAAAATAAGCCAGTGATGAAAGTAAAACTAAAATATCTCACTGAATAATGTCCAGAATGAACATTTCAGTGAGTTTAATATGTGTCATGTATTATACAACATACATAGCATATTACATAAGTATTATATACATGTATATTCCTTAATACCTTAATTCCTTTCATCAGTATTTCTAAGGATGCTTTAGTATTTATCACTGAATATGTTGACCTTATATCAGTTATATAAGATCTAAGATCTAATTCCTATGTCAAATCCCTAATTCCATGCTACTGGTTATAGGTCTGCTTTACTGATGGAGCTCTGATTGGTACAGAGAATTACTGGAAATCCTAAATCCAGTCAGGTCTAAGCTTGAACATTTACCTTTCCTCACAGATGTATTCCAGGAATAGATTTGAAACATCAGAGTATTCCAAAACAGCTGTATGGTTTTAAAAACTTCACCCATTTCCTATTACATTTAACAGTTATTGGAAGTAAGTATACATGTGGGATACTATGCTTAGTGATTTACAGGTAAATTTTACTTAATCCTATCTCCCTGAAAGAAGTATATTGTTCCTGCTTAGGATCAGGAAACTGGGAAAGTACTTGGCCCAAAGTCACTAGCTAATAAGTGGCAAAATCATGATTCAAACACAGACAGTTTGGTTCCAAAGTCTACACCCTGGTATTCAAAGTTAAATTGCTGACTAGCTTACTAAAATCAACCTGAAGGGACCTAAATGATTGGTGGGAGGGCAAGGCCTTGGGGTAGGAGTTTATGGGATGGGGACATAGAAGTTCCTGAGTTGAGTCCTAGAATGAGTCAAGCTGGCCTGGGCTGTGAGCATGCTATGACCTGAGCATGTCACTTTCTTGTCTGAGAACCAAAGCTCTCATTTGTAAGAATAGAGGGGATAATCTGATAAGAATCATAGTGGCAAGTGAAAAGGTAAAATGCCAAAGTACTGGGCATGCCTCCAGACCAAAAAAATACAAATAGCTTCATTGATTCTAAATCTGCACCGAAAAGTTCTATGTTGGGATCATGGTTTTAGCTTTGAATACAACACACATGGTATGTAATATTAAAGTCACTTAGGTCTCTGTTGGCCCAGACTTTCTCTGCTTTCAGAAGAGATTGAACTATATGATCGCTATGACTCCACTGCAAATTCTAGGTCTTCAGGTCTTCAGTTGGGCTCAGAAAAAAGGAACATGATGGTGTCTTTTCTTCCCATGTCTTTCTGAAAGAAGGCTGAAGTCCATAGAGATAGTATGTCTTTACCTTGTGGAGATTATTGATGAGATCCAAGCCCTTGGAACTTTCTGAAAGTGCTTAAGGTCTGATGAAAGTCACCAGTATTTCTCAGAAAGAAGGGTGAGGCTGTGTCTTTGCCTGGCAGGATGTTGTTGCTCTTATTAGATTTTCTTGGAAGGAAGGGTATATAGATTTCCCAATAATGAAGGGAAAACTCTTTTGTCTCACTCAGTTGGGAAATCACAAATCCAGACGATTCTTTGGGTCCTTCACACACTATCATTTTGTGACTCAGCTAGAAGATAAAAGTTAACTGCACTTAAGTGAAGGGCTAAGCATTATGAAGAGTAGAGAAAGGACATGATTTTTTACTCTATGATACCTCTTCCTAATCATCTTCCTTCAAGGAGGTAAACCAATAGTTGAAGAGAAGATGTAAGTTTCAGCAGGATTCCCAGAAAGGATAATGGAGGGTTTCTATCATCTCCTTGGCCACCCCTTCTCATTCTTCTCTACTGCTGTGTTCCTGTCTCTGAAGTCTCTTCACAAGAAGCAACCCAGAGCTCAGATGCTGGTGCTCTTGTTCACTGCCTACTTCCCCAGCTATCTTATTCAGTGTTAGTTTTAATAAAACCTTAGACTCTGCAAACCCCTGTATTTCTAGCTACACTAGACTATTTCTCGCTAGAAATCCAGATTTCTCTTACTGGATGTGTGCATTCAAATTGGAGCTACTGATGATCATTCCCATCTTCAAATTTGATGCCCTTGTACCTTTTTGCTGTCTTAGCAAATAATAAGTCCATTTCCCCTTGGTTCCATTGCAGGAACTTTGAGTTGCTTTTGTTTCCTGCTTCTCCACAATCTACATCCACTCCCCTAGCGTTTTCATTTCAGTTCCTATTGTATTTACTTTTAAATTTAATTTATATATTATTTTTAACTCTGTTTTTAAAATGTATGCACAATTTGAATACACTTTGCCATTGCCCAGTCTAAACCAACATCATCACTTTTCAGGGTTATGATAATAGGTTCCCCAATGGCTTCTACGTGTACTTTGCCCATCTCAATGAAGCAGCTAAAGGCACTCTAGAAAACCCAACCCAGAACCTGCCCATATCTTTTCATGTCCTGCACAAAAATAGGGCATTCATCTAGTGCCCCATGCAGTGCACCCAGCAAAGTCCTGACTGTCTCATCTCCCATCACCCTGACCACCTCTCCACCTCAGCCACCCCTGTCTTCTTGGGATTCTCTCTGCTTGATGCCCTCATGGCTCCTTTGTGCAACTCTTTTCAAATCTTTAATGAAATCACCTGCACAATATGGCCTTTCTAAATCTCAATGTATATCTTCCTCCTCCCATCTCTCTTTCTTGGTCATTTTTCTTTTATCAACAATTATTACCATCAAAACTACCATACACATTTTACTCTTGAGTTTATTACTACTTCTCCTTGATATCCACAAAAGCCATGGAACACACTAACAGGTACTTAGTAAATATTAGTGGAAGAAATGGGTAGAGATTGGCCCATGTCTTTGTGGAAAATTCTGGGTTTGAGCTATTCTTTATACCACAGAGAGAATCTGAGCAGAGAGGCTGAGAATCAAGTGTTCAAGAGCAAAAGCCCAGGGGACCTGGATTCTTTCTGTATCACCATTTTCCTTCCTGATCTTATTTCTTCTAGAATATCATGATTCTTCATTTAATATGTGACAAAAATCTCAGCTGTTGATATAATATGAAACTCATGGATGAAATTCAGACTCAGGAACCTGAATCTAGAATTGTGACCCAGTACAACCTCTGCAGACTTCAGCTTGCTTGTCTATCAAGGAAGGATTAAAACACTGACTTATAAAACTCTCATTTGGCTGTTATGAAGATCAAAGGAGGTAACAAATGGAAAAGAGCTTTATTCTCTTAAAGATTGGATGGTTGTAGTGGAGATTAGTAAAATGTATGAATGTGTGTGTGTGTGTGTGTGTGTGTGTGTGTGTGTGCGCACGCGTGAGAGAGAGAGAAATGCCAGTCCTGGGGCTTAAACTTTGGGCTTAGGCACTGCCCTATAGCTTTTTTTTCTTATTTATTGTCAAAGTGATGTACAGAGAGGTTACAGTTTCATACATTAGGCATTGGATACATTACTTGTACTGTTTGTTACCTCCTCCCTCATTCCCCCCTCCCCTTTTGCTTTGCCATTTGAACCATGCCTTGAGTTCTGGCTTTTTGGTGGTTAGTTGGAGATAAGAATCTCAAGGACTTTTCTTCCCAGGCTGGCTTTGTGTTCTCAGCCTCCTGAGTAGCTAGGATTACGGGTATGAGCCACTGGTGCCCGACTGCATGAAAGTCTTAATAAAATTAAAAAATAAATAAACTATAAAAATAAATAATAAGGAATATATAAATAATATATCAATATAAAATAAGTTATAAATATATGTAAACTTTATATAACTATAAATTTATTTATTTTTATTGTAAAGGTGATATACGGAAGAATTACAGTTACATAAGTCAGATAATGAGTACATTCCTTTTGAACAGTATCATCCCTTTCCCTCATGGTGGTAGAGTCCTTGCCTATTCTATGAGCATCCTCAGTCCACAAAGGAAGGAAGAAAAGAGAAGGAGGGAGAGAGAGAGGAAGAAAGGGGAAAGAGGGAGGGAGGGAGGAAAGAAGGAAGGAAGGAAAGAAGGAAGGAAGGAAAGAAGGAAGGAAGGAAGGAAGGAAGGAAGGAAGGAAGGAAGGAAAGAAGGAAGGAAGGAAGGAAGGAAGGAAGGAAGGAAGGAAGGAAGGAAGGAAGGAAGGAAGGAAGGAAGGAAGGAAGGAAAGAAGGAAGAAAGGTATGGGGTTGGAGGTATGGCTGAGGTTGGTAGAGTGTCAGGCAATAAATGAAAACATCATACCAAGAGTTTCATTTCCATTCTTGCACAAAATAAAAAGGAAGGAGAAAAAGAATGAGAAAGAAAGAGTGAGAAAGAGAGAGGAAGGGGAAGGATGGAGGAAAAGAGAAAGAGTGGGAGGAAAGAAGGAAGGAGAAAAAGAGGGGGAGTGAGGTAAGCAGGGAAGGAGGTCAGGAGAGAAGAAAGAAAGAAAGAATAGTTGGTGGGATGGTTTAGGGTTAGATGTAGCTGATCCACTCCTCTCCAGCTTCTCATTGGTACTTTGATGGAAGAAAACATTTGGCTTTTGGAACATTTGGCTCCTGACTTATAAAACTGAGATGTGTGCCTGTGTGTCCTTGTCAGGAAGAAAACTGAGATGGCTTTGTAAAGGCTCTGCAGAGAATGAGTCCCTGGCTCAAATATGTTCACAGAATTTCCCCACCTCCAAAACTAGCTCTACCTCCCATTGCCTCAACACCCTTGAGCCAGGCCTCAGGCGCTCCTTACCTTCTCCTTGTCTACTACATTCACATGTCAGACCAGATGATCTTGGAAATTCCATTAACTGAGCCAGACAAGTCTTATTTTTCATTCAAGCACTGGGATAGCTGGATAGCATATTAAACAGTGTACTCTGTACATATTTATGTCTACAAACCATTTACTGTGCTTTACTACCATTGATCATCAAAAGACTGCTTTCCCAGTAGTTTTTGCTTTCCTCATTTACCAAGGAGTAAATCAAGGCAAAAAATAGAGAAGGAAATAATCCCATGTCTATGGTTTGGCACCTTGTAACCATGAAAGGCCCTCTTAGAAGGGTTGACAAGAGCATTCAGGAATGAGTTGCTTCCTTGGGAAGAACACCGGCCTTGAAAATCATGTGCAATCTTCCCAGCCATTCATTCCCTTTCATTGTCAGTCCTGTTCCAGTAAAAGTTTTAGTTATCTTTCCTTTTGGTTTCATCTCTTAATTGTTGCCATTCTGGGCTGAGATCATGACACTCCCAAGAGACCTAATCGAATCTGGAAGACAACAGGGCTGAACACTGAGTCTTCCTTAACTGACTCATGGACTAAATGTGCACACACAGAGCTAAGTCTTGGGAATGCAGCCCTTGCCACCTGAGGCGTCAGTAGCCAGGTGTGAGTTTTTAACCCAGCTCTTACTTGATTGTCTTTCTTTTAGCATATGACATATTTGCCACTGGACCCCCACACCCTCGGCACTCCAGCCCCCATCCTTTTCTCTAGATATTTGATATTTCCACTACCTGGTGGTCCTCACTAAGGGTGACCCAGAGCAGTTGCCGGTGCAGTTCAGGATCACATCAATATTTAGCAATTCCCCTCACCTACAGGCCAGTCTTATTCCTAGCCTTTTCAACTAATTCTAATAATGCAATTAGATTTTTGGACACTGAAGCCAGGTTTCATATTTAAATATTGACTTTCACCATACAGGAAAGGGTAGCCAAATGCAGGAATGACTGGAACATTCTGGCAAAGGTATTAATTGGGATCTTCCATTCTCAGAGCAGCTTCATGTGCTAATTCATAGGAAATAACAATCTATCTCCAGGGTTTCTAGGGACCCAAGAGTGGGCAAAGCCTGAAAGTAAAAACTGACAAGCCTTAAAAGGAATCACGAGAATTCTCAAAAACAAATAGCCAAGTGGACAAAGGAAGGCAGAATTGAACTTTTTGAACTATTTTCCTCTTTTATTTTTATTTTATTTTGTGCCAGTACTGGGACTTGAACTCGGAGCCTACATACTGTCCCTTAGCTTCTTCGCTCAAGGCTGGTGCTCTAGCACTTGAGCCACAGCTCAAAAGCTCCTGTATTTTGGAAATTGGTTGCAGATAAAAGCCTATGGACCTCACTTCAAACAGTGAGCCATATGTCTAATCCTCCTGAGTAGCTAGGGTTATAGGTATGTTACAGGCATCCAACTCTGACTCCTTTTGATAACTCACTTGTCATCTCTACTAATCTTGTAATCATGTAATCTCTACTAATGAGAAACTTTATTATAAGGAGCCATCTTCTTGATCCTAGAAAACAATCCTGAGATATTTGTACTTGGACCTTTTTCAAAACTACTATTCTTTTCCCCTATTTGGGTACAGAAGAGTGGTGGGGAGGAGTTAAGGTAAAAAGAGGAGGAAGAAAGAGGAATAAGGTACCAAAAAGGAGGATCTAATACTGGATTTCAGTTCCCACTACTGGAAAATGGTTTATTCCTAATTCTGCATTTCAAGAACAAAAAGACTTTCTGGTGATCTTTTTCATTGTCTTTGGATCAGTATGAATCTTTAGCAGCAATTTATGTCTTCCAGTACTTAAAGGTTTAAAATATTTGTGGAAGTGAAATAATCATATTTAAGGATGGCTCTGGAGTCAAGACAAGGTACTTCAAATTAACTGCTCCCCAAATACAATTTGAATCTTAGAATCTGTTACCAAATAACCTGATGTTTGATGTAACTGTGAAAATTTACTGATTAGTTTATCACATCATTCAACACCTACTTTGAATCTTTAAACCTTCTCCTCATTGTATTTGATTCTTATGGAGATTCTAACAGTAATTGTCATTTTAGAGAACAAGAAACTGAAACCCACAAAATTTAGTCCACTGTGGAGCTATAACTGGAATCCAGATCCTCAGATTTCAAATCTATGTACTTTAGTCAACATTATCTAAAGTGAGCATCAGATGTTAGATACAATGCTAAGCAACACAAATGTAATGCCCCTGTCCCAGAGCTTACAGTTTATTCCAGCAAAGACAGAAATCAAGGCACAGGTGTGCTGAAAAGGAAAGTGCATAGGTCCCTAGGGAATGGTTAATCGGGCGTCCTGTGTAGAAAACTGAATAGATGAAATTGGAAAGATGTTAGAAAGTATGAAGTACTTCATTTTTTTAATGCCAGGTGCTGGTGGCTCATGCCTGTAATCCTAGCTACTCAGGCTGCTGAGATCTGAGGATTATGGATCAAAGCCAGTCTGGGCAGGAAAGTTCCCCCCAACCCCCAAACACATACACAAAAGAAAAGATGTTAATAGAGCTCTGGCTCAAGAGCTAGAGCAATATTCTTGAGGAAAAGAAATTCAGAGACAGTGTCCAAGTTCCAAGTTCAAGCCCCAGGAATGGAAAAAAAAATCTTTCCTCATTCAATATCATATCATGTCTTCTTAATACATCTCCCCAAATCATGGCCTTTATTAAAGCATAGTTCATAGTCGTTTTTTCTGTACCATATATTCTTTTTAGCATTTTTCTTGAAGTTTACTGGTTAGACACTGAAAGCTGCTGGACTTCTTCCAACTAGTTGTAGAATTGGTTTAAAAAGCTCTTATCTGGTGGCATTACACATGCACCATTTTAACTGCTTCAATTTAGATCTAGAATGTTTCCCAAAGGCCTATGTAAGCTTGGGTTCTAGCTTGGTGCTTTTGGATGGTGATAGGAATTTTGAGAGGACCTACTGGGAGGTCTTGGATCATTGAGGATATGACCTTGAAGGTGATAGTGGGAGCTCAACCTCTTTTTCTTCTTTTCTCTTTTGGCTTCCCCATCATAGAGTTAATGAGTTTTTGTTTCATCCATGTTTCTCCCATGGTGTGCTGCCTTATTCAGGTGCAAAGCAAGGACTGAGAACTCTGACATTGTGAACCAGAATGAACTTTTTTCTCTTTATAAACTGATTCCTTCAAAACTTTGTTTTAGGGATAAAGAGTTGATTAACAGAATACCCACTTACCTTTGCCTGGCCACAGAGAAGAAATGCTTATACCTCCTAGCCTTTGGGCCCAGCCCAAAGGCAGCCTGGGACTTGATGACTGGAATGCTGTAGAAAGTGGTCCAGATGCATGACTGGCACCTGGAGCTACAAACTATGAGTTTATTACCTATAGCTCTGAGATACCCACAGAGTTGAAGTGAACATGGTCTTGGTTAAGACAGTACCATGAACTACCAAGTACTAAGTCTCTGCTTGTAATGGCATGGTGTTCTAGAGTTCAGGCTCTGATGTCAATTGAGGTCATGTGCTTTGGAAGGGCACAATGCATGGTGATCTGTCTGTTCACCTCACAAGTACTACACACACACACACAGGGAAATAAAAATCAGGGTCCAGAGTCTCCATGAAGAAAACTGAGTCAGCAGGGTCCAAGGTGAGGTGTGTTGGTCTTACTGGGAGAATTGACATTCTCAGTTATGAAACTGTGGCCTGAGTCTGAGCTAACATGATGATGATGATAGAGAAAGTTGAGGTTGTGTATAGACCAGAGCTTTTAATTTTTTGTCAGTCATGGGGCTTGAACTCAGGGCCTGGGCACTGTTCCTGAGCTTTGTTGAGCCATAGCACTACTTTCAGTTTTCTGGTGGTTTACTGGAGATAAGAGTCTCACAGACTTTCCTACCCATGCTAGCTTTGAACTGTCATTCTCAGATCTCAGCCTTCTGAGTAGCTAGGATTATAGGTATGGGCCCCTGGCACTGGCTCAGAGACTTCGAGCATCTTCCTGGACGGTGAATTGATGGGGCTGTGTTTTACTATTTTAATCAATTACTGGATTAAACACTCAACAAGGCTGAACCTATTCTATAAGGGAGTTCCATTAACAAGGGAGCAGGCTCAAGGAAGACCCTCTGGGAAAAAGCCATGGGAGTTTTACTAGGCTCAGAATCAGGATATTTTGGGTCTGATCCTGGATCAGATGCCATCTTTTATGTAACCTAAAGCAAGTTTCAGAGCCTTTCTGAATCTTTATTTCCTCAGTTGCTATAATTCATAGGACAAAGGAGGCTCAGGAGGCTGAGAGCAAAGCCTGCCTGGGCAGGAAGTCTATGAGACTCCAATCTCCAATTAACCACCAGAAAGTAAAAAGTGGAGTTGTGGTTCAAGTGGTAGAGCACAAGCCTAGAGCTTAAAAGCTGAAGGCCAGGCCTGGAGTTTAAGCCCAGTACCAGCATTAAAAAAATCATCTATTCCCCCAGGAGGACCTGAAGAAGGTCTAAGTACCCAGAGTCCATGTGCAGCTTCATAGGGATAGCATAATTGTGAGAAAATTCTTTGACATTTGCCAATGCCATGAAAGAGCAGCAAGACACCCACACCACCACCAAGAGAGCAGAAGACAGATCAGTTCATCTCATTATGGTCAAAGCACATGGGACAGGAGCAGTTTGTGGTTGTGGAGACTAAGTGTCTCTCAGAGTAAAGAGTATTTTTTGTGAGTGTGTGGGCAGTTCTTACTTTTGCTATGGTCCCTATAGATGTGAGCAGCTGTGGCATGAAGTCAAATATTCAAAACTGGGAATGAAGGAGTCAATTGTCTGCATTTAAAACATATCACAACTTGGGTCTAGTAGCTCATGCCTGAGTGCTAGCTACACAGAAGGCTGAGATTTGAGGACTGAGGTCAACCAAAGCAGGGAAGTTTAAGAGACTCTAATTGCCAGTTAACCATCAATAAACTGGAAGTGGGGTGTGGCTCAAGGGGTGGATGTCTAACCTTGAATGAAAATGCTAACAGACCTTGCCCAGGCCCTGAATTCAGGTCCCAGTACTAGCACAAACAACAACAAAAGGACATCACTTTAGATTTGCAGGGCTTGAGTGCTTGCTACATAAGTTAATTTGAAAGCTAGATATTAAATAGTTTGGAAGAAAAGGAATAAAAGAAAATAAATCATTTATAATCCTACTACTCTAAGACATTCATTGTGTTTTTGTTAATGATGTATTTTATTTATAACTAATCTATTATCTATGAAAAATATGTGAAATGTATATATAATATATACATATGCACATAATACATATATGTGTATACATCACTTTTTTTTCTTTTTTCTAGATTCCTAGAAGTACAATTTCCAGGTCAAAGGACATCACCATGTTTATGATTATTGATACTTATGTGACCCTGAAGCTATCTGAACGTTCACAAACATTGTAGGACTGGACTTATTCTTACTGCATTTGACTAAGAATTATTTAAATGTTACTTTTTCATGGTGAATAATATGTATTGATTCAAAGATCTTATAAGTACCTGGCATAGAGGCTGTTAGAGATAGGGAAAGGCAAGGAAAAAAGAAGAAACACTTAAAAGTCAAGTGCAGCTTAGAACTTGAAACCACTAGTTGCTGACAACTGGCTAGAAATTAGTAACCCATTTTTGCCTTGATGATGTCTATTAATATAATAGCAGTCCTCAGTTTACTAGACATTGCAGCTAAAGATGGGCTTGATGGGAATTTGCTCTACTACTAATTTGCCAAGTGTTCTTTGCAAACCATTTTCCTCTCTAAACTTTTCTCAACTGTAGAAATGGTAAACTGACAGTTGAAGACAGAGCTTTTAGAACTTAGATTCTGTGCTGGCATGTAGATAATGAAGACAAATCTGGAGTCTATCCCATAGCTCTTTAGACATCCAGAATTATGACTCTGAAGAGACCCACAGTTCTATTGGAGCCACGCAATGCAACTGCAGACTCTTTGGAAAGCTCTTGGGGTCTTCCTCAACCTCTGCAATGAATTCAAGTACTAGATATACCATGAAAATTGATGGAAAGACCTTTGAGGGTCTTGTTTCCATGGAGAGCTTCTATTTCAGATGTTGAATATGTGGATGGATTAAGATGCTTGAATCATCTACTCCCACAAACACATCTGGCTTTTGGTGTCTCCCTCGTGTTTTCCTGATGGCTCTTATCCAGAGAACACCATACAGAAATAAAACCAGATGCTTTCAATTTGGTTAAAATAAGAAATAAATAAGGTGTTCCCATTCCCCTGACTGTTCTGCAAACATGAACAGGGGGAAGCAGAACCTTTCTGATTTCAAGGGTCCTAGGTTTCTGATATTGAAAAAAAAGTGCATGGATATGATTTTCTACATAACAGAAAAAGAATTTTTAAACGAGTAATTTTTAAAAAGCATGGAAAGGATGAAAGAAGGACTACTCTACTTAGTTATATTTTCTACCTTGAAAATGTTTAATGTTTCTTTTTGTGCCTATTACTGGTGCTTGAACTCATGCTTAACTTTTTTGATCAAGTCTGGTGTTTTAACACTTGTTCCACATCTCCATTTCTGGCATTTCTTTTTGCTGGCTAATTGAAGATAAAGGTCTCTCAGATTTGTCTTCTTGAGTTGGCTTCAAACCTTGATCCTCAGATCCTCAATCTTCTGGAGGACTAGGATTATAGGGGTGAGCCACTGGGTGGGTGAGCCACCCAAGTTCATTTACTATGAACACCTTAAGGTGGTATAGTATAGTTATAGCTATGAAACAATATTGTTACATTATTCACCAAAGCCCACCTTTGATTCAGTTTCATTTAGATAATTTAATTCTAATATTTCCAATATTACATCCCTGTCCTCTCCTCAAGCTAGTCTTGCCAGTGGGATTTCCTCAGACTTTCCTTGTTTCTGGTAACCTTGATGGTTTTGAAAATTGTTGGTCAAGTATTTTGTAGGATGCTCTTCTACTAGAATCGTCTGATGTTTTTCTTAGGATTAGATAAGATTTATTATGGGAAGACCACAGAGATAAAGAACCATTTTCATCACGTCATATCAAGGGTATCTAATCATCATTGTGGTTTATCCTTGTTGATATTGACCTTGAGTGTCTGGCTGAGATGGAGCTTGTCAGATTTCTTTATGTTAAATTGCTCTCCTCTCCTTCCCCTTCTGTGCTGTACTCTTCAGTCAGAAGTTACTCTATCCAGTATTTACTTTGAAAACTAGAGATTTATATTCTATTTTCCCTCTTTGAGGGAAGCATGTTTATATACATTATTTGAAATTCTTTTTATAGGATATTTGTCATTTGTTAATTTATTTAAAGATTTATATCAGCATAGACTTGTGGATATTTACTTTATACTTTGGACTATAGTCCAGAAAATGTTTTTTGCACAAATGTTTCCAGCTTTGGCCATTGGAACTTTTCAAGTGGCTTCTATGTGTCCTTAAAATGTTCTCTCGCAATGTACTTTTGTTTTTAGAAATTCCATACTTCATGGCACTCCAGGATATTCTATTTTTATACTGTGCACTTTCTATCCCAGTCCTAAACTCAGCCATTTCTTTAAGAATCTTTGGTTCCTATTACTAGAGAAGAATATTAGTGTGGGATCTGAGCATTTTCTAGTTTCTTCAAGTCCAAATACACTTAAAACACTTTAAATCAGACACACACACACACACACACACACGTGCACACATGACATATATATGATACAAAGCGAGAGAGAAAATGATGTATAAATCTCTCTAGCTCTCTCTCTCTCTCTTTCTCTCTCTCTCTCTCTATATATATATCCAATTCTGGGGCATGAATTCAGGGCACTCACTAGGCTTGCTTATTCATTTAGCTGGCACTCAACTACCTCAGCCATGCCTTCAGTTCTTTTAATTCTGTTTTGCTTCGTTATTTTGGAGATGTAGTTTCTTGAACTTTTTTGCCCAGGCTAGTTTCAAACTGTTGATCTCAGCTTCAGGATCTCAGCCTCTTCCAACGCTAGGATTACAGGCATGAGCCACTGGTGCCTGGCTTAAATTTATATATACATATATATATATATTTACATATATATACATATATATACATATATGTGTGTTGTTTTTATTTCCCTGCTGCTGGTACAGGGGCTTGAACTCGGGATCTTAGGCTCTTACTTGGCCTTTGCTCTTTCGGCTGGCACTCTACTACTTGAGCCACACCTCTATTCTGGCTTTTTCTGTCTAATTGAAGATAAGAATCTCACAAGCTTTTCTGTCCAGACTGCCTTCAAACCTTGATCCTCAAATCTCAGCCTCCTTAGTAGCCAGGATGGCAGGCATGAGTGCCTGACAAATGTTACATTTTCAGCACTAGCCTACACACAATGAGGATATAATTTCACTATTTAAAAGGCAATTATGGACTTGGTAATCATATCAAATCTCAAGAGCATGGGACCCTATGGTCTTCACTGGAATCTACATGTAACATTTGTATAGTATGGTCTTTCAGTCCTGTCAGTGTGGTTACTAAAAATATGTGTTAAACCAGTGGAGATAATGCCAAGTCTAAATGTTGAGTCTTTTCTGAATGTGAAACCACACCAAATGGATCCTGAAGGACTGCAGATTTATGCCATCTATCTGTAATATACCCAGCTGAGTTAGAATATGGTTGTTGATGTCTAGGATCCAGCTCTGTTAGTTGGTAATGAGTATCGTAAAAAAAAAAAAAATATCCTGTCTGGGGCTCAATTTTGAGTCATACAAATTTAGTGTATTGGATTGAATAATACTAAGGACCTTCTCAGTTGTAACATAATGCTCAATAGTTTTACACTGAAGGAATGTCATTGGTTTCGCTCACTCATATATAGGTCTAATATTTCAGACAATCTAAGTAACTAGATGGGGTCATGGTAAGAAAGTCATTGATAATGAATAAGGGTGGTTTTGCTATTTTTTGAGAATGCTGGGGTCTGTAAATCTTTAAGATTACCTACATGATTGGGCCTGAGGAACTTTAGATTTGTTTGTTTTTTTTGAAGAATGGCAATTGAAAACACATAGAAAATCTGGATAGAAAGTATTAATTCATTGCTTTCAGGTTTGGTCTAGTAGTTGCTGATTTCTTTGTGTGTGTGTGTGTATGTAGTGTGTGCATGCATACACTCTCACTAATAGTGGAACATGAACTCAGGGCCTCATGCTCTTGCTTGGCTTTTTCACTCAAGGCTGGAGTTCTATCACTTGAGCCACAGTTCCACACCTGGCTTTTTAGTGTTTTATTGGAGATAGGAGTCTCATGGACATTTCTGCTAGGGCTGGCTTTGAACCTCTGTCCTAAAACTCAGATTCCTTCGTAGCTAGGATTACAGGCTTGAGTCACCAGCAGTTGGCAGTGAAAACACAGCTTTTCCCCCTTCTCCTTTCTCCTCTTCTTTCTTCTCCTTCTTTTTCTTCTTGAGCAAACCTTTGGTCTGTTATTTACTCTGACTTTTACCTTTAATGCAACAAGGGCTGAGCCATACTCCACATTTCTTACCAGGTGTCTATTTCTCTCTCAGCTCATCTTCCTTCCCTGATTTCAAATATGATGAGATGTTTTCCACATCTATGTGAAGCCAGTGGCTTAAATCCTACCCAATCTACAAGTGTCATCTCCTTCCTATTACTTACTGGAACAGCCTCCCAAAACAAACAGAAAAAAAAAAAATCTAACTGTGGGGCACCACACACACACACACACACACACACACACACACACACACACACACACACACACACACACTTGGGAACTGTCACAACTGATTCTGTGTGCTGAAGATCAAAAGTACAAGGTCTGAGACCCAGCTTTCTCCAACCCTTAACATGTATGAAACCTTCAATTGGCTGTTGGACTCATTCAGCATAATTGCAGACTTTGGACTACAATTGGTTAAAAATTGATAGAGGTAAGCATTCTAGGACTGTCATCTTTACCTAGAAGTTTATATTTTAACTCCTTGCCCCACCCCAGACACACATATACACACAGCTCCTTTCCATTCCCCTTAAAGTTATGTAAATTGTGTCCACACATAAAGCCCTAAATGTTTGAGCAGACAGACAGGAATCCTTCAAGCCACCTGGGTAATTCCTTCACACAGCAGAGGAAACCAAGTCCTTGCAAGTGGCTTTGCTCAATGTCCGGGGAAAAGTTCAGGCAGAACTGTAATAAGAAACCAAGGCTTCCCTCCCCCCACCACCCCCGCCCCTTCTTCACACTGTGCAACAAGGAGTTAAGTTGGTGTGTTTCTGTAAGTTCATGGGTTACATAGACACTGACATGTAGGAACCATGCACCCAGCCTGTGCAGTGTGACCTCAGGGAACGCTTTAATGACTTAAATTTCAGGCAGCTGAAAGGTTTCTGCAAGTAGAGGTTGAAATAAACAAGAAGAGCCACTGTGGAGATGTGAATGGAAAAGTACCAGCCCTCCCTCCCTCCACACATTCTTCCGCTCCCCAAGCTCTCCCTGCCATCCAGCCAGCTTCAGATAGGCTTGTGCACGGTCAGGTGTACACAGGGAGGTGTGGGGAAGAAAGGGGGGAAAAATGCAAGCACAACACGCAAATCAAGTTTTTCCACTTCTACCCTTAGGTAGTACAGACAGCTAGGTAACAGCAACCCAGCAGGCAGGCAGCCCGGCAGGCAGACAGGCCAGGCGAGCCACCCTGAGTTTAGGAACACTCCAGTCCCTGCCACCACGGCCCCCCTCTCTCTCTCTCTCATAGTCCAGCTGCTTCTTTCCCTCATTGCTAAGGTTTCATAGGAAGTGAAAGCCTTGTTATTCAAAACAGTGATGAAGGCCATAAACAAATGATTACATGCTCCACCCCCCCCATCACTTCTCTATTTTAAGCTTCAGATATTTATTCCTATTTTGAATTATGAGGACAATCAATGTTTTGGAGAAAACAGGTTGAAAAGGTTTGCTAAAAGGGGAAAACAATCTGAATAATAATAAAGGCTCAGAGCAGGCAGCATATGGGTTAAGATGAAATGTTTATGCTTCTTTTTCAGGAGGTAGTGACTGGAAAATATTCTTTTTTTTTCCTTTCATGTCTTAAAACTTTCTGCTCAGCTTATTTATTTCTGGGGATCTAAACATCCCCAGCTCCTTCTATTTCTTGTAAAAGATACTGAGAAATTCTACTTCTGTCTACACTAATTCTAAATGGGTTGAAATAAGACAAAAGGGTAAACTTTAAGAAGTCAGATAGATAATATCTTTAATATTCATTAGGTTCATGTCCATGTACTGTAGCACAGGTACCAAGTATAACCAACCCCCAAGAACATGAAGAAACAGTCCCATCCTCATCACAAACTGAGACCTTTGCCATGTGTGTAGGGCTCCATGTGCCCTTGCTCTCCTTGATCCTATGAGAAACAATATACCTGCCCCACTCAGCTGATCAGGTCAACCTTTTACAATGACACAGGACCATCCCGTCACCATTTTCAATGATGTTTTCGGAAACTTGTGATAGGCTAGCTTAAAGACCTCTCCTGGCAGGCATCAGAAGTTACTGACAGGGGAAGCCCACTTTCCATTTTGAGCTCTCCCCTCAGAAAAAGAGGAGAGAACAGTGCTGAGACTGAGGACAGGATCTGCTTGGTTATGACTGAATTGTGGGCAAGGCTTTGTCAGTGGAACTGGATGTGAAATGTGTTCTTTTCTTGCAATGGGTGTGTTAGGGCCAGGTGGTTTTATTTTGTGATAGAACTTATCTATTGACTCGGCAGCTGTGACCAAGAGCCTATTCCCATGTCCCATCCATGGGACCATGAGGTGGGCCTGGGTTTTTTATTCTGAGGAATAGCAAATAGTAACCATTAAATCATGGCACTTCTTGCTAAGGGGTGTCCTCAAGTCTGCAGGAGTCATTCATAGGACCCCAGACACTGAATCATTCTTAAGGCTTCTTAAGGATGCTTTAAAAGAATGCAAATATATTCAAGTTAGTCCTATAACATACCAGTCCTATAACCTATCAGAGTGTGTGGGAGGCCACAGTGGTGATGCTGGCTCCGACCGATGGGGGTGAGACCAAGAATAAAAGAGGGAAAGACATTCTAGAAGAAACTAAACTGGTACATAATGTGATAGCAACTTTTGTAGGAATTGATAGAGAAGTGAGGGCACAGTATATCTCACCTTTCAGCTGTTAGAAGAGACTGGACTCATATCCAAAACTAAGTGTCTTTAAGAATGTTCAATAATCATTTTTCCTCTCTTTTTGTCAATGGGACTCGGTTTGGGGTCAATTTCTTTCTCAGTGTAACATATTGATTTAGTTAAAAAAGAATAGAAATGAGGGAGTCTGGTACATAGTCTCAGAAATAATATATTGAGAAGGTTTGATGTCCGTGGTGATGGGGGTTAACTATCTTATAAAGCAGGTTTGGTGAGCTCTTGCTTCTTAGGCTCACTAAGAGAATTAAGAGGACTGAGGTAGAAGGTGAATTCTTCCCAGCCCCCACTCTAGCTGGTTCTATTGCCTGAGGGAGCAGATTTCCCTTTGCTCTGCAGCGCCCCCATGGGGCCAAGAGTGGAATAGCAGAGGGAACATAGGAGCGACTGAGTGTGTTTAAAGTTGGGGGTAGGGTAGGGAACTGAGGCAGATGGAAGCATTGACAAGAAAAGTGATCACAAATCATAAGAGCAACCTTCTTATAGGACCAACAACATAGCAGAGTCTTAAAATTCATGTATCCAACATACAGATCTATCTGAGAATCCCTTAAGTGTCACTGCTTATAAAAGACAAATCAGATACACAAATACACAAAGCAAATCACCTCAGCAAAATTGGGATCTTATTTTGAGTCCAATGGGATTCATTGTAAACTCTCTAAAATGAGAGGGGGACTCAAATTTACAAAAGAGGTTCTGCCTTCTGGCAGCATGAATCCGCACTTGACAAAGTCATGTGTCTTCGGGAGTAAAATGTTCATTTCAACAAACGGAGACAGGATTAGGCCTATGTATATTTTTCAAAAATCCTTCACAAGACAGGCTTTTCTGTAGAGGCTGCAGTAATCCATCTGTCAATACGTATTAAAATATTCAAATTTCACAAGGACAGATATTTAGGCATATTTTCTAAGCTCCAGCCCCCGTGGAAAATAATCAGCTTCTTGGACTTCTAGCTCTAAAACCTGTGACAGAGCCTTTTGCTGTGCATGGACACTGCACTCTCGGTCACAGCTGAAACTTCTTATGGGGTTGTCAGCAATAGAAATCCCAAATAGCCTAGCAAGAAACAGCAGTCTTACCCAATTCTGCTCCCTTCACCATTAGGAACTCCAATTTGGGTTTGTGATAGATAGTTTGTTTCTGTATACATCTTGATTAGAAATTAATATGTGAAGAAATTTTATGGAACCTTTAAGAAGTCATCTGTGATTTAATGAGTCGTTTGAAGGACTCACTGAGCCAAAGCTCAGAACAGCCTGACCTTTGAAAGCTGCTCCTGGTCCAAACACTTTGGGTTAATTCTTGAGGAATCTGAAATATTATTTTCCCCTCACACCCTTCTTTTAAGAGAGAGACATAAAAGAAACAAGAGTCTCCCTCATTCAGGGATGAGTAGGAGGGGAAAAAACCCCAACCAACATTTAAATAGGGAAACTGGCAGCTTTGAACAAACAAACCAGGGCCCACAGTGCTATGATTCTGCACTGCAATTGCCTTTAAAAAGAAGACGAAAGAAAAAGAAAAGGAAGACTTTTCCGCTCGCTTCTTTCAACTCAGCTCCAGAGTTAAGAAGGATTGCTGCGTGCAGTGAGTCTAGTGGTAGCACACTCTGTTCTAAATACACGCAGTATCTGAGATACCGGCACACAGGCCCTTAGAATTCTCTTCAGCAGATCCCTTCAACACAGACTAAAGAGGTGGGTTTTTGTGTTTGTTGTTTTTTTTTTTTTTTTTTACAACGACCTTGAGAAAAAGCCCAGAAAAGAAAAATCATGACCTTAAGAAAAGCAAAACACAAACATGTATTTGGCTCACAGAAATTTGTAGAAAACACACATACACATACCCAAATACACACGTTTCTTGCAAGGAGAAAATTCCTAAGAATCAACAGTAAGAGCAAGAGTAAACCCACCAGTGGCTGTTCTGGAAAGAAACAAACCAAACCAAAATAAATCCTTTGAACAGTTCTCTTAAGTGCAGAAAAGACTCCCTTCAGGAATAGTCCAAGGGTAAAAAAAAAAAAAAAAAAAAAAAGAAAGAAAGAAAGAAACTGCACCAAAGGGGCAGGAAAAAAGTGGGGGTTATGATTGTCACATATGTCCCCAAATTTAAGCTTCTAGCAATAGTATCAGTATTGGGGGGGAGGGGGAGAATCATCTTCTTTGAGATGCTTGAGAGATCAGATTGGAAAAGAAAAAATAAAAACACAAACCAACCGCTGACAGATGCTATGATTTACGTAACACCACAAACTTGCAAAAGGCAAAAGTCAGGAGCAAAAATCCCCCAAATCCTCAAAATACAACAATCAGAAATCCCAAGCCACCACAAGAAAAAGAAAACCCTCAAAAACAACCTCCCCTCTCACACATACACACTTCTGCCCAAAATAAAATTAAAGCAAACGAACCCACCGACAACTGGTTGGCAAATATTTTTCTCGTGGTGCCTAATATTCTAGCTGGAAAGAGCTGTTGTGTTTATTGCTTCCCCCACCCCTTACTTCTCTCTCTAACCATACTATATATATAACACATGCTTGTTCCAATGGTTCAAGTCTCTCGCTCCGTTCGGTGTATTTATTCGAGGAGCTGAGTGAGTGGATGGGTAAAAGAGGAAGAATTAGCCCCAGACCCCAGGAAAGCAAAGCGCACTCCCCCTCTTATGTCACCGAATAGCAAATTAGTTCTCAGAATTCCAGAGGCCGAGCTTTGCTACAGCGAAGATGTCGACGTCACAGAGGAGGCGCCCACGTGACGGTGGTGGAGCAGGCCGTACCATCTTGCAGCGGTCCCAGAGGGGGAAACACCGTCCATCACCTCCAGCCTCGGGCACAAACCTTCATATACGAGACACATATATTGCGAAGACCATTAATTATGACGACTGGTGGGGAAATATTGTGGCTCTGAGGACATTTTGAGGGGTAAAAGGGGAAAAGTCTCCGGAGAGCTGACACCGAGCCCTCCCCTTCCACTTCTCAGTGGTAAAGTCTGCAGCTCAAATTCCGAGAATTGAGCTCTGTTGATTCTTAGAACTGGGGTTCTTAGAAGTGGTGATGCAAGAAGTTTCTAGGAAAGGCCGGACACCAGGTGATTATTGCTGTTGCTGCCGCCGCTGCTGCTGCTGCCGCCGCCGCCACTGTTGCCGCTGGTGCCGCTGCCGCCGCCGCTGCTCATAATCATTATTTTACCTTTTAATTCTTTTTTTTCCGCTTTTGCCAAATGCTTTGGCTCCAAGTTTCCTATGTGTATCTATTGATATAAATGTATATATTTATTTATTCTAGCTGTCAGGTGTTAAAATAAATGCCGAAGATTAGTCCCACGTCTCTCCCACTTTAGGATATAGATTTTTAAATATCTTTATTATTATTATTTTTGTTATCTTTGAGTGCATCGGCCGGTTTGGGGAGGCTTTGCCATCCTCCCTTATGTTGTTCTGGATTTTTTTTCTCTTTCCTTTTTTTTTTTTTTTTTAAAGGAGGTGGAGGAGAGAAGGAGGGGAGTTAGGGGGCGGCCGGAGCCGAGAGGACGAGACAGTGTTTAGGGGGCGATTCGGACAAGTCTGGGGGCTGTCTGGCCTCAGACGGCGGAGAGGACGCGCGCTCGCGCTCTGGCTCTGGCTGCTGCTGTTGCTGCTGCTGCTGCTTGCGTACGGCTTGTGATCTCGCTGGATTCATGCGGCTGTGTTTTCCCCCCCTCTTTTCTCGCTTGCAAACTGCCTTCTTTGCTCTCTCTTTCGCTCCTGCCTCCCTTCCCTCCCTCCTCCTCCTTCCCCTCGCCTCTCCTCCCTTCCCCTCTCGTGTCCTTCTGGGTAACTCCGGGAGGCGAGGAGGGAAGCTGGCCCGCTCGCTCGCCCCGCTGGCTGTCTTCCACCGGCCTCGGTCCTTTAGATTCCCTGCCTTCTAAGCCGAGCCGAGATTTGGAAGGGGGAAAATATGCAAGCGAACTCTTTGGGTGTTTTTTTTTTTTTCTTCTCTCTCTCTTTCTCTTCTTGTTGGTCATAAACCCAAGATGAAATATCTTGTCTGCTGTTTCTTTTGAGAATCATGATCTTTCTAAGGAAGAGACGAATGTTTTGATGTCCCTTTCCCCTGTTTTGGAGAGGTTTAGCTTGCATGGGGTGTGGGTGGGGGGAGCGGAGCTGTTGAATACTTTGAAAATTAGTCTTTCTTGGTTGTAGTCTAGGGAATCGGGAATCCCCGCATGCTGTGCCTGGCCTGCCCATTCCGAGGACGAGAGGCTGGTGGCGGGACGGGGTTCTGAGGGGTGGGGAGGGTGGCAAAGGGGTGCGCGTTTGCACCTGCGGCGCCTTTCCGTGTGGGGACACTCGGGGAGCCTTGGCAGGACAGCCTAGGAGAGTGAGAAGGTGGTGGGATTGCTGGCGGTCGCGGCGTTTGTATTTTGGGCGCTTCGTGACTCTGGAGTTGGATCTCCACGGTTGTTCCCTTCTCTTCCTACATTTTATCTCCCTCCTCCCCTCCCCGCGCGGTGCAAGCTCTGCTGGAAAGGCAACTGTGGGCCTGAGCGTAGCGGACGACGGGCTCCAGATTCCCGAGGTCTTTCCAGTCGGGCCGGGGAAAAGGCCGGGCAGCAGCCCGCGTTCCGGCCGTGCGTGCCAGCCTCGGCTCGGTGGCTGGGGGACCCAGCGCGGGAGAGCGCGGGAGCGGGCGCGAAAGTGGGGGGAAATCTTTGAGTGATACTGCAAAAATAGATTGTGAGGCTGGTCGGCTGTGCAACCTGTGGCTCTCCCCCGAGGGGAGTTGGAATCGGGGAAGGTAGTGGCGGCGGCGGCCCAGGGTGGGGGCTGGGGGAGCGGGCCGGGAGTTAGAGCCGGGGAAATCGGTTGCTGGGGAGCGGGGAGCAGCGGGACCGAGGGGCCACCCGCCCCACTCTGTCAGACGCAGCGACACTGGGAAATGTCTTGAAAACTGTGGGTTGCGTTGCTTTTATGATATTGTGTTATTGGAACCCAGGAGGGGGGAAAATGGAACTAGTGTTGCAATAATAAGTTTTAAAACTCCCCCACGAAAAACACAACCCAGCAGATTTTTTTTTAAGAGGGGAAGGGGAACAGGACTCTCTGTGTGGTTGTGCCCCCCTCCCACAAAGGTTATGTCTTGTGGGAATAGTGGAAGTCCAGGCACTTGGGGAGAGGGAATGTCCCCCAAATTGAGTGCTGAAAGTCCATGGCTGTTTACAGAGTCCTTGATGGCCCCGCGAGAGCCAGTCATTCCCCATAGAAAAGTGATATAATCCTTTATGGATTCTTTTTCAATCAGTTTATAGTTTCCAGGAGGAAAGCCTTGTAAAACTTTACTTAAAAAATAAATGTCAGTAGATTTTTTTACTCTCCAGAAAAAAGAAGGGAGGGGGCAGGGGTAAGAGAGACAGAGAGAGAGAGAGAGAGAGAGAGAGAGAGAGAGAGAGAGAGAGAGAGAGAGAGAGAGAGAGAGAGAGAGAGAACCAGGGAAAGAGCTGTTTAGAAATTCAGTTTGTGGCTCTTAGCGATGCCACTGGCTTCCTCAACAGAGACTGCCAGTTTCCCTTTTTCTTTGCAAGGTGTGTGTGGTTTTAATAACTTTTGGAAAAAATAATAAAAGGGCCGCAACATTCATCAGGAGACAGGTATCTATTTTGCTCACTATTTACTACCAAGAGCTTTTGGCACTGGAACAGAAACTCGTAAATCTGCAGCCCAAGTTGAAGTTCATCTGGCCCTAGTCCACACACTATTCCTGGAGGTAGCAAACTTGAGCTCAAAGCAGCGAGGTGAAATCACATTTCTTGCTTTAAAGTATATATGCTTTTTTCTTAAGAAGAAAAAGAAAGGTATTTGTCTCTGGAAGAGCAAATATGAGAGAGAGAAGAGAGAGAGAGAGAGAGAGAGAGAGAGAGAGAGAGAGAGAGAGAGCGCCAGGAGTTTGGCATTCTCTTGCTAAGATGACTACAGTTGAGTCCTCAGGCCAGAAAAGAACCTGTTTATGGAAATACCCCTCCTCCCAAGTTTGGAGGTAAAAGTTTTCAGTATCCTATGTGGAAGAATTTCTAATGTTGCAAGCTGAAGCACTAGCTGATTTTAAGGGTCTTACTAGGGATGATAAGGGCAGCTAGATACAACACACAAACATTAGGTGACTTGAAAGAGGGAAAGCATGGATTCTACAATTGTCCTTTCCCTCTTCTGCTCATTATGAAAGGGTTTTACCCCAATGCTTTCTTGAAAAGACTTGATTCTGGGTTTGGTGCACAGGGACAGATCTCTAAATTCTTAAGTTGTCCTTTGCTGAACCCTTCAAAGAGTTCCAGTTATGGGTTGAGTAAATGGTAGCCATGACCAGATGTCAAAATCCTTCCTTCCCTCTCTCTGTCCCCTGCCGGGTAGCAAAACTCACAACCCACTCGGTTGTGAAAAACTTAGCTTTCAGAGGAGAAAGTGCGGCGGCGCCACCCCTCGGTGGGTACCACTATTGGCAAAAGTCAAATACTGGGAAAATTATTGTGAAATTACCTTATTGGGGACATATATACATATATTATCTGGAGAGATTTAAAAATACTAGGGTGCCAAAATTTTTAAGAGGAAAAGCCTTGCAGAGTGATCTCTCCAACAGTGAAGAAAAGCATTATCTGCCAGCTAGGATAGTGTCATATTTGGAGATGCTGTTCCAAAAAATTTAGGGAAAGGGGCATGGTGTGTGTGTGTGCGTGTGTGTGTGTGTGTGTGTGTGTGTGTGTGTGTGTAAACTGCAGAAACTGTTGTAGTTCGCTGGCGGTGGCGGTAGAGCCTGGGGATGGGGCTGTGGATGGCGTGGAGCTGTGGCAGAGTCCTGAGAGTCCACGTAGCTCAGTGCACACACGCAGGTTTCTTTACTGAACTGCGCAACAAGTGGGAAAGCCACCGCCGCGCTGCGAGGAGCCAGCGCGAAGCGCCGTGCCCAGCTGGCTGGCTTCTCTTAGCCCCAAAGGAAGCCAGGAACTGCTCTCTAAACCCTTCCCACCTCCTTGTCCACCCTCCAAAAGGCCAGATTCTGCTCCCCAACTCCCGTCGTGAGCTGTAAGTCCATGGGACAGCCTGCCTGCCTTAACTCCCTTTCCTTTATGGAGAGAGAGAGAGCAGGAGTTTCTCCCCGACTTTCTTTGCTGCATTTTTGATAGCGTTTTAAAAAATACATGCATATATTGCAAAAAAAAAAAAAAAAACTCCCGTAACACCGTCACCTATAGTTCTATTTGAAGAAAAGTGCACCCGTTCCCTTTCCAATATAGCTATTTTTATGGGGGTGGGGAGATCAACGTAGGATGCATAAAAAGCAGCTCCAGAAACTGCGTGGTGGTTGCTAGAGGCATGAGCATCAGGAAGAAGGGAATTACATTCACTAAATTGTTTTCCAGCTTTGGTTTTGGAAGCAACTCTATCCCCACCCCCAAGAGACAGAAGGGAAAGAAAAAAAAAGTGGATCCCCAGCGTGGAAGGCTGTGGCCGAATAATGATTCTCGGACGGACTGCGTCCGCCACCTAGTGGTGAATCATGGTCACGGCCTCTGTATTGAGCAATGGGGTCGACCCTTTCACCTTGGGGTTTCTGTGCCCTGAACAGATAGATGCTAGATCTCAGAGCAAGGAGACCCTCCACCGGGGACAGTGTCAGGTATCAGAGTATTTTTTATGGATTGATAAAAATTAGAAAGGCTCCAGATGCTTCTCTCTGTCCTTAATCACTCAGTGATCCACATTTATCTCAACCAAGAGAAACACTAGAACCCTCTGTGAGGATATCTACCTGTCGCTGTGGCCCTTCTACCAGATGATGCAAGGATGTCATCCAAAACCCAGGAGCTTAAGGGCTCGACTTCTATTTTGTAGTTGAGGAAATAGGCTTGACAGCAACTTAACCAGGACCAGGCAGTGGCACAAAGTTACAGGCAAAATTTACCTGAGCTTCCTTAAAGTACCCAAGTGGAAGAAGAAACAGCCCTTCCCTTTAAATGTGTGTGTGTGTGTGTGTGTGTGTGTGTGTGTGTGTGTGTGCTAGGACTTAAACCTAAGGCCTGGGTGTTGTCTCCGTAGCTTTTTGTTCAAGGATGGTGTTCTACATCTGAAGCCAGCTTTGGTGTTTAATTGGAGATAAGAGTCTCACAGACTGTCTTGCTCAAGCTGGCTTTGCACGGTGATCCTTAGATCTCGACCTTCAGAGTTGCTAGGGTTACAGGCTTGAACTGCCAGTGTCTAGCTCAGAACCAGAACCCTTGTTTTAACCTGTTAGGTCACTGTAAGTAGGCAGTACACCTTGCAAACGGCTCCCTAGCACTCCTGGAGGACTTGTTCAGAAAGTATGGCCTAAGATTTTCAGTGTTGGATAGAGAAGTTGCCATGGTACTGAGGAGTGAGATGTCTCAAAGCTTGGGGAGTTGGGGGTGAGTGCTTAATGCCTACTAACTATGTAAAGTTGCAAAGGTGCACCGCACTCCTCCAAAGATTCGTGTTTGAACCCTGAAATCATTCCTCCCAATTCCTTTATCCTTTGCTCAGTCGCTTGGCGAGAAAACAAGTGTGTGCACGTGGGTGGGATTTTCTTTTGTTGGGGGGGGGGAGGGAGTCATATGGACCAACAGATCGTCATCCTGGAATTTGTGCCACAGCGTTTCAGTGAAGTTTTTTGAGTTCTTGATGTTAAGATGGTAAATGCGCATCAGCCTGCTGGCGACCTCTAGTGGCGGCTTGTGAGCTCCACAGCCCGAGACACAACCGTTCACCCCCTCCTCTGTCCCCCGCCCCCCTCCCGGGTCCAAGTCTGCCGGAATCAAGTTCAGCCTCTCCCTCTGCGGGAGCTGTCGGAGGCCGAGTCGGAGAAATGCCCCTCTGTTTCGGGTTGGAAAAGAATCTGGGGACGTGTTTGAAGCGCGGTCAAGTTTGACTCATCGCTTTCCAAGGACAGTTAGTGCCTTCCATCTTCATTAACGTGAATAAAGACCTTGGCTGACTTCTGTCCAGATCGAATTTTAAACGGCATTGTTTGCTTGTGGAGATCATGCTTCCCGCCCCTCCCTCTTCAATCTTCTTTTTTTCCCTTGCAAAGGCGGAGCTCTGTCCAGTCAGGATGGCCAGGAGATCTCTGTCCAGGGTCGTGGTTTGCTGGTATTAACTGCAGGCCTTCTGGAAGGCGATTTTCAACTGGGTGAATGGGGGGGGGGGGGAGAGGGAGGGAGCGTTCTTTTTGCTGCCCATCTTCAGATCTTGCTGATAAAACACATCCCTTCATTTTATTGCATTTCCTAGAAGCTTGTAGGCTTGCAAGTGCGCTGAGGCAGGAAACGTGATCGAAATTCAAGTCAGGACATTAAGTCCCCGAACACCTTGGCTCCCCAAAGTGGCTCATCAAGACCCTTGTGCTATCAAACGTGCTTTTATCTACTGTCACCTCTTCTGCCTTCCCTGGGTACCCTAGCCAGGAGCACAAGGTGTCCTTCATTCGCCTTAGAACAAAAGCAACCCAACAGCTTGACCCTACCCCCTACTGCCAAGACTTGGGCGACTACTGCAGCTGCCGGTTGGCTGAGATGCTGCTGCAAACCTCCACTAGGAGCCCTGATGGGCGTTTCACTGCAGCAGCTCTAACCTTATTAAAATTCCTTGTCTCTGTCCCCAAACAGTGCTTTGCACTTTCAAAATTCCCCCTTGGATTTTTCAGCGAGTTATTGGAGTTATTAGTTTACCAATAATCCAACAACCGGCCTGGATAGAAAGCAGGGGGAAAGAAGGAGCCAGCACTCTTTAAATCAAGACTCTGGACAAACTAGGTCAATGAAAGGGAGACGCAGGCCAGGAAAGGCTTGTCTTTTCAAGACTTGATGGAGGGCTCTCTCTAGTGTTAGGCAGGGGTAAAGACATGATTGGGGAACCACGGGACCCCTCATTTCCAATAAAAGCCAAATTTAACGCCGTAGATTCTCGTTCTTATCTCATCCTAGCCTTTTCGTTTCTCCCCTCCCCTTTTCCCTTTTAGCCTCTGGGCACAAGGATGAGACAGACACAACACAGATCTTGAGGTCTCAGTGTCCTGTCTTTTGAGGACCAACCCTGATTCTGTCTCCACCTCAGAAGGGATGCGCCGGCACAATGTGACGCCATCCCCTAATTTGGGGACTGGGCTGAGGCCCTAGAGCCTGCAAACTCCCTGAAAGCCTCTCCTGGAGTGGCTGTGGAGATCAATTAGGAGGCTGAACCCAGGGGTTTTAATTCCTGGGACCGACGAGGCAAGTTTGGAGTGTTCCTGCCAGCCAGCAGACTGGAGTGCGCGCCCGCCGGGGCCTCTGCGTACTGTGAACCATATTTCTAGGATATCGGGGAAATAGGATTCAGAAATCCCGAAACCTAGCCAGGATCGGCCTGGTAGATCCCAAACCGTAGACTTTCTGGCCGACATAGGCGGACGGGAGTTTTATATGAATTTTTCTCCACCTCATCCGGGTATCCCAGGATGGAGACCCTTTTGAACTCTAGGTAACTCCATCTTTTAAACTGTAGCGCCTCTTCTAAACATCCCCTTTCCAGAAGCAGGGAAAGAGAGGAGGCAAGCACCAAGAGAGAAACAGGACGCAGCTGCAAACTGCAGAATTGGGCAACTTAAGTCTAGACAGGAGCCTCTGATTGGATCCAAACTCCGGCGTTCCGTCCCCGGTTGGTCTATGAACTTGTCTGACTTTCCCTACTTGTAAATTGTGCCGGGGAGGGGTAGGATTAGATGAACCCAGAGCCCAGAAACCGGAGCCGACTGGGGATTTAGGGGAAAGGGGTAGTTATTCCCTTGGAGTCTTCCCTCCTCCCTCCCGCACCCCCCGCCCCTGGGTGAATCCCGGCGCCGGGCGCTGCGATCCTGGCGGCCTTCTGGGACCCGCAGCTTCCTGGAAAGTTACTTCTGGTTGGAGCCGGGCAATGGGCAGAGTGTTCTGTGAAATCCACTGAGCGGAGATCGACTAGGTTCCGGGAATGAGAGGGCTGTGCCATTCCCCTCAGTACCCCCTGCCTTGAAGGCTTAACAGGAAAAAAGAAAGGCACATGCACAATGGTAGCTACCAAGGTGCATGAAAACTTTGATTTGGAGGTTACTAAGTTAAACGCCGCCAGGGTCCTACCACTCGTCTTCCACCGCGCCTTTCCGGGCTTGGAGGCGAATGGGCAGCCTCCCCACCCGCGCCGGCCGATCGCCTGGGGGTGGGCGGTCCTTGGAAGACAGGTATGGTGAGGTAAGGTGGGGTGGGCGAGTCTGCGCAGGCTTGCTCAGGCCCTGCCAGTGCACTGTGTGTGTGTGTATGTGTGTGTGTGTGTGTGTGTGTGTGTGTGTGTGTGTGTGTGTGTGTGTGTGTGTGTCTTGCTAGCCCAGTGGAGGAGGGAAGAAAAGGACGAAAAGGACGGGGTGTTAATTCTTAGTGACTCACTTTCTTGCTCCTAACCTCGCCTCTCAGACCTCTTTTTTTCCCCTCTTGCTTTTGCTGTTTTTCCTCTTTGATCTTGTTTGGTGTTTTCTGTGGTTGTTTTCCTTTGGCTGTCTCCTCCTCCCTCAACCAAGGGAAGCTCCTTTGGAGCATCTCCTTGTGTCCCATTGAATACACACAAGGAAAGTGCAAAAGGAGGGTCGCAGTGGGAAGGTAGACTTGACAACCCTTTGTTTTTTTCGTTCCTTTTCTTTTTGGTGGTTACCGCACCCAGCACTGAAGTTTGGTTGGGGTCCAGGGCTGGACTCCTCTGCAGGAGTTAGTTTCTCTGTGGTGGTCCTGATATCTTGGTGGTCCCGCTCTCTTGGTGGTTGTTTGCATGGCTGAGGCTTGGAGAGGCATTGGTGTGACTGCACCTGGTAACCAAGGTTTGTCAACGGTTAGAGATTGGGTTTGAGATCTCGGACAAGTCATACTCTGCACTAAATCAGGGCTAGTTTAAAAAGATGTAGTAGTAGATGGGACAAAGCCTGGTTTTGTAGAGAAACTGAATACTGGTGATGCTTCTACAACTGTCACGTGCAGAGATAGAGGGAGGACTGTGATGTCCCCATCCATCTTTGCTCCCACCTTGGGAAGTTGTGGGCTACTAAGCCAGAATTAGTTTATCTTCCACAGGAGTGAACTTGCTAAGGAAGCAGGCTTCCTGTACGTGCCTTTGTTTTTGTTCAGGCCAGGAGGAGGTTCAAGGTGACAAGCCTGAGGCTGACCCAGGGATTTGTCTTTGTTTGTTTGCTACAGTCCGAATCTTGAGTGAGTCATTGCCACTTGCCATGGTGAAATGGCAAATCCCGGCTTCCTGTGGTTCCAAAAGTCAGCGACTGGAAATCCACAAGTGAGCTGGTGGTTAAAGCTGGTTAAAGGACAGCCTGGGTATTCTAGTAGTGCTTGAGAATCTTTTCCATGAGGGAAGAGGAAGGAGAAAGCTTATAAATAAACTTCATACTGTCTTCAGCATTGTTTTTCAGAGGAAATAGTCATTACACCCCCGTTAGGGCTTAGTGTATCTCTCCCTACCCACCTTTGAGTTGGAATGAGGAGAGGAGGAGATAGGTTCCGTTTGTTTGTTTTTTTCCTGTCCTTTCCCCCCATTTCCTTCTTCAATCCCCTCTCATGCACATGCTCACACTAACCTTGAAGCTGATGAGATTGAGTGACTGGCACTTGGGACCACAGAGAAATGTCAGTGTTTGGTTACAGACTCAAGAAAACCTCTCATTTTAGAGTGCTCATTTGGTAAGACTCAGCAGCCTGGAATGGGGCAAAGTTTGTGTGGGGGAAGGAATTTAAAAATGAGATTCACCCACCTCAGGGTGCTGTGTCGCCTGTTCCACAGCACGTAGGCTGATTTGGAAAGGGGACAGGAATTTGAGCCAGAAGACCTAGGGCCAGGCCATTAGCCATCTACGTGGCCCAACATGACCTCATTGGCCTTCGTCAGGCCCCTTTACCCAGAAAAATAGTTCCAAAGGGCTCTGCTTTTTAAAATGAAGGAAGAGAGTTCCAGTCTGTTTTGTTTTGCTGTCTACATGTGCTCCTTAAATGAGAGTCTTACATTTAGGCTCTTAGTGATTTTTGTTTTAGAGAAACCAATTTGGACAGAGCACATATTTCATTAAATCTCTTTAAAGATTAGTGCTCCCCAGCTAGTTCTCAGTTAACTACACAGTTAAATCTTTTCCTAGCAGGAAGAAGTACAAACTTGGAAGCTGGGGCATTGTGTACAGCCTTAGACTTGGGAGGGAAGGGAGAGGAAACTTGAAAAAGAGGGCAAAGATAATGAAGGAATGCATAGACATGCCTTCTCCGGTTATATTCTGTAGACTCTGTATTTAGTCCTCAATGTTCCAGAGATTCAGAAATACTGCCTGGCTATTTGTCCTGAGTAAGACACTTGAACCCTCAAGTTTCAGTTATGCCACCAGTGAAGGAAGGATAGAGATATTGACCCTATCAGCTTCGTGGAATCACTTTAAGACTTGAAAGATAATATTTTTAGTAGGCTTTGAATAGTGTCCAGTGTTTTTAGGTCCCTGAAGGATCATTATCATTAATATTGAAAGAACTACTTTTTTTTTCTTTCCCATAAACTCAAGTGGCCTCTGGATGTATAAATTTTTTATTTTGAGAAAGGAACTATATGTGTACATGTATTTGTAATTAATGTACGCAATTGCATTTTAAATACTGAGGGTAAAGATTATTATTGTGTAGCTTCAGGGGCCCATTGTTTCTGAAAAGTGCAGAACTGGAGTATGTTTGCTAGCTTGTGGTAAAACCACACCAGCTGGCAGGCTGCAACTATCAAAGCAAAACTAACTACATGTATCCTAAAATAAGACTATAGTGGACAACCTTAACATTCATTAAGTTGATTTCTCTTGGCTTTCTTCTCTGTAGGTTTTAAGCAAAATTTTGGACTGTGAAGCAAGGCCTTGGGTAAGTGGATGGAATTCTATGCTTTATACTTTTGTGGACAAATAGTTTCTTTTTAATTTTGCAAATGCATGCTTTTTGGTGAGCTTTGCATTGGATGAGACAAAGGAAAAATCTTGCCACTAGCTCTTACTCCTACAGTTAGACTTCATTCACACTGTTGCATGGTGATTCCTTCTTTTCTTATTCCTTTATCCCAGAGAAGGTAGCCACTTGCTATGCCCTGACAATGGCTCAGTGCTAAAATGAAAAGCAAAACAAGTCTGAATCCAAGTCATGCAGAGAGATAGATTATGATCAGGATAATAAAATAAAGTACTGTTGAAACTAGCATATATATATATATATATATATATATATATATAAATTGATTATTTTTTTCTGGGGCTATACCTTAGCTTTTTTACTTAAGATTGGTACTCTGCCAGTTGAGCCACAGATCCACTTCTGGAGAGAGAGAGAGAGTGTGTGTGTGTGTGTGTGTGTGTGTGTGTGTGTGTGTGTGTGTATTGAATAGGGTATACGAGTCTCATGGACTTTCTTGCCTGAACTGGCTTTGAACTCCTGTTCTTAGATCTTAGCCTCCTGAGTAGCTAGGATTAGAGGCACAAGCCAACAGCGCCTGGCTCTAGCTGCAATTTTTTGAAAACCTGCTATGATCTGGCACAAATCTCTTAAGTTTTACATCTACACAGGGATTACTGTTTCCATTTGGTAAAAGCAAAGTCCAGGAACAGTAGCAGGCTCCAAGCCACCCAGCTAGCATAAGGAAAAGTTAGCCTCATGGCCTTTCTCCATTGCAACATACTCACCTGCCTCTCAATGCTTGGCAAGGTATTTGGTATGTTAGGAAAACATTCAACAAATAATTATTCCCTTCCACCTAAAGAACTTTCTATGCCAACTTCTGATAGAGATTATTCTCATTTTGAAGAACGCTCAGATCTGGGTGATGAGTTGATCAAAGATGAAACACAAAAGACCTGGCTTGTATTCCATACTTACTCAGGTTAAACCACCTGCCTGCTCTGCTAGTCTTGGTAGGCAAGTAACAGTTTCTTGAGGATTAATAGCATTTCGACTTCTTTTCTTCAGGTGAAGACAAAATGGCTTCCCCAGCTGACAGCTGTATACAGTTCACCCGCCATGCCAGTGATGTCCTTCTGAACCTTAATCGCCTCCGGAGTCGTGACATCTTGACAGATGTTGTCATTGTGGTTAGCCGTGAGCAGTTCAGAGCCCATAAGACAGTTCTCATGGCCTGCAGGTGAGTGGTCTGAAAGGGAAGGTGGAGGTGGTGGTAGAAAAGAGGGCCGGCAATGCTGGCAGCCAGCAAGGCAAAACCGTGTGTGGAATGACGCCGTCCAGGATGCAAATGCATGCATGCACTTTCAGGAGAGAAACACTTTCTGTTCTGTGGACATTGAGGGAGGAAATCACAGACTATGACAGGCAAGGGTGTGTTTAGTGAGAGCAGGGAGAATAACATCAGTTAACCAATGAGAAAGGAAAAAGGAGGGGTCTGTTAGCAATTTAATTTGAACTCTTGTGCTTTTTCTTTGTGCTATAATTGTGTTTATTTTATCTTGGGACTGTGTTTCCATGGGCATTTAAAGTCGAGAAAGAATGAGGTGGCTAATTCTTTAATATTTTCGATTTTGATGTGTTATATTAATTTGTCTCCTTAGATCTTTCTAGTCACCATATGTGCTAAGATGGCACTATACCTCCATTTAATTAATATTAAATTTTTCCAGTACTAGGGCTTGAGATCAGGTCCTGGATATTGTATATGAGCTTTTCATTACTCAAGGCTAGTGCTTTACCACTTAGGCCACTGCTCTATTTCTGGCATTTTGCTGGTTAATTGGAGATAAGAGTCTCATAGACTTCCCTGTGTGTGCTAGCTTTGAACAGGGATCCTCAGAGCTCAGCCTCCTGAGTAGCTAGGGTTACAGTCATGAGTCACCAGTGCTAAGCTATAACTCCATTTTAGTAGATGATTAAAAAAAAAAACCCACAGGGCTGAGGATATGGCCTAGTGGCAAGAGTTCTCGCCTCGTATACATGAGGCCCTGGGTTCAATTCCCCAGCACCACATATACAGAAAATGGCCAGAAGGGGCGCTGTGGCTCAAGTGGCAGAGTGCTATCCTTGAGCAAAGAGAAGCCAGGGACAGTGCTCAGGCCCTGAGTCCAAGCCCCAGGACTGGCAAAAAACAAACAAACAAACAAACAAAAAAAACACAAAACCAAGCACTCGCTTTGATTCTATATCATTTCACCTAGAATCAGGGTCTTTATTGCAATTAGAGAACATAGCCAAGGTCTACTACCCAGCACTTTAAAAAAATAGTGCAGAAGTCTCAGTTTGAGGATAGCCATGCAGAAGTTAGTGAGACACCTTATCAATGAACAAGCCAGATACAGTGGTGCATAGTTGTAGTTCCTGCTACACAGGAGATATAGCTAGGAACACTGCAGTCCCAGACCAGCTCCAGACAAAACTGTAAGATCTCATCTTAAGAAGAACGAAAAGCAATAAAGGGTTGGGGATGTGGCTCAAGTGGTAGAGCACCTGCCTAAAAAGTGTGAGACTTCAAGTTAAAACTCCCAGTACCAGAAAACATACAACCCCAAAACAAATAGTGCAGAGAATAGAGGTTTATAGCAGTCCAACAATGATAGCCTATGTTCAGTAAGTGTTTACCATGCTTATCAGGAAGGCATCATTTTATGCCTTTAACATACTCATTTCTTGCCACAAACCTCCAAAGTGATGCTATTATTCTTTCTACTTGATCTTAGACAAGGCTGCATAGCTACTTATAGGTGACAACCTGAAGTAAGATGACAGCCTAGCATTCTAGGTTTTTAACTGAATACTAGACATAGAACATGACTGAAGCTTGACTTGATTCTTCTAGGAACAATTTATTTGATTATCTCTGGGCTTTTGGGAAACATAGTAGGATGTATATGTAGGCATCATTTTATTTGCTTCTCATCTATACCCAACTTCCTCTCTTAAAAGCATACAGCAGATTTTTTTGTTTTGAGAAGTGAATAATGTGGTAGAACAAGAGGGGAACTATCCCAGAAATGTAGACTAAGAATAGATACTACAAATGAATGCTAAATTTAACTTTGATAATCCACGAAGTTAAGACTCAAAGAACAGCAGGCACTGTGACTTTGAGAATATCACTTAACCTCTATCATCTCAGTCACCACTTCGTAAAAATGAAACACGGTCATATTGACCTTGCAGGGTTGTGAAGAAGACAGGCAAATGTTCGTAAGGTGCCTAAGGACTCTCTGGTATTTGGTAGGCTCTCCCAAGTCCAAGTTGTTATTAATTCCATGGAAGTTCGGAATGTAGGCCCTGAGAAGAAGAGCTCATCTGTGCTACTATAGGCATCCACAGGTTCTTTCTGTCTACTATAGTAAGGCATTTGCTTTTTTTTTTTTTTTTTTTTACAGTGGCCTATTCTACAGCATCTTCACAGACCAGTTGAAATGTAACCTCAGCGTGATCAATCTGGATCCTGAAATCAACCCTGAAGGGTTCTGTATCCTCTTGGACTTCATGTACACATCTCGGCTCAATCTGCGAGAAGGCAACATCATGGCTGTGATGGCCACAGCTATGTATCTGCAGATGGAGCACGTTGTGGACACATGCCGGAAGTTCATCAAAGCTAGGTGAGCTGAGATGCTTCTGGATCAGAAACCCTTGAGAATTCATGCATTAAAAAAAAATCTAATATAATATGCACCAGTGTATATTACCACTATTGTTGAACATTTCTGCCCTTCTTATTCTTCTCTATTCTTTCTTTCAGTTTTGTTTTGTTTTGTTTTGTTTTGTTTTGGTCCATCCTGAAGATTGAACTCAGCCTGAGCCCTGTCCCTGAACCTGTTGTGCTCAAGGCTAATACTCTATCACTTGAGCCATAGCACCACCTCTGGACTTTTCTGGGTAGTTTATTGTACATAGGAGTCTCATGGACTTTCCTGCCCAGGCTGGCATCAAACCATGATCCTTAGATATCAGCCTCCTGAGTAGCTAAGGTTACAGGTGTGAGCCACTAGCACCCAGCAAGGTGTAGCCCAGTCTAGTCTCGAACTCATGATCCTCCTGCATCATCCTCCTTGTTGATGTGCCACCACAGTCAGTGTTTGCCTTTCTTAAGTCTTGTACTTTAGGCAGACTTGATCCCTTACATCTGTCAAGATGAATCCAGTACATTATCTCCTCCTTGTTTCTTCCAGGATACTTCAACAGCCAAACCTCTCGGCCTCATCGTCTTGCTTGGCTTTATTTGCTCAAGGATGGTGCTCTACTACTTGAATGACACCTCCATTCTGGGTTTTTGGTGCTTAATTGGAGATATGAGTCTCATGGACTTTCTTTCCCATAATAGCTTTGAACCATGATCCTCAGATTTCAGCTTCCTGAGTAGCTAGGATTACAGGCCTCAGTAGCTACAGATCAGCTTAGACATTACCCTGATTACCACTCGGTTCCTCAGCTCTTCCTCTGTGTTCTGCAGCATCTTGCTTGTCCTTTAGACCTTCCTTTTAAAAATTTTGCATATCTATTTTTGTTCTTTAGATTTCTATTACAACTATCCACATGCTTGCCCAATTTCCCTACCAAACTGTGGACTATTTAACTTGATGAGGAACTGCCTTGCTCAACTTATATATCACTCTGTTCCTATAAAAGAGAGCATTTATTGAACCTGACTGATTTAGTGGTCTAAACTTCTCCCCCAAGCAAAGGTAGAAGTGATTATCACTGAAAGGGAATGATTCTGAGAACCAAAGAAGTAAAATGCTTTGCTCAATGGAACAGAGGACTTAACTTCTTTGGAACCATTTAAGCCAGCTGATCTAGAATGACTGCATCCTTACTCAACATGGGCTGTATGTTCCAACATGTGACCAGAAACCCAGGATTCCCAGAGCTTCACACTCCACACGGGAGGTGGATGGCCCTTCATTACGTCCATTTGGAAAATCTAGCTCCTTTAGCTTTCAACATGTTGATTCTAGCTCTGTTCACTGTGGTCATGTTGAACTGGCCTATTTTTTTTGCCCACATAATGTCCCTCCAAGTCCTTGCAGTCAGAGCTCTTGGTCTTCTGTGGGTTTTCATGGTGGCAAGCACAGCATTGTTGTCATCTGTGAGTACTTTGTATAGGCCAGGTCTTGTTCTCTGAGTGCTAACTTGCTACAGGTCCCTTAGCCATTAAATTGCACAGATAGGTTTGGCAAATGAGGACTGTCTGCTCTAGAACCAGGCTTCTTACATTGGCATTTTCTATTCATTCTCCACCATTAACCACCCTGTGAGTCCATTCAGCATATGGGCAGCTCCTTTGTTTAATAAGGAACTAGTTTTATGTCATACCTGCATTGTATAATTCACTCCTCTCTGGTTCTATGTGTGTCAACTACCTGCTTTTCCTTCCTTGTAGGAATCTTCTGCATGTCAGACAGGAGAAAATGGCTTTGAAAGCTTTAGATAAGCCATAAAAGTATGTAACATCAGAATATTATAGACCCATGGACATACATACATATATAAGTGCCTTAAACTTATAGGATCATATCTAATCAGATACTGATTGTATAGGTAGCTCATCTGCCTTCTCTAGGCCTCAGTTTCCCCAGCTGTAGCCTGGATCACTGGACTTCTGATATAAATGCCTTGTAATTATGTTTCAGAGCCACATTCCCCTGTGTCTAGCTGACTCAAGCATAGATGTGGTTATATAAGTGTCACTGCAAGGTCATGTGTTTAACAGTTCTAATTTTGGGTCTGGTGGATTTTCTCTTTTTTTGTTTTCTCCAACAGTGAAGCAGAGATGGTTCCTACCATGAAGCCTCCTCGGGAAGACTTCCTCAACAGCCGGATGCTGATGCCCCAAGACATCATGGCCTATAGGGGGCGGGAGGTGGTAGAGACCAGCCTACCATTAAGAAATACCCCTGGGTGTGAGAGCAGAGCCTTTGCCCCCAGCCTGTACAGTGGTCTGTCCACACCGCCAGCCTCTTATCCCATGTACAGCCACCTCCCAGTTAATGGCTTCCTCTTCCCTGATGAAGAGCTTCGAGATGCCCGGATGCCTGTGGCCAACCCTTTTCCCAAGGAACGGGCCCTTTCCTGTGATAGTGCCAGGCCAGTCCATGGTGAGTACAGCCGGCCGGCCATGGAGATGCCACCCAGTGTGTGCCACAGTAACATCTACTCACCCAAGGATGCAGTCCCAGATGAAGCACGGAGCGACATGCACTACAGTGTGGCAGAGGGCCCCAAGCCTGCTGCCCCTTCAGCTAGAAATGCCCCTTACTTCCCTTGTGACAAGACCAGCAAAGAAGAAGAGAGACCCTCTTCAGAGGATGAGATTGCCTTGCACTTTGAGCCCCCTAATGCGCCCTTGAACCGGAAGGGTCTGGTCAGTCCACAGAGTCCCCAGAAATCTGACTGCCAGCCCAACTCACCCACAGAGTCCTGCAGCAGCAAGAACGCCTGCATCCTTCAGGCTTCTGGTTCCCCTCCAGCTAAGAGCCCCACGGATCCCAAAGCTTGCAACTGGAAGAAATACAAGTTCATCGTGCTCAACAACCTCAACCAGAATGCCAAACCAGAGGGACCAGAGCAGGCTGAGCTAAGCCGCCTCTCCCCCAGGGCCTACCCAGCCCCACCTGCCTGCCAGCCACCCATGGAGCCTGAGAACCTTGATCTCCAATCCCCAACCAAGCTCAGTGCCAGTGGGGAAGACTCTACCATCCCCCAAGCCAGCCGGCTCAATAACCTCGTTAATAGGTAATTTCAGAGGCTAGCTGGTTAGAGATTACCTGGGCATGGGTTTTGAGTCATTTCTTTTGATGGATGCAGGAGCTTTTTGTTGTTTCTTTGGTTTTGTTCTTTTGGTTTTTGTCTGAATTTAGCACCTGATCAAATTAACCTAAATTAGCAAGTACTGACATTAAAGCACTTTTAAAATTTATTTTTAAAGTTATAGTTAAGCAGTTGTACAAATGGGTTTCAATTCCACAAATAGTCTGTAAGTACAAGGCATCTCAGTCAGTGTCACCCCTCATGGGTCCCCCCATTTAGTCTGTCTTTACATTAAGTAAGAGAGACCATTCTTTTCCATGGGAGAAGAGCAACCACAGTTTCCAAAGTCACTGCCTATGGTGCTGGTGTGTCAAGGGACCCTCTTACTTCCTTTAGATTGAGAAAGGTTGTGTACTGCAGTAGAACTATGGGGAAGCCATTGGGCTAGGAAGTAGGGTTTGCCCTTGATTTGACCTTGGCCAATGGTTGTCTGCAGCTGCTCTTTTGAAGGTAAGGTAGGCTTGAGCATGATGCTAAGCCCCAGAGTGGAGTGGGGTGGCTCTGGTTTCTAGGCTTGAGTGCAGGGAGGAGAGGTTGGCATGGGGGGAGGGGGCATGGGGACTTGTCTCCTCCAAGCTGGCTTCTGAGTCTCCTGGCTCCTGCCCACAGGTCCCTGACGGGCTCACCCCGCAGCAGCAGTGAGAGCCACTCACCACTCTACATGCACCCCCCGAAGTGCACGTCCTGCGGTTCTCAGTCCCCACAGCATGCAGAGATGTGCCTGCATACAGCGGGCCCCACGTTCCCTGAGGAGATGGGAGAGACTCAGTCTGAGTACTCCGATTCCAGCTGTGGTGAGTCCCTTCCTGTCTACTCCCTCCTTGTGTTGAGAAAAGGAGAATTCTTTTGTTCCATGGGTAGTATGTTTCCATTTTATCTGTATTTATTTGGGAATGCTCCTAATGAGAAATCTGCTAGTACTTAAAATCACTAGTGGATCACCTCATTCTCCATCTTTTGGGGAACTGGGTTAGTCCAAAACAAGGCGTAGGTATTGGCGTTAATCTGGGGTACCTGAGATGTGCACAACATCTAGCAAAAGTAGCTTGCAGAACTGATGGTAACTCCCAGACCTTTCTCAGTCTCCCTGTGCCACAACCATTGTCCTGACCTGGCCCCATGCAACAGAGCTCTGTGCTCGGCACAGATTCTCTATGGAGAACTGTCTGGCTATATGTATTTCTGAATCCTACATAGGTCCTCAAAAGTCCCCAGTAAGGAGGAGCTACTCAGAAAATAGTAGCTGAAGTTAGTTAAACTGAATTATTAAATGATTATTTCTACATAGTTAATAATTTGCATCCTTAGTTTTTACTAGATAAAAAAGTCTCAGTATTGACCTAGCCCTAGCCCATTCAAACACAGTCAGGGTAAATCACTAGAACATTGCCATATTCAATCATTATAGCAAAAGGAAAAAAAATGTTTGTAGTGAGAGAGTTGGCAGAGGGTCATAGATTCTGAGTGAGAGCAAGAGGAGAGACTGTCCTCTCCTGTGTTCTGGCTGTTTGCCTTGCTCCACTTTCCAGCTCCTTCTTTCTGGGCCTCTGTTTCTACTTCTACCATCACTAGTGTTCACCCAGTCTCAGAGATATGAAATCCAGACAGATGCAAGGATGGCCACTGAGTCTTTATCACCAGTCCCTCTCTATCTGTGACTTCGAGCAGGAATGACTTGGAATTCTAGCCTGCTTCCCTAGAATGCTTTCTTTTACTTTGTGTTATGTAATATGCTTCTGTGTGGCAGGCAGGACAGGGATTGTGAGCCTCCCTTTGGAGGAAGACACACGGAAGGAGTGAGCTATTGCTGTAGATAAATGTAAATTAGTGAATAGATAGGCTCTCAAGCTCCTGGGAAGAGGAAGAGCACCTCATCAAACTGGCACAGGCCACCAAGGCCTGTTAGTTTGTCTTTTTCCCCTCCTCCCTGACTGAGACTCTGTATCTGATTTAAAAAACTATAGTCCCACAGCTCTTTTGCTGTGGCCTCCCATGAGTGATGCTGAGAGAGTTTGGGGGATCCAGAGGAAGGAGTTCTTAGAGTCCTGTCTCCCCTTCTCATGCTGATGTGGTATCCTTTCACCCCCAACAGAGAATGGGGCCTTCTTCTGCAATGAGTGTGACTGCCGCTTCTCTGAGGAGGCTTCGCTCAAGAGGCACACGCTGCAGACTCACAGTGACAAACCCTACAAGTGTGACCGCTGCCAGGCCTCCTTCCGCTACAAGGGCAACCTTGCCAGCCACAAGACCGTCCACACAGGTATGGCCCTGGCTCACCTTCCAGGGATCTCTAGGATTCTCAAGGGAAGGACAGGGAGCAAATTCTAGGGGAAGCAGTGTGGGGCTTTGGAAGCCACTGGATAAGGCAGGAAGCAGGCCCATCCCAGCCTGTCCTGTCTTCACTGAGGGACTTTTCCACTCACTGTATTCCTTATCTTTCCTATGAGACTGACTGTCCTACTTCTCAGCCTTTGCTGGGGTTAGAAGTGTTAATCCCACGGTATCCTGCAGGAAACTAAGGCTGACACAGAGGCAAAGTGAATTTGTCTAAAGCCAGGGGGGAAAAATGAAAGCCTTTTGATGTCCTCTAAGGACTGATTCATCCACCAGCTCACATTCCTTTATCCAGGTAGCTTCTTGCACTCTGATTGTTGTAGGGCATTTATTGTCTCTTAGACCTTTAAGTGGCCCCATTCTTCTAGAAACTTTCCATGGTGGAAGGCTCAGCCCTTCGATTGCTTTCCTCTGCCTGAGCCTCTACTCACATCCGTGCCCCGCCCCTCTAGCAAATGGAATACAGCTGTAGTTGCCACAAATGGAAAAGTATGTTTGTTCTGAAAGAGAGAAACTAGAGCAGCCTGATTGTATCTCCCTGGTGAGGGAGTGGATATTGCATCAGTCTTATCCAAGGGAAAGCCAGAACAGTCGTTCCAGGTCAGCTCAATTAGTCCCTCCCATTCAGAGAGGGAAACTGAGGTCCAGAGAACAATCATGTCTTGCCCAAATCCAGGCAGATGAACCTGATGAAAACACTGGTTTTGAATCTCTGGCTTTATAGAAACTTCCCATTCCTGTCCTATATCTCACTTTGTTTCTACCCCACCATGCCACTGCTGGTTTCTGGCCCTGCAAGATATGCCAGTGTGTTTGAGGAGGGAGTATGCGAGAGCGAGAATGAGAGGGACAAAAGACTAGCCCTTTTGTAAGATTCTCTCTTTTTTTTGTTTACTTTTGGCAGTCCTGGGGCTTGAACTCAGGGCCTGGGCACTGTCCCTGATCCTTTTGCTCAAGGCTAGCGCTCTACCACTTGAGCCACAGCACCATTTCTGGCTTTTTCTGTTTATGTGGTACTGAAGAATTGAACCCAGGGCTTCCTGCATGCTAGGCAAGCAGTCTACCAATAAACCACATTCCCAGCCCCAGACTATGCTTTTGGATTCTCTTTCTTTTCCCTCAACAGAAAGGAAAGTAACATTTGGGCAGCTTACAGTTTAACAAAAATTCCAGGAAGCTAGAATATGTGTCATCAGGACTGGAGGGAATTTGGGGAAGGGGGACAGATGAATAGCGAGAGGAGGGGTGGGAAATGGAGTTATAATATTCAATATAGACATGTGAAAATGGAGCCAGGTAACTTGTGGGAATGAGGGGTTGAGAGATGGGGCAGAATGATGAAAAGGGTGACATTGATCATGATGCGTCGTGCTCATAACCAGCATGCTGAATTGAAACCTCCTTTATACAATTACTTAAAGGTAATAACATTTTTATTACCTTTTTAGTACCTGAGATGAGAAACGAGATGAAAGATAATAGGAAAAATAGTTCCAAACAAATGAGAGAGAGAGGGAGAGAGAGAGAGAGAGAGAGACAGACAGACAGACAGACCGACCGACAGACAGACAGACAGAAAGAGAAAGAGAAAGAGAGAAAGCTGTGGTCTCTGAGAGGAACAATTTGCCTTGAAATCCTGGGGCCAGGGCCGATGATGACCTCCATTGAATATGGTTTTGTCTTTTCCTTTTCTCTGGAAAATAGGTGAGAAACCCTACCGTTGCAACATCTGTGGGGCCCAGTTCAACCGGCCAGCCAACCTGAAAACCCACACAAGAATCCACTCTGGAGAAAAGCCCTACAAATGCGAAACTTGTGGAGCCAGATTTGTACAGGTAAGCAAGGAACATGGTGAACTGATCTGGCAGGTGGGGGCAGACAAAGCACCTGTCAGAAGGGCTGCAGCTCACCTCAGCAGAGCTTTTCATGCAAGGCTCCTCCCTCAGGTGGCCCACCTCCGTGCCCACGTGCTTATTCACACTGGAGAGAAGCCTTACCCTTGTGAAATCTGTGGCACCCGCTTTCGGCACCTTCAGACTCTGAAGAGCCACCTGCGCATCCACACAGGAGAGAAACCTTACCATGTAAGCAAGCACCTGGGGTCCCTGGGGTCCCTGGAGGAGGTGGAAGGTGGAGCCGGGGAACTGTGTGCACCCATCTCAAGCACTCAGGCACTCCCATCAGGTTGGGAGATCTGGATCTGGTCCAGATTGTCAAAGACACCTGTGTGGCAATCGTAGGTCTCAATGTGTTCATCTTTGAAGTGGAGGCATTGAGCTGGGTTATGTGAGCCATAAGAAGTCCAGACTATGGAAATTGAGATGTTAGGATCATTTATTCACTCCATAAATATTTACTGGGGACCTATAGCACATTCCTATATCGTGCTAGGCATACCTTTCACAGCAGCTAAGGTATTCGAAAAGGAGCCATCTTAGAAGTAGAAGGAGGGCCTAAAAGTGTGATGTTAAAACAAACAAAAACAAGAAGAAAAGGCCATTCCAAGCAAGAGCAGGAAACCAGCTATGTAGTGCCTTGTTATGAACAGGCTGGTGGAATTGTGTCCTAGAGCAGAGTCCAGAAAAACTAGAGCCTGCAGGTTAAATTGTGAACATTGACCAAACTAGGAATGCTTTATAAAAATACTAATGACAATTCCTGAAATTGCAAAGTATAATGGAATTTCAATTTCAGAGGACTTTAGAGGACCACACTAATTTGTTTATGTATTATACATGGCTGCTTTTGAGGAGTGGGAATGCATTAGCTTTGGTGGTAACAGCCACAAGAACCAGTCTACAAATGCTTCACCATAGCCCACATGTTAGTTTGCAAAATGGGGCTGTTTGCGTTCTCGTATTCCATGGCTTGGGGTGAATATCTTTATACTGGCTTTTTATTTGTGGGGGAAAATTAGTTATCCTTTTAGTGCCTTAATTTCTTTATCTGTAAAAGTGGGCCTGGAAATGTCTTGTGCCCCATGGATTGTAATTAACTTAGTTAATTCATTGGACTGTTCAGAACAGCTTATGAATGTACCACGCACACATGTGATCATCACCCACTGTCATGATTTTCTAGAATTGTGCAGGCAGAGGATATCAGAGTTGAGAGGGACCATTTAGTATTTATGGCCCTGGTCCTACCAGAGCAAGAGCCAAGGCCCTAGGGAGGAAAGGACATTCTCAGGACACCCTGCCATGCGTAGTGGAGATACACTGACTACCTCTCAAGACCAGGTCTCTTAAGAGCCAGGACTTCTTTCAGACTGTATTGTACCACTGATTCATTTACTTTCTAAATCTATTTCCATTTTTATCCTAAAATTCTTTCTATCTGAATAGGTCACTTTATTAATATTTTAAAAAGAAGACTTGAATTTGAACCCTATGTGTCGCTATTGCTGGACCTGAAGCCCTTTTTGTTTTAGGTTATGTTTTTTAAAGATTAGAGACTTGCTTCTTGCCCATCTGGCTTGAGACCATGATCTTTCTACCAATGCCTCCTGCACAGTTTGGATTGCAGATAGGCACTACCATGCCCAGCTTGTTTGTTGACATAGGAGGCTTACTAACGTTTTGCCCAAGCTGACCTTGGATCACTAACTCCTGAGCAGCTGAAACTATAAGTATGAGGTACTATACTCAGCCCAATAATACTGTTTTATAGAAGTTTCAAATTTATAGAAAGAGTGTGAAGATATGCACCACTTTCCTCTGTTGTTAACACTACTTTTTTAGATATAGCTGTCACAATTAATGAACCAATACAGAAACATAATTATAAAACTAAAGTTCACACTATGCTGAGGACAAATCCCCAACATAGTATGAACTTTGGTTTTATATTTTTTAAAACAAAATTTAGTTTTATAATTTTTACCCCCAAAGTGCCCATTTTTCTGTTCTATTACCTCATTGCATTTAACTACTTTACTTGTAGATGAATTTCCTTAATAAAACTACTGCATCCAAAGGAGACATAATGCTACTTGCTAAGGCTTTGCTAGCTTAGCTAAGGTATATCTCCTAGGAAGGAAAATAACTGTATTTTAAAAATATGTTCAAGACTTGAGCATTTCCATGAATTCAGATTGGCCGAATCCATCTGTCTAAATGCATTCCAGCTTATTGTATTATTTGCCTGGGTGATGATGATTTTTTTTCTAGAAAGATGATAAAGGTTAGTGAGAAGTATTCCTTGCCCTGCCTGTTGAGGACACCACTAGAAGAATGGCTTGGTGACAAGGCTCTAAAATCTGACCTCCCAAGGAGAGAGGGATTATTATTATTATTTTAATCTTTGCTTCAGAAATGCCTTCACAATTATGGAAGTTTGCATGGGAACTTATCTTTTGGCTAAGACTTGAAACTCATGTCAGGGAAGACTGTCTCAAGCAAGGCAAAAGCATGAGTGACATTTTGGAAAGTGGGACAGGGACAATTGCACAACGTCTGCTTATCTCTAGAGGAAGTTCAGTTTTCCAAGGGCTCTTCACCTGGACTGAGTGAGAAGAGCTGCTGAAGGCCGCTGCAGGGAGCCCCTTCTTCCTTGGGGGATCTTTGAGTCATGCCATTTTTCCTGGGTTGATCATAGCTAACAGTTCTCCTCTTGTGTCCCTTCAGTGTGAGAAATGTAACCTGCATTTTCGTCACAAAAGCCAACTGAGACTTCATTTGCGCCAGAAGCATGGCGCCATCACCAATACCAAGGTGCAATACCGTGTGGCCACCGCTGAGCTGCCTCCGGAGCTCCCCAAAGCCTGCTGAAGAAGCATGGAGTGCCGATGCTTTCCTCTCCAGCCCCTTCTCAGAATCGACCCAAAGGATACTGTTAACACTTTACAACCTTCATCCCATGATGTAGTGCCTCTCTCATCCACTAGTGCAAATCATAGCTGGGGGGGCGGGGGGGGGGCGGGGGACGGAGCCCGGGGAAAAGGGGAGCACAGCCACTCCCCTTGCCCCACCGCCATTCAAACATTAAGAAAATACTATTGCTTCTTCTCCTGTGTGTACAAGCAAACTACGTCAGCAAAAAAAGCAAAATCATTTCATAGATCACAGTGGGGGGGTATGCAAACACCCTGACATGCCTCAGTCTGAGAAATGAGGAATGTATATGTTTTGTGGGAACAAATGTTTCTTTTTTTGTATGTAAATGTGCTATTCTTTTCAAAGACAAGACTTTGGTATGTTATCCAAGAGAGGGCTTTAATTTTTTTAACCAAAGGTGAAGGAATATATGGCAGAATTGTAAATATATAAATATATATAAATATATATATAATATAAATATATAAACCTAAAAAAGATATATTAAAAATATAAATTGCGTCAAAGGCTCGATTTTGTATCTGCAGGCAGACACGGATCTGAGAATCTTTATTGAGAAAGAGCACTTAAGAGAATATTTTAAGTATTGCATCTGTATAAGTAAGAAAATATTTTGTCTAAGATGCCTCTGTATTTGTATTTTTTTTTGCAAGTGAAGGTTTACAATTTACAAAGTGTGTATTAAAAAATGCAAAAAGAACAAAAAAACTGCAGAAGGAAAACGTGTAATTTTGTTCTAGTTTTTAGTTTGTATATACAACGTGTCTTCACGGTGCCTTTTTTCACGAAGTTTTCAATGATGGACGAGTGTGCGCCATCCCTTTTTGAAGCGTAGGCAGACACAAGGACTTGAAGTTGTCACTAACTCAACTCTCTTTGAGAATGTTTGTCTCATCCCATTCTGCGTCATGCTTGTGTTATAACTACTCCGGAGACAGGGTTTGGCTGTGTCTAAACTGCATTACTGCATTGTAAAATATAGCTGTACAAATAGAAGAATAAAACATTGAAAAGTCAAGCCAGCTTGGTCTGGAGGTCTTTCCTTGCATGAGAATGAGATTTGGACATGGAATGGCAGCCAGCTGCCTTAACCCTTACTCTAGAGGGATATGGTCTTAGAAGGGAGAGGCTGCTGGTAGGTACTGTGTCAGAAAGGAGCCCTAGGGCTGGGAATGTGGCCTAGTGGTAAAGTGCTTGCCTCATATACATGAAGCCCTGGGTTCGATCTCTCAGCACTACATATATAGAAAAAGCCTGAAGTGGTGCTGTGGCTCAAGTGGTAGAGTGCTAGCCTTGAGCAAAAGGAAGCCAGGGACAGTGCTCAGGCCCTGAATTCAAGCCCCAGGACTGGCCAAAAAAAAAACAAACAAAACAAAACAAAAACACCAAAAACAGAAAGGAGCCCTATTTGAGATGTGGCTGGGGCAGGGGGCTTGCTCCTGGTAGACTTGCCTGGGTCTTTCTTGCTCTCCAGCACAGGGATGGTCTAAAGATCCCAGATCTTGCCAATGTAGACCTAGTGGAGAACTCAGATGGACTCAGCCCTAGGCTGAGTTTTCAATAACACCACTCCTCACTCTTCTGATTCAGACATATCGGAATCTCTTCCTTCCTTGGGCCTTTGGTTTGGCCATTCTATAAAGTCAGAGGCTCATCTTGCCTCCTGGCTCCATAAGGAATCTCTCCCCACTTAGCTACCTAGAGTAAGTCAAAGTAACTGGCTCCCATCACACATTTCTTGGCTTCTGTATTTGGAGTCTTTGGTGCTTCCTGGATTAGAGGCCTTGCCAGCCCTCACTCCTGCAGAGGTACTCTCTGTCTACAGAGCTATTTGCAGGAACACAGCCACCCCTGCTTGTGTGGCTGGGGACCTCTATTTTCCCTTTGAATCTCCTACCCAACTTATCCAGAGAGATATTGGGCTAAGTAGACCATTTATAATCCACGGTTCAGACACAAATTCACCCTTAGCTTGCTTTGGCACCCATTTCTAGTTTACCTCACAAAACCCCAGGGACCAAGTTTGATTGACAGGCCAGGAGAGCAGAGAGGACAAGTATAGTTGTGGTAGCTGGCCAGGAGGAGAAATACCTTATTCCTTTGTTGTTCCTGGGTGGTGGTGGGGAGGGGACATGGACCCACTGGCAGGACAATGGTGTGCCTAGGCAGTGACTTTACAGCAGTCTCTGAGCACGTGCTGGGGAGCCCAGGGCGGCTGACCACCTAAAGCCCCAGAGAGCTTCAGAAAGTCACACTACCCTGGGACAACTACATGGCCTTTCAGCTCAGGTTTCCTTTGAAAATGACTTTAAAGGACTTGCCAGCTCAAGGCCTCAACTCACCCTGCTCTTTGAAAAGGGAGAAAATGATCCCTCTGCTCCCATAGAAACTTGGCAGAAGAACTTACAAAACAGACAGCTTCAGGAATGACAATTCACAGGCCTAAGGGAGGCTGTTCCATGGTCCCTTTGCTCCCAGAGCATCTCCAAGTCTGTTTATGTATTATTACTATTTAATAGAGAGACAGATGGGCCAGGGCAGGCACTGGGGGTGGTGTCTGAACAAAAGGAGAGATAGAGAACAAGTGACTGAAAGCCAATTGATGATCAATAAGAAGTTTAAAGGAAACATTTCTAAACAGATAAGTCAGGACAAAGGGAACAGAATTTTATTACAAAAGCATGGCATGAATGCAAGTTTTCACACAAATATGTTTGCTTAAACAAGGTATTTAGGATGTGCTTCCCACCTTCTTCCTCTAAGAGGAAAGGATTTGGAGGACTTTGGGAACAGAGAAGTGTAAGTGTATTGGTTAGCTTTGTTATTATGGTGACAGATGCCTAACATGCTTTAAGGAAGGAAGGCTATATTTTAGCTCATGGTTTTAGAGGTCTGGGGTCCTTACCTTTATGGATTCTGAATCCATGGTGAATCTGGATATCATGCTGACCAGAGCATGTGCCAAAGGCTTACTTTATGGTAAGCGGGAAGCAGACAGACAAAGAGATAGAGAAAGAAAGACACAGAGAGACAGAAAGAGGCCAGAGACAAGGTACAAGTCCCAATAACAGTCCCTGAATGACCTATAATATCCTCTAGCTAGACCCGACTGCCTAGTTTCCAGAACCTCCCCAAATAGTGCCACTAGCTGGCAACCAGACTTTCAATGTACGATCCTATTGGGAAAACATTTCATAGCCAAACCATAACAGCACTGAGAGTGGGCAGACACAAGCAGAACTGTTTGGGAGTTGGAATGGATGGGAAGGAGTAGAAAGTTTCCTGTAGTTCAGATATCTTGTCTGACTTACGAGGAATGGAGGGAGAAGAGAAGAGACTGGCTTAATGCCACCTAGTGGCTGGGCAAATATGGAAAACAGATGCAAAGTTTCTATTTTAGAAATAAGGAAGTAGAGGCAGGGCCTTGACCAAGGTCATGCTGCTAGAGGCATACAGACAATCTGAGTTCACACAACTGATAGATTGCAGAACTTTAACCAGTTCAACTATCAGGGCTTCAGCTTCCTGGGAGAAATGGGTTTGCATTTCTCTCTATGTATTGTTCACAGTGATTAGTAATACATTATCTCACGTGTTAGCAGATGTACACTTTAGAAAGCACTATTGTACACTTCAGAAAGCACTATGGAAAGTGGAATGGGGAAGAGAAGCAGAGAGAAGCTGACCTCTTCGCAGTAGCTGGGTCTTATTAGTTGCTGAGCACGAGTGAGGTCTTCAGAACTGGAGTGATTTTCTAGTACCAGATTTCTGGTTTTAAATTTCTAGGAGACTCTCTTACTCTTATACTGCAATAAGGTCTTTGCATTTCTATATCCTTACCTCCAATTATTGGTACTGGTCTGTGTGGGTCCCCATTTCCTGGAACAACAACAACAAAAACCTTAATTTACACAGGCACTCAGCCCCTCTGGACTATTTGCCATTAGGAGGATTCTTACTTGTCTTTTGATTCTATCTAAGCTTCTAGATGGTAGAGTCTACGATCCCTCCTAGGTAAAACACAAAAATTTTCCCAAACTACCATGACCCCTTGGAAAGAATGTTCCTTTAATCCCCTACATGGAAGATTGAAGTCATGAGCCCAGTGTACTTTGACTATGAGGCCCAGCAGCCATGAGTCTTTACGCGAAGTGGAGAGAGCTTCAGTGATCCTCATGAGGCTAGGCTTCTAGAAATGCACATACTAAGGCAGAAGAGTCTAGAATGGGGATTCAGTGGGGCTCAGAGGCCCTGGAGTATCATATTGTCTTCCCAGTTTTGTGTGGTCTACTTTGCTTATTGCTTTATTCATTTCACTCCACGTGACTGGATATTTAACACATCTATGAGAAGAGTCAAGCCCCCTACTCAGGAAGGTCGCTCCAATAGCAATCATTCATGGACTCAAACACAGAAGATTGTTACTGAGGGAATCTAGGGATTACTATCTTTTCATATAGTCATTGAAAACAGCTCAGAAAAAGTCCTAAAAACAATTTCGCCTAGAGAGATTACCTAACTCTTAGGTTTGTAGCAGTGCCCTGGCCTTCAAAGGATTTGCTGTCAAATTAGGGAAACAATATAGACAATATGTAAGGAAACAACCAGAGCTGTAAAATTATGGCCAAGAAGTGAATTCAGGGACTTTGGAAACAGGTATGAACAGGTATTCTGCGCATACCTCAAATCATTCCCCTGGGTAGTAGATGGTAAGCAGACAGCCTTGCTGCACTGCTAGCGTGAGGAGAAGCCTTCTCAGGGTTTCAAGCGTATTCTGCCCTTTCTGTGGGACTGCAGTGCCTCTTTCTGTCAGGGAAAAGCTGCCTTCCTGATGTGAGTGGCAGGAGCCACCTCTGCAGAAGTATGAGTCTGCTAGGGCAGGTTACCTCCCCCATCCCTTTGCTCTCTAGCATGTGATGGCATATCACAAAGGGTATACATGTTGGCTGCTCAAGAGAGAAGGGCCATCCTCATCGGAGTCTGGATCTATTTCATGTGTTGTTGAACAGAGATGCTAATTTTAACTTGGGCCAAGTTGGGCCTATTTGTTTTTTCCCTGTGCACTCTGGGTAAGGGCTTCACATGTAACATTCTTGGATGGTGAAATGATCTCTTCCCTCCCATAATTTCTCCTTGGCACACCCTACCCTTCAGTCACAGAGGAAGGTGCACCATTCTCAAACCTATGAGGATCCAGTGTCAATTTTGTCCCTTTATTTTTTCCCAATTCCCTTCTTTAAGGCCGGGAACTTTCTCAGCTTGAATAAACAAACCAGGAATGTCTCTGCAGGTTTGTCAAGTGGCGGACTGAGAATAGTTCACCATGGAGGTTTCTGGGTTTTTTGTTTGTTTTTGATAAAGACACTCAATATGTATCCCAGCATAGGCTTGAAATCATGATCTTCTTGCATGAGTGCTGGGATCATAGGTGGAGCGTTTTGATACATAGCCCTTTGGGCATCTGGTTTCCTGAGGTCAATTCACTGTTGCAATCTAGAAAATAGCCACATGGTGGCAGTATAGGCAAAGCAATGAAGGCGCCCCACGTCCTCTTCTGGCTCCAAGGGAAACATGCAAGGGACAGACTTGGCTGGTAAATGATGGGGACGATGAGTTGAGATTTGAGATCCTTTTGACCCCACATTTCTTCCTTGGAGACTAAACTCGAATGTATAAATTTCTACTCTGCCGTTCCTTTGAGATTCAGGTTACCAGTTCTTGAAAATTAGGTGCTACTCAATTCTCAGCTGTCAGCCACTCAAGGGGGCTATCAGGGAGGCAGAGCTTACTGGAAAACGTACAATAAACACAGAACCAAGAGCTTCTTTAATGCTCACCAGAGTCTTTCCAGAGAAAGGAACACATTCTATGAGGCAGATGAGGAAGCGAAGGGTTACAGAGTATGCCTAAAGCAGGACCAGGAATGAAGTATTTGCCTCCTCGCTTGCCATCAGCAACCCTTTGCATTGATATCCAGCCACTCTTTGTACTCTATGCTCCCATCCTATGCAGCCTTGTACACAGCTTTCTCCATAGCGCAACAGTCGAACAAGAGAATTTAGCTTTTCAGAATTGGAATTCTCTTGGGGTTGAAATCACAAATTCTGAATTGAGTTATAGGGTTGGTAAAATCCACAGACATTATTCAGATTTCACCAATGTTATGTAAGTGTATATGTGTGTGTGTACTATGCAATTTTATTTCCTGTGTAGCTTCATGTAACTACCATTACAGTCAAGAGACAAAATGGTTCTGTCACCACCTATGCTACTTTGCCTTCCTTCTCAACTCCTTCCATCCAAGGTAGTCATGTATCTGTTCTTTATTTCTGTAATTTTGGTGTGGGTGTGGGTGTGGGTGTATGTGTGCACACATGCGCATGCCAGAATCAGAGCTTGAGCTCAGGGCCTGGGTACTGTCCTTTATTTAGCTTTTTCACTTAAGGATGGTGCTCTGCTACTTGAGCCACAGTTTCACCATTGGCTTCTTGCTGGTTAAGTGGAGATAAGTCTCACACTTTCCTTACCCAGGCTGACTCTGAACTATGACACTGAGATCTCAGTTCTGAGTAGCTACGATTACAGACATGAGCCATCAGCATGATCTACTGTCACTTGACTTAGTTTGTCTTTTTGACAATATTTTTTGAAGGGAAACAAGCATGAAATAATAATAAACATCATTTAATGAGTATTCATTCTCTTCTAGGAACTGTTTATAGCTCTCTTGGTCCTCTATAGCTCATTGCAATAATCTTTCCTGTAATCCATACTCTACAGGCATGGAGACTTAGAGTTGCACCCTATTTATGCAGTCAGTAACTGACAGCCAGGATTAACAGGTAAATCTCACTCTAGTGTCACAAGTTTTAACTATAATACAATTTCTTTAGGCATCATATAAAATTTTAATTTAAATACAGAATGGCATATTTAAGGAAGATTAATAGCAGCCTCAGAAAACTTCAGTATTTGTACTATATGGACTACATTCTAAGATATAGCTGTAGGTATAGTTAGTTGGTAGAGGACTTGCCTATTAGGTGAGAAAATTTCAGCCCAATTCCTAGCACTGAAAGCAATCAGTAATAAAATAGAGAACAGCAAAAACTCTACTTGTTTTACATATTTATTTGGTTTGGTTTGCTTTGGTTTGCTTCTGTGCTGGCATAAGAACTTGAACTCAGGGCCCCTTGGCTTTTTTGCTCAAAGCTAGTGCTCTACCATGTAAACCACAACTCCACTTCTGGCATTTTGATTCCCAAGTCAAAGTAAAGCAAGGAGTTCACTTCTAGACTGAATCCTTGCTTCACTGATGGCCTGGTATGTTCTGCGGTGCCCATTGTTTCAGGACTGCAACTGATAAAGGCAACCCTGGCTCTGCCGCAGACTGAACCCCTAAATGTGGAGGCCAGGTGTCAGCATCCTGAAATCTTGAGTCTCTTCCAATATGGAGCAGTAACAGGGCCATTAAGTACTTACCTGGTGGGGTTAGAGCCCGGCAGATGCTGCCTGCCTTCTTCTCTTGGCTCATTCAGTGTAGACACAGCTGGCACAGGATGTGGGACAATGGAAGAAAAGCTTACTGAACCCAGGGCAGAGTTGCACAGCAGTGGTAAAAGGATGGCCGTCTCTACAGGTGTCAGTGAGGTGGTGCATTCTGTGGTGCCTTAACACAGTGTGGATCCCTGCTGTTCTGAGGGAATAGTGCAGCCCTGCCTTGAGTTCGTTCAAACAGGTGGACACACTTTTCCTCTGGTCTCTTAAGAAAGGATGAGGCCTAAGAACCTGCCTCTGCTGCCGTGGCTGCTGCAACCTCCACATCTCTCTTCCTGTTCTGTCTTCCTTCTGATTTTCATTTCCTGTTGTCTCTCAGGACACAGAGCATCTGTAGCCCGGCACCTGGCAGCAGCTTAGAATTGGGCTCTGGCCCACTTGTGTTCTGAGATCTACATAGACCCCCCCCCCCCCCGCCCCACTTCCTAAACTCACCATTGTAACAATGAAAGTTTATTGGACTCATAGTTTTAGGTAACTCAGAAAGTTCTAGATGTGTCCAGGATGTCCAAAGGCATTAAGCCCATATCTGGCAAAGGCCTTTGCCCTGCTCATCCTATAGTAGAAGGCTGAAGGGTGAGAACTAGATGAAAGCTAAGGGAGCAAGAGGAAACTAAACTCACATCCATAACAAATACACTTTCATGACCATTAGCTCATTCTAGGATAACATTAATTCATTCAGAATGGCAGAGCCAAATCACCTTTTATTAGGGTTCTATCTCTTGACACTGGTGCATTAGAGACAAAGTTTCCAACATATAAACTTTGAGAGACATGTTCAAATCATAGCAGTCTATATGCACTTGGCAAAAAGCTGATGCATTAAATGTAGACTTACAAGCTTCATTTCTTCTTTACATGATCCTCCATAAAGAGAAATGGCTCATAAAAGCTTTGTGGACAGAGGTCCCGAGGAAGACGGCGGAGGAGAAGCAGAGCCCTTGCAGAGCTCCCTCCGATATCGTAGTTTCTCACCTCATAGAAACTGTTTCTCCGAGAAAGACAGCCAAAGTAAGTTCTAACAGTACAGGGATTCTGAACAGGAAGGAAAAATCGACTTTGCTGGTCTGAAAACACAGTTTTGAGCTCCGGGCGGCGTCCCGCCGCAGCGCCAGCGCCGGCTCCGGCACAGTGCCGGGCACAGCCCCCGCCCCCCGCACTCCGCACAGCTAAAGCGTTAAATACTCCAGACGGCAGCCGAGCACGGAGGACCTGACATCGCAGAGACAGCGTGAGTACCCCGCAAAAAAAATAATTATTCTCGCTTGTGCCTACAGTCCAGCTTCTGGAAGGCATCCCTGTCCCCACCGCCAGAGCAAAGCGCCATCTTTCCCACTGGCATAGGGTCAGACCAGACTGGAACTGAAGCGGGCCTGGGGAAAGCGAGGTCAAAAAAGCCATCTTTGAAAAGGGCAGGAGGGGCGGAATCAGTGAGAACCAGCCCCGCCCAGAAGAACGCCCCCTGTCCTGGCAGGAGGTGAGTCCGGGGCTTAGCCAGAGATGCCCCGCCCTGCCCGCCGGAATTTCTAAACTTAAAGCAAAAGCTGCGAGCAGCTACCAGGGGCACGGAAACACCAGACGGAGGAACAAACAGTTGCTGGGACAGCTAAACGGTCCTGTCACAGAGGAAGCCCAATTCCCAGCCCAAAACGGAGCTGCATTCCATACCCACCTATGCCAAGGAGGCCGCTTCCCTCAGGCAAGCAACTCTCAGTGGAGCAAAACAGGCCAGAGGCGCCCCACCCTGCTGAGTTCACAGCCTAGTCGAGACCAGGCATCAAAGGCAGCGGCCCCACAGCAGACAGAGGAGCCACAGTTCCTGAGACTGCTCACCTCCCCATCTACAGAGGACGCCCAAGGCCTGCCTGCAAGCTGTGCGAACCTCAGAGACCCACGATTGCACCAACAATGGAGAAGGTCAGAACAGAACCACCCCTTGCCAACTGAAATCAAGTCAAACCAGCCAACCAGGAAAATAGACTGCAGTCCATTGCAGGGAAACCAGAGACTGGGGAGAAACCACCCAAACAAGGAGGACCCTTTTTTTTTTTTTTTCTCTTTTTCTTTTCCAAACATTTTTTTAAAACTTTTTTTTTAATTTTCTTTTTAATTTTTTCACATCTGAAACATCATTGGTTTTTTTTTTTTTTTGGTTTGTTTGTTTTTTGTTTGTTTGTTTTCCATTTTTACCGGTTTGTTTTATCAAGTTTTTTTTGTGTTTGTTTATTTGTTTGTGTTGTTCCTTTTCTGTTATTTTCCTTTTTATTTACGTATGCTTCCTTTTTAAACAATTTTTCTCTGTTTTGTGTATCTGTCTTCCAGTATTTTTACTTCATTTCTCTCGTTGCGTCCTCTTCCTTTAAAAATTACTTTCCTATAAATAACACCTCCACCCTTCTCTGCTAACTCTCCAGTGTCTGTCATTTTAACATTGTTCTTTCTACTGATTCTACTCTTCTCCACATTTCCACATCACTGAAACTAAACCAAAATCACCACCCCCCCAATACATTTTACTCTATTCTCTTTACTACCTCCAACTTACCCTCCTGACTTACTGCCTGGACCTCCAGGTTCCATTGACTCCTGGTTATTGGATAGAGGGTATCCCAGCTTAATACGAGTTAATCAAAGGGGTTCATAGAGAAAGCCAGTCCTAAAAGAACTTAATATAAAAACAAGAATTGCATATAGGGTTGTAACAGTAAATAAGTAACTACTGAATACAGGGCCCAGGATCGGTTGTTATATTGAAATTGTATTCTTTAGGAACACCAAATCTATCTTTATAGACAGGTATACAAGTTATCTGTATATAATTGTGAAATTGTAAGATTTACAAAACAGTGCTTGGTAAGGGCTGCTTTGGGTCTTAAATGGTGCTCACAGGTGCTGGTAGACTGGCATTCCCAATTCAAATGGGCAGAAGAAACACAAGAAAGATGGCAAATAATGAAGTCTTATCCCCCACTCAAAACAAGCAGGAAGCAGAGCAGTCAATCAAAAGCAATGAAGAAAACCCCCAAAATGCTCTACAAAGTCTACTGATAAACATGATAAATGAAAAGTTTGAAACTCTTCAGTCAATTATGTTAGAACGTGAGGAGGCAAAGCAAAAATTAATGGAGAATTTCATGGCATCCACAAATAGAAAGATAAATGAGCTTCAAGAGTCAAATGAAAAGATAGCTACCCAGCTTAAAGATATGAGAGACAACACTCAAAACCAAAGTAATGAAGTTAATGAAGTAAAGAAGTCCATACAGGACCTAAGAAATGACATGGAAATCATCAGGAAAGACCAGTCAGAAGGAAAAGAGATTCGAAATCAAGTAGCTAGCCTACAGTCCTGACTAACTGAAGCAGAGGATCAAATCTCAGGAGCTGAAGATTCCTTAGATTCTATGGAGAAAGATCAAAAATCAATACAAATCCAGTCCAAGCAACAAAACAGATCGCTACAGGAGATTCAAGACACAATCAGGAAGCCCAATTTAAGGATAATAGGTATTGAGGAAAACTTGGAGAAAGAGGTTAATGGGATAGGCAACCTATTTAACAGAATATTAGCTGAGAACTTCCCAAACATCCAGAAGGAAAGGCCTGTACACATACAAGAAGCATTTAGAACCCCAAATCGACCAGACCAGAATAGGACTTCCCACCGACACATTGTGATCAAAACAGCTTCAGCAGAGTGCAAGGAAAAAATACTCAAAGCTGTTAGGGCAAAGAAAACAATCACATATAAAGGAAAAGCAATCAGAATTACCCCAGACTTCTCAGCAGAGACCATGAAAGCAAGGAGAGCCTGGAATGAAGTATACCAAACTCTAAATAAAAATAACTACCAACCAAGAATTCTGTACCCAGCCAAACTCTCCTTCATAGCCGAAGGTCAAATAAAAGTCTTCCACAATAAGGAAAAACTGAAACAATATATCTCCACCAAACCAGCTTTACACAAAATCCTTAAAGATGTACTATACAGGGAAAATAATCAAGATACCAACACAGACAGAGAAATGAACCCTAAATAGTAAACATCAGATCAAGAAATGGGAAGACACAGCTTTAAACAAGATAGTGATAATGAAAGGAACAAACGATCACCTCTCAATCCTAACTGTCAACATTAATGGACTTAATTCTCCAATCAAACGACATAGGCTCATAAGTTGGATCAAAAATCAAGATCCATCTTTCTGCTGCCTCCAAGAGACACATCTATCCAGCAAAAGTAAACATCTTCTAAAAGTGAAAGGCTGGAAACAAATCTATCAAGCAAATGGCCCCCATAAGCAGGCTGGAGTTGCAATCCTAGTATCAGACAAAATTGACTTCAAATTAAAAAAGGTAAGAAGAGACAAAGAAGGTTACTACATACTAGTAAAAGGATCTCTCCAACAGGAAGAAATAACCATCCTAAATATCTACACACCAAATGCAGGAGCACCCAACTTCATCAAACAAACACTACTGGCTCTAAAAACATTCATAGACCCAAACACAATGATAGTGGGGGACTTTAACACTCCACTATCACCTCTGGACAGATCAACATGCCAAAAACTGAACAAAGAAACCACAAAACTAAACAATTGCATAGACCAACTAGACTTAATCGACATCTACAGAATATTCCACCCAGAATACACATTCTGTTCGGCAGCACATGGAGCATTCTCCAAAATAGGGCACAAAGAAAATCTGTACAAATTCAGAAGTATCAAAATCATTCCCTGCATTCTCTCAGACCACAATGGAATAAAATTAGAGCTCAACTCATTCAGCCACCACAGAAAATGCCACAATTCATGGAGACTAAAGAACACACTGCTGAACCATCAGTGGATCATTGAAGAAATTAAAACGGAAATTCAAATGTTTATGGACTTCAACCAAGTTGAGGACACAAAGTACCAGCTCCTTTGGGACACAGCAAAGGCAGTACTCAGAGGAAAATTTATATCTCTGAGTACATACATCAACAAACTGGAGAAACAGCAACTCAGTAATTTAAGGAAGCACCTTAATTTTCTGGAGAGAGAACAGCAAGCCAAACCCCAAGTCAATAGACGGAAGCAAATAATTAAAATCAAATCAGAATTAAATCAATTAGAGATGAAAAAAACCATCGAAAGAATCAACAAAACAAAGAGTTGGTTCTTTGAAAAAATCAACAAGATAGACAGACCCCTGGCAAACCTGACCAAAAAACGAAGGCAGCACACTCAAATAAACAAGATAAGAGATGAAACAGGTAGCATCACCACAGAAATAACCGAAATCCAGAAAATAATAAGGGACTATTTTGCAAACCTTTATGCCAACAAATTCGAGAACTTGGAAGAAATGGATGATTTCCTAGAAAAAATTGATACCCCCAAACTCAACCATGAAGACTTAAACCTTCTAAACAGACCCATATCCAGTATTGAAATAGAAACAGCAATAAATGATCTCCCATCCAAGAAAAGCCCAGGTCCAGACCGATTCACCGCAGAATTCTACAAGGCCTTCAAAACAGAACTCACTCCAATATTTCTCAAACTCTTCAATGAAATTGAAAGAGAACGTTCACTACCAGACTCATTTTATGAAGCCAGTATAACCCTCATCCCAAAACCAGGCAGAGACTCATCACGGAAAGAGGACTACAGACCAATCTCCCTGATGAACATAGATGCAAAAATTCTCAACAAAATTCTGGCCAATCGACTTCAACAGGTCATCAAAAAAATCATACACCACGATCAAACTGGATTCATCCCAGGGATGCAAAGCTGGTTTAATATACACAAGTCAATTAATGTAATCCACCACATCAACCGGAGCAAGGTAAAGAACCACATGGTTTTATCGCTGGATGCAGAAAAAGCGTTCGATAAAATCCAGCACCCATTTATGCTAAAAGCCCTGGAAAAACTGGGATTCCAGGGAACATTCCTGAATATAATCAAGGCAGTTTATGACAAACCAACAGCAAGCATAACTCTAAATGGTGAAAAATTAAAGCCATTCCCTTTAAAATCAGGAACAAGGCAGGGATGTCCACTCTCTCCCCTGCTCTTCAACACAGTACTAGAATTCCTAGCCAGAGCAATTAGGCAAGAAGAGAATATAAAGGGGATCCAAATAGGAAAAGATGAAGTTAAATTTTCTCTCTTCGCAGATGACATGATCCTATACCTAAAGCATCCCATAGACTCTACCCCCAAGCTACTAGAGCTGATCCAAAACTTTGGCAAAGTTGCAGGATATAAAATAAACCTTCAAAAATCAATGGCCTTTCTCTATGCTAACGACCCGAAGACCGAGGCTGAAATCAGGAAAGCAACTCCTTTTGCAATAGCCCCCCAAAACATAAAATACCTAGGAATAACCTTAACCAAAGAAGTGAAAGACCTCTTTGATGAGAACTTTAAAAACTTGAAAAATGAAATTAAGTCAGAACTAAGAAAATGGAAAAACCTCCCATGCTCCTGGATTGGGAGGATTATTATAATCAAAATGGCAATACTGCCAAAGGCTATCTACAAATTCAATGCAATACCCATTAATATCCCAACACCATTCTTTAATGAAATAGAGGAAGCAATCCAGAAATTCATATGGAACAATAAAAGACCTAGAATAGCAAAAACACTCCTAAGCAGAAAGAACAGTGCTGGAGGAATTACAATACCCAACTTCAAGCTGTATTATAAAGCTATAGTAATAAAAACAGCTTGGTATTGGCACTGGAACAGGCCTGAAGACCAATGGAACAGAATTGAAGACCCAGAATTGAACCCACAGAACTACGCCTACTTAATCTTTGATAAAGGAGCTAAAACAATAGTATGGAAGAAAGATAGCCTCTTTAACAAGTGGTGCTGGCAAAACTGGCTCAACACATGCAACAAACTAAAACTAGATCCTTATATATCACCCTGCACCAAAATCAATTCCAAATGGATTAAAGACCTTGAAATCAAAACAGGCACCCTGAAAACACTAAAGGAAGGAGTAGGAGAAACACTTGGGCTCCTTGGCACAGGACAGAACTTCCTTAACAAAGACCCTGAAAGGCTACAAATCAAAGAAAGGTTGGACAAATGGGACTGCATCAAACTGCAGAGCTTCTGCACGGCAAAGGAAATAGCTCTCAAGATAAACAGAAAGCCCACAGACTGAGAGAAGATCTTTACCGGACATTCAACAGACAAAGGCCTCATCTCTAAAATATATGCAGAACTAAAAAATTACCTTCTTCCAAAACAAAACCGCAAAGAACCAATAGCCCCCTCATCAAGTGGGCTAAAGACTTACAAAGAAACTTCTCTGATGAGGAAATGAGAATGGCCAAGAGACATATGAAAAAATGCTCTACATCACTGGCCATAAAGGAAATGCAAATCAAAACAACATTGAGATTCCATCTCACCCCAGCAAGAATGTCATATATCAAGAAAACTAATAATAACAATTGTTGGAGGGGATGTGGCCAAAAGGGAACCCTACTTCATTGCTGGTGGGAATGTAAACTGGTTCAGCCACTCTGGCAAGCAGTATGGAGATTCCTCAGAAGGCTAAATATAGAACTCCCCTATGACCCAGCAGCCCCACTGTTGGGTATCTATCCAAAAGCCCACAAACAAAATCACAGTAATGCCACCAGCACAACAATGTTCATCGCAGCACAATTTGTCATAGCGAGAATCTGGAACCAACCCAGATGCCCCTCCATAGATGAATGGATCAGGAAAATGTGGTACATATATACACAATGGAATTTTATGCCTCTATCAGAAAGAATGACATTTTTCCATTTGTAATGAAATGGAAGGACTTGGAAAAAATTATACTAAGTGAAGTGAGCCAGACCCAAAGAAACATGGACTCTATGGTCTCCCTTATTGGGAATAATTAGCACAGGTTTAGGCAAGCCATAGCAGAGCATCACAAGGCCCAATAGCTATACCCTTATGAACACATAAGATGATGCTAAGTGAAATGAACTCCATGTTATGGAAACAATTGTTATATCACAGTTGTAACTACTTTCAACGTCCTATGTGTATGTGTAGTTTCTATTATTGATGATGTTCTTGTATCACCTTCCTATGGTTGTACCTACACTATCTCTGTAATCTTATCTGAGTATATTGGAAACCGTGTTTACTGGTATTGGAAGTAGGAAATTCAAAGGGAATACCAAATTTGAGAGACACAGGGTAAAAAAGGAGAAATAACTACAAAAGCAATACTTGCAAAACTGTTTGGTGTAAGTGAACTGAACACCTGGGGGGGGGAGGGAAAGGGGGGAGGGCGGGGGGCATGAGGGACAAGGTAACAAACAGTACAAGAAATGTATCCAATGCCTAACGTATGAAACTGTAACCTCTCTGTACATCAGTTTGATAATAAAAATTTGGAAAAGAAAAAGCTTTGTGGACCATAAAACCTCATTAATAAAATTTAACATTCCAGGGGATCCAAGTAGGAAAAGATGAAGTTAAACTTTCTCTCTTCGCAGATGACATGATCCTATACCTAAAGCATCCCATAGACTCTACCCCCAAGCTACTAGAGGTGATCCAAAACTTTGGCAAAGTTGCAGGATATAAAATAAACCTTCAAAAATCAACGGCCTTTCTCTATGCTAACGACCCGAAGACCGAGGCTGAAATCAGGAAAGCAACTCCCTTTGCAATAGCCCCCCAAAACATAAAATACCTAGGAATAACCTTAACCAAAGAAGTGAAAGACCTCTTCGATGAGAACTTTAAAAGCTTGAAAAATGAAATTAAGTCAGAACTAAGGAAATAGAAAAACCTCCCATGCTCCTGGATTGGGAGGATTAATATAGTCAAAATGTCAATTTTGCCAAAGGCTATCTACAAATTCAATGCAATATCCATTAATATCCCAACATCATTTTTTAATGAAATAGAGGAAGCAATGCAGAAATTCATATGGAACAACAAAAGACCTAGAATAGCAAAAACAACCCTAAGCAGAAAGAATAGTGCTGGAGGAATTACAATACCCAACTTCAAGTTGTATTATAAAGCTATAGTAATAAAAACAGCTTGGTATTGGCACCGGAACAGGAGTGAAGACCAATGGAACAGAATTGAAGACCTGGGAATGAACCCACAGAACTACGCCTACTTAATCTTTGATAAAGGGGCTAAAACAATAGTATGGAAGAAAGATAGCCTCTGTAACAAATTGTGCTGGCAAAACTGGCTCAACACATGCAACAAACTAAAACTAGATCCTTATATATCACCCTGCACCAAAATCAATTCCAAATGGATTAAAGACCTCGAAATCAAAACAGACACCCTGAAAACACTAAAGGAAGGAGTAGGGGAAACACTTGGGCTCCTTGGCGCAGGACGGAACTTCATTAACAAAGACCCAGAAATGCGACAAATCAAAGAAAGGTTGGACAAATGGGACTGCATCAAACTGCAGAGCTTCTGCAAGGCAAAGGACATAGCTCGCAAGATAAACAGAAAGCCCACAGACTGGGAGAAGATCTTTACCTGCCATTCAATGGACAAAGGCCTCATATCTAAAATATATGCAGAACTAAAAAAAATTACCTTCTTCCAAAACAAAACTGCAAAGAACCTATGGCCCCCTCATCAAGTAGGCTGAAGACTTACAAAGAGACTTCTCTGATGAGGAAATGAGAATGGCCAAGAGACATATGAAAAAGTGCTCTACATCACTGGCCATAAAAGAAATGCAAATCAAAACAACATTGAGATTCCATCTCACCTCAGTAAGAATGTCATATATCAAGAAAACTAACAATAACAATTGTTGGAGGGGATGTGGCCAAAAGGGAACCCTACTTCATTGTTGGTGGGAATGTAAACTGGTTCAGCCAATCTGGCAAGCAGTATGGAGATTCCTCAGAAGGCTAAATGTAGAACTCCCCTATGACCCAGCAACCCCACTTTTGGCTATCTATCCAAAAAACCACAAACAAAATCACAGTAAAGCCACCAGCACAACAATGTTCATTGCAGCGCAATTTGTCATAGCGAGAATCTGGAAACAACCCAGATGCCCCTCAGTAGACAAATGGATCAGGAAAATGTGGTACATATACACAATGGAATTTTATGCCTCTATCAGAAAGAATGACATTGTTCCATTTGTAAGGAAATGGAAGGACTTGGAAAAAATTATACTAAGTGAAGTGAGCCAGACCCAAAGAAACATGGACTCTATGGTCTTCCTTATTGGGAATAATTAGCACAGGTTTAGGCAAGTCACAGCAGAGGATCACAAGAGCCCAATAGCTATACCCTTATGATCACATAAGATGATGCTAAGTGAAATGAACTCCATGTTATGGAAATGATTGTTATATCACAGTTGTAACTACTTTCAATGTCCCATGTGTATCTGTAGCTTCTACTATTGAAGATGTTCTTGTATCACCTTCCTGTGGTTGTATCTACACTATCTCTGTAATCTTATCTGAGTATATTGGAAACTGTGTATACTGGTATTAGAACTAGGAAATTGAAAGGGAATACCAAAATTGAGAGACACAGGGTAAAAAAAAAAAGAGAGAAACAACTACAAAAGCAATACTTGCAAAACTGTTTGGTGTAAGTGAACTGAACACTTCAGGGGGGGAAAGGGTAAGGGGGAGAGGGGAAGGGGGTATGAGGGACAAGGTAACAAACAGTACAAGAAATGTATCCAATGCCTAACATATGAAACTGTAACCTCTCTGTACATCAGTTTGATAATAAAAACTTGGAAAAAATTAATATTCCAGCTCTGAATATTACTTTCAAATATATATATTTTTTAAGTTTTCCTTGCCACTTAATTCAGTAGGTCTCATTTGGGAACAAGAGATCATTGCATGGGATCTTGCAGATAATGGACCGAAAGTGCTTGCTACAGGGTCTTTGTGCTGTCTCATCCTAATCTACATGTGTAAGGAGCTAGATGAACCTGAAACCAAGGCAAGTGTGTCCTAAGTTGATGCCCAGCAATTCAGGAGGGCAAGGAAAGGGTGAAGGGGGTGGGGAGAAGGGAGAAAGAGAAGTGAGAATGTAATGTGTTTAAATGGTTCAGTATGGATATCTAAATCTTACCATGTAGCTCAACTTTAAAAAGATTCAGTGATTTCCTATTGCTTTGAAAACAAATCCTAACTCAAATGGCATCAAAGTCAAGCCATACCAAAACTAAACTGAATTCAAAACAAAGCAAAAATTCCTAATTGGGCTTCACATTTGAAAACCCTTCTGTGAAAGGGAAAGGGGTGATAGCTCTATACTGCAGTGGTCATGTTGGGGGACAGCAGTCACTGGATTGGTCAGATGGGATAAATTTTTATTGATGGTTTCTTACAATAAGAAAAAATCACAGGAAGGATTGAGTGGCTGACAAATGACTGTTATATTGGTATGTGTAATTATGTGGTGTTGACCAAAGATGTGCTCAAGTAGATTATCCCAAGATGTTTGAATGTCATTATCCAAACATTCTATTTTGCTTTTTGTCACAAGACCCATATGTGTTAACCCTATCCTTTCTTTTTTTTTTTTTGGCCAGTCCTGGGCCTTGGACTCAGGGCCTGAGCACTGTCCCTGGCTTCTTCCCGCTCAAGGCTAGCACTTTGCCACTTGAGCCACAGCGCCGCTTCTGGCCGTTTTCTGTATATGTGGTGCTGGGGAATCGAACCTAGGGCCTCGTGTATCCGAGGCAGGCACTCTTGCCACTAGGCTATATCCCCAGCCCAACCCTATCCTTTCTGAGTCTCAAGGTGAGTGTGTTGAGGAGAGACTTGGAAAAAGCAAGAGGGGCAAATGGAGTTAGCTAGGCCTGTGACTGGATCCTTTTATGTAATTTTAGCTTAATGGCCTTTTATCATCTTATACTATCCTTGATGTTTTTTTATAAATAGTATTTAAGGCAACCTTTAAAAATTATGCAAAACTTGCTGTTTTGTATATAACCAAGTCTTCCAGGAACCAGACAAAATAGCAGCTTAAACTCAGGGCCTCATAGTCTCTCATTTAACTTTTTCACTCAAGGCTGATATTCTATCACTTGAGCCATACCTCAATTTACATAGCTTTATGCTAGTTATTTGGAGACAAGAATCTCACAGACTTTTCTGCCAGGGCTGGCTTTGAATTGGGATCATTAGACCTCAGCCTCCTTGAGCATCTAGGATTACAGGTGTGACCCACTAGCACCCTGTGAAAATGGCACCAGGGAACTGTGGTATGTACACTGGAACCTGAAACTCACACAGCAATAGAACATTACCTTCTCACATTCACCTTGAATGCTGCTAACTGATGGAGCAGCATGAAATATTCTCTGCAACTTTTGCTTGACTATGAGCCACATTGGGAGAGCCATGAATTCTGACCATGACAACTCTCCTTAGACTCAGAGGCCACGCTCTACTCATACGTGCAACTTGGTCCATGCTGCCTCAGAGTGCTGCCTCTGGGGTGGGAGAAGCCTTCCTAACAGCTCTGGTAAATGATTCCCCAACAGTTTGTCTGTAGCAGCTTTTATTCTTTGACATGTGGAGAGACAGGGAAGGTAGCATGTAGGGCTTATTCCCCCCTAGGATTTGTTTCTTGAACACTAACTTAGTGATCCAATCTTTTTCTTTTGGCCTTATTATTCTGTGCATACAGCCTATTCCTATCATCAATAATGGTTAGCATGGGTGGGGATTCTTCCCAGGACTGGACTGGGGAAGAAGGTAAATATATTCCATCAAGAACTTGTATTGAAATCTCTGGGGTAGGAGTGAAAATCCCAGATGATTTTGATTTACTTACTTTTCCTGATTATTCATTATTTTGTTGCTTTATGCTCCAATTGGTGTGTTTCACATTATTCCAACAAGTAAAATTTAAATAGTACTTTACAAAAGTAGGTAGCAATCCACAGTCCAGATTGGAGAAGAATAGCCAATTTTGTATGATATGGGCAGACAGTATTTTATATTTCATTTATTTTAAAGACTACTACCTATATTAAAAATAAGGCAGCCTTGCTGGGCCATGGTGATTCATGTCTATATTCCTAGCTACTTAGAAAGCTAAGATCTGAGATCAAAGCCAACTGGAGCAGGAAAGCCAATGACCCTTTTATCTCCGATTAGACAGCAAAAAGTCAGAAGTGAAGCTGTGGCTCAAATGGTAAAGCTCTAGCATCGAGCATAAAAGCTAAGGGGCAGCACCCAGGCCAATGCCCCCCCTCCCAAATTAGAAAAAAAATGAGGTGGCCCTCATCAATGAAATGGTCACTTGGTAACTTGTGGGTTCTGGAGCAACTCATGCCATTCCCAGATCCTTGAGGGAGTAGTGTCCATCAATTGTAATAAAAATAAAATCGTTTTCTGAGTAAAAATAGTACTACTGTGCAGAATGTTGAATTATTTTGGTTTTAGCTCCAAGGGTTCCTACTCTAAATTAAACCTGAGAGTAAGCCTAAGGGGATTGCATCACTGGCAAGAAACAAAGCAAAACAACGCTGTTAACGCTGACGATCCTCTCTCTTTCCCTCATTGCCAGTTGTTCTCGAAAGGATGTTACAGTGTTTTTCATTTGACACATAGCTTTAGGCCTGACCAAGGCTTCTCTTAGCTCCACTCAGTTCCCAGGTAAGTCAAGGATCTTCAATGTCACTGGACTTCCGAGTGTGCACTGATATGTGAGCAGTTCAGTCCTGAGGCCTTAGACAAGTAGTTTCATATTTCTGAGCCTTAGTTTTGGAGCCTTTACCAAGAGGTGTTGGTTAAGAAATAGAGAGCTCAGTGAAGAAACCAGATTTTTTTTAAAAAGTGAAGATCCCTTTCTAGGTCCTCCTACTGGTTACTCTTCCTTTCTTAGGTCTTTGGTGCAGTGTTAGTAAAGAAATAATTCCCCATTCTGAAAGAAAATACAGTGACATTGTCCTTGACCTCCCCCACAAGAAACTTTCAAGGCAAGTAACAAGCCCAGATGCAAGGCAGCACCTTTGGTTCCTAAAAACCTTTCATAATTCTGCATTCTCTCCATCCCCATGTGTCTTCCTATGTCCATGGATCCAGTTTTCCAGGTTAAGAAACTTGAAAGCCATCAGGGCAGAACTAAGTAAGCAACCATATGCCTGGTCTTTTCTCCACCAGGGCACTGCCCTCCCCAGGACTGTGCAAACTGTAGTCTCTAAATTAAGCAGCAAGATCACAGGATCCTCCACTGCCTGTTCAATAGTAGTGAGAGCAGGCAGAGTCTGCAGCTGTGAGCAAACTCTCTCCACCAGCAGCAGCCTTAGCTAAGTCGAAGACTCAGAAATGAACATGAACTCTAAGAATTCTGGAGTCTATGAGTCTGAAATGATGGTGCTGTGCTTCCCATGGGATATTCAATTGTATGCCATCTCCCCAACTGCTCTGAGATCTCAAGCAGAGACCATAAGTTACTTCTCTTGATCTTCCTGTTGGGAACACAATAGTTTTGCAATAAATGAACAAATGGACATTTTTTGAAAGGTTTGGAAGTGAATCAGGGATGCAGTTATATTGGGTGGTTATATAAACCTGTTCCCTGATCTGCCTTGGAGAACATAGATTAAACAGCTGTGTCTGGCACAGGGCAAATGATTTCCATAGCACATCTGGGGTAGGGAACAGCAGGTTCTATATTTCAATGTCTTATTTAACTCTCTAGGGTGTCACTGTTGCTATAACACAGGATATGAGAAAGCCTGGGTGAGTAGTTGGGTAGGGTAGACCAATGGCTAGCCCTTAGCTAGTGGAGAGCTCTTGAGGCCAAGGGTACTTTCTCAGTCTCCCACTGGCTCTGGGCCTCCCACTCTGCTTATTCCACTTAGCAAACCTTGTTTCTTCAGCCTAGCTAAAGACCTTGACTTTCCCCTTAGGGCTTCTCTCCTCCCCAGTCCTGCATCTTGCTTGGCAGGGGACCTGCCTGGCTGCCATAGCAACAGGTTCCAGGGTGACAAAGGCAGAGGCTGTGTGTTCTGTGGATGGGGATTTTCAGAAACTGCACTGCCCTGTACCTATCTGGGTTCTTTGTGGGTTCTCACTCAGGCAGGATACAGATTCCCACAGTTGCTGGAGGACCATGTCTACTAGCCTGACGACTTGTGAGTGGAAGAAGGTCTTCTATGAGAAGATGGAGGTAGCAAAGCCAGCTGACAGCTGGGAACTCATCATAGACCCAAACCTCAAGCCTAACGAACTGGCCCCTGGCTGGAAGCAGTATCTGGAGCAGCATGCCTCAGGCAGGTGAGAGACCCAGTGGGAGAGGGCTACACAAAGAGGCCCTGGGCTACAGCCCTGGGGTACCTTCCAAAGAGAGAGAGCCTGGGCTTGCAGTCAGTCTCTCTCTGTGTCAGCCCTGGAAGAACAGAGCAAAGGCTGCCAGAAGGGTCACAGAAACCTTGGCTCTAACCATACCTGTTCTGTACACTCCTATGTGACCCTGGCCAAGTTTAGTCCATCTTTGGTCTTGGTTTTCCACATTCAGTGATGAGCGGTGTTGTTGTTAGTGTTCTGACCATAGGTGATATTTAAGGAGGAAGGAGATGGATGTGCGGTCCACTGGAAAAGCATGATGCGTCCTTGAAAGCAGGTAGATCTGTGCTTTGGGTTTGTTTGTTCAGTCAATTAATGGCAACTTGATTTGAACACAAATGCTTGAGTCAGAAAATATCTCTGCAAACTTGGTTAAGCCCCTTTCCCTAGCTAGCTCTCAGGTGAAACCTTGTGAAATGAGGGGCTGGTCCTGGATTATCACTCAAAGATCTTTCATCTCTATTATCTGTGGCTAAAAGGCTTATTAGTTTTAAGCAGGGCTTCCCTTTTGTCCTTAAGCCCACAGGCCCCTGTTTTCTAGGGGTTCTACACCTTCCTGAGTGCCAGGTAATCGAGGTCCATATGCTTATTCTGGACTGTTATTTGGGAGCAAGGCTAGGGAATACCCAAACTCCCTCAGGCTCACCTACAAGACCTCCTCAGTCCTTTGGGAACCTTTGGCTTTAAGGGAGGACAATAAACAGCGGTGTTTTGGGGTGTGGGAAATACCTGGATGTGGAGTCTGGGTTGTTCACATATGTATGTGTATATAGCCTCTCATTACATAGAATGGTGCTGGGGGTGGGAACAGATGGAGACAAATTATGCTCTTTCTTGTTTCAAGACCTGCAAACATTAGATTCAACCCATTGTGATAAAAAGTAGAGAGCAGAACAGCTCTCTTATTCTCTGTGCCCCAGCCTCACTAATTTGTGTGTGTGTATGCAGTGCTGGGGATTGAACTCAGGACTTTGCAATTACTAGGCAGGAGGTCTACCAACTGAGCCACACATCCAGTCTCCTTTTGTGCAGTGGCTATTTTCGAAGTAGGGTTCTACTTTATACCTGGGCTACAAATCCTTCTACTTGTGTTTCCCCATGTCATTGGAGATGACAGTCATGTACTATTGCACCCAGTTGTGGGCTTCCCCCAAAGCAGAGATAACAGTCACAACTACCACACTCACCCATTGGTTGAGATGGAGTCTCATAAAGGACTTTTTGCCTGGGCTGGCCTGGAACTGACTGACATCCCATTTTCTGCTACACATTTGAGCCACTTCAGCAAGATTATAATGACTTGTAATTTCTTGCTCACCCAGGTATGATGTATTCGAATTTACAATCTGGGGTCTGGCTTTCAAAAAAGGAAGTAAGTCTGAACTGTGCTATTTACTTATTTTTATTTTTTAAAGCCTCAAAAATGATTCTTTTAATTTTAAAATTAAATTACAGTAAGAAGTTATTGGTAGACATAAATTTTAGTCATAAATCATTAGCGGTGCACTCAAACAATATAGTCAAGATGTATTTTACTTTAACTTAAGGCACTACATACAACGGTCTTTAAAATAACTCATTTTATTTACACTCTAAGAATTGACAACACATACTTGACATCCAGTCTTTGTCCTTCACTAGTAACTTTGTATATTATTAGTGTACTAAAACCTTCCAAAAAAGGAAATTTGGTGCCATCTTCCTTACAGCTTGCAAGGCACGGCAAGAGAGGTTGATACCCAACAACTGTGCTAAGGCATTTTAATACATGAGTTGAACGGTGCTATTTAAAGAGATGCAGGAGGAGATGCTTCAAAATGTGAATCATCTAAGCCATCTGACGAAAGGGGTATAAAAGCTGTACACTTCTGTGTTGGGGTGAAATGAGTTTTAGCATCTATGAATTCCACATCACTAAGTAAGAGACATAGTGAAAGGCAGAGAAAGATTTATTACAAGGAAAAGGCATGCCATGGGACAGAAAGCACTTCAGCACATCTACAGCAATCTTTGGAGGCAGGAGGGAGAATGTATGCAGATAAAACAGTTCCCAGCCACGAACATGCTCAGAGATGGTCAGAGGTGAGCAGAAGGGGCTCAGAGGTGGTCTGATATATCATTGCATCAAGTTATAACAAATCACTGACACTTGATAAGTAGTTAGGTCTCTTCTCCACTTTTTCTTGGCTTTGAAGATGACTGCAAAGTAACCACAGGAGAATGGTCAGAGGAGGAGACTTAGATACTAAATGGAGGAGTCTAAAATGCCTACCCTTTATTTTACTCTTGCTTGATTTGTGAGCCCACACAAGGTGCTGATGTTTCTCAGCTAAAACAAAAACAGCAACCACAAGAGACCCCCCCCCGCCCCCCTCCAACCCAACAACAAAAGCCATCTTTTAGCATTTTAGCACTTTGGGGACTGAGCTCCAGAGGCTCCATGGCTCCTCTTGCCTCAGGTCCTATGTGACCTGCAGCTGTGGCTCCCTGCTGGCCTCAGGACTTCAGCATGATTACTGTGCTTATTCAGTACACAGACGTACTGTCTTTAATTAGCCCTCAAGGTTACTGGACCCGGGGGGTCTTAGACTAGCCCAGAGGGGGATGGGGCAAAAGACCTACTTCTGGATCAGAACAAGTCAGCTACTCTGACTTGGGTGGTGTTCAGGATTGCTCTGAGCTCACACTGTCAGTGGCCTCCAGGAATCAGGAGGTGGCTTGGCTTCTCTATTCCACAGCCTGGGTCGAGTAGTGCTTGCTATACAGCAGGTGCTGAGAGATGCCTGACAAGTTCCTTAAATGTCTTTCACAACCACCATACCTGAAAGGGACAGTGATGAGGGCAGAATCAGGGCAGTAGACACTCTGAAGTCTGAAGCCTTTGTAACGGGTGGCTGGAAGAGGTTGATCTCCAGAATAGAGGGAACTACTGTAGTAATGAGAGCTCTGTCACTGAAGGTGTCAGAGGTGGGGCAAGTGGGGCTTGGCTAGATGAGCCCCAGGACCTCCCTACATGCTTAGAGATTGGAGTTCAAGGGGTACAGGTTAGATAATGCTGCATGTGTGTATGGAAGTGGGTGCTTTGTGAGAGGAGTGGAGGGATTAAGGGACCCGATGCCACTTTTCCCATCCTCACTACAGGGCTGGAGTGGAATCTAGGGATGAACTGTCCATGGACAGGAGGGTGTTCACTGGAGAGATACAGAGGCCAGACTTGGTAGTCCCTGTCTTGTTCAGTCTGAGTACACCTGCCCATCCATCTTGACGATAGTCTAAGGATCTACAGTGTGCTCAAATCTGTTCTTGGCATCTCGTCTCAGAGAATGTGAGATGCACTAGTCAGAGGGTGCATTTCCCCCTTATTCAGAACCACAGGAGGTCTGAGTAGAAAGCCACTTCGTTTCTCAGATGAGAAGTGAAGCTCATCGATGAGGAGTGACCTGTGCAGCATCCAGGTGCAAACTTTGCATGTGTGAGGTTTAGGGTTGCTGAGGCTGCAGGAAGGCGAGCTAAGCACTGCTGGTTGCCAGATGGCCCCAGGGCTGGGCGTCTAAGGAGGCTGCTCTGGTCCCAAGAGGATTCACCAAGAGGAGGTGGTAGCAGACAGCCTTGGAGCACTAATGAACTCAAGGAGTGGTAAACATTTGACTTCATTTCCAGGCTCAGGTACATAATCCTTTCCTTTCTGGTCTCCCCGGGGTTTACTATTATGGGGAGACTCACCTTCTTCATTGCTCCTTCCCCTCCCTGCAGGTTCCACTGTTCCTGGTGCTGGCACACCTGGCAGTCGGCCAGCGTGGTCATCCTCTTCCACATGCACCTGGATCGCACCCAGCGGATGGGCTCCGTGCGCATGCGTGTCTTCAAGCAGCTGTGCTACCAGTGTGGCACGGCGCGGCTGGACGAGTCGAGCATGCTGGAGGAGAACATCGAGAGCCTGGTGGACAACCTCATCACCAGCCTGCGCGAGCAGTGCTATGAAGAAGATGGGGGTCAGTATCGCATCCATGTGGCCACCCGCCCAGACAGCGGGTCACACCGCAGTGAGTTCTGCGAGGCCTGCCAGGAGGGCATCGTGCACTGGAAGCCCAGCGAGAAGCTGCTGGAGGAGGAGGCCACGTACACCTCGGATGCCTCCAAGCTGAAAGCCCAGGTCGGCTTCGGCTACAACTTCTTCTCCCTTCGCTGGTGCCTCCTCTGGGGCTCCCTCTGCTTGCTCATTGTCTACATTCAGTTTTCATTGCGAGGCTCTGCCTTTCTTTAGTGGAGCTGGTCAGAAAGAGGGAAGGACAGCATGTGGGGTTGAGAGTTAGACTAGGTCTGCTGTATATTCAATATGTGTCCCTGGACTACTCAGCTACTGTTCCTGGCATCAGTTTCTCCCTCTAAAAATTAGGGATTCTTCTACTGAACTGCATGGTGATTAGGATAAAGGAAAAGGGACTAATGGAGGTTTTGGAGCTTGCTAGGTTCCAGGTTGGTACCATGTCCACAGGGAGCAACCTTCCTTTTCCTTCCCTAGATCCAGAGCACTGTTAGGGGGTCCACTTGGTTTTGATTGGTTAGAGTTACCATCTGATGTAGTAATCAGTTGGCCATATGGGCTTGTTTCAATTTACTTAAAATGAAATAAAAATAAACTGTTTCTCAGTCATGCCAGGCTGAGTTGGGTTGGTAGAGTGTATACCTGCACAGAAACATTGATCAACTAACTAGGGAACACAGGAGTCAAGTGCCTCCCCCCTCCTCCTGGTAAGGATTGCCCACTCCATGCGTCAGCCACCCACCCTCAGAGTCTTCAAGGGGACGACAGGAAGACTGTCCAAATTATGTGAAGGTCGGTCTTATCTCTGAAGATCAGCATAGCTGGGGCATTGGAGGTGAGAGCTGTGAGTACAGGCGAGAGTAGAAGCTAAAATGGGGTCTGCAGAAAATTATGTACGATAAATATGTTCTACTTCTCTTCCACTAGCTTATTTATCTCAATTTAACTAGAATGATGTTTCCACATACCACTCTTGTGTTTTCTTCTTTCAAAATCAAGTTTCTCAAGGGTCAATTATGATTTTTCTCCACCTCTTGTTTCTTAATCTGTGGCAATCTCATTTGTATATCCCTAAAACTGCCTATTCTGCCGACCCATTGGCTACTTTTAGTCTATATTGTATGTGATGTATTTGCTACATTTCCTGGTCATCCTTAAAGACTGCTGACAGCACTTGCTCCTTATTTTTACCTCTATTCTCTGTGGACAATTTTCTCACCCCCAAAGGTCATCAGTTTCCCCACCCAAACTTGCTTAGAAATGCCAATATTGTTCCTTGTTCATTCTTCAGTTCCTTACTCCACTCCACATCGGATAATTACCACATCATGTCTTCTTAAGAGTCTAGAGCTGATCTTTTTTTCCTTCCCACTTACTGCTGCCTAAACTTAGTCTTTTACTATCTCTTGCCTTAGCTACTGCCTTAATAATCTTTTTTTTTTTTTTTTTTTTTTTTTGGCCAGTCCTGGGCCTTGGACTCAGGGCCTGAGCACTGTCCCTGGCTTCTTCCCGCTCAAGGCTAGCACTCTGCCACTTGAGCCACAGCGCCGCTTCTGGCCGTTTTCTGTATATGTGGTGCTGGGGAATCGAACCTAGGGCCTCGTGTATCCGAGGCAGGCACTCTTGCCACTAGGCTATATCCCCAGCCCCTGCCTTAATAATCTTTATACCTACATCCTCTCCCCTTACATCTACATCCACTTGGCCACTATCTGGGGTGCTTTACTGATAATCAGATAGGACCTACATATTCCCTTTTCTTATTAGACTCATCTAGAACACTCCGTCTGCTAAGGGATGAAATAGTTACCTTAGCCAGGTACATTTCATTTCCCAGATGGCATATGGCGATCCAGAGTCCTTCTGACTGCAGAACTTGATCCTGACCCCAGAATCAAACCAATATTCTTCTGTGATTCATTCTCCCTGAGAGACTGTGGCCAACTTGTTTTCGGTATTCGGTCAATCTAGCTCCCCTGTGAAGCCTTCTTTCATAGCCATGAACAATGTTAGGGTCTTAACATCTTAAGAACACATTTACTATGGTTTGTTTGCTCATGTCTGTCCATCTCTGCCAGTTTTCATGTTTCTGTCCTTGTACCAGGCACCAAGTAATTTTAATCAGATGCATTGTTCCCTACCTAGCTCAACGCTCCCACCCAAAATGTCAGAATGTGTAAGTTTCATGCACTATGATTCCCCCAATATGGATGGGAAAGAAGTGACTTTATGTGCTTCACTTTCATGTTTCATTTGTCCTAAACAGCAAACAATGATTCAGACAATGTTATTATTCACAGTTAAAGACACGAAACCAAGATGTGATGAGATATTCAGTCTTGTAAAGCTTACAATCTAGTTATGTAAATTTGGTATAGGAGCCCAGACTGCCAAAAAATGAAGAACTAAGACTGTGTGAGCTATATGACATGTAATGATGCTCAGTTCAAGGACCATGTCAAGGACCATGGCATCCTGCCAAGAAGGCAGAATCAACTCACCAACATCTGGACAACAGATGGGCATTAGATCAGTAACTGAATATCTGAAAGCCTAGAAATAGAGATGTCTGAGAAGTTTACATAAATTGCGTGCTAGAATAGGAGAGAACTTTCATGGGCACCTGGTTCAAGATGAATCCAGTGCCCAAATACCTTTGAGGCTATAAAATGGAATGTGTATCTGTGCCCTACTTTTTATGAACACACTGTAATCTGTCAAGAGAGGCCTCTTAATTTTGTTTCTGTATATATCCTGTAACTGCCTCTGTTGTGTTGGTGTCAGAAGAAGGCAGTGTTCGATGTCTCCCTTGTGCATCTTTCTGCTCATTTTCTACCAGTGCAAGAATAGCTTTCACTGATTTCTTGGTTGGTTACTGAGTGTCTACCTGATTAAAAAAAATGATAATTCATGCAAAGGAATGTTGTGGTGGAATTCCAGAAATCTGGGTACCAGACCAGTCCAACAATACAGTGGGATGAGCCAAATCTTTACACCCTTGGAAAAACAGGGCAAGGAGTATGTTTTCAGGAATGCAATTGTATTTTATTATGTATTTTTATGTGTAACTTAACATATATATATATATATATATATATATATATATATACACTTAGATCTATTTTATTCCTGGCTTATCCATAGTTCCAGCATCAGAAACATAAGTAGAAATAGTTCCTGAGTTGGAACTATTTCAGAGGGTGGGGAGTCTAATATATTCTAGTCAGTGCTTTACTTACATAGGGGACACCCTGATCATACTGTGGGGACAGGTGCTAGGTTCTCTAGGAGCAGGAGGAGGTGTCATGAGTGCATACATTTTGAAAGATCTGTAAAAGTAGGTCTAAGAGCCTTTGCTGGACTAAAAGAGAACTGGGTACATTCCATGCCAAGGGATGAAAAAGAAAGATCCAGAAGCAAAGCTTGTTTTATATTTAGAAAACAACAACAAGAAGAAGGCAGAAGGAAGAAAGGGGAAAAAGGGGCTTTTAAAATCCCCATACAGTCTCAGTGTCTATTAACCATTTGTGTTCTTTTCCTCCTGAGCATTATCTGTTCAATTCATTTCTCTCCTAGTTGATTAAGCTATTCCTTTCCCTTTCTTTCCCTTCTTTCATTTCTTTCTTTTCTTTTCTTTTATGCCAGTCCTGGGGTTTGAACTCAGGGCCTGGGCTTGATTCCTGAGGTGTGTGGCTTTTTTTCTTGCTGTTTACCAGTTGAGCCACTTCTGGCTTTTCAATGGTTAATTGGAGATAAGAGTATCACACACTTTCTTGCCAGTGTTGGCTTCAAAATGTGATTCTCAGATCTCAGCCTCCTGAACAGCTACGATTACAGGCACAAGCCACTGATGCCTACTTTGGCTATTTGTTCTTTTGCTGCTTAGTTTGTTGAGCTCTTTATGTATTCTGGGTATTATTCCTTGGTCATTTGATTAGCTGGTAAAAAAAAAAAAATTCCCATTCCGAGTTTGTCTCTTTGATTCTGGTAATTGGTTTTTCTGATGTGTAGAAACTTAAAATTTAAGTATAGTTTGTCGGTTCATTTGCTGGGCAATTAGACTTATTCAGAAAATAGTTTTGTGCCTATAACTTTTTAACGTTTTCCTGTAGTAGTTTCACAATTATAGATATTGATCTTTGATCCATTTGGAGTTTATTGGTGTGTATGTGTCCCAGTCCTGGGGTTTGGATGCTATCTCTGAGTTATCTGCTCAAGGCTGGTGCTTTATGAACACTTGAGCCGCAGCTCCATTTCTAGCTTTTTAAAGTAGTTAATTGGAGATGAAAGTCTCCAGAGCTTTTCCTCCTGGTCTGGCTTTGGACTATAGTCCTCAGATATCAGGCTCTGAGAAACTAGGATTACAGGTGTGAGCCATCAGTGCCCACCTTTAGAGTTGATTTTTATACAAGGTAAGAGGCAGAGTATTGACATGCAATGCCTTCTGGAATTATAGCAGAGAAATATCAAGTATTAATCTGATCCTTTTTCCACTTTTATATTTCTTGATGTAACAGAAAAAATATATTGATGTAGCAGCCTCATGAATCTTGTAGGGTTACTAAGGGAAATTCTAGGGAACTTCTAAGCTTTTATTGGTTGGGGGTCGTTGTTTACTTTTGATCACTTCTTGTAGTAATTCTGTTCTTGAGGGAGGAGTGGGTATTTACTTTAATATTTAGATTGTTTAAATCGTTTTATGTGTTGGAGCGATAGTTGTTGGTGTTTTTTAATGTGCTTAACAGCTTTTCCCTGCTGACTTTTACTGAAGGGAGTTATCTTACAGATTATATAATGTGACTTCAAATTATTTGGAGAAGGTAAAGGGATAATGAAATTGCTTTAGCTCGCTAATGTTGTTGTTTCTCCTCCTCTTTCTCCTCCTCTTCCTCCTTCCTCCTCTTCCTCTTCTTCTTACTGGAAGAGTCAACTTGTTGCTAAAGGGGATGGGGGTACAGAGGGACCTACTGTGATGCAGCCTTCCTCCATAAAGGTCAGCTTACAGATATTGCTTCCCTTACTGACTTGTATGAAGACCTTTAGCAGGAGTTAATTTTAGCAGCTCGATTTAAGTGTCATGAAGACATAATCTGGAAAACAATGCTGTGACCTTGTACAACCTGTGAAAGAAACTGGTCCAATTCCAAAAGAAGGATGGAGATATATTCATCTCAACAACTATCACTCTTATCAGTCCTTACCTCTAGTCCTTTTTGTAAGAAATGGGGAAGGATAGGGAGAAAGAATCAATGTCTTTTTCCTGTTCTGTACTCTCACAACAACTTCACTGTCACAACTTCTAGTCCTTTTGGTCACAAAAATGAAGAGATTTGCCTCTACCAGCCATCATTTAATTCTCTGACATAAGAGATCCTCCAATGGACAAGCTGGGTATCCTCTGATTCAGGTTAATTCTGACTCTGTCTGCCAGGATACTGTGTTAGATCCTACAGGTCAAGGGCTCAGTCACATTAAGAATACTCCTATCTCAGATACTAGCCAATGTATAGGTTGGGGACTGTGCTTCTGATAATCAGTTACACAATGGGATTCACATAGCATTTTTGGCTTCAATTTATTTGCTATAGTGGTTCCCAAGACTCAGGGAAATACTTTAAGTAATTATAAAAGATACATATAGGGCTGGGAATATGGCTTAGTGGTAGCATGCTCACCTTGCATGCATGAAACCCTGGGTTCAATTCCTCTGTACCACATAAAAAGAAAAAGCCGGGGGCTGGGAATATGGCCTAGTGGCAAGAGTGCTTGCCTCCTACACATGAGGCTTTCGGTTCGATTCCCCAGCACCACGTATATGGAAAATGGGCAGAAGGGGCACTGTGGCTCAGGTGGCAGAGTGCTAGCCTTGAGCAAAAAGAAGCCAGGGACAGTGCCAAGGCCCTGAGTCCAAGCCCCAGGATACAAAGAACAAGGATTGTGGTGCTTTCATATTTTCCCTTGGTATATTTCACTCCAAGAACCTCCATGTATTCAGTTATCTGGAAGCCTCATATATCCTACTTATTCTATTTTATTTATTTTGAATAACCATCATTATGGAGACATGATTGATTAAATCATTGGCCACTGATTATCAAACTTCATCCCCTCTCTCCTTCCTACAGGCCAAAGAGCGGGGCTAAAAGTCACAACCATCTAATCATGCCATAGCTTTTTCAGTGAACGATCCCTATCTTGGATCGCTTAGAGGCCCTATCCATTAGTCCTTTCATTAGTATACCAAGCACAGTTCTGCTGGTATTGGTAACTCATACCTGTAAGCCCAGCTACTCAGGAAACAAGATATCAGAGAAGAACCTGGTTCAAAGACAACCAACGAAGAAAAGTCTGTGATACTCCATCCCCAATTAACCAGCAAAAATCTTACCTGGAAGTGTAGTTCAAGTCGTAGAATACCCATTATAAGCACCCCAAGTTCAAGCTCTGGTATGTCTTTATCATTTCATATATTCAAGGATTTTAGAAGTATTCCAGAGAATTAAGAGGAAGATCAAATATACAAAGCTACTACAAGCTTGGGAATGTTAGTGTTCTGCTAGAGAGGAGGAAGTGGTGTTTTCTGCTTAGTCTGAAAGAGAAATTTTAGGTTAGTTCATTATCTTATCATGACTGCCACTGTACCTGACATTTCCCAATATTAGAGACATGTTGCTATTGAGTTTCAGTGGTTTCCAGAAAACAGAGAGTTATGTCTCCTGAAAACACAGCCCCCACACAGCCCCAACCCCTTGTATTTCTGTGACTATGTCAGTTGAGAATTTGGAAAGTTGGGAAGATGTGGACAATAGGTAATAAGCTGTGTTCACTAGTTTGAACCAAAGTTATTCTTTTAATGTCCTTCTAAAACTACTTCAATAAATGAATTTAAATCTTCATTAGAACAAGGTATTTAGAAACAAATAATTGATATAGACTAGGAGGCATGTTAAGTGATCTTTAACTATTTCACTAAAATTAGTATTTTGTACTCATGTATCACTTGCAGTAAAGATTTCCTTTCCTTTCTATAGCAGAGTATAAGCTGTTCCCTAATACCTACTGCTTCCTTTCCTCCAAGTAACAGGATTGCAGCTGGTCACATGGCCTTGCAAAATACATTACTTACCAGACTCCTGTAGCTAGCTTTGGTGATACCACTAAGTTCTGGACACTTACACAGTAGTTGCATGCATTAAGGAGAAATGTCTTTAAGAGACAGCATTTAAATAGATGAGTGGATTACAAAAATGTGACACTTATACATAATGGATTTTTACACAGCTGTTAGGAAGAATATTATGTCATTTGCAGGGGAAATGGATTGACCTAGAACAAATCATGTTAAGTGAGGTAAGCCAACCTCAAAGAGACAAATAGTATATGTTTTCTCCTATGTGTGGAAGGTAGATCTAAAATATACCAGGACATGATGAATTATGCAGGATTCTAGGCATTTACATATAATGAGACCAAAAGAAGATACTCACAGGGGAGAAATACAAAGGGACAAGGCCTATGTGCCTCAATATAAATATAAAATATCAATATAAAATAATATGTATGGAAATGAATTCCAGGAAATGGAAACAAGTGGGTTTTTCTTTGTTGTTTTCTTTTTCTTTTGTCTTATTTGTTGGTTTAATCTGTCTTTGGGAGGATAAGAGGGGTACAGAAATGGAGGGGCAAAGTGTGAACAAATGACGCAGTAGTACTCAGTAGACATTATGTTGAAAATAAACTACACAATTTGTGGGTGGGAATGGTAGGAAAAACCTGGAAGACAGCAAGGGTGATGGTGTCCAAAAAGAAATGTACTCATGGGGCTGGGAATGTGGCTTAGTGGCAAGCGAATGTGGCTTAGTGGCAAAGTGCTTGCCTACCATTCATGAAACCCTGGCTTTGATTCCTCAGTACCACATACACAGAAAAGGCTGGAAATGGTGCTGTGACTCAAGTGGTAGAGCACTAGCCTTGGGAAAAAGAAGCTCAGGGACAGTGCCCAGGTCCTAAGTGCAAGCCTCAGGACTGGCCAAAAAAAAAAAAAAAAAAAAAAGAAATGTACTCATTGAATTTTGTAACTGTAACCTCTCTGTATATAACGTTTATAACAGTAAAACAATAAATTAAGCAGCATTACTCATTAGACGCTATGTTGAAAATGAAATATATCATTTGTGGATCAGGATAGGAGGGAAAAATTGGAAGAGAAACAAGGATGGGGTGACATAGTCCAAAAAGTAATGTACTCATTACCTGTCTATGAGATGGTAACCTCTCATTACCTTTATAGTAACAGAAATGTTTTAACTGAAAAACACTGAGATAATCTACTCTTATCTAATAAATTATTGTAGAATTTAGAGACATAAAATGATAGCAATAATTTTTGTATCTCTTGTGGTTGCTGTGGGTTGGGAACAAATATTGTTGGTTCTACATCATTCATGCACCTGCAAGAAGACAGTGGCTGGAGCAGGTCTTGAGACTGCTCCATGTGATCTATTGGGCTCACTTCCACTACCTAGATATATTATATTTGTCAGAATAGCCACAAAATATGTCCCATTTCAAAGGAAGGGCCAATGATCTCATCTTTGATTGGAAGCATATAAAAATCACATTATGAAAGGGCAAGGGATCTCTCTATCATGTGTGTGTGTGTGTGTGTGAGAGAGAGAGAGAGAGTGAGCAAGAGAGACAGAGAATGAATTATGATGGGGCTGGATTCAAATTGTGATCCATAGAATTCAGTCTCCTGAGTAGCTAGGATTATAGGCATGGTGTTTGACTTAAGATTATTATTATTCTTTTTGGAACTTATCATTTCCCATAGATAATAGTCATCTTTCTCACACTCTTAAATTTTATCTTTTATTTTTCTATTGTGCTGCCATCTTAGAGCATGAGATCAAGATAAAATGGTAGAGAAGCATGATAGACATTATCTTGGCAGCTAATATAACTAAGTGCCTTAAAATCTCTATACAATCAAGCTGTTATTTTATGCAAGATAAAATCAAGTTTCTTTGTTTGACAAGACACTGCTGTTTTACTTTTGTTATTGTCACTTGGAGTTGGATCTAAAAACTGATTGATTAGTCTCAATTTGTAAGTGGAGCTGAAGTCACATAGCATTTTATGTTGTTTCTTAAGCCCTCCATGATCTGAAACACTACCTTCATGCCAAATTTTATTAGGTTCACTTGTTTGTGGAAGATATATAACTGGAAATGTCCTTGAGAACAAGTGCAGTTTGATTGGAGGAGATGGGCATGGATCCCTTGTAGACAGATGGAACCCAATGATTAGTATGACAGGCTCGTACATGCATACTCAAGTGTGTCACTTTAAGTATATATGCTTTCTGAAGACTGGAGCATCCATGGGAAATGAGACAACAGTGTAATTTCTTTGAACAACTAACAGTTTAACAAAATGAGTACCAGGAAACTGTAGGTGGCGGGGGATAGTCAAAGGGGGGGGGGATAAACAAAAGGAGATAGAAAGATGGTCAAATGCCATCAAATATTCAGTGTAAGCCAGGCACTGGTGGCTCATGCCACCTAGATACTCAGATAGCTGAGATCTGAGGGTCATGGTTCAAAGCCAACTGGGGCAGAAAAGTCCCAGTTAGACTCTTATCTCCAATGAATGACTCAGAAACAGGAAATGGCACTGTGGCTCAAGTGGTAGAGTGCTAACATTGAACACAAAGAGGCACAGGGACAGTGCCCAGCCCCACAATCAACAACAACTGAAAACTGAATATTCGGTGTGTATATGTGAAAATGGATACAGTGTCATTTGCAAGGAATTAGATGGACCAGAAAAATAGTGTTAGGTGAATTCACTCAGGCTCAGAGAAATAAATAGCACATATTTCTTTCATATAGATATAAATTATATAAAAAGATTATGCACATATCATATATACAACACTGTACTCACTGGGGATTTCTAAAGGTGTAACTCTCCTGAAGAATTAATGAACAGCTTAACAAATAAACACCAAGTATCTGAAATATCTTTTCTTGATGAGCAAAAGGAAGGAGAGCAGATCAATAGAGGGGAAATGGTGGTCAAATACAAATATTTTATTCAATATACTTGTGTAAAAATGGAACTACATAATTTGACAGTATTGATGGGGCCAAGAAAGATAAGGGAGAACATGAAGGGTGTATACTCATATTGTGACAAACTGAATTGAAACCCTTTTGCACAATTACTTAAAAGAAAAAAAGATGAACTCAGTTCTCTTATGCAAAGATGTAGAATGACATGTTATTCAATATCTGTTATCTACAAGAGACACATCTAGGTAACAAAAACAAACACTTCCTTAAACAAAAGGCTGGGAAAAAAACTTGCAAGCAAATGATTCTAAACAAGCTGGACTAGTGATATGTACAATGGATAAAATAGAGTTAATATCAACATTATAAGAGGTAAATGTCATTTCATATCAATAAAAGAAACTATTTAGCAAGAAATAACATTTCTTAGCATTTCCCCAAATGCTTGCAAATCCAAGTTTGTCAAATATATACTATTGGCCTTAAAAACACAAATAGCCAAGTGCTGGTGGCTCACACCTTTAATCCTAGCTGAGACCTGAGGACTGCTGTTCAAAGGCAGCCAAGGTAGTAAAGTCCATGAGATTTGTATCTCCAATTAACCACTAGAAAACCAGAAATAGCACTATATCTCAAAGTGCTAGAGTACTAGCCTTGAGCATAAAAGCTTAGGGACAGTGCCCGGGCCTTGTGTTCAAGTCCCACAACTGGGAACAAACAAACAAAAACCACCTCAATTCCAGCAAAATGACACTTTGAGACTTCAACACCTATTTTTATTGTTACAAGCAAAAATATTCTATCAGATATAATGTAGTAAAATTAGAATAATAAAAGAAAACAGAAAATATTCAAACTCATGGAGACTGAACAGTACTTTGTTGAATGGTCTATAGATTATCAAAGAAATGAGAGGAAATGCAAAAGTTCCTAGAATCTAATAGATGAATGGATCAAGAAAATGTGGTACATATACACAGTGGAATTCTATGCTTCCATCAGACAGAATGACATTGCCCTATTTGTAAGGAAATGGAAAGACTTGGAAAAAATCATATTAAGTGAAGTAAGCTAGATTCTATGGTTTCCTTCATTGGTAATAATTACTACATGTCTAGGATAGTTCTAGCAGAAGATCACAATAGCTCAATTGCTAGTACACATGAACATAAGATGATGCTAAGGTAAATGAACTCCAAGTTATGAACATAAGTGGTTTATCATTGTTGTTATTTTCAACATACCATGTGAGATTATGCCTTTTTCTTTTGTCTTTCTTCCCCATAGTCTTACCTCTGATGTCACTGTAACTGATTTTGGTACCCTGGGTATTGTATGTATGTTTATCAGAACTAGGGAAGGGAAGGGGAACATCAAAATAGAGAGACAAAGGGTAAAAGGCAAACCAATGGCACAGCAATACTTATAAGACAATATGCTGTAAACATACAACTGGGGTGGGGGGAGTAGTTGGGGAGGAGGGAAAGTGGGAGAAAAATGAAAGAGGAGGTAACAAGTTTGATAAGAACTGCACTTGCTGCCTTACTTATGAAACTGTAACCCCTGTACATCACTTTGACAATAAAATAAAAAATATATAACACAACATGGGGCTGGGAATGTGGCTTAGTAGTAGAGTGCTTGCCTAGCATTCATGAAGCCTTGAGTTCGATTCTTCAGCAACACACACACAGACAAAGCTGGAAGTGAAGCTGTGGCTCAAGTGGTTGAGTGCTAGTCTTGAGCAAAAAGAAGCCAGGGACATTGCTCAGGCCCTCAGTTCAAGCCCCAAGAATGGCAAAAAACAAAACAAAACAAAACAAAACAAAAACACACCCACAAAAACCAAAAACACAACATAACAAATTTGGGGGCATACCAAAGGTAGTTCTAAATGGGAAGGTTATATTTATCAATATAATAAAAAGGTTTCAAACCAATAGAAACAATAAAGAGTAGAGCAGAAATAAGTGAACTAGAGGCTAAAAGACCTATACAAAAAAAAATCAACAAACAAAAAGTAATTCAAAGAATACAAAATCAGTCTTTAGCAAATTGGAACAAAAGTGACATCATCTGATTAACTATAATTAAGATTAAAATGTGATAGAACAACAAATATATGTGAAATTTAAACCATCATAAGAAATTCTTTGTAAGTTTTATTCCAACAAACCGAAATTTATGGTAGAAACAGTTGCATTCCTAAGTAATCTCTATGTACTGAAACTGAACAGAGAGGATATAAACCATTTTAGAAGAATTATGAGAAGTGATGAAATTGAAATAGCAAAAAAGAATGTACCAAGAAAGGAAAATCCATGATTCAAAGATAAGCAGCTGAATTATTTCATACCTTAAAAAAAGAACAAACATCAACTCCTGAAACTTTTAAAAATAAAATACAATGGGTGAGGAATTACTATCAAAGTCATTCTGTGAAGACCGAATTATACTGATCTCAAAACTGTATGAAGACAACAAAAAGAACTATAAAGTAATATTTTAGAACAGAGAGGGAAGATTCCTTAGTAAAACACTGGCTAACTGAATTCAACTATAGAAAAAAATCACTACAATAAATTTGATTTCATTCCAGAGAAGTGAGGCTGGTTCAATAGAACACAGCACTCTAATAGAGACAAGGAGAAAAATTCCATGATTATATTCACTATAAATTCAAATCAAAACTTTAAAAACATCAACATCTTTTTATGAAAAATGCTCTTGTAAAGTTAGGAATAGAAATAATATACCTGAACATATAACAAGCTACCTATGTCCCCAATCCCATAGCTAACATCATACAAACTAGTTAGTGTAAGACAAAAATGTTTATTCTTTTCACTCATTTTCAGTATAGTATTGGAATTCCTATCCAGAGAATAAAACAAGGCAATAACATAAAAGAGTTCTAAATAGGGAAGAAGAATGCAGACTATTTCTATTTATAGATATGATCTTAAATCAAAATTCCCCTAGATACTGCACACCAAGCTCCTAGAGTTAATATGTACCATTGGTAAATTATCTGGATATAAAATTAACCCACTCCACTTTGCTTGGCCCCCATAATTCTATTTAGAAGTTCCTGGAATCTTACTAGAATCTTAGTACAGTACAAGTCTCCATCATCAAAACAAATAACAACAACTTCTGGTGGTTCTGGATTCATTGTTGATTCTGTAAATGGCTAGATAGAAAGGACTATCAGGAAGAAAATTCCATTTACAATACACTCAAAAAATAGAAATAAGCCAGGTGCTGGTCGTTCACACCTATAATCCTAGCTACTCTAAGCTGATATCTGAGGATTGTGGTTCAAAGCCAGCCTGGGCAGCAAAGTCCATGATACTCTTATATTCAGTTAAACACAGAAAAAGCTGGTAGTAGCTCTATGGCTCAAGTGGTAGGGCACTATCCCTGAGCAAAATATGGAGCTCATAGAAAATGCTCAGGCTCAGGGTTCAAGCCCCAGGACTGGCAATAATAATAAAAAAATTATCTATCTACCTACCTATATCTAGAAATAACCTAAACAAAGAAGTGAAGGACCTTTACAACAAAAACAATAAATCTTTGAATAAGATTCAAGAGAGCTGAAGGACCTTCCTTGCTTATGAATGGGCAAAATTAATATTATGAAGATGGCCATATTGCCAAGGGTGATCTATATATTCAATGCAACTTACATAAAAACCTCCATGCAAATCTTCATGGAGATAAAAAAGAGATTCAAATTTTCCTACAGATTCACAAAAGGCTTAAAAGAGCAAAAGCAATCATGTACCAAAACAGATAAACAAACTCCCCAATGTTATAGTTATCAGTGAGTTATAGTTATTGGTTATAGTTATTCAGTGATTACTGCCACAAAACCAGACTTAAAAAACAACAGAACAGTCTATTGTATTTCCTACAACCCATCTCATGTTAGACAAAAGAGCCAAAAATATATGTAGTAAAAAGCCAGCATCTTCAACAAGTTGTGCTGGAAAATCAGGATAACAATATGTAGAAGACTAAAACTTGATCCCTCTCTGTTACCTTGTACATATTAATATTAATGCCAATGAAAAGTTTAATGTAAGACCCGATACCCTATTTGCCAGAAAAGGGAACATCTAAGTAGAATTATAGTGCCCAGGCAAAGTGGAGAAAGAATTGACTAATAGGATTGAATCAAGCTAAATGCTTTCTATAGCCAAACATAGGTACCGAGCAAAAAAGACAATCTATAGAATAGGAGAAAATAGATCACAAATGGCAAATAACCTAAATGAGTAAGGTAGCTAAATATTCTCAGAAGAAGAATCACAAACACATGCTCATCTTAATGGTCATAATGGAAATGCAAATCTGAACTACTCTGAAATTCCATCTTAAGTACAAGTCTCCATTATTAGGAAAACAAATAAACACAACAAATAAAAACAACTTCTGGTGAGAAAGTGGGAGAAATGTAACGTTATTATACTCTTGGTGAGAATATAAACTCGTGCAACCAGTATGAAAAGCAGTTTTGTGTTTCCCCCAAAATCTTAACATAGAACTACCCTAAGATGCAGTAATATTGAATAACGCCCAATTGGGCATTTATTCAAATGATTACATGGCAGGATACAATAAATTAATTTGCATTACATGTCATTTGATTATTGTAGCACGATTTACTACACGCAAGTTGTAGAAACAGGTTCATGACAACCTAAATCTAGAGGTAAATTTGGCACACACACACACACACACACACACACACACAAATGGGAATTTTATGCATCTGTCAGGACACATTGAAATTTCACTCATCTATCAGGAAATAAAAACAACTATTAATATCATTTTCAGAAATATATACGGATCTGGAAGAAATATTATGTGAAATAAGTCAGGCTCAGAGAGATGAATGACTAGACCAAAGAGTAGACAAATACATTATAGTATTCAGTTTGAAAAAGGAACCAGGTAACTCTTGCAACTGAAAGCAATGGGTTGGGACAGCACCTGCTGCTGTAGATACGCCTACACAGGAGGGAGGGAAGAGCTACAAACCAAACCTGAGAAGCTAACCACAGATCTCCAGATGCGCAAATCAAAAGAAACATAACACAGTTCATCAAAGGGCAAGCCAACTCACCAGCTCCAAAAAGCAGCACGACCGAAGAGGAGATGGAGAATAAAAAAGCAAATGAGGCCATGTTAACAGGAATGATGGAAAGTGTCAGAAATGAAATGAGAAAACAATTCCAGGAGTTTAGAGCGGAAATCTTGAAGGACACCCAGGAAGCCAAGAAAGAAATGGAAGCAAAAATGGATACAATGCAAGCCTTCTTTAAAGAAAATCTCCACATCCTGAGAATTGAAATGCATGAAAAAATAGATTTAAAATACAACTCTTTTTTTTTTTTTTTTTTTTTGCCAGTCCTGGGCCTTGGACTCAGGGCCTGAGCACTGTCCCTGGCTTCTTCCCGCTCAAGGCTAGCACTCTGCCACTTGAGCCACAGCGCCACTTCTGGCCGTTTTCTGTATATGTGGTGCTGGGGAATCGAACCTAGGGCCTCGTGTATCCAAGGCAGGCACTCTTGCCACTAGGCTATATCCCCAGCCCCTAAAATACAACTCTTTAAAGGAAGAAATTTCCACGATCAGAGCTGATATGACAACCATAAATAGCTCTCTGACATCCATAAACTCCGCAATTGAAACCATAACACAAAGAGTGGACCATATGGAATCCAGAATCTCTCGCCTGGACGATGAAGCAGCCGACAACAACCAGAAAATAACCACATTCCAAGAAACGGTGAAGCTTCAGGACAGACTAATCCAGGAACTAATGGACAAAGACAAGAGATATAATCTGCGCATAATTGGAATAGAAGAAGGAGCCGAATACCAGAGCAGAGGGCTTAAACATGTTCTCAATAAAGTTATTGCAGAAAACTTCCCCAATCTCACAGGGGACCCCATCCAGGTAACCGAAGCCTATAGGACACCTGGCAGGCCAGACCCCAGAAAAGCCACCCCAAGGCACATAATATTCAAGACTTCAGATCTCAAGATGAAAGAGCAAATTCTGAATTCAGCCAAAGCGAAGAAAGAAATTTTCTACAATGGGAAGAGGATCCAAATAACAGCAGACCTCTCCACACAAACTTACCAAGCACGAAGTGAGTGGAAGAACACCATCCAAGTACTTCAGGCTAACAATATGCAACCCGGATCAAATATCCAGCGAAATTAGAGTTCACATTCAAAGGAAAAACCAGATCTTTCCACACCAAAGACAACCTAAAGGAGTATGTGAATAAAAAAACAGCCCTACAGCGAATTCTAAGAGGGGAGCCCCACCCAACAGAGATCGTAAAAGATACACAGACAGAATCAGAAAGAAACTTCAATAGCCAAAGCCCAACAGAAACGAACAGCTCACTAAAGACAAGAAAAAAACAAAAGAGGAAAAAACAGCCCAACAAGAAAATGGAAGGAGAAAAAACACCCTTATCCTTGATCTCTTTAAATATAAATGGTTTAAACTCCCCGATAAAGAGGAGCAGACTGGCAGAATGGATTCGCAAACAAAAAGTTGACATCTGCTGTCTACAAGAGACCCACCTTACAGCAAGGGACAAAAACAGGCTTCGAATCAAAGGATGGAGCAAGATCTACCAAGCAAATGCACCCACCAAAGCGGCAGGTGTAGCCATTCTGATCTCAGACAAGCTGGACTTCTCATTAAAGTCAACTCAAAAAAACAAAGAAGGACACTACAAGGAAAAATCCAGAATCAAGACATCACGGTGATAAATGTATACTCACCAAACAAAAGAGGCCCTACATAGGTCAAGCAAATTCTCACAGAATTACAGAACAAGATAGACGCAAACACAATCATAGTGGGTGACTTTAATACCCCTCTCTCTCCAAGAGACAGATCCAACACCCAGAGGATTAGTAAGGGAGCTGAGGACCTAAATAACACCATTTCCCAAATGGATCTAACAGACCTATATAGAACCTTCCACCCCACAGAGACCCAATACACCTTCTTTTCAGCAGCCCATGAATCATATTCCAAAATAGACCACGTCATAGCCCACACAAAGAACCTCAGCAAATACAAAAGTATTGACGTCATCCCATGTATTATATCTGATCACAGTGGATTAAAGGTAACCCTCAACAACAAAGGATACCACAAAGGCTATACACACTCTTGGAGGATAAATCCCACGCTGCTATCCAACACTTGGTCCACAGACCAAATTAAAGATGAAATCAATGAATTCATAGCCACAATGACAATGAAAACACATCACAAAGAAACCTATGGGACACAGTTAAGGCAGTACTGAGGGGCAAGATCATTGCCCTCAGCACTCACATTAAAAGAATGGAAGCAGAGCAGGTGAATAACCTCACAATGAAACTAAAACAACTGGAGAAACAAGAAATGACAGAATCTAAAATGACTAGGAGGGGAGAGATCACAAAGATTAAAGAAGAGATAAATCTGATTGAAAATAGAAAGACCATTCAACAAATAAATAAGACTAAAAGCTGGTTCTTTGAGAAAATAAACAAAATTGACAGACCCCTTGCAAGACTTACAAAAAAAAGAAGAGAAGAGACTCATATACATAAAATCAAGGACTACACCGGAAAAATTACAACAAGTACACACGATATTCAAACAATCATAAGGAGCTATTTCCAAAACCTCTACTCAGCAAAAAACAATAATTTTACAAAAATGGATCAATTCTTAGAGAAGTACAAACTGCCCAAACTGAACCAAGAAGAAATAAATCAACTAAATAAACCAATAACTTACAGTGAGATACAGGAGGTAATCAAGAACCTCCCTACTAAGAAAAGCCCAGGCCCAGATGGATTCACCAACGAATTCTACAAAACCTTTAGTGAGGAGCTAATACCAATACTCCTCATACTCTTCCATGAAATAGAAACAGAGGGAGAAATCCCAAACTCATTCTACGAAGCTAACATCATACTCATTCCCTAACCAGGCAAAGACCCAACAAAAAAAGAGAACTACAGACCAATATCACTAATGAACACAGACGCAAAGCTCCTCAATAAAATATTAGCTAACAGGATCCAGAAACTGATCAAGAAAATCATACATCATGACCAAGTAGGCTTCATCCCACAGTCACAAGGATGGTTCAACATCCGTAAATCAATCAACGTCATTCACCACATCAATAGATCTAAAATTAAGAATTACATTGTTATCTCAGTCGATGCCCAAAAAGCCTTTGACAAAATACAATATCCATACCTATTTAAAAGCTTTGGAGAGAACAGGAATAGATGGAACATTCCTCAAAATAATAAAAGCCATATACAACAGACCAACTGCTAATATCATATTAAATGGAGAGAAACTTAAATCATTCCCCCTAAACTCAGGAACAAGACAAGGATGCCCACTCTCCCCACTTCTGTTCAACATAGTGCTGGAATCCCTAGCCATAGCAATAAGGCAAGAGGAGGACATCAAAGGGATCCACATCGGCAAGGAAGAAATCAAGTTATCTCTATTCACAGACTACATGATCTTATATCTGAAGGACCCAAAAAACTCAGTACCCAAACTCCTACACCTAATAAACCAATATGGCAAAGTAGCAGGATACAAAATCAATCCACAAAAGTCAGCAGCTTTTCTGTACACCAGCAATAGAGAAACAGAAAAGGAAATTATGGAAACAATTCCATTTACAGTAGCCAAAAAAAGAATAAAGTACCTAGGGATCAACTTAACCAAGGACGTGACGGACCTATTTAATGAATACTACAAAAATCTAATAAGGGAAATCAAAGAAGACACAAGGAGATGGAAAGACCTCCCATGCACATGGGTAGGCAGAATCAATATAGTGAAAATGGCCATATTGCCCAAATTGTTATACAAATTCAATGCAATACCTATCAAAATCCCAGCCACATTCTTCACTGAAATAGAGAAACCAATCCATAAACTCATATGGAACAGCAAAAAACCTAGAATAGCCAAAGCAATTCTAGGCAAAAAAAGCAGTGCAGGAGGTATCACAATACCAGACTTCAAGCTCTACTACAAGGCCTTCATAACAAAATTGGTATAAAAACAGATCGGAAGACCAATGGATTAGAATTGAAGTCCCAGAAATGAAACCGCACTCTTACAGCCAGCTGATATTCGACAAAGGAGCTAAAGACATACAATGGAATAAACATAGCCTCTTCAACTACTGGTGCTGGGAAAACTGGGCAGCCATATGCAGAAAACTCAAAGTAGACCCCAGCCTATCACCATGCACCAAGATCAACTCAAAATGGATCAAGGGCCTCAATATCAGACCTGAATCCTGGACACTACTGAAAGACAGAGTAGGAAAGACGCTAGAACTTATAGGCACAGGAAGGAACTTCCTGAATATAGTCCCAGGGGCACAACAAATAGTGGAAAGACTCGACAAATGGGACTACTACAAATTAAAAAGTTTCTGCCCAGCTAAGGACATAGCCACCAAAATAGAAAGACAGCCAACGATATGGGAAAGGATATTTACCAGCACAGCAACAAAGGCCTGATATCTGTCATCTACAGAGAACTCAAAAAACTAAGCCCCTCCAAGCCCAATAAACCTATTAGGAAATGGGCAAAAGAGCTAAAGAGAGACTTCACAAGAGAAGATATAAAAATGGCAAAGAAACACATGAGGAAATGCTCAACATCCCTGGTAGTAAAGGAAATGCAAATAAAAACAACCCTGAGATACCACCTCACCCCAGTTAGAATGGCCTATACTCTGAACTCAGGCAACAACAAATGCTGGAGGGGGTGCGGGGAAAGAGGAACCCTTCTCCATTGTTGGTGGGAGTGCAAATTAGTACAACCACTTTGGAGAACAGTATGGAGGTTTCTCAAAAAGCTCAATATAGACCTACCCTATGACCCAGCCATACCACTCCTAGGCATCTATCCTGAACAACAGGTCCCAAGATATCAAAAAGACATTTGCACTTCCATGTTTATCATGGCACAATTCACAATAGCCAAAAAAGGGAAACAACCCAGATGCCCCTCCACAGACGAATGGATCCAAAAAATATGGTACTTATACACAATGGAATACTACATAGCGATTAGGAATGGTGAAATATTGTTATTCACAGGGAAATGGTCAGAACTCGAACAAATAATGTTGAGCGAGACAAGCCTAGAACACAGAAAACAAAGGGGCATGATCTCCCTGATATATGACTGTTAACAAAGGGAGACGGAGAGACAGTAGAGACCAAGTCTGTGAATACTGTATATGTTCTTGATACATTGTATATTGTATATATGTCTACCTGACCTAGAGAAGGGATAGAAAAACAGGACGTAAGTTATCACAAGAAATTGGTACACACTGCCCTACTATGTAACTGTACCCTTTTTGCACAACACCTTGTAAAAAAATTTGTGTTCAATTAATAAACAAATAAAAAAAAAGAAGAAAAAAATTCTTAAGGGGAAAAATCTACTTACTTTTTCCAGCCCAAACCTGTTTATTATATGGAGGACACAACAGAGTAAATTGTGTTCTGAATAAAAATGCATAAAATGATTACTGTATTTAGACTCTAAATATATTTTCTTAGTCAGGTGCTGGTGACTTATATCTGTAACCCTAGATACTCAGAAGGCTGAGATCTAAGGATTGTGGTTTGAAGCCGGCTGGAGCAAGAAAGTCTGTAATATTCCTATTTCTAATTAACCATTAGAAAGCCAGAAGTGAAGGTGTGGTTCAAAGTGGCAGAGTGCCAGCCTTGAGCACAAAAGCTCAGGGACAAGGACCCAGGCTCTGAGTTCAAGCCCCATGCCTGCCCCCCCTCCCAAATTCTGAAAAAAGTGATGGTAAAGTGAAAATAAACTCAGTAAGCCCGATATTCTATTTAATTTACAACATACCTGAAAGCCACAATGAATAGAACTGCTTAAGCTATAATAATTTTACAAAATAAATAAATGTTTTAAAGAATAATAATGCTTTTACTTTGGGTTAATGAGATAAAATGTCATTTTCTTTCCTAGGTAATGCAAAAAAATGCAAAGTCTCGGGAAAATTCATACATACATTATTTATTTAAAAAAATAAATCTAATCTGAGGGTGAAACTTCACTTCTGTGAGGACAAGAATGTGCAGGTATCTACAACTCTGAAATAAAACATTCTTACAGAGAGGATACAGAAGCATGCCTGCTGTATTTTAATACTATATAGGGGAGTTTCTCTTTTGTTCTTTTTGAAGTTTTCCTTACTGGCGGACTTGGTCAAGAGAAATGTAAAATAGTCCAGTGAAGATAAGCTTCCTACATTGTTATCAAGGATACAGGATAAAGATTTTGTTAGTGTTACAAAGTACAGAAGTCATAGAGACAAAGGAACCCGAAAGAACAGCTTTTTAATCTGTGCATAAAGTCCTACGGTCATCCAAGAGATAAACATACATTGCTTAAATACAAAGTAGAATAGCAAAGTCTTTGAGAATGCATCCACAGAGGAAATTATAGCCTAGATGTGGCCCTTTGGTGAGTCACAAGCAGAAGATACAGCATATATCCATATTCACATAGCACCATTAGGAATTTGATGACTATGGAACACTAGAACCACAAGCACAGAAGGAAGACTATACTTGTGACCTAAAGTAAAATAGATTATTGATTTTCTTCAGAGAATTTTAATAGGACCAAAGATTTAAAATATACTCAAAATATACAAAACATAAAATATTATACAAAAGAACCAAGAAAATCTCAACCACTCACAAGCCAAGGGACACAGGTGCCATTACTACTTACCATGCCTTTGAAGGAAGGAATAAACCTCTTGAGAAATGAATCTAATGACAGGTATGTTTACCAAAAAAAAAAGCAATATAAAACAAAAAAATGAAAGTTTGGGAAATAAAAAATATAACTTGGCTAAAAATACTGAACTGTTCTCAGTGGCAAAATAGAGAGGACAGAATAGAGACTGATGGATCATTGGTGCAGATCAACTGAAATTATTCAATCTTTAACAACATCAGTAAAAAAAAGAGTTGGAAGAAATGTGATCAGCATTTATAGATTTATGTAGCAAACTGAAAATTCTAGCATTCAGACATCAAGAGTTCCAAAAACAGAAAATGACTCGTACAGAATAATAATTATTAATAATAAATTTCCCGTTGATTTGATGAAAAATACACCACTAACTTACATAGTAAAAAAGTTGGTGAACACCAATAGAATAAACTAAAAAATACATTAGTCACATAATAATTAAACTGTTGACAACCAATTATTTTAAATAAGCTTCATATAATTACATAGTGTAATGCCATAAAATTATGCCCAATCTAACCCACTAAATATAGAAAAATAATGGTGAAAGTAAACTAAGTATTTCTCATCAGAAACCACAGGTAGTAAAATATGAGACTATTTTAGAAAGCTGACATAAAAGAACTTCCAACAAATATTATGTATCCAGAGAAATTACACTTCATGAATAAAGGGAATGAGAAGAGACACTTAGAAATGAGTTAAAAATAAAATAAATCAATTAGTGAGCAATACTGGAAAATGATACCAGAAGAAAAATTGGAATTTCTCAAACAAAGAATGTAACAATTTGTACATACCTAGGTAAATATCATAAACTGTATTTCTATTCTCCTGTTCTTTAAACATATCTAAACTGCTGTAAGGAAGAGAAATAATAGCTCCTTAGAGGTTAAAATTATATAGCTGTCATAAATGACAAAAAAGAGACAGATGTAAATTCAACAAAGCAAATAAAATAACAATCACTTGAAAAATTCTAACCACTCAAAACCTACTAAAGAAGAAATAATTAAATGAAATAAACCTTGAATAAAATTTTTAAAGTTGTCTCCAATTCCTATAGCTCAAATGTTTTCCCTAGAAAATTCTATCAGTTGATTTTGAAAAAGTAAATTGAATATCAAACACATTTGTAATAAATGATGTCACACTAGCTGGATATATATTTTAAAAAGTGACTTGATCTATGCCTCACACTTATGTAAAAATGAATTCAAAACACACTGCATGTCTAAACATAAATCACTAAGCTAGATGGGCCCCCAAATTCCCCAACAGGAAGTAGTTAATGTCGCCTTCATAGTCTTTAATAATCAGCAGATTTCTTCGAGTTAAATGCCAACTTTTAGGTACTGCTATGCCACCCCCAAATAGAAATGGACTATGCCAGACCATCCACAAAACAGGCCTCTGGTCTGTCTGCTCCTCTTGTTACCTGCTTCTATTGTGGCAAGAATGGATGCTGGACAAGAGCTTGCCCCAATCCATGGTCCCTCTTTAAGCCTTGCCCACTTTGTGGTGCATAGTGACACTGGAAAATGAAATGTCTCTGGAAGCAAAGTCCCTTGCACAGCCAGATCCGGAGTTCTCCTTCCCTCAACTACTAGAATGTGGAGGCCTGGGTTCTTTTGGCCCCACCAAGCTTCCCCAAGGGGATGTCCAAGAAACAGGATCACTGGGACTTTGGCCACAAAACATTCGTTCTGAGGCTAGTCTCTCTCTTATTTAAGGGTCAAATTTATAGATTTCTGCAACGTACTTCAGTTCCTTCATTAGTCCCAGTGTCTCACTCCAGACATAAAGCAAAGGAACATCTTTTCCTCAATCAAGTTTACCAAGCTGGCATCCTTGGAGTTTATCACAAAGTTTGCTGAAGGCCACTGACAACTTTAATGTTTATCATAAGCTGTACTGGGTTGTTGTATTAGCCAGAAGGCCTAGAATGTTCTAAACATACTCTGGTTTTGGTTACCTATATAAGTTTAAGAGTAGAAATTCTGTTTGTTGGTGGCAAAATACACAATATTTTCTAAAACAATGTTATCAGAGTTCAGAGTTTTCTAAGAGTTACTTCAAAATACAAATTAAAGAAAAAAATCAATAATGAGATAAGGAAGTGAAAAGGAATGTTTTGATTTTTATAAGACAGAGCTTATAAAACAGTATAAAGACTTAAAAAAGGAAATTGAGGAAAAAGAAAAATGGTTTCTTTTAGATAAAAGAGGATTCGGAAGAATTGTCTTAAATGTTTGTTCCAAAATGGAAAAAGGAAAAAAATAGGACAAACTACAGAATGTTCAAATGAGTAGCAGATGGTATTGTAAAGCAGGAAAACAGAGAAGCCACATTTTGAGAGGTCAAATTGAGTCTATTAGAAAGCGAGTGAATGCAGATACTCATGTCACAAAGGCCTGCAGCTCTGCGAATACACTTAACACTGTTAGAAAATGGATCCAAGAGAGTGAAGAACAGAAAGAGCAAAAGAACAATACCAACAAACCAGATCAATCCCAATGGAGAGCTGAAGTGGCATCAATGCTAGGAGAGCCAGGAGACAGGACAGGAGCAAGACCATGGTATAAAAATGGTACCTGAGCTGGTCTGGACCTAAATTGGTAAGGTCAGCGGGCAGTGTCAGAGGGAGCTTAAGATTTCACAACCCAAGACAGGCAGGTCCAGTAACCTATGGTCTGAGTCCTTACCCCTGTCTCTAGAAATTCAGGCATGCCCATCACCTGGGAGGTGGGACTTCCCTGCCTCCACCATGAAGACAAGATGGTGCCAATTAAGCCCAATACCATATCATGGCCAAGCTGGTACTGGTTAGATTCAGTATCCCTACTTCAGTGTGAGTAAGCAGCAGATGGTATGTGTTGAGTTTTTTAAGATAGAATTTATAAAATGGCAAAAGTATCATGTAATTGTCTATAATTTAAAAACTAATCTAAGAATTTTCTAAGGTCAAAATTAATGCTGAGCAAAAGTATTGTTCTTAATATCTCGGTTCCCCAAGTGTATAAGCCACTTTGGATACAAAGTTAGAACAGTCACCAAGCAAGCCTGCATCCATGTGTTCCTCACCTTACAAAATCATTTACAAAGCTATCCATGTTATTTAGTATGCAATAGAAATAATTAAATTGCTTAAAAATTTGTTTCACATTTCCAAGATAACTACTCTTATGTAGGCTTTTGTTATTGAAGGCTAAACCATTGTAGCATTCAAGTCAAACTCACAGAAAAGTTCCTGACCAATAACCTAACAACTATCTCTCAAGCAACAACTAATGAGCATGTCAAAGCCATCTTTTCTGTTAAGAAGTTTAACAACTGACTCTAAAAGCATAAGACCCCTACTCCCATTGTTGCCCCACATCAGCAGGAAGTAGCTGGAAAAAAAAATGACAATCCTTTTGCCCCTTGCTTCTTGTGCTTTTCCAGAGTCAGGAATGAGGGAAAGTGACTTAAGCTATAGCACACACCTCCCCTGACAGCCATATTGTATCCTTGGTACAGACCCCACTGAAATCATCTCCCCTCCCCTTGCCCTTGAACAAATGTACCAGCAGTCTTGGAAGAGAGCCTGAGACCAAGACCAAGTCTGATACTAATGCCTCTGACTGACACAGAGGCTGCCTAATATTTAGTTGTAAGAGGGATGTGCCATTTCCCCTTCAGCTATGCTGAAAGAGGCTTGGTCACCTTTCCCAGGCTTCACTCCTGAATAAAGCCTATTTGTTTTTTGAGTTCGATTCCTGCTCTACCTTTATTCTGAGAACCTCATGATTCAGTTTCCTTACAGTAAACGGCTGCCAGGAATTAAAAACGCAAGCTTATAATAACTACAGGAGACAAATATTCACTGATCTACTTCTCTTAAGATTAAGGCACCAAAGTCAATTTAGCAGAAAACAAGCCAGAATTGATTATGGAAAATGAGGCCTGCCAATGGCAACTAAAATCAAGGTACTTAGAAACACTTATCTTTGCTTCTAGGAGGCAAGGCACCTTTCTTATCTAAAAAATTAGCATTTAGTGGCAGGATGCATTCCTTCCAGAAAATGCCCCTCAAATAAAGTATGAGTCAAGAACTTTGCAAGTGTAACAACACCAGCAGTGATTGAGAGCAAAGATAAATACCTATATCTTTGTATAACCTTTAGTCAGGCCCCCTGCTTTTATCATATAAACACACCTGATGCCAAAGAGCTTTATGTCTCTCCCTTTCTCATTCTGTTGAGTGTGCTCCTGGCCTTTCTGCTCCTGTCTTGTCTGTCTTCTTGGCTGCTTGCTTACTTATCTCAATAAAGCTCTGTCAAGTTTTCATACCATTATTACTGGTCCAGAAATTCTTATTTTGCCTTCAAAGTCAAGGACCCTTTTAGAGGGAAACTTTACAAATCCTCACCTGCATCTGGTGACAGAAGGAATCAAAAGGAAAGCTTGATTCACTTGAGGGAAGAATCAGGAGAAAACTGGTTTGTTTCAGAATTCCCTTGGGACACCTGAAGAAAAAAGGTGTCTTGTGCCTCCCCCTTCCCCCCAAGCTGGGGATGCTCTCTCAACAGGACATGACGATAATAGGATGGGCCAGTGTTGTCTATCTTTTTTTCACTTCTTTATTCTCAAAGTGATGTACAGTTTCATACATAAGGCAGTGAGTAAGTACATTTCTTATCCAACTTGTTACTTTACAGAGGGCTGAGGATGAGCTGGAAGGGACTAAGATGTGGTTCATCCACACATGGTCCCTTTAGTCAGATGGGTGTGTATGGCTGTGGGAAACAGCAACTGCAAAGGTCGGCCTTAGGGAATTGGAACGCCATTCTCTGTCCCTCCAGGCTGAGGGCAGCCCTGTCCCTCCAGGCTGAGGGCAGCCCTGACAAGACCTACTGTGCTGGCCTATGCAAATTGGTTATCCCCCCCCAACTGACACCCTTATCTCTTTGATGTAGCCATCTTTCTGCTCTTATTGAAGTAGTCTCTTTGATACAGCCATCTTCCTGCATGTACTTTTGTCTGATAGTGAATAAAAACGCTGTCTGTGGGACCAGCAACATCTGATGCTGAAGAGAGGCAGCAGGTCCCCTGGTCCCCAGAAATCAATTCCATGGTCCGGTCTCCATCATTGCTTTGCTCCCGGCTGCAGTGGGACAAGGCGCTTGGGACAAGGCGCTCACGACAGGTTGCAACATATGGCGATTCTATAAAAGTGTTTCTATTTTTTTCTTTCTTTTCCTACAGAAGGACACTGTAACCTGAAGGTGATATGGAAGATTAGTATTCCTAAACACTCCCCCTTAAAATGTATTCATACACACAAAAATGGATAAACTTTTTAAGAAGCAGATCTCTAATATAATTTGGTCTCAATATAAGTTGATGTGTAAAATGCTATAGTCTAAAAATGAGTAAAAAAATAGTAAGGTCACATAATTACATTTTTTTCTGAATAATTATTTGTTTATTGTCAAAGTGATGTACAGAGGGGTTACAGTTTCATACATAAGGCAGTGGGTACATTTCTTGTACAATTTGTTGCCTCCTCCATTATTAAAATTTTTAAGAAAAGAATTTTGTGAACAATAAAATTACCTCCTAGCAAATTCAGAGCCTTGTGTAAGTTAAATGGCCATCTTGGTACAAGATGGGGATTGCTAGACCCTTCTCTGGACTTCCATTACATTTTTTGTTTTTGTTTTTGGTTGGCTAGGAAGCTTGAACTCAGAGTCTGGGCTCTGTCCCTGAGTCTCTTTGTGATCAAGGCTAGCTCCCTACCATACTTTTAAAACCTAATTATGCCTTAAGTCTTTCATGTATAAATTTATGTGTGTGTCTGTATGTGTTTAAATATGTTCAAAATAATCTGGTATGTTAATTAATAAAACTGTTACCTCTGTAACTAATTATCTGGATGAACAGGTTTTTTAAAAAAGGGCAGTTTCAAACTCAAACTGCCAAAGGAGTCTTAAGATTTGAGTGGTAATAAATATGTCTAAGGGTTATTATATTTTAAAAGAGATTAAAATTGCTTTTCTTTATGGATATAGAGTATTTTTTTAAAAACTGTCAATTGAGTTTCAAGACTTTATAAGTTATTTTTTTTTCAAATTTTTATTATCAAACTGATGTACAGAGAGGTTACAGTTTCATACGTTAGGCATTGGATACATTTCTTGTACTGTTTGTTACCTTGTCCCTCATACCCCTCTCCCTCCTCCCCCTTTCCCTTTCCCCCAAGAGGTGTTCAGTTCACTTACTTCAAACAGTTTTGCAAGTATTGCTTTTGTAGTTGTCTTTTTTTACCCTGTGTCTCTCAAGTTTGGTATTCCCTTTCAATTTCCTAGTTCTAATACCAGTATACACGGTTTCCAATATTATAAGTTATTTCAATACAAATTCTAATAATTGTTAAGGAGATTTAAAAAATATAAAAAATGGGAGGAGGGAATGAAAATAATCAGGCTTTAAAATATTTGTTAAATGGTTTCTGTTGAATAAGAAAGGATTTAAGAAATAAAAATTGTCTTAACTATTTGTTTCAAAAATCAAAACAGATCTCAATGTTCAAGAATATATCAGTCATGTCTTGAGTTTTATAAGGTAGAGCTTATTGTAAAATTATTAGTAAAATTGGTATTAAGTTGGCTGCAATTAAAAAAAATAATCTAAAGACTTTTTCTAAGGTCAAGCATCCCATATTCTTATGTCAATCTATCAAAAAAACTGCTTGTATACTAGTAAGCTTGTCAAGCTTTTATTGACACAAAAATGAGTAGTAAGGAAATTAAGGCAGAACTCAAGAAATGGAAAAACCTCCCATGCTCCTGGATTGGGAGGATTAACATCATGAAAATGGCAATATTACCAAAAGCTATCTACAAGTTCAATGCAATACCCATCGATATCCCAACACCATTTCTTCAATGAAATAGAGGAAGCAATTGAGAAATTCATATGGAACAATTAAAAAAAAACTAGAATAGCAAAGACAATCCTAAGTAGAAAGAACAGTGCAGGAGGAATATCAAAACCAAACTGTAAGTTGTATTACAAAGCACAGTAACAAAAACAGCTTGGTACTGATACAAGAACAGACCCGATGACTAATGGAACAGAACTGAAGACCCAGAAATGAACGCACAGACCTATGGCTACCTAATCTTTGACAAAGGAGCCAAAAATATAGGTTGTAACAAAGACAGCCTCTTCAACAAATGGTGCTGGCAAAACTGGGTCTATACCTGTAACAAACTAAAACTAGATTCCTATTGATCACCCTGCACCAAAATCAATTCCAAATGGATCAAAGACCTGGAAATAAAATCAGATACCCTGAAAACACTACAAAAAGGAATAGGAGAAACTCTAGGACTCCTTGGCAAAGGCCCAGAAATGCAACAAATCAAAGAAAGGCTGGACAAGTGGGACTGTATCAAACTGCAGAACTTCTGCAGGGCAAAGGACATGGCTTCCAAGATAAGCAGAAAGCCCACAGATTGGGAAAAAATCTTTACCAGCCATACAACAGACAAAGGACTGATATGTAAAATATACACAAAACTCAAAAAATTAAATTCCTCCCAAACAAACAAAGAACTAACATCCCTCTCAACAAATGGGCTAAAGACCTGGAAAGAAACTTCTCTGAAGAGGAAATGAGAATAGCCAAGAGTCACATGAAAAAGTGCTCTACATCACTGGCCATAAAAGAAATGCAAATCAAAACAACATTGAGATTCCACCTCACTCCAGTAGGAATGTCCATTATCAGGAAATCCAACAACAACAACAAATGCTGGAGAGGATGTGGCCAAAAGGGAACCCTACTAACACTGTTGGTGGGAATGGAAGCTTGTTCAACCCCTCTGGAAAGCAGTGTGGAGGTTCCTAAGAAGGCTAAACATAGAGCTCCCTTATGGCCCACTTTTGGGCATCTACCCAAAAGACTACAAGCAAAACCACACTAAAGACACCATCACAACGATGTTCTTTGCAGCACAATTTGTCATTGCTAAAACATGGAACCAACCTAGATGCCCCTCATAGAAGAGTGGATCGGGAAAATACGGTACATATACACAATGGAATTCTATGCCTCCATCAGAAGGAATGACACTGCCCCATTCATAAGGAAATGGAAAGAGTTAGAAAAAAGCATATTAAGTGATGTAACCCAGACCCAAAGAAGCATAAACTCTATGGTGTCCCCACAGGGAATAGCTAGTACAGGATTAGGCCAGTCATGGTAGAAGATCAAAATACCCCAATAGCTGCACCCATATGAGCACATAAGATGATGCCAAGTGAAATGAACTCCACGTTACAGAGACAAGAGTTATACCACTGTTGTAACTATTATCATCATCCCATATGAAACGGTACTTTTTGTATTTTTTTTTCTTGTCTGTTCAATTGTTTTGTTCAATTTTGTTTCTCTTGTATTCCCTTCCTGTGGTTGTACCCTCACTACCACTATATCTCATCCGAATACCCTGGATACTGTTTATATGGGTATTAGAACTGGGGAAGGGAAAGGGAATACCAAAATTGAGAGACAAAGGACAAAAAGACAAACCATTCCAAAAGCAGTACCTACAAAACCATTTGGTGTAAACCAACTGCACAACTCGGGGGGAGAGGGCAAGGGGAAGGGGAGGGGGGGAATGAGGGAGGAGGTAACAAGTTGAACAACAAATGTACTCACTGCATTACATATGAATCTGTAACCCCTCTGTACCACACTTTGACAATAAAGAAAAAGTTTAATTAAAAAAATGAGTAGCAGCTAAGTGAAAGTTCATTTAAGTATCTATTTTTGCCAAGGTCCTCCAAATGATCCAATTTTAAATATGTATGTAAAAGTAATGCTACTTTTTGCTAATATTTGTTTCCCAAGTATGTAAGCCACCTTGGGCTATAGAGCTAAAATGGATAACAAGCAGGCCTGTGCTCCTGCATTTTTCATTATAATAAAGAATGCTTAGTAATATCTACAATGGTGTCAATCTTAATTAGCATCCTAAAGTGCTACAATTAAAACTAACTAAATTGTTTAGTTTTAAAGCTTTAATAATGGCTACTGTTAAGTCTTTATATTTATTTGATTCTCTTCAGTATTTATAGGTCAAACTTTTACTCTTAAGTTCTAGGTAAAACCTACTTAAAAACTGTTTCTATTGATGTCTTTGTTGCTCAAATTGGAAATAAAAGGGTCTATGACACAGACTCTGACTTGACCTGCCAGTCACCCTCCCAGCAAGGAGCAAAATGGCATCTGGGATATTATCCCAGCAAGGAGAAGAGACCTACTAGACCTACCAGGACAAAGATTATCCTGTGACATGGAGGTGACATGGGACCATTGAAAGGCAGCTGGGAAAATTTGCTCAGATAAAAAGGGATATTGTCAGATCCTGAAAAAGTCACTCTGTGCTTGCCCTCTCAAAAGTAACTAAAGCAGCTGGGTGCTGGTGGCTCATACTGTTAAGGCTAACCTGAAAACTGGAGTAACTCAATTTAAGTTTTAGTGTTAAAATTATAACACATTCCAAACCCTGGTGATGACTCCATGCTAGAGGGTTGCACCCCACCCGTGAGACTAGTTTCTTGTAGTTTGACATTTTAGAATGTAGGGAGCACTTGTTCCCCTCTGTACTTGGGTAGCAATTATGGTAATGGCAGCAAAAAATGATCATAGTTATAGACTATAGAAATAACCATAATAGTAGTAGAAATGCCATGGTAACTGTCAGGTTGGTTTACTTACGATTGATTACTGGATTGTTTTAGCCTGCTCAAGCTTGCTTAGTGGTAATGGGAAAACATGGTTGCAATTGTTAAAATAAAGTTGGTACTAGGTCAGCCTGACCGCAATATTCTGCTTCTGTAAATGGCTTTCTTAACCCATTTGTGACTTGCTCTACCCCCTGCACTAACTCCCTGCATCAGTGCTATGTGACCACCTGTTGTCAATTCCTGATATTGAGGCCAGTTCCTGATATCAAAACCTAAATAGATAAATGAAAGTGTAGACAGTCAATAGAAAAAGGACAAGACTTGCTTGCTAAATGCCATCCAATCAAGTATCTGCCAAGTTGGAAATACCCTGCCCCTGCTGTAATCACATTAAAAACCCTGCCTATCTGAGGGTTGGGACCCTCAATCCAGATCTGCTGTGCCGGTGACGGTAGAGAGTCCAGGCTCAAGCTTGCAATAGACTCTCATGCGTTTGCATCGGAATCAGCTCCTTAGTGGTCTCTGGGGACCGGAAATCTAGGCATAACAACACCTGTAATCCTAGCTACTCAAGAGGTTGAGATCTGAAGATCGCAGTTCAAAGCCAGCCTGGGCAGCAAAGTCCATAAGACTCTTATCTCCAATAAAACTACTCAGAAAAATCCAGAAGTGGAACTGTGCCTCAAGTAGTAGAGTGCTAGCACTGAGCACACAAGCTTAGGGACAGTGTCTAGGGCCCAGACTGTAACAGGGAGATCAGATCTGGCCAGCGCCATCACTGACTGTGGAGGGGTGTCAGATTGACTCTAGCTCAGATTAGAGCAGAAGCCAACTCCATCTTCACTAAGATTTTCCCCACCCTATCTAGGGAAGCTCCCCTTTATTATGATAAGTTATATAATTGACCATCTGAGGCCTGGAAGGTTCAAGGGAACCTGTGCCCTCCCATAAGTCCACGTGTCCACCTGATGTCAAATCCATGTGCCCTCCCATGAGTGGGCGTATCCACCTGATGTCAAATCCATGCACCAATTCTAACTAGAATGATAGGTTGGTTCAAACAGATACTATGAGACCAATTGTAACTCTATTGGCCACCTGCGTGCGACCTAGCATGCTCTGTAAGTTCTGTATCCTCATTGGCCACCTGTATGTGGCAAGTTTGACTGTGAGTTTCCCTTATAACCAGGCTGGAAGGCCACATGTGAGTGCAGTTCCAGCTCCCGAGTCTGGGCTTCACATGTGCAGGCCGTTCTGGTTCCCGAGTCTGGGCCTCAACCCTGCACACGTGGTTGGCAGTTTCAGCTCCCGAGTCTGGGCTGCGACCAAAGCCGGCCAGTTCGCTTTTTGTTCACTTTTTACTTCCCCAATAAATTCATCTTTTTATCATCTTGTAGCTGGAGACTGTGTAGTGGACTCTTGGGGGAACCAGGAATCCCCTCCCTTGAGGGGGAACCCCATTTCATTGTAGCGAACCCCACTTCATATTTGGTGCATGGGCCAGGAAGGGTCCTTAACAATAATATTTTGTTGGGGAAGACGCCCAGGTGAAGAAAAGGAACCTCCGGAGGTATGTCTAGGGCCGCCTGAGTTGGCCCGCCGGTAAAAGGTGCACTGGGAAGTGCACAGTCTGGGGCTGCCTGACTGGGCCTGTCTGCAAGAGTGCACTGGAAAGTGCACCGGCTGTAAAGGGGCTTTGTAAAGGGGCGCTGGGCTGTCCAGTGGGCTCCCCGCCTGTAAAGGTGCTGGAAAGTGCGCTGCCTGGAAAGGCCGAATGTGGGGCTGCCAGAGTGGGCCTGTGTTAATCTGAAGGTGCACCATCTGTAGGCCTAAGACAGAGAGAAGCTGGACGCATCAGAGCTCTCTACGGCCAGGGTGGTCAAGGGATGCCTTGACTCCCTTCTGGAGGTCCTCATTGGGAAGGACATGAATGAATTTTGTCAAAAGAACAGGAATTCTGACCTCATTCCTTGTTCTGTGTGTGGTCTTGTCTATCTGTGTCTGTTCACACTTCTACTCCTGCTTGCTAGTGCTAGTGTTATGATTTACTTTTCTCTACAGGGAAGTATGGGACGAGCAAAACCCACTGAGGATCTGCTCCTCTACCTGTGTCTGTGTTCTTGCTTTTGCTTTTTCTTGTTATTGTTATCAGATGTGTTTTACAGGAAAATATGGGACGACAAGCAGCTCCTGCTGAGAAACTTCCCCTAAACCTGGTCTTAGAACATTTTAAAGATTTTGAGAAAAGAGCAAAGTTATCTGGTGATCGTTTCTTCCCTGGAAAACTGACTACTTTCTGCCAGCTGGTATGGCCCACCCTTGGTATTGGGTGGCCCCCAGAAGGCACTTTTAATCTCTCACTTGTTTATGAATCCCAGGCAATTATTGTCAGCGACTGAGGTTATCTGGTTCCCTACATCGTAGCCTGGTGCTATCTAATGGAGGAACCTCCAGAGTGGCTGAAATCCCTTTTGCCTCCCGAAAATATCTTAACCACAGTTTTGGCTTTGAAATTACACCCCCCACATCCTAAACAGCCCAAGGCCATGCGTCCTATCCCGCCAGAGGAAGAGGAGGAGATCTTTTTAACACCCTACTCAACCCCCTCAGGTATCCACCATAGGGTGCCTATTGACCTCTCCATCAGGGAATCAGATCAAGACCTCTTGAACCCATCCCATACTCACTCTGGCTCTTTTTATATGGGGAGGCTGGAGGAAGGGACAGGAGAGAGATTTGCCCCTCGGCCCTCCAAAGTAGGGATCCCCTTTCTCCCCCTGTTATAATCCCACTTAGACAGGTAGGACCCCCTGAAAAGGGTCAGGTTCACCCTTATGAGATTCATGTCCCCTTCGCTTCTAATGATCTATTAAACTGGAAACAGCAGTACCCTCCCTAATCAAAGAAGCCTTAGGCACTAACCTCTTTGTTAGAAACTCTCTTTGTGACTCATCAGCCCACCTGGGCCAATGTCCAGCAACAACTGGATGTCCTCTTCACCACTGAAAAGACAGACAGAACTCTCCGGGAAGCCAAGAAGCTGGTCCCACGAAAAACGGCAACCCATCAGAAGACCCCCTTGAGATAGAGGAAACCCTCCCCTCCTGGAATCTGGACTGGAACCCGAATTCGTCAGCAGGTAGGGAGCGGCTAAAGGTTTATTGCCAGACTATTCTGGGCAGTCTCTGGGCTGCTGGAAAGCACCCTATGAAGTTTTCTAAGGTAGGGGAAGACAGGGAATGGATGAGTCCCCGGAAGCCTATTTAGAAAGGCTTCTTGATGCTTACCATACTTATACTCCTATAGATCCAGAGGCTGAGGAAAATAAAAAAGCGATTAATGTAGCATTTGTGGGACAGGCAGCTCCGGACATTAGAAAAAAGATTCAGAAAATCGAAGGGTTTGAAGGGAAAAATTTGTCGGAGTTAGTGGAGATTGCCACCTGAGTTTTTGACAATAGGGATTCTGCAGAAGAGAGACAGGTTAGGAAATTGGCTAAGATTTTTGCTCTCTCTCAAGAGGAACAGAAGAGGAAAACGGGCTCTGAGCCCTGTGAGAGGAGACCAGGGAGAAGTGGAAGTAGGGAAAGAAAGTGGAAGTTAGAAAGGAATCAGTGTGGCTACTGTAAGGGGAAAGGGCATTAGAGAGAAGAATGCCCAAAGAGAAGGGAAGCCAAAGCACTGGCCTTGGATAATTGATAGAGTCGGGGCTCTCCCCTCCCAGAGCCTAGGGTAACTCTAAAAGTGGGGGTTAAACCAGTCTGATTCTTAGTGGACACTGGAGCAGACATGTCAGTTTTAAAGCAGGCCTTAGGGCCGATGGCCAACCAAAAGACGAAAGTACAAGGGGCCATGGGATCTAAAAGTTATCAATGGACTACAAGTCGCAAAGTGGACTTGGGCAAAGGAACTGTGACCCATTCCTTTTTAGTAATGCCCGAGTGTCCATACCCTTGTTGTGGAGAGACTTATTCACAAATTGGGAGCACAAATCAAGTTTGAGGTGACACAGATTAAAGTTGACTTGAGACCCCCACAGGAGAACCAGACCCTAAGGCTATCACTGCCAATAGCCCAGGAATATGTTTTGCACCAGGCCAATGAAAACAGTCATGCTCTCAAACTTCTCCAGGAGCTCCAAGAGAGGTTTCCCCAAGTGTGGGCAAAAACCAACCCCTCACGCCTAGCTGTCCATCAGAGCCCAGTGCTGGTCCAGCTAAGGGCTTCTGCTGAACCTGTGAGAGTGAGACAGTACCCCATAGCCTCAGAAGCAAGAGAGGGGATCAGGGTCCATATCAACCACCTCTGACAAGCAGGGATACTGGTCCCGTGCCAGTCGCCTTGGAATACACCACTTCTTCCTGTAAAAAAGGCAGAGACAGGTGACTATAGGCTGGTGCAAGACTTGAGAGAAGTAAACAAGAGGGTTGAAGACTTTCACCCAACTGAACCTAACCCATATACTCTGCTCAGCATGCTTGAACCCAATAAACAGGTTTATACACCCCTAGACCTGAAGGACACCTTCTTCAGCATCCCACTTGCCCTGGCCCGCGGGGTTTCGTCAACAGGAGCCCGAGGGGGAATTGACCTGAATGAGAGACAAACCTGACACAAGGAGGGAGACCAAGACAGGATTCGGATCAAGGTCCCAAACTTTATGTTCGCAGGGCAGCTTACATAGTAGTCAGCGAGGGATAACTCACATAGACAGGGTCATTAGATTGCTGGGTTACAATACTGTGGGATGCTCTTTCCCAGGACAGGGGGTGAGTTAGAAGGTTCACAAGGTTGTTCATCAAAGTCAGACAGGGTGTTAGGTCTAACAGGCAGGGTTGTGAAAACATCAGATGTTCTTATCAGCTAAGTCTTATAGTGTCTTATTGTTAGAGCATGACAACCGGTGCCAGATTTCCTTATCAGTTAAGTTTTATAGTTTCTTTATGTTATATCATGGCAGCTTCTTTGGCTCCCGGCACCCACTGGCGAAGGCCAGTCAGCCCATATTTGCCTTCAAGTGGGCAGATCTGGAGAATGGATACCAAGGACAACTGACCTGGACCCGGCTGCGTCAAGGGTTCAATAACTCCCCCACCATCTTTGATGAGGCACTTCACACAGACCTCTGTGAGTACCGACTCTCTTTCCCCGAGGTTTCCTTGTTACAATATGTGGATGATTTGTTGATAGCTGCAGAAATAGAGAAGCTCTGCTTATGAGTAACTGAAGGGCTCATAAAGGCGCTACAGGGACTTGGCTACCGAGTCTCGGCAGCAAAGAAGGCCCAGCTGTGCACCAGGAGAGCCACGTATCTTGGGTACAATCTCAAAGGGGACTCAGGACCTTGTTGAGCTCCAGGAAGCAAGCAATCATGCAGATTCCCACTCCCAAGACTAAGAGGCAAGTAAGGGAATTCTTGGGAAATGTGGGGTATTGTAGACTCTGGATTTTGGGGTTTGCTGAATTAGCACGGCCCTTATATGAGATTACCAAAGGGCCAGGAGAAAATATTAGATGGACAGAAGAAGAGGAATGGGCATTCAGACCCTTAAAAAGCAGCTAGTCTCAGCTCCATCCCTGGCCATTCCATTATCTACAAACCTTTCCACTTATTCGTGGACAAAAAGGCTGGAGTGGGAAATGGCGAGCTACCTCAGACACTAGGACCCTGGTATCAGCCAGTGACCTACTTATGTAAAAAACTGGACCCAGTTGCTTCAGGATGGCCTGCCTGCCTTAGAGTGATTGCAGCAATGGCTCAGCTAGTCAAAGACTCTAACAAGCTAACATTGGGGCAGGACCTAGTGGTAACTACTCCCCATGTGGTTGAGAACTTGTTGCGAAGCCCCCCAGACCAGTGGATGTCCAACGCCAGGCTAACACAGTACCAGGCCCTGTTGCTCAGCCAGCCTAAAGTGACTTTCCGAGCTTCCACAGCCTTCAACCCTGCCACCCTGCTGCCAGACACTGATCAGACAGTGCTGCACGACTGTGCGGAGGTTGTGGCCCATGTCCGTTGCATTCAACCAGACCTCACAGACGTCCTGCTACCAGACGCGGAAAAGACCATGTTCACTGACAGGAGTACCTACATGATGGACAGAGTGAGGCTAGTGACAGCAGCGGTCATGGAAATGGATCAAGTCATCTGGGCCGAGCCATAACCAGTGAGCACCTCAGCGCAAAAAGCTGAGCTCATTGCCCTAACCCAAGCTTTGATGCTGGGAAAGGACCAAAAGGTCAACATCTATAAGGACAGCAGGAATGCATTTGCCACTGTACATGTACACAGGGCCATTTACAAGGAACACGGGCTGCTGACAACAGAAGAAAAAAACATCAAAAACAAAGAACAAATATTAGGCCTACTTCAGGCCATATAGGTGCCAAAGGCAGTCGCTGTAATGCACTGCCCGGGACATCAGAAGGGAAACTCAGAGGAGGCAAAGGGGAACCGGAGAGTGGACGAGGCCGCACAGGAAGTGGCTGCAAGAGATAGGGGCCTGATGGCATTAGCCCTTCTCCCGATGCCAGCCCTCCCAGAGGAGCCCCAGTATTCTTCTGAAGATCAAAAGGTTCTCCAGTCTCTTCACAATGTAAGTGAAAAGGGAAACGAAACAGACTCCTAGCAGAAGAATTATTCTTCTACGAGCATTAGGACGGACTCTCATTAAGCAAATACACCAGGGAACCCATCTACGAAAGAGCAAGTTAGCGGAATTGATCCACCGGTTCTACTATATACCTGAAATTGACAAAATGTTAGAAGATATCACCAGCTGGTGCGTGCCATGCCAGAGGGCAAATGTGGCTGTTGGAGTAGCGGTCAAAGGAAGGAGGGAAAGAGTAACAGTGCCAGGAGCCTATTGAGAGGTAGACTTTACTGAGGTAAAAACAGGCAAGCATGGATATAAGTACCTGCTAGTTTTTGTAGACACTTTTTTCAGGATGGACGGAAGCTTTCCCAGCCAAGTGGGAAACAGCACAGACTGTAACGAGGAAGCTGCTAGATGAGATAATTCCCAGGTTTGGACTCCCAGTAGCCATAGGCTCAGACAATGGCCCTGCTTTCATCTCTCAGGTAACCTAGATTTTGGGTAAGTCATTGGGGATTAATTGGAAATTACATTGTGCCTATCACCCCCAAAGTTCAGGTCAGGTAGAGAGGATGAATAGGACTCTAAAGGAGACCTTAACCAAATTGACCCTTGAGACTGGTGAAAACTGGACAGCCCTCCATTTGCCCTTCTTTGGTTACGCTGTACACCATACTTTAAGGGCATCACACATTATGAGATAATGTTCGGGAGGCCTCCTCCCTTATGCCCTAAGCTTGGTTCTGAAGCAATAGCTGAATTGTCTAACCAACATTTGTTACAGTCCTTGCAGGCCCTGCAGAGAGTCCAAAATGAACTTTACTCCCAGATCAAAGCCACTCATGAGGAGCTGCCCAAGGATGCCCCAGCCTTACACCCTTTTGTGCCAGGAGGGGTGGTGTGGGTAAGGCGACATAAGACTGAGTCCTTGGAGCCCCGCTGGAAAGCCTACACCGTAGTTCTGACCACTTCTACTGCTGTCAAGGTAGATGGCCTAAAGACCCAGATCCATGCTTCCCATGTCAAAGCAGCTAATCTGACCAAGGAGGACAAATGGAAGGTGGTGCAATCTGGTGATGGTGATGACCCACTAAAATGGACATTTGTGAAACATTTGAACTAGTAATGTTCTTTTGAGTTTGATAAAGAGTAAGAATGGGTGAGTTTAAGTTTAAACTCCAAGTTTGAGCATTACCAAATTTTTGGAGGTTTATTGCATTGTCAAAAGAGGAACTAAGGAAAAGACTTTGAAATAAAAAGTGCATTTCTAGATAAGAAATTTGGAAGTGAAATTGTCCTGTTGTTCCAAAGTGGAATTGTGATTCCGTCTGTCTATATAGGCTTTTTGTAACAGTTTTCAGCAGACCCCCCGAGGACAGATGATTCCTAGCATTGGCCCTTAATAAGTACCAGGTAAGAGCATACTTAAAAACTATTTCTGTGTGGACTACCTTGTTGCCTTAATTGGAGTAAAGTGGCCTTATGTACAGACTCATGATCTGCAGTTCACAGCCAGCCCGGGCAGAGAAAGGTCCCTGTTGAGAGTCTTGTCTCTAATCAGCCAGCAGAGTTCTGGGAACAGAGTTGTGAGTTGCTCTGAGGCTCAAAGTGGCAGAGTGCTAGTCTTGAGCTGGAGAGCTGAGGGACAGCACTCAGGCCCTGAGTCCGAGTCCAGCAATGAACCAAGAGAAATGCCAAAGGTGCATTTACCTCAGAGTGGAAAAGTCACTCCTGGGACAAATGGAGCATCCAGGGGCAGCAAGCCACTGCTTGGATGGCAGAGATGGTGTCAGATCTCAGAGTCACCCATGTTTGGCCTTTCAAAAGTTAACTAGAAGAATAGTTGTAAGCATGCCTTCCTAATGCCCATGTCTATCTACTGGGCAGGAACTTGCCAGTCATCTGTGATAGTGGGTAGTAAAGCTAAGATTTTTGGGGGACATTCTTCCTGTGGCAACCTTCCCACTCCTCTGAGTTAACTGGAGTTGACTAGCTCTATTAAGAAAAACATGCGTGGCAGGCTACAGAGTCACTCCCAGGCGATGCTTGCAGTTGGAGGTGTGTCCAAGTGTATTAGAGTGTTCAGATGAACTAGGATGTGACCTCAGAAAAGGTGTGCCAGTTACCTAGGTAACTGGATAGAGATTTAAAACAGGTGAGAACACCTGCAGCTGTCCTGGGGATGGACCTCACAGATAACCAGGTTCTTTCTGGGTGCAAGTTTAAGAGCAGCAGTCACATCAGACTGGCTCTTGTATCATCCTTGCTCTCCCCAGAAACCTGTGGGTGGAGTCATGTTACAATCCAGGCAAGATTAAGCGCTCCAAAAGAGAAATCAATGATTTGATTTTCATGTACAAGAAAAAAATGGGGGAATGTAATAGGGAGGGCCAATCTGGCCAGTGCCATCATTGACTGTGGAGGGGTGTCAGACTGATTCCAGCTCAGATTAGAGCAGATGCCAACTCCATCTTCACTAAGATTTCCCCCACCCTATCCAGGGAAGCTCCCCTTTATTATGATAAGTTATGTAAATTGACCATTTGAGGCCTGGAAGGGTCAAGGGAACCTGTGCCCTCTCATGGAGTAGGCGTATCCACCTGATGTCAATCCATGTGCCCTCCCATGAATGGGCGTATCCACCTGACATCAAATCCATGCGTCAATTCTAACTAGAATGATACGTTCAAACAGATACTATGAGACAGACTGTAACTCTATTGGCCACCTGCGGGTGGCAAGTTTGACTGTGATGTTTGCCTTAGAACCAGGCTGGAAGGCCACACGTGGGTGCAGTTCCAGCTCCTGAGTCTGGGCCTCGACCCTGCATATGTGGTCGGCAGTTTCGGCTCCTGAGTCTGGGCTGCGACCTGTTTGCTTTTTGTTTGCTTTTTACTTCCCCAATAAATCCATCTTTTTATCATCTTGTAGCTGGACACTGTGTGGTAGACTCTTGGGGGAACAGGGAATCCCCTTCCTTGGGGGGAACCCCATTTCATTGTAGCGAACCCCACTTCACAGATCAAGCCCCAGGAGTGGCAAAATAAATAAATAAATAAAGCCAGGAGGTCAAATAAAAAATTCATAAGCATACCTATCTAATGCCCTTACTTGACAATACCTTCTAATTTGCCATGAACTTACTGCCTTGCAAATTGTTACCTGCTATTTCTATTTATAGTGGGTCTAAAAAAATGCTAGGGTCTTGTAATAGCCAATGGTTTAAAAGTAACAAATAGGTCATGTGGAAGGTAAAAAAAAATCCTAGTCCCTAGTATTTGCTCAAGGCCCTAATTGGCAGTAAATTTTTGGTCCAGCACCAGATACATAAATTCATCTGGTCAGAAAAACAAGGTAAGTATTAGTAAATCAAAACGCTCTTTTGTGGTCTCAAAATAGGAGACCTGACCATTTGGACATAATAGATCTCACACACTCTTATAGAGGCCTTATGTAGCCCCAAAGGCTAAATTACTTGCTGTGACTTGAGCACCACAATGAGGAAAAGACAAAAGGTTAAATATCTGTGCAGTTTCTAAATGTGCTTTCTTGGCATTATAACTTCCAAACAAAACATGGACTTGAGATCTTGTCTCTATGAAAAGCTGTCTGGTAACCTTTTCTGTGTGATAAATTATCAGAGAAGCCACATTTTGAAGGAGGAATCTTGGAGTCTTCATTAGAATGCTAGACGCCTGTAGGCAGCCAATTGTTACAAAGGCCTGTAGCCTGCAGCTACACTTAAAACTATTAGGAAATAGGCCTGGGAGGAAAGAAAGAACAACAAAAAAATTGGCCAACAAACCAATTCAATTCCAATGAAGAGCTGAATTGGGACACCATGGTGACCAGAGACAGCCAGAAGACAGGACATGGGACACTAACATGGACACAAGTGGCACATCATAATGGTGCCTGAGGTGGTCTGTGCCTAAATAGGGTCAAGTCAGGGGGCAGGGTTCCAGGAAGCTCCCAGTCCTAAGCACTGACAGGTTCAGTAACTCATAGACCAAGTGCCCACTCCTGTCTCTAAGGATTCAGGATCATCATTGCCTAGGGGTGAGAATTCCCTTCCTCTAGCAATTCAGGCATACTGATCAAGACAATTCACCATGTGGCCAAGATGTGCTGGCCAGACCTGACCTCCTTACTTCACCTTCAGAGGTAACTAGTATACACTGTAAGGGTTCCTAAGGGTTAGGTTTCCCAGTCAGCCAGGGAAATGCTTTTGCAGACCAGAGTCCTAAATAGGCTGCAATACCAGCTGCATAAAAAGGGCTTTAATCTCTTCTATGTCCAAATTTCCTATGCAGTTCTTCTCAGTACTCCTACAGCTGTAAAATTGTCTGGCATTTCCTCCTGAACACATACAAACATATAACTGACTTTGAAGTCAGATTCCCCACCCCCCAATCTTATCATACAAATAGTCCTTGTGACAAAGTACTGTGTTTTTCTCCTTTTGAGAGCACCCATGCTCTTATAAAGTGTGCTTCTGCCTTTCTTTTTTCTTTTTTAAAATATATTTTATTGTCAAGGTGACATACAGAGGGGTTACAGTTACATAGAGTAGTAAGTACATTTGTTGTCAAATTTGTTACCTCCTCCCTCATTTTTCTCCTACCTTCCATCCCCCTAGCCACCCCCCGCCCCGCAAGTTGTGAGTTGTACAGTTAATTTCCAATATATTGTCTTGTGAGTATGGCTGTTGCATTCTTTGTCTCACCATTTTGATGTTCCCTTTCCCTTTCCTAATTCAGTTAAATGTATATAGAATACTCAGGGTACCAAAATGAAATACAGTGACAACAGGGGATAAACTGTAGGAAAGAAAAAATAATTTCACACAGTATTTTAAAAATAGCAACAACAATGAAGAACCATTTGCTTCCATATCTTTGAGTTCATTTATCTTAGCTTCATCTTATATGATCATATGTACACATAGTTATTGAGCTACTACACCCCTCTGCTAGGACTATCCTATACATATACTAATTATTACTCATGAAAAACTATTTTCTAATTGTGGACTATATGCTTCTTTTGTAAGTACAATTACTATTTGCATTGTATAATTGAAAATAATAAAAATAATATTCACTGGACATTGAACCAGATAGCATGCCAAGTACGTCTCATAAATTACACATTGAATATTTTATTTATACCCAGGACTCATTCTGAATAATTTCTTTTCTCAGCCTTTGGGATAAAGTCTAATTTCTCTGTATACCTGGCTACACTAAGCCAGTATTGGTCAAAGGTCACTGTAATGCAGATACCCAGATTTCCATTTAATGACACAAAAAGTAGCACTTGATTAAATTTCATGTAAGACACAGGCATCCTATTAAAACGGATAACAGGATCAAATAGAAAATTAGCACCAGAGGATTATTGTGGTTTTTCAAAACAATACTCAAGTAGAACAACCACAGGTGCACTCAATTGCCTTGCCTTTATGAGGGCTCACTTTATTTTGTAAAAGCTTGAAAGAAAATAAAGCCATGGAGGTATTTGAGACTAGGATCTCATGGTGTGTTCTTGTGGGACTCACTGGAAGTAGAAACCAATCAGTGTTTGTCCAGGTAATTTTTCTACTTAGCACAAAACCACCATGGGAAGTTTTAGACATTGGAGGGCCATTTTTGTAGTCATATATTTCTCTTCCCACTCATTGGTTAAAATGTCTGGATCTTAGTCCATTCTGAATATAGAACAAAAGCTCCATTTCTAAATTCATATATGAATAGCTTGGCTCATATATGGGTAGCTTGGAAGCACAGTAGCCATTGGTGTTTATTCCCTAGCTAGTTAACAAAGAAAAAAATTTTAAAAAATTAAATAAAACAAAGCAACAACATGTTCAAGGATAAGAATCACTTTTTCACATCATCAACTTCCCTGAGAGCTTCTGCCTTTCTGCTGTCTGCCTTTCTGCTTTTTGTCATCTTGTCTGCTTGCCTGCTTGTTTACTTACTCAATACAGCTCTGCCTAGTTTTCTTACTATTACAACTTGTCCAGCCATTTTTTATTCTGTGACCACAGTCAGGGACCCTAAGTCAAGAGTCCTTACATTTAAAGAGGGAAACTTCACAAATCCTCACCTGCATCCAGTGACAGGATGACTCAGAGAGACAGAGGGATTTAAAACAACTTCTCTTCAAGACTTCAGTTTAAAGTCTCAGAGGGTGGTTATCTTCCCTGCTTTGGTTAAGAGTGATGTGGAATGCTTAACTAACAATAATCAGTGGTGTAATAGGGGTAAATGTAGATACTTTAAAATGCATGACTTTAAAAGTCATGGTTATAGATCCTTATTCCATGATTCAGGATCCTTCCTTCCATGTTTAGGTATTATGAGCTAAGAATTTCTCTTATAGGTATTCTCAATCTGGTAGGGAAATTCTGCTTAAAATTAGCGGGGTCTACTACTATAGGGCCATCAGCTGTTCTAGAGTTAGGCCTCAAGGCAGTTATTTTGAGGTAACTGTATGAGGGTAAAAGACTTAAGACAGATCAGAGATTTTGAAACTGGGCCTGATGAAACAAATGCCTTGTTGGAATGGATAAAATATTCTGTTTGCACTTTATACATATGTGATGGGTAGATCAAGACCTGATTGCCTCCTTCCCTTTGGGAAGACAAGATGGCTTGGGGCAACAACTAAGGATGATGTCACTATGGTTTCCCAACAATCAATAAAAGCCAAGTCAGCAGGTTAAGTCACCATTCCATAACTCTGACTTCACTGTGTGCCTCTCTAGGAAGGACAAGAGAAGTCAAGTCCCTAGCAAATGTATGTGGGTACAAAAGACAAAATCTCGACCTCAATACCATTGAGTCATTTGGCCTCCAGGTTTACACTGATGCCATTAGGGTTCAACAAGGAATTCCTGATGAACCTAAGACCAGGAACAATTAAATTCCTCTAGCAACATGACATAGGAAAATGTGATAGCTTCTAATATAATTCTAGCAGGAAAAAAGGGGGTATGTGTTTTAATTAGGGTGTGTGTGAAGATGATACTTTCATCCCCCAAAATATAGTCCTGAAAATGAAACCATCAATTAAAAAGTCAGAGATAAATGGCTCCCTTGCTATGTAAAGGTGTGTTGATCTCAGCTCTACTATCCCTCATTGTTGTGATTAGGATAATGTCTTTAATTGGGGGTTGTGGAATTAATTCATATGAAGACAAAAGAGTTTGAAGAAAAGAATAGAAAATAAGAGAATTGTGAAGAAAATCTCTCTCTTTTTTTTTTAATCAAAGTGTATTGCTTAAAAGTTCCTGTGTTGGGGCTGGGAATATGGCCTAGTTGCAAAGTGCTCGCCTCATATACATGAAGCCCTAGGTTTGATTCCTTAGCACCACATCTATAGAAAACGGCCAGAAGTGGCGCTGTGGCTCAAATGGTAGAGTGCTAGCCTTCATCAAAAAGAAGCCAGGGACAGTGCTCAGGCCCTGAGTCCAAGCCCCAGGACTGGCAAGAAAAAAAAAAGTTCCTGTGTTGGCCTGCTAGTTTGGCTTTTGTTAAGGAAAAGTGGAACTGCTTTGATAAAAGAAAGGATTTTTGAAATGTGAAGTTTTGTCCTAAAATGGTGTCTTTTTAAGCAATTATGACATACCCCAGACTATTCAAGAAATGACAGAAGGTGTGGGGATATTTTGAGATTATTTGTGTACTGTTAATCTTATTTAAAAATCACTTTACGCAAATATATTTACCCGATTCAAACTATCCACTCAACAGCAGATTGTGAACCTGAACTCAATCTGAGCAGAGGGACAGGGCCTGCTGTGTTAGGAATAAATATCTGAGGAAGCACGCCAGATTTTTGGTTGATGGCCCATTTTTCTGCAGAAGTAAATTTTACCTTGCTGAGATAATTATTTTCCTATATATCACTTTGAATCCTATGGTTCTTGGACAGCATATATGTAACAGACTGAATGGACATTAATTTTGAAACAATACATCTGCCTGCTTCTGAAGCAAATTAATTTCTTCCTTGGATGGAACCAAAAATTGTTCCTATTCACAGAAAAGGATGACCTTCATGGTATATTAATAAGTTATTGCCGGGCACCAGTGGCTCATGACTGTAGTTCTAGCTATGAAGGAGGCTGAGATCTGAGGATCATGGTTCAAAGCCAGCTGGGGCAGGAAAGTCTGTGAGACTCTTATCTCCAATTAATACCAGAAAACGAGAAGTGGCACTGTAGCTCAACGTAGTAGAGCACTAGCCTTGAGCTGGAGAGTACAGCGAAGCACCCAGGCACCAACATTCAAGTCCCAGGACCAACAAAAAGGAGAAGTTATTATTTTGGTTTATCCATGAGTTCTCTAAATTTGTTGAGAAAGTAGTACAGGTCTAATGTCTGCAGCTTTAAGATTTTGATGAACAAAGCCACTGTCCCCCCTCTGGTTCCCTAGGGCATGTACTTATTCTTTCAAATACCAACCATGGTCCTTCCAATCATAAAACACCTTAGCAAGCAACTGAGAGAGTGACTAATAACCTAGTAAGTGAAACAAAAACCAATTACTTTTATTTATATCAAAAGTATGTAGTTATAAAACCTAATGGCTAAAATCCCTTTCTACATGATAAAATAGAAAATTGAAACACAAATCAATAAAGCGTACCCAAATGAGATACAACTTTTTTTGTTTGTCGTGGGGCTTGAACTCTGGGCCTGGGCACTGTCCCTGAGCTCTTTAGCTCAAGGCTACTGCTCTTCCACATGAGCCACAGTGCTACTTCCCATATAAAACTTTTTATTAACTAGGATACCACATTCCTAGATGAAAAGACATGGTTTGGTAAAGAAGTCTCAATGATTTTATTGAAATAATACAATTTCTACCAAGTGTTTAAAAGAATTTAGAAGGAATAAGAAAATAATTCTAAACTTTTTCTCAGTAAGGGAATCAATTTAAAAGTTATTCCAGAGAAGTTTACAGGTAAAGAAAATACTAGAAACTATCCAACAAAATACCAAGGATGCAACAACTACTCAACATAGTACCAGTGCCAAAATACAGAGAAAACAGTTGAAAATTTTATCTGCTCTATCACAAGTATGAAATTTCAATTAGAGAAACAATAATCATGATACCAACACTCAGCTGTTGGCCAGGAATTGGTGGCTCATACCTGTTCCCCCTTAATAACTCAGGAGGCTGAGATCTCAGGATCACAGTTGAAAGCTAGACAGGATAAAAAAAAAAATCCACAAGAAACTTATTTCCAATTAACCAGCAATTAGCTCCAAGTGAAAGTGTGGTTCAAGTGCTCCAAGCCTTGAATGAAGCAATGTAAGAGGGCAAGGCCCTGAGTTCAAGCTCCAGTGCTATCACAAAACAACCATGATATCGTTGGTAACAATAAGAAAGTTAGTGTTGTTAAATCAGTATTTCATAGCTTAAATATAAATGTATTCATATATGATTTAAATGACCATTCTTTTTTTTTTTTTTTTTTTTTGGCCAGTCCTGGGCCTTGGACTCAGGGCCTGAGCACTGTCCCTGGCTTCTTCCCGCTCAAGGCTAGCACTCTGCCACTTGAGCCACAGCGCCGCTTCTGGCCGTTTTCTGTATATGTGGTGCTGGGGAATCGAACCTAGGGCCTCGTGTATCTGAGGCAGGCACTCTTGCCACTAGGCTATATCCCCAGCCCTAAATGACCATTCTTGTAGGATGGGCCGGGTGTCCATCTTGGTCCTGTCTCTTTCCCTTGCACACTGGAAACGGGTGCTGTGATTGGTATTTTTAGAACTGCCTCATGGGATGTATTAACAATTGGAAAAGCTTTTAAGAGGAAAGTTTAAAAAAAAGGTTTATCTCTGTGACATAATTTGGTTTCAAAGATATTTTGCAGTTAGATGTATGTTCTCCAATTCCTTGTTTGTCAAGCTTGGATTCTTAGGCGCAGTGTGTGTGTGTGCTTATAATTCTTGCAGTAAACTCATTGGAGTTCAGAGGTTTTGTAGGTGGTAACTCAGACTGCAGTAAAAGTGGCTGTTTTAAACAGGTTGGGGAAAGGCAGTAGGTGTTACCCAGTGTTTTTAAGGGTCACTTAAATGCAAATTAAAGTGGCTTTGGGAAGAAGGTGTGGGGCACTGCCTGCAGTGTTCAGGACCGCCTCTGGGGCTGCCTGCCCGCCCCGCCTCACTTTTCCTGGGTCCAGAACCAGAAAGGGTGGCTCTAACCAGCCCACCTCCCCCCTCAGACCACGTGCCTGCCAAGATGGCGGCGGGCGGAACCCAGGGGGCGGTCCTGTGGGATGTGACGACTGCCCATAGAGGAAGTCCCGTGACGTCACTGTGATGAACAGCTCATAATCAGCCTATCACCATGCCTAGTTAGCCACTCCAAATCCCTCCCCTTCCTGCCGCCATACTGCTATATTAACCCCGCCCTGAATTAAAACCCTTGGATTTTCCGCCTGATGGATCCCCAATGTGCCTGGTATCCTGAGTCCTTATTTAAACGTAAGGGAGGGCTGGGTGGGCGTTATTCGCGACTAACACACATCCCTGCTTTTCACACTAGGGCACGCCCCAGCATTTCCCCCGAGGGTCAGGAGAAATCGCACGAGGGCCGAGGGTGCTCGGGGCTGGTGCGGCACACAAGCAGTGGCGGCGGCAGCACGTGGGGTGTGCCGCGTCTGGGCCGCTGGCACGGAGCAGATGCTGCCGGGTATGGGCGGGAGACCTGACAAACTGGCAGCGGCTGCGCACTCAGCGGCGCGTGCCGCTTTTGGCCAGGCTCCCTTTGCCCGCCCCTCCCCCTATCTGCTTCTGAGGCCTGGGAAATTTGCTGGCCTACCTACCTAACACATTGTTGGCTAATCTGCTTTAAAAGAGACAAAAAAAGGCTTTAGGTTTTGTTGTTGACGTTTGATAAGTTTGGGGATTCACTTAAATTCGGATTGTGTTGGCTAAGCTTTTGGTGGACCAAGGAAAGGTTTTGGCTGGTGGGCACCTCCCACCCTAGCCCCAGGTGGTGGGCGTGCCGAATTCCTCAAGGCTGGGTGGGGACTTGGAGGCTCCTGATAACCCTGCCCCCCACCCAGGCAGTGGCTTTACAATGAAAGTGTCTTGCTATGAGCCTGAATCTGTGACAATTTTTGTTTCCTAGGAAAAGTTTTTTTTCCTTTTTAACTGACCCTGTGGTTCTAAAATATGGGCAAAATAATATCATTTTGCTACTGGAATTCCAGTAGACTTACATGGCCAACTGTGTTTGTATGTATCTGTCTGTCTGTTTGTGGGTAAAATATGTAAAAATCTAGCATCATGGTTTAAAAAATTACTTGCCCTTTTAACTACTACGTTAACTTGCTTGAGTTTTGTGTTAAACTTTCCTTTGCAGCCTGTAGGTGGAGTTACAGCAAGGAAAAACCCCAGGTTTTAAACCCAAACTGTTTGGGTATAAGCAAGTGTGTCTAAGAAAAACTCCAAAAAGTTCTAATATACAGCATATGGTATAATACAATGATGTAAAACCAGTGTGTTATTCTTTATGTTATTCTCTATGCTAAAAGTCAAGTGTACATCTGTTCATGACAATTCTTTGATATAGACTAAGATTTTGCTTTTCCATTTTTCTCTCCTGTGCTCTCATAAGCTCTTTAAGATCGAGGGACCAGAGTCATTTTATACAAATGTGACTATTAACCTAAATTTTCCTGACCCAAAATTACATTTTGCTTCATAGGATACAGGTCAACATGTGTGCTAGCTGCGTGGACTGTGGCAGCCCGTGACTACAGGAAGCTCCCACAGTCTGATCCCAAACTGCCTGGTTTCACTACTAATGATTCCTTATTCTCTCTCTTGCATCGGAAACTGCTCAAGCAATCTAGGAGTCTTGTGAGGATTCTTACCCCGGCTCTGCCTGCCCCAAGATTACAGCTGGGTTCATAACAGTCCTATAATAACAGTTACTCCAGGTTAAAAACATCATAGTTATGTTGGTGGCCACAGGGTTGCCTTGGAGTAGCTTTGGTCTTCCCCCTCCATGTCTCAGAGACTGTCGTGGCTGCTACAGAGAGCAGACTTGGTTGGCCTTTGGTCTGTGTGGATTTTGTGACTAGGAAGATGGTTAAAGGCACAAGCCTTCTAAAATCTGTTTAAAGTTGTCATCCTGCTTAAACCAGTAGGACATCAGCCTACAAAAGACACAGTACTCGGTAAACAACCAGGAAATACTGGGAGATTTCAAATGTCTTTAACCAGCCTGTGTAGAACAGGAGGTATGACAATCTATCCAGGGGACTCAGATGGCACTACAGCCTTTCCCAGATCCAGCCCATCTCTCCTGCCTGCCTCCATCACACATGACTAATGAAGCCTGCTGATCCAGGATGGAAGACACAGCCACTGCTGAAGCTGAGACTTTTACATTGCCCTGACCCTTTGCCCTCTTAATTATTATTCATTTGTGTTTTCTTCCACCTGCCAGTAAGGTTAAATGATGACTTGATTTGATGGCACATGGATCTCATTTAGTCTGCTGTTCCCTAAGTGTTATGACAGAACTCTGACAAGTATTTGTTGGTCAATTCTCAACAAGTTGCAGGTAAAACTCTATTCCTATTGCTCTACTTGTTGCTTTAATTGGAAACAAAAAGGGCTTTTATGGCTAGAACTCCTCGGATTGCAATTCAAAGCCAGCCCGGGCAAAAAATCTCTCTGAAACTCCATCTCCCAATTAACCAGCAAAGAGCCAGGCAGGAAGCTTGGCTCAAGAGAACCAGCAAAATGCTGAAAGCGGCACCGTGACTCAAGTGGTAGAGCGCTAGCCTTGAGCAGAAGTGCTCAGGGACAGTGCCCAGGCCCTGCTTTCAAACCCCGTGAATGCCAGCAACAAGCACCTAGATCCCTGTGACTCAGCCAGTTCAGGGAACAAGGATCATGGAGAGGAGTAAGAGAAGAATGATATCACATCCTAAATGGAGTCACTTTGTCCCGCCCTTTCAAAATTAATCAAAGCCGCAAGATCGGGAGGAATAGTTGTTTACCCACCCAATGCCCATACCTGTCCCATTTTTCTTTTCCTGCCAGTTTTATATATGTATATATATTTATTTTAGCCTCTGATTGGCTACTCCAAACCGATCCACTATCCCTAAACACTTCCTTCAGCTATCCTTCCTTCCTTGTAATTGGCCACAATTGGGTTTATGTTCCAAATGGAACTTTTCTGGCTTATGCCCAGGGTATGTTCTTCTATGTCATTCGTGTTAACTAGCCCTGTGAACTTGTCAGCCTTTTGCCTGACCTTTGCAGAATTCTCTTTTAACAAGATAACATCCCTCACTGAGGTCACCACCTGGGAACTTGCAGTTCAAGGCCATCCTCTTACTACATTGCTGTGCCCAGCGCAGATCTGGACCCTGAGGACCCCAGTACCAGGGACTCCTTGACATGCCCAAACTGCAGGAAGTAGCCAGAGGAGACCATGACACCCTCTGGCCCTGATAACCATTCTCGTGAAAATGATGAGGACTTTTACCAACCAAACTGGACAGTACCAGGCCAAATGACGAATCAGGGGCCACTGACTACTTCTCCCCCTTTCAGCAGGAAGTAGTTCCAGAAGAGATGACCTCTGCCCATATTCCCAGCCTGGTGCCCTCCTCTGTTATTAATTAAAACAAAAGAGGGGGAGCAGCCCCCATGACCAGTTAAGGACAGCTATGTTTACATTAAATATATTAAATTTACACTAAAATTTTTTTTAAATCTCCCCAAAACAGTGTGGGAAGGGGCTTTACATCCGCCTTCCTGATTGGGGAACCAAGCCCAATTTGGATATGAGCATTCACTCTGGAGAAATGTCTTCTTATTCTCTCTAGGAAAACAAAGACCGTGGTGGATTTCTTCCTGCTCTTCCATGGAAGCCTGCCTGCGTACATCAGCGGTGGACCAGCGCTGGCCCTAATTGCTTCCTTGACTCTGCCTTGGCGTCTCCCATGGCGCAATGTTTTGCTGTGGTGATATTGCCTGCAGCTTTGCAAAAGAACTGGAGTATTACATTGTAATTTCCCTTTTGTCTCTCCCCCCTGCTGCTAAACTTAGGGGTTCCCATTGGAGGGAAATAGGAGTTGAGGGTTTTGACACCTTGTTTCAATGTTTATGATAAAATGTTTACTAACCGCATGTGTTAAGTTACCAGCACCTTGACTGCCATGGACCTCCAGAGCCCAAAACTGCTTTTACCTCACCGCCAGAGAAGGGGAGTGCTGCCTGTGTTACCTTGAGTGGCGCAGAAATGGACTAAGAACTCAAATTTTCCCCGGACTGAGCCAAACGGGTGCCCCCTCCACCTGCTCCCCCTTGTGGGAGAGGCCCCACATATGCCTTATGTCCACATTTGCTTTTCGTCTACATAAGCCTTATGTTACATCGTCTCCTGCTATTTAAAAAACAGAAGGGGGAGATGTGGGGCACTGCTTGTAGCGTTAAGAGGCGGTCCTGGCAGAACCGCCTCTGGGGCTGCCTGCCTGCCTTTTCCTGAGTCCAGACCGGAAAGGGTGGCTCTAACCAGCCCCGCCTCCCACCTCAGACCACGTGCCTCCCAAGATGGTGGTGGGTGGAACCTAGGGGGCGGTCCTGTGGGATATGACGACTGCCCATAGAGGAAGTCCCGTGACGTCACTGTGATGGACAGCTCATAATCAGCCTATCGCCGTGCCTAGTTAGCCACTCCAAATCCCCCCCCTTCCTGCCGCCATAACTGCTATATAAACCCCACCCTGAATTAAAACCCTTGGATTTTCCGCCTGACGGATTCCCGATGTGCCTGGTATTCTGAGTCCTTATTTAAACGTAAGGGGGGCTGGGGGGGCATTATTCACGACTAACACACGTCCCCATTTTCACATTAGGGCACGCCCAGCATTTACCCCACAGGTCGGGAGAAATCGTACGAGGGCCGAGGGCCCTACAAGAAGGGATTAAAATTGGCATCCCCTGTGGAAAAATTTGGGGAGTAGTGGGAAGTGAGTGCTTTCTTAGGCAAAGGGAATTTAAAAGTGAAGTTGTTCTAAAAGTTTGTTTCAAAGTGGAAAAAGGAAAAATTAGGGCTACCAAAATGATTATTTTCTATTCCAGTATTCTTTACAGGTTCTCTGTAACAACTGCAGGCAGGCCCACAGAGGACAGACAAGTTTGTCAGGTGTAACTTTGGCCCTTAGTAAGTCTGTCAGTTGTACCATGCTTAAAGACTACTCCAATGACCACCTTGTTACTTTGCACTGAAGTAGCCTTTTGTAAAGACTCATTGGTATGAGAACTGTGGTTCAAAGTCAGCCCAAGCAGAGAAAGCTCCTTGTGAGATTGTCGGAGCAGAATGCTGGAAGAAAGAGGTGCTAGAGCTCAAAGTGGCAAAGGGTTATCCTTGATCTGGAGAGCTGAGAGACAGCGCTCAGGCTCTGAGTTCAAGTTCAGTGACTGACCAAGGAAACGCCAACAAGGCATTTATCCAAGGGTGGAGAAGACACTCCTGAGACAAAAGCGGCAGAGCATCCAGAGGCAGTTACAATGCCCTGCTCGAATGACAGTGTGTGTCATACCCTGGAGTCAATTGTTGGGCCCTTCAAAAAGTAGTCTGAGCTGGGAGGTCATAGGAGAAATAGTTTGTAAGCATGCCTTTCTAATGCTTGTCTGTCTGCTTTGTAACTGGACAGGAACTTGCCAGTCATCTGTAATAGTGGGTAGTAAAAAGCTAAGGTTGTCAAATGTTGGAAATTAAAAAATACCAACCTATTATATCTGCTCAAAGCCCTCACTGGCAATAATTTTGGGCTGGCACTGGCCACATTAATTCATCTGTTCAGGAAAGGAAGTTTGTGGACCTGAGATTGTTCCCCTATTCAAATGTGTCTAAAGGCCAGAATAGGTAACTTAGGTATTGTTAGGGTCACAAGAGATCCTGGCAACCTCTTGGCAAAATAGGCTAAGGTTATAGGTTCCTGGCGAGGCAGGGTCAACTTGAAGAAGTTACAGAAGATGGATCTTTGCACATCAGCTCCTCTTAAGATCAAGGGACCAGAATCATTTTTGGAAAAATAAGGCAGATGGTAAGATGAAAGGAAGAGGCATGAAAAACAGTGGTTGATAACAAGTGTGCAAGTAGGAGACTGCACTTTTGAAAGATGGCTACAGGCTCAAGCCTTCTATATCTGTCTAAAAATCCTAGTCTTATTTAAAAATATCTGATTGTTACCCTGGTAAATTACTTAGGGACCATTACATAAAACTGTCTTGAAAACTAGTGGGGCTTCAGCCTGCCAACCCTATGTAATATATCCTTAACCAGTTTGTGTAGAAATTTTCGGTCATCCTAGCAAGAGGTGTGAAAATCCATTGAAGCCACTAGAAAACACTACTGCAGCCAGCCAAGATCCAGCCCATCTCTTCCAACTTGGAGATTATGTTTGGTACAAGGCAGCTTCTTCCTACAATGGTTGTAAATTCTTTGCTATTTTCTGTAAACAGCTGTGTTAAGTTTCATTTGGTATTGTCTGTTTTTACCATGTGGTTCCATATGTTTTTGGACTGCAGTTGTTAAAAATCTTTATCAATGGAAGTAGTAATGAGACCCAGCCATGCAAGATGTAAACCTAAAATCCAGCAAACTGCTCTGTTCCTGAAACCTGCTGGGTGGAGTCACAGTTAATCACATGCCCAAGGAAAAAAGGTGGGCAAATTCAGACTCAAACTACAAAGAAGCTCATCAGATTTGGGCACAAACAAATATGTCTAAGAGTTAACCCAAGACACGAACTAAGGAAAAACCAGTAAGAAAATGTAAAAGAAAAAGGAAAGTTAGTAAAGAAAGCCTGGGGAAAGGAAAAAGAATGGTTTCTTCTTGATAAGAAAGGATTTGAAAAGTAAAAGTTGTCTTGTTTGTTCCAGAATGGAAAAAGGGAAGACAAACCCCCAGAAAGTTTGAGTATGTAGCAAATGGTATGAATATGTCTTAAAATGGAGCATATGAGTCAAGTTGGTATGTAATTAAGTTGGCTATGATATAAATAGGGTTAGGATTTGTGCACTGATGTGGAACTACTCTTATGTCAGCCTGAGGGTGGTTATGTATGGTGGAATGATTCTCTGACCTGTGGTGACCTCAGCCTTGGCAAAGACCTGCCGATGTCCCTTGGAACACCCGGCTGGTCATGAGACATTCCTCTCCTGATTAGAGAATTCCTTGGAAGATTGATTTACAGCTGCAAGTGTGTGTGTGGGGGGGAGGGGGTTATTGTGTGTAGAAGTTTTATTAAGATAGTTAGCTAAGCACAAACAGCAATTAGGTGATAAATGTAGCCATGCCTTGACAAGTTTTATCTTAGGATGTATATCTTTCTGTTTGAACTTTACTCTTGAAGTTGTAAAGTGATGTTTTAGGACCCTATTTCTAAAACAGTATATAAGTGCTGGCCTTACTAAAATAAAACATGCATTGGTTCCTTTGCCTCTCCATCCCCGTGTCCTGATTTTCGCCGCTTCAGTTCCTGGGTCCAGGCCCCCTTTAGAGGGCTGCAACAGTTATGCTTTGATGCATATTACCCAATTGTGAGGGCCTTATTGGGTACAAAGCTGGGAGGGTGCTGACCCTTACTGTATGCCCCTCCAAACGGAAGATGAAAAATCTGCACATCCATGATTTGATTGGGCATAAAACCAGTGGTGTGAATGTAAGAACCCAGTTTTCCATTTCTTGTTGATCCCTGCTCCCAGACCTGAATCTCTGGCCTCCAGCTGCATTGGCAAAATGCTGTCTTCCTGGTCCTGACCACAGCTGAGGAATATCTCTGCCTCTAATGATCTTTGAGCTACTATAAATCAGCTTGTTTGCTTGCTAAAAACCACCACCTGCTTGTGTTCATAACCTTTATAAACCTTCCCTACTGGCAGTTGCAGCGGCTCTTAGTTCTGATCCAGAACAGGGAAGTTGCCTGCCAGCTAATAAAGGCTCCTTTGTCACCTTTGACTGTGCCTTTGGGGATTTCTGGACTCTAGGGTTATTTCAGCCTGATGCCATCCAAGTAGATTATCTTGCTGGGCCCTCCAAATGAAATCTGGCATACAAATCTGGCCTCAATATCTGCTAGACATTCGTAATACCTGCCCTGACTATGGCACTGTCGATTCCACAATTTTACATGGTATGGATAACTTTCTACAATGAAACTGTGATAGGTCACAGGTTTCTTATCTATAAGCCTTTTTCTCCTCTGCTCCCATTCCTATCTTCTCCATTTCAGCTTCACAGATCCTGCTCTCAGATCTTCCTGAGAACTCAAATTTCCCCCAAACACCCATGCCCCCTTCACCCTTGACCTTGATTCTCGTGATCCAGCTGATGAGCCATCCCCAATCAGCATCCTCCCTTCTTACTGTCTACCACCACTTCTTCCTCTTCCTTCCCTCCCCAACTCCCTCCTGAGCTCCATTCTCCTGCCAGCCTACCCCTAACCCCTCCCTGTCGGGAGCCTAGCTAAGCTCATCCTGACCTCTGGCTGTGCTGTTATCACAAGGAATGCGGTAAGATTTGGCTTAATTAACAGCCAGCACTTACCAAGATGTTTTACTGTGTCCATAGGCGCCTGGTTTATGTTTACCATTCAGCCTTGTCTTGTTTTATTGCCTCCTGTTATTTACCGACCTAAAAGCTTTCTTATTTTCTTAAACTTTGGTAACCCTATGCCATTCCCTGGTTCCCAAACTGCATAAAAGCTGGATGTTAAGAATAAACGGGGCTGCAGTCTTCAGTTTCAATCTCAAGATGCAGACCTCCCGTACCCCATCTTTGCCTCTTGTCTTTTTTCTCTTGTCTTGTATTTTTCCTTTTCTTTAATCCTTGCCCCCCTCATTCAGGATTCCTTTTCACTGCCGGCTGGCTGGGCAGGTGTGGCACCTGGAACAGGGACCTGAACGCCTGGGATGATGGCAGAGGACCCCCGCTCAGGTAAGGACGTCCGATCACTTGGGAAGAAGAGCGGGAGAGAGAGTATTGTCGGGAGTAAGAAATTATGGGATAAAGTATAGGCTGCATGCTATACGTGCAGGCCCCCAAAGGCATGCTTAATGCTCGGGCAGTGAAAGTTGGCCAAAGTCACTTAGAACGTTTTCTTTTACTTTATTGAGGAAGCATGCCCCCAGTTCCTGGAGGAAGGAACCAATAACTTAGAAACTTAGCAAAAAAAAAAAAAGGAGAGAGAGAGAGAGAGAGAGAGAGAGAGAGAGAGAGAGAGAGGAGAGAGAGAGAGAGAGATTTGGGAACATTATGATGCATATGGCCCTGAGAAAACCCCAGTGGATGCTATTATTCTTTGGTATCTGGTCCAAGATTGCTTAGATCCTAGACATGAACAGATTATATTCGTTCAGTTGATTGGAGAAACTGAACAGGGACCTGATGAGTGTTGCCCAGCTCCGGGAGCGTATGCTGCTGCCCGGGTAGAGCTGAGAAAATTAACAAGACCTGAACCCACTGGGCTAGACATTAAGGAAGACTCAGATGGCTCAGACACTGAGGAGGAATTACGCAATGAGCCTACTAAAGATAGATTGACCCATGTTGAGAATATGTTGAAATCAGTTATAGCTCTATTATCATAGCTTCATCCAGAACAACAAACTCCTTTAAAGGGAGTCCTGGCAGACTTACAGCTCTCCTAGGTGCAGGCTACTCACAGGGGGGAGGAACCTGAGGCTAGGGAAATGCTAACACCACCGAGGTAACTTCTCCTGACTGAGTGCTTTATTTGCATCCACCAGGACAGATTTGAAAGCCCAACCAGGGTGAGTGACCATTAGCCTGGAGTTTACATTTTCCATAAAGCCACTGGGCTAGGTCAAGGAGATCAGCGATTGTGGGTGTTTGGAGACAACTGATCTCTAGTTCAGCTCCGCTGGTCACTCATCAAGTGGGGGACAATCTAAATTGCTTCAGGAAAGCTGCTCAAGTTTGAGCCCAATCTTATATATTTGCAATATTTTGCAGGACTTACCTAACTTCTATGTCTCTTTTTCTGCCTCCCTCTAAACTCTGCCTGTGACATAGGATGGGTATTGATATTTGTTTAACATCTGCTTTAAAAGACTCAAAGAAAGGTTTTCTATTCTTGTTATTGATGTTAAGTTTGGAGACTCAGTTAAATTCTGCTTGTTTGGCTAAATCGTAAGCTTTCTCTAGCATTGAGCACATGGTCAACAATAGGATTGGTTGGGGTGGAAGCCTGCCCATCCCCCAGGTGACAAGCATGCCAAATTCCTGGAGGATGGGCAGGGACTTGGAGTCCTGTGGCCTTGCATTTCAAAGGTGCCTTACAATTCAAATGCTGGAAGATGAAGGTGTCTTACTGTGAGCTCATTGTTTGTGTTCATGTCCTGTCTCCCATAAGCTCCCCCTGGGAGCTAAACTGGTTTCTCAAAATGTGGCTTCTTGGATGATCTGAAAATTTTGGTTTGCTGAAAAGGCTTTGTTTTGTTTACTATCTAACCACGTGGTTCTAGAATATAGGCAAAATAATATCATTTGCCACTGGAATTCCAGAAAAACTTACATGGCCAATTAAAGAACAATTCTAAGTGCACCCCAAAATGTGTGCACATTGTATGTGTATGTATGTCTGTATATGTCTGTCTGTTGGTAAAACTTAAAAACAAAACAAAAAAAGGTTTCAAACCCAAACTGATCATGTTTGGGAGCAAACAAATGTGTCTAAGAAAAACTCCAAAAGGTTTTAATATACAGCACGGGATATAAGTACAATGATGTAAAACCAGTGTGTTATTCTTTATGTCTATCTATGCTGAGTCAAGTGTACATCATCCAGACAATTCTTTGGTATAGACTAAGATTTTGCTTCTCCATTTTTTTTTCTTTTTTCGCTGTGCTCTCATAAACTCTTTAAGATCAAAGGACCAGAGTCATTTTGAAATAACTGCACAGATGTGACTATTAACCTAAATTTCCCTGACCCAAAATTAACATTTTGCTTTATAGGATACAGGTTTACATGTGTGCTAGCTGAGTGGACCGTGGCAGTCTGTGGCTAAAGAAAGCTGCCTCCACAGTCGGCTCCCAAACTGGGAGTTGTTTGTGACTCAGAAACTGCCTTGGCTGCTACAGAGAGCAGACTTGGTTGGCCTTCAGTCTGTGTGGATTTTGTGACTAGAAAGATGGTTAAAGGCCCAAGCCTTCAAAAATCTGTTTAAAAATGCCCTTAACCAGTCTGTGTAGAAATTTACAGGCAACAAGCAGGAAATGTGACAGCCTATCCAGGGAACTCTAATACAGCCTCATCCAGATACAAGCTATCTCTCCTGCTGGCCTGCTAATTGGGGATGGAAGACACAGCCACTTCAGATCCACTGAAGCTGAGACTTTTATTGTTATTCATTTGTTTTCTCTTTCACATGCCAGTAAGGTAAGGTTAAAAAATATGATTTGATTTAATAACACATGGATCCCATTCAGTCTGCTGTTCTTTAAGTGTTACAGCAAAACTCTGGCAACTACTTGTTGGTCAATTCTTAGCAACTTACAGATAAACTTTACTCCTTTTGATCTCCTGTTGCTTTATTTGGAAATAAAAAGGGCTTTTATGGCTAAGACTCCTTGGACAGTTCAAAGCCAGCCCAGGCAGAGAAAAATAAAAATCCCTCTTGGTCATATTTTGGGTCCTTATTATTTTACTAGTCAGAAATTACAGGTTAAGACTTCTCATTTGCATACTTTGTATGATTTTCAAAAATTTCTGGGAGATATTAATTGGCTTTGCCCTTATCTTAAATTATCCACGGCTGAATTAAAATATTTGATCTTTTAAAGGGGGACCCTGACCCTACATCTCCCAGAGAAATGACAACTGAAGGAACTAAAGCCTTAAGCATAGTAAATTCTGCCATTTCTTCCCAACATATAAATGATATTGATTACTCAGCCCCTTGGGAAGCTTATATTCTAACTACACCTCATTCTCCAACAGCGGTCCTCTGGCAGAAGGGACCTCTTTTACGGCTTTCCTTACCTGCTACTCCTTCAAAAGTGTTTACTCCCTATTATAAATTGGTAGCCACCTTAGTTCCATATGTGCCATGTGGAATCTTGTAAGTATCTTGGACAAGATCCATAGGTTACTTATATCCCCTATACTTTACAACAGCAAGAATGGCTTTATATTCATTGTGATTCCTGGGCCAATTCTTGGGACAATTTTATGGGCATAATTTCACATCATTCTCCCTCCAACAAATTACTTCACTTTGCCTCTTCTTACACCTTTATATTTCCTCAGATTGTATCTCTATCTCCTCTTTCTATGGCTGCCTTGGTGTTTACAGATGGATCCTCTAACGGAACAGCAGCTCTTACTATTGATGGTGAAACTAAATCTTGGGACACTGGTCTTTCTTCTGCCCAGGAAGTTGAACTTCAAGCAGTTTTAGAGGCCCTTACACTTTTACCTACTAAAGCCTTTAATTTATATTCGGATAGTCATTATGTTATTCGAGCCTTTCAGGTCATTGAAACTGTCCCTTTTCTTGGTACAGCTAATTGCACTATCCAAACTCTTTTTTGCCAAATACAACTTCTTCTTCGCTCTCGCACCTGTCCATGTTTTTTTGGATTTATACTTGCCCATACTAAGCTTCCTGGACCATTAAGTGAGGGCAATGCTATTACGGATGAGGCTACTCACATTTTTCTCACTCAAATTGACTTGGCAAAGCAATCACATGCTGCCCACCATCAAAACAGTCGTGCCTTACGTCAGCAATTTCATATTACTCGTGAGGCAGCTCATCAAATTGTAAAAACTTGTCCCAACTGTGCTACCTTCCTACCTGTGCCCTCCAATGGCATTAACCCCTGAGGCTTACTGGCCAACCATGTTTGGCGAATGGATGTTACCCACATCCCCTCTTTTGGACGGCTCCGCTTTGTCCATGTTACAATAGACACTTACTCTAATTTTATTATGGCTACTCCTCTTAGCGGGGAAGCTGGCAAACATTGTATCTCCCATGCCTTACGCTGCTTTGCTACTATGGGACTTCCTAAACAAATTTAAACTGATATTGGTCCGGGATATGTTGGACGAGCTTTTCAAACTTTTTGCAAATCTTACCAAATTGTTCACTCTACAGGAATTCCCTATAATCCTCATGGTCAAGGAATTGTCGAACGGGCCAATGGTTTGTTAAAACACCAAATTTCTAAATTAAAAGGGAGGGAACTATACCCCTTCTCTCCTGTTAATATACTTTCTCATGCTTTATTCGTACTAAATTTTTTAAATTTGGACTGCAATGGCCACTCCGCAGCACAGCAGTTTTGGGAAAAGAGAGAGCAAAGAGCTTTTGCCCAAGTTAAGTGGAAAGATCCTTTAACAAGTGCTTGGCACGGGCCTGATCCTGTACTGACATGGGGTCGAGGACATGTCTGTGTTTTTTCACAGGATGAAAATGATGCCCGCTGGCTACCTGAGCATTGTGTTCGGATTGTGGAAACTCATCAGAACGGTACAAGCGCTCACCCACTGGGCTTACGTGCCAGATCCACCGATTGTGCACCCTGCGACCTGGGAGGGAGCTGAGGTGTTCGTCCATGTCAACAGATCAGCGTATGGTACAGCTCCAGACCCTTTTGACCAACACGTTAAGATGGGAGATTTTGTAGCTTCTGGCATTTATGCTTTACAACTGACTCCAACAGTTATATTCCAGGCTGTACTGTAATGCAATCCATAAATCATAGAATTTGGATTCCTGATAATAGTCAAGTATATAAGAATGACTTCATTGCCTGCTGGGTTTCCTGTACATGCCAATTCTACCTCGTCCTTCATGATACCTCACTGCATCAACTATTCTCAAAATGTAGAACTGCACCCCATAAAGTGTAGACATGATCACCCTTTTATAACCAATATTTCAGGAACTAATTCTCAGCTGATAGACTGGTCCAGAGCGAATCTCACCAAGAAGTACAACCCAGGTCTGTGGTGGATTTATAGACACCCTCAACGTCATGTCTGGATGTTAGTGGTTGCCCTGAATAATATCTCCTGGCCCACTTCTACTTCTTTAAAAAATATTATGAGTTGTGTATCACCCCCTTATGCTATTATGTATGGACCTTTTAATATTTCTATAGGAGCCATGTATTTCAATGTTACTTGCACTAAGTGTTCTTTTACAAATTGCTTGTATAGTGGTCTTACTGATTCTGTAATTGTTTTTAAGCAACCACCATTTGTTATGCTTCCTGTAAACTTATCTGAAGCTTGGTATGAAGAAACAGGTATTCAAGTGTTAAAACATTTAAAAGAGCTTATGCGCCCTAGACGATTTGTAGGGCTACTAATAGCAGGCATTGTAGCCTTTATTTCCTTAGCTGCCTCTGCTGCAGCGGCCACTGTGGCTCTAACACAAAATGTGCAGACAGCTCACTATGTTTATCAGCTTGCTCATAATACCACGCAAGCCCTGCACTTTCAAGGCAGGATTGATGATAAAGTAGAACAAAAATTAGAAGCATTGTATGAATCTGTGTTGTCACTGGGAGAACAAATTCGTGCCTTACAAACTTTGCTACGGGTGTGCTGTCATGCTGGGTTTGACTTTATTTTGTGACCCTCCATAAGTATAATGGGTTGAGCTATTCTTGGGAACAAGTTGTAGCACATCTAAATGGTATTTGGCACCATAATAACTTGTCCTTAGATCTCTTTCAACTCCATAGACAAATAGCTGGACTAGAACAAGCTCTGCCTCTGGACTCTAAAGTGGCAGAAACAAAAGAACTGTTTGAACAACTTCAACAGTATGTCCCTTCCTTAACTAACGTTAAGGGGCTGCTAATGACATTGCTCGGGGATACTTTTGCTGATGGCTTTCCTATGCCTTCCTTGCATTGTACGCATATTGCAAAACTCTTTCATGAGTTTAGCCAGCCAGCTGCATAAGATCAAGCTCCAAGTGAATGAACTTTCCCCAAGAGGAACCGCAGCCAGAGACAGGTATGAGGCGGTACCAGCCTTGACCGACCTAAGACATGGGGCTTCGGCATTGCTCTGAAGTTGACCCTAAGACGGGTAAGGCAGGCTGAGTTACCCACCCCACCTAAGACAGGCGGGTTCTCTTCTTTTAATAAAAAGACGGGGGAACTGTCGGGAGCTGAGCTAGAAGCTAAGCTCATCCTGACCTCGGGCTGTGCTGTTATCACAAGGAATGCGGTAAGATTTGGCTTAATTAACAGCCAGCACTTACCAAGATGTTTTACTGTGTCCACAGGCGCCTGGTTTATGTTTACCATTCAGCCTTGTCTTGTTTTATTGCCTCCTGTTATTTACCGACCTAAAAGCTTTCTTATTTTCTTAAACTTTGGTAACCCTATGCCATTCCCTGGTTCCCAAACTGCATAAAAGCTGGATGTTAAGAATAAACGGGGCTGCAGTCTTCAGTTTCAATCTCAAGATGCAGACCTCCCGTACCCCATCTTTGCCTCTTGTCTTTTTTCTCTTGTCTTGTATTTTTCCTTTTCTTTAATCCTTGCCCCCCTCATTCAGGATTCCTTTTCACTGCCGGCTGGCTCGGCAGGCCTCCCTACACTCAGTCATGCATTCTGTTGTTGGCTCACAAGTTTCCCCTCAGACTTAGTAGGAATCGACGGTATTGTCTGGGTTCTTATCCCCTTCTCTCTGATTAATATGCTACAAATTGTGGGGCATCTGGGTATCTTCCTTGAAAACCTGACCAAATCCCATAAGGAATTTCTACATCTGACTCTGGCATGTCTTCTTACCTGGTCAAACATTCATTACATCTTGACTTCCACCTGGCCCCCGATGATCGAAACAGAATTTGACAATCAGATAAAGAATATGCCCATCAATTACATCATCAAAGTCCAGCCTTAAATCCAATAGCAGACAATTCCATGCCCATAACTGAAGCAGACTGGACCTACCAGCCTGGAGACCTATGAGTCCTCCTCACTAACCACAATTCCCTGCCTGCTACAAACAAGGCAGGCAAAGGAATGCTCATACATATGTCACTCAGATCCCAGAAGAAAATCATGCTTTTTATGGCTTATCTTATAAAGGCAGTCACTAAATACACTCATTTGGCTTTGTCCACACCTGGTGAGTCTCTCTTTCTTTTTTTTTTTTTTTTTGGCCGGTCCTGGGCCTTGGACTCAGGGCCTGAGCACTGTCCCTGGCTTCTTCCCGCTCAAGGCTAGCACTCTGCCACTTGAGCCACAGCGCCGCTTCTGGCCGTTTTCTGTATATGTGGTGCTGAGGAATCGAACCTAGGGCCTCGTGTATCCGAGGCAGGCACTCTTGCCACTAGGCTATATCCCCAGCCCCGTGAGTCTCTCTTTCTGCACATTCAATTTATTAATCCATCTACTCCAAATATCTACATAAAACTTCCTTGATTAGAAAAGGCAGACACTTCTCAGGAAGAAGGAAAGGCACCTTAAGGCCAAATACTAGCCGTTGGCCTCTGCCCGTAATCCCTTGACATCCAGGCAGCTTCTATCATGAGACCCAGCCACTCTTCAGCCTCTACTCCACCAAGCAATTGCATTCACTGCAGGAATCCTCGCCACTGAACTAAAAACATGCACCAACCTGAGGCCCCCTTCCAAACCCTGCCCAATGTGTGGCTAATGGGGGCATTGGGAAGTGGACTATTCCCAGGGCCAGCCTACCTTGCCCCTAGAACCTTGGTACCATCCATGTAAGTGTCAGAGGCCCCCTATCATCAATTCTTAGAATGAGGAGGCCAAGATTTGCTAGCCTCTCCTGCAAAACTTACTGAGTACAAGGAACTCACGGTGTCAAGGACAGGTTGAACGGTTTTCCTTTGTGGCTGATAGTAGGGCTCCCTTCTCCCCCCCCTTACCTCCTGGCCAGGGTCCTCCATCAAAAGCCAGTAAAAATAAAAGTGCCAGTAGTGAGGGCCTTATAGGCCCCTGGGTATCCCCTTAAAATCTTGGGGTCCTGTGCATTTTGAAGCAAGTAGACCTCACCCACTCCATTATTATACTCCATTGCCTGAAACCCCTTCTTGGCCGAGACTTGCTCGGAAAGCTGGGACAATAGTTTCATATACATCCCCTTCACACAACCAGAATTTTTCTATCTCAGATAGCTCCCAGATAGCATTCAGTCATTCCTAAAGCCTCCCTCCCCTTTTCCATAAATCCTGCCCATCCTCAGATCAATCCTTTTGTCTGTAATATGGACTACCCCCTACACTGCCAGTTATAGTTTCCATAAAAAACCCAAATACTGTCATCACTTCTCAATACCTCTTGAAAGCCTGTACTCTCAGGGACTCAAACCTACTACTATTACTTGCCTTTTGACTGCCAATCTCCTTATACCCATCTGTTTTCCCCACAACACTCCTATCTTAGGGAGGTCAACAAATTTAATGGTCAATATCAGCTGGTGCATGATCTCTTTAAGATGAATGAGGTCATTCCCCCCCCCCCCCCACTCATCCTGTAGTCCCTAACCTTACAGCCTGATTTCCACTATTCCTCCCAAGACTGCTTTCCATACTGTCCCAGACCTTAAAGCACTCTTTTCAATCTCCTTTAGCCTTTACATGGTTAGACACTGATATGTACAAGTAACAGGAACTGACCTGGACATTCCTGCTCCAGAGATTCAGGGATAGTCCCCATTACTTTGGTCAGGTCCTCCACAAAGAGCTCTCTTGAGACTTAATTCCCCAGCTGTCTCCTCCAATATGCCAATGACCTTTAGGAAATTCCACATGCCTGTATCTTCAATCCTCAGGAAAGTAGAATGTACCAACTGCTCCTTAATAGTAGCCCATACCAAAACAGTCCTGGAAACTCACCAAGTTCTTCTGAAAGTGCATGCTCTACTCAAGAAGCCCCTCCAACTAGGCCCTTTCAAAATCCACAGCCAGCCCCTTCTGCCCAGAGTGCCACAAATCTCAACTGAGTACTTACCCCTGTTTCCTGCCTCTCCTCTCTCACCTTCAAAGGTTGCTCTGGACATATTCTGACTACCTAAACCTCTTGATTCTTTCTTAAACCCCATAAATATAGTATATCATGTATACCTCTCACCCCTCTACCTTCTACCTCTCTGTAGTCTAAATGGTTGGGTATCTTTTTAAGGTGAGCCTAACCACCCCTACTATAGCAAACTCTTAAGCTCACCCTTTCTGGGTTCACATGTCTAGATTAAAACGCTCTATCCCTCACTCCAATTATTCCACTTTTATAGGGCCAGTATCTCTGAAGATTACTTGACTCCCACCCATCATGGAGTAAAATGAACCAATTAAGGAACCCTCTACCTAAATGTTCTCTCTTCCCAGTTTCCATGACTTGCTAATTAATCTGTCAGAAGATCTCTAGCATCTATACTCCTCCACTTTTGGCCTTTCAATCTCATAGATCCTGCCTGCATCTCCTCCCTCTAGGATTTATGGTTCCTTGGGATTTTCAGATTCATCCCAGAATAAATAGTGTTTTTTTTTCTTTCTGTCTTACTCTCTTACTCTTTTTCCTATAATCAGCCTACCACCTCTACCCTCACCTTCCCTCCTTCCCATCCGTAACTCATTAGCCTCACTACTGTTTGAAGCCAAACTCCTTTTAGAATACCCGCTGGATCTGTACTTCATAAAGGCTATTCACCCCCATGACATCTGATGTATGGGCCAGGTCAGCAGCTACTATCTATTTCTATACTCTGCAGCAGTCCATTTTTAAGGTGAGTTTTTCCAATTCCAATTCCCCAGACTTGGTGAATAGGGCCCTGTAGGGGATGGTTATACCTTTAAGACCTGGGACTGCTGGCTGCTAGTCACTCCCACCTCCTTTCGGGTCCAAAACTGGAAGAGGCAGCCAAACCAGCCCCCTGCCTCTCGGCTGTGAGCATGTGTGTCTTAGTGGCGCGGTCAGGCACCCAGAGGGCGGTTCTGTGGGAAATGACATTAGCCCGTGGGGGAGGTCCTAGGGTGCTGCTCTTGGATAGACATGCTCACTAGCCTATTGTTAGCACCTGGTCAGTCCCTCTCCTTCCCTTGTCATTACTGCTATAAGTTTGATTGCCGCTCCCTTGAATAAACAGAAAGCTCCTGAAGCTTACTCCGAAGTGCCTGCGCATACCTGTCTTCCTTGGCAAGTATAGGAAGGGGGAGGGCATTCTCACAGCCACACGCGGCCGAGGCTACCTGTGGCCCCATTCCACCTTGGATCACCCGCAGGTCAGGTGGCCAAGGAAGAGAGTGATAGGGAACACATAAGGGGATAAAAGGCTTGGTGTCTCCACAAAGGACATGTGGATAGATTTAGCCTGGCAGGGTCCTGACTGTTGTTAAACGTCTTCTTAAAGGTCTCTCTTCTTCTTTCCATGAGTCCATACCCATTATGGGGGACATAACCCAGGGACTGCCACAATGACGTGTTCCATTAAATGTCACTTGATCTCCCTTCCTCGGTAGGCAACTCATGGGAATTTATCTTAACTGTTCTTGATTTTTGATATCGCCCTCCTCCATTTTGGACAAATCCTGTTCAGCTATCACTGGAGGAGATAATAAATGATGGCCCATTGTAACATCTACTTACCACTTTTTGTATACTCAAATAGATTCCCTCAGTACAGGCTCAATCTCTCCCACTACCTCTGCTTTCTTCCAGGGAAGGAGTCCCCATATTGAATCTCTCTTTTCCACCTCAATAACCCAAACCCCTTCCAGAAAGTTGACTTGCAAAATTGGCTACCCTACCAAAAACTTTCCACATCTTTCCCCAGCAAAGAAAGCTAGAGTAGTGGCAGAACTGCAGATTATCTCTACAAATCAAAATAAGGTGCAAACCCTTATAGGCAGCACATCTGGCCACTCCTCTCAGCATCTAACATCAAGAGGTTAAAGTGGACTGAACCACCATCTGAGGATGTCTCTATACAGTCACAATAGGGAGTAGTTTTTGTCTTCTCAGACAGGGCATTCATTTGCCTGCCCTTTGAATGGATAGGGACCTGCGCCTTGACATATCTAACCACCCCATACTATTGCTTTCACTCAGGATGCTTCTATTCTCCCCATCCCTGTGATCCATTTAATTATAAATTGGAATATCCCAGCCCTCCCTGCCCTCACACCCTCATGGAAGGGCTGGGAATACTGAAAAGGGAAGCCACCAGAGTGACAGGAATTGGAGTATCCTCAGACAAGTTTGGAGTCTGGCCTCCAAGAGAACCTAGACAATATCACCTCTCAACTTACCTATTTCCAGAACTAGATAGATTCCTTAGCAGCCATTGTTCTCCAAAATCTCACCAGAGTCTTAGACCTCTCTTAATCATAGAAAAAGGATGGCCTCTGCCTGTTCTTGGGAGATGGTTGTTTCTTTACCAATAAGTTCTGGGTAGTTAGGGACAGAACCAAAAAGCATCAGGACCTCACAACTGATCTATCAGGCCAGTCCCACTCCCAACATGGCTCCTGCCAATTTTAACTCCCCTGATGCTTATCTTCCTTCTATTAACCTTTCTGCCTTGTATCCTGAACCTCTTACAGAAATTCCTTGTTGACAGGATAACCACATTATCTTCATCAGCAGCCAGAGAGCAAATGGAAGACTATCTTACTCCTCCAGGCTTTCAAAAAAAAAACCTGCTCAGCCTCTACCCCTTTTGCCCCCATGCCAGCAGAAAATGGCCTGAGATGATGACAATGTCCTGCAACTTCTTATTCCTCTTTCAGGTCTCAACTGATGGAGAAGGTAGCAACCCCGCCCCAGCATGCCCAAAAGTTGAAAAATCCTGGGACAAGCTCCTGAAACTTTGCACCCCGCTACTCTTCCCCAGTAAGGTCAAAAGTGCACTTTCGGTGAGAACTAGTCAGATGCTAAAACTACAAAACACATTCCCATTTCAATCTCCTTTAAACCTCACTCTCCCTTCCCCAAGCATGCCATACTTTCCTGACTCTACTGAGATGAATGTGTGTCACCCCTCTCCAATGCTCATTAAAACTTGGTTTGACCTGTAGAGGTTGTGGTTTCATTTTCTGCTTTCTACTCCTGTCCTTTCTCCTAACAATTAAGATGCTCTCTAATTCAATATTAACTAGTGACCCTATATAAGAAAATGTGGGCACAGAAAGGTAGAGAATGGGCACAGAAGGAGAACTATGTGAATACAGAAAGAAGATGAACATCTGCAAGCCCAAGAGTAGCCTCAGAAGAACCAGCTGCTGATACCCTGATATTGGATTTCAACCCTCCAAAGAAATTGACTTTGTTATTTACATCACCTAATCTGTGGCAACTGTTATAGAAGTTCTAGCAAAGTAACACAGATACCTTCAAGAAATGAGCTTTGTTAGTAGATGAACAATGTTTGAAGGGTTTTTGTACTGCATATGAACTTAACACTCATCTAAAATTCTTGAATTCAGGATTCCAAGCAAAGTAGTTGGCATTTTCAATGCTTATTTTGTATGCTGATTTAAACCCATCATAACTCTATTTATTTACATATATTTGGCTGTTAGTCTCTAGTCTTGGTTCTGATTTGGCTTAACATACTCCACAGTCAAAGATACAGCTTTGATAAAACAGGCAGTTAACTCTGGCTGTAAGTTAATAGACAATTGAAAACATTTTCAAACCTTGTTGCTCTTGGGTCAAATACAATTATTTTGGTATTTTAATTTTATCCACTGAATAAAATTTCCTAATTGCCTAAGTGACTATGTACCTTAGGCACTTTTTTACCTTTGGTAAAAAGTGAGGTACATTACATCTTTCAGGTCACTAGACTACCATTTAATGCATTATTGCAAATACACCTACGTAGCAGGTTGTGACAATTCATCTCCTTAAACTATTTTTTTTAAAAAAATGAGACAAGCAGGTCTGGGAATATGGCCTAGTGGCAAGAGTGCTGACCTCGTATACATGAAGTCTGGATTCGATTCCTCAACACAGCATATATAGAAAAGGCCAGAAGTGACACTATGGCTCAAGTGGCAGAGTGCTAGCTTTGAGCAAAAAGAAGCCAGAGATAGTGCTCAGGCTCTGAGTCTAAGCACCAGGACTGGCCAAAAAAAAAAAAAAAAATGAGACAAGCATCTCTGAGCCATGTGAAAGGTGACTAAGATATAATAAGACGTAAGAAATACTCCAAAAATTACATGCTAATAGGGATTGTCATCACTGGAGACAATTTGCTTGCTCCAATGATCCTTCTAGTTACTAGAAATGTTTTAAATTTTTTTCCCCTATTTTATAATGGTTGCTGAGGACAGTTCTCCCCCAGATCTCACTGAAGATTCTATGTGAAGTCAATGTCAAGCCATACATGTTCCATGGGATGAGCAGAAAGCTCATTTTTGAGATCATAACCCAAAAGATGCTGTTCCAATGATGGAAGACATTCACATAAGGGTCCTCCTGATCATCCACACCTGGACACTGAATCTCCTTCTATAACAACTTCTGTAATTCAATGGCATGAATCTTTAAAATTTTATTTATTGCTTTATTAGTATTTTAATTTTATTTCTTAAACTACTGAAATTTTTTTTCATGCCTTAAAGAGGGCAAAGGTGCTGAAAAAGAGATTTATTTTAGAATGCTCTTTGATTTGTAAGGTCATATTTGGTTGAAAAACTACTATATTCACTTTAAGCTCACATATTTGGTGGTGTTGTATGCATTTCTCCAAATCCTCTTATATTTTTATCATAGTTCTAGCAGATGCATTTGGTCTAGGGTACCAGATGTATGATACCAGATCTGGTGTTTGAGGTTGCCATGTTTCTCTTTCTGATTGTATGTGTATGTCTAGTTATGTAAGCAAAATTAGCAGAATACAATACCTCTTGTTCAGTTCTTCTGGTGATAATTTATATGCATTGGCTTTTCATTAAAAAAAAAAACCTAAGGGGTCAAGTAATTTTTGTCTACTATGCAATACAGTCTGAATCATTTGTCATAGAGTTAACTTCTATGCCCCAAATGGATAATTTGGGATACCTATTATACACACCAAATTCCATATGTTATGTAGTCATATGACAAAGGTGTATTTTATCCTGGAGGATGGAATATAAGATATATACAATTGTTCGAGCATCATTTTTGTTACCATGGTATCAGTTCCATTTTCTCTATTATAATTCGCGTATTCCTAATAATCTATCCTATTTTGCTAGCTAATTCAAGAACTACTGCAATCAGTCCTTTGAACAAAGATGTAATATGATTCACTCAAGAAGTGTTGGGTTTTGTAAGGTTATATGCTTTAAGACAGTGTGTGTGTGTGTGTGTGTGTGTGTGTGTAAACAATGTTTTACCATAGTATCATTATGCATAATTGTATGTGAAACATGCAAGTTATTAGTTTTGCTTACATCTTTAAGTCTTTACTCTGTTGACAAAACTCTAATTACTATATCTGCACATACCACTTCATCCAAGATGAGGATGAATTGAGAAAAATCTTCCCATCCCTTCGATGTTTGAACTGCCTGGAAAAAGTTTAAATACTGCTTTGAATCAAAAATATTAGCACAGGTATTCTGATGGTGGCAAAAAGCTTCTCTTCTTGAGTATCTACTGTAACATAATTCCTTTACTGTTTAAGTTACATCTTCAGTAATGATGTATAAGGGAATATGCTAGACAAGCCCTGATACAGTAGGCAGCTCTGTAATATCTCCAATTGTAGGTTCAACATAGGGGTTAAGGGTCCCATATGTATTTATTTTCTTTACAGTACAATTAAACATACTATGCAATATAAATGTTTTAGGTACATTCTTTACACTATTCTGAAAAGAGAGATATATAGTAAGCTTATTCATGAAGCTATATGCATTAAATACTCATCTGAGTGGTTCAAATCATACTCTAAGGCTGAAAATGTGGAATTTCAAAGCCAGTTTAGACATAAATCCAATCAGATAGATACAGAGCCAAGCTAGTGGATGGCCAATCAATTGTTAATTTTCAAGTAAGCTTCATTTAATAGTATTAGTTTAGGTGAGTTTCTTTTTCAGGTTCATGATGTGATGTGCAAGTACTATCCATTAGCAATATTTTTCACTTACAGAATATGTCATGTGAATGGAGTAGTCTTTGGTGAGATATAATGAAAACCTGATAATCAGAGCCATTAGGATGGTAAAGCATCACATCTCAATAGGAATTTCTGTTATTCTAAGAGTAATAGGGTATTCTATAGCGAGGTTCCTACAGTGATGTTTATCTCTGCTACATTAATTTGGTTATTCACTGCAAAGTTAAATTACTGTGTTAGTTGTAGGTGCAGGTGTGCTAGTAATAGGTGAGCAATTAACACTGCCTTTGAGGGCATGATTAATAGAATGTGATAATATGGTGGTATAAATAAGTGTACATAAGATGCTACAAGGATGACAGCTCAATCACATTTATCAGAGCTAAGGTATCAGTGGTCTGACAAAAATGAATGCTACAGTTGAACCTAAGACTGCAGCTGCTAAACTTCCCATTGGGTTCTTTTCAGGGTGTGACATTGTTGCTGCTGTTTAACAGCAGTGGTCAAGATGGCAGTAAACTTAAGTATCGGCAATAATTAGTTCATTTAAGAACCTAGTTTTTTGGGCTGAGATGACTTTTTGTTTCATTGCTCTCGTGTCCTGATGTCTAATAGATATTTTCATCTCGTGGTGGCAAGATTTCCCATGGGTAGATTATAGGTTAATCTTTTGAATTGACAGCACCTTCCTAGGAAGCACATTAAGTTTTTTGGTTTCCATTATTTCTATTTATTATCCATGTAGTTAGATAAAAGTGTGGGTTTCATTATTGCTTCTCTCTGAGTCAAACATGCCTGACACAGTTTTAGTTGGAAAGCTGGGGATTATGTAACAATTATGATTATCTTTTAAATAAATTATTAAACTTTTCAACATCTTCTTACTATAAATGAAATTTCCATTTTATATCCCATCAGTGCATAGGTGCTGCACTGCCTCTGTTTGGAAATGGGTTACCTGACCACATTTTATTGTCCTGGGGGCTCATAAGCTGCACTCCATAGCAATAGTCTCTGATTATAAAAACGGCTGATAGTTTGATGCTAGAGCAAAGCCTAATTTACACAGTATCCTACCATTGTTACTGCCTATTTTTCTGGGCATTAATGTTGTGCTGGTCTTATAAAATTGATCCACATATGAAATTAAATGTATCTGACCTGTATATACTTGTATGATGAAATTTTATGTAACATATTCTAAGTAGAATACATATTTTAAACAGATTATAGTATTATTGAATTTTTAAATATTAACGTTATACCTATTATGTTTGTATTCTCATTTTATTCTATTTAAATTTTATCAAAAGGTTTTGAATTCCCTATCTCAAGCCAGCTTATTTGCTAGTTCCCACATGGCATCCATGTGTTCTTTGAAAGCAAGTATTGGTAAAAATCTCCTGAAATGTGATTTTAGCTTATGGATCTTTTTTTATTTTCCCCTTCTCTTCTCTTCTTTCCTTTTCATTTACAAGTATACCTCAGCAAGTATACTTGTGTCATATTCCCTTTCCCTGAGTCTAGATCTGTGCTTGTTATCTGTGTCACTGTAGGAGCTACTTTAATATTTTGCCTGTATTTTAAATGTTGTGTGTTAATACATCTACCTTGCTTATTGCCTATGGTTGTTTCTGAATTAAACACTTGGTATGCCATTATGTATATGACCTTCATGCTAAATTTTGAAAGACCTCTTATAATGTTTTCCAATGTTCCATTCTGTCTGCATTGTAGTGATCACAAGGCAGCCCATGAATATATTTGACAAATATATTTTGCCCACTTTTCAGTTATGGACTGACTGCAAGTACCACTGCCGTGATTGCTTCATGTCCAGCAGACAGTGAAGTACCTTACTCCATGAGGCTCATTTCGTCCTGAGGTTTGGGGTATGCTGCTTTCCTGGGCCACGGGGGCTGATCCGTCTAAACCAGGCATTGTGGAGGTCATTTGACCAGGCGGAACCCCATTTCCCAGTTTTGGGGTGGATATGTTCTGCCCTCGAAACAAATTCCGGCAAGTCTCTCCAAGGCTGATTAGGCTAAACCAGCTATTATAGAGGTTATCTGACCAGACAGAACCCCATTTCCCAGTTTTGAGGTGGATATGTTCTGCCCTCGGAACGAATTTCGGCAAGTCCATCTCCATCTTGTGTATCTTCTCCTCTGTGAGGAGTCCTGGCTGGCCCATTCAAGCTAGCATCCCTTTTTTGTATCTACCATTTCCAAGTAGACACTTTTTTTTGTTGGTACTGGGCTTGAACTCAGGGACTGGCATTCTCATCTGTTTTTGGCTCATGCCTGGCTCTCTCCCACTTGAGTCATGCCTCTACTTCCAACTTTTTGCTTTTCAGGTAACCAGTTTTTGATCACTCTGGATACCAACCAACTCTTCAGGACTCAGCTCTATTCAGTGGAGCAAAGGTGCCATAAAGCTTATGGCAATAGGTCTCTTGCTAGTCAGAAATTCCATATCTTTTAATACCTCACAAGTTAGGCAAAATTGATTTTTCAGAAAGTATATACTTGTTTGATGCACATGGAAATTTACTTGCATAGAAACCTACTGAAACAAAACTGTTGTGTATGTTTTTTGGTTCATAATGATCAGGTGCAATGTCATCAAGACTTCTAATTTCAATTGACTGTAACATTGGGAAAGTAGAGACATACTAGCTTAATGTTCTTAGAGCTGATTTATATTCTTGCTCCTCATGTGAAGTCCTGTAACTTCTTTGTAATTTTATCTGAAATGATTAGTATGATATTCAAATAAGGAATGTGTTGTCTCTATTAAATAATTTTAACAGCTTTTGTGCTTCTTTTACACGATGTCTATCATTGTCTTTGATATCTCTATTGCCATAATTTTGTCTGTCACTGTCTTTGGTATCTATCTGCAATCTGATAACCATGTAACTCCTGCAGTGACACTGGATCCTGCTGTTTTCTCCACAGTAATAATCACATTCACTTTCTAATTCCCTCCATTATTTGCTTCTTTTATACTCCTAATGTTTCAGTGTCTTATTTATCATTATTTTATCACTTATAGATGATATGATTCACTTTCCTGGTTAGTATGGAAAAACAGTTTTGAATGAGCTATTTATTGCTGAAATATTTAAATAGCCTATGGAATCTTATAAATCAATATTGTTGGTTCTTCATGTAGCATCGTATATTCTTGGCTTGATTTACTTACAAGTATTACAAAGAACTTACTTAACATGTCTATTGTTAAACAGTAATTTCAGTATTTGTGTTATTTTACTCTTTAAGCTTTGCTACATGAGATAAGGCACCTGGGAGTCTAAGAAATATCTTGTTTAATTTCCTACATTTTATTGTTGAGCTCTCTGATCTATGAGGTTTTATACTGGCCATACTGTGTTTTAAAGTGTTAGATGAGCCAGGGCTTCTTTTGTTTTTTGTTTTTCCAGGCCTGGGGCTTGTATGTGGGGCCTGAGCACTGTTCCTGGCTTCTTTGTGCTCAAGGCTAGCACTCTACCACTTGAGCCACAGTGCCACTTCCAGGTTTTTCTGTTTATGTGGTGCTGAGGAATTGAACTCAGGCTTCATGCATGCTAGGCAAGCACTCTACTGCTAAGTCAAACTGCCAGCCACAGCCAGGTATTTTTTGTTTAAGTACTTTCATAATCTTTACTGTTATATCTTTATATCCACACTTTTAACAGGTACTGTGGTCACCATGGAAGTAGGAAAAATAGGGTGTTTTCTTTTTACAGTTTTTATTAATTTTAGTTTTTCTATTACTATCTTTAGTTGTACAAAGGAGTTGCCATTGAACAAAGGAGTTTATGAATATAATATATTTGATGTTTTTGGTAATCTTCATTTCATAATTTTTACATGTTTCACTGACCCATCAAATATTTTATATTACTGGCACTACATTAATGCTCCAGATGTTCTCTACCAAAGGTGAATAATATGTAGTTAAATCTATTGGGTCACTATTAAACACAAATGTTTTGCTCTGGTTGTGTTCCTGTACCTATCTTGACACCCAATCTTTCTAACTTTTTGTGGGCTATTGCTTTCACTGGGATTTAATAAAGTTATCTGGAAAACTGTGCCTACTGAAAATGTGTGTCTTCCTATTTTTTTCTGGATATACAATGTAGACTGTATATAAGGTCTGTTATCCAGATGTTATAAAGGTATTTCTCACTTGGGGCCTTTCCAAGGTTTGAAACGTATCTCTGTGTGCTTATGTATCACTTTTCATGTTTATTTGTTGCTAACTGAGATGAAAGACATTCTATCTTTGAAAATTAACTCTATGTTGTTGCAATTTACCTCATGTCTAGTTGTTTCTAGGTCTAATTTAGCCTGATTGTGGTCTGTGTCTGATGTGTTTTCTCCATTGGTTCTTGGTGATAAATGTGAAGAGTATGGGGTTATGATTTGAAAGTGTGTCCTGAATGTGATCTTTATTGTCCAAATAGTTGTATCAAGGATCTAAAGGTCTGTGATATATCATGCATCCTCTGACAGCCAACTAATATATTCATGACTGAGACTTGTAGATGTTCTGATGAATCTATTAGTAAGGCTCTTCTATAAATCTCATTTACTACTGTTATTTCAAATAAGGTTTACATATTCATTTACCTGATCTTGTTGTGTCAGTTCCAGTATGGATAATTTTCTGGTGTTCTTATTTGCATAAGCAGGATGTATCTATTTTAAGCTATCTCCAATTTTTGGTATTCATGGCAAGAGTAATGTATTATCTTGCTAATCTGACTGATCTATCAGTCCCACGGTGATGGGACTGTCATGGTGTAGTTAATTGAGAGTCTCAGTAGTTCATAATTTCCATTTAAGTTTTCTCTTAAGGAGAAGTTTGATTAATCTCGGAGCTGTGTTTTGAGCTTTCCTTGTCCATGTTGGTAATCTACTGCGGGTTTTTTTTTCCAGTTTTAATTATTCAGGCTACTTTGAATTGCCTCCAAGGATCATGAAAAATCTCTTGAGTTGCAAAGATCCAGAGAACTCAAATTTCAAGGGGCTCATTCATTACCTTGTTTATATCATCTGTACTTCAGAGTGCATACATGCCCCTTTTTTGTCCTTATCAATTGGGCAGGCTTCTTAACAATATGGTATATTTCTTCTCTTGGTGTTTTATGTACTCACTTGTTCACATTATTAGGACCTGTTACATCTTATCCTATGGGACTCTATTAATTTTTTCTAATTTCCTTCTCTGTGTGGTCTCATATATCCCCTTAGGGTGAGAACTACTTTAGGGCCTTTATGGTTCCAACATCTGTTTCCCAGATTTTTCCAGAGCCAACATTTTAAGAACCTAGTTAGTTCTCCTGCTTTTTGAATAATCTGTCAGTACAATGTAATTCTATAGTCCATCTTACATAAGAATGATTTATGGATCTTAGATTCACTTTTCTTCCCTCTGTAACTAATGCATTTCTTTTACTAACCAATTTCTCATGAAATGAGATCCTGCACGATATAGGCAATGTGCTTTCCTAACTCTCCAGCCTTCACCGTTGATGTACATAAAGAGGAAGCCTCTTTCCATGTAGCACAGTATAAGGTGTCACTCTGAAAGAGTGTAATATTACATGATTATCTGAGCAGGTTCTGATTAGTAATGTTTTAGTCTCTCCCTGAGTTATTAGGAAAGGTGCTAAGGGTCATATCACTAAATGATTTTGTTTTTTGGAAAAATATCATAGATTTCCAATTTTTTGACAATGGTCAATTTTTTCATTGAATTTCTTCTATAATGGATGCAATTCTGACTACACGAATCTATCCTGAGCAAACCATACAAGGAACATAGATGTGTCTTTCGATGACATCAGAATTTATTGAATAATAAATTCACATGCCACATCAATTTACTTAGCCTTAATTGTCCAAGTACCACTAAAGGCCTATGATAGCTAAGGCATTGGCATTACAGGCTTTTTTTTCCCCAATTGTGATTACTAATATTAACTCTAAGATCACACAGTACATAGTACAACAATGTAGATGCTATGGTATAATTAGGAAGTACTAGAGTGGCTTCAGGGTTTGCCAAAGATTTGCCAAAGCAGAACTAGACAGCTATATAGATGCCCAAGAGTCACTACAGGTAAAATATTATTAAGAAGAATAATCACAAAATCAGTGAGGCCCATCTCTTAAGGCTGCTTTAAGATAGATACAGAGCTGACTGTGGGCAGAATTGAGTTCAGAACAAAGACAGATATTAGGCTAACTGGAAACAGATAAATTTCAAGTGGAAATCAAGAAGAACAGAAATGCCAGGTAGAGAGTTGGAAATTCTGGTGACAGGTCAATGTGTCTGTGTCACAATGCTAGGAGCCCCTCATTTAATATAATTCAGGTATGCATCTTGGTATACTGGCAGAAAGTAACTTTTTACCTGCATAAATAAAACATAAAACTGTTCATATTTTGGCACTCATACTCAAGGTGGAAATGTCTTAAGCTTAAAGTTACTGCTTCACTAAATGGAGTGGGACAAGACGAGGCACAGCTTTAAAGCTACTGATCTTCAAATCCTAGAATATCTAAAAGCAGGCCCATCGTTTTCTCTTCCAGGGGAAACAGGAAGGAGCCATGGAAAAACAATGTAACAGGAACGAACACCCAAATACGGTCACCAGATGCGTTTAGCTACACAAGTTCTAAGGAGATAGTTTTACTCTGCTTTCTCTCTCTCCACAATTATCTATGTGAAAAAATTCAGGGTTGTCTTTAAATCTTTCAGAAAACCCTTCTTCACCTTACTGACCTTGGAAGTGAAAGAACATTTGGCCCAGCAAAGAATTCAACTTTGGAGACTGGTGTTGGTATGCCAAAAAACAAAGGTTATTCTGATTTAGATGACTAACACATAAAAGGGAATGTTAAATTGTAATTTTGTTGTATAAACATTGGAATATTAAAAATTAGTAAGTAAAATGATAAAGTAAAATAACATTTCCACCAAGAAGTAACCTATTGGAAAATAACAATATTTTGATCCATCTCTCCATTTTCCCCCTGAAATGACATTTAAAAAATTATCTTTAAATATCTGTACAAAGGGAATACCATTCAAAATATCGTATGTATATGTTATATGTAAAAAAAGTTATATGTAAAATCCATTAGGGTTGTTATCTTTCTTAAATATATATAGCATTACTACTAGTTCAACTCATAAGGAATAATGAAAGAAAGGGATAAAAAGACAGAGCGAGAAACAAAACAAAGAATAAGGTATAAGTTCACCATGTAGCCTCAGGGCATTAGCAATACACCCAGAATTTCTCACTGCTAGGCTATTCATTTTTAATTTTTTTTTCCTGGCCCTGGGGACTGAACTCTGGTCATGAGCACTGTCTCTGACCTTATTTTTCTAAAGGCAAACCCTCTACCACTTGATCCACAGCACTGGGCTTGTTTGAGTAGTTTATTAGAGAGTCTCAGGGATTTTCCTGCCCAGGCTGGCTTTGAACCATGATCCTCAGATCTCAGCCTCCTTAGTAGCTAGGATTACACGCATTAGTCACTGGTCCCCAGCTATGCTAGGCTATTCTTTAACAAATGTCCTTCTCCTATCACCCACTAGGACTGGGCTTTTTTTCCGAGATAACAACTCACTAAGTCTCTCTGGAGAAATTAGTAAATATTAATATCCTTTTTTCTGAGACCCAGATCTCACTACTAGTAAATTGGCATTTCTGGATATCAAGGGTGTCAAATCTTTTAATATATACGCCTTTTATTACATCTGTTTATAACATTCTGCCCTAAGCCTCCAAAGTGTCTTGGCCATTTCTTAACACTGTATATCATCCACACTTCCAGTTTCCCACCAATTCTCACCAATTCTATCACTGTCTATCACTATTCAAGTCAATAGTGACGTCTGTCACAAACTGTAGCAGTATCTGGATCTCCCTGCACTGTGGATTCAAGTGGGCTACATGTGCTGGAACAAAGAAAATATTGATAAAGATGTTCATCTAATCCAATTCCCAATAGTGTCCACCTTCCTTCTGAAACCTAATGAGTTTTTACTGTCCACATTATCTGTAGTCTGATTTCCTTTGGTCTATTTGGGCATTAATGCATGCGGCATTAAGTATGATTTCTCCTGCTGCTACTATAGCATCAGCTGCTGAGTTAAAGGCTGACATGGAGAAAGCAATGGATGTCTATAATCTGCCCAAGGAGGTAAAAACTTCCCATTAAGTTCTGCTGACAGCATTCTAGTGCTACTCTGGCCAACATCTCTAAACTATTCAGAATTCCTTCTGCCAAACAGAATTCCAAATGTTTCTGAATCATATCATCAGGAATAGCCACAACAACTCTACTCTTGCTATCAAATTCCAATATGAACAACTTTTCACTGTGAGAAAATGCATCATCCAGCCACTTGAGAGAAAAATAATTTATATTAACACATGAGTTTAGATCTGCTAGTCCATAGTGTAAGAGAAAGAATGATAAAGTAAAGCAATTCATATCCCAGTGGCTAAAAATGATAGAAAAGGAAATAAGTGGCTCAAGAAAGATATACCTTAAGAAGACACACCCACTGGTGAACTGCTTCCACTAACAATGCCCCACCACCTAAAATTTTAAAGAGAGGGGAACTGTTAAGCATTTGGTTTTGCCAGTCCTGGGGCTTGAACTAAGGGCCTGAGCACTGTTTCTGGCTTTCTTTTTGCTCAAGGCTAACACTGTACCACTTAAGCCACAGTGTCACTTCCGGCCTTTTCTGTTTATGTGGTGCTAAGGAATTGAACCCAGGGCTTCATGCATGCAAGGCGAGCACTCTTTGACCTGTGGTTACCTCAGCCTGGGCAAAGACCTGCTGATGTCCTTGGAACACCAAGGGCTCGAGGAGGAAAACCTCCTCTAAAGCACTTCTGCCAGACCCTCTGGTCATGAGACATTCCTGATAAGAGAAGTCCTGGAAAGATTGCTTTGAAGCTGCACATGTAGGGGATATTATTGTTAAGATAGTTAGTGCACCACAGACAGCAATTATATGATAAAATATAGCCATGTTTTGACAAGTCTTTATCCTATGATGTATATTTTTCTGTTTGAACTATACTTTTGAAATTGTGGACTGATGCGTAAGGACCTTATTTTTAAAACAGTATGTAAGTGCTGGCTTTCTTAAAATAAAACATGCATTGGTTCTTTTGCCTCTGCATCTCCCATGTCCTGATTTTTGCTGCTTCAGTTCCCGGGTCCAGGCTCCCTCGAGAGGGCCCCAACTGGGACCCGATATTTGATCCACAGGAGACTGCGGAACGTGTTGTGAGCTCTCATGTATAGGTAAGATATAGCGGGGTTATGCGACAAGCTAAATCTACTCCTTTTTCTAATTTTGTTCATCATGTGCTAAAGCACAATGGAGTTACGGTCTTGCATTCACAAACAGAAGAATGTATGCAGGTGGTACTGGAATATAGTCCTTGGTTCCGGAGGAAGGTACTTTAGACTTGAAAGTCTGGGAACAAGTAAAGAATAATATGGAAAAGGCATATCGGTGTGGTAACAAGGTTCCCGTTATGTTTTGGTCTATTTGTGCATTAACGCATGCGGCATTAAGTGTGATTTCTCCTGCCTCTACTATAGCATCAGCCGTGGAGAAAACAATGGATGCCTATAATCTGCCGGAGGAGGTAAAAACTCAAATTGGGCAGGAGCTAAAAGATAAGGCTACACCTGAGCAATCTCCTGTCAGTTCTGTTAAAGAAAAATTAATGTCAAAAGCTAAGCCTTCGGCCTCTACATATGTTCCTTCAGAAAATGACACTGATTTATGCAGCTCAGCAGCACAGTGGGAGCACTACAGATGCTCTTGCAATCTGCCAGGGGCTGTCAGGAAAGTGAAAGTAAAAAAGATCGCTGCCACATCGCCCCCCTTTACTTTTCTCTGGATTAGATTCCCATGGTTCTGTTCCTCTCCCTCGCTATTGAGCGTTTCCTGTAATTCGGGCCCCTCCAGTCGGAGGTGTAGCTCAGCCCCCCTCGTTATAAAGGTATTGACATGTTTCACTTAACTTCGGACTACCCAGTTCAATGAACAAGGCTTACCCACCATCTTTTCCTTACAACCAGCCACAGCAAGGGAGCCGGCAGCACTCCTCTGTTTCCATCCATCCTCTTGGAATTGCTGAAGGACCAGTAATTTTTGTTTGACCTCTGGAGAGAATTTTTTTTACTGCAATTGCATTTCAAACCCGCGCTGGCCACACATTTCATGCAGTTTCTTGTGTCCTTGTCCTTGTTTGTTATTTGTGTTTTGTGTGGACTGCTATATTGGGAAAAGCCTCTGGTGGGTGGCCTTGGTGGGCTGATTGCTGGGGGATGGAAATCTCCACAGGGGAGGATTCCCTTGAGAATTTTCAGGGCTCCATGGTCTTTCCATCACTCTGGTGGCCTGCTTGTTGATGCCGGACATGCCATCCAAGGCAGAAAGCCTCTATTTCTCTGTTCTGTTTTGTCTTGACTGGTTTTGTCTTTGAGGTTGGTACCAGTTTTAAATATAAATTTTTGTTTCCCATGTTTTTGTTGTTCATTTACACATCTATGGGGAAAACATCAGAATCTACAATGTGCTGTGTCCCCTTCTGCAAGAAGGCAGTTAAAAAAGTGCAAGCTGCTGAGAACCTGGTTCAAACAGCTGGCTAATCTTAGCCTAAGAGTAATTCAAAACTGTAAAATGCTCCTACCTAAAATTGGGCTAAAGACTCGAATCAAGTATTGAGGGGGCTCAGTTTTACTCCAGGGGACCCCCACCCAGCTATCTTCAGCAGGAAAGTATTTAGTGTGCTAAAATGTCTTGCTAAAACTAGCAAGCCCTCGTGAATGAGACTGAAAAATGCTAAAATCATTTATTAAAGGTTTTGTCTTAAATTTTGGTCACTGCAAGAGTAAGACTGGCAAAAATACCTCTTGTCACTGAAAAATTTAAGGCCGATATTTATTTTGAGTGTTTTAAGTTCTTTTACATAAATATATGTATGTATGTGTGTGTGTGCGCGTACATGTATGTGGGTGTGAATATGTTCAAGATTAAAACTGTATGGTGTAAAAATGGGTTAGTTTAACTTTAAACTTCAAAAGGTCATCAAGTTTGGGCTTTACCAAATGTTTTAAAGGATCATTACTTTGTTTTAAAGAGGAACTATAGTAAAAAAAATCCTTTAATTTATGGTTAAAATAAATAAGTAAAAACTTAGGATGGGCCAGTGAGCTTATCCTCAGGAGTGAGGGGTGAACTGACAAAGATGCAGCTTAACAGGTCCACACATGGTGGAACAAGCCCTGGGGGAAATCCATGCATGGTGGAAAAAAGTAAGCTGGCACAAAGGCAGTTCATCAAGCCCTAAGGAGTAGCTGGGTATATGCCCATTCTGTAGGACAAGCCAATGGAGGCCTATCTTTGTCTTTTCTTTACAAGTGAACATGGAAAACCTGATGGTAAAAATAAATGAGTTGATTGGTATTTCTAAAACTGCTCCTTGGGAGGTACTAAAAATTAAAAATGTTTTAAAAGGAGAGTTAAAAAGCTTATACATGACAATTTCTATGCTATTTTGCAATTTGAATATATTTTTAAAAAGCAAAGATGCTAAGTAAGTCTGGATTCTTATGTTTGTAATTCTGTGCTTGTAATTCTTACATTAAGGAAAATTTGTCATTTGAGTTCAAAGGTTTTCTAGACAGTAACTCAGACTTAAAAAAAATGGCTCTTTTATAACAAGCAGCCTAAAACAGTGGGAGGCACCTGGTGCCTCTAGATTTCAAAGTTCTTCAAATACAATTGAAAACTAAAGTGTAAATGTTAAAACAGAGGTTAGTAAAGGATTTAAAAATCAAAAATGGATTTCTGAATATGAAATTGAAAATAAAACTTGTCCTAAATGTTTGTTTTAGGTTGGATTAAAAATACAGTTACCGATTCCAGTTTGTCTATAGGTTTTTGTAACAGTTTCCAACAGGCTCACAAAAAAAGGACAGACGATTCCTACAAGTTTGTCAAATGTAACTTTGGCCCTCAGCAAGTTCCAGGTAACATCATGCTTAAAAACTACTTCTGTATGGACCACCTTCTTACTTTTAATTGGAGTAAAGTGTTCTTATGTACAGACTCATGATCTAAATCTACAATTTGTGGCCAGCCCAGGCAGAGAAAGGTCCCTGTGAGAGTCTTTGTCTCTAATCGGCCAACAGAGTACTAAAAACAGAGTTGTGTTAAAACTCAAAGTAACAGAGTGCTAGCCTTGAGCTGGAGAAATGAGGGACAACACTGGCCCTGAGTTCAAGTCCAGTGACCAAGAGAAATGTCAAAGGTGCATTTACCCCAGAATGAAAAAAAGTTACTCATGGAACAGAGTAATGGAACATCCAGAGACAGTAAGCCACTGCTTGGATGACAGAAATGGTGTCAAATCTTACAGTCACTCATGTTTGGCCTTTCAAAAGTTAATCAGAGCTGGGAGGTCCTAAAAATAGTTTGTAAGTATGCCTTTCTAATGCCCATGTCTGTCTACTTTGTAACTGGGCAGAAACTTGCCAGTCATCTGTGGTAGTGGGTAGTCAAAAACTAAGGTTGTCAAATAGGAGGATAGTTTAAAATCCCAGCTCCCTGCATCTGCTCAAAACGTTAATTGACAGTAAAAATTCTGAGCTGACATATCTGTTCAAAAAAATTTTAAAAATTTAATAAAGTCAGGCCTTAAGTTAAACTTCTTTAACCAGTTTATACAAAAAGTTACAGACAACACAACAGGAGGTATAACATTCTATTAAAGCCATGAGGAGACTCCAATGCATACTGCTGCCACGGCCCCTGCCCATTTCATTTGGGTCAAGATCAAAGATGGCCTAATAGTCAACTAAAAAAAAGAAAATCTACATTTTCACCCTGAACACCTCTACCTGGGGAAAAGGGAACTCATGTCATTCAACATTTATTAGAAACATTTACAGTTATGAGTATTCCTTCTCAAATAAAAACAGGTAATGCACCAGCCTATGTTAACAAACAAGTACAAAAATTTCTAGACTTTCATAATATTTTACATGTTACAAAACTTAAATATAATCCTCAAGGTCAAGGTATAGTAATACGAGCTCTCTATATTTTAAAAACACAAATTAAAAAATTAAAAAGGGGGAATATGGATAGTACCAAGGGGTACGGGACTTCTATGAGAAGTTTATAAAGTAGCCCGAGCTGTTATTGCGGAAGCACTATTTGTTCTTAATTTTTAAAATTGCCTCAAGGAGATGTTTTGGCCAAAGCGAAGTGGCACTTCTTAGCCCTGTCTTTGTTATACAAGCCACAGGCTGTCTGGACTTGATTGAGGGTGGGGTTAGATTGGGTTCCAGGAGAGTTAATAACCCAGGGGCAAGGGTATGCTTATGTTTCTACAGAAGATGGCCGATCCTTCTAGCTGCTCTGGTGGATTCGGCAACAAAGGCCCCCTATGCATCAAGACCAGTGGTAGATGTCCTCATCCAAGTGATGAGGCCATTCTAATCCAGGCTATGGCTGCTCTTAGCATCTGTCAGAGACTTCAAAAAGGAAAGACAGCTCCTCTACCTACATGGGGACAGGTAAAAGCACTGTCCAACAAGGCCCAGCAGGTGGCGCTATCTACTGAAAAAGCGTTGACTCCAGAACACCTTTTCCTGGCTATGTGTGCACTGACAACCTGTACTTCTATGACAGGGGCTACATCAGAGCTAATATATTGGGCCCATATTTCTAACCCTCCTTTATGGACAGAAGCCCGTCTCTGTTTCTACATCTATTCCTGATTTACTCTCTCCCCGTTATGGGTCTGGTATTACAATCTTTCCTTTGGAAGAAGGACAAACTTAACTTCTCTTACTCTCAGTTCTCTAAAGCTATCTGTCTAGGCCGTTCTCCATCTTATCCCTTCTTTTGATATCAATATTGGATTCAGCATGGAGGATCATACAATTCTAGTAAAACTCGGTTGATTAGAATGTCTTCTTGGTCTGTAGGATCTCATAAGATAGAAAATCGTTCTATTACTGTTGGTCTACCTAAATGTGATGCTTTTACTAATTTGAACTTAAATTTTACTGAAAGGCATTGGGAAAATTGTCAAGGAATTTTTCCAACCATATGGAATACTTCCCAATATGCTTGGTATGATTAGGGACCTTTTGGTGTGTGGTTACAAAACTGCAGCAAGTATAACTCATCTTGTGACCCTACTTTCTCTATAAATATGTCTAATGCCATTTCTGCTAAGCAGGTTTTAAGGTGGTTTGGAGCAGGTTTTAGTGACCCCCCTCCTGCTCTCGCCCATGATAACATGCTATTTCCTCTCCAGCATCATTTATGGAAAATAGCCACTTCTCTGGCCCCTGAAATGATAGCCAACGGAACTTATGCTGGAACTAAAAAATCTTCAGCTTCTAACAATTTTACAGTTGTACAGGCCTATAATCTTTCTGCTTGTGTTCATTTCCCACTAGTATTAATGGTTGGCCCTATAGATACAGTTAATAATACCATATCCTGTACTCACTGCATGCTGTATACTTGCTTAAATAACAATGTCACTTTTAATTTTAGTCAAGAAGGATTATGATTTTGACCCAGCGACATTCACTTTGGGTGTCTGTTCGCATGCATCGTCCCTGGGCTAGAGGACCAATACAAGGACTAGTAATAGACTTTATAAAGCAGCTGTGGAAGAGGAGTCGGCGTGCACTTGGACTGATTGCTGCAGGACTTGTCGAACTGATTGCCATTGCTACTACTGCAGCAGTATCTGGAGCTGCATTGCAACAATCTGTACAAACTCATGACTTTATGGTGCAATGGCACCAGGACTCCCATAAATTATGGAAACATCAGTTGGAAGTAAATACGCATCTTCAAGATATGGTAGAAGCCATTATAGGAGGAGTGCTTTGGCTTGGACAGAAATATCTGGCGTTACAGCGATGACTGTTTTGTGATTGGAACTCAAGTCATGTCTGTGTAACACCATACAAATATAATGCCTCAAAATATGAATGGAACAATATACAAATGCTTATAGATGGAGCCATCATGAATGGCTGTCTAAGTGACCAAAGTTTGTACAGGGAGGTTTTTGAGGCTTTTCAAAGAGAATTACCAAATGCCTCTTCTGTCGATGAGATAGCCCAGGGACTACCCAAGACTTTAGAAGGATTAGACCCAAGAGGATGGTGGCAAAGTATTACACACAGTGTAGGAAGTGCTTTTATTGCCTTAATACTTATGTTATGTATTTTTGCCTTAGGATACTGTTGCATCCTTGGAGTAATAAGGCACTTTGCTAAAAATAAATCTTCTGATATTTTGTTCACCACACTTAAACATGCACATGAGACGGCTGCAGAGAAAAAATAAAGGGATAATTGTGGCGAAGTGATTCTCTGACCTGTGGTTACCTCAGCCTCGGCAAAAACCTGCTGATGTCCTTGGAACACCAAGGGCTCGAGGAGGAAAACCTCCTTTAAAGCACTTCTGCATCTAATGGCGAGCCAGACCCTCTGGTCATAAGACATTCCTGATAAGAGAAGTCCTGGAAAGATTGCTTTGAAGCTGCACATGTAGGGGATATTATTGTTAAGATAGCGCACCACAGACAGCAATTATATGATAAAATATAGCCATGTTTTGACAAGTCTTTATCCTATGATGTATATTTTTCTGTTTGAACTATGCTTTTGAAGTTGTGGACTGATGTGTAAGGACCCTATTTCTAAAACAGTATGTAAGTGCTGGCTTTCTTAAAATAAAACATGCATTGGTTCTTTTGCCTCTGCATCTCCCATGTCCTGATTTTTGCTGCTTCAGTTCCCGGGTCCAGGCCCCTTCTAGAGGGCTGCAACATACTGCTAAGCCACATTCCTAGCCCCCAAGCAATTTTTTAAGTGGTAAATACAACACAGCGGCTGATAACATGTGACCCATCATGGTGCTTCTTATTCCCATAGTGCCAGTTCTTCCCCTAATGTCCTTGGTGCTTACTCAAGCAATTAAAGGAGCTGGAGTGGCACATACATAAGCCATTAAGCAAACCACACAAAAGCCAAGGGAGAAAATGAGATACACCCCCATAGTATAAAAACTTCCCACTGAGAAGGCAATCTCTGTAAGTTGAGTCTCACTACTTTCTTTTCATGGATTTTCTTTTACTTTTAAATTAGCTTATTCAGTTTACTTTAAACACTTTCCCACATTCTAAAAGGTCCTCAATTTTCCCACATGACTGTCTGCTGAAAATGGTGATAAAAGCATCCAGAACTTGAAGGGACATAGGGTACAGGGCTAAGACAGAGGATGTATGATTAAACCTAGACAGGTCTTACTTCCAGTATGTTGTTACACTAGGGCTGTGAAGGCTAGCAAGGGACTAAAGATGTTTAGCCAATCCCTAAAGAAGTTTTGGTGTCCTCTGGGGATGCCTGGAAATAAGATCCTTTTTCATTGTGGGAAATACTGGCTCTCCCTGCACTTGTTTTAAATGTGCTCCAGCATCTCCAGGATCCCTGAAGGTTCCTTACTGGCATGCCTCCTCCTGAAGTGCTGGGACAAATTAAATCCACAGAGCATAAAATAGTCTTAGACAAAATACTCCCTAGAAAGGGGTGAGGGAGGAGACTTTTGGGAAGCTGAAACATTTTCCCCAAAGCACATGGCCTTCTTGCCTTAAAAGATATCCCTATCTTTAAATCCAGGGCCCAAACTAGAAACTAGAGTGTACTTCCATTCCCACACTGAGGAAACAAAGCCTGGATGAAAATAGGAATCCCATTTGAGTGTACCTATTCTCTTCATATTATCTTAAACAGATTCAGGCTCACCTAGCGATTGTTCAAAGGTCAGTTTTTACTGCTAATGTATAATAGCTCAGTTCTCTACCAGAGTCCTTTGGAAAATATTCTGTTCTTGGTAACCTGCCTTTGTTTAAGGTTCTGTTGTTAGCATTTTTCTTTTCTGTGTATCAGGCCTGTTCAAGACAATCTATGGTGATACCTAGCTCTTGTCTATTCTTCTATGCCATGGAATATGGTTTCTTGGTTGTTCTAGCACAGGCCTTTTTGTTTTTCTCTCATCCATCTTATAGGACTAGCCTAATCAAAAGGTAGCTTATGGTTTGTTTCTACAGAAATTTTCTTTATGTTTAAGACTCCACAAAGACCAGTGGGGCCTCTTTTTTCTGAGAAATTAAGCTTGTTTCATTGCTCTAACTGTGGACAGACTTTGCCATTCCATCCTCTGAGAAGGGCATTCATTCTGTCTTTTTAAAGACAGGCAAATCTGTCATATCTTGTTCTTCAAAAGTCAAGTTCTCCTTTGTTTGTGAGAACACCTTATCTTGATTCCACTCTCGGTCTCACACTTTAAAATTGGTAATCAAGATCTATCAATATTACTGCGAACTTAATATTTACTATTTTTACCCTGTGCATTGCAATAGGCATTGTACAAAGATTTCATTTTCCACAAGAATTACAGAAAACAGACTGGTTATTTCATTTTGGAGCTCAATTTTTATGCACACATAAAGTATGCTAAAACTTATTGTGCATGTATGTAAAAATTTAAAATGATTTGTTAGTTTTAATATAAAAAGGTTTTATCCCAAATATTATCAATTTAAAGGTTGTCTTTTTGTCTCACTAAATCTAACTAAAATACTGATATTCAAGAATTAACTCCAATTTTAAGCAAGGGAATAAAGGGGAGCAATTTCAAAAACAAGTGGCAAACAAGGTTTGCCACAAATCCTGCATGGATTTGATAAATATATTTAACTGTTATTGCATTAAAAACAGTATAAGATTGTTTTCCTTTCTAGATACATATTCTTTTACAATGTGATCTAAATTCAAAGTTTTGTAAAAGTTTGAACTCATATAACACTGTAACAAGTGGTAATAGAAATAGAGAAAATAGGTATGTCCATAGGCAGGTAGGTGGGTAGTCGGTAGGTAGGCATGATAGAATTTACAAATATTGGCATGATTAGGTTGTCTGATGCCCATCTAAAGCTTTTTCTAAGGTCAAGATTAATACAAAAGTAAAACTAGCCATCAATTCCACAATGATGGATATTCCAAAATATTTAGAAAGTGTCAAAGTAAATTCTTGTATACTATTGAGTATTGTCAAACAGTTGATCACTTGAACAATTGAGTCTTTAGTTAAAACTCATTCAAAATGTTTTAAATGATCACCTTATAATTAAGCATATCAAAGCATATATTAATATAATATTAATTGTTATAGTTAATATATTTTAGTTACAAAGTATGGATGCCTTCCAGAATACCAAGTTGACCAAGACACAATACTAAGTAGGTTCACTCTAAATTAATTATACACCAACAAGCAAGCTTAAGTCCATATGTCCCTAATTATGACAAAATCTTAGTGGCACCTACAGTGATGTAAATCTTAATGAGTATTCTACAATGTTGTATGCAATGTTTATTCAGTTGCTTTTTCAAATTTTCACTATGGCTAATCTTAAATCTTTTGCCATTGAAGATTAAATCTTCTAATACATTTGCAATCAAGTCTACAGAGGGATGAGGTCTCTATCAAGGACTTACTTGTCAAATTTAGCTTTTCAAACTTCAAGGGTTATAAGTAAACACTGCTTGGGAGTTATTTCTACTGATCTCTCTGTTGCTTAAATTTGGCCCGCATGGTTTTCCTGACACAGACTCACTCCCACCAGAACTGTGAACATGGGATCATGAAAACTAGGCTATCTCATCACAACAATGAACATGAAAGACAAACTGGAAATGACACTGGCAACAAGAGAGACTTATTGGAATCAGGCTTATCCTGGTGAGAAGGGATCACACCATACAGCTGAAAAAAGCTGTTCAGATAATAAGAGATGCTCTTAAGTTCCAAATGGAGTCACGTGTGCTTACCCTTTCAAAAGTAACTAAAGCAAAGAGATTAAAAAAAACACATTTCATAAGCCTAGCTACCTGATGCATATGCCTATGTGATGTGATGGCAACTTGCACCTGCCTTTCTGATACCTGCTATTTCGATAGCCCCACGTATGGGGATATTTAACTTGCAGTAATATTTACCCTAGAGTGAGGAATAGAAGGAATCATTCCTTTTGCTTTAGTCCACAAAAATTTGTTGCTAGAGATAGCCAATGACTTAGCCCAAACCTTTGTAAATCTACAGGAACAGACTGACTCTTTAGCAGCTGAGATTTCACACAAAAAAAGAATTTTAATTATACTCATTGGGGGAATGAAGACTAGTTTTGGGGATGACAAAAGAGAGTAAGTCCAAACTTCTACAATAATCCACAAGGCCTGTCAAACAGGCGGCTACTCAAGGGTGGCTCTCAGAAGACACACTGGGTCAGCTTGTTTTAAATATTACCTTTTTTCTGGGACCCTTAGGCATATATTATACCAACATGCTGAAGAATGTCTCCCGCAACCTCATCAAGGCCCTTTCCTTCTCCCCTAATTTTGCCTGGGGATCAATTCTTTCTTAAGACCCTTAATCCATTTGGTTTACATCCTAAATGGACAGGCCCTCCACCAGATCCTGCTGACCACTTCTACCACAGTTAAGCTCAAGGGATAGCCACAGGGGTTTCATCTGTCAAGATAAAAAAAAGGTTCATGCTCCTACCGCTTGTATACTGACACTGACTTGAAGGTAAGCCTGATCTTCGCTGAGAACTACCAATGTAAACCTGTCTTGCATCCCTGAAGGGGATGAGAATAACATCAAGCTGACTCTGTCATGTCCCTTTCCACCTCATTCACCACAAAGGAACTGTTACTGCTGTCTTCTCCCAGACTGGAGGACATCTCCACCTTTTACCCCTAATGTTGATGCCCCCTGTTACCTGGAAGTAGCCCAAGAGGGGCAGTGCCCTTTTGTAACTATCAGAAAGCTGGAATGCTAGGTCTGCCTGGGAAAAATGGCCTCTTCCCTTTGCTCTCCCTCCATGTACATGTGGCCCTCTCTAGAAGTCCCCTGGGGGCAGCAGGAGGGTCCCCAGGGTCACTTCCACTTCTGCTGTAGCCAGACCTACTCCCTACTCTCTCCCTGTATAACCTCTCTCTCTCTGCCATAAGTTTATGTTTTCCCTCTGCACACTAGATCTTATGCAGGCCAGAAGTTTATCTCTGCAAAATAAACTTTTCTGCCTGGACCGCATGGTAGTCTCCTCTGAGCATACCTTACATTAAATTTCTAAAGAGCAGGAAAGCCAGGTAAGGGTGGCTCATACCTGGCTTTAATCCTAGCTACTCAGTGGGCTAAGATCTGAGGATCACAGTCTGAAGCCAGCCCAGTCAGATTTATCTCCAAAAACTACCAAAAGCCAGAGGAATAGCTGTGACTCAAGTGGTAGACTGCTAACCTTTTACAAAAAATGCTCGAGAACAGTGGCTAGGGCTTAAAAGGAAAAATAATGGATAAAACTAAACAATCTAACATACAAACAAAAAATTTCAAATAAATCCTTGGCAGGAGCATTGACTAAGAGTTCTGATGCAGTGGCTGAAGACAGGGTTCCTCTCTATTTTTTTTCTTTTCTTATCTTTTTTGTTTTAAATCTGAAGATACTCATTTCTCTGTGTACACAAGCAAAATGGAATAGAAATCTTCAAGACCAGGTTTAGAGCTTTGCAAATACTTAGTAGCACAGAGAGCAGATATTTCCTCAGTACAACAGAGAAGCACTAAAACTGAGGAATTCCACACTGATCTCCATACTACAAAATCTCCATACTACAAAACTGTTGCTCCACCAGATGATGCTAGAAAAAAGGCCAAGTAAGTATCCAAGGGAGATGACTAACTTGCTCCTAAGATCCATGGAGTAGATGCAAGTGCTGCTTAATATTCTGAGTAAACTGGGACTCACTGTCTAATCTACCTCCCACAGGTTACCTTACCCACCCAGGAAAAATATCCAAGTTCAGAAGAAGATACCAGCTTCTGGAAGAGGCTAACATATATAACCCAGAGTGGGAGAGAGAAGGTAATTCAAAAAATCTCCCACAACCTAGATCTGATTAGCAACTAAAGAGAAATAGAACTCTCTCCTGTACAAAAATGGCACTTTATGCCGGGGAACTTCTAGGACTTCCAAATGAGACACAGCACTTCCTGTCTGACCAGAAGAAATGCACTCATTCAAGCTAGATCAGGAAATGGAACCTGTGACTGCTGGTGCAGATCATCTTGAACAGAGAATTTGAAATCTTAACAAAGATAGAATACTGAATGTACTAGGTCTCTTTTTTATGCACACATGCATGTGTGTCAATGTTTAAGATTGATATTTTGAGCCATTCTCATTTTGTTTGTGGATTCAGGGTTAATTGCTTGATATTTGTTGTTTTCCTCTTCCTTATTATCTAAAATTTTTCTTTTAAATAATTTTTTTTCTACATCTCTTTCTGGTTACTTATCCTACCTCACTTGTAAGCTACCCCTCCAGAAGTTTGAGGAGGAGAACACATAACCAACCTACAGAAGCCTAAAGAAGACTTATTGACAAGAGCCCACCAAAGTTTAGAGAAGGAGACATCTTGGTGAAAAGCAAGTCACTGTGTCACAGTTTAGGTTTAACAAAGAAAGCTGCAGCTTCAGGGTGCAGGCTGAAAATTCCAGCCTGGGAGGAAAGAACTGAGGGCTGTGAATACTTATTGCACCTGGAAAATCACTAGGGGCCCTAGAAATTCTGTCCCCGAGAAAAACCACTCAAATAAATCCAGCAAATGGAACCATTTGATAGAGACTGAGGGTAGCAGGATTGTAACTAACTCCCTGCTGAGCCAAAGAATAGAGACACATAGCACATAGAGCATCAGCCAGTAGGTTAACATCTGAGGTCCTTCCTCCTCCTTAAAGGTCCTCAGAGGGAAGCAAAGCCCAACATTACTGAGAACTGCTGGAATACATGTATAGGTAAATATTTACAAGAGCAAGGATATCACAGTTTCTGTGTATTGGTCTAGTAGCCCTTGATTCTGTTTCGGTTATTCTGAGTGTTTCATTTGTCAACTTTGGTTTTTCCCAGCTGTAATTCATAAAATGGCCATTTACTTTTCAATTTCACCAATCACTTAATCCATTTAATCCTTGGATTCTGTATTACCCTCGCTTTCTTCTGTTTTAAAATATTCTTTTATTGAATATTTTTATTATCTTTAAGTAGTTATACAAAGAAGTTGCCATTCAACAAAGCAGTTTATGAATACACATTAAGTGTCACCCCCATTCCAACATTCACATCTACCCCCCGCCCCACCCCGCCAAGCCACCCTCTGGTTCCCTTACTTTTCTTAATTTTTAGAGTATGTATAAATTTTTTGTTTTGACATTTAACTAAGTATATACATATACACATATATGTGTGTGTGTGTGTACATATATATATGTACACACACACACACACCATTTTGATCTGTGTCATCCCTTCAACATTTTTACCCTTCTTCAACTCCCTCCTTAATTTTCTCATTTCCATGGTATATACAATATATTTTTGGTCGCACTCTCCCACCTTTCCCCCTTCATTGCCTCTCTTCCCTAGTGCCCCCTTCTTGCAAGTACCCGTATTTCCTGGTATTTGTTGTTATTTATTTAAAAAATGAAACTATCATATATAAATCATATCCTACCAATACCCTCTTTAGAATTATATTTTCATCCCTTTATAGCCACTTTCCCTCTTCTATGCCCACCAAGTTCTAGGGAAACTCATGTTATTCATAATCTCTTACCATTCTTTCTCGCAACCTAATTTTCCTGAATACACAAATACTCTCAAGATATTAGTATGACTGAAAGATATTAGCTTGCTGTTTTGTGTTGTTTTTATGTGTTGTTTCTGGTTTTTGTCCTCTGCTTCAAGCCTGTTTGTCCTATCAGTCAGTTTAACTATCTTCTGATCTGCTTATCTTTCGGTTATTTTTCATACCTTTGTGTGCCTTGAACTTAATAGTGCATGTTACAAATGAGTGTGCACTTGCTCTTATCTCTAAACCATTTATTTTTCTAAGAAACACATCTCACCATCCAAGATATACACAAACTCAGAGAGGAGGAATGAAAAAAGACATTAATAAGCAGACCATCCTGGAAGAAGGAAGAAGTAGCCACAATTACATCTGACAAAATCAACTGCAGAATCAGGATTAAGAGACATATAGTCACCTCATATTAACAAAATGAATGAATGATTCATATTGTGAATAGCGTATTGAACAGAATGCTTCCATTTTGTGACTAAGCACCATCCTGTCTTGTACACTCTGCTTCTTCCTCCCCACTAGTTTCTACTTGCCTGGGGATAATAAGCTTCAGGAAACAACTACGTTAGTCCTTGATTGCTTGGAATTGATAAACTTCAGAAAGAGCCTAGTTTTAGGAAGTGGTTTGGTTCAGGTAGATGAGCAAAATGCACCTAGATTCAATCATATTATTTGCTGCTTGGTTGCTTGTGTTATAGATTAGGAAAAAAGGGTATTTCTAAACCCCAGGTGAAGGGCTGATTTGGTTGGAAGGTAGGCTATCACACTTGGGTACCCAACACCTGAGTGTGGTCACTCGCTTGCTAATAAAGACTTTCCATTGGCTATATATTTTGCCTGAGTGGTCATTTCTGGGAATTACCCAACAAAATGAAGAAGAAATAGTGGCACACCAAATTCAATAAACAAACATGCCTGGACTTATAATTGCTGATAGATCCAAACAATAAAGAAAAATTAAATAAAATCCATTTGGGATTTAGTGTTATTTAATTCTGAGGTGAATCTTTTCTTTAGTTAACTGCCTTTGGGAACAGTGGAATGTTAAATACCAAACTAATAAACTCATTCTACAATTTAAAAAATTCCTCTTAAATCAGGAACAAGACAAGGATAGCTACTTTACTAATTTTCAATATAATACAGAAGCTCCTAATCATATCAAGAGAATGACATAAAAAGGATCCAAATAGGGAAAGAAGCAGTGAAATTATCCCTAGATTCAGATGATCTGAACTTATTTCTAAAGTATATAAAGATCTTGAAGCTGTTATTTACAGAAAATTAGCACACACAAATTAGAATACAAAAAGAAAGGAGGGGGCTGATAATGTGGCTAAGTGGTAGAGTGCTTGCCTAGCATTCATGAAGCCCAGGGTTTGATTCCTCAGCAACACATAAACAGAGAAAACCAGAAATGGCACTGTGGCTCAAATGGTAGAGTGCTAGCCTTGAGGAAAAAAAAAAAAAGAATCCAGAGACAGTGCTCAAGCCCTGAGTCTCAAGCCCTAGTACTTGCCAAAAACAACAACAACAAAAAAAAAAACCAACCACAAAATCAATAGCTTTCCCATATATCAACAATGAACAGGTAGAGAAGGAAAACTATTCTGTTTTCAACAGCCTCAAAAAAATACAGAGTAATCAAACCAAACTAACAACTGAAGGACCTCTATAACAAAAGTTATAAAATGTTGAAGACATCAAGTGAGGTAGAAATTACAAGTGTAAGGCCTCCCAAATTCCTGGGATGGCAAAAATAATATTGTGAAAACGGACATACCACCAAAAGCAATCTACAAATTCAATGCACTATCCATCAAAATCCCAATGTCATTGTTCACTGAGTTAAAGATAACAATACAAAAACCCATAGGAAATTTTTTAAGGCCCAGGAACACCCAAAGCATTTCTGATTTTTAATACAATAAGCAATACCAGGGGTATTACATTCCAAACTCAAACTTTACTACAGAGCTATACTTAACAAAACCAGCTTGGTGCTGGTGCAAAAGCAAGTTTGAAGACCAATGGCATAGATTAGAAGACCCATTAATAAACACATATTCCTAGAACCATCTGATATTTTACAAAATGATCAAAAGTACATGTTGGGGAAAAAAAGACTTCTTCATTAATTATAGCAGAAGATCACAATAGCTCAATAGCTATGCTTGTTTGAACACATAAGATGATGCTAAGCAAAATGAACAAGTTATGGAAAAAAGTGGCATATCATTGTTGTAGTTATTTTCAACATGCCACATGAAATTGGGCCTTTTTTTCCCTCTCATAATCCCTTCCTGTGGTTTTACCCCTGCTAATACTGTTACTGATCTTAGTACCCCAGAAACTGTATATATGTGTATTGGAACTAGGGAAGGGAAAGGGAATACCAAAATTGAGAGACAAAGGATAAAAAGACAAACCACTGCAATAGCGATACTTACAAAACCAATTGGTGTAAACCAACCGTACAACTCATGAGGCGGAGCAAAGTGGGGAGGGGAGGAGACAAGGGAAAAATGAGGGAGGAAGCAACAAGTTGGATAAGAAAGGTACTTGCCTTCCATATGAAACTATAACACCTCTGTACTTCACTTTGACAATAAAGAAGAAAAAGAAAAAAGACATCTTCATATGTGGTGTTGGGAAATCTGGAAATCCAAAACTTTAACTGTATCTTCGTCATATTGTACTAATGTCAACTCAAAATGAACCAGAGATCTTAATTTAAGAAATCTTGAAACAAAAAGTAGTAGAAACATTGGAACTAATTGGCATAGTCATGAACTTTCTGAGTACAATACAGGGGTTTAGCAAATTGGAGAGGTAACTGAAACCAAGTTGCAACAATGTAAAAAATGTCTGTATGGCAAAGTATATAAAGTTATTAAACCAAAAGGGGGAAAACAGCTTACAAAAAAGTAGAAGATCTTTATTAGCTATTCATGTGAAAAGATCGTAATATTCACAATATGCAAGGAAGTCAGAAAGTAAGCTGTCCTAAAATCAGCTAACCAATGAATGAGCAAAGGAGCCAAATAGAATTCCTCATGAGAATAGCTAATAAAATGAGGAAATGTTCAGCATTCACATTTTAATATCAATCAAAGAAATATTGAGATTTCATCTTACCCCAGTAAGAATGGCTTACAACAAGAATACAAACAATAAATACAAAGTGAGGAGATGAAGAAAAAGGAACTTTCTTATACTGTTTGAAAGATGTAAACTAGCACCACCACTCTGTTAGACATTTGGAGATTCCTCTAAACACTAAACATAGAACTAGCTTATGGTCAAGTCTCTTGGTCATCTATTGACTCTTGGTCATCTATTCAGACTATTACAAGTCAGATTACAGTAGAGACCCTTGCTCATCCATGTTTGTTGCTGCATTATTTGCCACAGCCCAATACCCTATAGCATGGATAGATGGGTCACACAAATGTTGAGTATATTATATATACAATGAAATTTTACTCTTCTATCAGAAAGAATTATATAAATAAGGTCATTTGCATAGAAACAGATGAACCTAAGAAAATATAGGTAAGCTCAATGAGACAAACGGCACATCTTTTCTCCCTTGTGTAGAAGATAAATGTATGTTGTGGAAGATAGTATGCAAATTATAATCATATATGAAAATATATACTGTATTGATACAAATACACACAAACTGATTAGTGAATGAAAAATAGAAATAATTGAACATATTCTACCAAACCGTAATGCAATAAAATTCAAATTTAACACCAAGGAAAACCACAGAAAATATTCAAATAATGGAGACTGAATATGTTTGGTGTGTGGTGTGTGTATGTGTGTCTGCATGTGTGTGTCTCTGTTTGTGTGTGCCAAAAAACAAACAAAAAAAAAAGAAGAGAAGAAGAAGCAGCATGGCATCTGGTACTGGTATGTAATAGGAATCTAAAGAAACCTACCCATTTAAATTGTTGTGAGAAATTATTACAAAAATATTTGCCATTGGAAAAAAATCATGGGATGATTTTTGAGAAGTAGCTTTTGTATTCATAAACTATTTCTGTAAGCTAAAAATGATCACACCCAATCATTTGTTAAAGTGTTACTTGAATGGTTTTTGTGCATCTATTTCTCAAGATATGAAGCATATTTACTTCCCACATGCCCCTACAGAATTAGACATACTTAAAAATAATTTCATTCAATTCCCTGAGATCTTGATCTTGAAATTGACTTTCAAGAAATGCATCTTTGCAAGAAAATGACATTTGTATACTTCATTTGATCAGAAGCAGACATACAAATCTCATTCTTCTAGTAAAACCTTGCCAAATTTTCTTTGAATAAACTTTCTGCTTCATTCAAGAAACTTGATATGAGTTAATGGGTAAACGTTTTTTTTTAACCAGTCCTGTGCCTTGGACTCAGGGCCTGAGCACTGTCCCTGGCTTCTTTATGCTCAAGGCTAGCACTCTGCCACTTGAGCCACAGCCCCACTTCTGGCCATTTTCTATATATGTGGTGCTGGGGAATCAAACCCAGGGCTTCATGTATACAAGGCAAGCACTCTTGCCACTAGGCCATGTTCCCAGCCCCAGTGGGTAAACTCTTAAGGATGAAGTAAATACCCATTATGGCTTCTATTTATCCATTCCCTAGTCTCTGGCCAAACTTCATTTTCAGCATTATTTGGCTCTTTTCCAACCTGGAATTCAACGTTACTCATCATCTTTGTTCTTGTGGACTGCTCCTCTCTAGACCCCCACCTCTTGGTCCTTGTAGTCAATATTAACTCAAAATGCCTCCTGCCTTCCATTTTGTACCTTCTCTGATCAGGGAGCTTTATCAATGTTACCCTTTTAACTTGACCACTTGGACACATCAATTATCATAATAAACTTCTGTTAGTCTGGTCCCCAGAGCTTCTCTGTTTAAGTGGCTCTTTGCTCACATTTAACTAAATTTCCAAAATGTGAGCAAAGGTGTGATGGCAACTCTAATTCCTAAAAACTCACTTCATTCCAATTTTCAGCAAATAAATTAACCTCTGAAGTTTTCTTTTGAACAGCCATCTAGCAAGCTCTTCATCTTCCATATACTCTGAAAGAGCAGAGTGGTGAATATGTATTCCATCATTGACTACCCCTTTTGCTTCTTGCCAAACCACAGTTTATTTTTGTTTGTCTCCTTCCTTCCTCCCTCCCTCCTTCCCTCTATCTCTCTCTCTCTCTCTTTTTTCTTGTTTCTCTTTTTTGGTCTGTCATGGGCTTGATATCTGGGCCTGGGTCTGAGCTCTTTAGCTCAATGTTAGCACTTTACCACTTGAGTCACAGCACCACTTCCGGTTTTCTGGTGGTTAAATGCAGATAAGAGTCTCATAGACTTTACTGCTTAGGCTGGCTTTGAACTGCGATCCTCAGATCTCAGCCTCCTGAATAGCTAGGATGACAGATGTGAGCCACTAGCGCTCGGCTAACCATAGTTTCTTAGTCTATATCATTTTTTTCTGTTCTTGAATCACTTTTCTCTACTCCAAAAAAGTCACATTGAATGACCAGCTTCTTTTTATCCACTAATAGTTATTGTTGTTTCTTGAATGTCGAGTATGTTTTATTTCCTTCTCTCATCTCTTTCCTTTTTTTCTCTCCACCTTTTCTCTCTCTCCTTCCCTCCTTCCCTCCTTCCCTCCCTCCCTCCCCATTTCTTACTTTTGGGGGGGGGCAGTCCTGGGGCTTGGACTCAGGGCCTGAGCACTGTCCCTGGCTTCTTCTAGCTCAAGGCTAGCACTCTGCCACTTGAGCCACAGCGCCACTTCTGGCCATTTTCTGTATATGTGGTGCTGGGGAATCGAACCCAGGGCCTCATGTATACGAGGCAAGCTCTCTTGCCACTAGGCCATATCCCCAGCCCCCCCCTCCCTCCAATTTCTTCCTTGTCACCACTAAGGCTTGAACTCATACATGCCTTTTTGTTTTTGTTCAAGGCTGGCACTCATCACTTGGGATATCCCTCTAGTCCACATTTTTCCTTTCTCATCTTTTTCTGGTTAATTAGAGCTAGAATCTCATAGATGTTTCTGGACAGGCTGGCTTTGAATTGTGATCCTTGGATCTCATAAGTACCTGGGGTTATAGTTATGAGCCATCAGTGTCCAACCTAAATGTTAACAGGCATTATAACATTTACATCTTCCTGAAGAAGTAATTGTTAGTAGTTCATCTGTATCAATGCGGGAAATATTGCAACTCTAATTAGTTCTTTAGAATCATCAGGTTAATAAATATTAGAATGTGAATTTAAATCGAGGCTAGCTTACTACCAATACTCTACAAATCATAGAACATACTGCCCCTTACAGAATACCCTCCCCTGACTTTTGTGTTTAGTCTTCGAATCTTCTTTCTCATCATGTCTGTTCTTTGTCGTCTTCTTTATAATTCTTTATTCTTCCTCAATGAGGTAAAAATTAGCCCCGTTTAGGATTTCTTTTAGTAGCTCAGTAGGAAAGAAAAGCTCAGCTGTTTTTTCTGTTCTTGGATGCAGTTGGCCTGCTATCATCTGGTGAAGGTTGTACCCCAAGTGGACTTGGAAAGCTTTCAAGCTACTTAAGCTCTACAAAGATTGCTCACTTTTACATTTTCAATATAAAAAGGCACCTTCTAAAACTTCGCTTGTAAAATAGAAGTAATACTATCAACAGATGTCAATGGCATGTGGGAAATCTATAGTATGAAACATAAATAGCCAACCAGGCACTGGTGGCTTACATGTGTAATCTTACTTAGCTACTCAGGAGGTTAAGATGTGAGGATCATGGTTCGAAGCAGCCAGAAAGAAAAGTCCCCAACAGACTCTTATCTCCAATTAGCCATTTAAAAACCAGAAGTAGAGCTAAAGTGGTAGAGCACTAGCCATGAGAGAAAGAGTTCAGGGATAGCACCTAGGCCCTGAGTTCAAGCCCCATGACCAACCAAAAAAAAAAAAAGAATGAAACAAATAGCAAATACATAAACCATAAAGTATCAGCTAAAGGACTGAAAATATTCAAACAATCAGACTCAGAAAAATGGCCATATTTAGGCTAAGTATCTCTTGTAAATTTATTCACAATATAACATGGTATTGGCCTTTCTTTTCTGATTTCTTTCATTTATATTTCAGTTGAATGTGGTAGATACTGAACAAGTTATTCCAACTTAAACAGTATTTCTGGGAAATATTTCAAATATTCAATAGACTTGCTCTAATGCAGTATATGAAGCAAAACTGTAAAGAAATGGTGTTTATTAAATTGGTGAGCAGTTTTATCTATATTTTTTAATCAGAAGGGATTAATTCTCTTCTGGTTCTGTAACACAGCAATATATTCTCCTGAGGCACAAACAGGGAAAAAAAAACATCTTCATTCTTACCCAACCTACCATGAAAAAGTATCAAATCTTTTTTTCCTAAAACAATCTTCATTTATCACTGAACATTGCTCATAGAGTACTGTAATGGCTTGAGAAAGAAAAATAAAAATGAGGTGAAGTAGGACACCAGTACACACATGCAAATGTTACCACTCCTATTCCATTCTCAAAGTTGAAAGTGTCTCCATTGCTAACAAAGTTCACCTATTAATTTTCAGTATGTTTATTTGATAACCTTAATTTCCCCCCCCAAATGGGGTAAACTCAATTTTGCTACCAATTCTACTTTTCTTACTATTCCTGTAGGAAACATGAACAGCAAAGGTTTGTACTTAGATAACTTTCCTATATATTCTAAAATTAGAGGAAAGAAAGTTAAGAATATTTTCTCCAATTTAAACAAATTAAAAATATGTAATGGAAAAAACACAAAAACTTTCGTTGTTATGAAAAAGAAATATTTGCTTTTCTGAAAAAGTATAGCTTTCCTAGAACTAAAAATACTTCAAAAAGAAAGACATTAGGAAGACAGGCACCAGAGGCTCATGAAGGCAGCCTAGGCAGGGAGGTCTGTGAGACTCAGCTCCAATTAACCACCGAAAAGCTTGAAGTGGAGCCATGGCTCAAATGGGTGAGCACCAGCCTTAAACAAAACTAAACCTTAGTGACAGCACCCAGGCCCTGAGTTCAAAGGCCTAGACATTAATAAAAAGCAAAGAAAGAAAAGAAAAAAAGGATGAGAAGAAAAATATTGATTGAGAAGACCAACCAGGCATGAGTCTAGTGATAACTCAGAGCAGCAATAATAAATTGCTGAAGAAGAACTCTAACATTATACACTTTGGAGAAGTTGGTTCTCTGGGTAGTATTTGAGAAAAATCATCAATTTCCTATGATTCAACTGACATAAATTCTGAAACAATTCATCTGTCTGCTTCTCAAGTATATTTTGATTACCTGTGATTCCTAGGGTATGTGATTAACTTTTCAAATATCAACTATTATCCTTCCAATTATTTTGTTTTTTGTTTTTTTTTGGCCAGTCCTGGGCCTTGGACTCAGGGCCTGAGCACTGTCCCTGGCTTCTTCCCGCTCAAGGCTAGCACTCTGCCACTTGAGCCACAGCGCCGCTTCTGGCCGTTTTCTGTATATGTGGTGCTGGGGAATCGAACCTAGGGCCTCGTGTATCCGAGGCAGGCACTCTTGCCACTAGGCTATATCCCCAGCCCTCCTTCCAATTATTAAAAAGCTCAGAATGACTAAAATCTAATATGTATAATGAAAACACTACTGTTTTAATTTGTACCAAAATATGTAGCTATAATATTTACTGGTAAAAATCCCTTTATATGGGGCAAATAGAAAACAAATATAAAACTTTAGTAACCAAGCAACTAAATATATCCAAATGACATAAAATATTTTATCAACTAGGAGAGAATATCCCTAGATGAAAAGACACGATTAAGAAAAACTCTGCAATTCTATCTTCAATGAAATATCTATCAAATTATTAAAGAATGTAGAAGGAACTTTAAAAATTCTATTTTTTCCTGAATTAATGAGAGAACAAATGAAATTTATCTGAGAGAAGTTGGGAATTAAAGATAATAAACACAAGCCTGTAAGGCTGGGTATAGTGTTCTGGAAAAACTTAATACCATAGAGAGCATCAGGTATTTCCTCAGCACAGCAGAAAAACACTAAAACTAAAGAATCTTACACTGTTCCAAAGGAAAATCTCCACATGACACCACCAGAGGAATTCATAAAAGAGGCCAAGCCAATATCCAAGGCAGGTTAGTAACTTGCTCCTAGGATCCATGGAGCATAGGCATGCCCTGCTGAATATCCTGAGGAAATTGGACTCATTGGTTTAGTGCATGACAGTGGTTAATAACTACAGCACAGAGTTATAACACACCTCTCCACAGGTTGAATTGCCACACAGCACAAATAGGCACAATAACAAGAAAATAGCAGCTGCTGGCAAAGGCCAACATACATAGCCCAGATGGGGAGGGGAGGCAGGAAATTAGGCAGGTCTCCCACAACCTGGGTCTGACTGGCAACAAAAGAGAAGCAGTAGTTACTCCTGCAAAAAGTAGTACTTTATCCTGGGGCACTTCTAGGACATTTAGCACATCTTGAAGTAAAATAGGGTTCTAAAAGAGACACAGCACTTCCTGTCATGCACAGTCAAGCCAGATCATGGATAGGAACTTGTAACTGGAAGCTCAGATAATCTTGAACAGACAATTTAATGGATAACAGATTACATCCTAATTTTAAGAAAGATAGAAAATTACCAATTGTATTGGATCTCGTGTGTGTGTGTGTGTGTGTGTGTGTGTGTGTGTGTGTATTTGATAGATTTTGTGCAGTCCTCATTTTGTTTTTGGATTCATGGTTCTTTTTCTTTTATATCTGTATTGATTCCTTGATATTTGCTGTTTTCTTCTTTCATATCCTTCCGCCCCTCCCGCCCCCCCGCAATTTTCCCTAATGCTATTTCTGGTTACCTACCTCATCTCACTAGTAACAGAACCTACCAGAAAGATGGGATGGGGGATGGGGAGGACGCATAGCCAATCAACAGAAACTTTAAGAAGATTGTTAACAGAAGCCCACCAAAATTTAGAGTAAGGCACATGTTGGTGAAAAGCAATTCACTATGTCATAGTTTAGGTTTAACAAAGAAAGCTGCAGCTGTAGGGTACAAGCTCAGAAAGATTTTAGCTTAGAAATTCCAGCCTGGGAAGAAAGAGTTGAGGGCTGTGAATGTTGAGCTTACCTAGAAAATCACTAGGGGCCCTAGAAATTCTGTGCCCCTAAGTAAAACAGCTCAAATAAATCGAGCAAATGGAACCATTTGATAGAGAGTGAGGGTAGCATTTTGTGGCCAAACAGGCTTGGAACTAACTCCCTGCTGAGCCAAAGAATAAAGACACATAGAGCATCAGCCATCAGGTGAGGTGCCCCCCAAATGTCCTCTGAGGGGAGCAACGCCCAACACTATTACAGATTGTTGGAATACATAGAACTATCTTATGATAAAGAAATACCACTCTTGGCCATCTATCTAGAATATTACAAGTTGGGTTACAATAAAGATCACTGTATATCCATGATGATGATATACTATTTACCACAGCCAAGTAATGGAAACAGCCCTACAGCCTATAATGATTGATATATCAATCACAGAAATGTTGAGTATGTTATATATACACTGGAATTTTGCTCATCAATCAGAAAAGAATGTCATCTGCAGGGAAATAGATGAACCAAAGGAAAAAATAAGTGAATTAATGCAGGCTCAAACAGATAAATGGCACATTTTTTCCCCTGTGTGGCGCACACACACACACACACACACACACACACGTGTGTGTTTTGTGGAAGATATACACAAATTTTAGCATACATGAAAATAATATCTTGTCATGCACATATATACATAAGCTGACTTATAAACGCTATACTCAGAAGTGGACTCAGATAGTTTAAATCCTCTGAGCAACTGACAGTTTAACAAAAGAATACCAAGAAAGCCGGAAACTGTTGTGTCAGGCAGAGGGGAGCAAAGGAACAGTGGGCAGAGAATGAGAAAGAAATGGTGGGCAAATATAGTCAGGATATTTGATATAATGTAAAATTTATACTATATAATTTGAGGGTATGGATGAGACTGTGAAGTATGAGGGAGAATGATGGAAGGAGTATTATAGATGAGTTGTACTCACATTCTGACTTATGGGAAGGATACCATTTTGGAAATTTGAATATTTTTTAAAAAATAACAATACATTTAATTCTTCAATCATAAAACAAAGAACAGAAGAAACAGTGGAAAAGAGCAAGATGGAAACACTGCCACAGGTAAGCTCACTAGGTATCTTACCACACAGAGATTTAGGGTGAAAGAACACATTCTACCAAGAGACTTACACCAATCTCTAAGCTGATAAAAAAAATTAGCTTACTACAGAAGAACTAACTTACAAAAAGAAAAAAAGCAGAAAACAACAAACAAGGAGCAGACCCCTGGGGTCCCACTGCAGCAGCAGCAGCAGCACAGTGCAGCTCCGCGGGCCCTGCTACCCCCAAGCAGTACGGGGAGACCTAGGGAAAAAAACCAAAATTAAACATAAATAAATAAAAATACGTAAATATAAATAAACAAGTAAGCAAGCAATTAAACAAACAAATAAATGGAACACAGGGGAAACAAGGAAGAAAAAAAAACACACAGTGAATGCCATCAAGCTTCAATCAGAGGATTATTCAAAAACCAGAGAAAACCCACAGCACCGTTGACCCACAGAAACTAAGGAGGGGCAGCTGAGTCCGCCTGTTGGGCAGTTACAGAGGCCTCTTCTACTGCCAGGCACGTATGGAATAGCCCACGCCACCCAGCCTATGCCCAAAGGCCATGGTCAGGCTCCACGCCACAGACTGCCAGGGCTGCTCCTGGAACCAAAGACAATGGCTCAACACATCCACCTGGGCCACTTCTCCAGCCACAGCCTTCGCAGCCACAGCAAGCCACCAGAACTGGCGTGGGGAGAACCGCACTGCCAAATAGGTCCCCAGGAGCCACTACACCTGCAACCAACCAACCCATTCTGTGTGACTGTCAATACTGCCGCTACCATTGCTACTGATGGCATAGAAGCCACCGCCATTGTTGCTACTGGCATAGAGGTAAGAGCTTGTCCCAAGGTCACTGAGGCTAAGTGACAGAGCCTCTTCGCCCATTACTGCACCTGCCACTTCTGCTGTTGCTGCTGCCTAGGAATGTCCTGATCCCTGCAGAGGCTAAGCGGGGCTGCCAGAGGCCACTGAGCTAGATACACACATTGCTGCCTTGTGCCACCTCCACCGCCACCGCCACCTCGCCATTACAGCTACTGTCACCAAAGCAACTGGTATGGGGTGGTGGTGGTGGTGGTGGTGGTAGTTGCAAGACACTGACTGGGTGTACTTGGGGCACTGTGCTTGCCACCACCCTTGCTGTCCAGTACAGGCTGACACCTCCGACATCACCCACCTAAGGCAAGACTCCATCCCAATGTCTCTGGGCACTGGAACTACTGGTCCTGCCAGCACACCTGATGCTGGCCCCACACACCATTGTGAACGTCAGAGAGACCATCTCTACCACAGGGCAGGCACACTGGGTAAAAGCAACTGATGCCAATCCCACTGTGAGCTGTGGCCCCTGCCTGCACCCACCATTGCTGACAAGGTGTCATAGCCAAGACCTCAGAGAAGAATCTATCTTACTGAGGTTTCAAAAAAGGGCCACCTCTCCTGCCAGCATTCCTGCTGCTGCTTGCCCCATTGGCATTCAAGAATTCTCTTCCTAATTTTAATTAACTTTTTTCCATTTTTTTATGTTTTAAAAAAATGTCTTCCTTGTCCCCCCACTTTTTTGTTGTTTATTTTTTTTGTTTTTGTGTTTCCTTTTTCATTTCTTTATTTTTTCCTTTTCAATTTTTTCCCTAGATACATAGACAACAGTCTTTAATAGGTCTTCTCCTTCACTGTGCACACAAAAAAATCCAGACTCTACTAAAACCTCTATCTCTCAAGCTCAGTACCCTAAAATTTGGTAACATTCCTTTATTCCCTTTTTAAAAATGTTTCTTTTTATTATATATATATATTTTATTATCAAACTGAATTACAGAGAGATTACAGTTTCATACATTAGGCATTGGATACATTTCTTGTACTGTTTGTTACCTCGTCCCTCATTCCCACCGCCCCCCTCCCCCTTTCCCTTTCCCCCATGAGTTGTTCAGTTCATTAAAGTTTTATATTTCTTTTACATTTTTCCATTCTTTTTTTTTTTATCTTTTTTTGTTTCCTTTCTTTGAACTTAGATCTCAATTACCATCCTTCCATTCCTTTCATTCCCCTTCAACTAGGAAGCAAGTAATATGGAGAGTAGTAATTTCCTGGACTCTTTCGTGAAAAGCTTGTAGACAGATAAGCTAAAATCCAGGTAGCTTACATCCTTGAGTTATTTCTTATGTTTTACCAGGTGTTCAGGAAATGTATTGAGCTGTTATGTTAGGCCCACGTATATTTAGTCAAATGGCTGGATAGTGAAACATTCATTTCCAATGATGATCAACTAGGTAAGGAGATTAAGGGTCCCACTAATAGTCCCTTTATTTAATGGAACTGATTAGTTGGAACTAACCAAACTACAATATTTTTTACTTTCTCTCCACTCTTTTGTTTATCTGATTCAGCCTATAATTTCTGTCCTCAGATTAGACTACAATAACCCCAACATTGCACCTCTGCCCATCCTTGTTAATCTTCAATTGAAACTGTAGGGTTAAATGCCTCTGGTTGTGCTATCAGCAATACGACCTCATCCTCAAATTTGGAGCACTGCCGTATAGAATGTAAATGAAACCTGGAAAGTAAATCTGCAGTTGGCAAGCCTACTGGTCTACAAAAACAAACCAAAAAAAGTCATTTCTCATTATTTGATTGAGGACTCCATGGGCATCTCTTATCAGGAGGTCAACCATTACCCTTTGACCATCTCGAAATAACTATTTTGGGGGGCAGATGGAGGTTGTTCTTTTGAGCCTTGTTATACAATTCACCTTCAGTAATTCATATGGGGTATTTGTAAGGAAGACTTGGGAGACCTGAAGCTATATTCATATGCATCTGTAGAATTGTACTAGTCTCACATGGGCATTACACAAAAAACTCTTTATGATAAAACTGAAACCATAGACTGATTACATCACAGTTTGTACTTCTGAATGGGAATTTTAAAAATAAATTTGGCCCTACATTCCGTCATTGTACTGAACATTTTATGGCACTTTCACTGGCCTTTTGAAGTAGTCATTACAGCTACTGCATCTGTTATCATGGATGCTCTTGCCACTACTCTACCCTAAACTCTAAACTATAAAATACTTTACTTCAGAGTTATTAATACATATATTAAAAATTTTTTTGCCAGTCCCCGGGCTTGAACTCAGAGCCTGGGCACTGTTCTGAGCTTCTTTTGCTCAAGGCTAGCACTCTACCACTTGAGCCACAGCACCACTTCTGACATTTTCTGTTTATGTGGTACTGAGAAGTACAACCCATGGCTTCATGCATGCAAAGCAAGCACTCTACCACTAAACCACATTCCCAGATCTAGATCAAATATTTTTGACAAGGCTAGATTCATTAAACTTGCTGAACTGTTAGAGAACACCAGTAGGCACTCTTGGACAGATAACTCAATTAAGATTCTGGTTTTAAAAACATTGTAACTCCTCTACTATGTATTTCCTAAAAACATAATTGGGAACTAGTCATAAAACATTGTTATTGTGCTTTCTCTGAAGTGGGAAATTCATATCCCAACTGTCTTCTCAACTAAATTATCTACAAAGCTGTAGTCCTACTTCTCAAGATACTGCAGTCTCAACTGGTTTAACTCAACATTTTTTTTAACCAGACTCAACTTCTGCATATGAAAATTTGTTATGAGAATTACTATTTCACTCTACCAAATAATGAATGGTGTTTTTTCCTGAAGCACAAAGATAATTGCGCTGGTTTCTTCCCAACAATACAAGGCTGTTTGAAGAATCTAAAGTGGGGTGATAAGGAGGCCTTAGATTCTAGTGCAAACTATGACTGAGTGAAAGGGGCATGACTGGATAGTGGGTAAAAAGAAAGCCTGATTATAGCAGAAAACTGCTGGTCTGTTTTCTGTATCTTGTGTTTGAACAATGATACAGGATTATGAAGGCTTGATATTGCATAGTGATCTTGTCAAAGACCAGATGAGTGCCTGTGTGTACTTAATCTTTACAGCATTTTGATATCCTGTTACTTGCCCTGTGGAATGTGTTATGTGATCTGTAAACCAAAACCACCTCAAACTAACACATACTATACTCCTGACCCCTTAAGCCAATGAAGGAGGAAATTCTGAAATTTGTTGTGACTGTCCATTAAACTCATCACAATCTAATAGCAATATGATTTTTGTGCATGATTAATTATTTTTCTGACTTCATAGTCCATAGGAAAATACCACCAGGGACCCAGAATAATACCCTGCATGCTACAATCACCTTCAGGGCCTTAGCCCTGACAATTATACTTGAAGAGCAAGGACAGATGGAAAGTTGGCACAACTCATTGTCTGGGGCTGATTGGAAACAAAACAGAAGCCATTGCTTTACTCTCACAACAAATAGCAGCTGAGGAAACTTCCTTATCTTGGGACATTACCAGAACACACACACATATATCCTGAAGGGTGTCTAAAGAGAAACATAGTGCTTCCTCTCCCACTAGAGGGGAAGTTTAAGAAGCAGCTCTTCAGGCTGCAAGTGAAGATAATCTTGAAGAAAATTTTCTGGGGAACAATCTATAAGATAGTTCAAAACTACCACAAATCAAAATACTAACTGTATTTGGGACTTTTCCCTTTTTCTTTTATTTGGTGAGTATTTAGGTGTGTTTAGGTGTGTGGATAACAGTGTTTTGGCCTTGGTGGTTAAGTACTGGTTTCATCTTGTTTGAGAATCAAAGATTCCTTTTTTATTTTCTTTACTGGAGGGAGTTGATTTTTTAAAAGTTTTTTTCTTACATCCTTGTCTTATTTCACTTCTTTCTTTTTCTCTTTCTCTTATTTTCTTTCCTTGCTGGTGTTTGTGGCAAACCACTCTATCTCACTTTTCCCTGTTGCTAAAGCTCTCATCTTTTTTTTTTATTCTTAAGTCATTACATCATTATTCTTCCTCACAAATGATCTTTATACCTACACCTGGCATATATCATTTCTCATCTTACTACCTGCATTATGCCATATATCTTCCCTTATCTGTCCTACACCAAAGAGCTTAGCTCTAACTTTAATGTTACCATAAAAAATCCAAACCTCAAAACATATAGCATGATTGGAAATGTAGAAAAATTAAACAATCCTCTATTATATGTGAGCTTTCAACTTATCCTGATTTGGAGAAGGTATTAGAGCTGACATAAACCTCTACATCATTGGAACAACAAACCTATCAAACAATCTAACACATATTCAACTGAGAATACAACAGGAAGACTTTAGCTATCTGAAAAAGGATAGCATAAAAGGTTTTGAAATGGGTAAAGACCAATACAGAAATGCATGAAATACCACAAATCAGAGAAATAGAACATTCCCATAAAACTACAACCATCAAAAAACAAACAGAATAAAAGTGAGGGAGAGGAAATCTCATACACTGAGTTCAACAAACTATTGATAAAAATGTTCAATGAAATGAAACAACTTTCATGAACTAAAATGAAATACAACATTCTTTTATGAGATTTCAGAATAAAAGGAACATGCTTAACCATAATAAAGGCTAGTTGTGACAAACCAGCAGGTAAGATCATACTAAATAGTGAAAATGAAAATCATTTCCTCTAATAAAACGAAGATATCTACTCCTTCTGTTCCTTTTCAATACAGTACTGGAATTCCTAGCCAGAAGGCGGCAATACAAAGTCAAAACACAGATCCAAATAGAGGAGGAAGAAGTCAAGGTATCCTGTTTGCTGATGGCATTATCCTAAACCTAAAACCCACTATAAGATTTACCCTCAAGCTCCTAGAGATGATAAATAACTTTGGCAAGGTAGGATATAAAACCAACCAAATGTATGTATACATGTGTATACCAAAATTATAAGGGGAGTAAATCAGGAAAACTGCAATAGCTTCAAAAAAATAAAGTACGTAGAACTCAAACCAACCAAGGAAGTAAAGGACCTCTACAATGAAAACTATAAAAGAGAGAAATTGAAGACAAAACACTAGGAAGTGGAAAGACCTCCCATGTTCATGTAATGACCAACTTAATATCTTAAAAATGGCAATATTGGGGCTGGGAATATGGCCTAGTGGCAAGAGTGCTCTCCTTGTATACATGAAGCCCTGGCTTCGAATTCTCAGCACCATATATATAGAAAAAGGCCAGAAGTGGCACTGTGGCTCAAGTGGCAGAGTGTTAGCCTTGAGCAAAAAGAAGCCAGGGACAGTGCTCAGGTCCTGAGTTTAAGGCCCAGGACTGGCAAAAAAGTAAAAAATAAAATAAATAAGTAAAATATTAAAAATGGCAAAGGACAATCTACCAACTAATTGCAATACATATTAAAATATCAATGTAATTCTTCACAGAAACAGAAAAAATGAGGAAGGAAATAACAAGTTGGATAAGAAATGTACTTACTGCCTTACATAAGAAACTGTAACCCCTCTGTACTTCACTTTGACAATAAAGAAATAAAAAACTTCATATAGAATCACAAAAGCCTCAAATTGCAGATGAATTGCTAGGGTGTTGGAAATATGACTTCAATGGTTCAACTTTATTACAGAGTACTACAGTAACAAAAACAGCTTGGTAATCACACAAAAACAAAAACACAAGACCAATGGAACAGAGTAGAATCCCCCAAACAAATGTATATATGCATACTCAACTTATATTTGACAAGGGAGCCAAAACTGTAGGCTGAAAAAAGACAACCCCTCCACCAAATGGTGTTAGGAAAACTGAATATCCATAAGCAAAAAAATTAAGTAGATCCCTGCATGTCAACTTCTGAGAATATCTGTCAAAACAGATTTTTTAAATACCCTCAATATAAGTCATACAGGGATCTTTGAAACTACTACTAGAAAAGTTTAGGAGAAAGTTTGAACTTTCAGGAAGTGTGAACAGTTAGGAAATATCTGGCGAGAGGTCCAAGGACTCAGCAAATTGAAGGGACTATTAACAAATGGGATTACATTAAGGTTCAATTTTCTGCATGGCAAAGGTCATAGTTAATGAACTAAAAAGACAGTCTACAGAATGAGAGATAATCTTTGCCAGCTATACATTGGACAGTGGCTTAATATCCACAATATATAAAGAGATCAAGAAACTAAACCCTCAATGAATCAAAAGCCAAACTGATAAATGGGCAAAGGAATAAAACAGACTCTTCTCTGAAAAAGTCGTCAAAATGGCCTACAGGCACGAAAAGAACTGATGAAAATCTCTGGCAAAAAAAGAAAAGAAAAGAAAATCTCTGGCCATAAAGAAAATGCAAAACAATATTGAGATTCCATCCAACTTCAGTAAAATTTCCCATCATCAAAAATATAAAATAAAAGCAGATGTTGGTCTGGATGTGGTAGAAAAGGAACCCTAATATAAAGTTGGTGGGAATATAAACTGGCCCAATTACTGCAGAAAAACTGCTTGGAGGTTTAAAAAACTAAACAAAGAATATATGATTCAATAACCCATCTTGAGCATTTATTCAAATGATTACAAGTTCAAGATACAGCAAAGTCCCTTGCACAACCATGTTCCTGGATACACTATTCACCACAGTAAATTTATGAAAACAGCTTAGATAACCTACAGTGGGTGAAATGAATTGAGAAAACATGGTGCACATTTACAATGGAATTTTGCTCATCCATCGGGAAGAGTGAGATTATGTCCATTTGCAGAGAAAAGATCTGAAAAAAATGTTAAGTGAAGTAAGTGGCTTAGAGAGTCAAAGGATGTGTGTATTGTGGAAGTTAGACCTAATTTACAAATATATATGCAAACATATACATGGTTATATGTATATATACACAAATATACAACTAAAATTTGGTATGTGTAAGGAGGATTTCTAATGGTATAATTGCTTTGGGTAACTGACAGTTTGACAAAAACAAAAGTTAGAACATTGTGTCAGAGTGGCTGATGTCAAGGAGTAGAGAGTAAATGAATAAAGTGCAGAAAAACAGGAGAATGCAGCTGTAATATTCAATGTATCTATGGGAAACTGGAGCTAGGAAAAGAGATTTATTGGTTGCTAGATATCAAAGTAAGTGATGAAAGAGGTGACATTGCTCAAGATGTCGTACTCATAACTGACATTTTGAATTGAAAACACTTTAGAAATCTATTTGAAGAGAATAAATAAAAGAAAAGAAAATTTATTCAAAGAAATAATGACTAAAATTCTATGATTTTATGAAAAGTAAACCTTTAAGTTATGCATTAAGAAATTGAAAAACAGGATAAACTCTAAGAAAAATGTTCTTAAACATGTCATAATAAAGTTTTTGGTAATCATTAAAGTAAACTATGAAAAAAATAGTACAATACCCATTAGCTTCTGGTTGTATTGTGAGATTGAAAACAAATCAACAATAGGAGACTAAATAGTTCTCATTAGAAGCCACAAAGGATAAAGTAAAATAGAAAAATTCTGAAAACTGAAATAAAAGAAGAGCCAACAAAGAATATATCCAGAGAAAATATTCATCGTTAATGAAGGGAATGGAGGAGACATTCTTAGACAAGTGTTAAAAATACTAAATGGAAATTTCATCAACTAGTCAAGGATGCTGTGAAATGGTATGAGAAAAAAACCTGGAACTTCCTAAACTAAGAATAGCGTACATAAATAGCAAGTATCATAAACTGTACTTCTGTTATTATATCTAACTTGCAGCAAGCAAAAGAAAAGATACCTTGTTGGAGAGGTTTAACATTATATAGTGGTCATAAACAGGTCAGCAAAACAAAATTCACAGCTGTAAATTCAACAGAGGAAATAAAATAAAGATTAAAAAATATTTAAGATTGAAATGACCCAGAACCTACTCAAGAAGAAACAAATAACCTAAATATTTCTGTGATCACTAAAAAAATTAAATTTTTAATTAAAATCCTCCCCAAAATCTCTAGACCCAAAGGTTTTCTCTGGTGAATTCTGTCAGATGATATTGACAAAAAATTAAATGATGAATAATTTTACAATAAATGAAATCACACTAATTGGACACATATTTAAAAGAGTGTCTTGGTATATATATTATATACACATATAGGTATCTATATCACTAATGAAATGAATGGATTAAAAACATTATGGATCTAAACATAAATCAAAAAACTATGAAAATCTCAATAAAAAGGCATGGACAAAATTTATGACCTCGTATCAAGAGTTCTTCGTTGTAGCACAAAGTATGTTCCATACAAAATTAGTTAATCAGTCAGTATTCATTGCACATTAAAAACTGAAAATCACTAGGCATGGTTTCGCATGTCTGTAATCCCAACACTTAGGCAGATAAGGCAGAATGATTAAAAGTACATGGCCAACTTGGGCTACGTGGTAAAACTCTGACTCCAAACCAAATATAAACAGTTACTAGAAATATATAAAAAACAACTGAAACTAATAACAAGGCAAAGCATAAGCAAATGACTTACATGCAAAAGATAAAATGTTAAATGAAAATGTTGAACTCTAGGGAAATAAATTGAAAAAGCACTAACATATCACTGCAATCCTAACAAAGAAAAAATAATGTTTTCATATATTGGTGGTAGGAATGCAAAATAGTTAAGCCACTTTATAAAACATGTCCTTAACATATTACTCAAAGTCAATAATTACACACCTATTCTATTCACAAGAAAACTGACAACTTTACACACATTCATTCATATATACATAGGAATGTACACACACATACAACTGACACAGATATTTTTAGCAGCATTGTTTGTCGTCACAGGTAGGAAACCACTCAAATATTTTTCAGTAGATCACATACAAACACACACAAATGCAAATATATATACATACAATTCAACTCATTTCGATCAGCACTTTTTATAGTAAACACAAACAGGAAATTACTCAAATGGCTTCAGTAGATGAGTGTATAATGAAATTGTAGAAGACTTATACAATGAAATGCTATTCAGTAATAAAAATTAAGTATGAATCTTATTAAATGAATTGTCATAGGTGGGAAAAGCTAATCTCAAAAGATGTACTTCATAATTCCATATATTTGACACCTTGGAAAAGAAAAAAACTAAAGTGACAGAGGACAGATCCATGGAGGGAAGAGTTGTATTAGTTTATCTAACTTTAGTGACACTAGTGATAGCACTCAGAACTTCAGACTTGCTAGGCAAGTGCTCTGCCACATGAACGATGCCAAAAGACCTAAGTGAGCTTTAATACAAAATGTAGCAGAAGGAACTTAGGGGTACAAACAAGACACAAAGGGGTGTATCCTGTTTGAGATGATGGGAATGAGGTACTTCTGCATTTGTCTATAATTGTAAATTTAAAGTAAAATATAATGAAACCAAGAGAAAATAATACAAAGGAACAAATGCTGTATTTCTCAAATCCTATTCAATATCCCAGAGCAAGTTCGGAAACAGATTTGGGTCCCACTCTGGGGTAGCAGTAGGAATGGGGAAGGAAATATTTGGATGGACAAGGTTATTTATTTGGACTCTATCAATGTATTTTGTAAATAAAAGACCTTTTCAGTCTATGTGGAACAGAAGAACAACTTTCCAGACAAGAAAATAAGAAAAACTGCTGAATTTGTCTGCATGGGTCAGTGAGTCAAGTATTTCCTAAGTTGGCTGATCTTATACCAGAATCTGCTTATATATCTTATAATGCACCCGGAAAGGCCAGACACTGAAAAAACATACACTTACTCCCCTCCCTTTTTAAAGCTTCACATAATTACATTCAAAGGGCAAAGACATAGAAAAGTCCGATTTTTAATTTGAAGGGCACAACAGTCCACGCAGTGCTAAAAATGTTTATCTATATATGTTGTCACAATGGAGCATAAATAGTTTTTTTAAAAACCTAATTACATTCCTAATAAAATAAGTTTGGTTCTTGTACAGTGTCTCATCTTGGAGTTGTACCTGATTTTCTTACCAGCTTTTAAGTGAATCCATTGGGTAATGAGATGAGTTTGCTTTTGTTTCACGATCGGTTCTGAATAGATTCTGAAAATCTTGTAACAAGACATGGTAAGGAGCTAGGACCAATGCAAACACCATGTGGAGGGAACAGTAAAATCTTAGCTCTACTTTAAGCTAAAAATCTTGGTTCTTCTATACTTTGCCACACAATACCCACTGCATATTGGTTCTAGATTGATGCAGTCCAAAGACTTCTATTGATTTTTAATCCTATTGTGTTTTGTGAATTTGTATAAGTTGTCAAATCCTTTTAAAGTGAGGGTATGACGACTGATTTTAGATAAGATTTTAGATAGTTGATTAAAATTTCTGTAGGTAGTCACTTGGGTGCTTATCTGTTATGTTTTATCACCTTAAAATTAGGTTTTGATGCAGTAAAATCATTATTTCTTTGGTTAAAAATATTTTATCGTGGCATTACAACATTTAATAGTCTCTGAACTTACTCTTATAAATAACTTGAAATGCCACTAGTCATTCAAGTTCTACTGAAAGGTCTAAAGACTGACACGCTTATAACTGTCTAGTATAAAATTTAATCCAAAATTAAATCAGAGTCCAGTTTGGGTCTAATTATGCAGTTATTGACTAAGATAATAAAAAAATCCTTAGGGTTGTTGGTAAGACTGCTTTTGAACTTGATTTGCATTGCTTTAGGCTCTGGAGTTCACTTAGGGGGGAAAATGACCTCTAATGGAGTTCAAACATATATGTCAAAAGCCTTTCAAGTATATGAGACATAAAGACAATAAGCTGAAAAATAAATTTTCATTACAAAGTCATACTAGCCCTAAATAAACAATAAAGTAAAAAAGAAAACAATGAGATAAAGTAGAAAATATTTGAGGAAAAAAACAATAGTAACTGAAATTTCCTCTGGAGCTTCCTTTCCAATTATTAGCAGACTAGGTTTAGAAATGAATCAATTCTTTCCTTTAAATCAAATGTATAGGATGAATGATTATTCATTCTAAGAAGATGCTAAAACCTGACTAGTAGTTTCCACCTTCATCTGGCCCTCCTAATTCAACTATGAACATGTTACTCTACTTTGCATGAACACCTCAACCACAGGCTACATTCTGAATCACTAGTCCTGGAAACTCTTTTGCTACTCTCTTATCCTAAAAGAATCATCAATTATCCCACTGAGTATTAATAGAGCATTATATATGCTGTCAAAAATAATAACACAATGGTTAGCACTCGTAGAGTGTTATTTATTCATTATTCATTTAATAAACTTATTTTGAGCAGTTTTTACATGCACAGTGTTTTCCAAAGGCTAGAAATATAATGATGAGGAAAACAGGTTATTTCTATTCTTTAGAACTATAAGGTCTTATATCAAAAAGAGACAAGTAGACCATTATCACACTACTCATTATCACACTACTCAATGTAAATGCCACAAGAAAGAAAAGAAGTACTTACCCACTCCATTCCACACTCGAAGAACAAAGTCAGTGAAAACTGTTCCCAGGAAACCAAGCAGGCTGCCGAGAAGTCTCTGAACAGCAACCTCAAGGGAGTAAGAATTAAGAATTGGCCCCTTGTTTTCAACATACCATGTGAAATTATGCCCTTTTTCTTTTGTCTTTCTTTCCAGTGGTTTTACCCCTAATGCCACTAACTGATTTTAGTACCCTGGATATTGTATATATGTGTATTGGAGCTAGGGAAGGGTAAGGGAATACCAAAATCGAGAGACAAAGGATAAAAAGACAAACCAATGCAACAGCAATACTTATAAAACTATATGGTGTAAACCAACTGCACAACTCACGGGGGGTGGGGGTGAATGGGAAGGGGAGAGGCAGGGGAAAATGAGGGAGGAGGTAACAAGTTGGATAAGAAATGTACTCACTGCCTTACATATGAAACTATAATCCCTCTGTACTTCACTTTGACAATCAAGAAATGAAAAAAAATGGCCTCTTCCATTTTCAACTGAGGATGCTGCTCTTGATCTTGACCCTTTACAGAAAAGCCACCTGCACTGAACTTTGTCTCTATGGGGTGAGGTGTGTCACAAAGGGAAAGCATGGTCACAGAGAACATCCATGTGTCACAAAGATGACATCAAGAACCCTGAGTATGTTCAGGAATGTTCTCTTCCAACGTCCCGGATAGCTGAGGCTATAGTTATAATTCACTTACATTTAACAATAACATATGTGTATTTCTGTTTATTATGATCTTTAGTAGGTTTTGATGCAGTAAAATCAGATTTCCTTGCTAAAAAGGATTTTACTATGTTGTTACAACCTTGAATTTCTGTGGACTCAGTTCTCTAGAATGAATTAAAAATACCTCTACAGTAGTTTTCTCTAGTTAAAAGCTCTCTCAAAACTAATATTCTTAACATCTATCTAGTATAAACATGTAACCCTCAGATCAAACTAACAAGTTTGGGTCAAACTATACCACAGATATTGACTAAGATTTTAACTCCAGGGTTGTATTACAATTGGACATACTTGTTAAGAATGCACTTAAAGGGTGTGTGTGTGTGTGTTTTGTTTTTACCTGACTTTAAGAAGGCACTAGAGTTCCTTGGGGGAAAAATGAAATTGCTCTTGAAATTAAATATATATGCCAACGCGCTTCAAGTTTATCAGACATACAAAGAATTGGCCTAAAATAAAGTTTAATTAGAAAGGCTTACTGGCTCTAAGAAACTAAAAAATAGAAAATACTTGTGGAAAAAATAGCACTTAACGAATGCTTCAAAACTGTTCTTTCATTAGCAGACTGAGCTTAAAAAATTCATCTATTATTTCCTTTAAATATGAGATACAGATCAAATGGCTACATTTTTCAGGAAGTGACTATATTTTTGAAAAATGACTGGTAGATAGGCTAAAAGGAATGAAATTGCTGTTTTGATAACCTTCACCTAGTCCTCTTAATTGAACTTTGGTCATGTCATTCTTTGTGTGACTGCCTCAACACCAAGCTACATTCAGAAATCATTAAACCTGGAAGGTCTTTGGCTACTCACTCATCCTGATAGGTTCCTTTCAAGTATGCCACAGAGTATTTAAACAGATAAGGTATTTTACTATAGAAATAATGAATATAAAACATCTACCACATGTAGAGTGTTATTTATGCATTATTCATTAAACAGATAAATACTCAGACGTTTTCTACTACATAGCCTCTTCCAAGGGCTAGATATATGATGATGAGATAAACAGAGGTTATTTCTATTCTTGTGGACTATATAGTCTTGTATAGAAAAGAGATATTAGACAATTATCACACAAATTGCAGGGAAGAAAAGCAGAAGTACTCACCTATTGAGATTTGCATTCTAGGAACAAGTTGATTAAGTGTTTCCTGGAGACCACACAGACCAACAGAAACCACCAAGAATCCTGCGAACAGCAACCACCTGTAGGTGGGAACAGTTAATCACCAGCATCTTCCTTTGAAGGATGTTATTGGCCCATTATAAAAAAACCACCTACAATGATTTTTATCTCTGAGGACTCACAAACAAGTAATCATTACAGATAACTTCTATTGTGTTCCAGTAGTGATATCAAGAACCTTTTGAGGGCTGGGATATGGCCTAGAGGCAAGAGTGCTTGCCTCGTATACATGAGGCCCTGGGTTCAATTCCCCAGCACCACATATACAGAAAACAGCCAGAAGCAGCACTGTGGCTCAAGTGGCAGAGTGCTAGCCTTGAGCAAAAAGAAGCCAGGGACAGTGCTCAGGCCCTGAGTCCAAGCCCCAGGACTGGCAAAAAAAAAAAAAAAGAACCTTTTGAGTATCCATTAGTAAGAGATGTCTTTTTCAGTGATCTTGTGTAGCTACAGGGCAGCAGATATTATGCTCACAAGACTACACCAAGTGCAAAAGAAGACATTTCTCCTCACCTGGTGCTAGCAAGGAAACATTTCCTTGCTGCACATCACCTGCCCGGCCTCTCTAGGGTGGGCTCAGCTTTACACATTCACAAAAATATGGAGAAGTCATGAAACAGGTAAAAGAAAGCAGGACTTTTATCAGAAAGGAACTGCCTAATTCACTTCTGGGGAAAGAAAAAGCAATAGATCAGGAAAATAGAGTTTTGAGAGGGAAGAATGTGATTCCTCAAGGGCTGGGAATATGGCCTCGTGGTAAAGTGCTCACCTCATATACATGAAGCCCTGGGTTCGATTCCTCAGCACCACATATATAAAAAAGGCCGGAAGTGGCACTGTGGCTCAAGAGGTAGAGTTCTAGCCTTGAGCAAAAAGAAGCCAGTGACAGTGCTCGGGCTCTGAGTTCAAGCCCCAGGACTGGCAAAACAAAACAAAACAAAGAACGTGGTTCCTTATCAGTGGCATATGCCCAACAGGAAAGAGAAACAACACACTGGTACATGCTGCTCTGTGGATGAAACCCCCAAACACAACATGACATGAAAGCAGCCAGGTGTAAATGCCAACATCCACCATGATTTCTGTTTTGAGAAATGTCCACAAAGGACAGTATTCCACAAAGGGCAGATATACACATACATATATGCATACATTTACATCTACCTGTCTGTCTAGAGAAAGAGAGAAGCAAATAGGTGGCTGCCTATGGCCAAGAGAGGAAATGAGGACCAGTTATTGGTCATAAGGCACTCATATGATGAAAATAATAAAAATGTATTCGGACTGGCAGAGTAGGGTATTCCTGTAGCCCAAGCTACTAAGAGACTAAAGTAGAATCACAGGAGTTCAAGGCCAGTCTGGAAAACATGTGGACCATTTACAAAAAAGAGAGCCCTTATGTACATGTAGCGAGCTGAACTTTAGGAGGAAAAAAAGAGAAAAGAGAGACTGAACGAGAGAAAAAGAGACAGAGAAAGAGACAAAAGGAAAAAAATATTCTACTACATCTCTTTTCCTGTCACTATGCCAACAGCAAGCTCCCAAATAGATTTAGGTGCCATTCTGGGATAGAAGTAGGAAAGACGAAAAAGAAACTCAAAGGTTAAGGTTTTACTTTCTGAATCTATCACACAATATTTTGTAATGTAATAGAAGATACTTCCTCTCTATGCACTTTCCTACCACTTTTTGTGCCAGTCCTGGGGCTTGAACCCTGGGCCTGGATGCTGTCCCTGAGTTATTTTGCTTAAGGCTAGTGTGCTAACACTTGACCCACAGCTTCACTTGATATTTTGGTGTTTAATTACAGATAAGTGTCTCATGGAGATTTCTGCCTGGGCTGGCTTCAAACCAGAATTCTCAGATCTCAGCCTCTAGGACTGCAGAAATGAGATACTAGAGCTCAGCTTTTAGCAAGTCTCAAATAGAAAATGATGAACAACTTCCCCTAGAAGAATAAAGAGGACCAGATGATTTTGGTACTTGGATCTATGTTCTAACTCTTTGTAACATAGATCCAAGTACCAAATGTATGTCACAAAGCTTCTAGCAGTGACATAAAAAGCCCCGAGTATTGCAATGTGACATCCAAATGTCAGGGATGTCTTTTTTACTGTCCTTGGGTAACAGGAGGGCTATAGATATCATATACTAAATTCAAAGGACACATTTCTCCCCACTGTTAGCAAGGAAGTCATTCCCTGGTGTGTTTCATCTGCCTGGTCTCTATAATGTGGCCTCAGTTTTGCCTATTCATATGAGAATGGAGGAGCCATGAGGCAGGGGAGTTGTGCAGCAGGTCAGAGAAAAAGAGTTTTACCACAGAATGTGAAGAATGCAGTTTCTCACCAGTGACATTTTCTCACCAGCCACTGATTCATACTGTGGAGAAACCCACAAAACATGACAATAAATGAAGGCCATGTATAAATGCCCATATAGACCATGATTCCATTTTTGTGAAATGTCCAAAAAGTGTGTGTGTGTGTGTGTGTGAGAGAGAGAGAGAGAGAGAGAGAGAGAGAGAGAGAACCAAGTAGGTGATGGCCAGAGGCCAACATGAGAATGAAGACTGGCCTCATTGAGCCAAGGGAACATTATTAAAACTACATTGGATCTGGGTATGCTTGTAGTCCCACTCAAAAGACTGAGGCAGGAGGAATCACTTGAGCCCAGGAGCTCAAGGCTAGGCTAGACGGTGTGCAGGACCCAATACTAAAACAACAAACTAAAAGCATTAGTAGTTCAACTCTGATGCTAGAGAGGCCCTATGGAGGCAGTGCAGTCAGCAGTCCCGGTTTCTAAATCTTTTAGTCCTGGGAATGTACTTGTGAAGGACCAAGACTTTAGGTGAGCGCAGCCCTTGAGTCATCCCAGCATGTAGCAGCTAGGATCAGTTACTCCCACTGAAAGAGGGACATCATGGACATCTAGCTTAGTTATGCTTTCAGATAAAAACATTTTATTTTCAAAAAAGAGAAAGCAAAATGAAAGAAAAATATTCTACTTCTCTGCCTCTATTCACTATACCATGGCAAGTTATCAAATAGATTTAGATGTCATTCTGAGATACTAGTGGAAAATGGAAAGAAGGAATTAGAGGGCTGGGGTGTTTCTTGTGACTCAATTATTTACATTTTGTAATAAGAAAGCTATCAGTCTATGAATTTTCTTAGCAATCTTAGCAATGGGGAATGAAGAACTAATTTCCCTATGACAGAGTGAAAAGTACCAGCTAAGTTTGTCTGTATGGGCCAATGGGCCTTATCACTCCTAAGCTGGCTGTTCATAGATCACAGTATCCTTATACATCTTTCAGTACACCTGGCATAGCATGGACCTACATGAAGACAAACTTAGTTCTTCATTTTCAGAAGCTCTCATATATTTATTCTGAGGGCAAAATAAAAATCAAATTTCAATTTAAAGTATGCAACTGATGAAAAGTATGCAATGCTTTTAGTAAAATAAAAACATAAATAGGTATGTCACCTCATGGAATCCCTAATATAATTAACTTGGTTCTCTGTCACTGTCTCCTCTTGGAGTTGCACCTGATCTTGTTACCACTTTTCTTCCCAAGAAACAGGCCAATTTTGCTTTTGTTTGTAGACCAAGAATCACTTCATTATGAAAGTCTAGTAAGAAGACATGGTAAGGCCAGCAATGCATGTAACATGAAGAGGTACAATAAAAACTTGTTCTACTCAAAACTAAAATCTGTTGCTATTCTACATAAAACAAACCCCAAAACCTTGCCACACAATACCCACTCTTCTCATGTTGGTCTTAAATTGATAGAGACCTTTATTGACTTTTCTCCGTGTTGTACTCAGTGAATCTGTCTCGTTACCAAATCCTTATTTAAATGAGTATAATTGATTTTAGGTACAATTTATTATTTTCTGCATTTGTACAAACTTGTGTGTTTGTTTCTAATTTTATTTTTACAATTTTAAATAAGTTTTGATGCTATAAATCAGATTTCCTTGGTTAAAAACATTTTACTATGTTGTTACAACACTGACTATTCCCTTGACTCAGTTTTCTAGCATAAATTTAGAATACCTCTATAGTAGTCATTTTAGTTGGATAGAAAGTACTAAACACTGACATTCTTACCCTCTATCTAGTATCAAACCCACATTAATACAAATCAACCCAACCAATCAGAGGCCAATATGGTTCAAATTAACTAAGATATTGTACAATTCCCCAGGGTTGTTATGCTGTTGAACAGACCTGACGATAACAACATATTTAAAGTTGTTTTATGTGACTTTAACCAAGTACCAGGGTTCTGAATGAGTAGTAAAATTTCTCTTGAACTTCACATAGATACATAAAAAATACTTCAAATTTATTAGACATTAAGACAATTGGCCTAATATAAAGTTTGATTTGAAAGCTATCCTGGCTCTGGAAAACAATAAAGTAGAAAATATTTAAGGGTGAAATAGTATATACTGAAATTGACTCCATATATTTTATGAAATTACTATCAAACTAAACTTAGAGATGAGCCAATTATTTCCTTTAAGTCAATGATACAGGTTGAATAGCAAGTCTTTGAGGGAAGTTAAAAAGTCACTGGTGAGTAGGTCAAAAGGAATGTAATCTTGATTTCCCTTCATCTGGCTCTCTTGACTCTAGTTTGGTCATCATTTTCCTTTGTGTAATCACCTAGCCCCCAGACTGCATTCAGAATCACTAGCCATGGATGTTCTTTTGTTACTCTCTTATTCTGACAGATTCTTTAATTATTCCACTGAGTATTCATATAAGGTATGATATTCTATTGTCAAAATAATAAACATAATAAACAATAATAAACAATAGCTAACACTGATAGTGCTATTTATTAATTACACATTAAGCAGATATATTTTGAGTGATTCTTATGTACATAGTCTCTGCAAAGGGCTAGACTTGTTGACTGAAGTCTAATATAAGAAAGAGACACTAGAAAAGTTTTGTACAAACCAGGTGATATCACAAGGGAAAAAAGGTACTCACTTATTCAGGCCACAATTTAAGGACACACTGATGGAGAACTGTTTCCAGGAGATCAAGCAGGTAGATATGGAACTCAAGAAGTATGTGTATGGCAGCATCCTTGGAGTAGGAACTGTTAAATTCCAGGAGCATCCTGCTTATTCTGAAAGATGCTCTCAGCCTATTAAAAAAGAGCCTCCTAACCTGAAGTTCATCTCTAAGGGGTTAGGTGTGTCACAATGGGATAGGATGGTCACAAATGGGTTTCAGTTTGTCCCACCTGTGACATCAAGAATCCTGAGTAGGAAATAGTGAGAAAATGTATAGAGTTCTGCCATTGTTTTGTAACTGTTATTTTAGAACATAAGACATCTCTTCAATTCTTGTCAGATAGCTTTAGCTGTATATCAGACATGATTTCCTGTCTGCTGCTACTGGACCTTGAAATCTGAACCTAACACTCTACCACTCGAGCCACTTCCAGCTTTTTGGTGGTTAGCTGGAAATAACCCCCACCACTGGCTTTGAACCATGATCCTCAGATCTCAGCCTCCTGAATAGCTAGGATTATAGGTATGAGCCACCATTTCCAAGCTCCTGACATAGCAAGATTTTATTCTTATGGTTTTAGTAGATTGTGGGATGTGGGATGGTCAATCAAAGCTTTTTGTAAGATCAAGTGAGGAAATAAATAAAATGTCCCTTGGGGAAAAAAAAAGAATCCTGAGTATTCCACTGTGACATTTCTAGGCCAGAAAAGTCTCCTTTTATTGTCTGCACATACTTGGAGGCTGTAGGTATCATTCACACAATACTAAACTGAGTCCAAAATGATATCGTTTTCCTCACTTGCTGTTAGCAAGGAAACTTTTCCATGGTGTGCTTCAAAGGTCTTGCCTCTTTAGGATTAGCTCAGCTTTATTTACAAGGACATGAAGGAGACATGATGCGGGAGCGTGGTGAGAAGGAACTTCCCCTTTAGTTTTCAGGGACACTGGGATGGGGGCGGGGAGGGGTAGACAAGAAGTCAAGGAAAAAGCGATTTGAGAGAGAACGTGAAGAGGTTGGTTTCTCTTCAGTAGTGTATACTCAGTGGCAATGAGGAATAAGCCACTGATATATACTGCACTGTGGAGGAACACTCAAAACATACAAATTCCAAGTGCAAATGGCAGGGCAATCATGATTCTTTTTATGTGAAATGTCCAGAAAGGGCATACACACACACACACACACACACACACACACACACACAGAGAGAGAGAGAACTCATTATATAGAGACCTTGGGCCAAGATCTAAAATCAAGTTTGGCCACATAGAACACAATGTTGTTTTATGGCCTTATAGAACTATGCTTAAAACTACATTGGACTTGGCATGTAGGTTGCCCTTGTATTTCCAGCTACCCAAAAGATGAGGCAGAAGGAAATAAGCCCAGCAAATTCAAGGCCAGCCCCAGCAACATGTAGGACCCTGTACTAAAGCAAACTGCAAACAAAAGAAGCATTAGGAGGTGGAGAGGCTCCATGGAGTCCTGGTCTCTATTCCTTCCACACTAGGGACAACACTTATGAGTCAACAAGTATGTAGGCCTGGTCTTGAGTCACCACAGCAGGTAAGAGCCAGCCTTAGTAACCAGCCCTGCAAGTGAGCCATCATGGATATTTAGCCCAGCTAAGCTTTAGGAGGGGAAAATGAAAGGACTGGAAGATAAATTCAATTGAGCAAATGTTCTACTTCTCGTTATCTCTCCATTATATAAATAGTAGGTTAAAAAAGATTTGGGTGTTATTGTGGGGTAGAAGTATGAATGGGGAAAAGAATTATAATCATAGGGTTGTTCTTTCCCACTGCATCACATTAGATTATGAAATAACATCTTTCAAGTCTACTTATTCTCTTAGCAGTCCTTAAATGAGAACAGAACAACTTCTTTGCTTGGACCAACGGATTGTATCTTTCCTAAACTGGCTGTTCATATGTAAGAACCTACTTATAGATTTTACAGTGCACCTGACAAAGCCGGACACTATAAAATTACAAATAGTTCCCTTTTTTGCAAAAGCTTTCATGTATTTATTATTAAGCCTATTCTTAGGCAAAAAAGAAAAAAGTATACTTAGAATTTAATATTTTCAACTGTCCAGACACACTTTTAAAATTTTATTTTGATATGTTGATTGAAATAGAGCATAAATATTTATGCCATGTTATTGATTTACTAATCGATTTGCCTTGGTTCTAGTCAATTTCTCAGAGTTTATCTGATTTTGTTACCAGTTTTCTTCACAATCTATTGAGAATTGGATAATATTGCTTCTATTAACCAAGAGTCACTTGTTAAAGACTTGTAAGAAGGCATGGTAAGAGGTCATTCTAATACATATATCATGTTGAGTGAATAGTAAAAATCCAACTCAAAACTAAATCAGTTGCTCTTCTGTGCAGCACAAATAAAAAAGTGCCACAAATATCTGATTTTTGCACATCGGTACTAAATTGATAAAACAGAAAGACTTCAGTAAAATTTTTGTAAAATTGTCTAAGCTGTCAAATATTTTTCAGTGAGAACTTGGATGCTTATTTCTGTTGCCTTTTTATAATCTTAAGTTTTGATGCAGTAAAATCAGATTTCCTTTGTTACATTTTTATACTATTTATACTATGAGGTTACAATGTAAAAGTGTCCCTGGACTAAAGTTTTTTAGAATGAATTTAAAATACCAATATTTTGGTAAGACAGAAAGCTCTAAAAATTGACATTCTTAGCATCTATCTACAATGAAACTTAATCCACAAATCAAACGCCAATATGTATCAAACTATAGGTTTCTGACTTGCAAAAAACCCCAGTGTTGTTATACTGTTAAAAAGACCTGATTATAATAATGTATTTTAAGTTATTTTCCATGTCCTTAACTAGGCATGAGAGTTTCTTGAGGGAAAAATAAATCTGTTTTGAAGTTCACATAGATATATAAGAAGTACTTGAAGTTTATTAGACATAGACATACATACAATAGGCCGAAAAATAAAAGTTTGATTATGAAGACATGCTGGCTATGAAAAGCAATTAGGTAAAGCAGAAAATACTAGAGGGAATAATATACAACGGAAACTACCTCTATACCTTTTAAAAATTATTAGCATTCTAAATGAATCAATTATTTCCTTTAAATCAAAGGAATGGGTTGAATGGCTATTTTTCATAAGTTCTTAAAATGTGACTGATAACATACATCAAAAGGAATGAAATTGTTGTCCTGCTTTCCTTTATCTGCTCTCTTGCCAGTCCTCTTTATGTAAACTCCACAAACCCAGGCTACCTTTAGCAATAACTAAACTTGGAAGATCTTTTGTCGCCCTCTTATACTGAGAGGTTCCTCAATTATTCCACTAAGTATCACATAGGCTATTATATTCCATCTTCAAAACAATGAACATAACAAAATGGCTAACACTTACTGAGTGTGATTTATTCATTATTCATTTAACACATATATTTCAGGCAGTTTTTATGCCTCTTTCAAGTGCAAAAAAAATTACAAGCAAAACAGAGGTGCTTTCCATTTTGAACTATGAAGTTTTGTATGGAAAAAAGACACTATGCCAGCAACAATGGCTCATACCTGTGATCCTTGCTACTAAGGAGTCTGGTGTTTCAAGATTGCCCTTTGAAGAGAGCATGGGCAGGAAAGTTCATGACTCTTATTTCCAATGAACCACCAAAAAGCCAGAAGTGGAACTGTAGTTCAAATGGTAGACTCTATCCTACTGCAAAAAGATTCAGGGACAATGCCCAAGTCCTGATTCCAAGCCCTAGTACAGGCTCAAAATAGATTAGACAGATTAGATAGATTAGATAGATATGATTGATTGATTGATACATAAATAGAAACAAAAGACAACTATCACACAAACCACATGATGAAGAGCATTAATATCCCATGGAAGAAAAATTAAGGTACTTACCTTTTCAGGTGCACAATTTAAAAACAATTTCATTAAAAGTTTTTCCAGGAGACCATCTAGGATGTCAGGGTGCCCAAGAAGCCTGTAAACTTGGGGTTGGGGGTATGACTCGGTTGGTAGAGTGCCAGCCAGTGATTGAAAATGTCAAGTACTGAATTCAAGTCCTGCTCAGAGACCTAAATAAAAAAGAAAGAAAGAAAACAAGCCTACAAGCAGCAACTTTCTCTGGGTAGGCACACTTAAGTACCAGCACCTACCTGCTTACTATAAAAAATGCTCTTCCTATTACAGAAAAACCCATCTATACTGAATTTATCTCTGAGAGGTTAGTGACTCACAAAGAACTAGAATGGTAACAGCCTCCACTGAATTCTAGCAGTGACATCAAGAATCCTCAGAGTCCCAATGTGACATCTTCAGGTTAGAAATGTGTTTGTCACCACGTTTGAATGTGTGGACAGTGGTAGATATCATGCTCACAGGACTATACCAAGCCCAAGAAAAGACTTCTTTTTTCCCCTCAGTTACTGTTAGCAAGAAAAACTCATTGGTGTGCTTCACCTTCCTAGCCTATCTGGGGTAGGCTCAGCTTTGTATCTTAACAAGATGGTGGAGAAGTCAACAGCTAGCAAAGTAGGCAAAACTTTTACCAGAAAAGAATTGCCTATTTACTTCAGGAGGACCAGAGAACGGTGGGTCAGGGAAAATGTTTTATGATGTAAGTTGAGTACTATGTCTTTTCAGCAGTGGAAATATAAGACATGCTGGTAATAAGTACATTTCCTTTCTTACAATATTTTTCCCTTCCCTTACTCTCTCCCAGGCCCTCCCTCCCAACTCCACCTGCAAACTGTATAGTTCACTCTCATCACACTGTCCAGTGAGCTCCACTGCTGCACTTTTCCACCCTTTTGCTCTCAAGTTCAAAATGGAATTTTACACAGCCATTAGGAAGAAGAAAACAATGTCATTTGCAGGGCTCCATTTTTATGTATGTGCTTAATATATCTAAAAGTTATTACAGGGCTGGAAGTCTGGCTATGGGTGGCCGTAGGGCACCAACGGGGCCCGGAGAGCACCCAAGATGATGCCCAGTGGCCAGCTCCACCCTGGTGCTACCATGGGGGACTGCAAGGAGACTCAGCCACACGTCTGCACCCCAGAGGGCTTTTATAAACTGCTCCCCAGTGAAGGTACTGCCTGCTTCCGTCCCGGACTACGCAGCCCCTACCTGGCCCAGCCTCCTCCGAGGGGCCTGGCACCACGGTCGCCGCGATCTCCCCTCCCCACTGTCGGCAGGCCCCAGTTGGGCACGTGCTACCTGCCGTGCACCTAGTGAAGCGTGATGGGCCTGGGAAGCCGCATGCCACACCCATGCACACCCAGCCCCACTGCCACCACTTCGCCTTGCTCACCGCGGCCTCGGCCACCCACTTCCTGCTGCAGGGCCTCTTGTCAGCCAGTGGCAGTACCTGGACCTCATCAAGGATGCCAGCAAGCTCTCCAACATGGAGCAGCTGATGTGTCTATGGGGCCATGGCCAAGGCAGTCCTCCACAACCCACTGGCCTATAGGCTGCTGGGTGAGGGACACCCCTGTGAGTTTAATCCTCTCACCCAACGGCCGCCGCCATCAAGACTGTGCTGGTCAAGATGGCAGCCCGTGCCCTGCCAAGATGGCGGCCCGTGCCCTGCCAAGATGGCCGCCCGTGCCCTGCTAAGATGGCGGCCCGTGCGTCTCCCACTTTGTCTCCAAGCTCCTGTGGGGGACTCCTGAAGAGCTACTGTAGGGGCCTTCTGTGTGTTTGCTGAGTGGGCTGAGTCGCTGTAGCCTTTGACCCTTACAGCACGTGGGCCGATGGGATTGGAGTGGGGAAAATGAGGAGGCGCTCTAACACCCTCCATCTCAGCTTAGTTGGCTTAGCCGGCAGACCACACAATTCTGCTGGAGGGACGTCAGCGAGGGACGTCGGTGAGTATACGCTCAGCCCACGCCCGCTCCTGGCCCACGCCCTCCTGGTCACATCCGGGTACTGTGCCGCCCGCCTGCACGGCAGCTCGAGGGCTGGCGACCCCAGGCCCCCTGTCCCCTTTGTCCCGCTGGGTGGGCAGAGTCCAGGCCTCTGGGCCTGGGAGCAGCCTTGGAGCCGTGAGCATGCCCGTCAATCTTGGCAGTGCAGGATTGGGGGCTGGAGTAGAAGCACCAGTGCCATGACAGCCTGAACTACATCCACCCTGGCTGCAGGGAGTGGTGTGGGCATTGGCGGAGGTGACAAGCCCTGCCTCACCCCTTCCGCCTGGGTCCTGCCCAAGGTACGGGACACTGTGCTCTGTCCTGGGACAGAGTGGTGGCACCACCACTCAGTCATTGGTAGAGGGAGTCTCCCCCCATCCTGGTGACTTCCCACGTGGCAAAGGTGTGAAGCTGTGGATGTCGGGGGTCCCCATCCCATGCTTTTAGACTTGACCTCACCACTGGCCTCATGATTCAACGTATTTAGGAGACTAGTCAAGACAGAAGGACTGCTCCACACCCCTGTCCTGCACAACTCTGGGGCTCCCAGACTAGCCCAGTTGGGGGGGGGGGGGTGAGGGGGGAGTGGCCCATGTGGCCTCTTCCTTGTCCCTACCCACAGCCAAATACAATGACCTCTTCCTCAGAAACTGGAGTGTTGACCCACAGCCCTGTCCCTCTTCTGGTGGTCTGGACCCTTCTGGGACAGTTCTCACCCACCAGGAATGGAGGTTGCGCCCCTCCCCACCTCACCCTCAGGTTGCAGCTCTCCTCCCCTTAGAGTAGTCTGAGCTTTTGAAGAGTAATCAATTATTGAAGCTCGCAGGGGTCCTCTAGGGCCTCTTATTTACTAAAGTTCCCTGTTTACAAATATAGATATATTTGAGCACATGTGTATATGGAAAACATGTTCAAAACGGTTTGTCACTTTTAGTATATAAAAATTGTTCTCATAAAATTTATCACTTTAAAGGATGGTTAACTTATGCTACCACTTTAAAGGATGCTTAACTTATGCTACCACTTTAAAGGATGCACAATTATCTGTAGCCAAAATATACTGGCTAGGGAAAATTAACTCTGGCTTAAGCTAAGGGGAGGGGGGGAGGAAAGTGACTAACTCAAATTGCATAGGAAGTCTTGAAATTTAGTTATTTACAAATATATGGATTTCAACAAATGGGTTAATCACCAATGCATTAGAAATTAAAATTGCTTTTCTTTCTAGACAGTATTATGTATTCTTTAATAGCAATGTTATCTGAGTTCAAAGGTTTTATAAGAGATATTTCAAAAATACAAACTAAAGGAAAGAAAAATACAAACTAAAGAAAGAATACAAACTAAAAGAAAGAAATGAAAGGAAATGTCACTGAGGACATGTTTTGGAAAAGGAACTGCAAAAAGAGAAATTCTTTGTGATTTAAAAAAGAAAACAACTTTTGAGTAGTTTGTCCTAACCCGTTAAAGTATTAAAAAAAGACAAACTTCAGAATGTTTAAGAAACAGAGTATGCCTTGAGAATACATACAGGTAACTAAGTGTGTATGTTTGTAGACATGTATATATAGATCAAAATCAAGATAGAGTAGATAGGAGTTACAATTCTATGTATGTGACTAGATTGACTATAATTTAAAAGTTTTATCTAAAAGTTTTTCTAAGGTCAAGTTTAATAGACTGATGTGAAGCTTCCTGCCAGTTCTCTGTCCATAACAATGAAACTACCTTAAGGACATTACAAACTAATTTAGAAAATGTTATTTACCAGAGAAATTCTTTTGTATAATTTGTCATATCAAGCTTTTGACCACTTAGAAATTGGAATCTAGACTAAAGCAAGATTAAGCAATTAAGCATCTGTCTATCTCAAGGTCTTTTTACCTACTTAGAGCTAAGCAGATAAAACTATATTGATCATTGTTTCTGTCTCTGTATTTCTGTTCCCCAAGTATGAAAACCTTTTAGTATAAAAAACTGAAGAAGAGAAAATACTAAGCTGGTACACCCTAAATGAATAATACTACCCAAGTAAACTATGGCCATGTATTCTTTTTTTTAATTTATTTATTAATTGAACACAAATTTTTTTTGACAAGGTGTTGTGCAAAAGGGTACAGTTACATAGTAGGGCAGTGTGTACATTTCTTGTAATATCTTATGCCCTGTTTTTCTTTCCCTTCTCTAGGTCAGGTAGACATATATACAATATACAGTGTATCAAGAACATATACAGTAGCCTGGCCATGTATTCTTAATGGTAATGAGATAAGCTTAGTGGCACTTACAATTATGTCAATCTTAATTAATATGCTAAAATAAAATGGAAATCACTGCATTATGTAAACAGTTGCTGTTTAAAACTTTTTACCGTGGCTGCTCCTAAATGTTTTGGTCATTGGTTTAATCCTCTAGCACATTTGCAATCAGTCGCACAGAAGGATGGTTCTTCCTATAGTGGTGATGTAAGGCCTGGTTTCTCCTTGGGAAGTCTAACCACTATTATAAATTTCCCTTTGTCCTGACAGAGCTACCCATCACTTCACAACTGACACTATGGCCTTTTCCTCTGTAAATCAGAAAAAAAGATCATTAATCTTTCAATTTCTCTAATCAACTCTTTGCATTTAATACTCAAATTTCCTGTCACCTCTCTCTTTCTTTTTCTATTTTTTCATTCTTTTTTCCCTTTTTAAAACTAAAACCTTTATATCTAAATCATACTCTAGCATCTAATTCTCTCTTTCCAATTATATTCTCACCCCTCTACATAGCTTCCCCTCTTCATCCATACCCCCACATAGTGGAGAAAATCCTCTCATATTCATATATCTCTTAGCATTCTTCCACCACTGCCTAATTTTCCTCAAAACCCAAGTATTCTAGGAATACCAGAAAAGTATTAGTTTGGGTTATTTTTCTATTCTTTGTATGTAATATGTCTTGGGGGTTGTTTTTTGTCTTCTGCTTCCTGCTTGTTTTCTCATATTAGTCACTTTACCTGTCTCCTTTCTAATTAGCCTATGTTGGGCAGGGAGTGTGGCTTAGCGGTGGAGTGCTTGGCTAGCATGCATGAAGCCCTGGCTTCGATTCCTTAGTACCACATAAAAGCAGAAAAAGCTGGAAATGGCACTGTGGCTCAGGTGGTAGAGTGCTAGCCTTGAGCAAAAAGAAGCTCAGGGACAGTGCTCAGGCCCTGAATTCAATTCCCAAGATTGGTGAAAAGAGAGAGTGAGGAGAGAGAGAAAGAGAGAGTGAGATCTAATTAGCTTATGTTGTTCTTTTGTTCCCTTTCACACCTTTCACTTCCTTGACCATTGGTAATGCATGGTCTAAACTCATCAATGTGCATATTTATCTCCCAATCACTTGTTGCTTCCTAGTATTATCCATCAAAATGACATTGAGATTTCATTTTACCAAAATAAGATTGGCCAATATCAAAAACACAACAAATGTTGGTGGAGATATGGGGGATAAAGAAACCATATTGCACTGTTGGTAGGAACATAAATTAATACAAGCACTTAGAAAGCTGTTTTGATATTACTTAAAAAAACTAAGCATAGAACTTCCCAATGATCCAGTAATACCACGTAGGCATTTATCCAGAATTTTACAAATCAGCTTACAGTGCAAGTTTCTTGGGAATCCATTTTAATTATTGCACCATTCACTATACTCATGCAATGGAAACACTCCCAATGCCTGACAATGGACAAATGGATCAATGAAGTGTTGTATTGAAACCCTTTGTATAACTACTTAAGGGTAGTATAACTAAATAAAATTGGGCTGAGCTAGTTAGTTTTTGGAGAAAAGATAAAAATGAACTTTACACAGTTTGTTTTCCTTTCTTATTTTATTGGCAGTCCTGGGGCCTGAGCACTGCCCCTTGCTTCTTTTTGCTCAAGGCTAGCACTCTACCACTTGAGCCACAGTGTCACTTCTGGCTTTTTCTGTTTATGTGGTGCTGAGGAATTAAACCCATGCGTGCTAGGCAAGCACTCTACTGCTAAACCACATTCCCAGCCCACAGTTTGTTTTCTTTGTCTCACTTTGTGGTACTTTTCCAGGGATAGCCTACCCCCTCCTCTTATTAGAGTTGCTCTGACAACTGTTGGATTAAAACACTACCTGTCAGGGATCTTAAATATGGCATCAGACATGCAGCTGAACTGGCTAGTAATGAACCTCAACACTATATGATATGATATGTAAGATGTTTGAAGAAACTTCCAAGTGGTACAGTACTTGTTTCAGAATTCATTAGATGTATAAATTTAATTTCTCCTTTGTGTTGTACATTCTAGAAAGACAGAGTGTCTGTTTTTGCCTTAGTCCTATAAAGTCATTAAGAGAATAGAGCCTATCAAATGTCCAGAATCCTTCCCCCCCACCTCTATCCTGGAGCTTGAACTCAGGGCCTGGGCACTGTTCCTGATCCTCTGTGTGCTCAAGGTAAACACTCTACCACTTGAACCACAGTGTCAGTTCTGGATTTTTCTGAGTACTCTATTGGAAATAAATAGACTTTCCTGTCTAGGCTGGCTTCAAACCGAAATCCTCAGATCTCAGCCTCATGAGTAGCTAGGATTACAGGCATGAGTCACCAGCACCTAGCTTCCAAAATCTTTTTTAAAAAAGAATTTGATCCAATGCCCAACGTATGATACTGTAACCTCTCTGTATGTCAGTTTGATAATAAAAATTTGAGAAAAAAAAAAGAATTTGAAACACATAGATTTAACTAGGCATGGGATCTAAGAACTAAGGGGTGCTGGGGCATACAGTTGTTGCATGCTACATAAAACTTGTCTTCCCAGGGCTCTTTTCTGTGTGGATCTAAGAACACAATTTTTCTGCTGAACTAGTCCTCTTGTTAGGAACCCAAAGATGACATCTGTTTCCCTGTGACTCCTGCTGTCAAATGTTGCTTAGCCAATGGTTTATTTTTTCCCAAGGCATGGCATTGGTTCATCAATTTATCAGAAAGTTTTCATGACTCAGAATGCAGAGCTAGGAAAAATGAGACCAAGCAATGATTCCCCTCAAGCAAATGAAGCAGATGGTGATATAAACATGTGGAAAAGCTGAGGAGATGCAAAACATGCCTGAAGAATGGACATTTGACCTTATCTACCGAGGCAGCATATTTCCCATAATGCTATTGGAATGGGAAAATCCCCAAAACTCTAATAGCGATGTGACTAGCATTTAGATAAATAGCTGATCTGTCACAATAAACTGTGAATTTGCAGGTTCAATATTTCATTCTTAGGGGTTTTATTATCACACTCACTCATCAACCATACAGTCATGCCATGCCTGGCTTCCAATTCAATAGCTGATACTCATGAGAACTGAGGAACACTAAGGTTAAACAGTCCAACATGCACATGATTAGTATTTGGATGATCAATGCATACTTGGGGAAAGGCAGTAGGATGGACAGGTTTTTGCAATAGAATCCAGTAAGAGGAATAGTCCCTAAAATACAAGAGTCTTACTTGGGGAAAGAGTATATCTGGCAGAGTATCCTGGCTCCATTAAAAGGCTAAACTTTGGAGGATAATGCAGAGAAGACCAGTCCCAAATCTCATCCATATGTCTAGTCCCTTCTGTTCCTCTAGCTTCTGTAATACTCTCTCCTTTCCTTCCTCCTTTCCTTCTTTCTTTCCTTCCATTCATTCTTTCTTTCCTTCTTTTCTGTCTACACATGTTTCCTCCCTCCCTCCTTACCTCCCTCTGTCCCTTTCGCTCTCTCTCTCTCTCTCTCGCTCTCTCTCTCTCATCTTTGCTTGCCAATACTAGGGTTTGAATTCAGAGCCTCATACTCTTGCTTGGCTTTTTGACTCAAGGCTCTACCAATAGAGCCACACCTCCACTTTCAGCTTTCTGGTAGTCAAAAAAGATAAAAGTCTCATGGACTTTTTTCCCCTAGCTGGCTTCACACCATGATCCTCAGATCTCAGTTTCCTGAGTAGCTAGGATTATAGGCATGAGCCACCAGAACCTTGGAAAGCAGCTTTCTTTAATACCAAAAACAATTCTGGGGGGGTTAAATGTGAAATAGAGGTGTTGGTGGGTCATGCTCTCTCCAAAGTCTTGAGAATAAAGTCCGTTCATGTCTTCTCTAGCTTTTGGTGTGTCTAGGTGTTCCTTGGCCTATGATTGTGTCACTTTAGTACCTGCCTTTGACTTTGCATGTCTTCCCTGTGTCTGCTCCCATCCCTTATATATATTTATTATTGGATTTGTGCCCACATGGATAATCCAGGGTGATACAATAATATTCAAAGTTTCTAGGAGGTTAAGACCTAGATATGTGCAATGGAAGACCACCATCCAGGTATCACCTTAGTAAATAAACACTGTTGTTTGAATAGCAGAGACCTAGACCGCTCTGTGATAAAATTCTCTGAAAATGTGGAAGTCAGGGTAGAGAAAGGAAACTATAGGTGAGCACTCACATTCAGGAGGACAAAGATAGTTGTCTGGTACCCCACCAGGATCAGGAACCATGTGAGGGAGGAGTGGTCCAGCAGATTGGAGTGCAGGGAGTCCTGGCTGAAGGCAGAGCATTTAAATGAAGGTTGTGATTTAATTGCAATTGACTCAATTATTTTCTGCATTATAGAGAAATAGAAATAGAAAAGTGATAAAATACCAATATCTTATAATAAAGATAAGTATTACAATAAAAATAAGTAATAAAGGTAATAATTATCTTGAAAAATACGTGCAGGTATGCTTGTGTATATTATATTAACATGCAAGATGTCTCACTTAGGTAACTTACTATCAAAAAGTTTGAAAACTATAGGTGCAAGGGACAGTGGCATGGTAATTTGCAGCAGCATGAAGAGAGCAGCAGGTCAAGGAACTATCCGTGGTTCTGGCATTGAGATTGACCAAGGTTGCTCTGGTTAGGCACAGAAGCAATGACTTGAACATCCACAAGAGGGAGCACACAGCGCACACAAGACTTGTGTGAGAGCTTTACCTTCCATAAAACCAGAACATGGCCTGGCAAACAAGCAAGATTTCATTGATTTGTAGGTGGAAAAAAAGAAAAGGCAATTAAGCTGCTGAAATCTGACACTAACTCTAAACGTGACACAGACTGTGAGTAGAACTTTAAGGTGCTGGGGGTGATCCCTTGAAATATATGAAGGAAGTTTGTGTTTAAAATGCTGTTTTCTACTTTTCTAACTCCATTTCAAGCTCTTTATTCTTATGAAATTGTTTCTATTCTTATGAAAACAGGGCGACAACATCTTGTCAATGGGGTTCCTCCCCTTATTGGCAGTCCTTGAGAACTTGTGCTACCTTGGAAAGGCCATGATGAGAACACTTGGTTAAGAAGTGTTTCTAATCCCCAATTCTTTAATTCTGTGTCTCAAGACAAAAAATTTGCCTTATTTACCAAACCTCAGCTTCTTTAGGATGCCACAGATTGTGTTTCAGTCATCTCAGAATGTCTAGCACAGCATCTGACACAAAGTGTTCACAAATGGAAGATTCAAATTTTTTTTTATACTTTTTTGAAACTCCAGAATCGGGCATGGTATATTCCACATGTACTACATAATACTTTTGCCTTCTTAAAAATGTTAGTGGGTACATGGGAATAAAGTCTATGATAAAATTTTATGTAAAGTTGTCTTTTCTTAAATAAGCCAGGAGAGGGCAGCTTAACAATATCCTCTCAAGTGCTAAAGCAACCATGGCAGAAAGATGATGAGCAAGTCCGGCTGTTTTGTAAGATTAGCAAATGCAAAAAAGGAATAGAGACACGAGCATGAAAGCCTGATGTGGGGATTTCCACATTTTTGCAGAGTAATCCCCAAGCTTTCTTTGTAGGATAAAAGCCTTGTCATGGAGTAGTTTTGCCTTAGGTATTCTACGGGGTCCATAGGGAACAGGACAGGAACTGCCAGTCTCATACCATGATTTCTAGAAAAGATCGAAGAAATTCACTGTGCAAAGTGTCTGGAAATAATAGGGAACTAAGTGAGAAGTTCTGATTGATACTACATGGCTTCTAGTTACATGGCCTCTAGACAGACAACCACCCTCTGACTTATTTTTCCCATGTGAGAGGTGATATTAAATAATTTTTAAGTTTCTCATCTGCAGATGCATCCATTTCTAACCCCAATTCTGCTTCTGCCCTTAATTAGTGAAGAAGTATCAAGAAAGCCAATGAAGCAGATGATTTGGCTTTAACCATGTGAAGCCAAGCTGATTGCCCCTGGAATTCCCAGAGGGGAGAGAAGAGTTGGCGGTTGAACAAGAACAAGCAAACGGAGCCAAGAAAATAAAGAGGAAGATGAGAGAGAAGATTAGTAGTAGGGACCAACGAGTAAAGAAAAGGCCACCATCCCCAAAGTAGCATTCTGCCAACTTTGTCCTCTACTGCATGAGTTGTATACTGGCTCATCCCCTCCCATCATTATTTAAATCAAGCCTTCTGATAGCCAGCCATAAATCTAGAAAACAGTTCAGCTAACTGATTTATACAAAATATTAATAGTTTCAAAATTGTAATGTGTGACTCCAAGGTAAATATGTGTAAGATGTAACATGTAAAAAAGATAATTTTTTGTGCCAGTCCTGGGGCTTGAACTCAAGGTATGGGCACAGTCCATGAACTTTTTTGCTCAATCTTAGCACTCTACCACTGAGCCACAGTTTCATGTCCAGCTTTTTTGGGTGGCTAATTGGAAGTAAGATTCTCATGGACTTTCCTGCTGGAGTGGGTTTCGAACTGTGACCCTCAGATCTTCTGAGTAGCTAGGATTTCAGATGTAAGCCACTAAAGCCCAGCTGAAAAGATAATTTTCTAATGGAGGGATGTCAGTACTCATCTGTTGCCTTTCTGAAGAAGAGCTCTTCACAGATTTCCAGCTCACACCTCTATGTGCCCAAGGTAAGGAAAGCTGCCAGCTTTCCTGCCTGCCTGTCTGGCTGGGCCATGGCTTTGATCCAGAGGTCCCACCTCCCGTGTGATTGGCAGGCTCACTGGATGTCACCCTTTGATTTAGGATTGACTGTCTCCATCTGAATAGCAACAATAAAACCTGGTCTAGTCTCACAACACTTATAGATGAACAAACACTTTCACTTATGTTGTCTAATCTAGTTCTCAATCTTGTTTTACAATATGAGAGGATTATTAGGCCCACAGTAAGAAGGGGAAATTTGAGCATGTATGTTTAAGGCCTTGTAGATCCAGTCCATGACTTTCTTTTACTTTGCTTTCTTCTATGACTCCAACCCTCACTTTATTTATTTAAATAAACGAGGTTTTCTATTTGCAAAATACCCAGGGAAAGACATTAGCATGATTCTACTTCTTGTACTCTCAGGTATTTGTGAAACTTGGAGGCACTTTAGAGAAGGTCTATATGAATCCATAGGTAGTGTTGATTATTCTTGTCTCTTCCTCTACTCAATATCCAAGCATTATAATCTACTGTACCTTAAAATGAACCCCAAGAGTACCCAGTCATCACTTTCTTCATTCCCACCCAGAACACCATCTCTCTCATCCAAACTAAATCCAGATAATAAGTTTCCCAGTAAGAATTACAAGCCACTAGCTCCTTCCCAGCCTTTGGGACTTAGGAAATGAAGTAAGCACTGGGGTTGGCTGCAGAAGGTTTAGAATGGACAGGTTTGAAGAGCCTTTATTCAAGCTGACTAGCTTAATTAGCCACAACCATGTAAGAGAGAATATGTATTTGTTTTTTCCTGGCTCCCCTTCTATTTCTCAGAGGTGCTTAGATCCCTATGTTATCTTCTTGCTTTTGCTCTTTCCCTCCTATAATTACTTTTCCACTAAGCAGAAAGTAGTATTAAATAAAAATAATTACATTATCTCAGTCCCATTACTAGCATCCTCCAATGTATCTGAACCATGGCCTTCCAGGCTTACTGAGATCTGGCTCCTACCTGATGCTCTGGCTTCATCATCTAGCTTCTTCTTTCTCTCTGTTTTATCTATCCATGCCAGTTCTTTGCATCGCAATTGCCTGGTTCTTGGTTAGAAGTCCTTGTTGAAATAGTTGAATGGTAAACTCCTTCACTTCATTCTGGTCTCTTCCTCAGAGACTCTCCCACCTGTCAACATGCTTTATATCTTGATTTTATCTATATAAATCTGAAAATGTTCTAATTGCTGTTTATTGTTTATCCATGCCCAATTCACTGCCATACAATTGACATCACAAATCATATAGCTTAATCATACTTATTTGTGGCAAAAATTTGAGTGAAGTAGAGAAACTAAGATTCTTAAAGGGGAAGGCATGTCAGAAGTAGAAACAAGACTCTGGTTTTCTAAAAGGCCTGTGAAGTATCCTCTGCTTTCATTTCTCTCCCTCCCCCCAAATATGCAAAACTAGATTGTTTTCTAGTATAAACTTCCAATTTGAGGGAAATGACATCATTTAACACCAGAGTACACTATAGCCTGCATGTTCATTTCTTGTGATTTAAATTTATTGACTATTGGTGCTGAAGGGAGCCACAAGAATGATCCCCTGAGATTGCAAATAAGAAAATAAAGGGGGGCTGGGGATATAGCCTAGTGGCAAGAGTGCCTGCCTCAGATACACGAGGCTCTAGGATCGATTCCCCAGCACCACATATACAGAAAATGGCCAGAAGCGGCGCTGTGGCTCAAGTGGCAGAGTGCTAGCCTTGAGCGGGAAGAAGCCAGGGACAGTGCTCAGGCCCTGAGTCCAAGGCCCAGGACTGGCCAAAAAAAAAAAAAAAAAAAAAAAGAAGAAGAAAATAAAGGACCAGAGAGAATGTCTGACAGCTGGTTGTGGCAAAAGCAAGCTAGAAGCCATGTCTATACTTCAGGCAGCCACTCCTGTTCTGCACTGCTTAGTACTGAATATACCTGTTCACTTACATATGGTATTATTTCTAACTAAGATGAATTTCTACTCATACTAGAAGGTAGTCTCCCCCAAATTTACATTTCACAAGGGAGATGGAAAATCGTACACTAGCCAGAAGAGCTGGGCATGGAGGAAGCCTTACTCTCCCAAGGAGTTTATATCCTGGCTGCAGACTGCAGGGCAGGTATCTCTGGGTCAGGGAAAGATGAGTCATATTCCGTTGGCCATGCTACTACCTGTGTGGCTGCTCTTAGTGTCTCAGTTTCCTCTTATGAGGTGAGAGGAACATACTCTGAAGTACCAGATGAGAAGATGCTCTGTGAACTATGAAGGCTATGATAGGAGGAAGATGTCTTGATGACCACCGTGGGAGACAGTTTCCAGTGCAACCACAGAACACCTTCTCCTTCCACCTTTGGGACTGAGGAAATAGGCTCTGAGGTTCACCTCAGAGGGCTCAGTTTGAAGACTTCTTAAGTGCTTGAATGAAAAGCCATTCTTTAAAGGAAAACATTTGTATCCCCCCTCCTCTCTCCTCTTTTAACTTGATCTTAGGTTCATAAGAACCAGAGGATTAAAATCAAAACATAACCAACCCCCATAGGTTATTTCACCCATAGCTCTCTACTTCAGCAGGAATCTGAGAAGCAAGTCAGAATTCACTATTACCCAGTAGGTATTCATACAGCTACACTAAGGAGATATTTTGGGCAAGAAATCGCTCCACTAAGCCAGAATGAAGTCAGAACATGATTGGGGAAAGGGAAAGGGAAAGAGAAATGATGATATGAAGAGAGAGAAAAGATTCAAGAAGGACTGATGGAGATATCTTCTTGGGAATATATTTAGCAAAAGGTGAGAGGAAAGGAGGAAGAGAGAGGAGTGAAAAAGCAGTGATACAGAAGGAGAGGAACAAGAGTGACGGAGGCATGAAAACTAGATCCCGGAGGGATGAAAACTAGATCCCAGAGCATAAAGCAAGAGGGGGAGACTGTTCTTTATTTCCTAAGCTCCTGTTTGAATAAAAACTCTCCTCTCCTATTCCACAGAGCAGCTAATGTCCAAGATCTGGGTAGAAGAGATAGGAGATTAGGAAAGCTAGGCTAATATAGACATGAAGCTCTCAATTAGGAGCCAGGGAATGTTCCAGCATATATAGAACTTATGACTTATATTTCATATAGTTTGGTTTCATGATTCTAGCCTTACTGCTCTTCCAGACCATTCTAACATGTAGGTGACGTTTTCATGTTCTGCCTTTTCTTTGGCATTGTCTGGAATTGCTAAGCCTTGAAGACTTGAATATTCTTTACTATGCTTTCTTTGCCTTATATTGCAGACACAGAAAAGAACAGTGACCTTAGCCATTTAGGGTGCCCCCCCTAACCTCTCCTACCTCTTGACACTGGTTTAGATCAATAGTTTGGGGGAACATTCTAATTCATGATGCATGACTACAGCATTGCTGGACATGCTTTCTGCTTCACTCAATTTCTGAAGATAGAGCATTCTATAGCTAATATTGGCTAGTGTTTGTGTTTTGTGTATATGCACATGCATGAACCAAAGCCTCACACTCCTTAGGTGTTTTTGTTTCATTTTTGTTTCTGCTTTTCCCCAAAATCTGGCATTCTATGCCTTGAGACATATCCTCACTGTCTGCTTTTTTGCTTAACTATAGATAACAGTCTTGTGGACTTTCTTGCCCAGATTTTCAACTATGATGCTCAGATAGCACCGTCCTGAGTAGCTAGGATTCCAGATGTGAATTAATGTTACTTGACTTCTTTACAGCTCATGAACTCCTTGAAGAATTTGTAGAGGTCATCTGAGCTGTGCCAGGAAATTAGCTGGTCTTTCTTTGATAAGGAATAGTTGTTTTTTTCCAGACCTTTCAGAACTGGAAAGCTTTGAATATTGTTCTGGGCAGCAATGCTCAACCTGACTACAAATAGACTTCCAGGACAGTTTTTTTTTTAAATTAAACTTCAGGAGATTATTTGATAAAGGGTCTTTTGATCCTTTCCAACACAGAGGCAAACAACAATGGTCAACTATCTCCAGAGAGACTAGGTGTTTTCTGTTTTTGTTTTTTGTCGATTGTGGGGCTTGGACTTGGGGCCTAGGTGTTGTACCTGAGCCTCTTGGTGCTCAAGGCTAGTGCTCCAACCACTTAAACCACAGCACCACTTCCAAGAGACTGAGTGTTTCTATGTTCATCCTGGAGATTCTTAATCTAGAACTGTTCTTACTGTCCAGGACTTTGTTGACACATTCAGAGTTATGTGGAAAGAAGTATTGCCTTTGACTACAGAGGTCTGGTCTTTATTCCAACTATACAGAAAGTGAGCCAGAGAAGGACACTTACTTAGCAATTCTGGTGTTTACTGGTTAATTTCTGAGATTCCATTCTAGCTCCAAATTTCTGAGTACCTAAATGGAATCAACCTCTGCCCCCCCCCCATCCTTTTCTTCTGTCGCAGTAAGATTAAAAGCATTATACTTGCTGAGAAAGGAGGATGGAAGTTGAAAGCCAAACATACTCCACCACCCCCCCATCATAAAGGTTCTTTCAGAATCTAACACATGTTTTGTAAGGGCTTTTGCAGAGGAAATAAGAATGAGAGAAGATGCTCAGTCCTTCTAAGATCCATAATTTATTTTGCAATCTGTTTTTGGAGGAATGAATGGAAATCCTCTCTTTCACACACCTGCATTTGCTTGAGGCCTCTAAAATGGTTAGCATGATGATGAGTGGACTACATTCATGTATAACACATCTATGTATAATAGTGTGTTTGCTCTTCAACAGCTATGCCAGTCTCTTTCTTTGCAATGGGATGCATACATGTATGATTGCAATTAGAGAATGTGTATGTCGGTAGCACTGAGTGAAAATAAAATACTGCATAAATAGTGTGACAGGTGGAATTGTGTATCCCGTGTGTGCACAATTTTTTTAATCTTTAAGCCACTTTAGATTGTGTTGCCTCCCCTTCACGTCTGTGATTGATTTTGCCAGGCTAATGGTGCGTAAAAGCACTGTTGAGATCTGGGGGCGCCTCCTAGGCTGACGTCAGAGAGACAGTTTAAAAGGGGGAGAGACGGTGGAGAGTGCACAAACCTCTGCAGGAGAAGCAAGGTTCCCAGCCATTGCTGCCGCCTGCAGATCGGATCCGCGCTCGGGAGTGTGACCGCCTGCTTTCTAGTCCAGTTCCTCAGGCGCCGACACCATGCTGTCCTGCCGCCTGCAGTGCGCCCTGGCCGCGCTCTCCATCGCCCTGGCCCTGGGCGGTGTCACTGGCGCGCCTTCGGACCCCAGGCTCCGTCAGTTTCTGCAGAAGTCTCTGGCGGCTGCTGCAGGAAAGCAGGTAAAGAAACACCCCTGACGTTTTCTTTACCCTTTCCCAACCCTCCTTAGCAGGCTCCAGCCCTAGGAGTTTGAATTTGACAGGTGTTTTTATTCTAAAAGAATTTCAGTACTTTCCAGAGTCCTTCAGCTCTCAAACCTCCCAGAGAAACTTTTCGAGTCTAGAATTGCCTTTGTATCCCTTTCCTTTCTGATAGGTGCAGAAGATCACAGCTCAGGTGAGTCTTTTTCCTTACGTTCAAGAAAATTTGGAAATCTGGGTGGTTGGGCACAAAGGAACGGTAGCGTCTCTCCTGGGTGCAGCTCAGGAGAGGTGCTGACCTAGGTGCTGAAATGTGATCTTCCTTCCTTACTGGCACTCTGCAGACAAAGCAAATGTGTTTGTGATTACTTTCTGAAAAATGTTAAGAACTCTTCCCCACTTTCTAATTCATGATGTCGACTTTATAAAAACTGTCTTTGCCGACTCTGTCTCTCTCTGTCTCTCTCAACAAGCATAGCACTCGCTGCAACGTTTTCCCTTTTAAAACCTTCACGTTATTTAGTGATTTATAGAACCTACTTTTATTTATTTTTTAACCTTAATTGATTTTAAGTGCTACAAAAATGCAGTTGTGAAAACTGTGGCTCAGATATGACTCCAGCTGTTTCTCTAACTAGGGTTTTCCATGTCTTCTTTTCCCTCCTTCTCCTCCTCCTCTCTGTCTTTCCCTTCCCTTTCTGCCCCACACAGGAGCTGGCCAAGTACTTCTTGGCAGAGCTGCTATCTGAGCCCAACCAGACTGAGAATGATGCCCTGGAACCTGAGGATCTGCCCCAGGCTGCTGAGCAGGATGAGATGAGGCTGGAGCTGCAGAGATCTGCAAACTCAAACCCTGCCATGGCGCCCCGAGAACGCAAGGCTGGCTGCAAGAATTTCTTCTGGAAGACCTTCACATCCTGTTAGCCCTACTAATTATAATTGTCTACACCAGACCTCCAGCCCCTCTCCTCCAAACTCCATCTCTCTTCCCCCAATCCCCTGAGTCCTCAGTAAGACCCTTGCATTAGAAATCGAAACGTGTAAATACAAAATAAAATTATCATGAAATTATGGAAAAAACAGTGACTTGATTTCTTATTGAGTAAATCATTCTGTTCAATAATACATGATGAACTTGAGGTGTGGTTTTAGTAAACTTGCTTCAGATATGCACGCACTCCAATTCTCACAGATCTCTAAAAATTTTTGGTAGCAATATAGATTATGTTTCAAATGGTAACTCTTAATCTGGGTCATTTTCAGTTGAAATAACTTCAATTTGCTGCATAAATTTAAACTCAAAATCAACTATAATTACTGGAAGGGGTTGCAGCAAATATAGCTACATAGTAAATACACTTAAAATTATATATCGATTGTCAAAATGAAGATTAGTATTTCTGGGCAGACAGATTGAAATTCAGCAGGTTGATATGTAAGTTATATAAAATATTTTAAAATGGCAAGAAAATCCATTTACAAATTGCAGAAAGAAACTGGTTTAAGTACCTAAAATCTGTTAACATTTAAAGTTTGTTTCTAGTTTGTAAATGTTTATTCACAGAAACAGCACTGGTTGGTTTTATCTCTTCTTTGACAATTTCTCTGCAAGTGAAAAAGCTAAATGACAATCAATACCTGACTTAAAAGGAAGCTCCTAATTTTTGTTCAGGGGAGAATATAACCTTAATTATTAGGCGGCATGGGCGTTCTGTGGGTTTCAAGAAACATTTGTGTGTGATCACCTCACTGAATGCTGCACTGTGTTAAATCAAAATCATTATGGCAGAATATCTGAAAGACATATATATTTCATCAAAAGGAGTCAAATAAAAATGTAAAATATTATTAAAATAATACATTATAACCAATAGTATTACAAACTAAGTGGTACCACTTAAAACAGAAGCAAAGATATTTATAATTTAATTCATAGAAATAGATGTTCTTATGATATAGTTTTAGCTCTCAGTCATATTTGTCCAGAGCTTCTGGAAGAATAAACAAAATTTAAATATGTGGACTAAGAACAAATAGGCATCTTATGAATGTACTGTTGGAATATATAAAGATGAAAGGGGAAGCTTACATCTTCTAAAATATTTGTGCTTTATAGCACATATTTTTAATATGAATGTGGCTTTGAGCATGTTAATTCCCTAGCAGCTGATCAAACAAGAGGGGGAAAAACCCATGTAAGCCACTTTACTAATCTCTGTGAAAACAGAATATCATTTGAATTTCTGGTGCATCTTTTATTTACAAGAATTTTAGTGGATTATTAATGCACATACACTGAAAAGATTTGTCTGTGCTAAGTGCCTTATATACCTCTGGTTACCAACCAGCTTAGTGGAGTAATAGAGCCGCATTATTAGTATTGAAGCACAGAGGGATCACAATTTAATTGTTTTTTTCAGTAGCATATAAATGATATGAGTGCCAGGGGATTTTTAAGTTTTGTAATATCATCTTTAGTTGTCAGTTATTTATTAGAAGCTGGAAAATTCTCCCTGTGGAAACTGGCAAGAATTAGGGAGTCACTGGCTCACAAATATACTTAGTCTTCATTAAAAGCTTAAATTGAACGAGGCCTGTGAACACAATTACCTACCTTTCAGCCTCAGTTCCTCACCTCCATTAATAGAATGTTGTATTAAGGGATACTAGTATCTTTGCCGATATGATGGACTTTTTCTATTCTTACATTGAGGAGTACTGGAGGAGTTATGATTTGGAACCATTTAAGATCATGCATAAAGCATAGTTTTGTTCAATTTTTTAATATACAAAGGGTATAATTTTACATATTTATTTGTTTATTGTAAAAGATGATGTACAGAGGGGTTACAATTACATAAGTCAGGTGATGAGTACATTTTCTAATGGAATGGATATTTTTTTTTCAAATTTTTATTATCAAACTGATGTACAGAGAGGTTACAGTTTCATACGTTAGGCATTGGATACATTTCTTGTACTGTTTGTTACCCTGTCCCTCATACCCCCCCTCCTCCCCCTTTCCCTCCCCCCCAGGTGTTCAGTTCACTTACACCAAACAGTTTTGCAAGTATTGCTTTTGTAGTTGTTTCTCTTGTTTTACCCTGTGTCTCTCAATTTTGGTATTCCCTTTCAATTTCCTGCATCCAATACCAGTATACATGGTTTCCAATATACTCAGATAAGACTACAGAGATAGTGTAGGTACAACCACAGGAAGGTGATACAAGAACATCATCAATAATAGAAGCTACAGATACACATGGGATGTTGAAAGTAGTTACAACTGTGATATAACAATTGTTTCCATAACATGGAGTTCATTTCACTTAGCATCACCTTATGTGTTCATAAGGGTATAGCTATTGGGCCTTGTGATGCTCTGCTATGACTTGCCTAAACCTGTACTAATTATTCCCAATAAGGGAGACCATAGAGTCCATGTTTCTTTGGGTCTGGCTCACTTCACTTAGTATAACTTTTTCCAAGTCCTTCCATTTTCTTACAAATGGGACAACGTCATTCTTTCTGATAGAGGCATAAAATTCCTGGAATGGATATTTTTTAACTTCCTGTTTAGTTTGATTCTCTTGCATTCTAGCCACAATGCATCTTTTAGATGTTTTTCTTTCTTTTTTGTTACATGCTTCAGTAATCTTGCCCAATGTGTTATTTCTTGCAGTGAGAGAGCCTGGACACTGGCCCTGAGCTATTCTGCTCCAGGATAGTGCTCCTCCAATAGAGCCACAGCTCTGCTCTGGCTCTTGGGGGCAGTAAATTGAAGATAAGAATCTCATAGACTTTCCTGCTAGGGCTGGCTATGAACCTTGATCCTCAGATCTCAGCCTCCAGCTAGGATTATAGGCATGAGCCCCAGGCCAGGGTAAAGAAGAGAATTAGAGCTCTGGGATTAGGGTTTGATTCTATAATATTTATACAGGCATAATTCCCTACTGTGTTTATTTTTCATATTCAACATAATGTTCATCTTACTAAATGTATGAATGGAATAAATAGACATAAATTATAATCCCGAGTTTGTTTTTTTATTGTCAAAGTGATGTACAGAGAGGGGTTACAGTTTCCTACTAAGGCAGTGAGTACATTTCTTATCAAACTTGTTACCTCTTCCCTCGTTTTTCTCCCTCCTTCCCCCCTCCCCAGTTCTCCTCCTCCATGAGTTGCACAGTTGGATTGTGTCATATAGTTTTGTAAGTATTGCTGTTGCATTGGTTCACCTTTTACCCTTTGTCTCTCCATTTTGATGTTCTCCTTCCTTTCCCTAGTTCCAGTAAACATATATACAATACTTAAGGTATGCCCCTTTCTTTTGTCTTTTTTCCCCAGGGTTTTACCACTAATCCCAGGTTTTAAACCCTCCTTTTACCACCCCATCTCTGTCACTGGCTTGAAACATTCCAATCTCTTCTTGTCTATAGTTTTAAGTGAACAGACTATGGCATTTGTCTCATTTATTTCTTTTCAGTAAACATATGAATGTTTCCAAAGGTTCACGTGCTAGAAACAATATAACAATCTTGATACAAGGTAGATCTTTAAGAGGTGGGACTTGATGGAAGGAGATAAGCGAGGGAAGAGATTAATGCTTATCTTTGGAGATAAATCATGGAAAAGATTAATGTTAGGAAGGGATTAATGCTGATTTTGAAGTGGATGGTCCCACAGTAATAAGTTAGTTGCTGTGAAAGTAGGTGCCCATAAAATAGTGGGGATAGCCCCTTCTTGATAACTCCTGCTTCCTGTCTTATCATATAACCTTTTTCGTACATGTAGTCTTGTTATGTGATGCCACTTCATGTGTTGTGATAAATCCAGGAGACTCACATCAGAGATTGAGTAGATAGAGCCTACAGACCTTGAACGTCTGGCCTCCAAAACTGTAAGGACACTTTCTTCTCTGTAGAGCACTCCAATTCTGAATTTTCTTCCCTTGTCTTGCCTTGATTTCCTTTCCCTTCCTCTCCCTTCCCTCCCTTCCCTCTCTTCTAGTTTCCACTCCCCTCCTCTCCCATGCCCTCCTTTCCTTTCCTCTCCCTCCTCCTGTCCTCTCTTTCCTTCCTTCCTTCCTTCCTTCCTTCCTTCCTTCCTTCCTTCCTTCCTTCCTTCCTTCCTTCCTTCCTTCTTCCCTCTCTCCCTCCCTCCCTCCCTCTCTCCCTCCTTTCCTCCCTCTTTTTCTTCCTTCCTCCCGCCTCCCTCCCCTCTCTCTCCCTCTTCTTGTTTGAGACATAGCCTCATTTTGTTGTCTAGGCTGGATTTGAACTCATGATCCTCCAATTTTAGCCTCTGGGACAGCTGGGATTATAGACAAGAGTGGCCATACCCAGCTTGTTTTGCTATGAACAACACACAATGAATAAAGACATGTCCTTCATCCTCTGGCTCTGTAGTTATATCCTCTGAAATGTTAGCCTGAGGCTAAGATTTGAGGTCTTGAATTGTGTTTTTATGAAATATATAAATGAATCTGACTTTTACAAGCATTTTTCCCACTGGAGTTTGTATGTTTCTCAAGAGTTTCCAATAAATGTTTGGGGTCATGTAAAAAGCCACTGCATTTCTATTAGTTTTACATATAAAGTACATTAAGATGGTGACATTGTTATTGAGATAAAACAATATTATTCAAATTGATAGTATCTTAAGGAAATTTAGGCAGCTCAAATACTTGGGAAAGATAATGCACTTCTAGATAATTGCTGCTTGATTCTAATTTTCCTGTATAAAAAGTAGTAATACACATTTTCATTTCTAATGCTGCATTAAGGTCAGATGGCACACTTGCTGAAGGAAAACATTAAGCTCCCTGGAATTGCTCTCCTTGGGTAGCAATTTATTGACTCCGAGATGCACATTATGTGAACAAAACTTACAAACTTAACTAGGACACAGTTCTTTCACCCTCACTTTTCCATCCATATGCACCCACTCATTCACCCACTCGCTTCCCGAACTCTGCTGAAGGCAATGATCTTATGAGCCTTCTCATCACTCTCTTCTTTATCATTACTTTCATTTCTTATTACTTGTGCCCGAACCTGTTGTCTTTGTAAAGGCTCTCAAAGCAAGGTCTACAGCCTTCCAACGTATGCTGGAATTCTTTGGCTCTTCAGCTCTTTATTTCATTTGAATTGTCAATAACTTAGCTTTGGTTCATGTATTTGTCTTTGCACTGGGAAGATGTCTGAAGTTGTTGTTGCTGCTGCTGCTGCTGCTGCTTTTTCCTTCTTTCAGTTTTTCTTCTCTAATATTCATTCCACTTTATGACAGCAGTGTCCTAATTCGTTTTGGCTAACCACCTGCCTGTGCATTCTTTTTTTTTTTTCTTCAAATTTTTATTATCAAACTGATGTACAGAGAGGTTACAGTTTCACACATTAGGCATTGGATACATTTCTTGTACTGTTTGTTACCTTGTCCCTCATACCCTCCTCCTCCTCCGCCTTACCCTTCCACCCCCCCCCCCCCCGGAGGTGTTCAGTTCACTTACACCAAACAGTTTTGCAAGTATTGCTTTTGTAGTTGTTTCTCTTTTTTTACCCTGTGTCTCTCAATTTTGGTATTCTTTTTCAATTTCCTAATTCCAATACCAGTATACACGGTTTCCAATATATTCAGATAAGATTACAGAGATAGTGTAGGTACAACCACAGGAAGGTGATACAAGAACATCATCAATAATAGAAGCTACAGATACACATGGGACGTTGACAGTAGTTACAACTGTGATAAAACAATTGTCTCCATAACATGGAGTTCATTTCACTTAGCATCATCTTATGTGTTCATAAGGGTATAGCTATTGGGCCTTGTGATGCTCTGCTATGACTTGCCTAAACCTGTACTAATTATTCCCAATAAGGGAGACCGTAGAGTCCATGTTTCTTTGGGTCTGGCTCACTTCACTTAGTATAATTTTTTTCCAAGTCCTTCCATTTTGTCTGTGCATTCTTGGTTAGCTGTTTGTATTTAGATTGACTTCATTTCTAATAAAGGGATGATATTATAACTAGAATGGATTAGAATATATCATCCCTTGCCTATAGAAATTGATTCATGGCTGATAATGACCAATCCTAGTACAATATAGGTCTGTTTTTCAGTATAGCTTGGATATCTTTTCCCCTGTGCATGAAGAAACAGACTATTCCTAAGACTTTTTGTCAACTATATTGAGTTTTCCACTGTTATCTGAAGACTTGTGCTTAGAAGGAATGGTGGAGAAATGTAAAATTTCCAAGTCACATTCATGTACAACATGATCTTATATAAAAAGAAAAAAAATTCTACCATTGTACTATCCATATGTATACTCCAATAATTTTTTTTTTGGCCAGTCCTGTGGACTGGACTCAGGGCCTGAGCACTGTCCCTGGATTCTTTTTACTCAAGGCTAGCACTCTGCCACTTGAGCCACAGTGCCACTTCTGGCCGTTTCCTGTATATGTGGTGCTGGGGAATTGAACCCAGGGCCTCATGTATACGAGGCAATCTTGCCACTAGGCCATATTACCAGCCCCTCCAATAATTATTTTATTCCTTAAAATCTGGGTAAATTTTGCTGTACTTTTAGTTAACATTTATTATATTTTATTATTTTCTTTTTATGTGATGGCAATAGAACCCATGCATGCTAGCCAAGGGCTTTGCCTATGATATATTCCCCTAGACAAGTTTATACCTACACTCCCCGGTACCATGTATTGTTAGTTTTGCAGACTAGCAAGAGATTATTTGTACTTCTTCAGATTCTGTTCACTTGGATGGCACCTCTCCACATTAGAGCCACTAGTGTGTGGCTGTAGTGCTGGAACTATTCAGTTTTTGGTGGGTGCCTCTATAGCATGACTGGACAGTACTTTTTCATTTAGTCAAGCAGATCCTCCATGAGGCTTTGGTTATGTCCTGAGATACATAGAAGACACAATGTAATAGGAGTAGAGACTATGAGTAAACTACTTGCACCTTCAAGATGTGCTGGAGACTTGTCTCCTACAGATCACTTCTGTATGTTTCTAGAGAGTTGCTGTGTGCACTGAAAGGTAGGAGTTAGTGGGTCAAACAGTACATTTTTTGTAAGTTGAGGTTACATTATAATTGGTGGTCCATGTGAGAAAAGCATCTTTTTTTTTCTAAACCAAAGTAGCTTGCTTCCTTTCTGTTAATTTATGAGAATTGTTTATCCTGCTTTGGCCAGGTGGCTTGGCCAAAGTTACTTCTTTCTGCTACACTTTAATGAAGATATCTTGTCTAGTTACATCCTATGAACTAAACCACATCTTTTTGTGGACTGTGAATTTGAGCTCAGTCATGAGCACAGGGGTAGGGCCTGCTGGGTTAAGGATAAAATGGGAGCAGCCTTCCTGCTCTGTGTGCTTGCCCGCCAGATTTTTGACTGATGGCCTATTTATAGGCAGTAAACTTTACCCGGACAGATTCCTTTTGAGTGATGTCTTTAGCCATATGTGACAATATCCAATATCCTCAGCCATTTCTAACATCATGGTTAAGGCCAAGCATCCAGTCTGTAATAGGGCCTACAAAGAAGTCAGAATCTAGTTATTTCTTTAAGGAGCATTTTTTTTTTTTTTGTAGAAAACAGAAGTGTTACATTCCACATCAACTACACCATCAGCCCAATGTACCCTAATACCTTGCTATGTGCTACACATATGTCAAATACTATCAAGCTTCTGGGAATTATGGTCAAAATGATAGAGTCACTTGTATAGTAGCCTAGACTTGCAAAGAGTTCTTTAATTCTGAGCCTTTCTATCACCTGAAATACAGATAATGAGCCTTGATAGTAGTATGTCCAAATATAGCATATATTGATTTCCAAATCTGAGCTCACTGCTCTCTTTTCTCTCAAAGGAAGTAACAAAGTATAGGTGTAACTATAACTTCTTTTTTGGTAAGAATGTCATAAATCATAGAAATATTACTGGCATAGCTTCTTTTGTTGATGGTCCTCTTGTATCACCTTCCTGTGGTTATCCCAGCACCATCACTGTATCTCATCTGAGTACCCTGGATACTGTATATACTGGTATTAGAACTAGGGAAGTGAAAGGGAATATCAAAATCAAGACACAAAGGAAAAAAAGACAACTCCAAAAGCAATACTTGAAAAACCATTTGGTGTAAACCAACTGAACAACTCACAGTGGGAGAGGAGAAGGGGGTGGGGGTCGGGGAGAACAAGGGAGGAGGTAACAAATAGTACCCATGGCCTTATGTATGACATTGTAACCCCTCTGTACATCATTTTGACAATAAATAAGTAATTATTAAAAAAGAAATTTTACTGGTGTTAAATGCTCTTAGATGTATGTGTGTATATATAAAATATATACATAATAAATATATAAATTATACTTGGATATATTATACAATAATATATAAATTATATAATATATTCTATATAATTATATATGTGTATATACATGTCTATCTATCTATATGAAATTTGCCACCCTATAGAAGATATAGGATTTACCAAGATGGTTAGGAAAGTTGCTGCCTCCTGTTTATCTGCTCTAGTCTCCATGATACCAAAGCAATAAGCAGGAGTAACATCTTGTAAGGTATAAAATTTATTGAAATCCTTTAGGACCACATAATGACATAAGGTTTGAGAGTTAATATAGCATCAAGTTACTTCTGGAGGAGGAGGGTAAATCCTGGAGAAAATCAGAAGTACTCAATGATAAGACTGATAAAGTCAACAGAGATTAGACTGTCCCATCACCAAGCACAGGGAATAAACAAATGACAAGGTAATATTTGGACAGTTTTACAGAACAGGTAAAATAACGAAATGAAGAAACCATTGCTTTTAATTTATTTCAAGATACAGTCTTGCTATATTACCTAGGCAATTTTCAAACCTTTGCTTTCCACTAGTTGTCCTGCCTTAACCTCTTGAGTAGCTAGACCAACAAGTGTGTACCAGCATACCCATATTTAAGTTGACTGTTAAAGTATTCCATGTACTGTGTGCTATCCAGTCTAATTTAAAACCAGGCTACTGAATGGCAGTGAGTTCCAGTGGTTATTTTTGATTTAAAAAAATCTGAAATTTCACCTTATTCGATAAAATAAAGTTTCAGGAACTCTTTCGTGTGTAACTAATTTTGCTTTTGTGATATATTAGTATAGGAAATACATATTTTTGCACTTTCTTTTCATTCTATAATTCTGTTTGCAAGTCCTTACAAGATTGTCCTTGCTATCTATAGCCACCAGTCTCACCCATTGTCCAGCATCTACACAACAACTGTATTGTTTATCAAGTCTAAGTTTCTCTTCACTTATAAGATAGCCATAACCATAATTACCTTGCCTACTACATAAGACCACTATTGAACTAATAAGTGCGATTAGTCATTTTATTTGAGAAAAGGTTTGAACAACATACTTGGAGTTACAAATGAAATTTTCAGAAGGTGAAGTTTGTTTTGCTTTGTTTGCCAGTCTTGGGGCTTGAACTCCGGGCCTGGGCAATGTCCCCGAGCTTCTTTTGCTCAAGGCTAGCACTTTATCACTTCAGACACAGTGCCATTTCTAGATTTTTTCTGTTTATGTGGTACTGAGGAATTGAACCCAGGGCTTCATGCATGCAAAGCAAGCACTCTACTACTAAGCCACATTCCCAGCCCTAAAAGATGATGTTTAATTAATTCTTTTTTCTTTTCCCAATTCCAACTTAAGTTTTTTATACTTGAAGATACTCTCTTGTTAGAAGAAGAAAAAAAGGAAGGAAGGAAAAAAGAGAAAAGGAAGAAAGAAAAAAAATAGAAAAAATATCTAATAGAACAAAATAATGCTCCAATGTTGTTAGGATCTTAGTTTCCATGAAATGGTACTAGTCTTGAGAGATATTACAACATTCTGCACAAAGCGGCATTTTGTTACTTTAAAGACTGAATCCTATAAAAATTCAGCCCCCGAAATATTCATGTCCCAGTGAATAAAATAGCTAATATTTACAGTACATTATAAGTGCCTTCATAACTATTTTTTTTTTTTTTTTTTTGGCCAGTCCTGGGCCTTGGACTCAGGGCCTGAGCACTGTCCCTGGCTTCTTCCCACTCAAGGCTAGCACTCTGCCACTTGAGCCACAGCGCCGCTTCTGGCCGTTTTCTGTATATGTGGTGCTGGGGAATCGAACCTAGGGCCTCGTGTATCCGAGGCAGGCACTCTTGCCACTAGGCTATATCCCCAGCCCCCATAACTATTTTTTATATCACAGAAGACTGGGAAAGGAAGGAGTAAGTTTCAGTTGAGTCATCAAGAGAGTCTATTGGGAAGAGATAGAGCTTAGAGCATGGGGAGACATTTGAGATGAGAGCTGGAGACTTACTGGTATTAATAAAGAATAAGAGCATTTTAGGTTAAGAATGTGTGAGGGGAAATAATATTTTCTTTATTGTCTGTGTATTTAATGAATCCAATCTAAATGCAGTGAGAAAGTCATTTTGTACTCATATGATTGGGTTTATGTAGCCTGAATCATTCATTCTGTGGAAAGAACTGAGGTAGGACATGAGAGTCCCAAAGAACGTCATTCTTCATGCAGGAGACTAAGTATTAAAAGGAAAGCCCCTGTAAATAATGAAGAACAAAAAGGAAAACCCAAAGGAAGACAGAGAAGAAAGTTCACTTGTGATTAACAATCAGCAGAAAGCCAGTGAAGTGAGCAAGCTAAATGAGCCAGTGTGGGGCCTTGAGTTCAAACTGCAGTACCAGCTTCCAAAAAAAAAGGATTTATAAGAGAGAATTAACAATAACAGTGCTTCTGCTGCTGCTAAAAAGTAAAGGGCTAACAATGATAGTAAGACGGTGTATGGTTTTAGTCTTGACATGGAAAGAGCTTGGATATCCTTTCTCCAAACTACAAGAAAAATGTTAAATAAACCGAAATAAAAATTTCAGTAGATCTATCAAAGTATTAAAATTACAGGGAAAGTCATCACTATAAAAGCAAGTCAGGGCTAGGATATAGCCCAGTGGCAAAGCACTTCCTTAGCAAGTTCAATGTCCTGGGTTCGATCCCCAGTACCAAAAAAGAAAAGACAAAGAAAAAACAAAACAACCAAGAAAGTATGCCAATACACATCACCATAGCCAAATCAACTCACTAGAATGATACTCCACTGTAGTCAGTCATGAGTAGGAACACATACTTTTGACAGATTTCTGGAGGCTCAGCATAGGGTAGCTATAGAGTGAAATCTCTTGGGGACCTTGTCTTTGGAAGATGCCCACACTTTTATATGTTTTAGGATGAAATAGATTCACTGCTGAATTCTACCAGGTCTTTAAGGAAGAAGTAACTATTCAAAAAAGATTTTAAAAATGCCTTTTTCTTTTGTCTTTCTTCCCCATGGTTTTACCCTTGATGTCACTGTAACTGATTTCATTACTCTGGGTATTGTATATACGTTTATTGGAACTAGCGAAGGGAAGGGTAGCATCAAAATTGAGAGACAACGGGTAAAAGGAGAACCAATACAACAGCAATACTTAAAAGATAAATATGCTGTAAACCAACTGCACAACTGGAGGGGAGAGGAAGTTAAGGAGGGGGAAAGGTGGGAGAAAAATGAGGGAGGAGGTAACAAGTTTGATAAGAAATATACTCACTGCCTTATGGATGAAACTGTAACCCTTCTGTACATCACTTTGACAATAAATAAATAGAAAAACCTAGAAAGACTCTCATTATTTTGCAATGGAAAAAGTCTTTAAGTTGGAACTGTAAAAAAAAAAAAAAGAAAGGAATGCTGTCTAACTTATTCTATGAAGCCAATATTAGCCTATTTCCCATTCTGTGTAATGGTACAACAAAAAGTGGAAGTTTTGGATATAGTTGTAAGAATATTGTAGTTTTCTTTGACCTTTGTTATTTCTTTCTGTGTGCTGATTTGGAGCTTGGCTTGCTTTTCTTGTTCTATGAGGGTGAAGTGTGTCACTAGTTTATTTATTTAAGATCTCTTTGATTTTCTTTCCTTTTTTTTTTTTTAAACCTGAGGTTTGTCCTCAGGGCCTGGGCACTGTCCCGGACCTTTTCCACTTAAGGTTTCTGCTCTACCTCATTGAGCCACAGTGCCACTTCCAGTTTCCTGCTGGTTAATTGGAGATAGGAGTCTCGTGGATGTTCCTGCCCAGGCTGGCTTTGAACTGCAATTCTCAGCTCTCAGTCTTCTGAATAGCTACTACTACAGACATGAGCCACTGCACCCAGCTTGATTTTCTTAAGCATAAGTATTCCTGGATATTAACATTTCTCTTAGCTGCCTTTGAGGGATTGCAAAGTCTATGTTAAATCGTTTTCATTTAATTTTGTTCTTCTTTATTGTCAAAGTGAAGTATAGAGGGGTTTCATATGTAAGGCTACATTTTTTAATCAACTTGTTACCTCCTCCCTCATTTTTGCCCTGTCTCCCCACTCCCCACTTCCCTCCCCCTATGAGTTGTACAGTTGGTTTAAACCAACTGGTTTTGTAAGTATTGCTATTGCAATGGTTTGTCTTCTTATCCTTTGTCTCTTGATTTTTGGTATTCCCTTTCCCTTCCCTAGTTCCAATACACGTATATACAGTATCCAGGGTACTAAGATCAGTTACAGTAATAGCAGGAGTAAAAACACAGGAAGGGAATACAAGAGGGAAAAAAAGGTACGGTTTTACACAGTATGTTGAAATTAACTGCAACAGTGATATACCACTCATTTCCATAACATGGAGTTCATTTCCTTTAGCATTATGTGTTCATGTGGGCATAGCTATTGAGCTATTGTGATCTTCTGCTATGTCTATCATAGAGATGTACTAATTATTCCCTATAAGGGAAACCACAGAGTTTTTTTTTGGTCTGGCTCACTTCCCTTAGTTCTATGCCTCTTTCAGAAAGAATGATACTACCCTACTTGTAAGGAAATGGAAGGTCTTGGAAAAAATTATTTTCATTTTTATTCAATAATTTCTTCAATGACTCACTTTTCATTCAAAAATGTATGTGTTTACACACTCTATGTGTTTACACACTTTCTGTTATTAATTTCTAATGATATCAGAGATGGAAGATAAGGTTGTAAAATATTGCAGTCAAACAATAAAGAAAAATAATGGACAACTTTTATTACAATCTTCAAGAACTATGTAGTATAATCAAGAGGCCAAATCTAAGAATCCATGGGGTATAAGTTTTACTTCTAGGTTGATTGAAGTACTGTTTGTTCTTTTCTTTCACCATTATCAATATTAGAATTTTTTTGGTTTGCTGAATGGAACATATTTGAGTCTCTCATACTTTTTTAATGGGTTCATCTGGTCCTCTCATGAAAATGATTCTTCTCTGAGGTCTTGGGTTTGTGAGTTTGTCTTCTTCCTCCATGTGTCATATTCTGTATGAGTATCTTCTGCAATACTGGTGTAGTTTGTCTCAATTCTGTATTCTGTCATCAAGAGAACCACAATACAGCCCTGTAGAAACTCTAAGGAGGAGAGACTGGAACTTACTGCTCTGGGGTAGAGAGACTAGAGCTCAGTAGCTGTGGGGAGAAGAGATAAGAGCTCTGCCCTTTTTCCTTCAGCTTTCAGCACAGAGCAGTTAACTGTGCAGAGCAAGGTAGTACAGGCATCTCAGGCATGGCACCAGATAGAGTCCAGCTCAGCCTGTTTGTTTTTCTTTCTTTCTTTCTTTTTTCTGTTGTGGGGCTTGAACTCATGGACTGGGCGCTGTCCCTGAGCTTCTTTGTGCTCACAGCTAGCACTCTACCACTTGAGCCAAAGCGCCACTTTCAGTTTTTGAGTGGTTAATTAGAGATTAGAGTTTCAAAGGGACTTTTCTTCCAAGGCTGGCTTTGAACTGAACTCCTCAGATCTCAGCCTCCTGAGTAGATAGAATTATAGGCGTGACCCAACATTACCCCGCTCAGCTCAGCCCAGCCTTTAAACTCTCTTTGTGGCTTTAGCCAGGCACAGCTTTGAATTGCTCTGTAAAACTGAGAAGTTGAAAGGTATGATCTCTCACCTCTCATTTTCTTTTTCTTATTTAGGACATGGTTTATTGGGCTTTCCCTCATTACAGAGAGAACATATCCTCATAAATTTCCAATTCCTTTTAAGCATAAGGAGGAGGGGGAGGTGAGAGGCACAGAGAAAGAACTGGAGACCTTTGTCTTTATAGACACAGATAATTCAGAATTTTACTAGCTTCTATAAACCACAGGTGAATATGAGGGTGAGACAGAAGAGGTAGGTGAGGGGGCAAGGACTGGTGAAGTGCAAAAATCAAAAACAAAGGAGCTCAAGTGATAATCATAAAAAAATGAAGCCACACTAATTAAAAATAGCTGAAACTCCAGAGATGCACTGAAAAGCAATCACACTGGATTGTTCAAATTAAGAACAACAAAGAAATGGCTGGGCAAGCTCACTCCATATTTGGAATACTTAAAAAAATAAGCACTGATATTAGAAAAAGCTTTTTCCTTGTGCAAATTCTCCCCTGCTTGCAGAAAGAGAAAAAATGAAATTTCTCCATTATTTTCTTCTACTCTTTGGTTTCTGAAATGTAAAGAGAATGAAATTTAATTCCCTTTAAATGTTTTCCTTCTGGGCTGTAAAGCTGCTGGCATCATTTATCCCTGGCCCAGTACTTATATAATTTGGATACCATGAGAACCCTTAGAAGTCATTAAATAAAAAGAAGACATCAAATAATAATAATAAAGAGTGCAATTAAAATGCTAGACCCAATAAGCTTGACAGAAGACTTGATTTAAATGCAACCCTAAGACCCAGAGTATTAGATATTAATGAGTAAGGGGATTCAGCTATGATAGATGGGGTTTTAAACATGTGTTGGGAGTGAGAAAGGGCCAGCATTCTTTATGGCTGGGTAGTCTTCTTTTGTGCTGTACAGAGAAAGGAAGGACATTATTGATCCATGTCCCTGAACCTTGGAATGGAAATAGGTATTGGGCAGGGTGAATGAAAAGGGCATAGATCTCAAATGTATGCACTTCATTAGGATGAGATGCTTAAATAAGAGAAAGACATTCAGCCTGGAGAGGAGGACTAAGACTTAGAGGTATTTTTCCTCTCATCTCTGCCCTGTCTGAATTGCAGAGTGGATCAGGGGATCTCTCTGTTGGAAACTAGATGAGTCTGGACAAGCAGCCTCCATGTGTGCTGCGAAATCCCAGATTCAGGCCCTTTTCAGTGAAGTCAGGGTCTGACTCTACCCTAGGGAGCATAGGACACTCCAGCAAGTTTCAAAAATGTCTTTCAAGGGCCATAACACGATGGCAAGGCCACTTGTTTCAAGACCTTCTTGGGGCTCTGGAGTTACCTTGTTACTCTTTTGAAAAATTATATTTTAATTTTTTTAATAATTATTTATTGTCAAAGTGATGTACAGAGGGATTACAGTTTCATACGTAAGGCAGTGGGTACATTTCTTGTACGATTTGTTACCTCCTCCCTCATCCCTCCCCCTTCCCCTTTCCCTCTCCCCACATGAGTTGGTCAGTTGGTTTACACCAAATGGTTTTGTAAGCATTGCTTTTGGAGTCATTTGTCTTTTTATCCTTTATCTCTTGATTTTGATATTCTCTTTCCCTTCCCTAATTCTAATACCAGTATATACAGTATCCAGGGTACTCAGATGAGATACAGTGATAGCATGGGGCCAACCACAGGAAGGGGATACTAGAGGATGATCAACAACAAAAAAAACTACAGTTTCACATGGCATGTTGAAAGTAATTACAACAGTGATATAACACTCATTTCCATAACATGGAGTTCATTTCACTTAGCATCATCTTATGTGTTCATAAGGGCATAGCTATTGGGCTCTTGTGATCCTCTGCTGTGACTAGCCTAAACCTGTGCTAATTATTCCCTATAAGGGAAACCATAGAGTCCATGTTTCTTTGGGTGTGGCTCACTTCATTTAGTATATTTTTTTTTCCAAGTCCTTCCATTTCCTTACAAATGGGGCAATGCCATTCTTTCTGATAGAGGCATAAAATTCCATTGTGTATATGTATCACAATTTCCTGATCCACTCATCTACTGAGGGGCATCTGGGTTGATTCCATATTTTGGCAGACAAATTGTGCTGTGATGAACATTGTTGTGCTGGTGGCTTTAGTGTGTTCTTGTTTGTAATCTTTTGGGTAGATGTCCAAGAGTGGGGCTGCTGGGTCGTAGGGAGCTCTATGTTTAGCCTTCTGAGGAATCTCCATACTGCTTTCCAGAGTGGTTGAACAAGTCTACATTCCCACCAACAATGAAGTAGGGTTCCCTTTTGGCCACATCCCCTCCAGCATTTGTTATTGTTACGTTTTCCTGATAATGGACATTCTTACTGGGGTGAGGTGGAATCTCAATGTTGTTTTGGTTTGCATTTCTTTTATGGCCAGTGATGTAGAACACTTTTTCATGTGTCTCTTGGCCACCTTGTTCCTCTTGAGTGTGCCATCTGGGAACACCAGCTCAAAACTGGACAAAGGAGCTGAGGATCTTGAATAACTTGCTCTTCTCTTCCCTTTTCAGGATAGACTTGGAAGCAAGATCAGAAATCATCTGGTTTAGAGAGTAAGGTGCAAGAGGTGTAAAGTGCAAGAGTGGGCCTTCCAGGAAGTTTATAAACCCTCAGAAATGGTGGTGGGAGGGTCTTTCTAAGAGTCTGACATCTGGCTGGGATAACTGGGAAGATACTATGGAAAAGAGGGTCTTGTAGGCTTTCTGAGCTCATATCCCCTTATCAAGCCCTCACATTAACTTGGCTTTGGAAGGCATTACTTACCCTCCTGTCATACCCCTTTCACATCTTATAAGGTCCTGAATATTTGTGTAGACTGAGAAATTTCCCCTCAAGGAGCTCTAGATCCTGAGCCTCAGAATCTCAGAGCATTACCTTACAGAGAAAAACCACTTTTCAAAGGTGATTAAATTGAGGATTTTGAGATAGAATATTAAATGACTAACTTCTAATACCTGAATATATCCTGTCTTTTTCAAATGGAATTAGGGGAAGGCTTGGAACAGAAAATACAGGGAAGGAAACAGAAAAGCATGCTATATGCTGCTTCCTGGAAAAACAAGGATCCATGAACTGAGGAACACCACCGTAGAAATTAGGAAACACATTGTCTCTGGGAACATCTGTAAGGTACATTATCTTTCTGAGACCTTGTGACAATGAAACTGGATCCAGACTTTTGATCTCAAGAACTGTAAAAATGAAACAGAAGTAGAAGAAAAGATGGAAAATTCAAAGGAGGAGGGCAAAGAGAAGGAAGAGGAGGAGGAAGAAGAGGAGAGGGAAAAGGAAGAGGAGAAAGAGCTAAGTAAAACCTAAGCAACCAAATAAATAAAAACTTGTATTTTGTTTTATACCACAAGTTTGTTGTTCTTTGTTACAACAAATGCAAGAAACTCCTGCCACATCAGATGGGGTTTGTTTATTTTGTCAGAGGATGAAATAAAGCAAACCAGCCATGTGAGCAGAACATGCAGATTCTCTTCTGAACATGCTAATTAGATTCTGTGTTAATAGAACATAGTAAGTTGACTTTGTTGCCTTTTCAGTCTCTATCTCAACTTATACTAAGCAGAAAAATCCCATTTGCTTAAATACAGAACAACATAATTTCTGAATTTCATGTTAGTTTGATTCACAGTGAACTTAATTTCAGTAATACTTTGCTGCATTTGGTTAATTTTTTTTTTTTAACCAGTCCTGGGGCTTGGACTTAGGGCCTGAGCACTGTCCCTGGCTTCTTTTTGCTCATTGCTAGCACTCTACCACTTGAGCCACAGTACTACTTCCTGCTTTTTCTGTTTATGTGATGCTGAGGAATCAAACCCAGGCTTCATGTATATGAGGCGAGCACTTTACCACTAAACCATATTCTTAGCCCGTTTGATTAATTTTTGATGCCAGCACTGAAAATAAAAGCCTGAGGGACTTGGCTGTTGCCTTCCTTTGTTCCCAGGGATATGAGGTAATAGCAGAAAACACTAGAAATGTGGCAACTTACTGGGCACCAGTGGTTTGCATCTGTAATCCTAGCTGCTTAGGAAACTGAAATCTGAGGATAGAATTTGAAACCAGCGTGGGAAGAATGTCTGAGAGACTTTTAACTGCAATAAACCAGCAAAAAAGCTGGAAGCAGAGCTGTGACTCATGTGGTAGAAGGCCAGAGTCAAGTGAAAAAGTTAAGGGAAAGCAGCCAAGCCCTGAGATCAAGCCCTAGCAGCATCCCCCTTCCCCCCGCACACAGCTACACACACACACACACACACACACACACACACACACACATCTTTCTTTTGTACTTGTGGTGACACACTGCAGAGATTATTACTGAAATGACTTTATTTAATGTGAAACTGATCCTTTTACCCTCCATGAATTTATTGAAGTGAACTCAATGGTGACACCATTTGCTTTCTTTCAGCTCACAGAAAAAACACTTTTCCTTCGGTGCTATTTATTCATAGACTCATATTGACAGAGCTGGATATCTTGTTGTCAGTTGGGACAATACGAAATTAGCATTTCATGAACCTAAGTAGTGCTTCTGGCTCAGATACTTGGAGAAGTTTCAGAATACTAAGGGTTCTGTTAGCTTTTTATGAGTATACATTAACTATATAAAACATTGAGTTTTTTTTTCAAATTTTTATTATCAAACTGATGTACAGAGAGGTTACAGTTTCATACGTTAGGCAATGGAAACATTTCTTGTACTGTTTGTTACCCTGCTTCTCATACCCCCCTCCCTCCTCCCCCTTTCCCTTCCCCCCCCACACCCCCCCCCCCGCCCCGGAGGTGTTCAGTTCACTTACACCAACCAGTTTTGCAAGTATTGCTTTTGTAGTTGTTTGTCTTTTTTTTACCCTGTGTCTCTCAAATTTGGTATTCCCTTTCAATTTCCTACTTCCAATACCAGTATACATGGTTTCCAATATACTCAGATAACATTACAGAGATAGTGTAGGTACAACCACAGGAAGGTGATACAAGAACATCATCAATAATAGAAGCTACAGATACACATAGGATGTTGAAAGTAGTTACAACTGTGATATAACAATCATTTCCATATCATGGAGTTCATTTCACTTAGCATCATCTTATGTGTTCATAAGGGTATAGCTATTGGGCCTTGTGATGCTCTGCTATGACTTGCCTAAACCTGTACTAATTATTCCCAATAAGGGAGACCATAGAGTCCATGTTTCTTTGGGTCTGGCTCACTTCACTTAGTATAATTTTTTCCAAGTCCTTCCATTTCCTTACAAATGGGGCAATGTCATTCTTTCTGATAGAGGCATAAAATTCCATTGTGTATATGTACCACATTTTCCTGATCCATTCGTCTACGGAGGGGCATCTGGGTTGGTTCCAGATTCTCGCTATGACAAATTGTGCTGCGATGAACATTGTTGTGCTGGTGACATTACTGTGATTTTGTTTGTGGTCTTTTGGATAGATACTCAAAAGTGGGGTTGCTGGGTCATAGGGGAGTTCTATATTTAGCCTTCTGAGGAATCTCCATACTGCTTGCCAGAGTGGCTGAACCAGTTTACATTCCCACCAACAATGAAGTAGGGTTCCCTTTTGGCCACATCCCCTCCAACAATTGTTATTGTTAGTTTTCTTGATATATGACATTCTTACTGGGGTGAGATGGAATCTCAATGTTGTTTTGATTTGCATTTCTTTTATGGCCAGTGAAAAACATTGAGATTTTTTTTATTTTCCTTTTTCTACTTGAGAATTCCTATGATGCAATGAAAAATGTGCTGAACTTTAAACATCACAATTCTTTCATTTAATACTAACAACCTTATGAAATGCATATTAATTTTTAAATTGAGACAATCTCAATTGTATATTGAGTACAAAAAATTATGAATTTAAAGAAATACAGAGTGAAAATGAGCATTTCTTTTAATTATCCCTACTTTAACAGGAAAAGCTTAAGGAATGCATAGTAGAGCCTGAATCTACGCTATTTGACTTCCAAGGATTTCTTGTCTATCAATTGTGTACTGTACAACAGTATTGAGTGGTTTTGGAGAGAAATCCAACACAGGCAAATGGTTGGGATCTCTGGATAGATAGATATGTAGAAACATGAATGAAATAATGTTTGCCCACTGGGGCAGATTATTGTTAGCCAATTGGACAGGTGTCAGCTCTCAAATGACCACTGACACAATAATGAGTATCCAATCTGAGACAAAGCAGTGGTCTGTGCAGAAGGAGTGGCCATTTCCAAGGCACTCATTTATTGAAGTTAAAGTGTCCTGGTGATGGGTAGAGCCAATATGATCATCAAATTGCATCATGAGGAAGTTGAGAGTCTGACCTAAGAAATAAAGCAAGAAACGATTTGGAGGAAAAAAATCCAAAATGATTTGTTGACAAATTATGCATAAGACCTTAAGAAGTATAATGAATCAAAGGTGACCCTGAAAGCATATTCATATCAATTTCTTATCCATCTCAAAATGCTACTAAGATCAAGGACTCCAAAATTAAGTGGAGAAATAATTCAAGGGTTTGAAAAGATAAGCAGAAATACTCTCTGTTATGGAATTCAATAAATATAGAAAATTTGTCATGTGTGGAATGCTTCCAGAAAATGACCAACATGAAAGTGGCTTCTGAATGCTCTTATAGTTTTACTCCCCTCTAATATATTTCAAAAGTACTTATTTCAAATGTGATTTACATAAGTTGTTCTTGGAAACTTCCAGGAAAATGTATAGGGTATGTCCTTGATCAAAACAAAGAGAAAGAGAGAGAGTTTTCAACTGGTTAGGAAAATTAATGAAGGAAAACCAGATGTGAATTGCCTAATAGTTATTTGGAATTTTCTATGGAAGAGAGAATTTATTCTCCATACAGAGATTCAGCAAGAGCATTGTAGTATGCAAGAAAGTGTTATTAGGTTTTACCATAGTAGAAAAGATACCTGAAAAAAAAATCATCTATTTTCCTTTGTTCTGCTTCCTCTATCACTTAGTAGCCTTTTGATGATCAGATGCAATTTTGGAACCTAGGGATGAAACAATGTCATTATATCATAATTGAGTAAAGGCACTTGAAAATTTGAGTGGCTTAAAGTAAGTCTCACAGAAAATGATCTTCCATATCTATATTATCTCATCCAATCCAGGAATTAATTTATTAGTAGTAGTAGTACATTAGTTTCCTATTGCTGCTATAGTACACTACTATAATATTGGCTGAATATTATACAAACCTACTTTGTTTATAATTTTTTTTCCCTGTGTGCCTGTCTTGGGTCTTGAACTTGGGGCCTGGGTGCTATCCCTGAACTTCTCTTGCTCAATGCTAGTATTCTACCATTTGAGCCACAACTCCATTTCTATTTTTTTATTCTTTTGGATAGTTAACTGGAGATAAGAGTCTCATGGACTTTCTTACTGAGGTTGGCTTTGAACTGCAATCTTCACCTCTCAGCATATATATATATATACATACATATGCACATATAGACATATAATGTATATATTATATATAGTTATATTTTTCTTATAATTGTAAAGGTCAGATATATGTAATTAATTTTTAGATAAACTGAGAATGTCTAAAATTTTAAGAAGTAATCTTGCCTTTTCTTTTATAAACTTTTTGACCTTAAAATATTTCCTATATTCCTTGACTTGTGTCTTGCTTCTGTTATAAAAACTTAAGTCCTTTGGACTCATCTTGATAATTCAAAAGAAGCAAATTTCAAGATCCTTAGTTTAGCCATATCCACAAAGTTCCTTTTACCATATACCATGACATATTGTAGGTTCTAAGAGTTAGAAGATAAATATCTTACCAGGGTATGACTATGCCTTAGCATAGTAATTATGGTAAGAGAACTTGTCTTATTATAATTTTCCCAGTAAATTAAGGGCTGGTTGTACAATGTTTCTAAATGTAGGTATATGCTCTGAGGTTCTGCCCTTGGAGACTGGGCTTGGTTTGAGAAGGTAAAAATCAAAGATGGGTCATATGGAAACCATTGTTCATGGCTAAATGGAATCCATGGATGAAAATAGGACTATTTGTAAGAAGAAGTAAGCAGAACAAGGACATGTTTTAGATACTTGCCACATAATCAGCACTTGAAAGGAGTCAGATATCAGCCTTTGGAATAGTTCAAGCAGAAGCTAGAGTATTACTTGTAGGGTGTTAAAGAAGAGATTCAAAACTCAGGACTTGATGACCTTTGTAATTCTTCAAATCCTAAGTATTGGTTAGTTTATTAAATGAGTTGGAAGCAGGAGTTCCATCTTATTCTGGAACCAGTGTGGCTTAATAGTCATTATCCATTGTATATTTATAATAATGAGTCAAATAAGTTCCAGAATTTACCAACAAGAAGTAAATGTCCCAGAGAACAAAATGGACTTCATGACCATACCTTCCATTAAAGTTAATGAGAAGTTAATCATGTCAATATAAGTGACATAGAATCTTCAGAAACTTGGAGAACAGAATGGCTCAAAATGCAATTGGCTGAAAATTAATTCAAATAATTCAACTTCCTCTAGACTGGGGAGAACAGAGGACAGAAAGAGATAGTAATGTTTTGCGGAGCACTCTAATTCTAGCTGCAGCAACATTGCCACTTAGCTTGAAGTGTTTGTCCAAATGAACTACTTCATTAAAAAAGAGTGGTTTGAGATATTTAATAGATTCACTCTCCAGACATGAAGGTTCAGAAAGAGAAGCCACTCTGTAAAATTGTTTCCATCCTGTCTGCAGCAGTCCTTAGCTCCGAACTTCATCTCTACCTGTAAATTTTATACTTTTAACCCTTTACTATTATCGTCACATAGAGGTTAACTATTGCTACTTGAATCTTCTCTGCTTGTGTAGAAATTAAGAATTGGGGTGAGTGACAAATGTGTTATTTGGGCAATTGGGGGAGCAGAGAAGGACATCCAGCTCTTGATAAAATTTTAGAGTCCTGGAATCCCAAACCTGGCAGGTGTTTTGATTCTTTGATTTAAATCTGTCATTTAATAGTTGAGAAAGGGCAAGGAGTGTGTCTCATTTCCTTTTGCTGTCTGACTGCTGAGTTCCTCCTATTGTGTTCTATGTTTTGTTGGTGAACCCCAGTTTCCCTACCACTGTGACATGCTCTTTGGAACCACCTGTAATTGTGAACTAAACTAGGCTCATTCAGACTTTGACATTCTCCTTCACAGTCTCCAAACTGACTCATCCTCTCTCCTCATTTGCTTCTCAAGGTTAGTTTAATAGTAGTCTGCATTGTTGCTTTTAAGAGGGACCCTCCATACCTTCTTATACTGGGTGCTTGTTCACACTACTCGCTCCAACACGTCTTCCTGGTCTCTCACACAACACCCATCACCTGCCTAGCTGGAAAGTTTTATCCTTTCTGAACCTTCAAAGCATTTCTTAAACCTGCTCCCCAAGTTCTTTACTCTTTCCCAAGTTGTATCAGTTATCAGTTAAAAAAAAAGTCATAAATGCATTCAGTAAAAAACTTCCTGAGGACAGAAAACTAAGTGTGATTTACTCCTGTGAACCTCCTCTCTATAACATGGCATAGCACCTACAGAAAATAGTGATGATAGTAACAACTAATACTGACAAAATATTTGTAAGTGTTCAAAGTTGTTTTACATTATTTCATTCACTTAACTTTATAGCAATAACATAAGTTCATTGTTAGATGTTGGCATATTGTACAAGAGCACCATCTAGCCAGTAATCATGCCTGAATCAGCTCCACAGTCCAGCCTTTAATCAGTAGTCAGAATAGCCCACTTATGTTTGTGGCTACTTTATGTCTGTTTCTATGTCTATGTCTTTCATTCTGCTATCTATCTATCTATCTATCTATCTATCTATCTATCTATCTATCTATCTATCTATCTATTTATCTATCTATCTATCCCTATCTGTCCCGCAATCTATCTACCTATTATTTATCTATCTATCCATCCATCTACCATCTATCTATCTGCATCTACACTTGCATATTACTCTGTAAATATATAGGTGTTAGTCAAAACATTTGCTCAGATAAGTACTCATCCAAATTACTATGCACTTTTGCTATGAAATAAAGCTGTGAATATTATTAATACATCAGGGCAAGTTGAATGAAAACAGTCCAGGAGAAAAAAATGAAGCCTTTTCCTCCAAATTGTGTTACCTAAGACATGTCCTGGGTTTTCTGGGGAATGGAAGTAGGAATAGCACTTTATTTTTAATTATCTCTAAATGTCTCTAGCTTTTCTATTTACCCTGGAAGACTCAAGAACAGCGACTAAAAGGTAGAGGCATGTGGAGACGATAGCGAGGCTGGCTCTTCACATGAATAAATATTAACAATACCTGCTTTTCCTTTTACACCATCAAAATATGTACTAGGAGTTTAATAATTAATCAAATTAGGACCTAAAAATCATTTCCCTTTTAGTAAATTTGTTTCTGTTAGCTATCAATTAACACTGATGACTTCAGCTCCCTTCTCAGCGTGTTTCACAAAATGGGAAATGGGAAAGCACTGCTGTGTGTTAATGGAGGCATAATACATGTGGCCTAATGAAGCATAAAGGCCTTGTTTACTCTGAACACTGTAATTATTTGAGAGCTTTTAAAATCCAGTGTCAAACCTTGAGTCTCGCCTACCTCTCTCTCATGACTGAATAATGCACTCAATGTTTTATCTATACTTTGTGGATGTGAGCTGAAAAATAAATAGCTGAGTATACGTTTCCATTTGCCAAATTCTTTCCTTGTCTAGCTTTTGCTAGTCTGAGCTGTTATAAGATGTTTTGTGGCAACTGCCACAGCTTTCATTTAATGAGGGCTTTTTGCATTAGTGGCCTTGCTTAGGGTATCCTCAGTTGTGAGACCCTGAAGTATCAGAATCTAGATTCTAGAATCTAGAATCTAGAATCTAGAATCTAGATTTACTAACTTTTTAGCCAGCAGAGGAAACTGTCTACATGGGGAGTTAGAATTTCTGTGTTCACATTCTGGCTCCACTATGTATGATTGTGATTATGTGTCTCTGTGACTCCTTTCTTCATGAGGGAAATGGTATTGTGACCAAGATTCTTTGCTTGACTAAACTTTAGTCCAATTCTCCTGATCTCCTTCTCAACAAGTCCCCTGAGCTTTCTTCTACATTCCAGTTCTTGTATGACTCTTACTAAGTCAGTTTGGGGCTTCTTTCCACCTGTGATATCTGGTTTAACTCCTGGTAACATCTGATCGCACTAGTCTGTCTCAGGAAAGAATCCTGTTAATCTAATTCAGCTAGAATCTCTACAGATTTGATGTCTCCTCTTAGTAATTTTTCATTTATCAATACTCCTTCCTCAACTTGTTTTGTACCTATCAACCTCCACTTATTTGGATTATATTTGGAATTGAAGGAGTTGACTAGATTTGTATATTGGGGTCTCTCTTCCCTCTTGTAGTAGTGCTTGTAGTACAACCCATTTTCACTGCCTAGCAAGTATGAGGTTCTGAGTTCAATCCCTAGTACTACCAAAATAAAGAAAGACACAAACAAACAAATAAATATAATAGCAATGTGAGAGAAAGACCATGGGATTAGGAATACAAATATCATTCGGTCTTGTCTTTGTGGTTACTTCTACCTGTGAGAAAAATCTCTTCTCCTTTATGAACTTTAGATTCCTCATCTATATAAACGAGTTGGATTCTTCTGTCTAGATGAGTCCTTTTACCCAAGGTGAACAGCCTAAAATTTGCTGGAACATTATCAAAAAGAAAGTCTGAGGGCTGGGGATATAGCCTAGTGGCAAGAGTGCCTGCCTCATATACACGAGGCCCTAGGTTCGATTCCCCAGCACCACATATACAGAAAACGGCCAGAAGCGGCGCTGTGGCTCAAGTGGCAGAGTGCTAGCCTTGAGCGGGAAGAAGCCAGGGACAGTGCTCAGGCCCTGAGTTCAAGGCCCAGGACTGGCCAAAAAAAAAAAAAAAAAAAAGAAAGTCTGAGTGTAAGATGCTGGCTAATATGCTTTAGGAGGTATAAGATCAATCATGACTCATCCTTGTCCTTAAAGGCTTGCCATCCAAGGGTTCATAGTGATAGATAAGCAACCCCAGTAAATAAAGGAGCAAGATGGCTTGAATATGTCCTCCCAAATTTCATGTGATGTAATCTTAACCTCCCAAGTTATGTGTTAATACTGTTTGAAGGCAGGGCCTTTGAGTATCATTAAGATGTCCTGAGAGTAAGGCTTCCAAAATTGCCATAGTGGTTTTATGAGAAGAGGAAGGGAGGCCTTAGTTAATGGGCTTGCTATGCCTTACTGGATAATTCCCCCTGCCATTTAATTGAAAATCCTCCTCAGATTCCAAGAAAAACCAATGTTGGGCTCTTGGACTTTCTACCTTTTGGAACTGTGAACTAAATAAACTTCTATTCTTTATAAATTACCAAGTCTCACATGGCTTTAAGTTTTCTTCTTTATATGTCCCCTAGTATAATGTATTTTGTTATAGCATGGGAAAGAGACTAAGACAGGGCAAGAGAGCCAAGACAGAAGAGAGAAAGGGCCAAATCATGCTCAGTGGGGTAAACAAGAGCAACCTCTTGAGAGAAGTCACACTGGTGTTAGGCCTTAAAGATAGAAGAGAACGAGATGAGTGTGGAGTAAGGAGAGAACACCTTACAGGAAGGGCACAGTACAAATAAAAGCACAGAGCTGTTGTTGAACAGGACATGCGTGAATAAGGGATGGTATGGTACACAGTGTGGGACAAACTCAGGGACTATGTAGGAAGTAGACAGATGCTTTGTTCAAAAGGTTAGGCTTTGCTATGGATCTTAGCTTTACCACTAAATAACTGAAATTCTTGAATGAATCAGTTGCTCTTCAGATTTATTTTCATATTTTTAAAATGGAGTAACTAACATTTGTATGGATAGGTGAATTGACACAGGATAAAAAAGACAAACGACTACAAAAGCAATACTTGCAAAACTGTTCAGTGTAAACCAACTAAACCACTCATGGAGGGAGAGGGAAAGGGGGAGGGGGAAATGAGGGACGAGGTAACAAACAGTACAAGAAATGTATCCAATCCTAACCTATGAAACTGTAACCTCTGTGTACAACACTTTGACAATAACAAGAAAAAAATAAAAAAATACTTAGAACCAATACTGTGTAACACTGTTCATCAATAACAGATATACAATAAAGGTACATTAGGATTCATTTGCATAGGACTTCTATATTCACATAAGAAGCATGGTGATTATTCTGACTTAATGACAGGGAACCAGAGAAAGTTTAAGAACAGGTCAGTATAGTGATATCTGATCAGAGCCATGGAAATGATACTAGAAAGCTACCTAAGAGATAACCCAGTGGGAGGCCATTGATCAGAAAGCCCTCTTCATTGTAAGGAAATGAAACCCTAGGGAATCCAATCAACTGAATGTCTTATATTGAAACATATTCCCCAATACAACATTCGTAGAGGTAGGACCTTAGGGATGGAACTAGTGACTTTCTTAAAGGACTGACGAGAACTAGGCCTTCTTGTCTTTCCACTTGACCATTCAAAGTCCCATTGTGGAAGCAATAAACCAGACTCCAAGGCTGAGATTTAATCTTGAGCTTCTCATTCTCCAGATCATCTGTGAAAAGCAAATACCTGTTATCTATACATCACCCACTTTTGTTACAGCAACACAGAAAAGCTGAGGTCAAGGAGCAGGGCAGATGTGGAGAGAATGCTGCATGCATCATATTTGCTTAGGGACTCCTATGCTTCATAGCCTTCAATTGATTTGATTTCTTCCCCCCCTTGAAATTGTCTCTTGGGATTTTGTTCTGTCAATTCTCCACTGCAGGACACTGCAAGGTCACCTCATACTGGTGGGTTGTCAAGGTCTATTTTAGCCAGTTATTCCCTGTTCAGGAAGGACTCAAGTCTGAGAAAGAATCTGCCATTGAGCGCTGTTCGCAGACCCTTTGCATTTTCTACAAACTCCTTATTCTTATTCCTTTTTATCTTCTGTCCCACAAAGTGGCTCAGAGAGGAGAGGGACATGACCCTGCTCTGAATGCCTGATAATCAGAACAATGTGCTGCCATGTAGCAAGTTAGACCTGTTGGCAGTATGTCTCATTGGAACAATGAGATCCTATTGGGTGATGTTTGGTTCTTGTAAACAAGTCCTCAAGAATGTATCACTGAAAGTGAAGAGATTTATAGACACCTTCCTGACAAGTCCCTCCAGAGCTTTTCACAAATTCACAGAGCTTCATTGAGCTGAAGAGAAAGGAATGTGCTAACCTTTGGAAAATATTTCCTCTTACCTAGAATTGTTTAACACATGTCATTTTCTTGAGTTGAAACCAAAAGCTGAGCGATAGAAATTTTGGCTGTCAAAATGAACTCAGAAAAACTTATTTCTGCAGCTCTTAGGCACTGCCTGCCCTTTCTGCACCACCTGGATCATATCTGCTACCCCCACAATTACTGTGACCAAATGGAGTCCAAACTCCACGTGCCCTGACTGTTTGCTCCAAGTCTCCATCCCATCATATTTCTTATGCATTTTCTCAGTATTCTTAAGCTTCCCATACACTAAATGTCATCTCCCCCAACTCACTGGGCTCTGGCCACCAATTTGCCTTTCTCATACCCATCTCTGAAAAGTATTTTCGCAAAGTACTTTTACAAATTCTCTTCCCCAAGTGCTGCCTCCTGTTTGAAGCCTTCTCAGATCACTTCGTGAACTAAAATAATGGCCTCAGCGAACTCAGAAATTGTTGCTCACCATTAACATCTTTGCTTCCATTCATTCATTCAAATCAATTCAAAATCTGTTTTTGCCAAGCTACTATGTTTATGGCCTTATTCAACTTCATAAAATGATACAACAGTAAGTGTGAAAGAAACAGGCAAAATGTCAAAAAGAAAGACAGACATATAATAATACCATAAGTAATTATGAGCATATCCTATTTTTGCTTAGACCACATACTTATGGGAGTCAAAGGAATATAAAGAAAGAGGACTTGATTATTATAGTAAAATGAGTGAAGAAGAGAAAGGGGAATGTAGTCAAGAAGTTTTTTTTATTGTACTATTTGCAGTTATTATTTTCTCTTCAGTTTATTCCCTTTTGTCACTGTTTTTTTTTATTTCTGTACCCTTTGTCTTGTATATAAGTCTATCTGATTTGGGGAGAAGAAGAGGAAGCACAGAAATGATGGGACAAAGGGTGAACTAATTCAGTAGTAATACTTACTAGACACTATGTTGGAAATGAACTTTACAACTTGGGGAAGAAGGAGGCCGGCAAGGGAAAAACTGGGAGAAAATGAGGGAGTGGATAACACTGTTCAAAAAGAAATGTACTCACTACTTGACTTATGTAACTGTAACCCCTATGTATATCACCTTTACAATAAAAATTTAAATAATAAAAGAATTCAACGTATATACTACAAAATTAAGAAAAGTAAGGGAAGGGGTGGGTGGAGAGGAGTGGGTGAGAATGTTGAAAGGAGTGACACTGATCAAGATACATTGTATTCATAAAACTGCTTTGTTAAATGGAAACCCCTTTGTACAACTATTTAAACTTGAAAATTTTCTTCTAAAAGAATAAAACCTTAGATGCCATATATAATAACTGGCTGTGAAAATGAACTTCAAAGTCCTCTTCTGTAAAAGAATATACTATCTCCTTACAGTATTTTGCCTTAGTTCCTTTGTTCTCCAACATTTTAAGGGTGCTAACTAAGGGTGAGAGACTCCACACAAGATGGAGACCACCCTCATTGTGATTAGTTGAGGTATTGATGCCATAGCTTATTTCTGCTGTAGTATTTAGTATGTCAATAAGTAAGTTATTATTTCTTTCCTCAAATTCCTGAGGATAAGGCACAGCCTTTCTTTCAGGCCTGTTCTTTATGGAGGAGAAGGAGAAGGAGGAGGAGGAGGAGGAGGAGGAAGGTTAGAGGGAAGAAGACGAATGAGAGGCCTATTAAACAGAGATTTCTTCTGTGAGCTTCCTTTTGTTAGATTATAATATCAGCTACTCTTGGAAGTTATTTTAATTAAATTGTTAAATTTGGATGGTTTGTAGATACCTCAGGAGTTCTCAAATATCAAATGTGGGAGGTACTTTTGTATCTGGGAATCTGAAATTTAAGCAAGGTCTCTAGGTAATCTTGTAGCAGGGGCCCCTGAATTACACTTTGAGAAGCACAGTGTTACCCTACTGGCCATTCCTTGATTCATTCTACCTGTGAGTATTTCTGGAGTCCTATTATGTGCTTGGTAGAGTACTGTGTTAGAATCTGGTGATATAGTGATAAGTAGATAGAATACAATTTCCACTTCTGAATTGCTTATAACTTATAACTGATTCTGTGCAAAGTCATTCTGAGATGAACAGAACAGGCAAAAGTCCATTTTGTTAATGAAAAAAAATCAAGATCCAGAGAACATTCTCCCTACTCCAGTTCAGAGCCTTTCTGGAAAATCAAAAACAAAACAGCAGCTTTAAATATAAAACTATACACCATATTCAAGAACCTGGAATGAATGGAGATGTACCTCAGAAGCTGCTTTCTTTGTTCTCATTCTTACCCTCTTTGAAAAAGCAGGCATGGCATTCTTATATTTTGATCACAAAAGATAAAAACAAGTTTACATGCTCTGAATTCCATGGTTCCAAAGCATGTATGAATTAATCATCTTCCCTTCCCTGCTCACTTAGTGGTTAAGATCATGGAGTTGAGGCCCATATGTCAGCTCTGAGGCCCTTGTTCTTCCACTTACAGTTGGGTGATCTGGAACTAGAAAGACAAAGATAAAGTCTCCACATTTGTAAAAAGAAGTCTCTGTATATCAGTTAATCCATGTAAAATGGTAAGCACAGATTATAATGTAATAAATACTCAAGAAGTTTTAGGACTTGTCAATGTTGTTTCTGTTATTATGCTAACCTAAAAGTCCTTTTACATGAATTCCCTGTGGAAGTCTGAACAAGTCAATCAGGTCGTTTTCAGGAGCCCAGGATTTTGAAGTGCCTTCTATACATTCAACATGTCTGTACTCACTGAGCTGGGTGCAAATCTTCTGTGGAAGTAATTGCCTTTAGGAAGCTCACAGTCTGATAAGGGAGATAGACACCTAAATAACTGTCATCTTATATAACAGAATAAAGCCAATGATTAGTAAAGATATCAATATGCTTCAGAGGTATGGGAAAGCTTGAGTGGGGTCACAGAGGCTCCATAGAGGAAATTTAAATTGGGACTAAAATTGAATAACGAGGGCAGCAAAGCAGGCAAAGAACTTTTCACGCTAGGAATTTAGGACTTGGTTCTTCAGGGAAAAGACCATGAGAGGTATAAAGAAGGCATCAGATGAATATATTTTCTGCTTTTAGAGGAAAATGATGTTAGAAAAAGGAGCTTGGAGTGGATTTTAGTTTGTTGTGCCATTCTATCTCACGTTGGTCATAAGTGTCATAAAGTAGAGATGAGTTGAAAGAACATAGCACCTTTGGGAGGTGTCTAAAATCAGTAGCACTGGTAAAAGTTGGGCTGTGATACAGGTGAGAAAGGGTATGGCTGGTGGGCAAGATGGCAAGATAAATGCCCGCAGGAGGTCGGGCTAGGACTTCCTTCTAAGGCAGAGGGAACATAGTACATAGCACAAAGTAAATAATATTCTTGGTTTCTTATTTTCTTGCTTTTTTGTGGTCCTGGAGCTTTACTTCAGGGCCTAGGTACTGTTTGTGAGCTTTTATTATTCAATATTATTATATTTTTATTATTCTATCAGGTGAAACAATCCACTTCCAGCTTTTTGGTGGTTAATTGGAGATAAGAGTCTCATGGTCTTTCTTGCCATGATTGTAAGATTTTTGCCTCCTGGGAAGCTAGGATTACAGGCATGACCCACAGCTTCCCAGCTACATATCAACATTTGAGCACATATTTCAGCAGTCTTAGAGTTTTAGGAAATCTAGTTCAGACATATGAGGTTGAAACAAGAATATAGATTTCTTTAAATATCATGGTGAAAAGTATACTTTTCTGTGCTCTACACTGATCCCTTTACAGCACATATACCCATCCCAGCCGCTGTGCATGTTCACCCATCCCAGTTATGTCACTTTTCTGACAAATGGGAGCCTTTCTGGGGATAGTCCTCAGCCAACCACAGGCTGTCTTCAGAGTATATGGGGATGAGATGATTCTGTCTGTGACTGATGCTTCTATGGGATTGAACCTGACTTTGCTTTTCTCCCTACACAATCCTGCTTCTCTTTCCCCCTTTATCCCAAATATACTACAACCAATAGATCAATGGGGCTGTAACCAGAGTCTCTGACTTGGCTTTGTGAAAACTTGGGCTAGGTAACTCATGAACTAACCCATTTTAAAAGATGCTAACTTGAAAGTTTTCATGTAGGTAAAGTGAAGACAGATTTAATGCCTTGTTTTCTTCAAACAGTAGTGAGCAATCTTAACAATGATACATCCACCAGCCACAGTGACCTTGAATCATTATTTATTATTTTTTTCATGTCCACTCTCATCTCTTCTACTAGTCTTGCTGGAGGACTAGACTGATCATAGAAAGCCTGACAAGAAAATCAACTTCATTTTATCACAGGCAGAACTTCTAATGATGACTGAGAAACAAAATTCCCTGGCTTTCTTTGAGTAATACTTTAGAGATTTTCAATATATTCTAAGAATAAACAAAATTCCTCATTAGCCCATAGATGGGCATGTGAAGGTCATAACTTGACTAAGCTATCTTGTATGCAATGAAAGCCAGAGTCTAATTACACACACACACACACACACACACACACACACACACACACACACACACTTAGCCTCCGTTAGCCAAACATTCTACTGCAGCATTGATAAATATTTGTGTTTAATGACACTTAAGGGGAGCATTTTGATTTCCAAACATTAGCTAGTGAGTAATAATGATTTTACTGAGAGCACAGCAAGGATTTTGCAATCTTGTCTATTCCTAGGCTTTTGATGACACACAATTACTCTGTATTGCAGAAAGGAATTGAGAGAAATTCTTGAAAGAACTTGTCACCAAGGAATAATCTCATCAGGGAAAAGGGTAGAACTGTCAAGGCAAATGGATTCCAGGGCAGTGAATTTTTTTGCATTTCATTAATCCTTCTTTTGCCTTTGATGAGATAACTAAGGGCCCTCTTTCACCAGGTAAAGGAGCCATAGAGGCTTAGTCCTTGTTCCTCTGACCCATTTTAGAAGAGTATCTCCTTTGCAATCTAACAGAACAAGGGGATAGTAATGTGAATTTGAATAAGTCTACAGCTTCCAGGGCACAGAAGTAAGTATCAATTGGGAAAATGTGAAAGGCTGTAGAGAGAGGTGTCATGGGCTATGTCAATTTGGATGAAATAGTTCCCATACCAGAGTCACAGTTTTCATAGATATACAATGAACTTGTGATATCTCCCTGAAGGCAAGGTTGTCATGAGAAAAACCTGGGACTGTACCTCTGGAATAGCAGACTGCCATTCACACAGGAAGTGCTGGCAAGTGTGAGCTCTTCTTCAGGTGCTAGATTGGGAGTCAAGCTAGCCAGCCCCATATTCCTTGGAGTCGTGGAGGTGTTGGGGAAGCTCACAGGATGGCTGAGGTATTGGGAGGCAGTACTTTTATTAATAGATTGCATTTTTCAAATGCTGTACCTTTTTTGACTTTCCCCTGTATTCAATCTTCATACTTCGTTTTTTGAATCCTATACTTGTCTTTAAGCTGGGTTTCAGTCACATTTTTAAACATTTGGACATAAGTAGTTCATAACTTATTGAGATTAGAAATTTATCACATTCATTTTTTGTCACCATTCTACCCCTTGCAATTCATAAAATGGGCCAAATATACTCTAAATGCAAGTTACATATTGATGGATAGGTTATGGCAAGCTTGTGAATTAAAGTCTTGATTTAGAATACAGCATATTCATTATTTACTCATATTCAATATGTATTTAAAATACTATCTTTAAGTAGTTGTACAGAAGGGTTTCAATTCAACATGTAAGTTTGTGAGTTTGCATTTTGAACAATGTCACCCCTTCTATCATTTTCACCCATCTTTCCCAACCTAACCCCAGCAATTATTACTTGTATTTATTGTGTATTAAGCTTACCTGTAAGCACCAAGAAAATAGTAGTAAATTTTCTAGACCAAGTCCCAGTCCCCAAAGACCTTGCATTTTGATCAGAAAAAGGTAATTCACAGATCAAATACAGTAAAATCTTTAGAACAATTATGTTTGATGAGATATCAGCTGGCCATCCACTTCACAACCAGGATTTGGAGTGAACTGGGAATGCAGTAATAATCACTCACATTTACTAAGCATTTTCCCTGTGCACTGAACTATGCTGAGTAACATACAGATTCTTGTTCTGTAATTCTGTGGGGCAGCTGGGGATGCTGAAGTTCGGAACAATCTATTCTTGCTGGAACCCAGTCCATGCTCCAAAGGCATCTACACACTTGTGGAACTTTAAAATCTTGCCTGTGAGCACAGCCAGAGTACTGCTTCTGGGTCTATAAGAGAGCTACCTATGGGCATGTAGCTAAGGCTAAGTGAGGAGTGTATATAAAGGAGGAGAGAAGATGTGGGTAGATGGGAACAAAGAATCAGTATCTCCCACTCTATACATGCATGCACTATGTGTGTATGCACACACACAACATCAAACCAGTAATGTAAAACATTTCACTTAGAGTTAAAACTTGGATTCCACTATTTGCTTTTCACCTAGAGAGGTGTGAACTTAGGCAAGTGATTGGCCCCTTAGTTCTTTAACATGGAGGAGAGTCAAATTCTCTTTAACTTTATGTTAAGGTGGTATAAGGGCTTAAATCCTACAAAGAACACCCTGACTATCATTTAAGCAATTGAACAGTACAAAAGATATGTGATAGCCAGGCACCAGTGGTCCATGTCTAAACTCCTAGCTACTCAGGAGACTGAGGTTTGAGAATCACAGTTCAAAGCAAACTGAGCAGGAAAGTCTGTGAAACTCTTATCTCCAATAAGCCATCAAAAAGCCAAAAATGGAGCTGTAGTTCAGGTAGCAGAGTGTCATCCTTGAGTGAAAAAGCTAAGCAATACCAGAAAGCCTTGAGTTCAAGCTCAATACCAGCACACACACACACACACACACACACACACACACACATTTTCTACTTAATTGTCCAACATCACCAAAACTTTGCATTGTCTTCCTCCCATGAGTCTTCCTTTTCTTCTCTGAAAAGAATACTTTTCCTTTCATCAATAATTCTGTCCCTTAGTACCTTGATCTGGAGAAGAGGAAGGAAAAACTGTCCTAATTTAGCTGTGAAAATATTTGAGTAGATCAGTCTCCAGAGGGTTGTCAAGCATCTAGTGTTCAGACAATGAATTTCACTGAAGAATAATGGCCCACCTCAGTCAACACAGGCAATAAAGCAGAGTGTGGGGAGAGAAGCTACCATTTCAGGTGATCTGCTCCACAGCTCACTGGGAGAGGAGGCTTCATTTGACAGAGAAAAGTGCTAGGTAGAAACACTTAGTTCCTATGTTTTCCTTTCTGGAGAAGTATAATTACCATGTTGACCTTATCCCCTTGACTATTTAGGTTTGTTGACTTGCCAATTATTTCTTCCTTCCCTTTCTGTGTTTGCTCTCCCTTAATGGAGTGATTAGACTGGCAGACCTTCATCAAATACTGTGGGTGCCTGGGAACTGGCTTTCCTGGGGAGCAAGCACGGTGGGTGCCTAGAGGCCAGACAAATGCAAGGGTGTGGGTATAAGGCTCATTTGACTCAGATACTCCTTCCTGAGGGGGAGGGTACACATGGTAGTGTGTTTCTTTCTGAGCATGTCTCTGGAGGGCAGAGTAAGCCAATGTAAGACAATCTAAGACTATTGCTCTGAGCCAAGTGGCCTGGCCATTTATCTCCTCTGAGCCTCAGCTAGTTCATCTGCAAAATAGGAAGAGTGATGCCTTCTCCTCCTTATACTGTTGAGATGCATTCCTTTAGATCCACATTAAGGGAGTGACTCCTGTATTTCAGATACTGTGCAGAAATAAGTGAAAAATACAGCCCCCAGAACTCAGGGAGCTCACAATCTACAAGGAAAACATACAGGTGTAAATAAGATCACAAGAATATCATGGAGGAAAGTGCATTATGAGTGGGAGATAGAGAGGTCTAGGTGGTGTGAAAGCAGTTGCAATCTTTCTCATAGCCTCAAGGAAAAAAAAAAGGATGTTGGAAAGAGGTGAGGGCAAGCCTGGTAGATATTGGGGAAGGTATGCTCCACATGCAGGAGCATCAAAAACAAAGTGAGATTCTATATATTAGCAGTGGTGAAGGATAGTCTACATACATGTCATCATTCTTTGGGCTTTTGATTTTGGCTGGTGATACAGCAGTCTGACATTTCATCAGCACATGTCACTATTCACAGTGCTGAGGAGTCTCTCTATAGTCTCCTATCAAGTACTTCATGTAAATCCTTGTAGAAAAGCATGGGAGGACCTCTTCAGGATTTTCATCTTTACAGTGATGATCCTGTATTGACTACCTCTGAGGTTAGGTCTGAATGCACTGTTTGCTAGCAATTATATAAAAATTATGTTAAAAAAGAATAAAGGTCAAAGCAATTACATAAAGAAAAATGAGCAAAGCAACTGCATTCTGTGAATCACAAATTAAAAATAGGCTAAAAGCAAGTTGCTGAATGCTTTTCCTCTTTTTCCTTTTCTTTTGGTTAGGTTGGAATGATGATGACTTTTCACTAGTCTAAAATATGTCTTCTACTGACATTTAGAGATTTTGTCTGAGAGCTTCAGACAAAAGTCTCTAGATATACAAGTTTCAATTATTCTACCTCAGAAAATAACTTTTTAGATATTTTCTTTCTTTTGGTATCGGGAGGCCTCAGCTGAGACAGGTGGAAGAGTTAATGAGCAGAATTGATGATGACAAGTAGGGAAACGGATTGTCAGTCACAAAATGGCAAGAACATTGACAGGGAGATTCATATGGGAAGATGGAGAACAGAGCTGTTACAGATGGTCCACGTCAGGGAAAAATACCATAACCACTTACAAAGGATTGTACCAACCTGATGAGAGGATAGAGCTCAAAGGTATATCATAGTCTAGGACTTAAGAGATTAGAGGATCTGTGGTTTCATTATTACTAGTATACTTCTTATTTCTCAACCTCAAATAGAGTCAGGGCTTGAAGAGTATAGGCAAACATCACTAAACCTACATTTATTTTCTGCTTAACTTAGGATGAACTTCTTACTCCAAGTTCATTCTCTTCCAGCTTTTATAGTATTAAAGGTAACTAGGCTGGTACAATTTGAAGGAATCTCTCACACAAGAGTCTCATTATACAAGGAAAGCTGCTACTCAATGTCATAAGATGGAAAGTAACTTTGCTTAGGTTCCTGCAGGTAATTTTGATGGAGAAATCAGGACTGTAGTCCACGTGAGACTGTGAAAAATCTAAATTAGGGAATATTATATCATTTCATATTGTCCAGAAAGCCTATTCTATATTAAATCCTGGTGATTTGGTAAGTGGACAGATCAGCAGTGTTTTATCCAGTAAATTGACACAATATTCTTATTGTTCTGGCCAATGCATGTACATTTAGAATGACTAAAATCTGAAATCTTTGTAGAAGTCATTTAATCAAAGCTGATGGGATGTAGGAATTGGAGGATTTGGGTTCATATCCTGACATAACATACTAGCTATGGGATTTGGATTAAGGAGTGAATGATAGATCTTTGGGAAATAATTTGATGAGTTTCTATGGAAATCTAAGTCACACCTCTTCATTTCTAGTGCCTATACCATATCTCTGAGAGGTCCTTAATCTTCCAATAGACTAGATACTCATTTCTACCAAAAACAACTTCAATTGCTGGAAAGATCATACTTTCTTCAGTTCAAACTCATAAATTACTCTTAAACAAATTCCTTCAGAGTTACTTCCCTAAAACTCAGTTTTCTTGTTTGAAAATTAAGAATTGTGACCCATTCTGTTCTGTTCTGCCTCTCTGATGGGTAGATTTATACAAGACACTTATTTTAAGGGAGTGGTAATGTTATAAAAACAAAACAAAATGAAAAGAAGAGGGCACAAGATGTCTCTGCTGTTTACTGTGAGACTGAGAAGTGCCTTTATGATCCAATTTCTTGTTCTGTTAGGTAGAAATACTTCTTTCCTGGTACGATTTTTGTTAGGCTCCAATAGGAATGATAAGAAAAAAAGCAACATGATGTAGTCAAAAGAACACTACATTTAGAGCCAGAAAATTTTATTTCAAATCCCTACCACTGAGTCAGAGTACACATCTGCAGAAATCCTTCCGAGGTTCCAAATTCTTCTGAGATTCAATTTCCCAATCTGTAAGGTAAAAAGTCACCAGACATGCTTTTCTTCTTTTTCATAAGGTTATGAAATTACTTGACATCACCACTCTTTCTGATTCATACACTTTCATTCTGGCTGCACAGATGAAATCTGTGTCTTTCCTGTGAGGTGTCAGAAAACATTTGCCTTCCCTCATCATTGCTCAACATGCTATGCTCCTCTAGGGAGTCAGGTCATAGGAGGTGCTCCTGTGGTGATGGTGCCATGTGATCAAGGGAATGAGATCTCAATGCGTGTCTGAATGCCCAGGCGAGCAGCTCCACTGGACCCAAAGGTGGCTCAGGGCTGACTACTCATTTGTCTTTCAGAGGAACAGAACATTGTGCTTCCTTCTGCCCATATTCATGCTGAACTGAAAAGTAAGATGTAGTTAAGGAAATATTCTCTCTTTAAGCTCTGAGCCTCCAGTACTATATCATCTAATCATACTAAGGATCTTTCGTCTATCATCCAAGCCAAAGTTCACTCAAGTTCTCTTATACTCAATGCATTAGAAATAACAGACTTAAAAAGAAAAAAAAAACAACAACCCTTATCTAGCCAGGCGCTGGTGGCTCACACCTGTAATCCTAGCTACTCAGGAGGCTGAAATCTGAGGATTGCCATTCAAAGCCAGCCTAGGCAGGAAAAGTCCATGAGACTCTGATCTCTAATTAATGACCAGAAAACCGGAAGTTGTGCTGTGGCTTTAATGGTAGAGCTTTAGCCTTGAGCTGAAGAGCTCAGGAACAACACTCAGGCACAGAGTTCAAGCCCACAACAGACAAAAACAAAATCTAATCTACCTCTTCGGTTGTGTTGATGGCACATCAGACACTAAAGAATTGCGTTGCTTTGAATAAGCAATAATGAATGTTATAGCCAAGCTTGAAACTCAAGGCTCCCAGCTCCAAGTATGGCGCTAATAGGGTCATATCACAATGTTTCAGTTCTACAAATTTTGAGATTAGATGATGTTGGAATGAAAAGACATGCCCTTTCCTGTAAAGCCTAGCATACCAGAGGTTATTAAATAATTCTAGACCGGGGCTGGGGATATGGCCTAGTGGCAAGAGTGCCTGCCTCCTATACATGAGGCTCTGGGTTCAATTCCCCAGCACCACATATACAGAAAACGGCCAGAAGTGGTGCTGTAGCTCAAGTGGCAGAGTGCTAGCCTTGAGCAAAAAGAAGCCAGGGACAATGCTCAGGCCCTGAGTCCAAGGCCCAGGACTGGCCAAAAAATAAATAAATAAATAAATAAATAAAATAATTCTAGACCAAGACAGACTCTATTCCACCCATATTTGTAGTATAACATTTATATGTTTTACTATAAGTATTAGTATCTTTCTAGCATTCTAGTAGCATCTTTATTTTTTCCTTTGCCCTTCCTTCCTTCCTTCCTTCTTTCCTTCCTTCCTTCCTTCCTTCCTTCTTTCCTTCCTTCCTTCCTTCCTTCCTTCCTTCCTTCCTTCCTTCCTACCTTCCTTCCTTCCTTCCTTTTTCCCTTCTTTCCTTCCTTCCTTCCTCCTCCCCTCTGTCTTTCTCATACAATTTTGTTTAAATTTCCAACTCTTGAAATTCATATCAACATCTCTAAAATGGTTTTATTAGTGTATTCATTCATTATTCAATATTAATTAGTACTTACCTATCACTCTTTTACTATACTTAAGGAGAACTGCACACGGTTAATGAGGCTGTAATAAAACCGTATATGTAGATTCCACCCCTGTACTTGGGGTTTGGTAAGTCTTAGGGAATCTGCATTGTGAGCACATTGCTCAGGTGGCGATGACAAGCAGCCAAGTTGGGAACTCAAGGCTTTTCCTGTCTGAGATGCTGTTAAGACATTAGAATTGAAACAGTATAAAGACTGGTATAAAGACGAAATTCCTAGTCTAGCTGGAGCTGGAGGTGAGGAGATGAGGCAGGCAAACTAACTGGCTTTAAAGTACTGTTAGAATCAAGTACAAGTACCAAGTGCTATAGCATGGGGGCACCTAAATCATTTTAAGAAGACTTGGTAAGGATTTCTAAAGGTAAAAATATTTTATTTTATTTTGGGGGGAAATGTGGATCCTTGAACTCAGGGACTGTGCAGTGTCTCTTAGCTTTCTACGTTCAAGGCTGGTGCTCTACTACTTGAGCCACATTTCCATTTACAGGGTGTTTTTTTGTTTTGTTTTGTTTTGTTTTTGCTGGTTAATAACTTTCACAGACTGTGAGGTAAACATAGGCTTGCTTCAAATCCCAGTCTTCAGACCTCAGCTTCCTGAGTAACTAGGATTGCAGACATGAGCCACCAGTACTGGACTTGAGTTGATTCTTAATGGCTACATATAAATTAGTCAGTTAGATGACCAGGATGTATAAAGAGTCTGGGAACAAGGAAGTCTTGAAAGAAAAGAAGCCACTTAATTTATTCAAGTAATTGCAAAGAATGGATTGGCTTTTGGAGGGTTTTACCTTCTAGGCAAAGAGGAAGACCTAGGGATTTATTTTAAGCAAAAGAATAACTTAATTCAATGTTACCTTTAGCAGATTAACTGGTAGCTATGTGAGAATGAATTTGTGCTCTGGGAAGATGGGAGAGAGAGACAAAGGCTAAAGCAATGATAATCTCTGCTTCCATCTCACATCAAGTTTTGGAAAGATAACATTAGCCAGTGTGGAATAACTTAGAAGATAGCATCCTTTGGTAGAAAAGGTTCAGATGATGTTAGCTTCATTATTTTCTAGGCCTCCAAAGTCCAGTTAATGAAGAAAGTGGTTGCAAAGGTGGCTGATAAAAGTGAAACCATACCTTTTTTGTTGTTGTTTCTCTTGTATTCCCTTCCTGTGGTTTTACCCCTGCTATCACTGTATCTCATCTGAGTACCCTGGATACTGTATATACTGGTATTAGAATTAGGGAAGGGAAAGAGAATATCAAAATCAAGAGACAAAGGATAAAAAGACAAATGACTCCAAAAGCAATACTTACAAAACCATTTGGTGTAAACCAACTGTACAACTCATGGGGAGAGGGGGGGAGAGGGAAAAAGGGAGGTGGGAGGCGGGGAGAGGGGAAAAGAGAGGGGGGAGATGGGGGGGATGAGGGAGGAGGTAACAAGTTGAACAAGAAATGTACTCACTGCCTTACATATGAAACTAACCCCTCTGTTCTTCACTTTGACAATAAAGGAAAGAAATTGAAATTTGAAAAAAAAAAGAATTAGAGAGATGGAGAAAAAGGAGGGAAGAGAGCAGAGAAGTACTTGGTGTCAAATACTGTTGAAAATATCCTCTCTTTTTTGCATCACACTAGCTCTTAATTGGCACCAACTACTGAGGGCATGATTGATCCCAGCGAGAGTCTGGCAAAATAGCTAATTTACAAGCTTCAGAAACGTGTGGACGCTGCAGGATCCTGTCCACCAATACGTTACTGTTTTCTTGAAGGGATGAGTTCCCCAGAGGTGGTTAGTTTTGTGTGGGTTATTTTTTTCTTTTCAAAATGTAGAATATATTCATGAAGTTAATGCCAGTGGTCATGCCGAGCAGATGAAAAGAGAGTGAATAGAGAACGGAGCTACCAAGCCACTGGTTATAAATTAACTCTTAATGTAGTGGGCGCATAAGAGTGCTGTGAGGTCAATGGCTAAGTACTGGAAAACTAATTTTGATTTTGCATGAAGAGTGTGAGCATGAAAGATCTGCCCACTGCCCACTCAGGGTCAGGGTCAAAGTCACAGTCTACAGCAGCCTTTCATTCATGACAAAGAGTTATAGGGGCTCTCTTTAGATTTCTGAGATTTTTTTTTATGGGACACACAAGACATATGCATTGAAACCCCTATTATGTGCTTGGCACTTAGATTTTTTTCCCTTCAGTGACCAGGTACTGGTAGCTCATGCCTATAATCCTAGCTACTCAAGAGGCTGAGATCTGAGGATTGTGGTTTGAAGCTAACCTAAGCAGAAAAGTCTGTGAGGTGTGTTTTTTTTTTTTATCTCCAAATAACTATCAAAAAGGAAATAGAAGTATGGCTCAAGTAGTAGAGTACCAGCCTGAGTACAAAAGCTAAGGGACAGCGTCCAGGCCCCTCAAAACCTTGTCAGGTTAAATAAGGTTATTTCTCTTTCTGAGATACGAAAATTCAAACCAAAATAAATTTTTAGTATGCCCAAGGTTTCATAGCTGTGGAAAACCCTGGTTGTTGAGTTTGGGCCCTTTGTAGAATAATTTTACTGGCATGGGTATGGTACAGTCAAGGCATTTTATTTGTTGGAAGGGTGCTGGCATTATCTGTCACATTGTGTCCTTTATGGGGACTCACATGTTCCCAAGTCTCAATGCTCCCATATTCTATGCTGTGTCTGGAAATTTGAGTGTGCTTGTTTCCTAGACATAGATCTCTATCTGTGCTTTATAGAATGTTGATAAACTGTCCTAAACCTTGGTAAATCAGAAAAGTGCAGGACTAATGCCCAGGCTACAAGTGGACTTTGATTAAATCTACTCCTCTATTATGATAGTTTTAGTGAGCTTCAATATATATATATGTATATTTATGAATGTTATATATAATATATATTCATATAAAATGTTATATTACCACATATAACATATGTTACATGTTACAACATATGTGACATATATATTACATTTTCTTTCTCTCCTGTGCTGCATTTTGACACTGAGCCCTGGGGCAGGCTGTATACTTTCATGTTTGTTCATAAGTTTCCCCATCACTTCCAAGTAGATCCATGGTGACAGCTGACAAATTCCTGAGGTTAGTTACTGACTAAATGACAAATGTTTACCTGCTATTCCAAAAAGCAGGAAATCATGTAGTGAGGTATTTGGATGTTTGTTCTCTATTGTGTGAAACTGAATACTAACTTCTTTCTCTTTTGTACATCATTTACTGTCACATAAACCTAAGTCCCTTTCAAGACTCAGGAATGCCTTGTTAATTTGGTATGCAAACTGATTAGCTTGGACCTCATGTTAGGGAGTCAACTGTGTTCAAATAAGTTATGGTACAAAGTAATGAAGTTGGGATATGATTATAGTGGTATGGAAACACTTTGTGGTTTGAATCCCTTTCTATGTTTATTAGTTTATTTGATCTTTGGTATAAACCAATACAGTGAACTTGCCAGGAATTAGGATTCTTTTCACAGTGAGAAAATTGAGACTCAGAGAATCATATGGACTAGTCTTATGACTGAGAACTGAATCAATGAATTTTCTCCTTTTCATACTGCTTATTGCTTGCTAGATTAGATAAAAGAGATTCTTTCCAACCTCTAATCTAGAAGAGCAACCAAGAAGCTCAAAACATGTGACAAGAACAACCAACAAAACAATTTGGCTTACTAACAGGTTTATTTTATGTCAGTGTTGTTTTGTTTTACCAGTGCAGATCAACTGTCAGAAAGAATCTAAGCAAAAAGACTATTCATCCTGGCTTCTGTGAATAGATTTGATCTTTTATTTCTTACTTCTCTCTAGACTTTCTTCACAAACAGTAGGTGCCATTTATGGTTGTTCCTCATTACTTTCATGGACGACATGTTCAACTGTAGCAACACTGTTATTATAAATAGCAAAAGGGCAATTAATATTCTCCTCAATTCTTATGAGTTAGAGCCCTCCCAGGAACATCCATTTCTGGAACTTCCATTTAAAAGGAAATGTCATCAATAGAAAATAGTTATTTAATTTCCAAGTTGGCTGAGAGCTTTTCTATGCAAGGTTGAGTGAATTATTATATTAATTATTTTTTAAAATAAAATAGTTGGAGCAAGAACTGCCATAAGCACAGGACGAAACTTTCTTAATGAAAGCCCAGAAATACAACAAATCAAAGAAAGGTTGGACAAATGGGATCGCAACAAAATGCAGAGCTTCTGCACCACCAAGGACATAGGTGCAAGATAAATAGAAAGCTCACAGATTGGACAAGATCTTTACTGGACATACAACAGACAAAGGCCTCATATCTAAAATATACATAAAAATAAAAAAATTAAATTCTTCCAAAACAAATCCTCAAAGAAACAACTGCCCCCTCAACAAATGGGCTAAAGATCTAAAAAGAGACTTCTCTGAAGAGGAAATGAGAATGGCCAAGAGACACATGAAGAAGTGCTAAACATCACTGGCAATAAAAGAAAGGCAAATCAAAACAACACTGAGATTACACCTCACCCCAGTAAGAATGTCCATTATAAGAAAACTAATAATAACAGATGCTGGGTGGGGATATGGCCAAAAGGGAACCCTACTACATTGTTGATGGGAGTGTAAACTTGTTCAACCACTCTGGAAAGCAGTATGGAGGTTCCTTAAAAGGCTAAACATAAAGCTTCCCTATGACCCAGCAGCCCCGCTTTGGGGCATCTCCCAAAACATTACAAGCAAGACCACACCAAAGCCACCAGCACAACTGTGTTCATTGCAGCATAATTTGTCATAGCTAAAATATGGAACCAACCCAGATGCCCCTCAGTAGATGAGTGGATCAAGAAAATGTGGTACATATACACAATGGAATTTTATGCCTCTATCAGAAAGAATGCCATTGCCCTATTTGTAAGGAAATGGGAGGACTTGGAAAAAATCATACTATTGAAATGAGCCAGACCCAAAGAAACATAGACTCTATTGTTTCCCCCATTGGGAATAATTAATGCACATCTAGGATAATCCTAGCAGAAGATCACAAATAGCTTAATAGCTATGTCTATATGAACACATAAGATGATGCTAAACGAAATGAACTCCCGGTTATGGAAACAAGTGGTTTAATCATTGTTGTTGTTATTTTGAACATGCCATGTGAAATTATGCCCTTTTTCTTATGTCTTTCTTTCCCATGGTTTTACTCCTGATACCATTGTAAATGATTTTGGTACCCTGAATAGTGTATATACATATATTGGAACTAGGGAAGGAAAGGAAATACCAAAATCAAGAGACAAAGGATAAAAGACAAATCAATGCAACAGCAATACTTACAAAACTATACGGTGTAAACCAACTGTACAGCTCATGGCAGGGAGGGAAATGGGGAGGTGCAAAGCCGTGGGGAAATGAGGGAGGAGGTAACAAGTTGGATAAGAAATGTACATATTGCCTTATGTATGAAACTGTAACCTCTCTGTACATCACTTTGACAATAAAGAAATGAAAAAAAAATGCCAAGGAAGAACCCAGTATACACAATTAAAAAACAACAATAACAACAACAACAACAAAACTGCCATGGGGAAAAATACCACCCCACATTGAAAGGAACATACTGCAAGCAGACAAATGAGCTCTTGAAGTTTGCTGCTCCCTTGTCCATAACAAGTGTACTTTCTAAGGAGCCTCTGATGTATCACAGCCCCCTTAACATTTTACAGAGCAATGGGGAGGAGAGATAAGAGCTTGGAGTAGGTGAACGTGTGTGTGTGTGTGTGTGTGTGTGTGTGTGTGTGTGTGTGTGTGTTAGTCCTGCTGCTTGAACTCCAGGCTCTGGCATTGTCCCTGAATCTTTTGGCTTAAGGCTAGCACTTTACCACTTGATCCACAGCTTTACTTCCAGCTTTTTGTTTGTTTTTGGTGGTTATTGGAAGTAAGAGTTTCATGAACTTTCTTGCCCAGGCTGGCTTTGAACCACAATTCTCAGATCCCAATTTCTTTTTTTTTTGGCCAGTCCTGGGCCTTGGACTCAGGGCCTGAGCACTGTCCCTGGCTTCCTTTTTTGCTCAAGGCTAGCACTCTGCCACTTGAGCCACAGTGCCACTTCTGGCAGTTTTCTGTATATGTGGTGCTGGGGAATCGAACCCAGGGCCTCATGTATACGAGGCAAGCTCTCTTGCCACTAGGCCATATCCCCAGCCCCAGATCCCAACTTCTTGAGTAGCTACGATTACAGGCATGAGCCACCAGCACCCATCTGGAGTGGGAGTGATTTTACAAAGGTTGGAATAGGATTCTGAGGCTCTTGTCAGTAAGCAATCGTTTGTGAATGAAGATGATGTTACAAATTTTATCAGACAAGCAGAAAAGATAGCTCCCCCTAGACCATCCATTTGGTCACCATCAAAGTTCCCTCTGTCAAATATCTCTACTGGTTCTGACATTGCAGAGCTGTGAGAATGTGGATTATAAAGCTTTTAAAAGCAGGTAGCTACGGGGGCAAGTTTTATTCACTCCAGTAAGCACAAGAAAAAATTCAATTTTGAAGCTGTCAGCATGGACCAGTAATGGTTATTTTAATGAATTCCATTACTGGTGAATATAAAATCTGGATAATTTTTAAAATTGATTTTCATGGAGTTTCAACTGAGGCAGCTTGCATTTTCAGACTTCTGTAAATTCTATGCTATCTTTCCAGACCAAAAAACCCCCAAACCCTAGCTTGACTGGCAGTTATTTTCCTGCAAGCATTTCTCATGTAAGAAATGTTGCTTATCATTCATGGCCATATTGCAGGGAGGATATATATTAGTAGTGAAGCATGAAGACCATTTCACATAACTGATGGGTCAGACATTTACACACATCCTAAGCTAGTTCCTCTAGAAGGCAATAAAATACTGAAAGAAAAGCCACTTAAGGACTAGCCACTACAAGGAACACAATCATAATGTTCAGTGTACATATGTGAAAATGAACTAGATAACTTGAGAGGATGAGTGGGACTGTCGGAACACTGATAGAGATGCATCCTACCCATCAACTGATATGTTGAATTGATTTAAAGGTAATAAAATACATTTTAAAAAAAAGAAAGGAAGCAAGCAAGCAAGCAAACAAGCCAGGTACTGGTGGTTCATACCTGTAATCCTAGCTTCTCAGGAGGCTGAGATCTGAGGATCATGGATCAAAGCCAGCCCAGGCAGGACACACACACACACACACACACACACACACACACACACACACACACACACACACCGGGAAGTGGAGCTGTGGCTCAAGAAGTAGAGCACTAGCCTTGAGTGAAAAGTCTGAGGAACAGCACACAGGCCCTGAGTTCAAGCCCCTAGACCAGTATGAGAGAGAGAGAGAGAGAGAGAGAGAAAGACAGACAGACAGAGAAGGACAACTGCCCACCACAGGAAAATGATTTTAATAAGTTAAATTTCTCTTCTACGATAATTCATCCAGTACAAGGGATGGTTTGCCTTTAAATGACTTTAAAATGACTCCAGATGCACACTGTCAGAGAAACTGGTCAAGTGTTCAGTTCTGTTTTTTTTTTTGTTGTTGGTGGTGGTGTTAGTGTTGTTGTTTTAACATGATCCTCTGGTTTCTTGTTCTGGATCTGTTCTTAATTGAGATAATCTAAATCAATAAATTAGGGAGTTCTTTACAACTTGAGAGTTGTGCAGCTATTCTATCTTGTTTTATAGATTAAATTTCTCAACTGATAATTCCTTGGAAACTCAATAAATAACTTCTTTTTTAATAGAAACCCAGCATCTTCTTCATGAGAACCTTGAAACAATTATTCTGTTCTTTTCTTTCTTTTCCCTTGGTACAGAGATTTTAACTTGAACTTACTTGGCTGGCTTGCTTACAATTGGTGATCTCCCATTTGAACTATGCTCTCAGCTCTGTTTTGCTGATTATTTTGCATATGGAGTCTAATCAACTTTTCTGTCCAGGATATCAGCCTCCTGAGTAGCTAGGACTACAGGCATAAGCTACAGACACCCACATTTATAATAAATTTTTTAATTAATTAATTAAAAATAAAGACAATGATTGCTATGTATAAGTGGTTCTCACTTGTAATCTTAGCTACTCAGGAGGCTGAGATCTGAGGATTGTGGTCTAAAGACAACCCATGCAGGAAAGTCTGTGATACTCTTATCTACAACTAACTACAAAAAAGCTGGAAATGGAGTCATATGTCAAGTGGTAGAGTACCAGCCTGGAGTAGAAAAAGCTAACAAACATCCCAAGACCTTAGTTGAAGCCCCAATAAACACATGCACACACACATACACACACACACACACACACACACACACACACACACGCTGACATTATAAACAAATGCTTGAAAACTAGGCATACAGGTAAATGAGTCAAAGAAAGAGCATCAAATTTTAATTCATGCATTCCTCTTTTTAGTTGAACAATAAAAATTCTGATCACATGCTAGAAATAAAAATATTACATGAACAAAATAAATTAGTGTTATGGTTGTGTTGTGGTGATGAAACTGAGATGAATGTTCTTTATTATTTCTTTATCCTAGTTCTTGGGCTAGGCAAAAACTATTTGACAAAAATAAAACTCTGTAGGGCATAAAAAGTCATTCTTACAGTGAAAGCATATGTAAAAAGTTTTTTTGTTTGTTATATCCAGATTCCCACCAGCATATGTTATTATTGGTTTTCTTGATAAAGGCCATTCTAACTGGGGTGGCCTACACACATATAGAAAATGAATTTAAATCCTTATATACTACCCTGCACCAGAATCAATTTCAAATTGATCAAAGACCTCAATGTAAGACCACATACCCTGAAAATATTACAGGAAGGGATAAGAGAAACACTAGGGCTCCTAAGTAGAGGTAAAAACTTCCCAAATAAAGATCCAGAATCACAACAAATGAAAGAAAGACTAGATAGGGCTGGGGATATGGCCTAGTGGCAAGAGTGCTTGCCTCGTGTACGTGAGGCCCTGGGTTCAATTCCCCAGCACCACATAAACAGAAAACGGCCAGAAGGGGCGCTGTGGCTCAAGTGGCAGAGTGCTAGCCTTGAGCAAAGAGAAGCCAGGGACAGTGCTCAGGCCCTGAGTCCAAGCCCCAGGACTGGCCAAAAAAAAAAAAAAAAAAAAAGATGATCTGCAAATAAATACATCAACCCTTTAAAAAAAAAAAAAAGAAAGACTAGATAAATGGGATTGTACCTAAATGAAGAGTTTCTGCATAGCAAATGACATGTCTAGCAAGGCAAATAGAAAGCGTACAGGAGAGGAGATCTTTACTAGCTGTGCATCAGAAAAGGGTCTCATATCTAAAATATACTAGAACTCAAAAAGTTAAACTTCCAGGGCTGGGAATACGGCCTAGTGGCTAGAGTGCTTGCCTCATATACATGAAGCCCTGGGTTCAATTCCCCAGCACCACATATATAGAAAATGGCCAGAAGTGGCGCTGTGGTTCTAGTGGCAGAGTGCTAGCCTTGAGCAAAAAGAAGCCAGGGACAGTGCTCAGGCCCTGAGTTCAAGACCCCTGCCTGGCAAAAATAAAATAAAAATTAAACTTCCCCAAAAGAAATCCTCAAAGAAGCAAGAATCTAATAAATAAATAGGCTAAAGACTTAGAGAGACTTCTCTGAAGAAGAATAGGAATGGTCAACAGACACCTGAAGAGATGGTCAACATCTCTATCCATAAAAAAAAATACAAGTCAAAACAACATTGAGATTCCAATCATTGTCTTTAATAGGTGCATAAATAAAGGATGAGTTTTCTAACATAGAGGCCCAATGGTTGAGATTGTTGCATAAAATACTAGTGTTTTGCTTATATGTATACACATTCACCTGGATTTTGAGCTATCAGATTTGAGCTGATCTAGATACAGGACTCAAAATCATTTTCTAGCCTAGGACTTACAAACTTCAAGGACTAGTCATTTCTCAAAGCAACAGGCTTTCATAAAACACTATCAGGAACCAAAATCTTTTCTCCAAACTATTCCTTCCACTCATCTGTGGCAATTATCATGAGCCACAACCATCTAAATTTATGATGTAAATTCGAAAAGTAATGAAGCTTTGCTTAGAAATTGTCTTTCACTTAGAATTCTTCAATTAAGAAATAATATATAAGTTTTTATGGACTGGGTACATTAAGAGATGACTCAACCTCAATCTCTGATCTCACAGTTAATGACTACTGACAGTGAGTGGAAAGCTTTGGAGACACAATGATGAGGAAACACCTTTTGTGGCCCAGTGGGATTCAGGAGTAGTGAGGGAGAATGGGTGGAGGTTGGTAGAGTAGCAAATAACCAAGAGGAAATGAAGCAAATGTTTCAGAAGAGGCCTGTAAAAAGGGTTACACTGGTTCTCATGGGACCTCAACGAATCCTGTAGAATGGGGTGATGTCTGAGGTCAAGAAGCTAACACATGTGGACTAACAGGACTAACAACTTGTAACAAGGCAGAAAAAGCTAAATGTCCCAAGAGAGGACAGAGAAAATGTGAAAGGCCACTCACATGGAAGATGAATATTTTTCCAGCTGGATGACATAAAAAGAAGAGATCCAGTGGGACATGGTATTCAGCTATAATTTGACAGGAGGATGGCTGATGTGAAACTAGAGAAAGGGTTCTATTCTGCAAGAATAGATGCAGCAACAACTACCTGTCTTCAGATACCCTAGACACTGATTTTTCCTTTGGTCTTGTGGTTTAACTGTTTTCTTGGTTTTGACCTTTTCAGATCTAGAGGAGGGATTCACAGTATGGTTAACACACAAAGCAGCTGTGGTGACTAAGAATGCCAGTTATGTTCTCCAATCTCTAGAGCCAGAACCAGCTGACCTGGGGCTATGCATACAACACCTCTCCACCACTGCTTGCCAGTCAGTCCCCATTCACCTGGTCTGATGTTACTTCTCCAATACAGGGCATGTGCTGCTGCTTCTGCCACACAGAAAATGGTGGTTTAGAATTCTGAAGGGCTTCAGGCTTCCAGAGTAGAGAGCCTTCTCTCCTCTGAGAAGGAAGAAAAGAACCCTGGAAGAGAAAGAACCCTGGGAGAAAGAAAAATTGCTCATGAAGGTGGGAAAATTTCAAGAAAGTGAACATGGATGTCTGTGGTAAGCAGTGAGCAAGACAAGGTTTCCTCCAATTATTTGTGACACAAACAAGGGAAAAGAGAGCTTCAGCACAAAGAGACTTTTAGGAACTCCAGTTTAGCCAGATCAGTCCCCTGAAAGTACCAATAGGGATCCAGGATTAGGGAGCAAACATACAGACTTATCTTTTGATTCTAGATGAAATAGTACTAATAACAGACATATCATCTTTTCTATGTGACAGAGTTTGTAGTGTGAGTGCTTTTACATACATCAATTTCATTCAGTCTTTGTAGCAGCTTTAATGAGGTAGAGACTACCATAATTTTCATTTCAGACAAAATGTATGATAATAATATCTGTACAATATAAAAAGCATCTTTATTTGAAGCAGAAAGAACTAGTTATATTGACTCTTCTGGGGATTTGGAAGGATCATATGGTGCAACATTGTGAAATCACATAGGAGAAAGTCTTGTTACATCACTATTTCTCCTGAATTTACTTTCTCCTTTTGTCTGGAGCCACTGTAAGGCGAGTAGATAAAACCAGAACTGCAAAGGAAATAAGTGAAAGAGACTTAGCCCTTTCTTCAAGGACTGACCAGCACTGGGGAGGCAAGACACCAAGTGAACAATTACAAAATAGGAAGACAATGTAATGCTAGAAAAGAGACTCAAATAAAACACTGTAGGAATTTAGAGCCTGTTTCCTGACTGAAGGCTGCGAGAGTGGCCAGTTATAGCCCTCTGGCCTTCTGGGAGAGGATGGTTCAAAATTAAATTCTGAATGGTTGGTATCTCTATGATGTGCGTTTTCTTAACTTATCTGCTGCTGATCTGGCATGTGAATTCTTCATTTATTTACTTAATATTCTTAGTATTCTGTTGGAATTTATGTTAGCTTAGGGATTTATCAGAAGCCCAAAATGAATATAAAGCTCTGCCAATGTGGATTGGTCATCATCAGCATACTTACACCACACAAGCTCCCAAGGGCACCATTATCTGTTTATGAACAACAGGCGATCAGGCCAATGACCCGTGTTATTGTCAGGCAGGCTATTTATGTTTCTCAAAACATTTTCAATATCAACTAATCAGAAGATAAAGTCAATCTTTCTCTACCTTCTTGCCTCTAAACTAATTTTAGTTCCCTGTGGTTTCACACTGGGATGGGATGTTTGAAATCTAGTAGAAAATACCCAAGAAGAGCTATAATTTTCAAATTTGCCTGTGGGTAATGTGCGTAATAAATGTAAAGTACCAGCAATTTGGTTGTTTGAAATGTAATGATTTTTCACATCAATATGCAGGAAGGAGGCAGGCACAAGTTTGCTGTAGCACTGTGAACTCCTGGTGGCCAGACCCAAGGCAGTCTATAGGGTTATCAAACAAAGAGAGGAAGAGGTGGGCAAGAAAAGAAAGGCTGGTGTGGACTCTGGGTTCTCTTCAGTGTGGAAGTTTGAGTACAAGGCCCAGAGAGAAGAGGCCTTCAGGGAAACCAATGGCTGTTGCCTTCTAATAATTCCAAAGGATATGTTAGTTCTCTCAGAGAATTGGCTGTGCCTGCTGTCTGGATCTCAGTTCTGTAGGCTCAGACCTGAGGTAATTAGCATTAAGATGTAAGTTCTCCTGGGGAAAATTGCCCTAGGGAAGCTAAGTCTTTAAGGCTGATATATAAAACTGTAAATTCTCAGTGAAGGACCATGATCACTAGATCAGACTATATAATTCTTCATGACAGGATGAACTTAGACGATGGTTTCTCTGAGTCCTAAAACACAATCAGGTCTTTCCTAGATCAGAATCAGAGTAGAAAGAAATCAAGCATTAGTACCACCAAGTTGTCTACCCACAAATCCTATGTCTGGGATCTAATGGCTTTCCCTCCCCAAGACACAGCTTGCATGAGCAGTAACAGCCCTATTCTCTGTGACATTGTATTGATTCATTTCTAAGTGGCCATCCCTCAGCTTTCAAGTCCCCCTTTTATTTTCTGGGGGTACAGGATATTGATCCTAGAGCCTTGCACTTGCTAGACAAGTGCTCTGCCACTGAACTATACCTCTAACTCTCTGGCTCTGTTTGTATCATTGTTTTGTTGCTACAGTGGTTGCTGGTTATCTCCATTGACTGAGGAGGCATCAAATTCTGAAAGCAACCTCAGTCTCTGATGGCTTTCCCTGCTTGACATTTACTGGGTGAACTGATCTGCCTCCCACACTAGAGAATTCTCCTGTTTCTCAGAATCCTGGCTGCTTTTCTTATAAAGAACTGTCAGTGGCCACACTGGATAGACTTCAGTGCTGGGAAGGGGGTCAAGGGTCCAAACTTTACTCCTGTGAGTTTATTGATTGACTCTCCTACAGATTTAAACCTTTTGGCAGGAACTATCTCTGACTTTCTGATCGTCTTTGCCTTTAAAAAGGAAGTTAAGCACTATAGTTGTGTCATTTCATGGCAATAGTATAAGATTATGTCACATACATTCACTGCTGATCTGATGATGTCTTCCTTTTTGCTTTTTTTTATGTTTCCCCACACCCCAATCTGCACAATTGTTTTATACTTTTGTATTTTTGTAAACAGTCTCATTCCATAAAGAAGAAATCACAGTTCAAAACATAACTCAATGTACCTGCTGGCAATAAATTTCTCTATATGAAAGGAAAATAGCTGTAAATTTCTTGGAACACTTGAGAAAGAAAATGTAAAAATTTCTTGCAGTTCTTTGAACTCTTCAGCTAGAAAATGCTTTTGTATAGTCCTGTGTGACTGGAATTGTCTCCTGGGGTAACTTTGGTAAATATACAATAATAGACAAATGGTGAAGATAAATGGGAGTTAAGAAGATTTAATGCACAATGTTGTACATAAAGGGTCCTCTGCCTACAAAGCAGACTTCCTGTCCATATAGAGGGGATTTCTTGTACATATGGAGAACTTCTTGTGCATCTCTGGGTTATGGTGGGAATGTAGAGAGGGGTAAAAGACTGGAAGAGTGAGAGTTTTGGGCTGAACATAAGCCTCTATGCAGAGACTTCATAGAACTAAATATCTAATTATCAGGAGGTTCCTTGTTTTATGGGGTTAGAGATTAATTGCCTATCTGTGTTTGGATCCATAGTGATCCAGTCCAAACTTACCATTGTGAAGAAGAAAAATCTAAAGCCCATATTCAGAATGTGACTTGCAAATGATTTTCATCATTTAAAGCCAAGCCAGAAGAGACTCCCAGCTGGGGTCTCCCCAGCACAGCTTTTTTTCTAGAGGGTCCCTACATGACACTTCTCCTGTTTCCAGTTGATTCCCTGTTGTATCTGACACTCTGAATATATTACAGCTGCCCTCCCTCTCCTCACAAACAACTTTGTAAGGAGCAACCTTAGTAGCCATGAATTTTGGAAACAAGTATACAAAGAATATTTTTTTCACAGATTTGTTTTAGTATGCTTTATTAATGAAATGACTTCTATTACCAATAATAGAAAAACACACAAAAAGTGTGGCTGCATATAAACCATCCAGAGATCTATTCTTTTAAGAAACACTGACAAATCCAGAGTTGGGCAGTGTACCACTCAAAAATGTTCATGGTGACTAGGTACTTCTGTGCTACTTAGTGTGTGAGTGTGTGTGTGTGTGTGTGTGTGTGTGTCTGTCTGTCTGTGTGTGTGTGATCCTAGTCTCAGGATGGCTGATGAACATTTTCTTTTAATTAGGAAGCATGGAAAAGGGCACAGGACATAATAACATGTGTCATCTGGTCCAAGTTCTTTTAAAGAGCTTTTTAGGAATAGTCTCTTCCAAGAAACTGCATTACATGCATGTCTTGGTTATAATGGAGGCTGAACAAAAATAGTTTTTATCTAGGTGTTTTATTACCCTCAATAAAATTAGTGTCCTTTAGAAAGAAAGGAGGAAGAAAGGATATTGTATAAAGAACTTTTATTGTCTGTCACTTTTGTGACTGAGAGTCAATTAACTAACCTCTTTAAGTTTATTCATCTATAGAATAGACACTGAGTGAGGCTAAATAGGGAAAGTATTTAGTAAAGTATGTTGTCCATGAGAAGTTTTTAAGAATATAGACCATCTACAATGTGACACAGTATTGAAAAGTTTGCTGAGATAGGAAGCATGTCCCAACATCACAGTAGTAGGAGTAGGAACTATGTAAAGAAGGAAGAATGAAGTAATAAAACTTGCAAAGTCCTTTTGAATATTGGTATAGCTCATGCGTATAGTCCTAGTCTGTGGATTGTTGTTCAAAGCCAGGCCAGGCAGAAAAGTTTATGAGACTCTTAGCTCCAATTAACTACCATAAAGATAGAAATAGAGCTGTGGCTCAAGTAATAGAGTTCTAGCCTTGAACAAAAACAAAAACAGAAACAAAAAATCCTAAAGTACAGTTTCTAGGCCCTGAGTTCGAACCCCATGACTGGTACACAGGCACACAGACACACAGATATGTAAATTGGAAGGCCTGTATTTGACTATGTTTTGTAGCCAGTATGTTGTGTGGTAAAACTTCTGAAGTGTTCCAAAAGCGTTTGCTCCTCAGGGGACCTAGATTATCTTTGGGGGAGGGGGGATGTGAGAGAGTTAAGGTAAGCACTCTACTCAAACATCATCTCTTTCCAGAACCTTCTCTGAACCAACTGGCTGGGCTGGGTAAACTTCTGTGACAAATCTCTTTCCATGTTTATCTTACCTTTGCTTGAGGCATGGTGAAAGGGTCCTGTGTTTCTGTGACCATCATATTCCCAGGGCCCAGGTGCAGGAGGGGTTGTCAACAGAGAATGTATTGAGAAGTGTTGTTTTGGGCTAATTCCGATGCATGTCACCCTTGGGCAGACCAAAACACAAATCCTCCATTATTAAAATCTATTTCTGTGAGGGAATCATCCCCAGGAAAAAAAAAATGGAGCAGTCATTCAAGTTCCTTAACTTAGTCAAGGAAGACTCAAAATCTTGCAAAGTCTTCAAATAAGAGTGATGGCAGTCCTGATGGTGGGGGATGGACAATACTGATATGTTAGGAAACAGAGTTCTAATCAGTGTTCCCGTACTCTGTCTCTGAAGTTGGCCATAGACAGGAGAACTAATACTGGACTCAGGAGCAGAAGTCCTTGGGCTGGAGTTTTGCTTCTGCTACTTGGTTATAAGCTGCAGGCAGAAATCATGCTAAGTTCCAGCCTCCAATTATCCACTTGAAATGGAAAAAAATAATACCTGGTATTTCTTATTCCATCCTGGGGCTGTGCCAAGAGGCCAGTGAATAAATAGATGGGCAGAACTCTGTACCAAATGTCAGAGACTTTTTGTGGGTGTGACTTTGAATATAAGAAAGCACTGTTGGCCTTTTATGCCCACCTAATTGGGTATATCTATTTGCTAGGGCTGCTATAACAAAGTACCACAAACTGGGGGGCTTCAACAACAGAAATTCACTGTCTCACACTTCTGGAAGCTGGAAGTCTGAAATGGAGGTTATGGCATGAGCTCCTGCTAAGGCTCTAGGAAAGGATCCTGTCTGTGGCTCTCAGGTTGTTTTCTGACAACCTAGGTGTCCTGTGGCCTGTAACAACAGCATCCTGATCTGTATTCATCTGTATATGATGTTCTTACATGTTTCTGTGCCCAAATTCTCCCTTTCTATGACACTAGCTTTATTAGATTAGGGCCTGCCCTAATGTCCTCATTCTTACTTGCTTATCTGATACTCTGTCCAAATGAGGTCACATTCTGAGGATCTCAGGCTTAGGATTTCAACAAATGTGATTTAAGGGGACATAATTCAACCCATAATACTGGGAATAGTGAAAGGTGAGTAAGTGAATAAATAGATTATCCTTGGTTTAAACATGCAAATCCAAGCTTTGCTTCCATTTAGTTTCTGGAGAACTTGGACTCTGTCTCTAGTTACTATCTGATTCTTTGTAGCCCTGTGATCTGTTTAACTTTCCCAAGAGTCAGGGTTCTCATGAATAAAATGAGAGTCTTAAAAGCTATTTCATATGGTGGTTTAGAGCATTCCACAAGCCGGTGTGTGTTAAATGTCTTCTGTAATTCTTGACATATTGCCAACTGCCTGGTAGACAACCATTTCCTTTCTCTTAGCACATTAGGTGAAGATGGAGAGCAGGAGATGGTGGTGGTGGGCACAGGCTTCATAAAGCAGTTATATCCGTTTGTCTAGTGCAATTGTTTTTGTAAAGAGCTATTTGAGTTAGAAGCTTTGGAAATGGAAAGTGAACAATCAGAAGAATGCTTTTTGAATTGACAGAAGATAAACGTCTTGGTAATCCATCACCTTAAATTGTCTACCTTGGATCACGCCTGGCTATTTTTTTTCTGATGATTTCACCAATAATGACTTCTATTAACTTTCTATGTTCCCTTTTTTAAAAAAAGAGACAATTTATAAATAAGAATATCCTCCCACATCACATTCGTGACCTTGCAAACTGTGAGGTTTCATTTATTTTATTAATGTGTCATACTTTTGCAATGCATTTTCAAAGAATATCAAAGCAGAAGTTTGAGTAAATGGCTCTGGCATGATGAAATAGAAAGTGACTTTGAAATCATATGATTTGAAATCCTCACTTTTCAGATAAGGAAACAGAGGAGCAAAGAATCATAGGAACTTTTTCTAAGCACACCTGGACTGGAGGCTTGCCTTTATGAGCTCTAGTGAATTAACTAGATTTTGGGCTCATCATTCCCACTTCCTGGGTCTCCAAGGAAGGTAGTGAGTGTATCAACAGTCTGCTTTGGCATTTCCCCCTAGAGCCATAGTGAGGCAGTCTCATCATGCCTCCTTTCTTTTCCCTCCAAAATCCTCATCTCAGTGCCTGAGATCTGTGACAATGGACCACTCAAGAAGGCAGAACCTTGACCCTGCTCATAACAGACACACAAGAGATTAAGGAGTGACCTTCCATTTTATCCAGACACTAGCAACTTGAGGATTAATATTCACTGTGATAAATACCATTGTACCTTGATAAGAAAAAAGAAATGACAGTGAAAACTGTGTATCGTGGAATGTCCTATCTTAGTAGCAGATAATCTTAGCCAAGTTGAATTACACCAAACTAACCCACGCTATTCAGTCTCAATCTCTTCTTTATAAGTAATAATAAATGTACCTAAAACTGTTAGGTTGTTATAGAGAGCAATTGTGATAAAACAGATAAGGTACCTTCAGAGACCTGGCACATGGTAAGTACTCAATTGAGTAGCAATCACAGTAGCATATTAGTAAAAGTATTTTACATAATAAAGTTGTTCACCTATCCTAGATCTTCTGTAGGTGATTCCCCACTCTCAGTACACATATGCTGTGCTAACAAATGGGGGCCTGAAACATTCCTGAAGATAGTATATGGATTTAAGGGTACACAGATTTAAACTTCTTGAAGAAAATCCCTTTAAGGGTCTGCTTTATCAGTGATCCAGTTCTCAGGCTTACCTGACAATCAGAGAAATCCTGTCTGATGTTCCATCAACACACTGAATCATGTTGTAGGAAATTGAAATCAAGTAAGAACATGAACATTGATGGAAGAAATTTAAAAAGTCCCCCAATTCAACATTCATTCACGTTATCCCCAAATAAGAAAGTGTCTCATTATAATTTTGTAAAATGCAAAAAATACCAAAAGTAAGACACTGTAAAACTTTCAGAGTTTCACCCGGGCATAATAGTATCTTGGTCTTAGCCATGCTGACCATGACTTTGCTTAATTTGCACTGGGACAAAGATGCCTAGAGTTACATTTGCCTTAGTGTATGATTGCATCATTCCCAAACCGCCTTGAGTACAGTTAAGAAGATTCTGATTGTCTCATTGCCTCATTAGCTTATTTTGAAAGACCTTAAAAAGAAAACTGTTCTGAAGCCCCATGGTTCAGTGTCAGTAAGGACAATGTTCCTCGTAGACATGCACAGCTCCATGGTGAGCTGTATTTTGAGGGATGAAAAAGCAAGCCTTTGTTTTGTTTTTAATGTGTGCCTCTGTTCCTGGTTTGCATTTTGTCAGTTGCATGCTCTTTCTGCTGTCCTTTAAGTCCAGTTACTTTATTTACAACTCCTAGAAAGATTGTGAAGGATGTCAACAAGGAATTTTATCTGACCTACAGAGGAGGCTGAAGCACAGAAGGAAGGCAGTTTGTTTGGGGTCCTAGTGGGAATAAAATGCATGTATCCTAAATAAAAATTTAACCCCTTTCCACTGGATAAAATTGTCTCTAACTGATTTTATTGTATATAATTTTATTTTATATTTATGACACTACTGGGGCTTGAACTCAGAACCTTGCACTCTCACTTGGCATTTTCACTAAAGACTGGCTCTCTACCACTTGAGCCACACCTCTATTTCCTCCACTTGGTTTTATATGGAGAAGAACATTAATACACACTTGTCTATAATTCTAGGTAAACAAAAAGGGGCTGTGGGAGTTTGGAAATAGAGACCCAAATAGCCAAGTAGAAGGAAGGATCAAGGAATTTTAAGGAGGGGAATTTGTTGCTTTCCCTTCTTTGAATTTTGAGTAGAAACTGAGAAGAAATAACTGGGATGTCCCTTTCTTTCTTCCAAGCTCAGGAAAGTCTTGTAGCAGGTCTACATCTGTCCTCCCTCCCTCCCTCCCTCCCTCCCTCCCTCCCTCCCTTACTCCCTCCCTTCCTCCCTTACCCCCTCCCTCCCTTCCTTACTCCCTCCCTCCCTCCCAGCCGCCCTCCCTCCCTCCCTCCCTCCCTTCCTCCCTCCCTTCCTCCCTCCCTTTCTCCCTCCCTCCCTCTCTTCTTTCCTTCTTCCTTTTTGCCATTAGTGGGGCTTGAACTCAATGCCTGGGAGCTGTCCCTTAGCCTTTTTACTCAAGGTTGGTGTTTTACCACTTGAGTCAAATTTCCACTTCTAGATTTTTGCTGGTTGAGCAGAGATAAGAATCTGAAAAACCTTTTCTGCCTAGTCTGGCTTCAAATTATGATCCTCTCAGTCATCTGAGTAGCTAGGATTACAGGCATGATGGAATATGTACTGACTGCCCTGTCAGTTACCATTCTCCTAAGAGGGTTTGAACTCACAGGAATGATTTCAACTTATAGATATGTCTTTTTTTTTTTTTTTTTTTTTTTGCAGAGCCAGTCATCTCTGTGTAGTTATCCATCACTGTGTCTTATTAGTTCCCAAGGGGCTGCCATAACAAAGCAATACAAGCTTATTTTTCTCACAGATTTGAAATAAAAAAAAATCTGAAATAGAGGTGCTGGCAAAGTTAGTTCCTTATGGAGGCTCTGCAGAAGAATTGGCAGTCTGCCTCTCCTCTAAGATTTATCTGCGACCTTAACATTTCTTTCTTGCAGTTTGGTCACTTCAATCTTTGTCTACACCTTGCCTTCTCTATGTAGGAATGTCCCCAAACTTCTCTTTCTTCTTACGAAGCCACCAGTGACTGGACTGGATTTGTAACTCACTTCAAATCCAGGATAATCCTCGTCCTGAGTGGGGTGGGGCCCGCGGGGGGGGGGCGGGGGTTACTGAGCTTTGAACTAAGGGCCTTGGCACCATCCCTTAGCTTTCTCACTCAAGGCTGGCATTGTGCTTAAGCCACAGCTCTACTACCGGCATTTAGGTGACTAAGTGAAGATAAGAGTCCCAAAGACTTTTCTGCCTGGATCGGCTTCAAATCACAGTGGTGAGATCTCCACCTTCTGAGTAGCTAGGGATTACAGGCCTGAGCCACTGGAACTTGGCTTCATTTTGAAATACTTAACTCAAAGATAGCTGCAAAGATCCTGCTTCCAAATAAGATCACAGGATGTGACCTGGCTGCAACATCTGTCACCCCATTGATCGCCAGGGTTCATTCCGCTGATCTGGCTGGCTAGGCGGGTGTCCCCTTCCTCCCTCACCGCTCCATGTGCATCCCTCCCGAAGCTGCGTGCTTGGTCGAAGAGGATGACCATCCCTGATAGAGGAGGACTGGTCTTCGGTCAAGGGTATACGAGTAGCTGTGTTCCCCTGCTAGAACCTCCAAACAAGCTCTCAAGGTCCAAATAAGATCACATTTATAGGGTCAGAGGGTGATTAGAACTCAGACATATCTTCCTGACTAAGGCTAATCAACCTGTTACAATGTCCAGGACAAATGGGATTATTTTTGTCAGTTGGGGGGCTTGAACTCACAGCTTAAACACTGTCACTGGGCTTTTTTTTCCCCCTTCAAGGTGAATGCTCTACCACAGCTCTACCTCCAGTTTCTAGGTGGTTAATTGGAGATAAGAATCTCACCGTCTTTCTTGCCCAGGCTGGCTTCGAACTGAGATCCTCAGATTTCAGCCTCCTGACAAGGTAAGATTACAAGCATGAGCCACTGGTGCTCATCCCAGATGGGACTTTGGAATTTCATCTTTTCTGAGAGATTTGCTCTTTAGGCCTGCAGTGATTTCATTATAGCAGAGATATTCTTTTCAAAGGGTTGCACATAAAAGAAAAGTACGTTGGTTAAATAGACAAATAGAGATGGATGAGAACACATATCAATTTAAAGAAAATTTCTGTGGCTACATCCCTCAGTACTCTGAACTCCTGGAAGCTTGGTATTATTACAGGTATCTAGACATTACCTATTATGCAAAGGCTTAAGATTTTTCTCATATCAAGTACTTGGAAAATATGGTTCTTAAGACATCTTAGATAAAACAGTTTTTTGTTACACTGCACAAATCAATGTGTATTTCAGACAGTGTGTTCCTTCAAGCTTCAGTTTTCCAAGTAAAGCAGGGCATTTCAATAACATTGAGTAATAGAGGTTTTCATGCAAGTGGATTTGTGCATAATGAGGAAGACAGGTGAATAAAATAAGAGCTTATTTAAGCCTATGGAAGAGTAGCCTTGAACACAATTAAAGTAGGATTTCTCATAATGTTAACATACAGCTTCCATAAATGATTTCTTGAACCAAAGATAGAAAATTTCATCTGAATTGTCTCCAGTAGTTTACATATTTAGGTTGCTTGACTATTGTATATGAATTACAAGGATATAACAGGAAAGGAAATCTAACAATAATTTAGACTTAGGTAATGGATCTAACTTTTGTAAAGGACGAAAATGATGTGGGGAAATTTCTTGGCTAACTAATTATTACTTACAATGAGCAAATTTTTTTTACTTCTTTTAGAATCTGGTCCCTGGAAGATGAGCTTATTAAGTAATTTGGCACATTAGGTTTTATTTTCACTATTATAGTTTGGTAGGATCTCATGCCTTGGACTGGAATCCTTCTATCAATGTATCTAGAATACCTACAACTATGAATGCATATCATGACACTCAGCTTGTTTGTTGAGATAAGGTCTCATTAATTTTTTTCTTCCCAGATTGGCTTCAAACCACAATCCTTCTATTGTCATCTTCCAAGTATCTAGTGTTACAGACAACCATCAACAACCCTGACTGTTAGTTTAAAACTTTTTAAATCACTGTAAGATCTGTAGTGACTTTAAAAAGAATATATGGCAAGCCTGATGTTTTATGAAGGTATTCTTTAGTGAAGACTGGTTCTGAGCAATGTTTATATCCTTCACCTGAGGCCATAGATTAAAAAGTAGGTAGCAGGCATGACTCTTTTCCAAACATCTTGTCTTTTTTGTAAAGAATGTTGAAAGTGTCTAATAGAATCTGACACATTTCTGCTATGGATAAAACATCAAAATGGCAAGTCCTACTGTTGGCTTTTTCCAAGGACACTTTCATACCTTATGTTTTTTTCTTGTCAACTTCAATTGATAGCAAGCTGGGACAGGTCATATCTGTCCCCCTAATTCCCTATTACACCTTGAAATAGCCACTTCTTAATAGTGTTGTGCAATGTGTGAGATCATAGTGGTGTGATGAGAAGCCACTGGAGCAAGAAGGTCCTGTATTCTACTCCCAGGGCTTTGCCATTTATTATCTACATAAGTGACTGCAAATCAACAGAATCCAGTACATAATTGTTTACCAGGCCTTGTGAAACAGAAGAGGAGATAGAAAGCTTACACATTGGTCTTACAGAATGGTAGTTGTTAAGGCACAACACATTAATACAAGGTTCAGAGACTTGTACCACAAGGTAGGACTAGATTAAAATGCTATAGCCACAGAAGGAGCAATTAATTAGGTTCAAGAAGACAGAAAAAGGTTTACTGGAGAAGGCTGACCCCCTGAGCTGAGGCTTGAAGGGGATTATAACTTATTTTCTTTGCTGGTAATGAACACGTTAAGAGGGCAGGTGAAGTAGGCAGAAGGAACCATGGAGGCCATAGACCAAAGGTGTTGTGGAGGGTGAGGAGATGCTTGAGAATCTGGCACATGCTGGGCAAAGGGAAATGGTACAGTGGACAGACAAAGGAAGAGCTAGAAAGTATTAAACTCAGAACAAAAACAAGTTTTAAAAAGTTCTTTGTTGATGTTGATCTAGGCATAGAGGAAGGAGGAATAAGACAAACAGGGACCAGATGAGGAGAAAAGGAGAAAAAAAATGAGGGAGGAAAAAAGGAAGGAAGGCAGGGAAGTAGGGGGAAGGCAGTGGAGCAGGTATGTCTGTTTCTACCCACTACTTGATGAAGGATGGGAGAAAGAGAGGGCCAGATCACATCTTAGAAACAGTCCAGTTCCAAGGCATGGTGGGTTGAGGGGCCTGGAATTGCTGCCTGTCATTGTCACAGGCTTCATGTCAGACAGAGAACATGTGTGCTTGTGTGTAAATCCACCCAGTGTCTATGCGGGGTCTCCTCTATGTTGGGGCAGATGAGCAAAGCATAAAAATGGTATCAATAACATTGATTGTGGGGCACTGGCTTGCAGCTTTAAGATGTGGTCCTAGCAGGCGTGACTCTTCTCCAGCCCTGGGGCTGCATGGCTGTTAGCCCCGCCTGCCTTCTCCAGGGCCTGAATGGGAAAGGCGGCTCTAACCAGCCCCGCCTCCCCCCTCGGACCACGTGTGCGCCAAGATGGCTGCGGGTGATGAACCCAGATGCGGTCCTGGGGCCCATGACTTCCGCCCTTAGGGGAAGTCCCATGATGTCACCTGTGAAGGACAGCCAAACCAGCCTATCACTATCCTAGCTAGCCACTCAAAATCCCTCCCCTTCCTGCCGCCATTACTGCTATATAAATCCAATCCCGGATTAAAGGCCTCGGACGTTGCTGTGACTTCTCCCAGTCTATCTACGTGTCATTTTTGGGCAGCAAGTGGGCGGGAGGCAGCTCTTTACTTCTTCTCTGTTCTACCCCGTAGGATACGCCCAATGCTTCCCCTGCCAGCGGGGGAGGCGCGCTCGGCCGAGAATCCTGACAATTGATTTAAGACTCAGTGATTACAAATTCTTGGAAAGACATTATTTCTTTGTAGGCATTGGAATTCTCCCCATTTCATAGCTATGTAACAAAAAACAAAGATAGAGAAGGACATAAATCTTAGAATTCCCTTTGAGATGAGAAGTCTAGAGGATGATGTAGCTGCACAATGCTCCCAAGCTTGATATGATATGAACAGGTGCTCCAAAGTTTCACATTATCTTCAAATCTCTTTAGCTGGATCTTGAACAGAATATTCTTTAATAGAATAAAAATCTGAGTTTAGTGATTACCACAGTAAAAAGTGTCCTTGAGAGGCTTATTTTATTTCTCTTGGCTCACATTTCATTTAAAAAATAAAAGAGATGAATGTATCCCTTTATTGTCTTTGTGTGAATTTGAATATATGCTGGTATGTAGTCATACTATCATCCAGATTTTTGCCTATATGCAAATAGATATTCAAATAGAATAAATTATCCTTTGTTTAAATGTAGAAATAATGCACACATGAGTCTTAAACTATTTAAACAATGCAAAAGAACAAAAATAAAAAGTAAAATCATCTTCCACATGCCATGGTCCCCACTCACTTGGGTCAGATGTGGCCAGTTTTCTGTCACATTAGGTTTATAAGGAGCTATGGTTATCACTAATATACTTACTTCTTACTTTCTGGAAGGCAGCTACGCTCACCACTATACCACCAACGCTCTTCTTACTTTCTGGATTCTTGATTTTAGATAGAAGTTATTATGTCTGGATAAGAAGGCTGAAGTGTTTTTCCATATTTGTGCTCACTTTTTCTCTTGATTTTCTTTCTTTTCACTAGTTTATTATCTTTTGGATCCTACACTGGTTGTCTTCCTGAATTTAACAAATATAGCTGAACTCTAATTATTAATGATTAATCACCGTTAGTCACCAACAATCTCCAACATGAAGAATTTGACAACAGAATACCCTTTCTCCTCCAAATTGTTCTTTCCTCTGTAATTATTTCTATACTGTCTAAATTCATTATACCTATATTCTCTTTGGTGATTGCAAATGCATCTTACGTGATTGTAAAAAATTGCACGAACTGTTAAAACAAAATAATGACAAAATTTTAATGTATACTGATTATGTAAATATTATTAAATGAAGAATAAGGAAATATGGATTAAGAAAGGAAAGTTCTAAGGCATTGACTTATTTCACATCAAGGGAAATAATCTAAGGGCCCCACTAATGGATTCTCAATTTCCAGTTTTTCTTAATTTCTAGCCTTTCTCTATTGCTTCTGCTGTTTCTTCTTGAATCCCATTGTAATCTTTCACTCAAATTTTGATTTTGGCTGAGGAGCATATATCCAGTTTTATACATACACATATATACATACATAAATACATATACATATGTATGTATACACAAAAATATATACATGTGCATATATGCCTATTTTGTATATATGTGTGTACATAATATGTGTATATATGTATGGGTGTATAATATATGTAGACCCATACATAAATGCAAATATATATACACACAAATGCATACTTTTGTGTGTGTGTGTGTGTGTTTCTTTGTTTTTTCCCTGCCAGTACTGGGACTTGAATTCAGGGTCTGGGCCCTGTTCTTTTTTTGCTCAAGGCTAGCACTTTACCACTTGAGCCACAGCTTCACTTCCAGTGTTTTGCATTGTTTGGTATTTAGTTGGAAATAAGAGTCATATAGATTTCTTTTTCTTGCCCAGGCTCTGGTGTCAAGCCATGATTCTCAGATCTCACCCTCCTGAATATTTAGAAATAACAGGCATAAACCTGAACCCCTGGCACCTGGTGCACATATGTGTGTGTAATTTATGTATATGTATATATATAAATTTACATATACATGTATATATACATACTTTTTTCCATTGAGTAGAAGTACAGTGAACTTCTTGAGTTTTTGTATATCCCAAAGTCTCTCAATTTTGCCATTCCTTTTGGCTGATGGTTTGGTGGCATACAGAACTCTTACACTTAAATTTTCCCTCCGAGACATGAAGTTTTTGTCATTTTCTAATACTGAAGAAATGTTGATAACTCAAATATTATTCTCTCTTGTTCTTTTGTAAGTGGTCGCTTCCTCATCATTCTGACATCCAGACTCCCCCTTTATCATTGGAGTTTCTGACTTGCACTAGGATGTGTCCAGTCATCTTTTCTCATTGGTCCTTCTCAGTATCTGTTAATGAAGCCTTCTCAATATGCACCATACCTGATACAAATTTGGATGTCAGTGTGATAGAGAAGTAGTAATGAGCAAATTAATAAGATAGAGTTGTATCAGACTTCTTGTCAATATTTCTTGGATATTAGAAAGGAAATGCCAATGTGTATGTCCTGTTGTCTTTGTGAGTTAAGCTGGTAGGCAAGGTGATCTACTGATATGAAGAAAATATTTGGATTTAGACAACCTGCTTTCAATTTTTCATTTTGTCACTTCTTTTTGCCTGGGAAAACTTGAAAAATATGACTTCATTTAGACTCATGTTCTTCTGCTAGGACAAATGATAATATCAGCCCTTCCTTTCCTGTTATGAGACATGTACATTATTCCTGTGAATAACCTGGTCAAATTTGCAGATTGTAGAGTTGCATCTCAGGGTCACTGTTATTACCCTGAATATGAGCATAAGGAAAAGTCTGTGATGTTATAGGCATATTGGGAATATATGCCTCCCTGTATTTTATTATTTGTCACCTTTCCTGGATGTGTGGACATTACCAAATGAAGTCATCATGTCAAGGCAGGCTCACTAGTTGGCACACCTGGCCAGTAGGTACTTGCCAGACAGTTATAAACATTAATCTCTCTCAAGAACTCTTAAGAAACATACATGGACACACGGGTAGTGAATGAATTTCTCCTCATTCTTTTTAAAAGTGCCCCTCATCATACAGAAGTAGAAATAGCATGCACACTTACTATATAGCTCCAAATTTTCGCCAGTTACAAACACAGGAAGAAGAAATCTATACTATATTTGGGCCATAAAATTTGATTTCTTCTAGGAAATTTATTCTCTCTGATTCACCACATATCTAAAGTTGAATTGAAATTTGGCTTTCTGATGTATACTTCTAGGAAAAAGCAAATCATGAGAGCCAGAAGGGGGCATGAATGAATATACAAAGCATCAGATTTGGGGAGGATTTTTCCATCATAATAAGATCTGTGTTTTACACATGAGGACATAGACCTTGAATGGGGAAGGAATTTACTTAAGGTCACACAAAATATGTGCAAATAGATTCTAAGATTGCAAATCCCATCTCACAGTTATTTTACTCAAGAGGTCAGTTCTCCAAACAGGCTTTTAATCTTTCTAATAGGTAATGGAGAGAGAATATGGTCCCTGAATCAGGAATAATCTGAAGGCTGTGTTTTGTGAACAAGCAAATAGGGAGCAGAGTTTCTTGAGCATTTCCTGTGCAGGCAATTACCAGCATTGTCCACAGGCCTTCTTTTGCAATTATTGTTTCCATTCCAAAGATCCAAGGAAGTGAAGTTCAAGGAGGCAAACAAGATGGCATTTGATGGGAAGCAGATACTGAATTTGAATCTGAATCAGATTTTAATCAGAGGATTGGTTTCCAAAATTAAGTTGGGAAGAGAATCTAACAACTCAGTATCATCGACACTATTCTGTTTCGCACTTTATACACACTGTGATAAGCAAGCTATAGGCCACACTTAAAATAACCAGTCCCGAGGACTGAGGGTATATAGCCCAGTGGCATATATATGTAAAGCTCTGGGTTCCATCCTCTGCATCAAAAAGTAAAGTAAAATAAAATAAAATATTTTTAAATAGTTCCTTACATAATTCAGAGGAATTTTAATGTGCTCAAATTAATTTTATTTTGGATATAGTTTTCTTTTTATTTTTTTATGATACAACTAAAGTAGCACTTGCTAAGTAGATACTCCACCAATTTAGCCACACTTAGCTCTTTTTTTGTGTGTTAGTTATTTTACAAATAGAATCTAACGTTTTTGCCTAGAATTGGCCTTGGATCTGATCCTCCAACCTATGTGTGGAAGAAGATAGGATTAAAGGTATGTGCCTGACTTACAGCTACACCAGACTTGTTGGTTGAGATGGGGTTGTAGTAAATCTTTACCTGGACTAGCCTTGAATCATGACCTTCCTGATTTCCACCTGTGAGTTGCAAGGATTATAGATAGACATGAGCCACCACATTGGTTTCAATTTCTTTGTTTGGTGTGTGTGTGTGTGTGTGTGTGTGTGTGTGTGTGTGTATGTACTATGTAAAATGCTCATGGAGCTGAGGATATTTAAAATTTCTTAAGCTGTGATCTGTGCTTTAAACTGATGATTGTAAACCTGTAGTAGTTCATTCAACCCTGGTTACCATTCATAGTAAGTTATTACCCAGGGATGAAAACATTTCTCAAGAGATATGAGGTCTGAGCCTAAGGCACCAGACAAACTGAAGAAAACAAATATGTTCAGCTCAGTGGGCCTACTCAGTAAGAAGCTCACTGATAGTTCTGTTCAAATTCCCATAGGATCATTGCTGTGATTTGGAAAAGATTTGAGTGTGCCTCTGTAAGTTTCATGCATTGGATGATTGTCTATAGTTATCAAGATGTGAGACATGAAGAAGCTTCTAAGACGCAAGCCTACTAGGATGCACCTAGACATTCAGGAAGCTTTTCTAGGAAAGGATTCAGTTAACTCTCATGGAACCCCTGAGATTTCTTCAGGGTGAGTTGTTTTAAGAGTGAACTCAAGCTGGGCACTAGTGGCTCATACCTATAACCCTAGTTATTCAGGAAACAGAGTTCTGAGGATTGTGTTTAAGAGCCATCTCAGGCAGAAAGCCCATGAGACTCTTATCTCCAATTAACTGCCAAACGAAGCTGGGAATGGAGCTTTTTTTTTTTTTTTTTTTTTTACACAAATATTCCTCATTTTATTCACGGTAAGCATCCTGTTTATAGAGTTATACATTTAATGTTTTTGGATTCATTTACTGTAGTAATATTAAAACTTTGTTAACAGTAGTCTTCTGAAAATGTAGTGTGATAATCCATTTAATTTTTATTATTCAATGCATTAATTACATATTATTATTAATGTATTTTTTTTTTTTGCTCAAACAGTAGAGAGCTACCTGAGCATGAAAGCTCAGGAACAGCCTAAAACACACACACACACACACACACACACACACACACACACAAACACACAATGAGCCCGACTTTTGAATTGCTCATTTGACTTATTATTTGATAGCATGGTTATTTGCTCTCATATACTTCTGCCAGTGTCCTTTGCCATGAGTAACATGGAGTCTTGCCATGAAGTAACATGGTTCTCACTAGAGCCAGGCTATTGAGACTTTCATCCTTCAAAACCATAAGCTAAATAAATCTCTTTTCTTCATAAAGTTTGCCTGGTCCAGATGTTTATTTTATTATAGTAACAAACATGACCTTGAAGTAGAAAGATGAGTTTAGGCAGTACCATGTTCCCTAAGGAGCTATGATAACTTGCCAGATGTAAATGATAGAGAACTACATCTTGTTTACAACCAACACAAATTTTCCAGTCACCCTTTGTGATTCTCTGACTTTGTGAAGATGGCATGAGTCATCTGGTCTGGGAGTAGGTGTGATTCGTCCCCTACCTCCCCCTAATCGCCCAGGCAAGCCTTTTGGTGGAAAGTTGTGGTAGAGATCTGAGGAGAATTGAACTGAAGTCATTAGAATGTCTGTCTAGGACTCACATACTAATATTCTTTAGTTTAAATGCTTAGCGTAAAATACCTAGCAACCTTACATACATCCTAATCTTCCTGATAAAAGTAGTTAATTTATGAAGCACTTCCTATATAATAGACATGTCCAAATTTATATATAATATATATAATATGTTATACATACTATATATACAGTATACTGTTTATATAGCATATATACTATATATGCACTAAATATACTATATATTACAGACTACATATAATATAGTATATATTAGTATGTTATAGGGCATAATATAAGCATATATATAGTGTAGATAATACTACATATTATATAGTATAGTATGTAGTATACTATAGTATAGTCTTTATATAGTATATAGTATTATGTATATTACACAATTATATATGTTTATATATAACATACATTTAATATATGATATTTTTAGATTATGTATAGTATCATACTATATAGTATACACAACATATATAACATATATACATATACATACATAGTATGTATATACATATACAAATACATACATAATATGTATATATACTATGTATACATACATATACAGTATATATGTATGTATAGTATATATCATATGTATACAATATATACCTATATAGTATATAGCATATTTATAATATATACTTATAATATATAATATATACTTATATATAAAATATACTATGTAATATACTTTATATAACAATATAATTTATGCAAATATAAAGTGTTTCACTTTATCCTAACTACTTTATTTAAAAGGACACTATTATAAATTTCATGGGCATATGAATACTATAGGTTTAATAATTTGCTTAGTGGTATATGTAGGACTTCAACATCTGACATGGAGCTCTTTTCTTCATAAAAATTAATATATTCAAACTTCTAAAAGTAAACCTGCCTCACACCCAAAATAACTCAATGAGAGTTATTATAAATAAACTAAAATAATATTACGATTTCTCTGTCATGATAATTTGACAGCTAAGCTTTATTTGCCCAGGGAAGTAAAATTCTTTCATTAGTGTGAAAGAAGCAAAGATTCACAACCCCATAGGCAAAAAGCTTGCAATTTGAGTGACTCTCTGTCAATTTTGCATTGAGGAGGAAGTTTTCTGATATCAGCTCAGTTTAGGGCTGTGTCCTTGATATTCTCCTGAAGGAGTGGAAGTCAGATAGGTAGGAGAAGAAGGTCAAGTCTGCTTTCACCGGGAAAATTATATTTCACTTTGGAGCCTTTATGAGTTTGAATAATGAAAAGTATGTCTGAGAATATGTCTTGTTCCTCTAGACAGTCTTTCTGGCTGTGACTTGAGATCATCAGCTACTTTAATTCCTTCTCAAGAAGTAGCCACTTCACTTTTGATTAGATTTTAAAAGATAGAATCAGAAAATGGAGAAGGAAGCTCTCCTGTGACTTCTTGAGGCAGTAAGGAAAGTATACACATAGAACTCCTGAATCTAGAGGGCAATATGATGTTTACAATCACTTTGAGATGGTTTTTCATACTTTGAATGCTTTTTTTTCCCCATTTTTTTAAGCCATGGATGTTCTGCATTCCAACAGATGCTTCTAATTGTCTTTGCTTCTCTATGGAGGCCACTCTTATGCAAAGGATTCTTGAGGCTTCTGATTCTGCAAAGGCTTCTCGCAGTGCTGCTCCCAAATTTCCACTCAAGAGCACTGTGAAAACAATCTGTAGTTGAAAAAGAGTAGACATCTCCAAAAGCCCAAAACCGGGTCCTAGAAGGCAATTAGAATTTCAAATCTGCCCTTCACAAATGGTCTCAATGTCCTGTTAAAATAATGGTTTCATTATTTATGTGACCTTGTCCCAAGTACAAGGAGCATGAGGAAGTTCAGAGCAAATCAGAGATGTCAAGATATGTGAAAAAAATATTAAATGAGGGTGAAAATGATGACAATTTAGCAGAATGAGCAGAGAGAAAGGAGCCAAGCTGATGAAACCTCTAGGAATCATAGCTTAGGCTGAGAAAGCAGGGACAGGGCTGGAAGCAAAGACTTGAAAGGTGTTGATACTCAAGCTCTTTTCTGTACTCCTGACCACCAGGAAGCTAAGGATTCCCACATCACTGGAGACCCAATGCTGTTCCCTTCAGGAAACAGAATTATTTAATTTCTTTGTTGGGGACAGAAGACATAGTGCAGGATTACTGTAAGCCATACCGTTCAAGAAAAGGGGATTAAAAACTCTATGAGACGAACCAACAGATTTATATCTCACTTTACTAAGCTTTCTTCTTGAGGACCAGTGGCTGGGGCCCTAGCTTCCAGGAAGAATGTTTACTTCCAGAAAGAATTCTTTTCACTGAGAACCCTAGAGGAATTCAGAGGAAAAGCCTATGAATATTATACTGGAGCTCTCCCAAAGCAAAGGCCAGCTTGATGCCTACAAAATGCACAGGACAGAGAATTGGCATGTTTTGTTCATGATTCCACTTAAGTCACCAAGGACACAAGACATCTGATAAGTCTTCAAAACGAAATAAGAAAGATTGGAATTTGAAACTAATTTAGAGAATGCGGTAACATAACAGGACCAGAAGAAGATTTTAATATTACAGCTTCAAATTAACATCCCTAGAGAGTTAAGGATTCAAATGAGAATGGGAAGCATAAAAAGGAATACAGCACTCTCGTGACCAGAATAATTCTTTGGAAATTAAAAAGAATTGTACCAAAGATAAAATTCCAATAAAAGAATCAGAAAATGAAATAAAAACAACTTATCAGAAATGGATAAAGATGTAAACATCAGAAAATAAAACAGGAAGCTAACAGAAAAGGTTGAGGAACATTCAACCTCAGTACTTGGTGGAGGGATGCAGAAAGGAGTGAAGGAGAAGAAATAATGAGAAATATAATTCATGAAGTGGAAGCTGTATGTGTTCAGATTTAAAACCACCAAGAGAGCACTCTGTTCCATGAATTGAAAGACTCCAACAGAGCACATAATCATGGAATTTTTCTAAATGTCAAGGAAACTGAAAAATCCCTAAAGGAAGAAACCTTGTTTAAATACAGATTTGGATCCTAGAATAATATTGAAATTTTAAAGACAAAAAGTTCTGGTTTTCATTCTTAACTCTAATGATGTGTTACCCTTTTTGGTGAGCAGATGAGACAGGAGCTTGTTTCTCTGTTCAGTTGCAATGCAGATAGAGGTGGGTTCAGGAAGACAGACAAGCTTCACAACAAGGCATTGGGGAACCAGGTCCCTCTTCCTTGTTGTTCTGCTGTCTCCTAAAGGACATCTTGGTGCATATTACCACCACACCATATTTATCATCATCATCATCATCACCTGTCCCAGCACTAGCCTGGAGGAGGGGGAGGGAGAGGAGAGAAGGAAACTTCTTTGAAAGATTGATGTAGAAGTCACACGATTTAATTCTCTTCATAGTCCTGCCATAGCCTAGTATTATGGTCACTTCAAGCTGCAGGGCAGGCTGGGAAATATGGACTCCAGTTGGGGAGAAACTTTCCTAGCTGAAACTAGGGATGTAGGGGAGATTAGCAGTCTCTGTCACACCACCCAATCCACCAGTCAAAGGTAAGGGCCGGTGAACATTTCCACATGTGCAAGAATTGAGAAAGTTAGTTATCAGGAAGTTTTTTTTTTTTTTTAAGTACCAAAATTGCAGTGAGAGGAAGTAAGGGGGAAGGTGCCATGAGATATATGGAAAAAAGTTCTCAGAATGGAGTTACTCAGGATGGAGATGGAAAATAAATTCATATTAGAATAAGGAGATAAAGAACATATTTTCAGCGAGAATAGCTGTGCTATGGGTAAATATATTGAGATTTCGAGAACACTTGGGGAAAGGAAGGGGAGACATAGTTTAAAAGAGGCAGAAGAAGAACAGAGCAATTTTTAACCTCAGAAAAATTGGCAAGTCCAAGCCAGGCACCAGGGGCTCATGCCTGTCATCTTAGCTTTTCAGGAGACTGTGATCTGAGGACCGCAGTTCAAAACTAGAACAGGCAGGAAAGCCTGAGCGACTCTTATCTCCAATTAACCACAAAAAGCCAAAGGCAGAGCTGGGGCTCAAGTGAACGGTGATAGCCTGAGCACAAAAGCTCAGGACAGTGCCTAGGAATTCAAGCCCCAGGACCGGCAATAATAATAATAATAATAATAGTAATAAAATAGAACAAATCAAAGAATCCTCTGAGAGGTCCTTCAAGTCTACATGAACAAACCCAGACATGGGAGCATACTGTTTTAAGGGACAGTGTTTCTTCTTTCCCTGGAAGAATATCTAGCTCTTCCATTTCTACCACCCGTCCTTGGTCTATTGTGCCATTGTGGACACTCAGACTCAGATCAGTCCTTCTCTAAAACATCGTAAAAGTTTAAAATGAGCGTAGCCATGAGGCGCACTGACTGGATCATGTCACCACTCTGTACTTCTCGTTAGGGCTCCTTCTAAGGTGTGATTCCCAGGAGAAATGACCTCTGCAGGAGGAGAGAACAAGCCAGAACAATTCCCAGTACTCCAGACTTTCTGAGGAGAACTGGCTCAGTGCAACAGACCTTCCTGGGGTTGCTCCCCACATAGGCAGGCACTCATCTATGGAACCTCTGAGCTTCCTCAGCCTGGAAAAGAAAACTGCCCTCCCCCCCCTCCCCGCCCGCCCCTTCTTTTCTTGCTGGTGCACACTGTGCATGAGGCAACCTCACACTGTATCATGGTAGGCACAAGAGATTAACTTGTGAAAATGACTGGGTTGCTGCTACCCAGAATTTGCCCTTTGTGAGAGTCTTGCAGCAAAGGAGAGACAAAGCTTTCCCATTATCTCCAAAGAGAGGTTGTTCAGGCAGAAGCTGGAGATGAGCTTTGGCTGGCAGGGGGTAGCTGAACAACAGTTCACATGGACCAGCAGGAAGGCTCTATAACCCTGCCTGTGAAACTCTCCCTTCAGGCAGAATTAGATCTCTCATATAGCTAAGGATCTTCCTGCCCGCCACCCCCCTCCCCCACCCTGCCCTCTCAGCACCACCCCCCCGCCCCCGAGTTCATCAAGGAATGGTCTCGAAATACCACAGAAAGTCATTTTTCTATGTTCTTAGAGATGTGTTTCTCCAGGACAGTAAAGCAGGAAGCACTGAATCATCTGGATCATGCTTAATCCATTCGGTTCAATGTGGTATCACAATAGAACATACAAGACAGATGGGGAAGTGCAGAAATGATGTAATAAAGGGTGAACTAATTCATCAGTGATACTCACTAGACACTATGTTGAAGATGAATTATACAACTTGGGGTGGGGAGGGAGCCAGAAGGGGAAAAATGGGAGAAAATGAGGAAAAAGGTAACACTGTTCAAAAAGAAATGTACTCAATTCCAGACTTATGTAACTATAACCCCTTTGTACCTCACCTTTGCAATATTTTTTTTAATTTAAGAAAAGAAATAGAAAACAATGCTTAATTTAATAGCCAGCCACCATGACTGCCCCCACCCCTCCAAGAGGAAAAGAGAGGAGGTCAATTTAAGAGAAATTTTCTGCTTGACAGAACAACCTATTTTTTAAGAATATAGCTAAGGGATAGGAAAATTGTTTAGAGCATGAAAGAGCCTGGAAAGAAAGGTGCTGATAATTTCTTTGTCCTTTGAAATTTAATTCTGATCTCACTAATTACAGAGATATTGTTATTTAAATGGATGAACTTAACTATAAATATACTTTGTTCTTCCTTCTGAAAATGGAATCTCCTTTTTTGTCTTTGTATAGGAATAATGGCCAGTTTGAAATCATTTGTGACTTTAAGTCCTTTTCCTTTTCATCCTCCACACATATCTCCCTGGCTGGAAGTCTTTCCCTCTTTCCTAACCTCCTCAGTTTAGCACTGAAGCACTCATTGTAAGTCTCTCAATATCCAAACAGTAGTTCAACGAGCCAAACATGGTCTTAAGATATTTTGAATATCTGAAACCTAGATCACATTACTTACTAAGCTACCAGTGGGGATCCTAATATATACAATATCTCAGATGTAATGGAAAATTATTTCCGACTCAGGTCCCAATATCAATGAGTGAAAACTTCAGCTTTATAAAAGCTTCCTTTTTCTCTACAAGTCATTCTCAGACCCAAGCATGTAGACATCTTTAATACGTAAGTACCAAGGTGATCTTGCCTGCCATCTCCAGTCCTGGCCTGTGCCTTTCCAGACAGGAAAAATGATGAAAGCGGCACATATCATTTCCCCTCACATCTCACTGAACAGCACTCGTTACAGTGCTCACAATGAAGCATAAACCTGAGGGGGGTGAGTGGGAAGGAATTAGGTGAAATAGTCCCTGGTTTGACAGCCAGTTTCCAACCATAATCCTTCACCAGGGAAAACAGGTCATGTATTTGGGTGATGGCCAGTTGTGTTTCTCCAATAGTCCCTTTCATTTCATTCAATATCTTTGTAGTTGAGTCAAAGTGAAATAGCTCAAGATGCATTGTACTCAGAAACTGACATGTTCAATTGAAGCATCTTTGTGCAACTACTTAAAAATAATAAAAAATTTACAAATTAAAAATGTGTTAAATGAATTATTAAAAATACAAATAAATGAGAGAACATTTTAAAAAAGTAAAATAGAATGCTATAAAATGATGTTGTTTTATTTAAACAAGATTTCTTTAAATAATTCTAACTTGTCCCAATCTTAAGCAAATGGTTATCATTCTGTATATATGGTTTTTACTTGGCCATTGTCCCAAACACAATAATATCTATTATTTCAATATTCATTAACTTAAAAAAAACCCACAACTTATGAAGCCAGGTGACAGTGGCTCACACCTGTAATCCTAGCTACTCAGGAGACTGAGATCTGAGGATCAAGGTATGAAGCCCGTTAAGGCAGGAAAGATCATAACACTCTTATATCCAATTAAACACCAAAAATCTAAAAGTGGAGCTGTGGCTCAAGTGGTAAAATGCTACACTTTAGCAAACAAGCTCAGGGACAGCAGCCATGCCCTGTGTTCAAGCCCCAGGACTGGTGTAGGCTCACACATAAACACACACAAGCAAAACCTCCAAAGAAGCAACAAGAAAGACATCTTATGTGTTAAGCATTGTTTCAGATGTTTGGACTCTATCATTGACAGATAAAACTCCTTCTTTCATAGTCCTAAGATTTTAATGGAAGACAGGTGGGGCTAGGTAATAAGACTTCTGAAAATCAGGTAGTGATAAGTTCTATAGCTAAAATAGCTTTCATCTTTAGCAAAGACAGAAATGAAAAAAAAAAACACAACAATTCCTGTCAGGCTTAAATTGGGAGGTTAGAGCTGTTAGGGAGCTTTAAATTCATTCCCAAAGCAAAGGAAGCGACTGAAAGTTGGAAACAGGAGAGTGACTCGGCCTTCCTTCCTTCCTTCCTTCCTTCCTTCCTTCCTTCCTTCCTTCCTTCCTTCCTTCCTTCCTTCCTTCCTTCCTTCCTTTCCTCCCTCCTTCCCTCCTTCCCTCCTTCCCTCCTTCCCTCCTTCCCTCCTTCCCTCCTTCCCTCCTTCCCTCCTTCCCTCCTTCCCTCCTTCCCTCCTTCCCTCCTTCCCTCCTTCCCTCCTCCTCCTCCTCCTCCTCCTCCTCCTCCTCCTCCTCCTCCTCCTCCTCCTCCTCCTCCTCCTCCTCCTCCTCTTTTTTTTTTTCTGTTCACTATGCTCTGGCTGTTGGTATAAGAACAGATTGAAAGGAACCAGGAGACAAACAAGGGTAGCACTAGGAAGCCTTTGTCTTGGTCCAAAATTATGTTTGTAAGCTTAGAACTAAGTGAAAGATGGAACTGGTGAATAGTTTGGAGGTTCTGTAGCTTAGATTTGCTGAAAAACTTGTAGAGGGAGTAGAAATGCAAGGAATTAGAATAGCCTCTTACATATGGTACATCCCTTGATGTTTCTTATTGGCACTAGATTTATGTATTAATTTATATTATCTTTAAGTAGTTGTACAAAGGAGTTGCCATTTAACAATGAAGTTTATGAATACAATGCATTTTGATTCGTGTCACCTCTTTCAACATTTTTACCCACCCCTCCTGACCTACCCCTTTGCTTACTTTTCTTAATTTTGTAATATATAGGTTGAATTGTTGACTGCATTCTCTTCCTCCTCTCCTTTCTTCATTCATCTACTCTGCTCCTCTACTCCTCTTCACATGGCCCCACCTCTTACAAGTACTGTTGCTTCTGCTGCTTATTTTCTGGCTTCACCTTTGTCTTTCTTAGGAATTACCCGATTTGAGTTCTCTCTTGAATCTAGCATATTTAGCTAATATATTTGCAACCATTTGCATACCATACAACATGTTTACTTAGAGGTTTATAGGCTAACTCTAGCTTCCACGAAGGAGGGAAAACTTTGACTTTCTGGGCTTGACTTACTTCACTTCACATAGCTTTTTCCAAGTCTTTCCATTTCTTTACAAATGGCACACTATCATTCTTTCTGATAGATTAGTAAAATTCTTATTTCCTTTGAACATATTCCAACACATCACTCTTTAATGTTGGTGAGAAAGTGAAAATGCCCTCTGCCACATAAGAAAACTGGTGGAGGGTGATAAATGTGATAATGTTCTCTGTAACATAATTTTAATAGGAACATAAAGATCTTTGGGTTGAGAGCAATGTCCTGAGCATTTGAATTTAATCATACCATAACGTATTTTTTGCCCTTTTGCAATGATGATGACTAACTGGCTCTCAAGAGGGTGAGTTACATTTTGGACAAAGGAAGGAAAATAACATCATTCTTGATTTGAGGCAGTCAATAGCACCTAACTGAGTCACAGCAACCTAGATAACAACTGAATAGGCAGAGGACTCCGGGAAGCATTTTTGACACCAAAGGTTACTCCCATCTCTCTGCTTTGTTGTTCCTTTGTTGAGGAAAAGATCCTCTGTTTCTTCTGTCTTTCCCTGATTGAGCTTATGCTAAAGCTCAGTGTGTGTGTGTGTGTGTGTGTGTGTGTGTGTGTGTGTGTGTGTGTGTAGTAAATTCACTAGTACTGTGATTTCACCTGTCTTTTTTCCTACAAAGTAATCAGATACCTTCAAGCCACAGATACCATGAAAATTATATTCCTGTATACTACAGAACAAGGCAGAATTACAATACCACAGTTTGGGAATATATCATTGACAGATAACTAGTCTCCTGCTTGCTTGATCACTTGCTATTAGAGAAAATCTTTCATGTATGACTTTTTTATATCACAGAAAAAAAGATTTTCTAAGACTGTATGTTTAAAGAAGAGAACCTCTATTGTCATTCAATAACTTTCCAAAATAATATATAATATTCAGTGCAGTTGGTCTTTCTAATTTTTTTAAGTTTTTAACTTCTTGTATATCTTTAACAATTTTACAGACTCTTTATTCATTGTGTGTATCAGATATTTCTACTCTTTCAAATCTTTCAGTCTTCAATCTGCTGTTACCTATGTCTATAGTCTTTCTATCTCTTTTCTCTCAAGTGGTTATTTCTTTGTGTTTTTGTAATTCTAGGTGTGAGATCAACTTCTACAGGACTTGGTGAAAATATTGTGATTCTTCACTGAGGACTTTTCATTGATTTCTAGGACTATCTAGTGACTCAGTACAACTTTCATTTCATTTTTTTTAAAAGTTTAAGTCATTTCAGGTTTACAGAAATGTTACTAGCATAATGCAGTATACTCTGAATCCAGGTTCTTCTGTAACTATCTGATGCTGGAATAACATATTCACTACAATTAATGATTCAATATTATTATTACCTTGAGTTTATTGAAAATTTCACAGTATTTACCCAATCTTTCTTTTCTGTCCCATGATCACATCCTAAAGCTAACATTGCAAATTAAAAATTATGTTTCCTTGGCCTCCTCCAGATTGACAGCTTCTCAGATTTACTTGGTTTCAATAACCTTGAACTTGTACCTCCCATAGACCTGAAATACGGTCTCAAAACACGTAAGGAAAACATCCAAAGTACAAGAAGCAAATAGCAAACTGTAACGATGATGGGAGATTTACTTTTACTTTTACTAAATCAAGCAGGTAATAAAGCTCAGCAAGATTATACAATATGCAGATAATACAATTACCAAACTTGAGCTATTGTAGGTACATACATACATAGCTTTGCTACTACAGCTGTTAGAACAGTAATTTCTCAAGTGCACATAAAATATTTACAAAAATTGACCATCTACTCCTCCGCACACTGTATTTCAACAAACATAAAAAATTGATCTGCGGGCCCTGACCACAGAGCCTGAGCTAGAAATTAATTATCAATGATAATTAAAAACACATGCATATTTAAAAATAAAAGAATGTACATAAATAATTCATGAATCGATTGGCATCAGAATTGAACTTAGACTGTATTTAGCACTGACAGAACTAAATAGGTTTAAACTTGCAGGGTGCAGCTAAAATACAACTCAGAAGGAGAATTTTTGCTTACAATTTATGTCACAAATGAAGACAGCCTGATCTTAAATTTGATATACTGAGGCTATTTCTCAAGAAATCAGAATAAAACCAGGGACGTAGGGGAGGAGATCATAGTCAGAAGGGTAAGGATGGATGAAAGATCTACCACTCAAGACTGTCTGGCCACAGCACCCACCCAGGGAACAAGCAGTGAGTAAACACATTGAGAGACAGGAAAGCTGATGACTCTTCTTCCATACATAAAAGCTAAAAGAATAATGTCACCAATGTACCTGTTAATGAGATCTAACCTTTTAACATTTGTCATATATTTTTAAACTTCCTCTTTCTCTCTCTGGACGAATACTTTTTCTCTACCATGTCCTAGTCAGTTGTTGACAATGACACCTTGCGAGTGAAGACCTGAGAATTCATTTCCTAAAAATAAAAGCAATCTTCCACTGACAGTATCATTGTCCTATCCCATGGGATCTAATATAGTCCATATTCAAATCTTCCTAAGGTCCTCCAGAATGAATTTTTTTAAAATTTTATTATCAAACTGATGTACAGAGAGGTTACAGTTTCATACGTTAGGCATTGGATACAGTTCTTGTACTGTTTGTTACCTCATCCCTCATTCCTCCCCCCCCTCATTCTCCCCTCCCCCGTCCCCCTTTTCCTTTCCCCCCATGAGTTTTTCAGTTCATTTACACCAAACAGCTTTGCAAGTATTGCTTTTGTAGTTGTTTGTCTTTTTACCCTGTGTTTCTCAATTTTGGTATTCCCTTTCAATTTCCTAGTTCTAATACCAGTATACACGGCTTCCAATATACTCAGATAAGATACAGAGATAGTGTAGGTACAACCACAGGAAGGGGATACAAGAAGATCATCAATAATAGAAGCTACAGTTACACATGTTGAAAGTAGTTACAACAGTGATATAACAATCGTTTTCATAACATGGAGTTCATTTCACTTAGCATCATCTTATGTGTTCATAAGGGTATAGCTATTGGGCTCTTGTGATCCTCTGCTGTGACTTGCCTAAACCTGTGCTAATTATTCCCTATAAGGGAGACCATAGAGTCCATGTTTCTTTGGGTCTGGCTCACTTCACTTAGTGTAAGTTTTTCCAAGTCCTTCCATTTCCTTACAAATGGGGCAATGTCATTCTTTCTGATAGAGGCATAAAATTCCATTGTGTATATGTACCACATTTTCCTGATCCATTCGTCTACTGAGGGGCATCTGGGTTGGTTCCAGATTCTAGCTATGACAAATAGTGCTGCAATGAACATTGTTGTGCTGGTGGCTTTAGTGTGATGTTGTTTGTGGTCTTTTGGATAGATACCCAAAAGTGGGGCTGCTGGGTCATAGGGGAGCTCTATGTTCAGCCTTCTGAGGAATCTCCATACTGCTTGCCAGAGTGGCTGAACCAGTTTACATTTGCACCAACAATGAAGTAGGGTTCCCTTTGGCCACATCTCCTCCAACAATTGTTATTGTTAGTTTTCTTGATATAGGACATTCTTACTGGGGTGAGATTCCAGAATGATTTTTATAGCTATTTTTCTTCTTTCTTCCCTGCACTCCCTCCCTCCCCTCCTCTTCCCTACCTTCTTCCACCTCCTTTTCTTCCTTTCCTTCCTCTATTTTCCTTCTCTATCCTATCCTCCATGCTCCTCCACTTTCCTTCACTCCTCTCCATTCTTCTTTCCTCCCTGTTTTCTTTCCCTTGCCTCTCCTCTCTTTCTCCATCTTCCCCTTTCATATCCTCTCACATCTCCCTCCCCTTCTTATTCTTTTCCTGCCAGACCCAAGACTAAGTTCAGCTGTTATTTCTCTTCAGTTTCTTACTGTCTGGACTCTTACATTTGAAAAATGAATTTGACTTTTAAGAGTTCAGGTGGTTGTCCTTTATCTACAAAAAAATGTTCCAATGGAATAAACATCCTCAATTAGGGACTTTCCTTTTGATCTTTTTTTTTCCTGGTAGTGCTGGGGATGGAATACAGAGTTTTATATAGGCCAAGCAATCAATTACTCTACCACTGAGCTATGCTCCCAGCCCTGATTATTTCTTCATACTGTTAATCAACTTATTCTTTTGTCCTGTATATTTTCTATAAGATAGAAATTCAGTCTAGAGAGCTTGATTACAGTCATATTAAACTTTCTGGATAGGAAGATATCAATGAACTTCATGAATTTAGCACACAGGTATATAGGGATGAATTATAGCCAGAAGGTTCTGTCATCAGTGGGACAAAGTTTGACAGGATGCTGAGCGGATGAACAGTCACTTCTCTCCATTGTAATGACTTGTTTCCCTCTTTGAATTAGCCATATGTATGGTGATATTTGGGCACTCTTTGGAGAAAAATATCCTGTTCTCCTGAACTTTTTATCTGGTTGTTTAAACATTCTTTAATGATCCTTGCTTGAATAAACTGTGACATTTAGATTTATAACTGATAACTTTCTTCTACTTACATAATTTCTTTACTGACTTTGAGACTTTGTATATGATTCAAGAAGTATTCCTTTCTGTATTCAAAATGAAGCCAGTGGCACTTTATGTGGAGAAGAAGGGTAGAGAAGGGAGACGTGGAAGATCTTTTGTGGACTATATGTCAAAATCCCAGAGTTCCAGTGTTACTATTATTGTTAATCTACAAAAAACCCTGTGTAGATAACAGCCTCCTTCTGAGTGCTTCTTCTAATTAAGAGAAATTATCTATGTAGGACATGAAGCCTCAAGTTTCTGGTTATTAGTCTTTCCCATGAGTAAATATAGAGACATGTGAGGTGTGTGTCCACTTCCACATATATATATGTATGTGTATATATATATGCATGTATATATATACAGCATCCAAATATAAGGTGATAGAAGATACACAAAGATATTACTTAAACATACAATAATTATTTTTAATGACCCATAGATTCTATTTCTAGGAATTTCTTCTTAGAAAATGTCAGGAAACTATGCAAAATCATATTTACATCTCAATGTGGGTAAATTAATCACACAAACAACCTTTGTGATCATCTAAAGACATTGATTAAAGAAATATTTACACAGATATATGATTAATATTATGAAACCATCAAAACTGACATGGATGATGTATATTTAATGACAATTAAATTTTCTACTATAAGGCACTGGTGGCTCAAGCCTGGAATCCAAGATACTCAGGAGACTGAGATCAGAGGATCATGGTTTATGGCCAGCCTGGGAAGGAAAGTTAGCAAGACTCTTGTGTCCAATTAACCACCCAGAGAAGCAGGAAGGGGAGTTGTGGTTCTAGTGGTAAAACATTAGCCTTGAGCAAAAAAGCTCAGGCACAATGCCCAGGCTTAGAGTTCAAGCTCCAGAACTGGAAACATTTTTTGCAAAGAAATCTACTACATAAATTAGTAGATATAAGAAGGCACGTGGTCATGAAATCTCCATGCCTCAATGCAGATGTATAAAACAAAAGCTTGGGGTGACCAGACTCCACCTTGTATTAAGATTGGGGTATGTTATATACAACCAGGCACTGGTGGCTTACACCTGCAATCATAACTATTCTGGACGTTGATTTCTGATTATAGTTTGAAGCCAGTCCAGAGAGGAAAGTCTATTAGACCTTTATCTATGATTAACAAGCAAAATTCTAGAAGTGGAGTTGTGGCTCAAGTAGTAGAGCACTAGCCTTGAGAGAAAAAGCTGAGGACAGCATCCAGGCCCTGAGTTCAAGTCCCAGTACTGTGTCCTCCCCTCCTTCTCTTCAAATAAAGATTGGGGTCTTCATTTTGGCTGAGACATCAGTATAAGAGATATTGTGAGGGAAAGTATCTATTCCATTTTATTTTAAAACCCAAATGCCCAATATATGTAAATTAGTTTCATTAACCACCTCTGTCTTCCTGATTTCTTTCTTCAAGGTCCCCTATAAATGAACTTTACTTGAGTGGAACAAAGAGCAGTGTGGAATCCTACATGATTTCCTAAGGAGGCAGAGAAAAAGGCACATTTCACAAGGATACACTTTCACCTTCAGGCTTCTAGGGAGACTTGGTGTTTTCTTCACATCAGTTTCCATACTTCAGTGTTGTACCTTCTCCATGTAGCCTCATGACTTTAAATAGGTCTAAGGTTGTTACAGAACATGAAGGAAATAAAAGATCCCTAGTTACCTAGAGTTGTACCTTTTTAAAAGGTAAAGTATTATTTAATATTGCACGATATTAAGAGCCCATGTTATCAGAAAGATAATTCTAAATTCCTGTACTTTTTTGTATCTTGAAGTAGTTATAAAAGTGAGGTATCATTTAACAAAGAAGTATATGAAAGCAATGCATCTTGATCCTTGTTACCTCCTTCAACAATCTCATTCCCCATTCACCCAACCCCTTCACTTACATTTCCCAATTTTGTGGTATATACAATGAATTATTGGCTGTATTCTCCTCCCCTTCTCATTGTCTACCCCTTTCCCCTTGGCCTCATTCTCTCTTGCAAGTACCAATTTCTTGCTTATTTTGTTGGGCGATGATTTATTCTTCATTAAAAAAGTAATATTTAAGCGCTTCATAGTGTCTAATGTAATTCAGTTAATTCCTTTGGAACAGCTTGCATATCACTCACCATGTTTACTTATAAAAAAGTGATTACAAATGACAGAAATTTTTCTCTAGCCAGCTATATATTAAATGTCCTAATTTCTTTCTCTTTCTTTTCTCTCTCTCCCTCCCACCCTCTCTCTTTCTCCCTTTCTTCCTCTCTCCCTTTCTTTTTCTCTTTTGTTCTTTCTTTTTCTTTCTTTCTTTCTTTTGTTCTTTCTCTCTCCTTTCTTTCTCTCTCTTTATTTCTATCTCTCTTTTCTTCCTTCCTTCCTTCCTTTCTTTCTTCATCTTTTTCTTTCTCTATTTTTGTAGCAGGGCTTGAATTCAGTGCCTTGAGCTCTCAATTGGTTTGTTTGCTTATAGTACTAGGAGTTATTTTCAGGCTCTATTGAACGTCCAACTTTCAAGTAGGAATGAGCAGAACTGGTCAGCAAGGGTAGTATGCCCAAAGAGGTGTGACTAGGACACTTATAAGACAGGGCTCTATTATTGGGACTAGATTATAGGCAGAGGATAAAACTTCAGTTAGAATTCTTTTGGTTGTAGGCAACAGAACAGTTTAAATCTAAGCAAAAACACAATTTTTGGCACATCTCACAAATGTAACTTGATCAAAGGCTCACAACTGTCATAAAAAAATCTGTTTCCTTTCTATATCTCTGTTCTTGATTTCTATTTCAAAATTCCAGAAAAGTGGCATATGTCTTTTGGTCAAGGGGAAAAGGAGCTCCCTTTAACATTTCCAGCAAAATTAGAGTAGCTTGGGACAAGAGTCTGATGCATGCAGTGGATGCATGTGTAATTGGCTTGAGCCTGTGTCGTCCTATTCATTCTAGAACTCAGACTTACAGACAAAAAGAGCTAGATCTTTAAAGGAAAGGAGTGCAGTTGTCAGAAAGTTCTGGATGGGCACCAGGGAGGTACTTGAACAATATTCTCTATATAAACATGAGACATGATTAAGCTTGAGCTAGGATTATCTGTCTGCAAACAGCAGAGCTACTGAGAAGAGCTCCAGTCAGGAGTTTATTTTCTTTCCTAATTTTCCAGTGGGTTTCAAATATCCCTTATTTTAAGGAAAAGAAGATACATAATGTGGCTAGTCCTGATGACTGATGCAATAGAATCTGACTTCAAAATCAGAAAATTTCTGTATAAGGAGCTTAGGGAGAATATTAATGAACTAATATATGACTTTTATTACTAGAGTGGAGTTCTTTCATATAAATATTTTGATTCCTAAATTGCCCCATAAGAATTATCCTCAGAAATGTAGATTTTGCAGACTCTAATAACATTAAAATCCCTCATGAGGCCTGTCTTTCTAACAGCTATTTCTCTTCTTACCAACCATATCTTTTTTTTTAATGGATAGAATTTTGATACAGGCAGGTAAGCAAATGAGAACAGTAGGTGCCATTTTCCAGGTATATTTTAATTGAAAAATTTTCTAGGTATTTTGCCTAATTTCATTTTTTTTCTAGAAACTTTTTGTGCTATTTAAAAAGTTTATAAACCTCCTTGTTCATGACTTTCTTGAAATTATTATTTTTTTAAGTTTCTAAAGTTACTTTTTATTAAGCTGTTTTCTTTATTGTCAAAGTATGGTACGAGAGGTTACAATTCATATGTGATTTTTAAAATATTACACCTTTGCACTTGATAGTTTCCATAACACATACTAGTTTTGTGACTTTGAGAATGTTTGTCTGAGCTTCATTTTCAACATCTAATAACCACACACAAGATAACTGTGAGGATTCAATGAGGAAACTTACTCCACAGGCTTAAATTCATTTTTGACATACAAAAAATGTTCAGTAGCTGTGACATCCTATCCTTGTCTTCCCTAACTTCTACCAAAAGGGGTCAATTTCTTTTGTTGTGGTACTTCTCAGCTCTAAAGTTTAATTCAGAAGTAGCATGCAGTGATTGTTAAAGAAATATATTCTTAAACATCACTTTATTCTTCCTGGATTGATAGAAGAGCCAGAGAGCTCACTGGAGTCCATTTATGGTCATGTTTCAAGTCGGAAATGAACACTGGTTGAAAGGTCACCTGGTCATTTGGGAGAAATTAAAGTGGTGCCTCCTCTGAGAAGTCCCCTTCAACTCAGTCCAACTCTGATAGTGGTGGCCATGTACCCACACATTCCCTCATGTGGTAACTCTAGCATAGGTGCTGGAAAAATGCAACCAGCCCAAAGCCATACCCAGCTGACCACTTGTTTTCTGTACTGCATGCAAGATAATGATGATTTTTTGATATTTTGTGTGTATGAGTGTGTACCAATCCTGGGTCTTGAACTAAATGACTAGACACTGTCCTGAGATTTTGAACTCAAGGATAATAACTCTACTACTTGAGCCACAGCTCCATTTCCAGCTTTTTGGTGGTTACAAACAAGAGTCTCACAGACTTTTCTGCTGGGGCTGGCTTTGCACTGTGATCCACAGATCTCAGTCTCCTGAGTAGCTAACATTTCAGGTATGAGCCACTGGTACCCAACAGCTCTTTAAATAACTGAGAAAAAATGAAATGAAGAATAATACTTTATGTGACACATGAAGGTAATATAAAATCCAAATTTCAGTATTCATAAAAATCACATTTTATTAAAACATAGATGTGAGCTTCTATATTACAGTTGCAGAATTAAGCAGTTGTGACTGAGAGTGTATGGCTAATAAAACTGAAAATACTATCTGGTTCTGTGCAGAAAATTTTTGTCCATTCACATCAAGCAATTTTGTTCTTGTTATCTCCTATTGGTCTGCAACACACAGGAACCGGGGCTGACTTTCCTTTATCTTTATGTCTTTCTGCCTTTATCTTTATATCTTTATGTCTTTATGTTCACTTTTTCTTGGCTTGCCTGGGTCCGGGTGTGCTTCACCACCTCTTCCACTGGCCAGGAGAGTGCTGGGGGCGAAGGATCCTGACAGCAAGAAAAGGTGAATGGTCCACAAAGCACCAGCACCCAGCCCCCCTTTCGCTGGAGGACAATCAGACAGCTCAGGAGTTGGTCTCGCAATCTCAGTTTATTCAGGGAGAAGTCACACTCTTAAAAGGGCCAGAGAGCGGCAGGAAGGGGAGGGGTGTAGCGCACCTAGCTAGGGGCTATGAGGGGCGGCCTAAGCTGTCCTTCAAGGGTGAAGAGCCTAGGGATCAAACCTAAGAGGTTGCCTAATTCTATGTCACAGCCCACAGAACTGCCTCGGGGTTCACCACCAGGCACCATCTTGGCTACACGTGGTCCCAAGGCTGGGAGGCGGGGCCAGCTAGAATCACCTTTCCAGTTCCATGGAACCCAGAAGGCAGGCGGGGCTATCTAGGACCACCCCTTTCGGATTGTGGTGTAACAGCCAAGTCACCACAGGGCTGGGAAAACAGGTGGGGCCATCTGATTGCCTTTTAATGATGCAAGGCGTGCCCCACAGAAGGAAGGAAAGAAGGAAGGGAGGGAGGGAGGGAGGACAGAATGAAAGAAAGAGAAAGAAAGGGAGAAAGAGAAAGAAAAGGGGAGAGAGAAAGAAAGGGGGAGAGAGAAAGAAAGGGAAAAAGAGAGAAAGAAAGGGAAGGAGGAGGAAGGGAAAAGAAAGAGAAGGAAAGAGTAAGAAAAGAAAGAGTGAAAAAAGAAAGAAAAGGAAAAGAAAGGAAGGAAGGAAGGAAGGAAGAGAGAGGAAAGAAGGAAGGAAGGAAGGCAGGGGGGAAGGAAGGAAGGAGGGAGGGAAGGCAGGCAGGCAGGCAGATAGGAAGAGGGAAAGCAAAGACTCTTTTTCTGCTTTCTGTTGCCTGAGATAATGGTATAGGACAATTGAGTGTTGTTGATACTTGGTCTCATGGAGGAAATTCCTGAACTGATCATTTTGAAGTTGTGAGAATTTGGGGGTGGGGTAATTACCTGCCTAAGAATAATTTTCCTTCCTCTACAGTATATAAATAATTATTATCTGTAGATAATTCTTTGTTACCTCAGAAAATACCAGTCTCTGGTGAGGCCAGGCATGTGTCTGTTCATTTCCCAGTTCACCTGTCTTGGATCACACAATGCCTTGGCACACAAGAGACTAGGGTTTCTCAACTGCTGCTATGCATTAGGATCACCTGTGTAGCTCAACAAACAGCCAAAGCACCTCCCGAGACCAATTAAAGACCTGGGAAAGGGCCAGACATCACATTTTGTTTTATAAACTCTGTGGTGGTTGAGATACTAGGCTAGTATTAAGAGCCACTGGATTGGAGTGTGCAATAAACATGATGAATGAAATTCAGCTTCTCCCACCTGCCTTTCCCTCCCCTGAGCATTTGGATGCTGACCACAGAAGTCAGGGTTTCTATATCCAGGCCATGATGTGCTGTTTTTATGCCCTGATTGAACAGTTCTCCCCTGTTCACAGAGGACTGACTCCTGCTGCCTCACCCTCCATGGACTTTATAGCTCATCATTCTCTTGCTATTTATCTGACCCCCTCTGTGGCCCCTGTCTGTGTTCTCCATGTGTGTGTTTTTTTAATACATTGATTCTTGTCAGTTTTCTTCTTCTCCTTTGTAATCTTTGCTTAGCTTTCATTTCTTGCTGGTGCTAAGTTCGCTGATAACATTTGCTTACTAACAATAATACCATGTACTTCAACTGTTCCCATTTTTTATTACTGCTAAATTAGTTTTACCCTGTGCTTTACATTGGGGAAATAAATCTCTCAACTCTCTTTTCCTTACTACCTAAATTGCTGTCTCTAGTAATAGGTATTTGCAGAAACTTAGAGCTGGTTGAAAATAAGGCAATCCAATCTTCCAGTTAATAGAAAAGGAAACTGGGACCCAGCCAGGGAGCAGCCCAGTCTGATCACAGGGGGAGCTCATGGCAAGACTGGGGTGAATACCTGATTCTCTCATGTCCAGTTGACACTTCCTTCAGGCTGCCACATGACCTTGATAGCCAGACCCCTGGTTTGGGGAACAATTCATTACCTCTCTGTTTCTAGGCTAGGCACCTTCCCAAAGCTCCAGAACTTTAATTTGATGAGTCAAAGGAGAAGAGAGTATTTCTGGTGGTAGCCACATGCAGGTATTGGAGAGATTGGCAGAGTACTTTGTGTTAGTTAGTGCCATTTCACAGGATGCAGCTCTGTATGACTAAATCTCTGATAGTGCATGCAGTTTAGGAGAAACAGATGGTGGTTGATGTCCAGGGTCCAATGGTAGAACTCTTTCCACAGCCAGTGCCAACTGTCCCCAACAGTGACACCATCATTAATAGCCATTCCCTTCCCTTCCTTCCTTCCTTCCTTCCTTCCTTCCTTCCTTCCTTCCTTCCTTCCTTCCTCTTTCCTCCCTCGCCCCCTCTCTTTCTTTCTTTCTGGTTGTCCATCTCTCCTTTTTTTCAGTACTGGGACTTGAATTCAGGGCCTGTGCTCTTCCTTACCTTTATTTTTGCTCAAGGTTAGCACTTCACCATTTGAGCTACACCTCTCCTTCTAGCTTTTTGCTAGTTAGCTGGAGATAAGAGTTTCATGGACGTTTCTGCCACAACTGGCTTCAAACTGCTATCCTTAGGTCTCAGCCTCCTGAGTTGCTAGGATTACCGGCATGAGCCATCAACACCTAGCCAGCTGTCTACTTTCTTTATCTACAGATATGAACTTCCCAAAACAGTAACTACTAATTATAACTGCAATTAATTAAATGAAATTAAGTTAAAATTTTAGTTCCTTTGTTGCACTGACTACATTTTAAGTACTTGGTAGCTATTGAGCTATAATAGTCAATCCTTCCTTATTGAACAGATAGAGATAGAGCATTTCTAACATGGTTGAAAATTCTATTAGTGCAGGACCTGACTGTGATAACTTAGTCTATAGGATGAACCCTTCACCTAAGCAAGACTAATAGCTTGTGATGTCTCCTGATTCTGAGATTGTGGTAGAGCCTCTTCCTCCTCCTCCTTCTCCTCCTCCGCCTCTTCCTCCTCCTCCTCCTCTTCTTCCTCCTCCTCCTCCTCTTCCTCTTCCTCCTTTCAGCAAAGGAAAAACATTAAATATTAGTATTGAAAATGACAACCTTTAACACATATGCCTAAGGTTGCATAGATAGAGAAGACCACCCATATTGATTTGACCTTTACATGTTAGCCTCCAAACTAATGTAAGCCAGGGTAGAACGTGGGTCTGTATTTTCTGGATGTAAATGTTAAGCTTTTTCTGGTGCTTTCTTAATACCAAGTATTGCTCTACATTATACAACTGCTTGCTCTGAACTACAGCTCTGATCTGTTCTACACTAGACATGCTCCCACTAGTCTCTTTATCATGAGGCTGAATGTTCCTTAGAAAAATCTAGGTAATTTTGGAAGGTTCATTGCTCTGAGATAATCTCATTCAACTATCTTGACATTGTTTTGGATCACAACAACTTTGCTGATTATTTTAGGTAGTTATGGCAACAAAGAAATGTTAATTGGCCTGTTAGTGGACACAACCTTTACATTATCTAGTTTGCTTTGCAAAACCCCTATGTGGTGCCATTTCCTCCAGATTTGAAAGTGATGACACACTGATCCAATAGTACTTTCCAGATTAAAATCCCTGCCAGATGTGCTTCATAGTCAGCTGTTGCCTCACCTTTCCTGAACTCCTGGGTAGGATATCAATAGGGTTCCATACATACTAATGTAGATAGAAAGTAGAGTGTGGTGGGTTGGGGTGAGTTCAAGGGTAGATCTGTGACTTACTAGTCTTAGCTTATTTTACCTTGACAATTCTAACCATCATCTTGTAAGTAGGATTAATAGCTTTGTCTACTTGACAGGGGTTGGGGGAAGATGATTGTTATAGGCTGAGTTCACCCCTAAATCCTCCCACCCCTAAATCCCTATGTTGAAGTCTCATGCTCAGTGTCTCAGAACATAACCTAAATTGGAAGTAGGGTTGCTGAATGTACAATGTTTAAAAAGAGATCATACTACAATATAGTGGGCTCCTAATCTAGTACCAATAGCATCCTTTGTGAAAAAGAGGATACAAATTTTGGACTTACCAGTTCTTATAAGCACATTAGCCAATACATGATTATAAATAATTCACATAATATATATTTTATTTCAAGAAAACCACACACACACATTAAATATATACATATACGTAAAAGTTCTCAGGAGAACACTGATACAAATGAGATATTGTTGATCCATATGGAAAGATACACAGTGAAGGACTGAAAATGAAGGTAGGAAGCCAGGTGCTGGTAGGTGGCTCACAACCTTAATCCTACCTACTCAGAAGGCTGAGATCTGAGGATCAAGGTCCAAAGCCATACCAGGCAGAAAAGTCTGTGAGGTTCTAAGCTCCAATTAATTAAAAATCCGGAAGTGGAGATATGGCTCAACTGTTAGAGCACTAGCTTTCAAAAGCTAAGTATCACAAGAACCTAAGTTTAAGCCCCAGTAGAACAAAAAGACAAAAAGACATGAAGGAAGAAAGGAAGGAAAGAAGGAAGGAAAGAAGGAAGGAAGGAAGGAAGGAAGGAATGAAGGATATGAAAATGAAGGAACCCAGAAGTTTTACTGCTCCCACCAAGGGGAATGGGGATGTGGGGAAGGTGGAATGCTATGGTCTGTCCATCTTTCTCCAAACTTGATCAACAATGCTTCCTGCAGGGATGGAGGTGCTCCAGCTCCTGCTCCCTCCCCAGGTTCTGGGTCCTGGCTGGGTCATTGCCAGTGTACACACTCTCAGGGGGATGACTATGGAGGAGGCCCTGGAGGAGAGGAAAAGAGAGCTGTGACAGCAGCAACCACTGGCACTATCCCGCACTCTAGCCTTGGAGGAAGTCCAGAGCTGTCTGTGTGGTGTTGTGCCTGACAGTCTTCTAATTAGTACAGGATCCCAGTGGAGCTAGGGCTTCTTTTATTAATGCTTTCATTAAAAAGGTCTCTCTAATCAATCAACTGTGGAGTGTACTTACAGGAAGAAGGGTCTTTGAGTTCACAGACTGGCCTATGCCCAGGATAGAAGAGTCTGCGCTCGGGGTTGGGAGGGGGTGGGTCTTCTTGCAGACCTTGCTTGCCCCTCACCAGTCCCTCCCACTTTCCTTCAATTCTCATCCCACAACACAGACATTTTATGGGACAAATACAAATTTAAACCTCTGTTGCACCTTTTTTTTATTTGGAGAAGCAAACTTTGGCAAAAGTTTTTGTTTTATTATTTCAGTAATGAGCTCATTTGGGACATAAAATGTCATTGCTGGCATTTCTGGTGGTCCATTATCCTATCACACTAATTATTCACCATGTTTATATATGGTTTGATACCTGTATTCACATATGATTTCCCCCCAAACCTACTATTTGCTATTCACTGGGCTTAGTACTGGAGTCCAAGATGACTGGCTTGAAAATAGGATTGGATTTTTTTCCCCTCCATGAAAAACAGACCACTGTGCTATGAAAAGCCTTTGTGGGAAGGTCTGCTAGGGAATGAATGGTCAACTGCCTGGGAGCTGGGAAAGGTTCTTCGAAAGGAAATGTGAGTTAAGTAGGACCTACAGAAAATAATACCCTCATACATTAGGAGTGTGGTGTGTGTGTGTCTGTGTGTGTGTGTGTGTGTGTGTGTGAGAGAGAGAGAGAGAGAGAGAGAGAGAAAGAGAGAGAGAGAGAGAGAGAGTATAATAACACATGCTCAAGGAAAACATCAGGATATTTATTCCTCTCCTTCCCTACAATTTCATGATGAAAAGTTCTTTTCCACTCAAAGGTTCCAGAGCAGGGACATGCTGTTATGGTGAAATGCGGCCCTAGCAGTAGCTTTGTGTCACCAAGTGTTTTACCACAGGACTTGGATTGATTAAAACAGACCTGAGATGGAGGAAAGCAGGAGCCTGGGTGCTAGATTGGACCTAGGACAAGCCATTTCTCCTTCAGGACTTCATTTCTTCCTTTGTTAAACTCATTCAGTTTTTCTTGCTTAATCTACAGACAGAAGCCTAACAAGACTGTGAAACTGGCAGAAACAGAGCTTTGTTTATTGAAGCAACTAGTTCTTCTCCCAAAGAATGGCAGACACACCTGTCATTCTATGACATGAGGAGTGCTGTTTGAAATACACGGGACCAAGGGCTCACATGGGACCAAGGGTTCTTAGATTTCAAAAAGAAAGAGTGCCTGTGTGAAATTCACCAAGGAATCTGACTTTAAGAAATAGTTAATAACTAATAAATTTAGCATACAACTTATGAAAGGCTCTTTACAACAACTCTGTGAGATCAATATTATTGCCATCATCATTTCAGAGATTAAGCAAATGAAGCATGAAGAACCATGACTCATCCACGGTCATGCATTTCAGGGGCAAGATGGAAACCCAGACAGCCAGGCTCCAAAGCCCATTATATTAACCATCATGGTACACTGCTTTTCAACGGCCCACAAATGCATTCCTTGACATTTGCTGAAATAGCCCAAGCTATGGCTTAAGTTCATTTGCTTTTAAGCATATAACAAAATAATCTATTGAAGGATTAAATATATCATCCCATAACCTAATTGTTGTCCTATAGAATAAAGTTATAAGAGGAGTTTGTTCCGCCCAATGATCCAAGTAATATTTTTTCTGTTATTTCATTTCTTCTTGCCCTCTGCATACACTGCTGATTTTAGATTTTTTCCTTTGTAAAGAACAGCTGGTTTCTTTATTCATGATTCTCTCAATTTGAGCATAACTGTATTTCCTAGGTCTTCAGGATGACTGAGCCCTGTAAATGCTAAGGAGCTTTCCTTGACCAGAGCTCCTTTTCCCATCCATATAGTCAGGAACACTTTTCAGTGTGTTTTCTTAGATCCTCGAGAATGTCTGAGACATTTATCATGATTACAAGCCTGTACACACCATCTAGCTCACCCATGTCTGTGATCCCAAACACCTTCTAAAATGAGTTTCTTAACCAATGAAAATGAGACATTTTAAAGACAATATACCTTTCTTTCAAAAATGTAGATTTTTCTGGAGTTGAGTTCACAGTATTAGTCAAAAATCTGGGATAAGATTTAAAGATACAGGCAAAAGGTAAATATTATCACTCCATAATCTGTTAAAATATGACACCAAAACTCATATGTGTATTGAACTCTAACATATAGAAGGAATACATTTGGGGAAATTTTTATAAAACTATCCTTTGAGCTGGGCTTTACCTCGTGAGTAACAATTTCTTTCCAGGTTAAGATGAGGTATTGAGCAAATTTCTCAAAGGAGACAAAATAGTTTGAGCAAAGGCATTGAGATATGAAAGTACCTGGGGTATTAGATGAACAACAAATAGTGAATAGAATGAAGGGTCTGTAGTTTATATAATACAAAATAAGTCTAGAAAACTAGACTGTGAGTAATGCCACCAGCACAACAATGTTCATTGCAGCACAATTTGTCATAGCGAGAATCTGGAACCAACCCAGATGCCCCTCAGTAGACGAATGGATCAGGAAAATGTGGTACATATACACAATGGAATTTTATGCCTCTATCAGAAAGAATGACATTGCCCCATTTTTAAGGAAATGGAAGGACTTGGAAAAAATTATACTAAGTGAAGTGAGCCAGACCCAAAGAAACATGGACTCTATGGTCTACCTTATTGGGAATAATTAGTACAGGTTTAGGCAAGTCATAGCAGAGCATCACAAGGCCCAATAGCTACACCCTTATGAACACATAAGATGATGCTAAGTGAAATGAACTCCATGTTATGGAAACAGTTGTAACTACTTTCAACGTCCTATGTGTATCTGTAGCTTCTATTATTGATGATGTTCTTGTATCACCTTCCTGTGGTTGTACCTACACTATCTCTGTAATCTTATCTGAGTATATTGGAAACCGTGTATACTGGTATTGGAAGTAGGAAATTGAAAGGGAATACCAAATTTGAGAGACACAGGTAAAAAAAAAAAAGACAACTACAAAAGCAATACTTGCAAAACTGTTTGGTGTAAGTGAACTGAACACCTCCGTGGGGGGCGAGGGGAAGGGAAATGGGGAGGAGGGAGGGGGGTATGAGGGACAAGGTAACAAACTGTACAAGAAATGTATCCAGTGCCTAACGTATGAAACTGTAACCTTTCTATACATCAGTTTGATAATAAAAATTTGAAAAAAAAAAAAAGTAAAAAAAAAAAAAGAAAACTAGACTGTGGAGGGTATTGAATGCCTTTCTCTGAGTGTTGAGACATTTTCTGGGGTATGAGACATGGTATCACAGGGTATTTTTTTAGCAAAAGAACTGTGTTATAGATTAGGCTAGAGAGTTGTAAGAAGGTGGATACAAATCAACTTGGTGAAGATTTGTTTGTTTGTGTGGCAATGAGGGCAAGAGGAAAACTGAAGTTATTTGGGAATTGGGCCTGTCCTGTTCTGCAACCAATATTTGGAGTGCTAAATCAAAGGTGATGATTCCAAATACAAGGGCTGTTGTAAGGACAAGTCAAAGAAGATATTATGCTTTTCTGAAGAAGCCCATCCACAGATAAGAGCCAAATGAATCATGAAAGTTCTATGTAGGAGAACATTATATGAACTCTAGAACATGTGGAGGGGCAGGTATAGGAAAAAGGATATAAGTGGAAAATGTATGTGATATATTAAAATTAAATATTAACTTGGAAAGACTTAAGCAGGAAATAACTTGGAAAAACTGGGAGAAGTCAATGCAGAGCAAGACAATAAAACTCTTTGGGAAAGGAACTCATAGAACTGTTAGTAACTACTTGGAAGTATGTAAAAGAAGGGAGTTCTGATGTCCTAGAGAAGGACTCAAATGTCAATTCTGTTTCCAAGGTCAGTGCAATGTTATTTGGATGTGTCTTGCTTGTGTGCTACCCAGTGACCAATATAAGACCTGGGCAGCAGTCTACTTTATAGATCAGTTTTCAAAAGCTGTGACATATTAAATTCACAAGTATTCATGTGAAAATTGACCATGAGCTCAGCAGTTGATATGTAACATGATGGAATTGATTTTCCAGATCACTTAAATTTCCTCATACTTTCTAGCTTTGAGGATCTCCTTCCTTTCTTTTAGCTAGAAATCTATGATTCTGAATTATCCTCTCCTTGTTTAAAGTTTATTCTTTGTTCTGTTTTAGGGGTCAAGCAGTGAGAAGACTGGGAAAGAAGACACCCAGTGAGGAATCTCCCACCCTCTTGGTCTGAGTTCCAGGCATCCTGTTCCTGCTATCACTCCTGTCATTGCCTCTTCTGTGGCATTGGTGCCACCTTGGATTTGCCTTGTGGCTGTGGAAGGAGAGGATTGGAAAGAAACAAAACAAGCCATTAACAACAGTACTCGGGGGATTTTGACAGTCCAAGTCCTTGCACACATATTGTCTAGTATTCTTAATTATTTCCAATGGAAGAAAGGAGCAGTGTGCTTACTTCACCTTATACAGAACTACATCTCTTATTTCTTTAAGAGAACATTTATTTGTATATAAATATCTCCCACTACACTGCTAACTTAGAAGTTTAGGTGGGTGGGTATTTATCTGTTTATACTTAGCATTTTAATTTGAAGTTTGGGACAAAATATGCGCTCCAAAGAATGTTTAAATGACATTTCTTCCCAATTTTCCTACCCTTTTTCTTAATAGAAACAGGTACTTTTAGTTGTGAGGGAATAGTTTGGTGTATTAAAATGTTCTTTCTAAAACAAACTATAATTCAAATGCCCAAATGTATCACCTAAGGCACCTCAGTTTCTCCTTGGGAATAATTTAATCAGAGAATATAATTCTTCCACTCTGTCCTCCAGACTTGTAGAAAGCCAAAAATTCTATCACTTTATAAATTGAAGAAGTCTTATCAACTTGCTGTTATGGGCAACAAAATGTGGCTTTCCCTGCAAATTGGTCCAAATAGTTATATAGATGGAATTTTTTAAAAGCATCCTTCCATCTCTAAAGATGAAAAGAAATAGCTGTAAGTGTGAGTCATGTGTTAACTCATCCATTAGGGAAAGTTAGAAAGAAGCCAAACTAATAAAGTCAAAATAATATGGTCATTAAAAGGAGCAATGAAAAGTAGCATTTTAAGTGGGAGTTTTGCATGGATGGAACCGGCATAAAGACACCCACTCAAGACATTTGCCTTTCATTTGGAGAAGATTAAGGAGAATTAGAAGAATAATAATGATAAAGTTAAATCTCTGTTTTCAGTACTTTTAATAAGCCCTCCTCCAATTGAAGAAAATAAATAGGTAAAAAAGGTTCAATTAATAGCCAACCTATAGGCTGTTTGCATGGAGTTGGAGATGTGTGGCAAAATAAACTAAGACCTTTTAGCTATTTACAAATTTGGCAGCCAAACTTTAGGAACCTAATTATTTAAATGCGTAGGTAGCATTTAGGGTGTTTTCTTTCTTTCTTTTTTGCTTCTGGCTATGACTTGTGATGTGAACATAAAAAGGCTTTAATTTTTATTTTAACCACTATTTCTTCCCAATAAGACACTAAATGAATTAAATGTGAGACCTAAGGATGCCTCATTATCAGAAATATTAAAGAGCCTTGCAGAATTGTTACTACAGCTAATAGAAATCACACTGGAAGAATCACACTGGAGAAAGAATTCTTTCTCCAAGAAAAGAAAACAAAACATGAAGCCACTTGGATTTTTTTTTTCTTGGAAGTTTTGAGCAACATGGCTCTTGGGAAATATGTACAGCCTAGACTTCTAAATTTAAAACCATTAATTAAAAGGTCACATAAGCAGAAGTAAGGATACTGAGGCTTTGGGGAGTTTTTATATTTTTCAGTTACACCACAAAATATGATTGTACCTGTGAGACTCTATGAAATATAATAACAAAGTTTTAAATAAATAAATAAATAAATATACACACACATATGTATACACACACATATTTCAAAGCTGGGTGCTGGTGCAATCCTAGTTATACAGAAGACTGAGATCTGAGGATCTGAGGATTGTGGCTTGAAGCCAGCCCAGGCAAGTAAATCATGATATTCTTATTTCCAATTAACCATCTAAAAGCTGGAAGTAGAGGTATAGTTCAAGTGGTAGAAAACTAGGTTTGGACAGAAAATCTATGGGGCAGTATCCTCATATTAGCCCCAATATCAGTGCACCCCACAAACACACCACAAATATCTTTCAGATAATTCTCAACATAGCTTCCAACTAATTTATGTTTTAGATGGCCCCAGAGTAGTCATGCATATTCCATAACAAAGAGGCAAAATCACTTAAGCATCAAGTTTAATTACTTTTGACTGTGTTGTACCAAATAGAAACAGTTATACTGACTAAACACATGCTGACCTTAAAATTCTTCCTGGCAATTCTACAGGTATTGATAAATACAAGATACAAGTGGGAAACAATTATTTAACTAATAGTACATAGCAAAGCAGGAACCCATGTGAAAACATTCAAATGTATCCTTGAATGTAAATAGTCAAGGGTTTAGCAGCTTTTGCATCCTGGCCTAGCATCCTTGGGCATAGCTAATTTATTATACTTTCAGTCTGTAATAGGATCAAACTTAGATCCAATAGCTATTTCATCAAGCTGTCCCTCATAAAAGGGTCCACATCTGGGAATACAGCTAAGAAAATAATGATCTATTGATTTTCATAGTGGTATTGAGTAATTATCATTTTCTACTGCACCCCATTTGTGTGGTAACAATTAAAAGGTAAATTTCTAGATTTAATGGGCTTTGATAATTATTCTCAAAGTGGCATTATGTTTATGGAGACTGTCAGTTCTCAAATAATAAAATCATGAATCATTGACCACTGATTCAATGGAGGAATCTTGACAACCTTTCAGTAAAATCTACCCATCTCTGTACTCCAGGCTCAGTGGTAGGAGTGGAATAATGGGAAGAACATGGATTTAGAGTACTGTATTATCTTCTTAATAATTGTATCCGTTACTTCCTATATAAAAAGACTATCAATATCATTCTCTTGGTAATGTTGGGATGAGAATTAAAAGAGGCATACAAATTTACTAAATACCTTTTTGTTACCCTGTGGGTAATTTCTCCCTCACAATTTACCTTGTTTTTGTAACTTGGATCTGGTATGGTTGAGATCTGTCAAGGAGAAAATACTGTGACATGGCCACTCTCCAGAAGGAGACAACTTTACCAAGATGAAAACAGAATTAGACTGAATTCTTCCATCAAATATTTACATAAAAGTTTTGTGATTTGGAAAAGTTTAAGGTAAAAAAAAGTGACAGTCTCCTTTGTTGCAGGAATTCTCTTTTTGAAAATAACTTTGCATCATCAACAAAGGTGAAATAGTTCCAAATTTACGTGACTCAGAGTTCTTTTTTTTAAAATCCAGGATCTCTTAGTAGCCTATAAATGAAGAAGGACTATGGGATGCATGGAATATTCATTTAAGTTCTCAGGAATAAGGCCACCAATATTAGGTATCTCCTTAAGTTCTGCATATAGAGAGCTACCACAAATTAGTGTATCTATAAATTCATTCAAGCATATTGTGTCTTTCAGAACAATCAAGATGTAACAGTTCCTTTTTTGAATTCTGCCATATCTTTATCCAGCCCTGCTTTGTTTACAGTAATAGTTTGTTTTTGCTTATTGATTAAAAACCCTTGTTTATTTTGAACAGGATCGGTTTTGACCACAATGTTAACTCCCTTCAGCCCCGGAATGTCTCTCCTAGAAGTTTGAGCAGTTTGTACTGTCAAGAATGAAGCTTCCAAATTACTTGCAACACCAGAGAAATGGAATCAAATAGCAAGATCAATGAGACTTAACTGAACCTTGGTATGATGTTCTTCATCAGATGTCAATTAAACTTCCAGACTCAATTGGAGTTGGGCTTAAAAATGTCTATTGCTGATAAGTATTGACACAAAGGCACACATTAATGAATGTGGAACTGGGAGCTTTTTTTTGTGACTTCATTTATTTCTTTCCAGTTCCCAACCCTTTGCCCACTTCAGTTCCCTGCAGGCAAATATTTTACCCGTTGTCTAGGAAGAATGTCACTTGTCCTCTAATAGAACTGTTAGGATTTTCAGTAGAATGAGAAATTCACAGATAATAAGCTCAATATTGGCTTGGGGTCCTTGTACAGATGGCTTACATGGACTGTGATACCAAGCTATTTCCTATGCTTTAAAGACTTCAGGGCATTATCACAACATTCAAGAACTTTGAAGATTTTCTTAGGTCTTCCAACTAATTTTCCTGAGTATGTAGGGGTTGGGAAGGAATCAAGTTGTCCTGCTGAGAATCTCCTAAACAGACATTTGTTGAATGCCTGTTAGCCCAGAAACATCCAGAATAAAATGATACAAGAAGCAAAGATAAATAGAAGACATCTCTACACAAGAACTTTATAGTCTATTAAGAAGGACTCACAAACACACCCAAGACAGTGTTAGAAAAGATGGAGCAGGGCTGAGAATATAGTCTAGTGGTAAAGTGCTCGCCTCGTATACATGAAGCCCTGGGTTCGATTCCTCAGCACCACATATATAGAATAAGCCAGAAGTGGCTCTGTGGCCCAAGTGGTAGAGTGCTAGCCTTGAGCAAAAAGAAGCCAGGGACAGTGCTCAGGCCCTGTGTTCAAGCCCCAGGACTAGCAACAAAAACAAAACAAACAAACAGAAAGGATGGAGCAGAGAGCCAGAGCTGGTGGACATTTGCAAAGATAGATTCATCCAGCTTATGGTCTATAATTGTTGACCAAAATGTATTCAGCATTTTCTGTTTATGTTCACAACCTTTGCATATGAAATTGAATCTACTCTCCACAACAAATCTATAATATGGGTTTTATTATCTTCAGTTACTTATAGATGAGACTGATAAAACTCAGAAAGCTTATCCAGCTTTGCCAAATTAAAAAAGAAAGGATAGAAGTGGAATTTAAACCCAGTTATATGTAGTTCCAAACTATGATATTATGCGCGCTACCTCCAGGTAGGGAAATGGGGATAAAAATTAGTTTAAGGTTTCCAGTGAAGATGAGTCAAACAATGATGGTGTTTGCCACACAATCCCAGCAACTTGCCTGTCCCATTTTTATTGTTATGAGTTTGGTTGGCACCCAAATCAGATGGTCATGTAAAACAGATAGCTTGAAAAATGAATGATCTGGTTAGTTTAAATTCAAGTAATTTTGTTGATGAAAATGGCTTTTAGTAAACTCCTATAGTTGAAAATATGTGTTGCTGAAGGAAAGTTAGATTGCTTATTTATTCACGCAATCATAACAAACACCATATGCGAGACTCTATTTGAATCTTTTCATACATAGCATTCATTTAATCCTCATGATAGTTACATGATATTGAAACTATTTTCCCTCACTTTACTGATGAGAGAACTGAGCTACAGAGTTAAGTTACTGTCCCATCGTCTCTCACACTGTAACTGAAGTACTTGGTGTTTGAGCCCAGGCCAGTCTGATGGGGCAGCTGTTCTTAAATACTAACCATGGGGCCGCTACATCCAGTTGATGGAAAGACCCAGAGCTACACAATCCTTACTGAGAAGCGAATTCCTTCTCTAGCTTCTGGAACTGTCTCTCTTCCCTCTTCGAGTAGTTTAAAGAAACTTAGGCTAGCAACTCTGCCTTGCCCTGTTCTAACTTAAATTTGGAAAGGAAGCCCATCTTTCATTTCTGTAATCAAATTCTTGATCTTATTTTCTCTTGGGGAACTTTGTCTTCTTGTGTACCATTTCTCCATGGCAGTAAGAAACTGTTTATGGATTTTTTTCTCGAGATACCAGGCCTAAAGGGCATTGACCCTGTTTGTTTTTTTTTCTCAAGCCCTAGAGAAATGACCACCTTTCTATGGTTATTTTTATGCTACCTCTTTCACAAGTTTTTCCTTGGATTCAGGACCACTATAGATCCCTAATGATTACCTGACTGGTCTCCCATCAACTTCTGAGGCACACCATGGTCACCTATTGGAAGTCTCTGATGCCAGTTTTTGCCAGAATATCTCCCTACCAACTGTTTCCATGCTTTCTGTGCCATATTTCCTATTTATTTGCTACAACTGTTCTTTCTTCTTCTTGTCTCATGTATCTGTCCCTCATAGTGGATAGAACTTCTAAATACAGGTTTAAGATCCATATAAGGAACTTCCTTGATGTAGTGCATTTTAAAATAATTGACATCATAGAGAGAAGTTATGGGATGAGGGGAAGAGAGAAAAAGATGAAAGGAAGAAAAGAGGAGATAAAGAGGAAGTAAAGGAAAGAGTGAAGAGGAAGAAGGGAGGGAACCAGAGAGAGGAGATTAAGAATGAAGGAGAACAAGAGACAATCCAGAAGAAATGAGGGGGAAGGAAAGGAAGTTAATGTTCTCATGTCATGTGGGGGAGCGGGGGCTGTCCATCCTGAGGTTTAAACTCAAGGCCTGAGCACTATCCCTCAGCTTTTTCATTCAATTTGCTGGAAATTTGCTACTTGAGCCACAGCTTTACTTGTGGCTTTTTGGTGGTTAAAGAATCCACAGACTTTCCTGCATAGGCTGGCTTCAAACTGTGATCCTTAGATCTTAGCCTTCTAAGTAGCTAAGGTTACAGGTGTGAGCCACTGGCACCCAGGTAGCCATTTTAAAAAGTCAAATTGAAAATATGACACCTTAACTAACCATTCCAAATGAGCAGATTCAATATAATCACAATGATTTCAAATGTCCCACAGTTAAACTGGAAAAATTTGTTATGCAGTTTCCAAGAATGGTTTCTAAATGTTTTCACTATATGTTTGATTTCTTAACTTTCTCCTCTGCAAAAAGAGATTTGCCACCTCTGATTGCTATTATTGTCCTGTCAAGGAAAGTTACCTTATTGCCACTGTTTTCACAAATTGTATGGTAGCAAATATTTTGTTAAATAAAGGAAATAAAAACAGCCTAGGGAGTGACTATCAAAGCTGAAATCAAAGGGTAATGTAATCAGACATTTTAAGCCAAACTTGTGTATTGATCCTTTTATTCATTATTTTGCTGGGCACCGAGTGGTATCAGACTATATGCAGGTATGATGAGCTACTTTGTCTGGATTCAGGGGTGATAATGGCCCTCAGAGAGATATCAAGCTATTTTAGAATAAGGAACAATTGCACAAATGACTATGACACCAGACAAGAAGTGATCAAAGGAGAAAGTATAGATATTTTGTTCCTTAAGGGAATACTTTAGTTAAAAAAAATCAAAGACATGTTTGAATTGAACTTGCCATTTATGAAGTTTGATTGGAGGCTTTAATTCCCTCAGGAAAAGTAGCATTAGAAACTATAAATATCAACTAGTAGGAAACCACAGGAAATGCTCAATGTCTAGTGCACAGACTAAAGTTTTCCTAATTCCAAAGAAATTTTAGGCCTAGAAAAAGTTGTAAGAATTATATAACAACTCTCTCTCTTTGTCATGTAATCAACAACCAGTCTGGTTCATTGATATTAATGGGACCAAATCATTACACGTTGATATTTGTCACATGTGCTCATCTTCCTTCCCTCCTTTCCATTCATGCTTAAGTAAGCATCATGTATTAGTGTTTGTTTGCTTTTTAATCAGTCATGGGGCTTGAATTCAGAGTCTGGGTGTTATTTCCAAGCTCTTTTGCTCAAGACTAGCGCTCTACCACTTTGAGACACAGCACCACTTCTGGGTTCTGGTAGTTAATTGGAGATCAGAGTCTCATGGTCTTTCCTTCCTGGGCTGTCTTTGAACCATGATCCTCAGATCTCATCTGCTGAGTAGCTAAGATTACAGGTGTGAGCCACAAGCACCTGGCTAGCATGTATTTTTTTTAAGAGCAAGGAAGAGCCAATTGCCCACGGCTCATGCCTATAATCCTTGCTACTCAGGAAGCTGAGATCTGGGGATTATGGCTTCTAGTCCTCTTCTATTTCTTTCTTTGGCAAGACTGAATTGTATGTAGAATTGTGCTCTATCACAGCTTCTTTTGCACGGGGACAACCACAGGCAAGGGATAGAAGAGGATCATTAACAAAAAAATACAATGCATCTTGATTACCATTATCCCTTTCATCCCTATCCCTCCCACCTACCCCTTCTCTCAATTTTCCTAAATATGCATTGAATTTTATGACTATATTACCTCCTTCCTTTCTTCATTTAACTACTGTCCTCTTCTTATTCCCATCCCCACTTTCAAGTACCTGATGCCTGGTGTTTCTTTTGCATTGAGTTAATCTTTCTAAGAAATCACATCTTGAGTTCTTCCCTGAATATACTATATTTCAGTTAATACTCATGTGTATACTTGGATACTACCTCAAAGTGTATATTTAAATATTTATAGATTAATTCTACTTCACTTAACATGGTTTTTTCCCAGGTCCTTCCAATTCTTTACAAATGATGCAATATCATTCTGCCTAATGGATGAATAAGATTCCATTGTGTATACATATCACATTTTCTTGGTCCATTTGTCCATTGAAGGGTGTCTGAGCTGACTCCATAACTCAGCTATGGTGAATAGTGCTGTAATAAGCAGGTTTGTGCTGGTGGCCTTACTGTAGCCCAGCTTCTAATCTTTTGGATAAATGCCCAAGAGTTAAATTGTTGGATTACAGGGTAGTTCTATGTTTTATTTGAAAATCTTATATAAAAAAAAGAAAATCTTATATGACTTCAAAGTGAAATGTGCAAATAAAATATGCTCAAAGAAGTCTATAGCCCCATTTCTCTCTCAATGCAACTTATATTTGCAATCTTGGTTTGGGTTTTCATTGTTGTTGTTTTGCCAGTCATAGGGTTTGAACTGAGGGCCTGGGCCTTGAGCTGCTTCTTCTGAAGGCTAGCGCTCTACCACTTCACCCACAGTGCTACTTCCCTCCTTTCCTGAGTAGCTTATTGGAGATGAGAGTTTCTTGGACTTTCTTGCTCAGGCTGGCTTTGAACCACAATCCTCAGTTCTCAACACCCTGAGTAGCTAGTATTACAGGTGTGAGCCACCAGCACCCAGCTTGTTTATTTTCTTCTTTTTAACCAAAAAGTATGAGTCCAGACCAGGTAGTACGTTTCATATCTATAATCTCAGCTACTCAAGGCCATCTCAGGCAAAAAGCTAGCAATACCCTATCTCACACAATAGTCTGAGCAGGTGTCATCCTCACTATTCAGGAAGCTATAAGTAGGATAAATACAGTCTAAGATAAACTCACAACAAAAAGTGAGACCCTATCTGAAAAATAACCTAAATCAGAAAAGGGGCCAAAGGCATGGCTAAAATGATTGAGTACCTGCCTCACAAGCATGACCTCCTGAACTCAAACTCCAGTACTATAATTTTTTTTTTAAAGGTTGATTATAGAAAAATGTGAAAAAAATAAACATTATCTATGACTGGTGAAGATGGTGATGGTAATGGTAATTCTGATAGTAATTGTAGTAGTAATAACATTGAATCATAAAAATTCTCTCTTACATGTATAGCGAGTTATAGTATATAGCTTTGAGTAAAGCGAAAATAGATTATGATTCCAGCACACAACTGAGATGGAAGCAAGACTATCTTAAAACAAAACAAAGCAAAACTAGTGCAATGAAGGCTCAAATTGTGGCTTCATGCTAAAGTCCCTACCTAGCAAATCTGAGGTTCTGAGTTCAAACTCCAGTGCTATCAATACCAAAAACAAACGGCAAAAATAGAGCTTTATTTCATAAGACACTTATCATTATCATTGTCATTATCATTGCAGTGTGTATGGTAGGTGATCATCTAGGAAAATCCAGCAGGATTAGGATAACATGTATTGTTACAGTAGTAGCAGAATCAGGACAAACAACTCTTATTTTTTTTTTAGCTACACTGCTACTCATTTCTTGGCAGGAATAAAAACTGAACGCCAGACCTGCTTTGTATTCATCTTTACATTTTGGTAAATCTTTATTGGAAAAGTACATTGTTTTTATTTCTTTGAGTCAGTTTAATCAGTATTCCTCATTTTTTTTTCCTTTGCCTTCATAAAATCCTGTGTTGAAGTCTTCAGGAGAGCTAGGCACATACCTGTAACGCCAGCCCTTGGGAGGCTGAGGCAGGGTTATGAGTTTGATCAAGACCAGCCTTGAGATACTCTCTCAAAGAAACAAACCCCAATAAAAAGTCTTTCGAATATATGTACACAGAGAGACTACAGATTAAGTAGGCAATCCAAAGTGATCATTTACAGTTCTAGGCCTCAGAGCAATGTTTAGAAACTATATTCCTAGAAAAAGTTGACCAAGACAGGACTGATTTTTCACCAAGCCTGGTATATATATTTGCCTTTTCTTTTCTGTTATGTTCTACAAAAATATTTTGATACTGTTCCTTCAAGTGTTTTTGAGATGGAGAAAGAGAGATGCAGGGTGAAGGTGAACTTCTTATCAGCAAGCTCTATGGGAACATAAATAGCAGGGTTTGGAACATGGAGATAAAGAATGTTTTCTCAATAAAAAAAATTCCTGTTAGGTGTTAATAACTTCTCCTGGATTGAAATCTGACTTTGTTTTATGTCCTACCATAGTAACAAAGTCACAACAGCTTTAAGAGTCCACAGTACATTTTTATTTCACGTTGTTGAACTGAAGAAATAAAAATGAGTTGTGTGAGGGCAGTCATAAGCTGAGCCTGATTTTATTTTTTAATAATTCCTAAAACATACACTTGGAGTTTGGCACATCATCTGACATGAATAATATTTTCTAAGCCTCAGCATTCTTTCTTTGCTTTCTCTCTTCCTTTCTTTCTCTTTCCCTTCCTCCGCCCCTCCCTCCATCTCTCTTTCTGCCAGCCTGCCCACCTTCCCACTTGCCTTCTTTCCTTTTTGCTAGCCCTAGGGTTTGAACTCAAGGTCTGAGCACTGCCTCTGTGCTTATTTTCACTCAAGGCTAGTGCTCTACTTCTTGAGCCACAGCTCCATCTCTGGATTTTTCAGTAGTTTATTAGCAATAAGAGTCAAGTCTCATGAACTTTCCTGCCTAGACTGGCTTCAAACTGCAAGCCTCAGATCTCAGCCTCCTGAGTAGCTACTGACTCCCACTAGCTTTCTCATTTTTAATATGGAACTGAGAATCTCAATCTAATGTGGGTTTTATTTGCCATGAAAATCATGTAAGATTGAGATGTAAAGGTAGTAGGTGAAGTGATTTTATATATGTGTGTATATGTGTCTGTGTATTCACACATACTCAGATATATTTACATGTATAATATTTGTGCATTTTAATAGCCATATATGCATATGTGTATATAATATAGATCACATGTATATATATATATTCATATATGCACATACATATACCTACACATCATATGAATAAGTGCTGTTATAAGTTAGCCAGTTTAATGAAGAAACAGATATATAACTTCTGGAAAGCTGATGATTTGGGTGAAAAAAATGGCCATTAGACTAAAATATTATATCAATTGTCAGATCTCATCCTCTTGAATAGCTAGGATTACTATTGTGAGCCACAGTGCCTGATGGTTTTTAGGGGGGTGTTATGTGCATAGTTGTAATGGAGGCAGTCAAGAGGCAGAGACAGCAAAATAGCAAGATTGAGACTAGCCTGTGCTACATAATAACCTTTTCTAAAAACAAAAACAAAAACCTATAAAACAAATATGTGTGTGCACATGCAAGCACACTGACATACATACACTTCTAAGTATGAATTTTAGGTTTCTTTTCCTTCACCTTAATTACTATTGAGGTTTTGATGGGATGGACATTTCCAAGAATGATTGGCACCTAAGAGGCAAGGCAGAAGGGTAGTTTTCTAGCTGTAGTAGTTTCCCCCTTATTCATGTCAAAATTTGAGAGCTCAATGAAGCAATTAGATAATGAGTCACCGCCCTCACTGGTGGACTCAGGCTTTTGGAGCAAAGGAGAGTTCAGCTTCTTTGACTCTCTTGCTCCTACTGTCTCACCATTATATATCTTCTCATATGGTGTGACACCCTGCACCGTGTCATGATGTAGCAAGAATGCCCTAGCTAGTACCAAATCTTGATATTTGAATCACTAACTCCAGAAATGTGAGAAAGAAATTTATTTTCTTTATAAACTCTCTGGAGGAATTTTTGTGGCAGAAGTGTTAAAAGGACTAAGTAAATCATCAACCCAACCTTGGCTTTTCCAGAGGGCCTGAAGATTAAGTAAACCAACATACTTGTCCAATTATTAAACTTGGCCTATACATACATATGGTTCCTGACTTCACATGGCTCTATTTTTTTGAATCTGCTACCTCTCAATAAACATGACTCTCTCTGCAGAGCCTGATTTCTCTTCTGTATGTGGTTGTGCCACAGCGTTTAATCAAAGCTAGATTACCTTCATGATACACTGTATATCTGAACTTCGATCCTTGGAGCACTTGACTTATTCTTAAGACACCACTTGGCCCACCCTTCCAATGGTGCTTCCTGTCACCAACAAGTCCCAAACAGCTAGAGTTACAGGATCTGCTCATGATGTCAGGAGCAGAATCTTCTTCCATCTCACAGTTACTTGTAACATTCATTCAGAAAAAAAACAAAGGGTCTGGTTGTCATAGAAACAGTTGACTCCAGCAGGATGCATAGCTTCAATTGGAACATCTGTCTGTATAGAGATAAATATCAATTTGTTGTGTACGCTGCCAGAATAATTGAGACAGCTCTTCAGGGAAAATAATTGACTTTAACAGGATTTCCCACACTTGTGCTAAACTGCATCTTCTTTTGTACAACTGGTTTTCTTTCACCTAATATTTCTTCTTCCAATTAAAGTTTTTTTTTGTTTTGTTTTGTTTGTTTGTTTGTTTTTGCCAGCCCTGGGCCTTGGACTCAGGGCCTGAGCACTGTCCCTGGTTTCCTTTTGTTCAAGGCTAGCACTCTTCCACTTGAGCCACAGTGCCACTTCTGGCCAATTTCTGTGTATGTGGTGCTGGGGAATCGAACCCAGGGCTTCAGGTATATGCAGCAAGCACTCTTGCCACTAGTCCATATTCCCAGCCCAATTAAAGTTTATCCAGGTATTTGAGTATTCTCCACAGGCCAGTGTTGATATTAAGTTCTAAGACCCAAGGCCTGTTAAAGCCCTGAAGCCAGTGAAGGGAATACTGTGCAAGTAACCATGTCTTAGGCCCATCAAGGCTTTATCACTTTTGTATTTGGGGTGGATCTAGCTAAAACTCCCTCCTCAAAGGGTTGAACTGGAGAATCACAGCCGAGGGAACTACTGGGGTTCTCATCCTTCTGACTCTTGAGTTTTTGTCAACCACATAGTTACAACATATATGCCTATATAATGCATAAGCTCCAGCATTACCATGGAATATAGCAGCTCTGCAGAAACTCCATCTTGTCTTATACTGAAGAAGCCACAGGAAATAAAGAAGGAAGAAATTAATAGATGTTAACAACATATCCTAGGAACTGTCACCTCAATTTTCTCATTTTCATGCTGGGCAAGGAGGTCTATGTCTGTAATCTCAGCTACTGAAGACATCAAGGCAAGAGGATTGAAAATTTGAGGTCAGCCTGGGTAACTTAGCAAGACTGTCTCAAAAAGGAAAAAAATATCTTCCTATTTTTAGCACTAAATATAAAGGGGTTTAGACATTATTCCAGGAGTTAGAAAGTCAGTAAAAGGGAAAGATTGGAGTCCTCCCATAACATCTTAAGAACAATCTGCTTCTAATGATCCTCATGCCCAGAACAGGCCATGAGCCATCTCCTTACCTCCCCTCATTTAACTCTACTCTGTCACCTGGAGACCTTGAGACTCTTAGAAACAAAAAATAATTTTTAGCACAGGAGGAGCACCAATCCAAGGGGAAGAATGGCAGGACAAAGGGAGAATGTTATCAGAAGAAACAAAACCAGTTATTGGACCGTAACTACAGATATATTATCAGAAGTTTCTAACTATTCATGGGAGTAGAAAAGGACAATACTGGATTGAAAATCTAGTAAAATATTTGTTTTATATTACCTGTCTTTATGATCTAAAATGAGTTATTTTTTCCTCACAAAAGCAATTTCTTCTCTTATAAGGCAGTGATATGGGTCAGTAACTCTAATAAGGAATTTGGGCAACATATATCATTTGTGAGAATTGTAAGAGAAAACTTTAGGAAGATGGCACATTCTAGCCTTCTTGTTAAATCCTCCTCCCCATAAAAGAGAAGTAGCAAATGACTAACACAAAGAAAGAAAAAAATCCCATAAAAATCATGCATTATTGAGTCCTAGGAAGCCCCAAATATAAGAATATTGTTTATATCACAAAAATTTATATTGTATCAAAACTTGTGTGGGAGACTGTGAAAGAATTACAAAGGAACTTTTAAGAGTCTGAAGATCCTGAAGTCAGCCTCACTTGCCAATAACCACTCATTAAGAAGCTTTCCTGGCTGCTTGAAGGTGGAGTTGGACCAGAGAGTATACTTGGCAGACTCAAATGTTAGGGTTGGTCAAAGTGTATCATGAAACTGAGATAGTTCCAGAATGTTTGAGGGGTGGGACAATAAACCATAAATACTCACCTACCAAATATCTCATCTAGAAAATAAAATCTAGAACCAGGCTAAAGTGAAACATGTCAGTAATCCCAGATACTTGAGAAGCAGAGATAGGAAGACCATGGCCCACAGGGAGCAAAAGCCTAACTTAGAAACAAGCTGATTGTGAAATAAACAGACTTATGGAGGGGAACCCAAAGCCAAAAAGCCTCTGAATATCTAAAATACTATTTATCAAAATGAATCCAGGAAATAAAAGCATGTTTTGGGTTTTTTTGCTGGTGTTGTTAAATGTTTTTCTTTATGTAGTTATCTTTTTAGGGGGCATAAGAACAGAGGGACGAAGGGTGAACAAAAATATACATTATGTAGAAAATGAACTATGCAACTTGTGGGAAGGAATGGGAGGGGTAAACCAACAAAAATTGAAGGAGGATGTGACATTGTCTAAGAAAAATTGCACTCATTGACCTATGGAATTGTAAACTCTCTGAACAACTGCTGAGTAATAACAATTTTAAAAGGTATGAAACAAAAACAAGCTGAATGTGTGGCACATGTTTATAATCCAAGCTACTCGGGAAATGGAATTAAGAAAATTGTTTCTGAGGTCCCCTGGTCAAAAATGTGAAACTCAGTCTGATAACTAAAATCTAAAGGACTGATACATGTCTCACATGGTAAAGTACTCATCTAATAAGTGCTAATCCCTGTATTCAACCCCTAGTATTTCTAAAAAGAAAAAAATGAATAAAAGAAGGTGAAGAGAGAAGAGGGGAGGGGAAGAGAAGAAAGAGGAAGGAAAAAGACTGGAAGACACTACCAAAAACACAGTTTACACTGAGTAACACACAGGAAAAAATGGGAACAAAGAAATTAGAAAAGCAAGATAAGGAGGAAGAAATGTCAGCAGATGTTAAAAAATATGGAACCACCCCTCTCCAAATATTCAATTTCTCAAAAATAAGAGGGTGCTCTGTAGTTAAGAAGCTGAAAATCCTCATCTGATTTCTCTATTGTAAAATTCAACCCTAATTTCCACTTCATAGTCATTTACCACATGTTACTATAAACTAAAATTTTAGTTCCTCAATTGCACTAGCCATATTTCAAGTTCTGAACAGATGGATGTGGTTCATCACTATCATGTGATAACAGTGCATAACATCTCCATTACTGTTGGAAGTCCTACTAGCTGGGCTGGCCACCTCACATGTTACCTGAGCAACAGAAAATGCTTACAATGAAGTTTTACATGAAGGTATAAGACAAAAGAAAACAAGGAATAAATAACCTGCCTATAAAACAGGAATTGAAAGCCAGGCACTGATAGTTTATGCCTGTAATCCTAGCTACTCAGGAAGCTGAGATCTGAGGATCTCAGTTCAAAGCCATCTCAGGCAGGAAAGTCCATGAGGCTCTTATCTCCAATTGACCACCAGGAAACTGGAAATGGTGCTGTGGCTTAAACTGGTAGAGTGCTAACTGTGAGCAAAAGTGCTCAGGGACAGTGCTTACGCCCCAAGTTCAATTCCCACCACTACAACCACCATAATAATCATCAACAACAGGAATTTAAAATGGGTCTTTTTCTGTAGAGATAATAAAAATGTTTCAAAAACTAAAATAGAGTGAATATTTTAGGCAGATAAAAAGATTGGCTATATGTATCATCTGGTCTCTGTAACACCTACTTAATTCTGGCAATATAGAGTAAAATTAGCCATAGACAAGGCTGTGTTCCAATAAGACTGTATTTGTAAAAACAGGTGGTGGGCTAGATTTAGTCTATTGGATGGACTTTGCTAACTCTGCTATAAAGTATAAAATTATGCTGAAGAAACATCCTCAAAACAAATGAAAATGATACCCTAACAATCAAAATCAGCTAACAGGAAAAAAAAATGAGTCAAGCCTTTCTTTCTGTAAATATAGTGGGCGTAAAAAGCAGTCAGGAAAGCTGACTATATCTTATGCTGCAGAGAAATCTTCAATACATCTCAAAGAAAAGGAAAAAAAAAAGCCAACAGCAGTCTCTGACTCACAATGTTTTAAAAAAATAAAATTTTAAATTTAAAAACAAAAACCTTTGCACATAAAAATTTCTTTTTAAAACACAGTTAAATCAATCCTTGGCTCCAAGAAAGATTCAATACAAATAGCAGTAAGGAATTAAAAAAAAACAATTAACAAGACCATACCACAAGTCAGAATCTATGAAATATACCTAAAGAAATTACCAAAAGAAATGTTAGAGTACTAATTGCCATATGAATAAAAATAAAGAAGTGAAATGAATAACTTAATACTTACTCAAGGACTTTGCAGGGGGGAGGACTTTTACATACACATATGTGATGTACTTTGATCATACTCATCCCTACTGTTGCTCTCTTTAGTTACCCACTCCACTTCTACTATTCTTCTTCTTCCTAAATAGTCTCCTTCCTACATTCATATCATTTACATTTTTAAAATCTAGGTTCTACATATAGAGAAAAGGTGAAACTTATGTATCTGAATATGGCTGATTTTGCTTAGCACGATGATCTCCACTTCCATCCATTTTACCACAAAAGACATTATTTCTGTCTTCTTTATGGTTGAACAACACTCTACTGTGTATACCTACCACACTTCCTTAATTCATTCATCTGTTAACAGGCATGGATAGAATGAACAAGTTGGATCCCAGCAAAGTGTTTATGAGCAAGGACAAGGCCTTAATCCCCAAGAAGAAAGGACCTACGCAGCCTTCAGGTGGCCAGAAAGGACCCTCATCAACCTCTACCTCTAAATCCTCCTCAGGAAACGCCATCCGAAAATAAGCACTCCTGCACTAGCCCGACAGCAGTGATTTTCGCATATAGATGGTGTCACTGGTAGCCCCAACTTTAGATTCTCTTATGTGCAAATATAGGCATCTTCCTGAGTGACAGAGTCCTGGGACTTTTACTCCCAATGACGTTAGTCAGGAATTGAAAGGTCCCCAGGAGCCCTTCCGCCCAAAGTCTTAGCTCCAAAGTCTGTGGAGATAAGCCTACTAAGAGGTTTCCTCTTTCTATACCTTTACCTAGCCATAATTAGAGAAGTCCTTAGTCACATGTAGCTATCTAAATTTATATGAAAAAAATCATATCCTCACATTAGCTACATTTCAAGTATTAATGTGGCTATTAGATTGTGTATTGGAATGCATTCTGTTGTTCCAGAAAATTCTTGGGGACAGCACAACATTGGGGTTCTTTTTAGAATATTTTCATGCTGCTGCTCCTCAGATTATAATGCTTTACCATCATCACCCCATTTTACTCATTTTTAGTATTTTTTCTGCCAGTATTGGGGCTTGGACTCAGGTCATGGTTGCTCTCCCTGAGCTCTTCTGCTCAAGGCTAGAGCTCTACCACTTGAGCCACGGCTCCACTTGCAGTTTTGTTTTGTTTTGTTTTGTTGGTTAATTGGAAGTAAATTTTCTTTCCCATGCTGGCTTCAAACTGTGATCCTCAGATCACAGCCTTCTGAATGCCTAGGACTACATGTGTAAGCCACTGGCACCCAGCTTTTGTTTAGTTTTTTATAAAAGTTTGGCTTCCTAATCAATTTGTCTTGTGATGTTCACACATTTGCCAAAAATACTCCTGCTCTGCTTTGATTCTACTTTGCAGGACTCTTCATAAAAAAGTTTTGATGAAGTCAGGCACTGCTTACAAAAGCTTTCTACCTGTTCTGCCTATTTATATACCTCTGAGTTGTCTAGCCCCATCCTGTCTGATCCATGGCCTTCCTCTAACTTAGAACAGGGTGAAGGTTCCACAAGTCCTTTGTAATATTCTTTTTGTTTAGAAATCATTTTTCCATAGGTACATGGCCAGCCCACATAAACCTAATAATTGACACAAATCTGAATTTATCTACTACCTCTAACGGGGTTTCTGTAGACAAAAGGCTCAGGTTTTCAATTAGGATTATCTAGTTTCTCATTTTGCAGGAAGCTACTTTCCAACAGGGGAAGAGTCACTTGCCCAATCCTAAAATCCTTGAATGGCTGCATTTTGAACTGAAATCCCAGAAATCAGAGTTCTGAGGTGCAACTTACACAGTTTGTCTAGGCTTCCTCCCTTTGCGCTGCTTTTCCCTGCTAGTTAGTTCAGAGCCTCTTCTGTCTTCCATAACCCACTAAAAGTCTCCATAATTTTTCACCAGTACATTTGCTGTGACCCTACTTTGAGTACTTGTGAAGTTTTAAAAAAAATTTTTTTGATTCTTAACTGCAGTGATAGATGTTCATGAAAGAATGACTTTAGTTCTTCCTACATGTACCACTTCAGGGTCTCTAAGGAAAACCAAGGTGAAGCATTAGCTTTCAAGGACCATGGCAAATTCAAGCTGGTGCTTCCCCACTCACTGCCCCCCCCCTTTTAATAGTACAAACTCTTGTAATATTGGTGTTCAGAAGTTCATGCTGAGTTTCATATTAACAGCCTTATTCAGTTGCTGACATTTCAACCATACTGGTTTGCTTTTAATAGTACCTCTTGTAGTTTCAAAACTAACGGTTTACAATTCAGCCTAGTCATTTTTAAACATGTGGATGTGTGGCACAATACATCTATGTCAAATTTCCCCTTGTTTCAAAAAGTATCTTAGCCCTTTTAAATTAACTTGATTCTTACACTTCAAGTATTTCCAAATGGCCAACAACTGAAGGGAGAACTGACCTCACCAATGTAGCATATGACTACTTCTTTAAGACAAGTCAAGATTAGCAGGGGATTTGGAAATCACCCCATCTTTCATTGCAGCAAATGCCTTCCCACTAGTACTCCCCAAGCCTATGGATGACTACAGTTTGGGTTCAGTTCTAGATTCCACAAATGAAGCATCAGAAAAACCTGGAGCACAACAGTATCCTTGAAACCAGAGGTGTTCCATAGGGGTCCTCAAAAGGCTGTTGAAGGAGGGGAATTCTAACAATAAGGAAGGCTTGAGACCTGTCTCAGAGCATATAATAATGTACTCCAAGTAACCCAGCACAAAATGAAGATGTGGTTTTCTTGCTCAAAACTCAAACACTACCATTAAAATTCTGAAATGTTAAAAAAAAGAATTTAAAATATTGTTCTTAGAGAGTAAGGAGATGATATTGCATGTATGACAAAAGAAAAGGACGCAATTAACAAGCATAAGGAGAAAACAGAGTGCTTGAATATGGAAAACATTACCATGTATATATTCAACAGAATTTAGATAGAAGAAAGAGTTGAAAGTGAAGATGTATGCTATAAAAGACAACTGAAGGATAAGTGGAAAGATGGAAAAGAAAGGTGAAAAAAAATCCAGCCACTGAGGTCTAAAGTTTAAGTAAAGGAGTTTCAAAAGGAGAGAAAAAATGGAAGGTAGAAAATCACCAACCAAATAATTTGAGGAAATTCCCATAATAGATTCAAACCAGGTTGAAAGGGTTTAGCACAACAAAGTAAAATATTATTTTAAAAAATACTATGAGAGAGAGAAATGAAGAGGAGATGGGGAGAAAGGGAAAATACAGAAGGAAGAGAGAGAAACAAAATGAAACAATAATATACAATATGTATTTATTTCATAGCAAGCCTGCCCACAACCAATTCCTGCTGAGTGGTTAGACAGGATTCAGGCATTCTAACCATCCCAGCGGGAATAGGAGAAAGAATGCTTCCACCAGAACCAGAGGTGTGGGAGTGAAAGCAACAAAAAGAGAAGAGTCTTAATGAAGAAAGGGCATAAAAAGCTGGGTGGTGGCTCATATGTTTAATCCTAGCTACTCAGGAGGCTGAGATCTGAGGATCACAGTTCAAAGCCAGCAAGGCAGGAATGTCTATGAAGTCTGTGAGACTCTTATCTCCAATTAACCACCAGAAAAGTGGAAACAGAGGTGTGACTCAAAGTGATAGAGTGCTAGCCTTGAGCAAAAGAACTAAGGACAGCTCCCTGAATTCAAGCCCCATGACCAACAAAAAGGTGGGGTAGGGGCATAGAAAAGAAATGTCAAAGCTGGAGATATGGCTTAAGTGGTAGAAGTCTAACTTGTTTGAGGACATAGCTCAAAACTCTAGTACCACTAAAATAAATAAATGCACGGATACAAAAGTATACTAGAAGTTCCCTAAACAAACCTGCTTTGCTGACACATGATAAACTGGGAGTCTAATTTTGAATTTTACAAGAATTCTGTGACATTCACAGAGTTCTCTTCATGTTTTTTTTTAATTTTACTTTTTTATAGTCTAGCTTAAATAAATGTGCATGGTTAGAGTTTGAAAGAATCAATCCCAGCAATCCCAGAAGACCACGAGGAGACAGTCAAGTACAGGACAAGGAGGTTTATAGGGAGGGTTATCAGAGGGGACATCTCCCTCCAGCCTGGGGACTTTCTTGTCCAGGCTGTCTTTGAACTGTAATCCTTAGATCTCAGCCTCCCCAGTAGCTAGGATTACAGGCATGAGCACCACACTTGGCAGTTCTGTTGTTTCTGGAGTCACATGGCTGAAACTATGATTCTGAAAGGCATGGCCTCTTCCTCCTCTCAGGATTGGGTCCATGTGCACAAGGTAGCCCAAGAAAGAATAAGCATATTGCACACCACAGGGCAAGAAAGTGATGAAGGTCAGAAGAGATGAAGACCTAAAATGAGCTGGAAACCAGGAGCAACTTTAACTCCTATGACTTGGGCTGCTTTGTTAGTTATTCCTTTCTAAGAAACTTTGACAGTTTTAGAAGTGCCTTTCTTAAGCATTTCTAATTTAAGTCGATCTTACCAATGAAAACATTTTAGAAACACATTTTCTTAGGTTAAAATGAAAATCAAGCTGGGTGCCTGCCAGTGGCTCAGGCCTGTAATCCTAGCTACTAAAATCTGAGGATTTCAGTTCAAAACCAGCCTGGGCAAGAAAGTCTGCGAGATTCTTATTTCCAATTAACCACCAAAAAGCCAGATGTGGAGCTGTGGCTCAAGTGGTAAAGTGCTAGCCTTGAACACAAAAGCTCAGAGACAGAGCCTAGGCCCTGTGTTCAAGCCTCAGGACTGGCACGCACACACACACACACACACACACACACACACACACACACACATCAATGTTTAAAGCATCTTTCCAAAAGAAAAAAGCATATTATATGAGCAATATGTTTATTTTATCTTGCATGCTGTGTGTCAGTGAGTGGCAGACTCTTACTGAGCTTTGAGTGCTCAGGAGCAAATCCTGCAGCTCAAGAAGTATTTTCATTTCAGTCTCTTAAATGGACCTTAATTACCTGGTGAAAATCATGGAGGGTGATGCCAAGTTGTATTTGAACCTGTCATTTTCCTTTAGTGCTTTGAGGATTTGGATATTTTCCACACTAATGTGGTAAAATATTCTATCAGCTTAAATTATGCATGCAATCTAGATCAAGCTAGCTAGATGTCAGGAGCAATTCAATATTTTCTTGAGTTTGGGAGACTGAAAGCCAGCAAGAAGTTTAGGAGACTTAGGTACGAGTTAACTTTGCAGTATGGGTAAGAAGCAAGTACGGAAGTCAGAAAAGTTTTTCTCCCTGACGGTGTCAGTTGCTGGCATCACTACAGAAGATTCATTAGAAATATTCTGGCAATATTGAGGAGACAGTTTTAATTTCCAAAGCCTGCCTTCTGTGTCTAGGCCTTCTCAATTTTTAAAAATAAATGTTAGGTAACACATTATAGTGTCACTTTGGAATTCTGACTCTGTGTTGTTGTGTTCTTTTTTTCTGCAGTGGAATCTTTGTCAGAGTTAAGTCAATCATAGGTAGTTCTAAAGTCTCTTGTTACTTTAAGTGATAGAATTGACTAATTCTGTTAACTCATGAAACGTCTATGAAAGACAAAAAGTTGAATTAAGGTCAGCATGAATGAGATGCTTGCCGTGGCTATAACCATTGCTGATATATACAGCCAAGGGACTAAGATAAGTCATGGAGACAATAGTCTAAGGTCTTATAGTAGATGTTATGGGGAAAGAAGGTTGATTACAAGTCAAAGGTCCAACAAGAAGTCCATTCAACTGAAATTATGCAAAATGCATTCAATTTCAGGGTCAGTCAATGATGGAGTATGCCTACAATCCAAGCACTCAGAAAGCACTGGCAGGAGAATTATCAGTTTGTGGCTAATCTGGGCTTCCACGGTATTATATAGCAAGATCTTGTCTTTTTAAAAAGAAAAGCAAATCCATAATAATATGGTAGTTTTCAGCATATAATGGCACAGGAGGGTGTGCCAGATATAACAGCTTGAGCAAAAGCACAGAGCTGTTCAAACAGCAAGTGTATTATTATAAAAGTGGATAAGGATACTTGGAGATCAGGATGGTTATGGCACAGGAAAAGGAAGTCTTGACTGAGTAAAAGAGCTCTGCAGTACACAATAATTCTCAAAAGTCTTATAGAAAACTTGCAGTGACACACGGAAGGATTCAATGTTTAGTAATTGATAGAGACACCTGAGTTTCCATTATAAACTGTATAAACTGCTTGAATCCTTCCCAAATCTCTGAGCTGAAGCACTAACATGAAAAATGAAATATGATCTGGTTAGGTGAGATCTGGTGGAAAAAAATAGGATATAAGGGTGGAGCTCTGGTAGATCAGATTAGTGCCCTTCTGAGAAGAAAGGTGAGTGCTTTTTTACTTTCTCTACTCTTCCAGAGGAAACAGTATGAAGAAGGCTGCTGAAAACTAGTGATAGTGAGTGTCCTCACCAGAAACCAAAGTGCCAGTGCCTTGATGTTTGATTTCCTAGCCTTCAGAACTGTGAGAAATAAATATTTCTTGATTAAGACACAGCTGGTGGTATTTTTCTATACCAGCCTGAATGAAGATAGTTATGGAGTAGAGGAAACACGAACAGCATTATATTGGGAAAGATAAATCAAAATGCAATGTCACAGAGTCTGGGACAGGAAAGTGGTGATCAGAGGGAGAAATAATGGAAAACTCATATTACTGATGCCATCTTTGCTTGGCCAGTACTGTCAAGGATTTTACTTGTTCAATATGCCTCCATTCTCCAATTGTTCTTTATACATGATTTCCCTACATAGCTAATATGATTATGATAATTATTTTCTATTATTAATTTAAGATTTATTTTCTGGTTTCAATTGTTATCAATGAGAAGTAAATTACAAGTTCATAGATCTTTTGTCTTTAGCTACTTTTAAGATTTTTTTTTGGCAATTTACATTCTACAGTTGCACCACAGTGTGTCTCAATATGGTCTTTTCATTTATTGTGGTTAGGATTAATTGGATTCTTTGAATCTGGGCATTCACCAATCTATTTCTCCCTCAAGTTGTTTATGTCACTTGGAATTCTGATGATCACCTTAGAGATAACCACACCAACTTCTGTGTCTCAATTCTTTTTAATGTCCATCCTTTTTACTCTCACCTTAGTTTTCTTTATTTTTTTCCAAATTTACCTTATAGTTCAATAGCTCTTCCTTCTACATTGTCTAACATACTATTTAACCATCCATTAATCCTCCAATGGATTTTTAAATATTCTAAAATGAATAACAATTACCTTCTCTCCAAATTTTGCTTGGTTAAATTTTAAAATCATTATCTTATGTCTATATTCCCCCTTAAAACTTTACACACTTTAGTTATTGTTAATATTTATTTATTGGCAATACTGGGATTTGAACTCAGGGTCTTGTACTTGCTAGGCACACTACTACTACACTACTACCCTAGCCTTTTGAGGCTGAGTTCTTTTTCAAATAGGGTCTTGCATTTTTGCTTTAGCCAGCCTGGACTGAAATCTTCCTATTCATGCTTCCAGCATAGCTGGGAAAATAGATACTCACTAACCGTAATCACTTTAATTAGTTGAGACTATTTGCCTTGAACTATTTGCCTGGGCTCGCTTCAAGCCATGATCCTCCTCATCTCTATCTCTTGAGTAGGTAGGATTATAGGAGTAAGCTTCAGTGCCCAGCTAATTATATTTATTTCATATTCCACTTCTGGTAATTCCAGTATCTGACATATTCATGAATAAGACTCAGCAGCTATTTTATCCTCTGCTGATTCCAATACCCAGGCTAAGTAGTATGGATAGATTCTGCATATGCGTTCATTCTCTTGTACATTCTGCATGGACTTTCTTAGCAGCATGGGTTTAAAGTGTATCTCTTTAGAGAAGACTCTTCCTTCCAAACATCAAGAAGCCTTGTCATCCCAGGACCACTTTAGAATAATTTTTTAGCTTGATTTTCTTGTCTTCACACAGTAAGGTTAGTTTTGACCTTCATACATTTGAACTCGACCCAGGTTTGGGAACTGTCAAAGGAAACTACCATCAGAGTAGTTTCCATTTTTTTTCTATGTTGTTTTTGCTCTACCCTCAGTCAAGACAAGTCAAGCAAGTTTCCATTATCTCCTTCTGCAAGTGGTGGGAGTTTCCCCCTCATAGAACTCAGCTTTGTTGATAATTTCTAACTCTAGTCCTCACTCTGCTCAGGCTCAGAATCTGTCTACAGTTAGAAATCATGTGAGAGCAAAAGTCTTCTCTAAAGACACATACTTCTCCTGTGTCAGCCAACCTTTACTTTCTGAACAGCATTAGTTTATATTTCATTTTTAAATATTTGAGTTTTACAATTTATTAATTTCATTGTGTCATGAGAGATTTCCTAAACATTTATTTGACCATTTTGCTGTTCAATATTGCCCTTAACACAAGTATTCTGAATAAAACAAAATAATTGAACATTGTTAAAAAATAATATGTTATGTAATAAATTTATTTTTCATAAATCAAAATATGGAGTCAACTGTATTTTATATGTACCAAGGACTTTTTTGTTTTAATAACTGGCCTGAATAAATCTCTTCTGTTGAGCATTGTGCTCTACCTGTTAAAAAAAAAAAACACAAAAACTGAGGAGGAAAGATGGCACCATCACAGTAGGGAGGCACCCCGACTCACTCCAACTGAATAGCGAGCTGGGAACTCCAACACCCAATACCCCATCAAGAACTCAGCAAAGCCAGCAGCCAGAAGCAGTGGAGATACGCAGGAAAACACAAAGGAGTAAAAAAGAAGAGCCGAAAACCTACATGGATCCGGAGAATCTCTGGGGCACCCTCCCCACACCAGCCAACCCTGGCCCGAACAGGGCCAGGCTGGGAAAGGGGAACCCGGCGATTGGCAGACAGGCTGCCGGGAGCGCAGAATCCAGACAGCGGGACTCCACAGACACCAGGGAGAGTGCGGACCAAGACATACGACGACAGCGGCGACGAGAAGTTTGGGTCCACAATGGGATCGGACGGACGGCGGCTGGGGAACCCAGTGCGGCAGAAGGGGGGAGCCGGGGACGCCACCACGACACTTCGCCACCCCCTGAAGGGCCAACGGCTGCGCGGGACACACACACAATCCAGGATCAGTGAGTCCCCCATTACCACCCCTCCCCCAATGGGAGACCAGCTATCAAAGACCCAAGCCCTACAAAGAAGCTAGATCTCCCTCCCTCCCCCTCCCCACCCCAAGGGAACAAAGAACCCCCAAATCAGGCGGGAAGCTCCCATCAAGCGCTGGGAAGTCAGTTTAGCAGGGAAAGGGCAGAGCAGCCTCAAGGCCTCACAGGATCCTGAACTGGCCGAATCTGCCCTGCGCCCTTCCCAACAGGGGCTGGGGGATGGCCGGCAGTGCAAGCCCCACCCGAGGTGCCTGGACCTCACAGACTCTTACAACTAAAATCACAGGCACTGGTGGGCAATACCAGCACAGCAGGGACACCTGGGCCTGATCACTCGCTCCCCTCACAGCGAAGGTGAGGTCTGAGGGCGCTAACCCGCACCCGGACAGTTGATCCCACTGGGCCCCACACATACCGCCCCCCACAACGGACTCACGGGAGGGCGCAAACACAACACAACAACCCGGGGCTCACTCTGGGAGGTGTACCCCGCTAAAGTGGACGGGGCCACAGCGCCAGTGTCTGTTGTAGCGGGTGCACAGCACACAGGTGGGCGGGGCCCCGGGCGACAGCACCAGCTCTGGTAGGTGTACCCCGCACAGGTGGGCGGGGCCACAGCGGCAGCACCTGTTGCCGTAGAAACGCCTACACAGGAGGGAGGGAAAAGCTATAAACCAAACTTGAGAAGCCATCCACAGATCTCCAGATGCACAAATCACAAAGAAACATAACACAGTTCATCAAAGAGCAAGCCAACTCGCCAGCTCCAAAAAGCAGCATGACTGAAGAGGAGATGGAGGATAAAAAAGCAAATGAGGCCATGTTAACAGGAATGATGGAAAGCATCAGAAATGAAATCAGAAAACAATTACAGGAGTTTAGAGCAGAAATCTTGAAGGACACCCAGGAAGCCAAGAAAGAAATGGAAGCAAAAATGGATACAATGCAAGCCTCCTTTAAAGAAATGGAAGCAAAAATGGATACAATGCAAGCCTCCTTTAAAGAAGATCTTAACATCCTGAGACTTGAAATGCATGAAAAAATAGATTTAAAATACAACTCTTTAAAGGAAGAAATTTCCACGATCAGAGCTGATCTAACAACCATAAATAGCTCTCTGACATCCATAAACTCCGCAATTGAATCCACAGCACAAAGAATTGACCATATGGAATCCAGAATCTCTCGCCTGGACGATGAAGCAGCCGACAACAACCAGAAAATGACCATACTCCAAGAAACGGTGAAGCTTTAGGACAGACTAATCCAGGAACTAATGGACAAAGACAAGAGATATAATCTGCGCATAATTGGAATAGAAGAAGGAGCCGAATACCAGAGCAGAGGGCTTAAACATGTTCTCAATAAAGTTATTGCAGAAAACTTCCCCAATCTCACAGGGGACCCCATCCAGGTAACCGAAGCCTATAGGACACCTGGCAGGCCAGACCCCAGAAAAGCCACCCCAAGGCACATAATATTCAAGACTTCAGATCTCAAGATGAAAGAGCAAATTCTGAATTCAGCCAAAGCGAAGAAAGAAATTTTCTACAATGGGAAGAGGATCCAAATAACAGCAGACCTCTCCACACAAACTTACCAAGCACAAAGTGAGTGGATGAACACCATCCAAGTACTTCAGGCTAACAATATGCAACCTCGGATCAAATATCCAGCGAAATTGGAGTTCACATTCAAAGGAAAAACCAGATCTTTCCACACCAAAGACAACCTAAAGGAGTATGTGAATAAAAAACCAGCCCTACAGCGAATTCTAAGAGGGGAGCCCCACCCAACAGAGATCGTACAAGACACACAGACAGAAACAGAAAGAAACTACAATAGCCAAAGCCCAACAGAAAGAACAGCTCACTAAAAACAAGAAAAAAAAAGAGGAAAAAACAGCTCAACAAGAAAATGGAAGGAGAAAAAACACCCTTATCCTTGATCTCTTTAAATATAAATGGTTTAAACTCTCCGATAAAGAGGAGCAAACTGGCAGGATGGATCCGTAAACAAAAAGTTGACATCTGCTGTCTACAAGAGACCCACCTTACAGCAAGAGACAAAAACAGGCTCCGAATGAAAGGATGGAGCAAGATCTACCAAGCAAACGCACCTACCAAAACGGCAGGTGTAGTCATCCTGATCTCAGACAAGCTGGACTTTTCATTAAAATCAACTCAAAAAGACAAAGAAGGACACTACATATTAATACAAGGAAAAATCCAGAATCAAGACATCACGGTGATAAATGTATACTCACCAAACAAAAGAGGCCCTACATATGTCAAGCAAATTCTCACAGAATTACAGAACAAGATAGACACAAACACAATCATAGTGGGTGACCTTAATACCCCACTCTCTCCAAGAGACAGATCCAACACCCAGAGGATCAGCAAGGTTGCTGAGGACCTAAGTAACACCATATCCATCCCAAATGGATCTGACAGACATATACAGAATCTTCCACCCTACAGAGACCCAATACACCTTCTTCTCAGCAGCCCACAGATCATATTCCAAAATAGACCACGTCATAGCCCACACAAAGAACCTCAGCAAATACAAAAGTATTGACGTCATCCCATGTATTATATCTGATCACAGTGGATTAAAGGTAACCCTCAATAACAAAAGATACCACAGAGGCTATACACAATCTTGGAGGCTAAACCCCACACTGCTATCCAACACTTGGGCCACAGACCAAATAAAAGATGAAATCAACAAATTCATAAGCCACAATGACAATGAAAACACATCACAAAGAAACCTATGGGACACAGCTAAGGCAGTACTGAGGGGCAAGATCATTGCCCTCAGCACTCACATTAAAAGAATGGAAGCAGAGCAGGTGAATAACCTCACGATGAAACTAAAACAACTGGAGAAACAAGAAATGACAGAATCTAAAATGACTAGGAGGAGAGCGATCACAAAGATTAAAGAAGAGATAAATCTGATTGAAAATAGAAAGACCATTCAATAAATAAATAAGACTAAAAGCTGGTTCTTTGAGAAAATAAATAAAATTGACAGACCCTTGCAAGACTTACAAAAAAAGAAGAGAAGAGACTCATATATGTAAAATCAAGGACTCCACCGGAAAAATTACAAGTACACACGATATTCAAACAATCATAAGGAGCTATTTCCAAAACAATAATTTTACAGAAATGGATCAATTCTTAGAGAAGTACAAACTGCCCAAACTGAACCAAGAAGAAATAAATCAACTAAATAAACCAATAACTTACAGTAAGATACAGGAGGTAATCAAGAACCTCCCAACAAAGAAAAGCCCAGGCCCAGATGGATTCACCAACGAATTTTAAAAAACCTTTAGTGATAAGCTAATACCAATACTCCTCAAACTCTTCCGCGAAATAGAAACAGAGGGAGAAATCCCAAACTCATTCTACGAAGCTAATATCATACTCATTCCCAAACCAGGCAAAGACCCAACAAAAAAAGAGGACTACAGACCAATATCACTAATGAACACAGACTCAAAGCCCCTTAATAAAATATTAGCTAACAGGATCCAGAAACTGATCAAGAAAATCATACATCATGACCAAGTAGGCTTCATCCCACAGTCACAAGGATGGTTCAACATCCGTAAATCAATCAATGTAATTCACCACATAAACAGATCTAAAATTAAGAATTACACTGTTATCTCAGTCGATGCCCAAAAAGCATTTGACAAAATACAACATCCATACCTATTAAAGGCTTTGGAGAGAACAGGAATAGATGGAACATTCCTCAAAACAATAAAAGCCATATACAACAGACCAACTGCTAATATCATATTAAATGGAGAGAAGCTTAAATCATTCCCCCTAAACTCAGGAACAAGACAAGGATGCCCACTCTCCCCACTTCTGTTCAACATAGTGCTGGAATCCCTAGCCATAGCAATAAGGCAAGAGGAGGACATCAAAGGGATCCACATCGGCAAGGAAGAAATCAAGGTATCCCTATTTGCAGATGACATGATCTTATATCTGAAGGACCCAAAAAACTCAGTACCCAAACTCCTACACCTAATAAACCAATTTGGCAAAGTAGCAGGATACAAAATCAATCCACAAAAGTCAGCAGCTTTTCTGTACACCAGCAATAGAGAAACAGAAAAGGAAATTATGGAAACAATTCCATTTACAGTAGCCAAAAAAAGAATAAAGTACCTAGGGATCAACTTAACCAAGGACGTGACAGACCTATTTAATGAAAACTATAAAAATCTAATAAAGGAAATCAAAGAAGACACAAGGAGATGGAAAGACCTCCCATGCTCATGGGTAGGCAGAATCAATATAGTGGAAATGGCCATATTGCCCAAATTGTTATACAAATTCAATGCAATCCCTATCAAAATCCCAGCCACATTCTTCACTGAAATAGAGAAACCAATCCATAAATTCATATGGAACAGCAAAAGACCTAGAATAGCCAAAGCAATTCTAGGCAAAAAAAAGCAGTGCAGGTGGTATCACAATACCAGACTTCAAGCTCTACTACAAGGCCATCATAACAAAAACAGCATGGTATTGGTATAAAAACAGATCGGAAGACCAATGGATTAGAATTGAAGATCCAGAAATAAAACCGCACTCTTACAGCCAGCTGATATTCGACAAAGGAGCTAAAGACATACAATGGAATAAACATAGCCTCTTCAACTACTGGTGCTGGGAGAACTGGGCAGCCATATGCAGAAAACTCAAAGTAGACCCAAGCCTATCACCATGCACCAAGATCAACTCAAAATGGATCAAGGACCTCAATATCATACCTGAATCCTTGAAACTACTGAAGGACAGAGTAGGAAAGACTCTAGAACTTATAGGCACAGGAAGGAACTTCCTGAATATAGTCCCAGGGGCACAACAAATAGGGTAAAGACTCGACAAATGGGACTACTACAAATTAAAAAGTTTCTGCACAGCTAAGGACATAGCCACCAAAATAGAAAGACAGCCAACGATATGGGAAAGGATATTTACCAGCACAGCAACAGACAAAGGCCTGATATCTGTCATCTACAGAGAACTCAAAAAACTAAGCCCCTCCAAGCCCAATAAACCTATTAGGAAATGGGCAAAGGAGCTAAAGAGAGACTTCACAAGAGAAGATATAAAAATGGCAAAGAAACACATGAGGAAATGCTCAACATCCCTGGTAGTAAAGGAAATGCAAATAAAAACAACCCTGAGATACCACCTCACCCCAGTTAGAAGGGCCTACACTCTGAACTCAGGAAACAACAAATGCTGGAGGGGGTGCGGGGAAAGAGGAACCCTTCTCCATTGTTGGTGGGAGTGCAAATTAGTACAACCACTTTGGAGAACAGTATGGAGGTTTCTCAAAAAGCTCAATATAGACCTACCCTATGACCCAGCCATACCACTCCTAGGCATCTATCCTAAACAGCAAAATCCAAGATATCAAAAAGACATTTGTACTTCCATGTTTATTGCGGCACAATTCACAATAGCCAAAATATGGAAACAACCCAGATGCCCCTCCACAGACGAATGGATCCAAAAAATATGGTACTTATACACAATGGAATGCTACATAGTGATTAGGAATGGTGAAATATTGTTATTCGCAGGGAAAAGGTCAGAACTCGAACAAATAATGTTGAGTGAGACAAGCCTAGAACACAGAAATCAAAGGGGCATGATCTCCCTGATATATGACTGTTAACAAAGGGAGACGGAGAGACAGTAGAGACCAAGTCTGTGAAACCAAAAACTGCTTGTCAAATAGTATTCCCCACAGTATTGGGGCAGCGACCCAACAGTATGTAACTAAAACCAAACAATTACTCAACATATAAAGGTCAAAAATTGACCTCTCAGGGGAATACAATAGCTCAAAAGCTATGTATGTATGTTCATATAAGATTACTGTCGACATATTGTCTAATATCGACATTACATTTAAAGCCCTAGGCGAACTTTCTTGGGCGTGGCCACGTGGCTACTGTATATGTTCTTGATACATTGCATATTGTATATATGTCTACCTGACCTAGAGAAGGGATAGAAAAACAGGGCGTAAGATATCACAAGAAATGTACACACTGCCCTACTATGACTGTACCCTTTTTGCACAACACCTTGTCAAAAAATTTGTGTTCAATTAATAAATAAATTAAATTTAAAAAAAACAAAAACTCTTCACCATTCATTCCTCTCTCTACAAACAAAGAAACTATAAAGGAAAAACAAAACACTAAAGTATGCATATTATATGACAATTTATTTTGTCATTTGTTGGAAGAAATCAGTTCACTTTGGTATTTTTTTTAAATTGATGTTTTGTCTTAAGTTAACATTCCCTTTTAGTGTCTACTGGCATGTGTTTACCCTGCAAGCTATTTTCTTTGGTAACCTCACTGAGTGAGTGAGTCAATAGTGTAATGCCTTATATCTAAAAGTCATTTTCTTTTTAAGATGAATAGTAATGTTTCATATTAAATATGCAGCCTAGGGACACAATCAGCCATTGCTTATTTGTTTTAATTTTATATCCCTACAACATCAACATGCCCTTGCTATTATTGTTTTTATTTTTTTTCTCAAAGAATCTATAAGATTAAGTCTAAAAGTAGGAAGGGTACTTAAAGAAGAAATCAAAAAGCATTTGTTGAATGACTCTCAGCAAGAAATGATGCTACGTGATGTGATTTGGCACCTGGGATAAGTCATAAGCATTCTTTGTTCCTAAATAATTTACAGACAGGAGAACTACCAAACATGGTGTTCAAAAAAGCCTAAGACTCAATGTTTTGAGTTCTAGGTACATGAAGCCTTTGTCTGATGTTTAGCTAGTGAAGATTTTTTTCCCATTCTGTGGGATTTCTATTTATCTTACTGGCTATGTCCTTTGCTATGTAGAAGCTCTTCAGTTTGATACAACCTCCATTTATTCAGTCTTTCTTTGATTTCTTGTGATTCTGAATCTTTGTTTCAGAAGTTTCATCCTGTGCATAGAAGGCTTAGAGTTTCCTTTACCCCTTCCTGTAATATTTTCATAGTCTCTGGCCTTCCCTTGAGGTTTTTTATCCATTTAGAGTTTATTCTGGTGCATGAGTATCTAGCTACAGTTTTCTGCATATAGATAGCCAATTTTGCCAGCACCGTTTCTTTTTTTTTTTTTATTAACAAAGTAAATAGGGGTTACAGTTTCATATGTAAGGGAAGTACATTTATTATCCAACTTGTTACCTCCTCCCTCATTTTTCCCTCATCTACCCCTCCCAATTTCCCTCCTCCCCCCTTGAGTTGTACAGTTGGTTTACACCAATTGGTTTTGTAAGTATCGCCATTGCAAAGGCTTGTCTTTTTATCCATTGTCTCTCGATTTTGGTATTCCCTTTCCCTTCTCTAGTTCCAATACACGTATATACAATATCTGGGGTACAAAGATCAGTTATAGTGATAGCAGGGGTAAAACCACAGGAAGGAATATGAGAGAAAAAAAAGGTATGGTTTCAGATGGCATGTTGAAAATAATTACAACAATGATATGCCACTTATTCATTTCACTTAGCATCATCTTATGTGTTCATACAAGCATAGCTATTGAGCTAATGTGATCTTCTGCTATGACTACCCTAGAGATTACTAATGATTCCCTACCATTTCTTGATAAATCCTCAAAATCTCAACAACCCAATCAACTTAAAAGAGAGAGTCCTTAGAGGAATTAAAAAGAATGGCCAGTAGACACATGAAAAAGTATTCAACATCTCTGGCCTTAAAAAATACAAATCAAAACAATGTTGAGATTCTACCTCACTCCAGTTAGAATGGCCATTATCAGGAAAACTAATAATAACAAATTCTGGTGGGGATGTGGCCAAACGGGAATGCTATTACACTGTTGGTGGGAATGTAAACTTGTTCAACTACTCTGGAAAGCAATATGGAGGTTCCTTAACAGACTCCATTCCTAGGCATTTATCCAAGGGACCACAAACCAGGCCACACTAGAGCCACCATCACTACCATGTTCATTGCAGTATCATTTTACAATAGCCAAGATATAGAATCAACCTAGATGTCCCTCAGTAAATGAATGGATTAAGAAATGTGGTATATATACACAATGAAACTCATCTATCAGAAAGAATGATGTTGTACCATTCATAAGGAAATGGAAAGACATGGGGAAAATTATATTAAGTGAAGTAAGCCAAAGAAACATAGGCTGCATGGTTTCCCTCATTTGTTGTAACTAGAACGTGTCTATAAATCTATAAGTACACACACACACACACACACACACACACACACACACTGGGACATGATAAGCTATATAGGACCCTACTCATTAGCATACAGAAGCCAAAGAGGATATGCATAGGAGTGGTGGACAAAGTCTCAATAGCTATGTACAGATGATCATAAAATAATATTCCATGAAATGAACTCCAAGAAACAAAGGACATTTTTAATTGCCATTGTTGCTTTTTCTGTTTTCTTTTCCTTTTGTCTTGTTTGTTAATTTGTTTGTATTTGGGAGGGTAAGGAAGGGCACATAAAAGGTGGTGCAAGGATGAACAAATACAACAGTGATATTCACTAGAGACTATGTAGAAAGTGAACTGGATATTGTGGGATGGAAGGGAAAGACTGGGAGTAGGCAATGGGAGACATGGTTCAAAAAGAGTTGTACTCATTACCTGATTCATTTAACTGTCACCACTCCGTGTATCAACTCTACAGTAACAATAAAAAGAGACATGTTTTACTCACTGCTTACTTTCTATAGGAGGGAATATGTGAGGGGAAGATGACTGTAATATATGTCATGTCCCGATTCCACACTTATTCAATAATGAAGGTATTTTAGTTTTCTTTTTTTTGTGGAAATGTTTTCTGGTTTGGAAGGAGATATTTTTTGTTGGTTACAGGGCTTGAATGAACTCAGGGCCTGCATGCTGTCCCTGAGTCTCTTTGTGCTCAAGGCTAGGGCTCTACCACTTGAGACACAGCTCCACTTCTGGTTTCTGAATGTTTATTTGGAGATAAGAGTCTCACAGAGATCTGCCTTGACTGGCTTCAAACTGTGATCCTCAGATTTCAGCCTCCTGAGTAGCTAAGATTATAGGTATAACCCACCAACACCTGGCTGAGATTTTATTTTTTATTCAATTTCCCCAACTCCTGTTATAATAATACTCACCCCCAGACTCTGTAGACACATTTGGACTTGGTTTCTTCCACTAAATGCTAACGCTAATGTCCTGGTATACACCTTCTCCAGAGGCAAGTTCTGTGCTAGGTGGGCCCTGTGGAAGGGTACAGCACTTCCTCCCACTCCACAATTCCTTTTGGTGGTGAAGGTGGAGATGGGGTTTGATCTGATATCCAGACTGCTTCTCATCACTAGTTTTTATTTAATAAACATTCGTTGACTTACAAGTATCTGAAAAATGTTAAGTTAAAACAGTGTAGTTTATAGTCTTACTGATTCATAACTATTTGTGTGTGTGTGTGTGATATTTAACAAGCTATATTCTCATTGTCTACATACATCCAATCAAGCAAATGAACCACCAGCTATATTCCTTTGTTTACACTTATACAGTGGTTTTACATTTTATCAATTGTACTCACATGCATTATCTCTTTTTATTTTTTTGATCCAAGACTGGGACTCAAACTCAGTACTTGATGCTTTTACTCATTGACTGGTGCCCCACCAACTGAGCCATGCTTCTAACCCCTGATTATCTCAATTGAGTGTCACAGAGACATGCTGCAGGCAGGATGGGTGCTATTATTTCTGCATTTGAGGGGAAAAGAGTTTTACAGAGACTTTCTTCACAATTAACAGTAAGTTTAGTAAACACAAATCTAGCAAGCATATTTCTTGATTGATTTTAAAAGCTTCTACGTTTTAAAACTTGCTGGGCACTGCTGGCTGGCTCATGCCTGTAATCCTAGCTACTAAAGAGGAAAGTTCTGAGGAAAGTCAGTGAGATTCTTATCTCCAATTAACCAACAGAAAACTGGAAGTAGTGCTGTGACTCAAAGTGGTAGAGCACTAGACTTTATCAAAAAAACTAAGGGATAGTGCCCAGGCCTGGAGTTCAAACCCCACAACTGACCCCCACCCCACCCACCCCTGCAAAAAAAAAAAGACCTCTTAAATGTTAGAAGTAAGTTACTAATAAATGTATGTGTGTCTCCATAATGAATGGGGGAAAAAACTCTCAGGACATTGGAGTTGTTGACAAGATAAAGCTTGGGCTCTACAAGCAGAAAGTGATGAGTATTCAGTGATGGTGAGATAGAATCCAGGGTAACACATTTGTGTGTGTGTGTGTTTTTTTTAACCTCCCCTGTGACCTCAGGAGGATGTTAAGAACCTGGATGAAGACTTACAATGCAGTTTTTTTTTTTTTTCTAAATCTGGCATTCAACTTTGTTTTGCTGCCCTTTCAGGAAATTAATTGTCAGTCCACATTCCAAGCCTCAGGACCTGAGCTGGTAGCAGCTGTTAGATATTTGGTCTAATGATTTGAAAAACTACAGTTAGAAATCTTTTGCAAATTAAGACAAAAATTAAGTTTGATTGTGATCTGTTGAGGGACACAATTTTGCCTCTCCCGCTGGAATTACCTACTCGAGAAAGTCACTATCCAAGTGATGCTCTGCCTGAGGGCTATATAAACTGCCTTCTAGAACTTTCTGTTTTCAGCAGTCTTTATTTCCCATGAAAGCTCAGAGAACTTCTATATTGCAGAGGCGACCAAGTTTTGAGGTAATAGCTTTCCTCCTATGTGTGTGTGGCAGAACTCACAAGTTGAGATTACTGTATTGAGTTAACTTCATTATCAATGCCAGAGCTTTTGTGAAATGCAATGCTTCTCTGAGTGATCGTTTCAGTCCTTGCTGCAGTTTGATACTTGCTCTTTTCTTGACACAAAATAAGACCCTAGATATGTTTATGACTGAATGTGTACTGACCTACTAACATGAATGTGAAAGTCAGTATAGGCTACACAGAGCAGAGAAAGAAAGAGGGAGCGAGCGAGAGGAAGAAAGGGAGAGAAAGAAGGAGAGGGAGAGAGAGAGAGAGAGAGAGAGAGAGAGAGAGAGAGAGAGAGAGAGAGAGAGAGAGATCTATCTCCTGGGCAAGACAGAGGCTCTGTCTACATTTTGATAGTGACTTACACAGTAGTGTGGATATAAGAAGTCAGACCTGTTGGTAACTAGAGAATCAGAATGAGAGAACACAGAATGCGGTTATCCATAGTGGTAGGAAAGAAGTTACAAACAGTAACATTGCTTTTCATCTGTAGCAATTTCTTCTGAAATCTTTTGCTCAAACACCAGCAGTAAGACTGTCCAATTTAACAATACTATTTTCTAGATCCATGTGGAAAGCCTCAGAGACCTTCTGCTTACTTAATCTTTTATCCACTTTGACCACAGAACTCACAGGCTTTCACAATAGTCTGTATTCAGAAAATACTTGGTTTCCTGGCAAAGATGCCTGGGACTTACAGTAGCCCTTCTCTGCTGTGATTTTTCAGGGGTGGGGTCTCAAAGAAGTACTGTATAAAAATTCATGGAATATCTAATTGCATCTAATGCACACATTTAGAACCCAGGTATGGGGCAGTACTGCTTGGAGGTTGCATGGGGCTGAGAGTTAGGGAAGGTGCTTATAGCTTAGTAGGGTATATGACAATGCATGCCTAATAGACACAAGACAATGCAGAAAGCAGGAAGGCAGAGTGGGAATAAATCTACAAGAAAAATTACTATGAGATAATGGCCAAGGAAGACAGTAACTGATGATCTTTAGAGGATATTTTATTTCATTTAAGCTTTAATTGACAGCATGAAGTTGGACATGCAACTTTGGGAATGAGAAGCGAGGGGATTCCAAACAAGAATGAGAATAAGTCAAGTTACTGAAGTGAGAAAATATGGGCTGCACTCAAAGATGAGTGAGCAGTTCCATTTGGCTGGAACATATGTCAGATGAGAGGCAGTATTGTGAGACAAGATTAGGACACTTTAAATACCAGAAGGTAAGCAGACCCTGTTTTGAGGCAAAAAAATGAAAGTATTATATGGGAAGAATAGTGGCTAGTCAATGTTTACAACCAAAGAGAGATTATTGTAGCTCCTAAAGAAGTTCACAGCTCCTTACTAATGAGTTTTTCACCAGCCTCCTTGCAAAGAAGAGTTGAGGCTATATGATTACGTGTTTTCCTTTCAGATGGAAAAGCAAGGACATAATCTTGAGCGTGGAGCATTAAATGGTATTTAATACGAGAGCTGGGCTTAAGTTTTGCAACCTAATGCCAACCTAGATTCTCTTCTTAAGGGTAGCATGGAACTATTTTTCAACTATCAGGTCACATAGGCAACTACTGCATGCTGAAATTTGAGTCCCAAATCTGACTGGTTTTAGCAAAAGTTTGTGGAACAAAGATAGCCTGGCCTGAGAGCTATTGGCAGTAAGTTGGAGGAGAGCAAACAACTATGCGCAAGTTTGAGAACAGACTTAATAGTATACAGAACTATCAACGATGAGAAGGATTCAAAGGGCATTATATCACTTCAGGTCCCCTGGGAAACAGAAATCAAGACAGAAGAATAAGATTTACTAAAGCTAAGTTCTATGAACAATGAAGAAAAGAGGGAACAGAAGTAGATAGGGGAAGGCTTCAGATCATGATGCTTGCCTTCTGTCTTTGAGGAGAGAGGAAGAAGGAAGGACATTTGGGCTAGAGAAGTCTCAAGTCACGGTAAAACTCCAAGAATATTTTTTCAAACCTACTGGGAGACCTGTGATCCAAAGTATGGCCAGTTAGGGGTCTTACACTGGACAGCAATGGGGCGGCTTATTCACTGGTCAGGAGTTGCTAGGAAAGAGAACAGCCTCAGCTCAAATGCTGTGCTGGGTCTAAAGGCCCTGTAGGTAAGAGCTAGCAACTAACTCTTTCCTTGTTTGGGTTCTTGAGGACAGATCTAAAAGTCTCTTCCATGGCTGCCATTAGAAGTGAGGGATGATGACAGGCATCAAAGAATTTTGGTTGAGTGAGTAGACATTTCCCAACATTATGAACATGGTTCAAAAGAAATAGACTAGGGGCCATCTGTCCTCTCCAAATGTCTCTAAAATGAACTCTTCTAGGAGGCAGAGAATATGACAGGTGGGAAATTTAAATTTTATCATTTAGTATGCTCCCTTCTTCTGTGCTGCATGAGTATCATTATATTTGTTGCAGTCTATACCCCTAAAAACATTTCCTAAGCCATTTATCAGATTATCCTCTCCATAAGATAATCTGAATAAAGTCAAGATTTTAAAAGTTGATTGATCCAGAGCTGTTACCTTATAAATCACTTTTTTTCTCCTTAGTTCCTTTTTCCACCAGTTCCTTTATGTCTTTTTATATGCTTTTCTTACTGGAGATTTAATCCCTCTTACATTTTTCCCTTTCTCTTCTCTTTATTTTAAAACATGTTTTCAACTTTATTTAAGTGTAATAGATATGTAATAAGTTATATGTATTTAACATATAAAAGCAGACAAGCATGGGCATATGTATATACCCTGCAACCATGCGACAATTAAGACAAAGGTGTCTACCAACCCAGAAAGTTCCCTGATGACATTTTGTAATATAGCCTTCTCTGGCTTATTCCTAGGACGTTATTGATTTACTTTTCACTATTGTCAAATAGTTCACATTTTCTAGAATGACATGAGGGGAAACATGCCATATGTACTACATATTCTTTTTAGCCTGGTTTCTCAGACTCAGTATAATTATTTTCTATCTACCAAAGAATTGAGAGGATATTCCTTTTCATTGTTGAGTACTGTTTCAATGCATGGATTTGCCACAGTTTATTGACATTCAACTATCAATAGACATGCAGTTAGATTCAAAGATTCAGTTTTTGGCTGCTATCATATAGACATACATTTTCATTTCTAAGAATAAACACATAGAATGGCTGTGCCATTTGGTAGGAGCATATTTAACTTTTTAAGAAGTTACCAAACTGTTTTCCAAACTTGTAACATTTTATATATTTGTGCAAGCAGTGGATACGAGTTGCAATTACCTCACATCCATCTTAGTAATTGGAATCATTGTTTTGCTTTGTTTTTTTGTTTGTTTGTTTTTGCTAGATTTTTCTGTTTATGTGGTACTGAGGAATTGAACCCAGGGCTTCATGCATGCTAGGAAAGCACTTTACCACTAAGCCATATTCCCAGCCCTTTGTTGTTTTAACTGAAGTCATTCTGGCCGGTGGGCATTTGTATCTCATTGTAACTTCATTTGCATTTCATTAATGACCTAATGATCATAGACTTTTAAAAATATGATAATGTGCCATACATGTCTTCTTTGCTGAAATGCCAGTCAATATCCCTTGCTTGCTCTAAAAAGTATGCTGTTTTTCTTCTCATTATTGAGCTATATCAATTTTTTATGTATTTTGAATAAAATTATTTTATAGGTTATAAAAATATATTCATCTATTCTGTGACTTAACTGTTTTCTTAACAGTATTTTTAAAGAACAATTTAAATGTTTTGACAAAATTCAATCAGTTTTTATATTGTTTAAAGTGTGGGGGGCATATGAAAGAAGTGTAATAGAATATGTTAGAACTCTGGGACACTACTAAAAGGCTAGTTTATGAATCATGAACATGGAAGGAGGAAAAGAGGTGAATGTGAAAGGGATAGAATACATATTCAAGAAAATAATAAAAGATAATTTTCCAGCTGGGTGCTGGTGACTCATGCCTGTAATCCTAGCTACTCAGGAGGCTGAGATCTGAGGAACACAATTCAAAACCAGACCATGTAGGCAAGTCCATGAGACTCTTCTCTCCAATTAACTACCAAAAAGCCAGAAGTGGCAATGTGGCCCTAAGTGGTAGAGTGCTAACCTTGAGCACAAAAGCTCAGGGTCCCAGGCCTTGAGTTCAAGCCCCAGGACTGACACCAAAAAAGAAGAGAAAAGATAATTTTCCAAATCCTGAGAGTAAGAATGAGAAAAGTACAGAAGGCTTTTAGGAAAACCAACAAACCTGACCACAAAAGAACCATTCTAATACATTTAGGGGTAAGAAGGGAAGGGAAAGATGACCAGGGTGAATATTACAGAAATAGATGTGTGTGTGTGTGTGTGTGTGTGTGTGTGTGTGTGTACAAAAAGGGTTAAAAAGAGAGGAGAGAAGAAAAAGGTATTAAGAAACAAAGCTGAATTTGATCAAGGTACATTGTAATATATGCATGTTGTAAATGTCACGATGAATCTCCTTCTTCAATTAACTTGTGGTAATAAAAATTTGAAAAAAAATTTTCTATCCTGGTTTGAATTATATCTATTTCTCTACACTATTTCTTATCTCTCATTAACATTTTATAATTTTTATGGATAGGCCTTCCTTGTACATCACTTGCCAAGTTTAACCCTAATCACTTCATACTCTCTTGATATTATTGTTTTAAAATTCCAATCTTTGATTGTTTATTGCTTATATAGCAATATGATTAGTTCTTAATAGCTATCAAGAATGTTACTACTATTTTCTGTAAAGATACTGACTGAATTTTCTGCTAATAAAAGTGATTGCATTTCTTCTTTCCCAAGAAAATTTTTCTTGCCTGGTTGTAGTGTCTGGAACCTTGTGCAGAACTGAATGAAAACAGGGCAAAATGTGTTCTTTTCTCTTTTCCTCAGTCTCAAGGAGAAGGCATTCAACCTTTCCTCATTAAATATATCATTCGCTGTGAGCTTTTCCTTAAGCAGATTTTAGCTGCCTATGGAATTATTTTTTATTTCTAGGTTGTTGGGAAGTTTTTCTGTTTTTTTTTTTTTGTTTGTTTACTCATGAATAGATCTTGAATTCTGTCACTTTTTTCTATTTATTGAGATAATTATGTAGTTTTTTTCCTGGTCATGAGAAACGGTAAATTCCATTGATTAATTTTCAAATGTCAAAGAAAACATGTATATTTGTAATAAACCTCGATCATGATATGTTCATTTCTCTCCATTTTTTTAAGTTCCATTTGCTAAAATTTTGTTACAGTAGTTTTAAAAGCTTGTGTTGAAGTTTGGTGCCTCCTAACCCCACTTTGTACTCACAATAACTGTGTAATAGAAGAAAACTTCAGACTAGCCATTATTTTAACTTGATTCCTAAAGCTTGGGGCTTCAAAATATCAACAGAAGATGCTGAAAGCTTATTTTACTTTTCCTTTGGTCAACTGACTTTATGATCTGATTTCTTAATTTTTATTGAATTCTTTTGAATTAAGGACTGTCTTTTTAAGTATGTGATCAAAGCCTCACAGTAAAAATAAATACAATTCAGCAATATCATTCAAGGATAGTTTTATTTACTGGATAAGCTATAGCTTATTGTATCAAATTTAAATATTACCTTAGAATAGTAAATTCTTTAAAAATAATGAACTACCTTGAGTACTTCCTATCCCTCCAAGATATAAAAACATTGTAATCTTGTATCAATTAATCTTTTATATGAATTTTGCCTTATTAAACATTGTGCCTTATGTTATTAAGTTTTGCTAAAATCCAGCTCAATATTTTGGAAAAATAACAGTAGGTTTTTCTTAATGAATAAGAATTTACTGTTCAAAAATCTAGAATCCATACAATGTTTGTATTTGCCAATGTATTTTATTCAAAATGTGAATCCATAAAAATTAATTTTGGCACCATTCATAAAAAAAATATTTGGAAAATTTGTATTAAGTGAAGTAAGCCAGAGAAACAATGGTTGCATGGTCTCTTTCATTTGTAGTAGCTAGAATATGCCTAGAAATCTATGCTGGGTAGTGCACAAGCAGTTCCAAATGAATTACCTTATTTATAAATACACTATGAAGAGATAAGATAGAACCACTTTTTAGAAATACTAAGTCAAAGATCAACAAAATAAGCACCAAGAAATAGGTATTTGCAATGTTGAGGGGAGGGAAAGGGAGAGGGGTAGACAATGAAGTAGAGAATGCAATCAAGAATTCAATGTATATACCACAAAATGTGAAAATGTAAGGGAAGGAGTAGATTGAAGGGTACATGGATCAAGATGCATTGTATTCATATACTGCTTTGTTAAACGGCACCTCCCTTATGAAACTACTTAAAGATAATTTTTAAAAGTTAAACAGAAAAAATAATTTGTATGTCTAGATTCAGGAGGGATGTTGGTTTCCTTTTAGTGTAATGTCTTTGTTTATTTTGAATATTGAGGTCAATACTGGCTTCAATGAATGAATTAGGAAGTGTTCCTGCTGCTTCTATTTTCTGGAAAAGATTGAGGAAATTAACATAATTTCCCCTCGTCGAATAGTCATAGAATCTATCAGCAATTATTGTTTTATAGCAATTTTGTTTTAATGCAGGGATGTTTAGATTATCTTTGTGAGTCAGGGAGAGCTTTAGTAGTTTATATCTTTTAAGATTTTTTTTCATTTCAAATAATGTGTAGAATTCATCAACATAAATTTGTTCATAATATCTCTCTCTCTCTCTCTTCTCTCTCTCTCTCTCTCTCTCTCTCTCTCTCTCTCTCTCTCTCTCTCTCTCTCTCTCTCTCTTTCAATTGTCCTGGGCTTGAACTCAGGGCCTGGGTACTGTCACTGTGCATTTTTGGTAGTACTCTACCACTTGAGCCATATCTCCACATCTCCACATCTCAGTCTCCTGAATAGCTAGGATTACTGTCATGAGCCACCATATAAACTCTGCAACATTCTCTTTCTTTTTTTTTCTTTTTTTTATTGTCAAACTGATATACAGAGCGGTTACAGTTTGATACTTTGGGCATTGGATACATTTCTTGTACTGTTTGTTACCTCCTCCCTCATTCCCCCCTCCTCCCTCCCCATATTCCTCTCCCCCCATGAGTTGTTCAGTAGATTTACACTAAACAGTTTTGCAAGTATTGCTTTTGTAATTGTTTCTCTTTTTTACCCTGTGTCTCTCAATTTTGGTATTCCCTTACAGTTTCCTAGTTCTAATACCAGTATACACAGTTTCCAATGTACTCAGATAACATACAGAGATAGTGCAAGTACGACCACAGGAAGGGCATATAAGAGGATCATCAATAATAGAAGCTATGGTTTCACATCACACATTGAAAGTAATTACAACAGTGATATAACAATCGTTTCCATAACATGGAGTTCATTTCACTTAGCATCATCTTTTGTGTTCATCAGGGTATAGCTATTGAGCTCTTGTGATCCTCTGCTGTGACTAGCCTAAACCTGTGCTAATTATTACCTATGAGGGAGACCACAGAGTCCATGTTTCTTTGGGTCTGGCTCACTTCACTTAGTATAATTTTTTCCAAGTCCTTTCCAAGTTCCCATTTTCTTACAAATGGGGCAATGTCATTCTTTCTGATAGAGGCATAAAATTCTATTGTGTATATGTACCACATTTTCCTGATCCACTCATCTACTGAGGGGCATCTGGGTTGGTTCCAAATTCTAGCTATGACAAATTGTGCTGCGATGAACATTGTTGTGCTGGTGGCTTTAGTGTGTTCTTGTTTGTGGTCTTTTGGGTAGATGCCCAAAAGTGGGGCTGTTGGGTCAGAGGGGAGCTCTATGTTTAGCCTTCTGAGGAATCTCCATAAGGCTTTCCAGAGTGGCTGAACCAGTTTACATTCCCACCAACAATGAAGTAGGGTTCCCTTTTGGCCACATCCCCTCCAACATTTGTCATTGTTAGTTTTCTTGATATAGGACATTCTTATTGGGGTGAGATGGAATCTCAATGTTGTTTAGATTTGCATTTCTTTTATGGCCAGTGATGTAGAGCACTTTTTCATATGTCTCTTGGCCATTCTCATTTCCTCTCTTTCTATCATGTGAGTGACTATAGGATCTATCATGATGTCCTTTCTTTTATTCCTGACATCAGTCGTTGATTTTCCTCTGTTGTTTTTTTTTTCTTTGTATTTCCTTGACCTCCACTTTGATTTTTATTATTTCTTTCCTTGATTTATTTGCCCCCTCCCATTTTTAAATTGTTTTAAGGTGGAAAGGCAATTAGAGCCCTGTAACTCTACTAAGGCACAGAAGAAATGTTTCCCTGTTCATATTTGCATAAAGGTCATAACTTCTGCCCCCACTCTCTTTTCAGTAACCTGGCTTTTCATCAGTAACTGTATAGCCTACGTTGAACACATTAGATATGCTGGAGTGTGGACAGCAGCATTCTGCTGTGTTCAAGAGGCTAATGTGAGTAGGTGTACATGAAAAACTAAGGAGGTAAATAAGAATCTTAAGTTAAAGAAGATTAAACTTAATCAGGCCCATCACAACCCCCTTATCTGTAGAATTATTTTTCTTCTTATGGTGGTTTTGAAGCATCTTGAACTCAATAGGTTCAAGCTCTTAGGGAGGTGGGTTTTAGCCTGTCCCTTCCACTGTCCTTTGTCACCATATCATGTGTTAGCCTGACTCAGTTATCTTTTCTGAGCATAATAGCTAGTGTAGAGTGTTCACTCTATACATTTCATTTATATTATTATTATTACTATTATTATTAGCATGTACCTAAGTCATACTTACACCTAATTAGGAAGGGAGCATAGGTTATTTAGTGAAAACCCATTATCTCATGGATGGAGAAGGCTAAACAAGAGGAAGCAGCTTGTCCAAACTCACATTTTGATAACTGGAAAGTCACATAAGACACTCAGAAGGCAAGACTCTCACCTTCAGAAACTGGCTTTTCCCTTGGTGTGCTGTGTGGTTTTGCAGTTGTTTCTAGTTTCCAGGTCTGGGTCTATAAAATGGGGACATAGCAATACTTCTAAAGGCCTTTTTCAGCTGCTGTGTTCTGTTTTGAACAGGGAATTTAAGATGACATGGAACAAATCATTGCATTTAAATTGTTTTCCCTATGCAGGCACATCAATTTCTTTGCTCACAGTAATTAAAAAAGCATGTTTTGTTTTGTGTTCTCTTTTAAAAAGGAGCTCTATCATTCATTTCTAATTTCATTTGTCTGCAGCTGTGCTGAGTGAAATGGAACAGCATTAAGGCGGCAGCCAGCTTCCCAGGAAAGCAGAATGAAGGTTGCTATTTTGTTTTCCTTATCTCCCTTCCTGGTGCTGATAAAACACGGAGCCTCAGCCTGTCTCTGGTCCTGTCATCAGCTTAGAGATGCCTCAGCCTGTCTCTGTCCCTGTCATCAGCTTAGAGATAGCAGAGACAGCACTATTCCCACTCCTGGGACCCTCACCACCAACTTAGAGATAATTAATCACTGTAGCTGTTCCTGGGGGCTTGGGGATCTAGCTCTTCTTGTCTGATGAGTTCATGCCTGTATTTTTCCTGAGAAGAAAGGTAATATTCTGAAAAGATAGGTTAATGAATACTCCTGCCTCACAACTGTCTTGGCTATAGAATTTTTCCCCTTTTTTCCTTGTAATGCTCATTTGTCCAGGTTTTCTTTGTTGTACTTTTAAATGAGTAGACAGCCTGTAACATGTCTTTTTCCTAGAATGTAGCACGCACCCACTCACTGTGCTCAGTGCTCTACCAAGACATGAGTGCCTGCCCTCAAAAGTGTCTAATAGGTCAAAAGTTGGGAAACATGACAACTAGATCAGTATATGTGTGTGTGTGTGTGTGTGTGTGTGTGTGTGTGTGTGTGTGTGTGTGTGTATGTATAAAGTGGGAAGAGAATATGCCATCAGGGACAGATTAGCTCTGCCTGGGACTCAGGAAAGGCTGCTTGAATATGGAGAACTTGGAAAGATAGGTAAGATGTAGTAAGCCGAAGGGACAATTTGCACAACTAATCTCTTGAACAAATTGATTTAATATCAATTAAATATTACCTTAGTGAGATGTTCTAAGCTAAGTAGCCAGTGTATTTTAGAGAAGAAGGTGGAACCTGCTCATCTAAGAAAATTCTAGCTGGGTGTGGTGAAGCACACCTGTAATCCCAGCATGTGGGAGGCTGAGACAGGATTGTGAGTTGGAGGCCAGTGTGGACTCCAAAATTTAAAAAACAAAAGCAAAAGAAGGAAGGAAGGAAGGAAGGAAGGAAGGAAGGAAGGAAGGAAGGAAGGAAGGAAGGAAGGAAGGAAGAAAAGAAAGACCTTGTGTCTTGTGTATACATTTATCTGATTTGGGGAAGGGAAGGGGAATAACAAAATGGTTAGACAAAGGACAAAGTGTGAACTAATGCAACAGCAATACTCACAAGACACTATGTTGAAAATGAACTTTACAACTTATGAGAGGGGAGGTGGGGAGGGAAGGAAAAGTGGGAGAAAAATGAGGGAGGGGGTAACACTGTTCGACAAGAAATCTACTCATTATCTTATTTATGTAACTTTAACCCCTCTGTATATCACCTTTACAATACAATTAAATTAAATTTTAAGAGAAGAATGTGAACAGAAAGTGTAGCTTTGTCTCAAGTGGCTCAAGAGCACTAGCCTTGAGCAAAAGAAGCTCAGAGACAGAGCCCAGGCCTTGAATTCAAGCCCCAGGACAGACAAAAACAAAAAGAATATGAGCAGGAAATCAAGAGATTAGGTAGTTGCAGTAGGCAAGGGGAGAGGTAGTGATGGCATAGATGTACTAGGCATCCAGAGAGAAGAATATGGAGTTAAAATGTCTTTTCTTCTTCTTCTTCTTCTTTTTTTTTTCAGATCCTGGGGCTTGAACTCAGGGCCTGGACACTGTCCCTGAGCTTCTTTGTGCTCAAGGCTAGCACTCTACCTCTTGAGCCACAGCACAATTTCTGGCTTTTCCTAAGTAGTGTAATGGAGATAAGAATTTCATGGAGTTTCCTGTCCAAGCTGACTCTGAACCACGATCCTCAGATCTCAGCCTCCTCAGTAGTTAGGATTACAAGCATGAGCCACTGGTACCTGGCTAGAATGTCTTTTTTTTTCCTTCCAGTTTTGGGGCTTTGCTCAAGGCTAGCACTCTACTATTTGAGCCACAGTGCCACTTCTGGCTTTTTCTATATATGTGGTGCTGAGGAATTGAACCTAGGGCTTCATGTATATGAGGCAAGCACTCTACCACAAGGCCATATTTCCAGCCCTAAAATGTCTTTTGTAAACAGAGATGACTAGATTTGCTGATATCATTGGATGTGAAGGCTGAGGGACAGAGGAGAATCAAGAATGATGCCTATACTTAAGGACTAAAGAACTGAGTAAGTTGTTTTTCCAGTTACTATCAGAGAAAAGCAGGTTTGGGAGTGAAAGAAAATAGCTCAAGATTAGTCAAAAATATTTCCTTGGTGAAAGTCGTCATTATATTCAATGTGTCAAGTTACGTAGTATGGTAACTTGAGGGTATGGATGGTGTTGGGAAAGATGGGAGAGATGATGGGGAGGGGTGACATTGGTCAAATGCATTGCACTTATAAACTGATTTGTTGAATTGACAAAAGTACCAAATTCAATTCCATTAATAGTATTAAGTGCTGTGTTTTATCCAGAAATGTTAAGCTACTCCTTCAGTTTTGTGGTACACATACATCACAGTAAAATCTATGACAAAAATAAAGCATGAGAACAATGCTATAGCAGGAAATGAAAGCAGTCTCCAATCTATTCCATGCATGGAGAGATAATCCTGTGCTTGACAAGTAATAGGGACTTTGGAAAATCATGCTAGCTGAGATCTTGTCAATGGGAGGTTTTGCTATCAAGAAATCTAATGAGGCTTAAAGAAAACTGATAATTCATTAGCATTTTTGAGCATGCTCTCACTTGGCTGCATGGTAATTATTGAGTAGCTACAGACCAGCTCAGAAATATAGTGACAAGACAGACTGTTCCATCCATCAAATCCCCACAGCTATAATCATCTAATGAATGCTACATGAATCAAACAGTGGAAAATAATAATAATGTCTTTGCTTCCCCCTGTGCCTTTCAACAAGGTTTCAAAAGCCTACAGTGAATAGATTTACTGGAAAGTCGGGCTCCCTCTAGGGAGTGAGGCTACAATTGTCTAATGGCAATAGGACAACGTTGCTTCTTAGATCCAAGGCAGAAGGGGATGAAAAGGAAGGTCATCTTTTAGCTGAGGAGAAAGGAATCTTTCAGTTTAATCCTGGTGGGAAAGTAAGAACTTGAGAGCAGTCGTGGTTCCCACAGGAGGCTTCAGGTTTTCTAGATTCCAGGAGAAGAAATTTTCTCTGGGGACAGCCAAGGGCAAATGTTCCTAAAAAGACAGATCCATTCCACTGAGTACTCATCACTATTCTCATGGAATGTAGGTAAGCCCAATGTTGGTGTTCTGAAGAGATAGCAGCATGTCTCAGATCAAACTCTTCTGACAGGATTCTAAAAGAATCACTTAGACTGTCTGAAGCCTTTATTTTATTGCTGTAAAATGGGGACCCAAAAAGATATTCTAACTGGGTGCTGGTGACCCATGCCTCTAATCCTAGCTACTTGGGAGGCTGAGATCAAAGGATCCAGGTTCAAAACCATACTGGGGCAAGAAAGTCCGTGAGACTCTTATCTCCCATTAAGTGGCAAAAAGCCAGAAGTGGAGCTATGGCTCAAGTGGTAGAGCTCCACCCTTGAGTGGAAGAGCTGACTGATAGACCCTGAGTTCAAGCCCCAGCACACACACACACACACACACACACACACACACACACACACACACACTATAATTTTGAGTTGTTGTAATCATGAAACTGTGTAATGCTTAGATGTTTAAGTTCTGGAAGGAAAATGAGAAGTTGTTATAATGACTACTTTCTGAATAATAGCAGTCTTAGAGAAGGGTGTACCCTTCGGTCACAATAATCTCTTGGGGAGAAAAATTCATGTATTATTTCCAGTTTATTTACTTCTTTACCAATGGAGTGCTGAAGCCCAAAATTTATATCACCCTAGAAAAGTGTTTGAGTCCCAGCTGTAGAAATGATATTTCTGTAATCTTGGATAAGTCCTTATTACAAATAAGTGGTTGCAACACGTTGGCATGATTGCAGCCACTTCTGCTTTGGCAGAGGTAGGTTTCTACCTGTACCCGGCAGCCCACCCAACAGAGTATGATGGAAGGAGGCCCGGAAACATTCCAGAGGAATCACACCCACATCCCTTTAGCCAAAGATGAACCACATGCCGTTCTATGGCACTAAAGACTCAGTACAGATGAATGAGCAGAGGCTTTACAAACAGGACTTTCAGGCCCTGCCTTCTGAACTCTTTTCTGGGTAAGCATTGAATCCCTGTCCTCTCTTTTTTTTGAGTCAAGCCTGGAGATCTTGCCCTTTCATGAGAAATTTACAATTTTTTTTTCCTTTTTGGATTGGGAATCATTGAGCCTGGGTGGGCTCTGCCCAGCACATTCTCTCAGGCTGCAGTCTTACTTCTTCCCGGATCTGTTTGCTCACCAAAATAAGCAGACATGAATGTCCTAATTTTCTGCGGAGACTGTAGTGTTTATAAATATTGGCTAATTTGACTGCGCCTACACACTGATTATATCCCTCCTCTTGGGTCACCAGGTCCTATTTCTTTTGTACACCACCAAATGTCTTCCCCCAGTTAGTCCTAAAATCTTGTTCTCGCAAGGTGTTCACTTCAGACACATCGCTTTGTTGCTGTGCATGCAGGTCAACAACACTATTGCACGGACACTATTACTTTATGCTCTATGGGCCATTTTAGACTTTTGTCCCACTATAGTCCATCACTTGAATTCTTACATTATTCTGGACCTTGAATTTGGTAGACTGCTCTCATACACAGATTGCAAGTGAGCAATTTCCCATAGTCCTGACACAACTGTGTCCCCACCACCAGTTGCTCTTTGAAATCCCCCTTTTCATGGAGTTTCAAATGATTGTGCTCCAATATGGCTTGGAGAGAATCATTTTGACTCTCTCACAACTTTTTCTGGAACACTATTTACAAAATGTCCATGCACACAAATTGTTCTCACTCTAGCGATATGGTTCTAGGATGAAGATAAAGTGTCTTGCTTTTCCCAGCCCACATCTTGCCTTTGCACTACTCTGTTAGCATGGGAGACTCTGAATCTGAAGGGCAATTCAATGCACTATCGATTCTGAGACATGCAGTCATCATTGCTCAACAAGCTTGCATTGTATTTAAAGGAGTTAATGAAATGCTAATTTGATCTTAGTCGGTCCGTTTATTGGATAGAGCTGAGCAACTTCACTGAGTTTCACACTATTAAAAATATTCTTTAAAGCATTAAATGATCACAAAGGCATCACTGAGATTACAGCACCATCTGAACATGCCTTTGAGATGAAGGGCTTTCCTGCAGAGCATTCAACTGGAAGATGTGCCCAGTGAGTGTTGCAGCAAACACTGCTTAAAGCTCCATGGGGAGCAGGTGGTACAGCAATCCAGATGTCAGTTATTCATCCTTTTGTGTGGGGTTTGACAATCCAAAAGTCCATTTAATTTTTCTCCTTGCTACACAAGATGATTATAACAGATCAATGGTGTCCTGTGATGAAGCCACTATACAGTCCTCTACTCTCTCTACCCCAGTTCACTCAGACATGAAATGAAGGCTGTAGGCAGTGTGAGCTCTCAATGCCTCCATCTCAGATTTTTCTTTTTCTTTATTTTTTTTTAAAGTTTTACATTTTGTGCCTGTTCTGGGGCTTGAACTCAAGGCTTTAGCTTTTTTTTGCTAATGGCTGCTACTCAACAATTAGAGCCATACCTCTTTACTTTCATCTTTTTGCTGGTGAATTTCAGATTCATGGACTCTCCAACCTGGGTTGGCTTGTAACCAAAAATCCCCATATCTGACTCTTGAGTAGCTAGATTTATAGGGGTGAGCCACCAAGTTTTGTTTTGATTAAGCATTGCTTTTTTTTTTTTGGTCCGTTGGTTTGACCATTGCTCATCCTTAATAGTTTAAGTCCAAATCAAAATTGATGTCTAAATTAAATGCAGACATAGATCTTCAGAGTACTCTTAGTTACCAGTTTCCTAATTCTAAATTCTTTTTTTTTGGTTTTGTTTCTTTAAAATTATCAGATTCCTGGTAGGTGCCAATGGCTCACACCTATAATCCTAGGTACTTAGGAGGCTATGATCTGAGGATCATGGTTCAAAGCGACCATGGGCAGTAAAGTCTGTGATATTTATCTCCAATTAACCAAGTTGTAAATAGAGCTGTGGCTCAAGTGGTAGAATGCTAGCCTTGTGCCAAAATGTTCACAATGCCCAGGCCCTGAGTTGAAGCCCCAGCATCAGTACCAAAAAATAAATAAATTACCAGATTCCTAAAATATATAATGTGTTGCCTTTGTGAGATGACTGTGGGATTGGATATAATTTTATCTGGTGTCTGTTGCTTTAGGCCTCTGAGGAAGAGCCAGCTTCCTCCTTCACAATATGAGACTTTAGACTGGAAAACCATTCTCCTGTCTCTCCAGAAGGAAGCTCAAGGAGCAAGAGAAAAAGTTCCATCCAAAATCCTAGTTTGTGCTCTTGGATTTATATTTGTTTTAGAGCTGAAGGTGACTTTTGAAGTCTTATGATCCATTATACATCCTTTAATATAGTCCCATAATACATCCCTTTAGTTATAGTAAAGAAACAGAAGCTCAGGAAAAAAAAACCAAAAAACCACAACAAGTGAAGCTATAGGACCCAGCTTGATCCACACAGATCTGAGTATGAGGACTGGCTGGCTATACAGTTTATCAAGTGGATGAACTGTTAAACCATTAAAATACCTTATGCCTTATTTTCTTAATTTGTATATGGTGATAATCTCAATTTCACACAACTTTGCAAGATGGGGTAAGAAAATGGAAACAATCCCGTGGTAGCATTCTTAGTGAATGTCAAACACTCAATAAAGGTCAAGTACATTTATGGCAGTGTTTGGGGAACATTCACCTCTGCTCTCTTTGATTGCATAGTGGGAGATATTCTTTCATGGATCCAAAATGAAAAGCTAGGAGAAAAATGCCAGTGTCTCAAGTGGCAGAGATAGATGCTTTTCCTGAGCTAAAACATCTAAAAATAAGGTGCAACTGATAGCTGGAATTTGATATAAATAGTCGGATCATGAAGTCTGTTGACAAATGACTTGTAATTGCAGGAGCTGTTACAGGAGATATCAGGATGATCTTAGAGAAGCAGTTGCAGAGGACTTGAATGCTGAGATAAATGGAGCATGGGATGTGCAGGGTATGGAGATAGATGGATGCCCTGGCTTATCACTGGGGGAGGAAGTGGCAAAAGAATGTGCCTGAGACAAGGCAGGTCATGGTGTTGGCATCAGTCATCAGTCCTGGGGACCCCACATATAATGTTGAGGAAGGATTAGAGAGAGCAGGCAGGCACAGCTTTTCTTTCTTTCTTTCTTTCTTTTTTTTTTTTTTCAGGCAGGAAAGAAAGTTTATTACCGAACTGCTGGCCTGTGGCTAAGATGATCCATGGCCAGAGAGAAGGGAGAGAGAGCAATCCCCACCTGGCCCTGCCTTATATCTAGGGCAGGGGCAAGGGGTGTGGCCAGGTAGATTAGGATGTGACCTCAGGGAAAGGGGAGGTAACTGCCTCCAGGTCTGCTGGTTACCCAGGTAACTGGGTGGAGACTTAATGAGGTGGGGGCATCTACATGGAGCCCTCAGGGAGAGGACCCTACATTCCAGGCTTTTAATAGTTATGAAAAAGGACGAAGACTCTCTCTGGCTGCTTCCTGCTGGCAAGGGCCGTCGGCATTAGGGGTAAAAGGCAGAAATGTGGCCCCTCCTGGAGAAGGCGAGCAGCAGGGTCCCTTGGTGGTAGATGCCAGTCCTTGAATGAAGCCTGGAAGAAGTCTCATGAGGCAGGGGCTGGGCAAAAAAAAAAATTAAGGCAAAAGGAAGGGTTTAGGGCACAAAATTAAAAATTGGATGACTTGGACAGTTCTTATACTCAGTCAGGGACGTTGGATGGACAAGCTACTATCTCTTGATTCCCCCGGCTCTGATTAATTTTGAAAGGGCAAGACAAAGTGACTCCATTTAGGATGTGACATAATTCTCCGCTTACTCCTCTCCATGATCCTTGTTCCCTGAACTGGCTGAGTCCCAGGGGTCTAAATGCTTGTTGCTGGGATGGCTTGACCCCATTGGCATTCACAGGATTTGAACTCAGGGCCTGGGCACCAGGCACAGCTTTTCTTAAAGGAAAGTGAGGCCTTAAGGGTTTGTTCAGAAGTTCTACTGGGGAAATACCCATTTCTCCATGATGGACAAGTGCCTGTTTCCCTGTGCCAACATTGAAAGGACATACCAAGGCAGAAAGCAGAAATCCACCTAAGGGAGTAGCCCCAAAAGTCCACTGATTCCTGATCTTAGATGATGACTCAGGGTTTGCAGTCAGGCCCCCTTCCTCATTCTGAACAGAAAAAAAGTCATTATATTTCCAAAGAGACTCCGCAGGGACCAAGGCCCAGGCTAGTTTTACTGGATCATGTAGCATTGGGAAGCCTGCATTCTGTCCCATACTTGATGACTTCAACTTGAATGGAGATACCAGCACCAAACAGATTGAATAAAGTGGATGGCTCTAATGCCTTGGACATGGCAGCTGTCACCATGAATTGGAAGGATAGGGCGCATGTTGAGGATGTGAATATCTCCATCTTATGAATTGTTCCAGCCCCTCAGGTTGTCATGAGAGCCAACCCTGTTTGTCTTCCAACTCTTGTCCACCAACTTCTTTTCCTTATCAGGCTTTGCATGTGCTAGTGCAGGAATAATTACAAGGTCCCAGAGATACTATCTGCAGTGTACTGCTCCAGGAGCACTTAATGTGATCACAGAGGATTTCAGTGTGGGGAGTAAGGTCTAGCTGGCCTTGCCCTAAGTTCTCTTTAAAATCTTTGATATTTGTTTCCATTACCTACTTCATGCAGGAAGGTGGTAAGGGTTAAATGTGAGATACTAGTGAGTTATAGTGTTTCATAAACTACAATTCATTTTATGCATTTTAGAATTAATGATATGAGTCTGTCTATGTTATTATGCCCCTTTTTACAAATATTTCTATTTCTCATTTTTTGACAAAGCAAAGATATCAGTCAGTATGATTTACCAATTTCTAGGCCATGTTTATAATATTTGTTTGAATGCTTACAATAAGATCACTAGCACGAAACACAATGCGTGTATACATACAGACACATACAGAAACACACTTTTGAAACTTTGATGCTTCCTCTCCAAAACTAAATTGTCCTTGCCCATGAATGTGGCCTGCCATGTATTGAACTTTATCAGCTGAGTTGGAAATTTGAGTTATGCCTTAAGAGGATTAGAAAGATTTTCTGACTCTGCTTCAGACCTGAATGTTGAAATCTGCACTAGTTTTTGAAACACTAAACCTACAGTGATCTTTTCAGTGTCACCAGCCTGGTTTCCTTGGGGTTCTCTATTCCAGGTGGAGTCTGATTGCACTCAGAATGGTACCTCTCCTGGTTTCTAAGAGAAATGAAAATGATTCAAGGATTAAGGAATCAAGATTGAATAATAAATATGTGATTGCTTGAATGCTAGCATGAGCCAAGCCTTAATGTGTGATATGATTAGACTAGACAACCCAACCCACAGGTCTCATCTAAGTACAACCATTCCTTAGATAAATCACATGTACTCCCTCAGCCTCAGCTTCTTCATCTGTAAAATGGAAATAATATTGTCAGATACCTATATCAGGTTTGCCATGACTGCATATGAGACCTTGCCATTTGTTAATCAGGCCCTGTAAATAATTCCAAAGGATAGGGAAACATCCATACTTGCTAATAAGGAAAATGACTGCTTTGAAAACTATCCTACTAAAGCTGGGCATGATGGTGCGTGGCTATAATCCCATCTACTCCAGAGTAGTCAGAGGCAAGAGGATTGAAATTTTGTGGCCACACCAGCATAGTTAGAGAACTTTGTGTCAAAATGCAGTAAATACAAAAATCCTGGGTGTATAGCTCAGGGGATGAGGTAACCTGGGTTCAATCAATAGTAGCACAAAGAAGAGGAAATGAAAAAGAAGGAAGAGGAGTAGATAGGAGAAGAAATGGGGGAAGGGGAAAAGGAAGAGTTAGGGGAAGAGAAAGGAGAAGATAAGAAGAAGGAAAATTAAATGAGTAATTAGGATTAGAAGAAGAGGAGGAGAAGGAGGAGTGTATCACAGAGAAGGTGAGCCTGTTCAATAATAAACCATTGTCTTTTTACTGGCAGATCGTCTTGGATTCTTTTAATAACCTGTGTGTGTGTGTGTGTGTGAGAGAGAGAGAGAGAGAGAGAGAGAGAGAGAGAGAGAGAGAGAGAGAGAGAGAGAGAGAGAGAGAATGGGGCTTACATTCAGGGCCTGTCACTCTCCCTTGGTATTTTTGCTCAAGGATGCCACTCTATTACTTGAGTTACACTTCTGCTCAGGTATTTGGCTAGCTGACTGGAGATAAGAGGATTTAGGGTTTGTCTGTCAGGGCTGGTTTTAAATTGCAATCCTTAGATCTCAGCCTTCTGAGTAGCTAGGATTAATGTTGTGAACCTTTTCACAACTTAAGTTATGACCCAGCACCTAACCTCTTTCCATAACTTCTTTCTACCTCTCCTGCCTTACTCCCAAAGCAGCTTCCAAAAGGAGAATTTAGCTGAATGGGAAGTACACTTTTGGAGCCAAAAGAACTATTTGCATTCTGGCATTCTGGCTTTACACATTACCAGCTCTGTGACCATGCACAATTCCTTTGAGTTCTCTAAGTCTCAAATTCTTCCCCCATAAAATGTCAATAGTACAGAGCAAATATAAATACAGAGTAAAACTCCTGGCCCATGAAAGGAACCCAATAAAGCTTAAAACAATAAACTAGTGATCTTGCAGAATGCCATCATTTAGAGTCTAGCAATCCTTTCCATGTACAGAAATAACAGGAGAGCTACTCACCCACCACCTCAAGGGGAGGGGTTGGATGTGTGCGTCACCCCTTTGCAAACAGACTGATCGATGGAGCCAGTCATCAGGAAAATTGAATTCTGTTGAATACACACCTCCATCCGCTTAGTGGCAGCATCTTTCTATGAAGCAAAATTGTAAATAGTGGGGGGCATTTCTGATGAGCTATGTGTTTGTATATAGGAGATTTTGAAATGTCATTTTTTAGGTCAGATTAATCCAATTTAGAATAACAGAGTTTGGAGAAACAAGTTCAATAGTATCTAAGTAGTTATTCAACAAGAATTCAGTCAGAGCCACAGAATAGCAATGGACAATGAGGTCTGGGTGTTTCCTATGACCTTAGGGAAAAGCCTATGTGATATTCTTTCTTGTATTGTTCATTCTCCAAACATTTATCAAGGGCATCACATATGTGAAGAATTTCCCTAGACACTAGAAAAATTCAGATGCCTGGAGGTGAGTTTTTGTCATCCAAGAAATTCATGGTTAGTTGGCATAAAGGGTCCTTAATGGAATCCAGAGCTAAAATGAAGTGCTTCTGCTTCTTAGATGCCTGGTTAACCTGGCTTCCATCCACATCATACAACCCATGATGTTCCTTTATCTCCCTAACACTTCTCTTCAATCCATCTGCTCACTTCTTGTCTCCCTGGACATGCTTGTGTCACCTGTCTTTCTCTACCTTATCCTGGAACAGACTCCAGCTGTGCCCTGGTTAGCCTGATCGCCTATTGATATTCTAGGTTGTACCTCTGTGGGGGCTTGAACACAGGGCCTCATGCTCTCGTTTGGTTTTCACTCAAGGTTGGCACTCTGTCTCTTGTGCCACAGCTCCGTTTCTGGCTGTTTCAGGGTTAATTGGAGAAAAGAATATTACATACTTTTCTACCTGGGATAACTTTGAACTATGATCCTCAGATCTCAGCTTCCTAAGTAGCTAGAAGTAAAGTACAGGTGTGAGTCAGAAGTTCCTACCAATATTTGTCTTTTCCTGTCAAATATTTTGTAAGGACTGTATAAACTTCACTAGAAGGGAATTCTGGTGTAAGTATATTAGGGTAGATGATCTTCTTTCTTCTCTCTGGAGCAATAGTCTCTTTTCCATTTTAAGCAAAGAGGTTTGTGACCTGTTTTCACCTCCTTTTGGTTCCTCTAAACTTCATCCAAAATACCCATGATTTTTTCTAAATAAGTGTAGTACATTTTCTACAAGAAATATGGATGGTCCCTTTGATTTCCTGCCCCTCTTCCTGTACACCTTAAGACAAATGTCAGAGAAAGTAATGCTAGTGTTGTTAGAGAACCAAGCACTCATGGTCAGTATGTGGTGAGACAGCTTCACAGAGCAGGACACATTTGCTGGAATTTTGGAAAGACAAAGAAGGAGAGCTGAGAAACGCTTCTCAACAGGAGAAAATGGCGAAAATATAAAAGACAATGGCTTGTTTCTGTCTACTTTTCTTTTCTTGGACAAAGTAGAGCTGTCCCAGAGTCTGAGGTTGGTGTATGCCAAATGGAGTTGGGGCCTTTTGCTTGGCCTGGTCTTGTTACGGGGTTTGAGGGAGGAGATTCCACATCCTTCCAAGAGTCCACCACTCAGAGACAGTCTCAAGCAAAAAGATGGATTTATTGGGGAAGCATAAAGGGAACTGACTGGCCAGGGGCACAGCATAGACTCGGGAGCTGAAACTACACCCCTAAAGAAGTGGGCTGACCGGCCAGGGACACAGTGCAGAATCGGAAGCTGCCACTGTGACCCCTAACAGTCCTCACATTGGGGTTTATAAAGGTAAAAGCATAGAACAGATGTAGGGGGTTGACACAGGGAGTAGGGAAAGCAACAAACAAGTTAAGCAGAATTTTGGGGTCGGGTTGACCTAATCTACTCCCTTCAACGTTTCCTACCATGTTTCCCTAGTCAAGATGGAGTCAGCTGTACTCCCTAAAACAGCCTCAAGCCACTATCCTCTCAATCTCTGCCTCCTGAGGAGTTGATATTATAGGAATGAGAAGTCATTCCTGGTTGAGCTACAAATCTTCAAGACAGAAGCTTAACTTGGACAGTTTTGAAAGCCATCATCTAGGAAAAAACCAATTTTTAAAATTTAAGACATAATTCTTTTTCCATAATTCTAAAATTTTTTGAATTACTTTTAAGTAGTTGTGCAAAGGAGTTGCCATGTAACAAAGCAGATTTTTAGCACAATATATATTTTTCAGAATGTAGTCATTGATTTTATCAGGGTCTCCTGGAGTGCTTACTACAATGCACATTTCAGACCTACATCTCAGAAACTTTTTGAGGTGGGATAAGCCTGAGAATCCATAGTCAAAAAACTCTATAGGAAACTGGGCACCAGTGGCTCATGCCTGAAATCCTAGCTATTGATGAGGCTGAGATCTGGGGATCATGCTTCAAAACTAGTCTGGAAAGAAAAATCTGTGAGATTCTTACCTGTAATAAACTACAATAGGGAAGAAGTGGCACTGTGGCCCAAATGGTAGAGCACTAGCCTTTAGCAGAAAAAGCTCAGGGATAGCACCCAGGCCCTGAGTTCAAGACCCAGGACTGGCAAAAAACAAAGCCTAAAACTCCATAGAAGAAAGTCTTATGCACATTACAGACTAGTAGCCACTTTTTGTAGTAGATTAGGTTGGTTTATTTTATGGAGGATAACAAACAGTTGCTTATAGGCATGGATTATTTCATTTTATCCTTAAGTGAACACTTTGAAATAGATATTATTATCTTTTCTTTACAGATGAGAAAACTAAAAGTCAAAGAAGATAAACAACTTACACAAAACTGTGGAGCTACTGAATACCCGAACCAGCCTTTGGACATTCATAGTGGCAGGAGCCCATAATCCCAGCACTCAGGAAGCTAGGGCAGTAGAATCATGGTTTCAAGGTCAATCTGTGCCTGTTTCAAAAAAGAAAACAGCTTTTAAACCATCATCTGACTTCAAAAACCCTGTATTCTATTCAAGGTCTTTGTCCAATCTCTCTGTAAAAACCCAGTAAGCATAGACTCGTTTTTGTTTAGTAAATACACTGATGCTCTAGGGGTGGGTGGTAAGTCCTGATTTCACTTTTACGTATGATCTACCAGCATTAACCATTCCTTTATGTTCTTATCACTGTATGGTATGTCTGCATCTACTCTCTGGTACAGTCTAGACAACAGAAATAATTAGTGAATGCCCATTGAAGATGCAGCTCGGCAGAAGTTTCTAAGCCATTTGGATTCTCTGAAGAGATCCACCGCTGCCCACAGCTAAGAACATCTAGAGCTGTTTTCAATTAGAGCAAAAAAGTCTTTATAAATGCAGGCAGCCCAGGGCACCACAGTTCTGAGTTCAGTTACTCTGAAGCTCTGATCACTGCTGGAGAAACTAGCCCTCAAATGGGCTGGTTGCAAGAGCCTCTGGTCTGTTGCTGGCCCAGTAGCTGCTTTCTGCCATGGAATACAATGTGTCTATACCTTGCCAGGTGCTGGTGGCTCATTCCTGTAATCCTAGCTAGTTAGGAGGCTTGAGGCCTGAGGACTCCTGCTTGAAGCCAGCCCAGATAGATAAATTCAAGAGACTGATCTCCAATTAACCAGAAAAAAAAAATGGAAGTGGAGCCAGCCTTGAGTGAAAAAAGCAAGAATAAGAGGCTCTGAGGTCAAGTCTCAGTACTAGCACAAAATTTTAAAAATTAAAAAGAAAAGCCCTGCCTGGTTCTCATTTCTGATCTGTGAGTCTCTGGGTCTTCCTGAAAAGCAATCCTTGCCTGTTAACCTGTCTCTGTTCACGATCTTGATATGCTTTTCCATCTCCCTCTGTCCTGCCTCCTCCTTCACCTGGTTCCCATCTTTGATGCTGAGTCTTTTCCCAAGCACTTGGCCCACTCGCTATGGCCCCGCTTCTGCCAATTGCTTAGAAGGTTCCCTTTACCCTGGCGACTCTGGTGAAATACAGCAATTAGACTTAAGTCAGAGGATTTATTTATGTCCTACTGCAGTGTTGTTTTGGGCAAACCACTTTGTTCATCTCATTCAGGCATTTATTCAGAAATGACAATAAATATTCATCATCTTCTCCTGATACAAGGCTTGCCTGCTTTCCTTGTTTTGTTGTTTTTTTTTAACATAACCTGAAATGAAGTTGACCCTTTTCTCCCTACCAGAAATCTGTCTACTTCATTGGCAGTGGTTCATGCTTAGGCTCCTGTACAATTCAGCATAGGCAAGGGTCCTGTCCCTCCAATCAGGCTACATCAGATCAATTAATCTTCTTGCCTGGATGGATTGGAGGGTGTTAGGGAACATTCTTTCCAGATATGTCCGCCTCTCTATATTTTGTGGGCCTTGAACTCAGGCTCTGGGTGTTACCTCTTAGCTTTGTTGCTCAAGGCTAGTGCTCTAGTACTTGAACCACAGATCTACTTCTAATATTTTGGTGTTTAATTGGAGATAAGAGTTTCATAGACTTCCTGCACTGGTTGGGTTTGAACTGAAATCTGTAGTTCTCAGCCTCCTGATTAGGACTACAGGTATGAGTCCCCAGCACTGACTCACTCTACCTCTCTCAAATAAGAAAATGTAGAAACTATCCAAAGCAGATGATCCAATGAGCCCGGTTTACTTATAGCATGAGTCACTGTACCTGTTCAATCAGCAGTCCTATGTCAGATTCTCTGTTTTTGCCTAAAACATAGGCAAATCCTGACTGTGGGTCAGACTGGTCAGCTTTGCTGATCTTCAGCTTTCTCTTGTGTCTGATGAAGTAAGTTCAAGGTCCTTCTGGGGCCCCATTCTCCTTTTTCTCTCCATGGTTATTTCTGAATGCATAAGTCTCAAGAGAGATTCAGTGCTTAGTAAGGCAGTTAATAGGCCTAACTCACATTCTCCAAATTAGCTTTATCCAGACAGCCCTTATCAGAGGTTTTCAGATCCTTGCCTTGGAGGCAAGTGGCAGTTTTATTCTTAGGCTGCTAGAATTTATGAGGTGTACAGCAACACCCAAGAATCCTGGGCTGAAGACAAGAGTCTGATATTCTTGGGCATGGGGGAAAATAATGTTATGCAGCAAAATTCTCTTTTCTTTCTTCCTTTCTTTCTCTCTATATTTCTTTCTCTTTCCTTCCTTTCTTCCTTCCTTCCTTTTTGTCCTCTCTTTCTCTCTCTTTCTCTCTCTCTCTTTCAGTACTAGGGTTGGACTCGGGGCCTCACTCTTGTTAGGCAAGCATTCTACCACTTGAACCACATCAACAGACCTTTATTCATTCACTTTGATTTTCAGATAGGCTCTTCTACTCGGAACTGTGATCCTGCCTACCACTCCTGAGTAACTTGTGTTATGGGCGTGCATCAGTATACCTGGCCCAAAGCTTCCTTCTTTACTTCTAATTATACGCATGTGCTTCCACCCACCAAGCCCCCAGGCTCCATTGTTGCTGTATGATATTATACCATAGATGTTATTCTAGATTTAAAATTCTCCATTTCCAACAACATAATTACCAAGTACAAAGCAGGGCTCAATGATACTTGATGAGTTAAATAATTCTCAAATCCACTAGTAACCCCCAGGCACACAATGAAGCATACACACACACACCATCAAAGGACAAGACAAAAAAAAAAAAGGATGCTATAAGAATTCAGTACTCATGCTGTCATTTCTTAACTGACTGATTTGGGATAATTAAAATCATGAGGAGTCCAAAAGTGGAAGAATTCGTCATATTTGACGTTGGCACATTTTAACCAATTTTAAAAAATGCTTCTGCATCAGCAACATGGCCGATTTACATGTACTTAGATAATAAAGAAGAAAAGATGCAGGCACTGAATGTGAGATAAAGAATAACCATTAGAGAAGTGAGTGGGTATATCACTTATACATTGCAACAATCTCTACATCCATAGTTTACAGTAAAATGTGCATGGGCTATGATACCTCAGCAACACACAGAAAAAGCAACCAGAAGGGCTTCTCTGAGTAGCAGAAAACTTCCACAACACATACCACCTCCTATCCCTGCATTTTCATTGAAAATGTGCTCACACTCAAAACTTACAGAGGATACAAGAAAAATGTGAGTAAACAGAAACAATAAACAGGTAGGGTTGCATGCCAAGTATAAAATAGAGATATCTAAGAAAGATGGTAACATAAATACTTAAAATGATCCAAGATGTGGAATTCATAAGGAAGCCATGAGGGGGAAAATAGCACTACATGAAAAAGAATAGCCTGATTTGAGAAAGAGCCAAATGAGACTTCAAAAGAGGTAGAACTAACTTGTTAACACATACGATTTAAGTACTGGAACAAAAAAAAATACTACCTAAAATGAGGGTTAGAAGACATAATTCTAAAGCCGGTAGACAAAGAAATGGAAAAAGGAGAATAAAAAAGTGAAATTTAATGAAAAAATGAATTATTTAGATACATAAAAATACAAAAACCGAGGGATAACATACACAAACCTCAGGGCAGCAGACACTTATTTGGATGGATGCTTGGTAGTTCCAGATTCTACTGGATTTTAATACTATGTTAGGGAGAGAAAGACAGACGGAGAAACACAATCAGACAGACAGACCCAGAGAGAATATGGCCCCAAACTAACTCTTACATTAACTAGATGGAGGTTTTATGGTACTCTCAAAGTCTAATATATGATTTTGTAGACTGCTGGTGTAGCTCAATGGTAGAATACTTGCCTAAAATGTTCCACACACACACATATGCCCACCCCCCCACCCAACCCCCCCCCCACAATTTCTAAATAAGAAGGAATATATAGCACTAGATTATGAAGCATGGATCAGGTTCAGGTCATGGATCAGGTTCAAGCTCTGACCTTGGCTCTCGTTGCAGGGTGACTATAACAATCTTCATGGTTGACCTGTGTGGTGTCATATTGTACTCTATAATTGGAGTCATGTATTGGGGTGATCAATTTCCTGACTCTCCATCCATCTTTCCATTTTGATTTGTTCACTGAACACTGAGCATAAGGGAAACACAGGGGTCATCTAATCAAAACCTCCTGCTTCCTAGGGTGAAACTTAGCCTAAGAAAACCATGGTTTACCCAGAGCCACCATGGGACTCCAAGCAAACAGAGATATGGGGCTCTTAGTCCCCTATTCCAGCTGTTTCTTATAGACTAGGCTCTATCTACCTCTCAGTGGTGGTCTGAGGACAAAGCAGGAAGAGCATACACAGTGGGGAAAGTACCAGAATAGCTAAGGACAACCTATTCACACTAAGCTTCAGCTGAATAAGACGCAATATCATCCTTTATTAAGTCAAGCTGAGAAGCTGAATGCACAGGATGTGTTAGGTGTCAGCCTAGTGGCAATTATGAATGGACTGACTAATAAATAAGCAAACAAACATGAGGAAATCAGGCCTATTTTAATTCATCAAATTCACAGTAATACCCTGCTAACATGAACTTCAAGTATTAACACTAATAACCACACTAATCAGAGGGATGAAAACTACAAATTAATTCAAATGCTGCTCATTAGACCTAGGCTGCGTCATCTGCTTGTGACTTTCCTATCTACTCAGATCTCCATGCAGTAATTAAATCCATTAATATGTAAAACTGGCTTTTGTTCTGAAGGGGGAAAATGAGAAAAAAAAACAACACAAAACTGCCTAACACCCACTGTGTGAGAACTATGACTTCTCAGAATTTCTACCAGGTTCACATTCTTGCCCTTTTTTCTTTCCTTCCTTCCTTCTTTCTTTTACCTTTCTTTCTTTTTCTTTCTTTTCTTGCTTCCTTTTTTCTTCCTTTCTCTCTCGCCTTCTTTCTTTCCCTCCCCTTCCTTCTTTTTTCCTTCCCTCCCTCCCTTCTTCCTTTCTTCTCTCCCTCCCTCCCTTCTTTCCTTCCTTCCTTTCCTTTCTTGTTTTCTTCCTTTCATTTCTCACTGTAGGTTTCACTGTTTGATCCATAGACTTTCTCACCAAAAATGAAGCTTGAGAAAATAGGTAGGCATTGGGCTTAGAAGCCAAAGACTAAGGCTGAAGTCATGGATATAGTCTTAGCTCCATAATGACATTTTTCCTCTGGCCTTCATTTTCCTTACTTGTGAAATGGGAATGACTGACTTTCTCTGAAGCTGCTTATAGGACTCAAAGAAGAAGGTAGAGGTGCTTTGCAAACACTAAGGCATTTCACAAGTGAGCTGAGATTCTTGGTGATGCTCAGAAGCTTATAGGATCTTTTATTTATTCACTGAATGAGATAAAGGAACACAGTGCATGGTATGTGAGTTAAAAAAAATAAGACCTATTATAAGCTTGATTTCCTACATATCTCATGCATAATCTAATCTAATAGAGATATGAAAACGAGCACAGGCCAAAGGTTTTACTTAACCTCTTAATGAATGAAGGGACTGGTAGAAGTTACAATGACTCCAAAGGTAAATTCAGAGTATAGCACACTTTTGGCTAAATATGGAACAATAAAATGAATTTAGGAAAGGCTTCAAAGGTACCAGGCATCATAACTCAAGCCTGTAATTATAGCTATTGGAAGGTAGGGATACAGGCATTGAAGTTCCAGTCCAGCACAGGCACATAGGTTCGTAAGCCTCCATCTCACTCAACAGCTGGTACAGTGGTGTGTTCCACTTATCCCGGCTATAAGAAAGCGCATTCGCTGTGCACAGTGATATTGGAATTTCACTGCAGCAACAAAGGGAAGCACAATGGGAGGATCTTAGCCCTGGCTGGCCCAGTATAAGATCCTACCTAGGGAAGAAAAATAGGAATTGAGAAGTGGAATTAAGAGGTAGAGCATCTGCCTAGCAAGCATAAAGCCTTGAGTTTGTTCCTCAGTACCATCAAGAAGAAAGAGAAAGAGGAAGAAGAGAAGAGGAAAAGGAAGAAGAAAGGATAAGAAGGAGGAAGAAGAGGAGAAGGAGGAGAAAAAGGAAAGATAAGGCTGCAAAAAGTAACCAGTATCTAATATCTAAGCAATAATAAGCTTGAACTTGTATAATCAAAAGCATTTTCGTGATTATTGTTATTCCATAACTTTCTTTACAGAGTTTTTAAATAATCTAGTCAAAAACAAGAGATACTCAGTCTATGTGGGTAGCCACTAAATGTCAAAATCTTTCATAATTCCCTTATAGACATTTGATTAAAAGAATCCATAAGTATACATTAACTTGAAATAAAATTAAAAGCCAGGCACCAGTGGCTCACACTTGTAATCCTAGTTACTCAGGAGATGAGATGAGACTTTTATCTTCAATTTCTTACCAATATGCTGGAATTGGAGCTGTGGGTCAAGTGGTAGAGCACTAGTCTTGATCCAAGTAGCTGAGAGACAGCATCCAGACCCTGAGTTCAAGCCCCAGGACTGACACAAAAAGTAATAACAAAGAAAAGAAAAAAAAATAAAGTAATCTGAGATTCCCATTTCCCCTATTAATATTCTTATTATTCTACTATGTATTCATATGTAAAAGCTAAAAAAAAAGCTACATATGGATAGCAGAATTATGATTATTAGAAACTAGAAAAGATAGAGGAGAAAGTGAGAAAGATAGAGACTGGACAACAGTTACCAAAGTAAAGTTAGAGAGAAGACTCAACTCTAGTGTCTTATAGCCCAGTACAGTGACTACTTAACAACAATTGATTTTGCATTTCAAGAAGCTAGGGAGTGGAGTTTAAAGTTTCCCAACACAAAGCAATAAAAAAGGTTGGAGGAGATATTAATGCCAATTACTCCAATTTAATTAACTACACCTTGTATATCTATCAAACGGTTATACTGTACTGTATGTATAGTTATGGGATATGTGTCAATTATGTGTTTTTATTGGGTGCATTGGATCAGTTGATGACTTGTCCTCTGTGAGAAACACAGACAATAGACTGTAAACTGCTCTAGATGATGAAGGAAGTTTTACCACTACTTCTCCTTGCTTTCACCATGAGGGAATACTTGCATTGCTATTATTTGACTAACCACTGATCTAGAAAGTATCATAGGGTTGCTTTGCTTCCAGAAAAAAACTCAAGGAAAAAAATATTTATGCATGTAAATGCATAATATTGGTACATTTTTTGTCAACTTGGAGGATGTTTGGAGTAGACTGACATTTGGATCAATGAAGTCTGTGTAAAGATTTCCCTTTATAGTGCTGGTGGGTTTCATCTAAACAGCATAAGGTCTGAGTACACCAAAATGCCTAGTCTCCTGAGCAAGAAGGAGTCCTCTAGCAGATTGCTTTTAGATTTTTGTCTGTGCCAACAACTCTCTTTGATCTTCAGGCTTCCAGCCTTCCGATGAAAGCTAGAACATTAACTCTCCCAGTCTCCTCTGTCTTCTAGTCTTTGGACTAGAACAATGCCTAGCTGTTCTGTTTCTTTAGCCTTCCACTTTATATTGCAGATATTCTAAATTCACTAGCCTGCATAAAAACGTGAATCAATTCCTTATAAATTTCCTATGTATATATACAGATAGCCTATTTGTTCTATTTTTTCTGGAGAAAAATAATATGCACACCTCACCACAAGTCAGAGACACAACAGATCCAGTGTGAGTAGCTTCTACTCCACTCATGGCCACTCTGTCTCAGGATGTTACTTCTTAATAAAGAACTGAGAACTTTGATTTGTAAGAGGGGAAAAGATCCGGTCAGTAGCCTCATAGCAACAGACAAGTGAGCTACAAAGAAGCATCAGGCATTTTGAGAACTAAGAAGAAAAGTAAAGGAAGGGAGATACTCAGCTGTAAAAATTCTGGAAGAAGAAATGGACTATGCCTGAGATGAGGGTTAGTATTGATCTGTGCTGAAATCAGAACAAAAATGCTCTAGCATCACAGAAAACACAATGTGGTGAGGTAGATCATCAGAGAAGTGGGAGCTTGTGCTAGAGAAGTCTCTTCACCTCACGATTGACAGGAAATATAGGAGAACAGAGATGATAGACCAGGTATAATCTTCAAAGGCATGACTCAGTAGTGGTGGTGGTTGTGGTGGTAGTTTCAATATGGTAGTAGTAACAATGCAAGGTGGTAGAAGTACAGGAAGAAAGACAACTACCTGAGAGTGGCTTGGATGGAATTTGCATCTCTGTCTGTCCTCCTCAGAGATTAATTACTGCTCATTTGTAAATTGGTGGTCACTACTAACATGTTCCCTCCCCCTAAATAAACCTTCTCACAATCAGCCAAGGAAAAACTTACCATTACCAAGATGTAGCTCTTGTGGGCCTAGTCAGTTCTAATGTCACCCAAGAGAACATCAATTTACTGGTTATTGATGGCTTTAATTTGATAATGGCCATGCTCCTTTTCAGAGTCTGGGATTTTCATGTCACGTTGTCAAGGCCACTTATGTCAAGGTCAGTTGTCATATACCAACATTTCTTGAAGGAGTTCCTTGGATGTGATAATTTATTATTAGACAAGAGTTTCCCAAAACAATGGTTGCTGTCAAGAAAGGAAAACATCTAGATGTCAAGAAAGTGGATGTTAAACAGCCAGGTCTGCTACCTCACAGCCTGGATAAGTGGCTTACTCTTGAGATTTTGAAGATAGATATGTTACCATAGACCTAACATTCAGAGTACCAACTGAATGTGTATCTTACAGGACTTATCAACAAACTTTCTCTGTAAAAAGCCAGATGAGTAAGAGCATGAGCTTTGTGAGTCATGCCATCTCTTGGAATTACTCCACTGCGCTGTTGTGATGTAGAAGTAAAGTGGCACAAGACAGTAATCCTGTGGATCCAGAACCCTGCTAACATAGCTTGCAGTTCTTAAGAAAAACTGCATAAGTTGGGAATGCATTACATCCCTTTATTTATTTTGCGCCATGTTACCTATTTTTGAGATAAGACTATTGATACCTAATTCACATTGACATATGATCATCCCACCTCAGCTTTCTAGGTGCTGAGATCACAGGTATGGGCCCTGACCATCAGCATGATGCACGATCTTGAGATGAGGATGAACTATCTATCCTTGGCTCTGTTCCACATGCAGATACAGACCGCTCCTTCATACCGCAAATACAAAAGCAGGATGAATCTAAAGATTCATCTTCCATGAGGTATAAAATGTAAGATAGGCTACTTTTGAAGTTCAGCTATTGTGAAAGTTGGATACCAGCTGAGAAGACCCCATCTACTATGGTAAGTTCCAGACCTTTGTTAGACTGGTATGCATTGTAGGTTTCTGTTGCCCCTTCATAACTGTCAGTAACATACTCCGCTAATATCTAGACCTACACAATTCTATATACTAACCAATGTTTTAGAGAAGCCTTGATGTATCACTATCTATCATGCCTAATGAGTTCAGTTCAGGTAACTGTGTGAATGTGATCAGTCTCACCAGACCCATACAAATTGTTAACCAATGAATAATGGAGCTGTTCACAAACCAAAGTGGCTATATTCCAATAAAACCTCATTTATGGGTGTTGAAATGTGGATTTCATATTATTTTCACACCTCTTGAAATATTCTTCTTTTTCCAACTATTTGAAATCCAGACAACAGTCTTAACTTTAGGCCCTACAGAAAGAAAAAGTAGACCACATTTGGCAACTAGGCCAATCTTTGCCCTAGAGTACTGTATAAATGTTTAAAACACAGTAGAGAAAAAAAGTTTTAGCAAATAAAAAAGACTAGAATTCTCTCTTTTAATGTGAAGCTTTTAAAAACCAAGTAAATACTAAGCTTTGAGCTTTTAATGTGAAAGACTGGCAGTCTGGGGACAGAGAGGCAAGTGTAGGCAAAGACCATAAGGAAAGACTCATGGAAATTAGAGCATATGCCTTGAGATGGAAGATGGGGTTGCGTTTCAAAAAGAGGGTCAAGGCAGAAGCATGGGCATTTAAGAAGGGAGGAATGGCTAGATGCTGGTGGCTCATGCTTGTAATAGTAGCTACTTAAGAGGCTGGAATCTTAGAATAACTCTCTGAATCCAGCAGGAGCAGGAAAGTCTGTGCGAGTCTTATTTCCCATTAACCACCCAAAAATTACAGAAATGGAACTATGGCTCCAGTGGTACAGTGTTAGCCTTGAGCAAAAAAACTAGTGGATATCACCTAGGCTCTGAGTTCAAACCTCAGTACTGGCATTTAAAAGAGGAAGAAGAGAGGAAGGAGGGATAAAGGCTCAGAGGAGAAAAAGGACCCCTTAAGGGAAGACAACAAACAAACAGGGATGTGACTATAGTGAGCAGTGTCTGCACTCCAGCCTGAAGCTCCTGGCTCCCATACAAATGATCTTCCATACTTAGTGGCCTGGATATATAGGAAAATCTGGAAGTGTCTAACTCAAGAACTTATCCACACATTGGGATGTATAAAGTCATCTTAAGGGAATTTCTTTCAATACCTGCAATAATTACCATTAGGTATTAGACATTCTGTCGGCATTAACAGTGTTAGAACTCACAATAACCTTCTGAAGAAGGTCTGATTGTTCCCATTATTCTTATTTGACAAATGAGGAAACTGAAAAAGGGTGAGAGGATTTCCCACTACACTCTGACTAACCTTAACAACAACAAACACTTATGTGTTGTTTTCTGAAGATTCTCAGAGGGGATGGAGAGCAACATACAGAGCTATAATCTAAGGATCACAGTCGTGTGGCCTCCACAGAAAATGGAAGCGTGCTGAGGAGGGAAGAGGGGTGTGTTCAGAGGGGATACACTGTGTTGGTATCACAGTTGGTGCCCCTGATGACTCAAGACCAGCCTGAGTGTTTGGAGCAGTCCCAGGCTTCCTTCATCTATTAGCAACCCTTTAACAGTTCCTAAGAAACTTACTGTTGTCTTTCTGAGAATGGCATGCTTTAGGAGTCTTAGTAGCAGCAGTGCAGGGGTTAGACATAATTAAGTAAGACTTCATCTTTCCTAGGAGCCATTGGACTGAAACAAAGAAACAGGTGAGAAGAGGAAATTGAAGACTATTTGTGCTTTTCTAATGAGCCTTTAATCAACAGACCCCCATCCTTCCACCAGCAGCAACCACCCCTTGCAATCTGGGGAGACTGTCTACTCACAAAGCACCCATTCAAGACATTGGAAACCAGCACAATGAAGCAATCAGATAGGCCTAGCTTCTCCCTGGTGCTACACCTGCACCTGCCACCAGGCAGGAACTTCTTTAACAGCCCTTTGAAACTTAGAAAATAAAGAAGTGTGGTTTTCATCAATTCTCTCCCACCCTTTTGCCTCAAAGATGTATAAACCAGCACAAAAGGCTAAGCAGCATTTAGCCTGTGAGCACATGGTAGGGGGACAGGGACCTGGACAGCCATAGGTTTTACCATGTGGCATCAGTGTGACCAAGATCCTTGGACTATGCACCAACTCTATCAGAGTGGAGGTAAGGGTGGTGCTAGTGACTTTAGCTGGAGCCAGGGGATGGGAGCTGCAGTAGCATCCTCCTCCCCGAGGGAGATGAATGTCTGAGCTGGCATGTCAGGTGCGGAAGGAAGCTGAATGCTTTTTTGATTGCTCTAATTGCAGCAAATTGGATGCTTGAGTGTGCCTGTTTAACCAGAAGAATCCTGTGGATGAGATTTAGGGAAGTCGTCCCTCTTCAGATCCCTCTCCTTTGTCCCATGTGTAAGAGATAATTCTCCAGCCATCATGGGTTGTGAATAGGCGGCTAATTTTAGTTGTGCCAGCCAAAGCCTCTGGTTGGTAGATCCGGAGGTGATTCATCCCATATGATGTTTGCATGACAAAAGCTAATGGTCTTGACAGGAGCCCCTGAGTCTTTCAAACTTTCCCTAAGAGTCAGATGAGCTCTTAAGTGGACATTTAAGCAGTGGTAGTTAAACCTGGCCTGTTGCTTAAGGCCTTTCCTCTGTGTTAGTATTAGGGCTTGAACTTAGGGCATAGGTGCTGTCCCTTAGCTGTTTCATTTGAGACTGGCACTCTGCCACTTGAGCCACACCACCCTTTCTAGCTTTTTGCTGGTTAATTAGAGATAAGCATCTAAAAACAGCTTCCTGACTCAGATTCCACCCTCCCAAGTAGCTAGGATAACAGGGATGAGAGCCACTGGCTCCTGGCATAGTGCTAGGTATTTTGAATGTGGTATCCTTCTCTGAATCATCTTAAGTGGGAAAACTCAAGAAGTCCATTGTGAATGTCAGGGAAAGATCTAAAATCAAGAGCCTTAAAGACCCACTAAAAACCAAGCTCTATAGAGTTTGATATCTCTATGTTAAACAGACAAGCATGAAGAGGGCTTCAGAACTGGGTAGGAAATAGAAGTTCAGAGACTGTTGAAGAAAGTTGAGGATGCCCTAGTTCTTTTACTAGTTTGCTTGAAAATGATACTTGGGCTTGTGGAGCTGAGAATTGCAAGGTTAGTGTGCTTTATAACAATCTTGTCATAACAGCTTGGAGAATTATTGCATTGACTCCAAAACTGGCTTTACTCACTTACTGTGTGTCTATGCACAATAGGTTATCTACTTTCTTGAATCTTGGGGTGGCCATTGTGCCTCAGTTTGCCAGTCTTCCCCCATTTTATAACCAGAAGCCTTGCATTGTGGAACACCCCTCAATTCTGCACAAACTGGGATGGTGGGTCACATCCTGGACCCCATGACTTGCACCTGGGAATGAGATTGGCTAGATTATTTATTTCTTAGAGCACTTCCAGCATGGTGCTCTGAAAGCTCCTGAGTTCCTCATTTTTTCTTTCCAAACATGCTCCAAACTTTCGTCTCATCATGATTCCTGCCTAACATGTTCTTCTCTGTCTTCTTTGCCTTTTCTCACACTATTCTTTCTTCCTGGCTTCTTCCTGCCTCTCTTTCTAATATATTTTAAAACAGTCTAAATAGGATAGAGTTGTTAAGTGATTTATCTGAAGTCATTTGGTTGGAAAGTGAAAAGTGAAATTTGACTCAGGTGGTCTAGCTTCAGAAAATTTCTGTTCCTCCATTCCTTTTTCCTTTCTCCATTCCTTCCTTCCTTCATCCCTTCCTCCCTCCTTCCCTCTGCCCCTCCTTCCCTTCTATCCTTCCTTGCTCCCTTCCTTCCTCCTTCCTTCCTTCCTTCCTTCCTTCCTTCCCTCCTTCCATTAGATTATTTGGATTTTAGATAAAGAAAAAACTTGATGGAGGTGATCTAGACTTTTAACTCTGGCCATTGGCTGGAGTCTGTACCCATCCACCCTTTCATATATAGGAGGAAAGGCTATTCTAATTGTATTCCAGGTCCAATCTACTTTTTTAAATTCTAGGAGATATGTTCTGCATTTTTAACATTTATACTAACATATTTCCAATCGTGATCTGAGAATCATCAATACCATAATCACCCAGAAAACTGGTCCTAAACAGATTCTCTCTCATCTACAGACACTGAATGTGTCCCACAGGTTTCTATTTTTCCCACGTAAATTTGATTTGCCCTGAAACATGAAGATCACTTACTCCTTTCCAAAAAAGATAGTGAGGGAAAGAGAGGGGGAGGGAGGGAGGGATGGAGGAAGGAAGGAAGGAAGGAAGGAAGGAAGGAAGGAAGGAAGGAAGGAAGGAAAGGAAAGGAAGAAAGGAAAGAAACATATGTGTGCATATTTATGCGTATACGTAATGAAAGAAGAACATATATGCACATGGCTCTTCCTCCAGGTCTACATTGGGAGCAGAGGGCTGAGCTACAGCCTCGGGTCTGTACCCAAGATACCCATGATAATCTGGTATTAGAAAACTGACAGGATTTGCTCTTGCTCCTCCCAGAAGTGCCTCTGGAAACAGCTTTTGAGATGTCTTCAGTGAGACAGGCTGTCATCAACATGTCCCATGACGGTTCCAAGAAACAATTAGAATGGCAGCAGCCAAAGGATCAGCAGCATCATTTGCATCCTATTTCCTGACCAGCTTGTTGTCATCAGCCCCAGACTGTTAATTAAAAGTGTCTCTCCTCACTCTCCTTGGGTTTATCATTCATTTATCTTCTCTTGGGAAGGCAGAACCACATGGCATGAAGAAGTTTTCACTGATGACCTTGTCTAGTAACAGCCTCTGGGGCAGCTTCTAGAAGCACAGCAGCCCTCAGGCTGCTCAAATTGGACTGGAAGAGGACAAAGCATGATGATGAAAGCCTCTTCAAAGCAGCTAAAGGGCATCATTAGCTGGCACACAGTGCTGGAAATGAAGCTTTTCCTTACAGTGATGCTTGCCCAAGGGTACCAGTGATCCAGTCTGAAGAGAAACATTTCCCTCAGGCCTGTGATGCCCCTTTACATGCCCAAGGCACAAAAGAATTTACAAATGCTTTTCCTGGACCCTGTCTTCTCAGAACTTTTTCCCTCCAATCTTGGAATGAATAACTCAAGAAGCTTAGAGCCTAACCAAATAAATGTTAACAACTAGCAATGTCTTCCTATCTTTCACACAAAATTCTTAGAATGGATCATGACTTTTAAGTATTTACTTTACTAGATGTAATAATATGAAGTGAGTTTTAGTTGCCAGTCAAGTGCCAGGACCTCTTCGGTTGAATGATTTGATGAGACCATTTAATCTTTCAAAAAGTGCCATCAGTTTAATTGCATAGATGAGGCTCCTGTTGGATTTATCAGCAATGATCTTAGACTTTGAGAAAGGCCTGGTATATCTATATCATGCAGCAGTAGGCATGTGCTGATTTCTTAGAGGCATTGCTGTGATAGCCTCCTGAAAGAGGCCTTTCAAAGCCCAGACTTTGGTCCTAACATTTCTCCTTACCTTGACTTACTTACATTGCCCAATCTGGGGCAAAGGAAACCAGTGCGAGGCTTGTTCAAATCTGTAATCAGGCTAAACTTAGAAGTCAAGCCTCCTCTGCTGTAGAAAAAGCTCTTAATTCTGACATTCTGCTTCAGATCAAGTTTCCCAAGATGACTTGGCTTTATACACACTGATTTTTCTGTAGAAGAAAAAAAAATCTCCCAACTTCTTTGACTCCTCTCAAAACAGATACATATCCAAATGTCCCTTGGTCTCCACAGTGGATTGGTTATAGGACTTCCTGTGGGTACCAGAAACCTTAAATGCTCAGGTCCCTTATATAAAATGTCATAGTTTCATATGACCTACACATTCTCCTATATACTTTGCATAATTCTCTAGATTATTTATAATACTTAGTACAATGTAAATGTAGTGTAAATGGTAGTACTGTATTATTCAGGAGTAGGGAATAAGAAATTGTCCAGGTTTTATTCTTTATTAGAATATTTTCTATCTGTTCTTGGTTGGATTTGTGGTTTCATAACCCATGCAGGTAGAGTGAGCCAGAAGCTATAAACATAAACTCTGCACACTTACATTCTAATGTTTATGTTTTTTTGGAGTCTGTCTCACTTCATTTAGTATGATTTTTTCCAAGTCTTTCCATTTCCTCACAAATGGGGTAAGTCATTCCTTCTAATAAATGCATAGAATTCCATTATGTATATGTACCACCTTTTCTTGATCCAGTCATCTACTGAGGAACATTTAGGTTGCTTCCATATTTTTCAGCTCACATTAAAAAAATTTTATTGTCAAGGTGATGTACAGAGGGGTTAAAGTTACATATGTAAGGTAGTGAGTACATTTCTTGTCAAAGTGTTACCTCCTCCCTCCTTTTTCTCTCACTTTCCCTCCTCCCCAACCCTTCTCCCTTAATTTGTATAGTTAGTTTACAACATATTGTCTTTTAAGGATTACTGTTGCATTAGTTTACCTTTTACCCTTTGTCTCACCAGTTTCATGTTCCTCTTCCCTTCCCTAATTCAGACAAACGTATATACAACACCCAGGGTACCAAAATCAAATACAGTGACAACAGGGGCTAAACCATAGGTAAGATAAAAACAAAAGAAATGATTTCACATAGTACGTGAAAAATGACAACAACAACAATAAACCACTTATTTCCATGTCTTGGAGTTCATTTCACTTAGTATCATCTTATGTGATCATATGTACATAGTTATTGAGCTATTGTGATCATCTGCTAGGACTATTCTAGACATATGCTAATTATTACCAATGAAGGAAACCATGGAGTCTATGTATCTTTGGGTCTTGTTCACTTCACTTAATATGATTTTTTCCAAATATTTCCATTTCCTTATGAATGGGGCAATGTCATTCTTTCTGATAGAAGCATAGAATTCTACTGTACAAATATACCACAATTTCTTGATCCATTCATTTAATGAGAGGCATCTGGGTTGGTTCCATATTATAGCTGTGGTAAATGGCACTACAATGAATATGGTTGTGCTGGTAGCTTTAGTATGGTCTTGTTTGTGATCCTTTGGGTAAATGCCCAAAAGTCATTTCTAGGTCATAGGAGAGCTCTGTGGTTAACCTTTTGGGAACCCCCATACTGCTTTCCAGAGTAGTTGAACAAGTTTACATTCCCACCAATGGTGTAGTATTAGCTCACTTTTCTTTGCCAGTCCTGGGGCATGGCACTCAGGGCCTGAGCACTGTCGCTGGCTTCTTTATGCTCGAGGCTAGTGTTCTACCTCTTGAGCCATAGCACTACTTCTGGCCTTTTCTGTTTACATGAGGAATCAAAACCAGGACTTCATGCATGCTAGGCAAGCACTCTACCACTGAGCCACATTCCCAGCTTCTTAGCTCACATTTTTATAGGAGCAATTCAATGCTCCCTTTTCCCAGAGTCAAGCCCTGACTGCTCCTCCCCATACATACAGGGGAAGATACAAAGGCAAGGATCTGTCCCAAACTGCCAGGGAGACAACTTAGAATATGTGTGCAACTGAATTGAATGGGAAGTAACTGAGTTTAGAGACCAAATCTCTGGAATGTTTCTACATTTTCTAAGTGGAAAAACTTGGCCCATTCAGCATCCCCAAATTCCAATTTGCTTGTCAAGAAAATTGGAATGATAGCTACTTCGCAGCATTGGATCAGTTAAATGATGCCTAGTAGTCATCCAAAAGGCTTTTATTAAGGGTTTCCTAAGGGGAAGATGCACAATGATGGGTATATGGTAGGACTGAATAGCTGTTATGCAATGTTATTAGCTATTAAGTGAATTTTGAATGTATTTATAGGACTGTTTCAGTTAGGAAAAATAGTAATTAGATTAAGCTTAATATTTGTCTTTATGGTCTTTTTTTTCCCTTTTTTGGTACAATGTGCTGCACACAAGTAAACAAAAACAGGATTAATGATTTAATAACCTTTGTTCCACATCCCATCCATCATCTGTGTTCTATGTCCAAACATTCAACTGTAGACATACTTTTGAAATATTGAGAATAGAAATAAAGATAATTCCTGCCATCTTTTGGATCAATCAAGTGACATTTCTTAGGCAACATTTTACTAATCCAGCTTCAATGTTTTAGCAAAGAGAATAGACTTGTGAAGGACATGGCAATTGTCTTGAAATGCAATAGCAATGTCTTGAAATTCTTCATAGAATGAAGAATTAAGCTTTTGTCCATGTGTCCTCAAGCAGAAAATGATTACACATCAGTGGAGGTTATCACTAGGAAGATTTCCTCTAAGAAGCAACAACAACAACAAAAAGAGTTACAACTATAGGAAGGGGATATATACTGTATATACATGTATTAGAACTAGAGAAGGGAAAGGGAATATCAAAACTGAGAGACAAAAGATGAAAAGACAAATGAGTCCAAAAGCAATACTTACAAAACCATATGGTGTAAACCAACTGAACAACTTATGGGGGAGTTGGGGAAGAGGGAGAGGGGGAGGGGGGAAATGAGGGAGGAGGTAATAAGTTAAACAAGAAATGTACTCACTGCCTTATGTATGAAACTGTAACCCTTCTGTACATCACTTTGACAATAAATAAATAATTATTTTAAAAAAGAATTAGCATATCCTTTAGAGGTGTGGTTCTATGTGATCAGAATTAGTGATTACAGAATTAACTGTCTCAAACACAAGATTTCAGAATTTGAGTGAGAACTAAAGGAAAGTAGGGAAGAAATAAGACTTTTCTTATTCAATAATGAGAATTCTATTTTACTTAATTTTTTTGCCAACACTGGGATTTGAACTCAAGGCCGCTCTCTCTTGCTCATCCTTGCTGACACTTTTAAGCCATGCCTCTTAGATTTGTCTGTCCCGGCTGACTTTGGACTGAGGCTCTCAGATCTCAGCCTCCTGAGTAGGCTGAGTAAGTAGAATTATAGCTGTGAATTATTGGCATCCATCTCATTGATTCCATTTTTAATTGATAAATCACCTCCATTCTCAATTAAGAAAAATGGTGCTGGGCACTGGTGGCTCATGCCTATAATCTTAGCTACTCAGAAGGCTGAAAGTTGGAAGATTGTAGTTCAAAGCTATCAAGGGCAAAAACATTTGTGAAACTCCATCTCCAATTAATCAGCAAAATGCTAGATTGAAGGCTGGAAGCTAAGTGATCTCAGGACACAAGACCTGAGATTAGTTAAACAATAAATGGAGAAAAGTGTGTTTTATCCAAACTCACAACATAATCACACAATTGCACATGTGCTTGCATGGATACACTCACATGAAAATACATGGATGTGCATACAATGTTGTCTCTGGCAGTTTATCATGTTTCAGTAGGTCCCTGAAAGCAGAACTAGTAGTCTCAGCCATCACAGGGCCATATCAGAAAGAAAATTTCCAAAGGGAGCCCCATGCTTGCTCTACGCCATGGATCTTGCCTCCATCCTATACTTGCCTATGAAATTGCTAGAATCATGATCCAAATTTAATTCATTTTATATCTAGAAAGAATAAAGAATCCTTTGTAAAGAAATAAGATTTCCTAGAAGAAAATGAAGGGCTAAAATTTGGATGGAGAGGCCTAAACACTGAGGTACTTGGTTAATGGGTAGAGGGAACTATGGGATCCAATAACAGAGATCCAGAATGAATAAAGAGGACACATCTCTTTCTAAGACTGCACATGTGGGCTGGGAATATGGCCTAGTGGTAAAGTGCTCATCTCGTATACATGAAGCCCTGGGTTCAATTCCTCAGCACCACATATATATAGAAAAAGCCAGAAGTGGCGCTGTGGTTCAAGTGGCAGAGTACTAGCCTTGAGCAAAAAAAAAAAAAAAAAAAAGAAGCCAGGGACAGTGCTCAGGCCCTGAGTTCAAGCCCCAGTACTGGCAAAAAAAAGACTGCACATGCTTTACTTCTGAGATTTGAGGTCATTTTTACAATGATCACAATGATATTTGCTTTGCTTTCCATTGTTTCTCTTCTTAAATTATTGATTAATTCTAGTAGAAAAAAGTTCTTAAAACCATAAACCTGGGGCTGAGAATGTGGCTTAGTGGCAGAGTGCTTGACTAACATGCATGATGCCCTGGGTTCGATTCCTCAGTACCACATAAACAGAAAAGGCTGGAAGTGGCGCTGTGGCTCAAGTGGTAGAGTACTAGCTTTGAGCAAAAGAAGCTCAGAGACAGTGTCCAAGGTCCTGAGTTCAAGCCCCAAGAGTGACCAAAAAAAAACAAAAAACAAAACCATAAACCTGGAGATACTGCCCTAAAGGGATGGAGACTATATCCCTAGCATGAATTTGGGCTAGCTTTGAGACTGGCTTCAATCAATAAAATAATGTGCCATTTTCAAGCACATAAAGATATAATATGTCATTTTAAGGTTAGTCTATAGGAGGACCTAAAAACTTCTCCCCCCCCACCCCCCTTCTAGACCATCTGAGGGCAAGTAAGAATGATAACTTAGCCTGGGGTTGAAAAAGCAATTATTTGGAAGAGAATGGAAAGGTCCTAGATAATTGTCAGCTCCAACTGCCAGAAATGAGAATAAAACCACTTTGGTCTTTCTAATCCCACTATACTTTCCAGCTAAATGCAGCCCCATAAGAGGGGACCCCAGGTGAAATCAGCAGAATAAGTTCACCTCCAATGCTTACAGTCATAGCAAGTTATGAAATCTTGTTTAAGCCACTAAATTTGGGGGTACATTATTAAGCAACAACCCATTTGCTGAAGCATAAGCCTCAGATGATGCTCAGGAGAAGCAAAGAAAAGCCAGAAGCAAGTCCTGAGCAAAGACGGAAAGATCTTCTCGCTTTTTGTCACAGAAAAGAAAATATTTCTGTCTGCAAAAAGAAAATTGGGTACCCAGCAGTCACCTGAGGACTACTAAGAGAAGGAACTTTGTGGCAGAATTCTGCACAGAACACAAAGGGTTGATTCACGAGGGGCTGACTACCCCAACATCAGGGATACTCAAGCAGAGTTGGATCTCTAAAGCCACTTCACCCAGTAGGCATTAGATTAAATTTTGTAAGTTTTATTTGAGAAGATGGTGGCCTAAATATAATTATGTCAAATATGTTCTATTGCATAGAGATTTATCAAAATGAGACATTAAGGTGAAGCCTTCCATGTGCATAGCTGGCAGACATTGAAGTAGCCAGGCTGAGCAGACCACACAGACACAGTCTCCAGAAGCACCAGAGGACTGTGAGACTGGATTAACAGAAAGACATCAGGCTCAAAAATGAGGCCTCTGGGCAGAGATTATGCATTCTTTTCAATCTGCTTTTGGGGCCAGGTATGTTATTACCATTAAGCGAATATGCAACATGATCATAATAATGACAACAGCAATAATAATAACTTTAATAAGCAATATTCTAACTCTCTATTCCCCTCTCCCTGCCTGCAACAGATCTGTCATGAAGATGAGCTGTCTCTCCATTTCCTTCAGAAAGGATTTGTGAAATATCAAAGAGTATGTTTGGCTTTGTAGCAAAATGCTACTTGCTTCCAGAAGCAGAGGACCCTTTTAAAATTTTCTTTAAAAGCTACATATTTTATGCTCATTACACTGATTTTCAATATTCTAAGAGGTATGGTATGTTATTTCTTTTAAAAGTAACCCAATAGCCTGGTGCCAGAGGTTTATTCCTGCCATTCTAGCTACTCAGGAAGCTGAGATCTAAGGATCATGGTTCAAAGCCAGCCCAATCAGAAAAGGTTATGAGACTCCTATCTGTAACCATCAAAAATCTAGAAATGACGGTGTGGCTCAAATGGTAAAGCACTAACCTTGAGTGAAAAAGCTAAGCTAAAGTGCCCAGGCCCTGAGTGCAAGCCCCAATAAGAGCGATAAATTAATTAACTAACTAATTTATTTAAACAAATAAATAAATGGAATGCAATAAAGCTTCTAAGGATGACTGCTTATTCTGAACATCACACCAACATTGCCTCACTGGAAAAAGAGATTCCTGAAGTAGATAACAATTAGAAGAGGTAACTCTAAATTACATTGGCCAGCTGTTAGGGCTTGACTACATTCATGAGAACAGCATTTCATCCATATGTGCTATATACCATATTTTTTCTTATGTAACATATACATTTTATTAGGCATTATAAGTATATAGAGATGATGAATGTACAGGTATGTTCACAAATTTCATATAATACTTTACCAGTTTGCATAAAGAAATTATATCGAGATTTTTGTACTTGCTAATACCATGGAAGCGATGTTTCATGGGTTCTATGAGGTAATTGTATATTTATCTATGTGTATTTCTTTCTTTTTTTTAATAAAAAGAAAAAGGAATTGAGCAAAATTTATTTCCAAAGGAAAACAATGAGCAGTGACAGAATCCTCAGGGGAATATAAATCTAGGGTCTTCTTTACATAAAGATGATCTACTCAACTCTCAGGAAAGTTGTCTTTCTTCCTTCAATCAGAATGTCACAAAGACAGAAACTGGAAACCAGAAGGATTGTTCCTCACCTTGAGATTTGTCAGAAGGGAGAGACAAATAGGTTTCTAAGAAGACTCTGTTCTCGTTTTGCCATTCACTCACTAGGTGACTTTCAGCAAGCTGCTTTCTTAAACCTCAGATTATTTTTCTGTAATATGACAAGGTTTTTTCCAGATTTATGATTGGTGAAATCTGTTCATCATCCTGTCAGATTTGTTTTGCATTGATAAGTGTTCAAAGAGAATAAATCCAATTTTGTGACTATACCCAAGCCCCTTGGAGGACAAGGCTTCTCAGATGAGGCTGCTTGCTTTCCCACAAGCCTTGAGGCATGTCAGCAGAAAACACATGGAACTTAACTATCACTTGCTGTTTCTGCCTCTATTGCATCTTGAAACAGCTCTTCTGTTCCATAGTGTAAACTGGGACATAGAGAAATGATGAGAGAATGCCTAATTCTCATATGAGAATTGAACTACAATGGCTCACTAAGACAGTGTCCAAGCTTGAAATATCACAAATAACTATAGTACATCAAAATCAGATGAACTATTCACAGAGGCAGCTAAGCTGTGACTAAGAAATCATCATTTAGCCAGGCACCAGTGGCTTATGCCTGTAATTCTAACTACTCAGGAGGCTGAGATCTGAGAATCAATGTTCAAAGCTATCCTGGGAAGGAAAGTCCACAGATTCTTATCTCCAATTAAGCACCAACAAAAGCCAAAAGTGAAGCTGTATCTTAAGTAGTAGAGTACTAGCCTTGTACACAAAAGCTCAGAGACAGCAACCAGGACCTGAGTTAAAGTCCTAGGACCAGCAAAAAATATCACCACCACCACAGCCACCACCACCATCACTAGCAGCATCATCATTGTAATACGGAGGTCAGATCTGACCAGTGCCATCTTTAACTGTGGAGGGACTTCAGGTTGACTCCAGCTCAGATAAGAGCAGAAGCCAACTCCATCTCCACTAAGCCCTCCACCACCCTATTCTGGGACCCAGTTTCATTGTAGCGAACCCCCACTCTACTTCAATCATCATCACTTAACATTTGGGTTTCTCATCTGAGAAAACTATGCAGACTATTCAAGCTCAAGCACAGCTTTTGTCCCTATTGTGGTAAGAATACAATTAGCACTTAGGCCTTCAGTTAGGATATATATATATATATATATATATATATATATATATATATATATATATATATATTAGAAAGGGCCTCATAGTTCCAAAACTGGAAAAACACACTGAGCTAGGAATTTTAACTGGTAAGAAAAATACAGCATGGGCCATTGTATTAATGATGTTGTTGGTTAGTTTGTTCCAATAAAAGACAATTCTCTGCCTGTTAGAAACAGGAAAGAGTTTACAGAAATGAGATTCTTTGGCACATAGCAATTATTTTGACAACGTATTTTCCTTGCCCCATGATGATGCATTTGTTTTCTACCAAGACATAATTTAGCTTTAAAAAAACAAGAAAATGTTATGCCTCTCTTGATGTATACAAAACCAGGTAAGTCTTAATAGTTGAGAAAACAGGCATCTTTTAAAGCCATTTCCACTAATTTTGTCTCCTTTCTTTCCTGCCTACCCACACTTGTCCCACACAGCTTCTTACACAAATGTGGTCACAACAGTTGTCAACCACTATCAAAAATTAAGCTTGGAGTGGAGAAAAAGGTTGACAGATTGGAGGTGGAAATATCTCTACAGGTTTATTCCATTTTCCTTTCAGTTGACTCGTGCAGAAAGCCTTGGTTTGGGTGATTTGAGACAGCAGGTCTCCAGCAGCCTGGAAAATACATGTGAAGCTCTTACAAATGGGTACAGACTGTGTCAACAGTTGAGATTCTACAAGCAGATACAGTGAATATCTTCTCCAAATAAATGCCAGAAAACAGTGATCTACCAAATGGGCTAGAAAAGACCAAAGCATTTAAAATCTGCTCTGTTGCTCAAAGAAAGGTCAACCATTCAGGAGAAACTCAATTGTCCTCATTTGTTTAGCACACATTTTTACCCTTATTCTAACACTTGGCATAAACACTTCAAACTTTGTTTCTATTTAAATACCAATATTCTTTGCTATGAAACCCAGGAAATGTTTTTCTTTATTGTCAAAGTGAAGTTCAGAGGGGTTACAGTTTCATACATAGGCAGGGAGTACATTTCTTATCCAACTTGTTACCTACTCCTCAATTTTCCCCTGCATTTCCCTCTTCCCCCCATACAATGAGTTGTGTAGTTGGTTCACACCATATAGTTTTGTAAGTTTGCTGTTGCATTGGAAACCCAAGAAATTTTAACCCGACTTTTAAAAATTTCTTGTCATCAGCCGAGCTATTTGCTGCAATTCACATATGTATTTTGCATCCTTATCTTTAAAATTCAAATCGATCTGGAAAATGTTTCCCCAAAAGTGACATAAGATACTTAGTGTTTGTTGGTTCATCATGAAAACATGGAAGTGATGGTTTATTTCATATTTTGAAACTGATGAGAACAGATGGTTTCAAGCAAGGGTAGTCTAGGGAATCTATGAGCCTAATTAAATCTAAGGAACCTATTCCAGAAAAAGGTATAGTATGTATAAGTTTTATTATAGTCTTGGGATTGTCCAATCAGGACCTGTTCTATGTGGAGGATGAGCTAACTGGGTCCAATTCAGAATCAGTCATTGGCTTTTGTAAGCTCACCATATGCCAGGCACTGAGCTAGGCCCTCCTACTTGGACTTCCGCATAAGAATAGAGAATGCCCAAATTTACAAACTATAAACTTCCTTTTTGCTTCTTTTCCTCATAATAGATCTTTAATATTCTCATATTTGAGTGTTCTTCCAATGAATACATTTTTTAGTCCAAACCTTTCTTTCTATATTTCTTTCATTTTTTTCTTTCTTTCATGCTGGTATCTGGGGCTTGAACTCAGGGCCTCATGATCTTGTTTGGCTTTTTTTTTTTTTTTTTTTTAGTGCAAGTCTGTTGCTCTACATTTGAGCCACACCTTCATTTCCTAATTATTTAGAAATCTTAAACAGAGAGATAGAGAGAGGGAGAGGGGGAAGGAGAGGGAGAGAGAGAGAGAGAGAGAATGCCTGTATGCCTAGCATTAGTGGTAAGTAAGTTGATACAATTTGGAATTAGAGCACATGTCTGTCACCCAGGTTATGGCTCTCCAAATACATTCCTTTACAATTAGAAGACTACAGTCCTTTCATTGAGTTACCACAGAAGCTGATCTCATCTTGAGACAAGGAAAAAATAGCAATCAATGGTTTGGATAGAAAAGAAACACTGGTATATGGAAAAGGAAATGGAACAGAAAAAGCATTCAATATGTTGTTCTTTGTCAAATTAGTTTCTAGTATGGATTGTTAGAACTTAATCCCACTGGTCTGGAAGAAATCTTAAACACAGATTTTTAGGATTATCTCACACAAGTGATGAAGGAGCTGGGCTATTTACATACAAACTATATTTGGTTATCATAAAAGTGTTGTAGGGAGCAGAGATGACTCCAACTTGATTAGGGAAACATAGTAGGAAATGTTTGGGGGAGTAGGTCAACCTGACCCCAAAATTCTGCTTCTGTAACTGGCTTAACTTGTTTGTTGCTTGCTTGCTCTACTGCCTGGGTCAACCTCCTACATCTGTGCCACGTTTGCTTGTTAATGTTGCTTGCTCTACCCCCTGCGTCAAGCCCCTATATCTGTGCTATGCTTTTACCTTTATAAACCCCCATTTGAGGACTGCTCAGGGTCACAGCGGCAGCTCCTGTGTCTGCCCTGTGTCCCTGGCCGGTCAGCCCACTTTTCACTGTCGCAGTTCAGCTCCGGAGTCTGTGCTGTGTCCCTGGCTGGTCAGTTCACTTTTTGCTTTCCCAATAAATCCATCTTTTTGCTTGAGACTGTCTCTGAGTGGTGGACTCTTGGAGGGACGGGGAATCCCCTCTCTCGAACCCCATAACATTTCTAACCCCCTGTAATAAAAGGGGGTGAATGAAATACATTAATTCCATCACTTCCACTGTTATGCCCAACTCGCGAGAAGACCACCAAGAAGACCACCGAGAGCCAGACGTTCCAAAATGCAAAAACAAGGCTTTATTCAAGTGGGCCACGGCTCGGGCCTCGTCCTACACTCCGACGCAGCAGAGGTTAGGAGGAAGCCCCGAGCTGTGATTTCACAGAGCTTATAAAAGCAAAAAACAAAGTTACAGAAATCAGGTGTTCAAGCAAGATTAGGACACGGGTACAAATCTGATTGTCTCAGGGCCCGAGGCATTCCGGGGGCCGTTAGAGTTAAGTATTCCCAGGCGGTTCTTGACCGGCTGAGCCCTAATAAGCTTGTCCTGGGTTTGCTCACAGGGCCTGCTTATGTCAGGTTCGTGTGGTAAAGTGGGGCCTGACTTCAAAATGGCTTTAGTCTGGCACTTCACCACTGTTGAGCTAACTTTTAGTGATCAAAGAAGATTCTTATGCTAAGAAATGCAGATAGGGAAAGTCCCGGGTTCCTTAACATATGAAATATGACAATCCAAGGATACAGTCAAGCCACTGACACTGCATGCATCTGTAGCTGCTCATATACATGATCAGATCTGTGGGCTAGTGAATGCTATATTTGTGTGGGAATTGGGAAACTTGGTTCCTCATTTAGTATGTTTAGGTTCTATTTGGAAATGAAAACCAGTCACCATTTAGAAATCTAAGCATCTGGAGTATTTCTGGAACCAGCAGCTAAGCAAAGGATGGATTTATGAAACAAAGCTTTATTTAGCCTGCAGAGGAGAAAGTTGAAACAACTTAACTATAATCTGTTGACATCAAATACTTTCCAAATTCTGTTAATCCTATGTTTACAAAGACTTTCTTTTTTTTTTCTTTTTCACTCCTTAAGCTTTTGCCTAGACTCTCAGTATTTATCATCTAAACCAGTCATCATCAATACTGATAGATTTAATGCTTTTCCTTTGCTGGGGGGGGGGGAGGGAGAGGAGGAGGAGGAGGAGGAGGAGGAGGAGGAGGAGGAGGAGGAGGAGGAGGAAGCAAAACATCTTATTTTGTGATGCCTTTTTTATTACCTAGAGATGAAAACCATAGATAATATAAGCCACCAACATGTATCATTTCACCAAAAACAATACAATACCTTGAATTTAGTACATGGAGAAAAATTTATAATAAAATGATAAAATATTTTCATGACATAATCTATACCAGAGAATACAAATAACCAAATGCTTGTACCTGCCCTAGAATTACTCTGAAAGCTATAGCTAAAATGTAGATCAGCACTAATGTATTATAATGTGATTCACTTGCCATAAGGACTCCTCTCTCTCTCTCTCTCTATATATATATACATTTAGATAGAGACATATATGTGTGTTTGTTTATATATGCATGTGTGAAATAGAGTTAAATTCTAGACTCAGACTATTACTAAAAAGTTGTATTCACCTTGTGCTTACCTTTGGCATGGAATGTATCTGCACAATACCAAATGTCTATCATATCCTATCAATTCACACCAGTGACAAGCAAGACATGCCCTACAAGCACTATTGTCCTGAGTGAGAAAATGTCTCCATATAATAAAGTCCTAGTTGCATTTCGATGCAAATTCTATTTATCTCTTTCTTCTCTTCTCCATGGCCATTTCAATCAGCTTCCTAGAATGCAAGCTCTTAGATCCTTCTGCCAAAGCTACCACAGTTCCTTTTGCCCAAATTTCTTTTACTTGGTAGGGATATCACCACCTAGAGTTTCACAAAGTTAGAGCCACAACCACACCATATATAGTTTTGTAGGTTTTTGCTGCTCAATTTCAGTGAGGTGTTAATTCTTAAATTTTCAAATAGAGATAATATATGATGTTAAAAACAAAGAAATGTGTATATAAAATCTCTGTATAAAGATTCTACAAAGCTAGTTGCTAGTAGCTCACAATTTTCATCCTAGCTACTCAGAAGGCTGAGATCTGAGAATTATGGTTCAAAGGCAGCTTGGACAGGAAAGTCCAAGTGACTCTTCAATTAGCCAGCAAAAAAAAAAAAAAACCAAAAACAAACAGAAATAGAGCTGTGGTTCAAGTAGTAGAGTGCAAATCTTGAGCAAAAAAGCTACTGGGCATCACCTATGCTTTCAGTTTAAGCCCCAGTACCAACACACACTCACAATAACAAAAGGCTATACAAAGCACAACTCATGCTCTTCCAACTGCTGAGAAGCCCTGTTTTGTTTTGGCTTAATTGCAAGTATGGAAACACTACTGAGACCCCTTTACAGTTTATTCTTTCCTTCCTATAATTCACACTGAAGCTGATACTATTGTCAGCAAGAGCTTGGATCTACCTTGTCCACATGTTTGTTCTCTTTCTCTCTCTATCTCTGTCTGTCTCTCTCTCCATCCCCATCCTATACAATGGGCTATGGGCTACTCGTGGCTTGGTGCTGTCAGGAGTGACAGAAGACGGATGGAAAGAACATGAAGGATGGCAAAGTGAATTGTCAAATCACAGAGCTGACAACTTCCTCTTCCAGGAAGAATCCAAGCAACAGCCCTCAAGGTCCCTCAGGGGAAAGTGATGCCAAGAAAAGCCAAAGAGCATCTGGTACCAGTATCATCTCCCAGGGTTCTCAGCACCTGTCAGCATATACCTCCCATCAGTCCTTGTCAAATATACCTGAGCAGGTTCCCCTGATGGCCAAGGAGAAGAAGAAATATAGACATGTTATATAGGGAGGCAGTATGTGGGGAGTGGAAGGTGGAATGGAGGTAGGGATAAAAATTTAGATTCCAGTAGCATATCATAAACAAAATTTCTTTGAAATTTTAATTAAATATTTAATTAAAAATTAAACTTTTTTGCCAGTCCTAGTGCTTGAACTCAGGGCCTGAGCACTGTCCCTGGCTTCTTTATGCTCAAGGCTAGCATTCACCACTTGAGCCACAGCACCAATTCCAGCTTTTTCTTTCTGTATATGTGGTGCTGAGGAATTGAACCCAGGGCTTCATGTATGCTAGGCAAGCACTCTACCACTAGATCACATTACCAGCCCCTAAACTATTTTTATATTCCATAATGTGTCAGTGTTTTCTTACACACACGGAGGTTTATGTGTGTATGTCTTGGTCTCTCTCTCTCTCTCTCTCTCTCTCTCTCTCTCTATCTATCTATCTATCTCTCTCCACATATATGTATGTATGTATGTATGTATGTATGAAATATCTCTTAACAAAAGCAGCTTAGAGCAAAACTGAACACTGAAGAATAGTTATCATCTTTCTCTTGTGACTTTAAGTGACCACTAGTAAGTATGAATGTCCCAGCTTAAAAAGTATTGAGTTATTTAGAGAGCCATTAGCTATCCTTGTCCCTTTCCTGGTACCAGTATGTATTGTGGCAATGCACGTACTTGTGATAGAGCAGAAGACACAGCACTTTGTGGATGATGGCCTCCAATAAAGAGTAAAGAGTATCATGTGGCATGACATGGCAAATCTGAAGTGGCTACTTAATGCTCACTTACAATTGCTAAATTCTGATGAGAGCTGAGGCATGAGTGAAAGACCTGAGCAGCCATTGCAAAATAGGCCTCCAAAGCTTGGGCCTGACCGGGCCCTGGAAGATTCCTGCAATAACTGCAGAATATCCACCCCCCCACCCCCACCCCAGCAACAGCTAATCAGCAGATAGCAGGAAATACCTAAGGCACCAGATGTTCCACTAGGCAGTTAAGGTAACTTGACTAACAACCCTGCAGTCTGGCACATACACCCCTGCAGCTCAGACCATATGTTTTAGCCAATCATTTTAGAAAGCATAAACCCCTTGAGCTGACCAATCACCTTTACCTGGTCTGTTCCCGCCATTGGTTTCATGAATCATTTTTAAGAATTGTTTTATGACTTTCCCACGATATGATATCATTTGCTGAATGATGCGATGATGCATAACGTCCCTGAAAACCCTATAAAAACCCTGCTAACTGAAGGGTCTGGGCTCTCAATCCAGATCTGCTGTGTCGCTGATGGTTGTGAGTCCAGGCTCGAGCTTGCAATAAAGACTCTCATGACTTGTTTTCCCAATTTACTTACTCCAACCCCAGGATTAGTTCTCAAATTACCTAGTTAGGCCAAAATTCCTCAGGTCTCAGTCTAATGTTTTGTTTCTTTTTGTTACTTGGTTTTGTTTTTCCCCTAAGGGGTTTGAACTCACCACTATGAGCTAGCTTGGCTGGCTTGCTCATGGCTGTCACTCTACCACTTGAGCCTCCAGCTCAACTTTTTGTTGATTATTTTGGAGAATGAGTCATAGACTTTTCTACCAGGGATGGCTCCAAACCTGGATCCTCCAGATTTCAGCTTTCTGAGGAGCTAGGATTATAGTTGTGAGTCATGATCATTTCCCATCTTCAGACTCTGTTTTTCAGAGAACCTTAATAAAGACAAAGAGTGACTTACTTCATTTTTCATTTCCTTCTCATCTGTGAAAAAGGTAGTTTCCAGTCCAATTTGGAAGTGCTCATTTCCCCCTCTTACAACAAGAGAAAAGTGGCCAGATTTGGGGTTCCCAAAGAACACCAAGGAGCCGATTCCGATGCCAGCACATGAGAGTCTTTATTGCAAGCTCGAGCCTGGACTCACAACCATCAGCGACACAGCAGATCTGTATTGAGAGCCCAGACTCTTCAGTTAGCAGGGTTTTAATAGGGTTTTAAGGGGTGTTATGCATCATAGCACCATTCAGCAAATCAAGTCATATCATGGGAAAGTCATAAAACAATTCTTAAAAATGATTGGTGTAACCAGTAGTGGAAACAGACCAGGTAAAAGTGATTGGTCAGCTCAAGGGGTTGTTGATGCTTTCTAAAATGATTGGCTAAAACATATGGTCCGAGCTGCAGGGGTGTATGTGCCAGACTGCAGGGTTGTTAGTCAAGTTACCTTAACTGCCTAGTGGAACATCTGGCGCCTTAGGTATTTCCTGCTATCTGCTAATTAGCTGTTGCTTGGAGGGGTTGGGGGGCGGATATTCTGCAGTTATTGCAGGAATCTTCCAGGGCCCGGTCAAGCCCAAGCTTTGGAGGCCTATTTTGCAATGGCTGCTCAGGTTTTTCATGAGGATGTGAGAAATTCTGGTCTACTCCCTTGAAAATGGCTAAGCCATGATGTTTTACATGTTGTACAATGCTGAAGCCACATTTTTGGAGGTTGAATTGGAAGTCTTTACTTAAAGGCTAGCCACGCAGGTGGACTCTTGTTGCAAAGACCTGCAGTCCCACGAGTACCCTTAACACTATCAGAAAACTGAACCAGAAGAGCCAGAAAGGAAAAACAAAGCAGAAAATGCCAGCAAACCAGATCAACTCCAACGTAGAGCTGAAGTGGGATGCCATGGTGACCGGGGAAAAACCAGGAGACAGGAGACATGAACACAGAGACATATGACATGGCATATGATATGGCATGACATATGGCATAAGGGTGCCTGTGCTGGTCTGGGCCTAAATAGTGTCAGGTGAAAGAACAGGGTGGCAGGGAACTTGAGAGTTCATGACCCATGACTGGCAGGTCCAATAACCTATTATCCTAGTCTATGCCCCCTGCTTCTCAAGATTCAAGCATGCTCACCATTTGGAAGGTAGGATTTCCCTGAGACTAAATAACACAATACATTTACATATCCTCTTTGGGTCTAAACAACATGATTTATCTGCAATTCAAAGGATGGCTTGTCTCACTTCTAGGCCTTGGAAACTGGGTAGATAGCCCTGTCACCTGGTTAGGTGCCAGGATAGCTGTGGAAACAAGGTGAGTTACTTAGATCTAGTCTTTTCCTTACTGCAGTGGTAAGAGAGCTGATGGGCCAGGAGAGATGGTTTCGGTTTCTCCATGGACATAGTAGAATCCATAGCTGAAGACTAGGCAGGCAGAGGAGAGGAGACTAGGTGCACTGTTAAGTTCTTTCATAAATGGTTGCAGAAGTGTCTGGGTTCCCAGAGTTAGGATTGAGAACAATAGTCTTATCAGTATCAAGTATCTCTGACCCTGATTAGCGTACATAGTGATGATATTTGCCTATAGCCAATCTATGTGTGAAGATCAGAGTAGCCTCCACAGGCACTAAGCAGACCTTTATGAATTATTTCTACTAATATGCTCCAAGTAAAGCAGCCACCCATAGCCCATAGAGAATAGCAATATTTTTCATTTAGATGCATACATTCTAAACTCTATTAAAATGTTCTGAAAAGTCATTATAAATTTTATCCTACAAAATGTCAGTCTTTATTTTATTCTATTTGTTTAGTGCCTATATTGGAGCTTGAGCTCTTGCTTAGCTTTTTGCCTCAAGGCTGACATTCTACCACTTGAGTCACAGTTCCACTTCTCAGGGGCTGGGTGGTGGTGAGGGTTCTGGTTATTTAGAGAGGAGTATCAAGAATTTTTCTGTCTGGGATGGCTTTGAACCTCAATCTTCAGATCTTAGCCTCCTGAATAGCTAGGATTACAGGCATGAGCCACTGGCTTCTGGCAAGTTTTTATTTTACTTGGCCTAGTAAAATTTGATACTGATACACACTTCTTGGCTTCTGGTTTCTTTTACACCTACCATCTTGTTTTCCTCGTTTTACCAGTTGTACTTCTTGGTGACTTCTACTTGCTCATCCTCTTCTTCTGAGGGGAGAGGCAGGTTGAATACACTTTTTGCTTTAAGTTATTTCTCATATAGAGCCTTGTGGGGGTTTTTCCTGGGCTAACCTGGACCAGTATATTCCCACTTATGTTTCCTAATATGTAGGATTATGTACCATCATGCCTGCTTTTTTGTGTGGAAATCAAGATTTCACTGACATTTTGCCTAGACTTGTACCCTGTCAATCTTATCCTTTGGGTACCTTGAACTGTAGATGTGAGCCACCATGTCTATACCTGCTCAGTTCATTTTCCATTTCTGTAACAAAATACCCAAAGATGAGTAACTTAGAGAATAGGAGTTTTGCTTGGTTCATAGTTCTGTTAAATTGTGGAGCATGGCATTAGTATGTGGTAAGGACTTTTGTGCTATACTGTAACATGGAAGAAGGCATTGCAAGACAAGAGAGAGAAAGTGTACTAAGTCTCTTCTTCAAATGACCACTAATGCCTTCATGGGGTCCTCACCATCAAAAGCTCTTTTAATTTTAGTTGTCTAACAAAAGCTTTATCATCCAACACCATTAATATATGATTTGGGGATTAGACTTCCAACACCTAAACTTTGCAGAAAGGTACCTAAACCACAGCAATATCTAAGATATAACCTAGGTCTCCTTTGTTACTTAAGACAATTTCTTAAAACAAGAGTTTCTTAAAATATGTTAACTCTGTTTTTAATTTTGCATTTGATTGTATGTAATCAGGGGACTTGTTCTTGATTTGTCTTTTAAAATGTACTGCTATTCATCAATTTTTAGATTTATCTTGTTGATCCTCTGATTCCTAGTATTTATGATTTGGAGTACCCATGTCTAATTTCTTAAAGTTCCCAGTTTTCTACTGGTAGACAGTGGAGTGAAAGTCGCATTCTGCCACTTCCTTGTGACCACAAAGCTGCCTTTGGAAATGTGGCTCACAGTGACTAATTTCCTAAATCCTTTTTTTTTTTTTTTTTTTTTTTGGCCAGTCCTGGGCCTTGGACTCAGGGCCTGAGCACTGTCCCTGGCTTCTTTTTGCTCAAGGCTAGCACTCTGCCGCTTGAGCCACAGCGCCACTTCTGGCCATTTTCTGTATATGTGGTGCTGGGGAATTGAACCCAGGGCCTCATGTATATGAGGCAAGCGCTCTTGCCACTAGGCCATATCCCCAGCCCTTCCTAAATCCTTTTGACCTCCAGGTTTCACCATGGATGCCATATTATCTTAAAGGTCCTTGTGTCTACTATCTTCCATGGTTGTTTTTTTTTCTCATTTTCTATCATTTCCCAGATTGCATGTGTATATATATATATATATATATATATATATATATATATATATATATATTCTGGATAGTATGTATCTCACAAATCTTTGTTGGCTTTATAACTTACTTTTTCATTTCTTTTCCATATGTTAGGTATTAGTTTGGGTCACATGCAATTCTTCCTACTTGACCATTCCTCTACCTAAAAAGCCTTGACAATTTTCCCTGGATAAAAGTAACATGCACAAAAAGTAATGTGTTTACCCATGTATGGAGAAGCTGGGAGGAGCTCAACACAGCCCTAGTCTCTTAGGAAATGGAGCCAATTGGAGGGTCCTCTTTTATAGTTATCTGTTCCTCAGCTGTTCAGAGTGGTTCAACCACACTTTTTACTTTCTTCCTATGAGCCTGCTAAGGGGAATCAAACAACCACCTGTGTGTCCACTGCTAAGAGATGTCTTGTCCATGGTAGACGCTCCCAGCAGCATCATGGTTGCTGCTCTTTGGGCATTCAGGTTATTGAGGCTATAATTTGGCTTTGGTTTTGCAAGATTCCAGGCAATGCCTTATTCTGTACTGTCCCAGCTCTGAACTAGCCCTGAAGATACACATTTTTCATGTTGATCCTTGCTTTCAATTAACCCCAAGGCAAAGGGTCCCATCATTGCAGTCAGGGATTAGAGCTGCCCTTGGGCTTCAGGTTGGGAAAATCCTACATTTGATCTGTTTATCTCTTCCAGAAACCACTAATGTCCTTAAGAAGTGTTTCTTGACCTACTTCTCTCACTCCTAGAAAAAGGGGCCTGGGTTTAACCCACTAGATCACCCTTTTAATATTTGTTCTTTGGATTTTCTCATTTCTTAGCAATGTTTGGGTTTCTGGGCCAGGGTTTCTAAGCTCCTGACTGAAGTCTTGACTTTGAGAGCCTAGAAAGAATGTGTTGCTGATGACAAAAGTACTGTCCCAGAGACTTGCCCTAAAGGGAGTTCATAGAAACCTGAAGGTAGCAGTGAACCACTCCTTAATGACAGCCTTCAGTTTACCCACAATGGCAAAAGTCCCCACCGAAAAGTCTTACCATCACCATCTTTTCCACTCGTTTTTCTCCTGAGATTCCCATTTCCTCATCTGTTCAGCCCTTTCAAGTTCACAGTCTATATATGTATTGTTCAGCTGTTTTGAAATGCATTTCATGAGTTATTGCAAATCAAAATTTTAATCTTAACTACTTTATTCTCATACAAGACAATCCTTTATTAGTGAAAGACTTTTTTAACCTTGAAGCAGTGGCTTAATCTATTATCTAGGCAGGAGAATTATGGACAACTTAAGCACAAGAAATAGCCCCTATTACCAGAGGAACTCAGCAATAGTTTCTCTCTCTGTCAAGGAACCAACCTGTCAGCTCCCACCTTGAGTGGACCACTTTTCGATAATAACATTCACTATGATGGTTCTTGGCCACCTACCCGTATCAGAGCACTGTCACTACAAAACACTTAGGACATACTCTAGAGACTTTTCTGGAATGACTAAACAAGTCAAAATGGCAGTAATCACAGGTGTATATACCTCTGTGGGTTTGCATTAGCCATGGTTCTTTAGAAACAGTGAGGGCTGCTGAGTTGATGGGGAAATTGTAGGTATGTGGGCTCAGGTTCGTTGAGAAGCAATTACAGCCTTGAACACAGAGCAATTGTGGAACAAAGTCAATGGCTGTAATTGAGGAGTATATAATATGGCGAGTCAATGGAGTGAACAGGAGGTAAAGGGTGAAATTTAAAGTAACAGGATTGCAATGAAATATCTTGGATTATTGTTTTTATGCTCTATTTCTTTACCCATATAAAAGGATTCTGGCTGGGCACCAGTCGTTCATGCTTATATTCCTAGCTGCTGAGGAGGCTGAGATCAGAGGAGCTCACAATTTGAAGCCACCCTGGGAAGAAAAGTCCACAAGGTGTTTGTGTTGGTGGTGGTGGTAATGGTGGTGATAGTTGTGGAGCTTGAACTCAGGGACTGGGTTCAGTCCCTGAGCTTTTATGCTCAAGGATAGTACTCTACTACTTTGAGCCATAACACCACTTCTGGTTGTCTGGTGGCTAATTGGAGATTAGAGTCCCAAGGACTTTCCTACCCCACTGGCTTTGAATCGGGATCCACAGTTCTCAGCCTTCTGCGTAGCTAAGATTATAGATGTGAGATACCAGTGCCTGGCCTGTGAGACTCTGATGTGCAGTTAACCACCAAAAAAAAACTGGAAATGGAGCTATGACTCATTTAAGTAGTAAAGTAGATGAATGGATCAGGAAAATGTGGTACATAAACACAATGGAATTTCATGTCTCTATCAGAAGAATGACATTGCCCCATTCATAAGAAAATGGAAGGACTTGGAAAAAATTATACTAAGTGAAGTGAGCCAGACCCAAAGGAACATGGACTCTATGGTCTCCCTCATAGGGAATAATTAGCACAGGTTTAGGTTAGTCACAGCAGAGGATCACAAGAGCCTAATAGCTATGCCCCTATGAATGCATAAGATGATGCTAAGTGAAATGAACTCCATGTTATGGAAACAACTGTTATATCACTGTTGTAATCACTTTCAACATGCCATGTGAAACCGAAGCTTCTATTGTTGATGATCCTCTTGTATCCCCTTCCTGTGGTTGTACCCGCGCTATCACTGTATCTCATCTGAGTACACTGGATACTGTATATACTGGTATTAGAACTAGGGAAGTGAAAGGGAATATCAAAATTGAGAGACAAAGGATAAAAAGACAAATGACTCCAAAAGCAATACTTGCAAAACCATTTGGTGTAAACCAACTGAACAACTCATGGGGGGAGAAGGAAAGGGGAGAGGGGGGAATGAGGGAGGAATTAACAAACAGTACAAGAAATGTACCCAAGGCCTAACGTATGAAACTGTAACCTCTCTGTACATCACTTTGACAATAAATAAGAAAAAAATTAAAAAATAAAAATTTTAAAAAAATTTCAAAAGCACATTATAAAGCCTAGTACCAGATATCTCTATAATACTTTTCCCCTTACAATTCAATCATTTTTTAAAGCCTGTAGCATCATGTTCTATAACTAGTATATGTTTTCTAGCTTGGTTAATCAAAGTTTTGTGTGTGTGTGTGCCATACTGGGGTTTGAGCTCAGGGTTGTTGTGCTGTCTTGCAGATTTTTGCTCAAGGAGTGTCCTACTGCCTGAGCCACAACTCCACCTTTAGTTCTTTTGTGGTTGATTGGAAATAAGAATCTCCTGGACTTTCCTGCCTGGGATGGATTTGACTGATGATCCTCAGATCTCAGTCTCCTGAGTAGCCTGGAGCATGAGCCACTGGCACCCTGCCCGATTTTCTTTTTGAATACTGATAGTTATTAAGTGTCACAGAACATGTTAGAATTGTTGTCCAATTAGGGAAAACTTTTTTTTTTTGCCAATCCTGGGCCTTGGACTTAGGGCCTGAGCACTGTCCTTGGCTTCTTTTTGCTCAAGGCGAGCACTCTGCCACTTGAGCCACCGTGCCACTTCTGGCCATATTCTGTATATGTGGTGCTGGCGAATCGAACCCAGGGCTTCATGTATACGAGGCAAGCACTCTTGCCACTAGGCCATATCCCCAGCCCTAGGGAAAACTTTTATAAAAAATTTTTTTCTCCTGTAAACTTTAGGTCTTTAGGAATTTCATGTTTCCTTATATAGTGACTCATCTTAAATACTCTTTCTCTCAGTGAGTGACAAGTTTGCTAGAATTTTTTTGTGGACAAGTTTGTCATTGCTATCTTTGTTATGTTAGTACATTATCAGCTTTACATTATCTTCACTGGTAATAGCATTCCAGATCACATCTACAGAATATCTTCAAATTTGCCAATGTGTTTACATGATGATTCATTTCACTCATTACTTTGAGTATCAAACAATCCAAGCCTATCTATTGTTGTTATGGAAAAGTTTGCTCTTCCTTTTAATGAATGGACTTTCTTGGTTATTTTTGGTTTTGTAATAATTTGCTTCTCAATATTAGAAAAGCTCTATCAATTTCCTAATTGTTATTGTTCATGTTTCATTAATTTTTAATACAGGCCATGAATTTTTATTATGGAATTTGAAAGATACAAAATTTTAGGTGTTATAATGCTTCCAAACTTATCATCTTAAATAGCCACTAATTTTGATGAGTTTTCTCTTTATTCTTCAATAGGTCACTTTCAATGACTAAACAAGGCATTCTTCATGTATGTCTAAGTCAATGGTTAGTGAATTGTCATTTCATCTACTGAGAAAAGTCAATAAATCTTTTCAATTGAAATTGTATATTTAAATGTTATCACCTTCCTACATAAAGTTGTACATCTTACTCATGATCAGATATATAAAAAACATAAATGTACCCCCACTAAATGCAGAATGAATGTATCCCACTTTCACTTTCTCATTTCTGGATCTCTAAAATGCTTTTCTCCTGGCTTATGCCACGGCATCTGGCTGAATGTGAAATTAAGATAGATTGAGAGTCAAAAAGGGATCTCAACCTTAACCCGGTGTCATTTAAAAAGTTGAATTTCATTAAAAATTAATTAATTTTTGAAATTTTACAACAAATTAATAACTTGCTAGATTCTCCCTGATATTGTTTGGGTTTTGTTTGTTTTTGAGAAACAGTAAGAAAGAGAGCAATATACTACTCAGAATTATGGAGTAGGGATCAGCAACTTCTTGAACTCGGTAGATTGTGAGTCTCTCTGTAATTCTTCTTTCCTCTCCAAATCTGGCACCATGTCCCCATCTCAGTGCCAATCCACCATGCCTAGATATAGGTATAGAAGTATAAGGGTTGAAAAGAATCCTGATTCGAAAGACAAAGTATTGAGATAGAGTTGACTGACACAGTGTCTTTGAGTTTTCATTCTTTGGGATTTTTTTTCTCCAAAATTCTTTGTACTGCATCCAGGGCCAGAAGAATTTTAACAATTACTTATTTTTTGCATCATAGTGATAATCAAAACATACCCTTTGGCTAGAAATACATTATTCCAGATGTAACAGGGCTGTGGAGAAGCCACATATTTTCCTACATAATGACTTCAGAGAACCTTTTGCAGCAAACAATTGATTTCCACCAGAACATTCATTAATTTTCTTGACACCCTTTCTATGTTTTGGAAGTACAAGGAGGTATTAATATTTGAAGACACCAGGCAGTATTTTCTGGGCCGCCTCATTAAAGAGACTCCGCTGTCAACTACAAACAAAGAAGGATTCTATACCCAGAGTCTAGACAAGCCAGAGACTCTGCCATTGTGAAGAGTAAGAGTTGGAATTGGAAACACTGGAGGCATCTGGCTGGTATTCTAAATTGTTGTTTCTCATCCTATGTGAATAAAAATAAAAGCATGTGTAAATAGCTGGAAGAAGATGGGGATTTCAGACCCGGATCTTCATGGACAAGGCTAAGATCTCTGTTTTTTTTGTGACGAAGTAAAACAATAATCCTTACCTCCAGAATAGAATTTTAAGGAAGGTAAAAAAACATATATTTATTTGAATAACTATGTATAAATGTGAGTGGTGTTATCTTAAAATAGCTAATTACAGTTTTTTTTAGTTCCCATCACATTCCCTAGGTTTTTAGTTAGAGATATAAGAAATAAATAAAGAACTTAAGGATGAGCCAACTTTCCCAGGCTACCTATCAATCAATAGTGACATCATTTTATTTTATTTATTGTACTGCTAGGGATCAAATCCAAGACATGCATGTAGTAGGAAAGTGTTCTACCACTGAACTATACCTTAAACCCATAATATAATTTTAAAGGATATTTTAATATTCAAAAAGGCAGACTATTAGATTTCTGCATCTCTCTGCTTCAAATTCCCTAGCTCAAAGCAATAATGCAGGCTGGGTATAATGCCTTATGGCTATAATCCTATTTACTCTGGAAGCAGAGATTGGGAAGATCACAGGTCAAGACCAGCCTAGGCAATGACAAAAGTTTGCAAGACCCCATATCAACCAATAAAAATCTAGACTTGTGTAGTGACCCAAGTCTATCATGCCAGCTACAAGGCAAGTATAAATAGGTTGGCAGTTCACTGTGTACTGAGCAAAAATAAAGACCTTATTTAAAAAATAATTAAAACAAAATGGGCAAGAGACATAGCACAAGTGGTAAAGCACCTGTCTGGCAAGTACAATGTCATGAGTTCAAACCTTAGGACCACTAAAGAAAACAAACAAATAAAGGAGGGTATGACTGTGGTTTCTAAGTTTCCCTTCAGTTTAGTTGTTCCACAACTGCCAGTATCTAACCAGATCAGGTTGTTCACATTGCTCTTCACCTCTCTCACGAGTTCTGGCAACCACCCCCACCCCCATCCAGGACTATAGCCTTTCTCCTATGAAACCTGCATATAGAGGTGAGTCTTCCCCTGCTCCAAACTCAACTGGAGAGTAATCCAATATGACCAGAAACCTAGGGAGAGATGCACAGAGGACCATCTTACAGAAGATTTCTTTATGAACATCATAGTTCCCTTACTAATTGACTTTCACACACACTTATGGGTAATGACATTCACTTTCTCTTCATTGCTAGAAACATTTCTGGGGTGTTGTTTTTTTTTTTGGAAGGAAAAACAATAAAGCATATTATTTCTTTGGACTTAAAAGACGTCTTTTAAGTCTTAGAAGATACTACATGATACATGTTTTATACAAATAACAGATCCAAAAATTCTCAAAAAGGAATTGGGACAGAACGTAAACATGCTAAACAAGTGGAGAAGACTTCCTAGGGGAGGTGAGGTTTGAGACACTCTAACATATTTTATTTGGACTGAGACAAAATTATTAAAAAGGAAGTCTAGAATTCCAGAGTAAGGATGTGGTTCCACTAGTATCTATCAGTTGCTCAATAAGCAGCCCAAGAAATAATGCTACCAAAAATCTCATGTTTTGTGGCATACTCGGTCCTCAGGTATCTCCTGCTTCTCTCTTGTTCCGTAGTCCCTTCTGCTTCTCTCCTTGGCTCCATAATGCTTTCTTTGGATTATCTGCTTAACTCTTGTTTTCCTCCTTAACCCTGGACTCAAACAAACAAACAAAAATAGCAGCTCCTATAATAAAATACAGTTAGGGCAGTACAAGTAAAGCAAACCTTAAGGTCCACAGAGGATTGTGGGCTTGACATCCCTTAAGGTTTCTTCCACTTATTAGTGTTAGATGAGAATTCCATCATGAGAAACAAAGAAGCCACATTCTGAAACACTGAATTGGAAGTCTTTATTAGAAAGCCAGAGATGGCAGAGATGTCTCAAAGACATTCATCCTAGAACATAGCTAGCACAAAACTTTTAAAGACAAAAACCACATGTTTGAGGTGGACATCCATCCTTAACAAAAGCATTAAGCAAAGCAAACCATTTAGGGGGATACAGAGGCTAGCAACCCAAACCACTTAAGGTAACAGTCAAAGGTGAGTAATCTCTGTAGCAAAGCTTTCCTGGGGCTAAACAGCATGACATCTGCAATTCCAAGAATGACCTATCTCACCTATAGGCCTTCTGGAGCTGGATGGAAAGCCCCACCACCTAGCAAGACACCAGGATGGCTGTGAAAACAAGGTGATGTTACTTAGACCTAGTATCCTTATTTCACTAGTAAGACAGCTGTGGTAGGGCTGGGGATATGGCCTAGTGGCAAGCGTGCTTGCTTCGTATACATGAGGCCCTGGGTTCAATTCCCCAGCACCACATATACAGAAAATGGCCAGAAGTGGCGCTGCTGCTCAAGTGGTAGAGTGCTAGCCTTGAGCAAAAAGAAGCCAGGGACAGTGCTCAGGCCCTGAGTCCAGGTCCCAGGACTGGCAAAAAAAAAAAAAAAAGACAGCTGTGGTAACTGTAGATATTACAGATTTCAAACCTGGGCACATGGTGGCCAGAGAAATTGAGAGGGTACAATTTTAAAATTCTATTTGAATGTGAAAGCATAACTTCCCCCAAAGTCCTTTGCAAACATCCTATATTCCATTGGCTAATTTTCTGTTGCTTATTTATGAATCATCAATCACTGGCCAGAGAGAAAGGATCTTCCTTGAACAAATTAGTCTATTTTTTTGAAACTAGGCAGTGAAGAATGAGAGATAGATGGACATATTTAAAAACTGAGCTCTGTATGGAAGAATGGAAAATTAGTCACACACACACACACACACACACACGCACACACACACACACACACACACACACCTCTACCCAGCTGTGTGAGTTTGTGTAAATTTTCATTCCTCTCTTGACTTTCATTTCTTGATACATAAAATATGAATCTCTCCTACTCCCTTTAGCCCTAATTTACTATAAAGACAAAGAAAATAATTGAAGTCTTGGTCCAGTTCTTTAAAAAGGTTCCCATTTTCATCTTAGACTTCTACTCTTGGCCTTAAATTAGGATGATTCTCAATTTCACAAGCCTGAAGGAACTTACTCTTCTAGAATTTTTCTCTTCTCATTTAGAGAATAAAAAGAATTCAGAAACAAACCTCAGGACCAAGGTGTGGGGGCAGATGATTTATTCTCATCATGTTATCTTCTGAATGGTTAATAGCTATGCCTAGGTTAGCTCACTCCTTATCTACCTGAATTTTATTTTAGACAAATAAACAGAGACTGTGAAGAAGGAAGGCCCTCGTGGAGAGACCTGACAAAGCTGATGGACTCCAGTAATAATATTATTCCAACCTTACCACCACCCAGGCGAGAACAAAAGAACAAAAAGGTATTTGCACAGAAACACTGTCATAGTTGGTAAGCAGCTCAGTGCCATTTGCCTCAGGCTCCCAAATCTTCTGATAAATAACTAACTTATTCACCCCCAAAAGCTCCCAGAAACAAGAATGTCAGTTAGTATTAGTGTGATGTGGAGCTAGAATACCATGCCAGCACTGGAGGTGGTCTGAGATCTATGTGGAAGTCATTCCTCTCATTTGGGGAAATGGACAGTTATAGAATCCTTGAATTTAAGCACTGAGAGGACACTGATGCCAAGCAAGTACATACAAGCCTGTTTGTTAAATATCTCAGCTGACATGCTGTGTCTTTGGTGTTCACCTCCAGTGAGGGCCCCCACTGATACTTAACATTTTAAAATAAACACCTTCCATTTTTGCAGAATATTTTTTGCATTAATATCTCAGTTTCTTGATTTTAAAGACAAATAATCTTTGAGTATTACAGAAGAACTTTGTGAACTACCCTTTTGCTTGTAGCAAAAAAGATATTCCAGGTCCATTTCAAAACAATTATATCCACTAATAGTGAGTTTATAGTTAACTAAACTGATAAGTTATGACACAGTTTTAAGAACTTTCATATGGGATTCTGGCATCTCACTTAATATGAGGTATACTTCCTCAGAAAAATAACTAATGAGATGTTTTCAAATCTTACAACAACTTACCAAATATATTAGGAAAAATGGAAAAGTAATAGGCTGGACTCTGTTCTCAACAGGCTAGGACTGTTTATTGAGGCATAACAGCAGGGGGCACAACCTTCCCAAGGGAATGGAGATTGTGCCAAAGTAGGGTTGGTGTTAGGCTTTGGGGGCATCTCAGTGAAAAGACAGAGATTTAGGCTTTGCGGGCATCTCAGCTAAAAGACAGAGATTCCTTTAGTTCAGTACAGGGGAGGTGACTGAAGATGCAGCAGAGAATAGGGTAAGCATAGTGATAATTGATTCCCTTATCCAAGGTCTCAAGCTTTCTAATGTTAAAACAGCTCTACATCTGTCTTGCCTAAACAGTTTGACCTTCTCAGGGTCCAGTTCTTGGTCTTGCAACCTCTTAATCCTTTCCTGATCTCAGAGCTCAGCCCCAGAGTTCCCTACAGTTTAGACCCGCATGGAATGTTTACAGCCAGGCTTAAGTCAGATTGCCTTGCCTACTTGGGGTTTGCCTGATGTCCATACACACCTGGGATAAAAGGGTGGGGGTCAGTCCTTCAAAATGGTTTTCATGCAATTTGATGTTCAATATATCCAAGAAGTAAGTCCCAGGGACATAGTTTTGCTCTTTCTCTGATTTTTTAGCCATAAATGATTAGATTTTAGCCATAGATTATTATCACAGGGTTATATGTAGCCCATGGGACTACTGGAACTTTTCACATTAGAGTTTAACCAGATCCTAAATTGTCTTGCATAAGAGAATAGGGTATGAAATTTAGAAATGTAGTGGTTCTTTTGCCTTACCAATTTGGAAGCCACACTTCAGGGAAAAAGAAGTGTGCTCAGACAGAGATGACAGAAATATCAGAACACGTATTTGAAGTATGGGTTTTATCTACTTCCTGAAAACACAGCTTACCTCCTAATTATAATAGATTTTTAAATATATTTGATGAGGGGAGCTTGCCTTTTATGTTTTAATATCTTTAAGAAGTTGTACAAAGGTCTTTCAACTAAACAGCAAAATTGTGAGCATAATGCATTTTTATCACTGTCACCCCTTCCGTCATTCTCCATCTTTAATCTATCCCAATCCTACCCATTCCCTCAAGTTGCCTTGTTCTATTTTCACCTATGTATGAGTATTCTGTTTGTTGACCTGCAAACCTCCCTTTCTTTCTCAAACTTGAGGAAGTTTTCTGCTATTATTTTATAGAGTAAGTTTTCAATGTATATAGTTTGTATTTCTTCCCACTTATCTCTACCTTATCTGTTTTTGTAAGTTTGGTCTCTTTAAGGAAAAAACACTCTTGTGAATTCCATTCATAACTTTAAGTGTTTTTCCAGTGTCTTTGACTGATCTAATTCCTCTGCTTTATCCTCAATCACTAAACACTCTATTTTCAACTTATTCTATTCTATTCTATTAGCTAGGCATCTGATTGAAGAATTGAGATTTTCATTTCTAAGATTTTAATTTGACTTCCTTTTTAAAGTGCTATAATTTCAAATTCCTCTTTCATAATCTGCATTGCCTTTCATTCTTCTGTTTGAATCTTCTATTTGGTTGTATTCTTTTCAACTTGATCCAAGTATTTAAACATCATCTTTCTCTTATGAACATTCTTGTTATTGTTTTACTGGTCTCACTTTTGAACTGTTTTCCTCTTCAGTATCACTTAATTCATTTATTGTGTAGTTTTTTTTTAACTTTTCAGGATGATATGTTGCCTTCTTTATTCATGAATCTAGTGATATTTTGATGGGACTTAAACATGTGGGCCAAGATTAGGATGAGTTTTCAGTCTCCTGTGTCCTTTAATTGCTGATTTCAGATAAAGGATTCAGCAGTGGCTGGGTTGTTGTTATTCTTCCCCATTACAAAATTAGAGGTTTTACTCTGTGGTCAAATAATCCATTTCAATGCTTAAGAGACTGTGTATGGAACTCTTCTCCACTCAAGGTGAGAAAGCTTGGCTACAAATTTGTTGGAGTTGATAAACCTTATGTTTGTGACAATCCCTAATAAAGATAATCACAACACTGCTCAAATAGGAGCAAAGATATATGCCCTGGTCTGGGAAGATCTTGTTAACCAAAAGGAAAGAGATTATGAGGCTAACACTATCAATAGCACTAAGTATTAGGTTACTTAGGGAAGGAAGGTGTGGGGGCTAAGCATAATACTAATAGGAGAAATTAATGAAAAGATAGAGTGAGTTAGTAGATACAAAATCTAGCTAATTCATAGGGCAAGGAATGGGAAAGGCAAAATGAAGACAGATAGGTAAACACACATACAAATATACACACAATGAAGAAGAAGGGAGGGAGATGGAAAAGAGGAAAAAGAAAATGATCAAAACATACACTAAAAAATAAAAATAAAGTTCAAACAATCTAGTTACCTGATAAATTATAGGTACTAAGGAAGGAGTAAGGATGGTAGAACTGGAATAGAAGGAGATATGAGCAAAAGCATGATTCTACCTGTACATAGAAGAAAAGAGGACTCTGCTTGAAAAACAGCCTAGGCAAGCAAATCTGAAAAACTTTTCTCTTCAATTAGCTAACAAAAGGCCAAAAAGTGGAGAGTGTATGTGTGTGTGTGTGTGTGTGTGTGTGTGTGTACATACACATACATTTTTCTGTGAAGTACAAAAGTTTGTGGGTATCACATTCTTTTTTTCTTCTTCTTTTTATTGTCAAAGAGACATACAGAGGTGTTACATTTTCATACATAAGGCAGTGAGTACATTTCTTATCCCTAGTTGTGAGGGTTCCCTCTTCCCAAGAAGTCAGCTCTTGACAGGGAGTAATACAGAGACCTCCCATTCAAAGGTTCCTGCTCTGGCATCCTCCAGCTATGTGATTCTCTCCCAGACAGTGAAGGTGGAGTATGGAGAACTGTTCCACCTTCAGTTTCATCAGCTTTTCTCTGCCCTAGGGTTGGGCTAGGAAGCTGTATGCTCTTTCACTGGAGCAGTCTTTTGGGTTCTCATCTGCCTCTAACAGTGGCCTCTGATGGGCTTTATAAGTCACCACCACACACTCCAAGGGTGAAAACATAGATCTATAGAGGTGTGCATATGCTGTGCATACACTGGCAGGCAAAAAATTCCATACTTCCATCACCCAGTACAGCTAAGCTTCCCAAGCCTCTAGCATCCATGCTGACAAGTGTGATTGAGATTATCTGCAGACTCCTTTTCCTCAACCACCTCTTAGAACTGACTTATGTGACATAAGGTTAAAATAATAGAAATGGTCTGTGAGTCATTAAGCCATGATAGCGCTTAATCTCCAGATGGGGGATGGGAGGTCTCAGTCCCAGTAATAGGATACCACTCAAGCTGGGAACTCCCTGCCACGACATAAGGAGTTCCAGACTTCTTTTCTACACCAGTGCAAGCCTCCCATATTGGGATAGTCACTGCCTCACAAAACCACACACAGAGATAAGTGGGATTTTCCCATGAGAGAGAGGCAAATGGGGGCTTAGTCTATGCATATAGGGAGAGATGGATGGAGACTCCATGGAGATATAGCTTCCTGTTCTTCCTGAAAACTGTGGGAGTCAGAAACAGCCTATGAAGATAATACTCCCGCTACTTCCTGAAGACCTCAAAAAACTGAGTTTAGCCCTAACAAAAATCAGTGCCTCTGATGTCCCTGGATTAGACCCATTCAGGGGACAGATGACCCTCCCCTTGGGTTGAGGGGGTCAAGGACCCAACCAGATGCCAGATGTCAGAACAGCTGACACTCATTTAACAGGGCTATAGAAGAAGGATCCTAATGAGCAACTTTGGGTTACCAATATCTAGGTCTCCTTCTCACTCTCTTCTTACACAGACAAGTCAGTACTCTCTCTTCCTCCTCCTCTTCCTCCTTCTCCTTGCCCAAGAAACAAATAGAAAAGAAGACTTCATTAGGCACAAGGTGGCCCCACACAGACAGGATTTATGGTTGGATACTTGTACCAGCCCACCAATGATTAAGTTGTTTTCTTCAGTTTCCCAGAAGCTTTACTTTCTGTCACTGCTTCTAATTTTGCTGCCTCATAATTCTTTATTTGGTGGAGAAAAAGACCCAAGTCAGCTAGACAGAATCTCCCACAGCTAGAATTGGTGATCCCTCTGCACAATCATGGGATTTGACCTTATATTGGAGTTTAAATTTCCTATCCCCTAATCAGAACAGCTAGCTGCTGTCTTGTGATGCTGTACTGCTTTCCTTCTATTAGGCACTTTTTCTCTTTGGTTTTCTACCTCTCTGTCACTTCTTTTATTGGTTGTGGCTTTCTTCTTCTTTAGAATTTAGTCTCTTCTATGATACCAGATTATTCTTATTCACAGAGTGAAAATGGCAGGTGCTTTTGGTTTGCCATCCCCTAAGCCATTTTTTATATAACTTGTCATCCTGCAAAGCTATTAAAGTAATTTTACCTACTTAGTTTCCCAAATGCTCAAGGCCAGTTTTAATCCTACTATTTCCTTGTTAATTCAAATAAATTCAAATCAAATCTTTGAAACATGATCATAGACTTGCAAGAAAAGAAATTTTAGGTTGCTTAGAAATTATGTACTTTAACAGCAATTCCGTTCTTCCTTCAAGGATTAGTTTTTCTTATCTGTTGAAAGATGCATTAGGACTAGAGGTCTCTAAGAGCTTACTTCAAGGTATCTGAGCTACTAAGCCACCTGGCATCTCGTCTCTCCAACATCCTAGGCTCTCCAGAGAAAGGACCATTCCATCTCTCTGCAGTGAGAATTAGTGACTAAAATATTGCTGCCCGCATTTCCAGCCCTCCACCCCCAACAACCAAAGAGGTAGGCAGATGACATTAGGACTTTAGGCCTTCAGCAACCCTGAGCTGTTTGGAAGTTCCCAGGAGCCAGGATACACTGTTTTTCTCAATTTACTCTCATCCTCCTGATACTTCCTCTCCCAGCCACTCCCTACTTCCCATTATAAAGTTGAAAAAAAAATGTTTCTTATCTATAGCTTTTAGTTCACCTCTTTGACACCCTTAAGTAGAAAGCTGTACCTTTGGGTCCCAGCAGAAACATCAGGCATCAAATACTATTCACTGTACTGAAAAGGTTGGGTCAGGATTCCTCTCTAAAATCACTTCTGCCACTGACATGAGATTACTCTGTCCTGACAAATCTCTAGAGGTTCCTCTCCTTCAAACTTCTTGGTCTGAGGATGTCTGGGGGCTTGTGTTCTAGGCTAAAATGCCTAGCTCGCCAGGGAAAAGTTGGGATGGAATTCTAAGAGGTGAGTTGGGAAAGGTCAGCCATCACATTTAGCATCCTTTTGGCCTCGGGCTACAATTAATGACCAACACATGGGATGGGGGGAAAAATTTTTCTTTTTAGGGTTTGGCTGATTTTGTTCATAACACATTTTTCCTGAACTTTCTCAGGTCAAACCTTTTGTTGCTGTTGTTCAAGTATCAGCTCAGTACTTACAGTATTCACAAAATAAATATTTTTTCTGTTTCTGATCCCAGTTTGCCTGCCTGAACTGATTTCTAATGCAAATTCACGGTTTAGTGTGTGGTATTTAATTTCTCACCATTTTTTCCACCTCTAGAAGTGTTCCAATCCATTATTTAAAGATAGTCCTTCTTCTTCAACATGGGAAGAGAGTGATGTTTCCTAGGCTGGCAACCCAATTTAGGGCCCTTATGTCCTGGTCTTGAGAGTTGGTATCATGTGGTTCTCATCCATTTATTATAGAGTTAAATTCTCTACTCTTCATTACTCACAGTGGAGCCCACCCACTGTTATCCTTGATACTCTCACTAATAGCTAAAATGTCTTGGATTTTAATAGTGTAAGTAGTATGAGTCTCATTGTAAATATTCTGTCTCATTGTTTGCAAAGGAAAAAAGAATGCTCTTCTATCTGCAAATTATGTAACTATAATCATATCATATCCCAAAGAAGAATGAGAGACAAGAAGAAAAGACAGGATTGGTGAGAAGATAAGGACATATTAAAGTAATTAATAAGGAGGCTATGATAACTTGAGAGAAATCATGAAATTCTAATAATTTTAAAAGTAGCTTTTTACCTTAATTTTTGTCAATTATGTGTACAAAGTTTAAGAAATGGGGCTGGGAATATGGCCTAGTGGTAGAGTGCTTGCCTTGCATACAGAAACCCTGGGTTCAATTCCTTAGCACCACATATACAGAAAAAGCCAGAGGTGGCGCTGTGGCTCAAGTAATAGAGTGCTGGTCTTGAGCAAAAAGAAGCCAGGGACAGTGTTCAGGCCCCAAGTTCAAGCCCCAGGATTGGCAAAAAAAAATAAAATAAAATAAGTTCAAGAAATGTAAAATGTTCTATAATGTTTATTCCAAAAAAAAAAAAAATTAACCTCCATAGTCCTCTAAGAGGCTGCCTAAAATGTTACTTTTTCTGGGTCCATGAATTAACTCATCCACCAGGCAACTTGCTCCTGCTCACCTCAAGTGATGAACTGCTGACTCCCCTGGTGTTGTGGACTCAGTTTTGGTCTTAATGGGGGAAGGGCGACAAGAGCTCCTGCCTTTCCCCCAGCCCAGGGACAGTGTTAAAGCTAGCCACTCCCACCTTCCAGCCTCAACCGGAAGAGAAGACCCCGCCCCTGGGGGAGGCAAACATGTGTGTGCCACCATTGTAATGCTCAGATTTTTAAAGCCCCCAAAGACAGCCATCAGAGTCCAGAGTCAAAGCCAAACCGCAAGGGTTGTTTATTACGAGTTCGAACTCGGTCCCATCCCCCGCCCCTGCACACTCAATGCCAGTGATGCTGAGAGGCCCCGAGCACAATTCCAGCACAGCTTTTATAGACAAGTACAGGGAAGACGAGGAAGACCCCTGGTTACAAGTACATGATTGATTGACATTTGCCCTAGTTTACAGGTTGTCTCAGGATTGGCCTGGGTCTTCCTGCCAAAGCTTGGGTCAGATAGCCTTAACCCTGGGGGTGGGCCTCCAGGAGTGGTCAAGTAGCCACATTCCTGGAGCCAGGTGGTTCCTATCTCTTTGTCCAGGTCCGGGCTGGGGTCTGAGAGCTGACACTTAGTTATGTCCAACCTTGAGTGGGCTCCGGGCGCCGACAATTAATCACATCCCGGCACCAGATAATGCCCAGATGCGGGTAGTACAGAGTTCACAAGGGTTGGGTGGCGTGTGGTTAGGAAGACTGCTGGTAATTTTCCACTTCCCCATGGGTTAGCAAGCAAAGGTACAGAAGCAAAATAGCTGTTTGGGGCACAATGGTCACAATTTTATTCTCTACGCTCTTCAACAGTAAGAGAAAGCAAAGGCTTATTAGAACCCTGGTATTAGAAAGACATTGACGCCAGGCAGAGGGACACAGCTGCTACAAAGGCAGTACTGATGTGGGTACAGGCTTTCATGGGGTTAGTGGGGAGAGGGGTTTGTTGATTGGATAGTTCTCCTTTTGTGGCCCCAATAGACAGAGAGTATCTCTATTTTCATATCTGCATTCCATCTGGCCCATTTTGTGAACTTGACTTGCTTCTTTGCTTGACCTGGTCCTTTTCACATGCCACATACATATACTTTCCACCTAGGTTTTTCCATGTTTCTCCTGACTTAAGGGCCTCCTCCACATCCCCCCTTCCCCCACTCCGCAACAGAAAAACAAACACAGTCCTGCTTCCAGTGGGGCAAATGTCTCATCTTGTAATTGCTTTGAGCAGAGTGGGATAGTAAGAGCTGTCCCTTCCTGTGTTTGTTGTTCTGGAAGAAGGCTATGGAGTGGCCCTTGGGGACACAGTGGGACCTAATTGAATAACAGAATAAAATCGTATGGAAGCCATCCATGTCCAGGGACTAAGAGGAGCTGGAGGGTAACACAGTAGGGGATGGAAGCTACATTAGAACATCATTTGTAATGTATAGCCTAGAGGCACAAGGAAGAAAAACCTGATTAGAAGGTTAAGAAAGCTGGATGCAAAAACAAAGGGAAGTAAAATAGACAATAAAGGTCCTAGAAAGAAGAGAGCCAGGATAATCAAAATCGGGTCATGACCCATGAAAGCCATCTTCAGGTGGCTCATTCTTTAAGTTGGAAGGTTTGATAGGTTAATTTATGAGTGTTAGTGTGAACTTGCCCTAAGGCCTTTTGTTTGGTACAACTACTTTCCCTAAAGAATCTGTTTGTCTGTACATCAGTGAGGGTTTGGAGTAGGGTGCCTAACACATTCGTTAAAAATGATTATTTTTTTTCCAACATAGGTGCTAGGATAATCATGGTAAGAAAGGGAGATTGTGACTGTCCAGTCGCCGTTCCAAGACCCAAAGCAGTGGTACTTAGATGAACTTAGTTCATCCCCTAAATATTCCCCTAAATATTTGTGTGTGTGCAAAGCAAGTGGATTTGAATGTGCAAGATGTAGATTGTAGTACAAGGCATTACCTAGATTACTTTGTTTGACACAAACACATTCATTCTCCAAATTTGTGGGAGCCTTATTGCAGGGGCCTGTAGCTGGAACCTCCCAAATGATTTGTCTCAGGCCAAAAGGTTATGTCAGTAGCTTGTACCCAATTCTTACTTCATAATGACTCATGTGATTTTGGCACCATGTGCTCAAATTGGAATTCTGGAATTTTCTGAGTTAACTGATGAATTAGTAAACCATTTCACTGCCCCCTTTTACTTTGAGTAGATCTTTTGGGTTTACCTTGAGCTATTTAATATTTCCCAAACGGAACCATCATGCTGCATATTTGAGGTGAGTGGATAGGGTATAATAGTGGCTCCTAGATTTAGTTATAAACAGCAGTAGTCCCATTATTCATTGTAGACTTTCACTGTCTTTTTGGTGTGTAGGTGGCACTCATTGTCTTGAGGGAATTCTCAGCTCAAAGTACTATAAGTAAATATCTTCAGAGTCAGGGTCAGGTCCTCTTCTTGGGTTGGGTACAAAGCAGTTATAGGGTTGTGTGGGAGATGAAGGGGAGAGATGCTTTTTATAAAGGCTTTCCAGCAATTCTCCTTCTTCCTAGGCTCTACTTTCAGAGCTGCTGGTTACCCATAATCATAGAATCTTTTTGAAGACTCCTCATATATTTGTCTGTTTTCTCATACTTAACTTATACTGCCTATCTCTCTGCTTCACTACATCAGTTACTTATCATTAGTGCACCTGTTGCTCTTTGGGGGCCTGCTGCACAGCAACACACAATGACAAGTACGTAGTGAAGAAGCCTAAAAGTGGCCAGGACAGAAGGCACAGGCAGACAGACAGACAGACAGAAAGAGTCAGACAGGGAGAGGGAGGGGGAGAGGGGGGGGAGGGAAGGAGGGAGGGAGGGAGGGAGGTAGGGAGGGAAGGAGGGAGAACCAGGGTGCTAACACATTCTTCAAGGCCATGACCCCAATGACTTACTCTAAATCCCACTTCCTTGCATTTACACCACCTCCCAACAGTACTGTAAACTGAGGACTCAGCCTTTAACACTTGAGCTCTTAGGATAACCATAAGATTCAAATACAAAACAATCTACTTAACTCAATACACTTAAAGTTATCACAGCTCCAAAGTCCATTCTGCCAAATAAAATATTTTGTAGGTCCTAGGGATTAACTCATGGGCATATCAAGGGGTAGGGGGAGCATCATTCAGTATTATCTTGTTAAGTTTCTGATAGTACTCATTACCTTTAGTTCTTGTCAAGATTATATGTATGTGCATATATAGTAGTTCTTGTTATGATAATTTTATATATACATATATAATCCCTATATATATCCATATCCATATCCATATATGGATATATATATACATATATCCTAAGAGATGAATGAATGAATGAATGAAGATCTTTCAATGATACAGCACATTTATTTCTTATTGGGTCCTTCATGTGTTGGTCATGTTTTAGAGTTTCTCCAAGGAATGTTCATTAAAATTAAAGTTTATAGGTCACCATGCAATTAAAAGAGAAAAAAAAGGAAATAAACTTAATAAAATTTAGTTTAATATCTGGCCCAAAATAAGAGCACACACTGTTATAAAGATAAGCATGAACATTTGGCCTAGTGTAAGGTTTCCTTGGGGCTCAGGGATAAGTGAATCATCCAAAGGAGGTAAGGAACTGGAACTCTCCTGGGGGGAAGGCAGAGATTTGGAAGACTTTCTTTTCTGTCTTGATGAGCACCTTACACCGCACCCCACAATGTTGATTCTTCTTCTAGAAGGCCTATCCAAGGGCTCCTCATAGATCACTACTATCTCCTCAAAACCATGTCCATAGTACACATGCAGGATATACTGGACCAGATTTTTCAGAATCCGTCTGATGTTTTTTATAGAGAACTCGGGATTTTCAAATCGCGAACTGGAACAATTCTGACACTTCTGAGCAAAAGTCCGCATAAGCACCTGGCCTTCAGATTTCCAAGGATCCCAGTAGATGTGGCACAGAATGTTTATTTGGGCAGACATCCAACTTCGGTTGCACCGCGCACACAAAAACCTGCAAAAATCCCACAGAGTCCTTAAACTGATTGTTGACCTGAGGGTCAATGGTTCTGACCTCATCTCATACCCCTTTGAATCTGAAGACCTTCATGTGATTTGGACTGTCCCACTCACTCAAAACCAGAAACAAAAGGCTTGTATTTTAGATTTAAAAATCTTTTTCCTGTGAATCACTAAATCCATCCATCTCCGTATACTTCAGGAAAACAAATTTCTGCTGGATTCCTCACTTTGATAACAAAACTTTTACAAAGTGTGTGTTTTGAGATAGGCATAATGCCTTACAGCATTATCTCATGTCATCTCCATCTTCAAAAGACATTCCTATGAGGTAGGCATTATTGAGGTCAATATCCATACAAGGAAACTGATTCATAAAAAGTATAAACAAATTTCTCAGGACTCAGTGGGTGGGTGGTAGAAGAATATTTTTCCAAGGGTGGTAGAAGAATATTTTTCCAATATGAGGTCATTTGAAACCAGCCTTGTGTATCTACCTACTATAGCATCTCACCTCCAGTGAGTAGCATGGCTGTTCTTAGACCTAGAGAAAAGAACTAGACCAGAAGCAATGACACTTGGTTAAAAATCCAAGTTCAAGGGCTGGGGATATAGCCTAGTGGCAAGAGTGCCTGCCTCGGATACACGAGACCCTAGGCCCCAGCACCACATATACAGAAAACGGCCAGAAGCGGCACTGTGGCTCAAGTGGCAGAGTGCTAGCCTTGAGCGGGAAGAAGCCAGGGACAGTGCTCAGACCCTGAGTTCAAGGCCCAGGACTAGCCCAAAAAAAAAAAAAAAAATCCAAGTTCATGGTTTATGTCACAGGACCTTAAGAAAAGCACTGCTCCACAGATCAGCTTTTAATTCCATAAGAAAGAAATGAAGAGTTGTGTTGTCAGTATCAAATGAGACAATACATCCTCAGGGCTGTGTGTGTGTGTGTGTGTGTGTGTGTGTGTGTGTGAAAGAGACAGACAGACAGACAGAAACAGAAACAGTGAGTGAGAGGGATAGGCAGCGAGACAGAGAGAGGCAGAGAGACAGAGACACACAGCGAGAGAAAGAAAGAAAGAGAGAGAGAGAGAGAACTATGGGCCTGGGCACTGTCCCTTAGTTATTTTGCTCAAGGCTGGCACTCTACCACTTGAGTCACAGCTCCACTTTATACTTTTTGCAATTGGAGATAAGAGTCTCATAGACTTTCCTTTTCCAAGCTGGCTTTGAACTGCGATCTTCATATAGATCCACTGTTAAAGAAAGTCCTCTTCTCTTTAAGAGGATTGGGAGATGTCTTAAAATGGGGCTTGGAGTGTGCTTTGAAGGGTGAGAAGAGAGCGAATAAGGAAAGAGCCTGCCATGTAAAAATGTATGGTTTGGCTGACAGTTCCTAAGTTTGTCTGACATAGGAGAGAGGCAGACAGGCAACTAATTATTCCAAAACAGAGGACTGGGGAGGCTTGGTTGTTCTGACCATTCTCAAGCTCTTAGTAAGAAAGGAAGCCTGTTCCTGTAACCTGGATTCTTTCTGGGCCTTTAAAGAATTAGCCAATGAGGGAGGGACATTCCTTAGAAATTTCAGGAACTAGGTTCCAAGCTTGTTTTTTGCAACAACATTCTTTTCTTTTATTCTAAGGTCCTCTAATAAAATTCTTAGAGGGTTAAAAGAAAGATCAAATCTCAATCTAATATTGAGGAAAGACAGAGACAGAGACCGAAAGAGAAAGTAAGAGACAAGGAGAAAGGCTGCATCCGGATCAGGACTGGGAAGGAGCCTGCAGAAAACTTCAGAGACTTCTTCAACAAAAACAATACTGAGAATGTGCAGAGGCTTCCTCAAAATGAGGCTTTATTTAAAGTTCCAGCTCCCTTCAGGAAATACCAGATATATCAGGAGATATTAGCAGGAACCATCCCTGGATCCCCACCAAGAGAAGGACTTATCCCTCATTACCCGAGGCTAAATCTAAAGATGTATATTTGGGCCTAAACTGTACATAACTCTATTTTTTCCTATTATATACATCTTATATAAAATCAAACTGGAGAACTTGGTGATAATTCATGATCTTCATGAGTTCTCCAAGGGATAAATCAGTGCTAGCATGAGCATCTTTACTCAGAGAGGCCTCACTTACCTGCCAAATGCTCTCTGCTGGTACTGCATCCATCCCTGGGGAAGGAAGTCTGGAGTGATGTTCTTATCCAACTTCAGGGTCCACTTAACCCAGGGTATTTCCTGTTGCATCCGCTCTTGAAATTTCTGTTCCCATTTGTGGGCATCTAAAGCCAACATGTTCCTCTGAGGCTGCAGTCCAGTGCTTGGGAAGCAACTTTCAGCTTCCTCTGTTCCCAGCCAGGCTGGCTTCCATTTAGTTTCGATTTCCTGCTTTTAACTTTCATTTTTGAAGCAAAGCACAGAGCTTCTTGTTTTGGAAGACAGATGGCAGCAGAGTTTTGTTGCTTTTGTAGCAGCTCTGGCTTGAGATGTATCCTTAGCTCCTGAACAAGCAGCGTTTGCCTCTCCAATCCAAGGTACTAAGTTTGACCCTAGCACTTACACTTAGGCATGTTTGGCTTTCTTGACCATTCTTTTTTCTCATGGCACTCTTTCAGCAGTGGGAAAAAGGAGCTCCAGCTTATTTGCCTGCACTCCCAGCAGATGCTCACATACTACCAGCTCCTGATGTTTTTCTGTGTTTTATTTTTTATGTTTATTATTTTTTTTGTGTGTGTGTGTGTTTTATTTTTCAGTGAACCACAAGGACAGCTTGGAGTGGCTTGCTCAAGGTAGCACAGTAGTAGAGGTGATACTTGAATCCAGGTCTAGGTGACTCCAAAAGTTGCCATGTTTCCAGCCACATCCTTCCCAGAGAAGTCAGGAATGGTATTTCAGGTGCCCGAGGAGCCATGTCGAAACCCTGACTGATTTAATGACAATGGTTTGATTTAGGGGAGATTTTTCTACATCCTGGGCACCAGACTAGGAGACCAGGTCACCACAAAGCAATATTTCTCTGTGGTTTCCCTTGTATACTTTTGGGCAGGGCAATACACAAGTAGGTTTGGGAAATATCTTTCAGTGGGACAATAGAAAGAGTTCCTCAGCCAGCTGCTGGTGGATCACGTCTGTACCCCTAGCTACTCAGGAGTCTAAGAGCTGAGGATCGCGGTTCAAAAACATACAGGGCAGGAAAGTACATGAGACTCTTATCTCTAATTAACCACCAGAAAACCAGAAGTGGCAATGTGGCTTAAAGTGGTAGAGTGCTAACCTTGAGCAAAAGAGTTCAGAGATAGAGTCCAGGCCCTGAGTTTAAGTACCACAACTGATTCAAAAAATAATAATAATCTTCTTTGGGGAGTAAGACTAGAAAATGTTTTAAAGACATGTCTAGCTCAAGGAATCTGAAACTGTTCCCTTGGAGTTTAAAGTCACGTGGGGAAAGTAAGAGAAGCAGATCACTTTGTTCTTGGGAGTTCCACTACTGAATCTGTGCCTGAGACAGGATCAGCCTTTCTTTTATGGGCCTTTAATGTGACTTCTTTGGGAACCAGAGCCACTCTGCTGGCTCACACTAATATTCTGTTCAATGAAAACTCTCTGCTTTATAAATTTACAAACTAAGGGCACTTCTGTCTGCAGTAGAGAATATAGGAAACTGGAAACCTGGAATTCATTATGTATAAAACACTAGACCCATAAAGCTCGTAGGAATCAACTTGGCTCTCTTTTTCCCTCCAGTTTTATTTTACTTTATTTTATTTTATTGTGATGTTACTGGGGCTTAAATATAGGTTCTGGGCTCTATCCCTTAGTCATTTTACTCAAAGCTTTACCAATTGAGCCACAGCTCAACTTCTGGCTTTTGGGTGGTTAATTGACAATAAGTCTCCCAGACTTTCCTGCCCAGGCTGGCTTCAAACTGTGATCCTCAGATTGCAGACCCCTGAGTAGTTGGCATTACAGGCATGAGCCACCAATGCCTAGTTTCCAATTTTAGTTTGTTTCAAAAAGTGATATACAGGAGTGAAATGCCTTGTCTAAGATCACATAGCAATATAATGTCAACACAGAGCCTGACTGTATTCCTGTCCTGACCATGCACAGACCCTTTCCTTATCCTTACTGTAGGACACCAAGTTCATTCTCTCCACCTGCAATTTTCAGGGCATGCCTTTGGAGACTCTCCTGACTCATGGCTCCTCACATGATCTGGTTTTCCTCAGAATTTAGTTTGAAGGATTGAGTGCAATCCTTCATGATATCTTACCTCTGTCTCTGCCCTCCCCTTGTGTGTTACCTCTGCCACATACAACAGCTCCAGACCAGAATGGTCTGATGGCATGGGGGCTGCGTAGAGGGAAGTGAGGAAGGGAAAGAAGAAAGATGGAAAGGAGTCAATCACAGCCTTCTACTCAACCATGTGATGTACTTAGTAGTTCAAAGATGTCTTTTTTTTTTTTTTTGGCCAGTCCTGGGCCTTGGACTCAGGGCCTGAGCACTGTCCCTGGCTTCTTCCTGCTTAAGGCTAGCACTCTGCCACCTGAGCCACAGCGCCCCTGCTGGCTGTTTTCCATATATGTGGTGCTGGGGAATCGAACTGAGAGCTTCATGTGTAGGAGGCAAGCGCTCTTGCCACTAGGCCATATTCCCAGCCCAGTTCAAAGATGTCTTAGATACCATTGTGATAACAGAATTCCACACACACTTTTCACTGAGGGAATATAACTTAGGCAAGTCACATACTTTGATGATAGCAGTTTTTCAGCTTTCATCAAGACAACTAGAAGGGGAAAGTTTCTAAAGAAAGAAAACAGAGACCTCTTCTAAAATAAGAGGATAAAATAGAAAAATTGCATTTTTTAGCAGTCAGAACTAGAATGAGTCTAGGGGATTCCCCTAATCCCAAAATGACAACTGTTGTTACTCTTTTTCCTTGCCCAAGACAGACATTACCAATAACTGTCTGTACCTCTCTTGGGAGGCCTGAGTTGGCATTAGAATGCCTCTCAGTAGTGCTCCATGTAGCCATAACCAGCTGAGTGGAGGTGAAACGTTCCTGCCATTTTTGTCGTCACCCAACTCCCCTATCTTACAAGTGGCAGAAATTAAAACCAAGATACATCTAGTTCAACCAAGGTTTCAGTTTTTGTGATCTTAGGCATTAACTTATTTTTGGATTGTCACATATCATAAAGAAGGCTGGCAAAAAAATTACCATACATATTGTAGGATGGCAGATGTCCATTTTTAAAGAAGAGACTGGACATAAATGACAAGGACTCAGGGGAATCGAATCTAAAGAGGCCTTGCTTGTAGCAGTTAGCCACGTGATTTCTTTGTAAATTTCTGAAGGCACTCTAGCTTGAGATTAGAAAGGAATGGAAGGTTTAGGTTTGGTAACAACAAAGTAATAAGAAGTGAGAGAAACAACTGGGGGGGGGAGGGAAAGGGGGGAGGGAGGGGGGCATGAGGGACAAGGCAACAAACAGTACAAGAAATGTATCCAATGCCCAACGTATGACACTGTAACCTCTCTGTACGTCAGTTTGATAATAAAAATTTGAGAAAAAAAAAAATAAGAAGTGAGAGAGACAAAATGAGGGACAAGGTAACCAACAGTACAAGAAAAGTATCCAATGCCTAACATATGAAACTGTAACCTCTCTGTACATCAGTTTTATAATAAAAACTTTAAAAAAAAAGAAGTGAGAGAGGCAGTCCCTACGTAGTAATAATCTAACATATTTTAATCCTTTTTGACTAGTTAGTATACACTCTGAAGGTATTTGCAGAACAGATGCAGGAAAAAAAATTTAAGGCAAATATATGGGAATCTGCTTCCATAGGAGTAAAGGGAATGAACTCTTCCCTGGGGCACTCTTTGCTTTATCCATAATGCCAAGTATAAATCTCTACCACCTTGACCCTGAGAGTTCTCTGATAGGATGCTAAGGCTCAAGAAAGTGTGCATGTTTCTAAAGAGGAAGTGAGTTGCCAGTGGTAGTGGAACCCACAGGAGGCACAGGAAGCTATCTTGGAGAATCTGAGTGGGGACCCCATACTGCTCCTTCGATGTCTTCTTCAACTGGGCACATCCCAAGGCTGGGCCATTACTCCAACTTGGAAGATTTCTCAGCCAAAGCTCACACTGGAGAGGAAAACAGGTGTTGACATCATACTGTCCCCAAAATGGAAGGGACTAAATTTACTCTTCATCACTGCTTTCACACTTAATCTTAGGGACAGTCACAATTAGGTACAACAAGGAACCAGAGAAGTGATGGAAATGCAGAAATAGAGATCTGGCTTAAAAAGACAAAATACATACACTTTTCCAGCCCCAGTGCCCTTACCTTCAGACAGGATAATTTTGTCTAGCAAAAACAACAAGGTCGAGCTACTGAGAGACAATATGTCTGTGCTGTCCTTTTTCAGAGTTCATCTGTACCTTTCTGAATCCATTAGAGATCCTTCCTCTTTTCCAATTCTCTGTCTCTCTGTCTCTCTGTCTCTCTGTCTCTCTGTCTCTCTCTCTCTCTCTCTCTCTCTCTCTCTCTCTCTCTCTCCCCTCACCAAAATACATATCCAATCTCTATACTGCCAGCCAATCATCCTCTGAAAGGTGAACATGAACTGAACACAAGAGCTGGGCACTTGTGATCACTCCTGTAATCCTAACAACTCAGGAGGCTAAGGTCTGAAGATAACAATTCAAAGCCAATTCAGGCAGAAAAGCCTGTGAGCCTCTTACCTCCAATGAACCATCAAAAAGTCAGAAGTGGAGCAGAACACAGCCTTGACAAAAAACAAAAGGCTCAGGGATAGCATCAAGGCCCTGAGTTCAAGCCTAGGGACAGTACAACAGCAAAATAAAACAGTGAAACCAGGTGTGATGTCTAGAGTAGACAGCTCCTTGAGCCCAAGGACCAATGCTGTGGAAAAACACCATCCAAGAGAGCAAAGGTCACACTAAAATAAACCTCAATTAAGAGGTAAGACAAAAATTTGCAAGTCTTTCAAAGGGACAGTTTGTTTTATATTGTTTCAGTTTCTATAGAACATGCTTGGCTTCAGGCCTCTCTCAAGGTCAATGATATGGATGCAGATGGTAGTCTCTCTCTATTGATAGACAACCAGATGGGTATTTTACAAAGAAACTGAGCCCCACAAAGGAAAGGTGACCAAGGGAAGGCTATCCAGCTCACCAAGACCACTATAAATACACTCTAGTTTTCTATTCTGGCAACCACTTCCTGTTTTTCAGCCTTGAAGATCTTGAAGATGGAAACAGAACTATTCGTGCTGTTGCAAAGCTGAGGTGAACATGCACAACCTTCATGAGCCTGCACACAAATGTGGACAATGTATAGGAGTATGGACACAAGTGTGTACAACATGAATAGGTACATGAATGCATACAACCTATGTGAGCATGTTCACGAGTGTGTATAGCCTATGCGAGCATGCACACAAGTGTTTATAATCTATGCAAGTATGCACACAAGTGTGTACACCTACATGAGCAGGATCTGTGTCTGTTCCTGCTCCAGGTCAGCCTGGGGAAAGTAACAGGCTCAAGGACATGCTTTTAAGAGTTTTCTCTTGCTCTTGTTTTCCCAACTTACTCACTCCAACCCCCAGGATCAGTTCTCAAATTACCTAGGTAGGCCAAAATTCCTCAGGTCTCAGTCTGCTGTTTTGTTTCTTTTTTGGTTTTGTTTTGCCCCTAAGGGGTTTGAACTCACCACTATGAGCTAGCTTGGCTGGCTTGCTCATGGCTGTCACTCTACCACTTGAGCCTCCAGCTCAACTTTTTGTTGATTATTTTGGAGAATGAGTCATAGACTTTTCTACCAGGGATGGCTCCATCCTGGATCCCCCAGATTTCAGCTTCCTGAGGAACTAGGATTATAGTTGTGAGTCATTATCATTGCCCATCTTCAGACTCTGTTTTTTAAAGAACATTAATAAGAAAAAAGTGACTTACTTCATTTTTCCTCATTTCCTTCTCATCTGTGAAAAAGGTAGTTTCCAGTCCAATTTGGAAGTGCTCATTCCTTGTACAATAAGAGATAAGTGGCACACGTGGAATACTAATAACTTTTTAGACCCATCAGAGAATTGAGGTTACAGAAATCACTGCTGCTCTGAAGATGGGAAAGAGACAGGTGGATACAGAGAATCATGGCATATTAGGGCCAGAGCCTAGGAACTGATCTTGGCATTGGTAGGGAGGACATTCTTAAGCTACAGTTGGCAAATTGCTGAAGGCCCAGTGAGGGCAAAGTTTATAAATCTAAGAGAGCACACTTCCATGAGTTTCACCTCCAGAAACCCCCACCAAGTTTTCATAGTCAAGATGGGGGGAAAAAATCTTGTGTTTCTGATAGGGGAGGAGAAATATAACCATTTCATAAAAACACCCAGAGCTCTCTGTTGTCCTTAGCCTGGTCAGCCTACAAGGAACTTTATTTCTTCAGAGCATGACAGAAGTAAGAATTACCAAACTCTAACCTGGGTACAGAAAAGAATCAGTACCTTCCACTTCCAGCCTTCAACATGGTTAGGGGAATGTTGTCACACTCTCTTATATGTGATGGCTTGTCTTCATAGCAATGAAAGCAAGCTCAGAATAAGCTCGGGGAAATGGAGCCACCTGTGTATTTTCCTCTGGGATGAGAGCCAGCTCTCATACAGTTTAAATTAATTCTCTGGTTAGCTCATAATATTTGAGGGAGAAACAAATCAATCAGCCATAAGAATTTCTTCTGTTCCTTCCTGCCCCCACCCCACCCCTTCTGATCCTGGGGCTTGATCTCTATGCCTGGGCACTGAGCTTCTTTTGTTGAAGGCTAACACTCTACTACTTGAGCCACAGCGCCACTTGTGGTGTGTTCTGAGTAGTTTATTGGAGATCAGAGTCTCACAGACTTTACAGCCCAGGCTGGCTTCCAGCTGAGATCCTCAGATCTCAGACTCCTTAGTAGCTACGGTATGAGCCACTAGACTTGAGCTAACTCTTCTCTGTGTGTGTGTGTGTGTGTGTGTGTGTGTGTGTGTGTGTCTGTCTGTCTGTCTGTCTGTCTATGTATACTGGTACTAGGGCTTGATCTCTGAGCCTGAGCACTACCTCTTACCCTTTTCACTTAAGGCTAGTGTTCTACCACTTGAGTCACAGCTCCACTTCTGGTTCTTTTTTTGGGGGTGGTTAATTGGAAATGTCTCACAGACTTTCTTGCCCAAGCTGGACTCAAAGCACAAATGACAGATGCCTGAGTAGTTAGGATTATAAATATGAGCCACTAGTGCCTGGCACTGAATTAGCCATCCGATTTGTTTATATTATACTGTAAGAATGACATCCAGAGGGATTACAAGTACATGATTCAAGTAATGAGTACATTTTCTTTTGAAAAGTGTCATCCTCTCCCTCATTCTCTCCATTTTTCTCTTCAGCCATCAGAATTTCTCAGCATACAGGTGGAATCATTAAGCCAGCAAACTATGGCACAATGATTTTAAGGGTCCTTCAAGTTCCATTCTTTGCATGCATATGAATTATAAATAAAAGTTCAAGTGCTGTTTATTTCTGAAACAATTCAGAGAGAAAAGAAATAGGCTTAAATTTGAAAATAAATTATATATCCAACTTTGGTGACTTGCTTTACCTCTTGGAACCTTAGTATTTTGTTAGTAATATTTTCATATTATTGACAATATTACCTATTCTATTAGATTTAATAATATGTATAGTGGTATGATTTAGATACAAACCATAAAGACAAGTTATCATTTCTCCATGGTGAGATTCTGGAAAGCAAGGTCAGAAATCATTCTTGTCGTTATGGTGGCATCAACTTGGCACCAGAAAGCAGCATGCTCCCACGATGGAAGGAATCCCACCCAAAAGACATGATCATAATGCATGAATTTAATTCACAGCGGGCCACAATGAAAGCAAAAAGGAGGGTTATTAAAAAAAAAGATAAATCATGAAGGGCCATTACAATGCAAAGCGGAAGAGACATTTCACAGACTTCCTAAAATCACCAATAAGGGATCATCATTTTACATGGCAGCCTCTATCTGAGCAAGCATGAGAACCTCAGTGAGACCTATGTGGCCCCTTGCCTGAGAGGAAATTTTAAACCTGTTCTAAAGGCAAGCAAGACTTCAGCAAATAAGTAGTAGCAAGAATTCCACCCAGAGTCTATTCAAAAAGATTCCTGACCTTTGACTGCAGGGCAGATGCTTTGCAAATATTCAAACTTAAACCCTTGTCCCAGTGACAAGTTTACAATCTTCACACTGGAATATTTTCAGCATCTGACATTCAGTAACTGACATTACTGGTTTCTCTCAAGGTCATCCTGAGAGGTCATTGCCACTGTCACTTATGTGTACCACTCAGGGCATCACACTTCCACTCTCAGCCATAACATCCCGGATTAGATTTTCCATCACTGGAAAAAAAAAAGTAGAAGCCTATTCTTGCTTTGCTTCTGCCAATCAGAGACTTTGCCTCCTATTATTGACTCTTAATTTCCAAGTACATTGGGAGAGATGGGGGGAAATGATGGAAGGAATGATATTGATCAAGATGCAGTGTACTCATAAATGGACATATTGAATTGAAACCCCTTTGTAAAACTATTTAAAGATAATTTTAAAACATATATTATAACCCTGTTTCATGAAGAGGGGATATGTGGGCTTTGTAAGCTTTAACTACTTGGTATCAGTCCTGTGTGTTAAAAACATAGAGAATACAGGGAAGGTGACTGTTTCAGAACAAACCCCAATGTGCTCATGGGTTCTAAAGATGACTGACAAGGCTGGGTGATCACAGGTGACAAATGTTGCATGGGAAAACACTATTGCACTATTTTCTCTCCTTGTTTATTCATTGCAGCCTCAAGTTTTACAGCATTCTGTCTTATCCAATTTTTGTCTCAGTCTGATGAATGTTGTAAACTATACACATGCTGAGGCTTTCCTTACATGTGTTTCCTCTTACTTTTGGATTTGTTACAATCTATGTCACCCAATAACAGATTAATGTCTGGACTTATTTTTATTTTTTGTTCTTATTTAGATCCTGAGCATTGGGAAGTGGATACTCCAAGTGCAAATATAAAGAACCATGATGAAAATTTGTCTTGGCATAGGTATGTAGGAAAAAGAAAACCCAACAGTACCCTCAGGAAATTTGATCAAGAAAAGGAGATCAAGCATGAGAAAACTTGAATTTAAACCTAGCTTCTGCCATAAACTGGACAAGTTGCTTTGCCTCTTTGCTGAGGCTTCCATTTCTGCATAACAAAATTTTGGGACTAACCAGCCACCAAATCCAACTCTGGCATTGTGTCCATGGAGCAGGATCTTCATGAAAGAAGACGGTCCCATGATAGTACTGCTGACAGAACTAGCTTGATCCACATGTTTAGCAGAGTAATGACTCTGCATGTCATGCTTGGGAATGTGGAGGCTTACCTCCCAGTAGGGCTCATTCTCCCTCAGAGAAGCTGAGCTGAAGCTGGAGAGGGTGAAGGGTAGGACAGTATGTTTTTCAGTGCCTGAGAAGTGGAAAGAGTGATAAGGGATATGAGATCTCTTATCTGGAGGAAGGGAAGGTTCTCTAGGGTGATTGATGGCTATTTGTCAATAGCAAAGAGAGGCCTTTTGTTCGAAAAGGAAGCAGTGTTACCCCTGGGATTTGCAAAGAGCTGAATTCCATATAGAAGAGAGAAACTTAAAGAAACCAATTTTAAGGAGTACCTGAATACAACTGTGACTCAGATAAAGGAAGATGGTGGAAGTGGAGCTATCCTTTGAGTGGTAGAGCACTAGCCTTGAGCAAAATAAAAGCTCAGGGACAGAGCCTAGGCATTGTGCTCAAACTTCAGGCCCAGCACACACACACACACACACACACACACACACACACACACACACACACACAGAACAAGGATGGTCATGGTTATTCCATCATCAGCTTCCTCTCTAGTGGCACCCTCTAAAAATTTGATGTGGCAGATTATACTATGAATTAAAGACATAAATTCAAACCTAAGCTCTGTCAGAAATGAGTTTGTGGTAAACAAATGAGGAGACTCCCCTAGTGGGAGAACTGAAGAATTTGGCACCAAAGTTCAGCTGGAAGGAATAGTTCCAATGCCTCTTCCAGCAAATATAGTCATAATAATCAATATAGGTATGTAAAAATGGAAACAGGTAATTTGAGGCAATGAATAGAGTTAGGAGAGATGAGGGAGGATGTTGGAAGGGGTGGTAATGATCTAGATATATTGTACTTATTCATTGACATTTTGAATTGAAACCTCTTTGTACACTGCTTAAAGATAATTTAAAAACTTAAAATAAGCAAAGCCTCTTTCAGTCCTTCAGTTTTAGATCTATGAGAATCTTGTGGTGAATCTTTCCTTTCCCCATGTTGAAAATAAAATATGGGAGAAATGAGTGTGATTTTGCTTGGCTTGGTACCACTCAAACTCTTAGAGTAAGTGGGTTAAGTGGGTGTTTATTTGCAGAAGAACTGTCAGAAAGTTCAGGCTAACTTTCATGTCAATGAGCACCCAATGAGCTGAACTCAAATGAAGCCTTCTGAAATGTCTGCTTCCTTCTTTGTATCATTTTCTTAAGTGCAAGAGCCAGACAGACTTAAAGTATAACAAGCACTATTGAGTCTTGCTTTATAGATTAAACAATTGAGAACAGAAGCAAAACAAGACATTACTTAGAATCTGTATTAACACAGAAAGCCATTATATACTTCTATTCTGCGGTGACAAGTCAACTTTTGTTGATGAAAATCCATCTTTTAATAGTAATTCCATTCATTTTCACTAACCTTCACCTTCATTCATTTAAGTCACTCAGTCCTATGGTCAAATACTTTTACTTTGTCCCATCCAAGATCATTAATCTGTCTGACTACATTCAGTCTCATTCAGCTACTACCACAGAGAGCTACCACCTCCAACCCATCCAATGCATTAAAGCGTCCTACCCCCAAGAGCTCTATGGCCCAGGGCCTACTGCTTTTCCCTCCTCAATCCTGTTTAGATAGTGTGGTCCAACACTAGGACTTGTCTCATCTGATTATAAAATTATCAACTTAAGTTGAATCTACTTCCTATTTTAATTAAGATTATAAGTAGCCACAAAACATTGCTGGGAAAATACATATACATATACATTCATGTCACTGGAGAACTCAGTGTTGTCTCCAAATCCAACTGAGCTTTCCATATCAGCCATACATCCTATGTTTCCCATCTTCTGAGAGCCATTTCAAATTGTGTCCACTCCCTTCAAATTCTTGCTGCTTTAATGACCTATTTTTAGATGTCCTTAGGTCCCTTGCTGGAAAAGCTTAAAGTTTCACTTGAATGATTCTTCAAATGTCATTATACCTATAAGCTCACGTTAGTATGTACTCCTCAGCTCCTACTTTGCAAGTGAACACATCTTTCAATATAACTTGGGAAATGAATTCAGTCTTTGACATCAAATTTCCCCCCTTCTGTATCTGTAATCATTTTGTTTGCTTGTTTTACTGGCTGATTTAGGGAGGGGGGGGAGGATGACAAAAATAAGGTATGAACTCAGGTCCTCACATCTCCACTTTTGGACTTTTTACTGGTCAATTGGAGATAAAAGAGTTTCATGGATTGTTCTACCTTGGCTGGCTTTGAACTGTAATCCTCAGAACTCAGCTTCTTAAGTAGCAGGAATTACAGGCATGCCACTTCCAAATTTTAACTTATTATTTTTCTCCCCTGGGCTGAGCCATCTCCTTCACTTTGTTTCTTCTTTGTGACAATGACATTATTACCATCCATCTACTAGTTGAAGCCACAAGCCTACCTGCCAATCAAGTCCCATTTTCCTCATCTTTTCCTGAATGCTGCGTGAAAGATGTCACCAAGATCTGCTCATTCTTATTCCTAAGCTAATATCTTTCAAACTGCTATATTCCATCTGTGACCACTCTACATGAGCAGTCACCATCTTCCCTGGCGTCTAACCCACTCTTTGGGTGATCTATTGGATGTTCACTGGGAGATCTCACCATGCCCAGCTCCACATTGAATATCATGGTTTCTGATCCCTCTTAAATGACCCAGGTACCTATACAGACAATTTCAAAGTGTCCTTTCCTTTTGTTTCACTGAAAGTTTATGGAGAAAACTGAGCATGTCTGCCATTTTTGGACAGAGTAAGCATACCCTAAAATACAAGTTCTGTGGTTTTTAAACTGAGCATGCTCAGGAACATACTTGTTAACTGAGCATGCCCAGGGATAGGCCCACCCCTAAACTGCCAGCCTACATGAATATGCCTAGGCTCCCTGATAAAATTCTCATATTTCCTTTGTTTAAAAGGGGCATGTCTTTGGAAGTAACTCCCATTCTGTCCCTACCTACAGCAGGTAATAGATATTTCTTCACTCTTATTTCTTAGCCATGATTGTTTTTGCCTTTGTATTCAGCAAGACTTGAATTCATTAAATAGTTAAATTTCCTCTCAACGGAAAGCCAAACTTCTCAAATTCAGCCCCACAATCCTTCATGTCCTGACTTCCATTCTAGAGACCAGGGTTTCTCAACTTTGACACTTTGACATTTTATGCTGAAAAATTCCTTGTTCTGAAAGGTGATCATAGGCAAGATGTATGTTTACAGTATGTTTAATAACAGCCATTCCATCTACCCACGAGATGCCAGTAGCATGACATCTTAATGGTCATGGCCAAAAATGCCTGAAAACATTAGCAAATGTCCCCTCAAAGTCAAAATTAGCCCTGCTTTAAATATTCTCTGGGGAGGCAGAGATCAGGAAGACCATGGTTCAAGGTCAGCCCAGGAAAAGTCAACCAGAACCCCATCTTAACCAATGAGGCAAACATGGTGCTGCACATCTGTGATCCCAACTACATGACAGGCATAGGTAGGAGTATCATGGTCTGAGAATGGCTTTAAGTAAAAGTGTGAGATCCTATCTGAAAAAATAAACTAAAGTATAAAGAGCTAGGGGCATGGATGAGGTCTTAGAAATGCAAGACTAGAAAATATATGACCATGACCAAGTTCAAACCCTGGAACCACCAAAAAAGTAATAATAATAACAATAAACACGTCAATGATTTTAGAATGAATGCGTGAATAGCCATAGAGTAGTATAAGCATTATCATAACCAATTTTAGGATATTTTCATCACTCAAAAGGAAATTCAATATCCATTTATCAATCACCCCCAATTTTCTTCCAACTCCCCCAGCCCTAGGTAGTTATAACCTATTTTCTTCTAGATTTCATGTAAGTGAAGTCATATCATACATGGTCCCTTGTGACTATTTCTTTAACTTATTCTTCAAGGTTTGTCCCTGTTGTGATTCCATCCATCCCTTTAAAGTACTTAATAGCGTGTTATACAGTGATATTTCTGTAGTTTGTTTTTATGTTATGGACATCCTGCATTTTTTTTCACTTGTACACTGATCTTTCCTTCGCTGTATGACTCTGTCCTCACACACTGCCAACCTATGATCTCCGCCTTCAGCTATGGAAACAGAGGCACATGATGGAATGAATGGCTTTGACACACCAGACCCTCACAGAAGTCATTTTTTCTCTAATCTTACATTAGCAACTTCAGTTTTCCCTCGTGACTTTCTTATCCTCTTTCTTCCCCCTGTTTCTATTTCTCATGTCTTCCCTCATCCTTGCCATTAAGTCTGGTAAGGTCAGAACTTTTGAATGGTTAAATCATAATTTAATGCCTATTTCTTGTAAGTACAGATGTTCCCTGTCTTATAATGGTTTAGCAGGACATGTTTCAACTTTACAATACTGCCAAAGCAATGCTCCTTTAGTAAAAACTGCTTTAGCATCCATTAGCCATATACATATGGTGAATACCCATACAACTATTCTGCTTGTCACATTTGTTATAGTATTTATTTGTACCTTACATGAGATATTAGACACTTGATTATAAAATGAACTTTGTGTTAGATGATTCTTCCTCTGAACTAATGTAATTTTTCTAAGCATGCCTGCAGTTGGCAGGCAAAGCTAGGATGATCATTATATTAAGTATATTCAGTGTATTGTTTTTGTGCTGGACCCAGGGCTTAGACTCAGAGCCTTGGACTCAGGGCCTGTATACCATCCTTGAGCCTTTGTTTTAAAGGATAAAACTCTACCACTTGAGCCACAACTCACAACTCTGGGGTTTTTATGGTTAAATTAAAGATAATAGTCTCTTAGACTTTCCTGTCCAGGCTGACTTCAAACCACAGTCCTCAGATCTCAGCCAGCCTTGAGTAGCTAGGATTACAGGCATGAGCTGCTGTTACCCAGCTCAATGCAGTTTTGACAAGGATATTATCAACTTATAATGGGTATATTGTGATATAACCCCACTCTAAGTATAGAATTATCTACAGCTGAAACCTTTTGAAGGTAGAGACAATAGATTAATATCATTATTGCCAGTACTTGTCTGGTACATTGAATCATTTTAATAAATTATTACAAAAGTGATGAGAAATTTTTCATCACTTGATAACTTGATGGAATTTTGGCTTTCTGGGACCTATGGAAGCTCTGGCCCTGATTAGGATTCCCAGAAATGGAGACTTGCCCTCCCCCAAAGAGAAAATGGAGACTGACCAGGACTTACTATCAGTCTCTATGATCACTGTCCTGTATCACTGACTGATGCTTTGTAGCTACTTTTGACTGAAATGTACTCAGGTTTTTCTCTCCTGAATAACACTGATCATGTAGATTCATTGACTGTTGTCTCCTCAGCCTCACAAAGAAGCTCAGGGATAACACCTATGCCCTGAGTTCAAGCCCCAGAACTAGGACACACCTACACAAACACACACACACCTACACACACACACACACACACACAATTTTTTAGTCTGGCACTGGTGGCTCACACATATAATTCCTAGCTACTCAGGAAGTTGAGAGCTGAGGATTGTAGCTGGAAGCCAGGCTGAGTAGAAAAGTCTATGAGACTCTTTTCTCCAATTAACTACCAAAAGCCAGAAGTGGATCTGTAGCTCAAGTGGTAGAGCACCAGCTTTGAGCAAAAAAAAAAAAAAAAAAAAAAAGCTAAGAAAGTGGACAAGGCCCTGAGTTCGAGCTCCAGTACTGGCACAAAAAAATAGACCACACTATTTTAATAAGCAGAATGGTTATTATAGAAGACTCACAAAGCTGAAGAAATTTACCCCTGAAGTGTCCATACTACTTCTGAACTTGTTTCTAGTCCCCGGACACCCTAAGAAGCACATTAAAAACTTGAGTATATTAGAGAAGATGCTCCATTCCCTACTACTCATTTAACCTTTTCCCCTGGGTAGCAGCTGTGTGAAGAGGCCAGCAATAGTGAATGAACTGAACTCACTCCTGGCAGCAGAGGAAGTGTCAAGACAGATCTATCAATTAGTGAAATCTAGTTCCCTTTTAACAACAAGACATTTGAGTACTCCAGCCTAAGCCAAGGGGCTGTTTCTCTTGCTGAGTCACAAGGCCAACAGAGGCAGCTCTGAAATGCAGCATCTCTAATGAACTATCAAAAAGCCAGAAGTGGGGGCTGGGGATATGGCCTAGTGGCAAGAGTGCTTGTCTCCTATACATGAGGCCCTGGGTTCAATTCCCCAGCACCACATACACAGAAAATGGCCAGAAGTGGCACTGTGGCTCAAGTGGCAGAGTACTAGCCTTGAGCAAAAAGAAGCCAGGGACAGTGCTCAGGCCCTGAGTCCAAGCCCCAGGACTGGCAAAAAAAAAAAAAAAAAAAAAGCCAGAAGTGGAGCTGTGGCTGAACTAGTATAATGCTACCCTTAGGCAAAAAAAATCTCAGAGACAGCACCCAGGCCATAAGTTCAAACTCTAGCACCAACAGGCCATAAGTTCAAACTCTAGCACCAACACACACACACACACACACACACACACACACACACACACACACACCTAGAAGAAAGTGACTATTCTTACCTTCTTGTGTTCTTTTGCCTACAGTTCCCACACCTCTGGAATGCGAGCTGCCAGGGAAATACCAATATAAGTCTAAACCTGACTAATTTCTCATGGTTTAGACAAAAATGTTTAAAAAGATTCACAGATAACTCTTGTGAGATTTGATACGGAGAATGTACAGGTTTCTGGAATCAAAGCAACTTCTTTCTATTAAACAAAATTGCTTTTTTAAAGTCATGGTATTTAATTATTATCATGTATTTCCATCATGTATTGTAGCATGTACTTCTTTGATTACCACCACGAAGTTTTAGTAGGAAGGACTCTGGAAACAATGCATATCACCAACAAAACATAATCAAACAAGAAGATACTGAATGCCAAGGAACCTCAAATCTGGAAGAGAACATTAGTGTATCCCAAAATCAAAGAAAAAGTAGAGGGGTTAACCAACTGAACAAAAAGGTATATAAAAAATGCAGATCCTATTTATATATCAAATATAATATAGAAGAAAGAGGGAGGAGGAGGAAGGGAAAGCAAAGAAGGAGGAAGAGGAAGAGGGAGGGAAAGAGAAACAATAAATGAAGTAAGCGATCAAGCCAAAGGATTTCGTAAAGAGCAATCAAAAGTAACTCAAAGAATTTTACATCAGAGCCCCTGATAAATTTGTTTTTAAATATATGGATGGGAGAAAAAAGTTTAATAATAAAAAGAATATGGGGGAAGGTCTATATGTATCCAAGCAGAGATGGGAGGAAATGGCATGCCTACAAAGAAATAAAAATTAGGTTGTCTTGCCTGATGGCAGTGGCTGACACTATAATTACTAGCTACTCAAGAGGCTGAGATCTGAAGATAGCAGTTCAAGGCCAGCCTGGATGGGAAAGTCCATGAGACTTTTATCTCTGATTAACTACCAAAAAGCAAAAAATAGAGTTGCATCTCAAGTGGTAGAATGCTAGCTTTGAACAGGAAAGCTCAGCATAGTGCCCAGTCCCTAAGTTCAAGCTCCAGAACCAGCACACACACACACACACACACACACACACACACACACACACACACACACATACACACACACGGTAGACTTTAGATGATTTATTATTAATATTAAATGCCAGGTGAAAGTGAATTAACAATTGGAGTTTAAAGGAAAAATATTCAAGGCTGAAAAAGCTACAAAGATACTTTCACTTGCAAGAGGAAGAAAAGATAGTTGTCTTCTTTTTGCCAGTTCTGGGGCTTGAACTCAGGGCCTGAGCACTGTCCCTGGCTTCTTTTTGCTCAAGGCTAGCACTCTGCCAACTTGCGCCACAGTGCCACTTCTGCCCTTTTCTATATACATGGTGCTGAGGAATCGAACCTAAGGCTTCATGTATACAAGCCAAGCACTCTTGCCACTAGGCCATATTCCCAGCCCCAAGATAGTCCTAAGAATTCTGAACATAATGGGACCTCCCAGAAATCTTGCTTAAGTTGTGCTTTTAAAAAATTATGAGTTGAAACTCTAGAATACGGATACCCTTGGTGCTTTAATATTAAATATAAAATTTTATTAAGAAGTGACATTTTTACCACGTTTAAGATATTTCAAATTTTCTCTGCTTTGCATTGTTTTAATCACTGATTGTGACCACCACAAAGCAGAAAATGTGCTCGATTTTGTTCACTTTTATACTCAAAATAGGAAAGTGTCTCACATATAGTTGATACTCAAGAAATGTTTGTTTGAGGAATGAACCAATTAACTCAAAGCAGCGCTGCATCAAGCTCAATGTCTTTCCCTCACATGCTTTCTCTTTCTTCATAATCATCTGATTTACATTCATGGACCTGCTATCATAGAGTGGTGAACACCTCGTTTACGCCTAGCCAATATCTTGGGATATGTACTGAGGTGTCACATAGGAATAAGGACACAAACATGAAAGGAACTAGACAGGCAAGATCTTACTTGTGAAGACTGGCATGTCCTGAAAAACAGCAAAGTGAACAAGTATATTGGGTAGGCAATTCACCAAGGTTTTATCACGAACTCATCATTGCCCTTCGGATTGGTCAGAATTTAGGTTCAGAGTCTTGTGAGACTGGCTAGTTTGAAAGGGATTAAAAGTTTACCTGAGCAATCAACCAAAAGTAGGACACTTGGCTAAATCAAAAAGTTACTGAGGTAACCACATTTCCAGAAAAGAGTTCTAAAGTTTTCACCAGTTAGAACAGTAAATTTCCTGGCCAGATGAATGGTGGTGAGGGCACAGGAGTCATGCTGGACCAGTGAGACCCCTCCTATGGAATGGAATTGAGAGAAAGTTGTTGGGAGAAAGAACTCTATTGGAGTTCTAAGCTGATAAAATGTCAGTTTGTAGCTTTTGGTAGAAAGCTTGCCAGCTCCAGGTAAAATGTTCTTGAAAAAGAAGTAAATGTGAAGGGAAACCTTAAGTACTTGTTTCTAGTATGCCAAAGGACACATTTCCATATTTTCTGGTAACATGAACAAATAAGCTCCTTTTTTTCTTGTCAGTTTGACAAGAAACACTTTCTAAATTAGAATGACCTATCCTCTCCGTTCTGTGTCCTCACCCTATCAAGTTTATTGTCAGGACTGTTCTAGTCCCCCAGAAAGATTTGGGCAGTTTTATTTCATTATACTCTGAACTGCCTTAGAAAGCTGAGACACCTGTTCCACTCATATTCAGACACACTGAGAAATAGACACTGAATCTAGAAGGAAGTTAGATTATAGTATATTCTTTTCTACACATATGTCTATTTATTTATTATATACAATAATGGGATATACTGGCAGGTTTTGATATATGTGTACATGAGGTTATAACATTTAACAAATGTATCACCTCACTTATTGTTTTTGGTAGTGAGTACATTTAAAAGTAAATTACAAGTATGCACTATATTAAATGTTTACTACAGTTGTCAAGCTAGGCAATGGATCTCCCTTCTTCCTTTTGCTCAACTAAAACTTTGTACTAGATGGAGCTCAAGGCCTTACATTTGCTAAGTGGGCAGTCTACAACTTGAGCCATGTCTTCAGCCCGTCATAGTCACTTTTTTTTTGTCTTGCCTTACCACAATATCAAAAATCCCTGAATAATTGTGTATACAAGATGTCACATACTGTGCTGAATTAAAAACATTTCCCAGACTGTTATCTGAATCATCTCCATGGAGACTGAGGCTGTGATGAGGCAGGGGAGGCCTCTTTGACCCACCTTTCTTCCCTGGGCTTTGAACATGAGCTTCAGTCATCTTAATAGTGTGTTCAGACAAGAAATTGGTTCAGAATATACAGAGTAATTTCACTTGGCCTCTGTACTCTGAGAAAATACTTCTTGCTTGAAAAATGGAAGATAAAGCCAGAAATTGATGACTCACACTTGTAACTCTTGCTACTCAGGAAGCTGAGATCTGAGGATAACGGTTCAAAGCCAACCTGAGGCAGAAAAGTCCATGAGACTTTTTTTTGTCAGTCATGGGGCTGGAACTCAGCCTGGGTGCTGTCCTTGAGCTCCTTCACTCAAGGTATATACTCTATCACTTTGAGCTATAGTTCCACTTCCAGTGTTTGAGCGTTTAAGTGGAGATAAGAGTCTTGCAGGACTTTTTTTAACCTGTGCAGGCTTCAAGCTGTGATCCTCAGATCTCCACCACCTAAATAGTTAGGATTACAGGCGTGAGATACTGAAGCCCAGCTTCCTTGAGACTTTTATCTCCAGTTAACCAGAAAAAATGATGACACAGTGGAATTCACAAGACAATATGTTGGAAATCAACTGTACAACTTGGGGGAGGTTGAGGAGGACAAAGTGGGAGAAAAACAAGGGAGGGGGTAACAAGTTTAACAAGAAATATACTCACTACCTTACGTATGTACCTGTAACCCCTATGTACATCACCTTGACAATAAAATTAAATTGAAAAAAAGATGACAGTAGAGATGTGGTTCTAGTGATAGAGCACCAGCCTTACATGGAAAAGCTAAACAAGAACGCAAGGCCCTGAGTTCAAACCCTAGTGTTGGCAGCAAAAATAAAGGAAGATAAGAATAACTTATCTTGTTTTGTTTTGGTTTTTGCCAGTCCTGGGGCTTGAACTTAGGGCCTGAGCACTGTCACTGGCTTCTTTTTGCTCAAGGCTAGCACTCTGCCATCTTGAGTCACAGCACCACTTCTGGCTTTTTCTATGTATGTGGTGCTGAGGAATCGAACCCAGGGCTTCATGTATACAAGGTGAGCACTTTACCACTAGGCCAGAATTCTCAACCCAGAATAACTTATCTTTAAAGAGGAAAATTGTAATTGATACCTCATATGTGGAAATGGAAGTCCCTATTCTAGATTCATTGTTTAGAGCCAGAGAAGCTTGTTTCTTCTTGGTGAAGGAAGGTGATCTCTTCAGGCCTCTTCCTACCTTATTTGTGAAAATTGAACAATATGAATATGAAACTGCCTTCTTGGATTAAATTACCAGGTGAATGAAGGTGAATGTCACTATTAATATCAATGACAAATAGAGTCATAATAAAAACTGTATCACAGCTCCCCATCACTGGCAGTGTTCATAAGGAGGTTGCACAGCCTCCTCCTAGACATGGGACATTATAATCATTAATCTCAAGGTCCTGTTTCAATTTTCGGAAAGCTGGTGACTCATTTATCACTTAGAAGTACCCTAGACCTGGGAATAAAAAACAGTCTCTCAAGTTAAACTCAATTCCAAGAATTTGACATCAAATAAGAACAAATACACATTGTAAATTGGTGTAAAAGATGGCCTTGATATGTGGCTGATGCACACAGACTTTTTTTTCATTAAAGACAGAAAAAAATTATGATGGGAATTCGTTCAACAAAATAACCAGCTGCAGCCCGTTGGCATCACCCTGGCAGGCTGGGGGAGGCATAGATCCCAGATTTAATTAGCAAAATTTGACAAATTCTATCTCTTGCCCTAGACACCAAGCTCACCTGCTCCTACTGCTTTGCAGGCTCAGATCTCAAAGTCTCCAACCTGGGCCTAGATGTGGTATAAATTCATAAGTTTATAGACTACAAGTCATCAAGAAAATCTATCCACTCATACTGAATGAAACCTGAGCAAAAATGGCATCTCAATCAGTTCTCATATGCAATAGATTCTGAAAATTAATGAGTTTTGTTAGATGTACCCTGTAAACTAAACATCGCTCCCTCCTCAAGAAGTCAGAGTATCAGAGTACAAAGGAAGAGAAAATCAATCTGCCTATTCAGGTTGGTTGAACAGTTCATTCATTCCATCAATATTAACAAAGAATTATTTACTATGTTGAAGTACTTGGCTGAGGTGCATAAAGGCACCTGGAGAAAACTGGTGACACTCTGTGTATTGTTGTCATTGTTTGCTTGTTTTTACAGAGAAGTAAAGTTATTTTATTTCTTAATGGTGGATAGAACTTTTGGCCAATATTCGAATGAGAACAATTTAATTAAATATACAATTTTTGTTTTGCTTTGTTTTGTTTGAAATCCTGATTGTGATAGGACATTTCAGCTCTTTTTCCATTATTTTTGGTAGATGATTTTAACTGTTGCAATAAATGAGAAAGAGTCACAGATCCACACAGAAGAAGCTGGCTGACTTCGCTAACTTAGGGAATCATGACCCTTTTCCAAGTGTAAGAGATTGGTCTTCATGTTCTATAGGCTGTTCTTTCTTTTCTTTTTGTGACAGTCCTGGGGCTCGAACTCGGGGCCTTGGCACTGTCCCTGAGCTTTGTGTTCAAGGCTAGTCTTCTACTATTTGAGCCACAGTGGTACCTCTGGCTTTTTTGAGTAGTTTATTGGAAATAACAGTCTCACTGGGACTTTTCTGCCTGGGCTATCTTTGAACCATGATCCTCAGATCTCAGCCTCCTTAGTAGCTAGGATTAAAGGCATGACACCCTGGCTCTGGGGACTTTTTAAGGAGTTTCTAGTCAAATAACTTTACTTTATAATTAGACACAATGTATACCTAGGTTGATAGACATCACTGAAAGTAAATGTAATTCCATACTTAAAATAATTTCCATAATTTCCAAATATCAATTGAAATGGATGACAGACCTCAAGGTAAAACCTGAAACTTTGAAACTACTGCAGGAAGGAGTGGAAGAAAGTTTAGAATTTCTTGGCACTCTACTTCTTAAGTAGAGTTTCAGGCACTTGGCAAATCAAAAGAGTGTTGGCAGATGGAACCTTGCCAAGCTAAAAAGGTTTTGCATGACAAAGGACATAGCTAACAAGCTAAAAAACAAACAAACAAAAAAAACAGCCTGTAGAATAGGATATCTTTGCCAGCTATACAATGAACAATGGCCTTATAGCCAGAATATGCAAAGTGTTCAGGAAAGTAAGCCCTCAAAGAATCAATAACCCTATTAATAGCACATTTAATAACACATTTTGCCCCTTACAGATCAGAGGCTAAGACACTATAACAAAATAGAAAATAGCTGTGATAAGCAAAAGGAGGAGAAGGGGCCAGTGGGACATGGGAAGGTTGTTTCTCTGGAAGAGAATCAGAAACCATTTTCTGGCCAATCAGTATCCATGCTCGATTTTGAATAATGGGAGGAACAAATAAGGTAACACCTTACCTGAAAAAAATGAGTAAATATGGGAAATGTTCATGAGACAAGGAGTCAAAAGAAGATATGTAACAAAATTTTACTGTATTCTAGGAGATACACAAGGCTCTTGAGACAATTATTTCATTTGATTGGAGAATGACTGAGACATAGAGAAATTCAAGTTACAAAGCTTAGAAATGTTTAGAACTGATACAACAGCTGGTGGTGGTTACAGAAGCATATGTAAATACTGCTGATGCTAGATCAAGAGGACATTGGATGACAAATTCAGGAGGTAAACGTGCTCTACTCTTCAGAAAGTCGCTCATGCTTTTGTTATGAAGGAAAAAAATTAACCTATCACCTACAAACTGCATTTTCCATGCATCAAAGTTGTAGTTAACTTTCTATTACTGTAACAAAATGCCTGACACAATCAACTTTATGGTAGCTTAATGGTAGCTGGGCACCAGTAACCCACACTTGTAATCCTAGATATTCAGGAGGCTGATATCTGAGGAACCCGGTTGAAGCCAAAAAAAGTCTGTAAGACTCTTATCTCAAAGAAACTACTCAGAAAAAGGCAGAAGTGGTGCTGTGGCTCAAGTGGTAGAGTGCTAGCTTTGAGCACTAAGAGGCTCAGGAACAGTGCTCAGGCCCTGAGTTCAAGACTCAGGACCAGCAAAAAAAGAAAGAAAGAAAGAAAGAAAGAAAGAAAGAAAGAAAGAAAGAAAGAAAGAAAGAAAGAAAGAAAGAAAGAAAGAAAGAAAGAAAGAAAGAAAGAAAAGATCCTCTCCAATGGGCATGTGCATAGTGACCAGATTTCTTCCCCTGCATGTCCCCCTGCTCCTTTAACTCTGACAACCCCACAGCCTGGGAACACAGTCTTTGGCATATGGGCCTTAGGAGACGCTTATCCAAACATACCAGTTTGGGTACATCTAGCAAACCTAGAGTTTTTTGGAAGTGAAAGTTACCAACTGTTACCACTTTTTGACTACATGGTTCATCACTCTGAGTTAAATCGGACCCTGAAGTGATCTAAGGGAAGAGTTTTACCGCCAACTTTAGCAGAAGAGGAATGCAGAGCTTTGCCACAAAGGAGATGACTGACTGGTCTAGAATGGAGCCCCCACCACCACTTACAGCAAACTGGAGAAGACATGTTTTTGGAACATAGTAGAATAGGGTAGAACAAGAGTCTACAAATCAGGGATAGATGAAACAAGTTCAGCTTACAACTCATTTTGTCAATAATGATTTGCCGAAACCATTCACTTATGTATTCATTATCTATGCTTTGCACTTTACAATGTTTCAGGGCTGAGAAGCTGCACAAGTTACCAGGTGGTTTACTAAGCCTAAAGTATCTAGTCCTTTACAGATGCTGACGACCTCTAAACTAGAAAAATCAAGAAAATTCACACTGGAACAAAGAATGCAGTCATTTAATCTACTCTTTCCTCCTGTCCTCCTATTTCCTTTCACCCCACAGCCTGAGCCCTAAAAGACAAGATTTGACTAACATCGCAGAATTGGGAAGAGGGCATAAACCAGGCCCTTAATATGAGACCAATGTTCCAACTGCCACACTAATCTTGAAAGAGCAAAGCAACTTGTGTTCTTAACAATTACTCAAAACTGCTAGAGCTCTCATGTACCCAGCACTGTGTCTTCTAAGAGTGCTTCTCAAAGCACAGTAGCAGAAGACTCCATACCTTCTTATCTTAGGACTTACTCCAGAAATGACAGTGACCTCAACACCCTTGGCATTTGAGGGAAAATCATACCACAGCGAAATCGCCCGAACTCCCCCCCACCCCCGGCCACAGAATGGAAGCATTGACATTTCTCAACAACCCAATGCCAGCCGTCCTCCAGAACTGGGCATGATTTCTGCATTTTGGTAATATCTTAGATGAAATCACTGCCTTTTCTGTAGCAGCCATAGGGTTCAGGGTGCCTGTGACTCTGCCTGGTACACTTGGGAATGAGGCATGGAGAGAGCATGGCAGACCTCCACTCCAGCAAACTAGGCCCCTGGCTTCCGAAGAGAAGGCCAAGTGGCATCCCAACATTAGTCTGATTATTTACCTGCTCTTTGAAAGAAGGAAAAATTCCAGGAAATAGAAAATGGGGTTCATATCCAAGATTTACAGAATCTTGGTATGTGTCATCTGAGGTTAAATTGACTCCCAGACTAAGGCCTGGGTAGACACTTAGGATGGGCTCCATGGAGTCCTCCAGGTGCCTCAGGCTCAAACAGCCCAAATGATCAAACATCCTATTGCACTGAAATAAATTTACAAGTTTTAATCTCATAACCACATGAACGTTGGGCATTTAATGACTCATCCTTATAATAATAACAACTCAGGAGGCTGAGGATCACAATTCCAAGCCCACCAGGACAAAAAATGTCCATGGGACTTTTATGTCCAATTCACTGTATGAATGTTTAGAGTCCTGTATAATTATCATGTCCAAGTGAAATTTTTTGCCTTTTACTATCCAGTGTTCACTTGTAGATTTATAGGCACAACCAGTTATAACAAATGAGAGAAACCATGCAACCTATGCTTCTTTTGGTCGGCCTTGCTTCGCTTAATATAATTTTTTTCAAGTCTTTCCATTTCTTTACAAATGTTGCAACATCATTCTTTCTGATGGAAGCATAGAATTCCATAGTGTATATGTAAGACACTTTCTTGATCCATTTGTCCACTGAGGGGCATCTGAGTTGATTCTTTATTTTGGTTTGGTAAACAGTGCTGTAATGAATGTGGTTGTGCTGGTACCTTTAATGTGGCCTTGCTTGTGGTCTATAAAAGAGGATCACAAAAGCTTAGTAGTTATGTGCATATTATCATATAAAATAATGCTTATCAAAATGAACTCCAAGAAACAGAAACAAGAGGGTTTTGTTAGTTTTCTTTTCTTTTCCCGTCTCTTCTTTGTCACTGTTTTTTTTTTATTTCTGTGCCTTTTTTCTTATATGTAAGTTTATCTGTTTGAGGGAAAGTAAGGGTGAGCACAGAATGGTTGGACTTAGAGTAAACAAGTGCATCAGTGATACTCACTAGACACTGTTGAAAATGAACCTTACAACTTGAGGAGAAGAGGGGTCAGGAGGGAGAAACTGGGAGAAAACAAGGGAAGAGGTGACTGTTCAAAAAGAAATGTACTCATTATCTGACTTATGTAACTGTAACCCCTCTGTACATCATCTTTGTAATAAATTAAAAAATAAAATAAAAATACATTTTTAAATAGCCAAAAGTGGAAATGTGGTTCAAGTGGTAGCATGCTTTGAGCAAAAAAGCTGAGTAAAAATGTAAGGCTCTGAATTCAAGACCCCCTACCTGCACACAAAAACAACATTGATTAAATCTTTTCTCTTCTGCTCTTCTCCAGATGCTTCTTAAAGCTTTTTCCTAAGGTGACAGCAAGATGCCCTTCTGACCCCATCTCCTGATGATGGAGCAGCAGGATGAGTGAGTGCTGTGTTCTTCTGCATGTGTGAAACATGTGTGTGCAAATGTACATCTGTGTTTGGATGTGTATGGAGGAAGGAAATAATTACAGCCATTCTGAATTAGCAGAATATGAAATCTGGCAATGGGAAGGAGCTGGAAGAGAAATTTGAAAAAAAAATAGACAGACTGTATTTCACAGGACATTACATGCCAAACTTAGATAAATGAGATTTATGTAGAAGATTGACATAGCCAGATGGTCAGTGAAAAGATTATTCTGTCTACATTGTAGAGAAGACACCTGTAGGACCAGGATAGAACAGTCTACTGGAGTACTGTAAGAGTTCAAATAAGAAATGATGAATGATGCCTGAGCAAATGAGGACACAAGATGGAGAGGCACAGAGACCTTCAAGAACAGTTCAGGAGAGAAACTTGGCAAGGCTTCAAGACTGATGTGGAGTTTGAGGTAAAGAGAGCATGTGAGGATTTGGCTAAAGTGATAGGGTAGTGGGCAGATGCAATATCTCCAAATAGTTGTCACCACAAGAAAAGTTTTATCCCACAGCCTCCTTTGAGCCTCTGTAGGAAAAGTTGATGCATTAACTATGAGAGTTGGTTAGAAGCAAGATAAAGAAAACATTACTTACAGGCCAGGATTATTAACCAGCAAGGTTGGGATCAGCTGCATGTAACCTCAGCTCATCTGTTCCTGAAAAATGGTCCAGTGAGGATGCTGGGGGAAGAGTATGGGCAGGACCTTTTGCAAATGCTAAGGGAACAGCTGAGCTCAGACCTCGGTGACACTTGAGCTTGATGGGCTTGGCACTTGGACTCCAGTTACTGGAATCCTCAGGGTACCAAATGCAGGCCCATTGTCCAAATGTCACTCATGCCTCCATTCCACTAATTACTGGTGTCTCCTTTAGCCTTACTGCTGCACTCCATTAGAGGGTGATTGGTGACACACACAGGAAATGGATGGAGGCCATTAGGATATCCAGGTTGAGAAAGGTCAGGTCTTGCTTTCTGAGAGAAAAAAACAAAACATTCACTTTATAATCTAGTGCAGGAACAAGACAAAGTTCTCAGAAATAAAAAGGGGTAAATAAATTCTTGTCCTAGCCCCACCATAGGATGTTGGGCATGTAAACCATTTCCCTTCACACAGCTTCTAATTGCTTCCTCCTACTCCAGAATGTCAGACAATGCCAGGGGCCCTAAATAAATAAGCCTCTAAGTAAATGAGCTAAAAGAGCTGTTATGACTGTTAATGCTATTTCTTAACATAAACATTGAGATATGTTGAACTTGGATTGAAGAAAACAGGATTTTATGTGTATTTCTTCCAGTAACAGTTGTATGGCCTGGACCAATCACTTCTTTCTATGCCTTGAAACTCCCATCTGAAAACTAAAAAAAAAGAAAAAGGAAGTAAGAGAGAAAATTGATTTAGATCACTGATTCTTAGTGAGAGTTTTATTTTAAAAAATGCCCATCTGCACTAAATATATGCTAGGTAGATTCTCAAGGAAGTCAGATCTTTGTGCCAACTAAGAACCACTGAGTGAATATTAGTCTTTGCTCACCTCTCCTGTGCACACCTGCTTCCTCAACAATAGGAACTACTTGAGCACCACTCTCAAGGGGAGACCTACAACCTCCAGCACTGATTCTGTTCTCAAGTTAAAGTTCTGAACTTCAGCCTCTAGGCTACATGACACTGAGTTGCCTCTGACCTGCTGGGTCTTCCCACATTAAAGTCACACCAATGCTCCCTAGGTGAGATTCACGATGGTCTCCTCCAGCCCAGCATTACATGGATTGGTCTTGCTATGTTCAGTCTAAACCCCTGAGTGATGATAGAAGACCTGTGAGTAGCTCACGATTAACTCTGGACCACTTGCTGGTGATCCACCATCATGTGCCGCTGAGCCCCTCCTTTTATCTTGCTATCAGCACTCAACCCCATCCTGACTTCATATGAGACACCATAATGTACTCCCATTTCAGAACTCAACTCCATTTGATCTTTTGCCCAACCAAACCGGTGGCATTTTCTCCCTGTAGGTTGCCTTCTCTAAATCTATGCTTCATTCTTTCCTCATTCCCATCTGAATCCTACCCTGTCAAGTTCATTGCAGGCCCACTGTGCCCCACTGTGGCCCCACTGTGTGATTTTATTGGTTTCTAACAACACCCTCAGCTGAAAAGTCAGAAGCAGACTAGTTGCTCTGTAACTCAGGAAAAGCACTGGGCCTCTATATCTTAGTTTGCTTATCTGTGAAACAGAAGTGACAATATTTGCCTTGTGAAAGCATTACCCAGCTCCTATCCACATCCCCATCTGTAATCGTTGTTTATTAGTTTGTGAAAGAATCCCACTATGTAGCCCATAGTAGCCTCAAACTCACATTTCTCCTGTCTCAGCTTTCCAAGAGCTGGAATAATAGGGATGGGCCACTCTGCCCAGCTGTTTGTGACAGAGTTAATATTTCAGTAATACTATGGTTTGAACTCAGTGTCTCATGATTGCTATGCAGGTGCCCTAGCTCTTGAGCAACACATTCCAGTTATGATGGTTAATCTTGATTGTCACCTTGATTAGATTTAGAGATACCTAGAAGATTAGTAAAATACACTTCTGAGTGAGAAAGATTCTGATGAGAGAGATTTCAAGATAGCAATGGTTGAGGGGGGAGAATGTCTCTCTCTCCATCATGATGTTCTGGCTCCCTGTCATGGAGTCAGCCAATCATGAACTAAAAGTATAAACCAAAATAGATCCCATTTTCCTCTAAGTTGTTTATCTCAGGTATTTTGTCATAGCATCAGAAAACAAACTAACCCAGCATCAATTAGTTGAAGAAACTCTTCATCCTTCAGTCTTAGGTCTTAAACATTGCTTCCCATTGAACCTTCACCAAAATTCTACCCTATTTTGTGCTTTAGTAGGAACCTGTACTTTGATTTTTTTTTTTTTTTTTTTGCCAGTCCTGGAGCTTGGACTCAGGGCCTGAGCACTGTCCCTGGCTTCTTTTCTTTTTTTCATTTTTTTTTGCGCAAGGCTAACACTCTGCCACTTGAGCCACAGTGCCACTTCTGGTTGTTTTCTATATATATGGTGCTGGGGAATCGAACCCAGGGCTTCATGTATATGAGGCAAGCACTCTTGCCACTAGGCCATATTCCCAGCTGTACTTTGCTAATAATCCCCTGGTGATCTCTGTAAGCATTCAGAAGTGAAAACCACCAATCGAATCTAATTGCCGTTTTTCCTATGCGTCTCCTTAAACTCATGTAATAACTAGTTATTGGTTTAAAGTCATTCTCTAGATCATAAATTTCATGGAGCCAGAAACCTCTTTGTTCATCACTATTAAAATCTCCTAGCCTGGCACACAGTAAACTTGCACTATATCTGATTCCCAACAAATAAAATGCTGGATTTTCCCAACATACTGCAAAGGCCCAGTGAATGTTGCTCACTCCTTTCTTTTTGTTCATTTATTTTATGCTAAATTTATTCCTATGCCATAAGTTTTTCTTTCTTGTGGGATACCTTTTTCTTCTGGGCAACCTCCTCTTCTGGTTTAGGAACAATTTGCTTCTTTTCAGTAATAATCATCTCAATGTGACAGAGGTGTTCATGGATGGCTTAATCCTACCATGGGCTCCTTACGTTTGGTGGCTCATCTTGGCTCAACTTTGTTCACCTGGATGTGTTCAGTAGTCACAGAATCTGCATCTACACCCTTCAATTCAGCACTACTTTCTGCATTTTTAAGCATGTGTGCAGCAGAAATTCAACACTCTTTTGGGGCCACCAGCCCTGTGTCCGGCCCCACTGTTTGCCCTGTGCCCACCTGCCAACTCCACCATTCCTAACACCAGAATGGCACGCATTGCTCCTTTAAAGTGATATCTATCAGACACTTGGTAACTTTTCGGATATGCATACCCCTGATGGCCTGGGCTGTTTCTCTGGTGTTCTTAAGGTGAACACAAAGATTTGAACCTCTTGACTTGCATGATTTTGTGGGGGTTTCTGGGTCAAGAGAGTAGAGAACCATTTTGACAGGTCACTTCAGGCCACTTACAGGAAGAGGAAGAGTTGCTCCCTCCTTCCTGCAGCAAATAGAACATCATTTTGCTGGTCACAAAGGGGAAACATGAGTGCTGGGAACACAGGACACACCTAAGTTAATGCTGGGGGGGCAGGTCTGCCTTCCTCTGACCCCTGTGCAATTTGCAACCCAAGCAGGAGCCTCAGCAACCAGAATAAAGTCCAGATCGGTGATTAGTAACCCTGATACTTTCAGAATAACCCTAATGAAGGTTATTTTTAAATACTACAGATAAGGCTGAGTATGATGGCTCATTCCTATAATACTAGTAAAAATAATTCATACATAGGGACATCTCAGTCCAAAACTTACCCTGGAGGAAAAATTAAGAAACTCTCTCTGAAAAATAAATAAAGCAAAACAAGGATGGGGCATGACTCCAGTGGTTGAGTGTCTGCCTAAGTAAGCACATGGAGCTGCGTTCAAATCTTACAATCCTATCTACCAACACCTCCCCCCCACAAAAAAAAACAAACCTATGCAGAGCTTTTCATTTGGTTGGTTTCAAACATTGTCTGGGTTTTTTAATTTTATAGTAAGTCCCGCAGGTGATCCATATATATAGCCATGGATGAAAACCATGTGCCTGGGTTTAATCCCCATTTTTCAGACAGAGAAAAATCTGAGGTTTGGGAGCAAAAGGAATTAGCCTGAGAACCCACAGAGCTGGAGCTAGAATTTAAAGACTGACTTTCTACCCCTGGCTTCTTCCACAGCCCAAGATAACAGAATAAATAAAATCCCATTATCAATGGCCAAGGCAGCTTTCCTGGCATCAGACAAAGCTGAGGGCAGAGAACTTGTTTCATCCACTCTGTCAGTTCTCTTATTAAAAGCCTGTTTATGCAAAAAGGATATAATTATAAACGAATGAGTGTAATTCCTTTATCGTGAAGAATATTAATTGAAAGTAAACACAGCATCAATATTCATTTAGAGAAAGATTGAAGCTGAAAGGCAGAATTATCATACTAAAATTGTCAATCACATTAGAAAACCATGAGATGAGAGAGCCCCAATAGCAAAATATATCTCTATTTTCTTCACATTCTCTTGATTCCAGAAGTTAGACAAAATGCAAATCTGCCAGCAGGCTTGAGTTCCCTAACTGTGCTTGTCTGTTTGGGCACAAAACTGACTTGCTCAGAGCACAGACCTCAGAGAGTTTTGGTCTATAAAGATTACCTGATATGGGGACAGGACACTGGAGGGGCAGCAGGCCTCTTTAGCCTTCCTAGAGAGATGGAGCCAAACAGACCCAGTGACCAGCCATGTTGCTCTGGACTTCCTCCTTCCCAAGGAAGAATCTGTAGGTCCCCAAGGCTGGTAAGTGGGACTCACTGGCACTCAGTGCCAGTACTAGGGCTTGAATTCAGGGCCCAGGCCCTGTTATGAGCTTCTTTGCTCAAGGCTACTGCTCTACCACTTAAGCCACAGCTCCACTTCTGGCTTTTTTGGTAGTTAATTGGTTATAAGAATCTCATGGGCTATTTTTGCCTGGGCTGGCTTTGAACTGAGATCTCAGGTCTCAGCCTCCTGAGTAGGTAGGACTATAGGCATGAGCCACTGGCACCAGACTAATACATTCATATTTTAAAGCTAAGCAAAACATACCCAGTGTAGAAGTTGCAGCAAGTTCAGAAAAGAAAATACATTGAAGGAAAAAAAATCCAAAAATCTACTAAAGCCAGCAATAACTTATGAACTGTGGCTTAGGAAGAACCATCTATCAGGAAGCAGGTAACTGGCCCATTCTCCCTCATCTCAGGACTCTGTTCTCTCTGAAACAGGTGCATCTTGACTTTTTTCCCTATTGCTTGGAGAAACATGATTGGCTACAAAACTGAGTAGACCTACTATCTCAATGAGCCCAGAAGGGCCCCAGTTATGCCCGTTCATGCTCTCTTTCTGTTAGTTATACTGTATGAGTCCCTGATTGCACAGTCTTTCAGAGCTCAGGAAATCAGTCTGCGTGTGTGTGTCAGGGTCTCAGCCCCCAGCACTCTCCTGGCCTGCGGGAGAGACAGGGAAGCTCGCCCCAACAGAGGAGGGCCAAGAAAGAAGGGTCGACAGACCTGCCGCACCCAACCCCCCCTCGCCGGAGGACAATCAGATGGAATCAGGGAGGAAATATCTGCCCTGGCCTCTGCTTTAGTGAAAGAGCTCTGCTCTTAAATAGGTCAGAGAGCGGCAGGAAAGGGGGGAAGGTGTAGGAGGTGTAAGTGCACCTATCTAGGGATTGTGAAGGGAGGCCTGAGCTGTCCATCAAGGGTGGAGGGCCGAAGGACCAATCCTAAGAGACGGCCTAATTCTACGTCATGTCACAGCCCACAGAACCGCCTCCGGGTTCATCACCAGGGCCATCTTGGCCACACGTGGTCCCAAGGCTGGGAGGCTGGGCCAGCTAGAACCGCCTTTCCAGGTTCCACATAATAGCCACACGTGACTCCGTGACCCCAGGCCGGAAGACAGGCGGGGCCAACTAGGACTGCCTTTCCAGGTTGCAGCATAACAGCCACCCAGCCCCAGGGCTGCGAAAACAGGTGGGGCCAACTAATTGCCTCTTAATGTTCCAAGGCGTCGGGCGTGCCCCACGTGTGTGTCTATGTGTCTGTGTGTGTTAGTGTGTCTGTGTCTGTGTGCCAGTTCTGGGGATTGAACTCAGGTGCTGTCCTTGAGTTTTTAGGCTCAGAGGTAATGCTCTACCACTTGAAACACAACTCTACTTCTGTCTTTTGAGGTGGTGTTTTGTTTTGTTTTGTTTTGTTTTGGCAGGGGGGGGGGTTGTTTTAGTTTGGTTTGGGTGCTTAATTGTAGATAAGTCTCAAGGACTTTCCTGCCTACTCCATCTGGCTTCAAGCTGAGATCTCAAGATCTCAGCTTCCTGAGTAGCCAGGATTGCAGGCACCAGCAATGAAGAACCAGCACCTGGCGTTATTCTGCTTTTTGGTTGTATTAAAATACTAGTGCATCTACTTCTTCATTATGGGTGTTGGGGGCATGTTAAGACTGTTCTGGGGACAAAATTATGAGGGTTTCAGAGAGGTCATTATGCCCACACTGCCTGAAAAAACAGTTCTCCAAGAAGTTTCACTATCATGGCCAGGTATAGTGACACATGCCTGTAATCACAGCTACCGGAGAGAGTGAAAATAGGTAGATTTGCTGTCTAAAGCCAGCTCCAGGAAAAAATCAGAGACTCCCTCTGAAAAATAACTACATCTAAATAAAAGAAAGACTGGGACTATGGTTCAAACTATCTAGCAAGGGCTTGGCACTAAATTCAAGCCTTAATTTCACAAAAGAGAAAAGGAATTTGAAATATTACCTCCAACATGAAATCTGCCTTCTATCCAAATATTTGATTAATGCCACTCTCATGTCCCATAGCAATTGAAACATTTGTCACTTATAGAATTTACAGGAAATTTGTTTATTTCTAAGTCCATTCTAGAAAATCCTAGAAAATTTTCTAATATATGAAATGAGCTTAATAAAAGTTTGACAGTGAATGAATACGTTAAACATTTGAATAAATATCTTTTATTAAGAATACTTACCAGGGCTGGGGATATAGCCTAGTGGCAAGAGTGCCTGCCTCGGATACACGAGGCCCTAGGTTCGATTCCCCAGCACCACATATACAGAAAACGGCCAGAAGCGGCGCTGTGGCTCAAGTGGCAGAGTGCTAGCCTTGAGCGGGAAGAAGCCAGGGACAGTGCTCAGGCCCTGAGTCCAAGGCCCAGGACTGGCAAAAAAAAAAAAAAAAAAAAAAAAGAATACTTACCAAATAGTTGTGAGATATTTTGATTAATATCAAAAGGCCTCTCTCAAAAGAAATAAACCAACTTAACCTATCATACTAAACATGATGTAAACAATAGTGTATAAACCATGTGTATATTGTAACTAAAACATTTTGTCTAGTCTTTCTTCCATTAACATACTCATTAATTCCTGGATGTATCTAGAATCAAAAGTGGAAGGCTGTGGTAGTAACTTGCTGCAACATCACAATCATTGATTGAAATTTGTTCTACAGAATCCCAGATAGTTGACCATCTCAGTTCCTGAACTTTCCCAGGTCGATGTGCTTCGACTTTGCAACTCATCCAATTTCAAATTCAGGAATACACTATTTTTCAAAGTATTTTAGGAGCTAGAAACAGAACAGAAGCTAAAGTCAAGGGCTTAGGTTTAAAGTCAAGATTTACTACTATCCAACTGCTGGGTTTGTCTCTTCAGCATTTTTAGCTTTATTATCTTATGGTGAAAGTGGAAGGCTGGTGTTAAAACTCACAGAACTTGGGGGGCTAAGGCAGAAAGATGATGAGTTTGAGGCCAGTATGGCCAGTACATAACAAGACTGTCTCAAAAGAAAAAAATAATAAAACAGGAGTGATAATTGATATCATAAAGTGAGAAATGAATATAAAAGATTTGCTGAACAGTGAGACCCTTCATACTTTTAAGGGAAGAAACAAAAGGAAAATGAAGGTAGGTAGAATAGAATAGAAAAGATCCTTTTCTAAGCTGGGTATAGTGGTGCACATATGTAATCTCAGCTACTCCTAAGGCAAATAAATGTAGGAAGATAGTCATCTGAAGCTCAGGCAAAAATCACAAGACTGTCTGAAAAAACATAAAACAAAGCACACACACACACACACACACACACACACACACACACACACACACACACACACACAATGATGGCTGGGGGTCTGGCTCAAGTGGTAGAATTGGAACGCCTATCTAGCAAACCAGAGACCCTGACTTCAAGCCTCAGTACTGAAAAAAAAAAAATCCTTCTCCAAAGAGGAAAAAAAGTATTGCTGTCATGGACTGTCATAGGACCTAAAAATGCATTGCTTATTTTTACAAGAGTAACTGAGAGAATGATCTCCAGACAAAGATGCAGTGCTATCTTCCTGCTTTTGCCCTGCCATCTTTCCAATTGGTGTCTCTCTTGCAACCAGCTAAAGCATAGGCTCTGAGTCACACTGCCTGGGTTTGGATTCTGGTTCTGTCATGGATGGACTCTCATACAGCCATTAACTGTCCTGGGTTTCCCTTTCCTGATCCAGCATCTCCACATAGTGCCCTTTCTTCCCTCGTACCTAGTATTTCCAGGACCCGTGATTATACCTTCCTATCTCCTCTCCCTTGTCTATTCTCTCCCAAATCCTATACTTACCTGGTAAGACCACAGACCTCCTTACTCATAACTCTCTTTCCCACATGCTGCCGCATGGGGCGTGAAAACAATTTATAAACACATACAAACTGTTCTGCTGAAATTCTAAGACAGTACCACAGGTGTACCTTTTAGACTGCCAGTCTGCCTGGCTGCCATATTGCATTTCCCTAGTCTTCTCTCTTGCCCAGCTGCTAGAAACAATTTCACAACTCCTCTTTCCTCAGTTCACCATCACTCACACCTTCAGCTAACAACTTTGCTTTTTTGTGGAGAAAATTGAAGCAATCAAAAGAGCATTTTTAGGAACGCGCACAAATGTATCTGTAAACCTGGCAGCATTTTCACACAAATAGTCTATTACTCATGATGAATTGTCCGTTTCCTGTCAGAGGCTGTGATGTTTTGAGCTTTGTACTCTGGAAATTCATATATTGGGGTCTTAACCCACTGTACTTCAGAAAATGACCTTATTTGAAAATAGAGTTGATGCAGATATTAGTTGAGATTATCCTGAAGCAGGGGGCCCTGAATTAAATATGATTGGCCCTTAAAGGAATGGAAATGTTTCCTAACATATGGGGAAATGTCCAATAACAATGAGGCTGGGATCACATTGATGTGCCTCTAAGCCAGGTAAACACAGACTACCAGCAAAACCACCAGAAGCTAGCAGTAAAGCATGGAGTACATTATTCCTCCAAGTTCTTAGAAGGACTAGCTAGTACTAGCACCTTGACCTGAACCTTTTTGCCTCCAGAGGTATGGGACAGGGAGTTTCCACTATTTCAGCTGCTAAGTTGGTTGTTCTTCGTGTTGGAAGCTTAGCAGCTTCTCCAGAAGACAACCCAGAAGTATCTGGGTCTCAACACCTTCCCATGGTACCTGCCTGGTTCTCAGAAGCATCCTCATGGGCTCTTACGTATCTCATTCTTATTTATTTGGTTGTTTCTTTGTTTATGGAAATACTAGTGTTGACCCAAGGCCTAAGAGTTGCTATGCTCAGACTCCTTTTCTTGCTTTTCAATTATTGTAGTTATTTAGTTATTTTTTGATATGGCCTTGCACATTTTACTGAGATCCACATAGACCATAACTGAGATAACAGGCAGACACCATCATTCCCAGTTTCTTTTGTTGACATGAGGTTTAATTTTTGCCCTGGGTGGTCTTGAGCTATCATCCTTCCAGTCTCTGCCTCCTGTGTAGTTAGGATTACAGGTATGAGCCAGTATACCCAACTTGGACTCAAAGGTTAACCACATTGTATATGACAATATTCGTATGTTTACACCTTCAGTTGGACTTCTCTGAACTCCCTACACACATGGCCAACAGTCCCTGTAATAGATACCACAAACAGCATGTCCCAAACTGAAGTCTCCATCTTCCTCTAATAGAGCCTGTTGACCAACCTTTATCTCCATCTCAGTAAAGGACAATTCCATTCATCCGGGCTCTCCAGTCAGAATGTGATATCATTTTTAACTCCTGGCTTTCACTCAAATCCACTAAGTCAAGAAGTCTTGTTGGTTCCAGTCTTAAAATGCATGTAAAAAAAGCAGTCCTGCTCACCCTCTCTCGGTGGAGCTATCAGCAAGCCCCTCCCTTATGCCTGTCATCAATAGCTCCCTAACTTGTCTCCCCCTGTCCTGGCATCTTATAGTCTAATCTAACACAGCAGTCAGAGAGATTTTATAAAAAAAGTAACTGTATTAGGTCAGGTCCCTTTCAATGTCAGTGGCCCCCTTTCTTGTTCAATTTGACTTGGAGAGAATGTGGAGCCTTGCAGAGCCTCTGCGGCCTCTGTCCACCAAGGGCTCTGTCCTTTGTCTCTGTCTATACCCTTCTGTTCCTCTCCTCTCTTCACATGAGCTACAGGGTTCCTTCTTGACCCTGAAGCATCCAGATTGCTGTCACCTCAAAATCTTTGCTCTGATAGATCCCTCTGCCACAAACACTGTGCCCTCAGGAACCCCCAGGGATATTCATCTCTGCTCAGATGTCATTTCCTCAGTATTTTCTACCTGGAACAATCTCCACTTCCCAGAACTCCCTTGTCCTTCTCCAATACCCTCTAACATATACTTTACAGATTCATTATGGCTAGGGTATGCTTTCTGTTCCCTTGTTCCAGACTGTAAGCTCTGACTTTTATTTTATTTTGTTTCCTGAGGTATTCAGTGAGTACTCAATATATAGCATAGAATGGGTGAATACAAAAATAGTGAGTGAATGAATGAATATAAAATATTTATAGAGTAGTGTCTGGTACCAAATAAGTGATTAATAATCATTAGCCACTACCCATATTACTATTATTAGATTGGCTTCTTCAGTACAAAGATCTAGGAAATCAGCTGGCAGAGCACCCCAGGAAGGGAGAACAATGGATGAGGGGTGAAATACTGGAATGAGGCAGGGAATACTGGCAGGTTAATGAAGCCTAGCCAAGACTCATTTATTTCCCGTTGACTTCGTAGGGGTTCTTTCAGTTTTCATCCAACTACTCTCCTGTGCCAGCTTTAGATGGACCCCTTGGACCTAGCTTGGCAGGGCTCTGCTAAAATCACTGTTCTGTGCTTCTCAGGAGACCCACTGGCCCAATTTAGCCGGCAGAAAATAAAAATTAATAACCTCAAAGAAATCTCAGCCTATTTCTACTATTACCTCATTTCCAGGATTCTTCAGTCATTAAGAATATATAAGAGAATTAAACCCAAAGCTAAGAGCCAGCAGTGGTTAATGCCACTGAACAAAAGACCAGCAGATTCTGTGTAGCCTGCCAGAACATTTTAATGATCAGCAGAAAATACAAATTTTTTAAAATATTTTTTGGAGAGAAAGGTTTATTGATTTCATGTTACATTTTTCAAGAACATTCTAGCCATGAGTTTTCAGAATGGGGAGAAAGGTTAAGAGGCCATTTCCATCATCCCAGAATGATGATGGCAGCTCTGCTCACAATGGTCATGATACAGGAGGTGAGAAATGGGTTGGTTCTGGGTATGGTTTGGTGGGGATACCAGGATATACTCACCCATTGGATCTGTGGCAGAGAGAAGGAGAGGGGTCCAAAGCAATAGCATGCTTTAGAGGCTGAGCCCTGGAAGGGTAGCAGTGCCCTTAGATTTCATGTAGGAGCTGTCCCACACACAGGAACTCAGGACATGAGACATTTGGGACCTATTGAATTGTTTTGTACATAAGCATGTCGCATTTCCAACCCATGAATGTTTTTGCTTCTGAAACAGAAATGAAAGGGACAGAATCATCCTCAAAGTCTCTAACCTGTAATTCCTCCCCTCCCTGCCTTTGTACTCTGTCCAGGGAAATGACTTTTTTGAATAATTGTCACAGAACAGAAGCTCAAAGGCCAGCACTCCACACATCCACTCTCTCTTCTGGGTGAACACAGATCATGGACATACACCTTTTTCTCAAAAGCTCTAGTGTGGGCTGGGGGTATGGCCTAGTGGCAAGAGAGCTTGTCTCCTATACATGAGGCCCTGGGTTTGATTCCCCAGCACCACATATACAGAAAACGGCCAGAAGGGGCGCTGTGGCTCAAGTGGCAGAGTGCTAGCCTTGAGCAAAAAGAAGCCAGGGACAGTGCTCAGGCCCTGAGTCCAAGGCCCAGGACTGGCCAAAAAAAAAAAAAAAAAAGCTCCAGTGTCCACTTAATGATCCCCAGGAAAGGTAAGTCAATACTTTCATTGTAGGACAAGCAATCAAAGAAAGGTAGAGATAGTATTTTATACTTCTAAACATATGGGGCAAGGGAGAGACCCATTTTCCAGCCAAAAGTCTTCTGGGCAGGTGCCTGTGCTGCTGCTCAGCTGTCATCTGTCCACTGGCATCTCCTTGCCCAGAGACAGAGCTAGCCCTTGGGAGGGGACCTGGAGAGATGAAAATAACAAGTGGGAAATGGAAGCTCAGGGTCTCTGATCTCCTCATTACTTATGTTAGCCCACATTATATACACTGCTTCTGCTTATGGAAATTTAGGAGCATACAAAGCAGCAGGATCAAATGAGAACCCTATCTTGGTTGTTTAGGAGAGTCAACTTGCCTGGCAGGCTTAGGACATGGTAAGTGGGAAAAATGCATGCTATACAAGAATGTGTGGCTGTTGCCGGCACCCAAGAGGCCCCAGTTGAGTTACAGCCAGGAGAGAAAGAGCGGCCCTACATTCAAGAATTATGCTGTGGCAATATTCAGAAGGGAGGTGTGCCGCACAGTTCTCAAACTCACTGACTCATGGCTCTCCATATCAAGGTACAATCGTGATTATTCCTTTAATAGCATCACCCTCTTCCCCTTCCCATTTACCTACTAAAGGTAGCAAAAGGTGCATTTGACTCTTCATACTGGAAGTGCTGGTAATCCTCGATAGCATTTCAGGGAAGTGACATCACTGAAAAAGTGAAGAACGTCTTCAGTGGGACCTCGATCTCCATCTGCCTCTCAAACCAAGAGAGACTCACATCTATGTCCAACCACAGCAAGGGGAAAGAGACACTAATAGGAAAAGCCGCCATGCTTGCAAGACAAAGGATGAACTAATGCAGTGATGCTACTCTTTAGACACTGTGCTGGAAATGAACTTTCCAACTTTGGGGGGGAGGAGGAGATTGGGGAGGGGAAGGTGAGGAGGATAATGGGGAGAATAAAATGAGGGAGGGGAACTGTTCAAAAGAAATGTACTTATTACCGTACTTACATAACTATAGCTCCCTCTTCATCACCTTTACAGTAAATACGCATAGAAAAAAGAAAAGCTGTCATTCTCTAGGCTTGTCACTAGGAGGCGGTGTTTCCATGTGCTTCATTAGAGAGACAGATGTAGTATCATCCCAGGGATATGGTGGTTTGGTTTTGCTTGGTTTCGTTTAGCAATTATCTTTAGGTAGTTATGCAAAGGGGTTGACATTTAACAATGCAGCTTATGAACACAAAGCATTTTGATCAACGTCATCCTTTCAGCACTCTCACCCATCCCTCCCAACCCACTCCTTCCCTTAAATTTCTTCCTTTTTCTTTTCTGCATTTCTTAATTTCACAGTATACATATTGAGCTCCTGACTGCATTCTCCCCCTCCCTTCTCCTCTTCATTCATCTCCCCTTCTCCCCTAGGCCCCACCTGACCCCTTATAAGTACATAAAGCAGTACACTGAAGTAATCCTATACTAGTCGATTCTGACATTTGAGGAAAGGTCTTGAAACTTTTGGAATGCCACCCCTCCCCCCCACCCCCAAGAAGGGATCATAGCCACTCTCTACCAGGAAAGAGGATATGGGTTAACACTTTAGAATGTGAGAGGAAAGTCAGTGGAAAAGAGCCTTAAACACAGAATCCAGAGGTTTGTTTTCTAGTCTTGGGTGAATGAACCTACCACTAAGATGTTGTGGGCCTTTCTGTGCCTCTGCTGTTTCATCACCTGTGAAATGGGTAAGATAATTCTGATGATTGATGTCTCTTCAGTAAAAAAAATTTATTTGATTTACATTGGATTATGGGGATATAGCTTAAAGATGAGTTACACTGAATATCAATGAATTAGGACAACCTAAGAAGGACAGGAAAGCAGCACAGTTGTATCAGCTATTGACTGCTATTTAACAAGTCATCCTGTAACTGTTATTTTTCATAAGCCTACTCAGCAGCTAAGTGGTTCTGCTGGGCTCTTAGATATACTTGACTAAACTAGACCGGGGTTAGTTAACTAGCAGGTTTCTGGGGCTCTGTCTACAACTCTCATCGTGTGTTTATTACACAAGCAGTAGCAGAAGTCCAAAAGAAAACCAAGATCTCCGTAAAGCCTCTGCTGGCACTATGCTTCTGTTCCCATTATAAGCCTCCAGGCGAGCCAGGCCCTGATGACTCATACCATTAATCCTAGCTACTCAGGAGGCTGAGATCCGAGGATCACAGTTCAAAGCCAGCCCAGACAGGTAAGTATGTGAGACTCTTCTCTCCAATTAAACACCAAAAATCTGGAAGTAGAGCTGTGGCTAAGTGGTAGAACTCCACCCATGACCAAAAAACCTAAGGGATAGTATGTAGGCCTTGAGTTAAAGATCCAATATTTACACAAAAGGAAAGAAGAAAGGAAGGAAGAAGTAAATAAGGGAGGGAGGGAGGGAGAGGGGGAGGGAAATGGGGGGAGGGAGGGAGGAAAGAAAAGGAAATAACTGTCTCTTTCGCTGTCTCCATGGTGCTTGGGATAGTGTGTGGTATAAAGCAGGCAAATGCTTAATATTTATTTGTTAAATAAAGAAACCGTGAGGCAAAAACTAGGAGTCATTATCTTCATTGTATATTTGAGACTCGGAGTCCCACAGTTAATAAATGGCAACCAGGATCAGACAAAGCTTTCTAATCCCAAGGCATGGCTGGCTGTGCTGTCCTACGATGCTTCTGGGCTACTGGCTTTGGGAGGCCAAGAACCCCACAGGCCCAGACAGGGATGTACGAGTAGAGCTCTATAGTAGAGAGCAGCAGGCAGAGTCCGGGGGGGGGGGGGGGGCTTGCTAGCACCGTAAGACCCAGGACAGAGGTGTGGATGCAGATCAGCAAAGAGTCTCCCACTGTAACCAGCAGGCAGGTACTGTTGGAGACATGCGTGGCTCTCTAGCACCCCCTGCAGCAGAGCTTCCCCATACAACTTCCCAACAAGGAAGCCAAGAAAAATGGTTGGCTCATAGCCAGGCACCCGTGGCTCATACCTGTATTACAGCTACTAGAGAGGCTGAGATCTGAGGACGACTGCAGTTCAAAGTCAACCTGTCCAGAAAGTCCATGAGACTCTTATCTTCAATTAACCTTCAAAAAAGTGGAAGTGGAGCTGTGCTCAAGTGATAGAGCACCAGACTCAAGTGAAAAAGCTAAGTAGTCCACTACCTGAGTCTCTGGATCAAAGGGCTCAGAGCAGCTAAAATAACATGCACATTGTGAGCCTTTTAGAATGGCAGGTCCACAATACTTCTCAGATCCACAGAGGGGTTTCTGATTCAAGTCCAGCCTCATGACAATCTAGAATTACCACTTCACCTCATAACTGCCCAAGTTTAGCAAGACAGCCATGTTGTTCACGGTGTTCAGGTCTGTTCCCCACAGAGTGGGGGGGGGCGGGGGCGGTGTGAGCAGTTGCTCCCACTTCGCCCAGAGCAAAAAACTTCTTTCCTGCATGTCTACCACGTGGGGCTGAAGCAGCTGTGGAGTGAGAGTACTGGGACAGCTCCCAAATGCACCTGCAGGTACATCTAATGACCAGTTTCGTTGTGTCTCCCCAAATTATTTCTTCATAAGAATTTCTACCCATTTATCTCAATGGCTTTACATTAAAGGTTAGGCATGTCCCCATGGAACACTCAGGAGAGGTTCCAGTACTTCAGACAGAAACACCAACTTCAAGCTGAAAGAGATCCTCGCTCGCCATCTGGTGGCTGCTATTATTACTGCACCTTTCACAGAAGTACATTTGTACCTGCCATGTTTTTTATCTTCTCAAAGATTCCAAAATTGAAATCAGTGCCTACTTTTCTTACATGTGAACTGCGGCTCAGGAATTTTGTAATCAGTGTGGCAATCAAATAACTTGTCAATGGCAGAGCCAAAGCAGGCTTAGACCTTCCCTCTCTTTACAACCTGTCATAACGGCCCCATGTTTAACCTTGCCTATCGTTTTGTTCCTTCCCAGGGTAGGACTTTCCCATTTGAAACAGAGATCTGGCTGATTGCTCCTCCTCACACTATTAGTTTCCTAAATCTCCCTCTGCCCCAGGAGGTCATTACTGACTTTACAGTGTGTCAGCAGGAGGTACCCCAGGGCCCATCCTGGAAGCTGGCACCATACACAGATGAGTGGCTGGCACTCATCACACTGGAAAGCAGCACCCCTCATGACACCTACCATAATGACCAATCACTTTCTACTCTGGAGCCTGGGAAGAATGGGCTGTGGTCCTGTCATGCAGAACTTGCAGCAAGGCAGGAGGCCCAGCAAGCCCACCACTGGTCCCAGCACTGGAAGGTCTCACACATGGCACCCTGAGCACTCAGGCTGTAAAGATCAAGCTAGTTTTGGAGACTGGATGGGATGACTTTGGATGCACCTTGCTAGAGGGGGTTGAGAAGGACCAAGCTAGGCGGTGTGAGCTGTGTATAGGTTGAGGGGTACCTGAAACACAAAATATTTGAGAGTGTAGGGGCTACCTAAGAACGTCACAAGGCCAAATCACAAAAGGTGTGCCAGGATACAGAGCTTATTGCCTGGCCTGGAAATCCACCAAGGATTTGAAGAAGGTTGGGGAAGAGAAGCTGTGGAGACAGCAGTGGGGATTTGTGTGGGAAACATGGTTGGAGCTCATGATTGGAGTTCTATCACTTGAGCCATACCTCCAGTTCTGACTTTTTGGTTTTGTTCCTAGTTAATCAGAAATAAGCATCTCTCAGATTTGTCTGGGCAGACTCTGAGCCCTGATCCTCAGATCTCAGCCTCCTGAGTAGATGGGATTGCAGGTGTGGGCCACCAGAACCTGGCAGGAGAAGCAAGTTATAGTGAAAATTCTTATAGCTCCTCCACAGCCATGGCTTTTTCATTTAAATTAGTTTCCATTTTTCTTTTCCTTTCTTTCTCTTTATCCTTTTAGTACTGGGCATTGAACCCAAGGCCTTGAGCTTTCTGGGAAAGTGTTCACTTGAGCAACACCCCCAGTCATGTTAACATTGTCTTTAATTTACTTTTCAGATGGTGTCTTCTGCTAACATTGTCCCAACCAGCCTCCAATAGCTTTCCTATCACCCCTTTCAAGTTAGCTAGGACTGCAGGCATGTATCACCATACCCAACTTATTTTTGAGACAAAGTCTTACTAACTTTTTGCCCAGATTAGCCTGGAACTGCAATTGTCTTGTCTCTACCTCCTGAACACCTGGGCTTACAGGTATATGCCAACTGCCCCAGCCTTCCACAGCTTCTGATACAGAAGGTAAGAGCTAGGACCCAGAAAGTTGTTGTACCTACAGTAAACATAAAGCTCTTGGGGTGCTTCAGATACAAATGGCTCCTAAGCCATATAGGAAGAAGACTTGAAGATGGCTGAGAGGATAAGAGCCAAAGACAGTGTCAGGAATGACAAGAGAGAATTGGAAAGGAGGTATGTCAATGGAAAACGGGAAAAGTGATGCTGCCAAACTGGAGGATCATAGTTTTTAAAAGGAGAAAGTGACTCTAAGCCCAACAGAAAAGTTAAGTTAGGTGAGAACAGAAGTGACTGGATGTGAGTAAGTGCAGGGTCGTTTATGTTGTCTGGGATAGAAGCTAGACAACAGAGGGGACTAACTAGCCCAAGAACTAAAACGTTGACACTTGGGAGATGGAGTCCTCTCTCCAGATGCTTGGCTAAGGGAAGGAGTGAATTGTTGTTGTTGTTGTTATATTTTATGTGCGTGTGCTCATCCAGGGGCTTAAACACAGGACCTGAGCATTGTCCCTGGGCTTCTTTTGCCCAAGGCTAATGTTCTACCACTTGAGCCACAGCTCCACTTCTGGCTTTTTTTAAGTAGTTTATTAAAGATAAGAGTCTCACAGACTTTCCTGTCCCAGCTGGCTTTGAACACTAATCCTCAGATGTCAGCCTTCTGAGTAGCTAGGATTATAAGCATGAGCCACCAGTGCTCAGCTGCTACCACAAAATATTGAATTGTTTGGGTTTGGCTTAGTTTGCTTAGCATAAGATCAAGGAAGACTGTCCTCATTGATACTTGAATAAATAATTTATTCTTTTTTAACTCTTATATGACAGTCTGAAATTCATCTTTAATCATAGGCGACTGTGTCCTTTGCTCTTTTGTGTGTCCCTCCTCACGCAAGGAGGAGCTGGCTTTCCTCTCCAGACAAAACAAAGGAGCATTCTAGATGCCAAAAGGCTCTGACACAATGATGGCATCTTGCTGAGAATCTTATAAATAACCCCACAACATATGAATTGTATTTCCCTCAACTTACCCAGGAATGTAATAAGCCAGAGCCAGGGAGAAAGGCTGCCACCCAGCCCGTGCACTCTAAACACTTGAAAAGGTTGTCATGTCCTCAAGACCAGAGACTTTGTGCCCTGGAACAATCCCAGCCTTTTTAACTTCCTACCCTCAGCAAGGCTCAGAGCACGTGGCCCTGGCCCTGGCAGGCAGGCCCCCAGCCCTCCTTTCAGAGGAGATGTGTCTCAAGGCTCCCTCTATAGCAGTGTCCTGCACCTGTTCACTAGTTCACTCATCACCCTTAACTAAGTTCATAGTCACTGCATGATGGGTTAAGAACACAGCAAGCAGTAAGCCAGAAGACATAGTCCGCCTTTAAAATTTATCACAATGATATTTTGATCTTGCTAGCACACAGCTTTTGGATAGAGGGTGAATTTCCAACACCACAAGTGTTTAGCCAACTAAAAGTTGGTAGAGGTCCAATGTAAGACAAACAAAAATGGTGGCTGGCCACCAAGATCTCTCCAAAGCAAGATTTCAGGGGATTTTCGGGCTGTGCAAACTGCCCTTGGCTCCTCCTTCCTGCCTGTGCTGGTCTCCATTGCAGTACCTACAGGTGGACACAAGAGGTCTCAGGAGAAGCAGGGATGGGTGGGTCTGCCCACTTTTCCTGCCTGAGAATACCCTTCTATTGGTTGTTTCTTTCTTCTTTCCATTTCTGTCCCCTCTGAAGAGTTCTGGGAGCTTTCTCCTAGATGAGGTTAGGCATGATTAAAGAAAAAACACACACAAAAAAACAAATACACAGGGTGTGAATAAGACATTCTCACCGGGGAAAACGGATCCATAGCTAGTTTCTGCAGACGTCTATTACTTATTACTGAAGGTAAATCTGCAAGAACCTCAAATAAAAAGCTCAAGGTCATCATGGCAGGAAGAATGAGGGAACATAAGGGAACTTAATATACATGATTTTCAAAACTTTTCTACAAATTCAAGATTATTTTAAACAAAAAGTTAAAAAATGGTTTTCTTGCTAGGCACTGGTAGCTTACACTTGTAATCCAAGCTACTCAGGAGGCTAAGATCTGACGATATCAGTTTAAAACTAGCCTAGGGCAAGAAAGTCTGTGAGACTCTTTCTCTCTCTCTCTCTCTCTCTCTCTCTCTCTCTCTCTCTCTCTCTCTCTCTCTCTCTCTCTCTCTCTCTCTCTCTCTCTCTCTCTGTCAGTCATAGGTCTTGAACTCTGGGCATGGACACTCTCCCTGAGCAATTTCATTCAATGCTACTGCTCTACCACTTTGAGCCATAGCTCCACTTCCAGTTTTCTGGTGGCTTATTGGAGATAAGACTCGTCTTATGGCCTTTCCTGCTCAGATTGGCTTCAAACCATGATCCTCAGATCTCAGTCTCTGGAGTAGCTAGGATTAGAGGTACAGGCCACCAGTGCCCTGCTGTGTGACTCTTTTCTCCAATTAACTAGCAGGAAGCTGGAAGTGGAGGAGTGGCCCAAGTGGTAGAGTATATTGAGTAAACCAGCTAAGGAACAGCCCCTGGGCCCTGAGTTCAAGTCCTTGTACCAGCATATTTGTTGCTTTTTTAAATTATATTTTTATTATCTTTAAGTGGTTGCATAAAGAAGTTACTAGTCAACAAATGAGTTTATGAATACAATGAGTACAATCTGTCTTGATCAATATCACACCTTTTGTCATTTTCCACCATAACCTCTTAACACAACCCCTCCTCTCAATTTTCTTAATTTTATAGTATATGAATTGAATATTATGACTTCATTCTTTTGTCTGCATCTCTTCATTCATCTAGGCTCTCCCTTTGACCTCATTTGCCCCTGTCCACATGCCTCTCAAGAACTTGTTTCCTGGGGTTCATTTTGTTCAACTGTGAATTTGTTTTTTAAGGAATTACACCATTTAAATTCTTCCCTGTAAATCCCAAACTTCAGTTAATATGTGGGTGCTCACTTGCATACAATCCTATATGTCTTTATTTGTACATTTATAAATTAGTTCTAGCTTACACATATGAGAACAAAAATGCATTCTTTGGCTCTCTGGGACTGATTTACTTCACTTAACTCAATTTTTTCTAGGTCTATCCAAGAAATTATTTACAGATACACTGTAGGCAGAGCTCTGGGTTAAGAATTCATCAACATTCACTTCCCATGTGATCTTGGACAAGCTCTTCCTCCTTTCTGACTCTCAGCTTCTCCATTTGTTAACGCAAAAGTATAAGCAAGACATTCTCTCCCAGTCCTTCACACAAGATCCATCCTCTGTGTTCCAATCTATGATCCTTTTCCCAAGCCCAGTTCTTCAGGTTCGCCATCTAGAAATACAAACAAATAATAGATACTTTGCAAAATCCACCCCCAACCCCCACTTTTTCTGATTTATCTTGGGGCTTGAACTCAGGACCTGGGCTCTGTCCCTGAGCTATTTTGCTCAAGGCTAACACTCTACCACTTGAGCCACTTCTGGCCTTTTCAGAATCTCACAGGCTTTCCTGCTGGAGATAGCTTTGAAATGAGATCCTCAGATCTCATCCTCCTGAGTAGTAGCTAGGATTATAGGCATGAGCCATCTGTGCCTGGCTACAGAATTCTTAAAGTAAAATGAAAGAGAAGAGTAGATGGCAAGTGCCGGGTCCAAATTGATGCTGCTTTTGCCTGTTCCTCTCCCACGGAGTAGAATCAGCCACCTCTCCCCTACCCTATGTGTCCAGACACGCACACAGCATTTATTGAAAACTTCAAAGTCCGCATGGGGCTTGGCAAGAAGCTAAGTGGAATGCTCAGGCTCTCTGCTTATTTTATAATATTTTCTTAAAATAGAATTCTTCAAGCTTGTTTGTGTGTATGAGTGCCTTGAGGGGCTGGTAAAAACACATAGTGCAACCAAGTGCTAGTGGCTCACGCCTGTAATGCTGCTACTTAGGAGGCTGTGGTCTGAGGATTACAGTTTGAAACCAGCCCAAACAAACAAGGCTCTGGAGATTCTTATCTCCAATTAACCAACAATAAAGCTGGAAGTGGAGATGCGGCTTCAATAGTAGAGCACCAGTTTTGCGTAAAAAACACACACAAAAAAAACCAACAAGCAAGAACGAAAGGCCCTGAGTTAGAGACCCTGAGTTCAAGCCCCAGTACTCTGTGTATGTGTGTGTGTGTGTGTGTGTGTGTGTGTGTGTGTGTGTGTGTGTGTGTGTGTATGACAGATTGCTGGACCCAACCCCTAAAGTTGTCCTTCCAGGATATGGTATGAGAATCAGTGGATTTGCATCTCCACCTGCTGCTGAAATGCTTGAGCCAATGACTAGACAACTACTTCCTTGGGTTCTAGAGTGAGTGCAGACTTCAGGGAAATGAGGCCCTAGGGACTGAGGCAAAACCTCTGAGCAAAAGAGCAAGAGAACCAAAAGCCCAGGAGGGAGCAGAAGTCCTACAGAAATGGGGCAGAGAGAAGAGTTGCTCCAGCTTTTTTTCGTTTCATTCTCCCTTCTGACACATACTCCCATTCTGTCTCCCAGGGAAGAAAGGTGAGGGGGCAAGGAGAGGGGGATGTGGCTGAAATCTCTGCTACAAGGGCAGAGAAAGAAGGAGGGAGAGTAAAGCAAAGGCCCCCAAACATTTAGGAAATCTAAGCTGGGAAGGAAGTGGCAAATGGACTTTCCACACTGAGAGTAGGGAGAAATGCTGCTGGATGGTTTGGGGAACTGTGCAAGTTAGAGGTTGCCCAGGATGGTGTCTGTCAACACCATGAGCTGTAGCAGAAAGTGAAGAAAGTGTTGTGGATGGTGGAGGAGAACAACTATCAGTAACATTTAAGGGAACGCCCCGCCCTGTGCTACATGTTACATATCCTCCCTTCATGAAACGGGTGTTACTCCCATTTACACACAGGGACTGTCTATAACAGAATGACCCAGGCTGGCTAAGTCCTGGCATCAGACCCTTGCTGTCTGCATTGAGTTATTCATAACCTCCTGGGTTCTGTTATTTCTTGCAAGTTATCTGATTGACAACAAATGGACTTTTCTGAGTGTCAATCTTTCTCTGAATAAAAGAAGTTATGGCCAGGCACTAGTAGCTCACACCTGTAATCCTAACTATTCAGGATGCTGAGATAAGAGAATCCTGGTTTGAAAAATCTGTAAAATAAGAAGGAGGAGGAGGAGGAGGAGGAGGAGGAGGAGGAGGAGGAGGAGGAGGAGGAGGAGGAGTTGTTGTTACTGTTTTTATGGCAAATATCCCCCCAAAAGATTTTAAGACTCAGATAAAATAGCAAGGAAAATCTGCTTGCTGAAATGCAGGAGGCTGTGTGAATCTCAAAGGCCAGCCCTAGTGCTAACTAGGATTACCAATGATAAACAAGCCTGGGACTCTCACAATGGTCTCTACTTCATGATTTAACATTTGCTCTGGGCATCATTGAGTTAACAGTTCACCCTGTTTTAAATAAAACCATCACACACAAGTGTAACTAATGTTTTATTATTACTAATTCCAGAACCATTACACCATGGAGCCTAAGTTTCAAAAGAATTCAATTGAAGACCAAAACATGCTCAGTAGCAAATGCCTGGTTTTGTAAATAATTTCTATTCCAAAGTCTAACTGGGTAGAAGTTATTTTGGTATATTCTCTCTTTTTTTTTTTCAGTACAGTGATACACAATGTTTTCATTGTGTCTCTTTGTAGAATTCTGAAACGTCCAGAAAAAAGTCACAGTAACAATCCCTCACATTTGTAGTATGGTACAGTTTAAGCTAGAAGTTGGCTAGGGTTCTGTCATTGTGGACAAGTTAGAAGAATGTGTAGGTCCCAGGCAGGACTAGAGCATGTGCATTCATTCAAATAGCTTTGGGCTCAGGCTCAGGGCTCTTTGCCTTACACCATGCATCTCTCATAGGATAGCTGAGAAAAGCACATTCTATCAATCTTGCTTTTTCCCTTGTAAGGTGCCTCTCTTGTCATAAGGGAATACTTTAGTAATGAGCCAGGACATGGTCCTGGAGAATCAACACCATGTCAGAGCTGTAAAAATCCTTGGAAATCACTTTATGATATGCACAAAGTATAGAAATTCTGATAAATCTAGAGATAACATAGCTGGAAGGGGATGAGACCCCTGACTTGATCACTGTGGGTCTGAGAAGAAGCTTTTTGCAGTTAGCTCCATAACTACCAACAGAAGATGGAGGATGTTAGTGGAGTTGTGGCTCAACTGGTAGAGTGCCAGCCTTAGGCTAAAAAACAACAACAACAACAACAACAACAACAACAAGAGCATGAGGCCCCGAGTACAAACCAGAAAGAAGAAAGAAAGAAAGAAAGAAAGAAAGAAAGAAAGAAAAGAAAGAAAGAAAGAAAGAAAGAAAGAAAGAAAGAAGGAAGGAAGGAAGGAAGGAAGGAAGGAAGGAAGGAAGGAAGGAAGGAAGGAAGGAGAAAGAGAGACAGAGAGAGAAAGAAAGAGAGAAAGGAAAAAGAAAGAAAGAGAAAAGAGAATTGCCAGGTGCAGATGGCTTTTGGCTCTAGTCCTAGCTACTCAAGAGACAGATCTGAGGATCATGTTTTGAAACCAGCCCACCAGGACAAAAAAGTTCATGAGACCCTTTGCTCCAATTAACCAGCAAAAAGTTGAAAGTGGAGCTATGGCTCAAGTGGTAGACTGCCAGACTTGAGCAAAAAAGCCAAGGATGAGCATGAGGCCCTGAGTTCACACTACAGTACTAACATCAAAAGGAAAACAAAAAAACAGAAGGTGTAGAACCAAAAGACTCTCAAGATACAGCTGTTGGTAGATTTCTGGACATAAAAACGTAACTATACAGCTTTTCGGGAGAATGTCTCATAACTAAATTATAATCCATGTCTTTGGGTTATTAGTTAATTTGTAGAACTATCAATGGTTGGAGCTGAATGAGATCTTAATCTATTCATATTCAAATAGAAGTTCAAAGAACAAAGTCCCGTGTACTTCATCATGACAAAGACAGTAATTAGTAATACTGTTTAAGTACAAGATCATGCACTAGATATAGTACCAGGAGATTGTTCCTGTTCTGTTTCCAACAATGCTCACAATGAGAGTCAGAGGTTCAGGGAGTAAAGGCTCCCCGAGGTCAATCATCTAAGAACTGTTCGAGTTCAGATTCATAACCAGCTCTGTTGGTCTTCAAGTTCATGTCTCCAGCACAATTCTGTCCACAATCACTTTTTATCTGTACTTAAGGGTTGACTGCCAGTGGGTGTAGTCAGAGATGCATTGAAAGACAAGAGCCTAGAAAAAGGAAAGCCAGTTCAGACATGCTCACAAACGTCCACTTGATAGCAAGAGCTTCAGTAGGGATGACAGAGTCATAGTAGCATTCATCTCACCTGCCTATTAAGACCTGGCATGGATGCTAAGATGAGTATAAAAGACACTGGCCACAGGAAAGTCCTTATGGTCCATGGTATATGTGTTCATGTTTATTCATGAGATACTGACTCTGAGAAGGATGGTTGGTAGTGTTCCAAATCTTTCTGAGCAGTCTTGGAGTGCATTTCTATTAAAACTGTAACATTCTGTTGCAACTAGGCACAGTGGAGTATATCAATAAAAGTGGCTACAATTTTTTAAATTCTTCAAACCAGGGCAAAGTGTATGGCTCACATGGTAGAATGCCTACCTAGCAAGCACAGAGCTCTTGAGTTCAATCCCTAGTGCTGCTAAGTAAATAAATCCCCCCCCCCATCAACAGGAATACAAATAATATAAACCCATCAGATTATAGATCTTTACCTGCGACCAGTAGTCTCTGAAATATGTAAGTCAATATTATAATAACCATTCAGATACCCTTTAGGTGACTCAACACATTCATGGACTGTGAAGCAATCCCGACTATGTGAAATATTGTAAGTCACCTTGGAGAATTTGCTAAGGAGGTACTTATAGATGCATTGCTCAAGGAGCTGACAGCTTAGTCAAAAGCCTAAGATGCACCTGTAACACCAGGTGACTTTTGATAGGGGACCTAACAGTTCTGAGAGTTTAAAGAAAGCACTTCTGGCTGAAAAGGTGTGAAGGAGGAAGCCTTTTTTCCTAAAGGTGATGGCAAACAACATCAACTTAGAGAATTTTCAAGAATGTTCACTTTGTGCCTTCACAAAGCATCAGGAAAATCTGAAGGGCAAGTTGGGAGAGCACTACAGAGAATGGGACTAAGATCCACGAAGGTGAATTTGTTTGTAAAAGTTCACTGCACCAGAAACAGCACCGATGACTGGAAATGCAATGCTAAAGCCTACATCTCTGTTCCTCGTTCTATCAGGAGTGTGACCATGCCCCTGAAAATATTTGGAAAGTGTACCCCCTGCCCTCAATTTTGTGGAGCCATTCCTCAGAGCCTGGGAATGACTTTGGGCTGGTCTTGACCAATTAGCTATATGGAAGAGCTTTGATGATCTCTCTGGGGAGCTATATGGATTCATAGGGCCCCAGGAGTTTCCTGTTAGGCCATTGTCCCGGAATGACTATTAAATTACTTAAGTTTTTCTCAGAAATACAAGCATGAGGCATTTCCTGGAGTCTCCATTGATGTGTCCCTTGACTATTTATCATAATAAGCAATTGGGGTAGTGTGGTTAATATCACAGACTCTATCATTGCAAGAATGTCGTCTGTTGCTAGATGCATGACTTTGGATAAGAACCTCTAAACCTTGGTCACCAAAGTCTGCACAATGGAAATAACAGTGCTAACTCACAGGGCTTTGGGCTTATACTACATAATTGACATATGTGACCTCTTCTTTTAATTATGCTTTTCCTAACCCCTAAAGTATATAGAGTCATCTACTTCTGGGGGAATATTTTAAAGAATAACATGAACAGAATAAAATCTTTTCCAGATATACAAAACGTTGAAAGAAAATTTATCACCAGCTGACCCACATTAAAAGAAACATTCACAGAAATGTTTCAGACACTTTTTTGAATAACACCAAATGGAAATCTAGAACACACAGGAAAGAAGAACACTAGAAATGGTAACAAGGATAAATGCATGAGACATTCTTCCTTACTATCTAAATCTTTCTAAATAAGTTTAAAACTTACTAAATATGTTTTCCTGCTTAAATAAAATAAAAACAACACATTATGCATGTTATTCATTTAAATTTTATACACTAAATAGCAATTAACAATATGGAACAGGAATATATTCTTGCAGTTCTTATAGTTCACTTGAACTAGGATGCTATCAGTTGAAGTTACACAATGCTAAGTTAAACCATAAAACAAACAAGAAAATAACAAAACAAAGCTAAATAGCTAATAAAGGGAGGTGGAAGAGAGTGCTCTTCGTATTTATTGTGTGTGAGGCCTGGAGTTTAATCCCAGTACTGCAAGAAGAAAAAATTAAAAAGCAATTATCTAATAAGCTAACAGAAGACATAAAAACAAATACACAAATTCTAATCTAAATGAATCTAAAAAAATGTAAGAACAAAGTAGGCCAAAAGAAAATAGGAGTGGGTAATTGGGGAGGAGGGAAGGTAAGAGAAAAATTAAGGAAGAGGTAACAAGTTTGACAGGAAATGTACTCACTACCTTACGTATGTAACTGTAACCCCTCTGTACATCATCTTGACAATAAAAATTTTAAAAATTTAAAAACACAAAACTAAATTTGACAAGTGCCAAGACAATAAAAGAGAATAGGACAAAATAGAATACTAGAAACTCTGTAAAATCGTGAAATGCAATCATATCAATAACCACATAAAATGTTAGCTATCTGGGTAGCATGCTGGTCTCTGATTGTATCCCTGCAGCAAGAAGAATCTGATAAACACACATGGACAAAAAATATCCTTGTGGGGACTTTGAGATCCAGGGCTCCACAAGAAGAGACGACCCCTTGTATTCTAGAAACAAAGGCTCATCTTTGTTCCAGACAAAATGCTAAATTAGCTCCATAGCTTAGCTCTGCAACCTCCCCTCTGTAGTCTGAGAGTGGCCCTGCCTTCCCAGGGGCCCTGCCCAGTGACCCAAGGAAACCTTTCCCGGGGACCCAGAAAAACCACAGCTGTTTCTTACCTGTTACATACAGGTACCAAAAGGATCCAAATAGAAAAGGCTGAAATAGTCCCTCCATGCCAAACTTATTGTCCTGCCTCCCCAGGAACAAAAAAAGATCCATGCCCACTCAGGCCCCTGGTATCAGGCTCAGCACCTGCAGACACCCCTGCACACTCAGCAGAGGGCATGTAACCCAATTCCGTGGAGATCCTCGAGACCACCCTATCTGGAAAGCCTCTAAGTCTTAATTGCATGGGTAGGGAACTGACCTTGACAGAGGTATTCCCAAATGGGGATAAGCATAGTGGTACACACCTATAATACCACTACTGGAGAGGCTGAGTAAGCAGGATCATGAGCTCTGGCCCACCTAGACAACATGCAATGATCCAGGACAACATGGAATATGTAGAGACATCCTGTCTCAAAACTACAATGAGTTATCATCTCACACTTCTTCAGACAACCATTATTAAAAAGACAAGTGATAACTAGTATGTTGACAGGGTGAAGAAAACAAGGGCCTTGTGTATACTGCTCCTGGGCAAGCAAATTGGTAGAGCCATTGTGGAAAATAGAATGAAGGTTCAAAGTACCATAGAGTCCAGGCAATTGTACTTTTTATGTTATTATTCAAATTATGAAATTAGTTTATCAAAGCAATATCTACACTGTCATGTTTATTGAAGAATATTCACAATAGCCAGATACAGAAACAACCTAAGAGTCCACTGGCAGATAAAGATGTAGTGTGGGGGGGGTGGAGAGAGAGAGAGAGAAAGATAGAGAGAGAGAGAGAGAGAGAGAGAGAGAGAGAGAGGATGTAAAAAGTGAAAGATTGACCACCAGTGGCTCACAGTGGTAATCCTAGCTATTCAGAAGCCTGAGATCTGAGTATTGAGGTTCAAAGCCAGCCTGGGCAGGAAAGTCCAAGAGACTCTTATCTCCAATTAACCACCAAAAAGCTGGAAATGGAGCTGTGGCTCAAGTGGTAAAGTGTTAGCCTTGAGCAGAAAATACTAATGGACAAAGCCCAGGCCCAGAGTTCAAGCCCCAGGATGGCAGGGCATAATGATACATGTGTATAGATCCCATCTCAACTAACAAACTAGGTGTGGTGGTTCATACCATGATCTTAGCTAAGAAGGAGGCATAGGTAAAAGGATTAATGTTGGAGGCTGGATCTGGGCAAAAACTACAAGACTTTATGAAAAAAATAACTAATGCCAAGAGCTGAGATGTGGCTCAAGTGGTAGAGATCCTGTCTAGTAAGTGTAAGGTCCTTAGTTCAAACCTAGTACCACCAAAATAAATAAATAGAAGAAATCCTGCCATTTGTGGTAACATAAGTGAGCCCTATGTTCAGAGGACTAAATCAGGCACCGAAAGACAGCTCTGAATGAACTCACCTGTGTGTACATTCTAACATGTTCAACTCACAGAAGCAGAAGCAATTTAACTAGTAGGAGATGGAGTAGGGAGGGAGATACAGGGATATAAATGTTTAACTCTCCAAGAGGAAAAATTCAAGAGTTCCATTGTACAATTGGGAATCTATAGTTAACTATAACCTACAAAATATTCTCAAAATATTTGAGAAAGCTGGATACTGGTGGCCCACACCTAGCCACTCAGGATGCTGAGATCTGAGGATTTGGGACTCAAAGAAAGCCCAGGCAGGAAAGGGTGTAAGATTCTTAACTTTCAATTAATCATTAAAATGCTGGAAGTAAAGCTATGGCTTAAGTGGTAGAGTGCCAACCTTGAGCAAAAAAGCTAAGAGACAGTGCCCAAGCCCTGAGTCTAAGCCCCAAAATTGGCACCACAACAACATCATACGTATATATGTCACATATATATGTTATATATATGCTTTCATTATATATGTATATTTTCCACTGTGTGTGTGTGTGTGTGTGTGTGTGTGTGTGTGTGTGTGTGTAATATGCCTAAGAAATAGCTACTTCCTTAAGGTGCTTTTCTGTGACAAAGTATTTTTATTTTTAAAGCAGCTTTTTTAAAAAGCCTTGTCATCCAGGCATGTGGTATTGTGACAACTGAAAGTGTTTAAATCTGCCCTGTGGTTTGGCAAGCAAACACTGAGGGCCACTAGGCCCACGTGCACCACATGGCCTGGCCCTTGGCCAGAATCCATTCCAGATTGTCTAGCCTGGAGCTCCCTCCAGTTCTTCCCATATGACTTTTGCTTCCTGACATCCTTCCCAGAGTGGAGGATGGGGATGGCTGGGAGGCCCAGGACAGGAGAAGTGATTTGCTCCCTAATGGGTGCTGAGGGGGCTCATCTCCTCCCCATCTCCCATTCTGCTATCAGTAAGGTTTTTTAAAAGATATATTTATTTATTTTTACTAAGTAGTTGTGGGAAATTTCAATTCCAGAAGTTGATATGAGTACATTGTCACCCTTTTCATCACTCTTTCTCATCTCTTCACCATCTCAACCTTACCCTCCCTAAGTTACATAGATCACTTTTTACATAGTATACACTGAATATAGTGATTGCATTTGCAATCTCTTCCTTTCCCCATTCATGTGCCTCCTGTCTCTTTGTCCTCCTCCACAGAACATGTTCAGCTTCCCTGGTATTCATTTGGTTAAACCTTTTGTTAGTTGTTCAAAGAGTTACACCACTGGACTTCTCCCCTAAGGAAACTATCTTTAGTTAATTTGCACATATAGGCATAAAACCTAGTATATGTTATCGTACATGTTTGTATATTAGATCTAACTTCCGCATGAGAGAAAACATGCACTATTTTTCTCTCTGAGTTTGATTTATCTCACTTAGCATGATTTTAGGTCTATCCATTTCCCTGTAAATGACATAATATTATCGATTCTAGTAGATGAGTAAAATTCCTTTGTGTATATATATCACATTTTCTCAGCTCATTCATCCCTTGGAGGGTATCTGGGCTGTTTCCATAACTTGGCTATGGTGAATAGTACAGCAGTAAAAACGTGCAAGTCCTTTTACTGTCTCCTGACTTCTGGGTAGATGCTCAGGAGTGATATCCATGCATGGGAAGACAGTTCTATGTTTAGTTTTTGAGGAATCGCCAAACCACCTTCCAGAGCCATTGCACTAGTTTACATTCCCACCAACAGTGTAATAGGATTCCTTTTTCCACACATCCCCACCAGCATCTGTTATGATACAAATTCCCAATGCTGGCCAAACTTGCTGAGGTGAGATGGAATCTCAATATTGTTTTGATTTGCATTTCCTTTATAGCCATGGATGTTAAGCATTTTCTCTTCTGAGCAGTCTCTGTTTAGTTCCTTTGCCCATTTTTTAATTGAGTTATTGATTGGGGGGATGGGTCATTGAGACTCGAGCTCCTTTTGTATTCTGGATATGAGGCCCTTGTTGAACAGTAGCAAAGATCTTTTCCTGTTCTGCAGGCTGCCGTTTTAGCTTAGTAATGATTTCCTTAGCTGTGCAGACACGTATTAGTTGATGCAGTTCCACTCATCAGTTCTCTCTTTAATACACTGAGCACTTGGAACTGTACTCAGAATGTTCCTACCTGTGCCAATAAGTTCTAATGTTTCTCCTACCTCAATTTTGAAAAGTATTATCTAGTCATGTCATTCCCATTAAAAAATTTTTTTGCTTTTTCTGTGTTGCCTAATAGTCCTCTATTCTAGTCTATTTTCTTAAGATTCTAGGTCAGTTGGCATGGAGGTTGTTGCAGAAATTTGTTTCTATTTTTAATTTTTAATACTAATATTTGAACTCAGGGCCTCCTGCTTGCTAGGTAGGAATTCTATCACTTGAGCCATGCCTCTTATCTTTCTATTTTTAGTTATATTTTGAATAACCTTATATTCTTGCCCAGCTGGCCTTGATGGAAATCTGTTCTATGCTTCCTGGGTAGGTAGAATTAGTCATGTGTTCCTGCATCTAGGATATTGGTTCAAATTTGGTCTTTCTAGTGTTTTGTCCAAGCAAGTTTTGAACTGTGATCCACTGAATCTCTGCTTCCCAAGAAACTAGGATTGTAGGTATGCACCACTATACCCAGCCAGAAATATTTATTTGTAAAGTTCCCCACAGGGTTCTGATGCTCAGCCTACCTGAGAATCATTGTCCTACCTGCTAAGGTTTTAGGCGCAGCCCAGCACTGAAAGATCTCTACTCTCTGGTCCCTTCTTTCCACCACACACACCACTTCCTGATCACAGGTTAGAATTCTGAGTCCCATCGTTGATCTCACTCTGTTCTTCATTTCATGCTCTTTATAGCCAATTTTAGGCTTTTCTACTGACAGAATAGATTTTGCCTCTCCCTTCTTGGCTCCTGCACATGTTGTTGCTATTCTGGACCATCCATTCTTTTTACCCAGGGCTGCTCCAGCCTTCATAATCTCCTTCATATATAGATGTGTGTATGTATATGTATGTGTATTATATATGTACATATCTACACATATATATGCATATATACATATATGTGTATATATATGAAATGATGTTTTAGTGCTATGCCATTAGCACATATAAGCAATATAAGATCAGTTTATTAATAATTTATTCAAATTTTAAAATAAATTAAACATTTTCATGGGCCCAAATTCTGTCCATTATGCCTAATGGCCAAGTGGGCCTGGACTCTAGCTTCTACCACAATCTCCTAACTCCTCCTCTTGCTTCCCACACTCAAAACCATCCTCCATCACACCCAGTGGGATCTTTTTTTCTCATTTATTGTATTTGCTTATTTATTTATTTATTTATGTTGGTACTAGAGTTTGAATTCAAGGTTTTGTGCTTGCTTAGCTGGTACTCGATCACTTTAGCCACATCTCCATTCAGTGTTTTGCTAGTTATTTTGGAGATAGAATCTCACAAACGTTTCTCTCTGGGATAACCTTGAACTGTGAATCTCCAGGTCTCAGCCTCCTGAGTAGCTAGAATTTAGAGGTGCAAGCCACCAGCACCCAGCACCATAGAGGCCTTTTGTAAATGTACATCGCACCAAAACTTGATGAAAAGGCATCAGTGAAAGCCTGTTGTACTGAAAATGCAACCAAGTCTCTGACTGGGACCTACAAAGCTTAGCCCTAAAGTCTTTGTAGTCTTACAGCTAAGGATAAAATCACATCAGGTGGGTGTGATGACACCTGCTTATAATCCCAGTACATGGAAAGGCTGAGGCAGGAAGATCTCAAGTTCAAGGTCAGAATAGGCTATCTATTAAGACGTTGTTTCAAAAAGTCAATAAGTAAATAAATTATTGATAGAGAAAACTACTAACTCATAGTAAATAATTGTAAATAAGTAAGCCTGTCTACACTTGAAAAAATATAAATAAAATCCCCTCTACACATTTTGGTTATGTATGTTTGATATAACTCTTTCCATATTTTTTACCACACACACGTATATATAACACATACATATCATAGATGTGAACAAAATATCTATTGTTCAATGAGTCTATTGATTTACTAAATAAAAGGTACCTTATTATATGCATCATTATTCAACCTGCCCTTTTTGATTCAACAAAAAGACTTGGAGCTAAATCCACATTGATCTTTGTAGATCTTCATCATGACTTCTAGCTATAGCTTACTATTTTATGTTATGGCTATGCCATGGTATTTTAGTTACTCTTTACCAAAGCCTACTTTCTCCTTAAAAGTAATGCTACAATAAAAATACATGTATGCATGAGAGTGTTTATAAGACAGATCTTAAGGTAAAATTACTGTCAAGGCAAATATGTTTTCATTTTATGAATACCCCCAGGGTACTTTGTATTCCCACATGCATTGTATGAGTGTATATCCATTGCTCCACATACTTCCAACATTATTCATCTTCCTCTTGGAGTACTTCCTCCAGCAATTACTTATGAAAGGAGCTTAAAAAGGTTAAATTTTATAGTCCGAATATATCCTTACTCCAACTTCATTCCTGCCTAGTCTGTCATTCATCCATTTCTAGAAAATGTACTTTTGGGGGGCTGGAAATATGACCTGGTGGTAAGAGTGCTTGCCTCATATACATGAAGCCCTAAGTTCGATTCCTCAGCACCACACATATAGAAAAGGCCAGAAGTGGCGCTGTGGCTCAAGTTGGCAGAGTGCTAGCCTTGAGCAAAAAGAAGCCAGGGACAGTGTTCAGGACCTGTGTTCAAGCCCCAGGACTGGAAAAAAAAAAAAAAAAAAAAAAAGAAAACCAATTGTACTTTTGGGGTGAACAAATGCAACAGTGGTAGTCACTAGACACTATGTTGAAAATGAAGTACACAACTTATGGGTGGGAATGGGAGGGGAAAACTGGGAAAGAGGGAGAGAGTGGGAAAGGGTGGCATTGTTAAAAAAGAAACGTACTCTTTATCTAAAGTACGTAACTGTAACCCCTCTGTATATCACCTTTATAATAACAATAAGAAAAAATTTTTAAAGAAAATGTGCCTTATTTTTTTCCTCTATTAACTTGTAAGGTTTTTTTGTGCACAACATGTTGAAATGTTAGCACAAAAGTCTGGGAGTAACATCTCCACTGTGTCCCACTTGGGGCTTAGTAGATCCTTTCGATGTGAGAATTTGGGGTTGTTTTAATTTTTGGAAAATCAAAACCAAAACTTCATCAATGAGGTACTGAGAGCCCCAGGTCACCCAGGGAGACAGGTGGAACTGAAAAGAGAGGCAAACGTTGTTTCCAGGCACCTGCATGGGTTCTTATGATAGGTGTGAAGGAGGGGACCATGACAGAAAGGAGGAGGATACAGAATAGCCCAAGTGAGGAAAGGGTGAGGGAGCTTGGGAAGAGAGAGTGGTGGTTAAGACACAGCAGTGGGGTGTTAGGGAAGTGTGGACCCCAGCTTTGCCCTGATCAGAGTTCTGTCTCCCACAGGGTGACCCAGTCTAAATGCTTGCTTCCTGCGGCCTCCTCCTTCCTACTCTGGGGATGGCCTACTTGACCAAGTGGCTTAGCATCTGGGAACTTCTGGGAGGTGATCATATGAGTGGGCAGTACTATAATTGGTATGATTGGTATAAAATGGACATCAATGTGCAATGGTAAGGAAGGTATGAAAGAATATTATTTGTTCAGGATGCTGTAACAAAATACCACAGACTTGGAGTTTGGTAAGTGAGTGTTTAAACCACAGAAATCTGTACTCAAGCAGTTCTAGGTAGTGGCAGTCCAAGATCGAGGTTCTGCAAGTTTGTTTCTTTAGATTCTAGGCAGGATCTGCAGATGCCTGTTCTCTCCCTGTGTCTCCGCATGATCTCCCATTTGTGTCAGTGTCTTCATTCGCTTTCATAAAGATGCTCATTATATTAAACTGGAGCCCATGTCAAACACCACATTTTAACTGAGTCACCTCTTTAAAAGCCAAATATATGGCAAGAGAATAGATGGAACTAGAGTTTGTCACATGAAGAGAAATAAGCCAAATGGAGTAGGACAAATATCTACCCCATATTGTCTCTCAGATGTAGAATCTAGTCTTGAAAAATGAATGACAGGAATGCAAAACAGGGATAGCATGAGGGATGGTATGAGGAGGAGGGAAGGAGTAAAGGGGGGAAGGCTGAATATGGTTAGTACTTTATATACATGTATGAAAGTAAAATAATGAAGCCTGTTAAAATTATATGTCCAAGGGGATAGGGAGTGAAAAAGAATATTAAAGGGAGGGAATTTGATCAAAAGATGTGGTATGCATGTAGGGAAATATAATGAAACCTCTTTGTACAACTAATATATTCTAATAAAAATATAAAAAGAATTTAAAAGGCCAACATATATATGCAGAGATACTAGGAGTTCAAAGCAGTATTTGATTGGAGGAGAGCACAAAAAAAAAATTCAACATGTATCGTTGCCAAATAGCTTACTTTTTGAACAGAAGTGGTTTTTCTCCTTTACAGGAAAATAAATCTTGTCATCACATGATGCCATTGTTCATGAATATTCAAAGTACACTGGAAGGAACAGAAGTCTGCTGGATGAAAGCAAAGAGCAGGGCTTTAGTTGACATTATCAAGCCAGGGAAATTTTAAAATCACAGGTTCTGGCACCCTTACCTGGATTCTCTGAGTTGAATTTCCTGGGAGGAAGCTCATGGAATGACTTTTTTTTTTTCAAGTTCTTACATTACTCTGATAATCTGGTAAACGGAGAAGCTTTAGCTTTGAAGATACTATTTATTGGTGACTGGAGCTCTTTATCTGTGTCTTAAATATTCATTGGAATCCTGGAGTTGAGGCCTTGCTAAAAATAAAAAAAGTAAAATACCACTGACGGAATTCTTTGCATTTTCTGACACATTCATAGAGTTCCAGACACTCTCACTCAGGAGTTATAAACTAAATGCTCTGGGAGAACATGTAAACCAAAGTGTTCCAGTGACAGGAAAGCTGTAGCATTTCCCCACTTGGTAGCTAGAGTTACTATGGCTTTTGTGACTACTATCTGGGGACAAGGAGCCCACCGGGGTCTTTCCACACTTTGATGATTCTAAGCAACCTATTACTTCCTCCTATGCATTTCCGACCATTTTTGCTGAACTTGTGAAAAACTAATTGAATCCTTTTCTTTTGTATATTACTTTTCTGAATATCTATGACTGAATTATGAGTAAGGATGACACTAATGACCACGGAAAAAGAAGCAAGTGCCGATTATAAGGGACCTTTCTTACCTCCTTGAGCTGTTATCTGGCAAAGCAATCCACCTGCCTGTCTGCTTTGTATTCCCTCCTTCCTCACCCCCCTCTTCTCAACTACCTTAACATGCTTAGGGAACTCAAAGGAGCCCAGTCCTCAGATTTTACAAAACAATAAACTGATGCCTGCCCCCAGAAAACCTGGTTTGATTGGGGAGTGGGGGTGGGTCTCATACACTCTGGTGCCTAGTTGACCCCCCCTTCCAGATCAGCACCCCCTCCATCCCTCCCATCCCCTGGGCTGTATTAACAAAACACAGAATAATATCACCAATGTCTGCCTTTTTGAATCAACTCAAAGGGAAACTGTCCCTGAGTCCAGATTGTTCGAGAAGGGAGAGGGAGCTGCAACTGTCACTGTTTTCATGCATATTTGTCTGAGCTTTGGCTGAGGCCCAGGGAAGCGCACATCCCAGATCTGCTGTATATTGGCAGAACTTTGGCTTAAAACATATTTTACATGCCTCCCATTGAACATTGGCAGTCTTGAGAAAACATGGCTAGGAAACTATTCCAGGAGGACTAATTGCTCTGTGACACTTTACAAGATGAAGCTGATGGCTTTCTGTGTCCCTCAAGCTCTTCACCACCGATCCCAGAGCCACAACAAAGGACACATGCATGTCCTAATGTGAGACCTAAATCCAGGGAGAACTCAGTGGCTGTGGGAATCTCGGGACATCTCCACCGGGCAGAGCTGTGTGTGCACAGGACTGTGTGCATTTTGCCAAATTCTTTTTTCCTTTGGTTTCAAAACCCTGGTGTATTGCAAGAGAAATGTAGTCCATGTGTTTCTGATTCGTTTACCCTTAAATCATTAAAATGTTGTTTTGCCAGACTTATTTGATGTCTGAGGAGCCTAAGAATCTTCTTAATGGGATTTTTAAAGGCTTTTCCTCTGACCCTGTCCGAACACAAATCAACATTTTGCTGAAGTGATACCTCAGTTCAAATATTAAGTTCTCATCTCAGATACTGGCACCTGCATTGTTAACTGTGCCTTCCAACTCATAATACAAGCTGACCTTCATAATCTTAAGCCTCCAATCTGCAGATGACGAAACCAGATCAGAGATGTTAGGTATTGTGCCCGAAGCACACAGCCAACTTGTATAGAAAGGAATGGTTACAGCTAAGTTCTGACTTTGAGTCTCAAGCACTCTTCAAATGATTCAAATTGGATTTTTCAATGGGGTGTTGTAGTGTGGTGTGAAATTCCATCGGCATTAGGATATAATAGTAAGAGGCAATGTTATAAAATGCATAAGAGCTCAAAAACAAAACAAGAAAAGGTCATAGCTAATTTGCTTAACCTCTCTGGAAAGTTTTCTCATCTAGAAAATAAATGGAGATGATATTACTACCACTCAGACAAGCTAGAAAGATGTTGAAAAGAAATAATATATAAAGTGCTCAGAACAGTGGCTGCCCAGGTAACTTATGTACAAACAGTAGTAGTAGCAGGAAATATTGAATAAATAGCTGGATAATGTTTGTTTGCCTCAGTTTCTTCCCTTTTGAAAGGAAAATAGCAGTAAGTCCTTAGTGCACAAAAGTATAGTATTATTTAGCCACAGAGAATGAAATAATGTTATTGAAAGTGGAAAGCATGTTGAGTGAAATATACCAAGCTCAAAAAGTCAAATACTATATGGTTCATATGTGTGTGTCATAATGAAACCCACCAAATACTGTTTGAAAAATGGGAGAGAGGAGGAGCCTAAGGAAATATAATGGAGGGATATAAACTTGCTTAAAGTACATTGTATGTATCTGTAGTATTATCACAATGAATCCCCCTTATGCTATTAATATCTGCTAATTTAAAGAAATTTGGGAAAGCTATTTAGATGACATTTGTGCCTAGAAGAGTGTCAACCACTGCAAAAACAAAATGCTCAGTAAAACACATACAGGTTTCTCCCTTTTCTGTGTGGGCTACCCAAGGGAGTGGGGTTAGGGTTCATCTCAGGTCCAATGCTGATTCTCCAGAAACCACGGGCATTGACACAGACACAAAGTTCATGTCTTATGAGACCCCATGGCTCCTGGTCTTCTGGCTGCAATGCCCCTTTCTGAGCTGGCTTGGGTCTCTGTGTACTGTATGGATAAACAGAGTCACACATTATGCTTCTAAGTGGAAAGAAAATCTACTGGTCTTGAGGTTCTCTCACTGTGAAGGCCAGCAGTATTGTTCCCCGAAAACTATGTAGTTGTCTACAGATAGAATGAGGCTTTACAGTTTGCATCTTGTTCCCCCCCTCCAAGAATAGTTGCTAAAAATTTCCTTCTTAGTTGTTTCTGTTTAAAGGCTGTTCTTTTTCTGGAGGAGAGCAAAAATTATAACCCCATCAGGAAAATTAGACTTTGACACCCCTTCCTTTCCTCTCTCCCATTCTATCACACACACACACACACACACACACACACACACACACACACACAGAGAGAGAGAGAGAGAGAGAGAGAGAGAGAGAGAGAGAGAGAAAGAGAGAGAGAGAGAGAGAGAGAGATACAAATACCTATGCTATGGAGTCTCTCTGTCATTTTCTCTCAAGGACTGTATTCTCTCCCAGAGAGGGAACTGGTGAGCAGAGCAGATCTTCCAAGGAAGGAGACAGATTTTGTTCTGTCAGGTCCCTCTGAGCTTGTGGAAGAGCAGTCAGCGAGGAGAGAGGAAAAGCCAGAGGCTGAGAGGGGGAGAGGGGATCTGTTGCAGGCAGGGGAAGGCGTGACCTGAATGGAGAATGCCAGCCAATTCCAGAGACACACAGGGACCTCAGAACAAAGATAAGGCATTGCCGACACACCAAAGGACGAGCTCCCAGACAGTCAGACAGGGGACCAGAGGCCAGGCAACCAGGCACACGCAGAGGCAGGAAAATGAGGTGAGTGTCAGAGCAGGAGAGGGCACTGTGCCCTTTGGGGGGGGGGGGCGGTAATCAAGTGTTAAACAGCCCGGAGGGTCTGACCTTGTGTCTGAGTAGACTCACCTGCTTGTTCTGGAAGAAGTGGAGGATTGAGGGGCTTGGGGGTCTCAAGGACCCTTGGGGCTCTGCAAAGGGAGCCTTGGACATTGGTGGGCGGGTGATTTCCTGTGGAGACTTCCAACTTAAAACAGGAGTTTTTGCCAATCTTCCTCCCAGCTGCCAGGCGCTGTGGGAGCTCAGATTTCTCCCAGGACAGATTTCTGCCAGGACAGGGTGCTGCCTACTGGCCAATGTGACTCTCCTCCTCTTGCCCACAGGCTGATTTTTTTCCTTTTTCTCCTCAGCAATGAGCACTGATTTCTTTCTCTCTGTGTCTCTCTCTGCACTTTTGAGAGTTAGATATGTGTTTGTGTGTTTGTTCTAACTGGAAAAGAAAGAAACCAGCTTCCCCCCCCTCCCCATAGTTCTGCTTCGCGGTTTTTGAAATCTTTAGAAGTTTGCCAGTTAAACCTCAATTTAGAAAACTAAAAACCTGTCCCCATTTTACAGTTCCCTGTAAATTCTGTGTTGCTCACTGAAATCAGAGGCAGCTGGTGACATGACTCAGGCTATGAATTGCATCAAATGGCTCTTAAAGAGATAGCACATTCTTTTAAAAGCATTTAAAATTCTAGGGAGTGAATTCTATGTGGACTGCTGCTCCTCAACCTTTCCTATTTCTCATCCTACTTCACGCTGCTTACTAGAAATTCCTTATCAGGCTTATTTTGGCAGATCTGAAAACTCAACCACCCTAATTATTTTTGTTACTTATAAGTGTTAATTCAGCTAGAAACTCTCTCTCTCTCTCTTTCTCTCTCTCTCTCTCTCTCACACACACACACACACACGAAAGGTGAAAACAAGTGCTACAGATGTGTGAAGTTCTACACACCTTTTCCCACATTGCTTTTCTTTAAAATCAGGAGTGTTTCTATTTGGTGCTTTTGTACAAAGTCACTAAGAACTTTGCTTTGCGAGTCTGAAGCCAAGGGCTTTTAACTGTGTGATTCTGGTTTACTATTACCTGTGGCTCCAAAGGAATAACCAAGTCCTTAAAATATGAATTCAATCTTTTCCTTTAAAGCCATTGTCTTTTAAAAAAATAATATTATTGTTTCATTTTGTTTGTTGAGACAACCTGTCTATGTAGTCTAGGCTATGTAGCTATGTAGTCTAGGCTACCCTTCAATTCAAGATACTCCTTGGGTAGGGGGGTGCGCAGGGGAGGGGGGCAGTATTACAGGTGTGTGTGTGTGTGTGTGTGTGTGTGTGTGTGTGTGTGTGTGTCCACTTCTGGCTTCATTGTCCTTTTAATACTGACATCAAACTTCCTTTTCCTTCCTCCGAAGAAAGCAGTCTATATGGAATGATATCCCACTCAATGCCTCAACTGTGTGGCTGAGTATCGGTCCTGGATCTTTATCTAGGCTGATCCCAAACTGGAGCAGCCCTTCCACTTATTTTGCCATCTAGAGGACCAGACTGTGTGAGCAGGATCAAATATCACTTCCTCTTCCCCTGTGAGAGATTGTATCTCCTCCTTTGTTCTTCAGAGGGACATCTCTTTCTTTAGACTAACTCCTTATTTAAAGGTCCACCTCCTTTTATAAGGTATGTGATCAAAGTCTTTATCAATGAGCCACTAGTACCTAATATAATGTCTGTTTCCTGCTAGGTATTAAATGGTTCGGGTGAATTCAATTCCTGAATAGCAAAGTGACCACTAGACAAAAATTTCACTCAAAATGTTTCTAATGGGTCTGGTTTCATCTATGTGGGGCACTTAAGAGTTTGGCATTGTCTTTTCTAGTTTTCATGTTTAGGACGAAATAAGGATTAATGGAAACATGAGGATAAAAGCAGTTGAGACTGCTCAATGCTTGAAAAAGTCCAGACTCAAAGTTAGGTGTTTGGATTCCAATGCCAGCACTTAAAGGGGAAAAAAAACAACAACCCTGAACTATATTCCACTAGTCTCTCAATCCAAGCTGCACATTAGAATGGCCTCTGGCACTTTAAAAAATGTCAATGCCCAGGCCTCACCCCCAGACCAATTAAGCCAGAATCTCATGGGGACCAGCTCAGGCATTAGTGGTTTTTGTTTTTTGTTGTTTGTTTTTTTTTAATGTCCACATAAAGCCATGGGTTTTTAAATTATTTTTCACAGGATTAATTATTTTGGCCATATGCCTGGGCATGATATGGGCATAGACCCAACTTTTTTTCTGTGAGCTTTTGTTATTCCCTTCTTTTGTTGAAGTTAATTCAACATATGGTCTCAGGCATGATGTGACATCTCATGGGGGTCTCCCTTTTATCATCTGTCAAATGATTGTGGTGTGTAAGGAGCTTTACAGTCCCTTCCAACTCTTAAACCAAACATGGAGTCTTGGCATTGTGTAGGTTGAAATGAGGGGAGTGAATGGAGAGGCTCAAAAGTGCTATTCATTCGAAATCATAGATACAGCAGACTTCTGAATGCAGAGACTGCTCCTCCAGTGAAGCCTGTGAGATCCCAGCTTTCTATATAACTTTTGACATTTGAAACAAAAGAAGCTCAACTGTTTTGATTAGTGCATGTCAGGAAATTGTACAGCCAGTGCCTGGTAGATAAGAAGTCCAAAACAATCCGAGAGTGTGATGAGGAATGAAAGCTGCCACTTTCATTCTTTATTCCCTAGCCTCTGAGGCAAACCAGCTGCATATGCTTAAGCCCATTTTATGGACAGAGATATTTGCTTCATATGTTTCCAGCTGTCTCAAGATGCACAAGAGAACAGATCACATCACAGGCCATCCTCCCATGCTGACCAGTTGCCTACCACACATGGCCCTGGGTCCCAAGACACCCTGGGTTGATGAGCTGCCAGCCTTTGACTGAATTGAATGAGGAGACTCAGTTTCCTCCATGTGATCTGGATAAAGCAGACATGGAGAAAGCTGACCTTTCAGCCTTACAAAATCCGGTTGTTACTATTGCTGGAAAGTTGGGTGTGGGAGTCAAAGCTCATGACTGACACCTGTTTTTCGGGAAGCAGTATGATGGAGTCATCATTGCTGATGTTTGCAAAGGGCTGGACACTTAACAAAGTACTTTCCAACCATCCTGTGGATAGCAGGAGTGTTACCGTTGTAAGCGATAAGGAAGCAAATGAAAAGCTTCCATCATGTTCCTAAAATGAGTGAAATAGATAAAGTCAAAGGCTGGGAGTTGAATAAGCTCTCTCCTCCTCAGCAAAACTGAACCTGAGCAAGGAGCTGTTATCTGTAACCCAAGTGACCCAGCAGACAGATCTGAGGATCATGGTTCAAAGGCAGCCCAGGCAGGAAAAGCCATAAGACTCTTATTCCTAATTAATCATCAAAAGGCCAGAAGTGGAGCTCTGACTCAAATTATACAACACTAGCCTTGAGGAAAAAAAAATTGCTCAGGGATAGCACTAAGCAACTGGTCCCCAGGATCAGAAAAGAAAATACTCGAACCTCAGCCTTGGGAATAACAGTTGATTTCCTCCCTTGGACAAAGGGGTGCCTGGGCCCTTTAAATTAGAGTTTCTGGACTCCACGTTCCTCCTCATTAACTGGATAACTTGGATCCAAGCCTTCCTTCTTTTTGACTTTTTTTTCATAATTTTTTAATTGCTAAGGAGTTGTACAAAGGGGTTCAATTCCATAAGTCAGGGTATGAGTACAATACTTGTTGGGCATTTCCATCCTTTCCTTGGCTTTCACCCATTTCCCCCATCCCATCCCTACCCACAAGTTGCATAGTTAAATTTTACATGGGGCATATTGAGTACAATTGCTCACCCTTCTGCCATCCATTCCTGTGCCCCTATTTGCCCACCCCCCAGAAAAGAAACACAAAATAAATTAAAACAAAAAAAAAACTCACACACGTTTACATTTCTTAGAATGAATTTTTGTAAACAGTATGTTAGATGGTCAGAGGAGTTACACCTTATGGTTCCTCCCCTTCATAGACCCTCCTTTAGTTTGTTTGTGCACAAATATATAAAGCCCCGTGTAAGTGATCATACTTAGTTTTATTTTAGATCTGGCTTCCACATATGAAATAAAACATGTGCCATTCATTTCTCTGAGCTTAGCTTACTTCACTTAACATGATTTGTTCTTTTTGCCCTTTCCTGACAGATTGGTTTAGAAAAATATTGTCATTAACAATTGGATGAAAACATTTTTGTTTTCTTAATAGCATCCCACAAATTACTGTTGTAGAACCCTTGGAAAAAATAAATAACTATGTTGTCCTTTTAATTGAAAAACTGTATGTAGCCTTCTATACTAATTTTAGCTTTCTTTTTGTCAGTTGTAGGGCTTGAACTCAGGGCCTACCTGCTGTCCCTGAGCTTTTTCACTCAAGGCTAGCAGTCTGCCACTTTAAGCTGTAGCTCCACTTCCAGTTTTCTGGTGGTTAATTGGAGATAAAAGTCTCATAGACATTCCTGCCTGGGCTGGCTTTGAACCACAATCCTCATATCTCAGCCTCTTGAGTAGCTGGGATTACAGATGTGAGCTAAATGTGAGCTTCTTTTAAACTAAAAATAGTCATATTCCCATTTCACAGACAACTTTTCTTAACACCTTTGTGTCTAGCCTTCTAGATCTTTTTATATTGCTTTATCCACCTCTTTTGTAAAGATTATATAAAAACAGCCAAAGTATGTATGCATGTAACTCTCTTGCTATATTTATACACCAAATACTTATGTATATGCATATATATATACATATATATGTACCTGAATACATGGGAAGCAGAATTTTCAGAGAAACAGCTTCCTGATTAGTGAAGATTTGAATAGTTAATCCCACAGTCTGGTATCAGTGTCCAGCTTTGACTTTGTAAGCTAAGACTCTGGCCTGAACTTCTTTCTTTTATTTTTTCATTGTACAATCTACACTAGGTCCTTTACATATATCATCTCTAATGCTCATATGATCCCTATAAATTAGGGTTCATAGTCCTAATTTCATATATAAGATATATAGTGAAGGAAACTCTTGCCAGGAATACTAGTTTCCTGAGTCTTTTTTTTTTTATCATCTGAAGAACAGGGATATGAGCCCAGGTAACTTGCACTTCAAAGGCTAGGCCTGAAGCAGGGCGGTATGGTAACTGATCACAGGGAGCTGTGGAATTTGAAGGAAGGAAGGAAGAAATACTTCATAGCCTATGGATACTCAGGATGGCAGAGATCTACAGAAGAGACCAATAGGTCTCTTCTATGGGCAAGGAAGCTGCAATGGGGCTGAACCATGGGAAGGAATGGCCTGGGGAGCCTTGACAGAGAGCTAGACAGGATGAAACAACATCTCAAAAAGGGCCTCATGGGACATCTTAAGTGGGGTGGGGAGGTTTTTTGCTGCTGGCACAGTGGAGCAGCATGTTCCTATCTGTGCTTTAGAAACCAAGATTTCTCTGATGGTATGAAAGGGAATGTGGAGACAAGAAGATCTGTTCAGATGCTATAACAATAGTCCAAGTAAGAGAGCTGTGAAATTAAGTAACTGGCTGGAAAGGAGAAAGCATAGAAAGCAGAATCAGAAGACCCTGGTGACTATTCTGTGTTGTTCAAAGGGAAAGAGAAATGATAACAGTTCAGATTTTGGGAATTGATAGAGACTATTAAAAGAAACCAGAAACAAGAGCAGGTGTTTATGAAGAGAGAAGTTGGTGAGCAGAGTTTGAGACATTTGAGTTCAAGGTCCCCAGGGTTTGCACAGGAAAAGGGATCTGTTCCACAGGTGCCAGGCACGGTGTGTGTACTGATCATCAGGACTTTGTCAACATTGGTTATTCTGCACATTCTTGCATCATCCCCATTTGGTGTGCTCTGCACATTTCGTTGAGCTTTCCTTGTCCACGCTTGCAATACTGCTTATCAGTTTGTTAGCTCTCATTCTTACAGAAACCAGTTATAGGCGTGTGTGTGTGTGTGTGTGTGTGTGTGTGTGTGTGTGTGTGTATGCCAGTATTGGGGTTTGAACTTGGCGCTTTGCACTTTCACTTGGCTTTTCTACTCAAGGATTGTGTTCTGCCCCAACATAAGCCATACCTCTGCTTCCAGCTTTTTGCTGATTGATTGGAGAGAAAAGCCTCACAGACTTATCTGATCAGACTGGCTTTGAGCCAGATCCTCAGATCCAGACTCTTGAGGAGCTAAAATTATAGACTAGAGCCACTCTCTATCCTTTTGGCCCTTGTAGTAGAACACTTCCCAAAGGGAAGAAGACACATCTTCATTCTGTCTTTATTCATGATGCATACCTTACTTGATTTTTGTGGTAGAACTAGTTCCCTCAACTTGTTTGAGGTCTGCAAATTTCCTCACTGAATAATACTCTCATCCTAACATTGCCATGTTCCTATTACTTATGTCATAGAAAAGTTCATAAAATTATAATTCTTTATGAAGCTGAAGTGAAGAAATAATACCAATGATATTTAGTTAAGAAGGTACATTTTTGAGAGTAAAAGAATATATGTATGAGGCCCAAATATAATACCTTCTGGAATAGTTAGCACTCTTACCAAATTTTGCAATGTGCAGAACTGGAGCAAATCCTTAGAAGAAAATTAGCTACTTCCTCTCTTATTACAAACTGGATGGTATGGCCAAATTAATACAGTGTTACAGTGGGAATCCTGACTCTCATTTCCTAACTGCTGATTTAGGTCAGTGTTGAGGACCTGTATCCATTCATGTAAGCAGAACCATTTGTGTCTTTCAGGTGGCTCCTTTTCTACCATGCCCTGTGCCTCTCCCTGTTGAAGGCTTCTACCCACGTCGTAGAGCTAAATGACATGTTTGGCCAGATCCAATCACCTGGCTATCCAGACTCCTATCCAAGTGATTCAGAAGTGACTTGGAATATCACTGTCCCAGAGGGGTTTCGAATCAAGCTTTACTTCATGCACTTCAACTTGGAATCTTCCTACCTTTGTGAATACGACTATGTGAAGGTGAGGACTCCCCCGACGCCAAATTTTCCTAACAGGGACAGATTCTGCTAGTAGTGCAAGATAGCTCCATGAATTAGATACGACCTGATAAGTTCAATAAAACTTTACCCTCCCTCATAGGGTTGCTTTTACACACAAGGTGACAATGTGATGAATGAACACCAGGGGGCGCTACACCAAGTTCAAACTGAAGTAGACAAGATTATGAGGAAAACGGCTGGTGGGATTCAATTTAGCCAAACACTTTATCTGTTTTAATGTTCAGTTCTCACAGGCTATGATGTTTCCACTAACCTTTGCACCCAGATTCCCAAGCAGAAAAGGGCAGAGACCCCAGAGTAAGCAGTAATCATCTAGAAACAGAGCAGTAATGTCTAAAGTTGAGGTATTAGAAAGTATTGCTTAATTCCCCAAATAATGGCCATGTGTTTGTGAGGACTGTAAGATGTGACAGAAGGGAGGGTGAGAGTGCAGTGCTGAAAGGAGTGGAATGACATGCAAAAACGTTTTTATTTTATCCACAAAGAGAATAAGGGCAAAAGGAGAGTCACTGTTAGAAGGGTGTACAAAAACATATATATGGGAGTTGCTGGGAGCCGAAAAGGGTCATAACATACAAACATACTTCCTGTAATTGCCATGGATGAGAAGTTATCATTAAAGTGGGACTAAGAAGGGGATCAGGGTGTGATTTTGGTTTTCCTTTTGATTTTTTTTGTTTGCTTGCTTGTTTGTTTTGTTTATGCCAATACTGGGGCTTTAGCCCTTTTTATTTATAGGGTGCTGCCAATGAATCTGCAGTGTCCGTGTGAAGTAGCCCAGGGTGCTCTGTAGTGTTCTAAATCTTTGCACTACTGACAATTCTTTCTGAGAGAGCGGTTATGCATTAGGATAATCTTTAGTGTAACCATTAGCCTTGTAGAATTTCTAGCAACATCCATCACTTCTTCCTGTTAGATGTCAGTCAGTGGCAGCTCTCTTCCCATTATGACATCAAAAAATGTCTCCAGATGTTGACAGTATCCCAGAATGACTGCTATAGAGGAAGCTACTCTCAGAGTCTACTAATGACTGTGGGACTATTAGGATGAAAAGCACCTGGTCCCCTGCAGAGAGATGGGCCTAGAAAACATAACCTCTGGGCAAAGACACAGTCTACTTGAGGCATCTCACTGACTGATTGGCCTACTTGAAATGCCCTGGAGTGAATCACTGAATCAGATACCTTTTTCTAATTCTTTTGGAAAAAAGGATTTCTACAAGGGAGGTAGCTTGTATATTTGGGTCTCTTCCAGAATATCTTCCTTGCATTCTCATTCACTTCCTGCCGAGGCTCTGGCAGCCACAGTACATGAGCAACCCTCTCCTTCCAAAGATGCTCTAGCCACATCAGTCAACAACTGGGGCTCGCATGGAGACAGGGCTCTTCTGTACACATGCCCAGCAGAGCTTCACTCCAGGAGTTCAGACTTTCTGAGTGGCAGGCTGCAGGCCCTCTGGAGACTCATCTAGTCCTAGTTTATGGGATTGTCCTAAATGGTGTTGTTATTATTGGTATTTTTTAAAGTGATTTCTCCTAAATGAATACAGTCTTTTAACAATTCTTCATTAAGCCCGACAGAGAAAGAAAACAGAGTGGAACTGCTCAGATTGAGGTGATTTTAGTGCTCACTGCTTGGTCACCCTTGGCTACCTTCTGCAGCACCTCAGTTTGAATTTTGCCACTCTGATCAACTTCCCACAGGACAGGAGAAGGGACTGGAGGTGAGAGTATAAAAAGAGGACTATGCTTCTAAACTCTTAAACAGAAGCCTTATACACATAGTTAAAACCTTTTTATTGCCTTCCCAATTCAGAGTGTGTACTTTTCCTGGCTTTGAATGAGAAAGAAGCTCTTTTCTCTCCATATGTAAATAAAAGTATAACATGCCATGTGCCTCAGGGTAAGCCAACAGCTCTCTCCAGAATTCTGTTTGTTCAGCTGTTCAAGGAGACCGTACAATGAGATGATTCCTAAACTATCTTAAATTCCCGCATTCTCATCTGAACCTTCCTTGCCAGAATTTTCTAGATGACTCTATCAATCCTTCATATCTTAGTTAGGATAACCCCAGAAAATCATTATGGTATGTTTATAATAGCCAATTCTCAGTGCATGTAGTCTTGGAATCCCAATTAAAGGCTATAGTCTTCTGAGGATGCCTTGGTGGCAGGTCATTTAAGGAGAGATTATAAACATATCACATACCACCACTGTCTTTCACCAAGGCACTTTAAACATCGTAGATTTCCCTTTGACAGAATAACTCCTCCTATTTTAAGCCTATTTTAATCTATGAGTGAATTCCTATGGCAGCCAAGGAGTGTGCTTGAGGATCTTCCCAGTCCACAGCTTTAGCCAAGCCCCAGATTTCCCTTCCCACCCACCCATGCCTATCAAGGAGCCTTCCCAGGAACTGCTGACACTGTGCATCAGTAAGAGGAGAAAGAAGCAGGAGCACAAGGCTATGGACTGGATGCTCACATTTATGAGGATTGCTCTCCAGCCTGACTTCCCTCTGTCCTTGCGTTTCAAGGCTCATACACATTTGCCCAGCAGCATCTGCTTCCTTGGAATGTTGCTCCAACTGTGGATTCCTGCAGTGCACAGATGGGGCATAGGAATCTAGGCTGCTTGGTGCTACAGGCGAAAGCAGAGCCCAGACACTGGTTGGAAAATTCAGTGGCCTCAGTACTGGTTATCATTCTTAGACTGCTTCCACAGGACACTGGCTCTTCTCTATCAAATACAGAGTTCAACTAGATGATCAATACCATCCATCTAACCCTCATATTCTAAGACCTTATCAAGGTCTACTTGCATCATTGTTTCAAAAGACCAATAAAGGACAATTAATTGGTCAACATCAGCCATGAACCAGAATTTGTCTTGAAACTCTCAGTATTTTCTTCTTTTAAATTAAACTATCCCCAGTGTCCGCGGTTCATGTCTATAATCCTAGCTATTCAGGAGACAGAGATCTGAGGATTATGTTTTGAAGCCAGCCCGAGCAGGAAAGTCCATGAGGCTCTCCAGTTAACCTACAAAAAGCAGGACTGTGGCTCAAGTCATAGACTGCTAGCCTTGAGCAAAAATCTCAAGATAACTCTCATTCCCTGAGTTCAAGCCCCAGGACTGGCACACACACACACACACACACACACACACACACACACACACACACACACCATTAATTAAACTACAGTGTCATCCCCATTTTGTGAATGCTTCGGTTTTAAGTTATAATTTAAAACACATATTTCCTAGAATCAAACTTACCCTTAACAATCATAATCCCAGCACTAGAGAGGCTAAAGCAGGAAGATTATGAGTTCCAGGCCAGTTGGAGCTACATAGTGAGACTGCTACCTCAAAACTTAAAAGGAAAAATGTATCTTAAATATATCAGAATATTATATTTTGTTTTGCCCAGAAAGAATATATTTTTTCCAGAAATACAGCAATTTATGCTGCCTTTCATGGCTTACTTACAGGGCAGCCAGGGAGAACAGTTAAGGAAAGAGTTATAATTACCAAGACCTCAGAACCCTCAAGAGAAAATCAGATTCGCACTTCCCATTTTCATGTTCACTTCATGGCATCTGTTTACTTAGAAGGGAGGCACAAATCGCCTACAGTTATTTTCTATAGTTGTTTATTCTCTCTTTTCTCCCATTATGTGTAAAACTTTAATTGGCAACTGTGAAGAGTTTGTACAATGCAATACTACAGTGCTTTTGTTAATCCTAATCTGGAGGCCTCCACAACTTCTTCCATCCTTTCCACAGTATCTCTAAGCTCTCTCTAGTTTCTATTCACCTCACTTTCTCCACTGCAATAGCCTTCTAAATGTCTTCCAGGTTCAGCTCTCCCAAAAGTTCACTCTCTTTATAAATATTCAGAGAGACCTTCTTAATACATTGCTTTGATTATATATACTTGAAATCTTTCAGTGGCTTCCCATCTTCTTTTCAATGAAGTCCAAGGATTCTATTAAAAACTTTTCTGAAGCCAAATACTAAACCAAATCTGGGTCCCTAGAAAGGATATGTCCCGGCCATCCCAGAGGACCATGCGGAGATAATCACAGACAGGAGAAGAAGATTGCTAAGGAGGTTTATTAGTGGGGCCATAGTTCCCACAGCCAGGTAGCAGCTTCTCTCTCTGGGGGTAAAGGGGAAGTAGTAGGGGAAGTGAGTAGGAGTGGCTCATTATGTATGGGTGGATCTGGGGGCTAGTGGGAGGAGCTGAGGACCTGAGGCTAGGGAAATGCTAACATCCCTTGTGATGAATTTGATGCATGTGGCCTCCAAGAAGCCACAATTTGAAAGTAAAAAGGGAGACAATTGCATGATTAGTAAATTAAAGGCAACATAATGGTATGAGGTAATATTGTATGTTTGGGAGTAGTCATTTCTGGGTGGTCAAGAGAAGTCTTAGAGATGATGTTTAAGTTACTTCTTAAAGGAAAATAGAGAATTCAGCAGTGCAGTTCCATGAGTGGGATATCTCAGCAGAGCCCCATGACAGAGGAGGCTGAGAGGGAGGGAATGCTGAAGGCAGAGAAAAGCCTGTGTTGGCATGTTTTGAGAAGATATGAAACAAAAGCCTAGAAAGAACATCTGGAGAGGAACTGAGAAAATGTGTAAACCTGGGCTTACACACATGCACCCAAAGTCAGAGTCAACAGGTTGAATTCATTCTGTAAATGTATTTTGTTGGCCAGCCTACTGTTAGCTCATTATGTGCTTTGAAAAACAATAATCATGAAAATGAAAATGAATTAAAATCAACATAAAACTTCTGATTTCCCCCAGAAAACCCCACAGCTCCAAACTCCCTTAGGAAATCAGAGAATCCAGCAGCTTCCTGTACACCAACAATAGCTGGTACCTGGAAGGATAGTATTGTACATGGCCCCCGCCATTCCCTACAGGGCCGCCAATAAAAGCGTTTGTGTGTGTGTGTGTGTGTGTGTGTGTGTGTGTGTGTGTGTGTGTGTGTGTGGTTTCCAGGCACTGGTGGCTCACACCTGTAATCTTAGCTACTCAGAAGGCTGAGGTCTAAGGTTTGAAGCCACCTTAAGAAGGCAATTCCAAGAGATGCTTATCTCCAATTAACAAGCTAGAAATGGAGGTGTGACTCAGGTGGTAGAACAAGTGGAAAAAGCTAAGCTAAGCACTGTGTGTGTATTTCTCTCTATATATAGTATATATATATTTCTCTTTATATGTAGCATATATATTTCTCCATATATACAGTATATATACCTCTCTCTATTTATACTATGGATATATATCTATATGTATATGTGTTTATTAGTATATACATGTATATATGTGAAATGTGTATATATGTATATATAATATATGCATATCATGAAGCTCCTCCCTCTTACACATCATTTTCTATCAAAAGTAGAAATGATGCAAGTGCCTGAGAAGCATGTATGTTTCAAGAAATATCACTCTCAGACAATTTTTGTGATGTAAGAAATATTTTCTTGTATTTAATGTGTAAAGTATGTTTCTGTCTAAAGAAAGCAGAAGCGTGCTTCAGTCTTCATGCTTTCTGCCTGCCATTTTGGGCATTTTAATCTAGGTTATCCAGTTAGAAGCTATAAAATATTTGGAAGCAGAGAAGAGGATATAGGAGGTGATAGAGTCAGGGGATGTTTGAGGAAGTTTGTTATAAAATTATTTATATGTAGGGACAGTTAAGTTAAGCAGTCAAGCCAAAAGAAACAGGAGTCATCAAATGAGGCTATATAGAGGGAAAAGATTGAATGTGCCTATTGGACATAATGATGTCTCAGGGAACCCCCAGGCCTCTAGGGGAGCAGTGGAAACCCAGGTAGAGATAAGTGCAGGTTGATGCCATAGGGAAGAGGGAGAACTGAGAGGGCTCCACCAGGCTCTAGTGGCATAGAGGCTACTTTCTCACAGATTATAGATTTAGCCATATTTAGAATGACTGGGAATAGTGAAACACACTTGTAATCCAGGCTACTCAGGAAATGCAGATAAGAGGATCATAGTCTGAGACCAGGAAGCCCTGTATGAAAAACAAACTAAAAGAAAAAGGACTGGGTGTGTAGATCAAGTAGTAAAGGACCTGAGCCCAATACCCAGTGCCACAAAAAAAAAAAAAAGTAAAGAGAAGAGAAAGGAAAGGAAAACAAAAATAAGAAAAGTATATATATATATAGCTGATGTGCACTGAGTTCGGAATCTAGTTGCAAATGCTAGTCCAGATGTGTTGACAGGATGTAAAGAGCCATAGAAGTAAAATCTAGCTCTGCCACTGAATGAGATCCCTGAACCACATTTGTTTATCGCCTCTGCTTCATTAATGAAATAAAAATGTTCACAATGGATGAAATGTGCTACTCAGGTTGTGGGAGGACTTAAGTGAATGATGGCCTCAGGGGGAGTCAGTACAGCCTAAGGCCAGGACTGGTGGTTGGGCCCAGCATTCAGAGGGACAGACCAAAGACCAGTCCTATCTCTGTCTCTCACTGATGCCAGTGTTTTCACCTTTGCCTCTCTCCATTGTAGCATGAGGAACATAATAATTCCCTTCTCATGGGCTTATTGTGAATGCCAAATGAAGTAAATCCTGAAAGGCATCTGCCCAACACATATGTAACTAGCCCAGTAAGTGGTGGCAACAGTGGTGACAGTATGAGCAAGACTGCCTGCCTGCCTCAGCAGATGCTCTATGTATGTGAGCTCTCTCCTCTCCTGACTCTACCACTGCCAGAAAAGATGTAGACACCCTTGTTTATATTACTCTATGTTTTCAGCCTGTATTTGCAATGATTTCAAAGAATTCTTCACACACACGGGAGGCTGGTTATTGTTCCTAGATGTTCATTTTATAGCAGCTCCTGGGGAAGGGAAGTATTTACCTATCATCTCATTTGATTCTCATGGCATAGGAAGAGCAGAGATTGTTACTCACAGAAAAGGCCACTGAGGCACAAATAGATTTGTCCCAGTTTCTCCAGAAAAGCCAGGTCTTGACTCCCAAGGCATAGTTCTGTTTCTCTATGGGGCCACTCTCTGGCTGGTTCTATTCTGGAAGAGTTCTGCAAAGGCTCTTCCTATGCCTTCTTTTGGACAACATCATTTTGCCTGTCATAGTAATATTTAGCAAAATTGGTAAAAGGATCTCCATGATTCCCGCAGGTTCCTGTGTTGTATAGATTCTGTTAAAGAACTTACTCTTTTTTCCCGACTTTGAGAGGAAAATTATTTTTAGAGATGGAATCTGAGCAACCTAGTATGGGAAAACTCAATGGATTTGTCTGTGGTGTACAAGTTCTAAGAGTGAGTTCAAGGTAATTCCCATTACACTACCAGCCCCCTGAGTTCAAGACCCCTGTCCAGATTTTCTCAGTAGCAAACATAGTCCCGGGGACAAAGAAGGAAGGGCATGCATCAGCCCACAGAGTATGTAAAGGAAAGGATTCTGGCCTAGAAGTCAGCCTCTGACTCGTGATGAGACTTGAGCAAGTCACCAGTCCTTCTGGGCCTCAGTTTCCCATGAGGGAATTGGATTAGCTGGTCTCTGCAAGCCCTTCCAATTCTGACTATCACCCTCCCAAGTCCAGCCTAGGGCCTTGCTCCCAGGCCACAGGGGTCAATCTACATCCTGCTGTGTAACTGAGAGATAAGTACCTCTGACCTCAGCTCCTAATTTCTGTGGAGCTCTGTGTTTACTTAGAACATGCCCTCAACCTTCAGACAACTCTGACCTCAGCTACTGCAACTGCTCTGTTCATTCTCTGCAGCAGGCAGGAGGCCTTGGCCTCAGAAGGAAAAGAGAAGTGGATCCACATTTCTCATGAATTTCAATTGTAGTCCCCAGTGGGATGCTTCCCTCCAGAGACACCAATTCCAACTACTGCAGAAGAATCAGCAATTGAAAACGAGCTTCAGAAAAGGGTGATCAGAGCTCATTTTATGCAGGAAATCAAACATTTCCTGATGTGTGGGGAGAGGAAGAGGGCGATGAAACACAGAAAGAAGCTTCCAGGGTTGGAGCAGAGAATGCAAGTAAGCTCTCATCAGTGAGGGGTGGATGTGCTCCGGGAGGATGAGGGGCCTGTGTGTTTATGTGCACATGAGACCCTCTCAGAAACCTCTTAGTATAAAGTAGATCTTGAATTTGCTTTCCCTATAGAGGGTAAAGGTAGGAAAGGAAAGATACTCATTTATCCATGAATTATTTATAGAGTCCCTCTAATTTACTTATTAGAACTTCAGGTTGAGAAGTATGGAACACACAGAAATCTCTGTCACTATGGTGCTCACATCACAATGAGGCAAGCAGACAATAAATACTAAACCCAATCCGTAGCAAATTATGCCATAGCAAGTTCAAAGGCAAAGAAATGAAATAGAGAGGATCAAAGGGATTTGCATCAGTTGTGTTTTATGATTTCAATATAGTGCCCACTCTAGGTTTCATTGAGAGAGCAACATTTGAGCAGAGACATAGTAAAGATGAAGACATTAGTCTTATGCTTTATGGACCAAAGCCTTCTAATCAGAGAACCGGAAGTGTAGTCCGGAAATGGAAAAGTACCTACTGTGCTTGTAGAATGCAAGGGAAAGGATGACAGTGTGGCTGGAAGGAGAGGAATGGAAAGGAAGCTGCGAATGCAGGTGGGGAGTGGGAGGAGGCTGAGAAAAAGTTCCTACAAATTGTTACCAGGTGATGACTGACTTTATAAGATATGTCCATACCCCGTCTCCTTTGATATTCTGATTCTTATAGAACAATATTTATGTACATGATTTTATTTGTGTGTGTGTGTGCACACATACGTACGTGCATGCATGCAAGTGCAAAGGGCTTGAACTCAAGGCCTGGACATTGTTCCTTAGCTTTTTGTTCAAAGCTGATGTTCTACCACTTGAGCCACAGCTCCACTCCCGGCTTTTTGCTGGTTAATTGGAGATAAGAGTGTTACTGACTCTTCTGCTTGGGCTGGCTTTAAACCTTGATCCTCAGACCTCAGCCTCCTGAGTAGCTAGATGGCAGGCATGAGTCATTGGTGCCCACAAATGTCATGTTTGGGACAAGTAAGGCCTGGAGACACTGGGGTGTGTACTTGTAAATAATGATCAACTAGACTGGGGTGGGGAAGATAAATGAGAGAGAAGACATGAACCCAAGCACATCATTCACCATTGAGATACAAAGGACACCAATAGCCTGAAGGACATAAGTAAGAGGACTGTGCTAACATACTTAGGAAATGATGGTTTTATGTACTTTATTGGCTTCTAATGTAATTTATTTAATTGTAAGCTTATGAAACTTAATCTTCTAAGAATGTCTGTGCTTAGCAACAGAGTAGCAACATTTCTGAAAAGTTGACAATTGGCTCTTGTAAGCTAGAAGAAAATCCCCCAAGCTCCAGCACAGACCTGCCTAGGGTAGACTGAAATAACATGTGAGGGACAGAGTAGTGACCAGAACCTAGGGTCCTTTGGTCCTATTTCCTGTGTTCTTGAAAGATTTCCGGGCAAAGGTTTGAGGGTAGATTGAGACACGGTCCTGGATAGTGGTGGAGAAACATACCCCCTCACATAGTGTGGGAAGCTACCTTAGGATGATGCCTTCGGTGTTCGGTGCTCAGTACAGCTCACCACAGCCTTCCTTGTAATTCTAAGTGTGACACACCAGGCAGATCAGGCTGCAGAGGAACACAGCAACCTTTTGTTGTTGTTATCTTACCATCCTCAAGTTATTTTCCTGAACTGAACTGTTTGGAGCCCATCCCCAAACAGCTGAAGAGATTTGCATGTGAATGAGCTGTCCCAAAGTCCAAGAAGGTATGGGATAGGGGAGTCTGAGCCTTTCACAGGCACAAGAGTGTCTAACTCCTCCAGGGCCCTCCTCCTCTGCAGGAATTCCTGACTTTCTCTGCCTGCTGGGGAGACCCCAGGCCTCCTCTGAGATGGTAGGCACTGCTGGTTTCCCACCTGCGGGATGCCATTTCCCAGGCTCTGGGTGAGACCTCTTCCCTACCAGCTTTTTCTTCCTGAGAATGGGCCAACATGCCTGGCACCAGTGGATTTTTGTGCTCTCTGTAGCTGGGAGAACTTTCTTTCACAGGCCTCCTCATTCTGGTATCTAGCCTTTGCATGTACTTAATGCTTTATCATGGGCTCATACAGCTCAGTTAGGAGGGATTTTCTCCCTTGTGATTAACAAACAACAAATGAGTACACTGTTCTGCAAAGAGCAGGATATCTGGTCTTGGCTGTAACACTAACTGGCCATGATTTTGAGTGAGTGTCCATTTTTCCATATCTAAAAAAGAAAAGAAGAGCATATGTTTGTGAGCATTGAATGCCTTTCCCAGCTTTGACCACCTATATAGTTGTCTGATAGTAATTACGGAACCAGCCCACAAGTCCTATCTCAGATCTGCTACTCCTGGATTGCATATCTTTGAGGAATTCAGATACTATCTCTGTAGACTCAGAATTCTAATGTCTGCATCAAGTACTTTCATGACCTGCTTGCTGATAGAAGCAAATACAATAGAGATGATAATGTCCTATCCACTGGAAAGAGAGAGAGGTCATCATTGTTATCATCATCATTTAGTTTTTGTGGCCAGAAATGGAGCATCAACCTCCAGCACTTCTTGTCTAAAGCCACAGCTGTGCTCTTAGTATTTTTACATGCATGGCTTTGAAGAACGTGTGTGCGTGCACGTGCATGCGCGTCAGTGCCAAGACTGGGCACTGTCCTTACCTGCTTTGCTCTGACTACACTCTACCATTAGAGCCACAGCTCCACTTCTGGCTTTTGGGTGCTTAAAGATGAGTCTCATGTGTTTGCTTCCTAAACTAGCTGTGAATCATAGTCCTCAAATCTGAGCCTTCTGAGTAGGCCACCCTTGTAGGCATGATCTCCAATGATGTGTCTCTGTTTTTATTCTAGACCTAGATTCTTATCTTGTGTCTGACACCTTCCACCTTGGTGCTTTAATTGAAATTTGGGGCCATTCATAGAGTAGTATGATTGGGTCATCAACCTCTGGCGCAGCCCTTGGAAGTGAAGCAGAGAACAAAGGTCCCACCTGAGAGCGGAAGCCCTGGGCACAGAGCTGTCACTGGATTAACAGGACACACACACACACACACACACACACACACACACACACACACACCTACAAATATTTGTATTAGGGACCACCTAAACTCAGTGTGATATCATTTTAGCTTGATTACATCTCCAAAGACCAATTTCCATATAAGTTCACATTCAGAGACGCCAGGAGTTAGGACGTAAACATATATCTGGGGAGAATACAATTCAATCTACAACGCAGAGTTTCATTTTCCCAATGTCCAACAGTTGGTAAAGACCCTGGGCAGCCCACACCCAAATGAGTTCCACATGGTCCAGTCCCTGCTGATCCCAAACTGCATCTTAGGAAACAAAAAACTGAAGAAACGGAAAGCAAGTCACAATTTCACTCACTCTCACTCTCTGGAGAAACCAAACAAAAAAGGCTGAGGTGTTCTTATTTCAGTCTTTCTTATAATCTCTCTCTCTGGCCTCCAGTCTAAGAAACTCTTCTATCTTAATCTTTATACCTATTCAATTACTCCTTGGATTTTTTACCACTCTGCAGAAGACAGAGTAAAATATCTTTAGGATCAAGTTTATTTTTAAATATAAATACAGAGGAAAAAGAAAACATACCTTTGATTCCAGTAGTTATTGCTAACAGTTTACACTAATTCCTTGTGTTTTCTGTTTTCAGTGCATGCTTTCAGCATGTTTGACTATATAATTACACAATTAAAATGTATAAAATTATGTAACTATAACATTGTATGAAATTTTATTTAAATTTTATACAATTGTATAGTTATAAAATTTTACAATTTTTCCTACTGTTTCACTTACTAAATATCTTTGCCAAGTGCTATTACCTCAAACCTGTGATCCTAGCTCCTCAGGAGAAAGAGATCTAACAATCACAGTTCAAAGCCAGGCCAAGTACAAAAGCCCATGAGATTCTTATCTCCAAGTAACCACCAAAAAGCAGGAAGTGGAGCTGTGGCTCAAGTGGTAGAGAGCTAGCCTTAAGCCAAAAAACAAACAAACACCCCTAAACAAAACAACCTAAGGGACAATGTTCCTGAGTCCAAGCCCCAGGACCAGCTCATACATATACATACACATATGCATACACATAAACACACGCATACACATACACACACATCTCCTACCAAGAATACTTGCAGATTATTTATACTCTCCATTAATGTCTGCCAAGTATTGACTAAATTAACTACCATAAATATCTTTGTTCATAAAAGCTTTTTTCCTGTTTGTAATATTTTTCTGTAAATTATATTTCCAGGTACAAAATCAAGACACTTTTTTTACTTTATCTCTTTTTTGTGTGTGTCAGTTCTAGAGCTTGAACTCAAGGTTTCTTGCTCTCATTTGGCCTTTTCACTTAAGACTGGTGCTCTACCACTTAAACTGTACCTCTACCTCCAACATTTTGCTGGTTAAGAGTCTCACAGACTCTTCTGTCTGGGTTGGCTTTGAACTTCAGATTTCAGCATCCTGAGTAGCTAGGATTACAGGAATAAGCCACCCGCACCTAGCAAGGATATGGCTTTTAGGGACTACTGTTCTTTGTTCAGTAGTCTCTGAACCCCAAAGAAAAGTTCTTTGTGATCCATATACACTATATCTTTTTCCCCCTTCATGATATAAGCATAAGATAACCACAAAGAACTCTCTCTAATGAATGACTTAAAAGGCCAACAACTATTTCCTCCAGAGTAATTCTAAAATTGATCCAGGTATATGCTGTGTTCTCCAGAAACCAGGGATATTCCTTGATGAGAGTCCAGTTCTGTTCCTTGGGAATGGTTCCCAGTCCACTGCTCTCTGTGACTCTGGACCCTTGCTTTGGCTTTGCCTTTTGGCTTCTTAGCTTCGTCTTGTAAGACATTCTCTTCCATGAAGTGGCTCATGTTTGCCAGTGAATGCTCCTTTCAACCCTCTTGCTACACATAGGCACCTGGGCCTAAAGGCCTCTGCACATTCTGAACTGTCAATTTTTCCAAGTTCATGCATTTCCTTTAAAGCTCTTTTCAGTATATAAGAATATGATTCTCTTCTTTAGAGCAAATGATGACAAAAGAAAAACCACTCTGTTCTATAGGGTATGTCAGGGCCCTAAAATTCTTCAATACTTTTTCATCTCACTGACAGGGAGTACTAGGAACTGCCTTGAATTTTCTGGGTTTTAACAAATGTAACAGCCACACTTTTAATTTGACATTTTCCCTGAAGCTGAGTAGCTGATAGCTGTGAGCCACTGATGCCCAGCCATTTTTTTTTTTCCTTCTTAAAGTCATTTGGGAAGACTGCTTTTCAACCAAACTATCCCTAGGCCCTCTGGATGTCCTTTAAGTTCTGCTTGCACAGCAAAGTCTGGAAATGTTATACACAGCAAGCAGTGTATGCTGTCACACTTGGCCTTCTGTCCAGAGGTCTTCTTAACCATACCCACAAGTCCATTATGAACATTTGCTTTACCTCCAAGCTGCCATAGGCAAGTTTGTGAATTGTCTCACCACCACAGAAATCCATTGGCTTTCTCCCAAGAATTTCTTCACTGATGTTCTACCACCTGCTTATTGGCCCACCTGAAAACAAGGCCTTGAGTTCTTGCCTTTGATGACTGCAGCAGCACTTACTCTGCTACCAACAACCAATTAATTCAATCAGGCAAATAGTCTCCAAAGTGTTATTAGATAATATATATTCATGAATTCATAAAATCAGAGAAAGAGTTGATGAAGTTCAAGTTGGAGGTGGGCAAGTTAGCGGATCACAGAAAAAGGTTCTCCTGGAGCCCTAGCATGGGTGGGAAGGTTGGCATTTGCAAGAGAATATGGTAAGTTTTTTAGAAGTTTGAAGGGGTCTATAAATGTAAAATACTTAGAAAAAGGTCTATGAAAGCTGTTGATTGAGAGAACCTCTACCACCTCCGTGGATGCACACACATGCCACGCAGTGGTCATCAGTAGCTACTATGGGCAGCCAGTAGTTACAGGAAAGAACTGGATACAGGGAATGAGAACACAAGTTATTGCCTACATTTGCCTAAAACAACTTTCAGACCGTAATACCTACTGCCTTCCACTCTTCCACAAATTCCTCTAACTTAAAACTGTAAATGGAAAGAAAATTCTGGCTTATATACTTACAAAACTAACTAAACTATAAATAAAATAATGCCACACTCTTCCTGAATGCCTGCCTAAATATAATCTAAACTCATTCTTCACAGGCCCAAAGTAGATTGCAGAATGACTCCAGGGTGTAGCTTGTGAGCAGGCACAAGCCAAGCCGTGAGACATCTCCACTACAGAAGAGCCTTTGCTTTTCCAATGACTTAAAAGAGTTCTGGCCAGGGAGTCAAGAACACTTGGAGAAGCTTTGGCCAGGAAGTATGGATGCTGCAAATTGTGGACCTAGATCCATCACTTACTACATTCTTGTTTCACTAGATAATTTATCACTTGGTTCATTTAAATTATCTGGGCTTTGACTTCTTCATCTACTAAAGGAGAAGAATCACTCTTGGGCTACTTTCTCCCTACCATTGTTGGAGAAACTGATTGGTAGGTAGCCTGGCAGGCAGCCACAAATTTGTGCATTGAAATCCTGCTTCCCACCTTACAGCTGGTTTATTTTTTTTTTCCTTGTTGATATTTCTTTTTTTTTATTTTTTTATTATTAATTGAACATAAATTTTTTACAAGGTGTTGTGCAAAGAGGGTGCAGTTACATAGTAGGGCAGTGTGTACATTTCTTGTGATATCTTACAACCTGTTTTTCCATCCCTTGTCTAGGTCAGGTAGACCCATATGCAATATACAATGTATCAAGCACATATACAGTGTTCACAGACTTGGTCTCTACTGTCTCTCCGTCTCCCTTTGTTAACAGTCATATATCAGGGAGATCATGCCCCTTTGTTTTCTGTGTTCTAGGCTTGTCTCACTCAACATTATTTGTTCGAGTTCTGATCATTTCCCTGTGAATAACAATATTTCACCATTCCTAATCGCTATGTAGTATTCCATTGTGTATAAGTACCATATTTTTTGGATCCATTCGTCTGTGGAGGGGCATCTGGGTTGTTTCCAAATTTTGGCTATTGTGAATTGTGCCATGATAAACATGGAAGTACAAATGTCCTTTTGATATCTTGGGGTTTGCTGTTTAGGATAGATGCCTAGGAGTGGTATGGCTGGGTCATAGGGTAGGTCTATATTGAGCTTTTTGAGAAACCTCCATACTGTTCTCCAAAGTGGTTGTACTAATTTGCACTCCCACCAACAATGGAGAAGGGTTCCTCTTTCCCCACAGCCCCTCCAGCATTTGTTGTTGCCTGAGTTCAGAGTATAGGCCATTCTAACTGGGGTGAGGTGGTATCTCAGGGTTGTTTTTATTTGCATTTCCTTTACTAGCAGGGATGTTGAGCATTTCCTCATGTGTTTCTTTGCCATTTTTATATCTTCTCTTGTGAAGTCTCTCTTTAGCTCTTTTGCCCATTTCCTAATAGGTTTATTGGGCTTGGAGGGGCTTAGTGTTTTGAGTTCTCTGTAGATGACAGATATCAGGCCTTTGTCTGTTGCTGTGCTGGTACAGCTGGTTTATTTAATGTACGGTAATAATGGTGTGTTAGAACACACTAGTATATTTCTGGGCACTGGTGAATCATGCTTGTAATCGTAGCTTCTCAGGATGCTGAAATATAAAGATTGAGGCTCAAAGCTGGACCAAACAGGAAAATCTGAGACTCTTATTCCCAATGAGTCCCCCAAAAGCTGTAAGTAGAGCTGTGGCACAATAGGTAGAGTACTAGCCTTGAGCAAAATGCTAAAGGACAGTGCCTGGGCCCTGCGTTAAAGCCCTAATACCAGCGTGTGTTCAAGCACACACAGACAACACACACACACACACACACACATGCACACGCACACACACACACACACACACAGAGAAGGGGAGAGAAGGAAAGGGGAGAGGAGGAGAGAGGGGGGAAGGGGAGGGGCGGGGGAGGGGAGGGGAGGAGAGGAACTAATGTGTTAGGCTTGGAAGGGCTCAGGGTTCAGCAAGTTCAAATTCCTGTTTTGCTATTAATCAATGCAGTTTTGCAACTGTTGTGCACAAATGGAGAGCAGCCTTAGCTAACTTTCCACAGAAATGTGGCCAACATCTTGCTGCCCTGCCTTAGTTTTCTTTAGGATATTTGTGTTTGGAAAAAAAACACAGTTGCTGGACTCTTTTCCAGATCACTTATTTTCCCAAATCACTTATCCTCAACAGAGCCTTTTCCTACACCAGCTGGTTGGACATTGGGTGATGTGGAACTTGGTTGAACAGCCCACACCTTCACTATTCTCACTGCCTAGATGCTCTTTCTACCAGGTCAACATTTCACCCTCCCCTTCTTCCACCTGCCTAAATCTTATTCCAGTGCCATTCCTCAGCTCAAAAGACATTCTTCTTCCTAAATGCTGGAGATCAAACTCAGGGCATATGCTAGGTGAGTACCTAACCACTGAACTACATCCCCAACCCCTAAATGTTTCCTGATCCTTCTCAACCGTGTGAAATGCTGTCTCCCATCAAGCCCCAATGCTAACTATCTTTCATTGCATTTACCATATTTTGACAAAACCCCAACATACACATTGGAATACTTATCTTGTTTTCCTTGTGAACATTACATTCCCAGAGACAAAGGACCTCTGTATTAAGTTCATGCCACCAAATAAGTTATATCTGGAATTCTCTATGTTATGGTGGAGACAGAACTTGGTGCATCAACAGTTGTGGAATTGAGTTAAAAGAAGCATACTGATGACATATGACCACTTGTTGGTACCTTAAACAGCAATAGTCTACACAGACAAAGATGCCCCACAGTAAGAAATAGAGAAAGCAAGAGTAAGTATAGGACCCTTCACCACAAGGGTCTCTACTGTTAAGAATTTTTGTGTTTTCCCTTCACAAGTTCACTCTACCATGCTGATATGATGACCCCAGAGATGGAACATTCCAGACAACAGCCAGAGTTCCATCCTTCTATACAAGGAGCCAAAAGATCTCTGTAGAACTTTAGAACCCAGCTCAGGGGATGTGAAATACCCACCAGGGTTGGTGACCCTTATGTTTGGGTTATGGCTGGAGCTGACACTGAGCCACATCCTTTCTGGGAGAAAATCCATGCTCTCAAGATAAGGTTTCAACAGGCTCTTGAGGCAGGAAACTTGTTTGGCCAAGTGTCTGTGTCTTTTGTCATGCACTTACTTTCTGGGCTTGTCCTTCCCTTCTCTACCCTCCAAAGAGTTCCCAAAGCTAATATCCAAAAGTTATCACTCTACCCTTATGCAAGCCACTTCCCCTTTCTGAACCAGTTTCCTCTAGAATAAGGGAGATTGAAATAATTCTCAGAGGTCTCTCCCAGCCCTGATATTCACCGATTCTATTCTAGGCTACACACTGAGTTTCCAGGGCTCCAAGCTACTATCCTCTTCTCCAGTTCTAAAAGTGTATATGACTCAGTTTTGCCGTGCCTCTCACCTGGGCATGCTTCCCTGATCTCTGGAACAGTTTGTCTCTGCAGATAATGACTATATATCTGTCATCCTGAAAAGGTCGACAAGCCCACAAAGTGTAAGGAGGGAAGAAAATCATCATCACACACCCACAGGAGGTCTCTCTCCCATCAAAACAATCTCTAGTTGATTTCATTTTAAAGTGTCTCTGTTTCAGGTGCTACAAAACCCAAGAAGGCATGGCTTTGCTCCAGAGGAAGGTTATAGCATGGAAGTTGATGTGGCTGGAACTGTTAATGCTCCAGGCTTGAAAATTAATCAGTAACTGATTTTTTATTATATAGCTATGGGTCACAAGCTGAAGTTCATCAAGCTCATCAACAGACCAGCCATATTTGTATGTTGAAACTCCAGTTCACCATGTTATGAGTTCATTTATTTAGCATATAGCAATTGTGGCTCATTAGACCACGAGTATGTTAGGCTTGGAAGGGAGTTCAGCAAGTTCAAACTCCTGTTTGATGGAGAAGGGATAGCTGAGATGGGGGTTGGTAATAGAGAAGCTTGTGGTAAAATGAGGGATAGGACCCTGGGCTTTGTACACTTTACACCAAAGCAGAGGTCAGCAGGATAGCTCTCTGTTCATATGATTATGAAAATCTCAAGTTCTCACTCAAAATCTATTTAGCCTCTCTCTCTCTCTCTCTCTCTCTCTCTCTCTCTCTCTCTCTCTCTCTCTCTCTCTCTCTCTCTCTCTCTCATTTTCTTCCTTTAGTGTTGGGAATTAGACTCAGGGCCTCTACCACTTGCTTTTGTTCTTTTGCTTTTAGGGTGTGGGGGTGTGGGGGTGTGGGGGGTGGGGGGGTGGGTGTGTTTTGTTTTTCTGATAGGGTCTTGTGCTTTTGCCTATGTTGTCCTAGGACTGATATCATCCTACTTCTTCCTCCAAATTAGCTGGGACTATTGGCATGCACTACCATGCCTAGCTTGTTTTTGAGTTAAGATCTCATGAACTTCTGCCTGGGCTGGCCTTGAACCACAGTCCTCACAAGCTCTATCCCCTGAATTGTTGGGACTAGAGATGTGTGAAACAATACTCTTGGCTTATTTTCCTTTTCATTAAATTTCCACATAAGCAGTTTAAGTGGTTCCAAATTCATGATACACTAAAAATAAACAGAAAAGGGCAGCTATGAGACTGATGAAAGACAGAAGGAAACAGAGCAGTCCATAAAGGAGACTTAAGAACTGCATAGGCATGTAGCCTGACAACATCGCATGGAGGAACTAAATATCCCCCAGGGTCTCACTTAAATATACTATCACAAAAGTTGAAATTCATAATGATACCCTGGATCACAACGAAAAGGTTAATGTGTTTCATTTAAGACCATAGGGACTTATATTAAGCACTTTTGCAACAGAAGCATTATACCTAGAAGGAAAACAATATTTAAAGAGTTTAGCTATCTGGGAAACTCAGCTATCCAAAATAACATTGCAGCTGGGATGCTGGAGAAAGTGGCTTGTCAGAAAGGCACATTGTACAGTAAGGATCTGTGGAGAACAAATAGCAAAGCCCTGACCTCATCTTCTGTTTACATGTCCATTCCCAGCCTTAGTGATTAATTGTTCTTGTGTGTTGTTGCCAGAGCGAATTGTTTTTCTTTAAAAACTCCTTCTTATTTTAAATAAATAAACCATTAGTTTTGAAACAGAAGTGTCAAATGTCAAGATACTCTGACATACTAAGCTAATGAACTGAACAATGAATTTTGGAGAGTACAAGAGATCCAGCCTTTGAGAAATTTCCTTTAATCACTTTGAAGGGCAGTAGAAACCACTGTTGGTAAGATTTTTCTCATGAGTCTTGAGTACAAAAGCACTCCAGAGATGACAAACAGAAATGCAAGCTTGAAAGAATTGAATTAGGAGTAAGAAGATAAAGAGATGGGTAGATCATATTTGCAGTCAAAAGTTTCTCCAAACCACTTCCTAAACCAGACACAGAAAATCCAGCTGAGAAGATCTTGTCTCCTCTCTGCTTTGCACTCTCAATTCACACAGGACTTGTGGATCTTTCAAAATGTAGAATTACTTTAGCAAGTGGAAATTTTGTTTTGCATCTAGTCTCAGCACATCTATAAGTTTTTTGGATGTTGCAAATAAGTTCTGTATTTTTCTTTCTTTGTGACAGTCATAGGGCTCAAAGTCAAGGCCAGGGGGCTATCCTTGAGCTTTTTTATTTTTATTTTTTTGCCAGTCCTGGGCCTTGGACTCAGGGCCTGAGCATTGTCCCTGGCTTCTTTTGTTTGTTTGTTTGTTTATTTATTTATTGAGCCACAGCGCCACTTCTGGCCATTTTCTATATATGTGGTGTTGGGAAACTGAACCTAGGGCTTCCTGTATTAGAGGCAAGCACTCTTGCCACTAGGCCATATTCCCAGCCCCTCCTTGAGCTTTCTTATTCCAGGCTTGCCACTACCTACCACTTGAGCCACAGCTCCACTGCTGGCTTTTTTGATGCTTAATTGGAGATAAGAATCTTATATACTTTCCTGCCCAGGATGGCTTCAAACTGAAATCCTCAGATCTCAGCCTCCTGAATAGCTAGGAGTGAACCACCAGCACCAGATAATTTCTTCTTCTTTGTATTATAATTAATTAATTTGTTTTCCCAGTCCTGGGGCTTGACCTAAGGGTCTGGGCTCTGTCTCTGAGCTTCTTTTGCTCAAGGCGAGAGATCTAACACTTGAGCCACAGCACCACTTCCAGCTTTTTCTGAGTAGTTTGGTGGAGATTTGAGTCTCTCAGATTTTCCTGCCTAGGTTGACCTGGAACTCCAGTCCTCAGATCTCAGCTTCCTGAATAGCTGGGTTTACAGGCATGAGCTACTACTGGCTCAAAGAAATTCTCAAAGAAAAACAAAGAAATAATTTTTTGAGACAATTTATTTTTAAGAGTACCTATTAAATAGTCATGATTATATGACTTCTTGTTCAAACGTGCTCAGTGTCTTCTACTTACAGAATTAATGATGTTTAAGGTCAACCACTATCTACTTTCCACATAGTTTCCAAGCACATCTCCTCCTACAATCTCCTCAGACTTTCTGGCTTCTCCTAGCTTTGAGATGGACCTTGTACTTTTAGTTCTCATTAACAAATATTTATAAGTAAGTACTCTGTGCTGGGTCCTATTCTTGGTCTATGAAGAACAGTCCTAATTTCCTGGACCCTCTTTGTTCTGGTAGAGGGCTTCACCTTGAGTGATTCTATTGCAGTGCTTGTCGGGCTGTATAATAGCTCTGTCTGTGTCTGCTCCTCAAGCTGAATACTGCCTTCCTAAGGCCCACAGAACTATATCATATCTCTCATCACCCCATCACATACCGTGTCCAGTGACAAGCACATACTGGATGCTCCATGAATGACATATTGTGTCTTCAGTCTCTTTTCTTTATAAATGCAGTAAATGGCTGTTACGTATAGAATTCACCTGCAAGGTTATCTTGCTCTTTTGGAATAAGAATTTGTTTTTTTATGATTAAGTCACTTGGTTGGCAACAGGAATGACAAGTATCAAGGTACTTCTGATGGAACACACAAAATGAATGAAATGAATCAGATGGTCCCATTGGCTTACTTTGTAACATGTCTTTCTCAAATCCAAGAGTCCCTAATTCCTTTTCTTTGAGTTTCCCTACTCTAACTAATGGGCATGCCATTCCTTTTGATTCCTGGAGATTATGAGAGAAGCCCAGATGGGAAACCACTCATCTTGTTCCTTTTCACTTTGACCTCAAAGGTAGAGGCTGAAGACCAGGTGCTGGCAACTTTCTGTGGCCGGGAGACCACAGATACAGAGCAGACCCCCGGCCAGGAAGTGGTCCTCTCCCCTAGCTTCTTCATGTCCGTCACTTTCCGGTCAGATTTCTCCAATGAGGAGCGATTCACTGGCTTTGACGCCCACTACATGGCTGTGGGTAAGTTGGGAGTCGGAGTGGCTTTTCCTCAGGTCTTTTTCTCTAAAGATGAAACTGCCTCATATCCTCTCCTTGACAGTGAACACCTACATTCTCACCACACTAAACTCTACTTTGGTGCCTTACTACATTTGCTCCATTGTATATCTACCCATATATCTACTATCGAACCAACAATCCATCTTTCTTGAGACATTTCAAAGCATTAGCAAAGGTTAGAATCCTTCTTCCTAAATACTTCAGATGTACATAAAATATGTATAGTTCAATATCTATTCATGGTTCCTTTTCTTGTAATGTGAAGTTTACATACAATAAATTTTAAGTATACATTTGTTGAATTTTGAAAATTTGGTTTTTGCAGGTAACCCAAAACCCTAATAAGATTTGAACTTTACCATTAGCACATAAAAATTCCTTCATATGCCTTCCCAATCAATTTCTGCTCTCAATTCCATAGAAAACAATAATTCTGATTTTCTCATGCTACAAGTTTAGCTTTACATTTTCCAAATCTTTACAAGAATGAACATGCTGGGAATATGTTTTTGGAGTGAAGATTCTTTTAGTTAGCATGATGTTTCTGAGATGCGCTTATGTTGATTTATGCATCAGAAATTACTACTTTTCTCGATAGGGAGATGTTCCATTGTATGAATCCACTATAATTTCTTTTTAATCCATTTCTCATTGAGGGAAACCTGGGCTCTATCAATTTTTGATTCTTCTACTTACAGAATTAATGATGTTTAAGGTCAACCACTATCTACTTTCCACATAGTTTCCAACACATCTCCTCCTACAATCTCCTCAGACTTTCGTAGTTTCCTCATTCATAGTTTCAATGAACATTCTTGCACAAGTCTTTCTGTGAACACATATTTCCATTTCTATTGGGAAAATATCTAGGAATCATATTGTTGGGTCATAGGGTAGATTTGACATATAAGAAATTTTACTTATATAAGGATTTTTCAAACTTTTCTGAAGCAATTCCATCATTTTTCCATCTGCCCACCAATGTATGAGAATTCTGCCGGCTCCATATCCTTGCCAATGCTAGAGATTGTCAATTTAAAATTTTTTAACCTCTCTGGAGGGTATGTTTAGTACTACCTCAACATGACTTAAATTGTATTACCCTGCTGACCAGTGATGGCAACCATCTTTTGCATGTGTTTCTTGGCTATTAATATGCCTCTTTAAGAGAAATGAATATTCATATGCCTAGGACAGGGACTAAGCCATTTTAGTTGCTTGGGAAGAAAGGCAACAAGGAGTACAAGTTAGAGGACACACTCTGGAGCCATCCCACCCAGGGCATCTAGGTTCTAAATTTCACCATCTACAGTCTGAGGATGGGAATGGCCCTGATAACTAAGAATATTGTGTGGCTCAGTACTGCCACTGTCAAATGATAATGCTTTTTATCAGAACCTGGTTTTCTGTAACCTTGGGTAAGTTGCCTAACTTCTCTGAGTCCTAGTTTCTTGCTTTGTAAAATGAAAACAAAGGCTGCCTCTAGGTTTTATATAAATGAAAGAATGTATGAGCCTTCCAGTCCAATAATTGGCTCTAACAAAATGGTCTATAAATACATGCATCCCTAAGCGAAATGAACTCCAAGTAATGAAAACAAGTGGTTTCTCCTTATTTTCAACATACCATGTGAAATTATGCCCTTTTTCTTTTGTCATTCTTTCCCGTGGTTTTACCCTTGATATCACTGTAACTGATTTTAGTACCCTGGATATTGTATATTTGTGTATTGGAACTAGGGAAGGGAAAGGAAATACCAAAATCAAGAAACAAAGGATAAAAAGACAAACCAATGCAACAGCAGAACATACAAAACTATATGGTGTAAACCAATGGTACTAAAACTCATAGGGGAGTGGAGAATAGGAGGGAATGGGGAAGGGGAGGCAGGGGAAAAATGAGGGAGGAGGTAACAAGTTGGATAAGAAATGTACTCACTGCCTTATGTATGAAAATGTCACCCCTCTGTACATCACTTTAACAATAAAGAAATGGGGGAAAATGCATGCGTCCATCACTTGACTAAGAGGCTCTACCTGCACTGCAGATGTGGACGAATGCAAAGAGAGGGAGGATGAGGAGTTGTCCTGTGACCACTACTGCCACAACTACATTGGTGGCTACTACTGTTCCTGTCGGTTTGGCTACATCCTCCACACAGACAACAGGACCTGCCGAGGTAGGGTCCTGGGATAATTCTGTAAAGCACCATGATACACTACCTTTAGCAATAAGACTAGAAGAAAGGCAAATATGCAGTAGGAATCAGGTCAAAGACTTACTACAGATAGTAAATGTTGGGGCTGGGAATATGGCCTAGTAGTAAAGTGCTCGTCTCAGATAGTAAATGTCTTACCTGGAAATATGGCATCCAGGTCTCAGAAGAACACAGGTGGGAAGTTCAGACTATCAGGTCACCTTTTCCAACTGAAGGCTACTACATTGACCACGTTAAGGGAAAGCTTGGTTTCCTAGTCCTTTTTGAGCCAGAAACTATGCCTCACCCACAGGTTCCCTCGCCTTAGTCCCTCTTTAGCATAGAGAACCTCGTTCTAAAGGACAAAAAAGGAGAGAAGAAAAGGCAAAGATAGAGACAGTAAGAAATCTTTCCATTCCTTCTATCTCCCTTTGTTTCCATTTTCCACCAACATGGTTCCTTTTTGTAGACTCGGATTGGATCAGAGATGGAGACATGAAAAGACTTAGTTTCTCTGTAGGAATAGTGTCTCCTGTTGGTGGGGTAACAGCTGCATAAACTGTTAGATGACATAAACGCTTATTTATTACATGTATGTAAAGGAAATATGGTCACAGCATAGTCAGACTTGGGCTGTCCTGGAGAAATGGACAAATGTTTGTCAGAGATGATGATCATTGACAAAGATTAACTAAAGTAGGGGAAAGAGGACACTGCACACAGGAAGAACAGCTTCTGCAAACATTCATAGGTGTTATAAAACTTGAGATATTTGGGGAACTGCTAGTTGACTAGTGTGACCTAGGGTGAGAGAGCTTGCCTCCAATTTGATTGGAAACTGAGTGAAGGGTTGCTAAAGGAGGGCAAGACTGGAGACAAGAGGTCTTTGTTTCCTTTCTTCAAAATCTGCTGCTTGTAATATAGGTATTCCTATATTGCCCATCAATATAAAGTAGTGGATTAGGGTACTTTTGCCTGACTCATACCTGATAGAAGCAACTTAAGGAGGAAAGATTTGTTTTGCTCATGGTTTCAGTCCATCATGGCAAAGAGGGCAGGGATGGTGGAGCAGAGTAGTTCACATAATGGTAGACAGGAACCAAAGCAGAGATTTAACAGGAAGTGGCCAGAGCAAGATAAAACCTCTGAGGACACGCTCCCAGTGACCTACTTCCTCCAACAAGGCCCCACCTTCCACAGTTCCATCACCTCCCAACAACAGTCTGTTCAAATTGTGATTTTAGCAATGGATTAAACAATTGATTAGATCAGAACCTTCACTATCTAATAATTTATGAAAACACTTTCAGGACACCCTCAGAGATGTGCTTTACTACTCACCCAAGCATTTTTCAAGGCAGTCAAGGTGATCATCAAGGTTAACCATCAAAAGCATTATAAAACAGAAACACAGACACATTAGCAATTGCCTTACTCTGCAGCTGTGTCTCAGTGGTAAGAATATCTATACCACAAGTGTTAGTCTCTGGGTTCCAACTCTAGTACTGCCGAAACAAAAAAATAATTGTCTTGAAGAGGGTTATATTTTCTATTGTTTACATTTAGTAAATATGTATTGATTATCTACTGTGTACTGAATGCATGAGAGCTAAAAGCTCAAGCAGGTTGAACAAGAATCCTTGCTTGATGTTTGGTTTTGTGCCTGACCCTCAGGAGACCTTTTTAATCTTTTCTTTTTGGTTACCATAGACATATATGTCTGTAGATTATATGTGCATTGTGCAAGAAATGATTTTATCCCTTTGGGATGAGAGTAACCCCATAAGAATGCTTAGGGTAGAAAATAAAAACAGATGGGGATTCAGGAGACCTTGATCTAGACCTCTTTCAGCAATTCATTGCTCTGGGACTTGAAGTTAGTCATGACTGCTTTTCTGGGCTACAGTTTTCTCATTTGCAAATGAGCAAGAGGAACAAAAGGCTTAGAAAGTGTGGACTTGCCAGCACTAGAATGGGTCAGCCTAAGGCCAAAGTTCAACAGCAAATAAAGGCACAGTAGGGTTAAGTCAGGGCCAGGATCCCAGGACTTTGAGTCTTTGGTGACTGTAACAACAGTGGAGAACAAAAGCAGAGGCCCAGAGATCATAGAAGGTATTTAGTGAGGACAGAAAAAAAAAAAAAATCAACAAATGAGTATATGACATTGCGTCAAGTGGTAGACAACACTGTGAAGCACAGAAGGGAAATGGCTAGAGAAAGAGGGTGTGGGACCTTGCATTATGTGAGAGTCAAGGAAGACTTTGAAGTAGGGTGCAAGGGGCTTACATCTATAATTCTAGCCACTCCAAATCTCAGCTGGAAGCTAGCCAGAGCAGATAAGTCTATGAGATTATCTCCAATTAACCAGCAAAAAGCCAGAAGTGAAGCTGTGGCTCAAGTAGTAGAGCAGCCTTGAGTGAAAAAGACAAGCAAGAGGCCCTGAGTTCAAGCCTGAATACTAGCATACACAGACACACACACACACACACACACACACACACACACACACACACACACAGGATCTTGAGCAGCAAACTATTGATGTCTTTGTGAAAGAGAAATCAAAGGCAAAAAGGCCAAAAAAAGAATATATATGATCATGCCATCTCAAAACTCTCCCTTTTAGAGTCCCTGCCCAGTCCCCAGGTTCCAGAAAAATATCCTGGGAAAGAAGGGTCATCACAGAGGGTAAACAGCTCTGTACAGAGAAATAGTCTCAGCTGGAGTCTTGGCAGACAAATTACTTGGTTTGTGACCATCCACAGATCATTTATTTTCATGGGGCTTCAGTTTGTCACCTATTATAGGGAGATGATTCCTTCCCTGCTTACCTCATGGGGACACAGAAATGTACGGTGGGCAAGAGCTTTCTGGGGCTGTGATGGTGTTATCCCATTTTCTCTGCTGTTTCCCCACAGTGGAGTGCAGTGATAACCTCTTCACCCAGATGACTGGCATGATCACCAGCCCTGACTACCCTAACCCTTACCCCAAGAGCTCCGAATGTCTTTACACCATCAATCTAGAGGAGGGTTTCATAATCAGCCTACAATTCGAGGACACTTTTGACATTGAAGATCATCCTGAGGTGCCCTGCCCCTATGACTACATCAAGGTGAGCTTGCAATGGACATTTGTCCTGGGGTTGCTGGAAAATCTTGGCTGAACCAGCAACATTGATACCCTACCTATTTCACCTTCTGATAGGATAGAGAGTTAAACCAATAGCTTTCTAACAACTCATTATTTAAAGTAACATCTTGATCAGATCTACTGTAAGGATCTTTCCCAGTCAAAACTAGCTCTTTGGCTACCTCCCTGCTTGTTGGGAAGGTTCATTAGGGCAAGTTGGGGGAGGGGGGGGTGTCAGACTCCCACTCAGCTGTGGGACTCTGTCCTCTAACTTATACTTGGTTTATTTGCTGCTATTGCCATCTTGAGCTTTTAATATGTTTTGAACAAGGAGTCCACATTTTCATGACAAACTAGACCTCACAAATTCTGCAGCTGATTCTTCTTGAAGGAATTATTCAAAAGGCAAATAAAGAGGAGAAAAATGATACAGCCCAATCACCACTGAATTTCAAATGATTTCAATAGTATAGGTGTGATGCAAAGGCAATTTCAGCCATGTCTAGAATAGTGGAGGAGATAGTTCTTAGATATATAGGAAGGAGAATGAGCTATTCTTAGTGACTTTCTAAAGCATGTAAGTTGAGTTGCCTAATTGTGGTCTGATCTCAGAAGAAATGCTGAGCTGGTGAGGAAGTAGGGTGCTATCAAGTATACAAACAGATGCTTCTTTAACCCATGTGGACAGTGACCTCTTCTAGAGAGAAAAACAAGCAGAAACTAGAACACAGTAAGTTCTGAGAGTTACACAAAGGAAAGAGAGCCGTGAATGAGATCAGAAAGAGCCATAAATGAGTTGCCCACAAAGGGAGTTGTCATTAGTAGGAGAAACAGTAAAATCAAAATCTCCAGAAAGAAATGGGACTCTTCTCTGTTTCTGTATTGCTTTTCTTAGATTAAAGCTGGTCCAAATGTTTGGGGGCCCTTCTGTGGAGAGAAAGCTCCAGAACTCATCAATACCCAGAGCCACAGAGTTCAGATCATGTTCCACAGTGACAACTCTGGGGAGAACCAAGGCTGGAGGCTCTCGTACACAGCTTCAGGTAACATCTCCCCTCTCCAGTCCCTGCTACTGCAGAGCTCAGTGCTCACCAGGAGGGTGGCTAAAGGAGGAGGAGGTGTGTGCCTAGAACTTCTCTGGAGACTAATAGGATATGGAGCTGGGGAAAACTTAAAACTGAGGTATATGTTCTCTCGAGACTCAGTTTCCCATCTATAAAACAGGATCAAGAGCAGTGATGAGGTTGGGTTGAGCTGGTTGTTCTCAAAATATCTTGTTGGAGATGAAAAAAGTAAATATTGTTTTCTGAGCCCCGCTCTCCACACAGCCATTTGTTACTCGGTTGGGCCCTTTGGGCCTTCTCTAAGTCAGGGACTGGAATTTGGGTGTGTCCCAAGGCTCTAAATCTTTCATTATGGTGGCTTGCCTCCATGTGAGCTCCTAGATTGGCAAAGCCCACCACTCCCATTTTTAATGTCCAAGACAGCCAGCTATGGCCCTTGACAAAGCTGACAAAGCCACTTGGCTTAAGAAGTCTGTAATCACTCAAGGAAGAAGAATGTGGATATCACACAGAAGTGACTAATCCTTTTCATAGCCCTTGAAGCCCTGGCTTCCAATGCCCAGTCTGGGAAGAAGCATGGACCGGAAATTTACAAGAGTTTGCCCTGGAAAAAAAGTGCCAGAGCTTGAGGATCTCATCAGAATTAACCTTTAGAAGAAAGGACTCAGAAGCATATGGTTGCAGTTGCTAATACTTTGAAACAGGATCGTAGGAAGTAAAAGGAAATTGGGGTCATCCTGGGTGGCCCAGTGAGTCAATTCACAAGGAAGGACATCAATTTTAGTTAAATGAGAAAGCATTGTTCATTTCATCAGAAGCATTCCTGTGTGGAAAGCATGGACTTGAGCATAATTGAGACCCTTGTCCTTACAGAAGTGCAAATATGTTGGAAGCCTCACTTTAGTGAGGCTTGGACAAGGATGAATTCAACGTCATTTAATACTTCTCCCAACAGAGTTTTAATGAAATCATCTGGCCAACGACCTCACTTTACAAATGAGGATATGGAGAGCTACGTTAGAAAGCGACTGGCTTTTGGTTGCAGAATAATTTTCTCGCAGGGCTTAGAAGGTTCAGATCTCTGATCGTCAGACCTGTTGTTTGATCCTCCTTCCGGCCTTGCTTCCTAGGGTCCTTGATGCATACACTTCATTTTCTCACATGCTGTTGTTTCATTTACTTCCCACTAGGAAATGAGTGCCCAAAGCTAAAGCCTCCTGTCCATGGGAACATCGAACCTTTGCAAGCCACATATTTCTTCAAAGACCAAGTGGTCATCACCTGTGATACAGGCTACAAAGTGCTAAAGGTAGAGGCTCCTGCCTGAAAGGAGAAGGGAGTGGGCCAGAGAAAATTTCTAGAGCCTTGCAGAACAAGTGAGCTGCTGTGACTTGCCACAGTGCCAGAACGGTCTCCTACCAGCCCCAAAGCCTCCCTCCCAAAGGCTCCAGAGATTCTGAAGCATGTGTCCCAGACTCTCTCACTCCTTACCAGTGACACAAAATCCTATTATCAGAGCATGGGTCCTGATAAAAATATAGTTCCAAACGGCTCTATAATCAGGACTAATAATCTTAACAAAAAGTGGCAGATGAGTAGTCCTTAGTCTCCCATCTTCTGAAACAATGTTTTCAATGATAAGCAGTATCTATAAGGCTGAATGAAATCAGGGTTGATATTTCTTTAAATGTTCTCCAGGGGCTGGGAATGTGGCCTAGTGGTAAAGTGCTCACCTCGTATACATGAAGCCCTGGGTTTGATTCCTCAGCACCACATATACAGAAAAGGCCGGAAGTGGTGCTGTGGCTCAAGTGGCAGAGTGCTAGCCTTGAGCAAAGAGAAGCCAGGGACAGTGCTCAGGCCCTGAGTTCAAGCCCCAGGACTGGCCAAAAAAAAAAAATGTTCTCCAGGCAAGCCAAATATACAGTGAAGCTAGAGGACCATGGCTATCAACAATTAGTTCTCAAGGAAGGGTCTCTGAACCAGCAATATAAGCATCATCTAGACATTTGTTTGCTATTTTAATTCTTTGGTGGATCTAACACAAAAATGAGAAATTCTGGGAGGAGGGTGCATCAGTGTGGCATGACAGGCCCTCCAGGTGGGGCTGGACACGTGCCCAATGTTGAGAACCACTTCTCTGAAAAAGAAGTCAAGGCTAAATTTCCCCCCTTCAGAGCCTATGGTCTAAGCCCCTTGTACACAGCCCTTGCCTGTCTCTAGAGTACACACCAGAAACTATGAATTTAGCATCTGTCTTTCCCCTGTCTGCAGGCTTGCCCTCTGAATTCATATGGGTAAAAAATGCTAGTCCAAATGAGCCAGGTATGGAGTTTGAATTCATTGTGCTGGTCAATAACCACTAACCTTGCTCTCTTTTTTTTTGTCCTCTTTTTTTTTTTTTGTCAATCCCTTCTGGTTTCTGCTCAGGATTCTATGGTGCTAGACATATTGCAGATGGAATGTCTGAAGGATGGGACCTGGAGTCATGAGATGCCCATCTGCGAAAGTAAGAAAACCAAATGGATTGATTATAACTTTAATGAGTTTCCCCGTGCTGGTGGGATAGGAACAGAGACTATGTCAGTGGAAAGCTTGGCCAGAGCTGATGTGCAGGCATAGGACAGGAAGTCCATAGACATAGGGGAGCAGAACAGAAAAAGAGATAGTCTCTTCTAAAAATCAGACTATAAGATCCAAAGAGAAACATTTTGTGAGCTCCAGTTAACCTTCTAAATACTAATTGTTTAAGTCAAATTGTGAAACTTTATAAAGAAATAGTGTCTTCAGATTTGCAAGGAGCTTTGGCCATTTCCAGGGTTGGATGACACCTTGCATATGGCCATTACCCACACCCACTACATCTTCTGGGTTAGCTCTGATTCAGGGATGTGAAGGAAGGGTGCTGTGACCGCACAGTGAGCCTGTGTGAAAGAAGGGACACAGCTCTTCACAGGCTCTTGGAACCCAGAGTTCTTGCCTTGTATGCCCCTAATCCACTCAGTAACCAGGGAAATGATCCTTTGCTTCAATTATCAACTCAATAGTCTATATTCATTGTAACACTTTACAATTTATGCCAGTGATTTTTAAGCAAAGTTCATAAGAATCATCGGTTCTGCCTATAGAATTCCAGATTTCCAGCAAAGAACCCTCTTCCCCTCATACTCAAGGATTTCAAAGTAATCTTGTAAGGACCATAATTTTACAAACTTACATATAGCAACAATGATGAGAAGAGGCATACATAGTCACAGAGTTAGGGAAGGAAAGAGAGGAGAGGAAAGGAGGGAGGGAGGAAGAAGGGAAGGGAAGAAAAAGGAAAAGAAGGGAAGGGAAGGGAAGAGAAGGAAGAGATTTAGTATACAATGGAGATTTGAGAACTCAAGAATTAGGGCTGGTCCCACCAATCTCATTGCATTGCTTTTCATGTGAACTTTGAAGTTCTGTCCTCCTCCCTTTCTACTGATTGGCTCCCATCAGGCAGGCGGACAAATCCCCTCTGTTTTCCCCAGTGGGCACTCAGACAAGAGGTCTCTCTTGAGGCAACACCAGGCCACACTTGGTAGCATAATAGGCTTGTTTACTTTTTCTATATGATGATGTGATCCTTACATGGAGAAGAGGATTTTGTAGGTTTAGCAGAACATTTCAGTAGTATGGCTATGAAGAATACCATAGAGAATTCGGATTCCAGACAGGAGGAACTCAAATGCTCCTCTAGTAGGTAGCCTAGTGGGTAGTGTGATAACTGGGTCCTAAACCAGACCCTTTGCTGGATGAAACAAGGTCACTTTGAAGAAGGTAAAGGAGGGTTTCAGGCACTCAGGACAGAACCTGGCTCTGGATTAGGAAAATTCCACATTCAAATGCAATTTCTATCAATTGAGTTTCTCTAAGCAATTTACTTCTGTTCATTTTTGATTCAGTCTCCTATCCTCAAGATTATTGTGAGGACCAAGCTAGTCTATTGACCATATCTATAGAGTGATGTTTAATAAAAGCTTCATTCCTCACAGTTAAACACATTCACTAGCAGTGCACCGATGGCTCATGCCTCTAATCCTAGCTACTAAGGAGGCTGAGATCTGAGGATCGTGGTTCAAATCCAGCCCAGGCAGGAAAGTCTGGGAGACTCTTACCTCCAATTAACCACCAGAAAACTGGAAATAGTACTGTGGCTCAAGTGGTAGAGTGCTAGTGTTGAGCTGAAGAGTTCAGGGACAATATTCAGGATCAGAGTTCAAGCCCCACGACCTACAAAAACAAAACAAAATAACGACAAACAAAAAATGCCTTCACTAGAAGATTTGATATTTCTCATTCATACTTTTGCAAAGTAAGAAACATTATGAATTATTTTCTCATGATGAAACATGCACACACACTTTTATTGTAATGGACACATTGACAGAGCAAGGCAGTTCTGTAGTACTGGTTTATGTGACAGAATACCTTATCACTTTGTACAAAGACAATATAGCCCAATTCTGCATTATGACTATTGTAACTCGCATGTGGACATACCCAACATTTTCACACACTCAATATTTGCTGTTGAGTATCTCTCAATTGCTATATGTTATTCTAAGATCTAGGGAAGGTACACAGACCAAACTTAGGAGTAGAGAGTCCTAGGGATTGTGGAGAAGGGCTGAGGACAGACAACACACATACAGTGTGTGATAAAGAAATGTGCCAGAGCAGGAAGTGGGAATCATAGGTTGTTATTTAGGTTCTGCCTTCACACTATTGCAGTGAGAGAACCTGCTGCATTCTGAATTCTACATGTCAAATGAGGGCTCAGACCAGAAGAATTGTAAAGTACCCTGCAAAGAAAGAAATCTTATAACCTCAGGAACCAGGATGTAAGATGGTGCAAACTTTCCCAGTGGTACAGACCATTCTAAACTGTCCTTCACACTGGCTCTTCCTAAACTGTGCATTCTGAATCAATTCTGATGGAGCATTTTCTGTATTTCCTTCAGGAACTATTTCTGCCTTGCTTGCTAATTTTTCTTTCTCTTCTTTTCCTATCTCTCTCTTCCTGTCTCTGCTTCCTTTCTCTTTGTCTCCCAATCCCGATTTGACTTTATAGTGGCAGAAAGCGAGATCGATTTGGAGAGCGAATTGGAGTCAGAGCAAGTGACAGAGTGAAGGACGGAAACCCCACACAATTCAGACATCCAGGAGTGGATCACGCACAAAGATCCCCAAGTCCCAGCTACTCTGCCCTCCCCACCTACCAACACTCCCATTGTCCATTTCTGTGTGGATTAGAATGAATGCCAAGTAAGCCACACAGCCTCAGCTGTTAAAGCTGTTGCGTGTGCATGAGAACAAAATCATGCCTTTGAGGATTCTATCATCATTCAACATTGATCCAAAAAGCCATGAAAAGACAGTGGGTGGTTTTTTGTTATTGTTGTTGTTGTTGTTGTTGTTTTTAGGACCTTTAAATGGACAAAACACTTCTCCCATGAAAAATGCTCTCAGTTCTGGAAACATAAGATTTGATATACAATCATACTGTCTTAGGCTGAATAGACCAACACTAGCCCTGGCTTCTGGTCTAAACAAGCCACACTCCAAGTTTAAATGTGCCAGAATGTCAGTGAGTTTATGGCTATAAAAAATTTTATCAGTCACGAATTTCTTAATAACCATAAATAAGTAATGTGAACAATAACTTGTAGTGTGGATTTTTAAGAATCTGGATATTTTCTCTTTCACAAAATATCCCTTTTACTGTTATTTACCACAGGGCTTAAATTCTATTGTTAGAAGTTTCTTCTGAGTTTACAAGTTTTATGTTTCTTCAGATTTACTGATTAAAAACTTTTTAAAAGATAGGCATCACATGAACATTGTGGTCCTCCATTCTGGGGTCATGGACAACCCTGAGTCATAAGGAATGGCGAAGAAGGGCCTGAGGAACAACTGCCTGTGTTGCAGAATCTCGGCTTCTGTCTAAACAAGGTCTGGTCACACATCAGGGAATCCCATGACTGTGACTAAATCTGTTTCAGAATTCGATGTCCACATCATGCACATGAGAACACTGATCAATCTAGAGGCCCAGATTATAGAGGTCCTCCAAGAGATGAGACAAACAGATGATTGCAAGTTGAGAAGATAGTCACAGACTTATACCCAGCATAACAGAGAATATCATTTCATAGGCATTCAAATAATTGCAGTACCAGGCAACATGAGATAAACACCATAACTTTCATCAGAGAGACATCAAGAGAAAGTTCCAACATAAGGAAACTACCCTTTCCAGGTAGAAGGAATAGATAAGGCTTTTAAGAAGGACTAGTGTTTGATCAAGGTCTCAGAGGAGGCCACATGGACATGGTGTCCCAGGTACAAGAAGGCACAAGACCAGGAATGGAGGCAGCAGAGGTGATCCTGGTGGTATTAGAGTCAATGGGAGGGGAGAAAAGAAGATGAGTCTTGGAAGGGGTGCTTGGACCCAATTCTTGGTCTTCTGTTCTAGGAAGAGCTGCTTGCCTGTGGTTTCTCAGAAGCCACTATAGTAAAGCATGCTTGATACTATAGGCCAAAGAAAGATGTGTCTGAAGTAACATAAATGGCAGAAAGAGATAAATGGGAGTGGTACAGTCAACACCAGAGAGTGGGAAAAAGGGATGCCAAAAACTGGGAAAACAAAGGAAAATGTGTGTGTGTGCACATGCATGGGCCCTATCTCTTAATTTTTTTTCTCAAGGACGGTATTCTATCACCTGAGCCACAGCTCCACTTTCAACTTTTAATCTGCTGGACTTTCCTGCCCTGGCTGGCTTTGAACAGTCTTCAGAACTCAAGTCTCTCAAGTAGCTATAATTACAAGCTTAAGCCAGTGATGCCCAACAAAAAGGGCCTTTTTATCCCAGGGTATAGATGGCACACTTCCTAAAGCAACACTGGACTAGATGAGGGCACAAGATCTGACACACAAGGATTGTGCAGCAGAGATGCTGGAGACCTCTTGAGAAGAAGTGGTTGCCTCCAGTTTCTCTTCTGTTGTCTCCCAAGGCCTTTTGCTAACATTATACACTTGGGATGGAGGTTTGCCCATTCCTTACTCACTGTAACTGAGCCAAAGTTGTGAGCCCCACTATGTCCATGGGCAGATTACCTTTCTGGAAAAAAGTAAAAGCAAGCTTTATACTTAGATAATGTCTCTTAAGTCTAAGTCCAACCTGGAAATTCTTCTAGGAAAGAGCAAAAGGTAGTTAAGGAACCAGCTAGCTATATCTCAAGGATATTTTAAGTCAAAGGAACTGGTAACTGTTGACAGAAGCAAGTAATATCAATACCGAAAACCAGTCAAGTGCATTTCCCAGAGGGAAGGAAAAAGAAATCTGATGAGTCTTGGAAGAAAAATAAATTTAGTATTATTCACAACTTCAAATAACCAATACTATTCCTTCTTATTATCCTGACATTAATCTTTACACATTTACCTCACAAATCAGAAGAGTGTTTGTACTTTGACATGATGAACAAATGGAAATGATTTCTCTAGGGACATCAGAGGCCAAGGCAAAACCAGCCCTTTTGACTTTTGCCTTCTTTGTTGACAAGTACTCACATTTACTCCCTTCCTTCATCCATCTCTTTCAGCCTGGAGTGCCTTGGAATTACACATATTTTAAGTTACATAACCCTCTAACAATCGAAAGGATCAATGTGAAGCTCTAACCTGATAATCATGGTGTCTGACTAGCACTCAAGGATAAGTTTCTCCTCTCCGTTTCTCAAAGTACTCAAGTAAAATTCTATAGGATACAGAACTTTGAAAATTCTTCTGGACCTCTGGAAAGATTGACAACTAAGGTCTACTATTAGCCAGCTAATACCTAATATAAGCCATTTAAATGGGGGATAAGAAAAGATCTTAGGGACTACACTGAAAGAACACAAAGTTCAAGTTCAAGTTCATTCAGTTCTCACTCTGACAATAATTTTGGATTTGTCAAATCTCCTATCCTATCTGAGTGGATTATTTAAAGACATTCTCGGAGTCCTAGGTCAGGTTACTTTCTAACTATGAAATTCTATAATTCCTCTATAATTCTCCAGCTCTATGACAAGCGGTTACATCTAAGATTAGGATTTTCTTAGAAATGAGCTCCATCATCCCCTAAAGGAAACCCCTAAAACAACATTGATCACTTTAATCCTTAGCTTCCAATGTGGCTGTGAAATGTTGACCTAACTCTGGGTCTTTGTGCATACCAGCAACTCCCCTAAGACCTGACTAGCCTGCCAAGCTTCCCACAGGCCATCTCTGAGAAGAAGAATCTTTGGTCATATCCTATTCTATGACTACAGTCATCTCCAGTGTCTAGTCACTAGTGAATGGAGAAAACGAGCAGCGTCCACTCCTGACCCTCTATTGCCTTTGTGGCTAAATAAGCTCTTGATAGAAAGACAACAGAACTGTGGACTTTTGGAGGAGCCTGGATTTTGTTTTGGGCATTTTTTTTAAAATTTTGTTTGATTTGGGGGATTTTTTTTGTGTGTGCCAACCTCCAATATGAGCATATTCACTGTTGTTAATCATCCTGTGGTTGGGACTGGAAAAGTGGAATGTTCTTTGGTTCAGGTCAGCCAGGATTTTCACACTGAGTCAGTTGCTTCGTGATTTGGCAGAAAGAGCAGAGAAGATTGCATAATAGAACTAAAAATCAAAGAAAGACACTATGGTAGGAAAGTGACTGGGGCTCCTTAAGTCTCAACAGATCTACCCCTGCCATAAACTTGACACCAGGCCAGGTGAGTTGACCATACAGTACTAATGTCATAGTAGAGAAACCTCCAAAGCAGGGATACTAACAACTGCACAGGTTGAACACTGTGCAATTCTTTGGGAAAACTATAACATTGTTCTATGCAGTTGTGTGCAATGTGTTATCTTCACATCTACAGAAGATGGACCCATCCTGTTTCCTCACGAGGAAGAATATAAGGTGGTTAAAGGGTCTCACTTCTTTTCTCACAGCTATAGACTGTGGAGTCCCAGCAGGGGTGGAACATGGGATGATCACCTTTTCCACAAGCAACAACCTCACCACATACAATTCTGAGATCAGATATTCCTGCCAGCAACCTTTTTACAAGATACTTCAAAATACCACAGGTAAGCCCTCCATGCTAAGCTACTTCTTTGAAGGGCACACTCTGAGCCTCAGGGTTCAATTTGGGGCTGCAATAGCTCTGTAAGGAGTAGCTACCTACAAGTATGTGGAGTTCATAATACATAAAGCACCCACACATGGCACCACCTGGGTCTCACTTCCTGTGAGTTTGTGTTATAATGTCCATTTAGACATGCAGAGATTGACTGTCAGAACTAAATCCCAGGGTTGTTCTTTTAACTTGAAATTCAGCACTGATTCTACTAATGAGTCTAGACCTTGAAGCATGGAGTCTTTCCTGACAAAACTAAAGAAATAAAGACCTCAAGGAAGCCCCAAATCTCCAAAAAAGTATTTCCTTGGGTTTCCTGAGGAAGACCTAAGGTTTCCAGAAAGTAGCAAGTATTGCTACTTCAGCCAGCCTTTGCCTTGGCTTCTGGCTAACCAGATTAGTCATTCAACAGGCCTGCCTGCTAGGAGCTCTTCCTTCAAAGACATACCCTTAGTGTATGAAAGTGGAGTTTGAATAGAATGGAGGAGAGAGGAGCAGACCAAAGAGAGTGCAGTCTATTTTGCTAAATAACCTATCCCCAGGCCAAGATTCAAATTTAGCTGCAACTGATCATGCCTTTCCATCCTACTGAGAGGAAGATTCTTGGTTCATTCCATGATGGGCAGAGGCACACAGGCCTGAGAAGTAAAGAGCCAGCAACAGCCTTGTTTGAGAGGACTTGAAGACATGCCCTGCTTCTCTCCAAAATGAGTCAGTCTGATACCCTTACTTAAACACTCACAATGGCCAGCAGAAAACGAGCCCTCAGGGAAAAGTAAAGACACATCTCTGTGTCACATGAACTCTAAGAAAACTCCTCTAATTTCTTAAAGGCTCCACATTCTCATGTTTCAATAAGATAATGGGATATCATTCCCAGAACTATTATGAGATTCAAATGAAGCAGAGCACACATACTTGGCCTATTAAAGAGAGTGGTATTAACCAAGGTCACTGTGACTAATGGGAGGACACTTGTTAGAGAATGGCAACACAAGACAGGGAGTGGTTCTCAGACCAGCAGGAGTGAGATCCACAGAGCTGTGAGCACTGGACTGGAGAGTGGTGTTTATTTTAGGACAGTGAGGATCCATTGATCATTCTAAGCTGAGGAAGCACATGGTCAGATCTCCTTATTAGGAAGCTCCCTCATATTGAGGGAGTCGTATTGAGGGAGTCAGTCGGCTCAAAGGAAAAATAACAGACTATTTGGAACACCTTTGCCATGGTCTGTACTGAAGGAATTGAGACGTCAAACCTATGTTCTATGTGCTCCATGGCATTCATTTTCTTTCTTTTCTCCCCCACTCACCCAGGTGTATACACCTGTTCTGCTCTTGGGACCTGGATGAATGAAGCACTGGGGACAATTCTTCCCACCTGCCAACCAGGTACCTCATACACCCAATCCTCTGCTTAAAACTCAAACTAGGCTTGGGGGCCCCAGATGCTTTGGCTATAAATAGAGAATTTGTAGGGAAGAGGCTTTGATTGTTTTTTAAGAGATGTAAGAGATGTTAAAGATTAAAGGCCTACCCTCACACCTTCTCAAACTAACTGGACCCTATCCTCAGTCTTCTCCATTGTGCTTGGAGCACTTCAGTCTCCTCTCTGTCCAATTCCAGTCACTTCCCACCAGGTTTTTCTTTCAACCCTGTGAGTGTAAGCAACTGTTGTTGCTCAGGAAAATCAAGAAAGTGGGCCTTCCTTGTCTTTGCACACTCCTAGGCTATAAAGAAGATGAAACATAAAACAAATAAATAATCTGAAGGACAGAGTATGAACTTCAAGAGCAATGTGTACAAGTCTTTCTGATTGTGGCCTCCTCCATGTTTTACTTACTAATTCCAATTTAAAATGGAAAGAGAATTTTGTGGTAACAGGATGTATCTGTGCATCTAGATTTAGGAGATATTTCCTTTAACATTAAAACTATAGATGATTTGTGTTGAAATCACTATATATATATATATATATATATATATATATATATTCAAATCAAGCTACAAAGTACAGCCCCAGCACACATACACATTGTAAAGCTAAAGAACCCACAAAAAATTTAAACATTCTTTAAAAATTCCATAATAATGATAATTAAAGGAAACAACCATTTAAGTCAGCACTGCAGAACGCTGAAAAAATACTATCCTTCTTGGTTTCATATGCATTTTTGCATGGACAACAGGAACTTTACAGTATGGTGATATATTGGGTGGCCTTTGCATTTCACTGAATTCAAATTTATTAGATGAAGGACATTTTACTAACTCTCACTATTCACTCAGTAGCCATTAGGCTAGCCTCTAGAATGGAAAAGCTATGGAGTTTTCTACCATTAACCTTTATGGAGTGAAGAACATGACAACATTTGAGAATCAGTGCCCAACCATCACAAGTGCAATAGGACCCCAGAGGAGGAAGTAACTGCGCAGGCAGGTTCAGGAATGTAAGATAGGTACCAGGAAGGAACACTTGACATAGAAGATATTTATGTCAAGGAAGAGCATGAAGATGAAGGGAATTAAAAAATAAAAAGGTCATCTCATCTCCACTCTGCTGATCCCACTCAACTTGGCTGCAAACCTGAGCCTGATACAACTGCTTCCAAATCGGAATGTTTACTAGGTAATCTCACCTCTCTTGGGGGCTGGGACTCCATGCCACAGAAAGAAAAGGAAGCTAGATCAGGAAATCCACAACATCCTATTACTCTGAATGTGATTATTTTGGACAATGTACAAAGCATCTTGGATATTGTGAATCATGAAATTCTTATAATAACCAGGGTTGGACAAAATCATGATGGATTATTGGACCAGTCCCAAAATTTCTAAAGTCTTTCTTTTTGAAAGGCTGGCCTGGAAGCGTGATGTAAACCAAATGGAAAATCTGCTTCATCTAGTATCATGATGTGAACCCTTTTAAGAGGCCTGCTAAGAGGGATTATTTGCCCAGTTAAAAACTTGTGTAGTGATTTGTGCAAGACTACTTTCAGAAAGCTAGAGGCAAAGTTGGAAAATGAACCCAAGACTTCAGATGTCTTCTCTAATGGGCTGTGTTTTATGCCATCCTCATGCGTTCAGAATCCTGGAGTGTAGATTGTTTTAAGAGTTTTGCCTCTATATCCACCATCTACTAGAGCCCAAATCTGAGGAGTACAGACAACATTGTAACATTTCAAGAATAATCCTTTTAGAGGAGAGACTAGGAGTAGAATAGCAGCAACCAATAAGGATGATCTCAAATTTCAATGTGTGATCATCTTGAATAACTGCTTTATTTCAGCCACGTATAGAGCTTCATGCCTATTGTCACAGCTACTTATGAGGCTGAAGCAGAAGGATCTTTTGAGCCTAAGAGTTTGCAGCCATTCTAGGCAAAATGTGGCAAGACTTCAATCTCCCCTCCCCCCCCCCCCCCGACTTAGAAAACAAACAAACAAGGATCTGGAAACCCAGGATGTACACCTATAATCTTAGCTAGTCCGAAGGCTGGGAGCTGAGGATCACAGTTCTAGGCAGATAAATTCAGAGAGATTCTTATCTCCAACTAACCAGCAAAAATTCAGAAATGGAGGTATGGCTTTTAAATGGTAGTGTCCCAGCCTTGAGCAAAAAAAGTTAAAAAAAGAAAGTGAGGCCGTGAGTTTTAGTACTAGCGCGCGCACACACACAAGCACCTCATTTCAATTAGCTCTCACAACAAATAATTGTTGCAGTTTTTAATTTAGTGGAGAAATTAGGAAAAATGCATGTCACTTCATCTGGCACTGATATTGAGTGAATCACTGGCCTTTTCTCTGTATCTCCATCTGCAAATTAGCTATTTCCTAAGCTTCCTCTGGCTCTGACCTTCTGTGATCTGGAGTAGGTAACGGGCATCTTGTGCTGGCCATGGGCTTTGTTGTGACCATGAACTGAACCATCACTATATCCCTCACGGCTATATAAATTCATATGCACAGATCTATCTTGAGGTTCCATCTTATAGACTGCTGCTTGTAATTGGAGGTGGGCCCTCAACTTTGAAAGACCAAGGCCACCAACAGTTACAAAGACCCATTCACATCTGCTCTGGGGTGAATGGCATTGTGGCCCCAGAATCATGGAAGAAGCACCTGGCATCATGAAGAAGAAGCCATCAGATGGTTGAAAGCCTATCCCTCCATAATTACCAAAAAAATACAAATGTTCTATGGTCTCTAAAGGACTAATGAAGGTATCCAAGGACAAGGACTGCTGTCTTCCCATTGCAACCAGAAGGAGAGTCACAACACTCACTTCAAGCTCACTTACCAGGCTCTTGGAGCCTGCTGGGGAAGGGCCCATGTGAGCTTTTAGCCAGGGGGAGTAGGGGTGGCAGTACAGAAGATCCTCTGGCTCATGAGTCAGAAGCATTTGGCTACAGGAGGCTGGTGGTGCATGTGCATGCTCGGGTTGCAGCTCAGTGGAGTGAAGTTTCCTCAGACCTTTCGCCTTCCCTTGAAGGTACTACAGGGCTTCGGGGTGCAATGATGAGTGGACCTGAGGAAGGCCCATACATCATTGCGTGTAGATTGTGCCACCTTTTCCCTACTTGGTCTGTCCTAGGCTCAATCCACAAGCATCAGTGAACCTTTTAAGTCAGAGAAGAAAAGATGAGAAAGCCTGTGACCAACATCTTAATATAGCCCAAGGCAGAATGGTGTACAGAAGATCTTAGAATCTAAAACCTTTCTACCCAACTTGATAGCTATATTACCTAGAGCTAATCTTGTAACCTCTAAAAAAAATTTCTGTCTATAAAGTAAGGTTGGCAAATGAAGTAATAAAGACATTTGAAATTTGGAGATTATCTTGACCAAAATTGAAATGAAAAAAATTGAAATCAGCCAGGTACCAAGAGCAAATGCTTATAATCCTAGTTACTACAGAGGCTCAGCTGAAGATCACAGTTCAAAGCCAGCCTAGGCAGACAAATCCATGAGACTCTTACCTCCAATTAGCCAGGAAAAACTGTAAGTGGAGCTGTGGCTCAAGGTGTAGGGCATCAGCCTTGAATGACAAAGCCAAGTGAGAGCACAAGGCCCTGAATTTAAGCCCTAGTACAATACACACATAAAAAGTATTGAAATCCACAGAGGGATAAGTACTGCCTTAGAGTCACATGAGAAATGAAAAGGTGAGGCCCTGGGCCCCAGGTGTGTTGGTTTTCAATTCAGTATGGACTGTGAACTAATTGATGGATAGTGTTCTAGGCTCCTTCCACTTCTCTGTGCCCATGGACAGGGAGAGAATACTTCCAGTTCTCTGGGTGCCACGGTATGGATGACTTCTGAGATGTTACAGACATTTCTAGGAGAAACAAACAAACAAAAAAGTGGAGAAGTGACCACTGTTAGTTATAGGCCCAGCTGAAGGTGGTTGAGGCAAAAAGTAGCCTAACACAGGCTGGTTCAGGTTGGACAAGGTGCAAGCATGAATTGATCTGTTCCAATCTGCTACCATGGAGCCAGATTGGAAATAGGCCAGTCACAGAAACTTAGACCCAGACTGTCCTCGGAAAGAGTTCTTCATAGTTTTAGCAGGTTAGAATTCCAGGGTGGCATAATCTACACTGGGGTAAAATATAATTTGATCTTAGTAGCTCTTTTAATATGGCTGACCTAACAGAGCTTTATTTCTTTCCCTACTCCTTTCATCTCCTCACAGTGTGCGGTCAGCCTTCCCGCTCCCTGCCAAACCTAGTCAAACGGATAATTGGAGGCCGGATTGCAGAGCCTGGGCTCTTCCCATGGCAGGCCCTGATAGTGGTGGAGGATACTTCGAGGATACCAAGTGACAAATGGTTTGGGAGTGGGGCCCTGCTCTCAGAGTCCTGGATCCTCACAGCAGCGCATGTACTACGCTCTCAGCGCAGAGACAACACCGTCATACCCGTCTCTAAGGAGCACATCACAGTCTACCTGGGCTTGTACGATGTACGGGACAAATCAGGAGCTGTCAACAGGTCAGCTGCTCGCGTGGTACTCTACCCCGACTTCAACATCCAGAACTACAACCATGACATAGCTCTGGTACAGCTGCAAGAGCCTGTGCCTCTGGGACCCCGTGTCATGCCTGTCTGCCTTCCAAAATCTGAACCCGAAGGCCTGATCCCACACATGCTGGGCCTGGTGGCCGGCTGGGGCATCTCCAACCCCAATGTAACCGTGGATGATGTGCTGGCTAGTGGCATGAGAACATCTACAGACATCCTGCAGTACGTCAAGTTACCCGTGGTGCCTCACACCGAGTGCAAAGCTAGCTATGAATCCCGCTCTGGCAACTACAGTGTCACAGAGAACATGTTCTGTGCTGGTTACTATGAAGGTGGTAAGGACACATGCCTTGGAGATAGTGGTGGGGCCTTTGTCATCCTGGATGAAGTGAACCAGCACTGGGTGGCCCAAGGCCTGGTGTCCTGGGGAGGGCCCGAAGAATGTGGCAGCAAGCAGGTGTATGGAGTATACACAAAGGTCTCTAACTATGTGGACTGGCTGTGGGAGGAGATGAACTCCCCACAAGATGTGGGAGAGCTCCAGGTAGAGCGGTGAGCTGACTAACTTCCTTGGGGCTTACCTGTGCTGGCCAATCCCAAGTGACACTGCACCACACACTTCCGGCTACACATTCCATGTTACTTACTAGACCAAACAGATGGAATATACTGACTGACCTAGCAGGGCAATCATGCTCCCGAGACAGCCCCAGGACCCTGGGAGGCAGCACTGTGGTACAGGGGAAAATACAAGGCAAGACCTGGACCAAGTCCTTTCCCCTTCCTGAGCCACATTGTCCCAACAACACAGTGGAGGAGCTGAGCTAGAGGGCCTCTAGCTCTACCCAGCACTCTTCTCCAAGACAAGCTTTACCCTGCTGGCCTTTATTCACTCCTAACCATTTTTCAAACCCACTGGGGCCACTATTGGTGTAAGGGATCTTAGACCTGATAGGAAATGATTCCTTACATTGAACTGAAGTCTATATCCATATATTTTCCCAGCTTTGCTCTTTGGTCTTACACAATGTTAAGTCCCTCCTCTTAACCATTCAGCTTAAAGGAAGGAGATCAGAGGCCCTCTCTCATGATATAACAGACTGGGCCTCTCCACAAAGCTCCTTGCAGTGCAAGTATTATCTTTTACATTCTCCATTAAAGGAATTTCAAAGGAAGCTAGAAAAAGGTTTGTGATGACTGGGGAAGGAGAACAGCAGTGGGTGGCTCTCCATGCCCCTTGAATTCGTATTGCCCGCTGAAAACACATCACTAGGGCCCATATGACACTCTCAAATACCAGCTGACCCCACAGTGTATCAACACCTGCCACTTCAAACACAAAGCAACATTCAAGCTCCGGGATGCATCATCTAAAAAGACTGCATGTCCAGCCCCACATATGGAGACTTAGCTGTTACTTGGGAAACAGTGGGATCCACATTGAATCCCACCAAGATGGAAGAAAACTAGAAGAAAGAGTTGACTTTGGATCTTAGAAGGCAATCAAATCCTACCAGGCTACTATATAACCCTGGGACCTGAGCTCAGTGGAGAATACACCCAGCAGGATGGTGAGAAGGGCCACTTCTCTGCATAACCATTTTCTTCTCTGAGCCTCAGTTGCCCCATAAAAGGAAGTCCTGAAACTCACTTCACCATCTCTCCAGCTCTTGTTGTCAGCAGCCAGTGATGGCCAGAAGCTTCTCCCAGGCTCTCATAGGGAGATTATATTCCCATCTCCTGGGAATTTCCATTAGATAAAGGCAGCTAGAAGAGCCCCCTGAGAGGGATTCCAAGAGAACAGTAAGGAAATGTCCGTTATTTTTTTTCAATGGATTCATCAAAACACACTCCTGTATCTATGAATTGTACATGTAGAGGATGCTATATTTTGTATATTTAAATACCACATGCTTCGCTACTGTGTAGGGGGCCTTTGCATTTTGTTTCTCCTGGGCAGGGGTCTAATGTGGAAATAAACCCTCTGTGGATAATCAGTGACCTTGTTTTGGTTGTTTGGTTATTATGGATGAAGGATAGTCATTGTTTTAACTTTTTACAGTGCAATTAGCCCTTTGTTCAGCCATAATCTCTTTCTGTATAGAAACAGCTTGTGGCAGCTAGACAGCATCTCAAAAGAAGTAGTAAGGCCAGGCACTAGTGGTTCTTACTCTTACCCTGGCTACTCAGTAGGCTAAAGCTATCCCAGGTAGGGAAATCCATGAGATTTGTTTCTCCAATTAACCTGCAAAAAACCAGAAGTGGAGGTGTGTCTCGATCGATAGAGTGTATAAAAGCTAAGCAAGAGTGTGAGGTCCTGAGTTCAAACTCCAGACATGCACAAAAGAAAACGAAGGAGGAAGAGGAGAGGGGGAAAAGAGGAAAGGAGGAGGAGGAAATGAGGAAATTAGTTGGTTATTGATATATTTCCTTATCAAAAACTTTTTTTCATCATTTAAGTGCCTGTCATTTAATTCCTTGGTTTCAAAAAGCTCACCATAGCAAGAAGATAAGGTATGTGCATATAGGTCTTGCATAGGCAAAAGGAGTTGAATGTATTGTATGGGAACTTAATTAAATGAAGGCATGATTTTCTACAGCTGAAAGGGATCAAAATGACTCCAAGGAAAAATCAGCATACTGTTACCAGAAGAAGCAAGGGATGCTGGGATACCAAAATTAAGAGATGATCTTAGCAGAGTGATGCTGAGCTGACGATAGACAAGACAGAGCCCAGAGTGTGATCTGTTCCTTCCTCCTGGCTGCAGTGTGTGGTGTCCCGAAGTTCTCCCGGAAGGTGACATCCAAGATCTTCAATGGATACCAAAGCCAGAGGGGCACCACTCCCTGGATGGCCATGATGGTAGAGCAGAATGGACAGCCCTTCTGTGGGGGCTCCCTTCTAGGTAAGCAGAAGGTGTGAAGGTCAAGGTCCCACAGTGGGGGGGGGGGCAGAATAGAAGCTGAAGGACCCAATCATTTTCTTCATTGAGAATCATTGACCACTCAGTGGGGAAGAGCGAGCCCCAACTGGAACTAAGATATATGTCCTAGCTTGTGCATGACCTTGTGAAGGGCTCATTCATGAATGATAAGAAACATGAATGATAACAACAGGTGTGTATGTGTGACAAAGGCAGAGTCACCTGAGCTTTGAGATCAGGTAGGTTATCACCTTTGGGAAGTTAGGGAAGGAAGATTAACCAAAGCCCTGAAAGCCAGGCTTAAGAACTTAGATCTTTATCCTGTACTCTGATGTAGAATATAAGCATATCCTGAAAAGTTCTTTCCACATGTAGCAGGGGGCAAAAGGAAGATAATCTAGAAGCTACTTCCCTAGATAGCTGTTGCAGTCATGGAGATAAAATTCACTAGTCCCCCCCCCACCCCCAGTAAAAAAGAAATGGGACATAAAAGATGAAAATAAAGTATGCAGGTTCCTAAATATTGGAAAATATAATTACTAACTTTGTAAATGGGAATGGGAATAAACATAGGAAAGCACAGATCTGGATGAGCTAAGGTTCATTCAAATTCTGAGATATTTAGAAGAAAAGGGTCTAGAATTCTGAACTAGTTGCAGGTCTGACCACAGCACAGGGGAAGAAAGCTCCTACTGTTGCACTTCTAAGTGGGCTTCCATGCTGTGGGCCATGTCATTTCCTCAGCCACATCCACTTCCTCACTGTAGTCAGGGCTGGACAACTTCAGGCCAGGGATCCTTTGAGACCTGGGCTAGGGCTGTAGTCAAGGATATCAGGAGATGGGAAATGGCAAACAGCAAGTGTAAAACATCTGTCTGCCTCACTCAATGAGCCTTTGCAAGGGGGAAGAAAAGTGAGTGAAGTTATAAAAGGGAGGAGTGTGCCAAGCATTGGTGGTTCACGCCTGTAATACTAGCTACTCCAGAAGCTGAGATATGAAAACCCTGGGTCAAAAACAGCCCAGGCAGGGAAGCCTGTGAAATTCTTATCTTTAATTAACAAAAAATTCCAAAAGTGGATCTGTGGCTTAAGTGGTAGAGTACCAGCCTGGAATGAAAAAACTAAGGGACAGCACTCAGGCCCTAATTTTAAGCCTCAGTATTAACACACACACACACACACACACACACACACACACACACACACACACTCAAAAGAAACATGTCTGAGAGGAAGGTAAGACTGGAGCTGAAAGCAATCCAGTAGGGAGAAGGGCAGGACCAGGAAAGAAAGATGTTGAGAATCAATGACAGAAGGAAAGACAGAACAATGAGACCTAAAAGGATAAGAGGTGGGGGGAAACTGAAGGGAGAATAAAAGGGATATGAAAGACCTAATGAAAGGATATGTCCGGGCCATCCCAGGGGACCATGCGGAGATCATCACAGACAGGAAAAGAAGGTTCATAAGGGGGTTTATTAGTGGGGCCATAGTTCCCATGGGAGAGGGAGCTACATGGCGTCTGTACCTTATCCAGGTACAGCTTCTCTCTCTGGGGGTAAAGGAGAAGTAGGTAGGTAGTGAGTAGGAGTGGCTCATTAGGTATGGGTGGATCTGGGGGCTAGTGGGAGGAGCTGAGGACCTGAGGCTAGGGAAATGCTAAGAGTAGGGAAAATAGAGCCTAAGATAGATGCCAAAGGGAGAGAAGCAATCAGGAAGCAAGAAACGGAGGGAGGAATTCTCTGAAAAGACCGAAAAGGTAGAAGAGAGAGTAGGAGAGAGCCAAAGGGTAGGTAAAAGGAAGGGAAGGCTGCTTCATCAGACATTTCCAATGTCATTGGAAGCCAAGTTGAAGATGGATTATATATCATTGTCTTAAGACTTAAATGAGTTTTAAATCCACAATTTTGAAGCTGTATTGGTATGCATTGCATGCTTATTCCCTATGATCTGTGCTTCAAAGTTGCTTGAAGTTCACTTCTCTGCCCTGTCCAGATGAAAGATTCTTCATGCTTCATCCTCTTCAAAGCTCTGCAGATCTATAGTCCTTTCCCTGCTGTGCTTCGGCCTTGTGGAGGGAGGTAAGGAAAGAAGAAGGTAGAGAGAACCAGAAAGAAGCTAAAGTACAAAGGAATGGGTGAAGTGTGTTCTCCATGTGGACATGAGGCTAGATGGAGAATCAACAGAGCTTGGGGTATGGCCTAACCAGTGTGCTCACTGGGGCTCCTCTAGATATCCCAAATCCCTCCTCTAGCAGGATCTCTTCACCTGGGTACCTCAGCCCACCTTACCCACATGAGAAACCAACCTGGTCAATCCTGGCCATAGCCAGGATCAAAAATATCCCAGGAGAAAGATGGTACATTATGTGAAACTCCACCCACAACCAGGAGCTGGAGCCCCTAGCTGCTTCTGAGAGAGTCAAATGGAGCCTGGAACCTGCTTGAGAAAGCACCTGTGCCCTTGATGCTCAATTATATAATCTGTAGCCCTGAATCTTACCCCTACTCCCCTACCTTACAGCCTTTCCTTCTGCTTGGCTCCTCCTGGGTATACCTCAGGTCTCTGTCACCTATGGGTATATCATCTGCTCCACTAAAGAGATAAGGTTCAGGTATATATCCATCCAGGGGAAGAAGCTAAGATCCAAGAAATATGCTAGGCTACCTCCGGGAGACTCAGGGCTACCAACCTCCCTAAATGAGAGGTCTGAATCAGAGCAATGGTGCTCAGCCCTGGTGACAGCTGATTTACCCAAGGAACAGTGAACACATGCCTGTGCTGAGCCCCATCCTCATAACTTCTATGGTCTAATGCAGCCCCTGGTACTGACTTTTCTAATTACCCAGGAAATTCCACGTGCAGCCACATAGCTCCCCCTGTACTTGTCAAACTGAAATATGCACGGGAGCTATTTGGGCATCTTTCAGGGTCTAATTGTGTCATCTGAGGTGGACCATGATATTCTTTATTTCTAAGTTATTCTCAGGTGATGTTGCTGCTGGTGGTTGTACTATCTCATTTGAGAGGCAAAACCAGATAGACAGCCAGTGAGCATGGAATTTTTATGGAACTGGTTTGGGTTTTCCGGCACTTACCCACACCATAAGGGTTTCTAGGTGTACGGGGGCCCAGAAACCCTCATTAAAATATTTAGGCCAGGTATGTATGGTGTATGAATTGATGGCTCACATCTCTAATCCTAACTATTCAGGAAGCTGAGATCTGAGGATTGCAGTTCAAAGCCAGCCTAGGCAGAAAACTCCATGAGGCTCTATCTCTAATGAACCAGCCCAAAATTTGAACTGGATACATGACTCAAGTGATACAGTACCAGTAGTAAACAGAAAAGACTGAGCAAGTGTGTGAGGCCCTAAATTTAAGGCTGATACTCCCCTCCCCCTCACCCCCAATCAGTCCGAGCCTTGGTTAAAATAGGCAATTGTGCTGAATGCTGGTGGCTCCCTCCTGTAATCCCAGCAGCACAGAGGCTGAGATATAAGGATCACAGTTCAAAGGCAGCCTGGACAGGAAAGTCTGTGAGACTCTGATCTCCAATTAAACTGCCCAAAAGCCAGACACAGAGCTATGGCTCAAAAGTGGTAGAGCACTAGCCTTGATTTTAAAAGCTCAGGGACAGCATTCAGGCCATGAGTTTAAGCCCCAGAACTGGCACACACACACACACACACACACACACACACACACACACACACACACTCACTCACACTCACACACACACAAACATAAATAGGCAGTTAAGCTAAGTACCAGTGCCTCATGCCTGTTATTCTAGTTACTCAGGGGGTTCAGTGGTGTGAAGTAGTGGTTTGAAGCAGAAAAATCCATGAGATTCTTACCTTCAATTAACCACCAAAGAACCAGAAGTGAAGTTGTATTCAAGTAATAGAGCACCAACCTTGTACACAAAGCTCAGGCTCTGAATTCAAGCCCTAGAAGTGTCATTAAAAAATAATAAGCAGTTGATTTATACCTCTATCAGAAAGAATGGCATTGTCCCATTTGTAAGGAAATGGAAGGACTTGGAAAAAGTTATACTAAGTGAAGTGAGCCAGACCCAAAGAAACATGGACTCTGTGGTCTCCCTTATTGGGAATAATTAGTACAGGTTTAGGCAAGTCATAGCAGAGCATCACAAGGCCCAATAGCTATACCCTTATGAACACATAAGATGATGCTAAGTGAAATGAACTCCATGTTATGGAAACAATCGTTATAACCCAGTTGTAACTACTTTCAACATCCCATGTGTATCTGTAGCTTCTATTATTGATGATGTTCTTGTATCACCTTCCTGTGGTTGTACCTACACTATCTCTGTAATCTTATCTGAGTATATTGGAAACCATGTATCCTGGTATTGGATGCAGGAAATTGAAAGGGAATACCAAATTTGAGAGACACAGGGTAAAAAAAGAGAAATAAGTACAAAAGCAATACTTGCAAAACTGTTTGGTGTAAGTGAACTGAACACCTCCGGGGGGGGGGGAGGGAAAGGGGGAGCAGGGAGGGGGGTATGAGGGACAAGGTAACAAACAGTACAAGAAATGTATCCAATGCCTAACGTATGAAACTGTAACCTCTCTGTACATCAGTTTGATAATAAAAATTTGAAAATAATAATAATAATAAGCAGTTGAAATTACAGACATTATACCCCATCTTCAAATGATACCATGTTACTTTCTGACTGTGGGCATGAAATTCAGTGGAGGGGAATGTGCCACTTGCAGGGTCTTGAAAGGTGGCCTGAAATAGGTTTAAGGCCCTCAGCTCCAGACAGTTGGAGCCAGGCAGGGCAATGAAGGCACGGCATCTGAATGTTCTTTTCTCCAGGCTCCAAATGGATTGTGACTGCTGCTCACTGCCTCCATCGGCCATTTGATCCTGAAGACTCAACCCTAGATGCCTCATATTTGCTCAATGCTTCTGAGTTCAAAATCGTCATGGGTGAGTGAGGATCACACTGACCTCTGACCTCCTCAAGTCAGTTGTAAGTTTTGGAACAGGTTCAATGGCTGCCACTTTCCAAGGCCTTTCTTAATAAAATCAGGACATTCATTGATTCAATCAACACATTGAATGTCAATTCTGTCAGCACATACTTACCTGTCAATGCTCTGCCAGAGTCTAAGGATACAGTATAAACAAGAATGAGTTTCCTCCCACAAGGAGTTTACAATCTAATGAATGAATAAGGTATAGGTCTGGAGCCCTGCATTGTAAGATTAGAAGTAGAAGGTTCTAAAGGAGAGGGGCAGATAGAGTGCTATGAGAGTTCACAGGGGAAAGATGTCTACCCCAGGTGTCCAGAACTTCCTGATTACTGAAGGTCATTATGTAGATTGGATATACCAACAGCTATACAAACAAACATTCTAACACAATGATCACTTCATGAGGAAAGACAGAGGTGAGAGGCCATGATACTCTAGGGGAGATTTCAGGTTGGCCTGGAGGGCTGGGCTGCTGGGAAAGCCAGTGAGCTTGGCTGAAAGGGTTGAGTCTGAAAGCATGTGTGCCATAACACTAGATGGCTGACCAGACAGAAGCGAGGTGTGGCCTTCTCCAATGCTTTCATGACTCACACACCTTCTTCTTGTCTAGGCAAGTATCGAAGGATCCAGTCAGATGAAAATGAACAGCATCTCCAAGTCAAACGTAGCTACCTCCATCCTCGTTACAACCCTTCTATATATGAGAATGATGTGGGTTTGGTGGAGTTAATGGAGGGTCCAGCGTTGAATAACTTGGTGATGCCCATCTGTCTGCCGGAAGACTCCACCCAGGAAGGTACCATCTTCTCCTTACCCCTGACCCTATCTCTGCAGGGACCACTGAGTCAGCTGCTTCCCCACACAACAGCTAAGTCAGAACTGGTTCTGAGATGGTAGAAATACTGTTAGGCATGACTATGGGCCCAGACAGGAAAACAAAACCAAACTAGTGATTTTAACAGAGAGAATTGAACAGAGCATATTAGTGATGTAAATAAGTAAAGAGAAAAGCTGAAAATATAAGAGATAGTACTGCTAGAAGAAACTGAACCCTCTAGGTCTTGGGGGAATCAAAGTAAGCAGCCTAGAAGCTTGGGAAAGGGGCCTTTTGGATCCAGTACTTCTTTAGCTAAGACAGATATGCTAAGAGAAATAGCTGGAACCATTCACCACAGTGGGAAGAAACCATTTCCAGATGATGTCAATAGTGAGAATCATCCAGACTCCCCAAAAGTGTCCCTTGGTTGAAGGAAAACAGCTAGCCATGCAGAATTTCCATCTCAGGACCTCTTCCCTCCCATCACAAAGCAGAGTGTGGAAGAGCAAGTCAGAAGCCAGAGAACAATAACTTAATCACCAGCACAGGTTCAAATCCTGCTGCTGGTATTTTCTAGATGAGTGATCTTGTAGAAGATCACGTGGACTCAGGAAGCCTCCATTCCCTTATCTCCAAACTCAACACAAAATCTCTGAGAGTTGCTGTGATATTTAAGTAAGATAGTATATATGAAATATGCCTAACATAGCAGATAAGGCCAACTCATCTTAGATGGCTTCTTTTTCATTCGATATCTGATTGGGCCATATCATGACTCGTTTTCATTAGCTCAAAGGTGTAAACAATTGCTGATATGGAATGTGAGAATACTGAGAGGAAAGAGTGCAAGCACAGCTGTTTGGAGTTAATGGAGGGCCTTGATATCACCATGTGCCAGCTGCTTTATGTTCATTACCTTACTTGGTAGAGATTAGCTTGGAGTACCATTTTACAGATGAGAAAACTGAGGCTGACCCACCAAAGATGCAGCTTACATGAAGCTCTAGGACTTGGGTTTGAGTTTTCTCAAATAAATCCCAGTGTTTTCAGTTCTCTATCAGCACTCAACTCACTTTCACATTGCCCTCAGGACTGGAAGCTTTATAGGTTTCTAGAATAACCAAGCTTGAAAACATTTTAAGAAATACCAAGTCCTTCCTCTTCATTTTATGGATAAGAAGTACAAGTCTTTCAGGGCAGGAGAAGAGAGAGGGGTTGCTAGAGGTAATCTAGCATCTTGTTGACTAGGCTGGGCTTCTTATTATTCAGCATTATTAATTGAGCACCTACTATATTAAAGCCCTGTTATGGTCATGGGGATAAAATGGAGAACAGGAGAGATGAGATCACAGAGTTCATGGAGCCTAGGTTCTTTGCTACCTGGGGAATGGGAGAAAACAGACAGGCAAATAAATAATCATCCAGTATATCATAGAAACAAAGGCCCCTTGTGGCTGCAGGTGACCTCTGCCACAGAAGCTTTCCCAACCTTCCTCCCTCTCTCACTGCCTTTCTCTGAGGAGGCAAATTCAGCCCTTCTTCCTTGGGCAGAGGAGGACTGAGCAGCCAGGTGCAGGCCTCCGCATGCCCTCCACACAGCTGTTCCCTCCTCTCCTCCAGGAACCATGGCCATCGTCACTGGCTGGGGAAAGCAGTTCCTGAGACGTTTCCCAGAGAAGCTGATGGAGGTGAAGTTCAACGCATACCCCATACACAATGACACTTCCAGCCCCACACAGGGCCTGCCAGTGTGGGCAGGGGGAGAGAGATGCCAGGGTCTAGACTCATCCATAGAGTTTAGGTAGACTTTGAACCACAGCAAGTTTTATTTGTTTGTTCTACCCATGGACTCTGCTCTCTAAACACTCTCCAATGTCCCTGGTAGCTTATGCAAGCCTCACCTTACAAAAATTTCCCCAGAAAACAGCAGGGTTGGATACCCACACAGGCTTCTGATTTATTTGCATGCCTTTTGTACTACAAACCAAATTAGCATGAATAGTCTAGGCTCAGAGAACCACGGAAGTACACTTGATTATTGTACTTCAAGTTCACATTCCTATTATTTCAAAAAGGAACACCAAACCAAACGTAAAGGTCCATGGCTCCCAGTCCTGACGTGTACAGATTTTCTGGGTTGTCTGAAACAAGTCTTTTTTTTTTATATATACATAGTGCGCTATCCCAAACTGTAAAGTTAACAGCAACAGCAAGAACTTCCTAGCTCTTATCTCTCCTGGTTTGGTAACACAGCTAGGTTGCAATATACAATATAGACTATTTATTGTAATATACTTTAAAGTTTTAGATTTGGGCAGAACTGGTTCCTGGCCCCCTCGATCAAGTGGAACAGGCAGAAAGTCGTGGATACAATAAAGAGGTAGAGAGGAAGAAGCGCAGAATATTCTAGAATGTGAGGTCTCATCTCATCTTGAGAGTTCAGGTGGACTTCCTAAGAGATATGCCAATGTGTATTGAAGTGAGGTTATCCAGGGACTTGATAGGTAGCTGACACGTGACCTGTGACAGGGCTTCGTCTCCCCACTTACCTGGGGAAATACACTGGAAATGGACTCTGGTTCTCTCTTAGCACCAGGTGAATGTGTTTGTTTGGAGTATGTCGTTGATTTAACTCTTGATATGGCTGCATAAGACCCAAATGTTTCTTCTTTTTATTCTAGATATCAACTCCATGCTTAATCAAAGCAATCATAATCATTTATTATTTATATGTAGCAGTTTATCACCTTAATTTTTAAAAGTATTTTCTAAATACCTATTATTTTCCAAGTTCTATAACATAGAAATAAACAAGAGGCAGACATAGTGTCTAGGAATTTACCTTAGTGTCTGTGTGTGTGTGTGTGTGTGTGTGTGTGAGAGAGAGAGAGAGAGAGAGAGAGAGAGAAAGAGAGAGAGAGAGAACAATATAGGTGAATGCTTGCTTTATAAAAGCAGTGTGAACCCTTGAAGTCCCTAATAATCTGTATAGTATTTGCATTTTACAAAGTACTTGCTTATTTTATTTCCTCCTTGTATTGTGTACAAATACTATGGCTTCCACTTTTAGATTTAAAAAAACTGAGTTTCAAGGGTCTAGACCCATTGATTGTGCTACATGTCCCAAAAGAGGGGAAAAGAAAAACTGACCATGGATTTTGTATATATTGTGATATTTATTTTATGCCAATCCTGGGACTTGAACTCAGGGCCTGGGCTCTGACCCTGAGCCACAGCTCTACTTCTGCCTTTTTCTTTTGGGTGGTTAATTAAAAATAAGGGTCTCATGGATTTTTCTGCCTAGGTTGGCTTGAAACTGCAATCCTCAGATCTCAGCATCCTGAGTAGCTAGGATTACAGGTGTGAACCACCAATGCCCTGCTTACATTGTGGTATTTTAAATAATCAGTGTGGGAGGCTGAGATCTGAGGATCATAGATCAAATAATCCCCAAGAGTCTTATTTTCAACTTGACCAATAAAGAAAATTAAATAAATAAATAAAACTGGAAGTAGAGCTATTGCTCAAGTGATAGAGTGCCAGCACTGACCTTGGTGCTGTCTTTCATTTCTTTACCTTTTGCCTTGTATGTAAGTTTATCTGATTTGGAAAGGGGAAGGGGAAGCATAAAAATGGTGGGACAAAGGGTGAGCTAATTTAGCAGTGAAACTTACTAGACACTATGTTGGGAATTAACTATACAACTGGGAAGGCGGGGGAGGGGGGAAAACTGGCAGAAAATGAGGTAGGGGGTGACACTGTTCAAAAAGAAATGTACTCATTACCTGACTTATATAACTGTAACCCCTCTGTATATCACCTTTATGATATAAATTATATACATATAATATATTATATATACATATATATTATATGTATGTATATATCAGAGCCATCTCAGCCAAGGATGGAGACCAATGATAGCCTTGTATTCCAGATCGAAATTCCAATCATTGGCCATCATACCTGCCAGAAGAACTATGCCCAGGCAGGTAATAAAGTGACGGAGGACATGATCTGTGCTGGAGACCTAGAAAGTGAGTCGGGAATAGATGTACATGTGAGCACTGTCTGCCAGGGGTGATGTGCAGTCAGCAGTGGGAGGATAAAGACTTCCTCTCCTGGGAAGAGAACCCCACTACAGAGTATATTCCTATATCTAAGACAACAGAGTGAGGGTGGGGGGAGGAGTTGGCAGTCAGATCGTGGAAAAGAGATTCCACTAGAAAAGCTACATCAGAAACAAATGCTAAGCAATCTCCACCATTCCATTCCCGCATTGGCCTTTTGTACAATTTCCTTGAGCTCTCTAGGTGGGCCGGCTTGCATCTGCTCAGCGCAGGGACTTGGGTCCTGTGGTCTGTTCTGCCCTCTGGTGCCTGTTTCTCTGAACTATGAGTCAGGCATCAATAGAAGAAGGGCTCCCTTAGATTTGGGCTAGAGAAAGGGGTATTTGAATCAATGTGTCTTTTTCATTTAGGTGGGAAAGATGCCTGTTTGGGCGACTCTGGAGGCCCCATGGTGACCTTGGATAGAGAGAGAGGACAGTGGTACCTGGTGGGCATTGTGTCCTGGGGCGATGAATGTGGAGGGAAAGCCCACTATGGAGTGTATTCCGATGTCTACTACAACAAGGACTGGATCCAGAGGATCACTGGGGTGGTAAACTGAGTTTGGAAAGTCAATTGACCACAACTGACTTCCTGTTGGAGTCAGTCAGCAGCAGAGGATGATCATCTGATGCATGGGTCCTTTCCCACATGTGCCCTTAGCAATCAAAGCAGTGATTTCAGTCCCAATTAACCTCTCTTTAAAGAAACAAAACAGCAGAGGCAGAATCCAGGCTTTGCCACTTATGAATTTTGCAATACTGAACTTCATGTCTTTGAATCTCTTTATCCATGAGATGTGAATGATAGACCTTACCTACCTCATAAGAGTGTGATTAGAATAAAATTAATATATACATAGCACTTCCTCCAGAGAATGACCTAAATTAAATGTTCTATAAATGTGATTTAAGCCACGTGTCTGTGGCTCCTACCTACTTGGGAGACTGAGATCTGTGGATCTGTTCAAAGGCAGCCCAGATACAAAAATCCACAACACTCTATCTCCAATTAACTAACAAGAAAGCTAGTAGACATATGGCTCAAGTAGTATAGTACCAGCTTTAGGTGAAAACACTAACCAAGGGTGAGAAGCTCTGAGTTCAAGTCTCAGTACCACTATGAGAGAGGAGTGAAGGCAAAATGCTGCTACTGTTCCAATGTTCACCTGAGCTTATCACACTCTGGTACCCAAAGATACAACCCAGGCAAAGTACAGCCAAAGTTGTTTCCTTTCTACTTCTAAGCAGAGCATTTTCTTCAGGCCCTAACCTCTTTCCCTTCTTAGACTTGGCCTGCATCACATGGACTCCTTGGTAGGGTCAACCTCAGGCCTATTGAAAGACAGGGGAGGGGAGCGCAAATGAAGCCCATTCTGAAGCCCATGCTGCTCTTCTGAAGATCTCTCTTCTATGCAACCAAAATCTACCTCCCTACAACATAATTAGTATAACCAAAGCTGTGATTTCATACCGTGAATGCGGCTATTAGCAATAATAATCATGTCTGGATTTCATTAACAGTTGAAGCTGATGTTCTTATGGGAAAACACACATTTGTTCCAATAAACATCTGCATTGAGTCAGAGATCCCTGTTTAGTTTGTATGTTTTTCTCATGCACTGATGAGTTTGATGAGTTGTTTCCATGTTTCAAAATTTTCTCTCTTCAATTACAATGACTGTAGCATGAAGAACAAAAATGATTATAATGAGAAGGTTGCATTCTAGGTACAAAACATTGTCTTGGGTTTTGGGGTTCATTTGGTTCAAGTCACATTGTACTATTGTCCCTATAAATTACCAAATATGTCATAATGCCAGTGTTTCAAGACCCAAATTCTATTTCTTAAGTGCTGCTCATACTCAGAAAAAAAATCAGATGGCATTTCAAGTTTCTGCTTTAGGAAATATGACAATGTAGACAGATCAATATGTTCTAGACTAGAGTATATGCCTTCCTTCTGCTGTGAGTTAATCTTGTACACAAGGCATGACTCAAAGAAGCACCATCCTTAAGGGACCTTTCAGGAAGGAAATTGGCAAGAGTTCGGGTTGGGAAAGCTAGACCACTTACTCCCGGCAGAGGTTCATCCAATCTTATTCTACAACAGGTCTTGAAAGCCAGAGAGTTAAGTTCTAGTGCAGTTCTGGGTTAACTCTCTTTGTCTTGGTAAATTGTCCATCTATTAAACGGATGGATAAACCTTGGCCTCTTCTACCTGAAGTTGTTGAATCGTAAAATCATCAGATGGGGAAAATCTCTTTTTATTTCTGGTCCTTGGGCTTGAACTCAGGGCCTGGGTGCTGTCCCTGAGCTTCTTTGTGCTGAAGGCTAGTACTCTACCACTTGAATCAGAGTGCCACTTGCAGCTTTTTCTGAGTAGCAAGGAGCACATGTGGTGGTCAGATCCTGGTGTGGAATAACAAGCTCTAATGAAAGCAACAAAAGACCCTGGAAGAAATGGTTGATTCAATAGTTGATTGCAAATATGAAATATACAAGATAAGCCTAGAGCATCTTGTAGTGCTAAGGAACTGTTCCATGAACTCCTCTGTGGTGGGGTTGTGTCAGCAGGACACAAAACTCAACTGAAAGTGGTTCAATAGCCAAAGCTGGAACAATTTGAGGAACAAAACTAACAAAGTAGCATTGGATAATACCCAAAATATGACGCAAATACTCATAGTACATGCTTGCATGAATAAATTATTGAACAAATATAAATATTGTAAGAATAAATGAGTTCTCCATGTAGAAGGATGCCAAATAATGTGAAAGCAAAAAATGATTCTCCATCCATCCAGTGTAGACAACAAGATGTGACTTCCTTTCCAGATGAGTTGGAAAGGAGGAGAACAATAGCTCTATGTGGAGAAACCCAAGCAGCAATGTCTCAGCCAGGTAGTCAAGGTTGGTAGGAAGTGTTGTTATACTGACCTTATATGACCTTCATATGTTACTCTGACAATAGTTCCACAATTTGTGTTCCCCTCTCCACTCCCACCCCCCAAACTTCATAAGCCCAGTCTAATCATAAGAATCACATCAGAACAATAGTGATTTCTACAAAGTACCTGACGAATGCTGCCCCAAATTGTTCGGGTCATCCAAAATGAGGATAGCAGAGTTGTCTCAGCCCCCCCAAAACAAACAAACAAACAAATAATGCATATAATTGTGTCCCCCCAAAAGATGTTGAGGCTCCACTGTGAGCATCTCTAAAGGTGAATTATTAGGAAACAAGATCATTGCAGGTGTAATTAGTTAAGAAGCTGTATACTAGAATGGGGTGGGCCTTTAATATGTAACAACTAGTGTCCTTTAGAGAAGAAGAGAGGGAAGAGGAGGGGAGGGGAAGGGAGGGGAGGGGTGGAGAGGAGGGGAGGGGAGGGGAGGGGAGGGGAGGGGAGGGGGAGGAGAGGAGAGGAGAGGAGAGGAGAGGAGAGGAGGGGAGAGGAGAGGAGAACAAAAAGAAAAAGGCAGAGAAAGGTGGGAACACAAGGAAAGGAAGAAGAGGAAAGGGAGGGGAGGGGAGAGGAGAAGGAGAGAGGAGGAGAGGAGGGGAGGAGAGGAGAGGAGAGGAGAGGAGAGGAGAAATAAAAGAAAGGGGGGAAGAGAAAGAAAAGAAATGGAGAGGAGGAGAAATGAGACAATGCAAGGTGAGAAGAGGAGGGGAGAAAGAAGAGGAGAGGAGACCAGACCAGACCAGACCAGACCAGGGAAAATATGTGATATAGAGATAGAAATCTTACAAAAATTGCCAGCAACCCCCACAGGCTACAGCATGTAAGAAAGGATTCTTTGCTACAGCTTGTCAGAAAAACCTTGCTTTCTGACTTCCAGCTTCCTAACTGTACAACCTAAAATTGCTGCTGTTTTAACCTGGCAAGTTTGGGGTGCTTTGTTACAGCAGACTTAGGATACTCAAGTGAGAGACATGCCATCTGAATACCATGTGCCTTCCTGTATAGGATCTTGTCCTACAGGAAAGACTGTAGGAAACAAAGAACTGAGGAAGCTCAGATAAAAAGCATGGGTTTGGATTGGGAATACGGCCTAGTGGTAGAGTGCTTGCCTCATATACATGAAGCCCTGGGTTCAAGTCCTCAGCACATATATAGGAAAAAGCAGAAGTGGCTCTGTGGCTCAAGTAGTAGAGTGCTAGCCTTGAGCAAAAAGAAGCCAGGGACAGTGCTCAGGACCTGAGTTCAAGCCCTAGGACTGGCAAAAAAAAAAAGCATGGCTTTAGTGAATAATAATATAGTCACATTAGTTCATTAATTGTAACAAATGTCCCAAACTAATGTAAGATGCTAATAATGAATGAAACTTGTATAGGTATATATCTGTACCATGTTCAGCACTTTAAACAAATAAATAAATCTAAAATTATTCTACAAGGGTTAGAGGTGTGGCTCCAGTTGGTAGAGCACTAGCCAATGAGTAGAAGCACCAGGTAAGGAGTTCAAATCCTGATCTCTGACAAAAATAAATAAATAAATGAAATTACTTTACAAATGAAAGGATCATTTTAAAAAAATGTGATTCAAGATCCCTCAGGTAGGAGACAAAGAAATCAAGTCTAAAGCCAGTTCCTGGACTTGAACCCAAACCATGAACAGTATTTAGTAAACTCAGTCACCACCTGGAATCAAGTCAAGATTTTAAGGAAATACACACATTGTTTTAAAACAAAAAATTCTCAGATGATTCAAATGTGCATCTAGCTTAAAAATCCCAAAAGAATGGTGACAGCATCTACTTTTTAGGCTTGGGTCTTTGAGATCACTCAGCGGATAAAAAGCAAAGGTAAGTTAGTGCTGTTTCTTTTGATTCATCAGAATTTCCTTGAGGTTTATCAATAGCAACACCATTGCTAAGGCATATCTGCAGTAGTGTTTCCCTGGACAGAACAGTGTTCTTTTCTTCTTCTTTTCTTTTTTTTTTTTTTTTTGCCAGTCCTGAGGCTTGAACTCAGGGCATGAGCACTGGTCCCTGGCTTCCTTTTTTTTTTTCCCTTATTTATTGTCAAAGTGATGTACAGAGAGGTTACAGTTTCATATGTTAGGCCTTGGGTACATTTCTTATACTGTTTGTTACCTCCTCCCTCATTCCCCCCTTCCCTTTTCCCTCTCCCCCCCATGAGATGTTTTCCCCATGAGATTTTCAGTTGGTTTATACCAAATGGTTTTGCAAATATTGCTTTTGGAGTTGTTTGTCTTTTTATCCTCTGTCTCTCAATTATTTTTGCTCAAGGCTAGCACTCTACCACTTGAGCCACAGCACCACTTCCGGCTTTTTCTATATACGTGGTGCTGAGGAATCGAACCCAGGGCTTCTTGTACATGAGTCAAACACTCTACCACTAGGCCATATTCCCAGCCCAACAGTGTTCTTTTTACTTTGCAAGGACCAACCCAAGAAGGGAGAAAAGTCTATGAGGAAAGAGGGAGACGAAAGTCCCTGGGTGTTGGGAAAAACTGAGTGTCACTATGTCCCCAGAGAGGCAGACATGTCTCTCCATCATGTTTATACCATCTGAGTAACTGAGTGGGTTCATGGAAAGGCCTGGAGGAGCAGCTCGACTTGGAGAATGGGGAGAAACTCAAGGAGAGATGTGATCAGTTTACCTTTCACATGAATTATGAATCCAGGAAATGGCTGTGGAACAACAGGAAGGAGATCTAATGGTCCTGAGGGAAGGCAAACCTGTGCAGAGAGAGGAGAGGTGTCTACATCCAGGAGCTCTAGGAACCTTGATCAGATTCCCAAGCTCTGTGAACACCTCTGAGTAGATTAGTAGGAAATGGGGCAGGAACCCAAATCCCAATGAAATCATGATTCTCCAGGCTTTCTGTGACTTGCTGGCATCAGCACTTGTCTCTACAGAGGAAGCTTAAGGATGGTCTGAACTCAAGAGAAGGAGATCGAATTTTGTTAATGCTCTCTTGCATCTGGTATGCATTGGCCTTTTCTTTTTTTCCAGCAAGATTAAGAAAATGTCATTGCGACGCAAAAACACAGGCTCAATTCCCAGCAATGAGCTTCTGATCACAGGGAGAAAGAGCCAGGACATTTCAACATCTAGGCAGAACACAAGGACTCCAATAGATTTCCCCCTCCCCTCCTCAGAGAAATGAATATGAGGACAATGCAGTATTGTGACAAAGAGAAGGTGTGTCAAGCAGAGAAGTTTGGTTGTGCATGCATCTACCCCACCAATTTCTGCTAGCTCCAGGCCTTTGCAAAGTAAGAGGGTGCTATGGTTTCAAAAGTAGTAGTATCCCCCAAAGGTCCAATCTGACACATAGCCCCATGATACCATTGTCATTAAGAGCATTCACCAGGACTGGAGTATAGAAGCATCATGCTTATGAGCCCAAGTAAACCTTTCTTATCTTTATAATTAGACTGTGTCTGGTATTTTGATGTAGTAACAGAAAGCTATAAGATAAAGACATTGTGAAACTCCAGTCTATACCAAAAGGTAAGGAATAGGGAAGGTAGAGAAGGTACAGTGTGGATGCAGCCCAGGCCCATGATCTCCGAAGATGCTGACCTATTTGGGTTTGAGAAATATGAAAGACTCTTGTCTTCGCCTTGGGCTATTTTGTCCTGTGACATTATTCCATTTTGCCAATCTCCTGGGACCATGTGGCTTATTTAATCCATGACCATTAAATATCCACATGTGGCCAAAGCCTGCCAATGGGATCCAAGACAACAAAATCCTTCCTTTTAAGCCAATCTGACAACATCTCCCTCTGGTCTGAGTTTGTGTACCAATGCTCAAATCCATGTTGGCAGACTAGGCCTCCCACAAAGTCCTTTTATTTTAGTGCAGCTTAAAATTATGAAATACTTCAAACACACTGGAAAAAAATGGAGACAAAAATTCATGTCCTGCTCAAACTTGGCAAAACAACACACCCCGTGTAAAGAACACCAGCAGGATCCAATCCAAGGAATAAGTTGGCTCCAGGAGAGTAGGTGCTTTGAGTCAGCGGAAAGCATTCTGAATGCTGATTTGGAGAAATCCAGGTGCCTCTGAAGCTTCTTTTCCTAGATTTGGAAAGCTGTCACATACACTGTCTGTGCCTCAACTCCAAACTCCCTGTTGGCTTCTCCTTACATTTTTAGCCCCTGTACAATCCCTGGGGCTCTTTTCTATCTGTCATCATGTTCTCTCTCATCTCACTCTGATTTCATATCTGGGTTGGATCTCTTCTCTGAACTATAGCTATGAACATTCCACAGCTACCTTGTGTTTCTTATAATCAGTATCCAAGCGATTGTATAAAGAGCATCCACAACCTCATGTGCAAAACTGAGCTCCTAATATTTGCCCTCAAGTTGGGTTCCTCACCATCTTTCTCATCTCAGAAAGTTGTGACTTCACTCATCCAGTTGTATCAGCTAAAAATCCCAGGACCCCTGACTCCTCTCTTTCCCTCACAATGAGCATCAGCATCATCAGAAAATCCTCTTCACTTGCCTATGAACTACATCCATTCAGCCACAGTGGCTACATCAGAGCATGTGCCATCATCCTGGAACAGGCCTCCACCAGCCCTTACCTGCACAGCTACAGCAGCCTCCTTGCCATCTTTCCTCTACCATTCTTGCCCCTCAGCTGCCAGAGTAAAGAGAAATTAGATAATATCACCCACTGACCAAGTTCTCCAGTGGTTTCTAGTCTAATTCCTATTAAATACCAATGGTCTGGTGTCAGTGGCTCATGCCTACAAACCTAGGAGGCTGAGATCTGAGGATAGTAGTTCAAAGCCAGTTTAGTCAAGAAAGTCCGTGATACTCTTATCTTCAATTTACCAGCAAAAAGCCAGTAATGGAACTGTGGCTCAAGTGGCAGATCACTAGCTTTGAATAAAAAAGCTCAGGGACAGTCCACACCTCAGTATTGGTAGTGCACATGCGCGCATGCACACACACACGGTGGTGTGACAATGTCCTAGATTTATGATTAGCCACAATGGCCTTGTCCTAATCAAATCTTTTCTGCTGTTCCTACAATGGCATTTGTTTTTCAGTACTATTCTTCATATTCACTTTTTTTTTTATCTTTTTAGCCCCCAAAGTCACCTTCTTAGTCAGACCCTCTCTAGGTACCCAATCTGAAACTCACTCTGTCCTTCTTGTTCACATGGTATATCTTTTTCTTCTCAGTACTGAACATTTCCTAATACACCACACATCCCCATCATTTACTATCTGGTTTACAATAATAATGATTCAGAGTCTTTGCCTAAAAAAGGTACTATGCCTAAAACAATGCTAACAAATGATCTGCCCTCAATGAACATTTGCTGGATAAACACATCTTAAAACTGTAGAGTATCTTATTACATCTCAAAATATCACTTCAACCCTCTTAAGACAGGAGTATGAATTAAAAGCTTGTTTCTTAAACAGGAGTAAGACACAGGCTGAAATTCTGTCGCTACTAGGCAAGCCTTTATAAAAGGCTTTCAAGGTAACTAGCCTTAAGTTCTATGGCTTGCATATCTTGAGAAAAGTGAGATTAGTAAGCTTGCTTACAGATAGCAAAGGAAAAGAAAACATGATGAATGTTTTGGGTAAGAAGAAGAGACTCCAAATGGACCTAGGCAGATGACCCATTGGAAGGATCTGGGTCAGGCTACCACCAGATATATGCCAAGACAGAGAAGGCTAAGCAGGAGTGTGTGCGTACATTTAAAACTGGCAGGAATCTTTCAGATTACTTTAATATTTTGCTTTACAAGTAGGAAAACAGAGATTTGGAGGGTTGAAACACTAGTCACTTCAGATGGAGAGTCGCCAATAGCTAAAGCAGGCTGGATCCCAGCCTGCCTGACTCCCAGGCCAATACGATTTCTATACCACAGCCTCTCATCTATGCACATTCACCAGAGCAACAGGAGGCTTTCATTTTCCTCCTGCATGTGGCAGTATACCAGCAATGCCAAAAATGACTCCAAAGGAAATTCTTTCACTAGAAGTCCTACAGAGAAGCAGAATGGGACTTGGAAAAGAACTGAATTCCTTCTGGGGGCATTCCAGCCAGTAAGAATAGAGCCCGGAAATCACTGGTGTTTTCTGTTTGAAAAGATTTTTAAAATAGCTATCTTTGAAGAATTAAGTGTGGTCACCATGCTTCTGGGAAAAGGAAGTCATTGCTCTGAAATAAGTATACAGAGAAAAAAAGAAAGGAGTCCATAATGCCCTGAGATAAACCACTTCTAAACTTTAGGAGGAGAAATGATTCCTTATCTTCCGATTTTTCCTAAAGCATTCACCATCGATCTTAAACTGAAGTTATAAAGAGAGTCTCTCAGGGTTCAAAGAAGAAGTTGTAAGCTGAAAAAGGAAGTGGAAGAAAGGAGAGCACAAACATTGTACAAACATGTACCGTGTGGCTCCCTTATCTCAGACAGTACTGTATACTATTCCTCAAGTAACCCTCCAGGGAAGATAGTATTATTGTTACTTTGATGAGGGAGAAAATGAGGCCCAAAGAGCTCCTGCCTAAACTAATAGGACTGATAAGGTGCAGAACCAGCCCCTAAGCATCTCCCGATTGCTTAGCCCATGCTATATAATGCTGTCAAGGTGTCACTTCTTCTAGGCTTCAGGTTGTCATCTAGAAGATAAGGTCTACAGGCTTTTCTTCTCCCAGATCTCTAATTTGATAGCTTACTTAACAGTTTATGTACTGTATTGTAATTTTTCTTCCATTGGCAGTCTCCTCAGTTCTTGGGGACTCAGGAGAGTTCTCCCATATGGCTGGTCTCAGCCCTGATGGGTGTGAGGAAAGCAATCAAAGCAGCACTTCTTGCTGACCCTGCATTAAGAACTCCAACTCTGGAAGTACCTATAGTTCTCCTTTTGGTGTGAACAATTAGACAGTGTACAGATACCTGGCAGGAGGATCAAGATTCTGTATTGTACTTATGAAGTCCATTTATCACACAAAAAGAGTATGTCTAAAAATTTCATCATGTGACATGGGGCAATGTGTGCAAAGAAAGAACCATCCCAGGGAAGTCTTTACCAAGTCACGCCCATGAGCAGGCCTAGAACTCCCATCTCAAGAAAGCGTATATACTAATGAGAGACACAGATGAGGCCTTAGCTTGCCTTCATCTTCCTAGCTGAGGAGGAAGAGTTCTTAGACTCCTTATTCTATACTACCTGATGGGTTTGGGGCTAGCCACTTCCACACTGGTTGTCTGTGTCCTCTCTGAAATAAAGTAGCATTCCTAAATTTCATGATTCTGGGAACATTTGCTTCTATAAACAGGCTTTCCAAACCACAAAGCCTTAGAGTTGGGAGGAAAAAGTCTATGGAATGGAAAGTGAAGGGAGAGATAAAGTTCTTAGCAGAAGCATCAATTCTATTCTTGAATGAATGCAATGGAGGGGAAATAATGTCATTCAGAAACTGAAGAATGAGCTAGAATTTGCCTGTGAAAGAGCAAAGAGGACCAGATGGAACGGCATGGATGAATAACTATCCTTATGGCCCCCATGAAGATGCTGGCTCAGATGAAGGCAAGAACAAGCAGAACTAGAGAAGCCATTGAAGCAAATAGGCAGAATAGGAAGCTCTAGCCCATGCTTTAAAAGAGACATTAAAAATGAACCAGACCACGACCAAAATGACCTTATAGAATCTCTGAGAAAGGTCAAAGGTCTACATCCTACCAACTCAATGTCCAATCTCCTTGGTATTTTTAGTCACTTTGGCCCACTCCTCTCTTAAATGAAGCACAGTTGTGGTCTAGAGGAGGTAGCAGGCCAGATCCCCACTTCTTCTCTTGGAGTAGAGGTGGCAGAGTGGGCCTTATCTCAAAGCACAGACTTTATTTGCAAAGCTCTAACCTGTCTGGTGTCTGGTCTGTTTTACTAAGATCTCAACAGGAGATCCACTTTTGAAAGTGTGTGGGGAGATTGCAGATCTGTAAGCCCTATGGCAGCATATATAATAGATCATCCAAGTCCCAGAGAAGAAGCTGGGGTGAACTCTGGGAAATGAAGAGATTCAAAGCCAGCTTTGTATGTGGAGTAATTGGGAAAGACACAGGCCCAGGCAAGATACACACTCAGAAAAGACCCAAGAAAACTTTTAAGCTTTTACCTCTAGCATGCCTGGCTAAATAGTGAAGGATTTCTCTGACACAAAACTAAGCCTCCACCACTGGAAAACAAGAGACAGAGGAGAAATACAGCCACCCTCATCTTCAACAATCCTCAGGTGTGTCTCTTCTGCTTTGCACAGAACTACCAGTCACCAGCTGAGGTTGCCAACTCGATATGACTTCTCACTTGCTTTGCCACTGACCTTGATCTACCTCTGTCCTCCCTCTTGCTTCCTGGACTCACATTCTTCCATAAAGTACCAACACCTAAGCCTCTGACTAGCTTTGGATTTCTAGGGACCAAGGCCAAACTATTGGAGCAAGTGGGTAGGTGGAGTCAGTTTATGTGTAAGAGTGTGTTTAGCTGAGGAGGAGACTTGAACCAAAACTTGATGGAGGTCAGTCAGTGAACCAAGGAAGTTCCTGGGGAAAAAGCCATTCCAAGAAGACAGAACAGGTAGAATACGGTCTGAGCCAAGAACAGGACTGGTGCATTTGAAGAATAACCAATGTAGCTGCAGAAGTAGGGGAGAAGAGTTCCAGAAGGTGTCAGCAAGATGACAAACTATATCATGGCTGGTCTTGTGAGGCTTGGCTTTCATGGGATGGCAAGGGAGCAGAAGAAAGGTAGGGTTTGCCTTGGGTTAAGATGAATGCTCAGCTGTGGTGTTGGGAAATGATCTACATAGGGAAATGGAAACAACCCCCTCCTGTGGGGTGGTCCCACATGTGAGAACTAAACTAGTGTGACAAATAGAAATCTGTTTGGAGAATGTTTAAAGGAACGGGCCTTATGTAGGATTTTGTTTTGTTCTCGCAGTACTAGGATTTCAAATCATGGCCTCACACTTGTTAGACAAGTACTCTACCACTTGAGACATGCCTCCATGGACACTTGAGACATTTCCTCCCTGGAAAAAAATCTTTTATAAAGGCAGAGATGCCAGTGGCCCTAGCTCATATCTGAATTCCTTGCTACTGAAGAGGCTGAGATGTGAAGTTCATGGTTCAAAGCCAGCCTGGGCAAGAACATCTGTGAGATTCTTATCTCCCTGTAATCACTAAAAAGCAGGACATAGAGATATGGCTTAACTGCTAGAGCGCCAGTCTGGCAAAAAAAAAAAAAAAGGCTAAAGGACAAAAGAGCAGGCACTGAGTTCCAGTCCCAGTAATGACAAGATAGATAGATAGAATTAACTGTACAGCTATCCAAAGATAGCCTAAGCTACCTTTGACGCATACAAACACCCAGGCACCAGTGGCTCATGCCTATATTCCTAGCTATTCAATAGTTTGAGACCTGAGAATCATGATTCAAAGCCAGTCTGGGCAGAAAAGTCCATGACACTCTGTGTTAAGCAGCAAAAAGCCAGAAAGTGAAGGTATGGCTCACATGGTAGAGCACCAACCTTAAGTAAAAAAGCTAAGAAACAGTGCCCAAGCCCTGATTTCAAGCCCAGGACTGGCACATGCGTGTGCGCGCGCACGCACGCACGCACGCACACACACACACACACACAGCTTTGTATGAGCAGGTACAGGATGATTCAAAGAACTTCGGGATGTTTTTATTTGAGACAGGGTCTTGCTATGTAGCCCAGGCTGGTCTCAGACTTGTGGTCTTCCTGTTTCTGCCTTCCAAGTGCTGGAATTATAGGCATGTCCTTATACTACTGGCCTCCACAGGACCTTTTAAACCGTAAAATAGAGCATCTGAGGTTCAGAGAAAAATGTACACTTGCAAGTCCCAGGGTAATCAGTGTGAAAGTAAACCACAGCTCCCCACTGCTTACAGAGTTCAAAGCCCCTTATATAGCCCCTTGCTACCATCTGAAACAGAAGCCATTCTCCAAATGCTTTGATTTAACATTTTATTTAGAATATAAGAGTATAAGGCCTAGGAAAAAAACTAAAAGACTCCAAATATTGTCCCAAACATGGATGTGCTAAGGAGGTAAGGGATCAGGCTGGAAATGGCCTACCTCATTGATTGGTTTATTCATTTAACAATATTTTTATTGAGTATCTGTTATGTGCTCAGTAGAGATGAATAAAATGTTTGTGCTTCTGTGAACTTTCATTCTAGCAGAGAGGATTGCCAAAAATGAGCAATTACAACTGAGTTTGATGCGTGTGATAGAACTCAGTAATGGACTCTTAGATGAGGATCAAGTCAGTATGCAAGCAAATCTACAGATGCAGGGAGGAGAGGGGGAAGGGAAGGTCCCCAGGGTGAAGGATGAATAGGCTAGCTGGAGAGAGAGAAAAAAATGAGCCCTAGGCCTCAAGAACCCAGGGCAGGTCATGAAAAGAGATCTCAGGGCTAAGTGTTTCCCAAACTGCTTACAAAAGGGAGCACTAATGGATTAGCTGAAAGCGAATTCAGATGCCCAGGCCCTGCTCCCAGAAACTGATTCCACTAGTGTGGAGGCTAAGCACTGGTAGCTGTGAAAAACCTCCCTAGGTTTTCTACTGGGTGGTCCAGGGCTGAGAACCACTATGGTAAACAGAGGGAGACCTCAAAGAGGCAAGGCCACCCCTGGGTACACACATATGCAGCACCTAAATCAGGACTTGATCAACGGCAGGTGCTCAAGGTCTGTCAACTGGGTAGAGAGATGAATACTGCAAGAGTAAAGGAAACCACAGCTGGTTACTGAAACTAGAACAGAGGAAAGAGAAAGACCGATCTCAAGCTGTTCCTTGCATCCCTCCTGATATGGTTAGGATAGGCCCAGAGCTGAAGCTGGATAGATCTTGTGGGGTCCCAGCAAGAAAGAGAGGGCAGGGAAGGAAGAAGGAAGATTGGGTAGGAGGGACCAAGAACCCATTGCAGAGCACAGGGTGCAGTTAATTGTAGTTTCAGCAACACCACAGGGGGCTAGGCCCCTTCCCCTCTGTTCTGGGCATCAGAACTACTAAGAATCCCAAATCTGAAAACCTTCCATTATAAAAAGGAATCATTACGTGTTTTTTCCAGGAATTGTGTGCTTTGTTTCTAAAACTGTTTTCTAACCCTTCCTGACTTCTGTGCTTGTTGATGCGCTGTGAATGGAGGCCTGGCTTTGGAGGACTCTGCCCCCTCCGTTATCTTTCAGCCAGGTAGAGGCCAGGGTTCTCCTAAGTGGAAAGCTGGAAATTGAGAAGCTAGGGAATAAAGCAAGGGACTCTGGGTTCCAACAGCAGACAAGCTGATGCTCCCATCTCCCTCCTTGCAAGGGGAACCTCTGCCTTACCCATGAGGCTGAGTTGTGGGTGAGGCTCATACAGTAGGCAAAAGCAGCTAGGAAAGGTGAGGAAAGGGGGGAGGAGGAGGAGGGATGGGAAAATAAGAGCAAGGTCAAGCTCATTGCTCTGGGAAGGCTTTGGGGAATCACTTAGTCCTGTCCTGGTCTTGTCATTTTCAAACCATTTTTAAAGGCAATTAAACCTTTTTCTTACAAAAGTCTTAAAACTCAATCTAAGGTGGAGCTCTCCTGATTAAAGCAAGCAGAACTGGAGATGGATTTGGGGGATGGGTTGCTGGACTCAGTAACCCACTCAATAGTCTACCTTTTAAATCCAAAAGTCCCTGAGGCACCTATGCAACACTCCGGAGTCCTCGACTTTTCTTTAGTCCCAAAGATCTAGCCCACACTCCCCTTTTCCCCCATACTAGAGCTCAAACCCCAGGCCTGGGAACTGTCCCTTAGCTTTTTTGCTTAAGGCTGACACTCTATCACTCAAGCCACAGACCCACTTCTGACCTTTTGGTGGTTAATTGGAGATAAGAGTCTAGGGGATTTTCCTGTCCCATCTGGCTTCCAACCACAATCCTCAGATCTCAGGCCCTTGCATAGGGTTATAGGAGTGAGCCACCAGCACCCAGCCTCCCTGCCTTACCTTTTATAATTGGAAAAATTGGGCCAATTGTCCAAGACCGCCATCAGCACTAGAAAAGAACTTGACCCCATTCCCAGCCAAGATCCCTTCTCACCCCATCCCACCTGCTCCCTGCCTCCCTCCTTCAAGCTTCAGGCCCACCAAAGGAATCTTAGAAGGAGCTGCGGAAGGAGAACTGCAGGTAGATGATCAGCAGTAGGACAGTGGCCCAAAACAAGCACCAGGGGATAGAGCAGAAGTTGCAGCCCGAGCCCCCCTCTTCCTGTGGCTTGGTGGGGCTGGGCGCCCGAGAGAAGGTGTAGGTGGTGGCTTCCTCCTCCAGCAGCTTCTCGCTGGGCTTCCAGTGCACGATGCCTTCCTGGCAGGCCTCGCAGAACTCGCCGCGATGCCGCCGGTTGTCCTGGCGGCTGGCCACATGGATGCGATAGTGGCCCCCGCGCTCCCCGTAGCACTGCTCGCGCAGGCTGGTGATGAGGTTGTCCACCAGGCTCTCGATGTTCTCCTCCAGCATGCTCGACTCGTCCAGCCGCGCTGTGCCGCACTCGTAGCACAGCTGCTTGAAGACACGCATGCGCACAGACCCCGCGCGCTGGGCCCGGTCCAGGTACATGTGGAAGAGGATGACCACGTGGGGTGACTGCCAGGTGTGCCAGCACCAGGAGCAGTGGAACCTGCAGGGAGGGTGTTGGAAAATAAATCCGGGTGGAGAATGATGGGAGGGTGAAGGGCAGGGTGAACAGTGCCTGGAGATGGGCGTGGTGTGTTGGGCTTATTAGCTTTCCCCAGGAGGCCATCTCACCCGCCCCCTTGTGGGTACCCCTGGGACTAGAGCAGGCTCCTCCGATGCCACCTGGCATCTACCTGTGCTCTGCCTGAGGTGCAAGACACCTCGGCTCCATCTAGGTTAGTTTCCTCAGGCCTAGGACCCTGGTGCCCTGAGTCCTTCCTGCCCACACCATTGGGGAGTATGTGAGCTGGAATGGCCCTTATCAGCTAGGAAACACATAATCCATGGCACCTTCCTATCTGTCCAGACTGTGAACAGGATAGACTCAACTTGGGACAAAATGAGCCCATTGTCACCCATCAATCTTCTAAGCTTAGGCTAGAGTTAATGCATCCTAAGGCCTGGGGCCAAGTGACCTTTCCCCCAACACCTATGATTTCCCAGGCTCCCTGAGGCCAGCTGGATTATCACAGGTCACCAGCCAGGTTTCAAAGCGCCACAATCCCTCCCACTCTGCTAGGTCAGCCTCCCAGGTCCTTATACAAGTAGAACCTCGTCCAGTATCTGATTTTGAAGCTTCAGGTGCTCATTCTCATTCTTTTGTTTAGTGACATATCCTTTAGGAACTGTTTTCCCTCTTACACCAGACTACAAAACTTGGATTTAGAAAGTCAATCCCTAATTATTTCTAAGAGAGAACGAATAAAAGAACCATCCAGGTACACTCAGCTAGGGAGATGCAGAGCCAGTACCAAACCCATAGCAGATACCCAGGAATGGAACTTGATTTGTATTGAACAGAACTGAGCTGACAGAACCAAGGCAAGCAGGATGGCCTTTATTCTGATGCCCAAAACGGCATCTCTATGCCTCCCCATGCCACACCCCAAAGATGAATCTTCACATGTAAACTGACCTTTATATAAGAGTTGTAGAAGGTTGCCTCAGATATTATTGTACATACAGATCACCTACGGACCTTCTTAAAGACTCTGATTCCAGTCCAGTATTTTACAACTCTAATAAGTTCTAGATGATAATGGCAAGAATCTTTCTTTTGCAAATGGGGAAAGCAAGGTTCAAGAAGGAAATTGAATCAATCAAGGGTTATGGAGCTAACAATAGAGCCAGTTTCTAATACATCTCTTGTGTTCAGTATTTTAGGTCAGATCAAGCTGAATTAAATAGATTTAAACTGAACTGCTTCAAGACTAGCACACAGGCCTCTACTGAAATCAATACACCCTCCTTCTCTTGGTTTACAAGTACTTTTTAAGAGATTCTCAAACTCTGAAAAGATAGTACATGCCAGCGTTTAGGACTAATTGGTCTACCTCTTTATTTTCTACATGGGGAGATTGCAAGAAGAAAAGCTACACAAGTGACTGGTGGTAGAACTGGAATCAAATTCAAGTGACCCAGCTCCCTGTCAAGAACGCTGCTTGCTAGTCTACATGAGCCTACCACTGAGATTGAAGCTAAATGCTCAAGATCTACATGTTTTCACCTCTCCTTAAAAGATACTTCAGAGTTAGGGACCTGGATTAGTGGCAGGGCCCCTGCTTCTTGGGCTACTCACCGGCCTGAGGCATGCAGTTCCAGGTATTGCTTCCAGCCAGGGGCCAGCACATTGTGTTTGAGGTTGGGGTCTATGATGAGATCCCAGCTGTCCGCTGGCTTTGCCTCCTCCATCTTCTCATAGAAGACCTTCTTCCACTCACCTGTGGTCACACTTTTACACATATCCTCGTCAGTCGTGAGGGAGGGCAAGCTCCACTTTAGCGAGAACACAGGGAATGAGGGCAGGTGTAGGGCTGGGCAGCGCAGTCTCCACGGTCGAAAAATCCTCATTGACAGGACCAGGAAGAAGCAGGACCCAGCTCCCTCCTTTGTCCGCAGTGGAACCTGTTTCCAAGGCAACCAGGCAGGGTGCCAGAAGACAAGACTGGGAGAGAAAGGAGTCTCCAAAGAGATGTTGTTGGTCCCCAAACTGAAGCTGAGAAAGCAGGGTTTATGGATCTAGATGGTGCAGGAAAGGATGAGGAGCTGACAAGAAGCTAAGCTTCAGACCATCTCAGCCAGGCCTGCAAAGGGCATGGAGGAGTGAGGAATACAGAACTGGCTCAATTTCACCTTGCTGCCCCCTAGAGGCATCATCAGCACCTAGCTGCTATGGTAACCATGATGCCTTAGGGAAGCAAGGAGAAAGGGATGGGAAGGAAGATGTAGACTTGTTGGTAGTAGAGCATTAATAATACTTTCCCTCTACACTCACACCTAACTTAAGATTGACATCACCATTTTAAGAAAACATAATTGAGTGTCTCTCAAGTCATAATGTCTATTGCCATGTATCCACCAGGAGCCTGTGAGTCATTTAGCCTATAAATGACAGCACTCCTATCCAACTCTAACTGTTGACCACATACCAAGTCATTTATTTACTTACTTCAAGCATACTCATGTATCAGGCTCTATGCCAGCCTCTTATAATTGAGTCCACCCATAACTCAATGAGATTGATGTTGTAAAGGCCAGCTCCATTAGCATCTAGCTGTGCACAAAGGTAGAAAGCATTGCATCAGCCAAGTGAGAATTTGCAAGCTGATTACAGAAAAGTAGAAGAGTGCTATCACACAGGCACAACTATCTTTATTATAAATATCTGCAATGCTTTAATGAATTGTTTGTCCTTTAAAGATTAATATAAAAGCTGGGACAGCCCCACTTCTGGGTATCTATCCAAAAGACCACAAACAAAATCACAGTAATGCCATCAGCACAACAATGTTCATCGCAGCACAATTTGTCATAGCGAGAATCTGGAACCAACCCAGATGCCCCTCAGTAGATGAATGGATCAGGAAAATGTGGTACATATACACAATGGAATTTTATGCCTCTATCAGAAAGAATGACATTGTCCCATTTGTAAGGAAATGGAAGTACTTGGAAAAAATTACACTAAGTGAAGTGAGCCAGACCCAAAGAAACATGGACTCTATGGTCTCCCTTATTGGGAATAATTAGTACAGGTTTAGGCAAGTCATAGCAGAGCATCACAAGGCCCAATAGCTATACCCTTATGAACACATAAGATGATGCTAAGTGAAATGAACTCCATGTTATGGAAACAATCGTTATAACCCAGTTGTAACTACTTTCAACATCCCATGTGTATCTGTAGCTTCTATTATTGATGATGTTCTTGTATCACCTTCCTGTGGTTGTACCTACACTATCTTTGTAATCTTATCTGAGTATATTGGAAACCGTGTATCCTGGTATTGGAAGTAGGAAATTGAAAGGGAATACCAAATTTGAGAGACACAGGGTAAAAAAAGACAAATAACTACAAAAGCAATACTTGCAAAACTGTTTGGTGTAAGTGAACTGAACACCTCCGGGGGGGGGGGGGAGGGAAAGGGGGAGGAGGGAGGGGGGGTATGAGGGACAAGGTAACAAACAGTACAAGAAATGTATCCAATGCCTAACGTATGAAACTGTAACCTCTCTGTACATCAGTTTGATAATAAAAATTTGAAAAAAAAAGATTAATATAAAAGCTGAGTTTCATATGTGGTGTGAGGCCAGCTGAGGTAGATAAGTTTACCTCCTTTCAACCCATTCCTGGACACAGAGGTGCATGCTTGTTATCCTAAGCTACCTGGGAGGCTGAAGTTGGGAGGATCATGATGCCAGGCCAGCCCAAGAAGAAAAGTCCAAGAGACTCCTCCATAGAAGGAAACTGGATATTGCAGTGTGATCACAGATACTACAGGAAGCTCAGAGGGTAAACCAAGGCTCAGACATGAACCTTGAAAAAAGTTAGACCCTATCCTAAAACTAACTAGTAAAAAAAGCAGGGCTAGTCATGAGGGGACAGCCCAACAAGTAGATAAACTCATGAGTTTTAAGCTCAAATGACTTTATTACAGGAAAAATATCATAAAATATAGTTTAAATAAAACAAAGGTAATATTTCTATTCAATATGATTATGGTCAGTACTGTGATTATATACAACTAGCCTACTATTTTTCTGTATATCATGTCTCTATGTATGCATATGTATACATTCTCCACACTGCATTGTGGGATTTTCTTTCTGGCAGTGCTGGGGATTGAACTCAGACCCTTGTGCTTGGTGTTCTATTACCTGAGTCATTCCCCTAGTCCTTTTCCCTTTATTTATCTTTATTATTATGGTGGTGGTAGTGGTGGTGGTATTACTAGTACTAGGGCTTGAAATCAAGGTCTGGGCACTGCCATGTAGCTTTTTTGATCAAGGCTGGCACTCTATCACTTGAGCACAGTTCTACTTCCAGACTTTTGGTGCTTAATTGGAGATAAGATGCTCACAGATTGTTCTGGTTGGCTGACTTCGAACCACTATCCTCAGATCTCAGCCTCCTGTGTAGCTAGGATTATAAGTGTGAACCACCAGCATCTAGCTTAGGGTTTTGTTGTTGTTGTTTGTTTGTTTTTTGATAGGACTTTACACATTTTCCTGGGCTTAGCCTCACCTCAAACTGAAATCCTTCTACATTTGCCCCTGAGTAGCTGAGATTGTAAACATTCATCATCACCCCCAGTTTATATTTTTGAGATAGGCTGTCACTAACTTGCTCAGATTGATCTTGAATTTTGATTCTCCTATCTCTGTCTGTGACTACAAGCATGTACCATCCACAAACCTCCCACATTGTAACGTATCTTTAAGTTAACAATATATCATGAATTTTCTAGGTCATTACTATTGTTCTGTAATTATTTTGTAGACTGCCTATATTCTGTTCTATGGATGGGCAAAATGGTTGGCCAATCCTGCCTTTCAGGGGTATTAAACATCAAATTTTGTGTGTGTGTGTCTGTGTGCCAGACCTGGGGCTTGAACTCAAGGCCTGATTGCTTTCCCCAAGCTTTTTTGCTCAAAACTAGAACTGTACCTCTTGAGCCAAGGCTCCATTTCCAGCTGTGTGTGTGTGTGTGTGTGTGTGTGTGTGCGCGCGCGCACGTGTGATAAGGTTATATTATACATAATATCATATATAATATGTATATTAACATATGTATATTATAAATATTATATATAGGGGGGTGCTTAAGTAGAGACAAGAGTCTTATGAGCTTTCCTACACAGGCTGGCTCAGAATCTCAGTCCTCCTATCTCAGTCTCCTAAATAGCTAGGATTACAGGCTTGAACCACTGGCACCCTGGTAAACTTTTATTTCAATTTCTTATGATTGTATTTTGTCACCTAACTGCATAAAATTTGTTGATAAAGCTCATGAGCCTGCCTTAAAATGCTTCCTGCAGTTAGAAAGCACAGCTCTTGATTCCATTTTCCAAAAATTGGCTGTGGATAGTATGATCTTCAAATGGGGAGAATCCTCAAATCTTCAAATAATGTGCATTTTAGGCAGACTATAGGTCCTGAAGACCAAGGGTTAAAAAAGAAGTGCCTAAAAATTCCAGTTTTCTATCAAGTACCAGAAAACATATTCTTCCTGATGCTTGACTGGATCTACATGAATAATGCCTTAATTTATATAGTTTTAATCTCAGCTGATTTCTCTTGACAATGGACAAATAAGGAAGCAATAATTAGATACACGATTAGTTGCAGTGATTAGATGGGATCATTTGTATGAGTTTTGTTTTATATTTAATTCCTTATACCCTTTAGAGGTCAATCCTAATACATGTAATGTGTATCTTTTTATCCTGGTTACAATAAATATGGGTTCTTTATGTGAATATATTCATATTTGCTGTGGCAATAGCAATCATTAACTAACACTAAGTACCAGACATTGTCCTAAGTACCATATACATATTAATATCATTTTATATCAATAATGGCCTTTCTAGGTAAAAAGCAGCAGCCACAGTTTCATTTTACAGATATGTAAAACAAGGAAGCTATGTAGCTTGCCCAAAACACAGCAGCTAATAAGTGGTTAAGCTGAGATTTGAACCTGTATGGTTTTCTCCAAAGTCCCTGATTGAATCACTATGCTGTCCAGCATAAAATCTAGAGGATAACATTTGCTAATTAAATATGTGAATCTCCCTTCTTGTCACTGGATGAGATAAAAAAAAAAAAGCAATACCATCCAGAGACCTGATGATGACCAATGTGAAGATATTCAAGCTGAAAGAGAAGTTTAGCTTGAAATCTTACTAACAAGAACACAGAAGAAAAAGTTATCTCATACCAGTCCTCCAAGAGATAATCATCTGATGTGCTCCCATTTGGTGGGAGGAGCACTAACTGGGAGTCAGAAGACACAATTATCCTTGTGCTGCCATTGACTGAACTTGTGACCTTAGGAAGTCACCATGATCTGTTCAGCTGTTCTTGAAGAATTAGAGTAGATGCCAACTCTGAGGCCCCCCTGTAGTCATGCAAGGGTACTTGGAAATCTGAATCCCTGGAGGACAGTGTGGAAGAGGAAAACTTCTGAGGAGGCATGTGGGCAGTAGCCAGGGCCAGGCTCTTTCTCCCAGGGGCCTGCTACATCACTAAAGAGCTATGGGGCAATCCACCACATTTGTACTAATAATAAGAAGGATAGCAAAGAAATCTAGATCTATAATACCAAAATCGAGAGACACAGGGTAAAAAAAAGACAAACAACTACAAAAGCAATACTTACAAACTGTTTGGTGAAAAATGAACTGCACAACTGAACAACTCATGGGGAGGAAGGGGGAAGAGAAAGGGGGAGGGGAGAGGGGGGAATGAGAGCCGATTTAACAAACAGTACAAGAAATGTATCCAATGCCTCATGTATGAAACTGTAACCTCTCTGTAATTCAATTTGATAATAAAAAAATATATATGTATATATAATAAAAAAAGAAATCTAGATCTATTTAACTCTGATACTGGGAAGGCCTCCCAAGTTATTTCAGATACTTCCTTGTACTTAAATTCCTCAAGTCAATTATAGCCTCTGAATTACATCAATCAGCCCCCAGATAGGCTGACTTAACTGGCCTCACAGTTGTGATGACAGATGGCTCAGGTGTCAGCCACTGGCCAAGGTGAGAATGAGCTGCAAGCATTCAGAAAACACAGGAAACTGAGAGGAGATTAGAACAAAACCATCACCCAGCAGCCAGAACTAATCCTCTACAAGTGTTTGCCAGTTGTTGCTACAATAAACACCATGATGAAAAACAGAAAAAAAAAAAGAGCCACTAGAGTTGTGTGTGTGTGTGTGTGTGTGTGTGTGTGCTGTGTAATCACGTACATTTAACCAACTGATGCAATTCCCAATGGCACAAATTAAGTTTAATTTAGGACCTCAGCTTGCTATGCAGAGACCAATATAATCTATTCTTCTATACAGCACCTTTTTCTCTAATAAAACAAAATGTCACTACCAAGATTGTGAAAACAAAACCATTTAAAAGAACACCTGTGCTATCGCAACTTGCTCTCTACCAAATGATTTCCATGCTATGAAATTCATATTTGGAGGGCTGTGGATATGGCCTAGTGGCTAGAGTGCCTGCCTCGTATTCATGAGGCCCTGGGTTCAATTCCGCAGCACCACATACACAGAAAATGGCCAGAAGTGGCGCTGTGGCTCAAGTGGCAGAGTGTTAGCCTTGAGCAAAAAGAAGCCAGGGACAGTGCTCAGGCCCTGAGTCCAAGCCCCAGGACTGGCCAAAAAAAAAAAAAAGAAAGAAATTCATATTTGGAAATGGCCACTGTAGACATCTGTACACCGACTGGTCTCACCCTGGCCAATTTCTTAAATTATGTGATTGTATTTTAAATGCATTAAATGGTTTAAAGTGATGTGCCCTGCTAGAAAATAAAAACAATTAAAAGAAAGAAAAACACAAAGGTGGGTCAGCCACAGCAAAAGAATGCTAAAACTGACCCCGTTCTCCCTGCACTGGGAGACACTATGAATTCTAGCTCCTCCCTAGTACATCTCATAGCCACTCTTCCTTGGCTTGGTTAGTGATCACTTTGCAGTTGAGACTTCTCCCTAGAAGCAGAGAAATTCCTGGCCAGCTCTTTTGAGCAACAAACTTCTACTTAAGGCTTCATATATACCTTGCATCATATAGACCAGCCCACTGCCATTACCTTGACATCCCATACTCCCCAAGCCCTAGAAAACTAAAATTCTTAACCACATGTTTGCTTTTGAGCCCCCCACCTTGGGCCACCATGTCCCTTGACAGAGTACTTTGTTTGTTAAACTTCTTTCTTTGCCTCTTCATTTTTGTACATGTGTCTTCATTCAGTTCTTTGTTGGAGATGCCAAGAATCTGGGATTTTCACCCACCAGTAACCATACCTATAATTTGTCATTCAATGGGAAATACTTTGTAAAACTTACTATGCTACTATAATTATCAAAATTTCATAAAAATAAACAGTATAGTTTTTAAAATAATGCACTAATAAAAAGAAACTCTTGACCAGGAAGAGTTCCCCATCCCTAAGTGTCATTTGAATCAACAAAGCATTTGTTTTAGTGCTGGATCAATAACTAGAGAGGTTTCTACTGACATTCAGTGGCCAGGCAGAAAGTGTGTCAGAATCCAAGTGTGCCTGATTGCCCCACAATTATTTTTCCTCTTAATATGTCCCACCAGTGCTAAACTAGAACAAAAAGCCTCTCCATGATCTGTTCACTTAAAGGTACAAAGAGGCTGCATAGTAATCTCAGCATTCAGTTCTAAGGAATCAATCGTGCTTTCCTTCCCTACTGAAAATATTCCTAGTGGAACTAAGATCTCTAAAAAGTGTGAAAATGAGAAGAAAAATATATCAGTAGTATGATATTAGGCTAATCTTGAGATTGCTGTTCTGTTTTCTACCTTGTAAATCTTGGAACCAAAGGGAGATCCATCTTGGTTGCTGACTCTGAGCATATACTAACTCCTAGAGATCATTACTCTAGCCTTCAAGATACTATCACCTAGTGTGTTCTATAACAGAGTCTTCTGATGAGGCCACACTTCCTTCGGGGTGACAGGTATGTGGTAAGACAAATGAATCCCATTAAGTTTTAAGATGAGTCCTGCATATCTACCACTCACCCAGAAACAATGTTATATGAAATACCACAATAGTAGTAAATAAGGTCTTTTCTATCTGTACTGGTGAATGCAGAAATCAACATTGAACCTTTGATTAGGGCAAAGCACCTGGTGGTAGGTTGACTACATTAGACCCTTTCTGTTAGAAAGGGGGGAAGCTTAGTCTTTACTGGACTGGAAAATTACAGTGGACAGGAATTATTTCCCCCATCCCCAACATATCCTAATGCTTTGTTGTTTGTAAATTTTTTTTTTTTTTTTTGGCCAGTCCTGGGGCTTGGACTCAGGGCCTGAGCACTATCCCTGGCTTCTTTTTGCTCAAGACTAGCACTCTGCCACTTGAGCCACAGCGCCACTTCTGGCCATTTTCTATATATGTGGTGCTGGGGAATTGAACCCAGGGACTCATGTATATGAGGCAAGCACTCTTGCCACTAGGCCATATCCCCAGCCCTATTTGTAAATTTTTATAGTACTTTATTCAACACAATGACATTCTGCACTTAGCAGTTACATTTTCTAAGATAACAGGAGTCTTCTAAGATAAGATAGATTTCCTATTGACTCACTTGCTGATACAATCACCACATCAAATGCAAAGAAATTTGACACAAAATGAATGAGTTAGAAACTTTGTTCTTCTCAGCTGAGTGCCTATGGCTCCTGCCTGTGATCCTATCCATTCAGGAGGCTGAGATAATGAGGACTGAGGCTTAAAGCCAGCCCAGGCAGAAAAGTCTCTGAGACTCTTCTCTCTGAGACTCTTCTCTCCAATGAACCACCAAAAAAGGCAAAAGTGGCTCAAGTGGTAGAGTACCAGCCTTGAACAAATAAGGCTTAAGTTATTCAAGTCCTAGTACTGGTGCACGTGTGTGCACCACACACAGACAGAGAATTCTGCCACTGTGGGAATATGCTTTCTCTTTTCCCGGCCATTAAACCTTTTTTTTTCTATTCTTGATACTACCATTTTAATTCATTAAAAATCACTTTTTTGTTGCCTGTTGTTCTTTCCTGTTATTCTGTGGATGAGTAATAGTGATGGTAACAATAATTCGAACAACCCTTAAGTTCTTTTGGCAGCCATGTCCTCCAAGCACAAAGTCTTGGTGCTCTTGTATGTGAACACAAAGTACTTCTCAAAGGAAAAGAGGTGCCTTTTGGATCATCCAAAATATGACTACAGCTCTTGACCTCAGAGACCCTCCTGTCAGATCACAAAACTAGGTCACACATTCCCAGTGCCCCTATAATCTCACATAGAAGCCAAGAACATGTCTGCAGCATATTCTACAGATGGGGAGAAATCCATCACTTAGAGATCAGCTGTCAAGGGCATGATTACCTCTTTGCTCAGAGGTAATAAGCAGGGAAGTGTCCCTTGGGTGATAACATTTGTAGACACTTCATAGATTACTGAGTTAAGTATTTCACCTAGTTCAGGGAACTGTTGCTAATGTGGAGTATACTCCAGATGTTCCTGGGCTCTTCCTACTAAGCATCTCAGAGTCATAGCTACTGTCTATCATGTCACATGTCCAAAAAACCAAGTCTTTTATTTTTATATTTTTTGTGCCAGTACTAAGGCTTGAATTCAGGGTCTGGGCACTGTCCGTTAGCTTTTTTCACTCAAATCTGGTGCTTTACCACTTGAATCATATCTCTGCTTCTGGCTTTTTGTTGGTTAACTGGAGACAAGCCTCCCTGGGCTGGCTTCGAACCACAACATTCAAATCTCAGCCTCCTGAGTAGATAGAATTACAGGTATGAGCCATCAGCACTAGACCAAACATCTAAGTCTTACAGGAGACGAAAGCAGTGGATTCTAGAATCTCCTTGAATTCATTCTAGTCAGTTCTTCACCAGCTACAACACACTGACGGACTTGTTCTCCCAAGGTCTCAATGCAGCACTCATAAAATAAAAAAATAATAATAATGTTCATTCCTTAAACTTGTGGAATCACATGGGGAAATACATTCACATTTCTTAGAATATTATCGACTATGCAAGAATCAAATGGGCTTTAAAGCACATGTAAGTCAACTAGCCTCCCAATGAAAGAATCCTCTATAATCTTGTCAGCACTTCTAGATTCTATCAAAATATCTCACCCTACAAGAGATCATGTCTTCATAACCTGTCAGATTTGGACAGATTTGCTGTGTCCTCTGGAGGAGCTCAGTCATTCACTTCCCTGCCTCATCCATACAGTGACTCTAGGTTTGCTTTCTAGACATCCATACAGTGACTCTAGGTTTGCTTTCTAGACCTGCATTGCCTTAACGTACATCAAGCTCCCCACAACTTTGTGACATCCTTCAGATACTTAAGGGCAGCAGCTGTTGAGATCCTTGGAGACTTCCAGCATTTATCTCAAGACACAAACATCCAAAAAATGGCTCTGTGACTAAACATCTGCTATGCTAAACACAGGATTCTAGAGTCCTGGGGGAAAGGAGAAGGAGAAAGAATCTCCAAGGAATACCTCCACACCTACAGCTTCCTGCTCTCTTGCACACATGAAAACCCTTCCAGGAAAAAGCCCCTGGGATTCTCTGTCACTTCATCGTACCCATCTTACATTTTATCGTGTGTGTGTGTGTGTGTGTGTGTGTGTGTGTGTGTGTGTGCCAGTGTTGGGGCTTCAACTCAGGGCCTGGGTACTATCCCTTTCCTCTTTTGATGAAGGCTATCGCTCTACCACTTGAGCCACAGCCCTACTTCCATATTTTTTGATAAGTAGAGTAAGAATCTTACTGGCATTCCTGCCCAAGTTATCTTTGAACTGTGATCCTTCTATCTTAGTCTCCTGAGTAGCTAACAGTACAAGCATGAGCCCCCAATACCCAGATACTGTATCTAGTCTTTAAGGGACATCTGCTTTAAGGAATCTTGAATTTAGTGACAATGATGTGAAGCTTGGTGATATGTGCCAAGTTCAGAATCCATCAAGAAGCCTACCTCTGTTTATACTCTCATCCCTGTGCTTCAAAATCTGTCTTTTCTTTCAGGTCCAGGTCACAGCTACCTCCTCAGGAAGCCTTCTTAGATTCTCCCTTAAAAACGATATCTTCCCTTCTTTTTTTTTTCATGCTCCTTTATTATGCTAGTCATTATCTCAATGTACCTTTGTGTGTGTGGGGTTTTTTTGCCTGTGTCTGTATATCTTCCAATACTTGGACTTGAATTCAAGGCTTGGGCACTATTACTTAGCTCTTTTGCTTGAGGCTGGTACTCTATCACCTCCACTTCTGAATTTTTGGTGGTCAAGTGGAGGTAACAGTCTCATAGATTTTCCTGCCCAGGCTGGATGTGAACCTCAATCCTCATAATTTAGCCTCCTGAGTAGCTAGGATTACAGACATAAGCTTCTGGTGCTCGGCCTTTTTATACCTCATTAAAGCTATATGTGATGAAACTATGTCTCATTGATCACTATGTTTCTAGATGGATAGTGTGCTGGATGAGTGTAATAAAATTATGTGCACTCTAGATATCACTCCACATCCCATCTCTTAGCCCCCACGCCCACAAACCCCGGCAGATAGACTTGTTCTTCAGCTTCAATTACTGACTTGCTGATAGCTCACTGAGAACTGCTTTTCCCAATGGGGCCCTGACACTGGTGCTGGTTAACCTGATGACTCAAAGGCTATTCCTTTTGCTCAGTTAGAGACCACTCTGAAATGCTGTCCTAGTTTCAGACTTCCTGCTGGATGGGAAGCTGGATCACAAACACTGCATCAATTCCTCATTATCCTTCTGCCTTTTTCTTCTCCACACAGGTATAACTCTCAAGAACACTTTCCAGCAAACGGCATACAACAGAGCCTGTTTGCAGGAAGCCCAACTGCTACACCCTTTGACTGAACATGGGGCTTTGTCACAGCCATACACCTGGTGCATCTGGCCTTTCTTAACAAGCGCCAACAAGTGAACACAGGGCCAGTGGGGCCAAGGGGATGCTGATGTAAGACATGAACTAAAATGCTGCAATGGAGGAAGCCACAGGGAAAGATTTGCCCCAAGAGGCTTGGACACTGAGCAGACCTGTAACTTCAAGCCCTGTCACAGGATGGAAAACAAGGAGAAGAGATAGCGCCATGTCCACCGTGTCATTCCTAACAGGGTTGCATAAACTAAAAGAGGTAACAGCAGACAGGAAAAGTAAAACATACAGGAAGGAAGGAAAACAGATAGGAAATGAAAGGGCAGGAAGAAGAGAAAGAAAGAAGAAAGGAGGATAGTCATATCCTGAGGGAGATAGTCATAGAAGGAACAGGAAAACTTCGATAGAGAAGGAAGGCAGATTGTTCACATGCTTTGAAAATGTGTAGTAATTTATTATAAGTCACTCTGCTTTTGCATCTTTCAAGTGTTAAAATGATTTTGTTGTGACGAGTTTTTACAGATTCCAGTTGGAATGTATTTTTTGTTTGGTTTAGATTAATTTCATTTTTGTTTGTCTATTTGCTCAAGGTTCACAGGTGATCCTCCGAGGCTCAATATTTGCCTGCAGACAAAAGGTCCGATTCTGCCTGCCTGGCTGCCTGCTCTCTCCTCTCCTTCCCTCCCCTCCTCTCCCTTTCCCCACTCCCAGATCATGCCTGAAGAAGTGATGGTCAAGAGGGACTAGCCCAGACTAGGAAACAATCCTTTGCTTATCTTGCTGCCTATCTGTATGACTTCAAAGAGAAAGTAAATTTGACCTACCTCACAGTTACTCATTACACAAAGCCACAGCAAGTATAAGCACAGTCCGAAAGACACTGGAAAACAATGTAAACCCAGCTCCCAAACACCTGCAGACCTAATTACTCAGAGGCTGAGTCCAGGATGGCAACCCAAAGCCAATGGGGAAGAAAAGCTCGAGATTCTTATCTCCAATTAACTGCAAAAAGTCAGAAGTGGAGGTGTGGCTCAAATGGTAGAGTTCCAGCCTATTACTTGAAAAAGCCAGTAGAGAGCTTGAGGCCCTGAGTTTAAGACACAGGACTGATATGAAAGAAGGAGAGAAATAGAGATGGGTGGGAGAGGGAGGAAGGGAGGAAGGGAGAGAGAGAGGGAGAGAAGGAGAGAGAGAGGGAGGGAGGGAAGGAGGGAGGGAAGGAAGGAGGGAGGGAAGGAGGGGAGAGAAAAGGAGAAAAAGAAGGAGGAGAGAGGGAAGGAAAAGAGAAGAGAAGAAGAGAAAAGAAAGAAAAATATGATTGCTGACATCTATCTCTCAGAGAGGAGGCAGATGGGGAATTTAATCTTGTGATACAAGGCAAAGTGCCCCAGCTTCCTTTTCACCCATCATTTTTTTTCTGAAATCCTTTTCTTTTTCGAGGACTCTCACCCAGAAACCCATCCCTTGATGGATCTCCTGAATGCCTTTCCCAGACAAAGCATATGAACTTACTCTCTTCTTCCTCATCATTATCCTTCCTAGATTTCTTGAGTTTTTGGCCCCTTCTAGTTCTCATCTCTTGCTTTGTTGGCACAACAAAGACTCAGGAGGGACAGGAGCTCAGCATTTTTACCTCAAGAAACTACTAATCCTGTAACCTCATTGTTCCTGGGCTCTGCCACTTTTGCATCTTCTCCTAGAAAACAATCTAACCCATATTCTATTTCTACTGTCTTTCACCCACGTAACTCTTGTGTTCAGTAAAAGTGGTGAGTAGGGGGAAGGGGAGGGAAGGCTTGGTATGGCCTGGAGAGAAGAATGTCAGGGAGAGTATCAATCTACTTTCCAACACTATCCTGTCTATACTTACAGGTCAGTTTCACAGGCCACAGTGAGTGTTGACCAACCAAAGTTTGTCACTTTAATCCCCTCACATCTAGCTTAGTGAAAATTTCCTAGACATTGGCAAAGGCTTTGTGGCCATCCTTAATACTCAAGGCTATGGCTGGTGGGTGCTTTGTGTGGTTTTTCACACTTGGATAAGAAGTAAGGAGATGCATACCAAAGTTACTAGGCTGGTGCAGCCTCAAATGTTCTATCAATTGCAGTTGGCACCCTGAAGAATGGAGGCAAATGAGGAGAAAAGGTTGAGTCCTCCTCTGAGGATCATAGCTACCAGTCACCCCAGAAAGGATTTAGCAGGAAATGGAGTGCCATGTATTATAACTGTAACTTCAGAGAGATGTTTATTTTCTCTAAAGCCTTTTTCTCCTGTCACTCCTTAATCAATCATTTGTACCTCACAGGTTCTTACAAGATGAATGACATCAACATATGGGAATTTTACCCTTAATTTGAGTACCTAAGGTGAACAGGACAAGTAGAAGTTGCCTTCAGAGCAAATGCTATACAAGCAAATAATCCTGAACTAAATTCTGAGCTTGGGAAGTACAGAAGCACTTCCTAGGCCTAAAACAAAGAAAAGAGCTCTGGAATTACAGGTCTGCACCTCAGGTTCTTGTAAATAAAGCTTCTCTGGGGGTAAACCTTTCATTGTCCCCAGGCTTTCACAGACTGAAATAAACTGAACAAAGAATTGCAAAACACTTCCCTTAGGGAATGCTCAAGGGCTTCAGGGACTGGCTCAGCAGCCTCTTTTCTTAATGTAAGAATTGTGTGGCAGGCTGAAGTGTATGTTCCTCTGACTTTGCTCAAAGGCAATCTTACCTCAGTTTCTCTTTAATGGCAACCACACTTGCTAACACTCCAGTGCCCTGAATATTCTATTTGACTGTTGCATAGACTATATGAACTGATTTACTATTTTTCTGGAGTAATTTGTTTGTTCTTTTCTAAAAAATTATTCAGTGACTCATATAATGCCATTGTAGAAGATTCAAGCATTGGGATTTAAGTGGACATCTGGTATAACTCAGTCGTGCTTTATAGGTCTGTTTATAATTAAAAAAAAACAAAACGTACCTATCTACCTTGTAGGGCAGTGGATTGCTCAGCTAGTTACATAGACTAGCACATATATATTAATTCATGCATAGCATGTTTCCTTCTGGTAGCCAACTTAAGTTTCAGTAGAGTTCACCTGTGAAATCTAAGGTGTTCTCATATGAAGACTTCAAGCCTTGCTGAGGTTACAGTTGGTATAAGTCAGTCAAGATGCATACTGCAAGAATCAAAAATGTAACTATAAGAGAATTACCCTTGCTTTACCAGTGAAAATAAAAGTAAATCCAATTCACAAGTTCTAGAGACATTTCTCACATTCCTCTATGTCTTCCCTTGTACTTCTTAACATTCTGCATCCTTCAGAAACTTCCATTTACTGTCCCACCTATCACTCTTCCTGGCTCCACCTCTCATTGCATGGTCCCTCCCACCACTTCTGGTTCCACCTCTCATTACATGGCCCTCCTACTCTTCTTAGATCCTTTCCTCCATTCCCAACCCTCCACCTTTCTCTCTAGATTATTCTCCCAACCATAAAATCATTCTTAACCCACTCTTACAAAGTCCAGGGTGCAAGGAATGGGGTCATGGCTCAAAGTCTAGGTTCTTGTCTGGCAATGACAAATTTAGGGAATGAGGGATGGGGAACTCATGGAATGAGCAAGCAGTGGTTGTTCTGGCAAATGTGTTCACTCTGGTGGGCCAGCAAGACAGAGACATCTGTTAATAATTCTGATTATTATTAATTTACAAAAGTTTTACGCCTACAAAGATAGATATACATGTAATAAAAAATAATTTAACTAGTGTTTTATAAAGGTTTATAATACTAGAATAATAAAATTATATGCCTCCATTTAGCTTAAAAAAATTCAAAGTACTTTCAAAGATGCATAAAATCTAACAATATATTCTATATATTGATTGCTCTACAATCAAAAAAATCTAACAAAACAACATGTATTTCCTTTTTTTTTTTTTTTTTTTTGGCCAGTCCTGGGGCTTGGACTCAGGGCCTGAGCACTGTCCCTGGCTTCTTTTTTTTTGCTCAAGGCTAGCACTCTGCCACTTGAGCCACAGCGCCACTTCTGGCCGTTTTCTGTATATGTGGTGCTGGGGAATTGAACCCAGGGCCTCATGTATACAAGGCAAGCACTCTTGCCACTAGGCCATATCCCCAGCCCAACATGTATTTCCTTTTAATCCAGAAATCCTGTTTAGGAACCTATGGCTTTGACATATTGTCAAATACAGAAAATGATCACACACAAACATTTAGGTCAAGGCTCTACATATTTAATATTCATCTTTATGAACATAGCTTATTTTGCTTAACATGATGATATCCAATCATATATATGTGTATATATGTATGTGTACGTATGTATATGTATGTATATATGTACATAGGTATGTACACATTTTTAATGTGGTATTCAGGTGGAATCTAGGGCCTCACACATGCTAGGCAAGCATTCTACCACTTAAAGTAGGACTCAGCAACTTTTATTTTTGTTTTCTGAGATAGCATCTCACTAACACTGTCTAGGATGATATCAAATTCAAAGTCTTCTTGTCTATACCTCTTAAGTTACTAAGATTACAGGCACTTCCATGCCTAGCCCAAATGTGTTTTATTGTGTTATTTTTATTTAAGGTCTATGTCATGTTTACATCATTACATAACCAACTGAGTTTTAATAAATTATTAAAACTTGAGAAGGCCAAATGAACCTAACTCTGAATTTTATGGCTTTGTTACTCAGAGATGAATAACTTTAAGCGACCTTGAAATAGTAGTTTGTGTTTCAACATATCCTAAGAAGGTTGGAGTACGATGGTTAAGGGTGGACTGACAAAAATATCTAAAATAATTTTCAGTAATAATAACATTCATAGTTCTTATTTTAATACATAGCGAAAATAGTTATAATAATTTATTCTTGTTTGAGAAGAAAAATAGCAAATACTTTTTGAAGAAAGATAAGTAGAACTCCCAAGGAGGGCCTCCCTAATACTTGTTTTGATGTCATTAGAAAACAAGAATTTCATAGTAACAAGATTAGAAAATGTTAAAATTTAGGAAGGTAAATCAAAACTCCTAAAATCTAAAGTTAAAATTCAAAATTTATTATATCAGAAGTTTTTCTTACCAGTAATTATTAAGAATTTCCCAACTTCTTTCACAACTCAGACCTGGAAGAATTGAGTAGCAATCCCAGTAGCAATACATTCCTTCCATAACCATATTGTGGTCTCTAAATACTACTTCCCACTAATTCCAAAACTTTCTGGAAAAGTATCTGCTTCAAATAGATAAAGTATAAAATGAGCCTGGAATATTTTATTGTACCAGATGTCAAAGTTTCCTGGGGTTATGTCAAAAGAAACAAACACAAATGAATCTAACTTGGAGATGCTTTTACTGGCCAAACATGAAACAATTGAATCATCAAAAAGAACAATGACTGGAACTGCCCAAATGCGTCAAATAAGTTGAAAATTCATGATATTAACATAAAAGGAGCACCAAGTAGTTATTTCAAAAGTAGATAAGAGGAAAATGTCAAATATTTATCCTTGCTTTGTTAAATAAGCTTCATTTTGGGTCTCTAAATAATAGTTGTGGAACCATTGTTCTTTATAGAATTCTAGCATTGTTAGGGGAGAGAGGTATGGAGCATAACTACTTTGACAGTCCACATCCTTAGACTGCTAAAATCCCTAGGGTCAACCTTTAGTGCCTGGTTTTTTAAAAAGACAGAAAATGAGAGACTAATAATACAATGAGAATGTTACCATTTTTCAAATCCTAAAGAAATAATGATAGAGGCCCAAGGCATCTGAATCTGCTAAGCCTGTTAATTGAAATGCTGTGTGGAATTTTATAGTGGGTGGAACAAGCTAACACCATCTGATCTCACTGGCCAGTCATGAACAGAGCAACCAGCCATTTGTGGATCCTAGTAAAATGCTACAGGAATTATACAACACTAGCTATTGGCTATTTTTGTCAGAAATAAATAAATCAGACCATAATCAAACCTCTATATAATCTAGAGGAAATACAAAGTATGGGAGAAGACCTCAAGTGACACAATAAAGATGTTGTCAGCAAAGGCCAGGATATGGGAAATTCTATAAGACAAATGGTTTCAATCAATCTGTAATAATATGACTAATGAATTGGTTTCAAATATCCTGATAACTAAATGGTGTAAGAGAAAAGGACAGAGGGAAAACTATTAAAAGAGAATTGAAATAAAAAACAAATGTGATGTATGGGTTTTTGAATATCAATTGAATAAAATCAATTATAAATTCATATTGGAGATAGCATGAGAAATTAGAATGTATTAGATGATCCTAAAAGAGTTATTTTGGAAGAATTATGAAGTGTTGTCAAGAATGATTATAAAAGATTTTGAGGAATTATTAATTATTTTCCTCATTGTGATGAAAAACATACCTGATATAAATAACTCAAAGGGGCAAGGACTTATTTCAGCTCATGGTTTCAGAGGTCTCAGTTCATCACAGCAAGGAGGACAAGTAGCTTACCTCATGGTAGACAGGAAGGAAAGAGAGAGGAGAAGAACAAGGTACAAACCAAGACCCATCCTCAGCCACCTAATTCCTCCACAGAAGCCCCACCTCCTAAAGGCTCCAGAGCCTCCCCAAAAAGTAACACCATCAAACCCTAGCCTGTAGAGAAAATTTCATTTCAAGCTATAACATGCATGAAAATTCTACATTAAAAAAATTTTAAGCAGTAAAACTAGAAGCAAAAGGTTAAAAAAATTGAGTTCATCACTATTGAGTTCATCACTGGAGTGTGCTGCACATGTGAATTCCACATATTTCTACACATGTGTTGTCATGGTGGCCAGAAAATTGACTATGCTTTCAGCCACCAAAATATCAAAGGATATAGGAACAGTGCCTTCACAGAAAAAAAGAAACAAGACTTTCAGGTACAGCACCATTCCTGTGCTGAATCCTGAGCAAAACCTCTCCTATGGGTCTTCATATGCAACAACACACTCAAAACAAACTCAAGAAGGCTTCCCTTTTTAATGTGATTTGCCAGATATTGAAAGTTTCTGCACCATCCCCAAGTTACCCAGACTATAAGATGTTAAAGACCCTTTCCTTCATCATTGCAGAGACACTGGGCAAAATCTATATTTCAATCAGTGTGCTAGGAGCAGAACATCCTTTATAAATAAGGCAGTCTCTGCACTCACAAGCTCAGAGTCTATTGGGATACGCTGGTGCCTATACAACCAGGTAAGATAAGTCACGAGAGTGAAAATAAAGAGCATCTCTGGAAGTCTCACAAAGGCTTAATTCAAATTATCAGGGCCACTGAGAGTGTTCTGAGAAGTGGCTTCAGTTTAGGGTGGTTTTGAGAGTTTTGCTGGGGCCAGTCACACTAGTTGAAGGAAGAGGAAAGGTATAGAGGTGATCTGCACGTTTCTACAGTACTCAGCCATGTGACAAGCACTAAATAGGTGTACACAATTCTGTATCTCTCAGGAAAGTATACATAAACTAATAGCTTCCCATAGTGGTAGAAATGTTTATAAGGTCTCAAGACTTTTGATGATTATTTTTCTCCAAGTGAAACTGAAGATTAATCAACAAGAGAGTAGCAAGGATACGTTTATTAGGTCATGTTTTTCTGGCCCTTGAGATGAATTTGGTGCTTTGTGTTGATTTTTAGGCATAGACTCCTAGAAGGTTATGTCTGCTTCAGTTATCATGATCCCCAACTTACCATGGTCCAACGTGTAATCTCTCATCTTCAGCATGGTGTGAAATGGATACATATTGAGTAAAAATAATCCTTCAAATTTTGGATTTCATTCTTTATCCTAGCTATCAATATGCAATGCATTGTTCTCTTATGATCCAGCTCCCAGTCAACCATACCACTTCAAAGACAGATGCAAGATCCTCTGGAGTATACTAGGCTGCTAGAAATCACCTAAGGTAGGTTAGGTGCATTCTGTGTATTTTCAAATTATATTATCTTCAATGTATAATGGATTAACTATGATTTAACCTTATTTGTAAGTCAAGGAACATCTGTGATTTGCAGGCATGCTATTTCATTGTTTAAATACATGTATGCCTTTATAAATATATAAGCGAATATACATGTATATGTATGAAGTATAATTTACATCTAAGCATATAGGTTTATTATGCATCCATGGTGCTATTTTCTAAACTCCTGGAATAGAACAGGAGGCTATTCCAGTATCTAGAGAAGTATTCAGTATGAGTTCTGCACTAACATACTGGTAAAATCTATAATAAGATTTCATTCTCCAAAGCCAGGCTTGGGTCTTATCCAAAGAGCATGAAGTTCCCTAGAGGACCACTAAATTATGTGTATGGAAAATGGGCAGATAAACCTTAAGTGTAGCTACTAGTTGAGTCCAATGCAGTGACTCTTAGAACATTCTAAGTCAGGCTATAAAGGACTTTAGAATCCAATGGATTTATGTTCTGATTGTGAGTTTCTTGTATAGCACTAAATAATTATATATTACTATATTAAAATGTTATTCTAGCTGAGTAGAGTGCCTGTCATACTAGCTACATGGGAGGTAAAGGTCAGAGGGATCCTGATTTGATGGCAATCAGGGCAAAAATTAAAGAAACTCCACCTCAACCAATAAGAGCAGGGTGTGGTGACACATACCTTTCACCCAGAAGCATAAATAAGAGGATCATAGTTCAAGTCTACCCAGAGAATAAAAAAGCCTTATTTTAAAAATAACTAGAGCAATAAAGCTGAGGGCATGATTCAATGTGATAGAATGCTAGCCTTGAGAGAAAGAGCTCAGCACCTAAGCCCTGAGGTCAAGCCCCACAACTGACAACAAGAAAGAAAATGATCAGCAACAAAAAAAATAACTAAAGCAAAAAATCTGGGGTGTGGCTCAAGTGGTAGAGTATCTGTTTGGCAAGCACATGGCAAGTTCAAACCCCAATATCTCATCCCTCTCTCTCTCTCTGTCTGTCTGTCTGTCTCTCTCTCTCTCTCTCTCTCTCTCTCTCTCTCTCATACACACACACACACACACCTATTCTAAAAATCCACTGGCTTAATTCAACAAATCTCACACAGGGTTTGTGAATCAGGAATTAGTGACTGGCATACCTGAGTGAATCTGACTCAGGGTCTCCCTGGAGGCTGCAGTCAAGATGTTGTGACCACAGCTAAGGACATAGCCACCAAAACAGAAAGACAGCCAACCATATGGGAAAGGATCTTTACCAGCACAGCAACAGACAAAGGCCTAATATCTGTCATCTACAGAGAACTCAAAAAACTAAGCCCCTCCAAGCCTAATAAACCTATTAGGAAATGGGCAAAGGAGCTAAAGAGAGACTTCACAAGAGAAGAAATAAAAATGGCAAAGAAACATATGAGGAAATGTTCAACATCCCTGGTAGTAAAGGAAATGCAAATAAAAACAACCCTGAGATACCACCTCACTCCAGTTAGAATGGCCTATACTCTGAACTCAGGCAACAACAAATGCTGGAGGGGGTGCAGGGAAAGAGGAACCCTTCTCCATTGTTGGTGGGAGTGCAAATTAGTACAACCACTTTGGAGAACAGTATGGAGGTTTCTCAAAAAGCTCAATATAGACCTACCCTATGACCCAGCCATACCACTCCTAGGCATCTATCCTGAACAACAGGTCCCAAGATATCAAAAAGACATTTGCACTTCCATGTTTATCACTGCACAATTCACAATAGCCAAAATAGGGAAACAACCCAGATGCCCCTCCACAGATGAATGGATCCAAAAAATATGGTACCTATACACAATGGAATACTACATAGTTAGGAATGGTGAAATATTGTTATTCGCAGGGAAATGGTCAGAACTTGAACAAATAATGTTGAACGAGACAAGCCTAGAACACAGAAAACAAAGGGGCATGATCTCCCTGATATATGACTGTTAAGAAAGGGAGACGGAGAGACAGTAGAGACCAGGTCTGTGAAACCAAAAACTGCTTGCCAAATAGTATTTCCCACAGGATTGGGGGAGTGACCCTACATTATGTAACTAAAACCAAACAACTACTCAACATATAAAGGTCAAAAATTGACCTCTCAGTGGATCACAATAGCTCAGAAGCTATGTATGTACATTCATATAAGACTACTGTCAACATATTGTCTAATATCGACATTACATTTAAAGCCCTAGGCGAATTTTCTTGGGCGCGGCCACGTGGCTACTTATATGTTCTTGATACATTGTATATTGTATATATGTCTACCTGACCTAGAGAAGGGAAAGAAAAACAGGGCGTAAGATATCACAAAAAATGTACACACTGCCCTACTATGTAACTGTACCCTTTTTGCACAACACCTTGTCAAAAAAATTTGTGTTCAATTCATCAATAAATTAAATTAAAGAAAAAAAAAAGATGTTGTGACCAGGGCCTATTGCCTGACAGATCACCTGGGGGTCAGAGGACCCACTGCCAGTAGCTCATTCTCATTGTTGGCTGTATTAGAGACCTCAATTCCTAGTCACGTAAAGCTTTCCTAAGGCTACTGGGATTCCATATGAGATGATGGTGGGTTTCTCCCAAGGAAATTTCCAAGTGAGACTTAGGAAGAAACCATGATGTGTTTCATGACTTCATTCCACAATATCTTTATGCCTGTTAATTGGAGATAAAAGTCTCATGGACTTTCCTACTTGGGTTGGCTTTGAACCAAGATACTCAGGTCTCAGCCTACTGAGTAGCCAAGATTACAAGGGTGAGGCATCAGCGCTTAGTATTGGTTATGAAAGTCTGCACTAACCATGTTGGAAGTGACTGCTCAGGAATGTCTATCACAGGCAAGGGCCATCGGTGCCATCTTGGAGTCTGGTGACCCATCCAGAGAAAGCTCATCTTTGCTTGAATACATACAATAGAAGGTCAGTCCATAAGCCAGTCTGCTCTGATGGAGATCTAAGTATTATCCCATTACTTTTAATTACTCTTATAGTTGGAAGCTCAAAAACAATGTTAATCTTTCTTTGGAATAAAATCAAGCCCTCAGATACTTAAAAACACCAATTCTGCCTCCCCTTGCCATTGTAAGCTGTATTGAACCCATCTTCCAGTCCTTTCAGCCCTTTGTGTAGAGCTTTAGGACAGGATTATTATGCTAAAAATATTCATTTAAAAATAGATAAGGGCACTTATTTCTACTGTGGGTGTCCCAGTTCTGATTGCAAAGTCCACTTGTTTCCTAACCCATTTGCTCTGAAGGGCTACCCAGGCACCATCCTACTGCTACCAAAGCCACGCTCAATTTTCAGCAGTTCAGACCTTTTGAAAAGGTTCAATGAATCTGATACAAAAGACACGTGGAAATAGATGAGGGAAAAGAGAATCCTTATCCCCCTAGGCTATGTATCAACTTCAATGATCTGACTCAAGACTCAAAAGTGGGGCTGGGAATATGGCCTACTGGCAAGAGAACTTGCCTCATATATATGAAGCCCTGGGTTTGATTCCCCAGGACCACATATATAGAAAACGGCCAGAAGCGGCGCTGTGGCCCAAGTGGCTGAGTGCTAGCCTTGAGCAAAAAGAAGCCAGGGCCAGTGCTCAGGCCCTGAGTCCAAGGTCCAAGACTGGCAAAAAAAAATAAAAATAAAAAAAGACTTGAAAGCCTAAATCCTGTTTTTGTTTTTGGTTTTTTTGTTGGTTGGTTGTGGAGCTTGAACTCCTGACCTGGGCACTGTCCCTGAACTTCTTTGCTCAAGGCTAGTGCTCTACCATTTTAAGCCACAGCACCATTTCCAGTTTTCTGATGGTTAATTGGAGATAAGAGTCTCTCAGACTTTCCTGCGTGGGCTGGCTTTGAACCACGATCTTCAGATCTCAACCTCCTGAGTAACTAGGATTATAGGCATAAGCCACTGACTTCTGGCTATGAATTCTATCTTGTGGTGCTTGTAATACCATCTGTTTTGTGCTAATATAGCAAAATACTTGAAGTAAGTAATTTTTATAAGGAACAGAAATTTATTTCTCACAGTCCTGAAGACTTGGTGTTCACAGGTTCAGTTGTCTGGTGAGGACTGTTCTTTTTTTATTTTATTCTATTTTTAAATTTTAATTTTGTCAAGGTGATGTACAGAGAGGTTGCAGTTACCTATGCAACATTTCTTGTCAAACTTGTTATCCCCAACGTGATTTTTCTCGCACCTTCCCACTCCCTCATCCCCACCCTCCCACCCAGTTGTACAGTTAATTTCCAACATTTTGTCTTGTGAGTATCACTATGCATTGGTTCTTTGATTCCCATAGCTGTCTTGTTGCTGCAGACTCTGGAGGGGAGGAATAGTGTGTCTCAACCCGGCAAAAGGCAGAAAGGCAAGAGTCTAAAAGTTACTCGAAGCCTCCTTTTTTTTTTTTTTTTTTTTTGACAAAAAGACAGATTTATTGGGGAAGTAAAAAGTGAACAAAAAGTGAACCGACCGGCCTTGGTAGCAGCCCAGATTCGGGAGCCGAAACTGCTGACCACGTGTGCAGGATCAGGGCCCAGACTCGGGAGCTGGGACGGCCCGCACATGTGCAGCCCAGACTCGGGAGCTGGAACCGCGTGTATGTGTGGCCTTCAAGCCTGGTTATAAGGCAAACAACACAGTCAAACTTGCCACATGCAGGCGTCGAAGCCTCCTTTATAAGGACCCTGATATCACTCACCAGAGAGCAGCCTCCTTCTCCTGATCACCTCTTAAGAGACCCTCTTCTTAACATCAACACGCAAGCCTTTAAATTTCAGCACCTAAATTTTGTAGTTTTTTGTAGACTGATGGAGTGGTCAGGTGGTTGCTTCTTAGCTTTCTTTGCAGGAGCGTATTATCAAAACAAAACACAGGGAAGTAGACAGTTTCTGCAAGTAAATGGAGTACTTTACACAATGGATTCGATAGGCTAATTTGACTTGGCACCTTATGGATGTCATTTAAAATAAGTTGCAGCCATCATAGAAATGAATTTCCCTCTTACACACCCAGCTGGATAGGCAGTCCAGGACTGCTATGGAACGTTCATAGTGACTGACAGAGATGCAGGTTCCTTTCTGTCTTGCTGCTTAATCAAGTGTAGCCTGCACATAATGGTACAAAAAAAAAAAAAAAAAAAAAAAAAAAAAAAAAAGCAGCGTCCCTGCTCCAGAAAGCAGGAAACAATGAGAAAGAATACAAAAGCAAAGGGTACACAATATTCCCCAGCCTTAGTTCTCTTTTAAGTAAGGTTTCTGAAACATTTCAACTCACATTCCATTGGCCAGAATTAGTTACGTGATCACATCTATTACCAGAGAGGCTGGGAAATATAGTTCTTCTTCTAGTTGTTTTTGACTTATCTAAAAATTCCTTTCCCATGGAACAAAGGGAAGCAGGCTGATAGGGGGTAACCAACATTCTCTGCTCAGTATCCTCTGAGTATTTCACTCATGCTGCTCAGGTTTTAGATGCCAGGTGCTGATATATAATAGAAATATGCACTTAGAAATTCTCTTGCCTCTGTGACCAAGACAACCCTAATCCTTTACTTCATTATAACTGCATCTCCATATCATTTAGCCTTGCAAAAATCAGCTGTTCCCATCATACATCTGACATGATAACATATCCAAAATCCTATGAAATACAAAAAAGGGGAGGCAGGAGAACAAATCCTACATTGGAAAATTCCCAACCTATTCTTAGAATTTCTCACCACCTCTTCATCCCCTGCCTTACATCCTTCTCCCTCCATTAAAGTTTGCCTGTAAGATAAACTATGCAAAATTCTGGTGGAGAACTGTGTGTGTGTGTGTGTGTGTCTATGTGTATGTGTGTGTGTGTCTGTGTGTCTGTGTGTGTGACTTTCTCTTAAAAAGCTCATACTCTTCTCCCTCTAGAGTGTGTATTTTTCACTCTACAGTAGAAAAAAAGTCCCTCCTTCCCTCTCTTCCTTCCTATAAAAAGAAAGAAAGAAATTTAAAAAAAAAATACGTAACCTATCATATGTATTCAGGAAATGAGTTAATTTTGGAACTAAAGCAAATGTTTGCTACCAAGAGAATCTTGTATGTTACATATAGCTTTACATCAAATAAATATAGTTTGATCAACATCAACCCCTACAACTAGAAATAAAATAACATAAATCAATGTGATGGCTAATTTTGTGTGCCAAATTGACTGGGCCAGAGGGTGTTCAGATACTTGATCAGATATTTTTCTGGAGTTTCAGTGAGGGTGTTTTGGATGAAATTAACATTTAAATTGGTAGATGGAATGATGCAGATTTCCTCCCTCGTGGGAGTGGACCCTATTTTGTTATTGAGGATCTGAATAGAACAAAAAATAGAACTAGAGAACAATAAAAATATCTCTTGTGTATGATGGTCCTCTAACTAAGACTACAATGTTATTTAGCAGACTTTTTTTCATTTTTTAAAATTTTTTATTTTCAAACTGCTGTACAGAGAGGTTACAGTTTCATACATTAGGCGTTGGATACATTTCTTATACGGTTGGTTACCTCCTCCCTCATTCCCCCCTCCCCCCTCTCCCTTTCCCTTTTCCCCCCAAGAGTTGTTCAGTCATTTACACCAAACTGTTTTGCAAGTATTGCTTTTGTAGTTGTTTGTCTTTTTTACCCTGTGTCTCTCAATTTTAGTATTCCCTTTCAGTTTCCTAGTTCTAATACCAGTATACACGGTTTCCAACGTACTCAGATAAGATACAGAGATAGTGCAGGTACATCCACAGGAAAGGGATACAAGAAGATCATCAGTAATAGAAGCTACGGTTACACATAGCACGTTGAAAATAGTTGAAAACTACCAGGAGCCCAGCATATCCCCCCCCACCCTCTCTCTCTCTCTCTCTCTCTCTCTCTCTGGACTTCCCATGGCCTGCTCTGTCATATGTAGTTCACCACTCTACATGGTTTGTCAGACCATCCACTACCTTCTATTTCTTTATCAGTAAATTCATTTCCCTTTTACTCATCATCACCAACTGGAAACTCATTACAGAAGCCCTTTGCCTGTGTGTTAATTTTATTTTTTAACTTTTGTATTCTTTTGCCAAGAAACACATCTGGCATATTGAAATATGAAGTAAATAAGTTAATGGTAAGACCCTGGAAATTAAGTTCCTTTTCCTGTATTCAGAGTGAGACTTAGTATATGAGTTAATGATAGTGTAAAAGATACTTGCCCTGAAAACACTCTATGAGCACCTGGGGACCGCCTTAATTGTACCTTGGCAAAATCCTGCCATTATTCCTTTCTGTTCTGATGCCCTGGCTCTCACCAGCAGAGCTAGGCTTTGTGCTGGTAGTGAAGGCTTTTCCTCAGAGAGTTAGCCACAACTAAGTAGTGTGGCTCCCTAGTCCCCTAGGTGTAATTTAAACCAGCACATCCAGAGAAACTCCATCTGGTCCTGGGGACATTTGTTTTTAAGAAATCAGACAAGATCCCTGTGATGTTATTGTTAATACTGTTAGGAGACACAAGGGGGCAGCCAACCAAACTCCTGCTTTACAAGATGAGACAGATTGGCTAACTACAGGGAGACAGTTTAATAGATTGGCTAGGGTTCAGTAATTTCCAGTAGCCAGTATTAAGCATCAATAAAAATGAATGAACTACAGTTACCAGCAGTGCTGCCACCAGCAAACTGCTTAGCAAATGAAGGAAGACACCAAAGAATACAAATGTTATGATTCCAGGCACATAATGTGCAAAAATAGGCAAAAGTAGAATATATTGTTTCCAGAAACAAAATGGTCAAACTATGAAGAAGAGCAAGGGAGCGATAACCCCCAAAATGAGAGTCATAAGAATAGGGGAGCTGGGGCCAGAACGGCACTCAGGAGGCTATGGAGTCCAACCTGCTCTGCAGCTTCATCCTAATACAGATGACACAGGGGCTCAGCTGACTCAGATTTGTTGAACTTTGCATTAGTGGTTACGTTCCTTTGAGCACATGTTTACTTTACAAAAAGTTTAAAGAAAAGACAAATAAAGGCCTTAAGAAGGTGAGGAAGATGAAAGAAACACGGATACAGGTAGAAAAACCTTAAGAAATATAAGAGTAATTTATCATGGTACTAATCACAATAGCTACAATATGGAATATGTCTAGGTGGCCATCAATGGATATATGCATATATGTATGTGGTGGTGATGGTGTGTGTGTGTGTGTTGTGTGCATTCCATTATATTTAACCATAAAGGAAAAAATGAAATGCATTTTCAGGAAAATGGATGAAGCTTGGAATACCATGTTAAAAAAAAATAAGCTAAGTTCAGAAAGACTAATATCACATGTTTTCTCTCTCATGTTAAGTTCATGTTTTTTTAAGTATGAAAGTAGAAGGGGGAATAGTTGGAAAGGCAAAAGGGAGGGCCTGGAACACAAGAGGGATTAGTAGGGGTGAGTATGATTAAATTAAATATATACATGAATAAAATGAAAAAAGAAGTCTGGACATGGTGGCTCATACATGTGATCTCAGCTACTCAAGATTTGGAGACTAGAAGCATCAAGCTGGAAGCAAGTTGGGGTAAAAGTTAATGATACCAATCTCAACAAGTGGACATGATAGTATATGCCTGTAACTCCAGCTATTCAAGGGCCATAAACAGGAGGATCACAATCCCAAAGCAGCCTGGGGTGATGGGGGGTGGGGTGGAACTATCTGAAAAATGATCTAGAAATAAAAGAAGGGCCAGAAAAAGAAGGGCATGGCTCAAATGGTCAGATGTAACACTAGACCCTAAGTTCAAATCTCACTACTGCCAAAGTAAAGAAAAAGAAAAGGAAAGAAGGAAAGAAGGAAGAAGGAAAGAAGGAAGGAAGGAAGGAAGGGAGGGAGGGAGGGAGGGAGGGAGGGAGGGAGGGAGGGAGGGAGGGAGGGAGGGAGGAAGGAAGGGAGGGAGGGAAGGAGAAGGAAGGAAGGAAGGAAGGAAGGAAGGAAGGAAGGAAGGAAGGAAGGAAGGAAGGAAGGAAGGAAGGAAGGAAGGAAAGATGTAAGAGAGAGTTGGAGGACTAATGTCAGGAGGCAAATAAAGTAAAACAGAGGTAAAGGTCCAGAGAGATGGTAAATGGAATAAAGGTTGAAGGGGAAACAGAAAATGTGTGAGAAGTTAAGAGATATTACTGAGAAGAAAAAAATCAGATAAAAAAAATAGGAGAGTGTGTTTGGCCAGGCTCGGCAAGTCTGTCAGACAGCCCGCAATGAGGGTGGAGGTCTACACAGTAAGCGGTCCAGGGCTTCTGAGAGCTTTGGTGTCAGTGAAGAGTTCTTCATCTGCAGATCCGTCATGGATGGACAGGTTTGGGAAAAGAAGGTGCAGGACCAGGGCAGGAAATTTTTCCATTCTCTATGGGAATAGAAAGAATTGACTTAAAATGTGCCTATAATCTCAGCTACTCGGGAAGTGGAGTTTGGAAGGATAGCAATTTGAGGCCAGCTCAGGCAAAGTTAGTGAGACCCTTCCATCTCAACAAATAAGCTGAGCATGGTGGCTCATGCCTGTCAACCCAGTGATGCAAGATGTATATATATATATATAGGTGGGTCACAGTCTGAGGCCAGCGCCCCCACCCCCTACTGGTGGGATGGGAGGGATGCGATGTGCAAAACAACATCCTATCTGAAGACTAGCTAAAGCAAAGAGAGTGAAGGTGTGGCTCTAGGAGTAGAGAATCTACCTAGAAAGCATGAGGCCCTGAATTCCATCCTTCCTAGCATCCCATCAAAAAGAGATTACGTAAGCATCCATCATATTGGGGGACTATTAGATAAACTCCACCAGCATGTTGTCTGATTTTCAGGTTTGTCTACAACTTTCCCTCCTTCTCTGCTCCATCTCATATTCCTTCTTACTTGGCAAAGGCACTGGGTCCATTGGACACAAGGCTTATAGCCCAGAGACACTTGTGGTGTTCATACTGGGGAAACTGGTGGTACAGGCTGGGAAATGCCCCCATCTCATTGCTCAGAGAAGCAGGTTTACTCAAATGACACCACGAATAGGAGAACTGACCTGTGATTCCCAGACTCGTTACCCTCATCAGCATCTTAGCACATGATCTACAGGCTCAGCAACAACCATTTGTATACTTTGGAAAAATCCCAAATGTTACCAAGCATTTGGCACTGTTGTCTGTTTCTCTAAATCTGCTATTCTTCTCTGGTCAAGTGTGCCTTCTCCTGGCAGAGAATTTATCAAAACAACTCTGGAGACTTGCATCCCAATTCTCATTTGTCATGAGAGGCTTTCCTGCTGAAGGAATCCATTCAAATCTTGGGTTCAGCCTTGAAAGAGCTGATTGGCCAGTGGAATTACCAGAAAAAGACTGTGTGCTTCCAGTGGCTACCATGATGCCTCATGGTGAGGGGAGGCCGAGGAGAATGAGCTTCACTAGTCATGGTGAGCGAGGCTTCCATTGCAATCAGCAGCATGAGAAGCTTATGTCTGACTCTCACCCTTTGTGTCACTTGGGAGCCAATATTTAGGGAAAATGAAGCAGACACAACAGGATTGTAGCATGTGTTGACCATTGAGACATGGGTGAAAAGAGAGCCTGAGAGAAAGGTGAATGGAGCCTCCTAGGACTTCTGAAGGAAGTAGAGCAGGATAAAGTAGTGATGAGTGATAAAGTAAACACAGTTATAAACGTTTGGTTTCAAAATATTTCTTGAGGGATAAGGGACATGAAGAAAAATATTGAATAATTTCTATAACTTAGTAATGCACGATGAGCTATACTGAGTATCTACTATGTACAGACAATATGCTAACTGCTTTGTAAAACAGGTATGATCTCATTGAATCCTAATAAAATAACTATATGGTAGCTATCATGGTTATATCCATTTAAATGACAAAGAAATGAAAGAGAACTTCACCAAAGCCACGCAGCACCAAAATGTAACCCAGGTTGCTCTAATTCTAGGACCCATGGATTTTCCCAGTTACAGAATTTATTTTTCCTCATGCAATTCAAACAAACAACAACAACAAATCCTCTAGGAGCCAGGCATTGGTGGCTCAACCTGTAATTTGAGCTACAGAAGAGACTGAGATCTGGAGGACTGCAGTTCAAAGCCAGCCTGGGAAGAAAAGTCTGTGAGACTCTATTTTCAATTAATTAGCATAAAAGAAGAGCTGAAGGAATGTTCAGGCTCCAGTACTGGAAACAAAAGGAAATAGACCACCCTAGGGATTCAATCAGAAGAACAATGAGGTGTTAGGAAGCATGTCTTCTTAGCCACTCAGAAAACATCCCACCCATGTAGTGCTGTTCTGTTTTCCACACAACACAACACAACACGGGAAGGCTGGTATGATTAGAACACAGGCCCTTTAAAGTCCTTTCCGGCTAAAAAAATTTATGAAGCTGATCTCCTGGGAGACTTTCCCAAAGGATATTTCTGTTTTGGTTTGTTTGTTTGTTCAAAGGCTCTCACTTGATGGATGAAGTGAACAAAGAAGCAGTAACAGATCTGAGAACAGATAATTCAATTCTCACTTAAATGTTTCCCATTCTGGGTTCTGCAGGGCCAGGATGCAAGGACAGTTAGAAAAGTGCCCTTAGAAGTGCCCTTCCTGATATCCAACTGTGTCATCCCCTTTCATGGCATCTCCATGGGTGTCAGTTCAAGGAAAGATAGGAGGTGTGATGAAAGTCATGGACACAACCCTCTGCAGGTGTCCATCCTAGGACAGCTGGAAACCAGCCCTGTAATGCACACATAAGCCCCAGCACTGCTTGCAGGGTGTGAAAGCAGCTGGAGGCTCAGAGGAGTTGTGGGTAGGCCACAATCTCAATGAGCAGCAAGCACTACAAACTCTTGTCTTCAAGTCCTAAGACCAGAAGCACCATTTTCCCTTCAACCTCACCTCAAATGACATTATTAGTTTCATAGACCAGAGTTTTGATTTGGGTTTTGGCTTACTTGTGCATGTGTCTGTGCTCTGGTACTAGGGCTTGAACCCAGGGCCTGGACACTATCTCTCAGCTTTTTCACTCAAGACTAGTGTTCTGCCATTTGATGACTTAAGTCACAGCTGTACTTTCAGCCTTTACCTGGTTAATTGGAGATTTGAGTCTCATGAACTTTCCTGTTTGCACAGGCTTGGAACTGCATTCCTCAGATCTCAGACTCTTGAGTTGCTATAATTAGAGGCAGGAGCCACCAACACCCAGCAGGGTTTTGTTTGTTTGTTTGTTTTTTATACACTAAGACATTTTGAATTCAAAGACTAGAATCTACTGACCAAATATAATCTTCAAGAGACCTTTGCTATTCCTCTATCTATCTCTACCTGTCAAAACAAATCCAACATTCAGGGCCTATCTGGAATGCCTCCATCTCCAGTGGCTTTCTTGATTGCTCAGCCACAACTTGTCCCTCAACTCTGGCCCCACATCATGGTTTTTACTTGCAGCCTTCACTGATGTGAACAAAGTTAACAATACATTGTGTACTTGCAGTTTCAGGCCCAGAGCCTGGAGAAAAAGCACTGGATTCCAATGTTCCTTATCTATCACCAGACTCCATCCATGTGTCCATCCTCATGGACTTGCATTATCAATCATAGGACTATTTCCCTGATCAGTGAAGATGCCCCAAGCAGACATGCCAGACAGAGTGCCTCAGCTGAGACATGGGCAATGTGGTTCTCATGGAATAGACTCCATTCAGGATCTCTCTCTCTCTCTCTGCCATTAATTTTGAATAGCCACCAGCCACATGTGTGTTCTACTTTCAAGAAGTAGCAGTGTCCAGCACTCTGGATCCCTGAGATGGCTTAACCACAGAATTCTCCAATGTCACAGGGGTGTCCTTCACATAGGTGCTGGAGGAGAGGGTAGGGGTGAAAGGAAAAGCTCCAGGTGGGCTCTGACTGTTTGAAACATACAGGCACCGGCACCACCCTGAATGTTTAAGATGAAGCTCTGCCTGTAGCTGGGTCCTGACTTTTTTGGTCTCTCTCAGCACTGGAAACACTGAGACCCAAATCATAACCTAATAAGCAGGGGAACATTGCACAGAAGGAGCACTTTGAGGGAGAGGCTTCAGGGCAGAAAGAAGCCTCATCTTCACCAATACAAGCCAAAGACAGAGTGCTGCTGGGCTGGACTGACCACAGCAGAGGAGGAAATAGAAAAGGAAATTCAGATGGGATGGTGAGTGAAAAGGAAAAGAAAGAACAGTATAATGATAAAAGAGGAAGAATGAAAGAAGAAGACCAAGAAAAGGGATGAGGAAAATGCAGTAGGCATCCACAAAGAGAAGAGAGGGGAGAGAGTAGATGAGGAAGCATGACAAGAAACAGTCAGAAACAAGAAAATGAACAACATGAAGAGATAGAGGGGAGAGAGAACAAAACAGGAGTAATGAAGAACAGACAACAAGAAATAAGAAAGTAAGGGGAACAGAGGAAGAGAGAGCAGAAAGGGAGAACAAAGAAAACAAGAGGCTGAGAGGAGATTCAGAGACAAAGGCAAGAGGAAGGAGGGGAATCCTTGAGATCAGTGATCTGGGGTAGAATGAGGAAAGAAGAAACAGAGAAAGAACAGTCACAGGAAGAACTCAGGAGACTGTAACCTAGGGAGAGGAGAAATCCGGGTGAGGAGAGACGAGGCCAAGAGTCATAACCATAGAAAGAATTTCAGAGGGAATAAAAGGCACAGCTAACAGAAGGTGGTGCCAAGGATGAGAAGAAAGAGGAGTGAGGATGACAGAAAAAGGAAAGAGCAAAAGGCAAACAATAAGGAGATCAGAAAGAGGTTAAACATAGAGCTCCCCTATGATCCAGCAATCCTGCTCCTGGACATTTACCCAAATGACCACAAACCAAGCCACACTAAAGCTACCAGCACAACCATATTAATTGCAGCATTATTTACGATAACTAAGATATGGAACCAACCCAGGTGCCCTTCAGTAGATGAATGGATCAAGAAGATGTTGTCCATATACAAATGGAATTTTATGCTTCCAATCAGAAGGAATGACATTGCCCCATTTGTCAGAAAATGGAAAGACTTGGAAAAAATTATATTAAGTGAAATAATCAGACCCAAAGAAAAGTAGGTTGCATGGTTTCCTTCAGTTGTAAGAACTAGAATATGTCTATGATACTCTTAAAGGGGGATCTCACTAACGCAACTGCTAAGTGCATAGAACCATGTATAATGAAACATATCACCATGAACTTCAAGAATTAAAAACAAGAAGTTCTTATTATGTCCTGTATATAGTTCTTTCTTTTCTTTTCTTTTTTTCTCTCAGTTTTCTGTACCTTGTGTCTTGTATACAAATTTATTAGATCTGTGGAAGGGAGAGGGAATCACAGAAACAGCAAGGCAAAGGATGAACTAATACAGCATTGATACTCACTTTATACTATGTTGGAAATGAACTTTACAACTTGGAAGGGAAAGGAGTGGGGAGGGGCAAGCAGGGGAAATTCAGGGCTGAGGTAACAGTATTTAACAACAAATGTACTCATTGCCTTCCTTATGTAACTGTAACCTCCCTGTTCATCACCTTTTCAATAAAGATAAAATTAAATAAAATGTAAAAAGAAAGAGTTTACCACTTGTCTTTGTCCCCTAGGCATCTGATTGTGATGATCATGCCTAAGCCTAGTTTCTTCAATTATAAAATGAAATGTGTACTTTGTTAGTTTTAAGTAACTACAAAAATACATACAAAGTACCTTAAGTACCCTAATCACATAGCAAATCTTTTCATTTTGTGGACAGTAGCTCTGATACCAATAACCACCCCATTTTTAAGAAAATAAGGCTCTTATTTGACTCATTTTTATATAGACACCTACTAATGCACACTTTATACACAACATCTAGCCAATGAATTGAGCGTCAGAACAGAGAAGGAAAGATAATACCATCTTAGAAGGAAAAAAAGATAAGCCCAACGAAAAAGAAGTGAAATGAGAGAGAAAAAGGTAGGATGGAGAAAGGATGGAAGGAAAATATCAGGAACAATATAGAGAAAACAGGAAGAGAAGCAAAGATCTTTACCATAGCAAAACCAGGCAGCTCAGGTAATGCTTCCATCTCAGCAGTGTGACCTGCAGGTCAGTGGATCTGCCAAGGGATTCTGTGGATCTCACAGGATGTGTTTCACTGAGGTCTCAAGTTGAAATGCATTCTGGGTAGAAGGCAGCTCTGAGTCGCATCCCAGGAAGTTGTTTATGACCATCTGCCACCTTTAGTGATAACATATGGTACACATCTGTAATAATAGCAATATGGTATTACACATTATATATCTAATACCAATACTCAGAAGGCTGAGTCAAAAGTATCAAAATTTTAAGGATAGCCTGAGCTATAGAGATCCCACCTCAAAAAAATCTAAAAACCCTGAGTCTAGCCTAACTTCTTTAAGCTCTATTTAGTATCAACACCTTATTTTTAGACCAGGAACTCTGCTAGCCATCACCACAATTCTGAGACCTTAAAGAACTCAACCCATGGCCACTGTCATCAGATTGTGAAAATCCAAAGTTGGTGAGGACTCATCAACCATCCCCTCCATAGAGCAATTGGTCTCAAAGGACAGAAAAAGAAGATGGAATTTATCAATGAGTGAATCAACCAAGCAGTTTCCTCAACTGTCTGCTTTACTTGGACTTTCTCCCAAGGGATCTTTTGGAAGTTTACTGCCTAGAAGAACTAGCAATATTAATATCACAATCTATACCTTAGACTAGTGTGTATCTGAGTAAATGATGAGTTGAATAAACTAATTCATTAGAAGCAATGGGCATGGAAAAGAGGGGGGAAATTTGGGCTTGCAACTTGGTGAGTTGATTGTATCAGATGGAAAGGTAGCATTCTAAGTATTACATGATGTTTTTGCTACATGTCCTGAGGAATGAGGCTGCTGTGGAAAATGTAATGAAAATGAAACAGCTATCAGGGCACTGGTGGCTCATGCCTGTAATCCTTGCTACTTGGGAGGCTGAGATCTGAGGATCAGAATTCAAAGCCAGCCTGGGCAAGAAAGTCTATGAGACCCTTATCTCCAATTAAACACCAGAAAACTGGAAGTGAGATATGGCTCAAAGTGGTAGAGCGCTAGCCTTGACAAAAAAAAAAAAAAAAGTTCAGGTGTTGGGGTTCAGCTTTGGCCTTGAGGGGGAAGGGCAATGGAGAGCGCTCCCGAGACGCCGCCCTTCCTCCAGCCCTGGGTGAATGCGGAAGCAGGCCACAATTCTCTGGGTCCGGAACCAGAAGAACTGGCTTTGCAACCAGCCCCACAACTTTCTCGCCAGCCCATGTGCCCCCCAGTCTCGCGGGCTTTTCGCCCCTGGGGTGGTACTAAGCAAGTGACGTTAGCTCATGAGGGGGTCCTATGATAAGCTCGCCAGCCTATCGCCAGCTCTCTGATCAACCACCCCTTCTCTTTTCGCCCCCTACTATATCAACTGCTAGCCACTCCCTTATTAAATCAGATTTGCTCTTGAAGTGTCTCTGAGATTTGCATACGCCTGGCTTTCTTCACGGGTAAGGAGGGAGGTAAAGCGATCTCCTACGGCCGCGTGCACCTGAGGTCTTTCCTGAGCCCCCCCCACTCCACTCTGGCCTTACCTGCGGGTCGGTGACCAGGGGAGAAGGTGAGAAAGGGAGCGATTAGAGTAGATTAGAGCCAGAACCCCCGCGCCAGGGGAGGCGACCCGAGCCCGGCATTCAGGGACAGCTCCCAGGTCCTAAATTCAAGCATATGACCAACAAAAGAAAAGAAACAACCACTTCACCAAATACCATGTTGAACTTGGAGGCATAAGTATCTTTATCGGAATGCCAAAAGACTCAATACAACCGGAAGGACAAGGCATTTTCTCTATGGAATGCTATGAAGCTTTGACACAAAGCTCTACTGCCCTTGTAGTCACACATACCAGAAGCAGCTGTAGTACCCTGTAGTGTAGCAACAATGCCCAGTGGGGCAAGATGGGACCCAAAGGGAAAGAGATGGCTATTCCTGGGAAATGCCAGTGGTGTCCAGATGAAAGCTAATGACCAGTGTTCAGTAATCAAGACACTACCCAGTGGTGAAGCCTAAAGGAGCAGTAGAAAATTTTTTTTGGCATATGCCAATTCTGGAGATTGAACTCAGAGAGTTGCACTGTTGCTTGGCTTTTGTGCTCAAGGCTGACATTCTACCACTTGAGCCAAATGTCCATACCCAGAGTAGAAGAATTTAATAAAAGGAACACAACTAGAATGAAGGTCAACGGAGGGTGTGGTTGGTGTGGTTACCCTGCCAGGAAAAAAGAAAAACACCCACAGCTGCCCCAATTAAATCCCAGATATAATTCTCAGAGAAGTAATTCCTCATTAAAATGATAATTCTGTTCTCCAAACTGTCAGGGAAAAGGGAGACTCTACTCACATATAGAGAACCACACAGTATGTTTTTATTCCTCATGTTTGTCAGGAGCTGAGCAGCCAACTTGACCCCATCAGGAAAAAAAAACAAAAGAATCAGAAAGCAAGTTCAGTTTTTTTTTTAATCCATGTTGGACTGGTTTACATTACTTACACTTAAAAGGGTTCTATTTCCAATCTTGCTACTCCCAATCCATCTTCATGGTTCTCTTTACTGGCTCTGTCAGCTACTGATCCTCTTAATGTCAGTAGTCAACTATTGTCCATGACCTTAAAATACCTCAAGATTCCCCAGGACATAAGAGATAAAGACCTAATACGAGTGAAACATAAGTATGGATATAATTGAGAGTTAGATGTAGTTAAGAGGTGTTGTTCTATTTTATGACTATGTGGTAGACATGTGTAAGTCTATATAGAGATAAAAAGTTTGAAGGGTGGAATTCCAAGGAATGAATGTTGAAACAAATACATAGATGGTCCTGAAACAGGAGTCCCTATTCCTGTGATTCCAGAAAACAAGGAGAAAAAAATGACTGAAGTTTCAGGTAGATATGTGGACAGAGACAAACGTAACTGCATAAGCTGGGCTGGGGGTGTGCACAGACACAGGGTCCTTTTTAACGATGGAAAAGGAGGTTTTGGTTGTTTTTTATTTTGTTTTGTTTATTGGGGCTTGGGGGGAGGACAGTACTGGGGCTTGAATCCAGAGTGTGGGCAGCATCCTTTAGCTTTTTGTCTCAAGGCTGGTACTCTATTACTTAACCAACAGCTCAACTTCTGGCTTTTTGTTGGTTAACTGGAAATGAGCATCTCATGAACTTTTCTGCATGGGCTGGCTTCAAACTGTGACCCTCAGATCTTAACTTCCTGAGTAGCTTGGATTGTAAGCATAAGTCACTGGTGCCCAGCTGAGAAGACTTTTAAACAGGTGTAAGTACCTCTTTGGTATAATTATATTGTCTGCCGATTAGAAATAGCAGCAATTTCAGTATTTGTTTTATTTCTACTCCCAACATCATAGAAAGATAAGATAGAATAATTTTTAATGAACAAATCCATAAATAAGAACACAGGGAAGGAGGTCTACTGAAGAAGTTAATGGGTTTTTTAGAGAATAGAATTGGTAGGATGAGTGTAAGAAGAAAATAGGTGGTTAGTAGTCAAATGGCTAGCAGTGAAGTTCCTGCAGGTAAAAAGATGTATCACTCGCCTGAGGCAGCAATACCACCTGGAAACTTGTCAGAAATCCAAATCTCTGGGCCCATTGTAGACCTCCATATAAGCTCTCTAGGAGCAGGGTCCAGGTAGCCATGCTTCAACAAGTACTTCAGGTAATTTATATATATGGTAAGTATACCATCATAAGTAAGTGTCAGAATCAAGGTATTGGGAACAAAAGTACCTGGTATTTCTGAGAACATACATTCAGAGTGACATGAAATCTCAAAAGAACCAGCTGAGAGACTATTTTGAAAGGGCTTAGGACACAGATTCATTTATTCAGTTCAGGCAGCCAGGTGACCACACCAAAAGGAATAAGAGAAAGAGAACTTTTAGTTTGATTAGATTGATTTGATTGAGGAAATCTTAAGCCCTAAAAATAATTCAAGAAAGGATTTTACAAGAAAAGGAAGGAGGGAGGGAGGGAGAAAAGAAAGGAGGGAGAGAGGAAAGGAGGGAGGGAAGGAAGGAGGGAGGGAGGGAGGGAGAGAAGAGGGGAAGGAAAGAAAGTATTCTAAGAGGAAAATTCTCTCCATGACAGGCAGACTATAATACTTTGCTTCCTAAGTCACTAAAGTGTTCTTGTATAATTTTACTTCATGTGTTTCCAGGAGATGGGAAATGTTGAATCCATCATTGGAAAATATCTAGAGTACGTCAAGTTCATTTCCCATGGCAGGAAATTTTCAGATGGCTCACAAATGAGATGGGAACTAGGGAGATAGCAAAGGTTGTAGTAACTTGTTATCTCAGGGGGAACAATAGAGTTATCAATTTAGTCTATGAACCAGGATCACTTACCCAGCTAAAAGAGCTTATTTCTAGAAAGAGAGCCAGGAAAGAGAGTCACTGATATTTGATGGCTATCTGATATTCAATAGGAAATATATATAGTGAGACAAATATTTATCTGCTTCTCTGATCTGATTGTGCCCTACTGTAAAAACTCCTCTGGGGACTCCTAATCCTCAGTGTGAACAGAAACTATCAGACAAGCCTTTAGGAAGGATTTGTTCAAAGGCCATAAATAGACAAACCCAAAAAGGCACAGGGTCTATGAACCAGGAAGTAGTCTCACCCATTTCCTCATTCCACAGACAATGAGTCTGCTAGTGCCTTTAGATTTCAATTCAGACTCCAGAAATGTGAGAAATAAATCTCTAATATGTTAAGTCCTTTAATCTATGGCATTTGGTAGTGGAAATTCCTTAATATCTCTCTTTCCCTGTATACTCCAATCTCCTACACAGATCAAGTTCCCTGGACATGGTTTTGATATAAAAAAAATAGAAGATACAAGATCTAATTACAGAGATGAGACCTAATTTTAAGTGACATTCTGCCTACATGATAGAGGGAGAAGGCATACTTGAAAAATGCAAAGTCCCATAGCTGCCTTGATCTATCATAGGAGATAACTAAAGGTATATTTAAAACTCAGAATCAAAAGAAAACTTCAAAAGAAATTACCTCCATATGAAATTCCCATACGTATGTCATGCACTAAAACCTCACACCTTCAAAACCAAGGTCACCAAAAAGGAAATGCAAAACTCTATGCAAAAACCCTATGCAAACAAATGAGAAAAAGCACTAAAAATGTTTAGAATATAAAAGACACTTACAGAGGGAATTGCCTAATACAATCTGAAACTTATTAACATTTTGCCATGAAAATTTTAAGACATACATGTGTGTCATATAATATATATTTATTTATATACATACACACTGATATACACGTGTTACATACATATCAATTATGTATGTATATGACGTGTGTTTATGCACACACACATGCAAGAATACAAGAGTTGGCACAGTTTAGGAAAGAAGTAAAACAAAATTAAACCCATGCTGGTGGGGATGTGACCAAAAGGAAACCCTAATACACTTTTGCCAGGAGTGTAAACTTGTTCAACCACTCAGTGTAGAGGTTCCTCAAAAGGCTAAACATAGAGCTCTCCTATGACCCAGTAACCCCACTTTGGGGCATTTACACAAAGGATTACAAGCAAGACCACACTAAAGCTACCAGCACAACTATGTTTAGCACAGCACAACTTACTATCACTAAAATATGGAACCAACCCAGATGCCCCTCAGTAGATGAATGGATCAAGAAAATGTGGCATATATACACAATAGAATTCTATGCCTCTATCAGAAAGAATGACATTGCCCATTAGTAAGGAAATGGAAAGACTTAGAAAAAATCATACTAAGTGAAGTAAGCCAGACCCAAAGAAACATAGACTCTATGGTTTCTCTCACGGATAATAATTAGTATATGTCTAGCATAGTCCTAGCAAAGGTCACAATAGCTCAATTGCTAGTACATATGAACACATAAGGTGATGCCAAGTGAAAGGTACTCCAAGTTAGGGAAATAAGTGGTTTATTATTGTTGTTTTCAATGTACCAGGTGAAATTATGCCACTTTCTTTTGTCTTTCTTCCCCATGGTTTTGCCCCTGATGTCATTGTTACTGATTTTGGTGCCCTGGGTATTGTATATACATTTATTGGAACTAGGGAAGGGAAGGGGAACATCAAAATGGAGAGACTGGGTAAAAGGCAAACCAATGCAACAGCAATGCTGACAAGACAATATGCTGTAAACCAACTATACAACTTGGGGCAGGGGGAGGGAATTGAGAAGGGGGGAAGGTGAGATAAAAATGAGGGAGGAGGTGACAAGTTTGATAAGAAATGTATTCACTGCCTTACATATGAAACTGTAACCCCTCTGTACATCACTTTTACAATAAATTAATTAGAAAAATTAAGCCATCAGCATGGAAACAACTTTGGGAAATACAAAGTGAAAGCTCAGTACTAGAAATAGAGAAATCAAGGAGAAAATAAAGCTAAAAATAAATGGAAATAAAGAATTAAGGGGGACAATAGAGAGAATCACAGATATGAAAGATACATGATGCAAAGCCTGTATAAATAAATACTTAGTGTCTCCGATTTTAAACATGAAACAGAGACAAAGAAAGATATGATTCAGAAGCATTTTGCAAAAATTGAGAATGTGATTAAAAAATAAAAGGGCACACAATATCTCAGGAAAAAGTAACAAAGAGGCATATTATAATGAAACCAATGATCTTCAAAGATAAAGCACTCTTTGTAGAGCTATGAAAAAATGTTTATTTACAAAGAAAAAATAAAATAAGGCTGACCTCAGATTTCCCCTGAATAAACTCCAGACCAGAAAACAGTAAATCTTCAAGAAAGTAAAGGCAAGAAATATATATATGTATCTATGTATCAATATACGTATATATGTATATATATATATATAAAACATCTGGTGAGCCTTTCTTATAGAAAATAACAACTGATGAACATCTGTGAGCAAAAGAAAAAAATCAAAAGCAAATAGATTGATTCTATGTTACTTGGGGGAAGGAAATTAAAGCAGTTATAAATTGTGATCACAACTGGGAAGTGGTGTTGTGGCTCAAGTGGTAGAGTGCTAGCCTTGAGCTGAAAATTGCTCAGGGACAGCACCCAGACCCAGGGTTCAAGACCTTATGTCTGACCCCTCCCCACCAAAAAAAAAAGTACCATGGTGGCTCAAAGTGGTAGAGCACTAGCCTTGAAGAAAACAACAACAAAACAAAACAAAACAAAATTATCACAACTGAGTAAAATGAACTTTTGCAAAAGGAAGGGATAGAATAACTTGGTACTATAGTAGCCTTCAGAGAAAGTTGTATTTCCTAAGTTTGTACATTAACAAAAAAAATTGAACTTAAAAAATTGAAGTAAGCACTCACTTTTTCAAATTAGAAAGGGAACAATAACAATAGAGAGGAAGAAAATGGAAGGAACTTGTAAAGAAAGTAGTAGAAAAAATATGAATTTAAATTTTTGAAGAAACCAGAAGACTTTTTAAGGTCCAAAAGCCAATTCTGTGCAGGGAGAGCAATTAAATTAATTACTTGTTAATCTAATTTGATTAAAGAAAAAGTATAATTATGTAAAATGAAATACAATAGAAGAAACATTTGTAAACCAAACCATAAAAAATTATTTTGCTAAATTCTGTGCCAGCAAATTTTAAAACTTGCATGAAATATATAATTTTTAATAAATTAAGTTTGTGACAATGCAACTGGCTAAAATTAAATCTAATTGGTGAGTGCCCACAAACTTATTTAAAACTTCACAAAGGCTTGTCTTCCTAAAATCACTCTATCAAGACACTTTCAAATGGGTCTGTTTCTGAACTTATAAGTATTGAAAGATTCCCATGTTCTTTAGGTTGCTGTAGAGCATATAAAAAAGAAGAATTTCAAAAGTGAAGCAATCATGCCTGTAATTCTAGGAACTCAAGAGGCTGAGATCTGAAAACTATGATTCGAAACCAGTCCAGATTTTTTTGTTTGAATCTCCACGGTTTTTTTTTTTTTTGTTTTAATCTCCAGTTCACCAGGAGATATTCTGAAGTGGAGGAATGGCTCACCTGATAGAGGACCAGCCTTGAGTAAAAAAGCCAAGCAAGAGCATGAGGTTCCACATTCATGACCCAGTGCTAGCACAAGGGAAAAAAAGAAAAAAAGCAGTTCCAGAATGGAACCAATAGAAGCTATAAGAATAAGAAAACACATAAAACAATATTACTTAGGAATAAGTCCTAAGTAAAACACTCATTAGCAAGACAATACATTAAAAGACTAATATAAGCATAAATAAATCTCAGCATAAATTTCCATATTAAATATGAACAGATAAGTATCATCTTGATTATCATTGCCCTAATCACTGAACTACCTTTCAAAAAAAAAAAAACACCTTGCATATCTGTTCTAGAAACTCATACAGTAGAAGAGAATACTAAATTGTAGAGCTACTCTGGAAGGCATTTTGACGTTTTCTAAAAAAAATAATAATATAAACCTTTCAGAATCATTCAGTGATTTTACTTCTGGACATTTATTTCACACACACACACACACACACACGACTCACTTTCACACAAAAATCTTCGCACTTAGAGTAAACTTATTCATAACAGACAAAAACAAAAATCAGCACAGGTTACAATCTGGATCTTAAATATCACCCAAAGATACATTATGTGTGGAACACTTGATCCAACTGTTGTACACAGTGGAACCTCTAGGTAGGGCCTGGCAGAAAGAAGTTAGGTCATTGGAGGCATGCCTTTGAGAGGGATATAGAGATCTAAGCCCTTCCGTTCTCTCTTTGCTTGCCAGCTGCCATGACCTACATGGTTTTCTTGTCTTTCTCTGTCATGATGTTCTCACCTTACAGCATGTCTTGTCTACTGTAAAGGGACTTAGGGACCACACACTGGAACCTCTGGAATTGTTTGGTGGAGGGAGTGTACTGTGTGCATATACAAAAATATCATAATGAAACCCTCTCCTATTACAAATGTATACTAAATCAAAACTAAAATAAGTTTTTAAACCAGAAAAAAGAAGTCTCAAAGTAAAGCACAAATACATTTAACATGTTATTATATGAAAGCATTTTAAAAACCTATATTCCAAACTCGTTATTTGTGTATCAGCTACAGTTGAATAATAATGTGTAGGTAACAGCAGGCTTTTGCCCAACTGATTGCATTATTCACCAACAATATTATTCATCAAGAGTCTTTGAAAACATTGCAAACAATACATTTCTAAAAATCAAATTCATAATACAGCTAAGAGGATTCCTTTATAGTTTAATATCTCACATGAAGAACAAATGAGTTTTGAATGTCTTAGTCTGCACCCAGAAATCAAGTGGGTCTATGGAGGAAAACGATTTATTGGAATTTTTCTTAGTTTATATTAATTGATACAAGGGGAGTTTTTAAATTTTATTGTCAAGGTGATGTGCAGAGGGGTTACAGTTTCATACATAAAGCAATGAGTACATTTTTATCAAACTTGTTACCTCCTCCCTGATTTTTCTCCCATCTTCCCCCTCCCCCAATGCCTTTCCCAACCAGTTGTACAGTTGGTTTACAGCATATTGTTTTATACTAGCTACATATTTGAGACAGTTCCATTGTATTATTTATTGCAGTTACTACAAATGTAACAAAAGGTAAAGTGTTAGTGAATATGTAACAGGAAAATTTACATTCCTTCAACTAGACTTGGGATTAATATCCTAAATTGAGATATTTTGAACACATAGAAATTTTACTAATCTTGTTTATTTTATTTTAAAAGTGCAATTACAGTAAAAACCAATGCAAATGAAAAATAAATCCCTGCTGGAGATTAACATATTGAGTCCATCAAGGAAATGAGAAAATTGCGAGGACTGGATGGAGATGTGGAGGTCATTATCTCTAAAGGGCCAACTGTGGCTCCAGGGTCCAGAGGGAGCCCTTCTTGAGTCCTTGGCAGATTTCTGGATGCTAAATCATTCAGACCCAAGCTCTCAATCATCTCATCCCGTTCTACTCTGCTGTGCAAATCTCGTTTATACAGCAGGTGGGTATTAAGTCACATTGTGTGTCTGTAGTGAGTGTTTGGAGAGAGGTAGATAACGCTGCATTCCAGAGAACCAAGGCAGAGGTTGCAGCCTCTTTGGCCTAAGGTTGCTCTCTGTCACTGGGCCACTTCCCGGAGGGGTGAGGCGGGGCCTGTCGTCTAGGAAACTACCTGCCTTATGAACTTTCAGTTCCAAGCACCATTTTCCGGGTGACTGGCTGCAGATGGATCCGTGTTCTGTGCCTGGTCCCAGCCTCCAGTGGAAGATGAGAGGTCTGGGGCTTAAGGAGCTAAGGCTCTGGTGGTGTATGGGGAATATGATCCGCCGTCCCCCACCAAATGATGCCCCAAGCTCTTACAGATCCAAGTATTTGTGCCCCTAGCGGGGAGAAAGCAGGATGCGGACACGGGAGAGATCTGCTGCTGAGTGTAGGTAACAACTGGAAGCAGTCGAGGCTGGAAGTCGAGGCTGGAAGCATGTCACAGCTCAGACACCCCCACAGTAGCTTCCGGGGTGGGGGGACTCTCATAGACACTGCCTACTCCTGGAGGGCAGAAAGGGATGTCGACAAGTAATCTTGAAGGGATTTGTGCTCAGGCCTGCAATGCACCTATTCGGGTGTTTATCCATTACCCAATGATGGTCCACAATAGCTAGGCTGATGATTCTCCAGGGATCTAAGTGACCCCCATGTCAGGGGTTTCGTCAGCAAGGCCAGATATCTTATGTGACTACTTCATACCCTCACTACCTCGTCAAAGATTGGGAAATTTCCTTTTCTCATCCCAGGAAAATCAAGTAGAGAGCATTTGGAGGGCAAGATAGCCTAGGGAGTTTCACGAGAATTTTGCCTTTTACACATCTGGAATTCCTCCAAAGACAATTCTCCAACGGGGAGACCTTCTTGTGGTCCCAACCCGTGCAGACACACAAAGTTTTAAAAGGCCTTGTTAGTTAGACACTGGTGGCTCACATTTGTAATCCTAGCTACTCAGGAGGCTGAGATTTGAAGATCATGATTCAAAGCCATCCTGGGCAGCAAGGTCCATGAGACTGATATCTCCAATTAACCACTGAAAAACCAGATGTGGAACTAAAGTTGTAAAGCACCAGCCCTGAGCAGAACGCTAAGAGACATTGTCCAGGCCTGAGTTCAAACCTTAGCATACACACACACACACACACACACACACACACACACACACACACACACACTCAGAGAGAGAGAGAGAGAGAGAGAGAATCAAAGGAGGAGTATATGGCTGAGGCAGTATCCAGGGTACAAAGAACCTAGAATACCCAAAATAAGTCTGAATTTAAAAAATAGAAAATTCAGATTAACTTATTCCAATACTTAACATAAAACGACAGTAATTGAGAGAATTATGCTTGACAAAATAATTGACTACAGGGCTGGGGATATGGCCTAGCGGCAAGAGTGCTTGCCTCATATACATGAGGCCCTGGGTTCAATTCCCCAGTACCACATATACAGAAAATGGCCAGAAGTGGAGCTGTGGCTCAAGTGGCAGAGTGCTAGCCTTGAGCACAAAGAAGCCAGGGACAGTGCTCAGGTCCTGAGTCCAAGCCCCAGGACTGGCCAAAAAAAAAATAAAAAATAAAAATAATTGACTACAAAATGGAGGAATGAGGTAGTTTAAAAATATACCCATACCCATATACTCAATAAACTTTTGACAAAGGTATGAAGTCAATACTTTTGGACAATAGCAAGCACTGTCAAGGGTTTAGGACAACTGAGATTCTCATATATTGCTGCTGAGATCTGAAGTGGTAAATCTCATTTGGGAAAAACATGGGTACTTTTAAAAGATAAATATATACATATATGTATTTATCATAACAACTCTACTCATTTATCATATCAACTCTACTCATGGATATTTACCTAAGAGAAATTAATATTTTAACCTATACATGAATATTTATAGCAGCTGTCTAAATAATCATACAATAATCATCAAATGTCTTCCAGCTAATGAATCAAGAATCCAATAATGGTACCTCCAGAAAAATATGCATAAGTATACAGGAACAAACTATATAAAGAGAGCTAGATCTAAGTGGGTAGAAATTGTATGCATCTATTCATGTTCTCCTGGATAAGGCAAAACTGTAGTTACAAAATGGAACAGTGGCAATAAGAGGTTAGCTACAAAGGGGAATTTTTGTTGTGCAGTATCTATTGGTTAGCTGAAGCTCAGCCACTAGTAAGCTCTTCAGGAAGTCTTCCTAGATATAAAATTCTGCCTTACTTTATGTTTAAAAGTATGGTTCTGTAACTTTAATACCTGAAGAGTAGCTTGCCTGGATATATAATCTTAGGCTCTCATTTTCTTCCCTTAAATTTCAAAAAGTGCTTTCCATTGTTGCCTTGCTTTAAACATTACATTTGAAAATCCAATGTCAGTATAATTCTTTTGTCTTTGTAATTTATGTGATATTTTTGTCTGGAAATCTTGAGGACATTTTTTCTTTTTTTTCTTTTTGGCCAGTCCTGGGGCTTGGACTCAGGGCCTGAGCACTGTCACTGGCTTTTCACTCAAGACTAGCACTCTGCCGCTTGAGCCACAGTGCCACTTCTGGTCATTTTCTGTATATGTGGTGCTGGGGAATTGAATCCAGGGCCTCATGTATACGAGGCAAGCGCTCTTGCCACTAGGCCATATCCCCAGCCGAGGACATTTTTTTCTTTGTTTTTGAAATCTAATAGGTGTCTTAACTTTTCTAGCAGTTAATCACTTCAAGATTCATCTCCTCTGCTATATCTGATAGGTCTTTTCAATATGTAGATTTTTTTGTAGATAGTTTCCTTCAAATATAGTTTTGAGTAATAGCTCCATTGGTTTACATTTATTCCTCAAAATCTTCCATTTCATCTGCATGACTTTGATTATCCTTTATGTTGGTATGCCGCATGTTATGTTGGCATGCTTTTTATTATGTTTCCATTTGAATAAGCTCCGCCTTGGGCACTGCAGTAGGTTGAGTACTGATCTCCCCCTCCAAAACAATAATGTTTACTTGAAACCTTTGAATGTGACCCCATTTGGAAAAGGGTTTCTGCAGATGAAATTAAGTGTCTGTAGTAAGATCACCCCAGTTATCTGAGTGAGACTTGTTCCAATGGCAAGTACCCTAAAGGAAGGGACAAAACCATACAGAAAGGCAATGAGAAGATAGGAAAGAGATTAAAGTGATAAACAAGTCAAAGAGTACCAAGGACTGATAGCTACTGGAACCTAGAACACAAGGACTGTATGGACCCCTCAGAGCCTCCAGAAACGACTCTGATGATTCCTTCATCTCCAACTTCGGGACTCAACAACTATGAGAGTAAAATGCTTTTTGTGTTTTAAACCACTTTGTGGTGATTGGTTGAGACAGCCCTAGAAAACTAATCCAGGATCCTTTCTATAACTTACTATTTAATTCTAGGATGATTCTTTCCTCTATTTTCTTCTTGAGAACAAGCAACTCTCTTAAATTTCACCCAGTTTTTCCAAAATACCCCACTGATACTTTGATTTCTGATTAAAAGTAGTTTTCCATACTTCCAAACACTGTTTGAGGTTATTTCATTTCATCTGAAAGTGCTATATTACAGTTTTCTCCTACTTCATGACTTTTTTCTTTCATTTTTACTTTGGAATTGTCAGGGATTGTCATAACTTGAGGTAGATTGAGTTGCTTTCTTTTTTCTGTAAGTAGTTTTACGTTGATTTATTCCATTCCATGCTTTCTATGCATAAGACAGATTTTTATAAGATTCTTAGTTTAATGGTGCCCTCTTCTGTCAGTGCTGTGAAGTACATTTTCTATAATTATATTTGAGAGGATGAAAAATCGTTTATTCTCTCTATAAAATACAAACCTAGTTAATAGTGAGGAGTCTGAAGCTTTATCATAAGGACCTCATCTTCATGAAGGTGTATGATTGAAATCTATTGTTGCTTAAGGAAGAGCTTGCAAAAACACAGTATTTTTGGCTTACCCAAGGTGATAACTTCATGTTTCCTTATGTGGGAAGGTATAAATCAAGAAGAAAGCCATGTGGGAGAAAAAAAGAAAAGAATTCAGAGAGAAAATGCAAGGAGAAATCCTGAAATTATGTTAAAATGAAATTTTGGAGAACTTCTTTAGTGTTAGATTAGAGGTCACTAACATATACATGATGTATATATAATAACATATATACATACATATACATATATACGTATATATGTATATATATGTATACATGTGTATACATATATACATATGTATGTTTCACAGAGGAAATATAAGAAGGTTTAAAAGAAGGGAAGTACAACCACAAAACAAACATAACTCAGTTAAACTAATTTATACAGTTAAAAATGCAGTCTCTTAGTATTGATTTAACCAAGTGTAATACTACTAAAATTATATTAGAATAGGAAACATGAATAGTGAAAGTAGATGGGAAGTGAATTTTAACATAACTAAATATTTTTATTCCATGGTAGTAGATATTTGTGTGCGTGTAGTATGAGAGAGAGAGAGAGAGAGAGAGAGAGAGAGAGAGTGTGTGTGTTCTGGTGCTTGAACCTAGGGCCTGGGTTCTGTACCCGAGCTTTTGTGTCCAAGGTGAGCCATAGCTTTTCTTCTGACTTTTGATTGGAGATGAGAATCTCATGAACTTTTCTGCCTGAGCTGACTTCAAATTGCAGTCCTCAAATCTCAGCCTCCTAAGTAGCTAGGATTATAGGCATAAGCCACCAGCACTTGAATCCATTATAGAAAATATTTTTATAACCAAATAATAAAATGTGTTTTGAAGCCTCTTGGTTTGTGGTAATTTTTAAAGATGGCCCTAATTAAGGGTAGACTAGCACTTTCATTCATTTCAATGAATTAAGAAACGTTTTTTTGTTGTTGTTGTTTGGTTTTTTTTGGCCACTCCTGGGCCTTGAACTCAGGGCCTGAGCACTGTCCCTGGCTTCTTTTTTGCTCAAGGCTAGCACTCTGCCACTTGAGCCACAGCGCCACTTCTAGCCGTTTTCTGTATATGTGGTGCTGGGGAATTGAACCCATGGCCTCATGTATACAAGGCAAGCACTCTTGCCACTAGGCCATATTCCCAGCCCTTAAGAAATGTTTTTAATTACTTCAGGTCTAACTACTAGCATTGCTGAATGTCTGAACTATCAGAGCCAGAAACCAACAGAGTACACATTAAGAATTCCACTAAACTTAAAACTACAGTTGCTAACCCTATTGCTGCCAGTAGACCAAAACATAGAAACATGAGTTACAAACCTGCATGACAGTTGACCTGGATCAACATGAGGAAATAGACCTCAGCTATACAATGAAGATGGGGAGGAATAGGCTCAGGACTCAAGGGGTTCTGGGACATTTTTTGGTAGTCCTATGGCCAGCATCAAGTATGAATTAAAAGGTACAGAAACCTGGCCTGGTAATCAGGAGATCAAACCTCTAAGATGGAAAATCTGGGCACTGGTGGCTCATGTCCTGCTACTAAGGAGGTTGAAATCTGAGGATCATGGTTCAAAACCAGACCAGGCAGGAAAGGCTGTGAGATTGGGATTCATATCTCCAAGTTAACTACCAGAAAACCAGAAGTGACACTGTGGCTCAAAGTGGCAGAGTGGTAGCCTTGGGCAAAAGAGCTCAGGGACAGTGCCCAGGCCCTGAGTTCAAGCCCCACAACTGAAAGAAAAGAAAGGGACCCAAAGTAGCCAAAGTAATATCCAAGGGCAAAAGGAATCTAGAAAAGGTAACAGAGGAGAATGACAAATACTAGACTATCTCAGGACAACTATAGTAGTGACACTATGGCTATGCCATTCATTTACCTCTTGTAAGTTCCCCTCCACAATTGATATCCAGCCACAATATTGAGAAAGCTGTGATCTGATGGAATGAACTTAAGGATGAAGTGAGAGAAGCCAGCTCAACTGTGAAAGTACAAGAAATGCATGATAGAAGAAATTGTTGAGATACCTCCAGTTCTTCTCAGCTCTCTTTTACCAACCCTGTGCACCTATCCTCCAGCTTCCACGTGCTTTACTCAGTCATAAATCTAAGATATTGAAATGACTGATGTTGAGAATTAGAACTTCCAACCATGTCCCTCCACTTGATTGCTATACCCCAAGTGCCCAGAAATTTTCATCTCCAGAGAAGTGCATCAATTACCAAATAGTGAGGAATCCAAAAGCTCAGGTTGCCTTGTGGAAAGGCATGATATCAAACAGTTCACTTATCTCCACGGGATCAGACTGGGGTGAAACTTCATTAGACAGTCTATTTGTTGGCTCTTTATTGCTCTTTACTATGCATATTCCTCCTTACTGACTTCTCTAGAGAGTACTTGCTTAGTCCATAGCTACCATCTAAACTGTAATTCAAAATCAGCTTTTGGGAGAACAAGATCTAAGACACATTTTCTTTTTTTTTTCTTTTTTTCTTCAAATTTTTATTATCAAACTGATGTACAGAGAGGTTACAGTTTCATACGTTAGGCATTGGATACATTACTTGTACTGTTTGTTACCTCGTCCCTCGTAACCCCCCACTCTCCTCCCCCATTCCCTTTCCCCCCATGAGGTGTTCAGTTCACTTACACCAAACAGTTTAGCAAGTATTGCTTTTGTAGTTGTTTTTCTTTTTTTACCCTGTGTCTCTCAATTTTGGTATTCCCTTTCAATTTCCTAGTTCTAATACCAGTATACATGGTTTCCAATATACTCAAATAAGATTACAGAGATAGTGTAGGTACAACCACTGGAAGGTGATACAAGAACATCATCAATAATAGTAGCTACAGATACACATGGGACGTTGAAAGTAGTTACAACTGTGATATAACAATCCTTTCCATAACATGGAGTTCATTTCACTTAGCATCATCTTATGTGATACATTTTCTTTTTGCCAGTCCTGGGGCTTGGACTCAGGGCCTGAGCACTGTCCCTGGCTTCTTCTTGCTCAAGGCTAGCACTCTGCCACTTGAGCCACAGCGCCACTTCTGGCCATTTTCTGTATATGTGGTGCTGGGGAATCGAACCTAGGGCCTCATGTATACGAGGCAAGGACTCTTGCCACTAGGCCATATCCCCAGCCCCGTGATACGTTTTCTTATCTTGTGTGAAACCATCTTATGCAATTAATTTTGCAGATCTAATCATGTGAGCATCATTGACACACATTTAATTTGATTTCTTACTATTCTGTAAATTCCTGTAAATGCAAAAGCATGTCTTACTAATTTCAGTTTCCTCATCTGCACTATGGTAATAATGACAATTAACTTCTCATATAGGTCAACAACTTTTGAGGATCTCAATTCTTTCTAGAAGTTGTTGCAAGGATTAATACTTTATATAATAAGGGCATAGGAGTGTTTCTGACACATGGAAGATGCTATATAAGAACTTGATGATATTGTTGTCACTGTTATTTTAGTAATTCTGTTTATGGTACCAGAAGTTGGCATAATATGTGTACATAAATTTTTGGCTGAATAAGTGGATAGACAGATGGGTAGGTGGATGGATGAACAATTTGTATAATTTTATTTTTTAAAGTTCTGTATCAAAGAAATACCCAGACATGTTTATTGTAACCTAATTCAAAACAGAAAAGACATGGAATCAAGCTAGGTGCTCAACAACAAATGACTGGATAAAGAAAATGCAGCATATATTTTCAATGGAATATTATTCAGTTACAAAAAAAAAGAGTAGAGTCAAATAAATAGAACAGCCAAATAAATAGAACAGAAGGACATTATATTACATTAAATAAGTTAGACACATAGGACAGGTATTGAGTGCTGTCTTTCATATGTGGAAGCTAAAGAAAGTTGACCTGAGCCAGGTGCTGGCTAGCTCACTCTTATAATTCTAGCCACTTAGGAGGCTAAGATTCAGGGAAGTGTGACTTGAAGCCAGCCCAAGCAGAAAAGCCTGTGGTGACGTTCCCTCTCCAAAATAAACAGCAAAAAGCCAGACTAGAGGCATGAATCAAGTGATAGAGTGCCAGCCAAGCAAGAAAGGTGATCAAGTGCAAGGCCCTGAGTTCAAACCCTAGTACCAGTAAGCAAATAAATAACTAAAGAAAGACAGAATGTCAAGAGTTGAACTGAATATAGAATAGTAATAACTAAATGTTTAGAAGACATAAGGAAAGTAAATAAGAGAAAGTTGAGGTAGATCAGTGCAAATTTTTCTGTGCCTGTCCTAGGGCTTGAATTTGGTACCTGGGCCCTATCACTGAGCTACAGTTCCACTTACAGCTTTTTTTGTTTTTATATGCCAGCCCTAGGGCTTGAACTCAGGGACTAGGTGCTGTCCTTGAGCTTGTTTTGCTCAAGTCTAGGGCTCTACCACTTGAGCCACAGCTCTACTCCAGCTTTTTTGCTGGTTAACTGGAGATAAGAGTCTCACAGACATTCCTGCCCAGACTGGCTTTCAACTGTGGTCCTCAGCTAGGATTATAGGCATGAGCCAGTGGTGTCCAGCAGTGTGAATTGTTTATATGGGCTGAAATGTCATACTGAACCCCATTAACATGTACAATTAGTACATATTAATTAAACTGAAACATTTTCAGACAAGAAGATACAAAGAGGTAATTGGCAGTATCAGGGGTGGCATGTACAAAGAATTTCCAGTCCATTTTCAGATTCTACTAGAGAATCCTATAACTAAAAATCTTCAATGTGAGGACAAGTTTGCAAAGTGTTTTGGCTTCTGAGTGGTGGGGTGGCAGGGTTGGTGTTCTTTCAGCTCTGTGGCTTCTGATGGAATTTACCAGGGTCTAGTGAGAAATAACTAATTCACATAAATAAAACTTACGAGGAAAAAGTGGAGTTTACTAACACGGGCCAAGTGCTACAGACAGTGAGGTCAGACCAGTTCCCAGGCCAACTCTGTTACCTCCCTTTCCTGAGCACTGCTTGAGCCATCCTAAACTACCCATGGGTTCATGTTATTAAAAAAAAAAAAAAAAAAGTGGCTTCTCAGGCTTTCTCTCTTTTTGCTTTCTCCTAGAAGTCTCAGCTGAACACCACTTTATTACCCAATGCCTTCAAGACCACACAATATGTTCCAAAAATAGATATCTCACATTTGAAACAGAGATCCATGCAGATTATTTTGCTTTTGACGTCCTTCCACATAGAGTCACTTCATTGTTACAGCCTTTGCCTCAACCTGAGATGAGAAGTTTAAATGATCTCCAGATATTTTAGATCTATTTCTAAAGACTGGTCCTTTTCCACCCATCTAAGCAGGCCAAGTGGTTTTCTGAGCTTCCTAAAGAAGAACTTTATGTAACAATCCCCCCACCTGTTTTAAGGCTTCTGCAATCACTCTTTGGCAAGAGCTTAAAACAAACCTGTGAAGAAGTCCCAGTGAGACTTGGGTAATGCCAGAACTCAAGCTCTCGGCCCAGGTCCTGTTTATTCAGCTGGGTTGTGGGCTTCCATGGAGCAGAAATAGAGCCATTGGAAGGGAAAACAGCTCTTTTCTCCTCAGCCCAGATCTAATGTCTGGAAAGAATGGGTCACTATTGTAACTGAAGTCTTATTCCAAGCAATCATACTTACCTGTTGTTCCCATGATCCTCTTGTCCCCCAACCCCCACTCCTTCCAGGCCTATTCACATGCAAACACACACACACACACACACAGACACACTCACACACACACACACCACACCACACCACACCACACCACATAGACCTTTTCAGTTCAGGGCCATTTTCGCTTTCAAAGATTTAGGTTTGGCCATTGCCCCTCAACTATTTGAAAAAAAAAGAAGACAAAAAGGACTGAGAGGCAGAGATCTGAAGTGTCTTTATCTTCTGACAGCCATCCCATCACATTCTTCCTTACCTATTTTTTTCTTCTGTGAGCACTACTGTCATATTGCTTCTTTTGACTACCATATTTATTGTTACTGGAGGCTCATGTCATGTTGAGATTCCAGTGTGCCACAGATATTTCAGGGAATCTGAACTCACAAGGTTCTCTCAGATTTTCATGATAGATCTCAGGAGAGGGAATAATTCAATCAGTGTCCTTACATCCTCCTATTAGGGCCTCTTGAATTTGAGCCAGGCATGTTCTTCTCAGCTTTGCTCCCTTCTCTACAGATAAGATCTCTGATTAAAAGGATCCTTAATAATGAAACAACTAGATAGGTGTAATATTCCTGTTTCTAGTCTTTGAGACATGTCCAAAAGGATGAATGGACCCAGATTGCATGTAAGTAAACTTCCAGTGACACATTTATTCATTTTAGCTTCTAATGAAGAGATATGGAGATTTCTTGCTAAATTGGAGTAAAATAGACTAGATTACTCTCTTGCATAAGATAACTAAAGAAATAGGAAAATATAAAACAAAAGCTTTTAAGGCATCAACAACCAGGTAATAAATACCACTGATCTCTAAAATACAGGAAATAAACAGAGTTCTTTAGAAGCAGTATCTAAAGAGAACAAATGACTTCCAGGGAGTTTAATTGCATCCTAGAACAAAGCTCAAGACATTTATCAGGATATAAAAATGTCTAGCATGCAAAAGAAAATAACTAAAATGTCTGGCATCCAATAAAAAGCATTAAAGCAAAAAAATATTCTCATGATGAAAATGAAATTAATTAAAACAAAGAAAGAAATAGCATACCTGGTCAGATTAGTAGTCTAAAACATTGAAACAATGGTTCAAATTATATTTTATATATGCAGGTAGCTAGAGAGGATTTGAAATCTTCTAATGACACAGATGAAAAAGAAGAAAAGAAATGAAGAAGAAAAGATTTGTGACAACACTAGAAACTACCCAAAATGAAATACAAGAAAATATTATTTCTTTAAATGGATCTTTGAACTATAAGATAGCATTAATCAATCTAGACATTCATGTTTTAGGGACTACGAAAATATTTGTGGAGACAATTTCCAGATTCAAAAGTTGAGTCTGAAGCGGGGCACTGGTGGCTAATACTGGTAATCCTATGTGCTGAGGAGGCTGATATCTTAGAATCATAGTCCAAAGGCAGACAGGGTAAGAAAGTCCTAAGTCTTTTAGCTCCAATTAATCACACACAAAAAAGCCAGAAATATAGCTGTAGCTAGCCTTGAGCTTCTATAATTCAGGGTCAGTGCCATGCCTTGAGTTCAAGCCTCAGGACCAGTGCACACACACACACCAAGGTGAGTCTAAGATTCCTTCCTTGGACCACAGACATGAGAATAGCCACGTACAAAGTGTAAGAACAATAGTTAATCTCTGGCTGTGTTGTCACCTTGGCACAGAGTGGCACAGGGTGGCACAGGTGGCACAGGGCCACATCCTGTGATACAAAGGGAGGAGAGAGTTAGCGACAAATGCTTAGCTTCTCCACCATTTTGGGCCCCCTTTTGTGGGTTTCCCTGGTATTATCTCCTAGAAAACAGTGGGGATGTTGCTAGAGCTAGACTCCCTGGCTTCAGTTGGAGACACAGACCAAAGTGTGCACAGGCATATTGGCAATTTCAGGCCAGAGAGACTTCACATTGAAGAAGCTGGCCCACAGCACCACTCCAGAAGAAGTATCATCCAGAGTTCCCCCAAGTTCAAATCTCTGTCTGGCTTTCATACTAGATGTATTGAGCCTTGGAGTGCTGCTGAAGGTTACCCTAAGGTGTAAGGAAAGCCCACATCCATGAGTACATAGATGCTATGAGTCCGTGAAGTCTATGAGGATTTGATCTTTGATTAACTACCAAAAAAATTCAAAGTGGAGCTGCAGCTCAAGTAGCAGAGCACCAGCCTTAAGCAGAAAAGCTCAGGAACAATACCAAAGCATTGAGTTCATGCCCTAAGACCAGCATTAAGAAAAGGGGGAGCCTTGAATCCCCTATTATTACAGCACTTCATGTTATCTCTCCTTTCAGGTCATTTAATAATTGCTTTACATGTTTGGATGCTACAAAGTTGAATGCATGTATATTTAAAGATCCAATGTCTTCTTGATAAATTGACCACTTTTATCATTATCCTTTTTTGTCCCCTATCTTTCCCTTGTGCCAGACCTTGGGCTCAAACTCAGAATGCTGTCCCTGCATTTTTTTGCTCAAAATTAATATTCTACCACTTGAGCACAGCCCCACACCTGGCTTTTGGGTAGTTAATTGGAGATCACAGTCTCACAGACTTTCTTGCTTGGGTAGCTTTAAACCACAGTCCTTAGATCTCAGTCTCCTGAGTAGGTAGGATTACAGGCATGAGGCACTGGTGCCCAGCTCTGTCCCTTTTTTTTTTTTTTTACATAAAGCTTATATTTATCAAATGTAAGTATTGTTACTCCTGATCTCTTTTGGTTTCCATGCATAGTCTGTATTTTTCTGTCCATTAACTTCAGTCTATGTTTGTCTTTATTACAAGAGAAGTGACTCTCTTGTGGAATACATATGGTTGGATCTTGTTTGTTTTGTGCTGTTATTGTTGTTTTTGAGACACAGTTTTCACACTGTAGCCTATGCTGATCTCAAATTCAGGACAGTCCTGCCTTGGTGCCCCAGGTGTGGGATTGTGGAGGCTTTTGGATTTTGTTTGTTTGCTTTTATAATCCATCCAGTTATTCTTTATGTCTTTTTATTTTAGAATTTAATGCATTTCCATTTGAATTATTAACATATAAGAAGTTTCTATTGAGTTTCAGGTGGCTTATGTCTATAATCCTAGTTAATCAAGAGGCTGAAACCTGAAGGATTATGGTTGGAAGCTAATCCAGGCAATAAAGTCTGCAAGACTGGATGCTTTCATTTAAAAATCACAATACTAAACTGAAGACATAGCCCCAGTGGTAGAGCACCAGCTATGAGTAAGAAAGCTGAGCCACAGGGTGAGGCCCTGGGTTCAAAATCCAGGATAAAATGAAAACAATTTTCTATTGCTAGTTGTCATTTGTTTTGTGGTTGTTTTTAACCTATATTTTCCTTTCATTGTCTATTTAGAATTTAATGTCTTTTTTATGGTGGTCTGCTTTCAACCTTTTCTATGCATTGATTTTGATTTTGGCTTGGTAGTACCACAAAACTAATATAAAGTCTGTTAAATATAAAACTGGCTATTTTAAGTAGATGGCAACATAACTTTAATCACAAATAGAAATCACACTTTAACTTTCTCTCCTCCATCTTTTAGCTTTTGATGTCAAACATTACCTTTTACGTGTGTGTGTGCTGGTACTGGGGCTTGAACTCAGGGCCTGGGCACTGTCCCTGAGCTTTTTCACTCAAAGCTAGTGCTCTACCATTTGAGCCACAGCCCCACTTCTGGATTTTTGCTGGTTAACTGGAGATAAGAGTCTCAGGAACTTTCCTGCCTATACTGGCTTCAAACCTTGACCTTCAGATCTCCTGGGTAGCTAGGATTACAGAGGTGTGCCACCAGAACCTAGCCTATTTTTAAAAAATATATTCTAAAACATATTAACTACAGTTGTTTTTTTTCAAGACTGTCTTCCTAACCTTCATGGAAATGACTTTCGGGGATGGCTATACCTTTAAGACCTGGGGTTGCTTGGCTGTTAGCCACTACTACCTTCTCCCTGGGTCTGGAACCTCCCCTGGAAGAGGAGTCCCTCCTCTTCCTGCCACCATTACTGTTATATAAACCCCTCCCCTGAATAAAACTTCGGGAAGCTCCTGAAGCTTACTCCGAGATGTCCATGCGTACCTGGCCTCCTTGGCGAGTATGGGGTGGGGGGGGGGGGCATTCTCGTGGCCACACCTGGTCCGGAGCTTACCTGTGGCCCTCGCTCCCACATTACTTCCTACTGGGCAGAGGCTATGCGTGAGAGCGAAAGGGGAGCACACGGAGAGGGCAAATAGGCCCAGGATCTCCAGAGAAGGGGGTTTAGAGTTAGCCTGGCAATAACAATGTTGCTTCATGTACCACCTCACAGCTGAAGAGCAACCTGCATCTCTCTATGTGCTGTGATGGAGGGCAGTTGCAATGGAGACTCCATTGCTATCTCCCCCTGCTGGGTATATATCAGCTGAGTGTATTCACTGGATGGAAGAAACTTTCCTTTTCCAATGAATACTTGTCTTCTCATTAATTCTGAGCATGAATGGAGATACAAATGTATCCGGTGGGGAAACCTCATAAGGCCTTTTTCTCTCTCCTGAACTCCAGCCCACAGAAATGAAGTTTCAGAGTTAGAGCCTCCCTAACCTTTGTGAGAGTGGAAAGCTTCCCTAGAGCCATTATACCATTCCCTCTCACATCACAGCACATTCTAGAAGGCTGTCTTGATGGCCCTGGCAAGTAGAAACCAAGGCCCCCATGGATGACAAAGAACTGGGAATCTGGAACTGTTACCCCACAACCCTTTCTCCTCACCATGCTGGAAGCCAGAAACTAGTGTGGATGCAGACCACTGTCATCATCTAAGAACAGTGTCTAAGACCCTGAGAGTTGGCTGTAACAGTGAAGAATGCCTAATTGTTAACATTGCATATACAGACCTCTTCCCTTTTATGGTTTGCTTCTTTCTTCTCCCAAGAAGCTGAGGATTCAGGGCCTCCTTATTCACTTCCACATCCCTAGCATACAACCCTTTATAAAGAAGCAGGCATCCAAGTGAGAACCAAGGGAAACAAAGCTCTGGAGCTAGATTTAGGGTCCATCACCATCAGAAAGGACCTTTAAGACACTCAGGACTTCTGTAAAGTTGGCCAGTACAAATCTCAGTACCTGCACTGAAATCTTTCTGTGTAACTTCTCCTTTGCGTTCCCCATTCTACTGCAATTCAGATAGACATTCAGCCTCAGTCAGTGTAGTTATGTGAGACCCAGAGAGTTTACAATGTCAAGGATAAGGTGCAGGTCTCAGGGACAGTCTTCAACACGACTCAGGTTGTCTCCATTCATCATCCCATCAGGAATGGACTGCCTATGTCCCATCTGGCTAGCCTAGAGGCCACAGAAAGCTCCAGCATCCAAGAACTTGCAAATCCCCAGAGTTTTGACTGGGAAGAGAGCACGAGACCCTCTGGCCAGACTTGATAGGCATGTTCCCATAGATTTTTTTCCAGCCTTAGCCCATGGAGTAACAGCTGGGGCGTTACAAAGTCCAGAAGTGACTAGAATATTGGGGAGTAGTTTGCTAGGGCTGTGTACTGTAAAGTGCCTCTAACTGTGTGGCTTAAAATGAAATTAATTCTCTCATGTTCCTAGAAGCCTAACTCTGAAATCAATGTAGCAGGGAGGGAGAAACTGTACAAGTCCTCTCTCTTAGCTTCTACCAAGTTTCCTGACAATCATTGATATTCCTTAGGTTGTACATCATCATTTTGACTTCAGTCTTCATCATCATATGGTACACTGCTCGTGTGTACACACGCGTGCATGTGCATGAGGGTGGTCATGTGTGCCTCTCCTCACATTTTCCCTTCTATAAAGACAGCAGTCATATTGGATTAGGGGCCCACCCTATTACAGTAAGACCCCATCTTAACTAATGACAATCACTCTATTTCCAAGTGAGGTCCCATTCTGAGCTTTAGAGAGTTGGACTTCCAATATATGTATTTCAGGGGACAAAGTCAACTATATCTAAGGGAGTGGACAGTGCATGAGGGAGGGAAGGAATGGCTTCTTTTCTAAATCTTGCTTCTCTTTGTGATTTTTTTTTTTTTTGGCTAGTTCTAGGGCTTAAACTCAGGGTCTGGGTACTTTCCTCAGATTCTGTATTCAAAGCTAGACCTCTGCCACTTGAGCTACAGTGCCACTTCCAGCTTTTTCAGAATAGTCTGTCAGAGATAAGAGTCTCATAGACTTTCCTGCCTGGGCTGGCTTTGAATCATGGTCGTCAGATCTCAGCCTCCTGAGTAGCTAGGATTATAGACATGAGCAATCAATGCCCAGCTCTTCAGAACTGTCAATGAAAAAAAAATGGCCACTTCCTTGAGATATCATTCCTTCATGGATTTAAGGGCTTGATACAAACCTTTCTTTCATTCTGCTTTCTGCCTAATTCATCACTTCCCTGATGTGTGAGAGGCACAATTGCTTAGTTATCTGAATCCAAGCAAGAGCAAAGGTAAGACAACCAATAAAAACCAGTCAACATGTCCAAGCTGCCATCTTTCCCAATAATGAAGCATTCTATTTCCTGGAATATAGAAGATTCCAGCTGTACATTTGGGATATGAAAGTTGATAGCAGTCATTCTCTTAGCAGATATAAGAGGCAAGGAAGCAGCTTTTTTAAAAACCACTTTTATTTTTAAAATTGACATAATCTTTGGGTAAGTCACAATTAGCTTAGGCATGTTTCAGAAGGTTCTGAGACTAATGTCTCACCTCCAAACCAAGAGCAATAGCTTATTTGATTGGTAAAAGAATTGAGGAGGATTTCATGATACAGAATGAATAGATTACTGAAGACAGAATTCCATACAAAAAGCTTCCTTGTAGTATCCTTTTTTTTAAGTTATCAGTTACAAATATTAAAAACACCTCATCAGATCAATAATACCCACAGCTTACTTGCATTTTACTAAAGTTTCTACACAGAACTCCAAGTTCTGCAGACTTCAGAATCATACTTAAATTAATTTAATCCTTCACATTAAGCATAACAACTAAAAACTAGATTCTACCCAGTGTAGTCTCACCATCCAGGACAACAATGTCCTGCTGACAGAATGCCATCTACCTGGGCACCCCATGAATCAAATCAAAACATAAAGCAAGCCAGAAAAAGACTCCTTCCATAGAGCAGTTGATAGCTTCCATTTCTCCCAACTCCAAGTAGAATCAGCCTGAGCTGCAAACAAGGAGGATGGGCTCAGGTTCCATATCATCTAACTGATGGTTTCCTCTGTCTTACAAGAGGGACAGTTATTTCCCAATGGAATAGTTAATTCCCTGAGGATGTCCCCCTCTCAGTTGCCCTCCCCACCTCCTTCCTCATAGCAAGGCCCAGCCCTAGTGTGGTCATAGAGCCTTCCTTTGTAAAAGGAAGGAAACTAGAGTACTCTGAGCACCTACTAAGTGCCAGATCCAAATATGGGCCAGGTATTTTTCCTGTATTCCTCACAGCAGTCCCGTGAGGTAGGATTATTACTCTTATTTTACAGATATGTGGAAACAGAGGCTCAGAGGAGGGAATTGGCCTAAAGTGGGACAGTGAGTAAGTAGTGAACATCAACTAGAAAATCCAGGGCTTCTCAGTCTAGGGTTCTTTTTACTACCTACATAAAGCCAAGGATTTGGCAACAAAATGATATCCCAGCTCCAAGATGGTCTGGAACACAAATATTGGAGCCCTTTGAGTAGGTGGAGCCAGCCTTGGGAGTCCAGAAGCCTGGATCTAGGAATCCTAGCTGTAGAGCATTATTTGGGGACCTCAAATATGTCTTTCACCATGCCATGCCAGGAACTGGTTGGGCCAGTTGCAGCTCCCCATCAAGGAGAAAGGACTTGGCAAAATGACCTTGGGAGTTCATTGGTGAGCCACAGCCTCCACCAGCTCTGGTTTTGCTCTCTTTCAGGAATCAGATGAAGGACATGACATTCTGACACTGTACACCTTGTGAACATTGGTTTAAGGTTCTCACCTTTGAGGGCACCTTAAGTACTAGAAAACCATGCTATCACTTCCACAGAAGTGATATCACTTTTACAGAAAGCCTGTGATGTGAGGTCAAAAAATGGAGACAGGACACTTTAAAAGCAGGCAATGATTGAAAATAATTTGAGAAAGACAAGAGCCAGTGGCTCATGCCTGGAATCCTAACTACTCAGAAGGCTGAGATTTTATTATTACAGTTGGAAGCTAGCCTCTAAGATAAAGAGTCTTTGAGACTCTTTTCTCCAATTAACCTTCTCCAAAAAGCCAGAAATGGAGGTATGGCTCAAGTGGTGTGGCAAGTCCAGCTTCGAGCATAAAAACTAAGGGACAGTACTCAGACCCTGAGTTCAAGCCCCAGTATTGGCACAAAAGAAAGAGGTGGGGAACAGGGGGGAATGGAGGGAGGAAGGAAGGGAGGCAGGGAGCGAGGGAGAGAGGGAAATAATTTGAAAGAGGAAAAGCTACTCTAAAGGGAGAGAAAGTATAACAGGAGATCTGAGGTGGATTGCTGAAAAGGAGGAGCAGGAGAATAGTGTAAAAACCCAGCTGGAAGAGGCTAGGTCAAGTTGAGCCTGCAAAAATTAGACTTTTGGGAAATCTGATTTGATTGAGCCTGCTATAGGGCTGCACATGGGCAAGGGACTTCTTCCCAAAATACTTTGAGCCTATATGTTCAGGCAGATTTTAGAGAATAAAAATTGTCAATAAAGGAAGAAAAACATAATTCAAATAATTCTGAAATCCATTTGACATGTGTCACTTGGTTCTCCTGCCCCAGTGCCCTAGCTCTGTATAACCTTCTATGACCCATACATCCCAGTAGAATTGGTCCTTCCTTGGGGTAGAGATAGCAGGCTTATCTCTCTGTAAGCCCAGCACACACTATTTGCCTGTTGCATATCTGTCTCTCCTACTAAACTATGAACAACTTGGGGATAAGGACTATACCTTCTTCTCCATGTGGAGAGGAAAGCAGGCTAAACAAGGTCCTTTGTTAGTTAGGTACTTGGGGCTCACATCTGTAACCCTGGCTACTCAGGAGGCTGAGATCTGAGGATTTTAGTTTGAAGCCTACCTTGGCAGGAATGTCGATGAGACTCTTATTTCTAATTAATCTATCAAAAAGCCAAAAGTGGAGGTGTGGCTCAAGTGGTAGATCACAGCCTTTCATGAAAAAGATAATGAACAGTACCCTGGTCATGGGTTTAAGCCCCAGTACTGGAACAAACACACAAACACACAAACACACACACACACACACACACACACACACATATCTTTTGTTGATAAACACCCTGACTAATGACCAACCCAACCAGCCAGGGAGATGAGAGGACCATATCCTTGGGGAAATGGTTCCTGAGGAACAATTTCAATCTTGGGAAGCAATGTTTCTCCAGTGGACTTGAGGATGCTTCCAATGTTTTGTAGGAATTATTCACCCCCTGTCCATGTTTACCCTTACCTCCACCCAGAATTACCTGGCCCAATCATGATTTGGGAGACTGTTTAAAATGTGAAACCAATACTTAGGTAGAGATTTCAAGCAATACAGAGTGCTGGTTTATAAGAATGACACCATTTGGGTGGGAATAACAAAGCTCAGCTTTTGCAGCCCTGGTGGGATAGGTGGATCTTACATCTACTTGTGTAGAATGAGGGGAGGATGCTGTCTAGAAAGAATGTTAGGGGTGTGTGTGAGTGTGTGTGTGTGTGTCCGTCCATGTGTGCAGCAGGAGGTGGAACTCACACTCTCTTTGTGGCTGGCAACATGGAAAGTTAGGCCTGATTCCTTGCTTTTAGGCTCCAGAAACTCCAGAGCTCTTATTGCCTAAAGCCCCTAGAACAATCCTTTGCAAGAAACAGCCAAGGATGATTCAAGAAAATAGATGCCCAGACCCGCCATGAACTCCTGATAGAGAATGAGCATGCTTGGCTGGAGACCCATGCTCAGCAGCGAATGTTCCGAAAACCAGACAATGTGGCTTTTCCAAACAGGTAAATGTCCTCATCTGTGCCTTCATTGAGGTGCTTCACCATGTTCTTCTCAAAGAGGAGTGGGTGGTAAGCACCCATTGTGCAGGCGATATCAAAGTACTTTTGGTAGTAGTAGCACACGTCAGTCTTGCGCTTGGATGGGAGGAATTCATAAATGTCCACCTGGTCACACAGCGTCAACATGATAATGATACCTGAAGAGAGGGAGGAGTAGTGAGTTAAGCCCAGACTCTCTTACATCAGAGCTGTAGAGATCTACCCAGTGGAGAGATGCCACCTGAAGTTTCTATTTATTCTTGTGAATCCTAAGGAAAGGCAGGTTGAGGTGCTATGGCCCAAGCTGGTGCTCTCTGGAGAGGCCATGTGGAACATGGAGGTGCAAGCTCAACCAGGAAGCAGGGAAATCCCACTACCTTTGTCCCCAACTGGCAAGAGTTGTGTTGGGTAGGAAATATCCCTTCTTTTGGCCTTCATCTGCTCAAAAGAGAAGGGATTATCCAACCCTCCCATTCATTGTATAGATCAATGTTAGCATTAAATAGGATCATAGTCCTAAGATACCTTTAATTAATTAGTCACCTAGGGAATCTCTATGAAGGAGAAAATTGTTCCAGAAGAATCAGATATGAGAAAATCCCTACCTCTGCCCTTTAGCTCAGTGGGGAAGAGAAGACAGTTCAGCAGCTAACCTAGGAATGACAGGAGAAAGTACAGGCAGGGTGTGGAGGGCTAATGGCCAGAGGGAGGGCAGAGAAGAGAACTGATGGTGGAGTCAACAGCAGAGACAATGGCAGGGCAGTGAGCATCAGGAAGATATGTTCCTTGGGATGATTACTCCTGTTTGAGAGGCCTCAGGAAGAATCCCAAATGCACTCATCCAAAAGCTGAAGTAGAAGATATGAAGATGTATCACTGCAAAGGCCCCAATCCCTTACAATCAGAGCACTTCTGACAATAAACTGATTTACTCAGAGAACAATTGCCATGTCAAACCCATGAAGGTTAAGTCAGACCAGTCCCACCCTGAAGGAGTCTGAAGTCTAGAAGGGAAAGCAGGCAGACAGATGACACAGCTGTGAATGGCTGGGGCTATCCAGTGGGAAAGCAGTACTGCAGGGACTCAGAGGAGAAGCTCCCATCTCTGTGTACATAGAGAGCCAACCTTCTCCTGGAAACTGCCTAGCAGTCCAGCCTGACAATGACAGGGAGCGACAAACAACCCATGAAAACTCAAGGGTGTAAACAAGGCTTAAAAAGAAAGTCTCTGCCTAGCATTCAGGACTTTCTATCCCCAGCCCATCCTGTGCCAGCTCCCACAGGCTCCTCTAGGTCCCCACTTCCAGGTGCCCACTCACAATTCTCTTAGGGTTGAGACTAGAGCACTCACTAAGGGGAACATATAGAGAGTCCAGGAGTGGCATTACTGGCTTCTGCTTCAACTTCCAGTGTGACTATGCACTCTCACTGATTCTGTGTTTATTTAAATATATCACAACTTGGAGGCTTGTAGTTTTTTTTCAAGGATATTGCATTAAAATGGTCTCTATCCTGATTCATGAGTCCTGAGATAGTTCTTGAATTGCAAACCTAGGACAAGAACCTGTTCTCCTCATATGAAGTTCAGCCCTGCTCAATCTTCTCCATTCCTCTTATGGTTATATCCATCCCTTTACCCCATATCCATCTGTCAAATCCTCCCATCCCTGATGCCTAGCTCATACTACTTCCTTCCTGACTGCCCAGTGAGAAAGGGTTCTCTCCTCTGTGACAAGATAGGCTCTCCTTCTTGGCTCAAACTGAATGCTGGACTAGATATCTGGCTATTTTCTCCCAGTAGACACAATGAAGTAGAATTATATCTTATTTCTCTATTTTGGACAGGTTTTGGCACAATGCAGGAGTGGAGCGAGATCTTGGCAACTGTTTTGGTCGTCAACCAATAGATTGAATACATGAGATCCCTAGAAATAACCACACAAGGACTTCCCCAGATAAGGACTTACCAAGCATACCAGAGGATGGGGGGTTTGGCTGAATCGCTTCGGGGGAGATTTCCTGAAGGATGTCCCACAGTTCCCAAGGCATCTGGGGCTTGAGGATGTAAAAGGGCTGACTGGGATGCAGCTTACGGTAACTCTTATAGTTGTTAAAGAATTTGTAGTCAGGATTCAGGTACCACTGAAAAAGAAGGAAATTGGCCGACTCAAGAAGAGAAGACTGTCTGTGTCAGTGTGGACTACAAAGCAGTCATGCTCATCCAAAACTCAGAAGGAACCAGGGCAGAACTATGAGTCACAGCTCTTCCTTTGGAATACATCCCAGGCTTCTGCACATCATGGCTCTCAGTGGGTAACACAGTGGGGCCCAGCACAGTCTGTACTTAGATTGGTCACCCTGGAATAGTTTCAGACAGGACCACAGAGTCTGGTTGTAGTATCCAAGCTGGAAGGGGGATTTATGTACTACGTAACCCCATCTTCTTTTTAAGACCTGGTGTTGTTATGGTACACAGACTGGATTCCAGATCCTAGGCTTAAGTGGTCCTCCTGTTTCAGTTTCCCACGTAGCTAGCACTATAGGTACATATTCTGCCTGGTAACTCTTAATTCTGAAGAGAAAGAAACAGGGGCACAGGTTGCTACGTCTACATGTTCAGAGTCCTTCTCTAGACTTAGGGACATTTGAGTTCTAAGTGATATCTGTGCATAATTGTGTACCAACAGAGGTAGTAACAGAAGTAGTGCAAAGGATCCCTAGAACCTATCAGCAACTGGTGGATCCAACTTAAAACTTGAGTATCCCAAGAATAGTGCTGTCTTCCCTTCCTCTTGGATGACATTCTCCTGAGGCCCCTGGAAGGCTATTCCAGGGCTTGGGAACCCAGGAGTCCTGAAGCTCACATTTCCTTCCTTGAAACAGTTGTTGTTGTTGCAGATCTGGGCCCTCAGCTTAGGAAATTAAGTCCTGGGACAGGCCACTTTCCCTGTCCACTTCCGGTTTCTCCATGTGTAAAATGGGAACAACCATCTACTTCCTTCTAGTATTAACAAGAGTAAAAGGAGAGGAACTCAAGACATGGGAGGTATGGCACAGAAGTGTAGACATATTATTGACAGAGGAACAGTAGCCACTGTCCATTCCTGCTGAAGCTCATCAGGCATAACTGCATTAATGAATATAATGTACTCTAGATGGTGAGAAAACCCAGCCACCATTACTTGCAATACATGCTGAAACTGAGATACATAGCCTCGATGGTGCAGGAGAGGGGCTGGACAGGAGTGTTTGTAAGACTGCTACTCCACACACAGTGGATGTCCTCAATCAAACCGCCAAGAATGGCTCAGTTCATCCATGACTTTAAAAATCTCTAAATGTTGGTGCTGGGAATATGGCCTAGTGGCAAGAGTGCTTGCCTCATTATACATGAAGCCCTAGGTTCGATTCCCTAGCATCACATACATAAAAAACAGCCAGAGGTGGCACTGTGGCTCAAGTGGTAGAGTGCTAGCCTTGAGGAAAAAAAAAAAAAGCCAGGGACAGTGCTCAGGCCCTGGGTTCAAGGTCCAGGACTGACAAAAAAAAATCTCTAAATGTTTTAAAAATCTACAGGCAAACAGTGACTCAACCCTTACTTTCCACTTACCTTTGGGATATCTGAATGGTATAAAGATGGGTCCCATACAATTAGGATTCCTTCATTGTATAAACTGTCCTTGAGGAATCGCTCGTCTGTGGTGACCAACTACAAGAAGAAAGAGATGAGCTGTCATTTGGATATCTACATGTAAACATTGGCTCTCAGTAGTAAGTGGCCCATCACCACTTAACTTCAGTGAGAGTAAAATGCCAGTCTGAACTGTGTTGACCTAAAAGGACATTTAAAACAAGCCATCAGTCATAGAGCAGAAAAGATTACACTCAGACTTTGAGACTATGGAGGTGAAAATGGCACACAGCCCTCATTTCTCTCTCTCTCTTTTTTTTATGCCATACATGGTTAACTGTTAGTGTGACCATCTCAATGGAACTTTTTTTTTCGGTCATGGGGCTTGACCTCAGGGCCTGTCAGGAGCTGTCCCTGAGCTTTTGTGCTCAAGGCTACAGCACCACTTCTGGGGGTTTTGTGGCTAATTGGAGATAAGAGTCTCATGGACTTAACTTACAGAGCTGGCTTTGAACTGTGATCCTCAGATCTCATCCTCCTGAGTAGCTAGAATTATAGGCCTGGCTATGATGGGACTTTTTTTTTTTTTGCAAAATATATTAGGAGTTAAAACAAAACGCACATACAGACTCAATAATTCTACTTTGGGACTCTAGCCTAACAAAGAATCCAAATCCAGGGGAAAATATATATGGAAACATTCATTAAATTATTTAAACAAATAGGAAAAATATGATAGCAGAAGAAGAAAGCTATCAGTTGTTAATATAGACTCAGGCTTAGCTCTTGTGTTTGCCACAACCTTAATCAGGTGACTATGCAATAATCTTCCTAGGCCTTCATTTTTCATAAAATGTGTGGAATGGGGACACTTGCCCTGCTCTCTCAAATGAGAGCTATCTTTACAATCAAATGACGAAAATATATGAATGAAAAACAAAAGTTGCTCCAAGGGCAGAGAAATGAAGGAATCCATGTCCCTCTTAAAAAGCTAAAACAGCAATATGATGTCACTTGTCAGCCACTTATTGTTAAGAGCACATGGGACATGACTCAGGTGAAATGCGAGAGAAGCACACGGAGGAAACCAAATCAAGACCTGACACAGCCAGGAACTGGCAGGCTCACACCTGTAATCCTAGCAACACAGGAGGTTGAGATCTGGTGGGTCAAAGTTTAAAGCCAGCCCAGGCAAAAGGCCCACAGGACCCTGGCTCCAATTGTCCAATAAAAAGCTGGTCTGGAGGTTATAGGTTAAGTGGAGCACCTCAACCATGAGCCAAGTGTGAAGTCCCTGAGTTCAAGCCCAAGTACTGGAGGAAAAAATTTAAAAAAAGACTTGAGGGCTGGGAATATGGCCTAGTGGTAAGAGTGCTTGCCTCGTATACATGAAGCCCTGGGTTTGATTCTTCAGCACCACATATATAGAAAAGGTCAGAAGTGGCACTGTGGCTCAAGTGGCCGAGTAGCTAGCCTTGAGCAAAAAGAAGCCAGGGACAGTGCTCAGGCCCTGAGTCCAAGCTCCAGGACTGGCTAAAAAAAAAAAAAAAAAAAGACTTGACTGAATAGGTAGGCAATCTTCTCTCAGCAATCATCCCTCCCACTTCAATTACCATTGTTCAGGCTGAGTCCTAATTGATGTCACTGTGCTATCAGAAAATGATGACAAATATCATTGTATGTGTGATGGCCATAAGCTAGCCCATCTCTTCCTACACAGGGAGAATATTCCTTTAAGCCTGGACATATCATCTTATTTATTTGGAATTTATTCTGAGACTAGAATTGCTGGTGGGGCCCACCTTGGCTAGGGAATTTGCAGCTACACTAGGTGCAAGGAGTCAGATGTTGAGCATAGTCCCTGCCCTTCAAGCTGTCACAGTCGGGGGAGAAAGTGGACAGTGAAACAATGACGAAACACACAATGGTGTGACACTAGAGATAGTGTGAGGGTGGCTATAGAGAGGGTAAGTGTAAACATGATAAATGAGAATGTAACAGACAGGACAGTGTGAGGGACAGAGATATTGTTCACGAACAGAGGGAACAATAAAAGCAAATGCCAAGATATGGCATATCTTGGATGTTCTTACCAAGGAAGAGAGTGGTAGCAAGAGTTCCATCCCTGTTCCATATTTAAGCAATATCTATCAGGACAAGGGGACACCAGAGAGACAGAGAGCTGCTGTTTAAAGTAACCTTTCTAAGAAAGAGAACACAGCCATAATATTCAATGTATGTATGTGAGAATGGAAAGGAAAATTGAGAGGGTGGGTGGGGTTGGGAGAGATGGAGGAGAATGATGAAAAGGGTAACCTAGATCAAGATCCATGGTATAAACTCATGTGTTGACTTGAAACCTCTTTGAAGATAACTTTTAAAAATAAACTTTCTATTTATGAAGTAACAAATGCTCAATGCAGAAAGTGAAAACTTCAGAATAGAATCTATATACAGATACACACATATATATAAAGCAGAAAATACCCGTCTGTAACTGCAAACCACTGCATTCCTCAGTTATTGCTTTTGTGTATATCTGCGATCTTTTTTCTTCATAGATATTTTTCTCTCTCTGCCATGGACTGAACTGTGCCCTCCTCCATTCAAATGTTGGATCCCTAATTCCCAAAGTGACTATATTTGGAGTATTTGGAAACAGAGCCTTTAGCGAGGTGACTAAGGTTAAATGAGGTCATAAGGGTGGAGCCCTAAGCCTGTTAGGGAGGTGTCTTTAAAGAACAAGAAAAGAGACCAGAATCTCTCAGTGTGGGAACAGGAGAAAAGTCACAAGAGAACACAAAGAAGGTCACAACAAGGCAAAAAGGGAGCCTCCTTCAGAAACCCAAGCCAATGGCACCTTTGATTGTGGCATCCACAAGTAGTTGAAGACAAAATTTCTGTTGATTAAGACATCTAGTTTTTGGTATTTTATAATGGCAGCTCAACCTAACTAATGTTGTGAGTATGTACGTGTGTAGATATAGATATATCTTACCTTCAAAATCTAGACTGGGTGGTTTTGTAAAACTTACACATAATCTAGGTCAATGATATACATTGAAGGATATCTCTCTGTTTGAAAATTTCAAAGTTAAACACAGACATATATAGGAGGGCACCTATAGAGGTATAGACACACATGTGGATATGTACATACATGTGTAAGTGTACATGTATGCATACCCATGCATGTACTTCCTAACTATATCTGCTCAAAGATACCCTGATAGAGATGAGCACACCTAGTGAACAGAGCTTAATTTTGGATACCATTTTCTACTAAAAAGACCAGGAATCTTCAGAGACGATGACTGATCCCAGGATAAAGCCAAGGTAACCTGAGGAAATGAAACCTTCCTAAATTGCTCAGTGCTCCTATGAAAAGCCCAGGCATCTTGTTTATTCATATACCTTGAGGAGGATCAAATGTCTAGCTATTTTGCTGAATTAATTGCTCTGCTTTAATCAGAAGACAATACTATTTTTCTTAGGTCCACAGTTGGGTAAATGCTCATGCCCAGAAGCTTCTCTAGTGCAGGCTCCCCTGGGGCCAAGAAGATGGAAGTGGGAAAATTCTCAGGTTTTGCATTTCAAGAGGGAATGAGGCCTAAAAACTTAGAAATGTCTATAGGTGAGTTTATTTTCAGGTCAGTGAGTGGAATAAGCATTCCTTACTATGTGGAAAAAACCTGGCTTTTATAAAAAAGCAACTGGGAAAAATCATTTAAAAAAATAGTCCACTGACTATTAAAACAAGCAGATTGGCACAAAAACATAAAGCTGGGTGCCTCATGCCTGTAAATCCTAATTACTGGGGAGGCTCAGCTCTGAGGATTGAGGTTCAAAGCCAGCCCCTGGGCAGAAAAGTCTATGAGACATTTGAATTGAACACAGACAAAAAAAGCTGGACGTGAAGCTGTGGCTCAAGTGGTAGAACACTACCTTTGAGAAAAATAGCTCAGGTACAGCACCCAGTCCTGAGTTCAAGCCCTAGGACCAGCACAAAAACAAATAACAACAACAACAAAAATAACAGATTTTCCTTATATTGTCTTGAGGGCAAGGACTTAGGCAAAGGAAGGACTGCTCACTCATTTGTTTCTTCAGTCTTATATTATTCAAGCTGGCCTCAGACTTCTGTGCTCAAGTGATCCTCCTGTCTTAGCCTCCTGCATAATTATGACTATAGGTACATGCCATCATGCTAAGGTGGTTAATAAGAAATTTATCTCTAACCTAGGACACCCCATTTGCACAATTCAAAATAAAAGTAACACTCAGAAAATATTTAAAGGTCCAAAGATAACTTCTAAATGAGTTGGAATATCTTACAACACCAGAAAGTAGTGTTACATTTTTTTTTAAAGGAAAACTGGTGAGTGCATGGATGCCACAAGGGAATAAGAGGCAGTTTGGAAGAAGAAGCTCCACTAGTTAAGTCTGGAATAATTTCAATACCAAGGTCATTCAGAACAGTAAGCAATTGTAAACTACTAAGAAAATAGGAATTCATGAGTTCCTACCAATGAAATGCAAGAAAAGAAAAGAAAAAAAAGAAAAGAGAAGAAGAAAGGAGGGAAGGAGGAAGAGAGGGAGGAAAGAAGGAAGGGGAAGGAAGAGAGAGGGAGGGAGGGAGGAGAGGGAAAAAAGAGAGAAGAAAGAGGGGAGAAAGGAGGTATTTTACTTATACTGTAGTGCCAACTTATTCTGAATGCCAACTTCATAATATGGTGGAAAGCAAGCTCCTCCACATGACTATACAACCATTATAGTAAGGATTGCTTCAAGAAAAGTGAACAGTGAGCCATGTCATGGTGGCTCATGCCTGTAATCATAGTTAGTCAGAGGTAGAGATTGGGCAGTTAGAGGAATCAAGTCTCAGGGCAAAAAGTTATCAAGACCCTCATCTCCACAATAACTGAATGGGGTTGTACAAAATCTCAAGTATGCAGGAAAGATCAAGGTTCAGGCCAGCTTGGACATAATCCTATCCTCAAAGTAACTAAAGCAAAAGAGGTTGGGGGTATGGCTCAAGTAGTAGAGTGTCAGCCTAGTAAGTACAAGGCCTGAGTTCAAACCTCAGTACCATTTTTTAAAATAAATAAATGCTAAATAGAGAAAGAAATTTTGATGAGGAACAGAATACTGACAGTATTAAAGTGCACATCACACACTGCAAAAGAATAATAGTAATTAGAGACATCAGATATCTCATGCACATAATCACAATAAAAAATCATCTATAGGGCTGGAAATATGGCCTAGGGGCAAGAGTGCTTGCCTGGTAAACATGAAGCCCTGGGTTCAATTCCCCAGCACCACATCTATAGAAAACGGCCAGAAGTGGCGCTGTGGCTCAAGTGGCAGAGTGCTAGCCTTGAGCAAAAAGAAGCCAGGGACAGTGCTCAGGCCCTGAGTCCAAGGCCCAGGACTGGCCCCCCCCCAAAAAAAAAAAATCATCTATAAGGCACAAATGGGCCTTGCCTGCCTTCTTCTATTGAGCTCTTAATTGACACAGCATCATTTATGTAGTTTTCTAACAGGAAGCATGTAACCCTAATCTAATATCAGGAAAATACAAAATAAGGTATTTTTTGTTTTTATTTTTGCCAGTACATGAGTCTGAACTCAGTCTCCTGCTTGCTCTGCTTGCATTCTTTTATTTAAGCCATGCTCCTGCCCTGTTTTTTGCTAGTTACTTTGGAGAGGGAGTCAGGTGGGTTTTTTTCCCCAGGCTGGCTTCAAACTGTGACCCTCCAGATTTCAGACACTTGAGAAGCCAAGATCACACAACACAGCTGAACATTTTTTTTAAAGAATTGTATTTTTCAAAAATGTCAATGCCAACTGCCCACCTGTGGCTTACACCGGTAACCCTAGCTACACAGGAGGCTGAGATCTGAGGATAATAATTCATCAGCCCAGGCAGGAAAGTCCATCACACTCATATCTCCAATTAACCACCAAAAAGCTAGAAGTGGAGCTGTGGTTGGAGCAAAAAATTTTAACATACAGCTCCCAGGCCCTGAGTTCAAGCCTTAGTACCCACACGAGTACACACATGTACATGTGCACATGCACACACACACATTCATACACATACAATGCCACGCATTAAAAGATATAAAGAGGTGCTGGACACTGATAGCTCATGCCTGTAACCCTAACTACCTAGGAGGCTGAGATCTAAGGATCATAACTTGAAGCCAGCCCAGGCAGAAAACTCCAGGAGACTCTTATCACCAATAAACCACTCAGAAAAAGCCAGAAGTTGAATTGTGGCTCACGTGGTAGAGCGCTAGCCTTGAGCACAAAGAGTCTCAGGGACAGCATCCAGGCTCTGATTTCAAGCTCCAGGACCAGCAAATATATATATATATATATATATATATATGTATATGCTATAAAAATATTACACATTAAAAAGATATACAATAAATACAGTACTTGCTTTTTTTTTTTTTTTTGGCCAGTCCTGGGCCTTGAACTCAGGGCCTGAGCACTGTCCCTGGCTTCTTCCCGCTCAAGGCTAGCACTTCTGGCCGTATATGTGGTGCTGGGGAATCGAACCTAGGGCCTCGTGTATCCGAGGCAGGCACTCTTGCCACTAGGCTATATCCCCAGCCCCAGTACTTGCTTTTGAATTTGATTTAGTAGTAGAAAGGGAAGATGGCCTAGAGGATACTATTAGGTCACTATAAATATCTTTTTTTTTTTTGCCAGTCCTGGGGCTTGGACTCAGGGTCTGAACACTGTCCCTGGCTTCTTTTTGCTCAAGGCTAGCACTCTACCACTTGAGCCACAGCACCACTTCTGGCCTTTTCTATATATGTGGTGCTGAGGAATCGAACCCAGAGCTTCATGTATATGAGGCAAGCACTCTTGCCACTAAGCCATATTCCCAGCCCTATTAGGTCAATATAGAGAATCATAATTTAGAAAGATGAAAGGGTGGCATTTATGCTTAGGTGTGATGCTGTGCTCCTGGAAGCACACATGAAGGGGTTTAGAGGTGGGTGTATATGATACACATAGCACTCTCAAACTTTAAAATATCATGTAAGCGCAGATGATCTAATAGATGGGATTTTTTCATAGTCATCTAAAACCTTATTCTGGAAAGTTTGCAGTATTACCAAATAAGAAAAAGAAAAAAGAGAGAAAGAAAGAGAGAGGGAAGGGAAGGGAAGGGAAGGGAAGGGAAGGGAAGGGAAGGGAAGGGAAGAAAAGGAAAGGAAACAGAGGAGTTTGAATACAATCCACTAAATGTATAGAATACTGTCTAGCTTATACTTTATTTAACACTTATTTGTGTAAACCTAATTTGTAATTGGCATTTGAAGTACTTGGATATATCAGAGAATACCCTGGATACTGTGTATACTGGTATTAGAACTAGGGAAGGGAAAGGGAATAGCAAAATCAAGAGACAAAGGATAAAAAAGACAAGCAACTCCAAAAGCAATACTTATAAAAACCATTTGGTATAAACTAACTGAACAACTCATGGGGGAAGAGGGCAAGGGACAGGTGGGGGGGGAAATGAGGGAGGAGGTAGCAAATTGTACAAGAAATGTACCCACTGCCTTATGTATGAAACTGTAACCCCTCTGTACATCACTTTGACAATAAATAAATAATTATTCAGGAAAAAAACCTATCTCATAGACCTTAATTTATCATAAGAGAGCTAGAAAATTAGTGAAATGGAAAACAATTTGATGGGAATAAGTGGGGCACTTGAGGCTCATACATGTAATCCACATTACTCAGGACACTGAGATCTGAAGTACTGAGGCTGAAAACCATCTCCAAAATAACCAATAAAAAGCCAGGATACGAGCTGGGGATATTGCCTAGTGGCAAGAGTGCTTGCCTTGTATACATGAAGCCCTGGGTTCGATTCCCCAGTACCACATATACAGAAAATGGCCAGAAGTGGCACTGTGGTTCAAGTGGCAGAGTGCTAGCCTTATGCAAAAAGAAGCCAGGGACAGTGCTCAGGCCTTGAGTCCAAGCCCCAGGACTGGCAAAAAAAAAAAAAAAAAAAAGCCAGGATAGAAGCATAGCTCAAGTGGTAGAGTGTCAGCTAAGCAAACAAGCAGAGCTTGAAGGCAAACCCCACCCCACCCCCATACTGCCAATAACAACATCAACAAGAAAAGACCTAAATGAGAAAAGAATAATGAACTTGTATGGTGTCATTGGATGCTTGCTTTTTGGAGGAATACATCAGAGTAGACTATTACTACTCTCGATATGCCTTATCCTCTGTGGCCTCACTCCTCTCTCTGTTCCATGAAATGATCGTATAAGACTCAGGACTTCACAGTGCAGGAAGCACTTCTGTTTCAGTCTTACTGCTGTTGGTTGTTGCATCCTATCACTTTTCAGAGTCTGACACACAACTTATGATCAGCAAAAATCTTTTGGCATAAACAATAGCTAACTGATCTCCAAACTCCCTTTAAGTTCTGTAATTTTCAAAACTATTCAAACCATCTGAAAGGAAGTGACATCACTACTGATTCTACTGATGTTAATAGGACAATGAATTGTATTAGGAACAATTTCAGCCAATAAATGAAATAACTTAGAAGAAACGGAAATGCTTTGAAAGATGTAAACTACCAAAGCCAGTTAAGAGGAAATAGTTGCCATGGTCAGTCCTATTCTTATTAAAGAAGTGGAGTTTATAGCTAAAAATCTTGTCATAAAGAAAACTCTAGACCCAGGTGGCTATAGTGGTGAGTTCTGTCAAACATTTAAGACATTAAGCATATTAATTGTACACAAACACCTCAAGAAAATGAGAGAGGGACCAGGTAACTTGAGGGGATGTGTGTGATTGAGAGACCAGAGGGAGAACAATGGAAGGAGTGGCATTGATTGAAATGTATTGTGCTCCTAAGTCTCGACATTTTGAACAAACTTCTCATTACAACTCCTAAAAGATAATTTTTAAAAGAGAGAGAAAATTGGAGTGCAGGAAATAACTCAATCCATAATACAAAACAGCAAATAAAGACATTACAAAAATTAAAAAAATCACAAACCTACATCCCTCATGAACATAGGAATAAAACCTTCTAGTAGGTCACCTTGATATATAAACATTTCAAGGCTGGATGTGGATCTGATGTAAGCACTGCTTTTGGGTGGTAGTTGAGGTGAAAAGGAGCACAGAGTCATAAAAAGAGAACTGGTTTCAAAACCACTGGCTTTCATAATGCTTCTCTAGGATTCAGCAGTGTCCTCGGAAAAAAGAAACCATGGCAAAAATTGCTGCTTCCCTGTTAAAGGTCACCACGCCAGAGTGTTGCCAGCTTTACATTATGCTTTTGCAAACTTAACTAAAGTCCTAGTGGGGAGGAAATTGCATTCTCTTGTTCTTCCTCATACTGAGCAGGAATTTAGTGGGAGCTGATTTGCTTGACTGAATGGAATCCAGGGCGGCTGGCTACACACCAGATGGGTGGACTACATGTGCCCCCACTGAACAGAGCTGCTTTAGGCATATCCTTTGGGTCTGGAAAAGGCAGACAATAACTCTGACATGCTAAAAACCATGTACAAACCCAGAGCTTTGAAATAAGAAGGCAAGTTGAGTCTGATATCAGTTCACTTTTCTCATTGGGAAAAATATCAGGGGCAGAAGGTGATAGATGGCCAAAAACCAATACCTTCTAATACTCATAATAGCTATCCCATCTACATTTTAGTTATAAAATCATGATGCTAAAATATTATATATGAGGGATTCCATCAGAATCAGACAACTCACTCTAGCTGTTTTCAGATCTGCCAGTGATGGAAACTCAGCCCCCTCACCCTGCCCTTGCCAGCATCTACTCAGACAACTGTCTACATGAATCTGGAGAAGGAAAATTGAAACTTGGAGAAAGCTTTGGGGTTTGGCATTTTAGCTCAGTGGCATAGCATTTGTTTGACATTCATGAGGCTCTGGGTTCAACTCCTAGCCTGCAAGAGAGTGAAAGTTAGGAAGGAAAAGTAGGAAGGGAGAGAGTGAAGGAAGGAGAGCAAGAGAGAAGGAGGAAGAGTGGGAGAAAGGGAAGGAGAGTGTTAAATGCCAGTGGCTCACATCTTTAATCCTAGCTACTCAGGACGCTGAGACCTAGAGGATAAAGGTTTGAAGCCAACCTAGGCAAAAAAGCCCACAGGATTCTTTTTTTTTTTTTTTTTGCCAGTCCTGGGCTTGGACTCAGGGCCTGAGCACTGTCCCTGGCTTCTTTTTGCTCAAGGCTAGCACTCTGCCACTTGAGCCACAGCGCCACTTCTGGCCGTTTTCTATATATGTGGTGCTGGGGACTTGAACCCAGGGCTTCATGTATACGAGGCAAGCACTCTTGCCACTAGGCGATATACTCAGCCCAAGCCCACAGGATTCTATTTCTAATGAACCAGCAAAAGCCAAGCTAGAGAAGTGGCTCAAAGTGGTAGAACACCAACCAATAAAGCAAGTAATGAAGCCCTAAGTTTCGGCCTGGCATTTAACACTCTCTTTCCCTCTCTCCCACTCTTCCTCCTTCTCTCTTGCTCTCGTTCCTTCACTCCCTCCCTTCCTACTTTTCCTTCCTAGCTTTCATTCTCTTTCAGGTGGCAGTTAAACCCAGGGCCTTGTGAATGCCGAACAAATGCTATACCACTGAGCTAAAATGCCAACCCCCAAAGCTTTCTCCAAGTTTCAATTTTCCTTCTCAAGAAGGGGGGGGGGGTGGTCTGTTGACAAACAGACCTATATCTAATCCACATGTGTTGCCTACTTTCTGGGCTCAGAGCAACTCATTTTGAGCGGAGATGTCCTAAGGTTGCATGATTATCAAATCTTCCAGAACCGTCCTTAGACAGTATTTAATAAGTAGCATGGACTGCTACTTCTCGATAAGGATTAGTTCAGGACCTCCAAGTATCTGGGAAAGTTCTGGTAACATGCCAGGTTGCTGAGCATAGGTGGCAGGTTTTCTCTAAGGAAGACACTGCCTCTTCCTGTTCTGCTGTCTCTTCTTTCCCCCCTCTTCCCTCCCCCACAGCACTGCAGGTGCTGCCTTGTTTTGTGGAAACCTTCTTGTGCTTAGTCAAAACTGGATTTATTTACAGACCCACATTTAACGGGACTGTTCTCCCATTCAGTTTCATAACAACATTGGCACAGGAACACCAATAGAAATAGAATTGAAACTTTCTATTGAATAGAAAGAGGAGTAGAAATAGAATAAGCAAAGGACCTTGTCATTTTCTAAGACTCAAGCACAGTCCACAGGCTCACAGGTCTGTCCTGTACAATGTGAGTGAGGAGCAGAACAAACACAGGCCCAGCTCAAAAGAGAACTGAAGCTCTCTCAAAGAGGTTCTTTGACCTCATTGTGGCCCGGTGTGGCCTGGAAACCCGCCCCCCACCCCCACTTCACTCCTTAGGCTTTCTCACACACCCCCAACCCCCAAGTCTTCCTCAGTGACAATTTCAAACCTCTGGTAGAACCTCCTCTACTAAAACCTCTTTCATGTTGATTATTTTCACAGCCTACATCAGCCTATTTACCTAGCAAACAAAGTGTATGCATATATCCACATGCAAATAATTCCATTAAAAATGTTAGCATAGGAATAGGATGTAGTCAATTGTAGAGTACTTTGTTAACATATCCAAAGTACTGTGTTTCATCCCCAGCTCTGAAGAAAAACATAGCAAAAAGAAATTAAAATATACTATAGAAGTGTCTTAAATCACGTAGAAAGCAAAGAGTGTATAATAGATCATTGTTATCTTAACATTCACTTCTCTAACTGCTATTAGTTCTATTGCTGCTATAGCATCTATTAACTTTTATTTATTTCTATGGTTTTGAGTTGTTTAGACTTTCGTCTCAATCTGCTGGACTTACTTTTGCATTTCTTTCTTTTTTTTGCCAGTCCTGGGCCTTGGACTCAGGGCCTGAGCACTGTCCCTGGCTTCCTTTTTGCTCAAGGCTAGCACTCTGCCACTTGAGTCACAGTGCCACTTCTGGCCATTTTCTGTATATGTGGTGCTGGGGAATCAAACCCAGGGCTTCATGTATACGAGGCAAACGCTCTTGCCACTAGGCCATATCCCCAGCCCCACTTTTGCATTTCTTAATGAATTCCTTGTGAATGCCAAGCAAGGAGGACTAGTATCAATGAGCTGTCTCAATTTGATTTATATAAAATGATTTGATTTCTCTCTCATCTTTGAAAAACAGGTTTGCAGATATGATGGTTGAAAGTTACTGTTTATATTTGAGAACTTTGCATAGTATTAGCTCATTGCCTTCTGGCACACCAAATTCATAATAAACATACTAGGAATATTATTCAGGATACCTTATATACATTGAGTCCCTTTTCTCTTACTGCTTTCAAAATTCACTCTGGTTTTTATCTTTTTTAAAATTACAACACATCTCAGTGTGATCTCTTGCTTTATTTTACCTGGAGTTTGTTGAGCTTTTTAGATATATGTACTCATGCCTTTCCTTAAATTTGGAAAATTCTTTGTTGTTACTTTTTTAAATGTTCTTTGTCCTCTTTCTTATTTGCTCTGAGAAATGATGCCCCATGGAGCACTTAGGCTCTGCTCACTTTGCTTCAGACTTTATGATTCCCACAATCCTACCTTCAATTCAGATTTTTCTCTTCTGCACAATTAAATCTTCCTTTGGATTTCTCTTATAATTTTTCATTTCAATTATTATAGTTTACAGCTCAGGAATTTCCTTTCTGCTTTCTTTTTAGGTTTCTGGGCTTCTTGACTGATATTTCCATTTTGTTCCCATCATTTTCTTGACTTTCTCCATGCCTTCCTTTAATTTTTGAGCATGCTAAGAAAGTTGTTTTAGGGCTGGGAATATGGCCTAGTGGCAAGAATGCTCGCCTCGTATACACGAAGCCCTGGGTTCAATTGCCCAGCACCACATATATAGACAACGGCCAGAAGTGGCGCTGTGGCTCAAGTGGCAGAGTGCTAGCCTTGAGCAAAAAGAAAAAAAGAAAAAAAAAAGCCAGGGACAGTGCTCAGGCAGAGTCCAAGGCCCAGGACTGGCAAAAAAAAAAAAAAAAAAAAGTTGTTTTGGTATGATCTGATAGACCTGTCATCAGCTCTTTTTCAGAAGCAGTTTCTACTGATTTAATTTTTTTCCTTGTGAACAGACCATACTACAATGTTTCTTTGTGTGCCTGGTAGCCTCTACCACTTGAGCCACACTCCCACTTCTGGCATTTTGCCGGTTAATTGGAGATTAAAATTTCTTGAACGTATCTGCCTGGGCTGGCTTCAAAGTGAGATCTGAGGACCTCATCCTCAAGAGTAGCTAAGATTACAGGTGTGAGCCACAGTGCCTGGCTGAGATAAGGTCTTATCAGATATCCTGGAATCATGGGTTCTAGTAACCCACCTGACTCAGCCTTCAGAGTAACTGGAACTACACAGTGTATTATGCAACTTTTGATATGTGTATAATCAAGATTGTTTTCACTAATTAAATCTACTAACAATTTTCTGGCAAGAAAAAGTATTTTTCAAGTCTCTAGCTTGGCATGGTGACACAAACCTGTAACTAGTTACTGGAGAGGTAGAGACAAGAAAATAGAAGTTCCAGGCTAGCCTAGTCAAACTTTTTCTCAAAACCAAGTTGGGTATGGTCACACACACCCATGGTCTCAGTTACTCAAGTGACAGCAATGAGAAGATCATACTTCAAAGCTAGACTAGCCAAAGTTAGCATGAGACTCTACCTTAAAAACAGCTAAAAGCAAAAGGACTAGTGGTATGGCTTAAGTGCTACAGTTTTTGCCTACCAAGTGTGGGACCCTGAGTTCAACCCACATTACCACAGAAAAAAGAAAAACAAAAATATTTCTCAAATTTCTGCTACTTAGAAATACTTCTGAAAGCTAATTGTGTATATGTGTGTACACACACGCGCGCATGCAGACAGACAGATACACACACACACACACAGACACACACACACACACACACACAGCCTAGCTGCTGTCTCTTGGCTATTTTGCTGAAGGTTGCAGCCCTACCACTTGAGCCAAGCTCCACTTCCAGCTCTTTGGTGATTAACTGGAGATAAGAATCTCACAGACTTTTCTGCCCAGGCTACCTTTAACTAAAATCCTCAGTAGCCTTATCAGTAGCTAGGGTTTCAGGTATGAACCATTGGCACATAATGGGTGAAGATGTCTTATGACCCTTGTATGTTAAGTTTATGGCCAACACAGTATACTTTCACATGTACCTTTCTGTTTATTTCCCACAGCAGTTGTCCCTCCTACCTGTATGTCCTCTGCTCTGTTCTCTCACATGAGACTTCCAGGTGTGACCTCACAACTAAATGTACAGCGGGACTCTGCTTTCCTGGGCCTATATGCTCTATCAGTGCAGACTAATTGTGTAAGGTTCTTAACTATCACATGACAAGGCTGGGTCATGGAATCATAATATCCTCCTCCAATGAAGAATCAAGAACTCAGGAAAATCAAAAGACTTAAAAAGCTGGGCTGGGGATATAGCCTAGTGGCAAGAGTGCCTGCCTCGGATACACGAGGCCCTAGGTTCGATTCCCCAGCACCACATATACAGAAAACGGCCAGAAGCGGTGCTGTGGCTCAAGTGGCAGAGTGCTAGCCTTGAGCAAAAAGAAGCCAGGGACAGTGCTCAGGCCCTGAGTCCAAGGCCCAGGACTGGCAAAAAAAAAAAAAAAGACTTAAAAAGCTGGCAGTTTTGATGTGCTCCTAGTAGATACAGTGTTGGAGCTCACATTTTTGATCCTCCTCTCAATTCCTTATCTGCACAGAAGACATTTTACCTGAGAGTTCATCAGGCGAATGGTCGTTTTCGTGCCCACATCTTGTTGGAAGTTGGCTGTGGGTGCCCCATTAAACCTCAGAACTGCATCGTGACCATCTATAAACCACAAGGAAATAGAAAAGAGGTGATGAGTGGTAGCAATGTTCAGGAAGTGAGAAGGACAGGAGGAAGAAAAGGTGGGGGAAGGGGGAGGGAGTGTGGCAGCCATTATTCCAGACTTAATCCTGTCATTATGCATAGAGAGCAGGAATTATAATATTTGGGTGTTACTCAGGAAAAGTTCATAACAGAAATGACTACTGCCTGCCAACCACTATAGGGGAACAGGAATTTATTATGCATTCCTGAAACCCATTCAATGCACCAGCATGTTGAAGCACAGCAAAAAATGAACCACACTAAGTACTTATATGTAAAATCCTAGCTACTAGGCTGTGATCTGAGGATTAGGTTCAAAGCTAGCCCAGGAAAGAAGGTCTGTGAGACTCTTATCTCTGATTAACCACCAAAAAGACAGAGGTGAATCTGTAATGGCAGAGTACTAGGCTTGAGTGAAAAAAAGTTACAGGACAGCATCCAGTACTGGTACCTGTACTGGCTCAACATCCAGTATTCTGAGTTCAAGCCCCAGTACTGGCATGTACGCATGCGTACACACACACACACACACATATGCACACACAAAGTGAACTCGGCCACCAGTGGGTCACTTCAGTGGAATCCCTGCTCTAGATATCAAAACTCTCTAGGTGTCACCTGGAAATTATCTTTCTATTCCTGCCAGAGAAATGAAGGAACTACCACACACTCTATCTGGGCCAGAAGTACAAAGTACCTGAGGTACTTTGCAAAGCACAGACTACTGAAGCAACAGGTGGGATTTACTATCGTCCAGGACAACACATAAGCATCCCATTTAGGAACCTGAGGGCCAGAAACGGGACACAAATCTGATGTGGCAAAAAAAATGACACAGGAATTCATAATGCTAAATGAAACTCCATGATTTCTGTGGTTCTTATTAAAACACTTTGCCAGAAAAAATATGAGGTATTGAATTCAGTCAATATCAACTAAACCATCTCAAAACACCTAATGACTTCCTAGAGCATATGGCCTTGTAATTCCTCTTTAAGCAGTGTTTGGAAGTGTTGGGAAAGTCTTTTCATGGAGCATTTGCTACTCTGATGGGGAAGAGAAATGATGGCTTTTAGGAACCAACCTAACCCAGAGCCTCTGTGATCCTACATGAGCTTATCCAATTATCCAAGCCTTTCTTCATCAAGCAGATTTTGGGTTCACCAGCAAAATCTGTACCAGGTTGGAGGCCAATCCAACCATCTGTTTCCCTATAAGAGGACTTGTTTGGGAAAATATGAGGGACAAAAGACATTGGGTTCAATACATAATGACCTGGAAAGGGGAAGTCTATAGAATTAAGGTATGAAACTCCTTCTTTACCTCCATTCCAGCATATGTATTAAACTATAACCTCTGACACCTCATTACAGCCAATACAAAGCTCTATCCTAAATCTGAGGACAAATCACAGAAATGGACTATCACGGAAATGGTTTAAAAGATACACAGTCCAAATTGTATCAGCTTTCAGTGCATGCACTGAAGTGCAAATAGGCAAAAGGTACATCTTTACACAACTCCAAACAGCAACTAGCTTTGTGAGAATCAGCCAATGGTTTCAATGGTGATCAATAGAACTCACAGGAGAAATGAAGGACCACCGGACACTGCTTAATCAACTGTACAGATGAATACATTATAGGTGAGACACCAACTAGAAAGGAAAAAACTGTTTCATAAAAGGACTATTTATAATGCGGAGTTTAGTACAGCATAGCTAATATCAGGGTTGCCTGCTACAGGTGTGCCTGGCATGAGGAGCAGAGACCCTGAGCTGAGAGAGGCCAATGTAAGGAAATGGAGAGTAACACAGATACCACTAATGTCCAGCCAGCAAGACAGGGACAAACAGAATCTATACCCAAACTTCATCCTTTATCCCTTCGAACCCATGGGAAAAATGAGAGAACAGGGCCCAGAGACTGACAGAGGAATGCCTTACAGGGGCTGAGCTTTTCAGTCAAGGGAAAGCTACAGAGGTTACCTGCAGGGGGACACCCAGGAAGATAGGTGCCCCAGCTTCACTTTCCTCCCTCTTAGCATCTATTGGCCCGTTCCAAATAGAAGCCAGGAAGCAAGGAATACCCCCTGATATGGTCCAAAATTTCAGGCAACAGGGACAGATGGAAAAGCAGGGAAGGGTAACACGTGAGTTTGGAGAAGTAAATGGAGAACATCTGGCACAGAAAAACTTGGATAAGACTAGGCACTGGTGGCTTATGTCATAATTCTAGCTACTCAGGAGGCTGAGATCTCAGGATTGTAGTTCAGAACAGTGTGGGCAGACAAATATGAGCGATTCATATATACTAGTAACAAGCAAAAAGCCAAACTAGAGGCATGGCTCAAGTGGTAGAGCACCAGACATGAGCAAAACAAAGTGGAATGAGAGTTGGATGCCCTGAGTTCAAACCCTATTACTGGCACAAATCAATACAGGAAAGGAGAATCAATCATTTTCTTCATTCAATAAATATTAATTAAGTACCTACTCTTTGCCAAGCAGAGCTATAGGTTCGGACACACTGGTATAAGCAAGAAAGACAAAGTGTCATCAGAGAGCTCACATTCTAGTTCATGGAGAACTGAGAAATATTGTATATATATATATATATATATATAAATAATTAACTGATGGGCACCAGTAGCTCATGCCTGTAATCCTAGCTGAGGCTGAGATCTGAGAATGGAAGTTCAAGACCAGCCTGGGGAAGAAAAGTCTCATGGGACTCTTATCTCCAATTAACTACTCAAAAACTGAAAGTAAAGCTATGGGTCAAAGTGGTAAAGCACTACCCTTAGGCAAAAGAGCTCAGGGACAGTACCCAGACCCAGAGTTCAAGTCCCTGATCAATGAAACCGTAATAATAATAATAACAACTGTGAAAGAGCAAAAGAAAGGGTAACATTGTCCAAAAAGGAAATGCACTCATTACCTGACTTACAACTGTAACCCCTCTATATATCACCTTTATAATAGAAATTTAAAAAAATAAGAGAAATGTACTCTTTAACTGACTTATATAATTATATCGTCTTTGCACATCACCTTTAATAACAATATTTAAAATTCAAAAAGAATTAGATTGTACTTAGTACTATGACACACAAAAACTAGGTAATGTGACAGAGACACTGAAGAACTTTCCCCTTGATGGCATGATGATTTAAGAAAGGCTTTGGAGCTGAGACCCAAGGGATGACTATGCACAGAAAGGGCCCAGAGAAGTACATTACAACTACAGGACACAGCCTGTATAATAATAAGGTTATAATAAGATTATAATAATAAGGTCATAATAAGGTTAGGGATGTGGCAGAAGACAAATGAGGATCATTTTCAATGCCCAAACACGTTCTGCTCTTTCCTCTGTTTGGCCTGTGTTTCTTGCCTTTACCTCACTAAGAAAAGTAACAAGGGATTACTCCAACCAAATGTTTTGTGTGCGCCAGTAATAAGGCTTAAACTCAATGCCTGAGTGCTACTCCTGAGCCTTTTCACCAGGCTCGGGGAGGAGCTCTCCCATTTAAGCCATACCTCCATTTCTTTTGGTGGTTTAACTAGAGGATCTGCCTACCTGAGTTGGCTTTGAACTCAGATCTTCAGATCTCAGCCTCCTGAGTAGTTAAGATTACAAGCATGAGCCACTGGCACCCAGCTTCAACCAAATTTTATTATGAAGCTATAAATCATTCTGAGGCACAGAGCAAAGGGGCTAAGCATGGGGTCCTTTGAGTCAAATGACTGCTTTCAAGTTCTAGGGTGCTCTCAACCAGATGTGAAAATCTTTTGAGTCTCCATAATTAGTTCATGAGCAAAATGGAGGCAAGAATCTTAACCACTGTATAGGACTGTTGCAGTGGTTAAAAGAACAGCTATGTTAGGTATACAGCAGGCACCCAGTGTTACTTCTATTGGTGATAGTATTTTTAAATGTTATTTGTTGGAAATTTCACGTCAAACAAAAGATATTTCAGTTTCCATGCATAAGTAAGCTATAAAACTGAATGAGAAATTATGGAATCTATCATGGGCTGATTTGTAGAATTGTTGGAATCAAAGGATGTTATACAGCCTCTCTAGTGAATAACTGTCTTGCTGTGAATGGGGAAATGAACATGAAAGTTATTTGGATATTCTAATCCTATCCTGAGAGTATTTCTTCATTGGAAAGCAGTAACAATCTCTTGAATTCTCTGCACAGCAAACTCATTAGTAGTATTATCTGTAAGACTAAACAATTTGAAGCCATCTGACACATCCAATAGTTGGGAACAGACTCAACAAATTCTGAACACTATAAATTCTGGATCTTTTTAACTTAAGTTAAATTTTGTATTTTGATGAATGCATGAAGGAATACAAAGAAGAAATGGCTTGATGCCTTAAATATTTGTTAGTTGAAATGCACGGAGGATGCACACTAGATTTGAAGATTGACATGCAATAATTTTTACATCTCAGGACCAAAGTCCTTCTGCAGTATTTATCTGAAGTTGTAACTGAGGTTTATAGAAAAATACATTTTTGAAAAGACATTTCTCTATGATTTTGATTTGCATTTCTTTAACAACTAAACCTGAACATCTTTTCTATGTGCTACTTGGCCGTTTGTTATAGTTTTTTTCTGGAAAAAAATGCTTGCTCTAATCCTTTGTCTACTTTAAAATGAGATTCTTTCTCTTATTATTGTTGACTTATAAGAACTCTTTAGCCACATGCCAGTGGTTCACAATTGTAATCCTAGCTACTCAGGAGGCTGAGATCTGAGGATCCTGGTTCAAAGATAACCCTGGCAGGAAAGCCTGTGACACTTGTATCTTCAGTTAACCACCAAGAAGCCAGACATGAAGATGTGGCTCAAATGGAAGAGCACTAAACATGCAAAGAAGCAAAGAGACAATGCCCAGGATCTGAGTTCAATCCCAATACTGACTTAAAAATAAGAGTTCTTTATATATTTTGAACATTACATACTTATCAAATAAATGATTTACAAATAAAAATTATTTTAAAAACCCAACTGGTAAAAAAAAGAAGATATCATTTTAATTCATGTTTATTTAAATCACTTAAAGTAGTTTGGATTTTTTTTTCTGCTGTTTTTGAGAGTCTCCTCGTACAGCCAGAGTGGGCTTGAATTCAAGATTTTCCTGCCTCTACTTTTAAGGAGTACATGAAAAGAAAGCTATAGTGCCAATTCACAAAGAAATACAGCTTTGTCTCAAACTTCAACACAATTTCTGACCCACAGACAATGATGACTTGATAGGAATTAATAGGTTCATTCAATAACTGGAATCTCCCAAAGACTATCTCATTTTGTAGCAAAAATAAAAATAAAAAATAGGAGAGACAGAAAACCTGGTTCTATTATAGATGAACAGAAACCAATAACATTTCTCAAAAACAAAGCCAAGTTAGGCTGGAGCCAGACATTTGGCAGCCTTCACTAGTAAGTGGTGCCTATTTGAAGAGGTACAAACTATGATCTCACCACGTCTTTCTGCGCTAGAGAATCCAATTTGGGTCTTACATTTTTTCTTCAAGCCTGTGCTTGGATTCAGACCATTTTTCCTGGCAGTCATAGGAAGGAAATAAAAAAGGAGACAATTATGACCTCACCTGCTCCAGTACTGCCACCTGACAGAAAAGCAAAGCTTCCTTTACTTTGGTTTCCTTATAGCTTGATTCTTTTCACAATAATGAAAAATATTTTCTTTCAAAATAAGATAAATATAGGGCCTTATGCAAATCAGTAACTCTCTGTTATATAGGCTTGCCAATATCGATAAGCATTCATTATCTGCAAAGGATTCTAAGAAAGACAAGCTGATATATTTTGACCATTGACTCTTAAATGGGGAGAGAGGTGGTGAATGGTCACAGATTCTACTGCATAACAACTGCAATCTAAGGATTTTCTCACTGGCAAAACCCACAGACAGTCTTGCAGGCATGCTATACACACCCAGCCCATGGGTACTTCTGCATGCAATCTTAGGGATGCATGAACCCCTTAAAGTTGGTACATGGTCCCCAAATTTTAAAAATTCTGCTGTAATTATTTCTTGAAGAGAAAACCACTGGGCATTAGTGGCTCATGCCTGTAATCCTTGCTATTCAGGAGGCTGAGATTTGAGGATTGTAGTTTAAAGCCAGCCCTGGCAGGAAAGTCCATGAGCTTTTCAGCAAAAAGCTGAAAGTAGAGCTGTGGCTCAAGTAGTAGAGCACCAGCATTGAGCACAAATGCTCAGAAATGGTGCCAATACCCTGAGTTCAAGCCCCAGGACTGGCACAGAAAGAGAGAGAGAAAGAGAGACAGAGACAGAGACAGACAGAGAGCAGAGAGACAAAGACAGAGAGAATCACAAATTAGCCATGCAATTTAAATCCAAAGAACTGTGTATGTATTGGGTTAAACAACAGAATTTTAGAGCCCAAAAGTGAAGTGAAGATCTATGCTTCAAATATTTTCAAAGACCAGCTGTAATATTCCTACTTTGGGGTAGTGATCAAACTCTCTTTAAAAAACAAAATACTGCAGAACACCAGTATGTGAAACAGATAAAATAAAGCCATTGAGATTGATAAAGATCCTGGGAGATTCCCCATCCTTGTAACTTTCCTCATGACACTTCCCACTCTAAGAGAATTGAAAACACTGCCTTGGCCTTGCTCCTCCAGTTCACTGAGCCACCTTTGGGATCTTGTCTCCAAGACCATCAAGATGCCTAATCTTCACATACCTATCTCTCGGCCCAGTTGGGAGGACTTCAGAGATCCTGCTGATGAGACAACAGCACATCTGCTCCATGGCCCAGCCTTGGTCCGAATGTTCTCCTTGGGCAGGTAACCATCCCATTCAGAGGTGTTGAAGGGAAAATCTGTGGCCTCTACCATGGATACATTGACATGATCCCGAAGATGGCAGCGCAGGGCCTCTGCACTGAACTTGACACCTGGCCCTGGCCCCTTATAGGACACTTTATACTTGTTCATAGTCAGGTAATTCTTCCAGATCTTTTGAAGCCTGGGCATAAGGTTTTTGGATGAGCTGTCCTTGTTCCACACCTGGAAGGAGGGTTTGGCCTTGGCAGGGACTTTTGCATTGCTGGAGGCCTGGCTTCCCTTGTGGGGGTCCTGAGTGCCACTTGAGGACACAGACTGGGGACCAGACACCAGTTTCTCAAGGTTCCGCAACACCTGTAATTCCTTGGTTTGCAACTTAAAGGAATCATAGTAACTCCCTTTCTTCTTTTCCTTCCACACACAGATGACTGCAAACAGAAGAAAGGCCAGGACACAATAGCTAAATTTTTTCTTCAAGTTGGTGTGGATCATAATGAAAGATGTGTTCCAGGAAGCCACTGGTTGGAGCAGGAAAACAAGCCTACAAAAAGAAATAAGACCAAAACAGTGATGGAAAGGACATCCAAAAGTGGCAACCTGTGAGGTGATAGACTAAGGAAGAGGTTTAAAGTGAGCAGACTTAAATCTGGGCCTCGATCAACCTTCCACCACCTATTGAGCACATCCTTACAAAACCCAGCCATAGTTTGGCTTTGACTATAGATCATATTCTCTTGGGCATTCCCTTCTCCCTCACTCAGCCATAAACATTTAATATGTCTTTCTACATTATTTATTTATTTGTTGGTTGGTGTCAGTCCTGAGGCTTGAACTCAAGGCCTGAGAGGTGTTCCTATGCTTTTTGTTTGCTCAAGACTAGCACTCTACCACTTGAGCCACAGCTTCACTTCAGGATTTTTTTTATTAATTAAAAAAAATTTTTGACAGGGTGATGTGCAAAAGGGGTACAGTTACATAATAGGGCAGTGCGTATACATTTCTTGTGATATCTTATACACTGTTTTTCTTTCTCTTCCCTAGATCAGGTAGACATATATACAATACACAGTGTACCAAAAACATATACAGTATTCACGTGGCCTACGCCAAAGGAAATTCACTTAGTACTTTAAATGTAATGTCAACAATAGAGTTTGCTTATCCTTATCTTATATGAGCATACATACATAGCTTTTGGGCTATTTTGATCCACTGAGAGGTCTATTTTTGACCTTTATATGTTGAGTAGTTGTTTGGTTTTAGTTACATAATGTAGGGTCGCTGACCCAAACCTGCGGAAATACCATTTGACAAGAAGTTTTTGGTTTCACAGACCTGGTCTCTACTGTCTCCCCCTCCCCCCCCTTAACAGTCATATATCAAGGAGATCATGCCCCTTTGTTTTCTGTGTTCTAGGCTTGTCTCGCTCAACATTATTTGTTCAAGATCTGACCATTTCCCTGCGAATACCAATATTTCACCATTTCTAATCGCTATGTAGTATTTCATTGTGTATAGGTACCATATTTTTTGGATCCATTCATCTGTGGAGGGGCATCTGGGTTGTTTCCATATTTTGGCTATTGTGAGTTATGCAGTGATAAACATGGAAATGCAGATGCCTTTTTGATATCTTGGGACCTGTTGTTCAGGATAGATGCCTAGGAGTGGTATGGCTGGGTCATAGGGTAGGTCTATGTTGAGCTTTTTGAGAAACCTCTATATTGTTCTCCAAAGTGGTTGTACTAATTTGCACTCCCACCAACAATGGAGAAGTGTTCCTCTTTCCCCGCATCCCCTCCAGCATTTATTGTTGCCTGAGTTCAGAGTATAGGCCATTCTAACTGGAGTGAGGTGGTATCTCAGGGTTGTTTTTATTTGCATTTCCTTTACTGCCAGGGATGTTGAACATTATGGCCTAGTGGCAAGAGTGCTTGTCTCCTATAGATGAAGCTCTGGGTTCAATTCCCCAGCACCACATATATAGAAAACGGCCAGAAGTGGCGCTGTGGCTCGTGGCAAAGTGCTAGCCTTGAGCAAAAAGAAGCCAAGGACAGTGCTCAGGCCCTGAGTCCAAGCCCAGGACTGGCAAAAAAATAAAAAATAAAAATAAATAAAGCCAAAAACTTCAGGAGTTTTGAGAGTTAGAGATTATAGTCTCACAGACTTTGTTGCCCAGGCTCTCTTTGAACTATGATCCTCAGATCCCTGCTTCCTGAGTACTTACGTGTGATTACAGGTGTGAGACAGCAGTCCCTGGTTCTCTCCCATTACTTTTTATACTCTGAGTTTCTAATTGCCTCAGTCTAGGTCCTGCAAGAAGCTTTGAGGTCAGGAAATACATTTCACACATCATTCCATTCTTAGAGTCTTGGACTCTGTTAATAAAGGCATGCATACTTCTAACAATATAAAACAAAAAGGATGAGACAGCCAACTAGACTCTACCACAAAACCCAGACTCCTTAAAATCCAAAGTCATTTACAATAGTCAGAGCAGTTATAGATTTGTAATGTATCTCTCTAAGGATTGTGCTACTGGAATCATGCCTGAGAACAAGATCCAAGGATAGCTTCACAATGTAACACTCAGTGTGTGTCATGCACCACAACAAAACCACTCATCAGACAAAGAGCTATCTCACCTCATGACCAAGTGTGGGAAATCTTGGGCAGGTAATTTGGATAGCAGACATGTGACCAATTGAGGAAATGAAAACACAAACTTATTAATAAAACCATTAGATGTTCTTTCATTTAATTTCACTATAATCAGGGCCAATGTCATACATAACTCCAGAGAAGAGCATGCATGTCATTTTCTAATACAAAAAGTATCTCCTAAGCTGTGCAGAAGGGTCTGAAAATCACTACGCATGATGGTGCTAGATATCCATTTTTACAGATTTGCAACCTGAAGCCTTGAGGAGTTAAGGGAAGTGCTCAGGATCACAGAGCTAAGGAAATATTTGCCCTGAGGTTCAAATCCAAATGTGTGTGAATCCACAATCAAGTCCTTTTTATTATATCACACAGAGAACTATTGAAAGTTCTGGAAAATGCTCTTTACTAAGCAAATAGAACCAAATAATCCCACTTCATATGTGGGTAGAGAACTACTTTGTTTCCTCAGAAATCACTGGGTAACTAGTGAAAATGGAAGCCCTTTGAACTCAAACACCATGTCTTCATGTTCTGGAAATCATTAAATTATTTCCTCAATTATTGGGTTTGCTTATCATAATGAGTAAAATCAACTGCCCCTGGAAGTTTGCTAACCTACTAGGAGTCTAAAGTCCTTTCTCATGAAGCCTACTTGGAGAGATATTAGGGGTAAGGTATTACATCAGGTATTTATGAAACCTGGGTTCTTGTCCCCATGCATGGTGACCCCTGGGAAAGTGACTATCTCTGCCTCTAAATTTCTATACAGTGATGATTTCTGCCTATTTCAGTCATAGAGTGCTGGGCAGACCAAGCAAGAGGATATGTTAACAGACTTGGAATGAGCTAAAAACAAAGACAGGAGAGGGATTTTAAAGAGTCAGCAGAGCAGCCCTTTGGCAAGAGGGGCATGAGTGGGTGACATGGGTCAGTGAAAGATGGCAGAGTGGACAATATTTCTTCTTTTTTGTTGTTGTTTTCTTGTGTCTGGTATGTAGATGTGTGCTGTGGGTGTGGGTGGGTGTGGGGGGGTGTTCACATGCTAGAACTGGGACTTGAATTCAGTGCCTCAACTCTCACTTGGTTGTTTGTTTTTTTTTATCACAGCTGGCACTCTACCACGTGAGTCATTCCTTCTGCTTCAGCTTTTTGCTGGTTTATTGTCTCACAAATTTGTCTGCCTGGGCAGACTTCAAATTGTGATCTTCAGTTTTTAGCCTCCTGAGTAGCTAGGATTATAAGTATTAGCCATCAGCATACAGATAGAAGGCATTATTTTTGAACAACAGATAAAGGGCTTGTTGCATCATCAAAAACATGCAGCATAATTAATCATGATCATATAATATCTCAAGAACAACGAGAAAAGAAATAGAATTTAAAGTCTTACTGCCTTTACCTCCAATAGATCACTGATTTTTTTCACCATTGCAATATGGCATGGATAATCACAATTCTATGTTAAAAATGAAGAGGTCAGGCCTTAGTGGGGGTTCAATGGGCATGGCAATGCCAGTAGGTCATCAATGATACCATAACCAGAATTCTAAACCCAGGTGTTACCGACTCTGAAAGCTTACAATCTTTCTACTAGAAAACAGGAATCTATCAATGGGACAATGAAACATCAATGCCAACCATCAGGACTCAGAAGTCAGGGCACCTAGAAAGTCAACTCAGTTTATCAGTTATAGAAAAAGCTCTTCCACTATGTAAAGAAGACAGATGGGCACTGGTGGGCACTCTGAACCACTAAGGGCCCTTTTCCATTAGCAAGGTTTATAAAATCCAGTATAACACAGAGAAATAAGCAGACTAGATTTTTATAAGCTCCATTTATAGCTGAACAAGGTGAGCAATTTTCAAAGTAGCACCAGTGATTCAGAAATGGTAGATTTCTAACTTGAATTTTATGCATATTAGTGAAAGGAAATGGAAGGGAAGGGCCTGATGCACTGTCTTGGGACCTGAGGTTCAGTGGAGGCTCATATTAGCTTTTCCGACATTCTCAGGAGAGATGAGCTCCCACACCTACAAACAGGCCCAGCTACAGCTCAGTTACCACACCTCACGTTCCAGGCATGGCTTACAGCACTTGTCTGAAACTTGACATCAGGGCTCAAGTGGACTACAAGACCACCTAGACAGGTAGAGTCTCTGGTCATTGGCACTTTGTACTGTAGGACCCTTTCTAGCTTCTTGAGTAATTCTAATAAGACAGAGATTGGAGAAACTTGATCTCAATGGCTCAACCAACAGACGACTTTAAGCAACTTCCCTCCACAGAGTCTTTGGGAAAGTTCACCACATCAGTTTTGAATTCTCCCATGACAATAGACTCTTTCTGAAGCCATCTTCTAAACTGATACATCCATCCTCTGCCCTTATTTCCCAGGGGAGCTCACCCCCACATCAGCCCGCACTAGTTCTGCTGCTGGCTGCTTGGGGTACTCTCTAAAGCTTGCTTTGTGTGCTGACTCTTCTGTACAGGAGAACTTCTGGCATCATTTCTGAACAATAGGACTCAGTACAGTGCCTGATAGAGTACTGCCCAATAAATCACTGATGATGTCGATCAAGAAGCATTGTACTCATAAGCTGACATTGAACTGAAACCCCTTGTACAATTACTTAAAGGGGGGAAAAAGAGTTGCTGAACCTTTAAGCTGGATGCTAGCAGCTCAAGTCTGTAATCCTAGCTACTCAGGAAACTGAGATCTGAACATCATGTTCAAAGCCAGTCGGGGCAGCTATAGTCTTCTCTCCAATTAACCACCCCAAAATGACCAGTTGAGGTGTGAGTACCAGCCTTAAGCAGAAAAGCTGAGTTTAAACGCCAGAACCAGCCCCCCCTCACCACCCCAAAATTGCTGAAGCAATGTTACTGTCTGAATATGGAACAACCACTAGGCTTCTACAAGACTGCAATACCAACTCCTCTCATCACCTTACAAATACCTCTTGACCCTGAACCAGCAGGAAGAAAAGCTCAAAGTAAGGAGTTCTGCCCTAATTTACTCATAGTAACTGCTCAAATAAAAAAGGCAAAGTGAGTTACATAATAACTCAAATATTATGTTTAAAGCATACAGAAATGAGCAAGGTGTCTCTCCTCCACTCTGCCCTTCTTTGAATCAGCAGTTACAAGACTAAAAAAGAAAAAAGAAAAGAGAGACAAGCAAAGATACAGTGAGACACTAAAGCTGGAGGCTCCTTGCCAGCACAGTCTGCCGCACTATTGTTCATTCAGGACTGGATTCTTTGGCTTGTCCACCCCCAGGTTTTCTTACCTGCTTCTGGCTAATCTCTCGGGGTCTGTGAGTTTTCTGGGTCTTCAGGAACTAGCACTGTTCTCCATGGGAGGGATGTTTGTTTTGCTGGGTCCGGAGGCCAAGGCTCATTTTTCTCAGGATGATCAAAAAACATCTGTAAATATACACAAAAGAGGAGATGAGCGTAGGTTGCTGGCTGAACAGGTTAAACATTAACAAGATAAATGGACACCTGTATAGTCTGCGTTATGGCATAAAACAGGGATCCCTGAAGGCTCAGAAAAAAAGTAAAAAGCTTAAGACAAGTTGCAATGGTTTGGATGTGACAGAAGTGCAGAGCTTAGAAACAGATGGATGCTAGATAAGAATACAGATAAGAATATCCTAGATAGATAAAGTGGGCGCAGGTTGATAGGAATAAATTGTAAGTTAAGAAAAAATTCATCCTAAAAATAAACTCCAGATAGATTTTTTTGTTTTGGTCATAGGGCTTGAACTCTGGGCTTGGGCACCTTCCCTGAGCAATTCAGCACAAGGCTAGTGCTCTACCACTTTGAGCCACAGTGCCACTTCTGTGTTTCTGGTGGTTAATTGGAGATAAGAGCCTCATGGACTTTCCTGCCCAGTCTGACTTTGAACTGCAATCCTCAGATATCAGCCTCCTGAGTAGCAAGGATTACAAGTATGAGCTACAAGTGCCCAGCCAGATAGATATTTCTAATGATTTATTTTTATAGGATATTTATATCATGTGAAAGTTCAACCACATAACTGAAAAACAAAGTTACAAAGCTGTAATATCCAGATTCAGAAATAAATACATTTTAAATATATACATAAGCAAAAGTACCAGAAAGAATCATCCAGGATGGTGAAAAAAATTGATATTTAAATTTTTGTAGGTTCACATATATTCCAAAGTGTGTTTGTATTACTTACTGAGATCAAAAAGCAAAGAGTTAGGGGAAATAAAAACAAACTAATAACAAAATCACTGGAAACAAGAAAAACATTTGTAGTACAGTAAAATCACCTCACAACGATTTTTAAAAGGCATAAAAACAAGTGAAAGGCTGAGCTCAGTGATAGAGGGGCTGTCTGGCATGTAAAAAATGCCATGTCTGATCCCAGTACAGCCAAAAAATGGGATGTGTGTGTAAATTTTCTTAAAGCTTAAATATAACTATGTGTATCAGCTTTCTATTTTGTTGTGCAATGGAAAACAATGGCAAGGGAGCTGGACATGGTAGCTCAAGCCTGTAATCCTAGCTACTTGAGAGCAGAGATTGGGGACTATAGTTTGAGGTCAGCCCAGGCAAAAAGTTTTTGAGGCTCCTTCTCAACCAATGGTTGGGCATATCTGTCATCCCAGAAATGGAAGGAAACACAAATAGGAGAATTGAAATCCTGGACAACCTGGGCCTTAAGCAAGACTCCACCTTGAAAATAACTATTCCACAAAAGGATAGCCTAATTGCTCAGATAGTATAGCAGCTGCCTAAGCAAATACAAAGCCCTGAGTTCAAACTCCAGTTAAGAGAATACTTAGTGAATTCAACTAGAGATAAATTCTAACATCTTTTAAATGAAAAATACTGTGTGATTTTTTTAAAAAGGAAACAAAGTATAAAAAGGGTTCGTGTTATAAAAGTTTTCCCCAAATAAAGAGACAATCAACAGGAACAGATAAATCACAAATTCAAAATCACAATTAGCAAATGCATGTCATTAAGGTTAATTTTGAGAGAAATCCAAAAGGGCCAGCTTGCTGCAGGGCTTATAGAATTTGTGTCAATCATCAGTCTTCAAAATGATGTTATGCCTTGCCAAACAGATTATTTGGAAACTGGGATGTGTTTGAAAGAGAGGTAGAAGTTAGTTTAACCTTTCTAGAAAGTATTCAAGCTGTAGAACTGAGATCTTATAATTGTCAACCAAGCCACTACACTTTTAGGAAATATGACTGAAAAATAATGAATAGAAAAGGATTATGTATTTCAGTTTCCTCACAGGTAAAATAATTTCCTTCCTTTCATAGTTGTGGTAAGGACTGAAAGATGATTAATGAGAGAAGAATGTGAGTTCTATAAAGCAATATACAAATAATGCAGGTTTCAATTTTAATTCTACTTGTTATAGTGAAAATCTGGAACTAAAATTCCAGCAATAAACTATTTATATTGAGGCAATATAAATGCTTGTGTAAATTTATATAGCAATAGTGAAGAAAATACTTAAAACATGTTAATGAAGCCAGCTACTGGTGGCTCATGCCTATAATTCTAGGTACTCAAGAGGCTGAGATCTAAGGATCATGGTTTGAAACTAGCCTAGGTAGGAAAGTTCATGAGACTCTTATCTTCAATTAACCACCAAAAGCCAGAAGTGGAGAATGCTAGCCTAGAGCAGAAAAAGCTGAAGGACAGTGCCCAAGCTCTGATTTCCCAGTACTGGCATCAAATATATATATACAAATTTGAAAGTGCTATCTGTGCACACAGATAATATGACTACAAGTTATACATGACCAAGTGGAAATACGTACATGATTGAAATAGGAAAACTACTGACCAGCAAACTGGTAAAATAAGAATCTCTCATCTTTGCTGCATGCTGATGGCTCATGCCTATAAACTTAGCTACTCAGGAGGCTGAGATCTAAAAAGCACAGTTCAAAGCCAGCTCAGGCACAAAAGTCTATGAGATTTTTTTACCTCCAATTAACCAGGAAAAAGCTGAAACAGGAGGCGGGACTCAAGTGGTAGAGCACCACCTTTGAACAAATAACCAAGTGAGAATACTAAGCCCTAAGTTCAAAGACCAGTACTAAAAAACAAAACATATCAAAACAAGATCAAGCTCTGTTTATTCAATTGAGGGAAGAACTGGCACTGGGGCAGCCTCATGGGAGACTCAGGAAATGCCTGACATAGCGGTCCCTCTTTTCAAGGCATGAGTTTCCTTTGTGGTTTCAGTATTTAGTATTATCTATGCCTTTATATTATTAACTGGTTGCTGTCTGTCGCCTTCAACTGAAAAGAGGAACTCCGTAAGTCAGCCCTCTTCATTGGTACAGCCACTACCTCCAGACGCCAGGTGAATGTTGGGCACATTGTAGGCATTCGTAAGTGTTTCTTGACTAAAGCAGCTCCATCACAGTTCTATAGCCCATATCTTTTGACCATAGTTCCACAGTTCTTTCAATACAGTTGATGATGAAGCTCTTTCATAGGCCTCTCCAGAAAACACTAAAGGTGGTTATCTGACCTTGGGATGACACCTCTTGACTATGGATGTTGATTGGTTGCCATCTCTAACCCATGAGTTGATGAGCCATGAGATTTTTGAATTCCACTCACTGATATCAGAAGAGTTCTTGTACCCCAGCTCTTTCCTCTTTCATGTCAAATGCACCTGCTTAGAAAGTCTTGCCCTCTAAGAAACTGAAAATCACTCCCCACTCATGATTTCCAAAAATGAACCAACTGAAACGAATGAGGTGCATGTGTTGGTCTATATCTATCACTGGTGATGTGGGCCTTCCGAAAATAGCCACTGCTCCTGGTGATCTTCAGCCAGCTGCAGAAGTGATGACAGAACCCTCAACTCTGGGTGACAAACTAGCAATCAGGACAATAACAGCAACCATTTATGTCATTGTAGCAGCAGTGTGACAAGCACTGGCCATAGACTAAGGATCAACTGCAGAAGGGAGTAAGGAGAGTGACAGAGGCTGTGAGATTGACTGGAGTACATTTTATACATGTATGGAAATGTCACAAAAACCTACCTTGCATAACTAATTTAGGGTAACAATTTTTTTCAGAAGAGTATAAACTTTAAGGACAGACTGATCTGGGGGTGAGTCATACTGTGCTTCCTACCAATCCTGACCCTGCGTTATTCAATACCCTGCCACCCCCCCACCCCCAGGACTCATCAAATTTCCTTGTAAAATGGGAATATTAGATCCTACTCATAGAACTATTGACAAATTGAAGCAAGATAATATACCCAAAAGGATTTCAGTAATGCCTGTGCCAAGTTACCTTCTCCTCATCCCCTTCTGCCACAAAATGAGATTTCCCAGAGTAACTCTGGGGGCACCCCAAATGTCCCAGGCTCTTTTAGCCCTTTGTAGTGATGAGGGTAAAGTTCTTTCTGCACTGACAGTCCTTTCCTGCTGTGTTCACATGGGCCATACCCACTCAGCCTCCATCACCAGCCAGTTCAAGGATCCCTTGACGTTCAAGCCTTCCTTGCTCCCACTGAGATCAATGTGATTCCCCAGTGACTGTTTTGGCCCTCACCTTACTATGTGGCATTTATCTGATTGCAGATCTGTCTCAATTGTATTGAGACTTTGCTAGTCCCCTGCATCTAGCCACACTCTGAGTCATAGCTAGGAAATGCTCAGTTGTTTTTTAATGAAAGAGCAAAGCAAGCTCTGATATCATCCTTTTTCTCCCTCCTCATCTTCAGTTGCTTAATCCCTTAATCCCCTTTATGGCATCAGCAGGGCAATATCCCTGGATCTTTTGGATACACTGAATGACAGGGAAATTATCACCTTCTTGGATCACTCATAGCAGAGCAAGCAGCTGTGTCTCTTAGAAAGAACTTAAATTGAAAGAAAATCAACTTCTCTGTGAAAGTAAACCCAATGGCTTAAGTTCTGCTCCCTGAAGCCACACAGATTCAGACTAAAAGCTAATAACACACAGCACATGCCACATAAAAGCTTAGTGTTGAGAATCCTATGTGGCCACGTGGGTCTTCTCATTTTTGCAGCAACCTTGTGTTCCACTCTGGTTATTGCAGTCATCTTCTCCACCACCTAGATATCCTCTTCATTCTTTGAATATTTTAGCCCTTTACTCACTGTAATTTTCCCCCACCACTATTGTGTCATGTACCTTACTGATATCCATCTTCGCTTACAGGAGATTCTTGTCCCTTGGCCTCACAGCTCTTGATTTACATCCTCTCTACCCTAATGATTGTGATCTTGATTGTTCATGTCCAGGGTCATAGTTCTAACTTCATTATTTCAAAAATAAAATAATCCTTTTCCATCATCTTGATTTCAGACACCCCTCTCTAGTTACCACTCCTGTCTCTGGAACTTACTCTGAATAAATTTCTCAACTCCAACTGTTTTCCCTGGCTGTCTGTCACTTTCCTCATGCCTTCATTCCCCTGCATACACAACTTAAATTCTGTGATCAATCACTATAATGACTCCCTTGCCCTCTTTAATTAAATCTAGTAGGTAAAACCCAATCTTCATCAAGTTAACTGTGTTTTACTCTACACCGATAGCTATGCAATGAAAATTGGCTGAAAACATCACCTGTACACACACACACACACACACACACACACACACACACACACACATAGTATTTACTGACTTCATTTAATGTTGTTGATCACTAATTGCTAATATGTGCTTAATGCTTTCCAGCAATCAGATGCTGCTCTTGCAATATATTCATCTTCCACATGTTCAAGTTCTACATGACTTTTCCCTCTTACTCTCACTCTCCTCTAATGAACACAGAACTTGTTCCAGACTAGAACTTCTTCAAGTACCATTCAACAGCTCACGTTACCTGGATGGATGCCCAAGTCTCTTAATACCAGCTGGATCCAACATATGCAATGACAGACACTTATCCACTATATTCTGAACACTCTTGTCTACTTAAAGAAAGTGTTTTGCAAAATCACCCCTTTTTCATTTGCATCCCTTTCTCAAAATGCCCTTCCATTTGTATATAAACATGCTTCTATTCTACTATCTTAAAAAAACTTAAAAAATAAAACACTGTCTTGATTTGGGTAATTTCCACTTGATTCTGTCTTAATGCTGGACAGCATGTGACTTCTGATCTACAGTGTGATAAAACACACAGCATCAACTGAGAAACATTCTTGCCAGAAATGTTTGACCTGTATATTATCCACTCTTTACATGTAATACCAACTTTTAGGATATAGGGAAGAGCTGGACACTGGTGAACTCATGGCTATAATACTAGCTGTGCAGAAAACTGAGACCTGAGAATTGCAGTCCAAAACCAGCCCAGGTAGACAAATCCATGAGACTCTTATTTCCAATTACTCAGCAAAAAGATGGAAGTGGAAGTGTGGATCATGTGGCAGAATTCCAGCCTTAAGTGAAAAAGCCAAAGAAGAGCATGAGGTTCAAGCCCCAGTACCACCAGGAAACACAACACACACACACACACACACACACACACACACACACACGAATAAACAAGTTAAATGACACCACAGGATAGTTATTAGACAAATTCACAAAGTAGGACTTTGATTTTGTTTTGCCAATAAGTCAATGGACATAATAATCAGTTAACTTAATAGATACATTAATAATATGAAAACAGGCCTTGCTTGAATTTTAATTTGCACAAAACATCTTCAGAGACAAATGAGGTTATGTGCTAGATATTACATGACATGATTTATCACTCCTAATTTCATTAGGCATAATAACAGTACTGTGGTTGGTTACATAAAAATCCAAAAGGACTTTTGCATGTTAAGTAGTAAGAGATGAAATTTAAGATGCTCCAGCCAAAATACAGATAAAGCAAATATAAAAAATGCCATGTCATTTTTCATATGCATTCAGATTAATCTATGTAAGGAACCAAGAGTGATTTATAAACTCTTTTCTTCTTGGCCAATGATGTCATCTCAGTCTGGAGAGAATTTTAAAGAGCTTAAGGGAAAAAGATTTGCAACAGGCAATTATTTCTGTTTTCCTGAAGGAATTAACTAACAAAATAGATTATTATTTTACCAAAATGTATGTATTTACTCATTATCTGAGTACAAAATAAACTACATTCCCCGTCCCTTCTCCCTAAATCCTTTGAAGTCATTTCTTTTTTTTTCTTCAAATTTTTATTATCAAACTGATGTACAGAGAGGTTACAGTTTCATACGTTAGGCATTGGATACATTACTTGTACTGTTTGTTACCTCGTCCCTCATACCCCCCCTCCCTCCTCCCCCTTTCCCTTTCCCCCCATGAGGTGTTCAGTTCACTTACACCAAACAGCTATGCAAGTATTGCTTTTGTAGTTGTTTTTCTTATTTTACCCTGTGTCTCTCAATTTTGGTATTCCCTTTCAATTTCCTAGTTCTAATACCAGTATACATGGTTTCCAATATACTCAGATAAGATTACAGAGATAGTGTAGGTACAACCACAGGAAGGTGATACAAGAACACTTTGAAGTCATTTCACTTCCCAGCACTGGTCTTATTTCTCTGTCCTTTGTAATAAAATTTTTTGAAAGACTATCCAGTCACTAGTTCAAATTTCTATCTTCCCATCCTCATGTGTCCCACTCTAATCAGGCTTCCCCATGCTTCCTGGATCACCAAAGACCTCCATAACATCCATGATGCTAAGCAGGTGGCCGATGTTCACGCCATGTTAGTCACCTATCAGCAGTTATTTACCCTGCTTGGTTAACTAACTTCTTAAACCTACATTTCTCAGTTTCCTTCATGTTCTGGTCACTCCCTGTCAGTTCAGCCGTCAGTGTGGCTGGTTCCTCCTCATCTGCCCATCTGCTAAGGTACTGAAAATGCCCCAGCTCTGCACAGTGATCTATCTTTCCTCACTTGCCAGTGACTGTGGTGAGTGTCACGTGCTCTGGTCCTGCTCTACTCAGCCTGCAGTTTTCAGGTAATACACATCTATTGAAGTGCACTTAAACAGGTTCAAAATGCTGGTCTGTCAGTAAGTTTCTATAGAAAAGAAGACTTTGAAAATGTTCTCTTAAAAGAAGAAAGAGTGGGGTGGCAATGGAGAAGTGGGAATGGATCATTATGTTTGCTTTTCTATTTTCTGTGTCTTCTGCTGTGTGCAGAGGAGAGGCAGTATTGTAGAGAGCAGTGACTCTCAGACTCAGGGTACATTGAAGTTATTAAAATTACTTGTTAAAATGTAGGTTCCTAAGCCAGGACTAGTAGCTCATGCTTGTAATCCTAGCTATTCATAAAGCTGAGCTCTGAATATCACAGTTTAAAGCCAGCCAAGGCAGGAAAGTGAGACTCCTATCTCTAACCATCAAAAGCTGAAGTGGAGTTGTGGATCAAGTGGTAGAGCAAAAGCCTTTAGCAAAAACAGCTCAGTGTCAGTATTCAGGGCCGACTTCAAGCCCCTGGACCAGCACCCTCGCGCTTACTCAAAACACACACACACACGCACGCGCACGCACACACACACACACACACACACACACACACACACACACACTCCTCACACCCACGCAGACAAAGTAGGTTCCCGAATTCTATCTCAATCATTCTGATCCAAGTAGTCTAGGGTTGGGGCTGGGGATCGGGCTCGGCGGAAGAGCGCCCGCCTGGCGAGCGAGAGGCCCCGGGTTTGGTCCCCGGTTCCGGAAGAAAAAAAAAAAATCACAAAACCAAGTAGTCTACGGCGGAGCTAAGCAATGGAGCTTTGTTACTGCTTTCTGTTGTGTCAAGTGCCAGACTCTAACCCAGGACCTCATGCATACCACAGAGCTACATCTCCAGCCTGATTAAAACTCAAGGGGTCAGTTTATGCCCCAGATTCTGAAAAACAGGTAGTTCTCACTAAGTGAGAGCTATGGAGAAGCATTTGTTTGAGGAAGTTTTCTAAGGTCAGAGATAAGTACAGAAATTAAGTGTAAAGAACTTGCATCATAATTGAACCTAACAATTCTATGCCTAGCAAACAGAACAATATTTTTAAATGAACCTTCTTTTTTAAATGTCATTTTTTATCATTATACTACTCTATAATCCATTTTGTTACATTCCATAAACTGATAGATATATTTAAAAAAAATGGGTGAGGGAAGCCAGTCCTTTACCACCAATAATTTGAGGAGCCCTCGATTTAGAAAAAGAACTTACTACAACAAGACACCGATGGCTCATGCCTGTACTCCTAGCTATTTAGAAGGCTGAGATCTGAGGATTAGCATTCAAAGCCAATGTAGACAGGAAAGTCTGTGAGATTGTTATCTCCAACTAACCACCAAAAAAGTCAGATGTGAAGCTGTAGGTCAAGTGGTAGAACACCTGCCTTTTGTTTTGTTTTTGCCTGTCCTAGGGCTTGAACTCAGGGCCTGAGGACTGAACTGGCTTCATTTTGCTCAAGTCTAGCACTCTACCACTTGAGCCACAGTACCACTTTCAGCTTTTTCTATACATGTGGTACTGAGGAATCGAACCCAGGGCTTCATGTGTACAAGGCAAGCACTTTACCACCAGGCCATATTCTCAGCCCCAGGACACCTGCCTTGAGTGAAGAAAACTAAGAGACAGAGCCCAGGCCCTGAGTTCAAGACTTGTTACCTATACACATACACACACACACACACACACACACACACACACACTTCACTGTTATCTCATAAATATAGATTCAAATTCTGACTTTTCAACCTGTCGTTTATATGATGCTAGGACATCTAACCAACTTCTATATCCTTGTATCTTCATCTGGCAGCCATGGCTAATAATATTTAGAAGTCTGCCCCTGTGGGGCAGAAGCTCCTATAACATAAAGATCACCTAACTCCTGTAGCAACAATTATGCCTCAGACAGTATGGTCAGACCTGTGTTTCCCAAAATCCCCAACGGAGACTCTTAAGAGGCTGCCTGGTTCTTACATCCCAGTTCCACTTGCAAACGCAGGCCAGCAAGATTCAAAGTATCAGAACATTTCTGACAAGTCACTATTTTGCTGAAAGGGGCAGCAAACATCAGAAACATGATATACAACAGATAACAAATTGGTAGCTAGTAAATCTGAGAAGTAAGTTTAGGAAACCATGAGAAATTTATAGTCTGAGATGCTGCCTTTGCAAACATCTACCTGAGAACAAGCCTGGTTAAAGGGCTGAGTTAGGATGGAGAAATCCTGCCCAGATGATAGACCTAACTCTTCCAGCCTGGGAAAGGATCATTTAACAGGGATCAGATCTTCTCATATCCAGGCACGCACTGATGGAGAAGATGGTGAGATCCTCAGAAACACAGAGTACTTTTCCACAGAGGTTTTCTAAGAGAACAATGAAGTTGGGGGGGGATGGGAGGGGTGGTAGGTGGCTTAAGTTCTTACCACCTAGATGGCAGCAGTCCTGGGACAGAAACAGCCCCTCTGATTCAATAAGGCAAAAAGAAAAATGTCTGGCCACTTCTCTAACTTCAACCTTGTACTCTAAAGACAGATAAACTTAAGTTTTCAGACATAATTGCCTTTCAATTTGACAGTGTAATGCCTGGCCAAAATGTAGTCTTAACACCCCATTGGTCCTCCCTCTGCATAAGACCTGCTCCTAGAGTACAAGCATAGCAGCCCTAGCCAATCAGACATCTATCTCCCTGAGGCTTAACACACTAGCAACCAATCTGCACTCCACTCCATGAATCAAAGAAAAGCAGAGAAGGAAGGAACAAAAAGCGCCTATAAAGGAGACTGAATAATCAAGAGGTCCCAGCCACGCAACAGAGCCACCTCTTTCCTCCATTTGCCTATATCATTCAACACCACACCCCTACACTACAGAAAACTAGAGAGAAAAGAAACCCACCTCTATCTCAAGACCATTTCACTTCCCCCTGATCTCTACGGTCCCCCACCACATCCTTCCTCCTCAGGACCTTAAAGCAAAGGTCAGACCTAGTGTCAATTCTCCCCAACCAGCTTTCCTCAAATGGGGTTCCATGAGGATATTAAACTCCAGGTTCCAATAGAACCATTATATGTAATATATTAACTCACACCCTGGCATTTAGAACCATAAAATCTATGTAACCATTTTCGAAAGAACTGAGAATGCAGTCCCTCGAGCAATTTAAATAAATGGAGCTTAATTATCTACAGTATTCCAACCCATATACACACACACAGGTTCTTCCAGTTAACCCATGAATCTCTGTCTACAATAATTACCATACTACCAGTGTCTAGTAAAATCCAAATTAGTATCTCCTAAAATCCAATTCACTACAAAATTTTACCAGTTCTCTCAGATATGTTGTTTACACTAAAATGCTCAAATAAAGTCAGTGCAGTTTGGGTAATATGTCATTTTCAGTACTTATTTAACCTGTAACAGTTCCCCACTCCATTATTTTTGCTCTTCTATTCAGAAAACTAGTATCATTTGTCCATGTTCTGCATCTAGATGATGCTTTCCTGTGGTATTGTTTAATGTACAACTCTGCTCTGTGTCCTGGAAACTGAGCATTCAGTTTCAAGGCTGGTTGAGAGCAAGTGCTTTCAAGTTCAATGGTTCTCCTAGATTTGTTGTTTTTATAATATCTCAAGAGATCTAAGTCCTATAGTCTGAGGACATTAGAGCTGGGGGAAATGAAGAGAGAATCTGAGTTCTTCTTCTACTTTGCAATTGTCTCAAAGCCTGAAGAAAACATACACCAATACTCATAATTGGTTCATTCATCCTGCAAATGCCCATTGTCTACTGTGAGACAGACCGGAGATACAACCCTACAGAAACTGCCAGAAATCCCTAACCCCAACACTTGCCATAGAGTGAGGCATAAACAGTCAAGCAAAATATATATTTGCATGGTATCTTGAAAAAGAAAATAATCCCTATGTAAATGGAGAGGGGGTTGTGTGTGCACTGCTAGTGGGGCTTGAGTTTAGGGCCTGAACATGTCCCTTAGCTTTTTCCTTCAAGGCTAGCATTCCACTTCCACAGCTTTTTGGCAGTTGGGCCACAGCTCCACTTCCAGCTTTTTGGTGGTTAACTGGAGGTAAGAGACTTACAGATTTTTCTGCCTAAGTTGGTTTCAAACCACAGTCTTTAGATCTCAGCCTCCTGAGTAGCTAGGATCACAAGCATGAGCCACTCATATCCAGCCATTTCTCTGTTTCCTGTCAGGCCTTTGCCAAACACTAGTTGCCAAGGAGAGTTGTTGTACATGACTTCCTAGACAAGGATTCTATTTCCCAGCAAATGTACTAAGTAGATCTAAGTGGGATCATTGAAAAATGTGAGGAAAAGCAACATTAGTCACTTGGGGTCCAAAGTCACTAAGAAATAGCAGCCAGAACTGTCTTACCTAGTTTGTTTATTATATAGCTAGCATTGTCTGAGTAGAGCTGTTTAGAAGATACTTCCTAAACACTTAGTCCTACTGGCCAAAGAACATCAATGGAATTCTCAGCTACGGATCTTTCATCTCCCTTCACCCCAATATCTGACATTTCACTAGCACACTGAAAATAACAACAGCTCCCCTGAGTTTAGTCAAAGCCAGTGGTTGCTCAATTCTTACACACCAAGGACTCCTTGTATTTTATTTCCTAAAAATGGTCCCAAGATTTTGAAAGATGAGGTTACCTAACTTTAGTTCTTACATATTGCCACACCAACAAAGATACTTCTGTCAGTCAGAGGTCTGATCAGAAAGAGACTGTCACCGTTATTATAATCAAGCTGATAATTTATCAGAGAGAATTAGTAGACAAAAGTTCAGCATGATACAAAGAAATCCTTCCTTGGCTGCGCAAATTTATCATGAAAAACGGGCTTTTCCCATCTGGTCTTTTGAAATACTGAAAGTATCTAGTGGTTCTCTAGAGACCCAGGGCAAGGAATTGTGGTTTTCATAGCTTACCCTCATTTAATCACAACTTTTAATCCCAGAAATAGACAAAATTCTTGCCTACATCCTAAAAGCCAGATTCTACTAGTATGTTGATTCAGCAGGATGCTTAGAAAAAAAAATACCCCCAGCTACCTTCGGCCTAGCAGAGTTAAAGGGTTAGAAGCTTATCCAGAAGAATCTGGTTTTTTAGTGCTTAGATATCAGGAGAACAGCCATGTAAAACCAGGATTTTACTGACTGCCAGATCAGATATGAGCCTCCCTCCTCAGCTCAGCACTCAGGCAGGTAAATACAGAACAGCAGCTACATGGGAAACGTGCTGTCCCCTGGGACACACAGCACAGTTGTTACTGCCAGGCGGGGTCAACAGACTGCAAAGAAAAGTAAATGACAAGAAATAGGAGTGATTTCTACTGAGATACCCAAATTAAGAATTTTCTCTTCAATCCTCTGTAGCCTAAGGATCTCTCTCAGAATGTCAGTCTAACTGTCTTTAGTGAAAGTAATCACATCTTTTCATGGTTTTACCTATGTGGGCCAAGGAGGAAGTCAGGGTCCCAAGGCCTTGACACTTTCTAAATGCCAGAATCTATGAAATAATTCTTTTTTTAATATTTTTAATTTTCCTTTTCTGTGCTGGTACCAGGGCTTGAACTCAGGGCCTTACACTCTTGCTTAGCTTTTTTGTTCAAGGCTGGTTTTCTATCACTTGAGCTACACTTTTACCTCTGGCTTTTACTGGTGAACTAGAGGTAAGGGTCTCTTGGATTTGTCTTCCTGGACTGGCTTCAAATCAGGATCTAAGCCTCTTGAGTAGCTGACAGGTGTGTAACACCAGCACCCAGCAGTGAAGTGATTTTTAGTCACCAAGGTAGCAAAATATTTATCTTTCTCATTTTAGCAAACTGATAGCTTTCTAGAGCCAAGGCTGAAAGGGACATCATGTAAGGAGAAAAGGGGAAGGCATGCACAGGTGAAATGTTATGTTCAAGTGTAGCCTCAGAATGGCACCACACTCCATGTACCATTCCTCTGCACTACCACCTCTAGTCTCATGGGTACAAAAGTTGCCTGTGGATGAGAAGAAATAGGTAGAACATTGCCCCATTTTCTTGCCTGGACATTAGCATCACCTCAGAAGAATTTTTAAAATATAGATGTCCACCATTATTCTCAGTAGATTCTAATTTAATTGGTCCAGATCTAAAAACGTCAATAAAACCTTAAGCAAAGGCAAGTATTCCCTTTGGACCTTGGATGGACATGGCTGATGAGTCAAGTATTTGAAATTTGCTGCTCAAGAACTACCCAGAGTTACAGAAGAACTGGCAGGGTCATAGCTTCAACCCAGGTCTCTAGATGGAGTCTCATCAACTCTTGGCTACCAGGCCTCAATGGGACTGCTGCTTCTAAATGAGGTCACATCTGTCACCAGGCCAGGGACCATGGGTTCTCTGCCACAGAAATGGCCCTCCCATCAGGCCCTTGCCCTTTCACCTCTTCCCTCTCAACTGTGACCCGGTCTTTGGTCACCAGATGACAGAAAGGACAACAGGGCAAAAGATCCACCTCCTGGGGAGAAAAGGCTGCTATATTCTAACAAACCTTGAATGTGGACTCTAGCTCAACTTTTGCTGCTTTGTCATTCCTTCCTGGAGGACAGGAGCTAGCTCTCTAAAGACTTCTCCATCTACCTCCCTTACCCACACATGAAAAGCATTGTAAACCTGTACCTAGTGCATAAAGGAACCTGTTGAGCAATGGAACATGTTGAACAATGGGAGAGTTGAACATTTTTCTTTGGGAGATGTCAGCCTTTAACGGCTGATCTCAATTTCAAGTCTGCCCCACTTAACATTCAGAGAACCGAGGGCTAACTCAGCACCGGCCAGGTCCCTGGAGAAAACTTGTCAGATACTCTAGGGTGGACCATTTCCTGTAGTGTCTTCTACTTATAGTCCTAGACAGATAGGGCAGACATTCTCCTGCATGCTCCTTCAGATTGTATGTATATGTGTGTGCATGTGTGTGTGTATGCTGGTACTGGGGCTTAACTCAGGACTTGGATGTTATCCCTTAGCTTTTTTGTTCAAGGCCAGCTCTCCATTCCTTGAGCCACAGCTCCACTTCTAGCCATTTTGATGGTTAACTGGAGATAAGAGTTTCACAGACATTCCTATTCAGGCTGGTTTTGAACTACAATCCTCAGGCATGAGCCACACAGGTGCCTGACAAAAGACTGCATTTTTTTAACACTTGCACTAAAAACTAAAATGCTCGCCTTCTTTTACCTGTGATTCAGCCACAGCAATGCCCACCAACTCTAGAAGTAAACTGGTTTAATTTTTAATGAGAATTATATTGAACCTAGAGTACACTTCAGGTTCAAATCACTTGACAATTCTCTGAGCCCACCCCACCCCCCCACCACACACACACCCAGAGCCATGGACCATTGATGACATTACAGTTGAACTTTGGCCATTTACGGAATCCACATGTGGGACTTTTGACTAATTGAAGAAAATCTTAAGGTTCCTAGACATAAGCTTCCCAATTTTTCTCAGGAATGATCATAAAATATGTACAAAGAGAATCCTGACACAAGCCAGTTCCTATATACATAAGAGGAATTCAATTCTGTCTGGGACACCAGGGTACAGGGAATTCTCTGTTCTTTTATGTACCAGGAAGTGACCAAAATAACTGCTTGCTTGTGAACTATGGATCCCAAGAAATAAAACTGTAAGTCCATGTTGAGAAACGTAATTCCTTCCTTCTTTCCCTCCCTCCCTCTCTCCCTCCCTCCTTCCTTCCTTCCGTCTTTTTCATTTTTTGTGTTTGTACTGAGGCTTGAACTGAGGGCCTGGACACTGTTCTTTAGCTTTTATCACTCAAGGTTGGTGTGCTATCACTTGAGACATACCTCTACTCTTGGCCTTTTTGCTAGTTAATTGGGATAAGAATCTCATGAACTTTACTGCCCTGGCCATCTTTGAACTACATCCTCAGATCTCAGCCTCCCAATAACAAGCATTACAGGCATGTGTCACCAGCACCCAGCTTCCCCCTTTATCTCTCTCTCTCTCTCTCTCTCTCTTCCTGACATTGAGGACTGAACTCAGGGCCTTCCTCTTGGTGGCTACACTGGAGCTCTATCACTGAGCCACAACTCTAACGCTATTTTTGCTGGTTATTTTTAGGATAGAATTTCACTTTTTGCTCAGGTACACCTTTGAACCACTGTCTGATTTCTTTAGGCTTCCTGTAGTTCCTAGAAAACCAGGCATAAGCCACCAAGTCCAACTTCTCTCTGTGGAGATGGAGTCTGGTGGACTTTTCTGCCCAGGCTGGCCTGGATCCAGTCTCAGCATCCCAGTACTTCAGGATGACAGGAGAGTCATCACTATCCAGTCAAATTTCTTTTAATTGATTTAGAAATCTGTGTAGCCCTATATTTATGTAATCAATAAGGTTTAGAAGCCACTTAAATTTTCATTTGTACTTGATGGCAAATGGAGGGAAGTTATGTATTCCTATAACATGCACACCTTTCCTTATGTGTCAAAAATGCCTAATCCGAAGGCTAATATACAAAAATAAATGAAATTATGGCAATGATAACAAGGAAGTGATTTGAGAAGCCTCAGAGACATCAAGAAAATTCTTTCAGGGCTGGGGATATAGCCTAGTGGCAAGAGTGCCTGCCTCGGTATACCCGAGGCCCTAGGTTCGATTCCCTAGTACCACATATACAGAAAACGGCCAGAAGCGGCGCTGTGGCTCAAGTGGCAGAGTGCTAGCCTTGAGCGGGAAGAAGCCAGGGACAGTGCTTAGGCCCTGAGTCCAAGGCCCAGGACTGGCCAAAAAAAATAAATAAATAAATAAATTTAAAAAAAAGAAAATTCTTTCACAAATGTCAACAATAAGCCTATTGTTTAAACATTTTATACATGAAGAAACTGAAGCTGGGAGAGGTCTTATGACTTGCCCCAGAATGTCTGGCTATAAAGAGAGCATGTGTCCCTCCCCATTATCCAGGAGCAAGTCACTATAATAGTTCCATTTCCTGCACGTGGAATGTGAGTTCTGAGGATAGAGGGGGAAGAAGAGAGCAGACTGTACCAGCCTTCACCTCATCCTAAACGTCTACAGATGCTAGCCTGGAAATGGTTTTACCAGCTTTCACATATCCATTTAGTCCAGTCAGTTCAACCAAGACTCTGGTCACTGTGAGCTCCAAACAGTGGAATCAGATGAAACTACCACTCTTGCCTTCAAGAAGCTGGGGTCAGGTAAGCTTTCAGATCCAGGAAAAGGCCTGGGAGCCGAGAGGCTTATCATATGGGGTAGGCAAGAGCAGGGAGCCAGGGGACAGTAAGAAGCTGGAGTTAGCCATGCAGGTGTGCAAAGCTGAGTAGCAGGAGACAACGCTGAAGGAGAATGGGCCTCGGTGCAGTACTGAGCAGGAAGCAGAAATGTCAAGCGTGATCAGGTATGAAGTAGAAAGCAGATAAAACAGCCTCAGGACAGGGGAGATAAATGCAGAACCAGTGCAGGAAGGAGTGCAGTGCAGTGCAGGAGCCCCAATGAGCTCAGCACTGTAGGGGGTTATGCTATGTCCAGCACCCCTTCCTACACCCCAAAGTGACCAACCAACAAAGCTAGTCATTGCTTGTCAGACTGTCCTTAACCTATAGAATGGCCCTATAAGCAGGTCCTTGCTGAGCCTGTTTTATAGGTGAAGGAAAGGAAAGTCAGAGAGGGGGTATGGGATTTTTCCCACATTTTCCCTGCTGCAGATCCCTGAAAAGTCAGACTCAAGCCTCACAGGACCAAAAACAAAACAAAAATCAACCCTAGACATCATCGTCCTGTGCTACAGTGCTGAGAACTAAGCCTATGAGGGGGAAAAAATGCTCTTGAAAAGACCCTATCTACGACAGTGGTGCTAAATGTCCTTTGAACCATACTTTGGAATCAGGCAAATATAGATTTCGATCCCAGCTTTATTAGTTAATCATTGTGGCTCCTTAGGCAAATGATACTCAAGTTCCAGGCCTCTCTTCTCTCTTCTGTAAAATGTACATAAAACCACCAGTGTCACAGGAGGATGAGAAACAAGGGTTGTGATATGTCTGCCACATGGCAAGTGCTTCAAGAATGCTAGTTTATACACCCAGAGATGACAGGAAGTAGGCAGGGGAGCAGGGACAGGAGGCTGGGGTGGAGAAATCCTCATTTCCAAGGGATGAGACTGTTCTGGGATAGTCATGAATCAGTGTTTGTCTTTGGCTTAACCCAGGCCCTTGGTGTTTACCTTAGCAAAACCAACATTTGCCACTTTGATGTTAACTATTTCACACACTGCTTCATAGTAAAAAGAACTACAATGTCTCTCCAGGGACAAGTGGGAGGAGGGACATTACTGAAGCCAATAGAAAACTGAACTAAGGAGGGGAAATACCTAAAACTGAATACAAATGGGAGATCTCCTGGCTCTCCAATCAAATCACTGTGTGGCCCTCTGTGTCCTTGGAAAAGTCACCCTTCCTTTCTGAGTCTCAGTTTCCTCAAGAGAACAGGATTTTTAATCATCCTTATTTCAAAGTCAGGAACAGGGGGTTACCCTTGCAGTCCAACGACTCCAGAGGCTGAAGCAGAAGGACCACCTGAGCCAGGAGTTCAAAGCCAGCTTAGGCAACATAGCCAGACTCCATGTCTTAAAATAATAATCTGTATTCCACAGCATTATGGTGAAGTCCAAGGAAAATGATGGATGAAAAGAACCTTTAAAACTGCTGATAAAGCTAGGCACCAGTGGGCCGTGCCTATAATCCTGGCTACTCAAGTAGCTGTAATCTGAGGATTGCTGTTCAAAGTCAGCCAAAACAGGAACGTCTATGTGACTCTTATCTCCAATAAAGGTGAAGTTCAAGTGGTAGAGTGCCAGCCTTGAGAAAAAAAGTTAAGCGACAGCACCTAGGCCCTGATCTCAAGCCCCCAGGATGTACATACCCCCACACAATCTGTGGATAAAATATGTGTTGTTTCAGAGTTGCACATTTATAACATCATTCTCAGGCCATACAAAAGTACCAGTACAGGTAGACAGCTTCCAACAACTGACAAGAAACACTGTCTCATCTGCTACCAAAGGATTCCATGGGCCTTACACAATCTTTGGGCCAAAATTTGCCACCCCTGAACAAGATGACTGACTCATCTACCTTCTCTATTCTGCAGCTAAACCCATGTAATGAATATTGTCTTCACAGATCATCTTTTCAGTTCGAAGTTTTCTACCGGGTTATTTTGCATCCATTTTTATTTCTCTGCCAAGAACTTCTATCTTTCTATTCAACTTGAGATTAGAGAGTGGACATAATGGCAGCTTTATGTCTTTGTCTGATAATCCCCACTATTTGATTAAAAGGTGGAAGACCTTTCAGCATGAACTCATTCAGAAGCTTGGCACTTGTGACTTGTCTTTTCCCTGAAGTTCTGCTTGGATTTTCCTGTTTCTTTTTATATTAATAACTTGGATTGTATCCAATGCCTTTTAAATTTTTTCCAATAGTTGTACAAAGAAGTTTCAATTTATTTCATTGTTACTATCACTATTACTACAGTAGTAGTAGTCCCGGGGCTTGAATTCTGGTTGTAGATGCTGTCCCTGAGGAGCTCTTTTACTCAAAGCTCATGCTCTTCCACTATTTTTTCCTGTGCTTCTGACTGGCTGGGCATTAATTAGGTTTTAATTAATTTATTAATGCAGAACTTCAAGAAAACATTTCTACTTACCATTATACTATAAAAGATCATTCAAAATATATCAATGAGGAGATGCATAGGGCAAAGGCATACAAAAAGGAATGCTGACTTTCCAGGCCTCCTCTGGAACATCCCCAAGTTCGGCTACCTAGAAACTCTTTGAACTATATTCTGTGGGTTTTTCATGAAGATTGTTATGCAGCATGACTGAAGCATAGACAACACCATGTTCAAATATGACTAGGCAAGAAAAAGTAAATCTAATTCTAATCTAATAGCTTGCATAGGGGAACCCAGGTAGACCTGTCTGTTCAGATTCTTCTTGGCCTTTGGTCTTTCTGTGCTGCTTTCCATCCTCTTGCAGGGATGTGAAAGAAGGGTTTCTTCTTATGAAGTGAAGGTTTTATGAAGCACTCACTATTAGACAACTTTTATGGCCAGCTCTTAAGAAAGAAAGGTAAGGAAAGATTAAGAGTTGCTGTGACCCACCACAGAGAAGAAATTCAAGTTTCCATGGACTGCTACAGGGAGAAAACATAGTATGTAAAAATTGGGAAAAAAAAGGTCTGAGATGGAGAGACTTTGCTTTCTGATCCTCAAGTAAGCCAACAGTATTCTAACTGCTTAAGAAATAACAAGGGCTCCAGTTTGGGGCATCTACCCAAAAGACCACAAACAAGAACACACTAAAGCCACCAGCACAATGTTCATTGCAGCACAATTTGTCATAGCTAAAATATGGAACCAACCCAAATACCCCTCAATAGACAAATGGATCAGTAAAATGTGGTACATATACACAATGGAATTTTATGCCTCTATCAGAAAGAATGACATTGCCCCATTCATAAGAAAATGGAAGGACTTGGAAAAAATTATACTAAGTGAAGTGAGCCAGACCCAAAGAAACATGGACTCCATGGTTTCCCTCATAGGGAATAATTAGCACAGGTTTAGGCAAGTCACAGCAGAGGATCACAAGAGCCCAATAGCTATGCCCTTATGAACACATAAGATGATGCTAAGTGAAATGAGCTCCATGTTATGGAAACGACTGTTATATCACTGTTGTAATTGCTTTCAACATGCCATGTGAAACCGTAGCTTCTATTGTTGATGATCCTCTTATATCCCCTTCCTGTGATTGTACCTGCACTATCTCTGTATCTTATCTGAGTACATTGGAAACTGTGTATACTGGTATTAGAACTAGGAAAGTGAAAGGGAATACAATCCAAAGACACAGGATAAAAAGACAAACGACTACAAAAGCAATACTTGCAAAACTGTTTAGTGTAAACCAACTGAACAAGTCATGGGGGGAGAGGGCAAGAGGGAGGGGGAGGGGGAAATGAGGGAGGAGGTAACAAACAGTATAAGAAATGTATCCAATGCCTAACGTATGAAACTGTAACCTCTCTGTACATCAGTTTGACAATTTAATTTTTAAAAATAAAACTAAAAGGAAAAAAAGAAATAACAAGGGCTATCGAAGTTATAAGCCAGCAAGTATATGTGTGTACATATATATGTATATATGCATACATATGTATATGTGTGCACATATGTATATATACTATATATGTACCTATATGTATATATATATGTGTGTGTATGTGTATCATATCACATCTTCTATTTCAGTTTTCTATTCAGAGGAGGTTGGGGTTTAACTATTTCACTGGGTAGGACTGCCAACACTTCCTTCTCAACCATTTTTACTTCTCTAAAGCTTACCGATTGCTTAAAATTTCATGTAAATACTTTCTCAATTACAAGAATCCATTCTTTTTACCTCAGCTAGAACATCCTCTTTTTCTCTTAATGAGGGAAGATGCCAATTGGGCAATATGAAGAACCAAGCTAAAAGGCAGATCTTTTTGTGTCTGTCTGTGTTCAAATGTCTAAGTTCAAGGACAAAATTGGAATAAAACCAAGGCTAATCAAAAAGTATAATGTAGCTGGGCATGGTAGTTCATGACTATCATCCTAGCTACTCAGGAGGCTACAACCTGGAGAACTCTATTCTTACCTCCTATTCCCTAAGAGTGACAGGGATTTTTTTTATTTTGCAAATACTTGCAAAAGCCAAATTTGTATGACTTTGTGTATTCTAAGAAACCATGTGGTAGGATGGGAGGTAAACTACATGAGGTAGACAGGAGATTTGACTTCCAGACTGCCTGTCTGCTTTTGGATATCCGTTTTCTGCTCTAAATCCTCACAGCATAGTCAGATCCACCTATCTACACACAGCTGGCCGAGTGACCTTTACAAAAGGCAAACAGAACTCTGTCACTTCTCAATTCATCATGCATGACTTCCCTGAAACACAGTCTAAACTTCAAATATTTTAGGCTGTCCCAAAAGACCTGAGGTGCCTTTGCTGACACTGTCTGAACTCTCATTTCCCATCGCTTCCTGACCGCCCTCACATTCCAGCCCTACTGAGCCAATAAAGTTAGTCCCTCTCCCCGTACTCCTTCTCTAGTCCTTGAACTCAAGTATTTCTCCATCAGCTTGCCAAATTTGCATATGCCTCCTCTGCAGGCAAGGACTTCTCTAAGAAGTCCTAGAATCTCCCAAGACCCTAATAGTGACATTTTGCTCCCTCCTATGCCCACAGCCTTCTGTATATACCTCGGCAACACTTTATAGTGACTGTTATTATCCACTGATTTTGTAGGTCTCTGTCTTAACAACACTGGTATTTTCAGAACATGTATTATTTTATTGATCTCCAAATCAATACACAGTATAATTAACATCTTTATTTAAATAAGTTAAGATAGACTTTTTTTTGTTTTTTGTTTTTTTGACCAGTCCTGGGGCTTGGACTCAGGGCCTGAGCACTGTCCCTGGTTTCCTTTTTGCTCAAGGCTAGCACTCTGCCATTTGAGCCACAGCGCCACTTCTGGCCGTTTTCTATATATGTGGTGCTGGAGAATTGAACCCAGGGCTTCATGTATACGAGGCGAGCTCTCTTGCCACTAGGCCATATTCCCAGCCCCAAGATAGACTTTTAAATATCAAAATTAACTGCATATAGGGAAAGTAGTGTTTCATGAAAATTATTAATTAGAAAAATGAATATAGATGGATGCACAATAATGAACCCCCAGGGACTCAATGATTATTACCTCCAAGCCAATCTCCTGAATGTTTTATTTGGAAACAAATCTCACATCATGTCATTTCTTCATAAATGTGTTTCTTAAGACAAAAAAAGTAAGTAAATAAGTAAAATAAATAAATAAATAAAGCGAGTAACCACAGAACCATAATGAATTACTTATTGTTGGTGGCAATCAAAAACAAAAAAGATTTACAGGCTCCTAGGAGAGATGTCACCTCATTTATTTCTGTGTTCTTAGGTCTAGCTGTTAGCAGTAGAAGGACAAACAGAATATGAGATCTCATCTTTAATTACTCCCCAAGTAACTAAGCTTTCTGTATTTGTTGTTTTCCCTCTGGGATGTCACATATTGTACAAGTTGTTCCTATATGACTGAAAGCCATCCTCTCCTAACAGATACAAAAGAGCTAGAAAGGCTAACAGTGACCCTGCATTCCCTCCCTGCTCTATAGCCTTTTTTTAACTTAAAAAAAATTTATTTCCACTCCTGGGCATCTACTCCGAACATCAGAAGGCAGAATATTGTAAGGACATTTGCATGTTCATGTTCATTGCTGCATTATGAGCAATAGCAAAGATATGGAAACAGCCCAGATGCCCCCGAATAAATGAGAAAACCCAAACAATGCAGTACCTACACACAGTGGAATTTTACACAGCCATTAAAAAGAATAATATTATGGTATTTGCAGGGAAGTGAATGGACGTAGAACAAACCATGTTAAGTGAGATACTCCAAGCTCAGAGAGACAACAGCTCATGTTTTCTCTTATATGCAGAAGCTAGATCTAAAATACCAGGACATGATAAATTATACTGGACTCTCGGCACCCACACACAGTGAACCCAAAGGGGGGTATTCTTAGGGGAAGAACACAAAGGTGCAATGCCCCTCTACCTCTGGATCATATAAATTAGTATTTATCTAAATGAACTCCAAGAAATGGAAACAAGAGATTTTTTTTCTTTATTGCTGTTTTCTTTTTTGCCTTGCTTGTTTGTTTATCTGTCTTTGGGAGAGTAATGGGGGCACACAAATGGATGGGAAAAGGGTGAACAAATGCAGCAGCGGTATTCATTAGACACTATGTTGAAAATGAACTATATTACTTTTGGGTGGGGATGGGAGGGAAAAACTGGGAGAGAGCAAGGGAAGGACAGCAAGCACTATCTAAACAAATGTATTCATTACCTGAATTATTTAACTGTAACCCCTCAGTACACCACCTTTATGATAACAATAATTTTTTAATTATCTTTAAGTAGTTGTACAAAGAGCTTTCAATTCAACACGTCAGTCTGTGAGTACAATGTATTTTTATAAAATGTCACCCCTTTCACCATTCTCCCCCATCCCTTCAATTTATCTAATTCTATTTTCACATATGTACATTGAACATCATGACTTCATTCACCTGCCCTTCCTCTCCCATACATCTTCTCCCCTTCCCCTTGACTCACCACAGCTTATTTCTAGCTTTCTGGTATTCATTTTGTTAAACTGTTATTTCATTGCTCAAAGGAGTTATCCACTCCAATACCTATAACAGACTTTTGTTAATGTGTTTGTGTATATATGTACACAGATATGCATAGTTATAAGCATATATACAGTTATCTTGGCCCACTTTTCTCCCTCCACTGCCTTCTTTCTTTTTTCCTACCTTGCCTATGGAGACAGGGGCAGGAGACTGTCCATGAAGCTGGGCTCCTTAAGGTATACTAGTCCCATACCAGTTATAAATGTTCACCTTCCACTGTGTATATACCACATTTTCTTGATCCATTCATCTACTGAGGAACATCTGGGTTGGTTCCATATCTTAGCGATGGTAAACTGTGTTGCAATAAACATAGTTGTGCTGGTAGCTTTCATGTGATCTTGCTTGTAATCCTTGAGTAAATGCCCAAAAGCGGGATTGCTGGGTCCTAGGGGAGCTCTATATTTAGCCTTTTGAGGAACTGCCACACTGCTTTCCAGAGTGGTTGAACAAGTTTACACTCCCACCAACAGTGTTGTAGGTTCCCTTTTGACCACATCCTTGCCAGCATCTGTTATTACTTTTCCTGATAATGGACATTCTTACTGGGGTGAGGTGGTATCTCAATGTTTTGATTTACATTTAGCCCCATTCGTGAGGAAATGAAAAGACTTGAGAAAAAAATCATACTAAGTGAAGTGAGCCAGATCCAAAGAAACATAAACTCTATGGTTTCACTCATTGGAAACATTTAGTAGTTGTCTAGGACAGTCCTAGCAGAGAAGCACAATAGCTCAATAGCAAGGTACATATGATCACATAAGATGATCCTAAATGAAATGAATTACAAGATTTGGAAATAAGTGGTTTATCTTTGTTGTTGTTATTTCCAACGTACCCTATGAAATCATGCCTTTTTCTTTTGTCTTTCTTCCCCATGGTTTTACCCCTGATGTCTCTGACTTTGGTACATTGAGTATTGTATGTACATTTATCGGAACTAGGGAAGGGGAATACCAAAATGGAAAGTCAAAGGGTAAAAGATGAACCAATGCAAATAGCAATACTTACAAGACCATATGCTGTAAACCAACTGTACAACTCAGGGCAGGGTGGGGAGAGAATTGTAGAGAGGGGAAGGTAGGAGAAAAATGAAGGAAGAGGTAAAAAGTTTGATAAGAAATGTACTCACTGCTTTATATATGTAACTGTAACCCCTCTGTACATTACTTTGACAATAAAAAAATAAAGAGAAAATAAAAAGTTCACCTTCACAGAGAAGGACTGTACCAGGAGCTACTTCCCAGTTAGGAAAAGTTTTGGATTGTGCCTCTGGCTCTTTCATTTGCTAGTCATAGGACTTTAAAACAATATCCTCAGGCCAAATTTCCTTGTATGTAAACAGCTCTGGCCCTTCTCTGATCTACACAGCATGAAAGGTCAAGAGGGAAATAGGCACATTTCCAGCCCAAATGCCCAGAATCCAGATTTATCCAGAAAATAGGAGCAGACACACACAGAGCTTTCCACACCCCAGACCCTAGACTATTTGGACAGTTAATGAATATTTTGCACAGAGAGAAGTTGATAAGACAGACAGTGGAAGAGAGAAATTGCTTGGGGGAAAGGAAGGACTGAAAAATAACAAAGCATCTGCTTTAACTCTTGCTTTATACCAGACAAGAGGACTGTGGCTGCCTGGCATGCACAAGCCACATCACTGATTTCTGATGGACGCCAAAGTGCCATCTAGACTACTGGTTTAGCCCACATTCTCCTGGCTTTTGTAGCTGGCCAGGAGCCTCAGAAAAGGCGTGGGACATACACTGGTCCTGAAAATACATAATAAGACAGAATGGAAACTCCAGTCCATCATCCAGGATAAGCAGGTACTCAGTAAAGAATGTTATTATTTGTTAAGACTGAGCAGTTGCTCAGGCAGAAAGCTCCAAAGCCCACATCTGAATAGTAAATTTCTTTTAACCAAGATGACTTCCCTGATCGTGTAACTGTCTGTTCCACCAAGTACTTCATCTAAGCATGAAGTTGAAGAAGGAAATATTAGCACCTTCTTTTAAAAAAAAAATTGTATTCTGTTATTCTTATTTTATTCTTTATATTATTTATCTTCCCTATCTTTTAAGTAGCACAAAGAGGTTTCAATTTAACATTTACACTTTCTGTCAAAAAGCCTAGAATCCAGCTTTTTATCAAGAAAATAGAAGCAGACATACCCAGAACTTTCCCCATCCAAAATCCTAGACCAGGGTAATTACCTTTGCACAGAGAGAAGTTAAGAAGATGGATATTGGAAGAGAAAAGCTACTTAATGGCCAGAAAGAGCTAAGGGAACAGCCAATGCCTCCCAGTGGACAGGGTCATGTGAGCAAGGGAAAAACTTGGTGTTTTCCTGACTTATTACTCGTTCCCTTGGCCTGAGCAGATAATGTTACTCACTTTCCACACGCTTCCCTTTGCAAAGTCCACCTGTCATTGTCACACACAAATCTTCTAGCATCCCAAGCAGCTGTTTGCAAGCTCATCTATTCAGGTAACAAATACTCATTACCAACTGCTTTGTCTGAACGTCACAGCTCTCCCAAAGTGTCTGCCTCCAGAAAAGGAGAGTGGAGCAGACAGGAGGAAATTAGAGCTGCAGGGTAGCCTTCAATTCAAAGGGGTCAGCATCCAGTGAACTAAGGCATAAAGAGCATCCAGTGAACTAAGGCATAGAGTCTGATCAGACAAGAGAAAGGGCCTGAGCTCATCGCAGGGCCTTTTCAGTCTTTATTTATTTACTCAATAATAAGTGAATGTGTGTGTGTTTCAGTCATTTTTTAATTTCCTCAAGAGTGAGTGTGTGTGTGTGTGTGTGTGTGTGTGTGTGTGTGTGTGTGTGTGTGCTGGTAGTGGTCTTGAACTCAAGGCCTGTGCGCTGTCATTTAGCTTTTTATTCTACTACTTGAGCCACAGCTCTACTTCTAGCTGTTTGAAAGTTAAATGGAGATAAGAATCTGGCTTCGAACTTCAATCCTTAGATTTCATCCTCCTGAGTACAGGTGTGAGCTACAGGAGCCAGGCTCTTAACTTTGATCTCTGCTGTTGAGCATGTAAAGAAACACTGGATATTTTCCATGAACCTGACAGTTTCTTTTGACTGACCAAGTGAAGTCACTGACTGAGGTACCAGGTATTAACTCTCTTTCTATGAAACTATGAACTCAATAGCTTCAGAAAAACAAGATTTTATTAAAAACCACAGACACATGAAAAAGTTGTTTTTCCTCTCATTTACTTCCTGATGGCCCCAAACCTACAATGTGAACTTAAAAATAGACTATAACTACAAATATGGTTAAAATCTAAGAGCCAATCACAGCAGAACTGTTGCTTAGACCATGTAAGGGAACAAAAACTCGCTTTAGACTAAGAAGAAATAAAACTTTCCTCTATATTTTGCTAAATTTAACTGAGATTTTGCAGTATTTGTGTATAAAAATGTTTTAAATAAAAGACATAAAAATAAGATTACTTTATTTCAATAAGCATTTAAATTTAAAAGTATGTTTTGCTTTTCATTATACTTATGAAGGGCTCTGCATACATACATTACTTCATCCAAACCCTCTAACCACTCTATGAGGTAAGTACTTTAATCCCATTTTACAGATGAGGCATCTATGGTCTAGAAAGGGCATATTTGTCTCAAGCAGACATCTAAAGAGTGTGAACACAAACCTGCATTAACCATATTCATTGGGTTCTCATTATACACCAAGAACTATTCTTAGCACTTTTCAACCATTAATAGATTTAATCTTCATAGCAATATTGTAGAAAGGCACTCTGTTAATAATCTCCATTTTGGATAAAGAAAAAAAATCCCTTGGTAGTGTTAATACACACTTCTTAAAAAAATGACAAATGTATGCCTATAATCCTAGCTACTCCAGAGGCTGAGATCTGAGGATCACAGTTCAAAGCCAGCCCAAACAGGAAACCCATGAGACTCATCTCCAATTAATCACCAAAATAATTTTTTTTTAAAGGAAGTGAAGCTGAGCCAAAAAGCCAAAGGCCAGTGTACTGGCCCTGAGTTCAAGGCCTAAGTGAGGCAACCCAGGCCCAAAGAAATGTGGATTGCATACTTGCCCTCATTTGCAATAACTAGAATATATCTATGATATTCTTAGCAGGGGATCACAATAGCTCAATTGCTAAGTGCATAAAGCATATTAAAATGAACTCCAAGAATTGGAAACAAGAGGTTCTTTTTATGTCCTGTATGCAGTTATTTCTATCTTTTTCTTTCTCTTTTAGTTTTCTGTACCCTTTGTTTTATATATAAGCTTATCTGATCTGTGGAAGGGAAAGGGAATCACAGAAACAGCAGGGTATGGGATGAACTAATGAAACAAGGACACTCACTAGACACTATGTTGGAAATGAACTTTGCAACTTTGGGGGGAGGGGAATGGGGAGTGGTAAGCAGGAGAAAATAAGGGAGGGGGTAACAATGTTTTTTTTTTTATGTACTCTTTACCTTACTTTTGCAATTGTAAGCCCCCTGTTCATCACTTTTATAATAAAAATATGAAAATAAGGAAAACAAACAAATGACAGGAAAGTAAAATCGTCTCCAATTGTGTAGGAGAGATATCTGCATAGCTAATGAGGATAGCAGGTGAATACCATGAAGTTGTTTGTATGAACACAAACCAATGAAACCTGTTGAAATTGTTTTAAAAGTGGGGTGGGGGAGAAGATTTTAATTGTTTAAAAAAGCTCGGATGGACAAGGGAGAGTGATTAAGAGCATGAGTTTGATGGAGAACATACCATATGCATACAAGGACATGTTCCCATTAACCACCTCCAACTCTATAGACAATAATAAAATTAATATTTAAAAAAAACAGATTTTAAAAACAGGACAAAGATAGATTAAATCATCTATCTAAAATCACACACGCACACACACACACACACACACACACACGCACACACGCACACATCTCTGGCCCCAAAGCCTGTGACAGAGCCTTGTGCAACTGGGGCTGTGGCAGCTTCCCAGACAGGTCAGATAAGTCAAGGTCACACTTCCCTCTGCCTATATACAATCCACAATGGAGCGCTCTGTCCAGATCTTGTGCAACTATGTGGGCTTAGGAAATAGTATGGTCAGCTTTAAGATAGTAGAACTTTGGGGTTGACCTTCATGATTGGTTTGTAGGAGACAAACTATTTATCAGCCTTCCTCTAAAAAAAAGCCACTTCTTTGCTGACTATGGCCTCATCTGCCACTCTGGTCAGTTATGTAAGCCATGTTCTATGAGGCACACGATGAAGTATAAACAAGTGCTTAACAAAACTATCAGTTAAATTTAGCAAGACTTGGAGAAAATTTTCACACCCAATGCTGGTGAATGGTGGCAAAACTGGGACACATGCATAATCACTCATGGATGGGAAGACGAAGCAATCACTCAGAACAACCAACACATTTAAATATACTTACAGCTTTCTAGGTGAGAAATTCAAAGGCTGGGGTATTTATCATAAAGACACAATTCAGAAACAAAAAAGAAGTATATCTTTGCTTCCCAATCAGCTGCTATAATGCTTATGACTAAAATAAGAAAGCCAAACAGAACCAAGCTGGTTGCCCACAAAGCAGGCATAAAGCTCACCTAACCCACTTTTTCCTCCATTAGGCGGATGTCATCTTCCATGAAAGGAATAGGTCACTCTTACTTGGGAAGTCTCCTGTTTTAATTTAGGAAAGAGCCAGCTTGAACTCAGCCTGCCTCTGGCACAGCTGAGCTCAATCAACCCTCCTGCTAGGCACTGATTTTTGAAGAGAAAGTGGTGGTAATTAAGTAGGCTTCTTTCTAGAGAGCATCACAGGCCAGTGAAAGGACTCTCTTTATTTTGACACTATGCATTTAAGGACAATGGTTAGCTTTGCTTTCCAGTGACCTGTCAGCTACCTCTAGAACAAGTTTGATGATGGTTGGGAAATTAGCCGCCCCCGGTTTGTCTCTGAGCCCACTTCCCATCTGCACACGATAGCATCAACACCAGCAGCAGTTCATACCCTCAGGGGCAATATCACAACATCCCAGCCTCAGCTCATTTCCACCAATTCAATTCTCCCCATCCTTCCAAGTCCAGATCAAACAACTCCTTCCTCTAGGACTTGAAGTCAGCCAGAGAGGGCAAGGGAGTACAGACCTGGATCAGAAATTGCCATGGCACTTTCCAGCTTCACTTCATGACCCGGACAAACATAAGTAACCTTGCTGCTAGGCTTCATTTCCTTCGCTATTAGGTAATGCTTCAATCAGTCTGCACAGGATTGTTGAGGTATGTCAAATCATATATCTACATAAAATGCTTACAACTGTGCTACACAGGGCACCACCCACACATGGCCCCTGAACTGAGATGTGTTGTCAGTGTAAAAATATGCACCAGAATTCTAAGGTATCATATGGGAAAGAAAAATTTTAAAGTCTAATTAATAATATGTATATGATCAAGTAATAATATCTTGTATATATTGAGTTCAATAAAACATGAGGCATCAGTGGCTCACACCTGTAACTCTACCTACACAGGAGATTGAGATCTGAAGATGGAAGTTCAGAACCAGCCGGAGCAGAAAAATCTGTGATACTCTATTTCTACTTAGCCAGCAAAAAGCCAGGTGAGAGGCATGGCTAAAGTAGTGGGGCACCAGTTGTAAGTAAGCAAGTAAGCAAGCCAAAGGAACTCAAGGTGCTGAATTCAAAACCCTGGAACTGGAATATATATATATATATGTAATATATTATATTATATATATAATTTCTTTTTTAGTGTGGCTACTAAAAACTGATATATATATACACACACACATACACACACACACACACACAAATACACATACACATCCCACATTTGTAGCTTGTCCCACCACCACCACCCTCATCAGATAGCACTGGCCTAGAATAAATAACTTCCCGATGTCAATTCTTTGTCTATTTCTCCCTGCAAGGTACTGGCCACATAGACAGCTCAGCACTGCTGGCACTATCTGAAGTGATGGGTGAGTGGTCCAACTTTCCAGATCCCAGGTTACTATCTGAGGACAGGTGATATAAAATAGAAAGGAAACCAGATCTAGACTCAAAAGATGAGGCTCTGACCCAGGTTCTACCATAGCTAACAGGATCCGTTCAGCATGTCATTTCACATGTACTCTAAGGCACAGTTTTGTCATTTGCAGGAAAACCAGGGAGCAATGATTCCCCCATGTTCAATTCTCAAGAGATACTCTGCACCAGACACTGCTGACTCACAACTATAATCCTAGCTACTCTGAGGTTGAGATTTGAAGCTCACAATTGGAAGCCAACCCAGGCAGGAGATTCTGAGATTCTTATCTCCAATTAACCACCAAAAAGCTGGAAGTGAAGATGTGACTCAAGTGGTAGAGTGCCAGTCTTGTGTTCAGTCTTGGTACTGGTACATAGAAAGAGAGAGACAGACAAAGGGGGTAGGGAGGGAGACAGATGGGGAGGAGGGACAGGGAAGGAGATGGAGAGAGAGAACCTGTAATGGTGCTTGATAGACTGCAAAGGATTAGAGAGCAGAGGATTAGGAAATTACCATTTGCAGGATGAAGGGGTTGGGGCAACCCTGCCTGCTTCCTCTAACAGTCTATGTTTTCCATTCTGTGTAGTTATTTAAATGTTTCCCAGGTCTCCTGCTCTAATAACAAGTTTCCCCAGGGAAAATCCTAATTCATATCCCCTTCCCATCTGTACCCCGGCAGTGGCATTAGAACAACGGCCCTTACTTAAACTACTCTCTCCTCTCTCAACCCTTCCCTTTTGCAAACTTTGCAGGGCTTGACCCATATATTCCTTCTCCAGGGTGAAGCTACACCAGGCCTCTAGTATTGGAGTAAATAGTGAGCGGAAGAAGGTAATGATGTGTGAGCACACAGAAGCTATGGTGCTGAGGAGCATGCGCAGTGGCTCAGGCAGCAAAGACATTCTGATACAGAAACACCGCCCTGCCTTGTGGGAACAGAGCTGTTATTATTACCTGCTGACAATTATCATGCTCACTATAAGCAGTATTTACCAGAATACTGTGCTGGCTGAGTGATTTCTTTATTTTAAATCCTGTGAGTAAATCTGTGGGTGGGTTGTCCTCCCACAGCTGAGGAAGCTGAAACCTAGAGTAATTGAGCAAATTTTTCCAATTTGCCAAACCCATCCTCTTCCTTCCCAGCATGCTACTAACCCCTACATGGAAATAAGGACTTTCTTAATGGCACAGTTATTAACTAAACTCTCTTTGTTTTCTAAAGCAACACACACACACACACACACACACACAGAGCTGAGTGGTCTGAAAGCAAGAAGGCGCCTGCCCTGTGACGCCCAGGAACAACTTCTCAAGTTTGCAGCATTACCGGGTTTCACTTCCAGTCTCCAGCCACTGTTACATCTTCCTCTCAATCCTGCCAACATGCTTGACACAACCAGCCAGGAAATAACCTTTTTGTTTAAAATGGCAGAAATACAGGTAATAATAACCCCATAACCAAAGAAATACATTTTTGGTGCCAATACTGGGACTTGAACTCAGAGCCTGGGCACTGTCATTTAGCAAGCTCAGGGTTAGCATTCTCCACTTCTGGCTATTAAGTGGTTGACTGGAAATAAGAGTAGCCTCAGGCACTTTCCTGCCCAGTCTGGCTTCAAACCACAATCCTCAGATCTCAGCTTTCTGAGTAGCTAGGATTATAAGCATGAGCTACTGGTGCCCAGTAAGAAAGGATCTTTTGTCTTTAAATCTCAGATCTACTGGGTTATGGTCATTTAGTAATTGAGTTGAGTCAGACTGGCCATTCATGAGAGAGAACCACAAAGGATGTATGCTGCTCAACCACCAGCCAAGCAGTAATCATGTGGACAAACAGGAAACTTGAGCTAGGCACAGATTACTGTGGGAGAAGAGGCCACCCAAGTCAGAATCCTAGCTCACAAATAGCGACATCTCAGCAGGAAAAAATGCTGAGAGGGAGGGAAAGAGCCACCTGCTGTCAGTGGACCTAAGTTCTGTCATCCCAGGGCTGTATGGGAAGACTTAGTGGAAGGTTTGCCCCGCTTTCGAGCAGTGGGAATTTGATCTACAAACATAGGAGCAGTACCACTCCCACAGATCTGGAGTTTCGGGAGATTTCTGTCATTAGCTCTACATTCAAAGTCTTCTGCATCTCTTCCCCTCACCTTGCCAACAATGTTCCCAGGCTCCCTTAAGGTGGAACAAGGGGTCCATGCCTTTTCTGAGGTCTAGCATCACCACTGTGGTTAGGAAACACCTCAGTAGCTGGGTGCCAGTGGCTCACCTGTCATCCTAGCTACTCAGGAGGTTGAGATCTGGGCATCATTGTTCAAATCCTTGTGGGGCAGAGAAGTCCACAGGACTCTTTATCTTCAATTAACCACCAAACAGCCAAAAGAGGAGCTGTGGCTCAAGTGGTAAAGCATTAGCCTTGAGTAAAAATGATCATGGGAATAACACCCAGGCCCTGGGCACTTAAAAAAAAAAAAAAAGGAAAGCTAAGGAAGAGCAAGAGGCTATGAGTTCAAGTCCCAGTACTGGCATAAAGGAAAGAGCAGAGAGGAGGGGAAGAGAAAGAGAAGTGGGGAGATGGAAGGGGGGGGGAATGCTTTCCAGTATAAATCTAAGAGCAAGATAACTGTCTCATGTTCCAACTATGTGCAACGCATTGTACATATTTTATCTTAGCTGATGTTTTGTTTTATACTTATTCCTTTAATATTTTTAAAGTTATTTTAAAGGTTTACCTAGTTCTTTATAAGACCCTGACGACAGAACTTCAAGGGGAGAAAAGTTTTTTTTCAGTAATTCATCCAATCATTGAAGTTTCCCTTCATGAGATACTGTGGTAGACCCTAGGGAATCTAGCTGACTTTAAACACCTACATTTTTCTTTGGTCACACGTTCCAAATTCCTCCTTCCCTTTCCCTCCTCCTCTTCTTCTGACGCATGGAGCCGGTTCACCCTGATGGACGATGGGGTGGCTGTGACACTGGCCTCTTACCTGAGTCCAGAGGTCTTTGCACAGTGTTTGGGTAAAGGAACTCTCCTGTTCCCCTATCTTTCCCAGACAGAACTACCCTCAGGTTCTCTTACAGTCATACCAAACTCTTAAGTGAAATCCTATTTTAGTCACTCACATGAACTACAGAAGATTGAACTTTGAAAAAACATACTCCCTCTGCAGCAAACAGGAAACCAAAATCTCACCACATACAGCTGCTCAGAACACTAAGGATTGTGTTGCTAGGGCAAGAAAGACATCACTAAACAACAGTCACTAGATCAAAAAGCAAATACTTACTGTGGACCTGCTATGTGCCCAATACCATGATAGGGCCTTAAAATGAGTAGCAACTTTTTTTTTTTAATAGCCCATTTTTATTTGGTTAGGTAAAATCAACACTTTGGTTCTTTTTTAATAGATGAATGGATTGATAGACTAATAGATGATAGATAGATAGATAGATAGATAGATAGATAGATAGATAGATAGATATCAAATCTATTATTGTAGTTCTGAGTAAAAACTTTTGACATAGCTTGGATATAATTTGCATGAGGTTTCATAAGCCAGTCAGTCATGTTATCAGTTTACTGTGCATTTCCTTATTCAAAACCTCACACAAAAGATCTCTGTATCTATCTATCTCTCTCTCCTCTCTCTCATTCTCTGTCTCTTTTGTGTGCATGTTTGCATGCTGCATGCGTGTTGTGTGTATGACTGTGAGTGTGTGTGTGTGTGTGTGTGTGTGTGTGCGCGTGTGTGTGCCAGTCCTGGGGCTTCAATTCAAAGCCTGGGCTCTGTCTCCAGGATTTTCTGCTCAAAGTCCTATGGACTTTCCTACCCTGGCTGGCTTTGAACCCTGATCCTCAGATCTCAGCCTCCTGAGTAGCTAGAATGGCAGATGAAAGACACCGGCAATGGCTTCTTTTTGTTTTTAACAGCTTAAAAAAAACTCCCTCAGACAAATCACTTCCTCAAAGAGCAACCTAATCTCTGCTTCCTCAGGGGAAGGTCTGTAGTTGCTCATAGTTTCCTACTGTCTACTTGTTCCTCAAATACTTGAAGTTAACCTACATCATCCAAATTAAATTGCAAAATATAAATACTCCCCTCCAATTCTTACTTCAATTAGACCTCCCAGTGTCTTCTTCAAACACCCCCCTTCACCCTACTCCATGCCTAAAGACAGCTTCCTTTGTATCTGGAAATATGGCCTAGTGGTAGATGCTTGCCTTGTATACATGAAGCCCTAGTTCGACTCCTCAGCACCACATATATAGAAAAAGCCAGAAGTATTGCTGTGGCTCAAGTGGTAGAGTGCTAGCCTTAAGCCACAAGAAGCCAGGGACAATACTCAGAGTTCAAGCCCCAGGACTGGTAAAAAAGGAAAAAGAAAGAAAGAAAAAAGATAGCCTCCTTTCCCTTTCCCCTCAGCCTCTCACAACCTTTCCTGGTGACCAGCTACCTGACAACCCTGAAATGCCCACTACCTCACAAGGCTAGCTGAGTGGTGAGCTCCCCTCATTCTGCCTCTGCAATGAAGGAGATTCTTGTGTCCATGCATCCAATACCCTAGCACCTTTCTCAAATTCCACATACACCACATGGTCTTTTAAATGCTCACAATGGAAACTGTACTCAAACTTTACATTCTACATTTACTTGCTATTGTGGGGTGTGTGTGTGTGTGTGTGTGTGTGTGTGTGTGTGTGTGTGTGTGTGAAAGAGAGAGAGAGATGTATGTTCATGTGTGCATGCACATACAAAAATGGGTTTGAACTCAGAGCCTTGCATGCTCACTTGACCTCTTCTCTCCAGGCTGGTGCTCTACCACTTGAGCCATACCCCCACTTTTAGATTTTTGATGGTTAGTTGCAGAGAAGATTGTTTCAGATTTGTCTGTGCTAGCTGGCCTCAAACCATGATCCTCAGATCTTAGTATCCTAAGTAGCTAGGATCACAGGCATGAGCCACTAGCACTTGGCTTATTTGCTCATATTTTTAATGTATTTACTTATTATGCTAGGCATAATTCTTCATGAGTAGGACACTGAACAGATGAGATGAAGGTCACCATCCTTCGGGCTTCACATTCTAACTGAGGGAGATATAAGTAAATAAATACATATAACAAAGGAGTAAACTAATTAACATCCTAAAAGAGGGACACTAAGTGCTCTGAGAAACAAGGTCCAATAAAACATGAGAAAGAAGAAATTCGAATTGCTGGCTTAAGTCGGGTTTCCATTTGCACAAGGGCAGTAGAAGAGGCATCATTGGGAAGGACATGTTTAAATAAACAATTTATTTAAATTCTTACTATTTAAATAAGCCAGAGTAAATCCATCAGTAAGTCCTGGAAGAGCATCTGAGGCAGAGGGAAGGGCCTACATAAAGCCTCAGGGCAGGAATCCATCTGCTGGTACTAACTGAAGGGTAAGAAGCACAAGAGGAAGTGAAGGAAGAATGGTCAGAAGGGAGCAAACATAATGGAGTAGAGGATGGGAAAGATTGGGAAGGGCCTCAAAGGTCATGGTAAGGACTGTGGCTTTTACTGAGTGAAATGGGGAGCCCCAGTGTATAGGAATGACCTCACTTGACTTAGTGTCCCCAGAAGCCTTCATGTCATGTGTGAGGACTGGAATTAGAAAACAATTTGAGACCACCACAGCAATCCTGGTGAAGAATGCTCATAGTGTAGACCAGGTATTTGCCACAGAGATTGTTAAAAGAGTGCACACTTTAATTTGTATGTGGCAGGGGTGGGGGTGGGGTATTGGAACTTGAAGTCAGGGCTTTATGCTCTCACTTGGCTTTTTGACTCGTCTTGTTGGTGCTCTACTACTTGAGCTATACTTCCATTTCTAGTTTTTTTGCTTCTGAATTGGAGATAAGTTTCACAAACTTTTCTGCCCTGGCTAGCTTTGAACCAGGACCCTCAGATCTCAGTCTCTTGTGTAGCTAGGATTTCAAGTGTGAACCACCAAGTGCCCAGTTTAAATGTGTTTTGAAAATCATCTCTGCTGTTTCAAATGGGACTATGAGAAGAAGAAAAGAGTCAAGGTCAGTTGCAAGATCTGGAGCTCAAACAACTGAAAGGATGGCATTGATTTCAACAAAACAGGAGGAGACTAGACTAGAGAACAGAATGTCCAGATGTCAGAAGTTCAGTTTGAGGTATCCAGAGATTAGATAATGGAAGAGAGTGTGGAGTGGACAGTCAGATAGGGAAGTCTAGAGGTCAGAGAGCCAGGTGGACAGCAGGAGCTATCACTTTGGGAATGAGCAACATGAGGACCCAGGGGGCATTCCTGACCAGTAGGTTAGGAATTTCTCAACCAGCTATATAGGAGTTCCTGGGTGTAAATCTAACTCCACCACTTCCCAGATGTGTGACCTTCAATAGGCACTCAGTTGTGTCCTCACCGGCCAAGTAGAAAAAATAATTATGACCTCTTAGGGTCTATATGAAGAGAAAATGAGGCATTTGGGGGTCAATTATCTTATGCATTCAATATACGCCAGTAATGACAATCCTTTCCCTCACATTCTCTGCCTCTCACTTGCTAAGTTTAGCATGACCAAGTCTTCCTTCTTTCTTACCCTACCTTCAAGTCACCCTTCACCCTGAGGGGTGATGGATGGATTATCTGTCCATTCCAGTACCTTGCTATCTTAAAATAAACCTGTAAAATGTGTTAACTCAGAAGGAACAGGGTACAAAGTGGCAGTATTTGTGATATGAGAGTATTTCTTAAATTTGCTCCCATTTCTTTCTTTTTCTTCTCAATATTTCTCACCTGAGTTTCCAATAAATCTTACCTAAATCACAATGATAACTCTTCCAGTTTTGTGAATGGTGGTGGTGGTGATAGTTTTTGGATTTTCGTGGGGTGTATTTTTGTTTGTTTGCGTTCATTTTTTAAAGCGAGTCCACTATGTAGCCCAGGTTAGCTTTGAACTCATGATCCTTCTGCTTCAGTCTTCTGAGTGTTGAAGACCAGTACCACCATGCCTCACAATTATTATTCTGACCAAATTAGGACACACTTTAATTTGCCTACCTGTGTTTCTTCCTTTCAATCACCAATCAATAATTAGTGCTTTATTCCAAGCATATTTGTATTCAGTGCTCAAACTAGGTAAGTATCCATTGTCAGACTAAAAGATCATCTTAGTGGTTACCTGCTACACGTTCTGTGAATTGAAAAAACAACCATCACTACTTCCACACAACCACATTGCCAACCTCAAGGAGTTTTGAGAGACTAAGTTTAGCACTGCTGGGCAGAAAACAAAACAGCTGAATAAATGTAATGAGAGTAAGAATTACCTATTAGTGTCCATATTTATACAAGGTGGTCCAAGAAGAAGAAAGCAGCTGAAGTCAGATGAGGACAGGGACTGTTGTTGGAATGGCCAGGTATAGTTAGAAGCCTCAAGAAGGAGAGGAGGTTTCAGCAGGCTCTGTGAATAAACATAGGATGCTGGAAGATTGTCTGTGTGATGGAGATGACAAGGGAGAGAATTTTAAGGGTTCCCAGCTCAAGTGGGAAGCCAAAGGAGCTGCCAGAAGAAAAAAAAAGTGGCACCCTGGGTTCAATTCCTCAGCACCACATATGTAGAAAAAGCCAGACGTGGCACCATGGCTCAAGTGGTAGAGTGCTGTCCTTGAGCAAAAAGAAGCCAGAGACAGTGCTCAGGCCCTGAGTCCAAGCCCCAGGACTGGCAAAAAAAAAAAAAAAGACAAAGTGGTTCTTAGGAAGAGAAGATAAGAATCTCTTATCCTTTTATTTCCAGACCTGAGGCCTGAACTCAGGATCTTTGTATTCGTTTGTTTGTTTCTTCTTTATTGTCAAAGTGAAGTACAGAGGGGTTACAGTTTCATATGTAAGGTAAGTACATTTCTCATCCAAATTGTTACCTCATTCATCATTTTCCACCTGCCCCCCCCCCATGCATTGTACAGTTGGTTTACACCAATTGGTTTTGTAAGTATCGCTACTGCATTGGTTTGTCTTTTTATCCTTTGTCTCTCAATTTTGGTATTCCCTTTCCCTTCCCTAGTTCCAATACACGTATATACAGTATCGGGGTACTAAGATCAGTTACAGTGATAGCAGGGGTAAAACCACAGGAAGGAAATATGAGAGGAAAAAAAAAGTACGGTTTCACATGGCATGTTGAAGATAACTACAACAACGTATACCACTTGTTTCCATAACTTGGAGCTCATTTCGCTTAGCTTCATATTATGTGTTCATAGGGGCATAGCTATTAGAACTCAGGATCTTGAACTTTCTAGACAAATGCTCTTCTCCACACCCAGGATCTCCCACCTTAATATGAGAATGATATAAACCAAAAGGCAAGGTTTGTTTCATAGCCATAGAAAATCAAAAGCTTGTGTTGGAGAAAGCCTTCAAGTTCCTGGGCCCGTCCCTCAGGACTTTGGTTTCAGTCATCAAGAGATGGTCTACCAAGGTTATAATAAAGATGGTTAGGGATATAGGGGGTGACTTCCAATGTGAACTCCAGGACTAGAACCAGACCCTACACGGCTTCACTCTAACACCAGCCAGGGCATCCAGTCCCTAGGTCCTAATTCCTTGTCATCTAAACAGGCAGGACTGCCTGAGAGTCCAATGAGACAAAATGACATGAGCAGAGTGAGCTCTAGTTTGTGAACCTCCAAGACCAAAGTTGAACTCCAGCTCCATTGCTAGTTGGTTCTGTCACCTAGAACAACTTACTTGAATGCTTAGGTCTCAGTTACTCATCTATAAAACAGGAATCATGAGACCTGTTTTCTAACATGACTATACAGAGCAGTTGGGAGGGAAGTAATCCCAGCACTCAGGAGGCTGAGGCAAAAAGGCTGCAAAAGATAGCCTTATTAAGGCCTTAATAAAAGCTATCATGAGATCTTGCTCTCCCCGCCAAAAAAAAATGAAAGGGAAAAAAATGAAAGGGAAGAGGAAAAGAAACTAGAAAAAGAGGAAATAAGAAGAGAAGAGATAAAAAAAAAGGGAAGTGAAGAAAGGGAGAGTAGAAAAAATAGAAAAACGTTAAGTACTCAGCCCAAAATCAGATTATCAGGGTGGTGGTAGCTATTATGGATCCTAACTTGAAGATAATCCGGGTCTTTGTAATGAAAGTATCTGAAGACAGTCTTTCAGTGAGTCTCTTGCAGGTACAGTCTTTAGAGTGTTCCTCGTCTATATGAAAGCTTTTGCTAAGTTTTGTTATTAAGGCTAACATTGAAACAGAAGATCAGTGGGCCAAGGTAGGGGGTCAAGTCTCTCTCCAGGATCTAAAAGACAATATGTTTGAGCTATCTTCTGTAATTAATATACCCGCAAGGTGGGTCATAGAAACTAAAAACAAGCTAGGCATCTCCTAACTACTCAAGAGGTTGAGATCTAAGGATTGTGGTTCAAAGTCAGCTTGTGAAGAAAACTCAGTGAGACTCTTATCTTTAGTTAACCAGTAAAAATCCAGAAGTAGAGATGTGGCTCAAGTAGTAGAGCACCAAGCTTAAGCAAAACCACGAAGGGAGACTGTCCTGACTCTGAGTTCAAGTCTCAGTACTGACAAAAGGAAAAAAAAAAAAAGAACTAAAAAAGACATGGGATGAAGGAAGATATCCCTGTGGGAAATTAAGTGCTTTAATGAGTGAGTGGCATGACTGGGCATCTCAGGGTTCAGCATCTACACCCCCTGTGCGAGTTACCAGGATTTGAGAGAACAATGGCCTGTCAATATCTGCTTGCTTCAGCCTCTTCCATTCCTCTTTTAAAGCAAATACAGAGGCCCTTAGCCTAACATCGGTTCTGTAACCAGAGCTCATAGGTAAGCAAATTAAAATCCAGGTCAAAGCAAACAGTGAGCTGAAACTAAAGGTATTACCAAATACAAACAGCCTACTAACCTCCAACTAGGGTCTTTCCATTCCAGACAATCTAATATCCTTTCTTTACCACTGCTTCACCTGCACTGCAGCCCACCCAGCAGGGAGTGTGCTGACCTAATTCTGAGTGCATACATCATTCTTCATGCAAGTAAACTGTTGTGTTCCTTTTTTTCTCCTAAATCTGTGTCCCATCCTTACTGTGCACCCTGCTCTCCTCCACTCTTGTAGCCCATGAGCGCTCCAAAGCCCTCCTCGGTGGGCAAATGCCCACAGAGCCCCGAGTCCTGGAAGAAGCAGCACACTCCAGTCATGGTGACACCAACTGCTTGGTCGACAGAAAAAAAGGACTTGTGAAGGCACCTCCTTTCATTTGCGAATAGTTGGGAGTTCGAACTTTTAGAATGCTGATTCCCTAATATCTAGTTCTAGCAATGAATGAGTTTTTAAAAGATGATTATCTTTTCATAAGAGGAAATCTTGTCAGTGCTTTTATATCACAATATTAACGGCTAACATTTATTGAAGGTTGACCATAAGCCACACTTTCCAGACAAGAAATCACAAGTCAGTGTTTCTAAAACCTGTCAGACCCAATTAACACCCTGGTGCCTGGTACAGTGACTGACCCTACCCCTTACCCACGTGCACATGACCACACTCAAAGAAACAGCCTGAGACCTCTCCCTTTTAACAAGGGACTCAGGTGAAACTTAACCTCCCTGAAGTTCTGCTATACACCTGTGACTTCAGAATGATGACAACATCTCCTTATAGTTATTCAGGAGAATAAATGACATCGTAGTCATAAGTTACTTTGCAACTATCTAGCACACAAAAAAAGCTGAATCATTGTTATCTCTAATGACCTTATTAAATAAAATAGTACCCCTTTGAGCTGGCCACTGGTGGCTCATGCCTGTAATCCTAGCTACTCAGAGGCCAAGACCTAAGGATCCATATTGATAGTCCTGCAGACAAATTTGAAAGGTCTCCAATAGCCAGCCAGAAGTGGAAGAGTTATGGCTCAATGGTAGCGCTCCAGCCTTAAGCATAAAAGCCAAGAGAGAGCCAAAGGCCCTGAGGTCAAGCCTCAGTATTGGCACACACGTACGCGCGCACACACACACACACACACACACGTACAACCTACTATTTTTCTCAGTGCTGTACAATGAGCAATTAAAGTGCCTGCGGCTATAATTTAAACTCAGATCTGACCACCTCCAAAACACTAAGGGCCAGCACCCAGGGGCTTCTCATAAGCCTTATCAGAAGAGGAGGAGGAATTAAATGGGCAGGAGGCCCAGTGGCACTGAATGACCTATATAAGCAGAACCTTGGCTCCAAATTCACTCTTGGACTGGGCTCAGGTTGCATCCTGAGGAGCTGCCATTAGGGAGGAGCTGCTGCCAGCAAGATGCCCCTGAGCACCTAGCCAGGAAGGAAAGCTTGCCTGGCCTTCCAGCAGCCACTGCTTCTAGGTTATCCTTCTCAGTCTTCTCCCACCTCCTCTTTGGATGAAGCATTCTTTCTCCAGTTCCTATCCAGTCCCATTCCACAGTACTCTTCTCCTGAGAGGCAGGCCAAACAGAGTTTGAGTCTTACCCAGAGACCACACGTACCTATGCTTCATCTTCAATTATAAGGCCTCTCATTGTCATTTCATTTCTCTGGGACCCTTTCTCGATCTGTTGTGGGTTCATCTGCACAATGATGTCTATCCTTTAGCCTATCACTTCTCTCATTACTGAATACCCACCCCATATTATTCTACCTGTGACTCACACTTTAGGATGTAGTTTGTTTCAGTCATGAGACCTCATTCATTTGTTCACACAGATATGCTCCCAGCACAGCTAATATAGAAATGAACAAGGTTCATCCACTGCTGTTGAAGCCTTAGGGGAAAAGAATTCAACTAATGGGTACAAAACTGTGTAAAGCATTAAGAACTAGGGGTAGTGCAAACTGTGCTCAGGTAAGTCATCCCGGGTTTTGAAGGGTGAATAGGAGTTTACCAGATAAAGCAAGGCAAATCCAACTGAGCAAGGCAAAGATTTAGTCAAGACAGTGGCTGTGTTCTGCTTGAGGATGTTGAAAAGCTGGGAGAGTAGGGACTGGGGGAGGATAAGACTATGAGAGTTGTAGCCATGAGAAATGGGCTGTAATTGAATGTCTGGTCAGGTAGAATTGTTCCTTGTCCTGGTTTAACCAGCAGAAAACTAGATCTAGTACAGCTTTTCTAAATATGTGATGTTATTATATTGTTTCCTCTAAACTCTAGCAAGCTACTGGCACACAAAAAGGAGGTTCAATGGAGCCAAAAGAGGTGAAGAAATGGCTATTTCAGCTGATAGAAAGTAAGGTTCCAGACACCTGCTAACCATGCTCCTCACTATCCATCCCACTGCTCCTGAACTAGCTGAGGTTGAACTCGGGTCCAATCCTTACTGGAATATCAGCCTTTTGCAATGAAGAAAGAAGACAGGTAAAGGAGCTAGAACCAAATGCAGGGATAGAAAAACAATAATACTATGGTATGTCTAGTGATCCCAATGTCCTGCAAGAAGAGTAAGTATTCAGCATTACAAATCTGTGTTCAAATTCCACCTCCACCCTTTACTACATGCACATGCACACGCACACACACACACATACATATTGTTTCCCAGAATTGCATCAATAAGAAAGTAAAAATAAACAATAGATAAAGAAATATAGTTAATATTTATGATTTAGTAAAAGAACAAAGATACCCCAGAAGCCCCAGGATGGAGTCAGCCACCCAGAAGTGCTCACGGGGCTGTGTCTCTGTGTGAGTGCTTTCTGAGTGCTTTCTTGACTCCTCGGCTCGTGGCAGTTTCTGTAAGATCACATTTCCCCCTGACCCGGTGGACCCAGGAGGGCTGTAGGCCTTGTCACTCGGGGCTTTTCAGAGGTCTCACATAACAACCTGGCAGGTTGCAGCTGTTCCCAGCAAGAGCATTAATAATACAGGCCTTTTTCCACAAACTCTGGCAAACAGTCTAAAATGACAAGTGAAAACACTAAGCCGGAATTCTCACTGGGCCTCCAAGCCAAAGAAGCCAAGATAAGTTAGCTTTATTGGGGCTAAATCATAGGAAGGACTCAAGAGTTCTGTCTGGGGGAAATCACTGGTGATAAAGTTGGGGAGAAGACACGGTTACAGGCCTTGAAGCACAAACGACTTTGCCTGTGGAATTACGGGGAATCACTGCCAAGGCCAAGAGCAGAAGGAAGATGCCATTGGGATTTGGTCTGGGGTGAATTGAGCCATGGATTCCCACCACAGAGAACAAGACAGACACCTGAGCAGGAGAAACAGGGAACAAGTGGAATGAATGGGCTTTGGTGGGATTTGCATCTCTTCATTCATATGGTAACCTGAGCCTACAGGAAGGAGCTCAGTAATTGTGGATCAGTGAAGCAGGAAGAACCCAGGATTTGAATCTACAGCACCATTTGTAACCATTCAAGCTACTTGGTCTCAGATTCCTCACAAGGAAAATGGCAGAATGACACATACTTCAAAGGTTCTTCTTGTTGCTGATGTTGGAATGTGTTCGTTGTACATGTGATATTTCTGTATATGCATATTATGGACTTTGATCATATTTACCTCCTCTATTACTTTCTTATCCCCTACATCACTTTTCCTTCCCCTTTCACCTCCCCAGCAGTTCCCCCCTTGAAAGGTGCTCTGAAGAGTTTTAAAACAATGCCTGGTAGTACCAGGCACTCAGTAAATGGATTCTGAAAATAGATGTCTGAGAATTGTGAGAATAGAATTGCAGCCCAGTCTTCAGAACTATTTTTAGCTGGCAGAAGGGCTGGAGTGAATAGAAAGGGAGGGGGAAACTGAAGAGAGTAAATCAAAGGAAAGAAGGGAGATCTTAAGACCATTCATCCCCATGTGGCCGTGAATAAGTTGGAGAATTCTCTGTGTCTCAGAATTCTCTCTGGGAAAATGGGGGCAGGGGTTGATCTGAAGTCCTCAAACTGTACTTCAGGAGAAGTTGTAGGAGTGGAGAAAGACCGTAATTACCCTAAAAAAAATAGAGAAAGCCAAGGTTGTAGCTGGGTGGTATGGTGCCCACCTAGCAAGAACATGGATCTGAGTTTAGAATCCAGTACCACAAAAACATAATAAGGGGGCTGGGGATATGGCCTAGTGGCAAGAGTGCCTGCCTCATATACATGAGGCCCTGGGTTCGATTCCCCAGCACCACATATACAGAAAATGGCCAGAAGTGGCGCTGTGGCTCAAGTGGCAGAGTGCTAGCCTTGAGCAAAAAGAAGCCAGGGACAGTGCTCAGGCCCTGAGTCCAAGCCCCAGGACTGGCCAAAAACAAAAACAAAAACAAAATAACAAATGAAAAATTAAAGGACCCCTCCCTATGATATAAAAATTCAAAGAGGTGCTTACTTTCAGAACTTTGCAAATACAGTTGGTGTTCAAGTGCAGCACCCAGCTTGCCATTTCTCACAAGACAAATTTGGGGTCATATCCATTTCTCTATTTGTCCCATTGACCTTACAAAAACATTACTTATCTAGGCACTGATGGCTCATGTCTAAAGTCCCAGATACTCAGGAGGCTGAGATCTGAGGATAGCAGTTCCAAGCCAGTCCAGGCAGGAAAGTCCATAAGACTCTTACCTTCAATTAACCACACAAAAGTGAGAAGTAGAACTGTGGATCAAATGGTAGAGCACCAGCCTTGAGCAAAAAAGCTCAGGGATAGCGCCCAGGCGCTGAGGTCAAGCCCTAGTATCAGCACCACAAAAGAAGGGAAAACGAAGGAAAAAGGGAGGAAGGAGAAAGGGCGGAAGAAGGGAGTGAGGAAGGAAAACAGGGAAGGAAGGAAAGAAAGAGAAAGGGAGAGAGGGAAGGGGGGAAGAGGGAGAAAAACCTGATCTAATGAGGGGACCCTCATAACAATCTCCTAAACCTCTCTTGGTGTCTCACTCTGAATCATCAAGCCTCTCAGAGCCTTAACACAGTAACTTCCTGTTTGCTTTCGCTGAGTCAAAATCCCTCAATCTAGCAAACAAGAAGACTGTCCTCTTATCTCATTCCCCAGCCTCTAAGCAACATCCCTGTTATGAATGTACCCCTACACAATAAGCTACCTCCTTCATCACTATGCTCTGAATTCATCCCATCCAGCTGCCCTCAGCTGGATTCTGCTCTTTCTCTCCCTCATATGCCCTCACCCCAATTCCACTTGCCAAATATGGGTACTATGAACCATATACCCACTTTCCTGTCTGCCCAAATCCTACATCCAGGCCTGCCTAAGCCTAGAGCTATTTGCACAAGTTGGAACAGTCTGTCTTCTGAGCCAATAAGTCTTTGTGACACCAGTGATCACCAAAAAAGGCCCTTAGCTTGTGTGCAAGTGAGAATCACAGGGCCAAAAACAAACACCTGCTCCAAAGCTGCAATGAACACTACACATGTGGAAATTTTACATTACATACTGTCTTCAACATGAAAACAGCCAGTCAGAAGACATATCTCTGTCTCTATCTTGCTTTTCTTCTGTCTGTGTCTCTGTCTCTGTGTTTCTGTCTCTCTCTCTCCCCGCAATACTGAAGATTGAATTCAAGGCCTTTAACTTGCTAGACAAGTGCTCTACCACTTGAACCATGCGCTCGATCAATATCTTTATTCCTTCCTGCACCTATTCTATGGCATCTAACAGGCAATCAATTAACAAGATCCTTCTTCTGAAGGAAAATACAAACATCTCTCTTGTCTTCTGCATATAAAGATGAACCAACCAACAATGGCAATGTTGTTTAAAAAAAACAAACAACGGAGCTGGGCACTGATGGCTTACGCCTGTAACCCTGGCTACTCAGAAGGCTGAGATCTGAGGATCTCGGTTTGAAGCCAGCTGGGGCAGAAAAGTCCCCATGAGATTCTTATCTCCAATTAACCACTCAAAACTTGGAAGTGGCTCAATAGACTTGAGCACAAAGAGGCTCACAGATAGCACCCAGGTCCTGAGTTTAAACCCTGCAGCCGACAAAAAAATAAAAAATGGATTGAGGTCAACAGTTGCACAACTCAGTAAATTTAGTCAATACTTACTGAATTGTACTCTGAATGTGAGTTCATTCCATGGAATATAAATGGCTTCTCAATATGTTGGCTTTAAGAATATGTATGGAGCTGGGATGTAGCTCAGTGACAAAGTACTTGCCTAGCAAGTGCAATGTCCTGGGTTCAATCCCCCCTGCCAAAAAAGAAAAGACAAAACCCAAAAATCCATATAATGATCCAAACCACCATGGTGGTCTGTTATGTTCAGAATAATCAACTGAGTCAGGAGTTCATCAAAAACAGCTACAAAGCAAGATGACCCACACCTGTAAGTTAGAGGATCCGAACTTCCTCTCAGCCCCTGCAGGACCAGCGATAGTCTGGATTGGTAGGAGAGAGCCTTGGAGTGACCAGGCATTGGGCCACTCTATAATAAGGACATACAATAAAGTGAATGGAATCTACTGAACACCCCATATAGATTTTATCAGGCACCAGAATCCCAACTCAGAATCATTTCCTGAGAAAGCATCCTTCAGGTTCTCAGACTGTGGTTCACTAGCATGTTACTGAAGAGCTCATAGCAAATTCTCATGTGGCTTTTTCACTCAAGGCTGGTGCTCTACACCACACCTCCACTACTAGCACTTTGGTAGTTAACTGGCCATAAAAGTTTCACAGTTTTCAGCCTGGGCTGTCTTTGAACCAGGATCCTCAGAACTCAGCCTCCTGAGTAACTAGAATTCCTGGAGTAAGCAACTGAACCCTAGGTTGCTGTTGTTGGGTTGTTTGTTTGTTTGGTTAGTTTCTTAAGGGCATTAATGCCACTTCTTTACGAAGATGGATAAGATTCTGGGTTACAGCCTAAGCCCAGGCAGCCTTTCATATTGTTAGGCTTCCAAACACTGAGAAAACAGCCCCCCTTAAACCAACTCTAGAGGTTTCTTCATCTCAGCTACCAGAAAGTACAAATGTTGGCACATGAGTACTGAGGAGGGGCAGGGTGGAGAGCACAGTAAAAAAGTCAGCACTTACAAGTTCTTTGCTCATCTGTGGGGGGAAAAACAGTCTTCCTAACAATCCTCCCTGGAAAAATACAGTGCTATGAAACATGACATCTAGGCTATCCAGGACAATGTAGAAGGACCTCCCATAACCAGTGGGCTGGATCAAAGAACAAGGAAGCTCTATTTCTGGGTCAGCTTTGGAAATGGTAGAAAGGGTGGTCAGCTCTATATCCTCTTGCATTTCTTGTGCCAGTACTTGGACTTTAACTCAGGACTGGTGTGCTTTCTCTTGGTTTTTCTTGCTCAACTCTGCTACTCTAACATTTGAGCTATACCTCCTTTCTGGCTTTTTACTAGTTAATTGGAGACTAGTATCTCAAGGACCTTCATGCCCATACTAGCTTCAAACCTGGATCCTCAGGTCTCAGCCTCCTGAGTTGCTAGGATTACAGACTTCTGGCACATAGCTGTACTATATCCTCTTCCTTCCCACACTGTAAAGGACAATGCTGGATCTAGATTCAGATAGCCAGATCTAAAAGACAAAAAATAGGCACAGAGCTAGCCATTCAGGAACATAAATTAGCCACAATGAGTTATCATCACGTAATTATATTTTAAATGTTAAAAAAAGAATCTGTGCCATCAAATGCTGGCAGGAAGTGAAGGAAGTAGATCACATTGCCAGTGGGAATGTAAAATGGTAGAGCCACACTACAAAATAGGTTGGCAAATTTCTTTAAAAATTAAATAATACATTTACATAAAACCCACCAATTATACTCCTGGGCATTTATCCCAGAAAAATGAAAAGTTTATGTCCACTGCATATGCACTATTCATATCAGCTTTACTTGTAAGCCAAAAAGTAGGGGGAAAATATCCTCCAAAAATATCCTGCAATAGGTAAAGATTTAAGCCCTGATCTATCCATACTGTTAGAACACTAATCAACAACGAAAATGAGCAAGTTATCAAACAACAACCTTGTTAGAACTGAATAGCAGCATTATGATGCAAAAAAATTAAGCCTTGACATATATGAATCTATGTAACCAACATTCCTATAATAACAAAATTGTCAAGATGGAAAAAAGAGAGGAGCTAACATGATCAAAAAGCCAAACAAATCCAAGCTAATCAGGAGGCTGAGATTTAAGTTCAAACCCCAGTTCTTACACACACACACACACACACACACACACACACACACGCCAAGAGATCTTTGCAGTGACAGTACAGTTCTTGATCTTGATTTCAGTAGTGGCTACACTAATCTATTCAAAGAAAAAGACAGAAACACACACACACACACACACACACACACACACACACACACACATACATTGTGCCACTGGTTTTCATATTGTACTATAATATATAATATGAAATCCTAAACCTCTCTGTACTATCTTTGCAACGTCTGTAATCACTTCAAAGTAAAAAGTTATTCCCCTTCCCTTGTCCCTGGACAAATAAAGGTACACAGTAAGAAGAGCTGAGATTACAGACTGCATCCTCTGCTCCCGAATCCCATACAACCAGCAATCATGTACCATTATTCTTATTTTTATATCTACTATGGCTTTTAATATCTCTGTGCCTTTGCATATAGAAACTTCTACCTAACTACCCTTCTACTCCCTAGCTAACTTCCAATTTCCTTCAACACCCATATTTTTTCATCCAGGAAACCTCACAGCCTGTTATTACTACTTTTCTTCTGCCCCTGCATAATATATTATTGAACTAGATTATAGTCATAACTTTACTTGTTTTTATCTCCTGCTACAAGGCAAAGCAAGGCAAGGCAAAGAATTTAAGAAAATATTACAAAACAGACCCAATAAAGGCTTTCTCTGAAGAACATATAAGGAATTCTTACAATCCAGTCATAAGAAGACAACTCCAATTGAAAAAAAAAAAATGCCCCAACAATTGAACCACGCTTGACAAAAGGAGACTCTGGATAGCATATAAGCACATGAAAACATGCTGAACATTGTTACTCTTTAGTGAAATGCAAATAACACCAAGATGGGATATCACCACATACCTATTAGAATGGCTAAAATGAAAAAGACTTGGCATACCAAATATTGGCAAGGAAGTGGAGCTGGTGGCAAGGTAAAATGGCATGACCACTCCAGATGTTTATGGCAGCTTCTCAAAAAGCTAAAACACCAGCTAGGCACCAGTGGCTCATACCTGTAGTCATAGCTACTCAGGAGGCTATGATCTGAGGATTCTGGTTCAAAGCCAGCCTGGGCAGGTAAATCTGTAAGACTCCACCTAACCACACACACACACACACACACACACACACACACACACACACACACACACACAAAAGCCAGAAATGGAGCTGTGGCAAGTGGTAGAGAGCTAGTCTTGAGCCAAAAGCTCAGAGATAGTGCCCAGGCTCTGAGTTCAAGCCCCAGGACTGGAAAAGAAAGGAGGGACAGAGAATGGGAAGGTGGGGGAAAGAGTGAAGGAAAGGGTGACATTGTCCAAAAAACAAGTGTACTCATTACTTAACTTATAAAATGGTAATCCCTCTGTGCAACACTTTAATAATAACAATAAAATTATTTTTTTTTAAAGGTAAAAACAGGGGCTGGGGATATAGCCTAGTGGCAAGAGTGCCTGCCTCGGATACACGAGGCCCTAGGTTCGATTCCCCAGCACCACATATACAGAAAACGGCCAGAAGTGGCGCTGTGGCTCAAGTGGCAGAGTGCTAGCCTTGAGCGGGAAGAAGCCAGGGACAGTGCTTAGGCCCTGAGTCCAAGGCCCAGGACCGGCCAAAAAAAAAAAAAAAAAAGGTAAAAACAAATCCATATGTTCCCATCAACCAAAAGAATTTGCAAATGTTTATGTCTCTAATAATCCCAAATCGAAACAGATGGTTAAAAGAAACTGTGGTGCAACTATACAATGAGATACCACTTAGCAATTAAGAAATGAATAATTTATATACAAAACAACATGGATTACATCAAAATAATTATGTAAGTGAAAGAAGGGTACGTGCCTTATAAACCCACTTGTAGAAAATGCAAACTAATCTACAGTGGAAGAAAGCAGATTAGAGTGTTTGGGGGATGGCTGGTAGGGACAGGATGGAGAGACAGGCACACGATGAAGCAGAGAAGAGCAGCAACAGTCATGTTCGTTAATGTGATTTGGGAACAGACCCATAAGTATAGATAGGCATCAAAACTCATCAAGTTGTGCTAGTTAAATATATGCAGGTTCTTATCTGTCAATTATTCCTAGGTAAAATTATATGAAAAAACAGTCATGGATACCACTAAATAGCCATCTCCTTTAAAGGGAAAAATTATTATTGATCTTCACTCCAAGTAGATTTCATTCAGCCCATTTTATACTTGAGAAAGCTGGGGAGAAGGGGAAGGGAGGGATGGTCAAGTTAGGGTCAGGCCTGGGTCCAAAGTCTCCAGAGCTGGGACATATTTCTTGATATTGTGATGTTTCCCACTATGGCAAATTCCCAGCCTGAAGCCATAGATGATCGTCCCAGTCAGTCCTAAGCAAGACCCAAAGGAGAATCTGAAGGAGAAAAAACGACAGGATCTACAAGAGATTAATCACTGCGATGACCCCCCTGCCCCTCCTGGGTTCTCATCACTACAAATACCTCCAACAGCCAAGCCCACTGGAGCAGAGAGGCTGGGGCAGGAGGTGGGCTGGGCTCACCCCCAGAGCAGCCTTCCCTCTTTAGTCAGTGGTTGGATGCAACAGACCCTGACTAGCCAGGAGAACAGACTCCAGTTCTACTTATGCTGTAAACAAGTCCCTTCCCCTTTTCAGGTCTCCACTTCCTCAGAGGAAGGAGGCAAAGGCTGACCAGTAAGTCTGCCAAGGAAGTCTCTCAGCCCTACCTCTTATCCTCTGTGTGCTGCTGAACTGCCAACTGTGCTTTTTCCCCATTTGCTGATGACCAGGTACATGAGTGAAAAGGTACCCTGATTGTCTATGAAACTGCATCCAGCAACCCCATTTGCCTAGCTTCAGAGCATGGGCCTCCATCTAGCAGGCCCTTCCCAAATGGTTCCCTGGCCACTCCACCTCCTTTCCCTCAGTTTTCCTCTCTGCCAGAATCTTCCAGAGCCCCTGTCCACATGCTACTCTGGATTCCAGAGCACAGGGATGCACAGCAACATGGAATGTAATTCCTCCCTGTACTGTACTTGACAGTCTGAGGGTGCAGGGTTAGAGGAGGCATAGGTCCCTTGTCAGCTCTATGTATCCAAGCACTTTGGGCTATAGCTATGCACATGGCTTCAGAGATGGAATAATGTTCCCCTACAAAGGGCACTCACCTGCTTTAAGAATCTGAGGAAGGCACAGATAGGCTCATTGACATCTTTTGCTCAGAAGGTGTGAAATCTTGGGCAGGTCTCTGTACCTCTCTGAGACTCACTTTCTACCTTGGAGACATGAGGATACTTAGTTAGATATGGTTACAGAATTAAAAGGGATCACATGTAGACAGAGCACAGAACAGGCCTGGAACCATCACAAGCTCAGTCAATGCTCTTCTCTCCTCTTCCTCAAAAACATACCCTAAGGCCCTTAGATAAGATCTTTTGTGCTGAATTCACTGAGCTAGAAAACTAAGCCCTTAATTAGAAGAAATAGGCTTAATTCCAAGAAAACTTAGGGACAGCTTAGGAAGAGTTCTGGGGCTATGGTAGCAGAGATAAGGGAAAGTTTGAAAAAGGTAGAAGCAGGGCTCCAGACCATTCACCATGTCCCTCTGCTGGCTGTGTACAAAGTCTGTGATCAGGTGGCCTCAGAGCCAAGACCTACTCCACACCTGCCTCTTTCCTCAGGAGCCCATACCTTTATCTATGCTATGAAATCCAGCTTCTTAAAATGAGGACGTTGGCTGGACACTAGTGGCTCATGCCTATAAGCCTACCTACGCAGGAGACTGAGATCTGAGGGTTGTAATTCAAGCCAGTCAAGGAAAGAAAGACTGTGAGACTACTATCTCTTATTAACCACCAAAAAAGCCAGAAGTAGAACTATGACTAGAGTGGTAGAGTGCTAACCTTGAGCAAAAGAAGCTCAGAGACAGACGGCACCCAGGCCCTGAGTTCAAGTACCAGGACTGGTACACACAACACACACACACACACACACACACACACACACACACACACACGAGCTAGATCACCTCTTTTTACCTTTACCAACCTTTCTGTTTCTGAATTGACAATCCCACAAAGATAAACTCATGCTCCACACTTTCTCTATCCCCTCCTTCAGAACACAGGCAGAAGAATCAGAACATAGAGGAGGGCAGAGGCTGGGACTGCATTATGCGAAATTAATTAGCTCTAATCTTCTGCCACAGCAGGGCCTTGAAGAAAGAGGCTTTTGTTGAAATCTGACATTTGGCAGGAAGTCCCCCTCACCAACTCTCCTCCAGTAGAGATCATGAGTCAAAAGCTCTGATTGCAGCCCCGACTCTCACATCCAGTGGTGCTGCAGCTTCCTTTCCATATTCTCTGACCAACTTCTTGATTTTTACAGGAAGGAAATGTGCCCCAGATGTTGGTCAGTAAATGGAGGGTTTTTATCTGTTTTTATAAATGGATGCCAATAATTCCCAGCCCCTGCCCCCCCCCACCAAACAAAGGAGTAAAAATCAAAAGTAGAAACACAGCCAATTTCTATCAGGAAAACAAAGGTTTCCTGTCAATGGAAGCCCCTCTCTATGTGGGTGGGGAGCCTCACAGCCTATAAGAGCACAAATCTCCATTCCCATTCGTGCAGTAGTGTTTGCCTCAGCAAACCTACTATGCACAGAAGAGGTGTTTTGCCTAGTGCTTCATCATCTGGGTGCATAGTAAGTATACCGGCAGGAACCAGCGGTGAGTGTGATGAGTCTCCATTCGCCAATGCCTGTGACACTGGTAGTCCCACCGTGGTCAATTGAAAGCTGCCAACAGTTTTCTTCCACAATTTTTTAAACAATCAATTTGTCAACTTCCTGGATATTTAAAAATCAGCACTGGAAGGTTTTTTAAGACAAAAGGCAAGTTCTTCAGGCTCCTCACTGAGTATTCTTGCTGCAGAACCTCCCTGCCCACTGCATTAGGAATTAGCTTAGCAAGGATAACCTCCTAGAGGGGGGATCTTGGGGAGGTGGCTCAGTGGTGCAGTACTTACCTGGTATGAACAATGAGGTCCTAAGTTCCAGCCCCAGCAGTGACACAATGAGAGAGAGAAGACATAATGAAAAAATTCTATCTGGATGATTGGAAACAGGAGTAGGACTTCTGACATGGGATTTCAGACATGTACTACTTTCTTCCATGTCAGAATTTTCCCACATGTCCTATGAGTACATATTACTTTCATAATCTGAACATGTCTAGTAAATTAACATCATTTTTAACAAGCCAGGTGCCAGTGGCTCATGCCTCTAATCCTAGCTACTCAGGAGCCAGAGAAGATCTGAGAATTATGGTTCCAAGCTAGTCTAAACCTAAGACTTATATCTCCAATTAACCAGCAAAAAGCTGGAAGTGGAGGTATGGCTTAAGTGGTAGAGCACCAGCCTTGAGTGAAAAAAAAGAAAGCTAAGGGACAGCACTCAGGCCCCAAGTTCAAGGGCTAATACTGGCATTTTTAAATCTAATTAAATTATTTTAGCAAGTTTACCAGAACGATTTGTGATCATGCCCTTGCCTAATTTTAACCACTCTACCCCTCTGGGGTAAGGAGTGTGTGTTTGTGTGTTTTGCACTGCAGAATAGTGCAAGTGCACCTAAACATTTACCTGAACCAGTGCCATCCTACCTGGAGGACAAATTCATCCTCTCCTTGTCAAGATTCCAAAAGACCTGCTCTGGCAAATCAACATTTCCTTTGGTTATCAAATGACCTTGCTTCCAGGTGTGCTGGGGTGGAAACAGATGGCTTCATTGAACCAGAAATGATTGTTCCTTCTTTCAAGAACCTAAGAGTCAGAAGTTTCCATCTCCTTCCCCCAAAGAGGAATTCTGTCCTGTCTTATTTCCCCAAGATAGAGTCCAGGGCTCTTACCTCAGCTCTGGGAGAGAACCAGGACAAAGGGCTGAAGACAGGTTCATCTCAGCTGGGCTTCTCTCTGGGCTGCTGGTGGTGCTGCAAAGCCATGCACAACTGGCTCTACCCCTGCCTACAGGGGAAAAACAATAAAGCTGTGGGCTGAGCCTTCTACCAGAAACACTTACATTAATAAAAGCAGGGGGTTGAGCACCCAAGCTCCTCCCATCCGAGCTCCTCCCATCCCTAGTCACCCTGGCCACTTGAGAACCAACCCCTCTCACAACCACAGCCTTAGACTGAAGGACAGCCCCTTTTCCTGGGCCCAAAGGGGCCCTGTGTTCACCCACAACCAGCCCTTCTGGGGCTAGGCAATCAGAGTAAGCTACAGCTTAAGCAAAGCAAACTCTACTTCTGCCACTGAATCCTGACGCTACTCTATTGGTCTTAAGAAAAGCCAGGTAAAAATTTTGCAGGTCCAGCCCAACTCTTGTGTTTAGGTAAGGCTTGCTGAATTGTTGATTTCACCTTTTCCCTTTGACCTAGAATGTGTTGTTTATGCTGTTATGAACACAAATGCAATTTCTTGCTCATTCTGGAGACATTTTCACTGAGCCCAAATTTTCAGTCTGTACACTTAATATGTGATGGGTGGATAGTGCTTGTTTTGAAAGTAATTGTTTATTATTGTTTTTCCTCGTGCCAAAGGAATGCAAGTTCTTTTAATACATTTTTAACAAGGTAATATAGGTAAAAGAAAAGTCACTCATTCTTTTGTTTGTTATTTTTACTTTCTATTGAATAGAATAGGAATATATATACCATATACACACAGCTCAAAGAATTATTGCAAAATAGGAACATTTTTGTCATTTGGTTAACTACTCCAGAAACAAAATATTATCACTGCTCCCTAAAAACCTACCTCAGATTTAGTCCCTGTCACTAGCTCTTCATCAAAACTAGCCACTATCCACCTGCAATCCTAGTTACTCAAGAAGCAAGTAGCTGGGTGATTGAGGCTCAAAGCAGAGACTCCACCTCCAAAATCACCAATAAAAAAACAGGGCTGGAGGTGTGGCTCAAGTGGTAGAGTACCAGCCAAGAAAGTATGAGGCCCTGAGCAAAAAAATAAAATAAAAATCTACTCTCCTACCTTCTCCAGTCCAATATTGGTCATCCCTACTCTTAATTCCACATATATAGAACCATACTATTTGTTTTGTTGTTGACTGTTCTTGTCAACATTAAAAGATTCATTTAGAGAATCATCTGCAGCTGACATTCATTGCTACTAAGTTACCCACTCTTTCTCTACTCAACGGAAGTTACAGAGAACAAATACTTCCTGGTTTTGTTTTCCTTTGTTGTTATCTAGATTTTTATAAAGATACGAAAAAGCAGCTAGGTGTGTTGGTTCACACCTGTAATCCCAGTTTCTTTAGGGGCAGAGATGAGAAAAGTGGAATTTTGAGGCCAAATTAGGCTAAAGTTAGTAAAGACAACTCCCCCCACCCCACTCCACCCCACCCCACTCCCACCATCTTATAAGCCTATAATAGTGAATGCCTGTGAGCCCTACTGCAAGGATGGAATACAAAGAAGGATCCAACCCTGAAACTGGCTCTAGACAAAATGTTAAAATCCTATCTACAAAATAACAAAAGCAAAAAGATCTAAAGGTTCAAGTAGTAGAGCACAGGCGTGTGTGCATGCATACATGTGTGGGCTTCCACACACTATCAGTCAGGTATTAAAATGCCAGACATGGTTTACTATGTGTCATTAAGAAGCAGGTTTCTGCAGTATCTTTGAATGGTCTACAATATGTATGTACTGGTGAGTCCCTGTGATCCATGAATGATATCTAGACAGATGTACGATCATGTGTACACACCCCCTAAAGGCTAGGCACTTGTTATCATCCACTCTTCCCATTTTCATTACAAAAAGTGTCCACAACTTTAAGACATCATCTTAGGAATCAAATTGCTGGGTCAAAGAGCTTGCAAATTTTTCACGTTTTGAATAGTGGTGGCATAGGAATTCCTCCCAGTAGGCATTTCTCCAACACTTCCCTTGTCCCCACACCCATGCCCTCACTCACCACGGTGACATTTCTAGTAGAAAGGAGTGCCCAATTCCAGAAATCTTAACTTGTGGTTTTCCACACTCAGCTGAGATCCAGTCTAAGATAAGATCTGTGATGCAAAACGGCCTTTCAGCCTGGGGAGGGAGCCAGCCCGCCGGAGAAAAAGGAAGAAACCCTCTGAAGGAAGGAGATAGAGTGGTTGAAATCCAAGAAGGGGGGTGGGCGGGGGTGGCAAGTGAAAGAAAGCCTTTGAAACCAAGAGAAGCAGGAGTCGTTCTGTGATTGGCTGAGGGGGGAGGGAATGAAAAGAAAAGCCAAGCTGATCTTACCACTAGACAGGGTGGAAATGTCAAGGACTCATAAAGATTCAGAGCAAAACAAAGCAAACAGCAGACATCAGGTGAGATGGAAAAAGAGAAAGTTGCCAAGGTCTCAATCACTTTGCCATTGTCTATAATTAATGTCAACAAATCACTAGGAGCACAGTTAACTGTGAGGATGGGAGAGGAGTCAGGGATAGGTTCTGCCTGCACACAGGCTGCTGGTGACCAGCAGGGACTGTGACTAAGTAAAGACCATTCTATTTGTTTTGGGGTTTTTTTTGCCAGTCCTAGGGCTTGAACCCAGGGCCTGAGCACTGTCCCTGGCTTCTTTTTGCTCAAGGCTAGCACTCTGCCACTTGAGCCACAGCGCCACTTCCGGCTTTTTCTATATATGTGGTGCTGAGGAATAGAACACATGTTTCATGTATACGAGGCGAGCACTTTACCGCTAGGCCATATTCCCAGCCCAAGTAAGGACCATTCTACCAACAGAAACAGAAGCTCCTGAGAACAAGGGCCTGGGGTTGAGGGTTTCTCTTGGGCTGCTGGTTCACCTTAAGCTAATCAGGAAGGAAGACCTCTGTGCTCCATCTCTTTGTAGCCAGACTGTATCTCTCCTTTTACTCCAAGCCAAGCCTTCATGAAGTGAGATTAAAAATTCACTTGGGACTCTGTCTAGACTCTGCCTAGATTTCTTTGGCCCTAGAACCAAGGCAAAGACCTTGGAGCCCCAAATTTCTTATTTTTTGATTGTTTGTTTATGTGTGCATGTGCATATATGAATGTCTCAAACTCAGGGCCTGGGCGCTGTCCCATAGCTTTTTCCCTCAAAGCTGGTGCTCTACCACTTGACCCACAGATCCACTAGAGTTAAGAGTCTAGAGACTTTTCTGTCTGAGCTGGCTTGCAACCATGATCCTCAGGTCTCAGCCTCCTGAGTAGCTAGGACTGCAGACATGAGCCACTGATGCCTGGCCCAAGTCTCCTGTCATCCCTTCCCATACTATCCCCCAACTTTTCCTCCCATCCCTACCCAAAAGTTGTATAATTCATTTTAACATAGTGTCTAGTGATTATCACTGCTGCATTTGTTCACCCTTTGTCCCTCCATTTCCTTTTATTCTTCAACATGTACACAAAGCATTATTGCTGATGCTTCCTGTGCTCCCTTAGGAACATAGCACTCATAGTTTGCCAGACTGACCTCAACATTACTGAACTAAGCAAGTCATTCTATCTGGTTAACTTTTGCCTACCCCACCTCTCACACCAAGGTCTGCCCTAGTCTACTAAGGTAGAACTTGAAATAAGACAGCTGGACCTATGAGAATCTTTTTCATACTGGCAAAGACTGGTAGATCCTAGTACAAGGTAAGGGTGGCTCTGTGACAAAAATGACATGCCAAACTCAAGCCATGGGATTGTAGGACCTTGTAGAAGGAGGGAAGGTAGCCTTTTAAAAGGCCCAAGCAGAGGTCAGAAGAGGCAGATATGCTTGGTGATTCCAGCAGCTGGGAGGCACATGGATTCCTACTTTTGAGCCTGTTTAATTTTCTTGTGTGGACCAGCTAGGACAGTACTGAGCTCAGGCCTCAGTTTCTCCTACTCATACAAAAGTTTAGTTTAAATTATCTCTGGATACTGGAGGATAAAAAGGGTTGTGAGTGACACTCGAGCGGCTTCTTTGATGAAGCACTTAGGTCTTCTACTGTGGTTTGATTAAGAGACAACTATCAGCCAGGACCAAACAGATCGCTACAGTAAAGCTGCATGATTTATTTCTAATGTAAATTCTAAGATTTCCTATGAAATGATTATGTATAAATTCCTTCTGTTGCCTGTTCTGCATGACACAGTCAGCTGATCACAAGTCCCCTTCTAAATCCCCCTCCCCAACCTATATACACAGGTGCTTCTTTGGTGGTTTTCATGCAGCTCCCAGTTAATCCACATCACCACCACTGACCCTTGTGACCTCCTGATCCCTCAAGGGTCACTGCACTTGACATTTGGATTTAGGTTTTGCTTGTCTTCTGAGACCCAGTGACCAAGGTGTTACTCAACTCTGTCCTTGAACTCAGGACCTGTTCTCTGCTTAATTCTCCTGCCACGGCTGCTCTGCCCCTCCCCCCGCCACCTATCTGTCTGTCATAAACTCATCCAATCCCCTTGCTCTCTACCCTCATCTCCAGAAGTATCCAAAAGACAGAGCAAGTAACCCTAGGAAAAAGAAAGGTTACAGGGCCCTCCTAAACCCCTTCTTTCCACTACTGTTTCCTCCAGGTGCCCAAGGGTAAGGTAATGACCAGTCTGCTGGGATTTCCTGAGTACTTCAAAGACCGGAGAACTCAAAAAGAGCCAGACATGGTAGCTCATGCCTATAACCCTAATTATTTAGGGTGCTGAGATCTAAGGAACACAGTTCAAAGCCAGCCTGGAAAGAAATATCTATAAAACTCTTTTTTTTTGGCCAGTCGTGGGCCTTGGACTCAGGGCCTGAGCACTGTCCCTGGCTTCTTCCCGCTCAAGGCTAGCACTCTGCCACTTGAGCCACAGCGCCGCTTCTGGCCGTTTTCTGTATATGTGGTGCTGGGGAATCGAACCTAGGGCCTCGTGTATCCGGGGCAGGCACTCTTGCCACTAGGCTATATCCCCAGCCCCTATAAAACTCTTATTTACAATTAACCAGTAAAAAGCCAGAGGTAGAGGTATGGCTCAAGAGGTAGAATGCCTGCCTTGAACAGAAAAAAGCCAAGTGAGAATGAAAAGCCCTGATTTCAAGCCCCAGTAATAATACCAAAATAAAGGAAGGAAGGAAGGAAGGAAGGAAGGAAGGAAGGAAGGAAGGAAGGAAGGAAGAAAGGAAGGAAGGAAGGAAGGAAGGGAGAGACGAACCCAAGAAGTTCATGGCCCAGCTGCACAAAGCAGTCTATTCAAAGTCAAGATAGAAGGACTGGCCTGTTACAGGGCTGAGGTTCTGGCCAGATCAGGAACCTGGCATCAGTGAGCAATTGCTATCAGGTTCACAAGAGTCTTAAGGTAAAGAATAATTCTGTTAACTTTGGATTCATTGTTCCACATCACTTAGGATGTGAGCAATCATTCTGCTTGGATTGGGCTATGGAAGTAAATTAGCTGAGAGCTTTTACAAATCCAATGTACATAAAACATTCCAGATCCGGGTCTCGTCAAACTTGCTGAGCACTGCAATCAAATCAGATGACACTGCACCCAAAATACAACAAGAACTTCTGCTAAAATCAGGAACCTCCCAGAGTATTTCAAGCCTCCTTTGCCCAATCAGGGCTTACATCCCCACAACCCCTTCATCTGTGAGGCTTGGATGCAACACTATGGGTTTCCTGTCTTAGGCCAAGTGTGTTCATTTGGGGGGGGGGGGGTAATTTTAGCAATTACTAAGTGCCAGGCACCTTAGCTAGTAAATTGTTTTTTTATTCCTCACATAATCCTATAAGACCAGGAGTGTTTTTCTTTTCCATTTTCAGATGAGGAGAGTAGAGTTTTAGCAATTATTGCAAGCACACAGCTGGAAAACAAGTAAGCCAGAATTCCACAGACAATCCTGTTCCCAGGGGCCTTTGTTCCCTCCAATGTTCGAATAAAACTAGGGCACGATACCTCAGTCAAGAGCTGAAATTAAATTTGAGTTGAGGAATGAAAACAGGAATGGTTACTGACAAAGGGAGAAATGGCATATGAATTCATTTGCAGAAGAAATTAATTTATAGAAGCAAGGAAGGAAAGCTCATGGACAACTGCCTTATAAAAACTCTCCAAAGGAGTATCTGACTGTGGTCAAGGAGCTTGCTACGGCAGCCATGCAGGTGACATTGGGCCTGTTTTAGTGCCACTCTGGGTATTGGATACTCCTCGGCCACCCTTTCTGTATGTGTGTGTCCATACTGGGAACTCAGTCTTTCACTCTCACTTAGCTTTTTGGCTCACAACTGATTCGCTACCAGTTGAGCCTTGCCTCTACTTCATGCTTTTGGGTAGATAACTAAAGATAGTCTCTCAGATTTGTCTGCCCAGGCTGGCTTTGAACCTCTGTTTCTCAGATCTCAGCCTCCTGAGCAGCTAAGAATATAGGCCTAAACCACTTGCACTTAGACTCAGCCACCTTTGTGTTTCTTGTTTGTTTGTTTTTTTGTTTTTTTGTAGGTCTTGGGGCTTGAACTCTGGGCATAGGCGCTGTCCTTGAGCTCTTCATCTCAAGCTAGCACTCTTACCACTTGCACCAAAGTGCCACTTTCAGTTTTCTGCTGGTTAATTAGAGATAAGAATCTCTAGGACTTTCCTACTGCTACCTTTTTTTTTTCAACTGCCAACTTCAGATCTCAGCCTCCTGAGTAGCTAGGATTACAGGCGTAAAACAGGGGCACTCGGCTCAGCCATCTTTTAATCTAAGGAACCCTTGCGCTCAACTGTTCAAGTCCAGCAACACTGCCCAGCTTAGAAGAAGAAACAATAGCCTCACTTAGCTGTCCATATTGTTCATTTCTGCTGCCCAAAAGCAATGACTTTCGACTATCTTCAACTTCCATAATATCTCACTATCTATAAATACCATGCTCATATGGCTCTCTTCTCAGTGTTAAGTAATAGTCATTTACTTCTTTACCACAGAAAGTAAAGATGGACCACCCCACACACTTCTCCTTCCCACATTCTCCTAATAGATTTATATAGGTTTTATTAAGTCAACAACAAAACTGAACATTATCATGAGCAGGCAAATATTCATGTTCACAGTCAGGCCAAGTTCATGCCCTCTTGTCAACTCCGGAGTCTGTTAATACCTCATTAGGGCCTTTAGTTTTCTATGTATCACTAATTCAGCCCCAACATTCCAACACAAGTATCAAGCTGCTATCACAATAAGCAAATTACCATCATGCAATTAGTGCTTTTTGTTTGTTTTTAATTTTTTAAAGTCCTCCCTTCTAGAACCTTCTCTCCTTATACTACAGCCTGAACTGGTAGCCTTATGGGCTGTTTAGGAGACCTCACTTCTTTTCTCCTCTTTACTCCTTGGTAAATTATCTGTTTCTTGGAGGAACAGATGCATAGTAGCTGCCTAAAAAAAAAAAAAAAAAGCTTTAAGGGAGGTAAAATAATTGAGACCTTGCCTATCTAAGCATGCCATCATTCCACCCACACATTTGATTTGTAATTTGTCTGGATAGAATGTTTCCATTGGAAATAATATGCTCCCAGAACTTTGTTGTCTGAAAACTATTGTGTGGCCGTAGGAATCAAATGGCTAGTGTCCAGAAGGTTTCTCTTCTCACAAAGAATCTGTGTTGATTTTTTGTGTTTTGTCTGTTTTCTACATAGAAATGTGGCTTTTGTGGTTGACTGGTTGGTTGTTTAGCTGGTTGGTTTGCAGTGACCTACCAATCCGGGGTAGAAGCTTTGATCCAATGCATGCCTTTTATCTGTGTGTGGCCCAGGTGTTCCAGTGGGCTGTTCAGTTTAGAAGTCCATATCTTTCTGTCCTCAAAATTTATCTTGTATTATTTATATGGATCTTTTCTATTCTCTCCTCGTCCTCTTCCTTCTCCTCCTCTTTCTTCTTCTTCCTCTCCTTTTCCTTCTCCTATTCATTTTTCTTCTTCTTTTTAGGTAGTAGGATATAAACTCAGGGCCTGGGTACTGTTCCTTAGCTTTTTCACTCAAGGCTGATGCTCTCCCACTTTAATCACTCCTCCACTTCTGGTTTTTGTCATGGTTAATTAAAGATGAGAGTCTTGCCTGGATCAAACCCAGATCCTCAAGTCTCAGCCTCCTGAGTAGTTAGGATTGCAGAAGTGAGCCACTTGCACCAGACTTCTCTTTTCCTGTAAGTCATATTATACATAAGTTGGACTTCTTACAATCACCTCTTCTTACTTTCATTTCTTTTTCTCTCCTGTTTGACTTTCTGCGAGTTTTATTCAACTTTGTATTCCAAATCTTTAGTGATTTATTTCTGCTATCGTACTTTCATTTCTAAGAGCTCTATCTTGTTCGCCAAACACTCCTTTCTGTGGTATATTTCTCTTACTAATACAGTCCTTCTTTTGTTGAGACTAGCACTTATAGTCTTTGTGAAGTTTTCTTCTGCTCTCTATATTGTCTTTAGGTTTTGTGAGGATTTTATGTTGGTAGTCTTTATTGGTTTCTGTCTTTCTTCCTCTCAACCTTTGTCCTTTGGTTTGAGAGAGGAAGAGGGGTTGTATGCTGGTACTGGGGCTGGAACTTAGGGCCTCCTGCTCTTGCTTGGTTTCTTTGCTCAGGATGGTTCTCTAGCCCTTGAGCCACATCTCCACTTCAAGCTTTTTGGTGGTTAATTGGATAGGAGTTCTATAGTCTTTTCTGCCTGGGGTGGCTTTGAACCTCAATCCTTAGATCTTAGCATCTTGTGTAGCTAGGATTATAAGTGTGAGGCACCAGGGCCTGTTTTTGTTTGTTTATTTGCTTATTTTGTTGTTGTTTCTTAACTTAAAAGGGGACACACTACAGAATCCAGCTGAAGACTGTGTATGCCAGAGCAATATATTAAAAGAATGAACACATCTTAGGGGTGAATGAGACAACTCATTTGTTTATTTTATTTAGAGAAGTCCATATATCAGTATCTATGGGGCTTGTCTCTTGAGCTGTTGAGTTTGTGCAGGCTCCTCTAATATGACACCTAGGGAATGTGGAGCATGACCCTACCTTTCCAGTTCTGTGTGAATAAAGCAGAGAAAGAGGTATGTATCACTGTGGAGTTTGTAGACCTTCCCTCCCTCCATCTGCCTGCCTCAGCTTGGCCTGCTGGGCTAATCTTAATCAGCCCTGAACATTTAATATGTTCCTGGGAAGATCATTCAAAAGTAGGAGTTACTGAGAAAGAAAGTTTTTTTTAATTGCATAGTTCTAGATAGATTCTCACCTCAGCTCATCATCAAATGACTTAAGATTAAAACTTAAAATTAAAACTTAATTTCCACAGATTTTTCAGACTTGGAACGTGCAGGTATCGTGATGTCAGTATGCACTTCCCATACTTCCACTCCTACTAGGAACATTTTTCACAAGGATCTTGTCTCTCTACCAGGCTTGCAACAAGATGTTGGGGGGGGGGTGCGGTCAGGGGGATGAGGTCACTTTAGATGTGAGAACTGGAGGAAGCCAGAATCAGCAGAAAGATCGTTTAACAACACAAGCCCTTAGAAGGTTAAAGTTCCAGTTCTATGCTAACAAGCTGAGTTACTTTGAAAAAAAAATGCATAACTTCTGTGAACTTCAGTTTCCTCATTTATAAATTGTGAATTACAATAACTAATTTTTTTTATGTTTGTTTGTGCTGGTCCTGAGGATTGAACTCAGGACCTGAGTACTGTCCTTGAGCTTTTTTGCTTAAGGCTAGTGCTCTTCCATTTGAGCTACCACTCTACTTCTAGTGAGTGTTTTGGTGGATAATTGGAGATAAGAGTCTTATGGACTTTCTGCCTAGGCTGGATTTGAACTGTGAGCCTCAGATCTTAGCCTCCTGAGTAGCTAGGATTACAGGCATGATGACAAGCATGATTCATCAGCTACATTAACTAATTTTGAAGGATTGTTGTGAAGACTTGGTTAAATGTGTCCAACAAATATCCATTGTGCTTATGATTTCTGAGCCATTGCTCTGGGTCCTGAAGAAATAATTCCAAAAGAAATTCCTGCCCTCTTGAAAATAACTTAGTAAAAAGAGTCAAAGTAAGGTCAATGGTGTTATATAATCTTAAACAACATGTAGGCTAAAAGGAAAAGGTCCAATTGTGAGGGTGGAAGGAGGCAGGCATGACATTATTATCCTATAACTATGGTCAGGTGGCCTCTCTTGTCAAGGTGCTATTTAAATAGGAACCTAAGGGAAGAGATGGATAAACCACAGTGATGTCTGAAGGAACAGTGTTCCACCTGAAAGGAACAACAAATGTGACAACTGTAAGGCAAAAAAAAAAAAAATACAGTATATGATTATAGCCCACACCCTGGGAGATGAAGCAAAGTAAAGAGGCAGAGAGTATATACTTCAGGAGATAAAGACTGGGTGGGTCTAAAAGTCAGGTCATGCAGAATCCTGCAGGCCTGAGAGCTGTGGCTCTGTGGAAAATGGAAATCACTCATTGGCTTTTAAGCAGAAACATGACATTGCACCTTTTTAAAAGGTGCTCTAACTCTTTCTCTCTCTTTTTCTCTTCCTCCTTCCCCACTGTCTCCCCACACCTCAATCTTGTGTGGGTCAGCAGTTGCTCTCCCCCTAACTCTTCTCTGCTTGAAAAATAAATAAATAATTTTTAAAAAGCTGCTCTGGTTGCTGTTTTGAAAAGAGACCACAGAATCAAAAAAAAAAAAAAAAAAGAAGAAGCAGAAGAGCCAGGTATGAGTCTATCCTAAATACTGAAAAACAGAGATTTCCAGATGCCCATAGCTTATACTTATAATCCTATCTACTCAGGAAGCTGGGATCTGAGGTATGAGGTTCAAAGCTAGCTCAGGCAGGAAAAATCTATGAGACTTTTATCTCCAAATAACCAATAAAAAGAAAGCCAAAAGTGAATCTGTGGCTCAAGTGGTACAGTACATGTCTTGAGCAAAACAGCTGAGCTAGAGAACAAGGCCCTGAGTTCAAGCTCCAGTACCAGAAATAAATAAATAGATAAATAAATAAAACCGACTGTGTTAGATCAAAAGGAACATGCTGAGCAAAATAAGTATTTACTTTCTTGGTTCAATTTGAAAAAAACAACTATCTTTTTTGTTCTCATAAATGCAGCCTGAGACAAGAAGAACTTTAGAGTTCTGGAGTTGTAAACCCTAAGGCCTGTTATCTCTTGAAGTGGGGTGACTGTTATAGAATGAAAAGCAGCAGTCTGGTTTCACCTTGTCATATTTGAGATTCTCTTTGACCTCCAAGGACATTTGTTCCGCAAAAGTCAGGGAATAGAGATGCATATCAAAGAGTGTTGGCATATGGATGGAAGATGATCACCAGGAACTGAGGAGACAGGAAGGGAGCCAAGACCAAGGACCACTGTCTGGGATACCCAAGAGTTGACAAGAGGAGATAAGCTAATAAAAGACAATTAGAGGGGCTGGGAATGTAGCTTAGTGGTAGAGTGCTAGCCTTGAGCAAAAAGAAGACAGGGGCAATGCTCAGGCTCTGGGAGTCAAGGGAAGAAGCTAGTCCAAGGGGGTTGGAATGCATATATGTAAGTGTCCCTTGCTGCTGACCAGTCAAGACAAGGACTAAGATTTAACCACTGGATTTGGCAATGATCAGTTATTGGTGAAAGTGACAAATGTACTGATGAGACAAAAGATTGGACAGATCAAGTTTAATTGGGAATGAGAGGACAGAAGGTAGGAAGCAAGTGCAGAAAGCTTTCCAGGAGCAGAAAAATGAGGCAGTGACTAAAGGGGTAGAAAAAATTAGGATCCAAGTGGATTGGGTCTTGAAGGCTGAACTGTCACTAATGGGAATAGCACCTTATGAAAGAGATGCTCCAAGAGCTAGCTAGACTTCCCACTAAGTGAGGATAGGGAGATAAGCTGCCATATGTGAAGTAGGAAGGGGCTTCTCATCAGACAGGGAATCAGTCAGCACGTTAATCGTGGATTTCTCCACCTCTAGAACTGTGAGTGGTAGAATGCTGAATCTTTTCTGGTTTGGCTTTAGGAGTTTTTCTGTTGCTCCATTCAGCCTGGGTGGCCTAAGAAATAAGGCTTAGATCTGTTGCCTTACTGAGACAGAATCAGTTCTCATCTGATTGCTATTATTTCCTAAGATAAGTGAGAAATATAGTTATCAACTGCATTTTCACACATTTGTACAATCTAGACCTAAAATTGTGATGATGGTGGTGGTGGTGGTGGTGATGGTGATGATGATGATGATGGGATATGAATGTAAAAGGATAACTGTCTTAGGGGGTGTGGGAGGGGAAAAAGAAAGGGTATTAGGAAGTGAAATCAGGGGTTGGAAGCACTGCTCACTTGGTAGAACACTAGCCAGTAAGCAAAACTGTCAGGTACTGAGTTCAAGTCCCAGTCTCAGACAAAAGAAAGGAAAAAAATCAAATGTTATTACATACACACACACACACACACACACACACACACACTCACACACACACACACACCACTCACCAAACATTGTTTGAAAAACAGAATGGAGAGAAGGTGTGTGAATAGAGTGAGGAGGGAGCACATTCAAGTATATTATACACACCTATAGAACATGAAACCCCTCTCATATTATTAATGTATGATAAACCGAAAGGAAAATTTTTTGTTTTGTTTTGTTTTGTTTTGGCCAGTCCTGGGGGCTTGGACTCAGGGCCTGAGCACTGTCCCTGCTTCTTTTTGCTCAAGGCTAGCACTCTACCCTTGAGCCACAGCACCACTTCCGGCCTTTTCTACATATGTGGTGCTAAGGAATCGAACCAGGGCTTCATGTATTCCCAGCCCCAAAAGTAAAATTTTTAAAGGATAGAAAAGGAGGTGTGACAGTAGACGAATGGATCAGGAAAATGTGGTACATATACACAATGGAATTTTATGCCTCTATCAGAAAGAATGCCCTTGCCCCATTTGTAAGGAAATGGAAGGACTTGGAAAAAATTATACTAAGTGAAATGAGCTAGACTCAAAGAAACATGGACTCTATGGTCTCTCTTATAGGGAATAATTAGCACAGGTTTAGGCAAGTCACAGCAGAGGATCACAAGAGCCCAATAGCTATACCCTTATAAACATATAAGATGATGCTAAGTGAAATGAACTCCATGTTATGGAAACGATTGTTATATCACTGTTGTAACTACTTTCAACATGCTATGTGTAACTGTAGCTTCTATTATTGATGATCTTCTTGTATCCCCTTCCTGTGGTTGTACCTACACTATCTCTGTATCTTATCTGAGTATATTGGAAACCATGTATACTAGGAAATTGAAAGGAATACCAAAATCGAGAGACACAGGGTAAAAAAAGACAAACAACTACAAAAGCAATACTTGCAAAACTGTTTGGTGTAAATGAACTGAACAACTCATGGGGGGGAAATGGGGAAGAGGGACAAGGTAATAAACAGTACAAGAAATGTATCAAATGCCTAACATATGAAACTGTAACCTCTCTGTACATCAGTTTGATAATAAAAATTTATAAAATAAATAAATAAATAAAAGGAGGTGTGAGAAGTTTGAAGAGAAAGAAAAAATAGTGTGCATCAGTCACCTAGCTTAGAGAGACTGCCATGATAATCAACCACCTCTGCTTATTGAAATAGACTGTAGAGACTTTGAAAACAAAATCAAGCCAGGCACTGGTGGCTCCTGCCTGTAATCCTAGCTACTGAGGGGGCTGAGATCTAAGAATTGCAGTTCAAAGCCAGCCCTGGTAGAAAAGTCCTTGTGAGACTTTTATCTCCAATTAGCCACTCAAAAACTGAAAGTGGCACTGTGACTCCAAGTGGTAGAGCACTAGCCTTGAGCAAAAGAACTCAGTGACAGGCCGTGAGTTCAAGCCCCACAACTAACCAAAAAAAAAAAAAAGAAGAAATTAATGCCCAGGTCCACCATACAGTCTTTGATTGAATTAATTTGAATTCAAGCAACAGTGTGCTAATGGAAATAGAGTCAAGAACCACTGAACCAAATGGCACAAGATGGCCAGGTGCCTATGTCCCTGAGTTATGACCATGCTCTAGAATGGGACCAGCAGGGTAGAACTATACTTTTCTAGATCAACATTAAGACCTGTACAGCAGACGTGGTATAGAGAGAGATTGGCAATGAATCATGACTAAATGAAATACCTAGAAAGTTTACAACATGCCTGGATATGATAAAAGTTCCAAGTATGAAAGCTCCTATGTTTATTTTTGTTATCAACTTAATAATGTACCAATTCCTAAGACAATTGTTTTTAATTCAAACAATTTGCTCAGTGTGTACATTTCCCTGGGCCTTGAAGTCATCTGCAAATAACTAAAACTTTGAATACCAAAAAGGTCTTCTCTGGTTTTTCTTATTTGACATTTGACATTGGGTAGTGCTTATGAAGTCCCTGGACTTTCCAACACCTATATGTCATCCTTTCTGCCTACTTTCTATCCCCAGTTAATAAGTTCTGTGCCACCATTTTATGAAGTCCCTCCAGTCTGTTACCCTGCTTGAGCAGTTCCTGTGTGGTGATCAGTTCCAGCCAGAAATTGGTGAGGCCCACTCAGCCTATAGCCTAGATAACCATAATGCTTTGTGATGACAAGTCCACCTCCACACATTTGGTCCCAGTCAAGGCTGCCTGGATCCCTGTCCAGGTCCATCCACATGTGGAAAACAACCACAAGTTCTATCACTGACTCTGACTGGGCTCAGATGTCAGCAGGAATAGAAGCCCCACACAGTCTCCCTTGCTAGGGTAGCTGCTACTGTCAGCTGCTGCCTTCCCTAGGAGTTGTGACATTCCTTCTGGTCCTGCCATTCTTTCCCACTCCAACTTGAATTGCCTGGAAAACTCTTTAACCTTTAGAGCCTTTTGGAGGATCTCATCTGTTCCTTTTTGACCCTTCCCTTCAGGCAGAATTATCCCCTCTCTGACCCTGTCCCTTGCTCCCTTAGCAATTTGTATAACTGTTTACTCCTGGGCCCATTCCACATGTTTCTGTCTCTTGTTAGACTGATAGCTGTTGCATGGCTCTATCTCATCTGTCTTTATATTCACAGTGTCTAACAGACTCTAGCCCATTAGGTGACTAGTAACTGAGAATACTGAGGTAGTCCATAGATCCCACCTATAATCCCAGTGATTCAAGATGCAGAGATCAAGGGGATCACGGTTCATGGCCAGTGGGGTGAAAAGTTAGTAAAACCTCAGTCTCAATCAATAGTCTGGTTGTGATAGTATGCTCCTGTTATCACAGCTATGGGAGAGGCATAAATAGGAGGATCATGATCCAAGGCCAGCCATTTCTGGGCAAAAATGAAAAACACAATCTGAAAAATTACTAAAGCAACAGCTGGTCAACTAGCAGAGTTCCATCCTCACACATGTGAAGCTCTCAGTTCAAAAAGTAATGTCAAAAAGAAATAAAAAGGCCATATGCTTACGTCTGTGATCCTAGCTACTCAAGGGGCTGAGATCTGAGGATCATGTTTTGAAGCCAGCCCTTGCAGGAAAGTTGTTGAGACTTTTATCATCAATTCAACACCAAAACGCTAGACATGAAGCTCTGCCTCAAGTGGTAGAGCACTAGCCTTGAGGAGGAAAAAGTAAATAAAAGCAGCAGCTCAGGGACAGTATACAGGCCCTGAGTTCAAGCCACAGGGAGGGAAGGAGGGAGGGAGGGAGAGAGGGAGGGAGGGAGAGAGGGAGGGAGGGAGGGGAGGGACAAAGGAAGGGAAGGAGGGTGGGAGAGAAAGAGAGAAAGAAAGAGATTTGGAGATAAACTAGCCATCATTTGATGACCGCAGTCATGTACCCAGCCATAGATGAAGCACTCCATATAGGATGACACTGGAATGATTAATGTAGATGAAGATGAGCAGTAAGGATCAGAGCAGCTGAGTTATCCAGTTTACATGGCTGAGAAGTAAAACATCTAGAATTCAAACCCAATTATGTCTGGCAGAAAATCCTGTAACTTTTTCCAAAGGACAGGGCTCTCAGAGGAAGGCGCACCAGCCAATGGTGCTCACTGCTCTCACTTCCGCTGTGAGTCAGCAGGAGACAAGGCAGGATCCTTCAAGAGCAAAATATTATCCTGGAAGAGGTCTTGGGTCATCTTCTCTGGACTTGTTCTTTTCCCTCCTCCAAATTTACAGTTCAGAATAAGATGTTCATTGTGTAGCTTTAAAAGAGGAGCTGCCACAAGCACTCTGGCAGGAAGCATCTTCTCCTGCTTTATCCCTAAGACTGTCATTAACCACCTCCAGCTCAGGCCCTGGGCCAACATCCTCCAAGCACCACATAATTGACAAAAGCCATCCCTGCAGGGTATGCACAGATAATGACTCAGCCTTACTACCTTTGTCAGAGTTCCCTGGCTGCCTTCCTCCTGCTTTCACCTTGGACAAATTCCTTAGACCTGATTCTTAAAAGGACAATACAAGAAGAGCATGACCCCAAGCCTGGCTCCCCAGCAGGATTCAGACCCAGGAGTCATCCTGGAGAATTCCCCACTCTCATCTCCCTCCCATGGCCAGAAATGGCAGGTAGAAAAACAATGTTGGAATGTGGTGCTGAGGGCTCAAACCTGTAATCCTAGTTACTCAAGAGGCTGAGAGCTGAAGATCATGGTTCAAACCTAGCCAGCCAGGAAAGCCTATGAGACTTGTATCTCCAATTAACCAGCAAAAAGCCAGGAAGTGTAGCTTTGACTCAAATGCACCATCCTTGAGTGAAAAAACTAAAGGACAGTGCCTAGACTCTGAGTTCAAGGCCTAGTATTAACACACACACACACACTCACACACACACACACACGTACTGTTTTATGGGGCAAGAGGGTCACCACAGCACTACAGGTGGCTGCATACAGCTCCTGTGGCCTGCTGTCACATCGTGACCTCACTTACAAAGCCTTTGATTATGGTTGTGTGAATGGATCTCAGAAAACAGATATGTGCCTTATGAAGACTATAATTACTCCAAAGCTATCCAAGACAGGGCACTATCCTAGGCCTGGGGTTGTCCAGAGAATCCAATCATTATTCTTATTGCTCAGGAGGTCAAGTCCAGCGCAGCTGAGTTCCTATGATGGGCAGTGTGGGGCATGAGATAAGGGTATTCTCTTTCCTCTGCAGATCATGAATCTCCCAGTATTCATCCTGCACAGAGGCTGCCTAAAGCTGTGGCTGAGTCAAAAGGCCTCTTAGTCTCTATAGTAGATGGGCGGTGAATAAGAAGGAGTAAACCTCTTCAGCAAAGTAGAGCACACTCCATCTGCTAATCTTCTGGATCTTTGTAACAATAGCATTACACACACACACACACACACACACACACACACACACACACACACACACACACACACCTTTCAGCCAGGCTACATTAGCTGCAATCTGGCTGCTTTCCAACCTCAACATATTTTATCAGTAGGGCCTACCTTATTTTTTTTTTTAATCAATCCTGCAGAATAAAGCCTGCCATCCAAGTAACTGACAACTTGTCCTGCCTGTCCTTTCTCAGACTATCAGTCACTCCCAGACATGCCTGGCAACTGCAGATTTCTCCCCGTAGCCCGATGCCTCTGGATACCCTCTTTTACCCTTGACAAGATGTTGACAGCCATAGCAGCCAACTCCCCAGCCCAGACATTCCCCAGCAACCAGAAAAGCAGAATCAGTGCTTGGTGCTCTCTCCCAGGCCGGGGCAGAGCCAACCCTGGCTCTCACCCTCTCTGCTGCCTCCCACTATAGCCCTAGGCTGCTTATCTGAGTCACGGAAAACAGAGTATCTTGCCTGTTGACTAAGTTGCTTGTCTCAACACTGCAGAGACCATGTCTGTGGCTATGAGAGACACCTGTACTTATACAGATGAAAACTCTCAGAAGGTCACAGGATGCATTAGCAATAACAATCCCTTTGTGTAGCCCAGCATGGTGTTTACACGCCTGTAATCCCAGCACTTGGGAGGCTGAGGCATGAGGATTACAAATTTAAAACCAACTTGGGGGCTGGGGGTATGGCCTAGTGGCAAGAGAGCTTGCCTCGTATACATGAGGCCCTGGGTTCGATTCCCCAGCACCACATATACATAAAACGGCCAGAAGTGGCGCTGTGGCTCAAGTGGCAGAGTGCTAGCCTTGAGCAAAAGGAAGCCAGGGACAGTGCTCAGGCCCTGAGTCCAAGGCCCAGGACTGGCCAAACAAACAAACAAAAAAAACAACTTGGATTGCATAGCAAGACTTTGTTTCAAACAAACAAACAAATATATATAATGTTTTATATATATATATATATATATATATATATATAAATATATATATATATATATATTTATATATATATATATATATATATATATATAAAACATTCCTCTGAATGGTTCTTCTATCCTTTCTCATCTTGTTAGAGCTATGATGTAATTTGAACATAAAACTTCCTCTCAAGCCAGGCGCTGGTGGCAGAAGTCTGTAATCCTAGCTACTCAGAAGAGTGTGATCTGAGGATTGTGGTTTGAAGACACCTGAGGCAGGAAAGTCCATGAGATTTTTCTCTCCAATTATCCATCAAAAAAACTGAAAGTAGAGCTATGGCTCAAAGGGGTTAATATGGCTTGCCTTGAGCAGAAGAGCTCAGGGACAATGTATAGGCCCTGAGATTAAGCCCTACTATGGGGGGGAGCAACTTCCTCTGAGATTTGGCAGTGATCCAACCAGTACCCCTTTTTAGGGATAAATAAATTAGGATTAGGATTGTAACTAGATCTTCGAATCTGGATGAGAATTTCAATTCTTCTATTATCTAAAATTTTGCCTACAAAATTTATTCTAAAATATTTCATTTTATGGGTAAATATTTTATGCAAACATTTACAAAATACATATTTATATTTGTTTGTTTGTCTGTCAAATATTTATCTAGAAAATATGATTTTAATTGTGCATCAGTGGCTCATGTCTATAATTCTAGATACTCAGGAGGCAAGATCTGAGAATTGAGGTTTAAAGCCAGCCCTTGCAAGAAAGTTGTTGAGACTTTTATCAGCAATTAAACACCAAAACGCTAGACATGGAGCTGTCTGTGAGACTCCAATTAACCACCAAAAGGTTGAAGTAGAGCTGAGGTTGACGTATTAGAGTGCCAGTCTTGATTGAATAAGCTAAGGGATAGGTCCCTGGCCCTGAGCAAAGCCCAAGTGCTGGCACCAAATGAATAAATACATGTTTTAAATTTTATATACATATATGTGTGATTTTATATTTATTTATCGTGTTACATATTTTGCTTTAGAAAGCTAGCTAATTCAGATCTTTATGCCCTAAAAATCAGCACAGTAGAAAAACCACAGGCTCTGGAATATAGGAAGTTCACGGGTTTCAAATCAGCTTCATCCTGTGTGGGCAAATAATAAGAAACTTACCAGGATGGGGAGTTGTGGCTCAAGTGGTAGAGCACTAGCCTTTAGCAAAAAAAGCTAAAGGAGAGTGTGGGGTCCTGAGTTCAAGCCCAGTAGTGGAAAAAATAAAAATTTAAATAAAACATAAGAACAAAAACAACCTACTGTCAGATTTCTCAGCAGCACTGCCACAATTTATACATGCTATAGGGTTATTGGGGAGTCTAGAAACATCTGTGTCCAGTACCTGATTATTTTGTGGGCACTGAAATGAACAGTAACCTCTCTCATACATCCTTTGCTCTCCAGCCATAACAAATTACTCATGATTACCCAGACATGCCACATACTTTCATTCCTCCACATTTCTGTGATGCTGCCCTCTTGGCCAAGAATGTCCTTCCTCTGTGTCTCAACCTATCAGAACCTTTCTCATCCCTCAACACCCAGGTCAAACTCCCCTGGGAGGTCTTCTTCATCACCTTCTGGAACCCAGCACTCAACTATTCATCTGATTTATGACATATTCTGTTCTGCCTAGAGGAAAGTGCTTACATAACTGACTCCCAACCTCCCAAGGAAAGGCAAGGTCTTATTTAACTATTTGTATCTCCCACCGTCTCTACACTCCTGAGCACTGGGACTTATTTAGGATGAGCCTTGATGGGCTTCATCAAAAGGGCTTATTATTTTTAATGTTTTTTTTTTTTGTTTGTTTTTTTGGCCAGTCCTGGGCCTTGGACTCAGGGCCCGAGCACCGTCCCTGGCTTCTTCCCGCTCAAGGCTAGCATTCTGCCACTTGAGCCACAGCGCCGCTTCTGGCCGTTTTCTGTATATGTGGTGCTGGGGAATCGAACCTAGGGCCTCGTGTATCCGAGGCAGGCACTCTTGCCACTAGGCTATATCCCCAGCCCCTATTTTTAAAACGTCAATCAACACAAAACCATATGAAGCTAAAAAAAACTCACTCAAGGTAACTTCATCTAGGAATAAAAGAAGAATAGATTAGTACTAATTTTCACATCTCTATATTTACATGTGGATAGAAATGTGGGGAATAAAAGGATGTGTGAAAGGCAAGTGAAAATTGCTTTATAACTACTTTTGAAAGTTATCATTTCAACACCCCAGTTACAGTGTGAAAGGGAAGTTGGCACTTACACCTCCTCCATATCCCCCTCAGCTCTCCATTTCTGGTACATTCTTTTTACTTGATCACATTATATCCTATTTTATCACATTATGTCTTACCTTCCTACCTCTTCTTAGCTGTGCTTCCCTATTTAGTTTTATCAAATAACCTTTAATCACATCTTCCTAAGTGAGTTTGTTGATTAATTTCTCTCAGAGTTTTTGCATGTATTGAGAATGTCTGGGGCTGGGAATATGGCCTAGTGGTAAAGTGTTCCCCTCATATACATGAAGCCCTGGATTCAATTCCTCAGCCCCACATACATATAAAGCCGGAAGTGGCGCTGTGGCTCAAGTGATAGAGTGCTAGCCTTGAGCAAAAAGAAGCCAGGGACAGTGCTCAAGCCCTGAGTTCAAGCCCCAGGACTGGCAAAAACAAAACAAAACACAGAGAATGTCTGCCTGACTTCCACCTGCAGAGTAATTAATAGAGTCTAAGTCATTCAGCCAATTACCCCTCCCCAACAACTTGCAAACACTTCATCTCAGTGTCTTTCTTCTGCTGCAAGTTAAGTCCGGGAAGGTCAACATAGCTTTTCTTTTATGACAGAGAAGCCGACAAATTGCTTCCAATATCCAGATTTCCCTTTCAGATCATGTGACATCCAGCAAGCGATGTTCTTTCCCTTCCTTGATGGCAAGTATGTCCATGTGACCAAGTTTCGACTAATGGCCACCTGAGCAAAAGTGATTCCCCAATTGCAATTCTAGAAGCTAACTTTTGTACAACCCTCAGATCTCAGATTTAATCTTTTTTTCCTCAGCATACGATGTGATTTACTTCAAGTTTTCTTTCTTTCTCTGCAACCAACTTAGTTTTCAGTGGATCCAATCTAGGTCCCTTACTAAAGAAAGAAGAGAGTGTGTGTGTGTTGCTGCTGCTGCTGAGGATTGAACCCAGGGCCTCACACGTGCTAGGCAAGTTCTCTACCACTAAGCCCTCAGTTGTTTTCCTTGGCCCTGTAATTGCTCATTGTATTTCATTCTATTGGTTCATCCGCCTTGTCTTTGAACTCTCAATTTATTGGTCTTCAATAAACTTCACTTGGAATGAATATTCTATGCTGCCTCTCCTACCCAAAAGCCAACTCCAGTGCAGAAATTAATTTGGAGATGAAGACAAAGGCTAAAAATGTCCCATTCACCATTAGGAAAAACAGAATAATCTTGCTCTTAAATTCTGCTCATCTTTAAAGCACAGCCCAAAGCTCATTTGCCCCACTCTCATTCAGAGCCCCAAAAGCTTCTCTGGGGCAGAGGTTTCACCGCTAACACCTGGGCTTTCAAATCAACCAGGAACATTTTAGAAAGGAAATAAATTGCCATTGTCACACTTTGAAGAGTTCTGATCTACTGATTGGCCAAATAAAAGGAGGATAAAAATTAGATCCAAGAATCAGGAGAGAGGCTGGGAATATGGCCTAGTGGTAAAGTGCTCGTCTCATATACATGAAGCCCTGGGTTCGATTCCTCAGCACCACGTATATAGAAAAAACCAGAAGTGGCACTGTGGCTCAAGTGGCAGAGTGCTAGCCTTGAGCAAAAAGAAACCAGGGACAGTGCCCAGGCCCTGAGTTCAAGCCCCAGGACTGGCAAAACAAAAAACAAACAAGAATCAGGAGAGGTCACTACCATCCAACTCACTACTCCCAATGCAGCCAAAATATGAGTAACACCAAAAGTCAGGTGGAAAGAAAGGATTCAGCAAAATGTTTGGCCCTTAAGAGATTACAAGGGCCACATTCTGTCTAGCTCAGGCAGCAAAGTCTGTGAGACTCTTATCTCCAATTAACCACCAAAAACTCAGAAGTGGATCTGTGGCTCAGGTGGTAGAGCACCAGCCCATAAAGCAAACAAAGCTTAGGGTCAGCACCCAGGCCCTGAGTTCAAGCCTCAGTACTGGCACGGAAGGAAGGAAGGAAAAGAGGGAAGGAGGGAGGGAGGGAGGGAGGGAGGGAGGGAGGGAGATAGATTAGCTAACAAGGGAGACATTCTCAGCATGCAGGCCCTCAAGTGAAAACCTGATTGAGCATGGGCTCCAGGGGCAATAAGGCCCATGTTCAAGTCCAAGCACCTCAGTTCACTCAGTGGTGTGCCTTTGAGAAAGTCTCCAAATGCCCTTCAGCCTTTCTTTCCTCACCTACTAAATTGGGATAATTGTATTTGCCACGGAGAGAAGTGATGAAGTCATATTAGGTAAGATATAGAGCCACCACTTCCTGTCTCATGTGATCAATCAGTCGACCTGCTAATGTTTTCTCCACACATTCAATGAGCCTCTTCTCTTCCTCAATCTCTGCTCTGGCAACCCTTTCCCCCAAATGCCCTTCTCTAAGAAGGTGACAGCTGCTACCTTCTAAGGCCAAGCTCAAACACCACTTCTTCCAGAGCACTTTCTCAAACTCACTGTACATTTTTCCCCATCCCTGTACATACTTTATGTGTGTGTGTGTGTGTGTGTGTGTGTGTGTGTGTGTGTACCAGTCCTGGGCTTGAACTTAGGGCCACTCTACTGGATTTTTGGTGGTTAATTGGAGATTAAGATTCTCACAATCTTTCCTGTCAAAGCTGACTTAGAGCCATGATCCTCAGACCTCAGCCTCCTAGTAGGTAGCATTATAGGCATGAACCATGGGCTCTTGGCTACCTGTGCATACTTAAATCATAGTACTTATCACATGAGGCTGTAATAATGATGTGTGTGTCAACCTCCCACTAAGCGCTGGAAAAAAGAAAACACAGGGGCTTATTTGTGTGTACATTGTAAAAATCAGCATCATGCTTGGCCTGTAGAAGGCACTCAGGGTCTGTCAAGTGCATGAACCAAGCAGGAACTCAGAGAAGAAAGGCAGAGGGTGATGTGGGAATCATGCTAGTTAAATTGAGTATGTGTATGAGTAAATATCTACAAGGTAGTTTCTTTACATGGGTTGTCCCAATGTCTAGCATATAATAAATACTTGATAAATATTTAATGAAGACATTGGTGTTGAATATACTCTACAAAAGAAGAAATTGTTTAAGAACCTAGGAGCACAGCTGCAAGATAAGCCCTTAACAATGCTGATAGTGACTTCCATTTACAAACAGGCATTCAAGGGAACTGAGCCGTGGTAACCACCAGTCTACGGCCATGCTCACTGACAGGTGTATTTAGTTCCAGTCATAACCAGATAATGATCACAAGTAGATAGCGCAGATTCTAAAAGGGCAAGAAAACACAGCAAAACCACCTGTTACACAAAGAACTCTCACCAAAAAGGGAAATGAGCAATTATATACTGGATTCAAGAGTCACATTACTATACATGACTACCCCCATAAATCCTTTCAGTGGTCTTAGGGGAAAAGGAGAAAGTCTTATAAGGAGAAATTGTTCAGTTACATCCCCAATGAATGACAGAACTAAGCACTACTCAGGCCCCAAAGATGGGGAATATTAGCAGTGGATGAACGTGTAGCATGATTCAGAGAAAGGGGTTGGCAAAGCTGCTCCATTCCCAACTGCACCCTTAGCAGCTGTGGATGGAAAGGCAAATCTCAATCTTCTCTGAAGCTCAGCCTTCTCATCTACACAATTACGCTCATGATTCCAGATACCACTCATGCTTGGATGGAAGAATACGCATAGTGACTAATCAGAATCAGGCACACAGCAAAAGTGAGAAGATGGTAACTTTAGCCATGTTTTTCTCATCAAACTCAACTAAGACTAAAGGAAAAAAGGAGACAGGGTGAGAACAATCAATCCCAGCCCAGAGGACCTTCAAGAAGTTTCAGACAGTACAGGGTTCCAAAACCTAAAGCTGGATGTTATCTGAGCACTGTTAGGGAAAACTCCACCCACTAAGTGATGGAGACAGATTTAGAAAAAAGAAAGAAAACTGTCATGAAAAGAATTTACAACCATGCTCCTGGGACACGTAGTTCTTTTCCATCTGCCAGATTTCCTGGTCATCTAAGATGTAGGTGATATATTTAATCCTGTAGACATGGTTTATGAATATAAGGCAACTGAAGCCAAGGTACAGAACAGGAGAGGGTTGCCAAGATCCAAAGGAAACAATGGTTCCACCTCCTTTGGACAAACCCATTATGAGCTACTTTTTCTGATCAGGTGCAAACTACTCAGGTCACACTGTCCAGTTTGTCATCCACCTCCAGTTCTACTTGGCATATTTCTGCTTCTTGCTCCATAGTCATGGGTTCTGAACCATTGTAGGGGAGCCAGCTCCCCTACAATATGAGTCTTCTGCTCTCACCCTTTGCTTGGGCATCCCATGATGGGGAACCTAGTGCCTTTAGCATAGCCTGTTCCATGTCTGGGAGTTCTGATTTCTTCCCTATTTACCTTCTTCCATGTCCCCAGAGTGGTGGTCCAATCCATAGTAGACACTTGGTGTGATACTAGCCTTCTTTCACATGAAGAAGTCACCCCTTATTTTTATCACTTTTTAAAAAACCTCTTTTCTAAATTTCCTTTTTTTGTTTGTTTTGTTTTGGATGCCTTAAACTCAGGACCTGGGAGATATCCCTTGGCTTTTTTGCTTAGAACTAGTGTTCTACCACTTGAGCCACCACTTTTAGCTGAAGATAAGTCTCACCCATGCTGGCTTCAAACTGTGCTCCTCAGATCTCAGCTTCCAGAATAGCTACAATTACATATATGAGCCTATTTTTGTCTCTTATTTTTATCAGACACAAAGCCCTGAGCTCCACATTTATTCCACCTCCAAGACACCATGTCCTAAACTCCTGTCGTCCACATAGTCCACTTCTGGGTAGGCTTTGTTTTATTGCAAGGTGGGACCTAGGGAAGCTAGACAGTCCATATGGCTATGAAAACTCTGACCGAATAAAATGGGACATTCCCTCCCACAGAGCCTGAGGACAAACAACCACTTCTCTCCCACTAAAGTGTCGGTTCCATCACAAGATCCCCAATTCTGACCTTTGGAACAGAATCAAACATGGAAGGTCCTGAGAGAGGGGGCAGGGGATGACAAAACTCAGTTTTTGCACTTGATGTTAGGGGCATCCAACCAGACAGGCTTGCTCCAAAAATAACCTTTCACCCAAACACTCAGCCTCTTGGTAGTTTCCTGGGAACCCTTCATGTAGCATTCCAGAGTCTGGCCCTCAATTCCCTGGTCTCAATCTCTGTTACCTTTCCAAGAACTTGATTGGCCTCATTTAACCATGTAAATGTCATGAAAATTGAAGTTTATAATCAACTTCCCATATGTTCAAGCCTAAAAATGCTTAGAAGCATATTCTTATGAAGACAGATAAATGTCCACCAACAGAAGATGAATTAAATAAATGCATTCACAATGTCAATTACAATACAGATATGAAAATATATATACACTGACATGGAAAGACCTCCCATCCATAAAGTGAAAAAAGGCCAGTTTGTAAAGTGGCACATATCACATAATCTATTTAGTGTGTGTGTGTGTGTGTGTGCGCACACACACACACGCAAGCCAGCACGTGTGTGTTGGTACTAAAGCTTGAACTCAGGGCCTCTTGATCTCTCTTGGCTTTTTCACTCAAAGTTTGCACTCAAGCACTTGAGCCACACCTCTACTGGCTTTTTGCCCATTAATTAGAGATGAGTCTCATGGACTTTTCTACTCAGACTGGCTGTGAACCATGATTCTCAGATCTTAGCCTCCTGAGGAGCTAAGATTACAGGGGTGAGCCACCAGTGCCTGGCTAAGCCACAAATTTTGATCGTTTTGCTGGCTTTATAATACGACTTTTTGATCCTGACTTTATTGCACCTGCTTTACTACTTCTGTACATCTGAATTGTTCTATGACATAAATTATAATTCTGTCCCATTTCCTGGCTGGCTAGTAACCACCAGAGACCACAAGTCACAGCTCAGGCCTTGAAATACTGGGAGTTCCAACAAATTGAGGAAAGGACTCTGATTTCATTGCTCAACTAGATCCTCTCCTCTTTGGAGTCAGAAATCCCTACTTGTGGAAATCAATCCTCATCAAAGTCAGAGGCGAAAGGGGAAGCCTATCTCTTCCCATGGAAGATAGGGGCCCAGAAATGGGCCTGTTACTCAAGACAGGACCATGCTTTTCTCTGGCATTCTGCACTCAACCACAGACCAGAGGCAAAGGACTAAGAGAGAGGAGGGGGAAATTTGCAAACCCAGGGTACAGAGCATATGTGTGCCCCTGCAGCCACTGCTTCTTACACAGGAGTTGCTGAGCTGTCCGCAACACTTCCCAAGTGCATCCATCCTGAGCATGCCAGCCACTGATCCGGGGCCATCATCCATGAAACTCTGCTTCTCAGGAAGGCAGGCAAGGCTCGAGTCTGATCTAAATCAGAGCCATTGGGGTTGTCACATTCAACATTCACCCCACTTTTTGACTATTTAAGGGAACTTGGGTGTGGGGAAGAGTGTTAGAAGGTGAATAATACTTGAATAAGACAGCAATACAAAACTCACTGAAAACTATTGTACTAAGGGATAGTGGGAATGGGGAACATGAAAGAAGGTGAGGAGCTCAACTAGTATATATGCACATGTGATATCCCATGGTAAAACTCCTTTAAACTGTTAGCATACACTAAAAAATTGAGTGGCAAGAATGTAAAACAGCTCCTGTGGCAGAGGGTCTGAGGATACTAGTGGGAGGGGCAGAGTGAAGAATGGCTAATAGAATCAAAAGACTTCATATGCATGTGTGAAAGTAAAGATATAAAGCTCATTGAGATTGGCTTGGGAAGAAGAAGGAGAAATAAGGGAGAGTGCTTGCCAGAATCACATAACTTATAAGGGTCTCTGAACTTTAAAACCAGTGTCCACTCTGTCTTTGTCAAGGCCTCCTTACTTAATTCCTCAATGGTTCTCTCTCTCTCTCCCTTTCCCTACACACACACACACACACACACACACACATACACACACACACACACACTCCATAATAGCAACAGTAGACAGGCCCTGAGCCAACACAACTCAGTGACTCAAATATGCATCATGGGACTCTGAAATATTTATGGCTACTCTGATAAGATGTTTGGGACTTGTTTCAAAGTATTATGGCATTAAGAGAAGGGCTATATACTAACCACAAGTTTTGATAATGGCTGAAACTAGGCGATATGATAAGGCATTTATGACATATGACAAGGCATTTAGCACACCCTCCTTTATACTTCTATGTGTCTGAATTTTTTTATAATAGGAAGTCATGTTAATGAATCATGCAAGTGATTATTTTCTGTTTGTCACCTGGTAGGTAGGAGTTTCCATTTCCTTCAACACACACACACACACACACACAAAAAAAAAAATTTGCTGTCATGATATCAACAACAAAATTTAAGACTAAAAGTTTCTGCATACCTGGCGTGGAACTACTGGACCTGTGACATCAATTAATCCTTATAATTTCCCAGTCAGATGACCTTTGCTGTCCCACTTTACAGAGAGGAAAATGAAGCTTAATGCACTTTAAAATCTTGTCCACATTACAAGTAACAAATGACAAACAAGATATGAAATCTTGTTTATGCTCTTAATTGTTACAATTTTCTCTATATAATACTTCTGTTTTAAGACTTACATGTTATAAGACTAAACCTAGTAAGTTTCTTAAATGATTGTACCCTTTATAATATGACCCAAGAACAAACTTTAAGCCTTTATCCTACAAAAAATTCTGAAAAATGAACAGATTTGTTTGGGAGTACATTAATCACAATGCCAGTTTTAAGTGGAAAAACTTGGGAGTTGTTTGACCAACCAGTAATGGCACGTATCCAGAAAGCTCTGCCACTGCCTACTCCAGCTTTGAGAGCTTGTCCCTCTTGTGTGATTGAACAACATCCAACACTAGTCTCTTATCACACATACCTCCTCCTTTGGACTGTGAGCTTCTTAAAAGTTAAGCTTTGTGCCAGGTGCTGTTGGCTCACATCTATAATCCTAACTACTCAGGGGGGTGCGATCTGGAGAATCACGAAGCCAGCTCCAGCAGAAAAGTCCGCCAAACTCTATCTGCAAGTATCCAGCCAAAAGGTAGGATGGAGGCTGGGCTCCAAATGATAGAAGGAACAAGCAAGCTACTAAAATTTATGTTACAAAAAGTTTAGCTTTGTTACTCACCTTTGTTTATAAGGAAATTTAAATAGATGATGATGAGTAAAATAATAAGTGGTTCTGGAGTTGCTCATTAATACAAAAAATGAAAATTGGGACATTATGGTAAGTTGATTTTTGTTTGGTTGGGGGTTTTTGTTGTTGTTTGTTAGTCATGGGACTTGAACTCACGGCCTGAGTGTTATCCCTAGGCTCTTTTGCTCAAGGTTAGTGCACTGCTACTTTGAGCCATTACCACTTCATCATTCTTGGTTTTTTGAGCATAAGGCCATACTAGAACTCAAGGCTTTATCAACTGTTCTGAATGAATTACCTGTGGTCTTCTCCAAAGCCTACAGTTGACATTTGAAGGCTTGAGACAGGGTCAGGAAAGGCAAAAGGGTCTTTCCTTGACAGACCCTCACAGCTCTCTCTGATGGGAGCGCCAGGTCATCAGATCCCATGGGATCAATGACCCTGAAGATGTTGAGCAGCTGACATGAATGGCAAATCAGAAGGTATAGCTTTACTGCAGATGGAAGGGTGGCGGGGGGGAGGTGGAGGGAGAGAAAAGTTAAACATAAGAGACAATACCCATAACTGCACATACAGTATGTCCTTAACCAGTTAAAGAAAGAAACCCATTTTTATAAAGAGAGACTAGAAGAAAAATCGCCAAGTATTAACTGTGGCTGTATTTGGATAATGGAATTTTTCTCATTCTGTTTTTCAATATGTTTTTGTACTTTCCAAATTGTCTTCAGTGAAAATGCTTTATTTTTATAATCAGAATAGTAAGTGAAATTTGAATTACAATCTTGATTTTGAAGACTAACTTTGCCCTTCTCATAATAACTTAGAAAATCACCCAGTATGATAATTTGGTGAAGCTATGTCTGTATAAAAAGTTCCATCTATGGGACTCAGAATGCCCATGCATAGTTTAAAAATACATGTAGGCAAATACATAAATATCACATTTCCCTAGTTCAGTTCTTATCAAACAAACCATTGATATAGATCTGAGCAACAAACTGCTCAAATTGTCAGGATTCTAAAGTTGCAGATGGACTACTGTGAATTTCATAGTAATTGACTTTTTGTGTGTGTGGTTCTCAGGGTTAAACTCAGAGCCTCATACTTGCTAGGCAAGTGCTCACCACTTGTACTGCACCCTTTTTTTTTTCTTTCTTTTAGTTTGTTCTTCACTTAGGGTCTCATACTTTTACCTGGGCCAATTTAGAACTGCAGTCCTATCTTCACCTCCCAAGAAGCTGAGACCACAGGTGTGAACCACCACAATCAGCTAGTTGTTTTAATTTAAGATAAAATCTCTCTAATGTTTTACCTGACTTGTCCCAAACCATGATCCTCTTATCTCTACCTCCTGAGTAGTTAGGAATGCAAGTATGACCCACTGTGCCTAGATGTTAACTTTTTTATTATTTTTTTAGTGCAAACACATCTTCATGTTTTGGAGGGCCACATTATCTTTGAAATCCTTCACTTTGCTTTCCACTCCCTTTACCACCAGTTTACCACCATAAAAATAAAGGGACTCTCCATGGGTCAATATTGAGATAAATTAGGTCTTTCTTTAGAGCAATTTCTGAGGGAGACTCAAAAGTAATATGAACAAGAGTGGAAGAGTTGGGCTGGAGCTTTCTAAAAATTGTAGACCCTTTAGAGCAATGAACAAGTTGATTTATTTTTGTAATTCAAGGCAGAGGACAAGACCCTCCCTACTTCTACTGCCTGCATATCAGTAAAGTAAGTAAATAGGAGATGGATGAGTAGAATGATTTGAAAATCCATTCATTTAGGTGTGAGAGTTCTAGCCTTATTTTTTGTTTGTTTTTCATTGGAACTATTTGCAAGTAGTTATAAAACTCCCTTTACAGTTTGGCAGGCATTTACACCTCTTTGTGATATGGAAAGGGCTTCTATTCCATTACCCAAGGGGGTTGATCTGCCATCACCGTTCTCCACTATTAGGAAGCACCAGAGCCTGCCAAACATATGCATGTGCCATAGGACTAATGCCCCCAACAACTTCCAGAGATTCATACACACTATTCCCCCTCACATTATACACTGAAAGACTGGTTCTAACGTAACAGGAAGGAAAGGGAGGGCGTCCCAAACCTCTTGCTCTGACTATGAGGCCTTCACACCTTCCATTGGCTAGAAGAGCCCATGCTGAGACTGAGTAGGTGGAATTCTCACTCTGTAAAGAAGAAAACTGGGGAAGTGATGCTGTGGCTCAAGTGGTAGAGTGCCAGCCCTGAGCTGAAGAGCTAAGGGACAGCACCCAGGCCAAGCCTCATGACCAACAAAAAAAAGAAGAAGAAGAAGGAGGAGGAGGAGGAGGAGGAGGAGGAGGAGGAGGAGGAGGAGGAGGAGGAAGAGGGGGGTGAGGAGGAGGAGGAAGAGGATGAAGAGGAAGAGGGGAAGAGGAAGAAGAAGAAAGAAGAGGAGGAGGGGGGAAGAGGAGGGAGAGGAGGAGGGAGAGGAGGAGGGAGAGGAGGAGGGAGAGGAGGAGGGAGAGGAGGAAGAGGAGGAGGAAGAGGCAATGACTGGACCCCAGGAGGTTAACTAGCATGAACAAGTAAGTAGATTCTCTCCCTTCTGACTTCTCACTACCCTTTGATTACTACATATATTCAAAGCAGCTCCCTAACTGGAGCTGCATGAAGCAGAGAACTGAGGGACCCAGAACAAAAGCAAAGTGAAGAAAACCCATTTTCAACGACAACTATCATTCTCCTCATCACATGTACCACTGGGATCCATGACTTTGTTTAATAATCAAACCTATTTAAATCCTTAAGGAATTCATTCTCTGACTTAAAGGGTGTTGTTATACCAACCATCATAACTTTGATTTTCCTCTGGGGTGCCAACAGCAATTTGTTTGATGCAACAGTTTGTCTTTTACACACACACACACACACACACATACACACACACACACATACATACATACACAAAATGGTTTTAAAAAGTAGATTGTGTGGTACTGGGCATCACTGAGCAAACGATTTCTCTTCTCCAGGCCTTAATTTTAGTTTCTTGGAGGGTTGCATCCTGAGGAGCAAAGAGGGAAATGCACTTCCATGGCTAGAACCATGGTGAAAGTGAAAGTCCTGGAAATGCAAAGGAAAGAAACAAGTGCAGCTGGGCAGGAGATAACAGGGGCTGGAATAAACCACAAACATTCTTCAACAGTTGTTTTTTTGGTTTTCCAGCTTCTCCTCTGCCAAATACAAAAATAAGCAGCTTCTTCCATGGGACTCTGTACAAAAATAAATTAAATAAAATCAATGAAAACAATGCTTTGTTCTCCCTAGAGGGGCTCAGGAGCTGCCAGCTATAAGAGACACTTTCCTCCCAGCAGCACTGATGTCAACAGCCACTAGCTTGTGCCCAAACAAAAGCCTCCTGGCATGGAGATGAGAGGTAAAACATCTAAGTCTCCGGGGTTGGCCCTGTTCCAGTCTAGGGGGGAATCTGAGGGGAATCTAGGGGGAAGGAGGCAGCCAGAAGAGAAAAAATAACTACACTTACAAAAGGCTAAAAGAATAAGGAATTGCTTAATTTTATCTTTTCTCAACACAATCAAGATGTCTTGAAAAGGAAGCTGGAAGGGTGCAGCTTTCTATGTGAATTACTTTCTTTGTTTAATTCTACTCTGCCTAGGGCCACTGCCTTTCAAGCCAACCACAGAATTCTGTGTTCTGCCATCCTTGGCCGCCAGGGCGGTGTAGTGTGGAGGCCGCTGCCTGTGGCTAATTACACCCGTTTTAAACTTGGACAACTAGCCGAACGCTTGATCGCAGCCTCTCAACTGGAAGAAAAGAAGAAAAAAAAAAAAGAAAGAAAGAAAGGAAGAAGTTTCGCTAGCGGTTCTCTAGTCCGCTACAATAAGAGGTCCGGTTCTCCTCCAAGATCAGTAGTCTCCAGCACAACCAGCCAAGGTGTAGCAGCCCACCCCCACCTCCCGGTGCTCCACAGAGTGCCTTCAGTCCTTGAGCAAGCTGTCATTTCCCACAACCCGACTGTCTCATTCCAACACCCATCACCCCAAAGCCCCAGTCCTTCCCCAACCGCCTCGCTGCTGCTACTAAGCGAGATCTCGTGAAATCAAATCTGCAAAGCTGAGCTGAGCACCGAAAATGAGAAACAAACCAAAGGCCTGTCTTTCCTGTCCCCGAATTTCTTGCAAAGGCTAGAACTGGAAACAGTACATACGTTCTCACCCCAAACCAGAGGCTTCCTCTGGCTTTGCTGTGAAAACATAGGAAAGCAAAAGGAGGCAGTGACACCCGGGTTGTCCTGGCGCTGGGACCCCGGAGAAGCGAGGCCCCAGTGCTGGCGGAGGTTTAAATTCGACTGTTCTTTCTGCCGGCTAGGGAGGCGCTCGAGGTTTCCCCAACAGAAGCAGTTGCAGGAGTTTGGGGACAATGGGGTGCTGAGCACGGTCCTTTCTTTTCCTTTTTCATTCTTTTTTTGCAAGGAGACACATAGATCCTTAGTTCAACCCCTATCTCTAGGAAACTTGCTGTGAAGTGGAAGTGAGTAGCTGGCCACTTAATCCACTTCACCAACAAATGCAATCGGCTCTCAGCCCCGGGTAATTTTGTGTGTGTGTGTGTGTGTGTGTGTGTGTGTGTGTGTGTTGTCTTGTTTCCTTTTTCCCCTTTTAGACCTAATGCCCAAGTGGTAGCTTTTAAACCTCTCTCGCCCTCCTCCTGCAAAGGGCGCCCCTGGTGTCGCTTCCTCCCGCGCGCAGGAGACAATAGTCGGGTCCCGCAAGCAGCTCACCCCCGGCTGCCTCACCAGGACAAGGCGCACGTGCGTTTGTTGTAGTTATGTCTACGCTCCCTCTCTCTTCACCAACCTCAGTTTCCTGATCTAGAAACCCCACCCCGTAAGCCAAGATCTGAAGGAATCCGGACTCTCCAAGTGGCTGGCGCGCGCACACGCACACACACACTCACGCACACACTCACGCACACGCACACACACGCACACGCACACAATACAGTGCAGTGGAGAAGCAGCGAGGTCCCTTAGGGCAGTGAACACGTGGGTTTGTTGTGGGTCCGCAGGTTCAGGGAGCCCGGGGCGGGGGGGGCATAGCCAGGGCAAGCCCTGGCCTGAACAAATGCACAACATCCCCCCCCCCCTCAACTAAAGGCAACCGGCCCCGAGGCAAAGGCAGCGGACGCGGCGCAGAGGACCGGCTCTCTGTGCCCGAGGCGCGTAGCGGGCCCCGCCGCTCGGCTCCGCAGCGGCCCCCGCCCCCCCCGCATCGATCGGCCCTGGGGTGGGGGTCAGGGACCCGGCAGCACCGCCGTCCACAGCACCCCTACTCACTTGCAGTGCTCTGAGCCGCGAAGGCGACCGCTGCTCCGCCCGCTCTGCACCCACGCGGGCCCGCAGCTACTCCCTTTGTTAGCGCTGGGCAGTGCCCCTGGCGTCTCCCCGCCCCCAGGTGCCTCCGGACTCCGCACGCGGCGGGGGTGGGAGGGAGCCCCGGGAGGAGGGGTGCGCTGGGGAAGAGGAAAGGGGCAGGGGATGCGAGGTGGAGGGGACCGGGGAAGGAGGGAAGAAACACGCAGCAGAGGGGCGGGGAGGAAGCGTGCAGCCTCCGTTATGCAAATAGAGTCGCAAATGCTAGGTAGGTCCCTGGGCCACATGGCACCCCCAAAGCAGCCTGACTCTCTGGAGGTCGCTAGCGAGCGGGCTTGGGGTTGAGAGCGACTGATTGGGGCTCCAAATAAAGCAGGGACTCTTGTATTCACCCACAGGGAGCTCGAGGACCGCCCCCTCATGCTCCCCAAAATGATGCCTCCTCATGTTCAGCAAGGTTAATTCAGTATTGTCTGACTTTTTGTCCTAACTAGTTGCCCTATCCTTGGCTCTGCTACTGACTGACGGCGCTACCCTGAGCAAGCCACTCACAGCCTCTCTGAAAACTCAGTAGAACTTGAAATAACAAAGTCTGTGTCACCCAATTTGGCAAGAATCTTAACATCAGGCGTGGCATAAACTGGGCTGGGCATTCTCGAGCGACTACATATCCGTATACATCCGTATTTAAAGGGGGATGTAACGGAACACCCTGCACCCAGAAACTTCCAGCCGAAGCTTTGTGCGGGAGGAGGATGGGAGCACGCAGAGAGGGGGAGGACTCAGGTCAAAGGATGATGGAAGCCAGCCAGGTTCCTTCCTTTAGCGGAGGCTAGAGGGCTCCAGAGAAGGCAAGCGGAAACGTTGTAGAGCTTGCACTTTGGGGCTGCTAGGAATCAATCAATGGTTGCCCGCAGGCCACTTTCGCAAGACAGAAAGCAGCCCTACTGGAAGGCTGGAAGTGGCTCTGCCCCACTTCAGTCCCCCAGAGCCCAGAGGAGAGATGTGATTGCTAGAGGCTCCAGTCATAGTCCCAATGTCTCCTGAGTGCCCTCTAGATGCCCAGCTCAATGTTAGAGGGGACAAGGAGAAGCATGGGAGAGTGGAAGATAGTCTGAATCCTCTGGAAAGTCAAGGTTCCAGGCACACTTAACTTGCTTGAAGCCTGAGGTGGGGGTTGGGGGGAGAGGACAGGACACTCCTGACCACCAACCTGGGAAACACCCTCCCTCCAAACACTGCTTACTCTCCTGCCCAAGATTCCAGCCCCTCTGCTTTGAAAACTTTTCCCAGCTGCTGTGGGAGATAGGATCTGAGGGCAGGATCTCCAGGTAGCCTTGCTCAAAGTTCCAGTTTATGAAATTATTTGTGAAATAATCTGTGAAGAAGCCTACAGCAAGTGCTACATAACAGTAACATGTGGGTATGAATCAAAGAACAGAATGTCACAAATTCAGTTTATCTCTAAGAGGATGCTATATTAAAGATTAAGATTTTATTATTTTTGTTTGTTTGTGCCAATCCTAGGGCTTGAACTCAAGACCAGTGTGCTCTGATACTGAGCTTTTTTGAGAAGGGCTAGCATCCTAGCACTGGAGCCACAGCTCCACTTCTGGCTTTTTTGCTGGTTAATTTGAGATGAAAGACTACAAGATTCCTGTCCAGGCTGGCTTCAAACTGGGTTCCTTAGATCTCAGCCTCCTGCGTAGCTAGGATTACAGACATGAACCATCAGTGCTTGGTTTAAGTAAACAAGTAAATAAGAGGCTATGAAGAAATTTTTGAGCCAGGTATGCAATACATCTTTGGTTTTACACGGATTCCTCTGGCACTATGCAAGAAAATGGATGATAGGAGCAGAGAACACAAGTCAGGAGAGTGGCTTGGAAGCTAACATCAGTAGAGATACCATAAGAGCCAGAATTGTGCAACCACAGAGGAAAAAATGTTAAGACCTCTAAATAATGCTGCCATTTGGGGGAACAAATGCAATTTGCTTATTATATCATCTCTCCTCATCATAAGATGAGTGGCGATCCTAGCTCCTTATTTTTAATGAGGAAATTAAAGTCACTCGGGCAGTCAAGAAACCAGAATTTGTACCTGTTATGCCAAGTCGCGAGAAGACCACCAAGAAGGCCACCGAGACTCAGACGTTCCAAAATGCAAGGCAAGGCTTTATTCAAGCGAGCTGCAACTCGGGCCTCGTCCTACCCACCAACACAGCAGAGGTTAGGAGGAAGCCCCGAGCTGTGATTGCACAGGGCTTATAAAGGCAAAATCAAAGTTACAGCCATCAGGTGTTCAAGCAAGACAAAAAACAAAGTTACAGCAATAAAGTGTTCAAGCAAGAAAGATCAGGACATGGGTACAAATCTGATTGGCTCGAGGCATTTTGGGGGCTGTTAGAGTTCAGCATTCCCAGGCGGTTAGAGTTCTTGACCAGCTGGGCCCTAATAAGCTTGTCCTGGGTTTGCTCACAGAGCCTGCTTATCTCAGGTTCGCATGGTAAAGTGGGGCCTGACTTCAAAATGGCTTTAGTCTGGCTCTTCAGTACCCTCTCCCCACATTTCCAAAAGTCCTTAGCCATTTTCTTCAACAGCCCTTCCCTTCTGTATCAGCCCTACTTAGTTAGGATTAAAGAGCAAAAACCTGGAGAGAAATTCTTTTGAAAGGTTGCGCAATCCCTAGTCATCAGTTCTATTTTCTAGAACTCTGACCAATCTTTAGAGAAAACCAGGAAGGCTCACTCTGATCCCTTGGCTTGCCATGCCACAACTTCTCTCCAGTACCTACGAAACCTTGAAGAAAATTGGGGTTCAGAAGCAGATGAGCAGTCAGGTGGGGGGAGGGGTTTCCTGGTAAAAGTCTAGCATTGGATCACCACCACCCCATGAAGCAGCTTCCCCAATATTTCTCTCTTAGTAATTTGGGCCTTCCGACCTACATGTGAGTGATTGGAGGCTGCTCTGTTTGTGAAGCTTTTTGATCCATTTTCTCAGGGGTCTCTGTCTTGATTGGGGTTTTATTTTTCTCTAGAAGTAACAGACCTACTTTCCCCCTAAACACTCTCAGTTCTACAACTTCTACTCCTACCATTAAATGTGATCACCCCCCTCCAAAATTTGTGTGTAAAAATCGTAATCACCCAGGATATAGTATTAAGAGGTAACTAGATATGAAGACAGAAGCACCATGTATGAGACCCATGTCCTCATAAAACAGATCACCCAGTGCTCACGAGCCATACAAGAACTAGAAACTTCCTGAACTACCTAGCCAAGAACAAGAAAGTAAATTCTGACTAGAGATCAAATCTATTATCATCTCAATCTTAGACTTACCAACTTCCAGAAATATGTAAATATTTGTAAATATATACAAACCACCTGATTTTAGCTACTTCTGTTATCACAGCCTTTACAGACTCAGACTCCCATCCCTACCACTCCCTCTACCTTTACCCAGGAATAACCTTTTGGGTCTAACCTTTCTTGGCCCCTACTTTAGGCTATTTACTGACTAATAGAAATGAAATACCACTGTTTAATATTCATTTACAACAATCCATTTGCAAACCATTTTCATGGCCCTCTTAAATCAGAAGTAATATTATTACAAAGCCTTGTGGGAGTGAAAGGCAGTAACTGTTAAAAATGTCCTCCCAGATTCTTCTTTCCAACCCACCACAGATGCTTGTGACAACCTTTAAATAAACCCCACAATTCTCTGAACACCTTCAGTGTAGTGTTTAGTGTGAAGCTAGGATCAGGGGACTAAAGGAGTTATAGTCTGCCTGCACACCTACATTGACCCTCACTGCTGACAGACTTAAGAGTGAAACGTACACACACAACTAAATCTGTAAAGCCCAACTGAGAAAATAGAATGACAGTATCTCTAATTTAAGCACCCAGAGGCATCTCCTGCCAATTGCTATAAAGCTGACCTGCACAAATAGGCAAACGGACATGGAAGGGAAAGGGGAGAAACACTACAAGGTAGAGGTTTACAAACAGATCTCTTGGGAAGACCCCCAGCCACAAAACATGGGAAATGGCTAGCCCCACATGCCCTAGTACAGCAAGTAACCTGCTGCTTCCACAACTTCAGAGCAGAGTTCAGGCATGTGATGGCCAGGAGAGTCAGAGAATAGATGAAATCATGCATGCACACAGGCTGCTAGGTCCTTAGGAGAATAGGAATGTAAGTGTAATCTGAGTCTACATTATCAAATCAGTTATGTTTCAGATGAATATATCTCTCTGTCTCTGTCCATCTGTCTGCCTTTCTCTCTCTCTCTCTCTCTCTCTCTCTCTCTCTCTCTCTCTCTCTCTCTCTCTCTCTCTCTCTCTCTCTCTCTCTCTCTGTACTGGAGTTTAAACTCAGGGCCTCACATACTCAAGTAACTTTTTCCCCTTTTCAAGGATGGCCCTCTACCACTTGAGCCACATCTCCACTCCTGGCTTTTTTCTGACTAATTGGAAATAAGTGTCTCTCAGATTTGTCTACTCTAGCTGGCTTTAAACCACACTCCTCAAAACTCAGCCATCTGAGTAGCTAGGATTGCAGTACCCAGTTTAGCTCTTAATCCATAATAATAACTGCCACATACTGCATATCTGCATGCAAAGCAGCTTAGTGAATGTTCTCGTTTCATCTCCCCTCAGAGGAGGGATATTAGTGTTAAAGTCCTAGTGTATTAAAGTCATCCAGAGAAACTTTTCCTGTTCTTGCCCTAGAGCCAATCTTAGCATGAGATTTGTACATGAGGTCAGGAGGACAAGGAAATGACTACAAATGCGACTTAAAATATTTTAAAATTGTGAGTGCTATTTTCATGGCTGTCTGGTCTTTGGATGGGGTATTATTATAAAACTTCACTAAGTTTTCTTAAGGAGGAAAAGTAGTGTCACATCAGACATTACGAGAGGTAAAGTTCTAGATATTTACTGACAACATTCCTTTCTCTAAAGTTTTCCTAAAGCAGCCTGGTCAAGCAGCTTTCCACATTCCCACATTTCTCTCACCCACATTCTCTGACTTTCTCATTTCCAGATCCTTCCCTTTCAATGGCTCTCTTAATTTTGCTCTCATAGACAAAGATATGCACTGAGTACGGGTGGCTCATGTCTGTAAATCAAATTACTCAAGAGCCTGAGATCTGCAGATCACAGGCTGAAGTCAGCCTGGATAGGAAAGTCCATGAGATTCTGATCTCTAACTAACTGTCAAAAGCCAGAAGTGACTCTGTGGCTCAAATGATGGAGTGCTAGCCTTGAGCAAAAGAAAAGCTAAGGAACAGTGCCCAGGCCCTGAGTTCAAGCCTCAGGACTGGCACACACACACAAAAATTTGCCTCTCTCAATGTCTCCAAAAGATATAGATAGATAGATGAAAAAGAGAGAATTAGTATGGATATAATTCTTCATGAAAGGTTTACCTTATACATTCTTCCCAGTGAGTCCTCTTTAGAGTAACAGTCACCTGTGGGATATAGGCCCCTTTTGTCCCCACTGATAGATAAGAAACAGGTTTACAGGTAAAGTGAGTTGTCTCAGATCCACTAGGAAGCATCAGTCTGGTCTTTGATGTCAAGGCCTCTTTCCTTCATGGATCTGGATCCCTGTCAAAAACTGGACAGCCCATCAAACTTCAAAGGCTGCAGCTGTTGTCAGGGACTAGTGACTCACATCTGTAGTCCTAACTACTCAGGAGACTGAGATGTAAGGATCATAGTTCAAAACCAGTGTGGCCAGTGTGGGTAGCCAGCCCTGTGACAGAAGTCATAACTAGGCCCAGGATACCAAACAATCCAGCAATAGCAGGAAATGCAAACACTCAGGGACATTGAGGAAGCATCTTGTAATAAATTCTCTCAAAAAGGTCTAGGAAATTTACTTCCCTTGGGGCACTTTTCTGGGCACCAAAGTAGAAGCAGCCTCCTGCATATTTATGCTCTGATGTTGGCCAATAGGATATCAGGCAGTAATAGAGCTTTGTGCAAGAGCATGTGGTGGGGGGGGGTCAATGAAACCTCTTTAGAATTAACTAATTTGAGGGGACAAGGTGGAGGAAAATCTGTTTGTAGAGCCAATGAGTGGTTTGTCTGGAAACTGCTTTGGCAAGTTTTGTTTTTTTTAATTTCTTTTTACTTATCTAACTTTCTGTCCATTTACTTTTCCATTGAACTGAAAACATTTCGTGTAGGACCTGAACTCGGAGTATCTAGCATTCTCTCTCTCTCAGTATGCTTCCTCAGGATGGTACTCTACAACTTCAGCCACGCCTCCAGTCTGGCATTTGCAGGTTAATTGAAGACAGGGTTTCATGAATTTGTCTGCCAGGACTAGCTTTGAAGAATGATTCTCCAGGTCCTAACCTCCTGAGTAGCCAAGATTACAGGCATGAGCCATGGGCTCCTACCTTTTGATTAGATGCATCCAAGTCTGGAACTGTTATGTGGCCTCCTCATTGCTGATTTCACATTTGATCCTAATGCACTCTGTCACATACTTTCTGTTCAACATGCTGAAAACTGGCCTACTTGGTACCATGCAGAAATCAAACCAGAGGTACTGGGGCTGGGGATATGGCCGAGTGGCAAGAGTGTTTGCCTCGTATACATGAAGCCCTGGGTTCAATTCCCCAGCACCACATATACAGAAAACAGCCAAAAGTGGTGTTGTGGCTCAAGTGGCAGAGTGCTTGCCTTGAGCAAAAAGAAGCCAGGGACAGTGCTCAGACCCTGAGCACAAGGCCCAGGACTGGCAAAAAAACAACAACAACAACAACAACAAAAACCAGAGGTACTATTTGGGTCATATTTGATTCATAGATCAATGTGTTTCTGGATCCTAAAACCAAATTTTCTAGCATCTGAAGTATTTCTTTTAACTCATACACCCCCAACTTTTAGACTTTCTCAGTATTTCTTTTGTCTTAGCTCCAATGAACGTAAAGTAGGCTCAAGCTTCTCCTTTCTCCCAATACCAAGGAATGTGATCATGTATACAGCTCTGGAAGACACAGTGGGATCCATCTGTCTTCACTCTCTCCAGACAGATATTGCAGCCAGCTTTGGGGGTGCAGAATACCCCCATGGAGCTCTTCTTCTCAGGTGCTTCACTGACCCACTGCTATATATCTGGGGTCACCAGGCAGCTGGTCTGACCCTACCCTGCTCCTAGGAGGACAGGAGGGAAGGGGTAGTGACAGGGACCGGCCTGTGCCCTCTACCTGTGTGCAGCTGCAGCTACTTTATGATAGCCCCCACCAACTCAAGGACCATGGATAGACACCACTGCAGGAAAAGAAACCCAGGCCTCAACTATTCACTGCTATGCTAGGTCTCAGGATTTTAGTGTGTGTGTGTGTGTGTGTGTGTGTGTGTGTGTGTGTGTGTGTGTGTGTTGGTACTCGGGCTTGAACTCAGGGCCTAATGTTCTTGTTTGGCTTTTTCACTCAAGGCTGGTGCTCTACACTTGAGCCACAGCTCCACTTCTGGCCTTTTGGTGGTTAATTGGTGATAAGAATCTCACAAACTTTTCTGTCCTCATTGGCTTCAAACATCAATCCTTTGATCTCACCTGCTGAGTAGCTGGGATTACAGTTGTGAGCCACCAGTACTCAGCTTTAAAAAAAAAAAAAAAAAAAAACAATTTTACTAGTTTTTTTTCTCTGATTTTCCAGGTGACACTTACTTTAGAAAGTTTGGGAAAGCCAGACAAATATTTTTATACTTGCTTTTTAGCAAAGATGAAAAGTCAGCCCCAAGCAGTATTAACCTTTTCTATTTTCTTCCAGTTATTTCCTGTACATTTTTCCTTAACTTTCCCAACTTACAGTCTATATGCAGTGATACTCTGTGTCTCCCTCCCCTCAATGAGGTTACATCATGTGTTTCTTGCATGCACTCACAATCAATGTATTTGTTAACTGCAGTCCTTACCCGGTTCAAGGCAAATGTTCTTGGGCAAATTACCACTTGTTTATTGCACTGGATTTTGGATGTTGGAGTTTATTTTAGTGGCTAAGTATCCTGACTCTGTTCTAGAGAGTCAGGCTGCCTATGCTACAAGGTTTTTGACCTTGGAGAAATTGCTCTGTCTCTATTTCCTTACCTGTAAAGTGTATATAACGAGATCCACCTCATAAAGTTGTTCTAAAGATTAAGTGAGATAATTACTAGAGCAATCCTTAGAGTTCAGAGTAATCAAGTAGTAAAGGAATATCGTAAATTATTCAACCATTCTCCTATAGCTGGACATTAGGGTTGTTTTAAATTTTTACCTATTATAAATAATCCTGAAATAAACCATTTACTATATGCAGGAGGAGACGAAAGAGGAATTTAAACTTTATTGTGAATGCCAAGATAAAGCCTTGAGATAAGAAACTCAGACAAAACGTGCTAGGAAGAAAACTCCATTTTTTGACAAGGTGATACTTAATTCCAGTTAGCAATGAGACAACAGAAGCTCTCAGCTAGGTCAAGAGACACTAGAGAAACAAGAAATTGACCTAACCTAAGGTAGCTTTAGTCACAGTTACAAAAATGTCACAATCGTTGTCTTCAGGAGGACATTTTCATCATACATATTTCTACATATCACATATGTGGACAATGCCACAAAAATACCTGACTACAACCAGCTAATATAGCCAAAGTTATAAACTCAACCAGTCCTTCTGTATCCTCTCAACAGGGAGATTCAGTTGGTAATGCCTCCTTCAGAGAATTGTTTATAGAGATGGACCTATAAAACACCTAAGATGCTGTTTAGTACATAATAAGTGCTCTGAGACTAAAGCTAATATATGGTGTGCTCCCTCATACCTGTCTTGCACCAAGCACCTTTCAAACAATATGTTACTTAACACTCAAAGCAGTCCTATTTGATAAATAATACCATTTTGTGTGTGTGTGTGTGTGTGTGTGTGTGTGTGTGTATGTGTGTCTGGCTTGAACTCAGGGCCTGGACACCTGTCCTTTAGCTTTTTCTCTTAGAGCTAGCAATCTACCACTTGAACCACAGATACATTTCTGGCTTTTTGGTGACTGAGTGTACCTAAGAGTATCAAGGACTATCCTTCTTCAGGCTTAGTTTAATCTTCATCCTCAGATCTTAGCCTCCTGTGTAGCTAGGATTACAGGTGTGAGCCACTGGCTCCTGGCAAGACAACTAAGAGATAAGTAACTTAAGAACTTATAAGTAGGGTGCTGGACTATTAAGCAAGGCATTCAACTACTTAAAGTAAGTTGATGATCTGAGCTGAATTCTAATCATCAGGACATGTAATTCAAAGGGTTACACAACTGTCAATCATTTTTGTCCATATGTATTTTATACATATCCCCCCTAAGAACTGATATTTTACAAAAGGTCACTCCACTTATAGTGCACACCAGTCTAGGAGAAAACAATTTTGTATTCTATATCTAGCTTTCATGACCTAACTCACAGGCCTTAGCCAAGACACTTCCCCTTTCTAAGTTCTCAATTTGCTGCCTTACAAAATGAGGGCACTTGGATGGAGTACATAAGTTGATTGCAGACCTGACTGAGCAGCAATGGGTTTGTCATTATCGAGATGCGATGATACTTGGGTCAGGCTCTGGGTCTACGATTGCTAAGGTACCCATGCAAAAGTAATCTGCAAGGTTTGCAGATAATTCAGCTAGGTTACCTCAAAGGCTCTCTCTTTCTAACTTCTTCCTGAGAAGTTCCTTCACAAAGTAAATAGCCACTGAGAATATCTTGTCAGGCCCTCCATAACCAGCCCAGCCTCCCAGCACTGCTCTGAGGGAGGGGTGCTTTGCCACAGGACTATAAGCTTTAGACTGTCTAATCAAAGGCATGGTCATGGACAGTCTCAGCCTCATTATTAGTGACTGATGCCTTCCATCGATGCATTGATCACAAATATCTGGGCAAGAAAACCTAACAAACATGTTTCCCCATCACTAGGATCTTTCCTAAAGTTACAGTGTTTCTTAGGAGATTACATCAATTTTCCACTGCCTTTCTTTATAAAGCAAAATGTAAAAGCCTTTGACAGCTTTCTATTAGAAACCTAAGTGTTATAGCCACAGTATCTTGCTCACAGGGGCTGCTGGGGGCGGAGTGGGGCAGTGTGGGCAGCAATATGTGTCTTGACTTGAATTAACCCATAACCAACTCAGCTAAGGTCTAACTGTAGATAATGCACCATGTATTTGGGCAGCACAAGCAAGATTCATTGCAGGAAATAACTCCTCGACAAGACATCATGATCCATTATAGCCTTATTTAGTGATGTCATAAGGCACTCAACTGTCCAGTTCAATTAGCAAGCAGGCAATCTATAATAATAGCCTGCACTTCTCCAACCTAACGGGCTCAGAGCATCACAAGGCCATGACCTGAAGGCCTCAGAATGACTCCATGAGAAGGCAAGCTCTCCTTCTCAGGCCTGCCAAAGCAGAAGGGTGGTGTGTATTTGTGATCACCTAAGGATGGGAATAGAGACATTTGTGTTAAATATACAGGGTTATACTATAAAGTCTTCTAGCAAATCTTCTTAGGATCCCATTAAGTGGGCTGTCATTCCTGAGAACAAAGAATACAATCTAGCACATACCTTTGCTCAATTCCTCTATGAGGCCTTTTTCAAACTTAGGATGAAGAACTCATTAATTAGGTGTTATTGGCTCAGGCCTATAATATAAGCTACTCAGTAGGCTGAGATCTTAAGATCAATGTTCAAAGCCAGCCTGGGCAGGAAAGTACATGAGACTCTTATCTTCAATTAACTACCAAAAATAGCCAGAAGTGGAGCTGTGGCTCAAGTGGTAGAGCACTAGCCTTGAGCAGAAAAGCTCAGGAATAGCACCCATGCCCTGAGTTCAAGACCCAGAAGTGGTACAAAAGCAGAGGGGGGGGGAAAGAGAGATGAAAGAAGGAAGGAAGAGAAGGAAGGAAAAGAAAGAAGGAAGGGAGGAAGAAAAGAAAGAAAGAAAGACGTTTTATAAAAGAAAAACTCATTTCCTTGAGTAAAATAGATGCAATGGTCATAAGTCCACATACAGAGTGAGCTACTACTGACAAATTTGATTACAGAACCTGAGAATCATTCTATGGTTAAAGAGAAACTGACACAGGGTGCCTGCATATATCTATCCATTTTAATCATCATGGTGTATTTAAAGGGCTTCCAGACCACTCACCTATACATCTTTTCATCTATCCTATTTTACAGACAGTGTACTGCCAAACATCACCGAGCTAATAAGCAGAGTTTGGACCAGAGCCCACATCTTCTGACTCTGTTGTAAAAGCTAATAAGGAGCCAAAGTGTAGCTCAGAAAATATGTTCTAAATCAAAGCCTTAATACCAGAAACTGCTATGCAACTTTTAGAGTAGGGCCCCAGAGAGCAATTGAAACATGCTCATAATTTTATGGCTTTTTTCACAGTGCCCTGGGATCATCAGACTAAGTTTTCATTCTGTCTCCTCAAAGTGCTCAGAAAAACATGGGAAGTGTTAAATGGATATTGTAAAGAATGACCAGAAGCCCGATAGGATGTTATTATTGTTAGGAAAAAGAAAGCCATTCATCTGAGACAGCTTTGTGTGAGCTGGACCTACAATAGTACAGTTCCCTCACAGCAGTGTTTTGGGCCCAATAGGATGATGGGTTGTTACTGCTTCACAGATCTCCTGAGCTACAAGAAATCATTATTATCAGTTATTAACTCCTGATGTGAAACAGAGCATGGTAATGATTCCAATCTGGATATTCCAGAATGATATTCAATGAAAATGACTTCCTGAAATTACCAAACCAGGAACTGAGCTATGCAATATTTAATTCCCATAAATCCCCGTGAGGTGTGAGTCATTAACCACAGTTGGAAATGAAATAAGTAGGCTTAAGGAGTTTGAATAATTGGCCACAAGCTTGTAATTGTCAGTGCCAAGGATTGAATATGTGCACGACTTCAAAGCCATTCGTTAGCACCATACCCGTCAGTTTCTCCTTGAAGGCAAACTGATGTGAGGATGGCTTTTCCCCCCACTGTCTCTGCTACAAGGATTTGCTTCAACTCCTTCCTTCCTCTGAGCTGCCTCCATCTCTCTAAGCTCCTGTGACTGTAACGCACCCTCTATCTTCCCTTCGACCCTAAGCTCCTTCAGGAAAACTGAAGTCCACACTGATCTCTTCCTTCTCTAAAGTCAAGGACACAAACAGAACTTCCTAAAACCATATCTTTTTTCCCCCTTCATTCAGTGTAACTGTGGAGAATTTAGCTTACTTTCCAAATAAACACAAATTAGATATTTCACAGAAACACATGTTGCTTTATATAAATCATTCTATAAATCAGAATAAATATGTCTTTGTCAGATGTAGAAATGCAAATTGAATCAGATCTCTTCTCTCTTCACTTAGCCATTCTCAGGTTTTGGTTCAGTGCCACAGAGGTAGGGAGAACCAGGAAGCAGACTTGTTCTGAACTCACACTTCCCTCCCTAATGTCCTCTAAGGTCTTTAATAAAACTCTAAAAAGAGGACCAAGTTCAAAGCCAACCTGAGCAAAAATAGTTTTAAAGCCCCAATCTCATGTGATAAACTGGACATAGTGCACATGCCTGTCGTTCTAATTGTGGGTGAGGCCGGTCTAAGGTCAGCTCTGGAGGAAAACAAACTCTCAATAATAATAATAATAATAATAACTACAGTAAAAGGGGAAGGAGGTGAGTGACTCAAGTGGTAAACGACCTGCTAGCAAATGGGAGCCCTGAGTTCAAACCCAGTACCACAGAAGAAGAGAACAAAAAGAAGAAAGGGGGAGGGGGAAGAGGAGGAGGAGGAAGAGGGGAGGAGGAAGTGGAGGAAGAGGAGGAGGAGGAGGAGGAGGAGGAGGAGGAGGAGGAGGAGGAGGAGGAGGAGGAGGAAGTGGAGGAGGAGGAGGAGGAGGAGGAAGTGGAGGAAGAGGAGGAGGAGGAGGAGGAGGAGGACGAGGAGGACGAGGATGAGGACGAGGACGAGGACGAGGAGGGAAGGAATGTAGGAAGGAAGAGAGGGAGGGAAAGAGAGAAAGGAAGGAAGGAAAGAAGGAAGAAAAGGAAATTAAGAAGGAATTAAGGAAGAAAAAGAAGAAAGGAAGGAAGAAAGGAAGAGAGAGAAAAGAAAACCACGAACTTGGTGCTATGGTGGCTTTTCAGCAGGTGTAGGGTAAGTAGAGTGGAATTTGGTTCCTCTCTTGCTTTTTTCTATGCACGTGGTTTAGGGAAAGCCCTTATCTACTCTTGTCATAGGAAATGTGAGTGCTAGGTTCCTAAGGAACTACAGGAAGAATCAGCAATAATGCTTTGTATACATGTCAAAAGAGTAAATAGGAAATGGAGGGACAAAGGGTGAACAAATGCAGCTGTCATCACTAGACACTACGTTGAAATGAATTTTACAATTTATGGATAAGGATGGGAAGGAAAAAATGGGAGATAGCAAGAGAAAGGGTGACATTGTCCCAAAAGAAATGTGCTCTCTACCTGACTTATTTAACTGTAACCCCTTGTACATCATAACAATAAAAAATTAAAAATAAATTACATTTTAAAAATAAAGTTGAAGTAGTGAGAGTTTAAAAAAAAACAGTCAATAGATTCTCAAAAGCCTACACTACTATTATGTGTGAGTACAACCTCAAAGAGTATAACAGATATCTTCTTTGTGTGTGTATGCTGGTACCAGGGCTTCAACTCTGGGCACCGAATTCTTGCTTAGTTTTTTCACACAAAATACTAGCATTCTGCCACTTGAGCCGCACTTCCAGTTCTTGTTCTTGCTTGTTTATTAAGGATAAGGGTGTCTCAGATTTGTCTACTCAAGATGTCTTTGAAGCAGAATGCTCAGATCTCAGCCTCCTGAGCTGCTAGGATTACAGGCATGAGAAGCCCTAGGAGTTTCATTGAACCAATTCAGAGAAAGAACAAATCCTTATGGCCTTTCATAAGAAGACTTTGCCTCCTCTTCCGTTTTCCTTCTTTCAATCCTATTAAAGATTAAATTATGATTATCTACTGATTTTTAACCTTTAACATAATAATGTTCCCATCTTCCCAGGGAGGAAAAAAGTTGCATGAACTCTGAAATCAGTGGTGGACCCTGAGCAGAAAGCTAGAGGCCACAAAAGAGTCTATAGACTAGTGGCTACTCATTATAATGTAAGAAAAATCTAATTTATGACTTGGAAATCTTACCACATTCTTAAAATGTAGATGATCCAGTCACTGGTGGCTCAGGCCTGTAATCCTAAGTACTCAGGAGACTGAGTTCTGAGGATTGCAGTTCAAAGCTACCCAGGGCACGAAAGTCCATGAGACTTTTATTTCTAATAAAGCACTCTGGAAAAGCCAGAAGTGGCACTGTGGCTTCAGAGCTGCAGCACTAGCCTTGAGCTAAAGAAACTCAGAGCCAGTGCCCAGGATCTGAGTTCAAGCTCCAGGATAAACACCAAAAATAAATAAATAAATAAATAAATAAATAAATAAAATTTAAAAAGGAAATGATACTGTCTCCATCATGAGGTAACAGACCCCAAGATGGTACAGAACTATCCCTGGTATTCAACAGTGACAGAGACAAGTACAAACTCTGGTCTCTAATGAGCCCCCCTCCCCATTCTCTCTCTCTCTCTCTCTCTCTCTCCCCCCCTCCTCTCTTTCTCCTGTCTATACCTTTGTCTCTGTCTCTGTCTCTCTCCCCTACTAAAACTTGTGGACTAGCTGCATGCTACTTGGGGTTGAAGGTAGGATACAAGGTCAAAGACCTGCATGAGAAAATTGCTCCTAGACAGCCATAAAGAAGAGGCTCAAACCAGGGGCCTGAAACTATAGTGTAATAATAGCCATAAATAAAACATAGATAAGACTAGAAAGATTAAAAACAACTTATCTAGGTGAAGTTCTTTCTAAAATGCTACCACACAAAGTAAAGGGAGTTGTTCCAGTGGTTGACTGATTATTTATCAAGTTCAAGGCCTGAAGTTTAAACCTTAATATTAGAAAAAAAGGAGTGGGGACAATAAAGAGGAAGTACTCAGTCAACTTCGCCTGAAAATTGTATTTATGTGGACTTGAATAAATACAGTCACTCACGGAAGCACAGAGAGGAAGTGCTCAATTGACTTTGCCTGAAAATTGCATTTATATGGACTTGATAAATGCAGTCACTCAAGGAAGCAAAGGATTCTTTCAAGCTGAAGTGCTCAGAGAAGTTATCTCAAAGGTCAGGCCTCAGGTAAGTATTTAAGGACCCGTAGACCAAAAAGCAGAACAAAAGAAGAGAAGAAAAATATCCCACTTTCAGAAAATATCTTGACATAGACTTACATTTGAAGATGTTTATTGAAGTGTAAGCAATATACATATATAGTCAACAATAAACATATATGTATATAGCCTATTATGTTATATGTATATATACATATGTGTGTATATATATATATATATGAAACTGCCTAAATAGCCACAGAGCCAATTAAACAAAATTTGCAAGTCCATAAAACCAATTGCTTTGACTCTATTTAAGTATTTTCAAACAATACTTAATAACAAATATGCTCAGATTATAATGCTTAATTATTTTTTTGAAAAAAAAAACATTCTGGACAGTATAACCTCAAGTAAAAAAAAAAAATCTACCTTAGAAAGACAAATCTACTCCTAGAAAGAAACTCACTTTGTTCCTTTTTAAAATCTTTCTGAATTTATAAACTGTTTATAATGTACAGATACTACTTAATAAGTTCTTGCTTAATGTGATTATATATGTAATTTACCATCTTAAGCAATTTTGAGTATGTAGCTTAATTAAAGTATGTTTTAAGGACCAGGAAAGTGGCTCAGTGGTAGACTGTTTACCTAGCATGTGCAAGGCTCTAAGTTTGATCCTCAGCACTACAAGAAAAAACAAAAAGAGAAAAATAGTTTTTGTTCTGTTTGTTCATTTGTTTTTGAGACACAGTCAGTAGACCAGACTTGCCTTGAAATTTTTATCTTCCTGACTCAGCTTCCCCAGTGCTTATGGCACTACCATCAACCATCAATAATATACTTCAAAAGCCTTCTTGTATATTCTTCAAGTGAAGACAATTCCCAGGCCCAAAGCCCTTAGGTCCATAGAGCAGCCCAGCAGATGGCATGAGTAGAAGCATAAGTTAGTTCCTACACACTGAATGCTTCATCCCAGTGTGTGTATGGCTTGGGAGTGTGTAACCTGCCTGCTATGGGTTGACACTTCAACCGCTGTAGACCAAAACTTGTAACTAGTTTGTCATGTCTGGAGAACAAGGGCCTCTTTAACACCCAAACCTCTTTAGAAAGACAACAACCTTTGAGTTTTCAGGCACTTTCTTCAATGTTCAGGACTGAAGGAATTCTCCCATGCACCTCCTGGAAAGTACAAAGCAAAATGAGCCTCTTGGCCCAGGTTCTACAAGGACAGGCCTCATGCTGCAGCTTGTGGAGTGAGTCATCATGCAGATGAGAAGAACACCCTGTGTAACAGAAGCCAGGCTGAAGAGAAGAGCTACCTGCCATGGTTTCGTATGTCTGCTGCATGCCCAGATCCAGTGAGGTGAAGCTAGCCTTGAAGTGTGGCCTTAGTCCTCCGCAGCTAATTCTTGTATCCGTTCTCTTCCTTTTCTGTTCTCACGTATACATTTCATGTATTCAACTGTCACTATTTCTCTTTCACATCCCAAGCACTATGTTAGGGATGCAATACTAATACCACAAATCCTGGTCATAATCTTATTAACTGCCAATCTTTGTGCTAAAAGGCTTTGCTTGTACAAAGTATCTCATTGAGCCCTTATGACCATCACACAGGACTATTTTCTTCATTTTATACACTCAAAGCTGAGGTGCGGGAAGAATAAAACATGTGGACAAGGACATAATTCCAGATCACAGAATCTCCCTCTCTCAGCATTTACTGCAATGAACAACAAGAACAGAAGCAATCTATTTTAAAATTTACTAGACAATTGCACTTTTAGTATTTCATTTTTAATATGTTTCTACCAGGCTTTGATCTCCTATGGATAACAGGTATAAACTCCAACTAAAGATTTTACAAATTAAAAAATGACATGAAGGCACTAGAGAATAAATGGAAGCAGATAGAAACTGGAGGAGAAAAGGATCTTTGGATCATGGGATGGCAAGGGATTAGTTATCTATCTTTTTAATTTTTAATCTGAGTCCAGGCTAAGATTGGTACCTGGGGGATGACTCGAACTCTAATATAAGGTGCTGGGGAAAAAGGAGTAGACGATACTAGTGTGAGAGAGACTCAGATCAAGGCTGGGTCAGATCCCAAGCGATAGTAAGAGAGACTTGGATTAAGGTTGGGTCAGATTCCACGCCTTGTACATCTACAATACTTACCCAAAATTAGCTAGAAACAGGAAAAATGAACGGAGTTGAGCTGCTGCCCAAACAGCAAAGTGTGGCAGTTTGAGTCTGGCTCCTTTTTTTTTTTTTTTTTTTTTTGGCCAGTCCTGGGCCTTGGACTCAGGGCCTGAGCACTGTCCCTGGCTTCTTCCCACTCAAGGCTTAGCACTCTGCCACTTGAGCCACAGCGCCGCTTCTGGCCGTTTTCTGTATATGTGGTGCTGGGGAATCGAACCTAGGGCCTCGTGTATCCGAGGCAGGCACTCTTGCCACTAGGCTATATCCCCAGCCCCTGGCTCATTTAATTGCTTGCTAAAATGAAGCTTCAACACTCCACAGAGGAAAATAATAAGATGTTATATCTCTACAGCATAAATTTATAATGCCTATGATATAATACCAAATAATCTGAACAAAGAATAAAAAAATAGTTAGACAATGTTAAGAGAAAATATAGCCAACAGACACTGTTGCTTCTAGTTCAAATTTTGGTAAGTAAATGACTTCATTAGCTAGCCTGCATTGCCCATTGCTCAAATGTAATCTTATTTTCCTTTGTTTCAGTTACTCTCTTCCCCCTCCCATTCCCTTACATTGGGGAATGAACAGTCGTGAGGATAAATTTGGTTGAAATAGTTCATTTGTATGACTATAGAACACGGAAACCTGTTAAAATTGTTTTAAGAAGAGCAGTAGTAAGAGAAAGTGATGGAGGTGAATTTAATCAAGATACATTGTATGCACATGTGGAAATGTCACAATGAACCTCCTCTTGTACAAGGGATTTATGCTGACATAAAAATAGTTTTTTAAAAAAATATTAACATAATTACAGCCATCTCTTGGCCTGCTGAGTCATTGTGCTCCTCCTCTCAGCAGGAAAGCTTGTAGACTCAGCCTCCTAGAAGTTGGTGCCAACAGATGGAAGAACATTGAAGCCCAGTGAAGATAAACAGGAAACAAACAATCCCAGAGCCAAAAAGATGCAACCTCAGAAGTTTATGCCAACAGGAGACAGACAGCCATTGACACCAATGGGAGATGAGTGATTCTGAAAGTTTTCAAGAGTTTTGGAAGCTTTAAAAACTCACCTTCTCGGGGCTGGGGATATGGCCTAGTGGCAAGAGTGCTTGCCTCGTATACATGAGGTCCTGGGTTCAATTCCCCAGCTCCACATATACAGAAAACGGCCAGAAGTGGCGCTGTGGCTCAAGTGGCAGAGTGCTAGCCTTGAGCAAAAGGAAGCCAGGGACAGTGGTCAGGCCCTGAGTCCAAGCCCCAGGACTGGCCAAAAACAAACAAAAAAAAAAAACAAAACAAAAAAAAACTCACCTTCTCCTTGGAACAGTATGTGTAGCCTTTGAGCTAGTAAGGCCCTGTACACCTTAATTTATCAGCAAATGAATCAACCTTCACTTCCATTGTTCCCAAATCCTGTTCTCATTGTTCTAATGGGCATTAACTCCAGAGAACTGAAGCTTTGGGTAACAAGACTAACCTTAATATTGCAACTGATATTTTATACTCATTTTGCTAATAAACACCAGCTCCTTACTTAGGGCTTCTAAAAGCAGGAGAAAAGGCTGCCATTCCAGCCTTGATGTTCTTTGCTCTGTGATATTCTTCCTGTAATCACTTTGCAAGAACCTTGGAATCCAGGAAGGTCAGGACTCATTGGTGACCTATTTACAAGAAGGGTGAAGTAAACTGCTCCCAAGAAAAAGAATAGAGCCTCCTTAAGAGAGACCACCCACCAGGCAACAATGTTGATTTGGGGCCAGACCACTGACCTCAAGCGCTGACAGCAACAAATTAACAACTTCTCCAAAACCCTTCCTAAAAAAGGACTGAACTGATGACTGTTACTGTTTTTGCATACTTTTTCCCCCTACTCCTAATTCTTTCCTTACTTAAAGTTCTTGTCTATACTTGAAGATGGGCTGAAGTACCTTTTCCTCTTCCTGAGGTTAACTTCCTATGCAGTGTAACAAATCTCTTTTCTCCACTTTTCTCTATTCATTTCTTTATTTGGCATATGGGGGTAAGTGGCCAGATCTTTTATATATAACCCCTAGAGTTTGAGCCTGGACTGAAAAACTCTGATTCCAATTTGACCTAGATGTTGGAATTAGTAAATAAGAATTGTTAAGACTTTATTACAACTCATTTCAACAAAGTAAATAAAAATATGCTTTCAATGAATCTCAAACTAGAAGTAGAAACTACATAAAATTAATCAATGGAAATTCTAGAACTGAAAAATCAAATATTTGAAATTGAATCTCACTGAATGGGTTAACTTTTTTTTAAGCTGGTAAACTCATAGATAATAGAAGTTGTTCAGTATGAAGGCAGATATTTTAAAACTAAATGTTGTGCTTGGCATCAGTGGATCAGCTATAACCCTGGCTACTCAGGAGGCCAAGATCTGAGAATCATAGTTTGAAGCCAGCCCAGGCAGAAAAGGCTCTGAGACTCTTATCTCCCATGAACCAGCCAAAAGCTGGAACTGAAGGTATAACTCAAGTGGTAGAGCACCAGCCTTGAACAAAAACACTAAGGGGTAGGTTCTGAGTTTAAGCCCTCGTCATGGTTGTACAAAACAAACAAACCAGGAACTAGGGCTTAAATGTTAAACTTAATAATGTTGTATAACCTTCATACGTCCCTTTTCAGTCGTCTATTCCACCTACAAAATAGGTATCTCAGAGCTGGGAATATGGCTTAGTGGTAGAGTGCTTGCCTAGCACACATGAAGCCCTGGGTTCGATTCCTAAGTATCACATAAACAGAAAAAGCTGGAAGTGACACTATGGCTCAAGTGGCATAGTGCTAGCCTTGAGCAAAAGAAGCTCAGAGACAGTGCTCAGGCCCTGAGTTCAAGCCCCAGGACTGGCAAAGAAAAAGTAGTTCAAACTACTGGAGTGGCTCAAGGGTAGAGCGCCTGTGTAGCAAGCACAAGGAAGGACTTAAGTTCTAATCCAGTACTATTCAAAAGAGAGATGTATTCACAGGTGGTAGACCAACTGTCTTGTAAGTGTAAAACTATGAGTTCAAATTCCAGTATAGTAGTGTCAAAATAAGAAGTACTAATAGTTATGTTTTTATCAACAGACCAACGAACTCATGGGCCTCTGTATATAAATATATATATATATACATATACAACATACATATTATAAATATATGCACATAAATTATGATTCTAACTGTGGGACTATGTACAAGGATGAGGGAAAGGGGAAATGGAAAAAGAAAGATGGAGGGTGAATAATTTTGAAATACAATACATCTATGCATGCAAATGCCATAAAGAATTATTGTGAAAGAAGTTGATCAACAGAGGATTGGAATGCAGGGAAACAGAAAGAAATTGAGAGGGTTATTCGGAGCAAAGCATGTGCACATCTGAAATACCATAAGGAAATCCCTTTGTGTAATTAATACACAGAAAAAAAATGAATGACAATAAATAAAACAGGCTCAGATGGATGTGATAGCACTGAGGAGGGGTGGAGGGGGCTAACAAAGAGACTAAATGGGGATGGTTGGACCAACATAGTTTATTTTTATGTATGAAAATAGAACAATTAATAGAACAATTAATAGAACAATTAATAACATGCTAAAAACTGTTTTAAGGAGGGGCAATAGGGTAAGAGAGAATGGCAGAGAGATGAGGTTGATGAAAATATATGTCTGGAAATGTGACAGCGAACCTTCTCCCCCTCTGTACAGATAATATATATGCTAATAAAACTTCATAAATATTTCAATTTCTTTTTGTATAGCTACCTAAAGATAATACAAATTTTAAAGAATTGAATTTCTTAATAAAAAAGTACTATTTTTCAACAATATGGGTAGAGGAGAAGATGTTTAGCATCACCTCTAACAGTAAAAAAAAAAAATGTCTTCAGCAATGTTCAGTGTTAAGTGACAATAATGTAATGGCAACAAAGTTCTGAAGGAAAGAACCTGTGATTGGTGAGTATTACATCCCATCCAAGTGCCACTTAAATATAAATACATAATTGGACATTCTCAAATATATGAGAACTTAGGTATGTCGCATGCATATAGTCACCTTTCGTAAATATATGAATCTTAGCTTGAGATATTCTTCAGGCATGCACATTATAATTAGGAATGCAAATTCAATAAAACAAGAAGACAAAGGGACAAAATAACAGCATGAGACAAAAAGGAAGATAAAGTCCAACGAAGACAAATTGCATAGCAAAATTCTTCTTCATGACTAACAAACAACTTAAATAAAAATAAACAACAGATTAAACGCTCAGAGACAGAAATACTAGGGGAGAAATTCTGGTAGTGAACTTCCAATCCATTTAAATATAAAACCAAAGTTAAAAACAAGGGAAGTTATAAAACAGAGCAGATTACAAATGCCATAAAACTTACAAAGAAATAGTGACCAGAAAATAAAAAGTTAGAAGAGGAGAAAGAAGTTGGAAGAAGCAAAATAATGTTAGTTTCATACTTTCTTTTTTTTTTTTTTTTTGGCCAGTCCTGGGCCTTGGACTTCAGGGCCTGAGCACTGTCCCTGGCTTCTTCCCGCTCAAGGCTAGCACTCTGCCACTTGAGCCACAGCGCCGCTTCTGGCCGTTTTCTGTATATGTGGTGCTGGGGAATCGAACCTAGGGCCTCATGTATCCGAGGCAGGCACTCTTGCCACTAGGCTATATCCCCAGCCCCTTTCATACTTTCTAGTAGGGCACCCTGGTGTGGGTATCTAAACTTAAGAGGGCATTCTCAAACAGAGTCACTTTACCCTCTGGGTTCTAAGACAACTAGTAGACAGATGCCCAAAACACTCACAATACTGAATCCTGTATATAGATAAACACTTAGGACAAAATTTTAGTTTATAAACTAGATAATAATAATAAAGTAGAATAATTGGAATAAAGACCCAGAGAAACATAGATTGCACAATTTCCCTCATCTGTGGTAGCTAGAATGCGCCTATAAATCTACAAGGGACATGCTAAATGATACAGGACTCTAGGCACCTACATACAGTGAGATCAAAGAAGGGTATTCTTAGGAGAGAACAAAAAGGCGCAATGCCTCTGTATATCTGATCATATAAAATAATATTTGTTGAAATGAACTCCAAGAAATGGAAACAAAGTTTTTCCTTTGTTACTGTTTTGCTTTCTTTTCTTTTTGCCTTGTTTGTTAGTTTACCTGTCTTTGGGAAGGCAAGTGGAGCACAGAAATGGAGGGAGAAAGGGTGAACAAATGCAGCAGTGGTACTCACTGGACACTATGTTGAAAATGAACTATACAACTTGTATGTGGGGACAGAAGGGAAAACTGGGAGAATGAGGCAATGGGGTAATATTGTCCAAAAAGAAACGTACTCTTTATCTGAGTTATGTAACTATAATCCCTCTGTAAATCACCTTTATAATAACAATAAAATGCATGAAAGGAAAGAAAAAGAATAATTGAAATAACAGGTAGTAAAAATGTTAAGTGAATGTGGTCTTTCTCACAAAAATATTTCATGTACTTTCACCTTTTTTATTTCTCTTTTTGGCAGCACTAGGGCTTGAACCCAGGACCTTATTCTTGCTCTTCTTGTTCTCTACCTCTTGTTTGCTACTGGCTTTTTGATGGTTATTTGGGAGATGGAGTTGCATGGATTTTTCTGACAAGGCTGGCTTGAAGCCTCCGTCCTCTGGCTCTCAGTCCCCTAAGTAGAATTACAGGTGTGAGCCACAGGTGCCAGCTTACTTTCATCTTCTGGCTTAAAGGAATCACTGTCCAATGAATTACTAACACCAGTATGCTCACATTTTGGGGTCATTGTGATGAAAATAGGAGCTACTTAAACACAGCACTTAGGTAGTGCCACCACTGATCTGACAAGGAGATGGCTACTAGGACAAGGAAGGAGATGTGTGTAGCATAAATATGCAAGAAAAAGGGATGGAACAGCATGTATGGCATGAGATGTCATCATATTCAGGACAGTGTATGATTTTAAAATATGTTTATCTGCATATATTAAAAGGACAGGAGGTGAACTTGCTGTGACATTTCCACACATATGTACTGTACAATGCATTCCTACCAATCTCTCCCTCTATCAACTCTCCCCTATGCCCCTACAATTTCAGTAGGCTTCATTATTCTATTTTCATAATTTCTATAACCTATTTTGGCCATATCCATCCTCTTTTACCCTCCTTAACCAAAATAATTTAAAACTTATGAGTCCAGTGCTGCTAGTTCACACTTATAATCCTAGCTACGCAGGAGACTGAGATCTGAGGATCAAGGTTGGAAGCCAGACAGGACAGATAAAGTTGAGAGATTTTTATCTCCATTTAACTACTGGAAGCCAGAAGTGGCTCGAGCCATAGAGTGGCACATGTACATGCATGAGCTTGCACACACACACACACACAGCACACACACAGAGCTATAAATGGTTTTCCATGCAATGTGCTCAGAGTGGGTGACCAGAGTCTGTAAATGACACAGCAGAATGAATCAGTGCATGAGGAGTCTATAGTAGTAGGTACAAGGTGCAATACTGTGTAAGATTTCAGATATCTATGAGGGTCTTAGAAAAAAAATCCCTTGTGAATAGGAGGTGCTGCTGTAACTAACTCTTAGTGGGCTTTTAAAATGAATTTTCCCCTTTAACTATAGTACAGGACTCAGACAACAAAGAATGATAGCAAACATTAAGTTATAGGCTATTGTACGCTCATTGCTCTAAGTTCTTTGCAAGTATTAATTTACCTAATCCTGCTGACAACCCTAAGAAGCAGATGCTATTTCTAGCCCCATTTTACAAGAGAGGAAACAAAACACAGAGCCAATAACAAACTCACCCAAAGGTCCAAAGTGGAAAGTCTGGAATTAGACTTCAAATGCAGACGGTCTGGCTCCATAGGCCCGTATTACTCCCCCTCCCCTTCCTGTCTCTCTGTGAGCAACTGAGTGGTTCAATAAGATAATCCCATGAGGTGGACAAAAATCTGGCAAGTTGAAGTATGTACACATTGCCCCTGCTATGGCATTCCATTTTGATTACTTTATATAGCCAGTGTACAGCCAACCAAAGTGCCTCTGTAGCATGCAGGCCACGGGACTTAGGCTCTAGCAGAGCCACAAGAATCCCAATCTCCCCAGGGTGAGAGAACATTAATCTGATGTGCAAGGATCCCTTGAATTGCACATTTCTCATACCACTTACTTTTGTTTTGTTTTGTGCTGGTATTGGGTCTTGAACTCAGGGCCTGGGCATTGTCCCTTAGTTTGAGTTTTGGTTTGTTGTTTTTGTGGGGTTATTTTTTGCCAGTCCTCGAGCTTGAACTCAGGGCCCTTCTGGCTTTTTCTATATATGTGGAGCTGGGGAATTGAACCCAAGGCTTCATGTATGTGAGGCAAGCACTCTTCCACTAGGTCATACTCTCAGCCCTCCCTTAGTTATTTTTTGATCAAGGCTAGCCTCTATCATTTCACCCACAGCTCCACTTCCAGCTTTTTGGTGGTTAATTGGAGGTAAGAGTCTCACAGACTTTCCTGCCTGGACTGACTTCAAAGTGTGATCTTCAGATCTCAGATGTGGGCCATTGGTTCCTGGCTCATATCATGTACTTTCAAACAGCCAAAAACAGAAAAACAATCCAAGAATATAATTTTTGTATATGTACCATTCTACACAAGGATCCACTTGGAAATACTTAGAATCATGCTCACAAATACTAATTTTTCTTCTGAATGATGAGATTGAAGGGATTTGTTGGGGACTCAGCTTTGGCCTTGGTGGGGGAAGGGCACCAAGAGCGAGACGCTGCCCTTCCCCCAGCCCTGGGACAGTGTGGGAGGGAGCCCCTCCCACCTTCCAGCCTCAACCGGAAAAGGGGCCCCCTGCCCCTGGGGGGTGAACACTTGCGTGCCACCATGATAGGGTTGTCCAGCCCACAAAGGAAGTTTCATGACATCACCTGATGGGCAGCTCGGCTTAGCCAATGGCCCAAGTCCTTCCCTTTCCCACCATTACCGCTATATAAGCCCCTCTCCCAATTAAAGCCTTTGAGACTCATTCAACCATCCAGCCTTCTCCCCGGTATCTTTCTTTTTTTGCCAGTCCTGGGCCTTGGACTCAGGGCCTGAGCATTGTCCCTGGCTTCTTTTTGCTCAAGGCTAGTACTCTGCCACTTGAGCCACAGTGCCACTTCTGGCCATTTTCTATATATGTGGTGCTGGGGAATTGAACCCAGGGCTTCATGTATATGAGGCAAGCACTCTTGCCACTAGGCCATATTCCCAGCCCTCCCCGTTATCTTTGTCCTGCGGTTCCTGACACATTATGGAGGGCCGAGGAAGGGATTTCGGCATCCCACTTCAGCCTAGAGCAGTCCAGAAAGGACACACCTTGCTCCTTCTGCCGGTATGAGGGGTAGGGCAGAGTTTCTTCCACAGAATCGAGGTTCAGGCATTTCCCCCCCGGGAGATTGGGGGGGAAGGGGTCCTCGAGACCCCGACATTGGAACATCTCCTCCGGGGAAGGGAGGAGAAGGGGTCCTCAGAGATCCCGACAGGGGTTCACAGCAAGTATGGCCACCTGACCCTCTGCTATGCAACATGACAGTCCCTCACCTCTACACTGCCCTCCCCTCTCCAATCCTAGGCTTGTAGGGGTGGGGGGCGGGGGGGATTTACCATGGTAGATGCTAGGAACAGCAGAGAAGATTCTTCCACTAGTCATATCACTGCCATTTGCTAGCTAAAGGACTTGTCAAGCTACTTGTCATGTGTGCTTTGATTTCCTCTTCTGGAAATAGCAAGAGCAATATCATATACCTTAAAGAGTTGTTTAAGAAAATAGCATAAGGGGCTGGGAATATGGCCTAGTGGCAAGAGTGCTTGTTTCTTATACATGAAGCCCTGAGTTCGATTCCCCAGCGCCACATATATGAAAAACGGCCAGAAGTGGCTCTGTGGCTCAAGTGGCAGAGTGCTAGCCTTGAGCAAAAAGAAGCCAGGGACAGTGCTCAGGCCCTGAGTTCAGCCCAGGACTGGCCAAAAAAAAAAAAAAAAGAAAGAAAGAAAATATCATAAGCCAAGTGTGGGTGGCTCATGCCTATAATCCTGCCTACTCAAGAGATTGAGATCTGAGGATCACAATTCAAAGCCTGCCCATGCAGACAATTCCATGAGACTCTTATGTCCAACTAAAAGCAGGAAATAGAGATGTGGCTCCAGTGGTAGAGTGCCAACCTTGAATGAAAAAAGAAATACTTATAATCATGGTCACAAATACTAATTTTATTTCCAAATAATGGGATTTAGGGGTTCATCCTGAAGAGTAGCCAAGTCCTGAGTTCAAGCCCCAGTACTGATGGACAAAGAAGATGAAGAAGGAGGAGGAGGAGAAGGGAAGAAGAGGAGGAGGAGAGTACTGCAGGAATTAATACATATGATTACCCTAAAACCTGGCAAATAGGATCTAGACAATCACTGGTACTGCTGAGATGAAGGGAAGAATGATGGCATCCACAGTGCATCAAATGCAGTGGGGTTGGTTCATCTCTGAAGCCTCACCCTTTCTGGCATAGGTATAAGAGGTAGGTGGTCTGGCAAGGGTTGAGCAGGGTGGTCCACTTCTAAGTTAATAGTGGGGTACAAAAACCAGCTCATTTTTTTTCTCAATTACTATCTTCAACTGCACTCTTTCAGATTCTTTTCCAGTATACTAAAAGATGCTTTCAAACTTTAGACTCAGCTGTTTAGGACAAGCCTGGAATTCTGATGAGGACCAGCACTTCCAAGAAAAGGTAGACAGCAGAGGGTGGGAGGGAATGTCACTCTCTGCCCAGCCATTGTTGTGGTCCTGTCTGCCCAGCACTGGCTGGCCTCTTGTCTTCAGGGCAGCAGGTGTCTGAGTGCTTGAGTCTATAAGGAGAGTACCCTTGTCTGAAAACCCCTCTGAGGGTTTTCAGATGGGGATTTCAGCTTGACTCAGCACTTTTCACCCCTACCTGGTTCACCCTGACAGCCTGCCTTCATGCTGGGTGATCCAGCCTGGGGCACAGCGCTACCATGTGCTGTGACCACCTGACTCACTCATATCGGTAGAACATGTTGATGTTTGCAGATTGTCAAGGCAGTCCCATGTCACTACAGCTCTCTCCCTTCTTCCCAGGCTTAGGGGATCTTTGCTGGAATTGAAAGGATATGTCCTGGCCATCCCAGGGGACCATGCAGTGATAATCACAGACAGGAGAAGAAGGTTCATAAGGAGGTTTATTAGTGGGGCCATAGTTCCCATGGGAGAAGGAACTACATGGCATCTGCACCTTATCCAGGTGGCAGCTTCTCTCTCTGGGGGTAAAGGGAAAGTAGGTAGGTAGTGAGTAGGAGTGGCTCATTAGGTATGGGTGGATCTGGGGGCTAGTGGGAGGAGCTGAGGACCTGAGGCTAGGGAAATGCTAACAAGAATAGGAGGGCTGGTCCTGCCAGTCTTTGGAAGCCCCAGGAAGATGGCCATACCTACCAGGCAGCTCTCTTTAGAAGGATGGTCCTGGTGTCTATTATTTTCGGACATTGGCCCTGCTGTACATGACAATAAAAGTAGAAGAGGTTCTTGGTTATTTTTTGAAAGATTTCAATTCTTATTATTTTTAAGTAGTTGTGCAAAAGGACTACAGTTCAACATTCATCCATTTATGAATTCAATACATCTTGATCAATGTCACTCCTTTCATCATTCTCCCCCCATCCCTCCCAACCCCACCCATCCCATCAATTTTCCTAGTTTCATTTCCACGCATATCCATTGGATGTTATATTCTCCCTCTCCTTTCCTCCTTCATCTACCCTCCTTCCCCTTGACTCCCCCCACAACCAACTTCCTAGTATTTATTATAACAGACTATAAGTTAGTTATTCAAAGTGTTACACCTTGGAATTCTTCCCTGCATATACCATACTTTAGCTAGCATTTGTATATATGTATATATGATTCTGCATATATATATATTTGTAAATTATATCTAACTCCCACATATGAAAGGAAACACATGTCCTTTATCTTTCTAAGCCTGATTTACATAATTTAATGGGCAGACCAGGTTCTGGGTTCTTTCAGAACTGAAAGATAAACTTAAAGAAGCCAGATTTCAAGTAAGCAAACCTGGTTCTGAGTTTTAACATGGAGTCTTTAGAAGGTTTTGTGCCAGAAAGTGATCTGATTATATGTAGGTTTCAGGGAGATCAGCTGAGTGGAAAGAAAGAGGAATCAGAAGAGGACAATGTGCTCAAGAGAGGTCCTGCACTGGACTGGGTACCAGTAAGAGAAAAGAGTATTTGCAATGAAGAAGTGTGTTTGCCTTTGACAGTCCTTCTGGTGCTCAGAGCACAACTCAAAGCCACAGCCATGCTTCACTTGCCATTCGTTAGAACAGACTTTCTTACAAGAGTGCAGAACCTACTGTATGGGCTAAACTCAGCAGAAATCCTCTGCTGTTTGCATGTGCAACTGGAGCTACTCTGTAGCCCCTTTGACTCCTACACACGGGCTGGCTTTTCCAGAACTGCCCTGCAATGTACTATGTGGAAGAGGGATCAATCCTTCCAAAAACAAGGTCTTTCCCAGAAAATGATACAGCTCTCACAAAAACAACAACAAAAAAAAGGACCTCAAAGGGAGGGTGGCCTGCCCATCACTGCCTTAAATCAGATATAGAGATCCAGGGGTTTCCATTCCTTCCCCATCTCCTTTCTTCACCATCTGTGCACTTGGAGACTTGATGAAGACAGCTTCCCAGAAGGGTGAAAGTATGATCATCTGAGCAGCCACTCCACCACTAAGTCCATTCCCTCTACCCCTGCAATCCTTCCATGGGGCATCTACATGACGCCTCTCTATGGCCTACCACACTAACGTACCCCAAATACTTTGGTCAAGCCTGTTCCTCTGGGCCATTCTCATTCACCTTTGTACAACCAGCAGCTCTGGGAAGTTTGCCAGCCGGGCTTCAGAGAAGAAAAGGAAGCAGGAAGAACTTTAGACTTGGAAAATGCTATGTATCTGTAATTGTAGCCCCAGGCATCCATAATTAAGAAGGTGAAGTTACTTCTAAAGGAATTACATAATACCTTCCCTGCTAAAGGGCATCTTAGGGGATTTTTCTGCTGTACTAGATTGTATCTGCAGCTCACCCTGTGTCCAGCCATCTCAAGCCAAGAGTATTGACCATCAAAAATATGGGAGACTTCTTGAGCCTTAGACAGCCCCTTTCCTTCCAGATTTTGGGATAAGGCTGGCCAAATCTGTTAACTGGGAAAAGTCAAATTAAACTAGAGATGGAGAATGGAGGACTCATTTACACAACTCTCCTCACGTCTTTGGAGAATCCAGAGTCGAGACTATTGGCAGGTGTCCAGCAGGCACTCTACCAATGTTAACCGAATAAAGCTGCTGTACAATCCTATCGTGAAGTCTATTTAACATATAGCACAATTCTCAGTTAACCACCCAACCTTGCTCAGCAAATTCTCCTAAAACTAGGAAAATAAATTTCATTTTTAGGAAAATAGACTAACTGGCAAAGAATACTGAATGAGGGAGAGGCAGAGGTCATTCTAGAAGGGCAACTGCTGGCCTGGGTTGATCACAGAGAGGCATAAACTGTGTAAAAACAGATGTGAGAAGAATCTAGGAATCTCACTCAATTGCTGAGAAGCCTTGACCCACTTACTTATCATTTGGAGGCTTTCATTTGTAAAATAAGTGTGTTTTGATAGCTTAGTGCCAAAGGGTGGTGAGGATGAATGTAACAGGCCAGTGCCCAGCAGAAGCATGACCTTTGAAATAAAGTGACTACAGTTACAATTGTCACCATAATAAATGGAAGTCTCTGTTTCACTATGGAAGGGAGATGGCAGGAGAGGAAAGGCTGGGATGTCTGAGGCTAGACATGTTCAGGCATTAAAGAAAGTCATGTAGTTACCCAGCATTCATTTGTTCAATCTGTCACTCATCTAACGGATGTTACCAAGTGCCTGCTGTGAAAAATATAGAGAAAGATTTCCAGCTTCATAGAGGTGTACATGGCATTGAAGGAGACAGATAAGAAACATACAAAGTATATTGTTTGAAAGTGATGATGACTCTGGGAAAATACTAAGGGAGTAGTAGAGCATTGAATGGGATCAAGACTGAGAAAGTGAAGGGGGCAGGCAAGCAGAGGGTCAGCATAAACATACCAGCCAAGGCCAAGGTCAAGGTTCTTGAAGAAATGATATGTGACAGAATCCTACAGGGGGTGAAGGCTCTAGATGTCTGGACTTATTAGTTCTAGCCCTAGACCAAGTCCTTGAGCAAGAACCTTGCCAATAGTCTTTCCAGGAACCTCAGGGGCCAGAGTGGTTACATCAGTGCCCAAGGAGCCCAGAAGCACAAACCAGTCACTGAGAACGTGGAGGAAGAACAAGCCCGAGAAATTCCCATCACTCTTCCATGTGTCTGTTGTGAAGAAATCCCAACTGGGCTCCAGTGGCTCATGCCTGTAATCCTAGCTACTCAGGAGGCTGAGATCTCAGTATACCATTTCACAGCCAACCCAGGCTGATCAGTTCAAGAAATTATTATCTCTAGTCAACCAGCAAGAAGTCAGAAGTGGAGCTGTGCTTCAAGTAGTACAGCACCAGCTTTGGGTGAAAAAGCTAAGGGAGAGTACCATGGGCCTAAGTTTAAGCCCTAGTACTGGCAAGAGAAGAGAAGGGGGGGTGGAGGGGAGGGGAAAGGACAGGACATGACAGGACAGGAGAAAAGAGGAGGAAAGAAAGACGGAAGGAAGGAGAGAGAGAGCGAGGAAGGAAGGAAGGAAGGAAGGAAGGAAGGAAGGAAGGAAGGAAGGAAGGAAGGAAGGAAGGAAGGAAGGAAGGAAGGAAGGAAAGAAGGAAGGAAGGAAGGAGAGAGTGAGGAAGGAAGGAAGGAAGGAAGGAAGGAAGGAAGGAAGGAAGGAAGGAAGGAAGGAAGGAAGGAAGGAAGGAAGGAAGAGAGGGAGGGAGGGAGGGAGGGAGGGAGGGAGGGAGGGAGGGAGGAAGGGAGGGAGGGAGGGAGGGAAGAAAAAACACTGAAAGAAATCTGTTTCAGGATAACTATTTTATGTGGGACAAGTCTCAGCAGGCTGTTACTGAGGGTTACATAAGACAAAGGTGTTTCCAGGTTAGAAAAACTCACATTGATGCAGATCCAGACCTTTCCAACTGGTTTTAATGCTTTCAGCATTAATCTGTAGCAATGGTTAAGAAGTGTACAAAGTATACAGCAGAAAGAAAATATTCCATTTCCATTATTTGAGCTAATTAAGTTTTTAAATATGTATTATATGAATAGGGTATAAATTTGAAAAGATACCAAAGGGTAGAATTATGTCTTCCCTTTCACCTGCTCAGCAGCTCATTGGCTCTCCTCCCACTGGTGCAACATAGTTATAGTCATGGCTGTGGTTTTGGTCACGGCTAATTGTACACCATCCCAGAGACACACACAGAAGTCTCTACATACCTTCTTATTATGGGCTAATGGTGTTCCTTGCCTCATGCCAGATTTATAGGTTGAAGCCCCAACCTTTAGTACCTCAGATCATTTAGTTCAGTACACATTGAACTGTTTTTGCTTTTTTTTTTTCAAGCTACAAGTTCCTTTGCATGGGTGTTTGGCAACTCATTGAATCCTTTATTAGTGGCTTTCAAGTTATATAATATGACTACCTGGTCAAAAATAAATAGATTGAAAATTTTGACAGATACTGTCAAATTGCTTTCCAAAAAAAATTTCACCCTCAGCAAATATCAATCTCTCCTTAAAACCACCAACATATTGTGTTTAGAAAACAAAAGTAAATTTAAGAAAAAGTTTTTAGTCCAGGCCACATTGGCTCCCACCTGTAATCCTAGCTACTCAGGAAGCCAAGATCTGAGGATCAACGTTTCAAGCCAACGCAGGCAGGAAAGTCCATGAGACTCTTACCTGCAAGTAACCACCAAAAAGCTGGAGGTAGAACTGTGGCTCAAGGGGTAGATTGCTAGCCTGGAGCAAAGAAAAGCTAAAAGGCAAATGCACAGGCCCTGAATTCAAGCCCCAGGATGGAACAAAACAAAACAAACTAGTTATTATTGCCCAGTAATAGATGAAAAATAGTAACATATTGTTATAGAGACAGTTGAGTGACTTAACATGTTTAAATTTTTATTCAATTGGAGGATTGGATTTTGGAGCTTAGTTCTTCACCTGGGTAATACAACCACTAGCTTGGCCTCACTGGGTGTTACTCTCCAACAGTTGACATTCTGTCTTCTACTGATAGCACTTTCCAGCCCTTAATACCATGAAATGCTTTTCCTGGCTCCTCCACAATTAAAACCACTGTCACAATGGCTGGGAGACATATGAAAACAAATATTTGCAGCTCCATATCTATCTGGAAGAGCCGAGTCGGGCTGGACTAACTGAAAGTGGTAGCGATTGAAGTCAGCCAGGTAGGAAGCCATTCTAACTAAGCGTGCAAAGGAGGAGGACAATCGGGACTATCCCATACTCAAAAGCATTGAGTTGTCTGGCAGGACAACTAACAGGAAATGGAAAATAATCCCATTTCACTTCCTTGTCCCAGTCTCCCAGTCTAGATAACCATGCTTGCTTTGGCTGACCTCCAGCATCCACAGGTGTGACCTCTTCTAATTCAGCTCCAGACTCTTCTGAGAGTTCTAATCACCCAACATGAGATAAAGCAAAGCAAAATGACTTTAAAGTAACTTTATTGATGTGATATGTGGGGAGGGGGGAGTAGGAGGGGGAGGTCCTAGGCCTTGAAGTCAGGGCCTCACACTCTTCTTGCTTTAGCTTTTTTGCTCAAGGCTGAGCCATAGCTTCGCTTCCTTTTTTTTTTTTTTTTCTGGTTAATTGAGATAAAAGTCTCAGAGTTTTCTGTCAATGCTGGCCTAGAACTGATATCCTCAGATCATAGACTCCTAAAGATTACAAGTATGAGCCACTGACACCTAGCACTTTACTGATATTTTTAAAAATTATAGTAGAAACCCTTATGTAGACGTGTCTAGCAATATATAGAATACTGTGGAAAAACAAAACAAAATACCACAAACCCACAATACTAATTCCTGAGAACATTTTGTTTTAAAATTTTGCCAAGATTTCCCTAAGCATTAGTTTAATGACATATATACATATGTGTGATTACATACATATATACATATATATTAGGTTAGAATATAGTTTAAGTTTGTGCCCCCAAAAGTCTACGTATTAGAAGGTTGTTCTAGGATTTGGCAATAGTAAGGTGTGGGGGAGGAGCTATGTGGTACACACATGTAATCTCAGCACTTGGGGGCTGAGATAGGAGGATTATAAATTCAAGGCCATCACAAGAGCCCAATAGCTATGCCCTTATGAACACATAAGATGATGCTAAGTGAAATGAACTCTGTGTTATGGAAATGAGTGTTGTATCACTGTTGTAATTTCTTTCAACATGCCATGTGAAACCGTAGCTTCTTTTGTTGATGATCCTCTTGTATCCCCTTCTTGTGGCTGGCCCTGTGCTATCACTGTATCTCATCTGAGTACCCTGGATACTGCATATACTGGTATTAGAACTAGGGAAGTGAAAAGGAATATCAAAATTGAGAGACAAAGGATAAAAAGACAAATGACTCCAAAAGCAATACTTACAAAACCAGTTGGTGTAAACCAACTGAACAACTCGTGGGGGGAGCGGGGAAGGGGGAAATGAGGGAGGAGGTAACAAATTGTACAAGAAATGAAACTGTAACCCCTCTATCACTTTGACAATAAATAAGTAATTATTAAAACAACAAAAAATGTTCAAGGCCAGCCTGTGTTCTACAGTGAGCTTAAATATTTCCTGGGCTAGCAGGATTATGTCTCCAAACACAACAAACAAACAAACAAAAGAGGTAGGGAAACTTTTAAGAAGTAAGTGGATGGGCTGGGAATATGGCCTAGTGGTAAAGTGCTTGCCTCGAATACATGAAGCCCTGGGTTCGATTCCTCAGCACCACATATATAGAAAATGGCCAGAAGTGGTGCTGTGGCTCAAGTGGCAGAGTGCTAGCCTTGAGCAAGAAGAAGCCAGGGACACTGTGCTCAGGCCCTGAGACCAAGCCCCAGGACTGGCCAAAAAAAAAAAAAGAAAGAAAACAGCCAGAAGTGGCGCTGTTGCTCAAGTGGCAGAGTGCTAGCCTTGAGCAAATAGAAGCCAGGGACAGTGCTCAGGCCCTGAGTTCATGGCCCAGGACTGGCAAAAAAAAAAAAAAAAAAAAAAAAAGTGGAGGCTAGTGGAAGGTAATTAATGATGTCACATGGGGGGGGGTGAGCATTGGGAAATAACTAGTCTAATTCTGATGGGACCCTGATTGTTCCTCAAGAAAGCAAATTGTTATTAAAAGAATCATGGAAGTGGCACTGTGGCTTAAGTGGTAAAATAATAACCTTGAGCACAAAAGCTTAGGGATGGCACCCAAGCCCTGAGTTCAAGCCTCAGGATTGGCACACCAAAAAGAACAAGATTGGCCCCTCTAGTACTCTGTCTTCCTGTCTGACCATGTGACCTCTTCCTCCTTTTAAGCTGAGTTAAGCATGACTCAGATAAGGGCCCCTCACCAGAGACCAGATGGGACTGCCCATTCTTACAATTTCATCCTCTAAATCTGGAGCCCAATATCTTCTTCCTGCCTGGTCCAGATAGTTTCTGTCTTGGAAGGTTCTAGGTAGGACCTGCTGATAATGAGATATCTTCAGGAAATGCCAAAGTTGAGCACTTTGCTCCCACCTTGAAAACCACAGTTGCTACACAGGATGCTCAGTATGAAGATAGCACCCTTCCTGACCACAAAGACAAGCAGGTGTGTTCTTCTTTCACTCTCTTAGCTTGATCTTTGTGTGCCCCCACGGAGTTCACTGTTTGCAGGGATGGGGCAGAAGAAAGTAAGAAACTCAGCTGTCAAGGAATGGTGCTTCTATGGCTCTGCAAGTCTGGCACTATTAGTCAACACACCCAAGAAATCGAAGACCAGAACCCAGGAATGTGCCCTCACTGTTAGAGCCCATGGACATCATTGCTCAGGAGTAGGGGGGTCTTTTTTTTAAAAAAAAAAGAAAAGAAAAGGATTTATTCCTATAAGGGAGTCTCATGTGAAAATTCCATAGATGTGTCCAGTGTATTTTGGGCAGGTTCACAGCTTCTATTATATTTTCTTAGCCTCCCTCTCTCTTCATATCCTTAAAAAAAAAAACACCTGGCACATTCCTTTGTGCTATCTCCATGCATATATATGTAATGCATTCTACTCTACTCTATCCATTTCTTCTCCCTACTCTTACTAAGCCACCACCTGTCCAATACACACAATGTTCCCTTTGTACTAAAAAAAAAATAGCATTTAAAAACATCATGTTAGACCTAGATTTCAAAAAAAAACGTAATTGATTTTTTTCAGTTTGGCTTATTTCACACAATTTAATGATCTCCAGTTCTATCCATTTTCCTACAAAAAGTGTTCTTTCATTCTCCTTTATAGTTGAGTAATACCCCACTGTGTGTTATGACCACAATTTATTTGTTTGTTTGTTTATTTTGGTTGGTACCAAGGCTGATTTCCACCATTTGGCTATTGGCTATTGTGAATAGTAAGGATTCTGGGATTATAAAGATTGTGAAAGTATATCAGTGAGGGGCGTCTTCATCATTTATGATAAAGGAAGCCTCCTGTCGATCACTAAGCCTCATCTTCCTGTTGGGCACGGTGTGGATGAAGTTACTTCAGGACTTAGAATTCACAAAGAAATACGGGAAAGTAGGTGCAGTTGTTCAGAAGGGCAAAGGGTATTTCTCCAAACACAGGTAGGCACTGGGCCATTTTAGTGCTGGGCTGCAGTACATTTTTCATACTTAGAACACAAAATGTAATGTGCTCAAAGGTGTACCTGTTCTACAGGCTTGGAGAAGGCAGCCTTTCTTCCACTGTTGGCAATAGCCTGAGCTGAGCACTAGCTAGGCCTTGATATGCACAGGGTGCCAGTAGAAGAGCATCAGTTCGTTGATTCTCTGTAGTGCTGTAGTGCTTTTTAAATTTGGACTGAGAGGAAAAGAAGAAACTCTTTCTAAAAAAAGTACTAACTACAGTGGGTGCCCATGGCTCATGCCTGTAATCCTAGTTACTCGGGAGGCTAAGATCTAAGGATCACAGTTTGAAACCAAGCTGAGCAGGAAAGTCCCTGAGACTCTTATCTCCAATTAATCATGGAAAAAGCCAGAAAAAGCCAGAAGTGGTGCTGTGGCTCAAGTGGTAGAGTGCTGGCTTTGAGCAAAAGAAGCTCAAAGACAGTGCCCAAGCTCTGAATTTAAGTCCCAAGACTGGCAAAAAACCAAAAAAGTATGCTTCATTTGGGCTGGGAATATGGCTTAGCAGTACAGTGCTTGCCTAGCATGCATGAAGCCCTGGGTTCGATTCCTCAGCACCACATAAACAGAAAAAGCCAGAAGTGGCGCTGTGACTCAAGAGGTAGAATGCTAGCCTTGAGCAAAAAGAAGCCAGGGACAGTGCTCAGGCCCTGAGTTCAAGCCCCAGGACTGGAAAATAATAATAATAATAATAAGCATTGCTACAATAACCACTTTTGTGTGTTTATTTTCATTTTTATTAGTGGTTTGGGAAGTATTTGTTTATGCCTGTCCCCAGACTTGAACACAGGGATTCACACACTCAGCTTTATTACTCATGGCTAGCACTTCACAACTTGAGCCACAGCTCTAGCCCAACATTTTGCTCAGTAAGTAGAGATGGAACTTCATGGCTTTTTCTCCCAAGCTGGCTTTGAACAATGATCCTGCAAGCCTTAGCCTCCTGAGTAGATAGGATTATAATGGTGAGCCACTGGCCTCCCAGCTTAGTGATGTTTTTTATTGATCAGTTTCTTCTTGAACTGATGGTTCCCCAGGTTGACTAGCATTCCTGAGAAAGGATAAGTTCTATTCATTGCCTCTTAGGCCCATTTGCCTCCCTCCATCCTGCCATGCACATTCTTTTCATCACTGAATCACTGAGGTTTTCCCTTGTAGCCTGGACCAAAACTTCTCAGTGTGCAAAAATGAGGATTTACTGACTAGATCATTAATACTTTTTTCTTTGCCTCTCTTGAGTTTTTGTGTAGATCTAACGGTTCTCCCTGGACTCTTCCTTAGAAACTCAGACATTTTATCCTGAGCCTCCAAAGACTCAAAGCTGTCATCCAGGATGGTACATGTTAGAAATAGCCCTTTTCATCAGGTTTTCCATATAAGTGATTGCTATATGTGCATTGAGCTTACTGTACTCTGCTGCATATTCCCAGTCACTGGAGAACATAACAGTGAATGAATGTTCTGCCTGGTCATTAAGAATGTCAAGTCTACTCAGTGTCACTGGGAGTTGACCTTTGTGTGAATACAGCAAACTACCTCTGCATATCCCTCCCTAGGTCACTCCTCCAATTGGAGACTCCAACCATTTCATTTGTAAAATTAGATCTCTCTAAGGAAGATGTCCAATGTCCCTATAGCAGTTAAGGCTATAGAAATGAATGGCTGTAGCCGAATAAGTGAATTCGCATATTACCTGAGGACAACTTTCTTATGACTCAGTTGGGAGTCAGAGATATAAATTGGTGACAAGTTCAGCAATTTACTAGCTCACTAACAGATCAGGACCATAGTAAGGGAAGTACCTAAGTACAAGAGCACTGATGACAACAGAGGAGAAAGCAGATATTGATAAGAACAGAAGCTAGGAAAGGCCTCAATCTATTAGCAAAGAGGAAATCTTAACCTGAATCCTGTCTCTCATTACATCTGTAAGGTTTCAGGTTCCCTAGACACTGTTCTTTAGAACCCTGTCCCCACATCACTTTTCCTGCTACTCAGTTGACTCCCTCCACCTTAATTGGGCTAGAATTTACATCCATTCACAACTGTAATCATGTACAGCAAAGTGTTAACCACACAGAGAGAAACCTGGTGATGTCAGTATCTGACTGGAAGGGACATGGTGTTGACCAAAAAGACTACAGCCCTTCTAAGGCCCAATAGCTATACACTTAGAAACAAATAAGATGATGCTAAGTGAAATGAACTTCATGTTATGGAAACAAGTGATATATCACAGTTGTAACTACTTTCAACGTCCTATGTGTATGTGTAGTTTCTATTATTGATGATGTTTTGTATCACCTTCCTATGTTTGTACCTACACTATCTCTGTAATCTTATCTGAGTATATTGGAAACCGTGTTTACTGGTATTGGAAGTAGGAAATTCAAAGGGAATACCAAATTCGAGAGACACAGGGTAAAAAAAGAGAAATAACTACAAAAGCAATACTTGCAAAACTGTTTGGTATAAGTGAACTGAACACCTGGGGGGGTAGGGAAAGGGGGGGAGGGAGGGGGGCATGAGGGACAAGGCAACAAACAGTACAAGAAATGTATCCAATGCCCAACGTATGATACTGTAACCTCTCTGTACGTCAGTTTGATAATAAAAATTTGAGAAAAAAAAAAAAAGACTACAGCCCTTAGCTTAGTCCTGAGAGTGAAGGGGTGCAGCCTGAATGTGGGGGTTCACATTGATGCTGCCATAGATTGGTTCTTTACCACCGAACCACTCTTCCTCTGCCAACTAGTTTTTTTTGTCCATCATGGGGCTTGGACTCAGGGCCTATGCACTCTCCTTGAGCTCTTTGGCTTAAGACTAGTGCTCTACCAATTGAGCCACAGCTTTTATGTGGTTAATTGAAGATTAGAGTCTCATCAACTCCCCTGCCTAGGCTGGCTTTGAACCACAATCCTCCGATCTCAGCCTCCTAAGTAGCTAGGATTACAGGTGTGAGCCACCAGCACCCAGCCTACTTCCAACTTTTTGATGATTAATTGGAGATAAGACTCTCATTGACTTTTCTGCTCAGGACAGCTCCAAACTGAAGTCCTTTGATCTCAGTTTCCTGAGTAGCTAGGTCTGAGCTACTAGCACCTGATGATGATAACATACTTTATAGGCAAAGACAAAATATTCTTTTTAATTTTTTTGTAATTCATTTATTAATTAAACACAAATTTTTTTACAAGGTGTTGTGCACAAAGGGTACAGTTACATAGTAGGCAGTGTGTACCTTTCTTGTGATATCTTACACCCTGTTTTTCTTTCCCTTCCCTAGGTCAGGTAGACATATATACAATACACAATCACAATGTACCAAGAACATATACAGTAGCCACGTGGCCTACGCCCAAGAAAATTCGCCTAGGGTTTTAAATGTAATGTCGATATTAGACAATATGTCGACAGTAGTCTTATATGAACGTACATACATAGCTTTTGAGCTATTCTATTCCACTGAGAGGTCAATTTTTGACCTTTATATGTTGAGTAGTTGTTTGGTTTTAGTTACATAATGTTGGGCCGCTGACCCAATCCTGTGGGAAATACCATTTGACAAGCAGTTTTTGGTTTCACAGACCTGGTCTCTACTGTCTCTCCGTCACCCCTTCTTAACAGTCATGTATCAGGGAGATCATACCCCTTTGTTTTCTGTGTTCTAGGCTTGTCTCACTCAACATTATTTGTTCAAGTTCTGACCATTTCCCTGCGAATAACAATATTGCACCATTCCTAATTGCTATGTAATATTCCATTGTGTACAGGTACCATATTTTTTGGATCCACTCATCTGTGGAGGGGCATCTGGGTTGTTTCCCTATTTTGGCTATTGTGAATTGTGCAGCAATAAACATGGAAATGCAAATGTCTTTTTGATATCTTGGGACCTGTTGTTCAGGATAGATGCCTAGGAGTGGTATGGCTGGGTCATAGGGTAGGTCTATATTGAGCTTTTTGAGAAACCTCCATACTGTTCTCCAAAGTGGTTGTACTAATTTGCACTCCCACCAACAATGAAGAAGGGTTCCTCTTTCCCCGCACCCCCTCCAGCATTTGTTGTTGCCTGAGTTCAGAGTATAGGCCATTCTAACTGGAGTGAGGTGGTATCTCAGGGTTGTTTTTATTTGCATTTTCTTTACCACCAGGGATGTTGAACATTTCCTCATATGTTTCTTTGCCATTTTTATTTCTTCTCTTGTGAAGTCTCTCTTTAGCTCCTTTGCCCATTTCCTAATTGGTTTATTGGGCTTGGAGGGGCTTAGTTTTTTGAGTTCTCTGTAGATGACAGATATCAGGCCTTTGTCTGTTGCTGTGCTGGTAAAGATCCTTTCCCATATGGTTGGCTGTCTTTCTGTTTTGGTGGCTATGTCCTTAGCTGTGCAGAAACTTTTTAATTTGAAGTAGTCCCATTTGTCCAGTCTCTCCCTTATTTGTTGTGCCCCTAGGACTCTATTCAGGAAGTTCCTTCCTGTGCCTATAAGTTCTAGCATCTTTCCTACTCTGTCCTTCAGTAGTTTCAAGGATTCAGGTCTGATATTGAGGTCCTTGGTCCATTTTGAGTTGATCTTGGTGCATGGTGATAGGCTTGGATCTACTTTGAGTTTTCTGCATATGGCTGCCCAGTTCTCCCAGCACCAGTAGTTGAAGAGGCTATGTTTATTCCATTGTATGTCTTTGGCTCCTTTGTTGAATATCAGCTGACTGTAAGAGTGCGGTTTTATTTCTGGATCATCAATTCTAATCCATTAGTCTTCCGGTCTGTTTTTATACCAATACCAGGCTGTTTTTGCTATGATGGCCCTATAGTAGAGCTTGAAGTCTGGTATTGTGATACCTCCTGCACTGCTTTTTTTTGCCTAGAATTGCTTTGGCTATTCTAGGTCTTTTGCTGTTCCATATGAATTTATGGATTGCTTTCTCTATTTCAGTGAAGAATGTAACTGGGATTTTGATAGGGATTGCACTGAATTTGTAAAATATTCTTAGGAACAAAGTCCTCAAGAAATAGTATATGGGGAAAGTGACAACTTACCAAAAAGAATTCTCATGAATTCTGATTCTCAGGTGTTATATTCACTGATTGCTGGGGGTTCATGATTAAAGGCCACTTATGCTCTTAAGCAGAACAAAGGAACACTCATTCAGCCTGCAACAGGAAAAGCTATTTTATTAGAAAGTGATAATCCTGGTACAGGTTATAAGAACTCTTTGTCTTCTGAGAAGGAAGTATCCTAGGATTAAGGCCCATTATTTTAAAAAAATTGTTATTGCAAAAGTGATGTACAAAGGGATTACTGTTACAAGTTATGTGATGAGTACATCATTTCTTTTTGAACAGTGCCATCTCTTCCCTTGTTTTCTCCCAGATTTTCCCTCCTCACCCCCTCCCCCACAAGTTGTACAGCTTCTTTCCAACATAGTGTCTAGTGAGTATCACTGCTGTATTTGTTCACCTTTTGTCTCATCATTCCTGTGCTCCCCTCACCCTCCAAAAGAGAAAAATTTACATACAAGACAAAAGGTACAGAAATAAAAAACAGAGACAAAGGATTGGAAAAAACAGACTAAGAAGTAAACTAACAAAATAGCCTTTGTTTCCATTCCTTGGAATTCATTTCAATAAGCGTCATTTTATATGGTTATATGCCCATAGATATTGAACCTTTGTGATCCTCTTCTAAGAATAGCCACCTTTGCTCCCACTGTGTGAATGTCTAGAGTTGTGTATAATTTTTAATGTCCAAGTGTATTTTGATTTAGAGATTCCACCTCATCCCATTTATAATGGCCCTTATCAATAAATCTAACAATAACAGCTGCTGGCAGGGATGTAGCCAAAAGGGAACACTACTGCACTGTTGGTGGGAATGTAAACTTCTCCAACCACTCTGGAAAGTAGTACAGAGGTTCCTCAAAAGGCTAAACATAGAGCTCCCTTATGACCCAATAATTCTACTCCTGGCATTTATTCAATATATCACAAACAAGGCCACACTAAAGCTACCAGCACAACCATGTTCACTGCAGCATTGTTTACCATAGCTAAGATATGGAATTAACCCAGATGCCCCTCAGAGGATGAATTGATCAAGAAAATGTGGCATACAGACACAATGGATTTCTATGATTCCACCAGAAACAATATTTTGTACCATTCGTAAGGAAATAAAAAGACTTGGAAAAAATTATATTAAGCAAAGCAAGCCAGATCCAAAGAAACAGAGATTGCAAGGTTCCCTTCATTTGTTGTAACTAGAATGTGCCTATAAATCTACAAGTAAGCACTCTGGACAGTCAAAGGCCCATTCTTATGTGGCAAGCAGGGGTCAAAAGGCTACACACATGAGACTGCCTTATTTAACACTAATGCTTATATCTGATAGGGATTCCAGATAACAATAATTAGGTGAGGCATTACTCCAAAAAATAGTGAATAATATCTCAGCCATTTTATCATTTTTCCAGTATTGATAAAAGATCATATATTCTTAAGTTCAAGAAGTAAAAATGATATGAAAGGTGAATAAATAAAAAGAAATTCATATTCAGATAACCTATGATTCTACCAGAGAACTTCAAAAAAAGAGAGTTTTTGAAGATAATCACAAAAAAAAAGAGATTACTTCTGAATAAAAAACAAACTGTTGGAAATCTTTTAATGGCAAAAGAGTAGTCAGAAGTTAGTGGAATTTGTGTGTGTGTGTGTGTGTGTGTGTGTGTGTGTGTGTGTGTAACATACAACAACTCAGGAGGCTGATATCTAAGGATTAATGGTCCAGCAAAAATTGGTAGGTTTTTATCTACAAAATAAGAAATGTACTCATTGCCTTATTATGAAACTGTGACCCCTCTGTATTTCACATTGACAATAAAGAAATGAAAAATAATCTTAAAAACAAAAACAGAAAAGAAGATAGGGCTGAAGATGTAGCTCCCGTGGTAGAATACCAGCTTAGCAAGCAAGCCAAGAAGCAGGAAGCCCTGAGTTCAAGCTCCTATAGTACCAAGGGAAAACAAAAAGCACACACAAGCACACTCACAAAAGAGATACTGTTTGATCCCTATTAGAATGATTATTACTTACAATATAGGCACTAGCAAATGCTAGTGAGGATGTGAAGTTGAAACTTTCATACACTGATGCTGGGAAGAAAATGGTGCCAACACTTTAGAAAACTGTTGGTTAGTTCTCCCGAAGGTTAAACATAGAGTCATCACTTCTGGGCATACACTCAAGTGTGATGAAATATTTGTGTACATAAAACTTGCATACAAATGTTCATTGGAACCTTATTTATAATCATCATAAAGTAAAAACAACCCAAATGTTCATGATTAAGTGAACAAAATATATCCATACAATAAAATATTAAGCAATTAACAGGAATGAAGTTCTGATACAGGCTACAACATGGATGAACCTTGAAAATATTGTATTAGGTGAAAAACAGCCTGTTATGAAACATCGGGTCTTATAACATTTAGAAGAACTATCCAGACCAGGCATTTTGTCTGAAAAAAAATTGGATTAGTAGTAGGTGTAGCTCAAATGGTAGAGTGCCAGCCTTGGGTGAAAAAGCCAAACAAGAGCATGAGTTCAAGAGCTCTGAGTTCAAGCATCCGTTCCAGCATGGAGGAGAAGAAGGAAGAAAAAGAAGGAAGAGAAAGAAAAAGGAGGAAGAGGAGCAAGAGGGAAGAGGGGAGGAGGGCGGGAACTGAGAGGAAGGGCATTGGTGAAATGGAGACTGCATGGGGCAAGCTTGCTGACACACAGTCAGTAGTATCAGGGCCTGATGTTAAAGCTATAGCTTTATTGCAACCCAAAGATTTTCCCTGAGTAGCTTTACTGTATTGATCCTTGTTGAGAGTAGGGGAAATAGTGAAAACAATCACCCCCGGTTATATGGCCTTAGAGCCTGACCATTGGGGACTAGTTCCCAGCAGGATGTCCTTGAAGAGATTAACACAGGCTTAGTCATCACCTAGAACTTCAACTCTGAAATCTTTCAACTTAACTCCCAGCCACTCCCTGTCCCATTCTCACTTTATCTATTCTTCCACTGTATGTTTCTGGCATGCTGGTCTTCTTTTATCTACCAGTCCATATCTGACCCCCAGTGTAGGCCTTCATGGTTGTCCCATGGTTGATGAATGAGCATCTGAAGCCAAATTAGTTCTATAACTTCTCCCTTTCCACTCAGCTTTTGTTTCATTCTTCAGCCATTCTTCAGCCAGTCTTCTTTCAGTCTTCAGCCAGAATAGAGAATAAAAGTAAATTAAATCAAATCTTCTTTTATTAACCTGTAGTTAGTCTTATTTCAAAAGATACTTGGTACTACCGATTCTTGAGTCCTATATATGTCCTGGAAAACATATATAGCATTTCCCCTGACAGCTTAACTTTTTGACTTTTAAAAGTGACTTTCACATTTATTATTTATGTGTGTGTGTGTGTGTGTGTGTGTGTGTGTTTAGTATGGGTCTTAAGATCAGAGCTATTGCTTAGCTTTTTCACTCAAGGTTAGTGCTATTCCATTTGAACTATACCTCCACTTCCCAAATTAACTTTTTTAACTTGATAAATCATGATGATTCTTTGTGACTTTGAGATTCAACAGTTGGTATGCAAATATGTTTACATTTTTAAATTTTTTACTGTTTTGTTGTTTGTTTGTCTTGGTCCTGGGACTTAATCTCAGGGCCTGGGCACTGTCTTTTTTGCTCAAGACTAGTGCTCTACCATTTGAGGCAAGCACTCTACCACTAGGCCACATTCCCAGCCCGTGCTCTACCATTTGAGCCTCAGCTTTTGGTGATTAAGTGAAGATAAAATTCTCATGGACTTTCCTGTCTAGGCTGGTTTTGAACTGCAGTCCTCAGATCTTAGCCTCTTCAGTAGCTAGGATTATAGTTGTGAACCACCAATACCTGGAGGAAAACTTTACTATTGTTTTTAATGGAATTTGGAGAAAGAACAGAAGTCAATCCTTGTTAATTATACTATGAAGTCTAGAATTAAAATTATTGGGCAGGAAATATGGCTTAGTGGTAGAGTGCTTGCTTTGCATGCATGAAGCCCAAGGTTCGATTCCTCAGCAACACATAAACAGAAAAAGCTGGAAGTGGTTCTGTGGCTCAAGTGGTAGAGTGCTAGCTTTAACCAAAAACAAGCCAGGGACTGTGCTTAGGCCCTGAATCCAAGCCCCAGGATTGGCAAAAATAATAATAATAAAAATAAATCTTGCATTATTTCTCTTAAAAAAATATGTGTGTGTGTGTGTGTGTGTGTGTGTGTGTGTGTGTGTGTGTGTGTAATGATTGAAAGATTGATCATGCTGATGCTGTGGCTTTAGGTCTTTCAATGCCACTATTTTATAGTATTTATTCTTTGGCTATATGTCATTTAAATGATGTTTTTCAAGTACATATTTGGTTTTGTTCTTCTAAAACAATGCTGCTATGGAAAACCTTGTGTATGTTTCCTGCATGAAGCTCTCTGTGTGAGAATTTCTGTTAAGAAAGGAAAGGAAAGAAGGGATTATAAAGTATAAACCTCTTTAGCTTTACCAAATGATGCCAAGTTTATTTCCAAGGTGATTGAATCATCTTATACTCCTGCGGCCAGTGGATATACGTTCTCACAGCTTTGTATTTCCATGAAACCTTGTTATTATCAGATTTTTAAGTCTTTGCTACACCAGTGGGTTTAAAATGTTCCCTCACTCTGAAAGAAGCAAGTGAATCCAGCCCAGAAAATCAGTAGATGCTAAAACAGTTGCTTGGGAATTGTGAAGAAAAAAAAATAAAGTATGGGTTTACAATGGAAAGATCTGTCTATCACTACCTTAACTCAGGGACCCAATTTAGCATCATTAACTACAAGACAATCTGGCATCATGGTCACCCTGATGAGATGCAAAGTTAACTACACAGACAAGTAATTCTAGTCAGAGATTTCAAGCTGATAATCAAGTTCTTGGTAAAGGTTCCACTTTGCAGAAAGTAAAGGGGATCAACTCACAGTCAAAGTGCCAATATGAGGAAACAGAGAAACCCTGGATACTGGATTCTCCCCACCTGGCTGGGTGACTTAGAAAGTCCGCATCCAGAGCTAGGAATATGGCCTAGTGGCAAGAGTGCTAGCCTCATATACATGAAGCCCTTGGTTCGATTCCTCAGCACCACATCTACAGAAGAAGAAAAAAAAGCCAGAAGTTGTGCTGTGGCTCAAGTGGTAGAGTGCTAGCCTTGAGCAAAAAGAAGCCAGGGACAGTGCTCAGGCCCTGAGTTCAAGCCCCAGGACTGGCAACAAAAACAAAACCAAACAAACAAGAGTTCAGTGGAAATAGGTATGCTCACATTCTTAATGTTGCATATCTCAGAACAATGCAAGTTTACTGAGGTGTAGTGTATAAAAATGTATTGTGTATATAATAAAATGCATACATTTTAAGTGGCCAATGCAATGGTGTGTGTGTGTGTGTGTGTGTGTGTGTGTGTGTGTGTGTGTGTGTCAGGGTTGAACTCAAAGCCTGAGCACTGTCCCTTAACTTTCTCTTCTCGAAGATTGTACCATGAGTCATACTTCCACTTCTGACCTGTTGCTAGTTAGATAAGAGTAAGATTTGTCTGCCAGGCTGGCTTCAATCCTTGATCCTCAGATCTGAACCTCCAAAGCAGCTGGGGTTACAGAGAGGAGCCACTGGCACCAGGCTAGCAATGGGTTTTGAAAAGTGTACATCTATCTTCAAGTTCTTTTGAAGTCATTCTCCACTCAACATTATGCAATGGCCACAGAAATTAATTTTGCTCAGTCTACACTTTCACATAAATTAGATCACATATTTATAATTCTGAGCCTAGCTTTTTTAAACTTAGTACACCATTCTTTTTTTTTTTTGGCCGGTCCTGGAGGTTGAACTCAGGGGCCTTAGCACTGTTCCTGGCTTCTTTTTGCTCAAGGCTAGCACTCTACCACTTGACCCACAGTGCCACTTCCAGCTATGGTGGTGCTGAGGAATTGAACCCTGGGCTTCACGCATGCTAGACAAGCACTCTACCACTAAGCCATACTTCCAGCCCCTCAACACAACATTCTTGTACATTGATTAATTACAGTTACTTTCAATTGCTACGTGGAAGTCTGTCACATAGGTAAATAGACAACATTTTGTTTACACATTTTTATGTAAATGAATATGTGAGTTGTTTTCAATTTGGAGTTATTGTAGCATTCAAAGTGTTATCTTAGAAGTAGACAGCTAACCTTTACCAGACACCAGAACTGTAAGAAAGAAACTATTCTCTATAAATTACCAAGTATCAGGTATTGTATTATAACAGCATAAAATACACTAGGACAGCTATCAAATTTAGAATCACTAGAAGATCCTTCCATTGATCTCAGCTTCCTAGTAGCTAGGATTATAGCTATGATCTACCCAAGCACCCAGCTCCAAATGTTTCTTTCCAATCTTAATCTTTTTATCCTTTTCAGAAGAGGGTCTTAAATGCTGATTTTCCACATGATTTTTGGTGATAACTTTTGTGAGGAGTCTAGTCTATCAAATCAATGTCCACTCATGTCCTATTACCACAGAGAGGCCGGAAGCAAAGGAAAGCAGGTGGATCCCAGGCTCCACCTCCCTCTGCTCATTCTTCAACTCCCTAAATCCTATATTCTAAAACTTTACTTCTCTCACCATGGCATGGCCAGCCTTTATAACTACTCCTGCTTTATATCATGTCTAATGTGAAAGATTTTACTCCCAAACAGGAAATCATTATCAAAATACTGACATGGATAGAAAACAGGAATAAGGAAGGGATGTTTATCCAACCAGAGTAGGAAGCCAGACTCAGTGATAAGCTGACAAAGAAGAATGATATAAATGGTTAATCTGGCTGACTGTCTGCCATGTACACTTCCTGTCCCTTTCTGGGAAACAAGAACTGATCTAACTGTTTAATTCCATAGACTGAAATGGGAATTAGAATTATCATCATAACTGAGGATACAATGTAATCTACTGTGAAGCCTAAAAGATCTTCACTCACAGGCATCCTTCAATCTCAGAAGACACTTTTCTAAGACTCCCAATACCTCAAACTCAACTGTTGATAACATAATACCTCCACATGTAGAAGGCCCAAGTTAACATGATTCAGTGTTTCAGGAGCTGGTGGCTTGCACCTGCATTCTGAGCTACTCAGGAGACTGAAATCTGAGGACGAAAGTTTGAAAGATAGCTCAAGTAGAACAATTTGAGAGACTCTTATCTCCAATTTAACCAGCAAAAAGCTAGAGGGAAACTGTGGTTCAAGTAGTAAAGCATCAGCCTTGAGTGAAAAAACTAAGCCAGAGTGGGAGGCACTGAGATCAAGGCAATACTCTCAATACAGATACCACAATCCAATGAGCCTGTATGGTGAAATGGACTTTCTAGAAGAAAATGGTCCTCTTCTAACTACAACTGTCCAAATGTTAGGGAATGCATGGTGTGTTTTCCTGAATGCACTGAAAGCTTTCTCCAGAGCATGCATACATGGATGAGGGGCTGAGTTTCCCTGACACTGATGGTGGGTGTGGGAAGTGGTGATCTAAAAGGTAAGAGATGACAGCATCAGTAATAAATGACTCCACAGTACAACATAACAAAACAAAGATTTCTCTCTTGAGCTAATGTAGGTTGGAAAACTCTCTGGTTCTCCTGTTTAGGGTAGCTCAGGAGTTCAGGTTTCTTCTATACCATGACTCCACTTTCACTCACCATCATCTGCCTCCACTCTCATATGGAAGGAGCAGACTAAGTGGAAGCTACTATGGACATCTAATTGTTCCAGCCTGGGAGTGATACTTTCTTTTCTTTTTGTTTTATTTCGGTAGTGGGACTTGAACTCAGGGCCTGGGTGCTCTCCCTGAGCCTCTTTGTGCTCAAGGCCAGTGCTCTACTACAGATAAGAGTCTCATGGGAACTTTTCTGCCTCGGCTGGCTTTGAACGGTGACCCTCAGATCTCAGCCTCCTGAGTAGCTAGAATTACAGGCATGAGCCACTGATGCCCGGTGGAAGTGACAATTTCATTTTCTCATTCCCTTAGCTGGACTGTCTATCAGGCTACCCTGCCGGCAGGAGAAACTAGGATACTAAGAGGGACATGCAAACTAAGACCAGTGAGCTCCATTAGTCTCTGTCATAATGCTCACGACAATAGAGCAGTCCATTAAAACTACCACTGGCAATTACTTTTAAAAGTTTGGTATAAACTGAGTGCTGATGGCTCATCTCTGTAATCATGGATAAATCAGCCTCAGGCTGAGATCTGAGCATTGTCAGCCCAGGCAGAAATGTCCATTTTATCTCCATTTATCCACCAAAAGGCTGGAAATGGAGCTGTAACTCAGGTGGTAGAGTGCCAGCCCTGAATGGAAAAGCTTATGGAGCCAGGATAGTGGCTCACACATATAATCCTAGCTACTCAGGAGGCTGAGATCTGAGGATAGCCTTTCAAAGCCAACCCGGGCCGGAAAGTCTGTGAGACTTCTATCTCCAGTTAACCACCAAAAAACTGAAAGTGAAGCTATGGCTGTAATTGGTAGAGCACTAGCCTAGAGGGGGAAAAAAAAAGAATGACACCTGAAGAAAAGCAAAGGAAGCCACTGATTTACATCTCATTTTTATATCATTGGAAAAGATGGAGCATAAAGGCAGGTCCCTTCGTTATATCTGGGGAATGACATCATACATTCATCTAATATTTGATCTTGCTACCACTTGGAAACATCATAAATCTCTCTTACACCCGAATTCCACTCAGTGTTCCTCCTTGTAAATGGAGACAGGGGATGGGCAAATGTCTGGACTGGGTCAGTTTCCAGAGAAAACATTCATTGAAAGCCATTCATCACTGCAGACATTACCACATATAGGGCTGTGATGCAGTGTTGTAAGACCCTTCCCTCACAGAATCATCCATCATGGGATTCTTCTCAGAGAGGATGATTTCCAGGGTGGGAAAACAAGTCTACAGAACATTCCTTTCGTTTGTGCACCAGAATTCATGTTTTGTTTCTGTACTATGATTCTGTCATAAGGAAGGGGATAGTAAGGTTTTTGTCTTCCAGGCTCCCATTTAATGTGCTCATTTTCACTAAAATAAGGATGTCTGCCAAGTAAGTGAGATTACAAACCCAGTAATGTTGTGCTTTCAATAAGTCGAAAGGAACATGTGAATCTGAGAAAGAGCTGGGCCCTCAGCTCAGAACACTGTCTCTCCCCTTGGCCAAACCTCAGCCACAGCTGTGGAATATGAAGGAAGTTTTCTACCAGCTCAAGTCCAAGAACACAGTGAAGCTTTTGTGGGGCCTGGATTTAATAAAACTTACTCTGTTTATAACATCGTTAAAATGCATCCGTGAATCTGTAGGACTTTTTTCTCGTCTCCAGTTTTTTCCAGCTGTGATTTATACAGTCCAGGCTGAATCTCACTCTCTAATATATTCAGACATTTTACACCATCAATGTATCCATCCACCATCAGGTCTCACTTAGGTATAAAAATTATCCACAAAAATCACAGTGCTATCCACATGACACAACTCTATACATATCCATAAAAATAACATCTGAAATAATTGCACTTGCAAATTATATTTCATGATGCAGAGAAACATTCAATGAGTTTGAAAAAAACAAGGTATATGATCTCAATTTTTTCACCAAAGACATTTTGTATGAGCCAATATTTTTATTCCTTCTGTGCCAGTTGTGTTATCCTTGTTGTTTGTTTTATTTTGTTGAGCTTTTTTTTGTGTGTGGGATAGTCCTAAGATTTGAAGGCCTCACCTTCTTGCTTGGCTTTTTTTTTTTCTTTTTTGTTTTGCTCAAAGCTGGTGCCTTGAGTCACATTTCCACTTCCAGCTTTTTGCTGGTTAATAAGAGATAAGGATCTCTTGGATCTATCTGCCTGGGCTGGCTTTTTTTTTTTTTTTTTTTTTTTGGCCAGTCCTGGGCCTTGGACTCAGGGCCTGAGCACTTTCCCTGGCTTCTTCCCGCTCAAGGCTAGCACTCTGCCACTTGAGCCACAGCGCCGCTTCTGGCGGTTTTCTGTATATGTGGTGCTGGGGAATCGAACCTAAGGCCTCGTGTATCCGAGGCAGGCACTTTTGCCACTAGGCTATATCCCCAGCCCCTGGGCTGGCTTTGATATCAGCCTCCTGAGTAGGTAGGATTACAAGTGTGCACCACCAGCTCTCCGCACCTTCTATGCCCTTTAAAGAGCCATTTCCTTAGGGAAAAAAATGGGAAGCAAAAACTCTGACTCGGATCATGCCCAGTGGCCCTCTGCCATGTTTCCCAGCCTGCCACCATCACAGGCTACCTTTTTCTTACTAGCCAAGCACTGAACAATTCCTTCAGCCCCATTCCTTCTCTACAAGCACTAGAAACTGACATAAGATGTTCTTCACCTTGCTGACTTTCTGTCACCTCCTGAGATCAAGAAGGATGCTAAGTGAAATGAATTCCACATTATGGAAACAAGTGTTATATCGATGTTGTAATTATTTTCAACATGCCATGTGAAACCATACCTTTTTTTGTCGTTGTTTCTCTCATATTCCTTTCCTGTGGTTGTACCCCGCTATCACTGGATCTCATCTGAGTACCCTGGATACTGTATATACGTGTATTAGAACTAGGGAAGGGAAAGGGAATATCAAAATTGAGAGACAAAGGATAAAAAGACAAACAATTCCAAAAGTAACACTTACAAAACCATTTGGTGTAAACCAACTGTACAACTCATGGAGGGGAGAGGGAAAGGGGGAGGGGAGAGGCAGGGGAAAAATGAGGGAGGAGGTAACAAATTGAACAAGAAATATACTCACTGCCTTATATCTGAAACTGTAACCCCTCTGTACTTCACTTTGACAATAAAGAAGAAGAAGAAGAAGAAGAAGAAGAAGAAGAAGAGAAGAAGAAGAAGAAGAAGAAGAAGAAGAAGAAGAAGAAGAAGAAGAAGGAACCACCACTAAACACTGGGCTTGGGGAAATTCACAGTACTGTAAAAGAAAGTAACCTGAAGAAATTCTCTGAATATGTCATTTCCAAAGACCAAAGAAGAGCTTCTAGAATGTGAATCCCTGCACAGGAGTCCTGTGGAAGCCATCATATTCCAAACATGACTTCCCCTGTCATAAGGTTTTTGATGCATTCAAGCATCTGCTTTTCTGTTATAAAAAATTGTGTATTTGGGGAAAACACTGTTTCTTACATGCTGATGCATCCACCTACTGCAAACTCTATATGAATTCAGAATCACATAGTTTAGAGTTCTAAGGTACATACAAGTATATAAGGTAGGCAGATGAATAGTATGTTGCCAGGAACAGAGGCTTGAGTCTATAATCCTAGCTATTTGGAAGGCAGAGATCCAGAAAACTATGGTTCAGAGCCAGCCTATGCAAAGAAAGTTCATGAGGTTCCATCTCTAGGGGAAGCACATGTCTGGGCACAGTGGCCATGTACCACCTGTCATCCTCAGTGACTTGGGGAAGCACAAGAAAGAGGATCGCAGCCCAATCCTGACCCATAATAACAAGATCCTTGTTGGTGCTAATGGCTCAGGCCCATAATCCTAGATCTGAAGATTTCAGTTCAAAGCCAGCCTGGGCTGGGAACTCAGTGAGACTCTTATCTCCAGACTCTTATCCACCAGAAAATCGGAAGTGGCTCTGTGGCCTTGAACTGAAGAACTCAGGGGACAGTGCCTAGGCCCAGAGTTCAAGCCTCATGACAAAAAAAAAAAAAAAGAGATACTTTATTGAAAATAACCAGGGCAAAATGGGAACTACATGGCTAAGCAGCAGAGGAGCTACTTAGTAAGCAAGAAGCCCTGAGTTCAAACCCTCAGCACACCAAAATAATAATAACAATAATAGTAGAAGTATATTTGTTTCCTAAGGAAATTTTCTGCACAGCTTGAGCATTATTTTTGCAGTTATTAATGGCTATTTAAAGCCCCCTTCCTGAGTAAGTGCCAAAATTTCTAGAATTTAAATCATGCTGCAAATCAAAAAAGAAAGAAAAAGTTAGCCATGTAATCTAGTTTATATAAATGTAGAATATATACTAAAATAAACTGTATTACCATCAGATTATGTTCTTAAACAGTCTTACAACTCTCATTCAATTTCAGTTTGGGAGTTACTTGTGATACCAGCTTTGTCCTCTTTAACTTCAGAGGTCACTATCTGATACATATGCATGCACACAAGAACGCACGTGTGCACACATTGGTAAGAATAAGCTAGAATCATTTATGGAATCAGAAATGATGACTGAATTTTTATTATTTCTTCAACTATTCCTCCATTTCCTCATTTTGTTTGCAGTGAAAATTAATTAAGGTCACTGATAAATGACCAATATCCTAGATAAAAAAACAAAACAAACACTTTCACTCTTCACTAACTGGAAACAATCAAATATACAATAATAGTTCTATTAATCTTTTTTAAGGCTGCTTATCCATGGAAGTGAAGAGAAAAGAAACCAAAATTTTATAAACTGGAACTGTAATTGCTTTTATCATTCTTCATATCATTAATGTCCTGAAGCTACATTTAGTTATGACAGGAGTAATGTGATTCCTTCCTTCCTCCTTCCTTCCTTCCTTCCTTCCTTCCTTCCTTCCTTCCTTCCTTCCTTCCTTCCTTCCTTCCTTCCTTCCTTTCCCTGATACACAGGATTGAACTTAACGCCCCATGCGCTCACTGGGCTTTTCCATTCACATCTGGTGTTCTACCACTGAGCCCATACTAAGTAACAGAGTCTAGAAGTTACTTGTCACCATAAACAACTCTAAAACTGTAGGGAATTTAGGAGAAAGCATATTCAAACCTGTATAACTAATGGTTCTGGACTGCAATCCTGTGAGGACAAAAGCAAGAGGCAAGCCCAATGGCTACCCAGCTTTCTCCCTTTAAGCAAATACCCACACTAAGTTGGAAGATAGAGACTAGAGCTCAGGAAGGTTAGGGGCTGAATTGTCAGAACAGAATTCCTGAAAATAGAAGACAATACAGAGAATGAATTCCAGAATCTGAAAAAAAAAACATCTCTTTTAATATTGGCCTAAATACCCATCTGTTCATGCTGGGGTGAGACAAATTGTGCACTGAGAAACCTTTATGAGATGGAAGGTTAAATTCCAGAGCAAGAATGATTACTACAGATTCATAAACCAAAAAACTCAGAATTCATAGAGTACCAAGCACAAATCCTGCCAAGCAGAGTGGAGGGACTTCCTGAATACACTGGTCTTTTAGTCACAACTCTAAAAATGCAGGCTTTTTTAGGGTTGAGTTAGCCCTGCAATATAGTTCACTTTAGCCTCTTCCTAGAAGCCTAACACACAACAAAATTTAACTATATACCAGGAAGAAAAAGAACAGAAAAAAAGAGAAAAGGACACCATCATTCTTTAAAGATATATAATGAATCTCAAAATCTACAATGTACAATGTTCATCATTGAATCAATCAATTTTTGACTCAATGGAAATTGTGACTCATAAACAGAAGAAAAAGTCAGAAGTTTCAGAAAGAATGAAACTGGCAAAGTTATTAAAACAGCTATTACAAATAACCTCATAAATATCAATGATAAAAAGAAAAATAATATAATTAGAAGAGAAAGAAAGACATAACTAAGAAAACCAAATGAATATCTACAGACAAAACAATGTAATCTTTAAGATGAATGATCAAGCAGCACTGAAGACATAAATGGGCATGCTAAATTGCAACCACTTTGTACAAGTATTTGAAGTTTAAAAAAAAGAATAATACAAAAATTGAATTAAAACACTCAGCAGATTGAATTCTCAGCAAATTAGACACTATAGAAGAAGAAATCTGTAAATATGTAGGCATAATGGTAGAAAATATTCAAAAAGATGTGTAGACAGAAAAGAAAAACTGAAAAAAAATGACAGAATTATCTAGGCACCACTGTAATCCCAATCATTCTGGTGGCTGATATTTGGATGCTTAACAGCAAAAATCCAGCTAGGCAGAAAAGTTTGAGAGGCTCCATCTACAAAATAGCCAGCAAAAAGCAAGGCTGGAGCTGTGGCTCAACGGGTAGAGCAAACAGCCTGGTAAACGCAAGACCCTGAGTTCAAACTACTACCGAAAAAATAAATCAGTAAAAACAGAATTGAGTATTTCCAGAGTAATCACAGGGTGAGAGAAGAAAAAAATAGAAAGTAATGGCAAGGGGCTGGGAATACGGCCTAGTGGTAGAGTGCTTGCCTTGTATACATGAAGCCCCTGGGTTCAATTCCTCAGCATCACATATATAGAAAAGGCCAGAAGTGATGCTGTGGCTCAAGTGGTAGAATGCTAGCTTGAGCAAAAAGAGGCCAGGGATAGTGGTCTGGCCCTGAGTCCCAAGCCTCAGAACTAACTGGCAAAAAGAAAAAAGTAATGGCAAAAAAATTTCTAATTAATTTAAACTATATACCTACTGGGTGCCAGTGCCTCATGCTTGTATTCCTAGATACTCAGGAGGCTTATATCTGAGGATCAAAGTTTGAAGCCAGCCTGAGCAGAAAGTCTGTGAGATTCTTATCTTCAAAAAGCCACAAGCAGGCTGGGGATATGGCCTACTGGCAAGAGTGCCTGCCTCATATACATGAGGCCCTGGGTTCGATTCCCCAGCACCATGTATACAGAAAACGGCCAGAAGTGGCGCTGTGGCTCAAGTGGCAGAGTCTAGCCTTGAGCAAAAAAGAAGCCAGGGACCAGTGCCCAGGCCCTGTGTCCAAGGCCCAGGACTGGCCAAAAAAAAAAAAAAGCCACAAGCAGAACTGTGGCTCAAGTGGTAGAGCACTAGACTTCAGAACAAATGTTTACAGAGTGTACCTAGGCCCTGAGTTCAAACCCCAGGACTGGCACACACATATATACACACAACCTGCAGATCCAATAACCTAATAAAGACAGTCAAGTTAGATTTAAAGATAATCATAGAGAGGCAACATCAAAGCAAAGAAGCTTATATACTCATGATAAAGACAGTCTTTTTTTAAATAAAATTTTGAGACAATGTTACATAGGCTGATTTCAAACTCATAAATTCAAGTGACCTTCCAGCTTCAACCTTCCTAGTAGCTACACCTACAAAGGTAGGTCATGTCACCCAGTTGGGACACTGTCTTAAAGGGCCTTCTGAAACAATCATAAGTACAGAAGTACAGAAACATGATGAACAACACACTTCTCATCAGAAAAAACACACAAACATGCTATCATTAAGATATTAAAAGGAAAACAAAACATATCAGATGCTAAGGAAGGACTGAAACTAGGAACACTGTGCTGCAGCCCAGCCCAGATCCAGACCAAGCTCAGCGCACTCTGGGATAGCAAGGCTATCAATACGTTCTGCAAAGAATTCAGTGAGAAAACAATGCTATTGAAAAAAAAAAAAGTATTCTGCTAGGCACTGGTGGCTACTCAGGAGGCTGAGATCTGAGGATCGTAGTCAAAGCCAGCCCAAGCAGAAAAGTCCCCATGTAATTCTTATCTCCAATTAACCACTCAAAAAACCTGCAGTGGAAATGTAGTTCAAAGTTGTAGAATTGCTAGCCTTGAGCAAAAGGAGCTTAGGGACAGTATCCAGGGCCCTGAGTTCAAGCCCCATAACAAGAAAAAAAAAAGCACTAAAATTTTTGTGAGGCCTGACCATACATTTCATAGCAAGATTAGACAACATCATGGGTTCCTATTTCTGGAAATCAGATGATGGGATTGGTGGGGTGGGGGAAGGAAGCAAGCAGGGCCCCGGGACCTGAAGCACATGTCTGAGATAGCCTTCACACCTGCAAGATAGACCCATGCCTGTGGCAATTTGGCCATGTTGGTTCTGCCCATTCCCTGAGCACTTGAGTGCTGCAGTCAGGCAGGCAGCTTTCCAGAGGGAGGTGAGCCACATTCCTGGCTACTTGGGAAAGAGGTAGACTTGGGAGCCCAGGCAGACACTACAAGTAGTAGTCTCTCACCTCCCACACCCCAAAGTTTTGAAGGGAACATTTAAGAGAGTAGGAGTCGAGGGCTGGGGATATAGCCTAGTGGCAGAGTGCCTGCCTCGGATACAGGAGGCCCTAGGTTCGATTCCCCAGCACCACATATACAGAAAACGGCCAGAAGCGGCGCTGTGGCTCAAGTGGCAGAGGCTAGCCTTGAGCGGGAAGAAGCCAGGGACAGTTGCTCAGGCCCTGAGTCCAAGGCCCAGGACTGGCCAAAAAAAAAAAAAGGAGAGAGAGAGTAGGAGTTGGGAAGACTGTGTCAAAGCAGGAGGATAGCTGCACACTGATGGCTCATGCCTGTAATCCTAGCTACTCAGGAAGCTGAAATAGGAGGATTGCAGTTCGAAGCCAGTCCAGGCAGGAAAGCCCATGAGACTTTTAACTCCAATTAACTACCCAGGAAGTGGAGCTATGGCTCAAGTGGTAGAGTGCTAGCATTGAGTACAGCTCAGGGACATCATTCAGGACCTGAGTTCAAGCCCCAGGACTGGCACACACATGCATGTGCACACATACACACACAAACACACACACACACAAGAGAGAATGAGAAAGAGAGTAATAGAGAGGGGAAGGAAGGAAAGAAGGAAGGAAGGAAGGAAGGAAGGAGCCATGTATGCTAGCACATACCTGTAGTCTCAGCTGCTTAAGAATGTATAAGTAGAAAGATTTGAAGGCAGTTTAGGGAAAAGTAAACATGTGACTCTATCTGGAAAATTAAAAGGGAGAAAAAAAGGACCAAGGACAAGGACATAGTTCAAATGGCGAAGAATTTGCCTACCGAGCACAAGGCCCTGAGTTTCAATGCCCGTACTTTAAAAAGAAAAAAAAAAGTAAAATTTTTAATGAAAAAAGCAAGGGCTAGAAGTGTAGCTCAGTGGTAGAATACTGGCCAGCATGATCAAGTCCCTGGGTTCTAGCAACTAAAAGCAACTCTTATTCATATAATCAAAACAACCTAGTTTAAAAATAAGCAAAAGATTTGAACAGATATTTGACAATGTGTATACAAATGACCATTGTCCTCATTTTCAAAAGCTCAACCTCCCTCATCACCAGAGAATGTAAATCAAAACCAAGTTGTGTTTCTAGTTCATAAATGACTAAAAGTAAGAAGAGTAACAAGAACGGGTGCTGGCAAGGCCGTGGAACACTAAGACATGTGATAGGCTGCCAGGGGAAATGAAGAAGGGTACAATCACTTCAGAAAATAATTTGACAACTTCATAAATAGTTAAATTATCATTGACTGTTCAAGCCAGAAACTTGACTTTTAGATATTTCTTCAAGAGAATGGTAACACAAATCCACAAAGTAAGGGACAAACACAGAGGCTGAACATGTAGCTGAGGGGTAAATGTTGGCTTAGAATGCATGAGGCCCTTGGCTCCATACTCCCAGCACCATGAATGAAGGAATGCTGTATATAATGTTATGTAGCAGCTTTAGTCATAATAATCAAATACTGGAAAATCCCCAGATAACCATCCACTGGTAGCTGTGTATAAACAATTTGTACACAAGACGGGAATGTTACTCAGTCTGTAAAGGAAACTAGCACTGATGCATTAAGAAACATGGGTGACTGGATTGAGGGAAGGCAGCTCCGAGGCTCAGCCCTGGCACTTCTTACTTACCTTCAGCCTTCGCTTCCAGTAGAATGAGAATAAAATGGCTGCACTAACAGTGTAATGCACTATTATTCACAAGATTATGAGTCACCACATCTTCCTCTGAACCTCAACATGGAGCACTTTTCTCAAATTTTTTGTTTCATTGCTTTTAGTTTGTTCTGCTTTTTTTGAAGGATGAATTCATATTTTTTTGTTGGTCAGGGGGCTTGAACTCTGAGCCTGGGTGTTGTCACTGAACTCTTCAGCTCAAGGCTAGCATTCTACTCTACCACTTGAGCCAAAGCGCCACTTCCAGTTTTCTGGTGGTTAAATTGGAGATAAAAGTCTCACAGTCTTTCCTTCCCCAGGCGGGCTTTAAACTGTGATCCTCAGATCTCAGCCTCCTGAGTAGCCAGGATTACAGGTGTGAGCCACCAACACCCAGCTGAATTCGTATTTTCACTCAAAACTTTACTTTCTTAAATTTTTTAACTCAAGGATTAGTGTGTGCTTACAATAGCACAAGATTTATCTCCACTGGCTTTGCAACATTACTCAGTTTTGACATTTCCGATCATTTATAACTGTGTCCCTTGCAGTAATAAGAAATATTGCTCTTATGTTGGGTATTTCACTAGTTGATTTCATTTCTTGAACTTAACTGCGAGAAATAACAAATCACTCACTACCAGCCACATCTGAATAATGCTGCCACTTTTCCTGTTCTGGAGTGGGGGATTGTAAAAGATGGAGGTGGGGCAGAAGCTTGTTCATAAAACTAATTTATTTATTCCATTTATATAGACATGATACTTGTTATAGAAATTGCCTTACTTTTGGCGACATCTTCTTTCTCCATGAACATTCTTTCCTGTGGAGGATCCTCCTCCTCCTCCTCCTCCTCCTCCTCCTCCTCCTCCCTCCTCCTCCTCCTCCTCCTCCTCCTCCTCCTCCTCCTCCTCCTCCTCCTCCTCCTCCTCCTCCTCCTCCTCCTCCTCCTCCTCCTCCTCCTCCTCCTCCTCCTCCTCCTCCTCCTCCACCTCCTCCTCCTCCTCCTCCTCCTCCTCCTCCTCCCTCCTCCTCCTCCTCCTCCTCCTCCTCCTCCTCCTCCTCCTCCTCCTCCTCCTCCTCCTCCTCCTCCTCCTCCTCCTCCTCCTCCTCTCCTCCTCCTCCTCCTCCTCCTCCTCCTCCTCCTCCTCCTCCTCCTCCTCCTCCTCCTCCTCCTCCTCCTCCTCCTCCTCCTCCTCCTCCTCCTCCTCCTCCTCCTCCTCCTCCTCCTCCTCCTCCTCGCCAGGGACAATGCTCGGAAAAAAAAAAAGAGGAGGAAGAGGAGGAGGAAAGAAAGAAGGAAGGAAAGAAGGAAGGAAGGGAGGAAGGGAGGGAGGGAGGGAGGGAGGGAGGGAGGGAGGGAAGGAAGAAGGAAGGAAGAAGGAAGGAAAGGAAGGAAGGAAAGGAAGGAAGGAAGGAAGGAAGGAAGGAAGGAAGGATTATTTACCTGAGTGCTAGGCTCACATCTGTAATCCTAGCTACTCAAGAGGCTGAGATCTGAAGACTGTGGCTGGAAACCAGACCAGGAAGGACAGTTCTGTGAGACTCTTAGCTCCAGTTAATCACCAGAAAACCAGAAGTGGAGCTGTGGTTCAAAGTGGTAGAACAGTAACCTTGAGCAAAAGAGCTTAGGGACAGCGTCCAGGCCTTGAGTTCAAACCCCATGACCAAAAAATAAACAAACAAGAAAGCTCAAAGACAAAAAAGCAATAAGACTTCCAGAGCATTGTTAAGAGCAATGAAAGCCTGTTTTGTGCTTTGCACATATATATGTTATATATATGTGTGTGTGTGTTATATTATATATTTCAATGGGTATATACTTTGACCTACTGTTTCACTACTTATTATAGCACTAGACGTTGCTTACAATTCATTATTCTTGATCACATTATGAAAGTTATGTTCAATTTTTTTTTTTTTTTGCCAGTCCTGGACCTTGGACTCAGGGCCTGAGCACTGTCCCTGGCTTCTTCTTGCTCAAGGCTAGCACTCTGCCACTTGAGCGACAGCACCACTTCTGGCCATTTTCTATATATGAGGTGCTGGGGAATCGAACCCAAGGCTTCATGTATACAAGGCAAGCACTCTCGCCACTAGGCCATATTCCCAGCCCCTATGTTCAATTTTTAATTCCCAAAAGAAGAGTGGAGAGCTGATTCAGTGTATTTCTGCTGGTATCAACAAACTTTTCCAAGATCCTCCTCCTTCTTCCTTTTCTTTGTCCTTGTACCTCACTACAAAGAACCTCGGTACAGTCCCCAGAAACTTGTCTACGTGGACAACGGGAGAGACATGCTATCATATCTCCTTTTAATAACCAGACTCTGTCCTATGACAAACCCAATGACTCATTTTACAGAGCTGAGTTTTTCCACTCTGTTATTTATAGGACTGCAAGCATTAGAGCTAGAGGTCATGTAAACAATCTACCCCCACCCAAATGTCTTGAAACTAGTCAGGGAAGAAAAGGCCAGTGAGACTGGGGTTCTCCTTTTCTGTGGCATGGGCTCATGGCAGCTGTATTAATCCTCATTCTGTCATGTCCCAGCTGTGGCTCTGAATCAGTTAATTTTCTTTTCCCACCTCCCTTGTTCTTATCTAATGACTAGATACATGATATTTAATTTACAAGGTATTGTAAAGACTAAACAATGAATTTCAAGCTCATGACTCAAAATGGTTATTTTTATTATTTTGAAAACTATTATGTACATGGATACATAAGAAAATTCCTAATAAATATTTTCAGAATGAATGGTCTGTATGAAAGATTCAGAGGTGAAATAGGCAGTCTCTGGCTATGGGGATTTTTTAAAGCAGGAAACAAATGGCTAAGAAATACAAGTGAAGCTGTTACTCTAAATTTGATCCTCTGAGGGCTTAATAACTTTGTTTCTACTGCTCTATTACTAAACATTCTTCTAAACTAGACCAGTTTGGTCTATAATTCTAGCTATAATTCTATAACTGGGCACAGTTATAAAATTATTTCAAGCCTTATTTACTTTGGGATGCAAATAAAAGAAACCAGTCTAGCTGAAGTTACAAAAGGAAATTGTGTACAAATGCAAGAATTGATGTCTCAGGGGATCTATGGGTAGGAATATAGCTAAGTCTTAAGAAGAAGGTGGGCATGGTGGTTCAAGGATTTAATCCAGACCATGGGAAGCAGAGGCAGAAATACTAAGTTATTAGAAAACAACCTGGGCTACATAGAGAGTTTATGGCTAGCCTGAACTACACAAGGAGTTTTTCTAAAATACAAAATCATCATCATCATCATCATCATCATCATCATCATCATCATCATCTCAAGAAAGACTGGGGCAAAAAGTTGAAAACTACCAGGAGCCCAGCATATCCCCCCCACCGTCTCTCTCTCTCTCTCTCTCTCTCACACACACACACACACACACACACACACACACACATACACACACACACACACACACACACACACACACACACACACACACACACTTGGGATCCATCCGAATTCACATTCCTGGATGGAATCTGCCTGCCCCAATATCTAATCCGTTTGGAGATCCTGTAACAGAGTACCACAGACTGAGTAATTTATAAAGAATAGACACTTGTGATTTATAGACCTGGAGATCTGCAAATCTAAGATTAAGATGCCATTTCCTGGTAAGGATCTTCTTGCTGCTGCATCCCTTCACAGAAGGCCAAACAGAGCCAAGAGTGGTGAACCTACTCCCAGGTTTGCAGCACTAGTCCATCCATTAATGGAGCTTTCAGGACCTGATCACCTGTGAATATTCTACCTCTTAATAGTGTTATAAATGTCAACCTGATACTAGAAGTGACAAATATTCCAATCACAGCACCCAGATGGCTCAATTGCTTAGCTAGTGCTCTACCACTTGAACCACACCTCCAGCCCAATCCTTTGCTAGTTATTTTGGAGATGAGTCTCTCAGACTTTTCTTCCCAGGCTGGCTTCAAACTGAAATCCCCTAGATCTCAAGCTCCTGAGTAGCTAGGATTATAGGCCTAAGCCACTGGCACCTAGTGCTTTTTGACTTTTTCTGTTTTATATTATTGTTTTGTTTATTTGGTTGATTGGTTGAATTTTTTTTTTTGCTTACATTAGTTGAGGTTGAATTTTCTGTATACACCATAGAGATTGTGTGTGTGTGTGTGTGTGTGTGTGTGTGTGTGTGTCTGTCTGTCTAGTACTAAGGCTTGAACTCAAGGCCTTATGCTCTCACTCAGATATTTTTGCTTGTGGCTAAAGCTCTACTACTTGAACAAGGCCAGTTCCACTTTTTGCTGGTTAATTTGCTAGCACAGTTGGCTTTGAGATGTAATGTTCAGATCTCAGCCTCCTGAGTTGCTAGGGTTAAAGGGGTAGGCCATAAAGTTCTAACTAACACAATGTTCATAGCTTTCTAAACCTCATACTTTTCTCCACAAATTAAAAACCAACTCATGTGTAGCAACTCATTTACATTTAATTTTGGATAGTGTCTTTACCTGTAGAAAATAATGATATTCAGTCACTTTAAAAGACAAAGCTCTATATATGGAATTAGTAATCAATGAATAGCAATATACATACAAAAGAGAATCATGTAAAAATTAAAAATGGAAGCAAGAAAAAGGTTTTCTATCCATACATTTATAAGAATGCAATTTACTAAGTCTTCAAAAAGCTTCACTCTAGCAATTATATCCTAAGAGACAATCCCAGGCAAATTACAAAACAAATAACACATTTTTATCCTGTTACTGCTATTATAGTAGGGATTCTTAAGACCAAGAAAGACGTCTTCTTGAGTTCTAGATACAAAGTATATGATTTTTGTAAAAAGACATTTGATGAATGAGTGAATGAATGAACGAATGGTGCTCATAACCCTCAACTTAGGCAATAAAATCAGTCCCTTATTCTCTGCTGATAGGCAGTTGACTGTTCTTGGATGGACTCTTGAGTTCTTTGGCTGAGGGGAAGCTCTGAGTTAGTAGTGATCAGTTGGTATCATGATAAAGAAGGAAGCCTGTGAAGGTGGAGTCATTGATATTATCTGCATAGAGTCCATTATGGTCTCCTTCCCCATATACCTGAAGCCAGACCTGGTCGCCCACCTCCAGATGGAGGAGCACGGAGCCAGAGGCCTGGTCCACGTTCTTGTCCTGGTACTGGTCATAGGTGAAGAGCACAGCCTTGTCATTCTTGAAGAGGCTCACCTTCACATCCTTCATGTAGACTGTGATGTGATAGGAGAAATAATACAGCCCCTGAATGTTGCAGTGGAATTTCCCGGTGGTGCCATCATAGTGGTTTTGCAGATTGTAGAAGATCTTGGTAAAGCAAATGGGAACATTGGGGACAGTGACCCGGTTCTCCAGCCCCACACTGAAGGCCGATCGGTAAACATAAGCACTTTCTCCAGGCTCTCCCTTCCTCCCTGGGCTTCCTGGAAAGCCTCTGGGACCTTCAGCCCCCATCACTCCCATTTCACCAGTCTCTCCCTTTGGACCAAGAAGACCTAGAAAGCAAGAAGATCTGAGTGACCTCAGAGAACAGAATTCTTACAGAGGTTGTTTCTTGCTTAATCCAAGTCCCTGAGACCAACACCTGCATCCTCCTGGACAGAGCAGGGAGCAATGTCACCTCCTTCTTACATTGCCCACAGCCTCCCACAAATCCATCTCCAACCTTATGAAGAGAATTTCGAAGAATGAATACGTGTTCAGAACTCTCAAAATAGAAAATAAAATCAAGCCAGGTGCCAATGGCTCACACCTGTAACCCTACCTACTCAGGAGGCTGAGACCTGAGGATCATGGTTCAAAGCCAGCCCAGGTTGAAAAGTCTGTGAGACTCTTGTCTCCAGTTACCCAGCAAAAATCCAGAAAGTGGTGGGGGGAGAAAAGAAAATCAAATCAATATCTTAACTATACCAAAACTTTGTTGATTGTTCTCTGATTAACATTTGGGCTGTTGGCTGCTAATCAGTGACTCTAAACATTTTCTAGCTATTTACTCATTTGTCTATTCATTGATTCTTCAGGCACTTTCCACATTACCCATAGCCTAGCAGGTTCCCAGAAATTCATCGCCAAACTCATCTCCTGTAAGTCTCTATCATAAAGCCTGCCCCGTGCCAGACAGACAAGCATGGCCTTGCCCTCTACCTCCCTGTCCAGGATGCCCTCCCTCCTCTCCTCTGCCTAGTCAAGGCCTGCTTCCTCCACAAAGCTTCATTGTCAACCCAGATATGAACTGAGTGCATTTCCTCTGTCTTACACTTTGGGCATTTGTTCACACTCAGTTTGGCATATTTGAAGTGAGCATCTTCCAGGAATTACTAATAGTGTCTTAAGCTTATCTTCTCAACACAGAAGAGCCCTCCAAAAGCTATGGAGGACTTCAGAAGGTGTGCTGCCAGGGTGGTGGAATGCCACTGGATGGAACAGAAATTAAAGGGAAATGAAGGAAAATGGAGATCTAGACATCCTGGGAATAGGGATAGGGATAGGGATAGGGAAAAAAGAGTTAGGCGGATCAGAGGCAAAGGGTACCTCTCTATAGAGGAAACACCTAGTCTCACTCTGTAAGACCAACTTCTTATGGATCAAATAATAAAGCTTTGTTTCTTGCCTGTGTCCAGGCCTTAGTTAATAATCAAGGTCCTCCCAGAGCCCCTGAGGCTTTCCTCTACCAAAGAGAGGTCTACAGTGAAGGAAGTCAAAATTCTTGCTCTTACCTGCATCTCCTTTCTCACCCTTCTCACCAGGGGTGCCATCTCTGCCATCTCGGCCTGGGGTTCCATTGTGGCCAGGATGCCCTGGGATGCCAGCCATCCAACCTGCACAGGTTCCCTTGGGGAGGAGAACGGGGACTCCTGGGCCTTCCGTTGGGGTGTCCTCTGCATAACTAGGCAGGAGGAAGAACAGTAGAACGGCTCGCAGTAACAGCATCCTGATCCCTGGAATCACATGGGCAAGGTTGGCCATGGGAGGCGCAGAACCCACATGTGCATCCCATCAGGACCCATGTAGGACCCACTCCGTCCATCTCAGCAGAATCCACTCTGCCACTTCCAGGAAGCTTTTACTGGCTACCTGAGCCTACCTGGATCTCTTTCTGCTACACAATTTGCAGTGCTTAGCCTCCTTTCCTGTAGATAGGTTCTGTTGCCTAGCAGAAGTGTGAGCTCAGAGAAGGCAGGGATGAGCACAGTCCTGGGGTTTGAACTCAGGACCTGGGCATAGTTCCTGAGCCTTTTGTGCTCAAGGCTAGCACTATACCACTTGAGCCACAGCACTTCCACCTCTTTCTGAATACTTAATTGGAGATAAGCATCTCACAGAATTTTCTGCCCATTCTGGCTTCAAACCATCATCCTCAGATCTTACCCTCTTGAGTAGCTAAGATTACAGGCAAAAGCCACCAGTGCCCAGCCCTTATTATTTTTTAAACTTTCCTATATATTTGAAATTAATCAAAGTAGGAAGTTTAAAAGAGGTACTTTCTGAATTATTCATATGTACAAATACATATTTTAACATTTTATCTGCTCTGTGACTCTATGTAGTTCAGAACTATTTGAAAAAATCTCAATATTAGTGATATTAAATTTATAGAATTAAGAAATTACAGGGGAAGGAAGGTGGGTGAAAAATGAGGGAGGGGGGTAAGAAGTTTGACAAGAAATGTACTCACTACCTTACATATGTAACTGCAACCCCTCTGTATATCACCTTGACAATAAAATTAAATAAGAAAAAGAAGAAAAAGAATTTGCCCCCAAATGTATGTTACCCTTACATTTTTCTTTAATCTAAAAAACAGTGTTTCAAAGCACATTTTTGACATAATACAATTTTAATCTTTTTTATCTCTGCCTAATTCACATATCAGAACTAAGATAGTAATGTCTTCCTTCTTTTATTTTCTTTCCTTCCATCATTTCTCCCTTTATTTCTCTTTCTTCCTTCTTTCCCTTCCTCCCTCCTTCTCTCTTCCTTCCTTCCTTCCTTCTTTCTCCATTCCTTCCTTCCTTCCTTCCTTCCTTCCTTTCTTCCTTTATTTCTTCCTTTCTTTGTGTGCCAGCATCAGAACTTGAACAGAAAGCCTTATGCTCTCATTCAGCTTTTTCCACTCAATGCTTGTACTCTACCTCTCAATCCACACCTGCTTTTGGAAAACTCTTAAATCAGATGGTAGAACAACAAAAATAGAAGAATTATTTGGGAACATTGGAAAACATGAACCCAGTTTTTATTGTTGCTGTTTTGAAACAGTCTTGCTATGTAGCCTGGGTTGACCTTGAACTCTGATCATCCTGCCTAGCTTCTGGGTGCGGGTACACCACCACAGGAACGTAATATGGACACACTTGTTATAACCCATTTAGTGCTCTAGAAACAGTTTATGGTTATGTCTTTCATTTGGAAATGCAACCATCACAACCCAGCACAGGAAACTATACTAAATAATTCTATTTCTCACCTGCTTGAACTCTAGATCTTGCACTTTGCTCAGTTGGTACTGGAGTCTTGTGGGCTCTGTTGGACTTTATTTTGTTACCCAGGCTGGCTTCAAGCCAGTATCCTCCAGATTACTTCTTCCTCAGTAGTGAAGATTTCAGACATGAGCCCACTAAATCAAGTTTTACAATTAAAAACTAAAAATCTAGGCATTGGTGGTCCCTACCTACTTTGGAGACTGAGAACTGAGGATCATAGTTCAAAGCCAGCCCAGGCCAGAAATCACATGACATTCTTATCTCCAATTGCATACCAAAAGAAAACAAAATGGAACTGGGGCTGTGGCTCAAGTGATAGAGTGCTCAAGGATACTTGAGGGAAAGGGCCCACATCCTGAGTTCAAGCCCCAAGAACAGCATAAGAAAAAAAAGTGGCAAAATGAATTAAAGAAGAGAGGATCTGGGTGCTGGTGGCTCATGCCTGTCATCCTAGCTAGTCAGGAAGCTGAGATCTGAGGATCAAGGTTAAAAGCCAGCCAGGGCAGGAAAGTCCGTGAGACTCTTACCTCCAATTAACCACCAGAAAACCAGAAGTGATGCTGTGGCTTAAGTGGTAGAGCACTAGCTGGAGGAGGGGGAAAAAGGAGGGGGGAAGGAATGGAGGGGGGAGGAAGGGAGGGGAAGGAAGGGAAAGGAGCAGAGGGGGGAGGCGGGGAGGGGGTATGAGGAGCAGTGGAAGAAGCAGAGGAAGAGGAGGAGGAGAGGAAAACAGGGAAGAATAGAAAGAGAATATGGAATAAAGAAAGAAAAAAGGAAGACTAGAAGTGGGAAGGAAGGTGCAAGAGTGGCGTATTTGTGAGCTATGTGTTCTGGGAGCCCTGAAGTGCCACAGGTGGCTAAGCAATGCTTCTTGAGAAACATCCCCCCATTACTCTTCCAGAAAAGGCCCAGACCTAGAACTCCACTCTCCTCCCAGATTCTGCCTCTGATATTAGGATAATCTTTAACATCAACATCTCTTCTGGGACCTGAGTCTCTCCCCTCTTCTCCCAAGAGGAAGCTGGAAGAAAGCATCCCAGAGTGGAAAGTAATTCCTGAGATCCTCCACCGCAGGCATCACAGAAGCCTGCTGAGAAGTAAAGTGGCTAATTACACGAATCTGATTCTAAACAAATTCACTGTGTGCATTGTTCTACCCTAGGGCTCAGTATTTCCTGCCAGTCTGCTTGTCTCCTAGATTCCATTAAAGCTACGGAACTGGGCTTGTTTTCAGAGCAAACCTGCTTCTCTGTAATGGATCTAAGAAAGATGATTGGAAATAGTGCCCCATAGATGCTCTTGATACCCAGAACCCCCACTTCTCTGATCACTTGCCTGGGGCTTGATGCTGCTCTCTTTATGCTAGGCAACCAGCTCATCTTTCATGTCGATCATACAGATACATATATAGTGTAATATACATATATGTAATAGCTATATAAGCTCTTTGGAAACTACGGGAAATAACAGCTGCTCCTCAGGGGTTGAGGCTGCTGAGAGCTCACTTAGGGGCCTCTGTCGCCCTCTGCAGGACTCAAGAGATTGTGCAAAAAAAAAAAAAAGCTGTTCTCAAGCTGATGTTCTTACCTTGTTTCCAGTTGACTTCAATGAAAACAAGGAGGAGAAACCAGAAAAGTCCCTCTTTATTTAGGGAGACTACTTTTCCGAGACATTCAAACTTTCATGTGTCTTTAAACTTTCCCAGAACTTGTCAACTCTGCCTTTTCTTCTCACAGCTCTAGCAATAAAAAGTTGTAACAGAGGCTGAATGTGGCTTAGTGGTAGTGCTTGCCTAGCATGCATGAAGCCCTGGGTTCAATTCCTCAGTACCACATAAACAGAAAAGGCCAGAAGTGGCTCTGTGGCTCAAGTGGTTGAATGCTAACCTTGAGCAAAAGAAGCTCAGGGACAGTGCTCAGGCCCTGAATTCAAGCCCCCAGACGGGGAGGGAAAAAAATGCAGCAGCTTTGTCTCCCTGTGTGCTTTCCCTAGAAAGAAGAGAAGTTGTGGCAGCAGCATCTTTTTTCTTTTTCTTTTCTTTTAACCAGTCCTGGCACTTGGACTCTGCCTGAGCACTGTCCCTGGCTTTTTTTATTTTATATTTTTTCCTCAAGGCTAGCACTCTGCCACTTGAGCCACAGCGCCACTTCTGGCCGTTTTCTATATATGTGGTGCTGGGGAATTGAACCCAGGGCTTCACGTATACAAGGCAAGCACTCTTGCCACTAGGCCATATTCCCAGCCCCAGCAGCATCTTTTCCACAGGAAAGCAGAGGATAATTCAGAATGCAGACTCCAGAACAGGCAGTTAAGCAAGCCCCAAAGAAAGATGGGGGTGGAGAGGGCTCACCCAAAGTGCATACAGGGAAGGCAGAGGTGCCTAGACTTCTCTTGTTCCAATAACAACAGCACACTTTTGTTAGAAAAGCAATCCACAACTGGGCTCTGGTGGTTTACACCTATATAACCCGAGCTACTCAGGAGGATGATATCTGGGTGATTACAGTTCAAAATCAGATCAGACAGGAAATTCTGGTACACTTATCTCCAATCAGCAAAAAGAGAGAAGATGAGCTGTGGCTCAAGTGGTAGAGCTCCAACCTTGAGTGAAAAAGCCAAACAAGGGCACAAGGCCCTGAGTTCAAACCCTAGTACTGGCACACACACAAACATTAATTCATTTAAAAAAAGTAAAGTCTTCAAGGTTTTTTATTTAAGTATATGGGTTTTATTTATACAAAAACTAATTGCACCCAATTTTGAAATTGTTATAAATCAGTGGCAAAACTTTTGAAGGACTTATGTGTCTATAGAGAAAACCTTAAATGAACCACTAACACAGTTTGCCTATAAAGTAAACTGTCCTTGTGGATCCCAAGTGTCATGTATACTCCTTTGCCTTCAGCCTTTATCTCACTGAATACCTCATTTAATTCTCAGCATCTCTTCAAGAAATAACATGGCTGCCCTGGGGAACATGTGCTCTGTGCTCTTAGTGTGTCTCTGCAAATAACTCATGCTTACCTTGAATATATTTCAGACTTGTGTGTTTGCTGAAGGATTAGATGACAGCATCCATGTAAAGTGCTAGAAGGTGCCTGGCATAGCAAGATTTGATGAACATTAGCTGTGTCCATTCTAAGGGTGAGCAATTTAAGCTTCAGACACATTGATCTATCCAGGAGACAAGACCTAAGTGTGGAGGAGCAGGAAGTCAGGCTCTGTTTCTCCAGAGTCTAAGAACAGTCTCTTCAGTATAACCTACGAGGGGGAAAGGAACCCGTGCATTCGTTCTGCCTTTTAGTGGCCTCCCATGGGGTGGAAGGAGGAGAGGAAATGGCTTAACAAGACCTGCAAGATTAAGAAGCAGGTCATTTGCTTCTCAGGATTGGGCTCTTCACTTCCTTTTCTAAATGACTTCCATACATCTCCAACCTCCTCAACTTCATGCTCTTTTCTTGTTAATATAGGACAGTACTCTTCTCCTCACCTGTTTCATAATATCATTATGAGAGCCAGTTGGCAGAATTTGTGCAAGAGTATTTGGGAGGAGGTGTGTGTGTGTGTGTGTGTGTGTGTGTGTGTGTGTGTGTGTGTATGTATACGCATGCACACGTGCATGCACACCAGGGCTTGAACTCATGGCCTACTACTCTTGCTTGGCTTATTCCCTCAAGAATGGCACTCTGCCACTTGAGCCACAGATCCACTTCTTCTTAGTGGTTAATTAGAGATAACAGTCTTATGGACTCCCTGCCTGGGATGGCTTTGAACTTGTGATCCTAAGATCTTAGCCTGTGAGTAACTAAGATTACAGCATGAGACACTGCCACTTAGCATTGGCTTGTTCCTTTTTTTTTCTTTTGTTTTTTATTTTTATTTTTATTTTTTTGCCAGTCCTGGGGCTTGAACTCAGGGCCTGAGCACTGTCCCTGGTTTCTTTTTTGATCAAGGCTAGCACTCTGCCACTTGAGCCACAGCGCCACTTCTGGCCTTTTGTATATATGTGATGCTGAGGAACTGAACCCAGGGCTTCATGTATACAAGGCAAGCACTCTTGCTACTAGGCCATATTCCCAGTGGCTTGTTCCTTTTTAAAATTATACAAAAGGAAGACCATGATGCTCTGGATATCCTGAAAGCCATAGTTTGATCTGTCATTTTCATATTAAAAATGTTAGAAATGTGGACTTTAGTAGCAATAGTATGTGGTCTCCTTTGGGACTAGCAAAAAAGAAAAAGAAGTATATAGGGGAATAAAGTCACTGAGTATAAGGGCAAGAGGAAAATATCTTAAAGTATTCAAAATCCTGAAATTCTAGGGCCAAAGTCATTTTACCACTGCCCTGCTTTTCCCAGTAGGAAGGCTGAAAGAAGTATTTGTTAGAGCCTCACAGGAGTCATCTCCCATGCTAACAGTTTTGCACATTAATTATTCTCACCTTTGCATAAACTTCCTAAGGGAAGGACAAATGATTCCTTCAGAAATGAAAGACACTGAGAAAATAAAGCAGCGACCCCTGAGAGACATGTGGTCCTATTTACAAGACCCTAAGTCTCCCATCGTTGCCTTGAAAATTATTACACAATGCTCTTCAGACTCAGCTTCCGAATCTGCCAATTGGAAATCATCTGAGGTGCTGCATAGAAGGAGCACAAACTTGAATGGGGTGAAATGTTAGCTTAAGAGCATGCAGATACTTGGGGGAGAAACACACAAGTGTAACTACTGTGAAAATTAAAAACAGGATTTCTCAAAACAAACTTCAGAAAATGGAAACATGGGAGGTTTTTGTTGTTATTGTTGTTGTTTGGGATAGTGGTGTTTGATTCTGCTGGGTTGTTTTGTGTTTGTTTTTAGTGGGGGGCAAAAGGGAGGGCGCAGAAAGGAAAGGAGGAAGGGTGAACAAATGCAATTGTACTATTCAGTATACACTATTTAAAATGTGACCTATGTAACTTGTGGGCAGGAATAGGAAGTAGAAACTGGGGAAAAGCAAAGGAAGAGGTGACATTGTCCAAGAAAAGAAATGTACTCATTATCTGACTTATGAAATGGAAAGCCCACTGTGCAATACCTTAATAATAACAATAAAATTATATATTTTTTAAAGTCAGGTGCTAATGGCCCATGCCTGCAATCATAGCTACGAAGGAGGCTGAAATCTGAAGATTGAGGTGAGACCCTTCAATAAATTATCAAAAATAACTAGAAGTAGAACTGTGGCTCAAGTGGTAGACTACTAACTTTGAGCACAAAAGCTCAGGAACAATGACCAGGCCCAGAGTTCAAGCTCCAGATCTGGAAAACAAAAAACAAAACAAAAAATGCAAATAAGACTTGGCGTGGTGATTTACAACTATAATCCCAGCTACTCAGGAGATGGAGGTAGGATAATAGTGTATGGTACAAGGCTACCCAGAGCAAGAGTGCAAAACCCTCTCTAAAAAGCAGACAATTGTACCACACTCATCTTCCTATCTCCTGAACATGACCCAGTGGCTAGCCTGTAAACTTTCACTCAGAACATATTTGCTAAATACAATCAAATGATAGAACTAGATTTTCAGCTGAAACTGAGGTCAGATCTCAGCTTACCTTTTCCCAATGTTTCTTTCCATGCTTTTCATTCATTCTGCCTGATGAAGCTGAAAAGCAGTTTCTCCTCTTCTTTCTTATCTAACTAGACTCTATTTATGGAGAAATCCTCCCATCTCATTGACCCCCAACATTTTTCCCAGTAGAAATCATGCTACCATTAAATGAACTAGGAAAAATTCAAGGTGATCCCAGGCATTTTAACCAGAAAGAACAACTCTTTCTCTCTTAAATCTCTGAAGAACTGAAAAAGAACCCCAAGGCCTATCTATATCCATCAGTGCTGGTTGACCTGAGTTTTTCCTGTATCCTTCCTCACAATAATAGAGAGAAAAAAAACCTGGACACGCCCCAGTCAGTAATGAGCAGCCACCCTTATTCAGCCTAGAATTTAATTGTATAATTCTTACCCTCTGATATGGAATCAGACCCACGCCTGTAGTCCCGATGGGTGTGAAGAAGAGATGAGCCAGCCTCAACAGCCTGCTACTCATGGAAAAGGACAGGCCCCACCTCACAATTGTCCTTTGCCATTGGCTAATCCAGTGAAGACCAGAAGCCAAAGGGTGGGCACCTCCCCCTGGCAGCTATCTCAAATCTCCACCCCAGGGAAACTTGGGTTTGGAAAGCCAAGTAGAGCTTCAGTCAGTCTTTCATGCCTCCAGGCCTTAGGCCTAATTTTTGCCTTCTCCCACAGCAACAGAAGATGGGGCAAGGGTAAGGACCACAATAGGAAAACAAGATATTTCTGTGTCTGAGGAGCAACTTCCTCACATCAAATAAATTGCTCACTGGTGCCCCATAGATTCTTCTCTATTCAGTCAGGGACACTAATTCTCCCATCGCAGTCTTGCTTACTGTGCATACTTAAATGGGAGACCATGTTGTTCAGACATCAAGCAATCCCAGAAGGACAACTACCAAAGGGCTGCACTAGGGTGGAAGAGGTGATGCCATCTCCACTCTCTGGGCTGAACTTCAGATTGAAGAATGTCCTGGTGTATTCATTCTGAAACCTGCCATGGAATGGAGTTCCTAGGTGGTGGTGGTGTGGGGCCTGGCAGGTTCAAAGCCTGTAGAGGTTTTAAATTCTAAAGCTTCTGAACCCTACATGTTTCAAATCCAGTATGATAGATCTGAGTAATACTTGATATTGGAGTACCATGTCTAAATATTTTCTGGTTTCAAATTTCAGAATAAATGTTTTTTGTTGTTTTGTTTGAGAGGGCAAGTACTAAGCCTTGAACTCAGGGCCTTTCAATCTTACTTGCATTTTTGTGGCAGCGGGGGGGGGGGGTTGTGGTTGTTGTTGTCTTCTCAAGACTGGTGCTTGAGTCACACTTCCACTTCCACCTTTTGCTGAGATAAGAGTCCCACAGATTTGTTTTCCTGTTCTGGCTTTGAACCAATGTCCTCAGATTTCAGCCTCTTGAATAACTAAGATTACAGCCACTGGTGCCTGGCAAATATAAAGTTTTTTAAGTTAGCTTTATGTGTGTGTATGGGCCCTTGCTGTTGCCAGCCCCTTATGCATATGGCCCTATGTGCCTATTGAGATAGCCAGTTCAAGGTTGGGAGCAACAGGGTATTGCTACCCACTTAAGTATTCCTAGAAAGTGTAGGCTAGACGTGACACTGTTCAACACTTTGTGTTTTCTTGGCAAATATATATTTGTTTGTTTTTAAGATTACAGCAGTTCTCACAAGCCACAAATTCTGATGAATTAAATCATGACCACAGTAAGTGTTCTAGATTGGATGCTAGCAACACTTCAGTTTAGAAACAACATTCAAAAAGAGAACATTCTCAGGCAGAAACTGCTAAAGTGTCTGTTATGCCCAACATATCCTCCACTGGCCACAGAGAGCCTGAGTCCACCAGGAAATTCAGTAAAGGAAAGTAAAAGCCTGATCCAAAGTCTTGGCCTCCTGCAAGTATGCAAGAATTTCTGAGGTCTTTTCCAATGGCTACTGGCTTAGAGAGAGGACTCACCCATAAAATGAGGTTCTGTATAGTTGAGCAGGGAGATGGTACCAAGGAAGAAACAAAGAGGAACTACAGCAAATCTCAATTACATTACTGTTTCATTTTTGTTTATTGCAGCAATTTTGGTTTATTTTTGGTTTGCATTACTGTCTCTTGCTCTTTATTAGAATATGAACTTCATGACAGCAGGGTCTTGGCTATTTAAAATTGTATCACTTCCTCTCTAAAATAGGACCTGGTATACAATTTTAACATAAATGTTAATGAATGATGATTTTGAATCTTCCCATGGCGATAGCTATGGTTCTGTACTACTTTACAAATTAAGAATTCAGGGCTGGGGATATAGCCTAGTGACAAGAGTGCCTGCCTCGGATTCACGAGGCCCTAGGTTCGATTCCCCAGTACCACATATACAGAAAACGGCCAGAAGCGGCGCTGTGGCTCAAGTGGCAGAGTGCTAGCCTTGAGCGGGAAGAAGCCAGGGACAGTGCTTAGGCCCTGAGTCCAAGGCCCAGGACTGGCCAAAAAAAAAAAAAAAGAATTCAGAGTTCAGCTGGGCACCTGTAGCTCATTCCTACAGTCCTAGCTACTCAGGAGGTTGAGATCTGAGGATTGAGGTTCAGAGCCAGACCAAGAAGACAAATTTGAGGGTCTCTTATGGCTAATTAGCCAGCAAAAAGCAAAAAGTGAAATGTGGCTTCAAATAACAGAGCGACAGCCTTAAGAAAAGAAGAGCTAAACAAGAGGACAAGTCTTTGAATTCAAGCCCCAGTATCAGCTCACACACACACACACACACACACACACACACACACACACACACACACACACACATCAATAGCGCTATGAAGCAGAGGACTTATTCAAGGCACAGAGCCACAATTTAAGACTAGATCTGTCTGACTGCAAAAAAATTTATATGCTTTCTCACATCTCATGTCTGCCGGGGCTGGTGATATGGCCTAGTGGCAAGAGCACTTGCCTCTTATACTTGAAGCCCTGGGTTCGATTCCCCAGCACCACATATACAGAAAATGGCCAGAAGTGGTGCTGTGACTCAAGTGGCAGAGTGCTAGCCTTGAGCAAAGAGAAGCCAGGGACAGTGCTCAAGCCCTGAGTCCAAGGCCCAGGACTGGCAAAAAACAAAACAAAACAAATCATGTCTGTCACCCCTCCTGATGCACCATGAGACCCCATAATCCATGTACATCATGTACATGCTTCAGGATAGATTAGGGCTCTTCTCTGCCTCTTAGTATTATAGCTGGTTCCAGCAAACTTTAGCAATTGTGTGGGTGGAGTGACTTTGGCCCCAATATCAAGCCAACCCTTTGCTTGGTCTGGCTGAGAGCCAGAGACATTGTGAAACCCTGTCATTTCACTAGGCCTCAGGGAATTCTGCCACCTACCGCAAAGGCCATCATGTAGAAAGAGCAATTCTGTAGCTTGCTGGTTTAGAGATTATAAGTGAAAGACTTTCAATCAGAAATGCCTTGTGGCTAGTCTTTTCCCCAGGATCCAGTGTTATTGTCTAGAATGAAATAATCCCACAATCCCACAAACACCACCATTTCCTTTAGGGGTCCAAGGCCAAGGTTCAAGCCACTGCTGACATGAGAAGTGAAATAGGCCAAATGATTCATTTTCCTTACATATGGTTCAATTTTGCCATAAGTTTTGCCTAATCACAATCTTTCAAAAATAAATCTTAACTGAAATAACTAAGCATAGTAATTATATTTTGAAAATTAATAATGAAGAGCAGAACAGGTGGCAGTGAGCCCACCATGCCACTTTGCATGCCATCCTCCAAATTCCAAGAAATCACAAGAAAGGAAGCAATGCCTTTGTGTTGGACTGGGGTAAAGGGTGGGCAGCCCCGTGGAATAGTGTTTGCTTAATATGCATAAATGCCTCTCATCTGTTTGTGGTACCATCAAAAAGAAAAACAAAAGCCTTTGTTGCTTCCAAAGACATGTTTGCACTTTATCCAAATTATAACTGAAATATCTGTTTGGCCTCTGCATGCTTTTGACAACCTGTAACCCAGGTCTGGCTGGAAAACTATCACTAATTCAAGACTACCTGGTTCAGAGAGGCAACTCTACATTCATCCCTTTGAAAACCTGTGTCCTCAAACGATTCTGGAAACTAAAATTCTGTGCTAGTCAAAGAATGTGTTATAATAGTTTTAGAGACCAGAGAAACAAAAAGAGGGAGATAGTGTTGCTTGGGAGATCAAGAAGTAGCTACTGCAGCCACACTACCATCTCTCCAGGGTACTGATACTGACACTGCTTGAAGCTGTGTGGCTCCTCTTTCCTTCTCAATCTTGCACTGTGGCCTCCTATGCACAGGATCAGAGATAGAACCCATGTTGCAAAGGAGACAAGCATCCTGCTCCAAGAACACACATGAATGGTAGGAAGGTGAATAGAGGCTACCTATCAATACACATGATCTGAGTACAGCCCATATCAACAAGTAGAAGACTTTTGTTTATCAAAAACAAACAAATAACAACAAAGAGGCCAGGCACCACTATCTCACAGCTCTATAATTCCAGCTACTCAGGAGGGTGAGATCAGAGGATCATGGTTTGAAGCCAACAGGGACAGGAAAGTCCATAAGATTCTTATCTCCGATAAAGTTACCAAAAAAGCCAGAAGTGGAGCTGTAGCTCAAGTGATAGAGTGCCAATCTTAAGCAAAAAGAAGTTCCTTTGGGAAGTGCCCAGGCTCTGAGTTCAAGCTCCAGGAAAGGCACTCAGGTAAAACAAAACAAAAACAACACAAAGTCTAGTTAAAAACAAAGTTGGTCAGAGACAGTCTGCTGAGTATTACGGTTTGTGCATGAATCCTAGTCATTCAGAACCCTGAGGCTGAATTTCTGTAACCCCTGAGTTAGAGGCTAATCTGGAAAGCCTGATAAAAAATAAAACAAACAAACAAAATTTTATTAAGGATCTCTATTGTGATCAGGCACTGGTGGCTCATGCCTGTAATCCTAGCTACACAGAAGGCTGAGATCTGAGAATCGAAGCTCAAAGCCAGCATGGGCAGGAAAGTTCATGAGACTCTCATCTCCAATTAATCACAAGAAAACCAGAAGTGGTGCTGTAGCGTGAAATGGTAAAGCCCTAGCCCTGAGTGAAAAAAGCTTAGGGACAAAGGGGACCCAGCACCAGCAAGCGGGGCCACAGACCTTCAGCCACCAGAGAAGCAACAGCCAAAAAGTCACGCCAGGCGTTCCACATACCCCAGACAGAGTGCAGACCAACTGAGACAAAGGGTGGCGCAGGACCGAGTGGCTGGGCAGCAGCGCTGGACTGAGTGGCCAGGAACCAGGCAGCGCAGACGGGGAGTGCTGGGACCACCACCACCAAATGACCGATCGCCACACCCAGGCACCCAGCCCCGAAAAGCCCACAGCAACGCCGGACACACACACAATCCAGGACCAGTAAGTTCCCCACTACCTCCCCCCCAAACAGGAGACCAGCCCTAGCAGAGACCCAAAACCTACAAAGAAGCTAGAGCTCCATCCCTACCCTGAGGGAACAAAGGAGCAGCTCCAAGGCATCCCCAGCCCCAAACCCCCAGCAGAGGAGCCAGAATCTGGCCGAACTGGCCACGCCCCCTCCCCAGCAGGGGCCTGGGGTCTGGTAGGCATTGGAAGCCCCACCTGAGGCACCTGGTCCTCGTGGTCTTTTTGAACAACAACCACAGACTCGCGGGTGTACAATATCAGCCCAGCAGGGACATCTGGGTCCGATCACATGCCCCCCCTCACAGTGGAGGCGCAGAGTCTGTGGGCACCAACCCGCGCCCACACACTTGATCCTACTGGGGCCCACCCATACCGCCCCCCACAGCAAACACGCGAGAGGGCACAAGCACTCTCCAAGAACTCGGGTCAACACGCCCCCAAAGGAGGCACTAGAGTGCACATGCATGTGCCCCCCAGAGGGCCAGCATGGGCCAGCGTGCTAGTCCTCCAGCAGGAGGATCGTCGATCGTCTGCCCAACCCCCTGTGGGAGCACACAAGCAGGCAAGCTGCAACACCCACCACAAAGGCGGGCAGGGCCCCCCAGCGGCAGCGCCCATGGTAGGCATACTCTGCACAGGGGGGCAAGCCGCTTCACAGCGGCAATTCTCAATCTGAGAGGTGAGCTCCTCTGACCAAGGAACCCAGTGGCAAAAAGAACCGAAGAAGAGAAAAGCCTCCATGCCACGCTGAATCAGCGACCAGCAAACCCCCACCAGGGACACGCTAGGATCAGCACAACACAGTGGCAGGACACTATCCTGCAGAGAAAGACACAGAACCTACCCACCACCAAGTGCAGTGAGGGTGACCACCTCGGCAACAACCAAGACGGGCACACTCACCCACTGGGCAGGTAGACTCAACAGCCAAACTCAAACCCAGAGTCAGGACACAAACATGTCTACCACTGACAGCCCAGTGGGAACCAGCAAAAGCCAAACCAGGGAAGCTACCCTCAGATCTCCAGATGCGCAAATCACAAAGAAATATAACAAATTTCATCAAAGGGCAAGCCAACTCGCCAGGTCCAAAAAGCAGCACGACTGAAGAGGAGATGGAGAATAAAAAAACCACTGAGGCTATGCTAACAGAAATGATGGAAAGCCTCAAAAATGAAATCAGAAAACAATTCCAGGAGTTCAGAGTGGAAGTCTCGAAAGACATCCAGGAAGCCAAGAAAGAAATGGAAGCAAAAATGGATACAATGCAAACCTCCATCAAAGAAGACCTTAACATCCTGAGAAGTGAAATGAATGAAAAAATAGATTTAAAATACAATTCTTTAAAGGAAAAAATTTCCACAATCAGAGCTGATCTGGCAACCATAAACAGCTCTCTGATATCCATAAATTCCGCACTTGAATCCACAGCAAAAAGAATTGACCATAGAGAAGCCAGAATTTCTCTCTTGGATGATGATGCAGCTGATAAGAACCAGAAAATTACCACACTCCAAGAAACGGTAAAGCTCCAGGGCAGACTAATCCAGGAGCTAGTGGACAAGACAAGAGATATAATCTGCGCATAATTGGAATAGAAGAAGGAGCCGAATACCAGAGCAGAGGGCTTCAACATATTTTCAACAAATGGGACTACTACAAATTAAAAAGTTTCTGCAGAGCTAAGGACATAGCCACCAAAACAGAAAGATACACACCCATATGGGAAAGGATCTTTACCAACACAGCAACAGACAAAGGCCTAATATCTGTCATCTACAGAGAACTCAAAAAACTAAGCCCCTCCAAGCCCAATAAACCAATTAGGAAATAGGCAAAGGAACTAAAGAGAGACTTCACAAAAGAAGAAATAAAAATGGCAAATAAACATATGAGGAAATGTTCAACATCCCTGGTAGTAAAGGAAATGCAAATAAAAACAACCCTGAGATACCACCTCACTCCAGTTAGAATGGCCTATACTCTGAACTCAGGCAACAACAAATGCTGGAAGGGGTGCGGGGAAAGAGGAACCCTTCTTCATTGTTGGTGGGAGTGCAAATTAGTACAACCACTTTGGAGAACAGTATGGAGGTTTCTCAAAAAGCTCAATATAGACCTACCCTATGACCCAGCCATTCCACTCCTAGGCATCTATCCTGAACAGCAGGTCCCAAGATATCAAAAAGACATTTGTACTTCCATGTTTATCGCGGCACAATTCACAATAGCCAAAATATGGAAACAACCCAGATGCCCCTCCACAGATGAATGGATCCAAAAAATATGGTACCTGTACACAATGGAATACTACATAGCAATTAGGAATGGTGAAATATTGTTATTCGCAAGGAAATGTCAGATCTTGAACAAATAATGTTGAGCGAGACAAGCCTAAACACAGAAAGCAAAGGGGCATGATCTCCCTGATATATGACTGTTAAGAAGGGGTGACAGAGAGACAGTAGAGACCAGGTCTGTGAAACCAAAAACTGCTAATCAAATGGTATTTCCCACAGGATTGGGGCAGTGACCCAACATTATGTAACTAAAACCAAACAACTACTCAACCTATAAAGGTCAAAAATTGACCTCTCAGTGGAATACAATAGCCCAAAAGCTATGTACGTACATTCATATAAGACTACTGTCAACATATTGTCTAATATCGACATTATTTTTAAAGCCCTAGGTGAATTATCTTGGGCTTGGCCATGTGGATACTGTATACGTTCTTGATACATTGTGTATTATATATATATGTCTACCTGACCTAGGGAAGGGAAAGAAAACCAGGGTGTAAGATATCACAAGAAATGTACACACTGCCCTACTATGTAACTGTACCCTTTTTGCACAACACCTTGTCAAAAAAATTGTGTTCAATTAATAAATAAATTAAATTTTAAAAAAGAAATAAAAAAAGAGGCCCTACATATGTCAAGCAAATTCTCACAGTATTACAGAACAAGATAGACCCAAACACAATCATAGTGGGTGACTTTAATACCCCACTCTCTCCAAGAGACAGATCCAACACCCAGAGGATTAGCAGGGAAGCTGAAGACCTAAGTTACACCATATCCCAAATGGATCTGACAGATCTATACAGAATCTTCCACCCTACAGAGACCCAATATACCTTCTTCTCAGCAGCCCATGGATCATACACCAAAATAGACCATGTCATAGCCCACGCAAAGAACCCCAGCAAATACAAAAGTATTGACATCATCCCATGTATTATATCTGACCACAGTGGATTAAAGGTAACCCTCAATAACAATGGTTACCACAGAAGCTATACACATTCTTGGAGGCTAAACCCCACACTGTTATCCAACACTTGGGCCACAGACCAAATTAAAGATGAAATTAACAAATTCATAAGCCACAATGACAATGAAAATACATCACAAAGAAACCTATGGGATACAGCTAAGGCAGTACTGAGGGGCAAGATCATCGCCCTCAGCACTCACATTAAAAGAATGGAAACAGAGCAGGTAAATAACCTCATGATGAAACTAAAACAACTGGAGAAACAAGAAATGATCGAATCTAAAATGACTAAGAGGAAAGAGATCACAAAGATTAAAGAAGAGATAAATCTGATTGAAAATAGAAAGACCATTCAACAAATAAATAAGACTAAAAGCTGGTTTTTTGATAAAATAAATAAAATTGACCTCACAAGACTTACAAAAAAAAGAAGAGACTCATACAGGTAAAATCAGGGACTCCACCGGAAAAATAACAACAAGTACACACGATTTTCAAACAATCATAAGGAACTATTTCCAGATCCTCTACTCACTAAAAAACAATAATTTTACAGAAATGGATCAATTCTTAGAGAAGTATAAACTCCCCAAACTGAACCAAGATGAAATAAATCAACCAAATAAACCAGTAACTTACAGCGAGATACAGGGGGTAATCAAGAACCTCCCAACAAAGAAAAGCCCAGTCCCAGATGCATTCACCAATGAACTCTATAAAACCTTTAGTGAGAAGATAATACCAATACTCCTCAAACTCTTCCGTGAAATAGAAACAGAGGGAGAAATCCCAAACTCATTCTATGAAGCTAATATCATACTCATTCCCAAACCAGGCAAAGAACCCAACAAAAAAAGAGAACTACAGACCAATATCACTAATGAACACAGACCCAAAGCTCCTCAATAAAATATTAGCTAACAGGATCCAGAAACTGATCAAGAAAATTATACATCATGACCAAGTAGGCTTCATCCCACAGTCACAAGGATGGTTCAACATCCATAAATCAATCAATGTAATTCACCACATAAACAGAACTAAAATCAAGAATCACATTGTTATGTCAGTTGATGCCCAAAAAGCCTTTGACAAAATACAACATCCATACTTATTAAAAGCTCTGGAGAAAACAGGAATAGATGGAACATTCCTCAAAACAATAAAAGCCATATACAACAGACCAACTGCTAACATCATATTAAATAGAGAGAAACTTAAATAATTCCCGCTAAACTCAGGAACAAGACAAGGATGCCCACTCTCCCCACTTCTTTTCAACATAGTGCTGGAATCCCTAGCCACAGCAATAAGGCAAGAGGAGGACATCAAAGGGATCGATCCACATCAGCAAGGAAGAAATCAAGTTATCCCTATTCGCAGACGACATGATCTTATGTCTGAAGGACCCAAAAAACTCAGTCCCCAAACTCCTACACCTAATAAACCATTTTGGCAAAGTAGAAGGCTACAAAATCAAGCCACAAAAGTCAGCAGCTTTTCTGTACACCAGCAATGTACAAGCAGAAAAGGAAATTATGGAAACAATTCCATTTACAGTAGCCAAAGATAAATAAATAAATAAAGTACCTAGGGATCAACTTAACCAAGGACGTGACGGACCTATTTAATGAGAACTATAAAAATCTAATAAAGGAAATCAAAGAATACACAAGGAGATGGAAAGACCTCCCATGCTCATGGGTAGGCAGAATCAATATAGTGAAAATGGCCATATTGCCCAAATTGTTATACAAATTCAATGCAATCTCTATCAAAATCCCAGTTACATTCTTCACTAATATAGAGAAAGCAATCCATAAATTCATATGGAACAGCAAAAGACCTAGAATAGCCAAGGCAATTCTAGGCAAAAAAAAAGCAGTGCAGGAGGTATCACAATACCAGACTTCAAGCTCTACTATAGAGCCATCATAACAAAAACAGCCTGTTATTGGTATAAAAACAAACCGGAAGACTAATGGATTAGAATTAAAGATCCAGAAATAAAACCACACTCTTACAGTCAGCTGATATTCAACAAAGGAGCTAAAGACATACAATGGAATAAACATAGCCTCTTCAACTACTGGTGCTGGGAGAACTGGGCAGCCATTTACAAAAAACTCAAAGTAGACCCAAGCCTATCACCATGCACCAAGACCAACTCAAAATGGATCAAGGACCTCAATATCAGACCTGAATCCTTGAAACTACTGAAGGACAGAGTAGGAAAGATGCTAGAACTTATAGGCACAGGAAGGAACTTCCTGAATAGAGTCCCAGGGGCACAACAAATAGGGGAGAGACTCGACAAATGGGACTACTACAAATTAAAAAGTTTCTGCACAGCTAAAGACATAGCCACCAAAATAGAAAGACAGCCAACCACATGGGAAAGGATCTTTACCAGCACAGCAACAGACAAAGGCCTGATATCAGTCATCTACAGAGAACTCAAAAAACTAAGCCCCTCCAAGCCCAGTAAACCAATTAGGAAATGGGAAAAGGAGCCAAAGAGAGTCTTCACAATAGAAGAGATAAAAATGGCAAAGAAACATATGAGGAAATGTTCAACATCCCTGGTAGTAAAGGAAATGCAAATAAAAACAACCCTGAGATACCACCTCACTCCAGTTAGAATGGCCTATACTCTGAACTCAGGCAACAACAAATGCTGGAAGGGGTGCAGGGAAAGAGGAACCCTTCTTCATTGTTGGTGGGAGTGCAAATTAGTGCAACCACTTTGGAGAACAGTATGGAGGTTTCTCAAAAAGCTCAATATAGACCTACCCTATGACCCAGTCATTCCACTTCTAGGCATCTATCCTGAACAGCAGGTCCCAAGATATCAAAAAGACATTTGCATTTCCATGTTTATTGCTGCACAATTCACAATAGCCAAAATAGGGAAACAACCCAGATGCCCCTCCACAGATGAGTGGATCCAAAAAATATGGTACCTGTACACAATGGAATACTACATAGCAATTAGGAATGGTGCAATATTGTTATTCGCAGGGAAATGGTCAGATCTTGAACAAATAATGTTGAGCGAGAGAAGCCTAAACACAGAAAACAAAGGGGTATGATATCCCAGATATATGACTGTTAAGATGGGGTGACAGGGAGACAGTAGAGACCAGGTCTGTGAAACCAAAAACCTCTTGTCAAATGGTATTTACCACAGGTTTGGGTCAGCGACCCTACATTATGTAACTAAAACCAAACAACTACTCAACATACAAAGGTCAAAAATTGACCTCTGAGTGGATCACAATAGCTCAAAAGCTATGTATGTACGTTCATATAAGACTATTGTCGACATACTGTCTATTGTAGACATTACATTAAAGACTGAGGCGAATTTTTTTTGGCATAAGCCACGTGGCTACTGTATATGTTCTTGGTACATTGTGTATTGTATATATGTCTACCTGATCTAGGGAAGGGAAAGAAAAACACGGTGTAAGATAACACAAGAAATGTACATACTGCCCTAATATGTAACTGTACCCCTTTTGCACAACACCTTGTCAAAAAAAGTTTGTTTAATAAATAACTAAATTTAGGGCTGGGGATATGGCCTAGTGGCAAGAGTGCCTGCCTTATATACATGAGGCCCTGGGTTCGATTCCCCAGCACGACATATACAGAAAATGGCCAGAAGTGGCGCTGTGGCTCAAGTGGCAGAGTGCTAACCTTGAGCAAAAAGAAGCCAGAGACAGTGCTCAGGCCCTGAGTCCAAGCCACAGGACTGGCAAAATAAATAAATAAATAAATAAATAAATAAATAAATAAATAAATAAATAAATTTTTAAAAAAAGAAAAAATTAAAATAAAATAAAAAAAGCTTAGGGACAGCACCCAGGCCCTGAAGTCAATGGACACAATGTCCCATGATGGACAAAAAAAAAAAAAAAAAAATCCTGTAAGTCTCTAAAATTCTTGTTCGATAATGAGGGTGGTAGAGCATTTTACAATCACAATAGTGATCCTTTTTTTTATTTTTGTTAGTCAGGAGGCTTGAACTCAGGGCCTAGGCACTGTCCCTGAGCACTTATGCTCAAGGCTATGCTCTGCCACTTTGAGCCACAGCACCACTTTCGGATTCCTAGTGGTTAATTAAAGATAAAAAGTCTCATGGACTGTTCTGCACAAGCTGGCTTTGAACCATGATCCTCAGATCTCAAGCCTCTTGTAGCTAGGATTACAGGCATGAGTCACAGACACCCAGCCTTACAGGAATTTAGGACAGTCTTTGTGTATGCTCTGGGTGGGGTGGGGGGGAGGTGCGCTCTGTTCCAGGGCTTAAACTCAAGGCCTGGATACTGTCCCTGTGTTTCTTTTGCTACCATTAGAACCACAGCTTCACTACTGCCTTTTTTGGTACTTTAGTAGAAATGAGATTCTCACAGACTTTCCTGCCTGGGCTTGCTTTGAGCTGTGATCCTCAACTGTCAGCCTCCTGTGTAGCTAGAAATACAGCTGTGAGTCACCAGGGCTCAGAGTGCATGCTCTTTTTTTTTTTTTTTTTTTTCAGATCAGACCTGAATTTTATTTTATTTATTTTTTGTTGGTACTGGGGCTTGAACTCAGGCCCTGGGCACTGTCCCGGAGCTTTTTCACTGGAGGCTAGCACTCTACCACTTAAGCCACATATGTTCCCTTCTGGCTTTTGCTGTTTAATTGGAGATAAGAGTCTCAGACTTTCCTGACCAGGCTGCCTTCAAACCACTATCCTGAGATCTCAGCCTCCCAAGTGGCTTGAATTACAGATGTGAGCTGCCAGACCTAAAAGTTTATTTTTTAAAATTTACTTGTTTATTAATTGAACACAATTTTTTGACAAGGTGTTGTGCAAAAAGGGTACAGTTACATAGTAGGGCAGTGTGTACATTTCTTGTGATATCTTACGTCCTGTTTTTCTATCTCTTCTCTAGGTCAGGTAAACATATATACAATATACAATGTACCAAGAACATATACAGTAGCCACGTGGCCACGCCCAAGAAAGTTCGCCTAGGGCTTTAAATGTAATGTCGATATTAGACCATATGTCAACAGTAATCTTATATGAATGTACATACCTAGCTTTTGAGCTATTGTATTCCCCTGAGAGGTCAATTTTTGACCTTTATATGTTGAGTAATTGTTTGGTTTTAGTTACATACTGTTGGGTCGCTGCCCCAATCCTGTGGGGAATAGAGTGCATGCTCTTTTAAAATGATTTTTTTTTAGTTCCAATACACGAGGTTTTTAATTTTTTTAATTGAGTTCCTCCTCCTCCTCCTCCTCCTCCTCCTCCTCCTCCTCCTCCTCCTCCTCCTCCTCCTCCTCCTCCTCCTCCTCCTCCTCCTCCTCCTCCTCCTCCTCCTCCTCCTCCTCCTCCTCCTCCTCCTCCTCCTCCTCCTCCTCCTCCTCCTCCTCCTCCTCCTCCTCCTCCTCCTCCTCCTCCTCCTCCTCCTCCTCCTCCTCCTCCTCCTCCTCCTCCTCCTCCTCCTCCTCCTCCTCCTCCTCCTCTCCTCCTCCTCCTCCTCCTCCTCCTCCTCCTCCCTCTGCTCTTCTTCTTTGCAAGTCCTGGGCTTGAACGCAGGGCCTGGGTACAGTCCCTGAGCCTCTCTGGGCTCAAGACTAGCACTCTACCATTTGGAGCCACAGCGCCACTTCTGGCTTTCTCTATTTATGTGGTACTGAGGAATCGAACCCAGGACTTCATGCATGCTAGGCAAGTACTCTACCACTAAGCCACAATCCCAGCCTATGAGTATGTTTCTCTGATTGGCTTTCAAATATATCTAGCAGTACTTATTTACTTACTTATTTTTACCAATACAGGGGCTTGAGCTCAAGGCCTCCCAGTCTCACTGAACTTTTTTGCTGAAGGCTGGCCCTCTACCAGTCAAGCCACTCATCCACTCTCAGCATTTTTTTTTTTTTTGCAGATAAAAGTCTCACAGACTTTTCCGCCCAGACTGACTTCAAACCATGATCCACAGATCTCAGCCTCCAGAGTAGCTAGGACAGTAGTCTTTAACTGGTTGAAACATCTCTTGGTACTTTACTGGAACTTTCCAGGCTACAGGGGTCATAATTGTTTCCTTGTTTCAACAGAAAAAAAAAATCTGGTCCTTATCTGTAAGAGTTTGCATAATCAGTTCTTCCTGCTCTAAGAAGTCTGGCTTTATTTTTTTCTACATTTTTAATCAATGGCTCTAATACCCACTGTCTTAATGCATTTTATATTTCTAACAATGGCTAGGCTTCCCCAAGAAATTCACTTGGACACATGGTCACATACAATGGAAAGGGTATTTAATGTCAGTAAACTCACAGGCTACCTGCCCTTCTGACAGTAGTAGATGGGCAGGACTACAAGCACAGTTTTATAGGGCTGGGTTCATGCGGGATGTGAGAAGGGGGAACTGCAACTGTAGAAGGGGTTAACACTTGCAGTTGTAGCTGCACAAACAAAAGAAAGGGGAATTAACATTAGTGGAGGAGCTGCCATTGAGGTTGCAGCTGCCTGCATCACCTGTTTTTAGGGGAAAGCCTGTGTCACCTGTTCTCAGGGAAAGGGCTGTGCTCTACCATAAGGCCTAATATGGTGGAGTGGCTCCTAAGATGGAGGAGGTTGGCTGAGACTTATAATCCTAGATAGTTAGGAGGTTGAGATTTGGAAGATAGTGGTTCAAAGCCAGACCAGGCAGGAAAGTTTGTTAGACTCTGTCTCCAAAATAGCCATCATAAAGGAGGGCTAGAGGGATGGCTCAAGGGGTAGAGTGCCAACTAGCAAGTCAAGTAAGCTGGAGGCCCTAAATTGAAATCTCTCAATACCACCAAAAAAAAATTCTAACTATACATTTTTTTCTTTTTTTGTTATAGTAGCATATGTTAGTTATATAAAGGTTTCATTGTGAAAGTCGGGTGCTGGTAGCTCACACCTATAATCCTAGCTACTCAGAAAGCTGAGATCTAAGTATTGTGGTACAAAGCCAGCCTAAGGAAAGTCCATGAGACTGTTATCCCCAATAAACTACTCAGAAAAAGTCAAAAGTATTACTGTGGCTCAAGTGGTAGAGTGCTAGCCTTGAGCAAAAGATGCTTAGGAATAACCCCAAGCCCACAGTTCAAGGCCCAGGACCAGGGAAAAAAAAAAAAAGATTTCACTGTGGCACATAAATACAATATATCCTAGTCAACCTCGATCGCCCATTCGCTCTCCCTTACTCTACTCTCTTCCTAAAACAATTTCAACATTTCATTGTTCTATTTTCATACAGGCAAATGAACTACTTCAACCTCATTTATTATCTTTGTCTAACAATGCATTTCTAATTTTAAGTGTTGTTTTCATATACTCATTTTTCAAAAGCACTGAGATTGTTAGATCTTCAGGATACTCTCCTCTGTCCTATAAGTGTTCATTTCTCATCAAGAATATGTATTTTCTATGGAAACAACCCAGATGCCCCTCCACAGATGAATGGATCCAAAAAATATGGTACTTATACACAATGGAATACTACATAGCGATTAAGAATGGTGAAATATTGTTATTCACAGGGAAATGGTCAGAACTCGAACAAATAATGTTGAGTGAGACAAGCCTAGAACACAGAAAACAAAGGGGCATGATCTCCCTGATATATGACTGTTAACAAAGGGAGACGGAGAGACAGTAGAGACCAAGTCTGTAAATACTGTATATGTTCTTGATACATTGTATATTGCATATATGTCAACCTGACCTAGACAAGGGATAGAAAAACAGGTCGTAAGATATCACAAGAAATGTACACACTGCCCTACTATGTAACTGCACCCTCTTTGCACAACACCTTGTAAAAAAATTTATGTTTCAATTAATAATAAATAAATAAATAAAATAATAAATAAATAATAAATAATAATAAATAATATTCTTTTAAAAAAAGAATATGTATTTTCACCAGATGCTGATGGCTTACTCCTGTAGTCCTAGCTACTCAGGCATCTGAGATCTGAGGATCACTGCAGTTCAATTTAGTCAGGGCAGGAAAGCCCATGAGTCTCTTATCATCCATTAACCACAAGAAAACCAGAAGTGGAAATATGGCTCACTCCTACAGTGCTATTCTTGAGAAAAAGAGCTTGGGGGCAGTGCATAGTCCCTGAGTTCAAGCCCCTCAACTTGACAAATAGAGATATTATAACATAGATATAGATAGGTGTGTGTGTGTGTGTGTGTGTGTGTGTGTGTGTGTGTGTGTGTGTACTTTCAACTGGGCATCAGTGCGTCATGCCTGTAATCCTACCTACTCAGGAGGCTTGGATCTGAGGATTATAGTTTGAAGCCAGCCCAGGCAGGGAAATCCATGAGACTGTATCTCCAATTAACCACCAAAAAGCCAGAAGTAGAGCTGTAGGTCAAGCGAGTAGAGTGCTAACCTTGTGCAGAAAAGCTAGAGACAGCAGCCAGACCCTGAATTTCAAGTCCCAGAACTGGCAAAAGATGGAAGGGGGAAAGGGAAAGGAAAAGGAGAGGGGAAGGGGGAAAGAGAAAGGGAAAGGGAGGGGAAAGGGAAAAGGAAGGGGAAAAAGGAGAAAGGGAGAAGGGAAAGAAGTTTCTTTCTCTGAGCCTGGACAGTTTGTGCTGTTGTTCTTTCCTTCCCCCTAGATCTCTTGGATTCCCCCGCTGGTTCTGAGAAATATTGTAGAAGTGCTGATGTTGATGATTTCTCTTTTCTCTAAATATTACATAACGCATAGCTAGTGTTTATTGTGCATTCAAAACATAACATTGTACAAAATTAGGGATTTCTTTAGTTTAACTACTTCAGCCAAAGTATGTTATCTGAGTTCCTCTAGAGAACAGTAATAGGCAGTATTATAAAGCCAAAGAGGATATGACAATTTTTCTACAAGGTTTTGAAGCCTTTCCTCTCCTTTCTTCTGCATTCTTTCTTTTCAAAACAAATGGAAAGCCAGATGCTTGTGGCTCAGGCCTGTAATCTTAGCTATTCAGGAGGCTGCGATCTGGGGATCAAGCTTTAAAGCCAGCCTGGGCAACAAAGTCCCATGAGATTCTTACTCTAGCCAGAAAAACCCATAGGTGAAGCTGTGGCTCAAGTAATAGAACATCAGCCTTGTAGTGAAAAAGCCCAGTGAAAGTTCAAGCTCTAGTACTTGCGTGCGCGCGCGCACGCGCACACACACACACACACACACACACACACACACACACACACGGTGGCTCATGCTTCTAATCATAGCTACTCAAGAGGCTGAGACCTGAAGATCATGGTTCAAAGCCAGCCTGTGTCAGGAAGGTCTGTAAGGTCTCGCCTCCAATTAAGCACCAAAAAAAAGCTGGAAGTGAGCTGTGACTCAAGTGGTAGCACACAAGCCTTAAGCACAGATGCTCAGGGACAGCATGCAGGCCTTGAGTTCAAGCCCCAAGTCTGCCCCCTTCCCAAAAAGAAGAATGTGCCGCAGCCACAACCTTATTTGTCAACAACTTCCTGGGGTGGCTACTGAGGAAATGGCCCTGGAGAAAGAGGATGCAATGTCCACTAAGGTTGAGTGGAAGAACAGGCTAGATGTGTCCCAGAGCACTTGATGGCAGCATTTAGGGACATCCAGCAATGATTGAGCTGGAGAAACTCCTCTGGTCACCCGCGGTGGTGTGTGATCTGTGGCGAGGCTCTTCCCAGAAAGCATACAAAGTTTGGGACTTGGCCTTCTTCCAGCACTATCAAGCATGGGCATTTTCATAGGCTTAGAAAAGGATTCAACTCAATCCCAGAGGACTGAGAATGCTTTGGGGCTACATTTCATGAACAGCTGACTATTCAGTGATCAAATGTGTTTGAGAGGATCCAAGTCATATTTTCTGAAGACATGGTCAGAATCCTAAAGATTCTTAAGTTCAGCTAAAGAAAGAAACCACCTGAGGTTCTGACATATTCTTGTAGAGAAGTGGATGATTGTGATGGACAGGAGAAGACAGGCTGTCTCACTCTATTCAGAATACTATACCAAAATAGCTAATACACTGAATAGCTGGTAAATAACAGGAATTTAGTATTCAGAGTGATAGAGGTTAGGAAGGGTAAGATCAAGATGCCTGATGAGCATAACAAAAACAGCCTGGTATTGGTATAAAAACAGACCTGAAGACCATTGGAATAGAATTAAGACCCAGAAATAAAACGGCACTCTTACAGCCAACTGATATTCGACAAAGGAGCTAAAGACATACAAGGGAGATAAACATAAGCCTCTTCAACTACTGGTGCTGGGAGAACTGGGCAGCCATATGCAGAAAAGTCAAAAGTAGACACCCAAGCCTATCACCATGCACCAAGATCAACTCAAAATGGATCAAGGACCTCAATATCAGACCTGAATCCTTGAAACTACTGAAGGACAGAGTAGGAAAGATGCTAGAACTTATAGGCACAGGAAGGAACTTCCTGAATAGAGTCCCAGGGGCACAACAAATAGGGGAGAGACTGGACAAATGGGACTACTACAAATTAAAAAGTTTCTGCACAGCTAAGGACATAGCCATCAAAAATAGAAAGACAGCCAACGATATGGGAAAGGATATTTACCAGCACAGCAACAGACAAAGGCCTGATATCAGTCATCTACAGAGAACTCAAAAAACTAAGCCCCTCCAAGCCCAATAAACCAATTAGGAAATGGGCAAAGGAGCTAAAGAGAGACTTCACAAGAGAAGAAATAAAAATGGCAAAGAAACATATGAGGAAATGTTCAACATCCCTGGTGGTAAAGAAAATGCAAATAAAAACAACCCTGAGATACCACCTCACCCCAGTTAGAATGGCCTTATACTCTGAACTCAGGAAACAACAAATGCTGGAGGGGTGCGGGGAAAGAGGAACCCTTCTCCATTGTTGGTGGGAGTGCAAATTAGTACAACCACTTTGGAGAACAGTATGGAGGTTTCTCAAAAGCTCAATATAGACCTACCCTATGACCTGGCCATACCACTCCTAGGCATCTATCCTAAACAGCAAACCCCAAGATATCAAAAAGACATTTGTACTTCCATGTTTATCGCGGCACAATTCACAATAGCCAAAATATGGAACAACCCAGATGCCCCTCCACAGACGAATGGATCCAAAAAATATGGTACCTGTACACAATGGAATACTACATAGCGATTAGGAATGGTGAAATATTGTTATTCGCAGGGAAATGGTCAGAACTCGAACAAATAATGTTGAGCGAGACAAGCCTAGAACACAGAAAAACAAAGGGGCATGATCTCCCTGTATATGACTGTTAACAAAGGGAGACAGAGAGACAGTAGAGACCAAGTCTGTGAATACTGTATATGTTCTTGATACATTGTATATTGTATATATGTCTACCTGACCTAGAGAAGGGATAGAAAAACAGGATGTAAGATATCACAAGAAATGTACACACTGCCCTACTATGTAACTGTACCCTTTTTGCACAACACCTTGTCAAAAAAATTGTGTTCAATTAATAAACAAATAAAAAAAAAGATGCCTGATGAGAACCTACTTTCCAGTGCCTAGGGGGCACCTTCTTGTTGTATTTTGCAGAATGTAGAGTCAAGGGAATCTCTTGGGTCCCTTTTATAAGGGACCCCATCCCATAGCTTTACTTCCTAGTGCTATCACCTATATGGATCTCAATATATGGAGTTTGAAGGAATATGTACATTCAGACAATAGATGAAAAAAGTTTATGTGCTCATTGTGTTAAGAATCTGTGTGTGTGTGTGTGTGTGTCTGTGTGTGTGTGTGTGTGTCTTTCTCTGGTGCAGACAGAGTCAAGATTGAATCTATGGATGTATGTCGCCAAAAATGTAAAACTATGCCAAAGCCTGGCAATGGTTGGCTTACACCTGTAATCCTGGCTACTCAAGAGGTTGAGAGATCTAAGGATCACAGTTTAAATCCAGCCAGGGTGTGGAAAGATCTTGAGACTCTTAATTCCAATTAACCACCAAAAAGTGGAGCTATGGCAAAAGTGGAAAAGCACCACCAGCCTTGAGCAACAATAGTTCAGGGATAGCTCCCAGGCCAAGTTCAAACCTTGCAACCAGCACAACTAAAAAAAAGGGGGGGGTGGCGGTGGGGGGAGGAGTCATACTGGAAAGAACTCAGAATTAAATTGTGTGTGTGTGTGTGTGTGTGTGTGTAAAAACCACAAAAAAGAAAAGTAAAAGAAAAACAGACCAAAACAAAATCGAGAATAATTCAAACGTACAGTAACTGAAAATAGAGTATGACAAACACATAACTATGTCACCAAGTCTAATAAGTCTAGTAGTAAAGGACTGTAAACCATTCTAGAACTGTTTGACTCACAAGTATGGCACCCTCAAAGTGAAACCATTATTGAAAACCAAGCCGCTAAACCTAAATGAAAATAAATACAAGGAACCCAGGTTTTTAAGCTAACAAACGTAAACGTGAGCCGTCACAGACTCTGCGTTTCCAAGCCAGGACCGCCTCCCCAGGGAGGCGACAGTAGCGGGGCAGATGTTTGGGCACCACCCCGGCTCCCCAGAGCCCCGCGCCCCCGCCCACCCCACGCAGGCACAATCACCGTATCCCCTGCCCTGCACCTCTCCCAGAGAGGCGAGTTCGGGGTGCGCGCCCCCTCCTGAGATGCAGATCCTCGGCCGCTGAGCCTCCCCGGTGGTTTTCGGCTTCAGGAACTCAGTTGCAGCCTGAGAGTCCGCACCCCACTTGCAGACTGCAAGAACCGGGAGCTCAGGCCTGCTCCCCGCGGAGGACGGCCGGGCGCGTCCTGCCGAGGGTGCGGGATTCCAATCTCCAGGGTGTCCCTTCAGCTTTGGTATGTCGACTGTGACCCAGAAGAAATGTCACAGACTCCACGGCCTCCCGAAAAAAAACTACCTCCCTTCTCTTCTTCCAGCTCTCCTCACGTCCTTTTTCTCCTCTAATTTATGTCTATTTCCCATCTCTTTGGTAACCTTCACCAAGTGTCTCCCATATGGGAAAGGACAAGAGGAAGCGCCCTGCCTCTCATGCCAATGTAATCAATTATGTCTAATAAACGCCTATTATATCCCTGGGACTGTGAAACAGTATGGGAACAACATTCATGGCCAAATACTGAGCAACCACCCGACGTTAGGTGTTGGTCACAACAACCAAGTAAGGGTTCAACCCGTTAAAGAGTCATTTGGCCACTTTCTGAATCTAGATTCCCCATCATTACTGCTCTTCAGCCCCACTCCAAGTAACCGTGGTCTCTCCTCCCCTCCCCTCACTGCCCAGGAGTCAGATTAAGGAGCTAAGCACCTGCAGATAGAACCCAACAAGGACACCTGTGATAGGGAAAAGAATGATCTCTAAGTGTGTCGCGAAGAATCTGTTCAGGTGAGAAGTCAGGGCAGAGGCTCAGGCAGGTCTTGAGGGAAGGGCAGAACTGGACCCGAGGAAAGGTTACCTGACAGGTGCAGGAGCCTGGAGTAAATCTTTTCCTTTCTTGACCACTAGATGGCAGAATGGAACCATTCTAGATGTTACTAGTAAGGCAGCCTCTGTTTTCCCAACAGATAAATGGTTAAACTGTATTTTTTTTTGTTTGCTTCTGTAAATAGTGTGTATATAAATTCCAGCGCCATTTCTACCACACAAACAGGTTCATTTTTATAAGAAAGCTGGAGCTGCTGTAAAGAAAACTTTTTATTAGCATACACTGAGACATCTCCACGTTTGTAATCACAACCTATTGCCCTCTTTTCTTTTCCCCTGTCCACTTGTCCCCTTCCTCTTCCAAATAGTCTACAAATTAATTATATGTCTTTTTCTTTGAAATCTAGATTCCACATAAGAGAAAATGAGGTATTTTTCCTATTCCTGGTTTATTTCGTTTAACATCATAATTCCCAGTTACATCCATTTTGTTGAAAACAGTATGATTTCATTTTATGACTGAGGAATATGTTTTCGTTTCCCATTTATCCATTGATACACACTTAGACTAATTTCACGACATGTCTATTGTACTTGACTATTGACTATTGTATCCTTACTGTATTTTTTTGTATGTGTGTGCCCCTCCTGGGGCTTGAATTCATGGTATGGGCACTGACCTTTAATGCTCTACCACTTGAGCCAGTGTCACTTCCAGCTTTTTCTGAATAGTTTATTGGAGATAAAGAGTCTCATGGACTTTCCTGCCCAGGCTGGCTTCAGACCGCAATACTCACAGCTCAGCCTCCTGAGTAGGTAGATTATAGCCATGAGTCACCAGCAAACAGCTTCTATTTTATCTTTTATTACTCTGTGCATATGTATAGATAGGAGTGATATAGATGGATTTTATGGTAGTTCTATTTTAACTTTTTATGAGAACCACTGTACTGATTTTCACAGTGCTGGATTAACTTACATTTCCAACAAAGTATACAAGTGTTCTTTCTGAGCCCTCATCTACCTACTGCTCACGGCATCCTTCCAATATATCTCTTCTTATCCTTTCTTTTCTTTTTTATGCCACTCCTGGGCTTGAACTCTGGACCTGGGAGGCTGTCCTTGAGCTATTATGCTCAAGACTAGCACTCTGCCATTTGTGCAAAACCCCACTTCTAGAGATGAGTCTCACAGAGTTTGCTGCCAGTGCTGGTTTGGGCAGGGATCCTCAGATCTGTCTCCTGAGTAGCTAGGATGACAGTGGTGAGCCACCAGCACCTGGCTATGTTATTTTTTTGGTCACCCATTTTCATGATCACCATTCTGATTTGGGTGAGATATGTCAGTGTAATGTTGAGTTTTCCTAGTGGGTTAGGATATATTTATTAGCCCTCTGTACTTCTTTTGAGAATTGTCTGTCCAGTTCATCTGCACATTTGTTTCCTTTGGTGTTTACTTTTTTAGTTCTTTATACATTTTCAGTATTAATCTAATCAGATAAACGTGACAAAACTTTTTTTCCCATTGTGTACACTGTCTCTTCATTCTGATAATTGTTTCATTTGCCAGTCAGAAGCTTAATGTTGCTTAATTTATCTATTTTTGCTATAATTTCCTGTCCTATTCTGAAAGTCATTGCCCATGACAATATCATTGTTTTGTCTGTTTTCCTGTGGTTTCAAAATCCTAGATCTTACATTGTGTCTTGATCCACTTTTTGGTTAAAATTATTTATTTTTATTGTAAAGATGATGCATAGACTAGTTACATAACTTATGAGTACATTTCTTATTGAACAATGTCACAGCTTCCCTCATTGTCTCCCCCGCCTCAACACACACACACACCCTATCTCTTCTCTTGATCCTTTTTTTGTTTTTTGGCCAGTCCTGGGGCTTGAACTTGTAAGGTCCTTCCCTGGAAGGCTCCATGTAGATGCCCCCACCTCATTAAGTCTCCACCCAGTTACCTGGGTAAGCAGCAGACCTGGAGGCAGTTACCTCCCCTTTCCCTGAGGTCACCTCCTAATCCACCTGGCCACACCCCTTGCCCCTGCCCTAGATAGAAGGCAGGGCTGGGTGAGGGTCAACCCTTCTCTCACCTCTCTCCCCTCTCTCCCTTCTCTCCCTTCTTTCCCCTCTCTCCCTTCTCTCCCTTCTCTCCCCTCTCTCCCTTCTCTTCGGCCATGGATCATCTTGGCTACAGGCCAGCAGTTTGGTAATAAACTTTCTTTCCTGCCTGAATACCACGTGGCGTTCTCTGTTACCAGCTACCTACTTAAAAAAAAAAAACCTAACATATGTGGTGCTGTGACTCAGATAGGGCTTAAGAGTCAGGACAGGCGGAATTCCCTTCTATTTTTCTCCTTTTTCTGGGAGTATCCCCAGTCCTGATGCCCCTTTTCCGTGAACCAAACTGCTGCAAGATGCCACGTGGGACTTTTCACCAATACCATTGCTGACCTCCACATCCACATCCACATCCACATCCACACCACTTGTCTACCCTAGTGAGTGAAACTGCTGCTGCTCCGGTTCTCTGCCGCTCCATCCGCTGCTTCTGCCGCTTCTGCCCGGTAAGCTCATTCACTCACCAGGCGCCTACCTCTGTGCTTTTTGGGTTTTGCATCACAGTCACACCCAAGCCGGGAAACTGCTAGCACGCATCTTGACAGTGCAATGAGGCCTGCTCCAAATACTCGCACAGATACAGTTTTTGCCACTGCAATGGTAAATGGTCAGAAGTCACTTATATTCAGGCTCTCTCTCTTTCTCTTTTCCTATCTTTCTCTTCCTTTTTCTCCTTCTCTCTCTCTCATCTGCCTGCTTACTTGTTTACTTTATAACAGTCGTACCATCCTGAAAATGTGCCTTGCTCACAGAGCTGCCTCTTTTCACACACCTCCTAAACTGAGGCTTGACCACTAATGTGCTTTGTCAGCAAAGATATCTAAAAGTTCTTTTCTCTAGCATTGACCATGTGGTGGATATTGGGTTTACCTGGCACCAGCTCACGCACCATTATGCCATGCTACGTGTTCTCTGTTAGTGTATTTGTGTCCTCCTGCCATCCCCTTCAACATGGCATCCCACTGGAGTTGATCAAAATATGATTTCTCCATTTTATAATATGAAAATTTTTGTTTGCTACCAAAATTGTTTTTCTAACCAACCACATGGTTCTAAAATATTGGGCAAAAAAATGTCATTTACTATTGGAATTCCAAAAGAGTCTACCGGTGAAATTCATTTTTGCATGCTATAAAACCTGTGTGTGGGGGCTGGGGATATGGCTTAGTGGCAAGAGTGCTTGCCTTGTATACATGAGGCCCTGGGTTCGATTCCCCAGCACCACATATACAGAAAACGGCCAGAAGTGGCGCTGTGGCTCAAGTGGCAGAGTGCTAGCCTTGAGCAAAAGGAAGCCAGTGACAGTGCTCAGGCCCTGAGTCCAAGGCCCAGGACTGGCCAAAAAAAAACAAAACAAAACAAAAAACCTGTGTGTGTAGTGTGTATGTGTGTTCCGTGTGTATGTATGTGTAAACATCATTTCTTAGTGAGGTCTCAGAAAAGGGAATTGAAGAAACAGTGTAGGAAGATGGTATGGGTATATCTTAAGTTCATACAAGACAAAGATTGTTAAAATGGTGTACAATTGTTGGTTGTGACTTAAACACTGATGTAAAACCAGTATGCCATTCTTTATATGTCCATCAAGCTATATATCTGTGCTAAAACTCATCACATCTACTGAGTTTTGTCATTGCAGAATTCTGGCAAGTATTTGGTCAATTCTTGACAAGGTACAGGTAAGATCTAGTCCCCTTGGTCTCCTTGTTGTTTTAATTGGAAAATAAAAAAGGGCTTTTGTGGCAAAGACTCCTTGGATTGCAGTTCGAAGCCAGCCCGGGCAGGAAAAAAAAAATATCCCTCTAAAACTCCATCTCCCAACTAACCAGTGAAGAGCCAGGCTGGAAGCATGGCTCAAGAGACTGATCTCTAACCAGCCAAATGCTGGAAGTGGAGCTATGGCTCAAGTGGTAGAGTACTAGCCTGAAGCAGAAGTGCTTAGGGACAGTGCCCAGGCCCTGAGTTCAAACCCCGTGAATGCCAAGGGGGGAAAGCCATCCCAGCAACGAGCACCTAGACTCCTGGGACTCAGCCAGTTCAGGGAACAAGGATCAGTACAAAGAAAATGATCACATCCTAAATGGAGTCACTTTGTCTAGCCCTTTCAAAATTAATCAGAGCCAGGGGATCAAGAGATAGTAGCTTTTACATCTAATGTGCATAACTGAGTATAAGAACTATCCAAGTCATCCAATTTTTAATTTTGTGCCCTAAACCCTTCCTTTTGCCTTAATATTTTTTTTGTCCAGCCCCTGCCTCATGAGACTTCTTCCAGGCTTCATTCAAGGACTGGCATCTACCACCAAGGGACGCTGCTGCTCGCCTTCTCCAGGAGGGGCTGCATTTCTGCCTTTTAACCCTAATGCCCACGCCCCTTGCCAGCAGGAAGAAGCCAAGAGAGTCTTCATCCTTTTTCATAACTATTAAAAGGCTGGAATATATGGTCCTTCCCTGGAAGGCTCCATGTAGATGCCCCCACCTCATTAAGTCTCCACCCAGTTACCTGGGTAAGCAGCAGACCTGGAGGCAGTTACCTCCCCTTTCCCTGAGGTCACATCCTAATCCACCTGGCCACCCCCCTTGCCCCTGCCCTAGATAGAAGGCAGGGCTGGGTGAGGGTCGACCCTTCTCTCACCTCTCTCCCCTCTCTCCCTTTTCTCCCCTGTCTCCCTTCTCTCCCCTCTCTCCCTTCTCTTCGGCCATGGATCATCTTGGCTACAGGCCAGCAGTTTGGTAATAAACTTTCTTTCCTGCCTGAATACCACGTGGCGTTCTCTGTTACCAGCTACCTACTTTAAAAAAAAACTTAACAGAACGCAGGGTGTGGGGACTTTTGCTTCTTTTGCTAGCACTCTACCACTTGACAGCACCACTTCTGGCCTTTTCTGTTTATGTGGTACTGAGGAATTGAACCCAGGGCTTCATGCACGCTAGGCAAGCACTCTATCACTAAGCCACATTCCCAGCCCCTCTCTTGATCCATTTTTAATTGATCAGATCAGATCAGATCAGATCTATTTTCAGTCTTCTATGTGTGGTTTTCCAGTTATCTCAGCACCATTTATTAAAGATGCTGTCAACATAAGTTTGGGGGATATGTCTCCAGAATCAAATGGTTGAAACTATGTGGATTCATTTTTTAGTTCTTTATTCTATTCTATTGAAATGCATGGCTGTTTTTGAGCTAGTACCATGGTGTTTTGTGTTAGGAAAAGGTAAAAGGAATAAGGTAGAGTAATGGGGGCAGGAGGGACAAGATTGATTGGGAAACATTGTATACATATGTGGAAATGTTACAATGACACTCCTTCACTAATATATAATAAAAGTACTCATATGGAAGCCAATTTATTTTACATACATGTCCTTAACACCGCAAGTATAAAAGAAACCAAGCCAGTACACACATATACAGAGAGAGAGAGAGAGAGAAAGAGAGAGAGAGAGACATTTAAATCTATATATTTGAAATATCTCTCAAAAGTTTGCAGTCCTTGGCTCTCCTGGAACCCCTCCCCACCCCTTCTAGATTTCCTATTTGTCTTGACTCTGGGTCCGCCCAAATTTTAATAAGTAGTTCTGTTAGTGTTGAGTTAAGCCATATTATGTGCCCACCAATTTCTCTATTCTCCTACATGTGTACAAGAGAATCAAGACAGACCTAAGGACACAAGGGTACAGGTGTGACCACATCTCCAGAACAGTGATCATCTTTGTTCAGGGGTCCTCTCAGCTATAAGAATAACACCCCATTGGGCTAGGAATATGGCCTACTGGCAAGAGTGCTTGCCTCGTACACATGAAGCCCTGGGTTTGATTCCCCAGCACCACATATATAGAAAAAGCCAGAAGTGGTGCTGTGGCTCAAGTGGCAGAATGCTAGCCTTGAGCAAAAAGAAGCCAAGGGGCCGTGCTCAGGCCCTGAGTCCAAGCCCCAGGACTGGCAAAAAAAAAAAAAAAAAAAGTAACACCCCATTGTGAGTTCCAACTCCAATACTTCCCTATTGCCTACTATAACCTAAGTAGCAAAGTACTCAGCTTGAGAACTTGTTCCAGTTTTATTTTCTTCTATTGTATACATAAACCTCTTAAGCCATCATTGCTTAAACCATCATTGACTGCTCACATGGAGGCATCTCTGTGCTCTGTAAAGGGCCCTGGAGCCATCTTTTTATTACTCATGTGCCTAGCACAAGTTGCTACAATCAAATTTTAATTTGTCAGGAAACCTACACAGCTGGATGCACCTAGGACCCTTTCTTGGTGCACTTGGACTTTCCCCATGGCCTTTTACTTTCCATCGCAAACATTGAGACCAAAAAAGAAGAGGGTGTCCCAGACCACAATGCCCACCTCTCCTTGACTTCTAGAACAGCTCTGAACCACCGATTGGTTATTCTCTTCCCTATCTAAGTCTTAGCTGACGTGAAACACCCTGCAGACACAATGCTGTTCTGCACAGGCAATAGCTCCAAATCCCTCATTTATTTCCAGTGTCCTCTCATGTCCCAAGGCCCACATATACTGCATCTCATGTAGTCATTATATCCAACAACAAGGTTGACAGTGTCGGATGGCTTAAGAGTGATAACGTCTACATATCAGACCTTTGTGGAGTGCTAGACAGGTATAAAATGTGGGCATTTCTAACATTCTTAATCTTGGGACCTTGGGCACTACCTGCCCTCCATTGTTTGAATGTCCTTGAGCCTGCACTGTGCCACCCCCCCCCATCTTATCTCCTCACAGGGTCCAGCCCAGGGCCCTGGCTCCCCTGCCTTCACACAACCCACTGGGAGCCCTGTATGGATCTCTAAAGCCCTCACTACAAATGACATTTCCTAACTTTTCAGGAGACCTGGTTCTGCAACTGCCAGGTTGTGTGAAACTGATCCTCTGCATGTCTGAAAAAGAAGCTAGCTAAATCAGGACGTTTCAGTTCCAGCGTTTTGTATTCCAATGTTTTTGTTGTTGTTATCCAAAGTTAATGCTTTTCCTTTCCATCGCAGTATATGCTTGCCTCACACAGGATCCTACAAATATGGGCTTGTTCTTTTGATGTAGTGAAGCGAGTTCTCAGTTTGGCTACACCTGTCTAGTTTCTCATCTCCTACTAACTGGGTTATTTTCTAGGAGAAGTGTGTTTAAATGTATATTTTTGAATACTGAATAGTGCAATGAAAAAAGACAGCCTTAGTCTGTACTGCTGTATCAGAACATATGAGACTGGGTAATTTATAATGGACAGAAAATTAAATTACTGCAGGTGAGAAGTCCAAGATCAAGATGCCTGCCAATACCTGCTGAGAGTCTTCTGAGTCATCACATGATGGAAGAAAGAGCACAAAGCTGAAACTACTCCCCAAAGCTTTTTAAAATTTAAGCACTAATCCTGGGATTTTTAGGATTAAATTTCAAGGAGAATTGATTCCTTCAGGGATTATGCAACAAGAGCCTCTGTGAGGCTGAGGTATTTGCTAAGTAGCAAATGTGGATTGCCCATTTCATAAATCTTTTTTCAACTTCATCAAACTATATCTTAAATGCAGTATATAAGCATTAAGTGTACAACTTAATCAGTTAGGAAAATATAAACCAGATGTATGTCTCATAATCTCCATAGACTGTTCCAAGTCTCTGATAATCACAAAGTAGCAGAAAGCATCCTTAGTGAATCTAGTTAACTCCTTAGGTTAGTCCTAAAATGTTTCTTCCGGCTTCCTATGGCCTCTGTATAACATCATTTTCTTAAACTTTCAGTCTACAAAGCTACTTGTATTTTCTCGATTGCCTCCGGCTATGTCACCATGGTGCTTCAAAATTCACCAAACATTTGTTGCAAGCCAAGCCAATAAACATGGAGCATTAACAATTAATGTCACACTCTGCATTTGTGCAGAACAAAATGCCATTCTGACTGGGGCTTCGTGGTAGAGTGCTTGCCTAGCATGCACAAAGCCCTAGATTCCATTCCTCAGTACCATACAATCAGCAAAGGCTGGAAGTGGCACTGTGGCTCAAGTGGTAGTAGCCTTGAACAAAAAGCAGATCAGGGACAGTGCCCAGGCCCTGAGTTCAAGCCAGGACAGGAAAAAAAATGTAGTCATTCTTTGTTTGCCAGTCCTGGGCCTTGGACTCAGGGCCTGAGCACTGTTCCTGGCTTCTTTTTTGGCTCAAGGTTAGCACTCTGCCACTTGAGCCACAGCGCCCCTTCTGGCCATTTTCTGTATACATGTATGGGAGGCAAGCTCTCTTGCCACTAGGCCATAGATGATCCAGCTTTGATCACCTGCCTAGAGCCCACAGTACCTGAACCCTGGTGGAGTTCGACTTGATTATCAATTTAGTTATTTTTGCCTTTTGTTTTTCCCCTCAGAAGTGTGTGTCGGGGGGTTGAACTCGACTTGCGTTTTAGGGTAGTGCAATACTGATGAACCACATCTCTAGTCCTGTTTTTTCGCGTTTTATTTTGGTGATAGGATCTTCTCTGTTCCCATACCTGAGTCGCTATTTGCCTACGAAGGGCTTCCCTGACAACTCGACATCGTCTCCTATTTTCCTTCCGAGGAGACAAGGGTCTCGTCTGGGATGGCCTAGCTTCCCATCTCCCAAGCACAGCTTCCATGTACCATGAGATGAAAGGCGCGCACCGCGCCCAGCTATGGGTTGAGAAGGTCTCCCTAACAAGCCGAGGGATCCTCCCAACCTCAGCCTTCCCAGTGAGTAGAATTACAGGCCCCAGACACTGGCGGCCGCTCTTTAACTTTTGCGCTCCCTCACACTAGATTTCTGAATGAAACTCGGGAATAGGAAGAGGTCTTTAGTAGTACGGGCGGCCCTCCCTCTCTCCAACAGGCGAACACCGCCAAAGGCAGGTCCCGGCTCTCCAGAGGTCAAGGAAAAGACACCGATGACTCTGCCCTGAAAGCACACAGCCAGCCTGCCAGCCGGGCAGGGCCCGAGGCCGGCGAGATGCCCTCTCCTGGAGGGAGATCAGCTCTACGCCCCCCATCTCCGTCCTTTAGGGGCGAAACAGGCTGCGAGCCGAATCGTGTCGCCGCAATCCGAGACGCTCCAGGGTGAAGTTTCCCTCGCTTACAGATTGGGGGGGGGGGAGACCCCCCGACGTCGCGGGGGGCCGCGGGGGTCCCTAGGCCTGGGCAACGGCCCGCTGCCCCACTCTCCTCCCGCAGGGAGTCCTTGGCCCACAGCGTCCAGAAGGAGCCGAGCGCGGCGACAGCGACCCGGGTCTCCCCGCAGGCTCACACAACCAACCTCACAGCAAGACGCACCATGGGCGCCCGGCCGGAAGTGAGGTGAGCGCGTCCGCGGTCTTCCTGACGGAAGTGACGATTGACAAGCCGGCGTTTTCCCGCCGTGCCCAGAGTCCGCCGACGAGTGGCGCGGAACGCTGCCACTGAGGGGCTCGCGGCTACCGTAAGTGTCCTAGGCCGACTGTCCTCGGCGTGCAGGATAGAGCTGAGACTCTATCTGCGCCCCGGCTTGTCCCCAACCCGAAACCCCAAGAGCGAGCGATAGGCGGGCTCGCTCCGGTGACTGGAGGCTCACAGGTTGGGGCCACCCTGCGCGGGAAGCCAGGTGTGCAGGTGACCTGGGGGAGAAACTGCCCCGTCCGTCGCCTTTCCAAGCCCGAGGGTCCTCGTGAGGCACTCCGCCCTTACCGCGGCTCCAGCCGGCCTCCCTCACCCTACCCGAAATGGCCAGGATGGGGGGATCCAGTGACGTTTACCACCCTAGCCGTTCGTTTGCAGTTTATTATTACTATTATTACTATCGATTCTGTTGATATACCCACACCAAGCACACGGGTCCGTGTGTGCCATCTTATTTAATTCAATTCCCTCATGCTGTAGGCCTTAGTTCCTTTTTTTGAAGAGGGGCAAAGCTTGTCTCAAAAGTGATGTCACTCACCCAACTATTGCACATCTACCATGTAGCTGGCACTTAGACTCTGGAATATATAATAGTAGGGATGAGGGGAATAGATTGCCACGAATGCTAGGGATTTTCAGATATGAGGCTGTGTGTGTGCGCGCGCGCGCGGGCGTGTGTGTGTGTGTGTGTGTGTGTGTGTGTGTGTGTGTGTGTGTAACCCCCGAAAACATCCTGCGAGCATGAATATCTAAATTTTACTACTAATCACTGTGGAGTTCGGGGTGGCGGTTGTATAGTTTTGTTTTCTCCAATTGAGTTTGTTACTAGAAAAACAGCTATTTCTGTCACACACATACATACACACTCAAAAGTTTTAAGGTGGGCATGGGCTTTGCTAGGAAAATAGGCTTATGAGTGAGCTGGTAGCCAGAGGAAAGATGCTCATCTGTGGACCAAGCACTCCCACTTGCCTCGAATTTCAGCATTTGAGCTAGAACTGGGCCTATGACGGGAATGGAAAAGACTGGAGAAGGACCCCTAAAGCACAGTAATGTATTTATTGATAGTTTTGGAACCCTTTAAAAATCTTTCTGAGCCAGGCACCAGTGGCTCACACCTGTAATGCTAGCTATTGGTGAGGATTACAAAAAGCCAGCCAGGGCAGGAAAGCCCATGAAACTTTCTCCAATTAACTATGAAAAAAGGTGGAAGGGAAGCTCAAGTGACAGAGCACTCTTCTTGAGCAAAAAAGTTCAGGGACTGTGACTAGACCCAGAGTTCAAGCCCCAGGACCAGCCAAAAATGAACAAACTTTCTGGCATGTGATTTATGTTTGCTCTATAATTCCTTTCCTATAAACAAATTCTAAGTTCCTTAAGGACTTTGGCCTCCTTTGCACCCCTCTGGCCCCTAATACATGCATCCAGAGCATCTTGGGTCATGGAATGATGCCCCTTCATTAAGTAATTGTGGGTGTTTTTGCATAAGATTAATTGTGCTTTCAGGCAGAGCTTACTCTTAATGTTTTTGTTTTTTTAAGTTTCCTTTTTTTTTTTTTTTTGGTAGGGAAGAAATCATGCAGGCATTTCTAAAAGGTGCATCTGTCAGTACTAAACCACCGTTTACCAAAGATCGCGGAGTAGCTGCCACTGCAGGAAGCAGCGGAGAAAACAAGAAAGTCAAACCTGTCCCATGGGTGGAAAAATAGTAAGAATATTGGGTTTTGTTTTGTTTTGTTTTGCTGACATAACCAATTCCCATTTCTGATCTTTTTTTTAATGTAAGGGGATTATTATTTGCTTTATTTACATGCTATCCTTGAAAATCACCCAATTACCGAAATCCTAGAACCTTGGAATTGAAAGGTACCTTTCATAGACTTGATTTTATTCCCTTATTTTATAAATGAACTCAGTAACTGAAACCTACAGTTTTAAAGATGTGAAAAAAAACAAAGTTTTTGTGAGTGTAAAAACTTGAGTATAAATAATGATTTGTTTCCTTTTATTACTAATAGGTGAAAATTCTTAAGTTTATACTTTTTTTTAATCAAAATCGTACTTGAAGTAGCACTTTGTTACCAGCTAAGTCATTACAAGTAATTGTAATAATCAGATGTCATTGGATGGAAATGTTAATTATTTCGAAGGGTTTTCAGGCTACTCAGGCTTTAAGGGCCTTGTGTTTTGTCTGGTACTATCAGTACTTATTTGAAAAATCTAGGTTTTGATTATTTAAGCAGAAAGGTTGGTCTTAGGTTTGGTACTATAACTTTTGTGTCACTTCTGTTATTACTAATGATGTAAGATAAATATGTTATTGTATTTTATATTGGTTGAGCTTAGAACTTTGCTACCTCAATCTAGTGACCCCTTTAAGTAAGGAGACTCTCAATAAAAGCCTTCTTTGTTTTGGTATAATTGAGAGTTGACATTAGCTAGGGTTTCGGGTTTTGTTTTCTGTTTGTTTTTCCTGATGTGTGTGTGTGTGTGTGTGTGCGCGCGCGCGCGTGTGCGCGCGCCAATACTGGGGCTTGAACTTGGCTCTCTTATTCTTGACTGGTATTTTGCTCAAGGCTGGTACTCTACCACTTGAGTCTCACCTCCAAGTTCTGGCTTTCTGTTGGTGAATTGGAGTTAACAGTCCCATGGACTTTTCTAGTCAGACTGGCTTTAAACTAGGATCCTCTGATCTCAGCCTCCTGAGTAGCTAGGATTCTAGATGTGAGCCACTGGTGCCCAGCTTAATATACATTAAGTATATACTGACAGAATAATTTCCTCTAGTTAAATTATTTTTTTCAGCTGAGATTTATTATCTTGTTAAAATACAATACTACTTGCTAAGCAAGTGTTTACTTAAGAAATAAACTTAGCTTCATTAGCAAGTTTTGCTAATAAAACTCTAGCTGATTTTTATCTATTTATTTATTTATTTTATTTGGGGGGGTGGCACATGTGGGGCTTGAACTTGGCTTGGGCTCTGTCCCTAAGCTCTTCAACTCAAGGCTAGCGCTCTACCACTTGAGCCACAACTGCACTTCCTGTTTTCTGTGGTTGATTGGAAATAAGAGTCCCACAGACATTCCTGCCCAAGCTGGCTTTGAATTGTGATCCTCAGATCTCAGCCTCTTGAGTGGCTAGGATTATAGTGTAAGCCAACAGCACCAGGCTCTTGCTGATTTTTTTTGTGCAAGCAGTGCAGATGGGAGGTAAATAGTGTTTTACTACATTACTACATATTTCCTTAAATACCTACTTTCAATTATAAAACATGTTTTTCATTCCATCAGTATATAAGAATTGTCACTGATGTTTTAGCAAAACAAACACTTGAGACATTCATACTTTTGACTTCTGTGTTTTTGCTTTTGTTTTTGGCCAGTCCTGGGGCTTGAATTCAGGACCTGGGCACTGTTCCTGACCTTTTGCTCAAGGTTGGCACTTTACTACTTGAGCCACAGCGCCACTTCCAGCTTTTTTTTTTTTTTTTTATTAATTGGACATAAATTTTTTTACAAGGTGTTGTGCAAAGAGGGTGCAGTTACATAGTAGGGCAGTGTGTACATTTCTTGTGGTATCTTACGACCTGTTTTTCTATCCCTTGTCTAGGTCAGGTTGACATATATGCAATATACAATGTATCAAGAACATATACAGTATTCACAGACTTGGTCTCTACTGTCTCTCCATCTCCCTTTGTTAACAGTCATATATCAGGGAGATCATGCCCCTTTGTTTTCTGTGTTCTAGGCTTGTCTCACTCTACATTATTTGTTCAAGTTCTGACCATTTCCCTGCGAATAACAGTATTTCACCATTCCTAATCGCTATGTAGTATTCCATTGTGTATAAGTACCATATTTTTTGATCCATTCGTCTGTGGAGGGGCATCTGGGTTGTTTCCATATTTTGGCTATTGTGAATTGTGCCACGATAAACATGGAAGTACAAATGCCTTTTTGATATCTTGGATTTTGCTGTTTAGGATAGATGCCTAGGAGTGGTATGGCTGGGTCATAGGGTAGGTCTATATTGAGCTTTTTGAGAAACCTCCATACTGTTCTCCAAAGTGATTGTACTAATTTGCACTCCCACCAACAATGGATAAGGGTTCCTCTTTCCCCACAGCCCCTCCAGCATTTGTTGTTTCCTGAGTTCAGAGTATAGGCCATTCTAACTGGGGTGAGGTGGTATCTCAGGGTTGTTTTTATTTGCATTTCCTTTACTAGCAGGGATGTTGAGCATTTCCTCATGTGTTTCTTTGCCATTTTTATATCTTCTCTTGTGAAGTCTCTCTTTAGCTCTTTTGCCCATTTCCTAATAGGTTTATTGGGCTTGGAGGGGCTTAGTTTTTTGAGTTCTCTGTCCACTTCCAGCTTTTGCTGCTTATGTGGCACTGAGGAGTGGAACCCAGAGCCTGATGCATATTAGGCAAGCACTCTACCACTAAGCCACATTCCCAGCCCCACTTGAGACTTTTCTATGGCTAACATAGTATACCACAGTATACTAAATAATCTTTCTCCCTTCCATCCCCAGTCGCCCAAAATGTGTGGATGAAGTTGCTTTCCAGGAAGAAGTAGTTGCAGTGCTGAAAAAGTCTTTAGAAGGAGCTGATGTGAGTAGCAGAGTGCTCGATGTCTTTTGGAGATTTATAATTTAAATCTTAATTCACCCTTTTACTTTGTAATCTTCTGCTGTATATCCAGTGAGTCCTTCATATTAGTTGTATAACCATAATTAGTTCAATAAATATTTAGTAAGTCATTTCTTTAATCCTATGTATCATTGTTATATAGTAAAGATCATTGAACAAGACAGATTCCTTTCTTCATAAGCTTTTGTTTTGGTGAGGGGACATTGATTAAACAAGTATTATAAAGATGTTTTGAAAGTGTAACTTCACCTGACTTGAGGATTTATTTTTAAAAAGCATTGAACACTTAATTCTGTTTATAGCATTGCTATCTTTTGCTAGGATATATAGGATAAAAATATCCTTAGTAACTTGTATTTTCAATTAGGCAGAGACAAGATAAATAAAGCACAGGTGAAGAAATACCTATTTTAATTAGTAATGTTGTATTCATGTTGTATGTGTGCTTACTGAGGTAGGATCAAGAGCATGCTAGGCAAACACTCCAACACCTGAGCTATACCCCAACCCTTTCAAGTGCTTTAAATGTTTAGTAAAGTCAAAGTGGGATAGGGCTTTTGCATTATGCTCCAAATTTGCTTCCTTACATATGGCAGCTTTTAATTAAATGCTCTTTTGGTTTGGCTGTTATTTATTCTCTTATTGTAATTACAGTATAGATTCAGTGTCTTTTATCCAAAATGCTTGGAACCAAAAGTTTTTGAATTTGACATTTAGAAATGTTTACTTTGCTAGCTCTCCACCGTTGTGTCAAAACACACGTCATTAGACAACATGAAAGGAAAAAAGTTTATTTTCATTCTTCATTTCAGAGGTTTCAATCCATGGTCACTTGGACTCCATTGCTTTGGAGGCCTTATAGCATAGCAAAGCAACTCACTGAATGACGAGGAAATGACTAGGACCTGATTCATAAAAGTATTACCATCTCCCAGTAGTGCCATAGGCTGGCAACCAAGCCTTTAGCTTATAGGCCTTTGGAACACATTTAGGATCCAAATCTTAACATTTATGTGTACATATATGTATATATATGGTGAGCAAGCAAAGCCAAGAGTGCAAGGCACTGAGTTCAAACCCTGTTACTATGTATGTGTGTGTGTATATATGTACAGATACAGGAAATTCCATTAATATCTTGAAAACAATGTGTTCAGAGTAAGCACTTAAGTATCACAGTCACACAGGACTCAAAAAGTTCTGAGCCAGGGCCGGCTGCCGGTGGCTCACACTTGTAATCCTTGCTACTCAGGAGGCTGAGATCTGAGGATCATGGTTCAAAGCCAGCCCAGGCAGGAAATCTCCAGTTAAGCACCAGAAAACTAGAAGTGGTGCTGTGGCTCAAGTGGTAGAGTATTAGCATTGAGCAGAAAAAAAGTTCAAGGACAGTGCCCAGACCCTGAGTTCAAGCCCTAAGACCAGAACAAAAAAATTTTCAATCGTGGAGCATTTTGGATTTAGAGTTCATATTGGTCTGCTCCACAGTGTACATTTGGAAAAAAGTTACAGTTACAAGGCTGTTTAAAATCCTTTTCCTTACCACAGTTTGTTTCTACTAGATCCTTCTTATTAGGGAAGTTACTGTATCATTCTACAGACATAGTATGTGTGTGTCTAGTACTAGGGTTGAAATCAAGACCACACATTCTCATTTGATATTTGGGCTCCTGGCTGGCACTCTACTACTTGAGCCTCCAATTCTCATTCCACAGAAATTTGCAGTCATTTGTGCCAGAATTCACTGTATAAAAATTTTAATTTAATTCCAACAGCTCCCTAATCTCTTGTTTTATGGGCCACCTGGAACTGGTAAAACGTCCACTATTTTAGCAGCAGCTAGAGAACTGTTTGGGTAAGTTGAAATTCATTAATCTATCTTGTTAAAGATTTGACATGAAAAATCCCCAGCACCTCAACACAAAACAAAAAGCATAGAAGAAAAGTCTGTATGCAGGGTGCTGGTAGCTCACACCTGTAATCCTAGCAACTTAGGAGGCTGAGATCTGAGGATCACTGTTTAAAGCCAGCCTGGGCAGGAAAGTTGGTGCGACTCTTATTTCCAATTAACTACCAGAAAAACCCGAAGTGGCACTGTGGCTCAAGTGGTAGAGAGTGCTAGCCTTGAACTGAAGAGCTCAGTTACAGTGCCCAGGCCCAAAATTCAAGCCCCACAACTAAAGAAAGAAAAGACTGCATAACCCTGATGTTTTATATAATAGACAACAACTTTTATCTTGGGTTTTTGATGATCCCCCTACTCAGATTCAAACTGAGAGAACCTTAGCCGTATAATCATAATGAAACCATTAAGTAGTTTGTTATTTTAGCCAGAGTAAGTCAGCCCTTAATATATAATTCTTATATGTTCTTTATAAAAGAATAAAGCATATAGCTAGTCATGTTGGTGCATGTATATAAAAACAACTATTTGTGAAGTTTCTTTTTTTTTTTTGAGGGGTTGAGGTAGTTGAGGTTGGTGTTGCATATTAAACCCAGGGCCTCAGACATGTGTCATTCATTCTACCATTGAACTATGCCCTCAGTTATCAGGAATTTTTGTTGTTATTGTTTTGGTTTTGGTTTTAATTTAAAAAATAAACACAGTCTGGGAATGTGGCTTAGTGGTAGAGTGCTTGACAAGCATGCATGAAGCCCTAGGTTTGATTCCTCAATACCACATACGCAGAAAAAGCCAAAAGTAGCGCTGTGGCTTAAGTGGTAGAGTGCTAGCCTTGAGCAAAAAAGAAGCTCAGGAACAGTGCTCAGGCCCTGAGTCCAAGCCCTAGGACTCCCCTCCCCACCCCCAAAAAAGAAGGTAAAAAATTAATACATATATAGAGAAAAGACTAGAGGAAAATATCAAAACATTGTTTAGTTAGGAAATGATGAATATTTTCATTTTCTTTTGATTTGCCTACAATGAGTATGTGTTACTTTTAGTGCTTTATTGTTCATGTTGTAGGGGGTTATAGCTCACTGATAAGAGTGTCTATGCAAAGCCTGATTCCCCAGCATGCCCCCTTCTCCCCCCCAAAAAAGGCCAGGCACTGGTGTCTCAAGCTGTAATCCTAGCTGCTCGGGAGACTGAGATGTGAGGATTGCAGTTCAAAGCCAGCCTGAAGGAAATCCTTGATACTTTTATCTCCAATTGATCACCAAAAGGCCAGAAGTGGAGCTGTGGCTCAAGTGGTAGAGTGCTAGCCTTGAGCAAAAAGCTCGGGAACCAAGCCTTAGGACTGGCACCAAAAAACAGTAACAAAAAAACCCACAAGAAAATCACACCACTGTTTTTTAATTTTTATTTTTTATCTTTATAAAGGTTATGTACAAAGGGATTACAGTTACATAAGCCAGATAATCAGTACATTTCTTTTTTTTTTTTTTTTTTTTTTTTTTTTTTTTTTTTTTTGGCCAGTCCTGGGCCTTGGACTCAGGGCCCGAGCACTGTCCCTGGCTTCTTCCCGCTCAAGGCTAGCACTCTGCCACTTGAGCCACAGCACCGCTTCTGGCCGTTTTCTGTATATGTGGTGCTGGGGAATCGAACCTAGGGCCTCGTGTATCCGAGGCAGGCACTCTTGCCACTAGGCTATATCCCCAGCCCCTGTACATTTCTTAGTACATAGTTTATTTCCAACATAGTATCTACTGAGTTTCACTGATGAGTTGGTTCACCCTTTGTCCTGCGTTTCTGCATATAGTTTGGGGATAGGGAAGTCAGGAGGGGAAAAACTGGGAGAGAATGAGGGAGGGGGTGACATTGTTCAAAAGGAAATGTACTTGTTACCTGACCTATGTAACTAACCCCTCTGCACACCACCTTTACAATAAAATTCTTTTAAACAATTTTAAAGATAGTTCTTTTTCAATAATCACCCTTCTCCCAGTTTTCCCCTCCCATCCCTACCACAAATTACATAGTCCATTTTTCATATAGTGTCTATTGAGTACCAATTCTGCATCTTTTCATCCTTTGTTTCTCCATGTCCGTGCTCCTCTTATACTCCCAAAGACAGATAAACCAACAAACAAGACAGAAGAGAAAACAAAAACAACAAAGAATCATGGGCTGGGAATGTGGCCTAGTGGTAAAGTGCTCGCCTCGTATACATTAAGTCCTGGGTTCGATTCCTCAGCACCACATATATAGAAAACGCCAGAAGTGGCTCTGTGGCTCAAGAGGTAGAGTGCTAGCCTTGAGCAAAAAGAAGCCAGGGAACAGTGCTCAGACCCTGAGTCCATGCCCCAGGACTGGCAACAAAAACCAAAAAACAAAAAAACAAAAAAAACCCCAAAGAATCATGATTTTTGGAGGGAGTGGGATGGGGGAACACTTTCTCCTGTCATTATGTAGTCAGTATTACTTCAAAACACAACCAACATTTCCTGTGTGATGTCTTTTTTTTTTTTTTGCCAGTCTTGGGCACTGTCCATGAGCTTCTTTTGCTCAAGGCTAGCACTCTACCACTTGAGCCACAGTGCCGCTTTTGGCTTTTTCTGTTTATGTGGTACTGAGGAATCAAACCCAGGGCTTCATGAATGCTAGACAAGCATTCTACCACTAAACCACATTTGCAGCCTTTTTTTTTAATGTAGCTTTTGTTAAATTGTTGTTTTAGAGGTGATATGCAGCAAGATTAACACTACATATATCAGGTGATATGTACATTTCATTCCTTTTGCTTAGTGTCAGCTGTTCCCTCCTCTCTCATTCTCTCCCTCCCATCACCGCCCTTGAGTTGCTTACTTCACTTTCATCGATGTCCAGTGCAGCTGATGGGCCCCTCTGCTGTACTTCACCCTTTTCCACTAATTCTGTGCCCTTCTCCCATCTTCCCTCAGATGTGCATGTGTATACACTATTTATGTGACATAGAATACAGAGTCATCTAAAAGAACGACAAGACAAATTAAGAAGAGGTTCTTTGTTTCCATGTCTTTGGGATTCTTTCCAGTTTGTATATTATTTTATATATATATGTGTGTGTGTGTGTGTATATATATGTATATATATATATGCAGAGGTGCTTAGGTGTTACATTTTGGTGCTTTTCTCCTGAGACTGTCCTCTTTTGGTCTCACTGTCTATGGATATCTTGAGTCCTGTTTACTTTGTCTTATCTCGTTGCATTTTAAGCATGATATCCACCTATCAGGGAGAACACGTGCAGTTAGTCTCTCTGATCTTGGCTTATCTCACTCAACATGCTTTGCTCTAGTTCCATCCATTTCCCTGCAAATGCCATCATTTTATCCTTTCTAATAGCTGTGTAAAATTCCAATGTAAATAGGTACCACATTTGTTGGATCTATTCATCTGTAGTGTGGCTTTAGGGTTGTTTCCATACCTTGGCTATTGTGAACAGTGCAGCAATGAAGATGGAAGTGCAGGTGTCCTTGTTGTATTCTGGTTCTTGTTGCTCAGGGTAGATGCCAAGGAGTGGTATGGCTGAGTCGCAGGGAATGCCTATGTTTAGTTTTTTGATGAACCTCCAGACTGCTTTCCAGAGTAGTTGTATTAGTTTATATTCCTTCCAGCAAGTGCAGTAGGGTTCCTCTTTCTCCACATCCCCACCAGCATTTGTTGTATGAATTTAGGATATTGGCCATTCATTCTGACTGTGGTACAGTGGTATTTCAAGGTTGTTTTTATTTGCATTTCCTTTACAGCTACAGAGGATGAACATTTCCCCATGTGTTTCTTCGCCATTTTTAAAAGAATCATGTTTTAACATAGTAATTTCCCTTTTAGGAAGCTGCTTTCTAGAAATCTTCAAAATGTGCTAAATTGTCACATACTTACCATTACTTGATGTCTAATGTTGAATGTGAAATTAAGAAATATCACATGCTACAGTAGTTTTGTTAACATGGCATATAAAATATACTTTTTCATTGATGAAAAATGCCAAAATATTAACTGTATAACATGTAAGGTATATAATATGTTAAGTGTAAAAAGGTTGTGCCTGGGTTACTTGTATGCTGTGTGGTATTTCATATTTCTTTTGCATTTTTAAATAGGCCTGAACTGTTTCGATTAAGAGTTCTTGAGTTAAATGCATCTGATGAACGTGGAATACAAGTAGTTCGAGAGAAAGTGAAAACTTTTGCTCAACTAACTGTGTCAGGAAGTCGTTCAGAGTAAGTGAACTTTCCTTTTCCATAATGTTGGTCATTATATTTATTTTAAATACAAGCTGTAGGTTGACCATATCCCCTGAAAAGTGATAAAGAGTTAACCCCTAAATTCACACTAGTGGTATTTGGAGGTGAGAGCTTGGGAAGATAACTAGAAGTCAGGAGGGTAGAGCCCTCCAGCAGCCTTATTAAAAGTCATTAGCAGGCTCACCCTGTCTTGTCAGGTGATGCCATCTGCTATATCCTGATAAGTAGCCCGGTAGCATATGCAGCCCTTCATTCTGGGACTTTTTTTTTTTTTTTTTTGCCAGTCCTGGGCCTTGAATTCAGGGCCTGAGCACTGTCCCTGCCTTCTTTTTCTGAAGGCTAGCACTCTGCCACTTGAGCCACAGCACCACTTCTGGCCATTTTCTATATATGTGGTGCTGAGGAATCGAACCCAGGGCTTCATGTATATGAGGCAAGCACTCTTGCCACTAGGCCATATTCCCCGCCCTCTGGGACCTTTTAACCTCTAGAACTGTGAGAAATTAATTTCTTCTTTATCCATTCACAGGAATTGTTATAATACAAAATAGGTCAAGATAATACATGCTTCTGCCAAATTTTCAAATTTTAAATTCTGTGTGTGTGTGTGTGTGTGTGTGTGTGTGTGTGTGTGTTGTGTGTTGATCTTTGGGCTTGAACTCAGGGAGTAGCTCTTGTTCTTGAGCTTCTTTTGCTCAAGGCAATGTTCTACTTCTTATCTCACAGCTCCACTTCTGGCTTTTTGGAAGTAGTTAATTGGAGATAAGAGTCTCAGGGACTTTACTGACTGGGCTGGCTTCAAAGCTCAATCCTCAGCTCTTAGCCTTCTGAGTTGCTAGGATTACAGGCATGAGCCACCAGCCACTAGTGCTCAGTGCAATTCCTTTTTTTTTTTGTCAGTCCTGGGGCTTGAACTCAGGGCATGGTCACTGTCCCTGAGCTTCTTTTGCTCAAGGCTAGCACTCTACCACTTGAGCCACAGCACCACTTCCAGCTTTTTCTGTTTATGTGGTACTGATAAATTGAACCTAGGGCTTCAAGCATACTAGGCAAGCACTCTACCACTAAGCCACATTCCCAGCCTCAATTCCTTTTTTGTTGGATCTCGCTTGTATCTGAAATGACCATTCTATTATATATAGAGAGTTTCAAGTTAGTTAGTTTCCAGAGATATTTAATAAATAATTTGGTGCTATGCATGCATAATAAAAATTTTTATTTTTGTACATTTACACTTGTATTAGAAGTTATTTCTCGGGGCTGGGGATATAGCCTAGAGGCAAGAGTGCCTGCCTCGGATACACGAGGCCCTAGGTTCGATTCCCCAGCACCACATATACAGAAAACGGCCAGAAGCGGCGCTGTGGCTCAAGTGGCAGAGTGCTAGCCTTGAGCGGGAAGAAGCCAGGGACAGTGCTCAGGCCCTGAGTCCAAGGCCCACGACTGGCCAAAAAAGAAGTTATTTCTCCTTTCAGGTTTTTTTTTATTTGTTTGTTGTTTGTTTGTTTGATGCTGATTCTAGGGCTTCAACTCAGAGCCTAGGCACTGTTCCCGAGATTCTTTTTTCTCAAGGCTAGCACTCTACCACATGAGTCAGAGTACCACTTCTGGCCTTTTCTGAGTTGTTTATTGGAGATAAGAGTCTCATGAGCAGGCATCAGTGGCATATACCAGTAATCTTATCCACTCAGACTGAGATCTGTTGACTGCAGTTCAAAGCCAGCCTGGGCAGGAAAGTCCATGAGACTTAATTTCCTTCAATTAACCACCAGAAAACCAGAAGTGGCACTGTGGCTCAAAGTATAGTAGAGCGCTAACCTTGAGTAAAAGAGCTCAGGTACAGCGCCCAGACCCTGAGTTCAAGCCCCAGGACTGACAAAACAAAAAACAAAAAGAGATTCATTGACTTTCCTGCCCGGGCTGACTTCAAACTGATCCTCAGATCTCAGCTTCCTGAGTAGCTAGGGTTATAGGTGTGAGTTATCAGTGCCCAGTCTCTCAAGTATCTTACATTTTAGTGTATATTTCATTGTTTGGATTGCCATGTAAGTTCTTATACAAACAGCCAATTTTAGAGCGAAAAATAGTATTAATAACTAAACAATAAAATAGTTAAAAATTTTACATCTGAGAACACTTCAAAATTTGCAGAATGTGAAGGACTGTCATTTCCACAGATGTTTAAATGTTTTAGCCAGTGTGTTTCTTCTAAAAACTGTTTAGTTCAATTGCCTGTTTATCAGTTGGATTATTTGTTCACTTTATTTAATTTTTTGAACTCCGCACATGCTTTATGTTGAATACCTGGCAAGATTTCCTCCCATTCTGTGGATTGCTTATTGACTCTTTACAGTTGTTTCTTTTGCTATGCAGAAACTCTCATGTCCTACTTGTCAATGGCAACTGGAGTTCTATTCAGATAATATTTACCTGTGCCTATATCTTACAGGGTTTTCTCTTCATTTTTCCTTTACTATACTAGACTTAAAGTTTTTTATCTTACTTTGAGTTCTTTGATCAATCTGGAATTGATTTTTGTGTGAGAAATAAAGGTCCAGTTTCAATGTCCTAACTAGGTTCTGGTTTTTGTTGTTTGTTTTCAGGTTTGGGGCTTGAACTCAGGGCATGGGCACTGTCCCTGAGCTTCTTTTGCACAAGGCTAGCACTCTACCATTTGAGCCACAGCACCACTTCTGGCCTTTTCTGTTTATGTGGTACTGAGGAATGGAATCCAGGGCTTCTTGCATGCTAGGCAAGCACTCTACCACTAAGCCACATTCCCAGCCCACTAGTTTTTTTTCATGTCCACCTTGAATTGATTCTGCACTCACAACTTCTATAGCACCCAGTTTCCTCCTATGCAAAATAAAGATTGGGATAAAAGACCACTAGATCTACCCAGGCATGGTGGTGGTACACACCCATAATCTCATATTCAGGAGACAGAATAATTGAGAGTTCAAGGCCAGTACCATTACCCAATAAAAGTACATAAATGGGCTCTAAGGATATGAAAAGAGATCATGAACATAGTTAATCATTTGGGAAACTATTTATTGGCAAGGATGTAGAGAAATATTAAGCTTCATCATGCATTGCTGGCTGAAATGTAAAATGAAACTGTCCCGGAAAATAGCTTGGAAGTTCCTCTAAATGTAAAGCAGAATTACCATGTAGCCCAGCTATTGTACTCTTTTAGGAATACCTAAAAAAATGAAATGTGCCAGACACCAGTGGCTCATTCCTGTAATCCTAGCTGCTCAGTAGGTTGGGATCTGAAGGACTGCAATATGAAGCCAGCAGGGGAGACAAATTCAAGAAACTCTACCTTCCAAGCAACCAGAAAAGAGTAGGGTTAGAATCATGCCTCGAGTGGGAGTCTAGCAAGCATGAAGTCCTGGGTTCAAATCCCAATGTTAGGTTTTTTAAAGTAGGGAGCTGATAAAGGAGAACGCCATGAGGTATTCAGGCAGGAGAGAAAGTTTATTACTGAACTGCTGGCCTGTGGCCGAGGTGATCCATGGCCGGAAGAGAAGGGAGAGAGAGAGAGGGCTACCCCCACCCAGCCCTGCTTTATTTGGGGCAGGGGCAAGGTGTGTGGCCAGGTGGATTAGGATGTGACCTCAGGGAAAGGGAAGGTAACTGCCTCCAGGTCTGCTGGTTACCCAGGTAACTGCGTGGAGACTTAATGAGTTGGGGGCATCTACATGGAGCCCTCGGGGAGAGGACCTTACACCCAAGACTGCCAAAAAGGGGGAGAAAAATATGACTTCTCCAAAACATACAAATAAAATTCCATAGCATTTTTTTTTTTTTTTTTTTTTTTTTTTTTTTTTTTGGTGCTGGTCTTGGGGCTTGAATTCAGAGCCTGGCGCTATCCCTGAGCTTCTTGTGCTCAAGGTTAGAACTCTACCACTTTGTGTCACAGCTCTACTTCCAGCCTTTCTTGTAGTTTAGTGGAGATAAGAGTCTCACAGACTTTCTTGAGCCCTGCGCTGCTGGCTCATGCCTGTAATCCTAGCTACTCGGGAGGCTGAGATCTGAGGATCGCTGTTCAAAGCCAGCCCCAGGGAAGAAAGTCTGTGAGATTCTTATCTCTAATTAACCACCAGAAAATCGGAAGTGTCACTGTGGCTCAAGCACTAACCTTGAGCTGAAGTGTTCAGGGACAGCACCCAGGCTCAGAGTTCAAGCCCAATGACTGACAAAAAAAAAAAAAAAATTAAAGAGTCTCACAGACATTCTTGTCCAAGCTGGCTTAGAACAGTGATCCTCAGACTTCAGCCTCCTGAGTAGATAGGATCCCATAGCATTATTATTAGAGACAAAACAAGAAAAGGACACAGGTAATGAACAGATGAAATGTGACATATCTATTTTTCCTAATAATCTGCAATACAATAATTAAGGAATGACATATGCTACAACATGGATGAACTTAGAAAACATGGTAAATGAAAAAATCCACATGTTATATGATTCCATTTATATGACATGACCAGAATGGGCAAACCTAGAGACAGGTGGCTCCCTAGGCTGGAAGACTTGGGGGAAGAGTAATTCCTAATAGGCATAGGGTTTCTTTTTGAGGTAATAAAAGTTCTAAAATTAGCCTGCAATGATGGTTGCACAATTCTTGAATATGCTCTTTTACATGCTCTTTTACTTTCCATGGTCTTAGTGCCCATAGCCAGCTGTGGTGTGAAAATAGTAAAAATGCTAGCAATCTTAGCTTTTCAATACCATTCAGAGTATGATGAAACCCCATTTTTTCTCATCTGGGACAACACAGTCATTAGTCTCTTAGTAGCTGTCTGTTATCAAATCAACTGTTAGTATTTTAGGGTTTCGATTTTAAGTAACCTTCATTTTATTTAATAATAATAGTTCCAAAGCACAAGATTAATGACTTAGCCATTTTGTTATCACATACTGTTATAATTCAATTTTTTTAGGTTATTGCTAATCTTGCTGTGCCTAACTCATAAGTTAAATTTATAAATATATATATAATTTATATATATATATAAATTTATAAATATATCTTAACAGAAAAGAACAGTGTGCATGTGTGTATATGTATATATGTGTGTATATATACATATATACTTTTCCATTTCAAGCATCCTCTAGTGTTCTTGGAACATTTCCCTACAGAATCTAAGTGAAGACTGCTAAAAAAATATTTTGTTGTGCACTATAAGTAGGTAATTATAGTGTGTATTATATCTCAGCAAAGCTGTTAATGAACACTGCATATATTAATGTTCAACTCCTTTGTTTCTCTGAATTAGTGGGAAGCCATGTCCTCCTTTTAAAATTGTAATTCTGGATGAAGCAGATTCTATGACCTCAGCTGCTCAAGCAGCTTTAAGACGTACCATGGAGAAAGAGTCTAAAACAACCCGATTCTGTCTCATCTGTAACTATGTCACTCGGTATGTATATTGCTTTGAAAATAAGTAGATCCTAGGTAGCCTTTTTTGTAGTTGTTCTTGAGAGGGTCTCAGCTGTGTCCCAGGCTGACATAGAACTTGTAACCTTTCTACCTTGGCCTTCTGAGCACTAGATTACAAGCATGTGCTTGCTACATCTGGTTTTTAAAATTAGCGCATAATTGTATATATTCATGGGGTACCATGCAACATTTTTATATACCTGTAAAAATCAGATCAGAATAACTGACACATGACCTCAGACATTTGTTTTAGAAATACTCAGAATCCTCTTTCCTTTCTGGAATGTATGACGCAACCAGCCTTATCTTGATAATCCCAATTACAGGGAGAAAAACGTGCAAAATTTTCAGTGCTGCATTAATTCCACTATCAGACATTAACTTGTTTATAAAAACTTCTAAGAAAATTCTCAGAATGGACACCAATGTTTTTCTCAATTTTTTTCAGAATTATTGAACCTCTGACCTCTAGATGTTCAAAATTCCGCTTCAAACCTCTGTCAGATAAAATTCAACAGCAGCGGTTATTAGAAATTGCTGAAAAGGAAAGTGTCAAGATCAGCAGTGAGGTAATTGCTAATTATTAATTGCTATGACTAATTTCTTAAGTGTGTACACAGGAAGAGGTCCTGAAAGTGTTAAATGTGTGTTGCTGACTCTGTCTTTATGGCAATTTTCAGCCAGTCTCTGGATAATGACAAGTTTTTAGTCTCCTAGCTAATGATTCTCTTTCAATATTATAGGGCCCTTTATCACAACAGAATTTAACCTTAATTTTTTTAATTTTATGTGACCCAGAAAACATTACAACACTTTTTTGTATCTGCCAACTTCTTACAGAGGCAAAACACTGCTATCCTTTCATGAAATTCTGCTATTTGTCCACTAACAGTGGCTTTTGTTTAGAAGTTTCAACTGACCATTGCAAGTTTAAAAAATAACTCTTCTCTCTTCAGGAAATAGCTTATCTTGTTAAAATATCAGAAGGAGACTTAAGGAAAGCCATCACATTTCTTCAAAGTGCTACTCGATTAACAGGTGGAAATGAGGTTGTGGAAAAAGTGATCACAGACATTGCTGGGGTAAGAGTATTAGATACTTCGAAATTCTAGGTGAACTTTGTGTGCCCTATAGAAAATTTCCAACCAACTGAATGCTGTAGGCAAAGTACAGCATTAGAAACAAGTCTAAGGGGATAATTTAAAAGTATCAGAATACTTCAGAAAGATTTCTTAGGCACATTTAAATGTAAATGAGTTGATTTACTTTCAAGATACGTAATTCAAGAATGGCTGACACAATGACAAACTAGATAAGACACTTTTTTTTTTTAAAGGCTGTTAATGTTCATGAGTCCTAGACAAAACTTCGACTCTACCTCTGGGTGGCAGAGATGTTATAGCAGGAAATCCAGATATTTCATGGGAATGGAATCAAGGGTCACCTCAGCATCATCTTGCGGACAAGGAACAGCTTTTGCCAGATTTCTTAACTGCACCTGCGGCTGGGGGCCCTTCCCTACAACCTTTCACTTTCAGTTTGGTTTCTTCTGCTCCTGTTTCTGCTTAAAGGCCTTGTTATCTTCATCTGTCTCCCTGGCCTGCTTCATGGTCTCCTTTGTGACCTGATACTGTACCTGCCAGGCCTTTGCCCAGAGCCCGATCCAAAACTGGAAGCAGGGTACCATATGCTCTTTTCCCTAGATCACTCACTAGTCATACAATTCTTAATAGAACTTTCCCCGGTGCTGGGGATCCTGGCTACTCAGGAGTCTTGAGATCTGAGGATTTCATTTGGAGGACAGTTTGGGCAGAAGTCTCCCTGAGACTCTTAATTCCAACAACCACTCAAAAACCTGAAGTATAGCTATGGCTCTAAGTGGTAGAGTGCTAGCCTTGACCAAGAGCTTAAGGACAGAAGCCCAGGCCAGAGTTAAAGCCCCAAAAACCAAAAAACCAAACTTCTTTGGAGGAGGGTAAAGTAAGCCTTTCTGTACTTGAGAACTTTATTCCCAGGGCAGCCATTCAAGTGCTAGACATTTCAGAAGGTAGGTATAAGGGGAAGTAGGGGTACTATCCATCCTAGGAAGCCTTGTTTTAAGAACCATTAAAGCAAAATGACAATGCAGGCTCATGGTTTTCCCTGTCTTTCCAACTCTGCAGTGCTCAGTTTTAACACCTAAATTTTTAGGTAATACCAGTTGAAACCATTGATGGGATAGTAGCTGCATGCCAGAGTGGGTCCTTTGATAAACTAGAAGCTGTGGTCAAGGTAATATTTTCCATTTACATTTCCTTTGCCAACTTATCACAAACAAAATCATACCAAAGCCCCGTAATCTTTTTGTATTAGGACTTAATAGATGAAGGCCATGCAGCAACTCAACTTGTAAATCAACTCCATGATGTGATTGTAGAGAATAACCTTTCTGATAAACAAAAGTCCATCATAACAGAAAAACTTGCTGTAAGTATTGACTGCTATTGGATGATATATATGTATTTTTTTGGCCAGTCCTGGGGCTTGGACTCAAGGCCTGAGCACTGTCCCTGGCTTTTTTTTGCTCAAGGCTAGCACTCTGCCACTTGAGCCATAGCGCCACTTCTGACCATTTTCTGTATATGTGGTGCTGGGGAATTGAACCCAGAGCCTCATGTATACAAGGCAAGCACTCTTGCCACTAGGCCATATCCCCAGCCCCTGGATGATATTCTTAAAACTGTACAATACTTTTACTAAAACCTCATTTCTCTACAGGATGTGGATAAATGCCTAGCAGATGGTGCTGATGAACACCTGCAGCTCATCAGCCTTTGTGCAACTCTGATGCAGCAATTGACTCAGAACAGCTAAACATAGTACTCATCTGGATCATACAGCTTTGCATAACTACTTGATAAGAAACTAATAAATGTTTTTGTAGCACTCTAGCCTTTTCTGTTTAGTGTGGTTCTGAGGAATCCAACCCAGGGTTTCATACATAGTGGCAACCACTCTTAACCACTAAGCCTACATCCCCAACCCCAACCATGGTTCTTATAGGTGCAAATAAAATGAGAGCCTTTAAAGTGAATATACAATTTATTTAACATTCAAACTTCATTAAGACATGTGCAATATGGCAATTTTACTGGGAGTTTAACCCTACCTAGGATATGATTGCTTGCTGGGGTTTAGCAACAGGGTCCATTTCACACTAGCACTAATTACTTTATTGAATAAATACAATACCAAACAAACTGCATTCAAATGCTTTCTAAAAAAAAAAATCAGTTTTAAAGGCCTTTCTATTCAGGCTGAGAAACACAGTAAAGGCAGATATGCTAGTTTAACATAATTGGCCGATTTTATACAGCACTTATATCTTTTAGTCCACAAGTATATTATTAAATGATAGAGAACATCTAATACAACCATTTCTACAGAACTAGGAAATAAATTTCTAAGAAAGAAAGATTTTACAGACCCCATCTTTTATACCCACCCCAACAGTCTAACTCTAAAGAGGATGAAGCCAATGACTTTCCTCACAGAGCTCACGACTAATGTCGCTTTGCTATCAAAATCTGTATTTCTGATCCGTAATGAGCATTGAGACAAGATTCAAATATATTCCCAAAGAAGCACAATGCACGTTGTGGTCGCCTATTCAGCAACAGCGAGCACTGCATTCAAAACTCTCATCCCAGGAATTAAATAAGGTCAGCCACATTCATGGGCATTTCCTCCACTGTAGTATTGTAGAAAGTCTCAATGTCACGAAGAATCCTCTTGTCTTCTTCAGTAACAAAGTTTATAGCCACACCTTTCCTCCCAAATCGACCCCCTCTGCCAATTCTGTATAAGAAAAAGAAAAGGGCAATCAGAAGAACATTACTTCTCAAATGTTTCACGAACTATTGAACATGATGATCCACTTGTTAACCATCAGCTGCTGTTTTTTTTTTATCAAGGTTATGGTTCGTGCTTCTAATTGGAACATTAGCTGCTAAAGTCAATGCATTGAGGGAAAAAAAAAATCTTCCTTTGCAGTTAGTGCCAAAAGGATTCAAGGCGTGTCTGGCTGCAAAATGAGATTTTTATCAGGCGCCTTGAGCATTATAATAAAGCAGATGGCAGCATTGTATTTGGGGTAGTGAAATTAAAGCCCGTACCAAAGTGGGCCAGCCAAGAGCAGTAGTCAGCCTGGGACAGATGTAAACACCAGGGATAAAAGAGAACAGTTATGTAATCCACTCGACGCACTTCTGGAACTGTAAACTGTAAACACAAAATGCTGTAGGTTAACTATTTTCTAAAACTTAACAACTTTTCCAGTGGGAAAACAAATTTGGTAGGGTAAACCCAAACTCATCACTGCTTTTTTTTTTTGCCCAGTTTCACACGTTATATACTCAATTACTCAAACGTGTTAACTCCAAAACAGCTCTCTAACCTTCCTACAGAAACCAGACAACACAAACCACCTAATGCCTAAGAAATGCTAACGTACAAAATGCCTTGGCTGGAACAACTTAAAATATCAAATAATCATGACAAAAGAAAAACAAATATAAATACCGACTCGCTCTTTATTCAAACAGTGTGCTGTTTCGCTTATGAATCCACGTCCTAAATTACGTCAACGCCGTTTCTGAGTGCCATCTCGTCATCAACTGCTGCTATCGACTCCTGTATTTTTTAAAAAGTCTTTTTTTACATCATATAACAAAGCACAATTCAATTTATTTAGGGATAAAGCCACTATAACTAAACCAGGGATCACTCAAAATGCTACCAGCGTCACCAAGAAAATCCCAACTATAGAATCACCAAGAAAAAGCACATAGACACAGATCACTAAAAATAAAGGTCAAACAAAACACCAAGAGATCTAAAGCAACCTATTCTGTATTGTATAATCAATCTGACCAACATTTACATGTTTTCCCACTTTGCTCTGAGCAGTCTTCCCAAGGACAACTTTCACCAAAATTACTGTCCTACTGATCTAGTCCCTGATTTGATGTTACCTTTCATACAAATCAAAGGAAAACCAACACATGGAATTTATTTTGCCAGTGCAATTACTTTAAGATGCTGTCTTCTCACCTGTGAATATAGTTTTCACGATTGGTAGGTAGGTCATAGTTTATAACCAAAGACACTTGTTGCACATCAATTCCACGAGCCTGAAAAATACAAGTGTATGTTCATAATCCTAATTCAGAAATGCTGGGTATGATGTAATGTAGGCCACAAATTTAGTAATGAACTATGTTAAATGGCATAGCCCATTGTGGAGTATGTGGTCAATTTATTCTCCCAAATAGGCTAAATTGGTAAAGGTTATTAAAAAACCTTTCCCCCAAATTAACTTTTGGTACACAATACTTACACAAGTGTCAGACTTACCAACAAGTCAGTAGTGATCAGAACACGGCTTGACCCTGACCGGAATTCCCTCATAATAACATCTCTCTCCTTCTGGTCCATATCACCATGCTGCATGGAAATGAACAAGCCTTTAACTCCAGAATTACCAATCAGGTCAAAATTCAATTTTCACAACATGTATGAGACCAAGCGTCCCTGGCTGCTGTAGGGGTATAGCAGACAGGTATAGTTAAGAAACAAGTTTAATTTGAGCAGGGGGAACGACAACACAGCACTTAGCAGCTATATTGTAGTCTAATTCCTGCTGTAACAGACATTACTTTAACACTATGAAGTTAGAATACCTCTTACCAGAGCAGAAACTGTAAAGTCCCTGGCATGCATTTTCTCAGTGAGCCAGTCAACTTTGCGCCTTGTATTGAGGAAAATAACAGCCTGCGTAATAGTCAGTGTCTCGTACAAGTCACAAAGTGTGTCCAACTTCCACTCCTTAAGTATTTCAAAGAAAAGATAGCATTTAATTTCAACTTTTCACCAGAAATTTCTTATATATATATTGCACCAAATCTTAAGACAAAGGACACTGGACATTAAGAAAGAGGTCCACCCCAGTCTTTAGGATATAGTGCAAATACTTTTCTTCTTGTGTGTACTCTGCTAGCATTATTACAGAAACCAAGATAGAATCCTAGTTTCTGCAATTTTAGCACAGTGCTTATACAAGAAGAAAGTGTTATTTAACACTAAAGACATATTACCTCTCTCTCAACATTAATATAAAATTGCTTGATTCCTTCAAGGGTCAATTCTTCCTTCTTCACCAAGATTCGAATTGGATCTCTCATGAATTTTTTGGTCACTTCTAACACATCAGTTGGCATTGTGGCAGAAAGCAACACGACCTTTAAAAAAAGTATAATTCAAGTAAACAGAACTTTCACTGTGATTAATATTAATGTTTGAGACCAAGTGTCTCTGTCTTACTATGGAATGAAGCTAGACAGAGATAGTAATGTATCATATGCTTTAAGCAGGGGGAACGACAATAAAACACTTCAATTATATTGTAACTGTGCCTGCATTAAACCAAGCCTCTTAGCTTTGAAGGCACAACAAATGCTTACCTGAATACTTGTATTTAATTTCTGGAAAATCTCATAGATTTGATCCTTAAACCCTCGGCTCAACATTTCATCGGCTTCATCCAAAACGAACATTTTGATCCATTTTGGAGCTGTTAAGAAGTCATCCAGAATTTCAAAATTCCCAAATGTTAACTATTGTCAACAGTACAATGTTATGCTCTTCAATGACATTACTTACAAAGGTATCTTCTGTTCAACATGTCAAACACTCTCCCTGGTGTACCAACAACAATATGTGGTGCTTCAGCCTGCAGCTTTTGCATTTCATTTCGAACATTTGTTCCACCAATGCAAGCATGACAAGTTGCTCCCATGTAATCTCCAAGTGCCAAAATTACCTTTTGGATCTAAGAGTGAAAAAAACCATAATTATTCCATTATATAATTGGACTAACTTCCAAGGCATAATGGCAAATACTTGGTCTGCCAACAGCTTTTATGCATGCACAGCACAAAACTACTTCCAAGCCTAACAACGCAGTGTGTATCCCTTAATGTCTTTAAGGGTCTGGTCAAATTTGGACATCAACTAGACAATTATTAAAGTTTCCTACAATTATTCACTGTGTAGGAAGGTGTAATACTGAAACATGTACTGCAAATACAGCTGGGGCAATGTTGGCCAATCTTTCTCTCATATAGTAGGCACTACTACCTGCCTTATGATTTTAATAAAGCTTATGGCACTGCTAGAAATTTTCACTGAAAACCAATGCCAATTATGGCATTAAGCTTAAAAACATAGCATGCAACAGATGCATCACAAACTACTGAGACAGTCAAATGGTAACATGTCACTGCAGTTTTCATGTTGCACAACTGGATTCAACTTTTAAAAAATGGCTACATACCTAGTCCACCATTAACAGCTTTGCATTCTCAACCTTTTTACTATATCAGTACCTACACACCCACCTCCTGCTTAACTTTTAGCACAAACTCCCTGCATGCATGGATAATAAAGGATGGCTAATAGGACAATTTGTACTGTCTTAAATTCTTCAGTTGTGAAACCTGAAACCTATGCAACACGCAAGCAGTTTTTTTTGAACTACACTATCAATACCTGTTGAGCCAGTTCTCTGGTGGGGGCCAATACTAGTGCTTGGGTCTCCTTGAACTCAATCTCCAACTGTTGCAGGATGGAAATAGCAAATGTGGCTGTCTTGCCAGTACCTGACTGAGCTTGAGCAATCACATCATACCCTAAAAAAAGTAGGATACACATTTACCGATCCCACAACAAAATTGTCACTTCTACCACACACCATGTATTCCAGTTGGGACATGATTATGCCCAAATAATCAAGTGATCAGCAGTGAGCATTTTCTTCATTTCAGGTCAGTCCCGAAAGATGATTGCCATCATTTCACTTTAAGGAATACAAATAGGTGCTAGTAGTCCCCCAAAGGTTACTTTCCCTTTTATGGGCCACCTCAATGCTGAACAGTGAATTTTACTAAATAAAGGTCAACACATTTCCTTTACCTTTAATGCAGGGAATTATAGCTCTCTGTTGAATAGCTGAAGGCTTCTCAAAACCATACGCATAGATGCCCCGTAGAAGAGACTCCTTTAAGTTCATATCATCAAAGTTATCAACAATCTCATTCCAGTTGCTCTATAAATTTAAGAAATAGCACAAGAGTAAATAAAGTAACAAAAAAACCAGCACCTTTTCTCGGGCTAACAAAATTTACACCCATCTCTTACCTCGATGACACCATCGGGGTCCATTCCCTCTGGGCCGCCATGTTCTCTGCAAACAAGAACATTCCAGTGAGACGATAAAGCCCTTGGCCAAGTCACCTCACAGCCTCAAAAGTTGTTACCTTTTCACAATCTTATTACCCTCCCAGATGCGTCGTCTACCTCAAAAGCCAATCGAATCTGGTGCTGGGGGGAAATCATTTGGCATCGCGTGCCCTTCCCAAAGGAAAGGTATCATCCAGGAGAACAGGTCCCCGGCCAGCCCCTTCCCCAGCTCGGTGCCCAGAGCTCCCGTCCAGGCAGCCGAGCGTCTCGCGAGAGCTCCGCGCGCTGGGCTCCGCCCCTAACTCTGCGCACCCCGGTGATTGACGCGGACCGAGAGGCCTGACTAGGGGGCTACGCCAACGGTTCGCCGGCCCAGTCCTGCCGCCGTCCGGCTGAGGCGTGGGGCAACCGCAGCTGTCCAACCCTCTCACCTCAAAGACCCAGGCCCCCAGCTCGCGCTGGCCGCAAATAAAACTTAGGAGTTCGGTTACGCAGTGCCTAACGCTGACTGCGCCATGGCTTGTGACAGCTTGTCGCGTCCAGCACGGGGAGCGCACACGGCAGGGCTATAGTAGAATGTCCCCGGAAGAGCAGCTTCCAATCCCTCCATCTTTACCCCTCATCTGTCTCCCTGCAATCCCGGGCCCTGCACAACATGGAAGCTTCTGGAAGGGTGCTCTGCCGTGAGAAAAAACACCCTATACACCTAGTTCCGTGACACCCATTACAAGGTCGGGCGCTCTACGCCGTCCACGACTGATCTCGACCACCAGAAGACCACGCCATACCTGTTATAGTCCGCAGAACCACCAGACATGATCCGAAGGACGCCTCCGAGCCCGACTGGAAAGACAGCCGCACCGCGCCACCGGTTTTTTATAGGCTCGCGGCCGGAACCCGTTTGTCGCGGAGGAATTTCTCCTCGCTCGGCGGTTAACCTCAAGAATTATAACCCTGTGGTTCGTTCCCTCACGTCCAATCCTAGAAGAGCTCGATGAGGATAACACAGATTTCAATTTTTCCCCCCCACTATGATAGCGTGACTAGAAATATCAAGATTTGGAGAGGAGCTGGGACTCTTTGCTTTGGGGCGGAAGGATATTGCAGCGATGAAAACGGAACTCCGCTCTCGCCGCCCGCCCTGCTCCTACGGGGTTTCCGCGTCCGTGACGCAGAGGCAGGCCGGGTTCCGGGGGCCGCGGCAGGGGGCGGCGGGCGGTGTGGCGCGGCCGGGTGGGGCTGCGACCACCGGGTTCCGTACGGGACGGGAATGAGTTACTTCTGGCGCTCGCCACGGTTTGAGGAGGTCGGAGAAGAGCCGGCTGGCGTTTACCCCAGCCGTTTAAACATCTCGGGTCTTCAAGGCGCGGAAAACACAAGAGCACAGAACATCGTGTCGGGCCCGGGCGCGTCTCAGAATCTCCTTCTGCTGGGCGAGGGGAAACCATCAAGCTGCCCTTGTCATTTACAGATGCCCCGGGGACAGCAGCTTGCTTATTTGCAGGTCGGGTCTCGCTCGCTCGCTGCAAAATAATGCGAATGATTGTCACCCAGCAGCTGCGAGGACTGCCTGATTCAAATCACTATTAACTTTGCAAGAGGATAAAGGCTGTGGGTCAGTCATTTTCTTTGTGAGGCCGGCCAGAATGTAAATAGGTGTTTTCTGGCTGATTACGCTGTGCTCCTTTGGGACTCAACAGGTTTTAATTCCAGTCTAAATTAGTCTATAATAATAATAGTAATAGAGACTGCTTTTAATTGGCCTGTTGGTGTTTTGGAATTCAGAGCAACACAATTATTCCTGCTTCAATAAATTATATGGCTCTTTAAGCTCAGAGGTTTTCAGCTACCCCACAATACAGGCCACTTGCTAAAAATAAAAAGACAACATATTTAAACATTGAATTTTAAAACATCCTTACGGAGCAAGATAGCATCAGGAACACTCAAAACATTTTCTGCTGTACTGGAAAATTTTTTTAGGTTACAGAAGATATCTGGCTCTAAGTACTATTTTTATACAAATACTATTTTTATACCAAAAACAATATATTTTAAAATCATCATGCCAAGAACTGTGACAAAAATTAACACCAAGATAACAAAGTGGACCTACCCCTCAGGCTAGTTCAAATCCAGGTTCACCGGGAGGCCAGGCATTTTCCAGAAAACAGGAAGGTATTGTCTCATTCAAAATTGCCTAAAAATACTCCAGAAACTGAGAAACTGGAGGAAATGCTAAGCCAAAACTAAGGGGATCAACTATTCCGTTGCATGTGAGTGTTAGGGTAAAAGCTAGTGATTGTGGGGTGAACTTAATCAGCAATCAACACCTACTTTAGGTGTTTTCTTTAGGATTATCACTAGATGCTATGAGGATTTTCCAAAGTCTCAGGAGGAAATAGTCAAAGACTATCCTTTTATTTTCCAAAGTCTCTTAGGAGGAAGTAGTCAAGGTCTAACCTTTTAGGTTACAAGTGCTGCTGAGTTTTTTAAAATAATAATAATAATGGAAACTGTCAAGTAAACCCCAGCATTTGACAGGCTGATACTATCCTGATGATCATGATACTATCTCAAAAAAAGAAAAATACCTGCAGTCCTACAATATATGTTCACTAAATGTTATTCTTATCATATTACCACTAAAAAATAAATAAAATTAGGTAATCGGTAAATTGAGTATCAAAGCATATGCTTGGCAAGTTTTGCAAACCAGCACACATACTCTTGAGGTTTAAATGTGTCTACTTACCTGGGATCTGAAATTTTATAGCTTTCTCAAAGTCAACTGTGAGTGGTTCCTAGCTAACCTGGAGTTGATGAGAGCGGCCATACTACAAATGACACTACAAAGTGAATTTTCCTCTCCCAGTCAGGGAACTTAAGCTTCTGGGGACAATTTTAAATTTCAAAGGCTGGCACAAGTACCTCAGGTCTGTAATCCTAGCTACTATGGAGGCTGAGACCGGGAGAATAATGGTTCAAAATCAACCTAGGCAGAAAAGTCTGTGAGACTTATCACTGGGGAAAGGGGAAGCTGAGTATGGAGCTGGAACAAGTGGAACAAGCTGGAACAAGTGCCTGCCTTGAGCAAAAAAGCTAAGGGACAGTGCCCAGGCCATAAGTTCACGCCCCAATACAGAGAGAGAGAGAAAGAGAGAGAGGTCCCTTGCTCAAGGTTCATCTATTGTTTCACCTTGAGATTCCTACATTGTCTTAAGGTCCTCCATTGATTTTAAGTGATTGCTACACAGCAACTTGGGCCATGGTGCAGTGTTACATGCCTGTAATCTGAACTATTCAGCTGTCAGAGATCAGAAAGAAGCAAGCCCTATCTCAACCTACCAGAACAAACAAGGTCATGTGGTGATTCACACTTGTAACCCAGAATAGGTAGGCAGTTGAAAGAATGCAGTTGTGAACAGGGGTACTAACTTGAGAACTTGTCCAAAATGTAACTAAAAGAAAAAGAACTTATCTGGGCACTGGTGGCACACATGCGTGATCCTAGCTATTCACAAGGTTAAGATCTGAGAATCACAGTTCAAAACCAGCGCAGGTAGGAAAGTCCATGAGAGTCTTATCTCCAGTTGACCACCAGAAAATTGAAAGTAGAGCTGTGGCTCAAAGTGGTAGAGCACTAGCCTTGAGCAGAAAAGCTCAGGACAGGGCCCAGGCTCTGAGCTCTGAGTTTAAGCCCCACAACCGACAAAAAGGAAAAAAGGGAAAAAGAAAAAGAGCTGGTAGTATGACAAGTGGTAGAGCATCTACCTAGCAATTCAACCCAGTACCAAAAATAAATAAATTGGCATTTGGGGATAGTGACATAGCTCAGAGAAAGTGTTCACCTAATGCACAAATGGCTTGTGATCACCCCAGGCTGCAATAAATAAACCAGTACCTTGACAGTTTATTGATACATGAAAGTTTGTAGAGGTATATGGGTTTTTCTTATCTAATTGTTCCTTATTAATGGTCTGTATCATTTAGTAAGCACACATAATACTCGTTTATTTGCTTTTGAGACAGGTTCTTGTTATATACCTCTGCTGGTCGCAAACTTGCAATCTTTCTTTCCCTGCCTTTCAAGTGCTGGGATTATAGGCTTGTGCCATTAGGTCCTATTCGTTTTAAACAAAGATATTCTCCTTCCATAAAATCATGAAAAATTTGTTATGCTCAAGAAATGTATGATTGATACAAGAATAATATCTACAAAAGTATCATTCAAAATTCTTCACATATTCTAATAAAAACATATTTTATAGTATCCTTTTTTTTTAAATCTAGGTTTCTGCTATTCAATCAAGCATCCCACATACACTTCTATTTAGATAGAACCAGACTGTATAGTGTGTTGGGAAAATGGGGAAGAATGGAAAAGGAATAGGCCAGACTCGATCATCATCAACAGGCTAGGACTGTTTACTGAGGAACAGAGAAGGGCACAGACATTCTCACGGGATTGGAAGTTGTGCAAGGGGGTGAATTTGGAACCAGGCTTATATGGTCTCTGAGCAAGGAAGTAGGTTATGGAAAGCACCATTAGGTCCAGGAAGTTGGGGCTTTCCTATTTGGCCCACAAAGGGTTGTTTACAGCTGGGCTTAGTTGAGATGTCCTGCCTGCATATCAAAGCAGGTTGGAACACTGAGGTTCCTGCCTGTTGGGTCTGTATGGGCCTCAGGCAATAGGGTGGGAGGTCAATCCTTCCTATTCCATCTTTGGATACATAGAAAGAATGGGCCTAGAGGGGAGAGGCAAGTCCTTCATATAGGATCTTTGGATACATAAAAAGAATATGCTGTGAGGGGAATAACAAGGAGAACAAGTCAGATTCCCATCATTTGAAACCCTGAAGTAGTATAAAATGTTGAGGGACAGTCATGGTCTTTTCTGGCTACTTCCTGCTGACATGAGGGCACTGAGGAGTCACTGGGGCCACAGTCTTCAGGGTGCAGGTTTGTGCTGGGCAGGGAAGGGCAGTGTCCGGTTTCCTGCAGTGCCTTGATGTGCTCCCAGGTAGTCTCCTGAGCGAGGGTTGTTATCCTGTAAAAGACAAACGTGAAAAATGTGAGATCAGACAAAATGCTGACAAGGTAGCAGGACTAGTTGGTAAGAAAAACATAGGAAAACAAACCCTGGGCACATTTGAAACATAATCCCAGTTTGGCCTATTACCAGGAAGGAGGAATTTCCATATAACTGGGGATATAGAATAGATAGGAAATAGAAATAACCGGTAACAAAAGCTAGAATGTAAATTTCTGTCCAGTTAGAACATAGACAGGAGTGGACATTATTAGGATGGGCAAGCCTCTCAACTTATTTCCCTTGATCTCCCTGCTCTGGTTAATTTTGAAAGGGTAAACACAGATTGGCTTCATTTAGGATGTGACACCAGGATGTGACCCTCTTACTCCTTTCCATGGTTCCTGGTTACCTGGACTGGCCTGAAGGTCTAGGTGCTTATTGCTGGGATGGCTCAGTAGGCATTTCTTTGAACTCAAGGCCTGGGCACTGAACCTGAGCACTTCTGTTCAAGGCTAGCACTCTTCCACTTTGAGCCACAATGCCATTTTCTACGTTTGGATGGTTAATTCTTTGCTGGTTGGTTGGGAGATGGAGCTTTAGAGGGATTTTTCTGCCCGGGATGGCTTTGAACTGCAGTCTTTGCCACAAAACCCCTTTTTATGTCCATCCAATTAAAGCAACAAGGAGATCAAATAGAAATAGTTATTCTTAATTGCATATGATACTTTTAGGATACTAATTGAGGTTAAGACATTGTAGGTGTTACTAAACCTTTGTGATTATAAGAAAGAATGCAGGAGCTGGTGTCTTTTTAGCTCTGTATTTAAGGTTGCTTACAGATTAAACAGGAAAAATGGCATTTGAGTTAAAAGGTGTTCTGAAGAGTTAAAGTAAACCCCATTTTCAGGCAGCCCCCGTTTTGTTGTCTGTTTAAACTTTGAGTAACCCAAGCCACCAACTATCCCGGCTAGCAGGACAAGCTTATTAGGGCTCAACCGGTCAGGAAACTCCCTGCTTAACTATAACTGCCTGGGAATGCTTAACTCTAACCGTCCCAGAATGCCTTGAGCCCTGAGCCAATCAGATTTGTACCCATATCCTAATCTTGCTTGAACACCTGATTGCTGTAACTTGGTTTTTTGCCTTTATAAGCCCTGTGAAATCTCAGCTCGGGGGCCTTCCTCCTAACCTCCACTGTGTCGGTGGGTAGGATGAGGCCCGATCTGCAGCTCACCTGAATAAAGCCTTGCTTTTGCATTTTGGAAAATCTGGCTCTCAGTGGTCTTCTTGGTGGTCATCTCGTGACTTGGGCATAACAGTTCATTTAAAGGACCTTTCCATAAACAAACATTTAAGCGAACTTTGGTTTTTGGGGTTTTTTTTTTGGCCAGTCCTGGGCCTTGGACTCAGGGCCTGAGCACTGTCCCTGGCTTCTTCCCGCTCAAGGCTAGCACTCTGCCACCTGAGCACAGTGCCCCTTCTGGCCGTTTTCCATATATGTGGTGCTGGGGAATCAAACCGAGAGCTTCATGTGTAGGAGGCAAGCACTCTTGCCACTAGGCCATATTCCCAGCCCTTAAGCGAACTTTGGTTTACACAATTACTTTCATAGATGGGACATAAAGAATGAGATGGTAGTTTTTACTGTAAATCATAGTCAACTTAATTACATACCAATTTTACTCAAGCTCTGTCTTTTAAGACATACTCATACCATCTGCTACATACTCAAACTTTTTGGGGTTTGTCATAATTTCCATATAACTTACCTTTAAGACAATTGTTACTTTCCAAGTCCTTTCTTATCCAGAGGAAGCCATTTCTTGTTTCCTCAATTTCCCTTTCCAAGGTTTTCTTTACTAACTTTTTAAAAAAATGTACATTTCTCCTTACTGGTTCTTTTTATCACTGCTATCTAGACGAGTATCTGGGGCTCATCCTGCTGAAGGGCAGTGGCTAGTTGAGTCTGCATGATGGCTGCCTGCTTCAGGAGCAGTGTAGAATCCAGCAGGTCCTGGATAAAGGTGGCAACAATAGGGGATCCTTTTAGAGTTAAAAATCCTCTCTCTGGGCAGCATGGTGGAGGAGGGCACATGTTAGAGCAACCAGGTCTGCCTGCTGTGAGGTGGTATGGGGGCAAAGATTTTACTTCTATGTGTATAGGATAGCTGGTTCCTCTGGGTTACCTTGAATAATTGCATATTCTGTCATATAGGGAGAGCATCTAAGAGAGTTGCCATCAACAAACCAGTCAGGGGCCCCAGGGATAGGCAGGTCTGAGATGTGGGAGAAAAGAGAGACCTAGGGTATTAGGAAAGGAATGTATGAGAGGTTCTGGTTCTTGGGCTGCGGTGGGCAAGAGGGTAGCTCGGTTTTAAAGGGGGAGTTGTGTTGTGTTTTGTTTTGTTTTCAAAGAATAGGGTAGGGTCAGGGAGAAAGGCATGAAGAGTCTGGATTTGGAAGGCAGACAAGGCTTTGTGGCTGAAGAAATCCTTAAGGGAGTGAGAGGTTAGAATGTAGAGTGGGCTGTGGAGGGAAATTTTTTGGGCCACGTATGAGTGCCACAGCTGCTGGAACCTGGAGACAATGGGGCCACCGCTGTGTCATCTTATCCAGTTGTTTGGATAGGTACACTATGAAAAATCTGTCCCAGCCACCCCAGGGGACCATGCAGAGATAGTCAGGAGGTTTATAAAGAGGTTTATTAGTGGGACCAAATCTCCCATAGTGTCTGTACCTTAATCCAGGTAGTAGCTTATACAACTCTGGGGCTAGAAGGGAAGTAGGTCTGAGTGGTGAGTGGGAGTGGCCAATTAGAGCTCCAGGGTAGGGAGTTGAGGTATGGGTAGAGCTGGGGGCTACTGGGAGGGGCTGAGCACCCAAGGTGGGGGAAATAACACTCTAGGGGTTGAAAGTTGCCTTCTCACTTTTGACAGAGAAAGGAAAAAGAGTTTAAGATCTGGGAGGGAGAGGTTAGAGGCTTTAGACAGAGAAAGCTTAGGGAGATGGGAGCTCAGGGGGATAGGAACTGAGGTGGATAGGAGCTGAGAGAGATCGGGCTAATCAAGAGGCCCTTTACTGGCAGAGTACAACAGAGGTTGGGCTAAAGAGAAAAGTTGGGGATCCAGATACGGAAGTTAAAGAGGTCCAGGAGGGTCAAGAGGTCTCTCTTGGATTGGGGTGGGGGATAGTTGAGGAGTTCCTGAACCCTATGAGGAGATATGGCTTGTCCCTCTTGGGAAATGGTTAGTCCCAAATATATAATTGATCTTTGGTGTATCTGGGCTTTGTGTTTGGAGGCCCTATAACCCCAGGAAACAAGGGAGTTAAGAAGGAGAGTAGAGTGTTTGAGGTTTAGGTCAGCAGAAAGGCTACAGAGAAGGTCATCTACATATTGAAGGAGGAGGCTGGGGGAGAGATCTAATGAGGCTAAATCCTTTTGCAGGGCTTGACCAGAATAATGGGGGCTGTCATGGAACCTTTGGGGAAGCACTGTCCAGGTTAGCTGCTGGGCCTGGAGGGTGTCTGGGTCTTCCCATGTAAAGGCAAAAAGGAGGCTAGAGGTGGGGTATATGGGGATATGGGAGAGTAGGGTATAGGGACTGGACACAATAGAGCATTTTGGAACAATTGCCTGATTAATTTTTTGGAGGTCTTGAACCAAGCTAGGAGTTATTTGGCTTTTTGACTCCCAGGATTGGGGTGTTAAGAGGAAAATGGATAGAAGTTAGGAGAGAGGCTGAGAGAAGGTGGGAGAATAATAGACTGGAGAATAATAAGCTTTAGCCTTAGGCAGGAAGTGGGAGATGTTGTGCCAAGTTGCAAGACCACCCCCAAGAAGACCACCAAGATTCAGACACTCCGAAATGCAAAAGCAAGGCAAGGGTTTATTGAACGAGCTGCCAACTCGGGCCTCGTCCTACCCACCGACACAGCGGAGGTTAGGAGGAAGCCCCGAGCTGTGATTACACAGGGCTTATAAAGGCAAAGAACAAGGTTACAACAATCAGCTGTGCAAGCAAGATTAGCACACAGGTACAAATCTGATTGGCTCAGGGTTCGATTCTAAAATGGGGTTCACGTGGTGGGGCCTGACTTCAAAGTCTGGCACCTCATTTCCCCCTTTTTCTTTTTGGTACCTTGGGAGCCAATCATGGCTCCATTCTGTCCATTTCAATGGCTTGCATGTCTAGGGGATGATATAGAGGTAAGGCATGGGCCAGTAGGACCCAATGTAGTAACCAAAGGGCCTGTCACCATTTCTTACAAGAATATTCTCTGTACCTCTGTTCTGCATGTCTCTAGTTTATCCTGCCTCATCTTCCCAAAAACAACTCTGGTCCCTTGATTTTAAAGGGGGGCTGATGGGTGAAGATCATCCATCTTCTGTAATTTCTTCAGGCTGACTCAGGGGCGTTGACCTTACCTAGCCAGGAACCTATAACCTTAGTCTACTTTTCCAAGGGACTGCAGGATTGCTGCAAACTGAAAATTAACTTTCAGCTATACAGACTTACCATTAGCTCTATAGTGTTTAGTATCCAAATGTAAGCAACAAAATAATACATAAACTTCTCAACTGTGCTCTAAGGGTCGGGTGGCTATACCCGTATTCCTGAGCAAGCTCAAAACTACCTAAAATAAGGGGGTCACCTCACTTTGGAGTGAGCTGCCAAAATGACATCAACACTAGCCAGGGTAGTAAGGAAAGAAGGCAAAAAGAAAATTATAACAATATTCAGTCTAACTTTCTTTTCTTGAGGCGAAGGCGAAGCGGCTGAGTTGGGTGCTTGGAGACCTCCCATGTTCCATCACGGTAGTTGTCATCCAGGGCAAAGGGGTCAGCTGGCCTGGCGTGGGAGCAATGGACCCAAGTGGTGACGCCATCTACTTTACTTTTGAGACGAAAGCCTGCCCATTGTCTGACCCAATGGTGGATGGGAAGCCATACCTGGGTAGGATTTCTTCCAGGATCTTCTTAGCCACTACATTCGCAGTCTCATGCTTTGTTGGATAGGCTTCAACCCATCCTGAAAAGGTGTCTACAAAAACTAGCAAATATTTGTAATTTCTGTGAAATCTACTTCCCAATACACACCTGGCCTATTCCCACAGAGGCGAGCTCCTTTAGTAATCTGTTGATTGGGGGCATTGGCAAGCTGACAGGCCTTTAACAGATCTCAATAAGGACACAATCTCAGGTCTACAAGCTTTCTTTACTAAACAGATGTATGAGCTTAAAATTCTCACTGCCAGTCAGGGCTTTGAGTAAATGCGGGGGGTGAGATTTTAATCTATCCTCTCATTTGACAAACTTACCCTTACTAACCACTATCACAGATGACTGGTAAATTCCTGCCCAGTAGACAGACATGGGCATTGGAAAGGCATGCTTATGAACTATTCTTCTAGGACTTCCCGGCTTTAACTTTTGAAAGGCCAACAGTAGTGACTCTAGGATCTGACACCATCTCTGCCATCCAAGCAGTGGCTTACTGCCTCTGGATGCTCCATCACTTTTGTCCCAGGAAGAGTGACTTTCCACTGGACTTGGACTCAGGGCCTGAGTGCTGTCCCTCAGCTCTCCAGCTCAAGACTAGCACCGTACCACTTTTGAGCTCCACACCACTCCGTTCCCAGCACTCTGCTGGCTGATTAGAGACAAGTCTCTCACAGGGACCTTTCTTTGCCCGGGCTGGCTTCGAACCGCAGATTCAGATCAATGAGTCTTATAAGGGGCCACTTTACTCCAATTATAAGCAACAAGGTGGTCCACATAGAAGTAATTTTTAAGCATGCTCTCTTACCTGGAACTTATTAAGGGTCAGTATTAGATCTTGACAAACTTGTAGGAATCACCTGTGCTTCTCTGTGGGCCTGCTGGAAACTGTTACAAAAAACCTACAAAGAAGCTGGAATGGCAATTAAAACATTTTGGTAGCCATAATTCTCCTTTTCTCACTTTGCAATAATTATTTAGGACAATTTTACTTCCAAATTTCTTATCTAGAAATGTATTCTTGATTTCCAAAGCCTTTTTAACACTAACACAACACTTTGGCTTTTATCTGCATCGGAAAAACTGAAGCTCACAGGCAATCTGAAACCAGGTGCCACCCTTTGCTTACGGGCTGCTTGTTTCAAAAGAGCCTCTTTTTTTTTTTTCTTCGGTCCCAGTTACTACATGGCATGAAGACCTTTGAATTTAAACTTAGTTTTGCATCATACTGCAGTCTTGAACATGTTCACACTCACACATGCACACACACATACATTTTCAAAAGATCTTAAAGCGCGCTGAATAAGCATCGGCCATACATTTTAAGACAAAAACCTTTAACAAATGATTTTAGCATTCTCCAGCCTCATTTTCCAGGGCTTGATAGTTTTAGTAAAACATTTTTAGTCTTAGTAAAACATTTTAGCGCACCAAACAATTTTCTGCTTAAGAAGGCTGGATGGGGGTCCCCCAGAGTTCTTTTTTTGCGGACATTCTCACTGATTGACTGATTGTGGACTGTCACCTGTACATCTTTCCAGTGAGCTAAAGTCAAGTCCAGGGGAGTGGAAGGAACGTTCCCCATCATCCGTTTGTCAATCAGGCACAGTGCAAGAAAAAAACACACAAAAATGAGCTATCTCCTTAACCTCCCTCCAGTGAGCTAGGATCAAGTCTAGGGGGCTAGATGGAGGTCCTCAAGATAGAACGTTATCCATAGCTCTGATCAGATGTTCAGTCCAAAAGGCTACAAGAAACAAACAATTAATACAAAAGGAGGAAAACACACAGGCCTAAGAAAAGCTACGAGTTGGAGATCTCCCAAGCTGGCCCACAACCTCCTACAAGGGTGCAGAAGGAATGGACCCGAGTTGGCCCACAACCTCCTGTAAGAAGGAGTGGACCCGAGTTGGCCCACAACCTCCTGCAATGGTGCAGAAGGAGTGGACCCGAGTTACGAGTTGGAGATCTCCCAAGTTGGCCCACAACCTCCTGCCAGGGTACAGGAGGAGTGGACCCAAGTTGGCCCACAACCTCCTGCCAGGTTACAGGAGGAGTGGACCCAAGTTGGCCCACAACCTCCTGCCAGATAAGCAGAAGGAGCAGACCCAAGTACAAGGTGGGCGGGTTGAGTCTCGTTTAGGAGGCCCTCCTGGTCAGTTCCGGCCAAAAACCAAACTGACTCGCGCCCTACAAGTATAAGCAAAAGCAAAACAGACAAACAGACAAATTACAGGACAAGACAAATGAACAGCGCTGTTTTCTTACCTTCGGAGTCTGGGATCTCGGGGTCTCTGGGGCTATCCCGGACGAAACCCCAAATGTTGTGCCAAGTTGCAAGACCACCCCCAAGAAGACCACCGAGATTCAGACACTCCGAAATGCAAAAGCAAGGCAAGGCTTTATTTAACGAGCTGCCAACTCGGGCCTCATCCTACCCACCGACACGCGGAGGTTAGGAGGAAGCCTCGAGCTGTCAGCTCGTTAAATAAAGCCTTGCCTTGCTTTTGCATTTCGGAGTGTCTGAATCTCGGTGGTCTTCTTGGGGGTGGTCTTGCAACTTGGCACAACAGGAGAAAGTGGATATTGGGTTGGGGTTACAAAAGTAGTGGGGTCTTTAAGAAAGATAAGGACCGGTTGGTGGGGGTAGGCCACAGCAGGGGTGTGAGGTATCCCAGATTAGGGGTCTTACTTTATGGGGGAGGGCAGGGAAGGGAAGGCAGAGGATTGGGTTTGGAGAGGGAGCTCATCCAGGTCCGGTTTCATCTGGAGGAGGAGGAGAATAGTGGCAGATTTTAGTGGAGGTATATATAACGTAAGGTATATATAAGTCTAGAAAGCAAGTCCCTAAAGTACCTAACGGTAGGGGACATTGAAGAAAGGAATGGCTAGGGGACATTGAGGCATAATTAGAAAGGAACGGCTGGGAGTTAAGTTTTCTGGAATTCCAGCAACAAAATTATTATTGTTTTGCTCAATATGATAGAACAACATGGTCAGTTTAGATAAACTGGCAATACTAAACAAAATACAAGACAAAATTTAAGATTTAGCAAACAACAAACAGAATTTAACAAAATCTCCATGCTTAAACAAACATTGATGACAAGAATGGAAGACCTTTAAAGTAACTTTGATGCTGAGTCACATTAACATATGAATTGGATATTTAAACACCCAGAACAAAAAAAAGTAAGCTTGGAGAAAGAGTGGGGGGCTGCAGAAACTCCCCATGAGTCCTTTGTCTCTTGCTAGATGTCAGTTTCCTAGACCTCTAAAGAGAATTGGGGAAGGGGGTTGCTGAACAGGTTTTTAAGGACAGGAGGCAATTGAATAGAGCTATCAGATAGGGTAGAAGTGAGAGGGAGAGATTTTACTCTGCAGCTTTCTAGGCGTTTGCCTTGAGGGATAAACTAAGAATCCAGATTTCCTGAGCCTGAGGCTCAGGAAAGAGAAAAGGAATCGTTTAGTGTTTGAGTTCCCAAAGCAAAAAAGATAGATTTGTTTTGGGTATGCTATGGGATTTGGGGGGTGGAGGAAAAAGGAGAGAAGAGAGGGCAAAGGTCAACAGAAGTTTGCTTGGAGCAGACACTTTTTACTTAGAGAATCCAGACCAGCTAAAGAGAAGAGGAATGTAGTTACAGGAGCCAGGAAGAAGACTTGGGCTATGGAACTGGATCCATGAGGGCTAGCCTTTAAGAGGGAAACTAGAGGGGGTCCCTGGGACCCTGCCTGCATCTCACTCTCAAGGGCACAAGGGCTGTCCGTGGGAATGGAGGTGATGTAATGGTAAATGATCTTGGGTCTGGGGGTCGTCAGAGAGAGAGAGACAGAGAAAGGAGGGAGGCGATGGAGATTGCTACAATGCAAGGAAAGTTCCCTTTCTAGAGGAGAGAGCTGGGAAACTTACAGGGGAGGAGGACTTGGTGAGCAAGGCAGGAAAGCAGAGGGGGTGGACTTCAGCGGAGGTCGGAGAAGGAAGAATTTGGTGGGCAGGGTAGGACAAGCCGGGGAGAGGTCTCTAGAGTGGAGGCAGAGGAGGGCTTGGGTGTAGGGGACCTCGGACCCCTCACCATTTCGTTGGAGAAGTGTTTAAATCGGTAAGAGTAAAATCGAAGGTTCAGAATTCAAGCCGATGGTGGCCATGGTTTACTGAGGCCAGATTGTGGTAGGCAAACAGGTCAGTTTTCTTTGACTAACTCAGTCAGCCGAGATTCTTAAGGTTAGACCACAGACATGCCAATGGGGTGGCTCTGGGAGACAATTTGGAAAATTTGGTAGGTCTGTGGAGCCTGTCCCGCCGCTTCAGGCGTCCCCGAGGCTTTGGAAAGGAGAAGGGAAGGATCCCAATAATTAGGAGAGGGCGTCCCCAAAGGTCCTCATTAAAGGGTGTCAGAGGATCAGGAACGGATAAGACTCCTGGAGTCTCTGGGGACCCTGTAGACAGGAAGGTTGGGGGCGGGGGGGACTCCTGGAGTCCCCAGGTCCGTGTCGGGGCGCCTCCGCCACGGACCGGCTGGTTACCTCGTCCTGACGGCTTTTAGGTGGTGGTGGGTGGAGTCGGTCAAACGGCGAGGAGCCTCCTGCCTGGAGTCCGGGCACAGGTGAAGGAGGGAGAATGGGGAGATGAGGCCTTTTCTGGGTTTACACAGTGGGCCAATACCTCAAGCCACACGGGGCGGCCGTCCACGAGGCATGCACCACTTACGGAGGCAAAGGCCACGAGGTCGGTTCAGGCGGCTGTTTAGCCCAAAGTAAGCTCGGCGCTCTCTGTGCTCCAGATGGAGAAAGGCCTCGGAAAGAGAAGGGAAAAGGCTCCATGAGAGGCGTTTCGCGCACCATATGTTGGGAAAAATGGAGGAAAACGTAAAAGGAATAGGCCAGACTCGATCATCAACAGGCTAGGACCGTCTATTGTTGTGCGAGGGGGTGAATTTGGGACCAGGCTTATATGGGCTCTGAGCAAGGAAGCAGGTTATTGAAAGCACCACTAGGTCTAGGAAGTTGGGGCTTTCCCATTTGGCCCACAAAGGGTTGTTTACAGCTGGGCCTAGGTGAGATGTCCTGCCTGCATATCAAAGCAGGTTCCCATATTGAGGTTTTCCCTGGTGCCTGCATATCAAAGCAGGTTCCACCATTGAGGTTCCTGCCTGGTGTCTGTATGGGCCTGAGGCAATAGTGTGTGTGTGGGTGTGTGGGTGTGTGGGTGTGGGTGTGGGTGTGTGTCAATGCTTCCTATTCCATCTTTGGATACATAGAAAGAATGGGCCTAGAGGGGAGTGGCAAGTCCTTCATATAGCAAGAACTTACCTCAGAAAAAAAAAGAAAATAGGGCTAGGAATGTGAGAATGTAGTGATAGAGTGCTTACCTAACATGCATGAAGCCCTGGATTTGATTTCTTTAATAAAAAATTATTTTATCTTATTTTATTTATTTTGCTAGTCCTGGGACTTGCAATCAGGGCCTGAGCACTGTCTCTGGCTTCCTTTTGCTCAAGGCGAGCACCCTACCACTTGAGCCTCAGTGCCACTTCCAGCTTTTTCTGTTTACGTGGTGCTGCAGAATTGAACCCATGCATGCTAGGCAAGCACTCTACCACTAAGCCACATTCCCAGCTCTGGTTTGATGTCTTAGTACCACATAATTAGATTCATTTTCCCATCTTTGTTCAACTAAGTACAACTAAAAATACTTCACAATATATGTGAGGCAAACAACGAATGAGTGGTAGAAAAAGAAGGCTTATGGCCTTGGAAGCTGGTGACTCATGTGGTAGTAAGCACTTGATTCTCACATCTCAGCCTCCTGAGTAGGAGGGAGCAGGGAATTCATATGGTTTCATGTATCCCAGATTGAGGGCTTATTTAAAGGTCTAACTGTACTCTACCACTTGAGCCACAGCTCTGCTTCCAGGTTTTTGCTGATTAACTGGAGATAAAACTTTCTTGGACTTTTCTGAACAGGCTAGTTTAAAACCTACATCCTCAGATCTCATCCTCCTAAACAGCTAGGTGAGCCACCAACACCCAGCTCATTCCGTCATTCTTGCTTGTCATACTGCCTTTACATCATAAATTAGGCACAGAGTATCAAATCTGGCCAGTTTACTAAACTTGGATCACTGTGACACAAATGCCTTTTTTCTTCAGCACCCCTTTAAATGAAGGATGGATGTCATCAGACACCACCTGTCCTTCCCTAGGTTGTTTTGTTTGTTTGTTTGTTTGTTTTTTCATTTTTGCAAACACTTCGGTAATCATAGGAGTCATTTAATCAAACGCTTTCTGTTTCTGTTCTTCAGGAAAAGCTCTTGCTTTAAGATATTCCTGCTCAGTTCTCAGAATTGTAATCATTTGGGCCAGCAAGGAAGGTCAGAGAGAGAGCTGCTTGTTTTACTTTATGTTGCACCTTAATGAAGGAATGTGGTGCTTAAAGCTAAGGAAGCAGAGCCTGTTTTGGGAGGGCGGGGCGGGGCGGGGAGTAGAGGAGGAGGTGCCAGTATTGGGGTTTGAACTCAGAGTCTGAGCACTGTCCCCTACCTTTTTTGCTCAAGGCTAGTGGTCTACCACTTGAGTCACAACTCCACATCAGGCTTTTTGGTGAGTAATTGGAGATAAGACTCTCAGGAAACACCCTCCTCCCCCCAATGACTTGGAATCTCTAACCTCTCATCTCAGCCTAAATGGTTAGGATTACAGGTGTGAGAAGCTATACCCTAATACATTGTTTAAATCTGAATTCTTGGCTCTTGTTTGCCAAGGTTCATTCTCTACTCCCTCCTCCCATCTACATTGCTTCAGAATGATTTAGCATTTAAATGCTCAACTTGAATGCAGCAAGATGACTTTTCCCAAACAATTCCTTAGGCTGATTTGTATGAATTGAAGTGAACTTTTGTTATTTGCTCTTTGTTTTGGCTTTTACCTTTTTTTTTTTTTGTAAGCCAAGCTGGCATCTGCTGTGTAGTTCCAGTCTGGCTTCAAACTTAGGATCTCTGCTGCTGCATCTCAAGTGCTGGCGATTATAGATGTGAGCCGCCATACCCAGTGTGATTTAAGGTTTCTAGCCTTTCCAGGACACTCTAAATAGTTTGTGAACCCAGGTAGATGAGGCTCCTAGCATAGTGGGTAGTGGGGCTGGGATCGGAGCTAGTCTTTCTCTGAGAGAAATTTGTCCATGTTCTTTCCCATCCCTCACAACATATTGAGCAAGACAAAGGAGAATAGCAGCAAAAGAACATAGGAATTTACTCAAGGGAAAGTAGGACACGTGTGGTTTGTGGACACTGAAGCTTTGGTTGGTTGGGCTTTCTTCAGGCCCAAGCAGCCTGGGGTCTTGGGTGACTCTCCAGACTTCTTTCTGAAGTTGGTCTTGTTATTCATGTGCCAAATAATGATATCAGGTTGTTTCTTTCTTTGTTTTGGCACTATTCCTGGGCACTGTCCCTGAGCTTCTTTTGCTTAACGTTAGCACTGTGCCAATTGAGCCACAGCACCACTTCTGTTATTTTTCTGTTTATGTGGTACTGAGGAATCGAAACCAGGGCTTCATGCATGCTAGGCAAGCCCTCTACCACTAAGCCACATTCCCAGCCTGTGATTCCCAAGTTGTTTTTAACCAGTTGCATGAGATACAGTCCATATGTGTATACTCCCAGGTGGGAGCTGAGGCCTACAAGGACATTTTGAGGACAATTTATTTTTGTAATTAAATGAATTTGTATGAAGGTACTGACTATTTTTAGTTCTACCCATTCATTATGATATCATCTGGAAATCCCACCTAGAGAAGCGAAATACAAAGGCCGTAGCTATAGCCAAGGTCTTTTGCCAGTTTTTTCTAGTTCTTCAGGAGAAGAAAATGCTAAGATGACTTTTAGAGAGTAATTTCTCCTTCTTTCTTCTTCTTCTCCTGCTTTCTCTTCTTCTCCTTCTCCTTCTCCTTTTTGTTTGTTTTTGCCAGTCCTGGGGCTTTGACTCCGGGCCTGAGCACTGTCCCTGGCTTCTTTTTGCTCAAGGCTAGCACTCTACCACTTGGGCCATTGCGCCACTTCTGGCTTTTTCTGTTTATGTGGTGCTGAGGAATCAAACCCAGGGCTTTGTGCATGCTAGGCAATTATTCTACCGCTAAGCCACATTCCCAGCCCCCGCCCCTTTCCTCTTTTTCTTTTATACCAATACTGGGGCTTGAACCCAAGACCTTGTGTTCTGATTTGTCTCTTTTACTCAAGGCTGGTAATCTACTGCTTGAACCACTTTTCTACTTCTGGCTTTTTGCTGCTTAATTCCAGGTAAGAGTCACATGGAGTTTTTTGCTCAGGCTGGCTTCTAACTGGAATCTTTAGATTTCAGACTTCTAAGTAGCTTGGATTATAGGCATGAGCCACTGACACTTGACCCCTCTAACTACCTCTCTCTCCCTTTCTCTCTCTCTTGTTCTTTTCATTTCTTCTTCTTCTTCTTCTTCTTCTTCTTCTTCTTCTTCTTCTTCTTCTTCTTCTTCTTCTTCTTCTTCTTCTTCTTCTTCTTCTTCTTCTTTCCTTTTTGCTTGTCCTGGGGCTTGGGGCCTTAGGTGTTACCTCTGAGCCTCTTTGTACTCAGGTCAGTGTTCTACCACTTGAGCAACAGCACCACTTCTGGGTTTTTCTAAGTAGTTAATTGGAGATACAAATCTCACAGACTTTCCTGCCCCTGCTAGCTTTGAACCACAACCCTCAAATCTCGGCCTCCTGAGTAACTAGGATTATAGGTTTGAGCCACCAGTGCTCTGCTGCTGCTGCTGCACCATCTTCTTCTCCTTCTCCTTCTTATGCTTCTCCTTCTTCTTCTCATTATTCTTTTTTGAGAAAGAATCTTGTTCTCCATCTTTTTCTGGCTTCAAGCTCATAGTCTTCCTGTTTCAGACTCTTGAGGGCCCAGATTATATGTGTGCACTTCCATGCCTAGTTTATACTTGTTCTTCTCTTTTTTGTGTGCAGGACATTGGTCTCATGCTATGCTAGGCTAGCTTGGAACTCATTGAACACGTAGCATGATCCTCTTGCCTCAGCCTTCCAAGTGTGAGACTATAAGAGCGTGTCATCCTTCATGGTACACTTGTTGTTCTTACAGAGACAACCCTTGTGCATATAATACTGAGAACAATGCCTTTCTCTTTGTGTCCTCCCTTTTTTCCATCTATTTCTCATAACCCTTTTTAGTGTCAAAAAGATTTGAAAGTATTAAGTAGAACATTAAAAAAAAACTAGATAATTCAGATTACAAAGACTATAGCACTTGTTCTCACACTTAGGTACATGAAAAATACCAATATCTACTGTTACTCCCAGAGATTTGAATTCACACAATTTACAGCCGAAGTGAAGAAATCAAAGCTAATGGATTGAGGCTGTGAATATTTATCACCAGCCCCTTGAGAGGCACCGATTACATTTGAATCCTGAATATACCTGCAGAGGGAAAAGGGATGCATGCTCTGCGACATACATACATCTGCGACATTGTCACACAAAACGTTTTCTATCCCTGGAGCTGAACTCTCAGGGAAACCATATATGCGGCCTAGTAAAACAATAATAGCTAAATCTCACTGGGTGTGTACCCTGTGCTAAGCTTTATGGAAATTTCATGGATTTGTCACTTTTAATTCCCATAACATGCCCGCCTACCAAGTACATTATTTTTTCTTTCTTTCTTTATATTACATGTTCTTTATTTTTCTTTCTTTTCTTTTCTTTTGCTGGTCCTGGGGCTTGGACTCTGGGCCTGGGTACTGTCCCTGAGCTCCTTTTGTTCAAGGCTAGAGCTCTACCACTTGAGCCACAGTGCCACTTTGGCTTTTCCTGTGATTAATTGGAGATAAGAGTCTCACAGACTTTTTTTCCCAGGCTGGCTTCAAACCCCAGTCCTCAGATCTCAGCCTCCTGAGTAGCATTCATTTCTATCTTTACTTCCTCCTCCTTCTTCCTTCTTCCTCCTTCCTTTCTTCCTGCCTACCCTCCTGCCTTCTGGCCTTCCTTGTACCAGTATGGGATTTGAACTCAGGCCTCACATTTGCACCACTTGCTTGCTCAATTGATGCTCTACCATTTAAGCCATGCCTCAAGCGCAGCTTTTTGCTGGTTACTTTAGAGATGAAGTCTCTCAGACTCTTCTGCCCAGGTTGGCTTTAAACTTTGATCTTCTGGATATCAACCTCCAGAATAGTTAGGATTACAGACATGGGCCACCTGCTGGGCTTAATCTACTGTTTCTGATAAGGAAACTTTGGACTTTGAGAAGTTAAACAAATTCTTGTTTCCCCTGGGACTCCACCAGATCATTACACTGCTCCTAATGTGAATATATTGAGCAAAGCCTCCAAACATGTGCAAGAGATAGAATGGTGTTCCAATGAGGTTCTTGTAAAATAAAAGCTGAAGGTACAATCTGAAGTCATTTAACAAAAGTGTTTTTGCAAAAGGGTGACATTTTGCTTTTTGGTCATCCAACTTACTATTGGGAGAGCCACTGGGGTTTGTGGAACCATGGGTCGTCACCCTATTCATTGGGTCTGGATGAAACTTCTATGAGGATACTTGGGGAGGGCTGGCCCCTCCCCCAGGTAAAGCCAGGATGCACCAGCATCAGAGGGTACATGGTAGGAGACAGATCAGGATAGGATCCACAAGCCTGTGTCCTGTGAGGCTAGTCTTTTGGAATCAGGCCTAGCAGGAAATGGAGGGTGGGGTGAAATGCCAATAAAAGCTTCCTGTTTGGGGAGATAGGACCAGGCAATGAAAGAAATGTGGCCTGAACTGGACAAGGAAAGTCTTGCACTAACTAGAAGTACAGCCTGGCCCTGCTGGTTACACTGGAGGCTAAGATCTAAGGAGTGCAGTTCGAAGCCAGCTTGAGCAGAAAAGTCCACTTGACTGTTATCTCCAATTATCTACCAAAAAAAGGCTTAAAGCGGAGTTATGGTAGAATGCTAGCCTTAAGCAAAAGAGCTCAGAGACATTACCCAGGCCCTAAGTTCAAGCCCAGGACAGCACAAAAAAAGAAAATGTAAGTGAGGATGAGGCTGGGGTGTAGTCTCATAGTAGACTAATTGCTTAGCAAAGACTAGGTTGTTTTTTCCCCCCACAGCACTCAAAAAGATATATATGAAAAAAAGGAGGGGAAAGATGTAGGTATTTGACAGGCCATAGGAAATCTTGTTTAGGTAATCTACCAAAAGGCCTGAGAAGGAAATACCATACTTGGAGTTGGTGAATAAAGACTTATAGTTTCCTATGTCAGCCGGTAGGGGGCACCTTTGAAACACGACATTATGGAAACTAGTAGACATGTCCTGACACCAGTCTTTTCTCATTTTGATAAATGCTGCCTCACCCCAACCCTTCAGAATGATCTACCTTAAACACTGTGAATATGTCAAGAACTGTAGCAAGGACTCTGCTGCTGAGGTTACAGTAAACTCCCAAGTGAGTTTCTTCCTGCCTTTCCAATTGTAGTTCTACCTCTTCAACATCTTCTCATGCTCTTGCATTCAGGGCTGATACTGAGTACATGCTTGAACCACAACTTCACTCCATTTTTTGCTAGCTCACTAGACCTAAGACTCTCTCAGATTTGTCTACTCAGGTTGGTTGACTTCAAGTTATGCTTCCCAGATCTCAGTCTCCCGAGTAGCTAGGAGGCAAGCACTACCCAGTTTCCAACATCTTATCACATGGTCATGTCTGCTCACTGCTCCCCAAATGATCATGCTTCGATTCAGTTTCTGCTCCTTGTGCTTTGCTCTTGACTGACCAATAGGATTGTACACTCTGCAAGGGAAAGGATTTAGATTCTTTTTTTTTTTTTTTTTTTTTTTTTTTTTGCTAGTCTTGGGGCTTTAACTCAGAGCCTGGGCACTGTCCCTGGCTTCTTTTTGCTCAAGGCTAGCACTCTACCACTTGAGCCACAGCACCACTTCTGGCTTTCTATATATGTGGTGTTGAGGAATTGAACCCATGTATACGAAGCAAGTACTCTACCACTAGGCCATATTCCCAGCCCGAATTTAGATGTTTTAAAACCTGTTTCTCATGGGGAGGAGGGGGGTGGGAAGTGAGGGAGGAGATAACAAGTTTTATAAGAAATGTATGCACTTCCTTATGTAGGAAACTGTAATCCCTCTGTACATCACTTTGACAATAAATAAGTAAATATTTAAAAAAACACGTTTCTCTTTTTCTCAGGACTTGATGTTTCTCAATTATAGTTTACTCTTTTCTGTTCTTTTTGCCAGTCCTGGGGCTTGAACTCAGGGTCTGGGAACTGTCCATGGGCTCTTTTGCTCAAGGCTAACACTCTACAACTTGAGCTATAGTGCCACTTCCAGTTTTTTTGTTTACTTGGTACTGGGGAATAAAAATCCAGGGTTTCATGTATGCTAGGCAAGCACTCTATCACTAAGCCACATTCCTATCCCTAAAGTTTACTCTTGACAGCACTCTGAATAGCACCAGCTGCAAGGAGCTATTTAATGAGCTGATTAATTTTTTGACTGAGATAATGACCATCTTACAGAAATGGTCATAGTGTGTTTTTTTGTGCTGATAATATTGATAAGATGGCTGGGAAGGTTGCTTAGTGGTAGAGTGCTTGCCTAGCATGAATGAAGCCCTGGGTTCAATTCCTCAGTACCACATAAACAGGAAAAGTCAGAAGTGGCACTGTGGCTTGAGTGGTAGAGTGCTACTCTTGGGCAAAAGAAGCTCATGGACAGTGCCCATGCCTTGCAACCCCAGAACTGACAATAACAAATCAATGTATATGTAATCTATATATCTATAAGTAGATAAGAAAGGCTTAAAATGACATTTTGTAATAGAATCCAAAAGGTCTAAGTTTGAATGCCAGCTTCGTCATTTATTAACTCTGTGACCATAGGGAGGGCACAAAGAGCTCCAGACTCCAGAGTGTAAAAGAACTATGATCTCGGGCTTCACATGTTTGTGTAAATTAAGTTGTACACCTAAAGTAAGTGGTCTGGCACAGTGAATGGCTCTAAGGAGAAATTGGCAAATGTTTTTAGTGAAGAAAACTTAAAATCCCTCTTATGTTTGACTTCATTTGTTTTCTATTTTCTCCTTTACAGGGATCTGGAAAGTTTCAATTATTTCTTTTAATTTTTAGGTGATTAGCTGTTTTCTGATCATGAAAAGTTGTATTAACAAAGTTGCATTTTTTTCTTTAGTAATTATAAAACAATAGCAACCAAGTCTACTTATTTTTAGCTTTGATCTGCTGAACCAGGAGAAGGTAGAAGAAGGAAAGAAGAGAGAATGCTTAGATTAGTAGAAATGACTCCTTAACTTTCCTTCCTTCCTTTCTCCCTCCCTTCTTTACTATTTCTTTTTTCTTTCCTTCCTTCTTTCCTCTTTTTTTCTCATTTTCTTTTCCTTCCTTCCTTCCTTCCTTCCTTCCTTCCTTCCTTCCTTCCTTCCTTCCTTCCTTCCTCCTTCCTTCCTCCCTCCCTCCCTCCCTCCTTCCCTCCCTCCTTCCCTCCCTCCTTCCCTCCCTCCCTCCTTTCTTTCCTTCCTTCCTGTCTTCTGTTTTGTGCCAATACTGGGGCTTAGACTCCTGCCTAGCTTCTTCACTCAAAGCTCCACTTTCAGTTTTTTGCTGGTTAACTGGAAATAAGAATCTCACAGATTTGTCTGCCTGTTCTGGCTTTGAACCAGGCTCCTTAGATCTTAACCACCTAAATACTCAGGATTACAGGTGTGAGCCACCAGCACCTGCCCCCTAACAGTTTATTTACAACCCATGGTGCTCTTGGTAGCAACTCAGACTCCTTTAAGGACTTCTGCCTTGACTAGAGAATATCCCAGATTGAGGCTGTGATTTGCAGAGGCATAGCTACAGCTTTGGTAACAAGCTGGAATTTGCTATAGGATGATGGGCATGGCTGAAAGAAGACCACAGTAAATGAATCAAGTCTAAACTTTATTTCGCCCAGGAGCAGAATGATAAAATGGCATTTTCTATTTAAATGTTATCCCATGTGTCTTCATGTCCTTCTACTCAAAGCTGCTGGCAGAGGTTGTTGGGGTTATTGCCTGGTATGAAGATTCTGCCCGCTTTCAGGACCCAGCTCTGCCCCTGCCTTCGGGGCGTGGCCTCTGTACACACAGGGCTGTAGCTGTTTCTGTAAGTATAGTAAAGCTGCATTAATCTGATGCTACTGTATAGTTTTTAAATAAAAAGCAATATTGTCCCAGTTGACAAGGTAAGTTTTTTCCTCATATCATTGCTCCTTTATTTAAAAACATGAACAACATTTGAAATGAAATAAAAACTCAGAGCTAAAATGCATCCAATTAATTGACATAGAAGAGACTTACATATCCACAGGTGACGGAAGGTGTTTAAAACCCTATTTTTGTTTGCCTCGGCAAAAAGACAGCATGGGCTATAAAATTTATGCTTTCCTTATGGTATGAATCATATATATTGCCAATATTGCTACTTGAACTCAGGACCTCATACTGTCCCTCAGCTTTCTTGTTCATTAGTTGGCACTCTACTTGAACCATAGCTCTAATTTAGCTTTTTTTTTCTGGTTAATTGGAGATAGAATTTTGTAGACTTTTCTTCCTGGGCTGGCTTTGAACCTTGATCTTTCAGGTCTCAGACTCTGAGTAGCTAGGATTCCATATATGAGCCTCCAGTATCTGGCTTATAAATTATATTTTGTAAAAGTCAATGGTTTTCAATGTCATAAAAAGAGATCATGTGCCTTTAGGTTGAGGCTAAAGAGAACTTTCCCCCTTAAATTTCTGAGCCAAGTTTGCATGACATTCCATGATCAGCCTGTGTCAATTTTCTTAAAAATACCTTTAGTAAACCTACTTTTATATTACTTATTTTATTTCATTTTATTTTATTTTTTGCCAGTCCTGGGGCTTGCTTGAACTCAAGGCCTGGACACTGTCCCTGAACTTCTTTGTCTCCAGGCTAGCACTTGAGCCACAGTGCCATTTCCAGCTTTTTCTGTTTATGTGGTACTAAAGAGTTGAACCCAGGGCTTCACGCATGCTAGGCAAGTACTCTACACTGAGCCACACTCCCAGCCCCTACATATTTCTTTTTTTAAATCAGCCTTATCATTGGACCCAGAGTTTCTGGAAATGGAGGACTGTTCAATGTAACCTTAGCAAAAAAATAAACAGAAACCTATTTGAAAGTCTTGTGGCCCAGAGTAGTAAGTACATAGAAATTAAAAACCCAGGAGAACTCTTGGTCAAGTGGGGTATATATTTGACATAACTAGAAAACAGAACGTCAGCTTACTTTCCCCTTTCCTTCCTTTGGCTAACCTGTATTTCTTTCTTGTTAGCCAATAACTGAAAGATTTTCCTATTATTTTCACCCCATTTCCAAGTTCAACATTCCATCTTTGGACTTCCTCTATTTTCACACACTTGTGGACTAGATGCTGTGCCACCATTAGCATGGCAAGAATCACTGTAAGAACACTGATAATGTGCACTTTAAGGTACACATGCCTTATCAGAGAGGCAAACTGCAATAGGTCATGAGGCACATTAGGTTAGTTTGTCTGTGTTCTGATAATTTAGAAAATCCATGGTGAGAAAGATTTAGGATTTAAAATTCAAGCACACACTTTCCCACAGGCTCAGAGATCACGGATGTCCTCTCTCAGTGGCTCGCTACTCTCTAGACTGTTCTAAAATGTCATGGTGTTTGGTGCCTCACATGAGGATATTTGAGTTTGGGAGAAGAGATACTGATGAAAGGGTAAGGCTGCATAAGTTAAGAAAGAGCATCAGAGAGATCAAAACCATCCAATTCTTTCACTTCCATGGTTGGATTCTTTCCATTAACTGGTTTCCAGGGACGTCCAGGACATTTAGGGGAAGTTGTTTCTGGAAAATCAGATATCAGCTTAAATGAAAGGCTATCTGGTTCTATCTGGATATTGGGGATCCAGTCATCATCACTCTCTGTGGGAGCTGGTGATCTGGTAGTCATCCAGGCTTCAAGGAGATCTGAATCCTGAAAGCCAGGAGAGGTAACTGCTACTTCTGGCTGGGCTAGAGAAGGGATGGGCCCTTCTGTCTTCTCTGGTGTCTGTGAAGATGTAGTACTATCTTCAGAAGAGCTTGCCAAGGGCTCTGTTTTCCAGTCACTGTGCTTCCCATGTGTTTTTTCTTTATGTTTCCCATGGCCATGACCATTTTTATGCTTATGTCTGTGTCCATTGGCTAGGTCATGTCCCATTTGATGCCCATGGCCAAAGCCATGTCCCCTTTGGTGTTTAACGCTATAGTGGTTACGTTCAGGCTGATGTTCATGATTCTGGCCATGTTTTCGTTTATGTCCATGACCAAGGTCATGCTCCTTTTGGTGCCGATGGCCTTGGTCATGCTCATGTTTATGATCATGGCCAGTCTCATGTTTTCTCTGCTTTTCAGGGTCCCAGTCATGCCCATGAGTGGGTCCTTGTTCATTTTCTGGATTCTGCTCTTCATCTTGTACAGGTACCACAGAAGTGTAGGGTGGACTTACAGTTGTTTCTTTTTCTGTTTCCTGTACTTGTAATGTTCGGAAAGGTGAAAAACCTGGAGGCCTTTTCATCAATGCAATCTAAACAGGAAATATTAAGATGAATGCATTACTGTGAAAACCACACTATCAATGAAGAAACAAGAGACTAAGATGTGGTAACACTATGCTGGCTTGCAATGGGACAGGTATCTGCCAGATTTAAAGTACTATATAAACCTTCTAGAAAGGATGAAAACCATTATTTCTTTTTTTTTAATCTTAAAATGTGTAGACATTGGTTAGTATCCTTAATGATACTCTAAAAAATTGGAAAGTTTTGTATTTGTTTGGAAAAATTAAAAGTCTGTAATCTGGGTGTATTCTGAACCTATTACAACATAAGTGTATGGTATACTATTTATTAAGAAATGCGATGTCTATTCTTACCATTACAGTTTTTATCTTGAGGGCCCTAAGAACCTCGAAACACTGATTCCATATGAGGCTATACTTTCATTGGGAATTATTCATAAACTTGAAATGAAACTTCTCTGTAATGCTGTGTTAGACCATATACATACAAACACGTGACAAGAATGTAGACCAGGAAGTAGAGATGTGCCTCAATTGGTAGAGTGCCAGCCTTGAACAGAAAAATGCTAAGTGACAGTTTTCAGGCCCCGAATTCAAGCCCTAGTACTGGCACAAACAAAACCTAAACTAGGAAAGAGGAGAAGAAACAACTTGTATTAAAGATTCATATTCACAAATTATTTCTTCTATTGTGTGTCAGCATGTGCTATTCAAAAGAAGTATTCATGGTAAAATAATATGGGCTTTGGAGTCAAACCAGCCCTTTGTAAAAATCAGCATTGTGATGAGAAGAGCAGGCTCTGATATGACCTACAATTACTCTGAGCACCATTATCTTCAACCTCCTGCAGAATAATAGTAACAGTACCTGTGGGTATTAACAGTATCTGACTCACAGGGTTTTGAAGTAGATAGATAGACAATAGGGGTGAATCTTTCTGAGAAGTGCTTGGGATAAAAGGAAGTCCTGAATTATGTTATTATTTTCTCTAGGATGTCAGACTCCTTATAATTTTTCTATCTCCTTTGTGAAGACAGAGAAAGTATTACTTACCCCCTATAATTCTTTTAAGATTTAAAAAGATGGTAAAAACAAATGCTTTTTGCTGGGTCCTGGTAGCTCATGTCTGTAATTGTAGCTACTCAGGCTCCTGAGATTTAAGGATTACACTTTGAAGCCCACATGGGCAGACAAATCTGTGACACTCTTTTATCCAATTAACCACTCCCCAATCCAGAGCCTTAGATAGTAAAGCACCAGATATGAAAAGAAAAAGCCATGCAAGAGCACCTTGAGCTCAAGCCCCAGTATGGGGACTGGTGATGGGGGCAGAGTAGGGGGAGAGCTGTGTGGATAAAAACCTAATGCTTTTCAGACAGGAATCAAGTATGTGCATCCTTTAGGGGTCTTTTAGACATATGGATTCTGATTCATTAGTGGGGAACTGGTGTGAGTCTGGATTTCTCACTCAGCTCCAACGACATAACCATAGCATCATGAGGTGCTGTCATGTACGGGCACAACTTGAAGGGGAGTGGTCAGAGTTCATGCCTCACAGCAGGGACTGCCTGGCTACCAGCCCAAAGACAAAGACCAGCCCACCTGGTATATGGTGTACAAAGCAATAAAAGCATTGCTCTTGTCTTTCTCTCCATTTCGAAAAGACCTCCCTATTCATTGCAGTAATGGCTTCTTAATAATCCCAACCAAGGCTTTTCAGATTGAGCAGAAATGACCTGCAAGCTAGCTGTAGTTAGAATTATACCATTTCTAGTGGTTGACAGTTGATGGTAGACTCAGTTTTGTTCTCCCAAGGTACCACATAAACTCGAGTATGGCAGATTAGATTTTTCTGAAAAAGCAAAAGCAAAATAGACCTCAGTTCTTCATGATACACTTAAACATATCATTGAAACATCAAACAAAGAGGCTGGGTGCTGGTGGCTCAAGTCTATAAATCCTAGCTACTTAGGAGCCTGAGATCTGAAGATCAAAGTTCAAAGCCAGTTCAGGCAGGAAAGTCTGTGAGACTCTTATTTCCAATTAACCACCAGAAAATGGGAAATAGAGCTGTGGCTCAAAGTAGTAGAGCAGCACTAGCTTAGAGCAGCAGAGTTCAGGGACAGTGCCTAGGCCCAAACAAAAAACAGAAAACATGGGGAGGGGGGAGGGAATTGGAGAGGAGGGAAGGTAGGAGAAAAATGAAGGAGGTGACAAGTTTCATAAGAAATGTACTCACTGCCTTATGTATGAAAGTGTTACCCCTCTTACACCACTTTGACAATAAATAAATCAAGTAAAAAAAACAAACCAAAAGAAAATATCAAATAGGTCTTCAGTTGAAAAGGACACAGTTGCATGACTACTCACTCCAAACTGCTTGTATTCACAACTTGTGGTGAACTCCTTGATGGTTTCCTTGGAACATTCGGTTTCCCTGGCTAAGAACTCAATAGAATATATCATCCCAGCCACCACCTGGAAGAGTAAGCAGCACAAAACAAGCACTTAATGAGGAATATTGTATGATAAACCATACTTTTGACTCTATGGTTTTCTGGTGGTTAATTGGAGACAAGAGTCTCATGGACTTTCTCTCCCTCCTGGGCTGGCTTTGAAGTTCTGTCCTCAGAACTCAGCTTCTTGAGTAGCTAGGATTACAGGCATGAACCACCAGTGCTCAGTGTCCTGCCAAATCTTGAATCAGTGAAATACTGAGTAAGAACTAGTAGAGATTATATGGGTTAAATTTGTATCTCCTGTGGTGCCTCAAGCATTTTCTTAAGTATTAAGAAACTATTCTGATCTCTACCAACAGTGTTTTATGGTCTTTATAACATTATATTTTTATTATCTGCATGTAGCTGTACAAAGGAGTTGCCATTCAACAAATCACTTTGTAAATCCAGGGCCTCTTAATCTGTCACTCTGTCATTATTCTCCTCCCATCCTCTCTCCTGCTTAACAACAGTTTTAGTCACTATACTAATGCTGTCATCTATTAAGCATTTTATTATCTCAATTTGTTGACCAAATCATTTAATCATAACATTTAAATGTCTGAGTATATTTGTGATATTATGTAGCTATTAAAAGCAATCGGTAACATATATACCTAATGACCTAGAAGAAGGTCATTATTTCATTATCGAAACAAAGTGAGTTACAGCCACTCTAGTTACAGCAAACTACAGTCATCTCCATCTCCTGATACATCTTAAAAACATGGAGAAGAGCCAGGAACCAGTGGCTTGCAGGTGCAGTCTACTCACACCTATCACACCTACAGTTTGCTTACACCTAATCTACTCCTATCTAATCACACTTGTAAGCTACTCAGGAGTCAGAGATCTGAGGGGCACAGTTCAAAGCCAGCCTGTGCAAAAAAGTCTGTGAGACATTTATTTCAAATTAAACATCAAAAAGCCAAAAATGGACCTGTGGTTCAAGTGGTAGAGTGCTATCCTTGAGTGGAAAAAGGTCAGGGACAGAGCCCAGGCTCTGAGTTCATGGCCTAGCACCAGCAGAAAAACAAACACAAAACATGGAGAAATGTGGCACTGGAAGAAAACATGAAGAGGAGAATCAAGGGAAGAACTAAATACGTCCTCTAACTTTTCTGGCACTGTTTTGCCAGATACATGTGGTTAGATTTTTCAAATGCAGTAGGTTGAGTGCCTGTGGTTGATGCCTGTAATCTTAGCTACTTAGGAGGCTGAGATCTGAGGGTTATGGTTCAGAGCCAATCCAAGCAGCAAATCCATGAGATTCTTCGTTTTGTTTTGTTTTGTTTTGCCAGTCCTGGGGCCTGAACTCAGGGCCTGAGCACTGTCCCTGGCTTCTTTTTGCTCAAGGCTAGCACTCTACCACTTAAGCCATAGCGCCACTTCCGGCTTTTTCTATATATGTGGTGCTAAGGAATTGAACCCAGGGCTTCATGTATGCGAGGTGAGCACTTTACCACTAGGCCATATTCCCAGCCCCCATAAGATTTTTATCTTCAATTAATTAGCAAACAGCCAGAAGTGGAGGTGTGGTTCAAATAGTAGAGCACCAGCCTTGAGTGAGAAAGCCAAGTGAGAGCTTGAGGTCCAGATTTCAAGCCCCCGTACACACACACACACACACACACACACACACACACACACACACACACACACGAATTTCATAGGGAACTCAGAGATGTTAATCTGATTGAATTTGGCAACAAGAATGGCATGGATTGGCCTAATGTGGGCCTAATGGCAGTGAAAAGTGCAATCAGGGAGGTGGTGTCTGAGGTAGGAATGAGTGTCAGTCATGGAGAATTTATGCATCATTTATTATTTGTTGTAATTGTTGACTGCTTTTGGTCTTGCCAAGAAATAGACTATTTGCCACAACCTAAAGTAATTTCCCTACCTGTGATGTAGCTCTTTTAATGGATTCAATCTTGAAATAGAAAGTTGCATTGTTTTCTGCATTCAGCTTTTGGATGACGTGAGTCAGCACCTCCTCCAGCTTGGGGCTGTCCACAGGTATCTCCTTGGGGCAGCCAGTGCACCTCAGGGGAACTTGCACTTCATCCTCGCCTGAAAGAATCAGATTTCCAGTCAACATGTGCACCGCACACAGTGCTGTGTATAGCCTTGGCCCGAGGCTGAGTGACAGACTCATGTTCACTTCCTGCTTCTCTTCCTCCTCTTCAGAGCTCAGTGTACCCACATTCAAACACAGGAAACTGATTCACTCAATACACTACACTGTTTCCATATCTGTGTGTGTATGTGTGTGTATGTGTGTGCGTGTGTGTGTGTGAGGGGGGGGTATATGCCAAAACTGGGCTTGAATTCAGGGCCATGCATTCTCACTTAGCTTTTTTGCTCAACTGGCACTCTCCCATTTGAGCCACACCTCCACTTTGGCTTTTTTTTTTTATTGGTTAACTGGAAATAAGAGTCTCTTGGATTTGTCAGCCTTCGCTGGCTTCAGCCTCCTGAGTAACTATGATTAGAGGAATGAGCCACCATGCCCAGCAACTTCCTATACTTTTGGTGCAAACTGTAAAAAAGCAGTGTTTAATAGAATGAATCTGTAATGGGACAATTTTAAGTTCTGTGGTTCTGGGACACACAGCTTTAGTAAAGCTGCTTATTGTGCAGTATACGACTATTTTTCAAGTATAAGAAAGGTCAACTTTTAGAAATAAATACTGACTTGTATTGATTGAATAAACCATGTTAAGCAAAAACAAAATAATGACTTGAGGGCTAGGACATGGCTCAAGTGGTAAAGCCCTGCCTGGCAAGTGCAAGACACTGAATTCAAACTCTTTGCATTGCTAAGAAAGAAAAGAAATTGTGGGGCTCCCATGGCTCACACATATGTTCCTAGCTACTCAGGGGGCTGATATCTGAAGACCCTTAGATCTGACATCTAACATTTGACACATGACATCTGAGGCTCAAAGCCATCCCAAACAGGAAAGTCTGTGTAAGACTTATCTCCAATTAAATACCAAAAATAAAAACAAAAACAACTGGAAGTCGAGCTGTGGCTCCCATGGTAGAGCACTACTAGCCTTGAGCAACAAAGCTAAGGGACAATGCCCAGGTCTTGGGGTCAAGCCCCGTAACCAGAACCAAAAGAAATAACGAAAAGAAATACTGATTTGATTGCATTATCTTTCTTCTCTCCATTATAACATTCAGAGAAAAGCCACCTTTAGTTGGAAGAATTTAATTCAGAAAGGTTGCAAATGAGATACCATTTTTAGTTGGAGCCCTACAATTCTAGCTATACAAGACGCCAAGGGGCTGGGGACATGGCCTAGTGGCAAGAGAGCTTGCCTCGTATACATGAGGCCCTGGGTTCGATTCCCAAGCACCACATATACAGAAAACGGCCAGAAGTGGCGCTGTGGCTCAAGTGGTAGAGTGCTAGCCTTGAGCAAAAAGAAGTCAGGGACAGTGCTCAGGCCCTGAGTCCAAGAACCAGGACTGGCAAAAAAAAAAAAAAAAAGACGCCAAGATTTGAGGACTATGGTTAGAAGCCAGCCCAGGCAAACATCCTAGAGACTTTTATCTCCAAGGAACCAGCAAAATGCTGCAAGTGGAGATGTGGTTCAAGTGGAAGAACACCAACCTTAAGCAAATAAACCACGAGTGAATGCAAAGCCCTGAGTTCAGGCTCTAATACTGGTGCACGCGCGCGTACATACACACTCTCACACACACAATGGAATGTCATTTTCTCTAATTCACACCACCAGAGTTTGAGAACAATTTGTACATAAAGACCAGCTGACCAGGTGCTGGTGGTGCATGCCTGTAATCCCAGCTATTCAGGAGGCTGAGATCTGAGGATCACAGTTCAAAGCCAGCCCAGGCAGGGAAGTCTTTGAGACTTTTTTTTTTTTTTTGTCAGTCATGGGCTTGAGCTCAGAGACTGGGCACTGTCCCAGTGTTCTTCTGATCAATACTCCACTTTCAGTTTTCAGGTTGTTACAGGAGATGAGGCTCATAGGCTTTCCTGGTGGGACTGGCTTCGAACCATGAGCCTCAGATCTCAGCCTCTTGAGTTGTTAAGATTACAGGTGAGAACCACTGATGCCTGGCTTGTGAGACTCTTATCTCTAATTAAGCACCAAAAAAAAAAAAAAAAAAAGCCAGAAGTGCAGCTCTAGTGACAGAATGCTAATCTTGAGCAAAATAATTCAGGCATAGTGCCTGAATTAGGCGGGGATGAGTGGCATTGTACTCAAAGGTTATCTTTACTCAAAGAACACAAATGGTCCTTGTATTACAGTATTGTCTGTGGCCACTTACAATTCAATGCCAATTGCAGCAGGTAGTGTAATCAGGTGTGGGAGGTATCCTCAGATCAGCTCATAGGACCCAGATGCTAGTGGCTCATACTTATAATCCTGGCTACTCAGGAGGCTGAGATCTATGGATGGCGGTTCGAAGCCAATCTGGACAGGAAAATCCATCAGACTCTTATCTCCAACTAGCCAGCAAAATGCCAGAAATAGAAGTGTGGCTCAAATGGTAGAGTATCAGCTTTAAGCAAAATAGCTAAGGGATAGTTCCCAGGCCCTGAGTTCAAGCTTCAGTAACTGTATACACACAAAACATCCCACAAGTTACAAAGACTTGGTGAATGTATCATGGAAACAAAAGCATAGCTTATATTAAAAGGTCTGGCCAATTATCCACTACTCATACTGCACTACTAGGAAGTAAGGTGTTTTCTCTCACCTGGATGAAGTTCACAATTCTGTGCAAAGGAAGTGATTTCCTGCTGAATATTCACAAATGCCTGGTCTGTACATTCACCAGCATCCTTGTTTTTTTTAAAAAAAATGGAAACATTAAATTTTTTGAGAATAATTTAAGTACTAATAAACTTAAGATACAACAGTTGCTTTCCAAAATGCTGCAAAAGTGAAATAAAACAGGTTAATTATACAAGAAAAAAAAGAGAAACAGATCATGGAATCAATAAGAAAATACACACAAGCACACAGAGAGAGAGAGAGAGAATAAACAAGAAATAACAAGAATACCTTGGATAGAAATAATGACTATATTTAAATTAAATGTGTAACAGCTTTGTACCCACACCAGAGTTGAACTCAGGGCCTCACTCTCATTTTGCTCACAGCTAGTGCTCTATGGCTGCAACCGTGCCTTCAGTATAGCATTTTCCTAGTTAATTGGAGATGCAGCCTGTAACTTCTGCCCACTCTAGCTTTGAACCTCAGTCTTCAGATTTCCATGTCTTGAGTAGATAGGATTAAAGGCATGGCCCACCAATTTTCTGCTTAAGGACAAACTTTTCTTTTAAGAAAGCAAGGTAAGTGGGGTGCCAGTGGCTCATGACTATTCAGAAGGCTAAAATCTGAGGACCAGCCAGCACTTGTGGCTTACATCTGTAATCCTAGCTACTCAGGAGACTGAGATCTAAGGATCTTGGTTCAAAGCCAGGCTGGGAAGGAAAGTCCCTGAGATTCTTATCTCCAATTACCCATCAGAAAACCAGAATTGGTGCTGTGGTTCCAGCAGTAGAGTACTAGCCTTGAGCTGAAGAGCTCACGGAAGTACCCAGGCCCAGAGTTCAAGCCCCATGACAACAACAACAACAACAACAAAAGAAATCTGAGGATGACTGTTCAAAGCCAGCCAAGGCAGATAAATCCATAAGAGTCATATCTCAAATTAACCAGCAAAAAGCTAGAAATGGCTCAAGTGGTGGGGTATCAACCTTGCATGAAAAAAGCCAAATGAGAATGTGAGGACCTGAGTTCAAGCTCCTGCACATACATATTCACACACACACACACACACACACACACACACACACACACACACAAATAGATGGTGTAGAATCAAAACCCATATAGCAAAAAATCTATAAAAAGAAATAGATATAATTATGGCAGAGAAATATTAATATTCAATAATAAATCTAAGTGAGGAATAAATGGATAAAAATAAATATCTCTTAAAGTAGTATTTTCATAAGATTCATATGACTTTATATGACACTTTCATAAAAGCTGCACAAATATTTTTTAATTGTTTTGGTTTAAAGTCATAAGAAGTTTTAATAAACTTTGCAGGGTGGAAACATACAGACCATATCCTTTGGCCTAAGTATTAAAAACAACCTTAAATATCAATAACATACATTTAGACTAACCACCTCCATCCTCACACCTCTAAATAGTTTGAAATATAAACACACTTGCCTAAAAATCTGAAGTCTCCCATGGAAGGAAGAACAAAAAGAAAACAGTAAAAATTAGAATTATATACAATGTTGCCAAAACACCATTGAGGCATAAGTTATGCTTTTATGATTTCATCATTTAAAAAGATGGAGTAAATAAACCAAACTACCCTCCTATCTCAAATCTAAGTGTTTAACTCATGAATTAAGAAAAAAGAGCAAAAGCCAAGCACCAATGGTTCACACCTGTAATCCTAGCTACTGGAGGCTGAGATCTGAGGATCACAGTTAGAAACCAGACTGTAAAGTCTGTGAGGACTCTTATCTCCAACTAACTACAAACAACAACAAAACAAAAACTGGAAGTGGAGCTATAGCTCAAGTGGCAGAACACTAGCTTTGAGCACAAAAGTTCAGGTACAGTGCCCAGGGCTTGAGCTCAAGCCCCAGGACTGGCACCAAAACAAACAAACTAACTAATATTAATAAAAGCATTCAGGGATCAGGAAAATGTGGTACATATACACAATAGAATTTTATGCCTCTATCAGAAGGAATGACATTGCCCCATTCGTAAGGAAATGGAAGAACTTGGAAAAAAAAATTATACTAAGTGAAGTGAGCCAGACCCAAAGAAACATGGACTCTATGGTTTTCCTCATAGGGAATAATTAGTACAGGTTTAGGCTAGTCACAGCAGAGGATCACAAGAGCCTAATAGCTATGCCCTTATAAACGCATAAGATGATGCTAAGTGAAATGAACTCCATGTTATGGAAACAACTGTTATATCACTGTTGTAATTACTCTCAACATGCCATGTGAAACAATAGCTTCTATTGTTGATGATCCTCTTGTATCCCCTTCCTGTGGTTGTACCTGCGCTATCACTGTACCTCATCTGAGTACCCTGGATACTGTATATACTGGTATTAGAACTAGGGAAGTGAAAGGGACTATCAAAATCAAGAGACAAAGGATAAAAAGACAAACGACTCCAAAAGCAATACTTGCAAAACCATTTGGTGTAAACCAACTGAACAACTCATAGGGGGAGAGAAAAAGGGGGAGGGGGGAATGAGGGAGGAGGAAACAGTACAAGAAATGTACCCATAGCCTAATGTATGTAACTGTAACTCCTCTGTATATCACTTTGACAATAAATAAGTAATTATTAATAAAAAAGCATTCGGATGATCTTCTTTTTTTAAAAATTAAATTTTATTGACAAGGTGTTGTGCAAAGGGGGTACAGTTACATAATAAGGCAGTTAATACATTTCTTGTGATATCTTACACCCTCATTTTTCTTTCCCTTCCCTAGATCAGATAGGCATATATACAATATCCAGTGTACCAAAATCATATACAGTAACCACGTAGGGTACGCCACAGGAAATTCACCTAGAACTTTAAAGATAATGTCAACAGTAGAATCCTCCTGTGTCAGATGATCTTGAACAAAGAAAAATACTGACTGCATTAAAACAACATAACCAATCATATAAGAAATATAAAAATATGAGAATAGTATGAACAAGTATATGTTATTTTAAATCCCCATGAAATGGTTACTATTCTGGAATATTATAAATGATTAACATTGGCTGAAAATCAGGAAGAAAAGTTGACTGAAACAGAAAAAATACCATTACAGAAACAGAGAATATACTGTTTCTACTCTCAGATTTCATCCCAACTCACACCTCTAGGCTACATAGCATTTTTAAAATAAATATATTTTTAAGAATTAGACATACGTTTCCATACTAAGTGAATTATTTAGGAATATAAAAAAATAAAAGCATTTTTTAAAAACTATATTTGCTTGCCTAGGAAGTATAAAGTCCTTAATTTATGCACAAACAAACAAAACTGAGCACTGTAACCACCCTGTGGTACACCATCTAACATAATTGTGGTTATAAACTATCCTGTGAAGATACACTATCCTCCTAGGAAGGTCACAAAGAGGTAGAATATGTTTATTGTTTTTTAACTTAATTAATTAGTTTGTTTATTATTTGGACCTGTTCTGGGGCTTGAACTCAGGGCCGGGAGGCTGTTCCTTAGATTCTTTTTCTCAAGGCTAGTGCTTGGCCACTTGAGCTACAGCGCCACTTTCAGCATTTTCTGTGTAGTTTATTGGCAATAAGCGTCTCAAAGACTTATCTGTCTGGGTTGGCTTTGAACCCCAATCCTCAGATTTCAGTTCTTGAGCAGCTAAGATTACAAGGATGAGCCAGTAGCACCTGGCTCTTTTTTTTTTTTTTTTTTTAAAGAAAAAGAACAAGAAAACCAGCAGAGGGCAGCTAGAAGTGGAGAGCTGTCTTGAGTAGAGATGTAGAACAATGCAAGACATGGTGCTGCAGGAAAGTAGAGGAAGATAGGAAAGTGTTAAGACACAACCAAGGGCAAGCCTTTCTTTGCTTCATCTTTGCTCAGGCCCTACCTAGTCCTTACTCTATGCTGCTAACACGTATTACTAGCTGTGCCACAATAAGAGCTCCAGGATTTCAAGAAGATGTAAATTTGCATTTCCATGTGAATTTGTACCAAATTCAAGTTGCTGAGTGTCATCTAAATTTTAACAATGGTTTTCCCACATAGTTTGATAATTCCTGTGCTTGAGAAAACTCTAAATAAAAGGATAGGAGCTTTATGATTAATGATTAAAGTTTTTTCTACTTACACCATTTGATAGGGTCTTGCAGTCTTCAGTTAAGAATGCAAAATTCTCCTTGGAACAATTAGTTTGCAAAATTGTGTAGGTAATATCAAAGTTCAACCCAGCCACCACCTGAAACAATTTGAGATTATTTAAAGTACAGTTTAAACAGCATTTGCAATGAATGTTATCAGGTATTTAAAACATTGAAGGGCATATAAATAATTAAGCAATGTAAACTATTTTAATCATTATTATTAGACTGTATTCACCACTGAATAAAAATTGAGGCTCTCACTGGCCCCTCCGCATCTATCCATCTTCAAACAAAACGCAATAATATAGGAGGAGTTACTCTGTCTTTTACATAAGACCTAGCAAAAGTTGTTCTTCTAGGCTGCAGAGAGAAAACAGTGTGCTGAACCTAGTGAATTACAGTGGTCTAGATAAGAAAACTTGCAGCTGGGGAGGCCTTTCCTGGTGAGTCCTCAGCTTCTCACATCACTAGCTAGTGCCTTATCCTAAGTGGGCCCCATCCTGAAAGCTATATATGTTCCTAACCGAGTAAAACATGTGTCTTGCATGGAAGCATGGGCATTAAATACAGAGAAGGTTACTAACCACAAAAGGCAGAATACAGGGACCCAGTAGGCTATTAGAAAAGTCTGGATAAGCAGGGCAGCAGTGGCTCACACTTGAAATCTAGCTACTCAGGACACTAAGATGTGAGAATCACCATTCAAAGCCAACCCAGCAGGAAAGTCTGTAAGACCTCAAAAACTGGAGCTGTGAAGCTGGCACTGGTGGCTCACGCCTGTAATCCTAACTACTCAGAAGGCTGAGATCTGAGAAGTGAAGTTCAAAGCAAGCCCTGGCAGAAAAATCCATAAGACTCTTACCTCCAATTAACCACTAGAAAACCAGAAGTGGTGCTGTGGCTCAAGGGTGGAGCTGAAGAGCTCAGGGACAGTGCCCAGGCTCTGAGTTCAAGCTCCACCCCATCCCCAAAAAGTGGAGCTGTGGGGGCTGGGAATGTGGCTTAGTGGTATAGTGCTTGCCTAGCATGCATGAAGCCCTGGATTCCGTTCCTCAGTACCACATAAACAGAAAAAGCCTTCGCTCAAGTGGTAGAGTTCTATCCTTGAGCAAAAGAAGCTAGGTACAGTGCCCAGGCCCTGAGTTCAAGCCCTAGGACAGCAAAAAAAAAAAAAAAAAAGTGTTTTTTTTGCTGGTTAATTGGGGATTAGACAGCAAAGTAGTAGAGTACCATCATTGGAAAAGCATCTAGGCCCTGAGTTGAAGCCCCAGCACTGGCGCGCGTGCGCGCGCGCACGCGCCTGCACACACACACACACACACACACACACACACTCTCCCATATAAAGACTGGATGAACTAAGTCAATAAAAAGACAGTGATGACGATGATGATGATGATGATGATGATTGCCAGTTCTGGGCCTATTCATACTCTCACTTGGCTTTTTCAGTGAAGGCTGGCTTTCTACCACTTGAGGTATACCTCTACTTCTGGCTGGTTTTTGCTGGCTAATTGAAAATAAGAATATCATAGACTTTTTTGCCTGGGTTGGCTTTGAGCCTAGATCTTCAGATCAACATCTTGAGTAGTTAGAATTACAGGTATGAGCCACTAACACCTGGCTAAAATGAAATTATTAAGTATTTACTTCCCCTCCTCCCCCCAGAAGACATAGGAACTATACTTTCAGGTGTACCCAGAAAGTAATTTCAACCTTTTTGAAACAGTTTCATATTTTGGGCCATCTTTAGCAAGACAGTGGTGTCGATTTCTTAAACCCTAAGGCTAGAATAGCTCTTCCATTTTCCCTCCTCTGGGAAGAGCACTAATACTGATTACTGGTTCGTGAAAAACAAACTTCAAAGGAAGTAGGTATGATTAGCCATTTTTCTTCCTTTACAGGTTGCAGAGTCTGTTCACTTTCTGTGCTCATTACATAAAAATAATAAGAACTCCTCCCTACCAGCATGCGAACATTTGCTTTCCTTCTGCCAATGGTTTATTGTAGGGGATGAAACCCTAAATGTAAAGGGTAAATGGAAACTTGTAATCTTATCATGAGATATGAAAAAAATTGAAAGCAAACCTGTCTTTGAGCTCTTTTAATTTCTCCAAGAGCAAAGAGATGGGAATGCTGGGTGTTGTTATTAAAATGTTCAATGGCATATTTCAAGACAGGATCCAGATCTGGGCTGTTAGTTGATATGGGGTGTACACAGCCAAGGCAGTTGTATTGGGCCTTCATCACAGGGCCATGGGCTGAAAGAAGAGCAGGCAAAGAAGCAACATTAACAGTGGAAAGCAGCATTCCAATACATGGTCCTAAATCAAGATCATTTGGAAGACCTCTAGTAAACACTATGCACATTAGAAAAAAAAGTAAGAACACAGCCAGGTGCTGGTGGCTTATACCTATAATACTAGCTACTCAGGAAGCTGAGATCTGAGGGTTGCAGTTCGAAGCCAATCCAGGCAGAAAAGTCCCCATGAGACTTTTATCTCCAATTAACCATTTAAAAGCCAGAAGTGGAGCTGTGGCTCAAAGTGGTAGAGCACTAACCATGAGCAAAAACAGCCCAGGGACATTGCCCAGGCCTTGAGTTCAGGCCCCACAAATGACATACAAAAAGAAAAAGAAAAAAATGAGAACACAAGAACACAAAGCTTTTTTTTTTTTTCGGTGGCAGCCTGGAGTTTGAATTTAGAGCCTCATACTCTCATTTGGCCTTTTCACTCAGAGTTGGTGCTTTACCACTTGATCCATACCTCCACTTAGAACTTTCGGCTGATTAATCTGCTTGGGTTGGCTTTGAAATGTTATCCTCAGGTCTCAGCCTCCTGAGTAGCTAAGATCATAGGTGTGAGACACTAGCCCCTGACTTGTGGAGCTATCCATGTGTTAGAATGATCACTTGTGTGAAGGAGCTGACTGTCAGTTGGAAAGAATCAGAGACTGACCATTTTGGTATGATTTAGCAGACAGGTCGAACATGAGGTCAAGGAAGACTTTTCCAGTAAGATGCCTGAGCTGAGAAGAATGAAGGTGACAGGAGGTTTGAACATGAGGTATGAGGGCAAGGGGACAGGAGGCAGATGGCTCCTGAGAAAGGGGGATGCATCAAGGCACTGTGGTGTGGGATATGGCAGACACACATTTCACCAGATCTCCACACAAGATGCACATAGCAAAAATTAGAGGAGTGGACAGGGGTAGAGACTCTGGACTGTTGAGGTGGTTCCTCATTCTCTAGCACAGGGTCATTGACCTCATTCAGAGATTACGTACTCTACTGGAAAATTCATGGGTTCCTTGGTGAAGCTGATCAAAGCAATGGCCCCTCCCCAGGGAAGCACATGAATGCTGTGACAGTCACCATAAAATTTCAGGGTACTCAAGAGACCTTCAGAAATGCTGTAAGAATGGGAACCCCAGAGGGGGAAGCATTAAAATGATATAAAATATTACAGAAGTAACGGTGCTAAGTCAAGTCTTGTTCATAGCTGATCTCCTGATCTGCATCAGTAAGGCTGATGTCTCAGAAAGGAGCAGGTAGGTCACTAGAGGTGAGGGATGTATGTGGCAAGGACCACTTGAGAGCCTGAGACTTCCTCAACAAACAGATCACCCTGCCTGCGTACATGCTGTAGTTGGATCTTAAATGTCTCCCAAAGGCTATGTCTTATAAAGGCTAAGTTTCCAAGATGGCACTTCTGGGAGGTGGTTGGGGTGGGAGGTCTCCTCAAGCTTCAAACCATGAAAGGAGTGTGAGACTCTAGCACATTTTCCTCTCTTGTCCCCCCCTCCCCTCTCTCCCTTTCGCTTGCTCTCCCTCCCCCTCTCTCCCTCCCCCACTCCTTCCCTCTCTCTCCTTCACTCCCCCCTTCTTTCTCTTGCTCTCTCATACCCTTACTGCCAGTTGTCATGAAGTGAGTGTCCTGTCACATGCTTCCTGCGGCAGGTACCCTGTCACAGGTCCAAAAAAGCAAAGGGGTAACTATATTATAGACAAGAACCTCCAAAACAAGGACCTAAAACAAATCTTTCCTCCTTTTAAGTTGATTGTCCCCAGTATTTTGCTACAGTAACAAAAAGGATGTAACAGTATATAACATGGAAAGGCAATCTGAAGACCAACAGTTTTGGACTGCGCTCTCCTTGCAAACCTTTTGTGACTTTCTCTCTATAAACATGTGTCAGGGGCTGGGAATATGGCCTAGTGGCAAGAGTGCTTGCCTCACATACATGAAGCTCTGGGTTCAATTCCCCAGCACCATGTATATAGAAAATGGCCTGAAGTGGCGCTGTGGCTCAAGTGGTAGAGTGCCAGCCTTGAGCAAAAAGAAGCCAGGGATAGTGCTCAGGCCCTGAGTTCAAGGCCCAGGACTGGCAAAAAAAAAATAACAATAATAAATAAAAATAAACATGCATCAGAAGGAACTGTGGATACACAGGCATAGCTTCTTCCTCCTGGCAGAAGACGGAGATCAGATCCCCTCCCCACTCCCAGGGCATTGTCACCCAATGTATCAGCTACCTGGAGTGATCTGGCAGGTCTGGGTGGCTACAGAGAATTTCCCACTTTCTTTCTTCCCTACAGTGGCTGAGCATTCTCCCGTGGCCTGAAAGAAAAGAAACAAAGATGGATCCTCATCTTTCCAATGCAGAACTCTTCCTGGCACTGTCACTAAATGTGGCTTTCTTTAAAAAGAAGAAAAACAAGGTTTGTTTTCCTAACAGAGTTTTTTTGTTTCTTTATTCAGTGCTGGTACTTGAGTTTGAACTCAGGGTCTCATCACTGACCCAGACTTTTTAATTATTGAAAAAGCGATGAAGGGGTACAGTTACATAAGTAAGGTAATGAGTACATTTGTTTTTAATCATTGTTACCCCATCCCTCATTATCTCCCATTTACCCCTCCCTATCCCCCTCTCCCCCAAGCTGTAAGGTTCATGTCCCACATGGTGTCAAGTGAGTATCAATGTTGCATTGGTTCATCCTTTGTCCTGCTCTTTTGGTGATTCCCCTTTTCCTTCCACATATTAAACAATATTATATACAAGACACAAGGTACTGAGATCTAAGAGAATAAAAAACAACAACAAAAGCTGGGGATATGGCCTAGTGGCAAGAGTGCTTGAGTACATGAGGCCCTGGGTTCAATTCCCCAGCACCACATATACAGAAAACGGCCAGAAGTGGCACTGTGGCTTAAGTGGCAGAATGCTAGCCTTGAGCAAAAAAGAAGCCACGGACAGTGCTCAGGCCCTGAGTCCAAGCCACAGGACTGGCCAATATATTGACCCTGACTTTTGTGCTCAAGGCTTGCATGCTACCACTTGAACCACAGCTCTACTTCCAGCTTTTTGCTGTTAATTAGACCTAAGAGATTTCTACATGGCTGGGGATATGGCCTAATGGCAAGAGTGCTTGCCTTGAAGAGTCTCCTACACATTCCTGCTTAGGCTGACTTCAACCAGCAATCCTCAGATCTCAGCTTGCCTTTTTTTTTGGATAGGTAGTTGGAGATAAGAGTCTAGCAGGTTTTCCTGCTTAGGCTGGCTTCAAACTGTGATCCTCCGATTTAAACCTTCTCAGTAGTTAGAATTACAGGCTCGAGTCACCTATACTCAGCTCCTAACAAAGTTTTGAGATAAGAGAATAAACATTTTTGGAGTTTACAGATTATTTTTCCAGTCCATTACTATCCATGTGTCAGAGGAGAGACCATGTCAGTGTTAAGAATTTTAAGTTTTAGTCTTGGCTTAGAGCTCTGGAGTCTGTGCTTTGTCACAAGGTGTTGGCAGTGCCTTAGAACCAGCCTTCTAAGCATCCCTCTTGATCTCCTCCTTGATTTCAGTAGGCTAATACAATTTTCATAATATCACCTGTTAGAAACAAGCTGATCCTGCAGGACACAGCAGCTAATTGGTTCTATCTACTGGACAAAACCAAGGAGAGTCAGAGCCCTGAAAGCCCAGTCTCTGGCTCAGAATCCAGAGTTCTTTTATAACTGTAAGTGACTGTCATGCTCAAAACACACAGGGGATACCAATGTCCTGACATCAAAGAGGGGAATAACGTTGGAAGCCAGCTCAGGCAGAAGAATCCACAAGACTCCATCTCCAATTAACCACCAAAATGCCAGACTGGAGGTGTAGCTCAAATGGAAGCAAGGAAGCTGAGCAAGAACAAAAGCCCCTGAGTTCAAGCCTTGGTACTGTTAGAAACCAACAATTGTGGAGTGGAGGAAGAAAATGTGCTACATATACACAATGGAATCCTAGTTAGTCATGAGAAAAAAAGAGAAAGAGAAGAGAGAGAGATAGAGAGAGAGAGAGAGAGAGAGAGAGATCCTATCATTTGCACCACATGAATGGAAATGGAGGTCATCAAGTGAAATAAAACAAAACCCAAACCAGCCACATGACCTCAATCACATGAGGAATCTAATAAAATGGATCTCCTGGAAGCTGAGAGTGAAATGGTGGTTGCCACAGGCTGTGAGAGCCTGCAGAGATAGGAATAGAAGGCTATCCACTGTGTTTTGGGAAAGGTCTGGTGTACTACTGCACCCTAGTGTGACTGCAGATAACAACTATGGGCTACATATTTTAGTGTAGTATGTGTATGTGTGGGTGTGTGTGTGTGTGTGTGTGTGTGTGTGTGTGTGTGTGTGCGCGCGCGCTAATTCTGGGGCTTGAACTCAGGGCCTACAGCTCTGATGTTCTACAGCCGATGTTCTACCACTTGGGCCATGCTTCTAGTTTAGCATTTTTGCTAGTTAATTGGAGATAAGTGTCTCTAGGATTTGTCTGCCCAGGCTTGCTCCCACTCCTACTTCTCAGATCTCCTGAGTAGCTAAGATTACAGGCATGGTTCACTGGTATCTGTCTGTACTACACATTTGAAAAATCTAGAAGGAAGGATTTTGAATATTGTCATCATAAAGAACTGATAAGTGAGGAGACAGATTTAGCCAGGCACATGAGTCATAATATCTATTGGGACCCCATGAGAATGTACAATTTCTATGTATTTCAGTGTCCATTTAGGAATTAAATTAAATTCAGTTTTGTCCAGCCCAGCTATGCAGTGGGAAAGGGAGGCTTGGGAATCAGCACACACTTACCGCATTCTCGGCCTCCTGGTACTCACAGTCTTGCCAGGTTTTGCCACTTTCCACAGGACAGTCGCCCTCCTTGATTTCATACTTGAGGGAATAAAATACTTCAGAGCTAACCTGAAAAAGAGCCACCAAAGACATTCAGATTAGCAAATAATTTCAGTAGGTTATTGTCTTATGAATATCATTCTTAATTTGACTTGATTCAGTGGAAACCAAGCACATATTAAAAATACAAATATTTACTATTTTATAAATGGTGTCTTGGGAGAATACTCATAACATACTTAAAATATATATTCTTAGAATTTGTAAAACATTTTCTATAATGTTAGCTCATTTCTTATTTCAAGAAAACCAATTTACATGTACATATGTCTTTAAGGAAAATCTGGAAGGCCAGGAGCTCACGTCTGTAATCCTAGCTACTCTGGAGGGTGAGGTGTAAGGTTTGCAATTTGAAGCCAACCCTGAGCAGGAAAGTCTGTGAGGTTTTTTAACTCCAATAAACCAAAAAAAAAAAAAAAAAGAAGAAGAAGCCAAAAGTGGAGTTATAGCTCAAGTGCTAGTGTGCTAGCTTTGAGCAGAAAAGCACAAGGACAGTACCCATACCTTGAATTCAAGCCCCAGGACCAGCAACAAAAAAGGAAAAACTCTGGAAGATATGCAAAAACTATTCATTTGTGGTAGAATTATAATGATTTTTTCACTTTATTCTGTAAAAAGTATTTTGTTTGTTTCTTTCCTTTCTTCTTCCTTCTTTCCTTCCTTTCTTCCTCCCTCCCTTCCTTCCTCCCTTTCCTTCTTTCTCTCTCTTTCTTTTCTTTTTTTTTTTTTTTTTTGCCAGTCCTAGGCACTGGACTCAGGGCCTGAGCACTGTCCCTGGCTTCTCTTTGCTCAAGGCTAGCTAGCACTCTGCCACTTGAGCCACAGCACCACTTCTGGCCACTTTCTATATATGTGGTGCTAGGGAATCAAACCCTGGGCTTCATGTATAGGAGGCAAGCACTCTTGCCACTAGGCCATATTCCCAGCCCCCTCTTTCTTTTTCTTTTTCTTTCTTCCTTCCTTCCTTCCTTCCTTCCTTCCTTCCTTCCTTCCTTTCTTTCTTTCTTTCTTTCTTTCTTTCTTTCTTTCTTTCTTTCTTTCTTTCTTTCTTTCCCCTCCCTCCCTCCCTCTTTCTTTCTTTCTTTCTCTCTCTCTTTCTTTCTTTCTTTCCCCTCCCTCCCTCCCTCACTCCCTCTTTCTTTCTTTCTTTCTTTCTTTCTTTCTTTCTTTCTTTCTTTCTTTCTTTCCCTCCCTCCCTCCCTTCTTCCCTCCCTCCCTCCCTCCCTCCTTTCTCTCTCTTTCTTTCTCTCTCTTTTCTTTCCTTCTTTTTTTCCTTCTTCAGTGCCTGTACTAGGGCTTGAAGTAAGGCCTGTGCTTAAGGCTGTCACTTTCCCAGGTGAGCCATACTTTCACTTCTAGGTGTGTGGTGGTTAACTGAAGATAAGAGACTCATAGACTTTCCCGCCCAGGCTGGCTTCTAAACACAATATTCCAATCTCAGCCTTCTGAGTATCTAAGATTGCAGGCTAAATTGATGTTTTTCCAAATTAATACATATTGCTTTTAGAATAAGGAAAACAGGGCTGGGAATATGGCCTAGTGGCAAGGGTGCTTGCCTCATATACATGAAGCCCTGGGTTCGATACCCCAGCACCACATATATAGGAAATGGCCAGAAGTGGCGCTGTGGCTCAAGTGGCAGAGTGCTAGCCTTGAGCAAAAAGAAGCCAGGGACAGTGCTCAAGCCCTGAGTCCAAGGCCCAGGACGGGTAAAAAAAAAAAAATTAGAATAAGGAAAACACAAAAATGAGAACATTGCTGTTTTGAAGTTCTTTCTATATAGTATAATAATTATGGATGGTTCTATAGTATATTTGATTTTTCTTGATTTCTAATTCCTCCCCCTCCTTTAGACCATTTTATTGATTTCACATGTCATATACTTCACCCATGAAATGTATACAATAAAATATTTTAGCATATTTACAATCATTGCTATAGTCTATTTTAAACCATTTAATCACACCCCCCCAAAAGAAGTACCCTTTACATTTCAAAGACCCTATCTCAAAAACAGCCAGCAAAAACAGGGCTGGAAATGTGGCTCAAGTGTTAGAGTACCACGCTAGCAAGCATGAGGCCCTGAGTTCAAACTCTAGTACCACTAAAAAGAAGAAAACTCAAAACAAATTTATTCATTCACTTATTAATTTAGGCAAGTGCATTACAAAATACTAAGTAAGGATTTGGGGAATGGCAAGACAGTAGAGGACCTGCCTAGTAAGGAAGGACTTGCCTTCAAACTCCAGTACTATGGGGTAGGGGTGGGAGCCCCAAAATAATAACAGAAAAACTGCTGTGTGTGTGTGCATGCGTGCGCCCCAGTGGCTCAGGCCTTGTTGTTCCTATTTGCAAAGATGAGACTAGTAGGATATAGGTTTAAGGCAACCTGGAGCAGAAAAGTTCATATGATCCCTTTTCAACTGAGAACTGGTCATAGCGGTACACATAGATTATCTTAGCTATGACAGGAATCCTACAATGTGTGAATCACAGCCCAGACCCATACCTTAACAATAACAAGCACAAAACAAGGCTGGGGTATGGGGGCATAGAATACCTGGCTAGCAAGCAAAATTTTCCAAGTTCAAGTCCCAGCCCTGCCAGCAGACAAATAAACAAAAAGAATAAATGGAAAACAACTAAAATATTGGTGTTAGCCTTGATTCATTACCTATACACTTTTTATGGTAGATATCTAGTTTAATGCAGTAGAAGCAAGCTAACCTCATTTCTGCCTCCTCTTAGACATATGCCACAAACAAACTCCTTCTCATTTAAAGTTGGGAGTTCTTTATATTTTAGTCTAAGGCCAGAGAACCAGTAAATCCTCTTGGCAGTAGACTGAGTTCCTGGAAAAAGAAAGAAAAATGAAAAGGGAGGAGGAGGAGAAGAAGCAGGAGGGAAAGAAGGAGGAGGAAGAGGAAGAAGAGGGAGAAGAGGAAGAGGAGAAGGAGGAAGAAGAAGCAGCAGCAGAAGAAACAGGGGAAGAAGAGGAAGAGGAGGAGAAGGAGGAAGAGAAGAAGAAGAACAGAGAAAAGTCCTAGGCTCTAAGCACAAGCAAAAGTCTCAGGTGACTTCAAGGTTAAAGAGCTCACTCACCGTCTTATTGACCTCAGTTATGCGGTACAACAGGAACTGGTTGCCAGTTTGGTTCCTTTTGTTATAGTTCCTCAGAGCAGCATCCACAGCCTTAAACACATCCTCGTCATTGCAGTCCATTTCCTGGAAGACTGCATCCTGGGTTAGACTTGGCAGCAGCCTGGAGCAGAGAAGAAGGATGGTTAGTAATTTCATGATCTAACACTCCCCGTCTAGAAGCCGGGGGATACTTTGCCAAGATTCAGGAGCCAACTTGGACACAGATTTTGACAATCCCTATTCTCTTGTCTCCTGTGTTTTCTCCACTGTGTCCAGCACTGGGAATCCTATTTGAATTCCTTCTATTTTTCTTCTTCTAAAAAGGTTGTGCAAGAATGTTTCCAGCAAGAATATTACAACACTCAGTTTGTTGACCTGTTCGTTTGCTTTTGGAAAGCACGTAGGAGCCTCGAGCATATTTCCAAGTGATTGCCCAACTTTATACAGGGAATTGGAGTGGAATCCAATCAAGAGAGGTGAAAGGCCACCAGCTAGTTTTATTATTCCCTGTGACCTTCCCAAAGCTATTTATGAAGGTCATTTATGTATAAACATTACATGTGGAGACCCTGTTCACCAACATCTATAGAATGTCTATCTGCACAAAAGAAGGTTGCTATCAAATCTAGTTGCATACCTAGGAAGCCAGAGCACAAGGCCATTGAGTGAATGGTGTGAGTTCCACCCAGGACATTGACATAGCTGAAAATTAACTATGAGTAGCCTATCTGGTCTCTGGCAAAGCCGGCTTTTCTCTGTTCAATTATATAATTCTATAAAGGAAAATGAATGTTCCTCAGGATGTAGCAAACAGGAAAAACACAAGATGAGCTGGGTTGAGTGAAACCCTGTCTCTGTTTCCTGTTTCTGCTTGGGGGTGGATATATGGGTATCTTTTACTTATTGAGCCTATGCAATCTTTTTTTTTTTTTTTTTTTTTTTTTGGCCAGTCCTGGGCCTTGGACTCAGGGCCTGAGCACTGTCCCTGGCTTCTTCCCGCTCAAGGCTAGCACTCTGCCACCTGAGCCACAGCGCCCCTTCTGGCCCTTTTCCATATATATGGTGCTGGGGAATCCGAACCGAGAGCTTCATGTGTAAGAAGCAAGCGCTCTTGCCACTAGGCCATATTCCCAGCCCCTATGCAATCTTTTAAACAAAGGTAGAATATTCAAGGACAGGAAATCTAATAGCATACTTAGACTTCAAATCAAGAAAGGAGATAGGAGAGAAAGGGAAAGAGAGAGAGAGAGAGAAGAGGAGGAAACAAGAAGGAAGGGAGGGAAGGAGGAAGGAGACAGAAAAAGAAAAAAAGGTGAAGAAACAGAAACATTTTTAAAAGGTTGGATTCTTTATCACTGTTGGCAGTACCTCTAGTTTGACCATGAAGTCTATCTGATGACCTTTGGACATTGTCAGACCTTGACATTGAAGGCTCAATGTTGGCCACATGGTGGTCTTGAGTGTCAGGGATGTGTGCTCAGCTATTAGTCCATCTTGGAGTCGTATCTAGCCCTGTATTTTAACTTACGTGGCTCTGCATGGGCACAGGAGTATAGGCATGTTTGAGTAAGTGGGTATAATTACATGTGGGCAGGAATGTATACTGTGTCTCTGTGCCTGTGTGTGAATAAATATAAATGTGTGTGTGTGTGTGTGTGTGTGTGCTTACAAGTCACATTCACATAACATTTCCAGCTTGTCTTCTTCATTTGTAAAATGCAAATCAGAAGAATGAAGTTTAGATTTGGAGAAGTGAATGAGTTGACATGTTCAAGCCCTAGTAATTAGTTCTTATGCATTGTATGTAACATTAGATAGAATAGGTACAATTTTTTTTTTTTTGGCCAGTCCTGGGGCTTGGGACTCAGGGCCTGAGCACTGTCCCTGGCTTCTTTTTGCTCAAGGCTAGCACTCTGCCACTTGAGCCACAGCGCCACCTCTGGCCTTTTCTATATATGTGGTGCTGGGGAATCGAACCCATGGCTTCATGTATACAAGGCAAGCACTCTTGCCACTAGGCCATATTCCCAGCCTGGTACAAATATTTTGTGGGCTGCCAGTGGCTCATGCCTCAGGAGGCTGAGTTCTGAGGATCATATTTTGAAGCCAGCCTGGGCAGATACATCCAAGAAATTCTTTTTTTTCATTTCTTTAACTTACTTTTTTCTTCTTTACTTTCTATTCTTTTTAATTTTTTGCCAGTCCTAGGGCTTGAACTCAGGACCCTGAGCTTCTTTGCGCTCAAAGCTAGCACTTTACCATTTGAGCCATGGTACCACTTCCGGCCTCTTCTGTTTATGTGGTACTGAGGAATTAAACCCAGAGCTTCATGCATGCTAGGCAAGCAGTCTACCACTAAGCCACATTCCCAATTCCTTATTTTCTTTTTCTAAATGTTACTATAAAGATGATGTACAGAGGGATTACATTTTTATAATGCAAGCAATAAATATATTTCTTCTTGGAAGATGTTAGTCTGTTCTTCTTTCTTCCCTCCAAAAAATTCTTATCTCAATTAACTAGCAAAATGCTGGAAGTGGAGGTATGCCTTAAGTTTTAGATTACTAGCCATGGGGACCTGAGTTCAAGCCCCAGTATAAGCACAAGGGAAAAAAAAAGAATCTCTGATTTACTCATTTTTCATGTATGATAATAGGAGAAAGTAGAACTTAACTGTAAGAAGGTGTGAACCTAGGAAGAAATTTAAGGGTAAAAGAGATTTGGGTACATTTTTAGACTGAGAATGAGGAAGGAGCAGAGATGGAAGATGGAGTAGAGTGAGGAAGCAAGTGATGATGCATGTCCAGGAGGACTTGTAAAAGAGCTGTCAAGGCTCATCCTCTGGAGAGATTCAAGTGAAGACTCAGCAACAGATATTGGCAGTATATAATAAGAAAGAAGGTACAGTTAGTGAAGGGCTTCCCCAAGAAAATCACTCCCGTGGTCACATACAAAGAAAGAAGTTTAATGTCAGTAACCTGACAGGCTACCACATGGGCTGAAAGCAGCAGCTAGTGAGGACTACAATTTGTCTGTACAGGTTGGATTCATGTGGAATGTGTGGGATAGGTGGGGGTTGCATTATTTTGGGGGGTGGGTGTCAGTTGTTACCAGGTTTGGTTGAGCTGTACAAACAGGATATTGCTTCAAGGGAGGAGCTGCTGTTACCAATTGCAGCTGCCTATTTCAAAAGGCCCTGTATCAGCTAATTTTCAGGAAGGGCCTCCATTGAGTGTCTTCTGAGATGGAGATCAGGCTGATAGTACAAAAGTAATAAGAAGGAAGAAATGTGATTTGGTGTGAGGATGATTAAAGTTATAGTAATTATTATCATCCTCATTGTTGTTGTTATTTATGCCAGCTCTGAGACTTGAATTCAAGGCCTGGGCACTGTCCCTTAGGGTTTTTTTGTTTGTTTGTTTTATGTTTATTTTTTTATCAAGGCTAATGTTTTACCACTTGAGCCACACCTCCACTTGTGATTTTCATTGTTTTATTTTGTTGATCATTAATTGGAGACAAGAGTCTCATGGGCTTTTCTGCCCTACCTAGCTTCAAACTGAAACCCTCAGATCTCAGCTAGGATTGTGGACATGAACCACTGGCTCCCCACCCAAAATTTATTTATTTATTTATTTATTTATTTATTTATTTTTTAGTTTTAGCAAGGACTTATTTTACTGTAATAAGGTAAAGATGAAAAGATGAAAAAGAAAGAAACATGTCATGTTTCCCACAGGAAAATACTCAAACTGATGATACCTATTGTAACTTTTATACATTCTGAGCTAGGAGAATACATGAGGTCATGCTGCCTAGCAACTCCCAATTTTAGACAGCAGCTCTTGGTAAGACTCTGAGGTCTATCTAAAATGCAGGATTCTTTCTGTCTGTTTACAAATCGTAAGGAGCCTTTTAAAAAAAATGTAACATCTCAAAGGGGAAAACAGACTTTAAATAGCCTTTTTCTCCTCCTGTTTTGGTTGGGGTGGAGGGTTGAGGGGTCGGTAAGGGGGCATGAGGGGGTGTGTTTTACTTTTCTTTAAATTATCTTTAAGTAGTTGTACAAAGGAATTTCAGTTCAGTCAGTTTACAGTACAATGATGAGTGATGGGAGGAGAGCTTAACTGATCCCCTGTTTTTTGTTTGTTTGTTTGTTTTGTTTTTGCCAGGCTTGGACTCAGGGCCTGAGCACTGTCCCTGGCTTCCTTTTGCTCAAGGCTAGCACTCTGCCACTTGAGCCACAGTGCCACTTCTGGCCGTTTTCCATATATGTGGTACTGGGGAATTGAACCCAGGGCTTCATGTATACGAGGCAAGCTCTCTTGCCACTAGGCCATATTCCCAGCCCAGTCTATGACTTTTATCTCCAACTAATCAACAAAAAGCTGGAAGAGAGATCATGGCTCAAAATGGTAGTGCACTATCCTTAAGCATAATAACTCAGGACAATGCCTACGCCCTGAATTCAAGCCCCAAGACAGGAACACAAAAGCATTACCCTCAAAATACTTATAACTATATAAACTGGAGTTGTTTCATAATTCTGAAATGCAACCAGTATGAATAATATTCCAGGATGAGAGAAAACTTACTTCTAATCTCAGCTAGATAAAGTTCTTAAAGTTTATTTGCAAAAAAGGTGTTAGGAAAATGAGGAGACTGGAAAAAAAATAGACAGGACTCAATTACCAGTAGGCTTCAACCATTTATTGCCAGCAAGGGGCACAGACTTTCCCGAGGGTATGGAGGTTGTACAAGGGACTGCATTGGGGGTCCCACCTATATGAGTCAAGGGAACAAAGGAATGAAAATCAGGCTGTAGTTACTTGGGGGCTAGGGGTGGCTACTTTCAGTCAGGTCCAGAGCACAATGGCCTGCCTGAGGTGATGAGGACTTTCAGCTGAGCCTAGGTCTGAGTGGCCTGCCTACGGGCCAGGAGGTGAGCGCACACCTGGTGTTTTGCTTGACCTGGGGGAATAAGGCAGGATCCAATCCTTTATATTCCATCTTTAGATATATAAAATGATTGGGCCAAAAGGGGAGAGGTAAGCCCTTCATACTGAGTCTTTGGTACATAAAAATTGGGCTGGGAGGGGAGACCTGGAACGAGGCTGGCAGTTGTCTTTTCTACCTACTTCTTGCTGACATGGGGGCATTGAGGAGTCACTGGAGATGAGGTCTTCACAGTCCAGATCTGTGCTGGGTGAAGCAGGGTGGCATGAGTAAAGCCTCTGCTTGCCTGCAGTAATAGAATGTCCTTGACTTGCTCCCAGGTAGTGTCCTAAGTGGGGGGATGTTATCCTGCTAAAGAGAAACTCTTGATATAGGTGAAATCAGGCAAAAGACTGACAAGGTGGCAGGACCAGTAGATATGAATGACACAGGAAAATACACCCTGGGAACAAGACAGAAAAGTTCCATTTGATGGGGCTGGGGATATGGCCTGGTGGCAAGAGAGCTTGCCTCGTATACATGAGACCCTGGGTTCAATTCCCCAGCACCACATACACAGAAAATGGCCAGAAGTGGCGCTGTGGCTCAAGTGGCAGAGTGCTAGCATTGAGCAAAAAGAAGCTAGTGACAGTGCTCAGGCCCTGAGTCCAAGCCCCAGGACTGGCAAAAAAAAAAAAAAGAAAAAAAAGAAAAGTTCCATTTGGAGCACAAGCCCAGTTGTAGCACATTACAGGGAAGGAGGAATTTCCATGTAACTGAACTTGGGGCAAGAAAGGAGTATCTAGGGTTTCTAATGTTTGGGTAGGGAAAGCATGGTGGACTGGTGAAGAATAAGCAGTTAGAAGCTGGGGCTGGATTGGAGTAGTTAAGGGCCCTGTAGTAGGTCTTGGTAGATGTCTGGATTATAGAGATGGATGGCACCCAGGAAGGTGTGGAAACAAACTGCCCTGAGACTAAGGCTTACTATAAGTTCCTGTCCAGTTAGGAGAAAGACAGGTATGGACATCAGGTGGGCATGCTTATTAACTATTTTATTTTGATCTCCTGGTTCTGGTTAATTTTGACAGAGTGAGTGCAGAGTGACTCCATTCAGGATGTGACACCATCCCTTCTTACTCTAGGACAAGCTTTGTCTTGGTGCTCATTGTTGGGATGGGTTGTCCCAGTCTCTTTTGTCAGTCACAGGTTTTGAGCTCAAGGCCTGGGCACTGTACCTAACCACTTAAGCTCAAGGCTAGTACTCTACCACTTTGAACCACAGCATTACTTTCAGAATTCTGCCATAGCACCACTTCCAGAATTCTGCTGGCTATTTAGAGGTGATAGTCTCACATGGATTTTTCTGCCTGGGCTAGCTTTGAACTGTGATCCCCAGGTTGCCTCTTGGTCCCAATTGAAGCAAGAAGGAGATCGAATAGAAATATAGTTATTCTTAATTGTAGATAACATTTTACAATACTAATTGAGGTTAAAACATTGTAGGTCAGGTAACATTCTTTAAAAACAAATGTAATCATCACTTTACTTATGTAACTGTAACCCCTGCTCATCACCTTTTCAATAAAGATAAAATTTAAAAAAGACACTGTAGGTGTAATTAGGCCTTTGTGATTATAATGCAGAATGTAGGAGTTGGTGTCCTTTTAGCTCTATATCCAAGGCAGCTTACATATCAAACAGGGAAAAATGGCATTTGAGTTAAAAGGTGTTCATTTGAAGGACCTTGACATAAACATCTAAATGAACTTTAGTTTACAAAAAAAATTTCTTTCATAGAGGACATAAAAATAGGATGCCGGTTTTGCATCAGTGTATTAATCTTGATCTTATTTAAATCACAGCCAACTCAAATACATACCAACTTTACTCATAAGCTCTATCTTTCGAGATGCATCTCCTACATACTCGAACTGTCTTCCTCCCTTTTAACAAGCAGCACACTTGATAATTAACTCTTTAACATAAGGTTCACATTAGTTACAATTGCAGTCAAAAAGCCAATAATTTTTACACCATGATGACAGTTTTCATGTATTACAATGAGATTACTTTGAATATGTTCACACACATACACTTGTACACAAGAGTTTCCTCCTTCCCTTTTTCCTTTCTTCCTTCCTTCCTTCCTTCCTTCCTTCCTTCCTTCCTTCCTTCCTTCCTTCCTTCCTTCCTTCCTTCCTTCCTTCCTTCCTTTTTTGCCAGTCCTGGGGCTTGAACTTAGGGCCTGGGCACTGTCCCTGAGCTTCTTTTGCTCAAGGCTAGCACTCTACTACTTGATCCACAGTGCCATTTCTGGCTTTATCTGTTTATGTGGTACTGAGCAACCAAACCCAGGCCTTTATGCATGCTAGGCAAGCACTCTATCACTAAGACCCATTCCCAACCCATGCACAAAATTTTTAAGGTGCACTTAGATTTTAAAAAATGAAAATTGGCCCTAAGTTTAGAACCACGTGGTTAATGCTAGAAAAACAGGCAGCACCAAACAAGATAACCAGAACAGAAAACCTTTAAGGCAATTTTGGTAAAGCTTGGTGAGATAGTGGAGGTCACATGAAAACACACCATGTGGCTTTTGTGTCTTCCTAGGTGGGTATCAATCTCCACGGCCTACAGAGGGTTAGGGGTGGGAGGGGGTCCTCCAAGGAGCCTATAGCCACTTCCTAAAGGAGTTTTGCCTTAGGGAGAAATTAAAATCCAGATTCTGAAGTGAGTAAACTCAGGAAAGAGACAAGGAATGGATTAGTGCCCAAGTCCCAAAGACAAAAAAAGGGCTAATTTGTTTTGGGTATGCTATCTAACTGTTCCCATTTAGGATATTTAGGTGGGAAAAGGAGAGAGAAGTAAGAAAGAGAATGTGGCCCCAGTGTGTTTGCCAGCCTGCCATTGTCAGTGCTGATGTTCAAACAAGGTTGTTTGCTGGTTCCTGTGACCATATTTACAAGACAAGGAAAGTTGCTTTACCTTTGGAGGCTTTTCAGTTAGGTCTAGAGTGTAATGTCCTGCCTGGGGTGAAGGGGACTTTCACTGAGCCCAGGTCTGAATTGCCAGCCTGCAGGCGAGCAGGGAGAACCACACCAGGTGATTTGCTTGACCTGGAGGAACAAGGTAGGAGTTATTCCTTCAAGAGGTTTATGTAGTGATGGTAGGGATGTGTTAATTGTGCAACAAATCATTCTTGAATGAGAGTAGTGAGTCTTTAAATACACACAAATATTTCCACCAAAGGAATGTTCACCTTACATTTAAATAGACTTAAAGCAGTTAAAAACACAAGAGCTATTTGCTATGTATTAACTTAAAACCTACACAGAAACCAAAGAACATGGAGAGAAAGGAGATGGAAGGAGAGAAGCTGAAGTTACAGGAAGACGAAAAAGCTTGGAAACAAAGACCATCACACTTTATAACAGTTCCAATCCATTTAAATGTCAGTCAGTTAAACTTAAACTTTAAAATACAGGATGTGGGTAGTTAAATCTGGTCAGTCATTGTTAGGAAAATGGAGGAAAACAGAAAAGGAATAGACTGGACTTGATTCTCAACAGGCAAGGACTGTTTATTGCCAGCAAGGGGCACCAACCTTCCCACGGGTTTGGGGGTTGTATAAGGGACTGGATTTTAGTTAGGGTGGGCTTATTTGGGTTTTAATAAGGAAGCAGAGGATAAAAAATAAGCTATGGTCTCTTGGGTGGTCAAGGGTGGTGTCCTTGGCCAGGCCCAGATTGGAATGCTGCACATGGGGTGAGGGGCTTTCAGCTAAACCAAGGACAAAATGACCTACCTGTGGATAAGGAGGTGAGTGCCCACCTGGTGTGCTTGACCTGGGGGAATATGGCAGGAGTCAATCCTCAAGTCACAACTTTTACTTAGTTGTAAGTTCATCTGCAAAAGATTGTTTTTAAGTAAAATATTTTTAAGCTCAAGACAGTTATAAAAAAGCAAGGTAAAGAATATGAAGGCTTTTGAGCCTCTCCCCCTATCTCTTCATCTGCCTGAAACTAGTAATCTTGACTGTCAATCACCTGACTGTGAGTAAGCAAAGGACCCCAGACTTTGAGGTCACTTCCACATCTGCTGAGGTCATTTCCTAAACCACTCCAGTCATAACTCTCTTGGAGAGGAGGCTCCCCAGGCTCTGAGATCACTTCCACATCCACTGTGGTCCCACCTCCCACCTTTCCCTATATAATACAGCTCAACACAAGTCCCCTCTTTTTTTTTCCTTCCCTTCTCTCTCTACAAGCCTCCATTTCATACAGACTAGCAGTCTGCTCTCCCCACAGTATACTTTTTCTGCCTGAAACAGGTGGCAGTTTCCTTTTAGAGAACCTTGCAGAGCTTTCCATACAGCAACATACCATGTTTCCATCCTTTGCCATTTTCTAACTTTAAGTCAATAAGGAAAGTTTTTGGCTAGTTTCTGGGGTTTGGACTCAGCACTGTCCCTGCCTTCTTTTTGCTCAAGGCTAGCACTCTACCACAGCACCACTTCCAGCCTTTTCTGTTTATGTGGTGCTGAGGAATTGAACCCAAGGCTTCATGTATGCAAAGCAAGCACTTTACTGCTAAGCCACATTCACAGTTCCTCAATAAGGAAATTTTTAGTTTCACAGTTAGGTTACATCTGTAAGACTGGCTACACACACACACACACACACACACACACACACACACACACACACCTCTACCTCTGTGAGATTATGTTGGTACAGAAACTCAGTTTTTCCAGTTTGTTGTTTGAAATATGTACACCACATGCTAGTCCTATATAAGGTAAATGAGCACAGGAGAAATGTGTGGGTTCATAGAAAACAGTCAACTAAAACTCAAAAGGGCTTTCTCTTTCCCTTATCTTTATTTGTGGAAGTTATCCAATGATTTAGTTAATTATCTTGCATACTCTTGAATGCCTTCCTGAGCTATTGTATTGCATTGTCTCTGTTTTTTAGATTTGAGTAACCTCAAATGCTAAAGGATCAGTAGGACTGGAAACATCACCAGAGAACAGATGGACAAAAGTACTTGGAAATAGAGCTGGTGACCACTGTGACTATGAGATATCAAGACAAATGCTTCCATTATTGTTAACATTTGGATGATGATACATTCTATTATCATTACTAAGGTTTTGTTTTGTTTTGTTTTTTTGGTCTAAGAAGTTGGTTTGCAATGCTTCCACTTACTGGCTGACATTTTACTGGGTCACACCTCCAACCCTGACACATTCTTGTTGTAAATGCAGCCTTAAGTAGTTTGAAGAAATAATCTGCTGGGAAATGAATTGTCAAGAAAAATGCTCCACCCAACTGTCTCATGGTCACATTGAATTAAATTTAGTAGAAGTGGCTCTGTGACTCAAAATGGCAAAACACTAGCTAAGTATGAAAGGACAGTGCCCAGGACCTGAGTTTAAGTTCCATGACTGGCAAAAAAAAAGAAATTAAAATAAATTTAGATAATTTAATCATTTTGCTTTTATTGTTCTCCCTGGATTTTGTCTTTCTCATCTCTGCATAGAAGCACTTAACCCCCTGTCCCTGACTCTGTGGAAGAATGTGTAACGTACATGTGCTGCCCACCAGCATGGCCACAAGTGTTTATGGCTAGTAATTGTTCTGACTGGTTACTGTATCTGGTCTGATGAGTCAATGATTGTGTCTCATTGGTTATTCAGTATTCAGGGAACTAATCACTATTGTGGCTAGAAAGGTGGCAAGAGTCTGAAGTCTTACTAGCCTGTTTCTAAATGCTTGCGTTCTGATTCGGAAAGAAAGGGAAGGAAATCTAATTTGACTGTGGAGGAAAAGTCTTTTTGGGAACCATGAATGAATAAAGCAAACAAGTCCTGAGTCCTTAGCTTGAAAGAGGAGATATGAAGTTCAGTGGAGTCTGAGAGCTGGAGTTAGGGAATTCTGCTCTGCTTTCTGGAAATGTAGTGTGGAAGGCATCAAGATCCCTGGGAGGGAAGAGGCATGTGGTGAATGGCAGTAGTCACTTCTTTGGTGGTCTTACAGAGATATTCCTAGTTTAATACAAAAGTAGTAACTAACCCAGCCTCAGAGAGAGAGAGAGAGAGAGAGAGAGAGAGAGAGAGAGAGAGAGAGAGAGAGAGAGAGAGAGAGAAGAGAGAGAGAGAGAGAGAGAGAGAGAGAGAGAGAGAGAGAGAGAGGAACAGGCAGTGAATTCTTCAGTACAGGAGACCTAGTAAGCCAATGTTCAAAAATCAAACCTCTTTCTCCTGTCCACCCAAACACTTGGTAATGTGAGATTCCAGAACTCTGTATGGTATGTTCCTAAAGAGAGTCTCCAAGAAGGACTGCAATTCACTTCTCAGTAGCTCAGTAGAATGGCAAGCTGAAATGGAAAATAATCTGTTCTAGAAAAATTGGTATTTCAGTGGATGCTGTTGGTTCACACCTGTACACTTAGGTACTTAGGAGGCTGAGATTTAAACATCATAGTTTGAAGCCAGCCAAAGAAGACAAATCCATTACATCCAATTACCTCATAAAAAAAGCCAGAAGTGGAAGTGTGGCTCAAGTGGTAGAGCACCAGTCGAGCAAAATAGTTAAGCGAAAGTGTGAGGCCCTGAGTTCAAGTTCCAGTACCAGCACAAAAAGAGAAACAAAGAAAAAAGAAAAAAAAAACAAAAAAAATGAGCAGAAGGGTGATATTTCTTGGGTATTATGGGTATGATTCATGCCAGCAACTTAAAAAGAATGTACAGCCAGAGCTTCATTTTCTTCCCATTTGAATTGAGAAATTATTTTTTTCCAAAAGGAACTTAGACAAGTAAAAATAGCCATGAGGAAACGATTTGATCACTCACTTTTGTAATAGCCCTTTTAATAATAAGACATACTTGCCTAGCATGTGTAAGAAGAGACTTTTAGTATTTAGAGGACTTCATGAAAGAAGAAAATTCTGAAGACGAGATTGTCTCAGAGTCATGCCAGCGAGAGATCTTCCTCCCCATCCACATTTTGCCCCTCTGCTTAGTATGAAAAGATGGTTAAAATAACTGGAATTTTCGTTTATTATAGCTCATTTTTTTCTTGATTTAAAAATTGTTATTATGCAGGTGATATGCAGAAGGGTTACAGTTACATAAGTCAGGTAACAAGTACATGTCTTTTTGGACAATTATGTCTCACTTTTTATCTATGATTCTACTTCACAATGTTTTTCTTTTTTTTTTCCTCTTCAAGGAATGAGATTTTATTTTGAAGATGTGTATTCAAAAAAACTTAGCAACGTGTGAAAACTCACTCCTGAACTTCCCTGGACATGATTCAGAGGCTAATTGAGGAAAGGGTTGAATCTTGGGCTGTGAGTGACATTTGCAATCTGAGGTCGAGAAACTGGGGAAGTTGGCTTCAGGAGGAGGAAGAACTTCATTGCTGTTCAGGGGATGGAGTCGGTAGACAGACCCAACCTGTCTCCGATGGAAAGGAAAGTTTCCTTTACCCTCATTTCCTTCTCCTGAGTGACCGTGTGGTGGGCCATGGCCATGGGGATGGTGACCACGGGAACCTTGCCTATAAGGTGGTGGGTCACAGGGTCCATGGTCATGGAAATCATCCTGGTCATGGGGAAGGTGTCTGTGGTTATGGGGTCCGTGAGGATGGGGTCCGTGGGAGCGGTGTCCATGAGGATGGGGTCCGTGGGGGTGGTGTCCGTGGGGATGGGGTCCGTGGGGGTGGTGTCCATGGGGATGGGGTCCATGGGGATGGGGTCTGTGGGGACAGTGTCCGTGGGGATGGGGTCCGTGGGGACTTGGTTCATGGAGCTTACTGGAGCTCTGATTATGAGGGGGCATGTGGGTGCCCTTGGTGTCAAAAGGAAAGTGATGACATTTTGGCCCTCTCGGGGGCGATGGTGGAGGAAGTCCTTCTCGACGTGGTGTTCCGCTTGAGTTATCATGTTCTTCTGGGGGAGTCAGGCACCCATACTTATGTGGGCCAGGGGGATGCTGATGATGGAGGGATCCACCCGGCTTAAAGGAATGTTTGCCGGCATGAGGATGCTTATGCCCACCAAAGTGATGTGGATGGCCTGGAAGTGGTCGCACAGCACTGACATTTCCACACTCCTGGAAAAGGACACAGAGCGGTGAATCCCGTCATGTAACACAAAAAGTTAGATGTTTAGTTTGATTAACCAAAGGCTCCCAGACTTCTGGATTTCACAGATCAATTTAAAAAGTAGGATACCAAACAAGGTCACACATTTTATCTGCCCATGTCAATATTTCAAATACATACAAAAACTATAATTATTTTGCAAGAGGAATAACATTTTGACAACAATCAGAAAGTTGATATCAGAATAAAGATTTATCTTTTGTTTTCTTTTTTTTTTTTTTTTTTTTTTTTTTGCCAGTCCTGGGCCTTGGACTCAGGGCCTGAGCACTGTCCCTGGCTTCTTCCCGCTCAAGGCTAGCACTCTGCCACTTGAGCCACAGCGCCGCTTCTGGCCGTTTTCTGTATATGTGGTGCTGGGGAATTGAACCTAGGGCCTCGTGTATCCGAGGCAGGCACTCTTGCCACTAGGCTATATCCCCAGCCCAAGATTTATCTTTTGGATGGAATATATGTTGCACTATGAAAAATTTAGTTATCCTGACTGTTTTCATTTCAGATGAGATCGGGCGCGTTCAGGGTGGTATGGCCGTAGACAACTGTTTTCATTTCAACCTAAGCAGGTGAAACTACAATATGCAATGACACCTCTCTGCAGACTAGTATTTGCTAAACTAGTGTTTTACATTGTGCATTCCCCATGGAATCCTGAAGTATACCGATTAAACATTGTGTGTGTGTATGTGTGTGTGTGTGTGTGTGTGTGTGTGTGTGTGTGTGTGTGCGTGTGTGTGTTTGAGTACTGGGGCTTGAACACAGGACCTGGGCACTATGGTTTAGTCTTTTCACACATGACTGCTACTTTACTACTTGAATCATGACTCTACTTAGTAGCTTTTCAGGGAATAACTAGAGATAAAAGTCTCATGGACCTTTTCGCAGGGATTACTATGAACTGTGATTCTTAGATTTTAGCCTATTGAGTAGCTAGAATTATTGACATGAGCCTCTGGTGATTGGCAACATTCCTTATTGCTAGAAGACAAACTTCTAGAAGAGCCTCTTGTCTCTCCTTGTTCCTTGTTCAGACTTTAACCTTTTTTTTTTTTTTTTTTCCCTTGCTTTACTTAGTCTTTTGGGACAGAGTCTCCCTATGCAGCTCAGGCTGGTCTCAAACTCACAAGACTTCTATCTTGAATGCTGGGATTACAAGTATGTACTGCTATGTTCAACAGATTTAACCTTAAAAATATCTATAGAAACATGTTTATGGTGGCAAAGCCTATCTCTTCTTTTCTCTTGCTTTTTTTCTGATATAAAAAACTGTGAAGAATACCTTTTTGCTCACTTACAAAGTAGCATAAAGATTTCTGGGATAGATGTAAAATATTAGTTTATATATCTTATTTATGGAATTTTGCATGATAAATGTGAGGCAAATTCATTCCCTCTAGCTCCATATCTACTAATGAAAGCTAAGAAGAAATCTTAGTGCTGGAGTTCTGATTGCAAGGACCATAAATTAGTCAACTTATCACAGCTTTACTTTTTCTGTAGCATTTTACTAGCTAATTGGAGATGGAATCTCCAGGCAGGCATAAATGACTTGAGCCCAGCATTTATTTCTCTCAAAACTTACTCCTTCCTAACTTTTAGAAAAAAGATCATACTTTCTGGTGCCATAGTAGTAATTGTACTTCTTTTCCTAGACGCCTACTCTCTCTCCCTCTCACCCACCCTCTCTCCCTCTTTACCTCCCTTTCTTCCTCCCTCCACTTCCCCCGGTCTGTCTTATACACACACACACACACACACACACACACACACACACACACACGTACACACTATACACACATGAAATATGTGAACCTATTATTTAGTCTGGCATTGCTCATAAGAAAGAATACTCCAGCTAGGTGCCGGTGGCTCATACTTGTAATCCTAGCTACTCAGAACACCAAGATCTGAGGATCATGGTTCAAAGCCAACTCAGACAGGGAAATCTGTGAGACTATTATCTCAAATAAATTATTCAGACGAATCTGGAAGTGGAGCTGTAGCTCAAGTGATAGAGCACTAGCCTTAAACACAGAGTCTCAGGCACCTAGGACCTGAGTTCAAGCCCAGGATGGGCAAACAAAAAAGTATGCAGAGAAAGAAGGAAGGAAGGGCTGGGAATATGGCCTAGTGGCAAGAGTGCTTGCCTCGCATACATGAAACCCTGGGTTCAATTCCCCAGCACCACATATATAGAAAATGGCCAGAAGTGGCGCTGTGGCTCAAGTGGCAGAGTGCTAGCCTTGAGCAAAAAGAAGCCAGGGACAGTGCTCAGGCCCTGAGTCCAAGGCCCAGGACTGGCCAAAAAAGAAGGAAGGAGAAAGAAAAAGAAAGGAAGGAAGGAAGGAAGGAAGGAAGGAAGGAAGGAAGGAAGGAAGGAAGGAAGGAAGGGAGGAAGAAAGAAAGAGAAAAAGAAAGAATTCTCAGTAACTCACCTCAAAGCTGAAGACTTCACAGTTCACATCAAGGTGTTCTGGGGTTTCCAAGTCAGAGGCTTCTACATCATAGGACAAAAGTGCTCTGCAGAAACCAAAGACCTACAGGAGAGAAAGGAGCCTATTATTCTCTCTCTCTCTCTCTCTCTCTCTCTCTCTCTCTCTCTCGCTTTCTCTCTCTCTCTGTATGTGCATGCATGCATGCCTGTGGTGTGCAGTGCATGCGTGTATGTATTTGTGTGATGAAGGTTCTTAAGGAGAGTAATGAGCTTCTAGACATTCTGGAAAGGAAATATACAGGCTGCTGAGGTTCTGTAACATGAGTGGTGCCGGTGCACTGGGCTTTCCCATGTGAAATGAGGAGGAACCATTGCTGCTTTGACCTAGAAAGAAAATGCTTCTAGGAATACCAAAATCGAGAGACACAGGGTAAAAAAAAGACAAACAACTACAAAAGCAATACTTGCAAAACTGTTTGGTGTAAATGAACTGAACAACTCATGGGGGGGGGGAAGGAATAGGGGGAGAGGGGAGGGGGGAATGAGGGACGAGGTAACAAACAGTACAAGAAATGTATCCAATGCCTAATGTATGAAAATATAACCTCTCTGTAATTCAGTTTGATTATATATATATATGAAAATGCTTCTACACTGAAGACCTGGGTTGCCTAGGACTAGAGAGAATGTGTAACTTTAACTGGACCTTTGAGAGTGTTGGGAAGAAAAAGCTAGTGCAAGCATGAGTTTGCATGAACCCTGTTCACCCTAAGTATAAAGGCTACAATGGTTTGCCATTCCTGTGTTCCAGAGGCCCCTAAATCCAGCCATCAAAGGACAGGAAGAAAACTCTTCTTTAAGCACTCTTGCCACTAGGCCATATTCCTAGCCCCTTGTGATGATTTTTTTTTTTTGCCAGCCCTGGGGCTTGAACTCAGGGCCTGAGCACTGTCCCTGGCTTCTTTTTTTACTCAAGGCTAGCACTCTGCCACTTGAGCCACAGCACCACTTCTGGCTTTTTCTATACATGTGGTGCTGAGGAATCGAACCCAGGGCTTCATGTATACAAGGTGAGCACTATCACTAGGCCATATTCCCAGCCCGAAAACTCTTCTTTAAAAAAAGAAAAAGTAAACAACAACAACAGACTGATGAGGATTGAGGCTCTAAGTACAATTTCAGAGCCAGACAGACCAATGTTAATCCTGCTTTACCACTTACTAATGGTAGAGTTTAGAAGAGTTATACTAAATTCCTGAATTCAGCCGTTGCAAAATATGTATAATACTATGGATACCCAGATTGTGAGAGGGCTTAATGCAATGAGCTAAAGCTGGAAAACACAGCCTGGAGCCTTCTCTTCTCTGGCTGTCCCAGTTCTACCATTGGTCTAGCTCACCACCCAAACAACAGATCTTGTTAGGGCTAGAGCTGGAGGAGGAAGTGGTTTTTGTTTTTGTTTTTGTTTTTGTTTTTTTCTGGCGACCTTTCATCAGGAATCTAGAACTGGTCCAGGTTGAATATTTGAACAGTCAGAGATGGAAACAAACAACTTCTTCCCATTCAATGAGGGAGGATTTACTACTAAACCTCAGAGAAGCCCAGACTTGAAATCAGAATTAAAATTTCATGTTCTAACTTTCTAGCTAAAGGTAGTTAAACCCCTTGTTCCAGAGAAGTAGAGCAAACAATTGCTTTCTCATCTATCTATCTATCTATCTATCTATCTATCTATCTATCTATCTATCATCTATCTATTTATTTTTGTGCCTATCCTCTCATTTGAACTAAGAGTCAGGTGCTGTGTGTGGGTTCCCCCCAACCCCTAACCCCTTCAAGGCTAGCACTCTACTTTTGAGTCACAGCTCCACTTCCAACTTTTTGATAGTTAATTGGAGATGATTCTCATGGCCTTTCCTTCATGGGCAGGCTCTGAGTTATTATCCTCACGTTTCAGCCTCTTGAGTAGCTAAGATTACAGACGTGAGCCCACCAACACCTAGCTTGCTTCTCCTTCTGAGTGAGGGTGTCATTAGGCTCTTTCCAGACAATAACATGTAGAGAGGTGTGATTTCTAAATTGTAGGTCAGCATGCCTCAGTAGGTGCATGGATCAATTTGTAAGCGATTAGAGGAGAAATCCTGCTGGATTTGGCATGAGAAGAAATAATCTCAGCTTGGTTTTGAACTTCCTTTCCTCTGCTGGACCTCAGTTATCTCCTCACTGGTCACCAGGTATCCCTGCAGGCATCACTATGGAAGAGGAATTGATGAGAACTGCCTGGCATCTAAGGTCTCCATACAATGCTTAGTAGTTTTAGTGAGCCTTTAATCCTCATGGATCACAAACTCAATTTTAGGTATATAGGAACATATACATATGTGTGTATATATATGTATATATAGTCTAAAATTTTAATTATATGATTTACTGAACTTTGCTTTGCCTAGTTTCCCCATCTACAAATCAGGGAGAGAAAGATGATATTACATATATATTAGTTATTAACATCAATGTGTTAATTAACTAATGTGTTAACTAATCAACACATTAGTGTTGATAACTGGTAAGTCAGTAATTAACTTATTAACACATTAGTGTGTTAATAACTAATATACATGGAAAACAGTTAGAAAAGTACCATCAGGAAGTATTTTTCTAGATATTTCATAGTTCACAGATTCTGTGTGTGTGTGTGTGTGTGTGTGTGTGTGTGTGTGTGTGTGTGTGAATCCTGAGACTTGAACTGAGGACCTGAGTTCTGTCCCTTAGCCATTTTGCTCAGTGTGGTCAGTCTACCACTGGAGCTCGCATTCCATTTCCATTTTTAGTGAATAATTGGAAACAGAGTCTCAAGGACCTTCTGGGGCTTATTATGAACCTCAGTCCTCAGGTCTCTTGAGCCTCCTAAGTAGCTAGGGTGCCCCAGCACCCAGCTTTCCCAGCCATTTCTTATACTCACTTTAGGTTGTCTAGGGAAAGCATGTGTGGAGCAGTTCCTTGCAGAGAAGTCCACATAGTAATTGGTTCTTTCTCCTCCTCTCTCTAGAAGAGATGGGATCAACAGAGTTTCAGGAGAGAAAACATTTAAAGGAAAAGCAGTGTATATCTGTACCATCCGGTTTATTATAAAGTACTATGAGAATTAATCATCAATACATGCCATTTTTCTTCCAGTTTCTGACTTTTAAAAATGTGTCACATAGTGATACAGGGAATATCATTTCATTGAAAGGTTCCACTATCCAGATACAATCAAATATAATGTAAACCATCACCCTTACTCTACTCAAGCCTCTTCTCAGAGGAGTAAATATCTGGAGTTTGATGTTTCTCCTTCTAGCCTTTTCTTACATATAGAACCACATAGATTTAAGTATTTCATATAAATGGCCTCATATGGTAAGCATTATTATGTTACCTGCTTTTTCTCTTCACTATGGTCCAATTTATATAGTTTCCAGATATTCTTTATATTAACTATACTGTAAGCATTCTACTGCTTTCATGCACCAGAATTTATATAGCTTGTATATTCAAACTGGATAGCAAGCACCAGCCAGCTACCCTACAAAATTCCCATGGAAGGAAGGGAGGCCCTGAGTCCTGGGACTGTGAGACAGGAAACTAGCTCCAGCTGCACCAGTGTGTGTAGTGAGGTCCTTTCTCTGAGCCTCAATTTTCTATCAGACATAACAAGGTCAAAGTTGGATGGTTTTAAATAACTCATGGAACCCTAATAGGTTCTTGTCTTTCCCTTTAGATTTACTCCCTCTCTGTGAGATATCCACCCCTTCCTCAATGCATCTTTCAACTCCTCAAAAAATAAAAAACTTGTAGAAGACAAGGAACTCATTTGCACATCTATGAAGCTTCAAAGGAATTTCAATTGTACAGCAGATGGAGAGAGCATGCCACTTAGTCCATGGCTGCCCAGTTAGAACCTGGGCCTCTGTCTCCAGAAGGAGACATTAATGGAGCCTCACCACTCTGGCAACTCGCTCTACTTGTTCCACTCTGAAAGAGGAAAAGTCATGGTTCTGCTTTTGGTACTCATCAAGGGCTTTGTCAGCTTGTTTTCTGTAGACTTCAGTATCTTCAAAGAAATCGAAGAGTACAGGACTGTCTTTGTTATTGCTCAGTGCTGAAGCAACTAGAGAAAGAAGATGATGATGTCATGGATACAAGATCAGAAATGACCATATCCAAGCTGAGACTCAATACACTCCAAGCAAGTGTAATGGTGCAATTAACGACATTTACCTTCTCAGTTATTACATCTCTAAAATAGAAAGCTTTGTAAATTGTATTTTATAGCCTTGAGGTTATGAAATGAGATTATCCACAATACATGCGATACAATATACACATATAACTTGCTCATCAAACCACACAACTAGTAAATGATTAGTGGGATTTAAATTCAAGCAAACCTCACTCTAGAACTGTCTCTACAGTGATGCCACACTACCTCTGATAATATTGAATTTATTTAAAGACACCTAGACACCTACAAGGGGAAAGTTTCCTCCTATTCTCTCTCAGGACAGTGAATAATAATGGAGATCACAAGGGGATGGATGCTTTCTGATGTACATCATGGTATTATACTATGAATTTCACTATATGATTTGGTTTTATATTAATCAGAAGGTAATTTTCAATTTTTACAGATTACCATACCTGAACTTGTGGTGCAGTTATAGTCATTCACACGTAGTGCCTGAGGTTCATCTGAGTGTTTTGTAGCTTTTACCTTACACTGTCCAATCACCTGCGAAGAAGTGGATTTTGCGTTATTGCATTATAGCCTTCCTCAGGTTGCATGTGTAGAATCATATAAGGGAAGAAAAATATTCTCACCTAAGCCTTGTACTGGTGGCTCATGCCTGTAATCCTAGCTATTCAGGAGGCTGAAATCTGAAAGTCACGATTTGAAACTACTTTGAACAGGAAAGCCCAAGTGACGCTTATCTCCAATTAACCACCAAAGAGCTGGAAGCAGAGTTGTGGCTCAAGTGGTAGTCACCAACCTTGAGCCAAAAAGCTGAAGGACATAAGCCAGGCCCTGAGTTCAAGTCCCCATGCCCCCAAATACTCCTACCTATAATGCCCTTGGGGTTTCTTTCATCAAGCCCCTTCTCTAACTCTGCATTTCCTTAGTCTGTTTCTATGTGTTTGTAGCACAGCCTCAGCACTCAAAACTCTCCTGGGCCTAGGGAGAAACTCTTCTAGGTGGATCATATATCCTAAACATTTTGGGATAAAGCACTAAGACTCCTTGTATGCAAACCTCTCATGCTTTGTGAATGAGATGCTAGATGTTGTATCTGCGCTTTGTCATTTTTGTGTTCTTTATCTGTGGCAGACAAGTTGGCATCTCATATCCAAAATGTACAGCCAGACACGATTTCTCACTGCAACGAATCCCCTTGGCCATGCCTGCTGCTGGGACACACAGGACACAATTATGAGTTCATAGACTGTTAGGGCCATGAAGGACCTTAGAGTCCATCTATTCCAATCCCTTCTATTATTTTATGATTTACACAGAGGAGACTGAAATCTAGGAGTGTTTGGTAATTTGCCTGAGGACTCACAGCTGGACATGCTATCCCAATGGACCAAAAGTCCTGCTGACCTACACTGAACTGGATTCCTAGGAATCACTCACAAGACAATATTACTCAAGGTCAACATTATCTTCAGCAATCTCAAGGCCTAAATTGCTCTTATTCTTCTTCTAGTCCAGACATGCCATTTCCTTAGTGAGCAGAGCAGATACAAGATACGAATAAGAGGAAAGGAAGGATACCCAGTTACTACGATATCCGTGGGCCTTCTAGAAGCAGGGGCACAGTCATCCCAGTGTTTCCTGGATAGGACCCAGCAGTCAGATTCTTTCACATCTAAGACTAAGTAATAGACAGTCGCAGATTCCTGAGGAATACAAAAGAAACAACAGGTGAGTAGGATGTAGGAGACCAGAATTTTTTTTTTTGTGTGTGTGTGTGTGTGTGTGTGTGTGTGTGTGTTCCAGTCCTGAGGCTTGAACATGGCCCTGGGACCTGTCTCTGGGCATCTTTTGCTCAAGGCTAGTGCTTTACCACTTGAGCCACTTCTGGCTTTTTCTGAGTAACTTTCCAGCCTAGGCTGGCTTTGAACTGCAATCCTCAGATCTTAGCCTCATGAGTAGCTAAGATGATAGGCATGGGCTACTGGCACCCAGCTAGACCAGAGAGTATTTTTTGTTTTGTTTTGTTTTATTTGTTTTGTTTTTGTTGCCAGTCCTGGGGCGTGGACTCAGGGCCTGAGCACTGTCCCTGGCTTCTTTTTGCTCAAGGCTAGCACTCTACCTCTTGAGCCACAGCTCCACTTCCGACTTTTTTTTCTATATATGTGGTGCTGAGGAATCGAACCCAGGCTTCATGTATACGAGGCGAGCACTTTACCACTAGGCCGTATTCCCAGCTCCTATTTTTTTTTTTTAATGAAAGTAATTCCTCCCTCCTTCCCTCCCCTTATTGTTCCCTTCCTCCCCCTTTTCTTCCCTCCTTCTCCCACCCCCCACCTTTTTAAAAAACAGGGTCTCACTTTGTAGCCTAGGCTGCCCTGGAACTTCTACCTCAGCCTCTAAGTGCTGGGACTATCACATACCATCACACCTGGCAGCAATCTATTTCCTAAATACAATTTCTACTCATTTTCAGATCTTTGAGGATGTCCCATCTTTGTGTAATTTGATCTATTTTTAAAAAAAATAAATAGCTTCAATGATGATTTGCAAATGCTCTTGTTAACTGGTTGTGATGTTGCCTCTGTCAATGAGCTTTAAAAGGCTATCAGTAAGCAGCATAGTTTGATTTGAGTAGAGGTGTTGAAGGTACAACAAATCCAAGTGATGCCAATCACATCACAGTTTCCAATCTGTGTTTGTAGCTGACAGTGCTCACCATTTCTATTCCTAAATTCACATTTCCTACCTTGATTTCAACTTGCTCAGATCTAAAACTACTCCCTTCTCTTGCAAACCAGCTGTCTCTCAACTTTCCTTGTTTTTGTCAGTGGTCCTTACATAATTATTGCTTTGGGTTCTGGCTCAAAAATGCAAATAAACTTTGATTTCTTTCTTTTCTTTGACTATCCAGAAACCACACTATCGAATCAATCTACCTTTGAAATGTTTCTCATATTTATTTTCCATTCTCACAGCTTGAATGTCTACTGCTGGGTCTAGCCCTCTTTTCCTCATTCCCAGATGCATGGAATAGCTTCCTACTTTGTGTCCTTGTCACTAGCCTTCATCCCTCCTTATTTCCCCAGGCACTGCGCTCCTCTCTCAGTCCTCTAACCCATGATCCGTATTGCCACTCAGAATTACTAGCGTATTACTGTGCCTATTTGTTTTGTGTCCTACACATAAGAGAAGGAGTGCTGTGATCAATAAATTGTTCATTGAATTTCAAATTTCTGCACACCTATTCTCTGAATTCTGCAGTATATCCTTTTTTTTTTTTTAATACTTTAGAGGGTAAACTGCTTTGCTTGTCCTTTTCAGTAATCCATGGTCTAGCCTCCCTCATTTCATCATTGCACCAAAGAGAAAACAGATGATGATGATGATTTTGAGAAAGCTGAGGTTTTCTTCAGCATCCTTTGATGATCTCTGTCAGCCTATCAAATGTACTCTCAATAGGCATGCATTCTGCCAGGCACCAGTGGCTCCTGCCTGCAATCCTAGTTACTTAGGAGTCTGAGATCTGAGGATTGCAATTCTAAGCTAAGTCCATTATACTTTTACATCCAATAAACTACAAAAAAAAAAGGAAAGAAAAAAAAACTCCAAGTAGAGCTGTTGCTCAGGTGGGAGAGCACCCACCTTGAGCAAAGGAAGCTCAGAGACAGGGAATTCCCAGGTCCTGAGTTCAAGCCCCAGGACCAGCACAAAAATAATTAAATAAGGGAGTAAATAAATGTGAATCTAAGTGAAGGAACTAGGGTTGTTTGGCTTGAAGATAAGCTCACTATATGTATATAAATAAATTGATATGTTGAATTGAACCCCTTTGTAACTTAAAAGTTGTTGGTTTTTTTTTGGCCAGTCCTGGGGCTTGGACTCAGGGCCTGAGCACTGTCCCTGGCTTCTTTTTGCTCAAGGCTAGCACTCTGCCACTTGAGCCACAGCGCCACTTCTGGCCGTTTTCTGTATATGTGGTGCTGGAGAATTGAACCCAGGGCCTCATGTATACCAGGCAAGCACTCTTGCCACTAGGCCATATCCCCAGCCCACTAAAGTTGTTTTTTTTTTTTTTTTTTTTTTGCCAGTCCTGGGGCTTGAACTCAGGGCCTGAGCACTATCCCTGGCTTCTTTTTGCTCAAGGCTAGCACTCTGCCACTTGAGCCACAGCGCCACTTCTGGCTGTTTTCTATATATGTGGTGCTGGGTAATTATACCAAGGGATTCATGTATACAAGGCAAGCACTCTTGCCACTAGGCCATAGTCCCAGCCTGTAACTTAAAGTATTTTTAAAAATACCCCCATAATAAAGATAAGCCCTCTGTTTTTTCTTACAACATCACATTCAAGGATAGCCTTTTCAGAGCCAATACCCCTCTAATTTGCTTATTCAATTACTCTCCCAAACCACCTGCCTTTCTTACTTGCTACCCTCCTAGGGATATGTGGTTAGAATTTACCTTCAATGTCTTACTCCAGACCTCCTATTTTTCAAAATCTAATTGAAACTTTTTCTCCTCCAATCTTAACAAATTTTCTGTCATTAAGTTGCTCCCAATTTCTAGCCTATGTACTAAATCACTGAAGGCATCCATCCAATCTTATATAGTTTGCCTATGTGTGTAAGCAGACTAATATTTTTTGAGGGCATGTCCCTCCATTAATTCTAGTTTTTCTTTTGAAATACCTAGCATTCAAGTAGGCTCAGCAGAAGTACTGTCCAGTGCCTAAGGATTTAGACATTGGTTCATATTTGAGAACATGCCAATAGCGAACTAACTTGAAGAAAAGAAGAACAATGAAGAGCACTCTTAGAAACTAAACAATCAAACCTAGACCAAAAGCTATTCATTATGCAAAGAGGCCAGTCAGGGCCTAGAATCCCCTTTGTCCCTGGTACCATGGCCTCCCAACTCAGCTCTGCCATGGGTGAGTTCTCACCTCTTTGTCCAAGTAGGCATCAGCAACCCGCAGCAATTGGAAAAGATAGCCTTTCCAGCGCCCTTTATTGATCAGGTCCAGCACTTTCTCTGCCACAGGCTCAGTGTCATTGCAGTTGATGGATTCACAGCACACAAGCACTGGAGTATGGAGTAGAGAAGCAATGCTATGGTGAGCACTTTCATTGTGTTATACCATCGCAAGCTATGGACTATCATATCAGAGAATTTTATACAGGTGTTTCTCAATACACACATACACACACAATATTGACAAAACAAAGTCTTTGTACATTTCTGTTTCATAACGAGGTATGTTCACCTTGACCTCAGGTTCAAATGGCCACCAAATAGGCTGTAAATGATTAGTGGGCCCTGGGGACAAAAGTTTAGACTCACCATTGGTGTGAGGGTGAAACTATGACAGGTACAAATCTGGCTACTTCTATTAAGCAGCAGATCCACTCCCTGTGGGGGCTGGAGAAATTTCTCCCATCTGCCGTCTTGGTGGGATATCTGGACCACTCTAAAATTGCTCAGTTGAGGGCTGGGGATATGGCTTAGTGGCAAGAGTACTTGCCTCCTATATATGAGGCCCTGGGTTCGATTCCCCAGCACCACATATACAGAAAACGGCCAGAAGTGGCGCTGTGGCTCAAGTGGCAGAGTGCTAGCCTTGAGCAAGAAGAAGCCAGGGACAGTGCTTCAGGCCCTGAGTGCAATCCCCAGGATTGGCAAAAAATAAATAAATAAATAAATAAATAAATTGCTCAGTTGAATGCAACTGCATCATCTAAGAAAGGCGACATGTTCAACAGTGAACATAAGAAGAACTGACTTCAGGTAGAATTGGATGCTGAAAAGGTGGTGACCCCGCAGACCAATCTGTATTTCTAATCCTGGCTGTTACTTTTTTATTGTGTGACAGCTGGGTATGGAGTTAAGTGGGGGAACAAAACACTAGTGTCAGGGAATGATGGAAGCAGTGATGGAACTTGAGGTATACTGGAATGAGGAAATAGGGGACCACAAGTCTGTGTAGCATTCCTGAATGTAATTTGAACCATGCACTCAGGAAAACACATGAAATTAGCAAGAAAGAATGAATTAGCCAAATCCTCAGCAATCCCGTCCAATACAGCAGTAGTAACACTCCCTTATACTAACATCTTTCCTTCATTCCTTCCTTTGTTTCTCTCTCTCTCCTCTCTCTCTCTCTCTCTCTCTCTCTCTCTCTCTCTCTCCTCTCTCCTCCCTCTCCCTCTCCCTCTCCCTCTCCCTCTCTCCTTCTTTTAAGAGATGCAGCATGCTTTTACTTCTTCATTTTTTGGTCTTTTTTTTTTTTGTAACCAGTCCTGGGGCTTGAACTTGGGACCTGGGTGCTGTCCCTTAACTTATTCTACTCAGGGCTGGTACTTCTACCACTTGAACCACATCTCCACTTCTAATTTTTATTTCAAATCATCATTTTCAAGGTGATATACAGAGGAGTTAGAGTTTCATAAGTCAAGTAATGAGTACATTCCTTTTTGGATGATGTCACCCCTTCCTTTGCTCTCTCCCAATTTTTCCTTCCATCCCCCACCCACAAGTTGTACAGATCATTTTCAGCATATTGTCTAGATAGTACCACTGCTACATTTGTTTACCCTTTATCCCTCCATTTCCGGGCCTCCTCTAACCCTCCCAAAGAGAGTTAACAAACAAAATAAAAAGAAAATAAAGCAAATGCTCTGTCTTCTTGACGGCTAATTGGAGATAAGAGCCATTGGATTTGTCTGCCCACGTGGGCAATCTTCAATTGAACCACAATCTTCAGATCTCAGCTTCCTCAGTAGCTAAGACTACACACATAATCACTGGCATTTGGCAACCTCTTACTTTTTCCACGCTCTTACTTGTCTATTAAAGTTTTTTGCCAGCCCTAGCTCTAAATTCTGAGCCAGTAGCCAAACCCTAAAGTGGCTCTGATTCTTGGTTTCTTCATTTATAAAATAAGAATTAATACCTTTTGGCAGGTTTGTGTGAAAAATTAAATAAGCAGGAATTTATTAAACAACTCATACAATCTTTGGCATAGACAAGAGGGAGTTGAATACATGGTGTTGCCTATTGTATTTGTGTTTCTGGGGAAGGACTGGAGGGACTCTCATGGCCCCTAGCTACCTGTGGTTCTTAAAGCATACCACAAGGAAGAGGACAGTGGTGAGAGCAACAGTCAAGCAATTAGATGTCCATTCCACGGGGGGAGGAGCATAAGGCTGGGATACAGTTGAAACCTAACTAGCCTCTTAGAATAAACCAGTATATTTATGTGGACCTCTCATACCAGCAGGTGCTGCAGCCTTAGAAAGGAGAAAACAATATCAGCCCAGTGAGTCTTTGGAGGGATTTCCCTCCCTGCCTGCACTTTCTCCACCAAACTGGCCTACAGAAATGGCTTCCAACCGTGGTTTCATACTAAAAACACTGAAGAGCTTTTAAAAATAAATTCTAGTAGCCAGGAACCAGTGGCTCACATCTGTAATTCTAGCTAATGAGGAGGCTGAGATCTGAGAATTAGAATTTGAATCCAGGCTAGGTAGACAAATCTGAGAGACTCCTAACTCAACAAACCAGCAAAAAGCCAGAAGTGGTGGTGTGGCTCCAGTGGTAGAACACAGGCTTTGTCCGTGCCCGCCCCCCCCCCCCCAAAAAAAGCCAAGCAAGATCAGAAGGCCCTGAATTTAAGCCCTAGGACTAGCACAACAACAACAGAAAAAAAAAATCCTTGTTTTGTGCTGGAGACATAACTCATTGGGAGAGCACTTACCAAGCATGGGCAAGGCATCGGGTTCAAGCACCATTACTTAAAAAGATTAAGTGAAAAAAAATCATCGTGGTGGTTCAGACCCTGCAATAAAAATTACAAAGTCTGGGGAGGTTGACCTAGTATTGGTATTGGTAATTTTAAAATACTCAAGCCTCTAGACAGAACTAAAAAAAGGGAAGAATTTAAAGAGAGATGAAAAGGATCACATTATACAAAATCTCTTCCAAAGGGCCTGAAAGTATTTTGTGTTAAAGGTGGAAGAAAATGGCTGCCACCTGTAATCCTAGCTACTCAGGAGGTTAAGACTTGCTTGCAGTTCGAAGCCAGACCAGACAAGAAAGCCTGTGAGACACTTACCTCTAATTAACTACACACAAACAAAGTCAGCAGTGGAGTTATGGTTTTCCTTCCTCCCTCCCTCGCTCCCTCGCTCCTCCCTCCCTCCCTCCCTCCCTTTCTTTCTTTCTTTTCTTTCTTTCTTTCCTTGTTCCTTCCTACTTTCCTTCCCTCTTTCTTCCCCTTCCTTCCTTCCTTCCTTTCCTTCCTTCTTTTCCTTCCTTCCTTCCTTCCTTCCTTCCTTCCTTCCTCCCTTTCTCCTTTCTCCCTTTCTCTTCCTTCCTTCCTTCCTTCCTTCCTTCCTTCCTTCCTTCCTTCCTCCTTCCTTCCTTCCTTCCTTCCTTTCTTTCTTTTCTTTCTTTCTTTCTTTCTTTCTTTCTTTCTTTCTTTCTTTCTTTTCTTTCTTTCTTTCTTTCTTTTCTTTCTTTCTTTCTTTCTTTCCCCTTTCTTGCTTGCTTGCTTTCCTGCTTGCTTTCCTGTCCTAGGTCTCAAACTCAGAACCTGGTTGCTGTCCCTGAACATTTTTGTTCAAGGCTAGTGCTCTACCCCTTGAGCCAACGCTCTAATGTCTGGCTTTTTGGTGGATAATTGGAGATAAGAGTCTCATGGACTTTCCTGCCTGCAGTTGGCTTTGAACTGCAATCATTCAGCCTTTTGAGTAGCTAGGATTACAGTTGTGAGTCATGGGTGCCCATCTCTTTCTCTGTTTAAACCAAACACTTCTGCTAGAATCCCAAAGATGAAATGAAATGCGTACTTTCCCTCTTCCTGGGTACAGCTGGCATGTTAGTAAATCTGCTTCTTATGATCTTCTTTGACAGGTGTATTGGGGAAAGTGGTGGAACCCAGCATCTTGGGAGACCATGTGCCTTTGTTCTCTGTGTTCTAGGCTTGTCTCGCTCAACATTATGTGTTCAAGATCTGACCATTTCCCTGTGAATGCCTTTATTTTATCATTTCTAATTACTATGTAGTGTTCCATTGTGTACAGGTACTACATTTTTTGATCCATTCATCTGTAGTGGGGCATCTGGGTTGTTTCCATATATTGGCTATTGTGAATTGTGCAGTGATAAACATGGATGTGCAGGTGTCTTTGTGGTATTCTGGATCCTCTTGTTCAGGATAGATGCCTAAGAGTGGTTTGGCTGGATCATAGGGTATATCTATGCTGAGTTTTTTGAGGAACCTCCATACTGTTCTCCAGAGTGGTTGTAATAGTTTACACCAGAACCCAGCATAATGGAATCCTCAGAGTCAGGCCTTTTGCCTAGGATTACAGTTAGGGTGATTCAGAATGACCAGCATAGTACATAATATGCCCCAGGTATTGTTTAGAGATTCCAAGTAGGACAGGGAGGAAAATGATTGATTAAAACAAAAATTACTTGGTGTTCCAATGAACTGAACACTTTACTTAAGCCTTTGAATTATTGCTATATTGGCTGCACCCAACACAGAGTGCCTGGTGAAGCAAACACTAGGATAGATGAAGGGATGAGAATACTAGGGGGTGGGAAGATGAAATGCCAAGGATGAGAATGCTTTTCCTACAGCACTTTTTTTCCCCTCTGAGACATAGAGGTATGTATAGGAACCAGGCATCCTCCTACCCTTGCTATCTTGACACATACAAGTCTAATTTTGAATAGATTACATATTTTAATGAATTAAACATTAAATATTTAATTTTTAAAAACTGACTCTCCTAAAAAGAGAAAAAAACCCACAAAAATCTCAAATGATAAAACATTCTATCAACTAACCCAGTGGATTTCAATGAAATAATTAAAGACTTACAAGGGTATCTATTGCAGCATTATGGATAAGAACAGTACTCGGGCTCAAATTCAGGGCCTGGGTACTGTCCCTTAGCTACTTCACTCACGACTGGCATTCTACCACTTGATCCACAGCTCTACTCCCAGATGTTTCGTGGTTAATTAGAGATAAGACTCTCATAGACTTTCCCACCTGGGCTGGCTTTGAACCTTGGTCCTTAGCTCTCAGCCTCCTGAATATCTCAGATTACAGACATGAGCCACCAGAGCTCTGCAGATATATACATATATATGCATACATGATATACATATTATAGCTGTTTTAGAAGCAGAGCAAACTTGAGTGGGAAAAACACCAAGTTCCAGTGTACTCCCTACCTATTTCCTCCCCATTCACAACCTCTCCCACTATAAATATTTGAACCCAAATTTGTTATAAATGATCACCTTACAATGACACATCTTTATCACCGAAAGTTCATAGTTTACATTATACTCTTCTCCCATGTGGGTACACTCCATGGGTTTTGACAAAGTTGTAATAATGTATGTCCACCATTATAATAGTATAAATTTTCCTCTGAGCTCCACCTAGTAATCCTCTCCTCCTTCTAATCTCTGGCAACCACAGATGTCCCTTTTCTAAAATATCATATAGTGGGATTCAAGCAAATATTAAGTATTTTTGGTCAGGATTGAATGTTTTCATGGAAATAATTTCTCTCTGAGGTTTAGAGTAAGGTTTCTTTCAAATCAATGTCTCAAAGGCTTGGGCCATCCACCTGGTAGTTCCCTGTTTCTGAATGTGCCTTCCTTTTTTCTTTTTTTGGTGCTGGTCCTAAGGCTTGAACTCAGGAGATCTAGGAGTTATCCCTGAGATTTTATGCTCAGGCTAATGCTCTACCACGTGAGCCACAGAACTACTTCTGGTTTTTAGGTGTTTAATTGGAGATTTAGTCTTACAGACTTTCCTACCCAGTCTGGTTTCAAACCACAATACTCAAGTCTCAGCTTCCTGAGTAGCTAGGGTTACAGGTGCCTGGCTTCCCACACTTTGCTTTTTTTTTTTTTTTTTTTGTAATTTATTTATTAATTAAAAAAAGTTTTTTTTTGACAAGGTGTTGTGCAAAAAGGGTACAGTTACATAGTAGGGAAGTGTGTACATTACTTGTGATATCTTACATCCTGTTTTACGTTCCCTTCCCTAGGTCGGTAGACATATATACAATATACAATGTACCAAGAACATATACAATAGCCACGTGGCCTACGCCAAAGAAAATTCATCTAGGGCTTTAAATGTAATGTCAACAATAGACAATATGTCGACAATAGTCTTATATGAACGTACATACATAACTTTTGAGCTACTGTGATTCACTGAGAGGTCAATTTTTGACCTTAATATGTTGAGTAGTTGTTTGGTTTTAGTTACACAGTGTAAGGTCGCAGACCCAAACCTGTGGAAATACCATTTGACAAGAGGTTTTTGGTTTCACAGACCTGGTCTCTACTGTCTCCCCCTCCCCCAACCTTAATAGTCATATATCAGGGAGATCATGCCCCTTTGTTTTCTGTGTTCTAAGCTTGTCTCGCTCAACATTATTTGTTCAAGTTCTGACCATTTCCCTGCGAATGCCAATATTTCACCATTTCTAATCGCTATGTAGTATTCCATTGTGTATAGGTACCATATTTTTTGGATCCATTCATCTGGGGAGGGGCATCTGGGTTGTTTCCATATTTTGGCTACTGTGAATTTTGCAGCAATAAACATGGAAGTGCAGATGTCTTTTTGATATCTTGGGACCTGTTGTTCAGGATAGATGCCTAGGAGTGGTATGGCTGGGTCATAGGGTAGGTCTATGTTGAGCTTTTTGAGAAACCTCCATACTGTTCTCCAAAGTGGTTGTACTAATTTGCACTCCCACCAACAATGGAGGAGGGTTCCTCTTTCCCCGCACTCCCTACAGCATTTGTTGTTGCCTGAGTTCAGAGTATAGGCCATTCTAACTGGAGTGAGGTGGTATCTCAGGGTTGTTTTTATTTGCATTTCCTTTACTGCCAGGGATGTTGAACATTTCCTCATATGTTTCTTTGCAATTTTTATCTCTTCTCTTATGAAGTCTCTCTTTGGCTCCTTTGCCCATTTAATAATTGGTTTACTGGGCTTGGAGGGGCTTAGTTTTTTGAGTTCTCTGTAGATGACAGATATTAGGCCTTTGTCTGTTGCTGTGCTGGTAAAGATCCTTTCCCATGTGGTTGGCTGTCTTTCTAGTTTGGTGGCTGTGTCCTTAGCTGTGCAGAAACTTTTTAATTTGTAGTAGTCCCATTTGTCGAGTCTCTCCCCTATTTGTTGTGCCCCTGGGACTCTATTCAGGAAGTTCCTTCCTGTGCCTATAAGTTCTAGCATCTTTCCTATTATATCCTTCAGTAGTTTCATGGATTCAGGCCTTATATTGAGGTCCTTGATCCATTTTGAGTTGATCTTGGTGCATGGTGATAGGCTGGGGTCTACTCTGAGTTTTCTGCATATGGCTGCCCAGTTCTCCCAGCACCAGTAGTTGAAGAGGCTCTGTGTATTTCGTTGTATGTCTTTAGCTCCTTTGTCAAATATCAGCTGACTGTAAAAGTGCGGTTTTATTTCTGGGTCTTCAATTCTATTCCACTGGTCTTCAGGTCTGTTTTTATACCATTACCAGGCTATTTTTGTTATGATGGCTCTATAGTAGAGCTTGAAGTCTGGTATTGTGATACCTCCTGCAGTGCTTTTTTTGCCTAGAATTGCTTTGGTTATTCTAGGTCTTTTGCTGTTCCATATGAATTTATGGATTACTTTCTCTATTTCAGTGAAGAATGTAGGTGGGATGGGGATTGCATTGAATTTGTATAACAATTTGGGCAATATGGCCATTTTCACTATATTGATTCTGCCTACCCATGAGCATGGGAGGTCTTTCCATCTCCTTGTGTCTTCTTTGATTTCCCCTATTAGATTTTTATAGTTCTCATTAAATAGGTCCTTCACGTCTTTGGTTAGGTTTATCCCTAGGTACTTTATTCTTTTTTTGGCTACTGTAAATGGAATTGTTTCCATAATTTCCTTTTCTGCTTGTATATTGCTGGTATACAGAAAAGCTGCTGACTTTTGTGGATTGATTTTGTAGCCTGCTACTTTGCTAAAATGATTTATTAGGTGTAGGAGTTTGGGGACTGAGTTTTTTGGGTCCTTCAGATATAAGATCATGTCGTCTGCGAATAGGGATAACTTGATTTCTTCCTTGCCGATGTGGATCCCTTTGATGTCCTCCTCTTGTCTTATTGCTATGGCTAGGGATTCCAGTACTATATTGAAAAGTAGTGGGGAGATTGGGCATCCTTGTCTTGTTCCTGAGTTTATGGGGAATGATTTTAGTTTCTCCCCATTTAATACGAAGTTAGCAGTTAGTCTGTTGTATATGGCTTTTATTGTTTTGAGGAATGTTCCATCTATTCCTGTTTTCTCCAGAGCTTTTAATAAGTATTGATGTTGTATTTTGACAAAGGCTTTTTGGGCATCAACTGAGATAACAATGTGATTCTTGATTTTAGTTCTGTTTATGTGGTGAATTACATTGATTGATTTACGGATGTTGAACCATCCTTGTGACTATGGGATGAAGTCTAGTTGGTCATGATGTATAATTTTCTTGATCAGTTTCTGGATCCTGTTAGCTAATATTTTATTGAGGAGCTTTGGGTCTGTGTTCATTAGTGATATTGGTCTGTAGTTCTCTTTTTTTGTTGGGTTCTTTGCCTGGTTTGGGAATGAGTATTATATTAGCTTCATAGAATGAGTTTGGGATCTCTCCCTCTGTTTCTATTTCACAGAAGAGTTTGAGGAGTATCGGTATTAGCTCCTCACTAAAGGTTTTATAGAATTTGTTGATGAATCCATCTGGGACTGGGCTTTTCTTTGTTGGGAGGTTCTTGATTACCCCCTGTATTTCACTGTAAGTTATTGGTTTATTTAGTTGATTTATTTCTTCTTCGTTCAGTTTGGGGAGTTTATACTTCTCTAAGAATTGATCCATTTCTGTAAAATTATTGTTTTTTAGTGAGTAGAGGTTCTGGAAATAGTTCCTTCTGATTGTATGAATATCGTGTGTATTTGTTGTAATTTTTCCGGTGAAGTCCCTGATTTTACGTATATGAGTCTCTTCTTTTTTTTTGTAAGTCTTGCGAGGGGTCTGTTGATTTTATTTATTTTCTCAAAGAACCAGCTTTTAATCTTATTTATTTGTTGAATGGTCTTTCTATTTTCAATCAGATTTATCTCTTCTTTAATCTTTGTGATCTCTCTCTCCTCCTAGTCATTTTGGATTCGATCATTTCTTGTTTCTCCAGTTGTTTTTGTTTCATCGTGAGGTTATTCACCTGCTCTGCTTCCATTCTTTTAATGTGAGTGCTGAGGGCAATGATCTTGCCCCTCAGTATTGCTTTAGCTGTATCCCATAGGTTCCTTTGTGATGTATTTTCATTGTCATTGTGGCTTATGAATTTGTTAATTTCATCTTTAATTTGGTCTGTGGTCCAAGTGTTAGATAACAGTGAGGGGTTTAGCCTCCAAGAATGTGTATAGCTTCTGTGGTAACCGTTGTTATTGAGGGTTACCTTTATTCCACTGTGATCAGATATACATGGGATGACGTCGATACTTTTGTATTTGCTGAGGTTCTTTGCGTGGGCTATGACATGGTCTATTTTGGTGTATGATCCATGGGCTGCTGAGCAGAAGGTGTATTGGGTCACTGTAAGGTGGAAGATTCTGTATAGATCTGTCAGATCCATTTGGGATATGGTGCGACTTAGGTCCTCAGCTCCCTTGCTAATCCTCTGGGTGTTGGATCTGTCTCTTGGAGAGAGTGGGATATTAAAGTCACCCACTATGATTGTGTTTGGGTCTATCTTGTTCTGTAGTTCTGTGAGAATTTGCTTGACATATGTAGGGCATCTTTTGTTTGGTGGGTATACATTTATCACATTGATGTCTTGGTTCTGGATTTTTCCTTGTATTAAAATGTAGTGTCCTTCTTTGTCTTTTTGAGTTGATTTTAATGAGAAGTCTAGCTTGTCTGAGATCCAGGATGGTTACTCCTGCTGTTTTGGTAGGTGCATTTGCTTGGAAGATCTTGCTCCATCCTTTCATTCGGAGCCTGTTTTTATCCCTTGCTGTAAGATGGATCTCTTGTAGACAACAGATGGCCACTTTTTGTTTGCGGATCCACTCTGCCAGTCTGCTCCTCTTTATTGGAGAGTTTATACCATTTATATTCAAAGAGATCAAGGATAAGAGTGCTTTTTCCCCTTCCATTTTCCTGTTAGGCTGTTTTTCCTCTGTTTTTTTTTTTTTTTTTTCTCTTGTCTTTAGTGAGCTGTTCTTTCTGTTGGGTTCTGGCTATTGTAGTTTCTTTCTGTTTCTGTCTGTGTGTCCTCAACAATTTCTTTTGGGTGGGGTACTCCTCTTCAAATTCGCTGTAGGGCTGCTTTTTTATTCACATACTCCTTTAGATCCTCTTTGCTATGGAAAGATCTGGTTTTTCCCTCAAATATGAACTCTAGCTTCGCTGGATATTTTATTCTGGGTTGGCAGTTGTTGGCCTATAGGACTTGGATGGTGTTCTTCGCGTGTGGTAGGTTTGTGTGGAGAGGTCTGCTGTTATTCGAATCCTTTTCCCATTGCAATAAATTTCTTTCTTCGCTTTGGCTGCATTCAAAATTTGCTCTTTATGGCGGCTGGGGATATAGCCTAGTGGCAAGAGTGCCTGCCTCGGATACACGAGGCCCTAGGTTCGATTCCCCAGCACCACATATAAAGAAAACGGCCAGAAGCGGCACTGTGGCTCAAGTGGCAGAGTGCTAGCCTTGAGAGGGAAGAAGCCAGGGACAGTGCTCAGGCCCTGAGTCCAAGGCCCAGGACTGGCCAAAAAAAAAAAAAAATTTTTGCTCTTTATTCTTGAGATTTGTAGTCTTGATTATTATGTGCCTGGGCGAGGATTTTCTAGGGTCTGATCTGCCAGGTGTCCTATAAGCTTCAGTTACCTGGGTGAGGTCCCTTGTGAGATTGGGGAAGTTTTCTGCAATCACTTCATTGAAAATATGTTGAAGCCCTCTGCTCTGGTATTCGGCTCCTTCTTCTATTCCAATTATGTGCAGATTATATCTCTTGTCTTTGTCCACTAACTCCTGGATTAGTCTGCCCTGGAGCTTTACTGTTTCTTGGAGTGTGGTAATTTTCTGGTTCTTGTCGGCTGCATCATTGTCCAAGAGAGAGATTCTGGCTTCAGTATGGTCAATTCTTTGTGCTGTGGATTCAAGTGTGGAGTTTATGGATGTCAGGGAGCTATTTATGGTTGCCAGATCCGCTCTCATCATGGAAATTTCTTCCTTTACAGAGTTGTATTTTAAATCTATTTTTTCGTGCATTTCACTTCTCAGGATGTTAAGGTCTTCTTTAACGGAGGTTTGCACTGTATCCATTTTTGCTTCCATTTCTTACTTGGTTCCTGAAGGTCCTTCAAGACTTCCATTCTAAACTCCTGGAATTGTTTTGTGATTTTGTTCCTGAGGCTTTCCATTATTTCTGCTATTGTAGCCTCGGTTGCTTTTTTATTCTCCATCTCCTCTTCGGTCGTACTGCTTTTTTGGAGTTGGTGAGTTGGCTTGTGCTTTCATGTAGTTTGCAATATTTCTTTGTGATTTGCGCATCTGGGGATCTGTGGGTGGTTTCCTTGGGTTGGCTTTGTGCTGGTTCCTGCTGGTCCGTCAGTGGGAGACTTGTTTGTGTCCTTGCTCTGGGTTTGAGTTTGGCTGTTGAACCTTACTGCCCAACAGGTGAGGGTGACCCTCTCGGTTGTTGCTGGGGTGGTCACCCTCACTGCACTTGGAGGTGAGTATGTTCTGTGTCTTTCTCTGTGGGATAGTGTCCTGCCACTGTGTTATGCTGACCCTAGCATGCCCCTTGTGGGGGTTTGTGGGTTGCTGATTTAGCGTGGCGTGGAGGCTTTTCTGTTCTTTGGTTCTTTTTTCCACTTGGTACCTTGGTCAGAGGAGCTCACCTCTCAGATTCAGATTTGCTGCTGACAGGCAGTTTGCCCACCTGTGTGGGTTGCTCCGGGGCCGGTGGTGTTGAGGGGCAGCCCACCCACCTGCAAGATGCGCCTAGCAGAGCGGGCACTGCCGCAGGGGGGCCCTGCCCAGCTCTGTGAAGTGCGCCTACCAGAGCGGGCACTGCCACTCGGGGCTCTGCCCACCTGTGCAAAGTGCGCCTACCAGAGCGCTCGGGGCCCCGCCCACCTGTGTGAAGCTTCTGCGGAGGTTTGGGCAGGAGGTCCTCTTGCTGGAGGGCTAGCATGCTGGCCCACACTGGCCCTCGGGGCGGGGGGGGGGGGGGCGCATGCGTGTGCACTCTAATGCTTCCTCTGGAAGTGTGCTGCCCCGAGCTGTTGGAGGGTGCTTGTGCCCTCTCGCGAGTTTGCTGTGGGGGGCAGTATGCGTGAGCCCCAGCTGGGCCAAGTGTCCGGGCGCAGGTTGGTGCCCACAGACTCTGTGCCTCAGCTGCGAGGGGTGTGTGTGTTCGGGCCCAGTGAGCCTGTGACTGCTGTTCAAAAAGTCCGCTAGGACCAGGTGCCTCAGGTGGGGCTTCCAATGCCCACCGGTCCCTGGGCCCCTGTTGGGGAGGCGGCGAGGCTGGTGAGGCCAGGCTCAGGCTCCTCTGCTGCCTTGGCACTGCTCCACCCCTGCTAGCTCCTGTGTCCTCCCAGAGTCTGTAGGGACCTTTTGCTACCTGATTCGTGGCTGGCTCCTTTGTTCCCTCAGGATAGGGAGGTGGAGGGAGCTCTAGCTTCTTTGTAGGTTTTGGGTCTCTGCTAGAGCTGGTCTCCCATGGGTGGGGGGTGGTGTAATGGGGAACTTACTGGTCCTGGATTGTGTGAGCGTCCCGCGCCGCCATGGGCTTTTTGGGGCTGTGGTGCTGGGGTGCGGCGATCGGTCGTTTGGTGGTGGTGATCCCAGCTCTCCCTGTCTGCACCGCCCGGTTCCCCTGCTGCTTACATCTGATCCCAGCCATTTGGTCCAGCAGCTCTGGTGTCTCTGTCAGTCTGCACTCAGTTCTGGGGTCTGTGGAGCTCCTGCCATCTGGACTCTGTGCTCCTGGCGTGACTTTTCGGCTGTTGGTTTGCCGGTGCTGGGTGCCCTTTCCCAGCCTGGCCCTGTTCGGGCCAGGGTTGGCAGTTGGGGGAGGGGTACCCAGAGATTTTCCGGCTCCGTGCAGGTTATCAGCTCTTCTTTTTTTGTTCTTTTTTTGTTTCCTGAGTTCCTCTGTTGCTTCTGGTTGTTGGGTTTGCTGGATTCTTGATGGGGTGTTGGGTGCTGGAGTTCCCAGCTCACTATTCAGTTGTAGTGAGTTGGGGTACCTCTCTACTATGGTGGCGCCATCTTCGATCCCCACACTTTGCTTTTTGCACTGGTTATTTTTTAAGTTAGGGTCTCTTGTTTCCTGCCCAGACCAATATCTGCACCATAATACTATTGTTTTTCACTTTCTATTGTAGCTGGGATAATAGGTATGTGCTGCCACACAGCTTTTTCTGTTGAGATGGCATCTCAGAGCTTCTTCCCCAAGCTGGTCTGGTTTTAGGACCATAATCTCAGCCTCACACGTAGTTTGACAGGTGTGCAGCTCTGTGCCCAGCTATTGGTTAAGAAGAAATCTTGTGTGTATGATAGAGCAGGCCTCAAACTTCTATCCTTCTGATCTCAGTTTCTCAAATAGCTAGGAATATACACATGATCCACTATCAGCCAGCACTACACTGCTGTTTGTCAGTTGTGGGGCTTGAACTCAGGGCCTGGGTGCTGTCTTTGAGCTCTTTTACTCAAGGCTAGTGCTCTACCACTTTGAGCCACAGCACCACTTCTGGGTTTTGAGTGGTTAATTGGAGATTAGAGTCTTGTGGAGACTTTTCTGTTCAAACTGGCTTCAAGCCAAAATCCTCAAATCTCAGCCTTTGAGTAGCTAGGATTATAGGCATGAGCTACTGGTACCCAGCACTATAAAGTTTTTAAATATTGGGGGAAAAAAAACACTATGATCCAGGAGCTGGTAGCTCACACCTGTAATCCTAGCTACTCAGAAGGCCAAGATCTGAGGATTGTGGTACAAAGCCAGCCAGTCCAGGTAGAAAAGTCACTGAGACTCTTTTCTTTAATTAACTACAAAAAAAAAGCTGGAAGTAGAACTGTGGCTCAAGTGGTAAAGAGCTAACCTTGAGTGAAAGATTAAGGGACAGATCCCAGGCCCCGAGTTCAAGTCCAATACTAGCACACACACAAAAACTAACAACTATGATTGTCATGTTGTTCTAATAAGGCTGCAGCCATTCTGGGCATACTTCTCTTCTATGTGTCCCCATTTTAGTGAGTGACCCTACTATGGAGACATTCAGGCTGATGAAAAGAGGTCAAGGGCTGGAAATAGCATGAGCAATATCCAGCTAGACTTGACTTTGTAGGTAAAAGGGAGGTAGTGAAGGCACCTCTACTGAGCTTCAGTTTCTTCTCTCTTAGGGAAATTTCTTTGGGCAGCTTGTGTCTAAAGAGTGGAGCACAAACATTCTGAAAGGATGACTATTTTTATAAACCCTTGCTTGCAACTGCACATATTGGTAGGGATTCAGATTGGTATACAATGCAGCCCACGTGGAGATTTTAGTCTCATTATTTCCATTCCCAACCAATATATTGAAGCCAATAAGAGTCAAAAGAACACATTTTATTAACCACTATACATTTGAACTCCCTCTCTCTGTCCCATTCCTACCACCTCTCATTGTATGTAAGAAATCACACCCCCATAGTACCCTCTCTGATTCTCAGGGTGGGAGGATAAGAGGACTGCCATGCTTGGCAGGCCCTGGGCACTTGGCCGAGTGCTGTTCTTCTCTGGGGAAAGGTAGCACAAGCAGCTTCTGTTCCTCAGGCCCCATGAAGAGGAAAGACACATCCAGGGCTGTGCCCTGGGGATCTGAGGTGAGGTCCAGATGCACAGGGAAGGCCTCCCGAGTGTCTTGCTTCTGAGGGTCTTGCTCCTGAGAATCTTTACTCTTTTCATCACCCAAGTCAGGCAGGTACTGGACAGATCCCCTTGGCACAGGGAAACTGGAATGCTTTTTCTTAGCCGCTCCCTCAACCTCAGGGAGGCTTGGGGGTCCCTGGGTAGCAGCAGCATTTTCACCTCCAGGAGCCTGAACCTGACATTTACAAAAAAAAAAAAAAACAAAAAAAAAACTTTTTTAATGAATTCGATAGGGAAAGCCCTGACAGGTACCAAGATCAGCTGTTTGATTCCTTTCCAGTAGAACATTACACAGCAAAACTAACTACAAGGGTGGGGGCCCTGGTTCAAGGAGAAAGTAAAGCAGATAAGAACCAGAGAAAACCTATACTTATGAAAGCTTGGCTTCAAGTCTCACAATTTCAGAGCTGAAAAATGATCCAGAGAGCCTCAATGACTTGTGCAGTTCTCAGTGAGATGTCTCTGTTCCCAGCAGTAGCAGCAGGTGGCATGCAGCAGGTAGCATCTTTTTTTTATGCCAGTACTGGCTTGAGCTCCTGGTCTCTGGCTGTCCCTTGCTTTTTGGCTCAAGGCTGGAGCTCTATTTTTTTTTTTTTTCATTTTTTTTTTGGCCAGTCCTGGGGCTTGGACTCTGGGCCTGAGCACTGTCCCTGGCTTCTTTTTGCTCAAGGCTAGCACTCTGCCACTTGAGCCACAGCGCCACTTCTGGCCATTTTCTGTATATGTGGTGCTGGGGAATCGAACCCAGGGCCTCATGTATATGAGGCAGGCACTCTTGCCACTAGGCCATATCCCCAGCCCCTGGAGCTCTATTATTTAAATCACACCTCTACCTCTGACTTTTTGTTTCCTTGTCAATCATGGGGCTTGAACTCTGGGCCTGGGCATTGTCCCTGAGCTCTTCAGCTCACAGCCAGTCCTCTACCACTTGAGCCACAGTGCCACTTCCAGTTTTCTGGTGTTTAATTGGAGATATGAGTCTCATGGACATTCCTGCTGGGCTGGCTTCAAACCAAGATATTCATGATCTCAGCCTCCCGAGTAACTAGGATTACAGGCATAAGCCACTGAGGCCCTGCTTTTTGTGGCTTTTTATTGGTTGATTGGAAATGAGAGTCTCTCAGATGTGTGTTGGTGGCAAGAAAGTCTGTGAGATTTTGATCTCCACTTAAATTAGCAAAAAGCCAAAAGTGGGGGTGTGGCTCAAGTGGCAGTGTGCCAGCCTTGAGCAAAAAAGCTAAGGGACAGCTCCCCCCCCCCAAACCCAAGGCCTTGAATTTAAACCCTACTACTGGAACAACAACAACAAAAACACTCTTGGATTTGTCTGCTCAGGCTGGCTTCAGATCATGATCCTCAGATCGCAGTCTCTTGAGTAGTAGCTAGGAATTACAAGCATTTGTCACTCACATCTGGTACCTTTTATTGTTTCTTCTGTGTTGGACCTTGCCTGGCACCCTTCATGTAGCTGCTCTTACTTAGGTTCTTTTTTTTATTTTTTTGCCAGTCCTGGGCCTTGGACTCAGGGCCTGAGCACTGTCCCTGGCTTCTTTTTGCTCAAGACTAGCACTCTGCCACTTGAGCCACAGTACCACTTCTGGCCATTTGCTACATATGTGGTGCTGGGGAATCGAACCCAGGGCTTCATGTATACGAGGCAAGTACTCTTGCCACTAGGCCATATTCCCAGCCCCTTCCTTAGGTTCTTTCGAGGATCTGAGTGAGGTCAGTGTTGAAATCCCATTCTACAGACTCAGAGAGCTCACAGGTACAGAGCAGGACTGGCAGCCTGGCAACCTGTACCATGATGACTAATATGAAATGCTTAGTAACGCTTTCTGGGTGGGCGAACTGAATGTTTTCACAGAAGTGACTTGTCCTTGAGGCTTGGAATAAGGCTTCTTTGGGATACTGTGTTTATTGTCTCAAAAGCTTGGGCTATCCAAGCTGGTAGCTCATTGTTTCTGTAATCTTAAACCACATTGTAAGGGAAATAAAGCTCTTAGCCAGCTATCATGACTGAGACTAGCTCCAACCCATCCATGTCCCCTTACGGTAGCTTGAGTAAAGTAATTCTGGATCTCAAAAAAGGGTGGTAGGTCATGGTGGGTATATGTAAATACAATGCTCTTTTCTTTCACAAAGGACAAGTAGATTGAAAAAAAAAAACTACCTGTGATTCAAAGAAGTCACAAGTTACAGTAACAAGCTTCTCTATCCGTGTTCTTATCAGAGAACCCGTGCAGAGGCCAACAGTCTGAAAATAAAGAAAAGAAAATACAAAGTCATGTCAGTATTAAGATAATCATAAATGGAGATTAGCTCAATTTCTGCATCCATTGGTACAGAGCCAATCAACATTTTAAAGTTGTTTGTGATAGACAGGCTCTGGTCCCTTACCTGTAAATTACCTCTACCAAGAAATCACACAAACTAGGCTAAATTGCCTCCAATAAGAGAAAACTACCTATATCTTGAGGAATAAAACTCTAATTGTTAGAAATGTATCTGTATTGAGCAAAGACCAGTATCTATACAATTTCTTCCTCTTGGCCTTAGTTCTACCTTTCTGTCAATTTTAAAACTTGTTTTTGTCTTTTTTTAAAAACTGGCATTCCTTCCAAGGATTTTCCACATGAACTTTTTCTTCTTAGACAAAATAACTATGACTCATCACCTTATTGTTATTTTAATATAAAATAACTTAATTTTCTTATTACAAATATGATAAATAGTTCTTTAACATTTAAACAAGAGTAAGATAAAACAATCTGGAATTGGATGAAGGATAGTTATTATGTATAATGATTTATTTTCTCTGTGTACATATTATTTTCTTATAAACATTGGAGTATATTAGTTGATACCTATTTTGTTACTAAGCAATATATTACACAAATTCTCTTACCATATTGGATAGGCTTCTATAATTATCTTCATAATAGCTTCCAAATAGTGTTCTGTATTATTTTTGGGGGGTGTGTGTGTGCCAGTCCTGGAGCTTGAACTCTGGAGTCTGGGTGCTGTCTCTGAGCTTTTGTGCTCAAGGCTAGCACTCTGACACTTGAGCCACAGCTCCACTTGTGGCTTTTTTTTTTTTTTTGTTTGGCTAGTCCTGGGGCTTGGACTCAGGGCCTGAGCACTGTCCCTGGCTTCTTCTTGCTCAAGGCTAGCACTCTGTCACTTGAGCCACAGCGCCACTTCTGGCCATTTTCTGTATGTGTGGTGCTGGGGAATCGAACCCAGGGCCTCATGTATATGAGGCAGGCACTCTTGCCACTAGGCCATATCCCCAGCCCCACTTGTGGCTTTTTGGTAGGTAATTGGAGATAAAAGTCTGGGCTTTTCTGCCCAGCCTGGCATGAAACCATGATCCTCAGATCTCGGCCTCTGGCGTATCTAGAATTACAGGCATGAGCCACCAACACATAGCTTTGCTACTTATTATTTTACAAGGTGTTTTATGTTAAACAACTAAATTGAATCTGACTTTTTTTCTTTATTTGTGGGTGTTGGAATTATGGTCCATGAATGATATGGCACATAAATTATATATTAACAAAGCAGTTACTGTTAATAAATAACAAGAAATACTTCTGGTGCCTTTTGCCTATTGTGCAAAATGGGTACACTGTACCCATTTACATTATTCCCCCAGGTGTTCTTAAAGTGAACTTCTCATTATGGATGTCATTATGAAGTTGCTATTTGACTAAATATTTCTTTTGTAAAAAATAGTCCAAGGAATGGGACACTACGGTGCCTTTCTTTCTTTCTTCTTCTTCTTCTCCTTTTTTTTTTTTTTTAATATGGTGCATTTAAAATGTAACCCAATACAGGTAGGATAAGCATCAATCATGAGGACATTCATCTACATTTTACATTTTTTTGAAGTTGTATCACATAGCTAATATAAACTACAGTTACAGTTGAATAAGTGTTTTAATCATTGCATCTGGGTCTGCCTAATTTCTTTTCTTTTCTTTTTTTTTTTTTTTTTGGCCAGTCCTGGGGCTTGGACTCAGGGCCTGAGCACTGTCCCTGGCTTCTTTGTGCTTAAGGCTAGCACTCTGCCACCTGAGCCACAGCGCCACTTCTGGCCGTTTTCTATATATGTGGTGCTAGGGAATTGAACCCAGGGCCTCATGTATATGAGGCAAGCACTCTTGCCACTAGGCCATATCCCCAGCCTCCTAATTTCTTTTCATTTTTAAACTTTATGCCAGTAATAGGGCTTGAACTCAGAGTTGGGCACTTTTCCTTAACTTTTTCATGCAAGGTTAGTGCTCTACCACTTGAGTTCTACATCTGACTTTTTGCTGGTTAATTGGAGAGAAGAATCTTCTGGAATTTTCTGCCTGGGTTGTCTTCAAAGTCAATGATCACATCCCATATTAGCCAGAATCACATCCATGAAGCCACTGGCCCCTGTTTTTGGTTCTGCCTAATTCTGGGCCTGGGTGCTGTCACTGAGCAATTCTGCTCAAGGCTAGCACTCTACCACTTGAGCCACAGCACCACTTCTGGTTTTCTGGTGCTTAATTGGAGATAAGATTCTCATAGACTTCCCTGCCTGGGTTGGCTTTGAACTGAGATCCTCAGATCTCAGTCTCCTGAATAGCTAGGATTATAGGCATGATCCACTAGCACCCAGCCAGTCTGCCTAACTTCTAACTAGTCAATTGCTTCTTGAGGGGAAGTGAATACCTCATACTTTGTGTAACTTACGTTCAACAAATTTAGTGATAATCTACACTATAAAAACACGTAGGAACGTTCAAAAGTACTCACCACAGATTCTGAGGATGGCAGTGAGCAGCTGTTCTCCTCGGACTTAATACATGGTGACTCTTTGACTAAATATTCCACAAAGTAAGCAGGGCCAACCACCCACTGTCATGAGACAGGAGTTGAGACATTAAAGTCAAGCCTTTGGACAGCATTGGATTTACAGAAATGATACCAATGCCCAGATACATTGTCAACAAACCCACTGTCCCACAAGACCCCACAGAATCCCACATGCCTCATGATTTGTATATTTAGAAAACATGATTACAACACTTTTCTTAAAGATTTGAAGGGTCTTAAATATTTTCCCTTAATCAGTGAGCTTATTTTTTTCATAAATGTCATTTGCTATATGTATGCACATGCTATATATACAAGAGAGATCATATATATTGTATAAGAGATATCATCATAATCCAAAATATGAATGTGTCTCCATTATCTCTAACCATAAAACAGTACCTACTCCAGGCCCTAACATGGAATAAAAGTCATCTTGTTAAGTCAGATATGAGCACATAGCAGTAAATAGTGAACCTACATAGACACCCCTAACAAAGACAATGAATCCATTTCTCATCTTGCCTTGAGGCTGATGAAGTAAAATCAGGTCATAGGATGAGCACTAAAGTGCCGTGGGATAACAGAGACTAAAACATGACTGAGTGTCCAACAGATTACCAGAGGAGGGAATGTAGAGAAAGGCTCTGAGGCTCTGATGGAATGGAGAACCTGGATATTCTCTGCTTACCTTAGAAACTTATAGCAACTGTGATGAGATCTATTGTTAGTATAACTGACCTGGTTATTGTAGCCTTACCTGGCTAGCAGCCCTGGTGATTTTGATGAGAGAGTACTGCTTCGAGGGACTCTCACTGTTGAATTTTGCAAGAGTCTCAGTCACAGCTTCCAGAACTTTGGGGTCTGACAAGTCAGTGGGGCTGGGGCTTGGACAATCAGGGCACATCTTATGAATCTCACTTCGAGAAACTGTTGATGCCAATGAGAAAAACTTATTCTTATAAATCTTGAAAATAACAGAGCCCAAGATTGAACAAAACAAATGCTATCCAGTGTTTCTAGGATGGAGGTGTGGGTCACAGAGTAAGGCACTTGTCTAGGAAGTGCAAGGCCTAAGTTAAAAATCTAGTACTACCAAAAGTAAAACTTCTTAGAGAGAAAGACAAGCAGCACAGACCAGCAGCACATTCTTGTAATCCTAGCTACTCAGGAGGCTGAGAGCTGAGGATTATGATTCAAAGCCAGTCCTGGTGAAGAGTCCCTGAAACTCTAATCTCTTAACCATGAAAAATCCAGAAGTGGAGCTGTAGTTCAAGTGCCAGCCTTGAGTGATAAATCTAAGGGACAGCATTCAAACCCTGTGTTCTAGCTGCAGAATCAGCATACACACACACAAAATAATAATAAAAGGAGAAAAATATTTTCTGGAAAAGCAGCTCTTGGCAGTGAGTTTCCTATAATGAACATTATTTCTTTCATAATAAACAAAATCAAAGCAAGACAGATTCCACCTACAACAAACATATATATATATGTATATATATATATATTCTAGAAATTTTGTTTCATGATATACAATACATTACACTGATATGACACATCTCCTTCCCAGTTCAGTGTAATTTCTCATCATTGCTTCTATATACTGGGTGCCTTTGAAAGGCTGGGATTTCATTGTTGCCATGTCTTATTTGTTAATTAGTGTGTAACACTTATAACACTTAACACATACTAAGTGTGCAGTACGTGCTTATAGAGTAGGAAGATGGTTTTTAAAAATGAAGGTGGTATATCATTTTGTAATTATTTTCAATATGCCATGTGAAACAGTACCCTTTTTATCCCTCCACTTGTATTCCCTTCCTGTGGTTTTACCCCTATAGCACTATATCTGATCTTAGAACCCCAGATACTGTATATACGTGCATTAGAACTAGGGAAGGGAAAGGGAATACCAAAATCGAGAGACAAAGGATAAAAAGACAAACCATTCCAAAAGCAATACTTATAAAACCATTGGTGTAAACAACTGTACAACTCATGAGGGAAGAGGGCAAGTGGGGGGGGGAATGAGGGAGGAGGAAACAAGTTGGATAAAAAATGTACTTATTGCCTTACATATGAAACTGTATCCCCTCTGTACTTCACTTTGACAATAAAGTAAAAAAATGAAAGTGGAAGCCTTTCCCTTTGGTTAGAAAATACAAGTGGGATAGAACAAAATTGGTAGAATCACTGTAACTACAAAGAATGATCATACTGATGAATAACCACAGTCTCTGGAAAGAGAGATGGAAGATCATTTGCTAGGGTATTGGGATAGGGAATTTGCCTTGAAGTTTTTCACAAGAAAATACATTGTTTTGAGTTGTACACAGGTATCTTACACCTGTAATCCTAGCTACGCAGGAGGCATTTATAAGTAGCTGCATTCTATTTCCCCATGCTATGGAAGCTTACATTCAAGGACTTTCCCTTTACAAAAAAAGATCCAAATCAATGTGTATGTATTTCAAATGTCATTCCTTTCAAACTTATTCTTAGCTTAGTTATTTATGTATTCAACAATGCTAATGATTCCTTAAACCTCAGAGGAACCAAGAAATGGTAGCTAGGACAAAGAGGGATAAAACATTTTACATGGTAGAGGCTATAAGACTCTTAAATCAAGATGTTATATTATCTATGTTCCATTAGTGCTTCAGCCAAGGGTTTATAGGCATGTATAACAAGAGAGCCCCAAAACATTCTTGACTAGAGCACGTTGTGGAAAAATGGAAAAGGAAGTACTACTGATGGTGTTCCTCGAGGAGGATGAGTTCCACAGCATAAATCATCAAGGACATAATCAACTGGGGGAGAGGCACGGCAAGACACAGATTAGAAAATGCAATGTATATTCAGATAATGTTTCCAATTGAATGGGATGTTGGGGAAATACTGGCAAAGATGGCTAGAAAGGAGCCTGAAGACAAGTTGTAAGATGATGTGCTATTTATGTTAAGGTCAAAAATCTTATGCAGGAAATAAATATGGAGCAATTGAAAATGATTTGGGAAGATTCACTGTGGGAAGAGGAGTATTACACATTGAATTTTACTAGGGAGGCAAGTACTGGAAGCACTGAGTAACTGGTGTGGGAAAAAATACAAGCAAGCATAGGCTGGGTACCATTGGTCCACACCTGTAATCCTAACTACTCAAGAAGAAGAGATCTGATTATCTCAGTTCAAAGCCAGCACCGTCAGAAAAATTCAAGCAACTTTCATCTCCAATTAACCAGCAAAAAACAGAAGTAGAAGTATGGCTCAAGTGGTAGAGCACCAGACCTGAGCGAAAATGCCAAGCAAGAGCTTAAGGCCCTGAGTTCAAGCCTCCGTACTGGCATATAAAAAAATGCAAGGGCAGGAAAAAAGCCTATATATTAGCAAAAAAGTTTTGGTTAAGTTCTCTTTTCTTCTTTATTAAAATTAAAAATCATCACAATCTCTTACCTGGACGAAGAGTACAGTTATAGGCTGGTGTATAGAGAACCCTTCTTGGCTTGTTAATATAAAACATCACTTTGCATCGGCCATAAACCTGGAACAAACAAGTACATTTTATGATATGGTAAATGGAAACATGAGGTTTTAAGACACACTCCCCCCCCCCCACCCCAAGTGGAATTTGGAGATTACATTTTAAAGTAACAAGAAACCAAAACACTGTGGTTTATGTTGATCAGAGAATTGCTGAACCATTTTCCAGCAGTTCTTCAACAGGCTGTCTAGCGTCCCTCTCTAGTAGGTATGAACCACCGAGCTCTTCTTATGGGGTCCGGAAATCAACAGGCAATGAGACACTCAGATTAGAAAAATTAAAAAAAAAAGATTTTATTGAGTGAGAAGGTGCTGACAGCCCTGGTGCCAATTGTTAGTTATCAAACAAGTTTCTTTTTTAGAAGCAAAGGTAGAATGTTCCAGGTAAGGGTCACACTTCCATTATACAATTAGAATAGAACAGCTGTAATCACATTTTTTAAATCATCCAATTTTTTTATTTTTATTTTTTTGCCAGTCCTGGGCCTTGGACTGGGGCCTGAGCACTGTCCTTGGCTTCTTTTTGCTCAAGGCTAGCACACTGTCACTTGAGCCACAGCGACACTTCTGGCCATTTTCTATATGTGTGGTGCTGAGGAATTGAACCCAGGGCTTCATGTATAAGAGGCAAGCACTTTTGCCACTAGGCCATATTCCCAGCCCCATCCAATTTTTTAATAAGCAGGGACTCTTAATTTTTAGCATGCTAGAGCATAATGTATAATCTAAATCAAATACTACATTTTATCCTCAATTTTTCCTCATCACAACACTCTAACCACTAGAAGGTGAGCAGACCTGTGAAGGGAACTGTTTTGCCATTTCCGTGTCTGGCACATTCTCTCTGTCCTCGAATGCTCTTTTTTTTTTTTTTTTTTTTTTTTGCCAGTCCTGGGGCTTGGACTCAGGGCCTGAGCACTGTCCTTGGCTTCTTTATGCTCAAGGCTAGCACTCTACCACTTGAGCCACAGCACCCCTTCTGGCTTTTTCTACATATGTGTTGCTGAGGAATCGAACCCAGGGCTTCATGTGTAAGAGGCAAGCACTCTTCCACTAGGCCATATTCCTAGCCTCATGCTCTTTCTTTGTCAGTGACTTGATGCCAGTGAGCATGGGGACCCTGAAAGCCATGACTTAAAGGTGCGATGTCTAGGCCATGGCATTGCAGATCATCCTACAATAAAACCAGTTCTGCTTCGAATGTTACGTGGGTGATAAATCAACTACTCTCATATCAGAGTCAGTACACCCCCATTCAGACTTGTCAGGGTGGTACTTTTTAGAAAAGATAGCTGAATTTTTTACTTCTAAACACTATCCTGTGCTCATGCTACTCATTGTCAATCCATGGAAAGAATCTCAGGGTAATTAAAAATCCAATGGAAACTGACTATTTTAAGAACCTTCAATGTCATTACTGAAAGAGTCGATTCTGAGCCCTCTGCATTCCATAATCCCAGGAAAGCTTTCCATGGCACCTCTGAGAGACCACTCCCATTGTAATCCATCCCCTTTCCTACTCTCCAACCTCATTATTAATGTTTATTAAACAAAACAAGTTTAAAATCTCCCCCCCTCCCTCTCTCCCTCCCTCCATCCTTCTCCTGATGACCTTAGTCCCACACCCAGATTCCTTACCTCTGGTATTCTCACAACTGAAACACTGGTTCAAAGCCTACAGGAGGTAGAAGACAATTTGGGGACAACTGAAATAACTGAGTAATGCATTACTCTAACATGACTTCTCTTCTCAGAAATTCCTCTGATTAAGCTTGGGTCTGTCAATAGCATTAGAATAAGCACACAGATACTTTGCCCAGAAGATTATAAAGAAGGACTTTGAAAGGCCAACATTGAAAACTCTTCATCCTATAGAGCCCCTAACAACAAGCATTTACCGAGGTATGAAGGGTCCTCACTTCACAGTCCTTCCATGATTTCTTGCTAAGCACATGGCAGCCAGTCTCTAACACATCCAACGTGAGGTAGAACAGAGTTCCCAGGCCATCCTGTGAGAAAGAGAAACACACCCCACCCCACATGAGACAGAAATCCATTATGAATGGGTTCTTTATAAGTTGTTAAATCTTTGCTAGGTGTCAGAGGAGCAGAACTGTTTATATTTGTTCCTAGTAACAAGGAGACCACTATGGCATATCCTGGCAGAGGTGGAAAGAACAAGTCTAGCAGGGTTTCCAACTTGGTAAGCACCTGCCAACTTGTATTTCTTGGTTCCTACTCCATGACTAGACTCTAAAGCCTGTTCAAATGCCTGCCACAGAAGTGGGGGAAGGGGCCTATCACTTACCTGATCCTGTTCCCAAACATCATGCACTCGATTGAGGCTCAGCACATAGCCATCCTTTTGCTCTCTGTTGATGTCCTGCAGGGCAAAGCCTGCAAAGCTCAGCACACTGGAGTCATTGCAGTCCCGGGAAACCAAAGGGGAGGGGATCTGGGCCTGCTGGAGTGGAGACCCAGCCGCCCAGCAAGCAGCCAGCATGCAGAGCACCAAAGACTGGAGCCGTCCCATTCTATGTGGAACAAGACCCAGGTTGGGTTAGTATATGAAACTTCAGGGACAGGCCGTCCTATGGGGCTCTTTAGGGCAGACTTGAGCTGCTTTGTAATAGTTATCAGAATGACTAGGATTTGAAACACTGTGTCCTAACTTATAACCTTGAATTCGAAAGGTAGTTTTCTCAGAATCAATACTTTGGAAAACATTTGCCAATATTCTAACCTTAGACCCTGGAGACATTCCATACTCACGTGTGGAAATAAACAAATCTGTTTCCTAACACTTTCCCCCAAACCACAGCAAACATTTGGTCAAGGTTCTTATGAGGTCATCACTGGATTCTGGCTTGTGTATTCACCTGAATCAGAAGATGGGGACTCTCCCCTTTTCTTCTTCATTTCCACACAGCTGATCTCCTTGCAGTTAGCTTAGGCAGGTGAACACTACAGGTAAACACCATCCCAGGTCCCAGCAATGCACAGGCAGAGTTCAGAGTTCTCAGCTAACCTCTCTCTTCACTGCTCAAGAGCAGTGAATTTAAAGGATTTAAAAGCTTAATTCCTCAGTCACTTGGCAGAAGCACAGCTGAGATTGCTAATTTACTTTGAGAATCTGGCTAGAAAGTGTTCTACTTAGCCTCATGCAGGTTATTTTAAGCCAAAGACTGTATTTAAGGGTGAAAAAAGCTAAGAAGGTATCAAATGTTCTCACATTTTACTCCCAAGTGATTTTTTCTTCAATGGATCTGTATGGAAGTAGATTCATTAAAGTAATAAAACCTACTACTGTTAGAGAAAGATAATGAGGGTCAGGTGGCCTGGGACATGACCAAAACACCAGAGTTAGGACTCCTAGCTCCTGTTTGGAGTTCAGAAAGGTTCTATTTATTTTTTTCTGCTGTCAATGATAGAGTTTATTTTATTTTATTTTTTTGAAGATGAATTCTTAGCCAAAGGAATTCTGTGCTCCCATAAGTTGAGCTGTATTGAAAGAGTCATTCTGGGAGGTGGAGAGGATTGGAAGCAGTAAAAGTATATTTTCTAAGATTTTTCTGATACTAAAACCCATTTAGAGCTGTTGAGAAAAATCTGTCTGGTGGAGGATTTAGCTCTCACTAATCTCTCACTAATGACTTATTTTGACAGTCTCCTTTAGAAGAGATTTTCTTAGTAACTGGTTTGCTCTCAAGGAGCAATTACTGATTTGTCCTCCACCACCTTCTTCTCCAGTTGGTTCTACTTACTGAGAAAATTTAAAAGACATCTTTGTTGTTGTTTATTTGTGGGTTTTGTTTGTTTTGTTTTAGTCAGTCATGGGGCTTGAACTCAGGGCCTAGGTGCTGTCCCTGAGCTCTTCTGCTCAAGGACAGTGCTCTACCATTTTCAGCCACAGCACCCCTTCCAGTTTTCTGGTGGTTAATTGGAGATAAGAGTCTCATGGACTTTCTTTCCTGGGCTGGCTTTGAACTGTGATCCTGAGATCTCAGCCTCCTGAGTAACTAGGATTACAGGCACGATCCACCTGGCTATTCATTTGTTTTTTGAGACAGAGTCTGGCCATGTAGCCATAGCCAGGTTGGCCTTGAACTTGAGATCCTTCTGCTTCAGTCTTCTAAGTGCTGGGATTATGGGCATGAACCACCATGCCTGCCTGAAAGACAATTGTCTTAATTTTTTTTTCTATTTTACACACACACACACACACACACACACACATACACACACACACACACACACACACACACACACACACACACACACACCAGCAGTAGTTGGTCATAAAAGAAAAGATCCAAAATAGAAAGGAAGCCTTTAGATTACATGATCTCAGAAGACATTTCCTGGAACCCTGGTCTCTGAGATACAGGCCCCCACTTTCACTCCATCCCTGGTCAACAGACCCATCCCCAATTCTGTGTTCAAATAAATTTAGGACCAGCCTCATCCACATATTCTCAGTCTTGTAAAGCCTTCACACACAGAGCATGTTAAAGGCTCACTGAAGCTTTGGGATGAAGAAAAGTATCTAAGCCACATTTCTCTAACTTGCTAGACAGACTGTCAGAGAACTTTTTGTGCTAATATTTTTGTTAATCCACAAATACGTCTTTGGGAAATCTGTACTAGTACATAAAGATGAGCAACTGGTCATAGGGACTGAAGACTTTGAATAGGAATGGAGCTATTCCAAATGGATTGAACAAAATGTCCTCGCTGGCCTAGGCACAAATCCAGGGTGTGGCAAGCCATAGTTGATAGCTAAACTTAAGCAAGACATTTACTATTTCTAAAGTATCTATGTTTACTTAAAACTTTTATTTCATATTAAATTTAAATATAATGATTTGTGTTGTTGGCTAATATTACTATGATTAGCTATTGTGATAGAATTTAATTTTTATTATAATTATTATTTTTTTATTTTTTTCATTTCTTTATTGTTAAAGTGATGTACAGAGGGGTTACAGTTTCATACATAAGGCAGTGAGTACATTTTTTAATCCAACTTGTCACCTCCTCCCTCATTTTTCCCCCGCCTCCCCCTAACCATCCCCCCCCATGAGTTGTACAGTTGGTTTACACCATATAGTTTTGTGTATTGCTGTTGCATTTGGTTTGTCTTTTTATCCTTTGTCTCTCCATTTGATATTGCCTTTCCCTTGCCTAGTTTCAATACAAGTATATACAATATCCAGGGTACTAAAATCAGTTAGAGTAATACCAGGGGTAAAACCTTGGGAAAGAAAGACAAAAGAAAAAGGGCCCAATTTCACATAGTATGTTGAAAATAACAACAACAATGATAAACCACTTGTTTCCATAACTTGGAGTTCATTTTGCTTAGCATCATCTTATGTGTTCATATGGACATAACCATTGAGCTATTGTGATCTTCTGCTAGGACTATTTTTCATCTGATAGCCATCCTCATAGACAATTAAGTCAGAGTATTTGAGTCACTAACTAGGTGATACCACATAGATCTATTGAAAACTACTCTTTTATTTCTGTGCCCTTATTGGAGCTTGAGCTAAGAACCTCAAGCTCCGTGCAGCTTTTTCACTCAAGGCTAGCACTTTACTACTTGAGCTACACCTCCAGTTCAGGCTTTTTGCTGTTCAAATGGAGATAATATACTGTTAGATTTGTTTGTCTGTGTTGGCCTTGAACCAGGAACTTCAGATCTCAGCATCCTGCTAGCTAGGATTACAGAAGTGAGCTACTGGATCCCAGCTGAAAACTACTCATTAAGATATGTGAGTAAACTCAATCAGCATATTTTCCAGGTGAGGAAATGTTAGGAGGACTGAGTAAGGTCCCACAAGGTTGAGTACTTGATGGATAATCCTAAATGAACTAATGGTAGACTCCACAGGCAACTTCTCATTTAGAATTCTTTTCTTGGACCAAACATGAGTCAATTGAATGAACTTGGGAAGCCCCTTAAACTGCTCTAAACCTCAGTAGCCAAATCTGTCACATGGACTAATTGTAACACCTACCTCAGAAATTATCCATGTAGAAGGCTAACACAGTACTTGGCACACAGTGTTAACTTTTGTGTGATCATGATAGACAGCTGTCATTTATGGAGCTCCACAATGCCAGGAACTAACTGAGAGTCTCCAGAATCAAAGGCTAATAAGATTGATGTGGTTTGGATATGTTCCCCAATGTTCACGTGTCAGAAATAGTGTTGAGAGGTGGAAGCTTTAATAGGTAATTAGGCGACAGGGGCTCTGACCTCACAAATGGATTAAAGTTATTATCACAAGAGTAGTTTTGTTATAAAAGTGTAATTTGGCTTCCTCTTGCTCCATTTCTCTTGCCTCCCACTGCCTTAGGCCACTGAATGGCATAGCAAGAAAGCCCTTGCTTCCCAACCTCCACTTCATGAAAGAAAAGTTCTTTATAAATCACCAGTTGTTCTATTAGAGAAGCACAACATAGCCAAAAGACTATTAAGATTAATAAGAGGAAGTAAAGGTGTGGCTCAAGTGGTAGAGAATGAATAGTGAGCAGAAATTCCAAGACATTGAGATTGAGCCCCAGTACCAGCACAACCATATCCCTACACACACACACACACACACACACACAGACACATACTCTCCTTATTTCTAGAAATTAATAAGGAGTTTGTGAGGATTGATTATAAATCCAAATCTAAAGACTTCAGTTCTTGAAGTTGGCTGTAGGTGTTGGCTCTGAATGAGAAAAATATGAGTATTGGCTATGGAGACCAGGAATGACTATTACTGCTAAACGTTTTTTAATAATCAAATTGAGAGGCCATTGTACTGGGCAGTGTGTGTGTGTGTGGGGGGGTGCTCTAGCACTTTAAATTCCTATACAAACAAATCAAAGCCCAAATGTTACAAGGACATTGAAACTAGAAACCACCAACTAACCTCTAGCTAGAAAATTTCTATTTCAGCCAATCAAAATTGTTTGGGAACCATTGTAGTCATTGTCATCTGGAGAAGTGGAAAGATTTGGCTTCATGCAATAAATGGGCACACATTTATTGAGCTACTTCCTGAAAATAGGCCTGAACCTGAAGAAATGTGCCAGCCCCATGCATATGAAGGCCACTAGTTCAACAGCAATGAATGGCAGAGCACAAACAGGTTAAAAGGGTACCACAGGGTTTACCTGTGGGTTAAAAGGTTTACCCCAGGATTAATTGGAATTTGCTACAAAATTTGGTTTACCTTATCTGTATTCACTAACCTTAGGACCAGTTTCCTCATCTGTGCAATAGGGTTTAGAACACACTATTGCTAATTTCAGCACTAATAGAAGGAATTCTGCCTTTCCTTGTACATGCTGTCATTCCACTTCTAGGAGATGCTACTCCTCAGAAACCTTAAGATGGAGCTTGTTCAACTACCCACAGGATTTGGTTTCAATCTCTTTTTAGGTTGAAGAGCATGGGAGCCCTGAGAAAGATGGCAGGAGGGGAAAAACCAGCCTTTGATGTTTGCCTTGCTAATAAATGGTCTCTACAGCTAGTTGATCTACATCTCCTTCCTTTCCCCTTTCTTCCTCAAACACTGAATGAATCTCTACTCCATATACTACCAAGGCCCAGCATCATTTGTAAGTAATGCAGATGAGTTGAGCTTAGAGTACATGCCCAACCCTGTATTAAACACTGTGTTTCTTCTCTCCTTTAAGCCTATGATCATCAAGTCAGGGCTATAGATTCTACTGTTATCCCATTGTACTAGTGAGAAAACTGAGAGATAGGTTAGGTAACATGCCCAAGGCTTATGGCCAGGGTTTCTATCTGACTTACATGGCATCCATGGGGGCAAGAATAGCTCTTTCCTTCAAGAAGGGACACTCAGAAAACAAAGAAGAGGAAGAGCTTGAAAGATAAATAGGAGTCTGATGAACAAAATAGGGAGGGTATGAGAGAGATGAGCAGGGCAATCTAGGAAAGAAATGTGAACTACACAGTTAGCTTCCCATGTCCATCCTACCCTTCCAGATGTCCCTTCTATAAACAAAATGGCATTTATTGCTGCTACCTAACCAGTAGCTTCAGTCTGCCTTTTCACAAGTCTTTTCCTGCTACCCTAAGTTTAGGACCTCCCTCTCAATTACGCTGGTCAATCTTATTTAGGCAATGTAAAAAAAAGATTAGGAATGTTTGAAGCACTTTTTTTTCCTGTGTGTACATGCTGATACTGGGGCTTGAACTCAGGCCTTTAGTGCTGTCCCTTAGCTTTTTGGCTCAATGTTGGCTGGTGCTCAACCACTTGAGTCACACCTCCACTTCTGGATTTTTGGTGGTTAATTGGAGATAAGAGTTTTAGAGCCTTTCCTATCCAGGCTGGCTTTGAGCTACATTCCTCAGATCTCAGCCTTCTGAGTAACCAGGATTATAGGCATGAGCCACTAGTACCTGCCAAGAAGCATATTTTCTAGTATTAAAAATAATCTTCCACTTGAGTGTGATAGTACACACTTATAGTAGAGCACTGAGGATGGTGAAGCAAGGCGATCATGAGTTTGAAGCCAGCCTAGGCAAGACACTATCACCAAAAAATAAATAAGTAAATAAGATTTTTTTTAAAAAATGTTGGACACCAATGGCTGTAATCCTAGTTACTCAGAAGGCTGAGATGGGTGGATCATGATTCAGAGCCAGCTCAGCCAGGAAAGTCTGTGAGACTCTTATCTCTAATAACCTACCCAGAAAACTCTGGAAGTGGTGCTGTGGTTCAAGTAGTAGAGCTAGCCTTGAGCACAAAGAAGCTTAGGGACAGCACCCAGGCTCTGAGTTCAAGCTCCAGGACTGGCAACAAAACAACCTGTAAACAAGCCTGAGTTTAAGTTCCAGTTCAGCTGAAAGCAAAAATGCATTTCCTACCCTCCTAGAGGCCACGGGTCACACAGGATGGGAATAAGAGCATCAAGTGTAGCCTACACACAAGATGTGTGGCACACTGTTCACCCTTAGTACCTCACCAGAGAGAGTTTAAAAGCCAAGACATTGGCAAAGAAAATTCCCACCCACATCTTTTACTCACAGTCCTTCTGGTGAAAGAAAAGGGTGTCAGGATTCCAGGCCTCAGCTTTCCAGATCTCACATTCACACTTTCTGAGGACCCAGCACCACTCGCAGGCCTGGAGGCTGCCCCACACTATCTTCTATGGACCTGTTTAATTTACAATGGAGAGAGATGGCACTCCTGTGTCTCTCCAGCAGGACTAGGCTGATGCTGACCAGATGTTACCCTCTGGTCAGCCTTTTATATCCTGCTATCATTTCAGATCTCTAGGAAACAATACATGTTAGGCCAATCTAGGCATACACCCTGAATCTGAACTAGGGGTGGGGACTTAGGAAGAAGGATAAAGTTAAATTATGTGCACTGACTTTCTGAGGAACCGCCCGGCACCTTTGCTCAGAGCTTGGCCTTCCCCAGGTTACCTCACCTACACCTTTACGTGCCAGCCCCAAGGGTGTGGCCACCCTGAGGATGATTTCCTTCATCCACAGTGTTGGCTCTCCAGGGTTGCATTCTCACAGTTTCTTTTCTTTTTCTTCTTCTTCCTTCTTCCTTCTTCCCTCCTCCCTCCTCCCTCCTCCCTCCTCCCTCCTCCCTCCTTCCTCCTCCCTCCTCCTCCTCCTTCTTTCTTTTTTTTTTTTTTGCCAGTCCTGGGCCTTAAACTCAGGGCCTGAGCACTGTCCCTGGTTTCTTTTTGCTCAAGGCTAGCACTCTGTCACTTGAGCCATAGCGCCACTTCTGGCCATTTTGTATATATGTGGTGAAGGGGAATTGAACCCAGGGCTTCATGTATAGGAGGCATGTATAGGAGGCAAGCACTCTTGCCACTAGGCCATATTCCCAGCCCCTCACAGTTTCTTTATTGCTGAATTCTACCATGATCAGTACTGCTCACTTGCTGACCCATGTGTAATCAAGGTGCCTGTTGGGCTCTCTCTACTGCCCCTCCGCTTGGGGGGGAAGGGGCTTGTCCACCCCTTCCTGGGTGGTCCTTTATCGCTCTCATGTAAGAGCGATGGCCACAGGTAGCCCTCGGTGGCATGTGGTCGCAGGGTGCCCCAAACCCGCCAAGGAAGATACGGATGTGTGAGTCCCTGGAGAAGCCTCAGGAGCGTTCTGATTTATTCAAATGAGGGGCCCCAAGAGATATACCCCAAAGGCGGGCCAGGAGAGGGCCCCACCTGATTGGCTACAAGAGCTGTCCCTCAAGTGATGTCAGGGGACTTCCTTTGTGGGCGGAGGCCCAGCCCCCCCAAGGATTGGGTTTCTGGGGTCCCGGCCATCAGACACCTGCTTTCCCCTGGAGGCAGGGGCTTCTCTTCCTGTGGAAGGCGGAAGAAGAGGGGACGGGCTAAAGCCAGCTGTGGCCTCTTAAAGGCACAGCTGTCCCCAACAGGTGCCCACACAGAATCCCCACGAGCCAGGCTTTCCCAGAGCATCTTAACTCCACCTGACAGCAGCCATTCCAAAAGGACACTTTCCATGTATCCTTTCAAACACCCCACATGTGGCAGCATCTGTGAAGTCAACAGAACTCAGATCCCATGCTATCATGAAGAGCCCACCTCTTTTCAATGGGAGATGGACTCTACACCACTTACTTCTTGGGTAAATTTGGTTTAAATGTTAGGGGTTAGGAATATTTGGATAGCCAGGTGTTGGTGGCTCATGACTGTAATCCTAGCTATTCAAGAGGCTAAGGTTTGAGGTAGGTGTTTGGAGCCAGTGTGAGCAAGAAAGTCTGTGATACCCTTACTTCCAATTAACCAGCTGAAAGTTGAAAGTGGAGGTATGGATCAAATGATAGAGCTCCAGACTTGAGTGAAAAAGCCAGATGAAAGCACAAGGGCATAAGTTCAAGTCCCAGAACTGGTACACGCACACATATGCTCACGTGCGTGTGCGCGCGCACACACACACACAAGAATATTTGAATAAAGAAATGAAAGAGTTACAGCTACAGTTGAATAAAGCAATGGAGAGGTATATTCAGTGGAGACTTCACCAAATCATATTGGAGGGAAATGTATACAGCAATAACAAAAAATTCTAAATGTAAGTAAAAGACAAAAATTACTCAAACATACCAATATTATTTTCAGAGTATTCCTTTTTGTATAGTTTTGTTTTCTGGAATCAAACTAAAGGTTTGCCTATTCAAACAATAACACCAATTAAACAAAGTTGAGTGGGTAAGGGTCTGATATTAAGTATGAACAGAAACAAATGAACTTCTGTTTCAAATGAATACCATACATGAAAAAAAGGAAAGAGAACTCAACTCAACTTTATGAATACTCTCCTTTGATAACATAGAATCAGCCTGAAAATAAAAGAAGAAATGCAAATTCCTGTATTTGTCCATAATGGAATGGGTGTAACATTCTCAGAATCATTTTCTGCAGATTGTAATATTGAAAAAATTACATCACTCTTTGGGACCCAGGATTCTTACTATGGGAGAATGTAAGAATGAGGAAAGACAAGGAAACCCTGGATGGAGCCTTAGATTGGCACAGAGGTAGCAGATGATTCATAATTCAACACAGAAAGATATGAAATTACTATACTTTCCAAATGTATCCACTGATAAGGCCTAAAAACAAGAAGAATAAATTACCAAGAACTATTTTTTAAATTCTAGCCTTCATTAAGAGCAACTAAAGTAAGAGGTGCTGGTAGCTCATGCTTATAATCTTGACTACTCAGCAGGCTGAGATATGAGGATTGTGGTTCAAAGACATGCATTCTCTGTTTCCCTGGAACCAACCATGTCTTCCAGAAACTTACTTGCTCTGTGTGTGTGTGTGTGTGTGTGTGTGTGTGTGTGTGTGTGTGTATTGGTATTGAGGCTTGAAGTCAGAGCCTCATGTTCTCCCTTGGCTCTTGTGTCAAGGTTGACACCGTACCATTTAGCCACACCTCCACTTCTAGCTTTTTGCTTATTAATTGGAGATAGAGTCTTATGGCCTTTTTCTGCCCTGGCTGGTTTTGAACTACAGTCCTCAGATCTCAGCCTCCTGAGGACAACAGACATGAGCCACAAATTATTTCTTAATTATAAAGAAGGAACTTATATAGCAAATAAACCTAGAAGATACTATCTTAGCCAAATTAATCAAAATTAACATCAACAATTTTTAGACAAATAGATTTCACAAGCTTCCTAATGTGACATATGCAGCAAGACAAAGCATTATTTCTGTTGAGTGAAACAGCCATGCCCATTGAAAAAAAATTGTACATTTTCATTCATATGTGGAAGCTAGACCCAAAAGACATATTCATGAATGTATATACATCTATCTATAGATATCTGTCTATCCCCATATAAATAATTATTTATATGGCTAAAAATATAATATGAATCAACCTGAGGAACTACTTAGGAGAAGGAGAAATGGAGAGAACAAAAGAAAGAGTGAATAACTTTGTAATACAATGCAAACATATGAGGGCAGCGCAGAGAAATTCAATGAAAGCTGTTGATCAGTAGCCTGATTGGGGAGTTGGGAAAGAAAAATATATTCTGTGTAAGTAGGAGGGGATTTGGTTGACAAGCAGGATAATGGAGGTTGAATACTTTGGAAATATATTACTTGCAACTATAAAAATAGAACAATGAAATGTGTGGGGTTTTTTTGTGTGTGCGAAGGAGGAAAGACATGAGGAATAATAGAGTTAATAGAGGGAATAAACTTAACTAGAATACAGCATAAACGTGTAGGGAGACATAACAATGAAATCTCTGTATAACTAATATAAAAAAGTCATTTATTTATTTGTTTGTTTAGCCAGTCCTGAGGCTTGAACTCAGGGCCTGAGCACTGTCCCTGGCTTCTTTTTGCTCAAGGCTAGCACTCTACCTCTTGAAATACAGTGCCCACTTCCGGCCTTTTCTGTTTATGTGGTGCTGAGGAATTGAACCCAGGGTTTCATACATGCTAGGCAAGCACTGTACCACTCAGCTACATTCCCAGACCCACAAGTATTTAAAAAAAGAAAATAGAGGCATGTCAAAATTCCTGGTTAGAGGGAATGATCTGTAAACTCACAGTTTACTTCTAGGGAATAAGTGAAAAATAAGTATCAATGAGTGTTCCTTTAGAAAGGATTTGGTTTTATATGCCTTGAGTCAGACTACAAGACTCACAACTGAGCGGAGCAGAGACTTTTGACTCCATCAGAAAACAACAATATGCCAATCTTTGCCACCCTGTATGAGAAAGCAAATCCAGCCAATAGTTGTCCTTTAACAGTTCCCTAGAAACAGAGAGGTTACAGTTAGAGATCCTTCAAAATAACATAATGGCCCTGGTGATGCTGGCTAACACCTATAACACTAGCTACTCAGGTTAGCTGAGGATCATGGTTTGAAGCCAGCTCAAGGAGAAAAGACTATGTGAATCTTATCTCCAATTAATCACACACCACAAAGCTGGAAGTGGAGTTGTGGCACAGGTAGAGTGCTTGCCTTGAACAAATAAAGATTAGGGGCAGCACCCAGGCCCCAGTTCAAGCCCCAGGACTAGCAAAAAAACAATGAATAAATAAAATAGCAGGGTGGTAGAAGAGAATGTGAAGTTCTAAGAAGCTGCTCAAAAAGTTGAAAATTTACTTTTGAAACGTTTCTAAGAACGTTTCCTTATCGTAAAAATAAGAATAAGAAAAAGTTTGGAAGGTTGGTGATCCTCGGGCTTTTCACATACCAGAAATGATGGTTCCTGTCCCCACTTTTTTTTTTTTTTTTTAATTTTTTGCCAGTCCTGGGCCTTGGACTCAGGGCCTGAGCACTGTCCCTGGTTTCCTTTTGCTCAAGGCTAGCACTCTGCCACTTGAGCCACAGCGCCACTTCTGGCCGTTTTCTATGTATGTGGTGCTGGGGAATCAAACCCAGGGCTTCATGTATTCAAGGCAAGTTCTGTTGCCACTAGGCCATATTCCCAGCCCATGAACTACCTGTTTCTTTTAAGAATGTTTGCATAAAATTATCCTTCTTTGGAAATAAAACTAATTTTCAAAACTAAAAAAGAATAGATATCACTAGGAGCTGAAGGCATGGCTCAATTGGTAGAACGCCAGCCAATGAGTGGCAACGTTAAGGACGGAGTTCAAGTTCCAGTCAGACCAAGAAAAGAAAAAAGAAAAGACAATTATATCACTAAGGTGATTATGTATATTATAGGAAAAAAGAAAGCAAGTAGGAAGATGAGCCTATTTTATTTCACTGTTAATTGCTAATGGAGATCCTTCTAGATTTCTTCTATGTATATATCTCACTTATTTTTATTAAAAAAAAGCACAATGTCATTGAAAGAATCCATCCCAGCCATCCCAGGGGACCACTCGGAGATAGTCACAGACAGGAGAAGGCTTATAAGGAGGTTTATTAGTGGGGCCATATCTCCCACGGGAGAGGGAGCAGTATGGCGTCTGTGCCTAATCCAGGCGGTTTGTTGAAACTCCTTGGGACTAGTGGGGAGGCAGGTAGGTCTGGGTGGTGAGTGGGAGTGGCCAACTATAGCTCTAAGGCAGAGAATTTGGGTCTGGGTGGAGCTGGGGGGCTAGTGGGAGGGGCCAAGGACCTAAGGTGGGGGAAGTGCTAACAGTTATACATACTATGTTGTAGCTTGCTTTTAAAAGTTAACAACGAATTATAAACCCCTAACATATAAATAAACCTGCTTTTACAATTTAATTTTAATCACTACATAGTGATCCATTGATTGTTGATTCAATGGTTCATACCTATTCTCTTCGTAGGACATTTAGATTGTTTCTGATTGTGTGTATGTGTGTGTACTGGGGCTTGACTCAGGGACTGGGCACTGTCCCATAGCTTGTGTGTATGTGTGTGTACTGGGGCTTGACTCAGGGACTGGGCACTGTCCCATAGCTTTTACACTTAATTTGGTATTCTGCCACTGAGCCACAGCTCCACTTCCAGCATTTTGGTGGTTAATTAGAGATAAAAGTCTTACAGGTTTTCCTACAGGAGCTGACTTAGTACTGGGATCCTCAGATGTCAGCCTCCTGTGTAGCTGGGATTACAGGCTTAAGCCACCTTCAATTTTCTGTTATAGGCAATGCTTCAATTAACATTCTTATGGGTGAATCTTTGGTTAATTATCACTGTTGATTTATTATTTTCTAAGTACAAATGACTCACAATGGAATCACTGGGTCTACAGCAACTTCTAATGTTAAAGCTTTTGATCTAAGTTGCTATGCTGCTCTCTATAAAATAATTATAATAGAATTCACACAAGCAGTAGATCAACTATCAAGAAATGATCTTCATTTGAACATCTCAAGCAGAGTAAACAGAAAACCTTTTTTCTTCAAAGATCAGGGAGAGGTTGTGAAGCTTCTGTTTCTTATCCTTTTAATTGTTCTTTTAGTTTTTGTTTTACTTTCAGCTGTCATACTTATTTCCAAGGTAATTTGGGGATTAGTTTGTTCATATTTTCTAAGACCTTGAAGTATGTCATTAAATTATTTTGGCTCTCTCTAATTTTTAATTTTATAGCTGTGCTTTTTGCTTGGAAATTTATGGACTACATTCCACAGATTCTGGTATGTTGAGGTTTCATTTTTATTTGAGTCTAGGAATTTTAAAATTTCCTTCCTGTTTTCTTTGATGACCTACTCATAATCAAAGGTGTGTTTAACTTCCATATGCTTGTACATTTGCTACACTTACTGTTATGCCAAGTCTCAAGACCACCACCAAGAAGGCCACCGAGACTCAGACACTCCGAAATGCAAAAGCAAGGCAAGGCTTTATTTAAGCGAGCTGCAACTCGGGCCTCGTCCTACCCACCGGCACAGCGGAGGTTAGGAGGGAGCCCCGAGCTGTGATTACACAGGGCTTATAAAGGCAAAGAACAAGGTTACAACAATCAGCTGTTCAAGCAAGCAAGATTAGGACACAGGTACAAATCTGATTGGCTCAGGGTTTGATTCTAAAATGGGGTTCACGTGGTAAAATGGGGCCTGACTTCAAAGTCTGGCACTTCATTTTCCCCTTTTTCTTTTTGGTACCTTGGGAGCCAATCATGGCTCCATTCTATCCATTTCAATGGCTTGCATGTCTAGGGGATGATATAGAGGTAAGGCATGGGCCAGTAGGGCCCAATGTAGTAACCAAAGGGCCTGTCACCATTTCTTACAAGTATAGTCTCTGTACCTCTGTTTTGCATGCCTCTCGTTTATCCTGCCTCATCTTCCCCAAAACAACTCTGGTCCCTCGGTTTTAAAGGGGGGCTGATGGGTGAAGATCATCCATCTTCTGTAACTTCTTCAGGCTGACTCAGGGGCGTTGACCTTACCTAGCCAGGAACCTATAGCCTTAGTCTACCAAGGGACTGCAGGATTACTGCAAACTGAAAATTAACTTTCAGCTATACAGACTTACCATTAGCTGTATAGTGTTTAGTATACAAATGTAAGCAACAAAATACATTAACTTCTCAGCTATGCTCTAAGGGTCGGGTGGCCATACCTGTATTCCTGAGCAAGCCCAAAACTACCTAAGATAAGGGGGTCACCTCACTTTGGAGTGAGCTGCCAAAATAACATCAACACTAGCCAGGGTAGTAAGGAAAGAAGGCAAAAAGAAAATTATAACAATATTCAGTCTAACTTTCTTTTCTTGAGGCGAAGGCGAAGTGGCTGAGTTGGGTGCTTGGAGACCTCCCATCCACTACAGTAGTCGTCGTCCAGGGCAAAAGGTTCAGCTGGCCTGGTGTGGGAACAATGGACCCAAGTGGTGATGCCATCTACCTTAAGGGCAGTGGGAGTAGCCAGTAGCACCACGTAGGGTCCCTTCCATCGTGGTTCTAAGGATTTGGGGTTATGCCTCCAGACGAACACCCAATCTACTGGCCTGAATAAATGGGGGGTAGGGACAGAAGCGGAATCATATAATGCCTTAAGTTGGGGCCACATTTTCTTGTGCACGAGCTGCAAATAATCAAGTTTACACAAAAATTCAGTATCATCCAAATCAGCAAGCAATTCAGTCTGAAGGCTAGGGATAATGGGCGGAGGGTACCCATACATTATTTCAAAAGGAGTAAAGCCAAGTTGATAGGGAGAATTTCTTACTCTAAGCAGAGCAAAAGGAAGGAGTGACACCCAGTCTGCGCCAGTCTCTAAGGCCAATTTTGTTAAGGTCTCTTTTAGAGTCCGATTCATTCTCTCTACCTGTCCTGAACTCTGGGGTCTATAAGCACAATGCAATTTTCAATCCGTCCCTAGTGCAGCGGCTATTCCCTGACTTACTTTTGAGATGAAAGCCGGTCCGATGTCCGACCTAATGGTGGATGGGAAGCCATACCTGGGTAGGATTTCTTCCAGGATCTTCTTAGCCACTATATTCGCAGTCTCATGCTTTGTTGGATAGGCTTCCACGGTGTCTACAAAAACTAGCAAATATTTGTATCCAAATTTTCCAGGTTTGATTCCTGTGAAATCTACTTCCCAATACACGCCTGGCCTATCCCCATGGAGGCGAGCTCCTTTAGTAACTTGTTGATTGGGGGCATTGGTGAGCTGAGAGGCCTTGCAATTTTTAACAATATCTTCAATAAGTTGATCTCCTTGTCTAATTTTCACTTTGGAGTGTTGGAGCAAGTCCTGCATTCTTCGGGTTCCCATGTGAGAAGCTCGGTGGATTCTTTTAAGGATCCCCTTACCCAGCCTTTGTGGCAAGATAAGTTTCCCTTCACCAGTTTTCCACCAGTCATCATTTCCTTCTCTGTCCGGGGTTTTGTGGGTCATGGGATTTTTTTTTATCCACTCCAAGTCTTCTCGGGAATACTGGAGCACAGGAGGCAAAGCTCATGGTCCTGGGTCTACTAGAGTCAATACTTCTGCTCTGGGCTGGAGGGCTGCTTCCTTAGCTGCCTGGTCGGCCAGATTATTCCCTCTAGTCACCGAATCAACTCCCTTTTGATGACTCGGGCAATGCATAATGGCAACTTTGCTGGTTTCCATAGGGCCTGGATGAGGCTTAAAATCTCCTGCCTGTTTCTAATGGCCTTTCCTTCGGCTGTCAGTAGCCCCCTTTCTTGGTAAATGGCTCCATGGATGTGTATGGTGGCAAAAGCGTACCGGCTGTCCGTATAGATATTTAGTCTCATTCCTTTTCCCATCTGAAAAGCTTTTGTTAGTGCCACTAGTTGACAGGGACACTCCAGCTTGGGTTCGGCCTTTCTTACCAACTCCCTCCTCCACTCCATTTTTCCTCCTTAAGGGCCACACCTCGGTGTTGAGCTATCTCTTTGATCTCCTTCCAGTGAGCTAGAGTCAAATCTAGGGGGCTAGATGGAGGTCCCTAAGATAGAACGTTACCCATAGCTCTAATCAGATGTTTAGTCCAAAAGGCTACAAAAGAAAAGAAACAAAAACAATTAATACAGAAGGAAAAAAACATAGGCAAGATCAAGAACAAGAAAAACTGGAGATTTCCCAAGTTGGCCCACACATCCTCCTGCAAGGATGCAGAAAGAGTGAATTCAAGTTGAAAGTGGGGCTCCAGAGATCCCCCTTTAAGGGTGAGGAGTCTGGGACATCCCCCAGTCTCCCCAGGATTGTCAAGTAAGTGCATCTGCTTCAACAACCCCTTCAAGAAATAAGCAAAAGCAAGACAAACAGGCACATTACAGGACAAGACAAATGAACAGGGCCGTTTTCTTACCTTCGGAGTCTGGGGTCTCGGGGTCTCTGGGGCTATCCTGGACGAAACCCCAAATGTTATGCCAAGTCACAAGACCACCACCAAGAAGGCCACCGAGACTCAGACACTCCGAAATGCAAAAGCAAGGCAAGGCTTTATTTAAGCGAGCTGCAACTCGGGCCTCGTCCTACCCACCGACACAGCGGAGGTTAGGAGGGAGCCCCGAGCTGTGATTACACAGGGCTTATAAAGGCAAAGAACAAGGTTACAACAATCAGCTGTTCAAGCAAGCAAGATTAGGACACAGGTACAAATCTGATTGGCTCAGGGTTTGATTCTAAAATGGGGTTCACGTGGTAAAATGGGGCCTGACTTCAAAGTCTGGCACTTCATTACTAGTTCAGTTGATTTCTAATTTTATTCCATTATGATGTGATAAATGCAAGAAGTTATTTCAATGTTCTTATAATTGTTAAACTTGCTTTATGTCCTAAAATAGTATTTGTTTTAGAGAAAGCTCTATAGGCTGCTGAGAAGAATGTGCATTTTGTAAATGTTTGTTGAAATATTTTAAAGATGTCTAAGAAGTCCATTTGCTATATAATATAATTTAATTCTGGTGCTTCTTTGCGAATTTGTTGTGTATATATCATATCCATTGCTGATCTTGGCTATTAAAGCAAAATTATACATGTTTGGGGACTTATCTCTGCCTTTATGTCTAATGATGAACTGACATTTGGTATATGTATGCTTATAGTTGTTATATACACTTGGTGGGTAGTGTGTTTTGTTTGTTTGTTTCCAGTCATGGGCTTGGTCTCAGGGCTTGGGCACCATCCCTAAGCTCTTTTGCTCAAGGCTAGCACTCTACCACTTTGAGCACAGTTCTGCTTCCAGTTTTTCTGGTGATTCATTGGAGATAAGTGTCTCATGGGCTTTCCTGGCAGAGGCTGGCTTTGAACAGCAACCCTCAGATCTCAGCCTCCTGAATAGCTAGGATTACAGGCATAAGCACCAGCATCCAGCCTGGATGATACTTTTTGTCAATATAAATGACTGTCTCTTTTTGCCTTTGTTTTGAAGTCTGCTTTGTTGACTAATGAATAGCAAATTCTCCTTGTTTGGGGCTTAAGTTTGCTTAGAATATCTTTGTCTATCCTTTCACTTTAAGCCCATATTTTCTTATGCAGTGAGTACATTTTTTTTTTTTTCAGGCAGAAAGAGGTTGGGTCTTGTTCTGGTCGCTGTGTGGGCCCATGGAGGGGTGGTGAAACCTTCTTGAGGTGGGGCCCCATTGGAAGAAGTGGGTCACTGGGGGTGTACCTTTGAAGGGAACATTTTATCCCTGGCTGAATCAGCTTCCTGCTTCTTGTCATTGCCATTCCCTGACCTCTCCCTCTTCATTGTTAGTCCTTAGCTCTTTGCTGCTCTTCCCATCTCCACCCACGGTGCCATTATTCAGATGAATTCACCATCTCCATTGGCCATACTCTAGCTTCTGTCCTGCTTGACTATCTTGAGTCCAAGGACCAGCGACCATTCTCACATGAATCCGTCTTAGTCTCTGATCATCATGTTTCTCCTAATTCAGTTTCTTTATATGCCACTTTGAAGAACTACAACCCAAAAGGCCAAATCCAGCTTACTACACAAAAAGCGAAGTGACAGAAATTATTACCTATCTTTCAATTAGGACTCTGAATGTTAATGGTCTTAATTCTCCATTTAAAAGACATAGACTGTCAAGCCACCTCTCTTGGTCCCACATAGAGACCAGTTCTTCCTCCTGCCTCCCTTCTTTGCCTCCCTTCTCCTCTTGCCTTGCCCTAGCCTAGCCCTATCTCAGGAATCGAACCCTGGGCTTCAGAAATACTAGGCAAGCACTCTACCACTGAGCTACATTCCTAGCCCTGACTTTCCATTTGTCTCTGATCCTACTTTTCCTTCTCTCTCTATGCCATCACCACTTTCCTTCTCCATCCCTTCTCCCTTTCCTCCAGCTGCTCCCTCTCTTCAGTATTGAAGAATCCATGGCTTTGGGATTAACAGGCACTCATTCTACCACTAATTTACACTCGCAGCCAACACAGCTTCTCCGCAACCTGATTTATTTTTTCAATTCAATTCAAAGTACACTTGTACCATAGTTGACTTCTAACCTCCTAAATTTTGCAAGCTAAATGAAAATACATTATTTTAAAATAATAGAAGAACATTAGATAGAGAAGCCTCATTAGTCCAAATGAAGTGGATAAAGATGTTTTTATTCATGTCAGTGGACCAGGAAGACCCTTCTGGAAGGAGGCATTTGGAAGGGTATAGGTAGCCGAGGGCCTGGTTCAAACTATTGGCTAATCTCTGTCTCAGAGTAAATTGAAATTGTAAACTTCTCCTGGCTTAAATTGGCAAAAGAAACCCAGGCCACCTGGTGGGCTAAGAGATCAGCTTCAAATAATAACCTTTCCCCAACTGAAAGTATTCAAAAGGGAAAGTGAGAATTTAAAATACTCCGTCAAAATTGGGCTAAAAACTACAGTCAAGTACTGAGTGGGCTCAGTTTAGCTACAGGGGACCCCCCACCCAGCTTTCTTCAACTGAAAAGTATTTGGTGTGCTAAAGTGCCTTGCTAACACAAGCAAGCCCTGGTAAATGAGGCCAGAGAATGCTAAAGTAATTTGTTAAAAAAGTTTTGTCTTAAATCTTGGTCAGCAAGAATAAGATTGGCAAAAATACCTCTTGCCACTGGAAAATGTATGGCCCATATTTATTTTGCACACCTTAAGATCTTTTGCATGAATGTATGTGAGTGTGAGTGTGAATATATTCAAGATTAAAACTGTCAGCATGATGTAAAAATGGGTGAGTTTAAGTTTAAACTCCAAAAAGGTCATCAAGTTTGGGCGTTACAAAAAGTCTCAAAAGGGGCTGGGGATATGGCCTAGTGGCTAGAGTGCTTGCCTCATATACATGAGGCCCTAGGTTTGATTCCCCAGCACCACATATACAGAAAATGGCCAGAAGTGGCGCTGTGGCTCAAGTGGCAGAGTGCTAGCCTTGAGCAAAAGGAAGCCAGGGATAGTGCTCAGGCCCTGAGTCCAAGCCCCAGGACTGGCCAAAAAAAAAAAAAAAAAAGTCTCAGAGGATTATTGCATTTTAAAAAGAGGAACTATAGTTTAAAAGATTTGTAGTTGAAAAGTTTGGTGTCTTACTGCATTAGGCTGTTTGTACTGTAATCAAGTTATCTGGCTCAGCAAAACCCTGGGTTCGATTCCTCAGCACCATATAAACAAGCAAACAAAAAAGGCCAGAAGTGGCACTGTGGCTCAAGAGGTAGAGTGCTATCCTTGAGCAAAAAGAAGTCAGGGAAGTGCTCATTTCTGAGTTCAAGCCCCAGGACTGGCAAAAATAAAACAAAACAAAAACTGCTTGGGTTTCTCAGAGATCAAAAAGAAAGCACAGAAAAACCTAGGATAGGCCTTTGGGGATGAAGGGTGATCTAGCAAAGATTAAGCTTAGCCGGACCACGTATGGTGAGACAGGTCCTAACATCAGCTCCGGCTCTAGCGCTCCCTGCCCTTCACAAGCCATTCTACCTTTTCATGGCCAAGCAACAGGGTATAGCCAAGGGAGTATTAGCTCAAACTCTAGGGTCATGGAAAAGACATGTGGCATATTTATCTAAGAGACTGAATCCAGTGGCATCAGGGTGACTCTCATGTTTAAGAGCTATTGCAGGGGCTGGGAATATGGCCTAGTGGCAAGAGTGGTTACCTCGTATACATGAAGCTCTAGGTTCGATTCCTCAGCACCATATATAGAAAAGGCCAGAAGTGGCGCTGTGGCTCAAGTGGCAGAGTGCTAGCCTTGAGCAAAAAGAAGCCAGTGCTCAGGCCCTGAGTTCAAGCCCCAGGACTGGCAAAAAAAAAAAAAAGAAGAAGAAGCCAAGGACAGTGCTCAGGCCCAAGGCCCAGGACTGGCAAAAAAAAAAAAAAAAGAGCTATCGTAGCTACATCCCTATTAGTTACAGAAGCAGGCAAATTAACCCTAGGCCAAAAACTTCAGGTAGTGGCTCCCCACTCCGTGGAAATTACTAAAAGGGTCCCCAGAAAAATGGCTGTCCAATGTACATATCACACAGTATCAAGTGCAACTATTAGACCAATCCCTGCTCAGATTCATTCACACAGGAGCCCTGAACTCTGCAACACTGCTCCCCAATGAAGACAAGGACATGCTAGCTGGACATGCCTGGAAACTATTCAAGCCTTCCAGGGGACACAGGAGAAACAGACAAACCCCTGGAACAACCTGAGGAGGTACTGTTAGAATATAATTAGACATTGCCAGCAACCACACAGACATCCAGGTACAAAAGAACAAAAGAAAGGTTTATTGCCAGCAAAGGGACCAGCAAGACCCCTTCTTACCAGGGGGAAGTGAGAAGAAGTGCTATCTATTGTCTGGGGTGACATATATGTCACCCCAGAAGGTCTTAGAGGCAGAGACCTCTATGTGGACATGCAGACCAGGGGTTTCATCACGTCTGTCTGGGATTTATGGCTGCTGCCCAAATAGTAAATAAAGGGTCCTGCAACTGCCCAGGCCTGATGGTCACTCTAAGGGGATCTTGTTGCCTTATATGGTTGTAATTGCCCTAAAGGAATGCCATCTCATGGTAAAGGTAAAGGGGGTGGAAGCTGATTATTTACTGCCCCTCCCTCTCAGCTCCTGTGTCTCATCTTTTTTGCAGCTCCCTCCTCACCCTTCTCTTACTCATTTCAATTTGGCTTCCTTCCTTGTCCTTGGCCACGGGGACTTATTTCCTGCCACAAAGAGCTTCTGGCTGCTATTTTTCTAGCCCAGAATGTGCCTTTTTTGGCTCTTTTGTCTGGGTATTTTACTGATGTAGGTATGAGACTGCACAGTGGACATCCTGGGTAGGGATGAAGGCAAGCAGAAGCAGACATTGCTAAGCGGTGTCCATTTGAATTTCAAGTACATTAGGCAATACATAACATTTCCCTTTATTTAAACTCATTTTGATGTGGGTTTGTGCCTTGCTTGAGACATACTCTAATGCTTCAGGTGCTCCTTTATAGCCATGCCTCTGTTTAGCAAACTTGGAAGGAAGACAAATCTTTTGTAGCTCCAGATGGAAAGTGTACTTTAGGATCCTCCAGCAAGTTTCTTCAAGGAAGGACTGGGATCTCCATAAATAAAGAGCTCCTTGGCTCTCTTTCTTCTTTTATTTCTTTCTCTCTCGCTCGTTCTCTTCCTCCTTTCCTTTCTTCCTTCATCCTGCCTCCCTCTCTGCCAGGCTAGATTTACCTCCCCTGGTGCGGGGATGCTAAGCTTACTCCCTTATCAGTGCTCCCCTTTTCACCCTCTCTCCTGGGCGCCCGACCCGCGGGTGGCCAAGGTGGAGCGAAGGAACACAGGCAAGCCTAAAGTGCATGCGGCCTAATGAGATCCCCTTTTCCTCCCTCCTTACCCACCAAGGAAGCCAGGCGCAGACGGATCTCGGAGACGCTTCGGAGAACAATCCGGTTTAATCGTGAGGGGCTCACAGTAATATAGTAGTGATGACTAGGATTGAGCAGGAGCTGGCAATAGGCTGGTGAGCTTGTCCATCCAAGAGCAGTTCCCAAGGACCTCCCTCCTGGGCTAACATCACTTCCCATAGTACCGCCCTCTGGGCAAAGTCCGTGAAAAGGGAGCACATGTGCTGGCTGGTGCAAGGTGGGAGATGGTCTCAAAGCTATCCCTTCTGGTTCCGGACCCAGAAGGAGATAGGTGTGGCTCACTTCCACACTGCCCCAGAGCTGGAGGAAGGGCGGCGTCTTGGGAGTGCTCTCATCGCCCTTCTCCCCTTAAGGCCAAGATGAATCCCCAGCACCTCTCTTTCTTTCTTTCTCTTTCATTCATTTATTCATTCATTCTTTGTGTGTGTGTGGGGGGGGGGGTTGCTGGTACTGGGGCTTGAACTCAGGGCTTCGGCACTGTCCCTGAGCTATTTTGCTCAAGGTTACTGCTCTACCCTTGAGCCACAGCTTCACTTCTGGCTTTTTGGTAGTTAATTGGAAATAAGAGTCTAATGAACTTTCTGGCTTTGAACTATGTTTCTCAGATCTCAGCCTCCTGACTAGTAATGATTATAGGCATGAGCCACCAACAGCAAACTTCTTTTCTTTTCTTCTCATTTTTTTTCTCTCTTGTCTTTTCTTTTTCTTTATACTGATACTGGGGCTGAGACTTAGAGTTTTTCATTCTCAGTCAGTTTTGCTCTTTTCTGATGCTCTATCACTTGACCCCTACTTCCAGTTCTGGCTTTTTGCTAGTTAATTGGAGATAAGGGTCTTGCAGATTCATCTACCCAGGACAGGCTTTGAACTAAGATCCTCAGATATAAGCCTTCTGAGTCACTAGGATTATAAACATGAGCTTCTGGTCCAGTTCCATCATCTATTGTCTTTCTCTCTTCTGTTCTTCCTGTCTTTTGCACAAAGTATGCTCAGAACCCTCTTTTTCCTAAATATTTCTTCCATGTGCTTGTCCTCCCAGATCATCTCATCTCTACTTCCTGTTTGGAAGAAGGGGAAATAGCCAGGTGCAGTGGCTCATGCCTGTAATCCTAGCTACTCAAGTGGCTGAGATATCAGATCATGGTTTGAAGCCAGCTAGGGCAGGAAAGTTCATGGGATTCTAATCTCCATTTAAACATAAAAAAATCTGGAAGCAGTACTGTGGCTCAAGTGGTAGAGTGCTAACCTTGATCTAGGGACAGTGCTCAGGGCTTGAGTTCAAGGCCCAGGACCAGCACACACACACACACAAAAAGGAACATATCTGCCTTTCATTTCCTCATGATGCTCCATTTGTCATGTTGCCTCTCTAAGTGCAATTATGCTTGCCAGTAGTCCCCAGGATCTCCAAGCCAGTTTTCCTTAGTCTCATCCTCATTGCTCTTCCTGTAGTGCTCCACACAGCTGCCCATCCCTCCCTCTTCTCTGGTTGCTGGAACAAACACCCAATAGTTTTCTTACCTTCCTGGCTATTCCTTCTAGTTACTCCAATGTTGGAAAACCTCTGGGCAAGGATGACAAGGGGAGTGGCAATGCCTGATTCCTCCTCCTTAGTTCAGTGTAGTCACTTGACTGTTACTCTTACCCTATAAAATTCTGTATGAAAGGACCCATCCCCAAGGTGGGCCAGAACAACTTAGTGCTGACACTGCCTTAGGATCATTCTAGAATGAAGATGTTTATTTCCTCATACTGTCTGAGCACATAATATTCACAAATCTCTATTGAGTTCACCTTCCCAGACAGCCTTTCTCTACCTGTGCTGTAAACTAGAGCTTAAAATTCATTCCTTAAAATACACCAACTAGAAAGACCCTGCATAATAAAATAAGGTACATAAATAATAATTATCATTAAAAATAAAATAAAGTGTGCTATCTAGTACATTCAATGGGTATTTTTAAATTTTTTTTTTTGGTGCCAGTCCTAGGGCTTGAACACAGGGCCTAGGTGCTGTCTCTGAGCTTTTTTTGCTCAAAGCTAGTGCTCTACCACTTGAGCCATAGCTCCACTTCCAGCTTTTTTGGTAGTTAATTGGAGATAAGAGCCCCATATACTTTCCTGCCTGGCTGGCTTTGAACCACGATCCTCAGATCTTAGTCTCTTGAGTAGCTAGGATTGCAGGCTTAAGCCAACAGTGTCCAGGTATTTTGAACATAAATAATGAACAAATGTAATTAAGGTGAGATTCCCATGCTAATTACTTGATGCTTCTTTACCCAAGAATGGGGGAAACAAGTGATTGATTTATCTACACAAAGTTCAGGCCCTTCTTTAGCAATGTTTTTTACCCTTTACAAATGAAAACAAAATTGTTTCTTATAAAGAAATGGTTATGGATTATGAGCAGATCCTAGTTTTATTCCCTGAACATGGCCCCACTGATGATTTTTTTGTTTGTTCACTTGTGTTTTCATGTAGACTCTGGTGGGGACATTTGTGTGATGGTTGGAACAACGGAGCACATGCATAAGCAGATCTAGGACAAGGGAGGCAATGATCATGACCACATTTCTTCTTAGAACCTTCTAGTCCTTCAGGCACTTTTATTACCAAGCAGATACACAGGTATCAGGCAAGAGCACCTTTCAAAGTCACAGTTCCAACTGATTTCATGAGGTCAACCAGAAAGCAGTGAACACAAAGACAGTAGTTTGTATCAAAACAATGGCAGTGATGTTGCCAGCCTTGTGTCTTCCATCAAACATAACCATCACCTGTCTGCTTCATTCCAATGAGGAATGAAGACAAGTTGGGACTGATGACTCAATATTTGTCTAGACACCTGTGACACTTGGTTTTACCGAAGACAAGACCCTCTTCCACCCATGCCCACATTTGGAAAAAGTGGTGGCTACATCTTAGTGTGTTGTGTCTAGCCTAGATCTTGAAGTGTCTGACCCTCCCTGGGCATGGGCGAACCACTGGGCCAGAAACAACAGCAGCACCAGGCTGGGTCACCTTAGGGGCTTTCCCTGAGTTGAAAGCTTCCCCTGAGGCTGACTCCACCGAAGCCACACTTGAGAAGGCATCACGTAGGTCATAGTGCGTCCGGTGGTCCACTGGGGAACTCTGAGGAACTGACATCACCATCGGGCCCACCACTAGTGAAGCTGGTGGTGGCCCAGCTGGAGTTGGTGCAGGTTGAGTTTGGTCCACGGAGGGAGCATTTGCTGTGCTGGCACCATCTGGCTGAGGCTGTGGGACCACAGGCTAGAAGGAGGGAGTGAGGGAGAAAGAGAGAGAAAAAGAGAGAGAGAGAATATAAATCAGACAAGGTTCCCTAGAGTTCTGGGGTATACACTCTTCTAGTTTGTAATGGTTTTTATTTGCAAGGAATCTGGAGGGAAACAAACTACGTAAGCACAATGGATTCTCTGCAGGGTCACAGGAGGGCTAGCTATGGGGCTCAGTCTCCTAAGATTTTGTTTGATATCATAGACCTGTCCATTGACAGAAGCACCCCAGTCACACATCACCTCCATGCTTCATCACCTACACCTACAGTCCCCAAGGACTGCTGGCAGACCTGGTCTCTGAAACTAAGAAAACCACACAAGGGTGGCTGTCCACTCACACAAGGGTGGTTTTGCCCCACAGCAATCAGTGCCTAGGAAGCAAAGGCCTGGTGGAAATCTCCATGTGTGGATGAGTCTATGGACCCCATGGTGTATTACATTGTGATGTTTGACAGCAGATACCCTGTTGTTACTAATACTAACACCTAAGTGTTGATGGGTTGTTGTATTGAAGATGTGAGTGCAGATACCATAGGATACCATAACATTGTTACCTGTGTTGGGAACATGGTGCAGGTCACTGCAACCTCTTCTCCACCAAGCTTCTCATGGAGGGATGCCTTGCAGAATCCATATTGCTATTCCCAGAGGAAGAAGAGGGAGTTATTTTAACTCATCTAGAAAGTCGATTTCAGGGCTAGGAATGTGGCCTAGTGGTAAAGTGCTTGCCTAGAAAGTCAATTTCTCTCTAGTTTCATTGGTACAATCATAGATCAAGGCAAATCAACTTAACTTGTTTTATTGTTTTGTGTTTCTGCCAGTCCATCCAGGGCCTGAACACTGTCCCTGAGCTTTTTTTGCTCAAGGCTAGCACTCTATCATTTGAGCCACAGTTCCACTTCTAGCTTTTGGGGGTAGTTGTATGGAGATAAGTCTTATGGACTTTCCTGCCTGGACTGCGGGGGGCTCACACTGTGATTCTCAGATCTCAGCCTCTCAGGTAGCTAAGATTGCAGGCTTGAACCACCTGTGCCTGGCTGAAACTCATTTCTACTTTAAAAGGCCTTAAAGTTTATAGTTTCTGCTTTTAAAGGATCTATCTATGATAGTTATAGTTAGCTATGACTGGGGTGTTTGTATCATTGGGACAGACAGATAAAGAGACAGATATATACAATGTGATTATATATATATATATATATATATATATATGCACAATGTGATTCTACATATAACAGAAAATACAGAACTGCTGTGAGAACAAAAGATCAATTTCAGACATGGTGATGACCTAGAGAGAGCTGATATTAACATTAATGTATTTCTTTCTTATATTATATGTACTAAAAACTATACTATGTTATATCCAGGGTTTTCAGAATAGCATTTTCTCCTATCAGTCATCAATCCTGCATCATTTTCTATTCACTGATGCATTCTATTTACTTATCAATTCTATTTATTATCAATAACACCTTCTGTTGGTCACTGAGATTTTTTTCCTCTTTTTTTATCATTTGATATCTGTGGTAAGCTGGCTTTTTCACTCAGAGCTGGTGCTCTGTCATTTGAATCACACCTCCACTTCCGGATATGGCTGGTTAATTGGTGATGAGAGTCTCCGATTTGTCTTCCTGAACTGGCTTCGAACCATGATCCTCAGATCTCAGTCTGGTGAGTAGCTAGAATTACAGTTATGAGTCACCAGGACCTGGCTTCTTACTCATTCTTTAGACTAAATTCCCTCAAGTGGACAACACTGCTGAGAGGTTGAATTTTTTTTTTTTTTTTTTTGCCAGTCCTGGGCCTTGGACTCAGGGCCTGAGCACCATCCCTGGCTTCTTCCCGCTCAAGGCTAGCACTCTGCCACCTGAGCCACAGCGCCCCTTCTGGCCGTTTTCCATATATGTGGTGCTGGGGAATCGAACCCAGGGCTTCATGTATACGAGGCAAGCGCTCTTGCCACTAGGCCATATTCCCAGCCCGGTTGAATTATTTTGTATTAGAGAAGTAGCCAGGTATGACTGGGCTTCATCAGGAAACAGTTTTTCTCCAATTGCATGCATCTCCATGATAGGTTTACAGGTCTTCAAGGAGGATGTGTGCCCCTGGAGAATGGTCTGCCGTGATTCCCACAGGGAGCAGAGACTTCACAGTTATTGTCTTTCTGCAGCCCCAAGATACAAACTACATAAAGATGCTTTGCATTGCCACCAGCGGAGCCTGGGAAACACCTCAGGGCCCGGCCCACTCACCTTTTCTGCCAGCAGATTGCAACTGGCTGGATCGGTGACTTCTTTCGCAACACAGTCGGTGGAAGCCACTGCAAACTCCACAAAGGTGGAAACTGGGAGAGGCTGGTGAGAACAATTGAAAATGCACTTGAGGCAAGAGGACTTGCAGTGATGAGGGCAGGATGAAGAAGCTGGAGGGAAGTGGCAGGGATTGTGGCATGGCAAAACTTCAGGTAGAATCATTCACATGGGAAATAGTGTGTGACTGGAAACTGGTCTGAATGGCTGGCCTAAGGCAGCTGTTGGGGATTGTGTTCTGAAGCATTTGCATCCGCGCACACACATGCCATTTCTGAGACTTGAACTCAAGGCCTTGTGCTCTTGGTTGGCTTTGCTCAAGGTTGGCACTATATCACTTAAACCACACATCTATTTCTAGCCTTTTTCTGGCCAGAGTTAGGAGCTTCAAGGACCTTTCTCTGGGAGCTGGCTTTGTACTATGATCCTCAGATCTCAGCTTCCTAGGTAGCTAGGGTTATAAGCATGAGCCACAGCCCCTTGCTAGGGGCTTTAATTGAAAACCCGAAGTTTGGGTTACTCCAAGATGAGGTGGGAAAGTGAAGAGATGACCCCTCCATTACCTATTGCAAATGGAAGGATCAAGTGTAAAGTTTAATGACAGTATGAAAAACATAGTGTATGTGTGTGTGTGTGCATGTGTGCGCGCTTGTGTTTGTGCGCTTTATTTCTTTTTTTCCTTGGAGACTCCGGACCTTACAATAATGAAATATCTGTTATTTGGTATAGTCTGAAATAGTGGTGTTCCTAGAATTGCATATTTGGGTTAGCAGAAATATAACACATCTATACTAATGCATTTCCCAAGTACATTATGGATGTTGTCCAAATTGCCAGATTTCTTAGATATTCCAATTCTATTAAATTCCAACATGCACAAATAGTTGTTTACTTTCTCATTGATTTAAAAGGCAGCATAGGATCCTGCCATTCTATGCCTGTCAGTGTGAGCCCATGGTGATGGTGGCCATGGTTGGTCAGTGTGGGTAAGTCAGTGGGTATAAGTTCTGGATGTCAAACTCTAGCGCTGATTACTAAGCCCTGCCTATCACTAGAACCAGAGAAGTTAGGTTGTGCCTACCTGTAGCATGTGGCTATTTTATGTCCAAGTAGCTCAGGAGAGGCACTGAGGGTTTGGCGATGCTCCTGACACACAGCATTCTCACACCCTTGGGTGCCATTTTTCCCCTTTCCATCCAACACCCTCCTTTGCCTTCTGCTTGTTGCCCCTGTACCTATTTTCCCCTTTACTCCTGTTTCATAATATGTATCCTCCATGTGCCACCAGCCGCCCATTGTACCAAGAGCATCTCAGTCTTTACCACAAGTTGAGCCCGGGAAATTTCCACCAGCTTTAAGTAGGATCCATTATTCTTCGAGTTGAAGGCAGCCAGGGCGGCCTCGACAGCGTGCACCACTCTGCTGTCATTGAGCTGAGCCAGCAGAGGGCACTTTGGACACGCCTTGTGCACATCCTCTGCAGAGTCTAGACAGAAAGGGGGAACAGGTCACCTTCACTGGTATTCACCCCAGTTTTTCTCTCTCTCTCTCTCTCTCTCCCCCCCCCCCTCTCTCTCTCTCTCTCTCTCTCTCGTCCTGAGCACTGTCTCACTGTCTCTGGCTTCTTTTTGCTCAAGGCTAGCACTGTACCACTTCAGTGGTACCACTGAGGTGCCAGTGGTACCACTGTACCACTTCAGCTACAGCACCGATTCCGACTTTTTCCGGCTATATATGTGGTGCTGAGGAATCAAACCCAGGGCTTCGTGTATACAAGGCAAGCACTCTACCACTAGGTCATATTCCTAGCCTCCCACACTCCTTTTTCCTTTTTGATGCGAGTCTTAGAGCATGAACTCAGAGCCTGGGTACTGTTCCTTAGTTTTTTCATATGGTGCTAGCACTCTGCCACTTGACCTACAGTTTCATTTCTGGATTTTTGTTGGCTAATTGGAGATAAGAGTCTCAAACTTTCCTGCAGGGGCTGGCATTGAACCATGATCCTCATATCTCAGCCTCCTGAATAGTTAGGATTACCGGTATAAGCCACTGGCATTCCACACCTAGCTTCTCTTCATAATAAAACACTAAGACAGGACCCATCTATGTCAGGATTTTTGTCTACCTCATACCTTCAAGTGGCCTTGTCATGTTAGTTTCTAGGAGAGTCCTTATCATAAGGGGATAATTGTTAACTACAATGAGAACAACTCTTTAAAAAGTGACTTTAAAAAGCCTACTCTCCAAGAAGTGTGGCTTTTCCTTTTCTTCACTGATAAAGTAACTAGAACTATTTGGGCTCAAGATTATTCATATTCCATCCTTCCTCTCTCTACAAGACAACAACAGTAAGATCAAGAATAACCTGTACCTGGAGTGGAATGGCATTTTGCGAACATCACAGAGAGCTGGCCATCCTGTTTCAGCACATGGAAGTCACAGTCTCCTTCCACAGCCTGGAGAAGAAACCCCGTGGTGAGGGCATGCTCTGCTCTTCACTGCTCCCCATGCATGGTTGTCAGAGGTGACCCTCACAAAGTTACCTTGAAGCATTATACTCTGCTTTCAAGGAGGGTTGCAGCAAGACAGTAAACTGATATAAATACCAGCCCCAGGGCAGGTGGCATCTGATGACAATTTATTTTTTGTGCCAGTACTAGGATTTGAACTCAGGGCCTGGGTACTGTCCTTGAACTGTTTTACTCAAGGTTGGTGCACTACCATTTAAACCACAGTTCTACGTCTGGCTTTTTTGTGATTAATGAGATATAAGAGTCTTATGGACTTTATGTCCTGGGCTGGCTCTAAACCATGACCCTTGGATCTCAGCCTCCTGAACAGCTAGGATTCTATGTGTAAGCCACCATCACCTGGCTAGAAGACAATTTTAGAAATTGGTTTTTGGTTAGTCAAAAAGGCAACCTAGAAGCTGGAAAGAATGGATCTACTTTTCCTTGAATAGGAGGTAGAACTGGCTGAGGCACAACTGTAGCCACATAAGAAGGGCACTCACATGCTCAGCCACCTGCCTCACAGGGCAGTTTGCCAAGGGTGTGGGGTCCAGAGCATGGCAGGTGGTCTCCAGAGTGTCGATTTCAATCTCATATACTTCTCCAAAGGGCCGCTGTAAGGACAGAATGAAGAGTTGAGCTACCCACCCTCAGGTCTGCCATGTTGTCTCAGCCACACTTCAAGTCCCTGTTGTGTTTAAAGCCACTCCCCTTTGGGAGAGGAGAAGTCTTTCCTACTCTCTGCTCTATCTAGCTCTGCACTGGTCTGGGATCAAAACCATAACCAATGGCTTTTTTATCTGAGAAAGTGCTGAATGATGCTGCAAGCCAAGAAGGGACATTGGCTTAGACAAGGGCTGAAGCCACGTGGTCTTCATTCTAAGTAAAATTTTAAAACTACAAATGAATATTGACACTTTGTGAGTGTGTGTGCTGGTGCTGGTGCTCAGAGCACCAGACCACTGAGCACTGTTCCTTAGCTTTTCTCACTCAGGGCTGGCACTTTAACACTTGAGACCCATTTCTGTTTCCAGCTTGTGGTGGTAAATTGGAAATGAAATCTCAGAGACTTTGCTGCTGAGGCTGGCTTCAAACTATACTCCTCAGACCTCACCTCTTGAGTACCTAGGAAGACAGGAATGAGTTATTGGCTCCTGCAGCATGCAGACATGAATGTAATGTTCAAAGCTCTGCTTTGAAAAAGTTGGCTTAGGATTTCCTTACCCACGCTGTAGTCAGATGGTATAGGATAATAGCTTACTCACTTTTTCTTATCTTCTCTATTCCTCCCTCTACTTCATTCTTCATGCCTTATAATTCTTCCTTCCTTTTTTCTGATTGTCTTTTCTTCTTAAGTGTTTTTATTGCTGTTAGCCTGGACTTTTCCTTTGTCATTTGGCTTTTAAATACCAGGATAAACAGAGCCTGCTGTCTACTGCCACCTGCTGGTCATGAGAGGAACATTACATTTACTCATAACTGGCTAACACCTATTACTAGTATAGATGCAATTTGGGAAGTTTGCTTAACTCTTTAAAGTACTTCTTGTCAGTTCGCCTGGTTATATATCTTACCTTCAGAGCCTGGAATATCCAGAAATCCTGGAAAATTTCTATCCATCTGCATCTCTCATTTCAGTTCTGCCCAACCCACTAGTATATGAAGCCTCAAGATCTCCCATCCTGGCAGAAGCATATTATGATGTGCTAATATGTCCAAAATGACTTCCTGAAGAGATTCAGAGCTTCAGCAACTGAGATCTGGGTATACACTTGGGTTTCACAAGGAAAGTAAGCTTTCAACTTTGCCTTTCGTGAAAATCGCAGCACCTATCCACTGCCTTTTCTTTCAAGAATGCATGTGGTGTGCTTATTTCCCCTGAATTAATCAGTGTTCCTGCTGATCCACTGTTATATTTTTCTATGGCTTCATCACTCTTAAATCCTTCCAAGGAAATCCTGATTTCAGAGATGTCATCTCTTTGTGAGATCAGATGCTCAGAATCCAGGCAGCCTGCTGTGTACCTCATTTACTTCCAATGTTGTAAGTCTCTGGTGAACACAGTCTTTCTCACCTTTGTATTATGTGGGGCCATATAGGGTTTCTTGTATGCCCAAAGCAACCAACTATTGGCAATTGTAATGGTCTAGTGTGTAATTCTTTCTATATCTAATATACCACTGAATTTTTGCTGAAAAGAAATATCCTTAATACAGTTTAAAAATCTTACATCAATATGGTCAGTTACTCTCTTTTCCCACCTTCCAAACTTCTCAACTGACTCTCCAAGGCATGTATCTTGGTTTGTTCTTTATCATCACTGGCTACTGGTTGCATTCATTTCTTGTCTAGCATGTGGAGATGTGAATCCTATTTAGGACAAGACTTTTCTTTGGGATGTGACTCCTTTAGGGAGGTAAATCCCATAGAGGGCTGGAATCAAATCCCAGACTGAATGTTTACAAAATGTATGACCTTGGGCGAGCGAGCGAGTGAGAGAGCAAGAGAGTGAGAGAGAGAGTCTTTCTTACATTAAAAAAGAATAGTCTATCATCTACCTCAAAAATCTGGAAGAGGGAAGGAAGAGGCTAAGGATCTGGCATATGATAGCCACCTGTCAAATGTTATTCTCAGTTTTTATCAGCAATAGATGGGAGTGAAGAAAAGCAAGTGATTTTTTTCAGACAATAAGAACATGGCAAATAGAAGCTGCTCTCTTGGCCCATAGTATTTCCAGTAATCCATGCAAACCATGTGCTCATGCCTGCAAAATATCTTTGAAGGCTTTTCTTGTCCTTCATACAGCCCCACCTCCACCCTGTCCCCTCTTTGAGAGATTCATGTCTGCAACATCACAGGCCTCAGCTCTTGCCTTCTGCCTTCCTCTTCCCTGCTCCTAGGAGGAAATCAGAGTTCCCCACTGCCATTTTCTTTGTGATGGGAGATGCTGAACTTTGAAGCTCCACTTACAGATTTTTTGTGATTGTTCATAGCAGGTTCACTTACCCGAGGCCACACCTTCACCTTGTCAATCTGGTTCAAGGCATGCTTGAATCCCTGGAGAAGGTTTTTATTGAGGTAGTCCACGGCCAGCACAGCTACTTGCTCTATTTCGGGATCATCACAAGGTGGTTCCCTATAGGCCACCCCTATAGCAGGTGGGGCTGCATAGCAGCCCCAGAGCTGGGCAAGGCAAAGGAGCAAGACAAAAGACTTCATGGCTGCCCACACTGAGTCCCTGGCTGATGGGCAGATGTCTGGAGGTTTCAGAACCAAGGCAGGTACTCTGCTTGGAAAGCTAGGCCAATGGAGGGGCAGAGGGCCTTTATTTATCTGTTGGAGATGGCTGAAGGAATTGCATAAGAACCAGGGAGATTTCAATTTGCTTCCAAATAACCCCTGCAAACATCCACCCTGGAAAAGCAAACAGGTTAGGACATCACTGGTTCCCAAGAAATCTACCAAAGTCAATGCCATTGCGTGGGAGATGCTCCAAAGTCTGCTTGGATGACAGAAACAGCAGCAGAGAGAGCAAGAGGCAGCTGAGGGCATGGGGTGGATTCAGCCAGCCTGGAGTGTAGTGGGTTCGCCACAGAGGGAGCATCCTCTGAGCATGCCTGGGTCCCTTATGGGGTGAGGGATATTTAGAAATGTGTTAGCCCTCTAATGTTAGAGAACTATCATCTCCAGGAGAGGCCCTACAGGCCAAGGTCCACAGATGGAACCAAGACACATCAAAGCTATAAGACAACTTAGACCTTATGTAAGATCCTTGGAGCATAAAAGAAAGAAAGCTAATTGTCTCATGTGGAGAATAGAGATGAAAGTAGGGGGTTCCTATGTCAGGGAGGATATGGCTAGAAAAGCTATATTTTCTGCAAACTTCACTGGCAAAACCCTGCACATGACAGCAGGGACAAGGACTGATCTGGGTCTTCTGAGTGCTGACTGTGATCGACACCAGTGGGCCCGTGGGCCCTGCCAGTGCCTGAGTACAGAGGGGGAAGTTGTGATCAAACAGCTACTCATTTGTCAAAGCTCTATTTTTGAGTCCAGTACTGCAGACATACATGAATATTTTTATGCAGCCTTAGCAGAATGATAGGGTATCTTGGCAGTCAGAACACAGGCCTCCTGTGTGGTGTGTGTGTGTGTGTGTGTGTGTGTGTGTGTGTGTGTGTGTGTGTGTGCAAGTGTGGGCACGCGCTCTCAGTTGATGTTTTCTCTCAAAGCTAGTGCGCCACCACTTGAGCCATTCCTCTATGTCTGGGTTTTTGATGGTTAATTTTAAATAAAAGTCTCACAAGTTTTCCTGTCTTAGCTGGCTACAAACTATGATCCTCAGACCTCAGCATCCTGAGTGGCTAGAATTTCAGGCATGAGCCACCAGCCCCTGACACAGGATGACGCTTTTTACTCTGGGCACCGCCTTTTAAGGGGCCTTTGACAATCTCAGGAGTGACCTCTACAGAGGGTGGGCTTGAATATGACATGTTTGGGAAATATCATGCTAGGATTTGCTTTAGTCTGGAACAAAGAAGCCCTAACATGGAGACTAACGTGTACTTCAAATATTTAGAGGTCATCACTGTAGGGGTGGATTTGTTTGGTTTGCTATTGCTTCAGAGGAAAAAAAAATGTTCATTTTTTTTAAAACAAAGAAAGGCCCTTTAAAGAGAAACTTAACAATATTGATTTGCAGGGGCTAGGATTCTGTTGGGGATGGTGAGTGATGATGACTAAGTAGAGACACTGGCTTAGGGACTTTTCCTCATCTACTTCCAGCTACATATAGACTTGTACACAACCAAATGGCAGAAGCCCATGTGGTCAGTCTCCCAATTCTCTCAAAGAGAGGGCTGTGGCACATGGATACAGAAAACAAGCTCCAGTTCTGTGTGTGGAGGGCTATATCTCTATGAACTGGTACCGGGGTTTATTGTTCACACAAAGTAGCTTTCCACTATTTCAGCCATACCTCCAGTTCCAGCTTTTTGCTATTAATTGGAGATAAGAGTATCATGGAATTTTCTACCCATACTGGCTGTGAATCACAATCCTCAAATCTCAACCTCTTGAGTAGCTAGGATCACAGTTGTGACCCACCAGTTCCAGCCATGCTTTTTTTTTTTAAGGCATTACTAAATACTGTGAAACTATATAAATGTTTATTGAGCTCACCTTTTATCAATCATAAGCTCAGGTGTATTAACATGGGTTATTTTCATTAGTTCAATCGAATCCTGACTGAGTCCTCTTTCATGACAATTGAATCTAGTCATTTCAAATGTGTGATTTCCTATGCATTTGGGCTGCTTTTCCTACTTCATCCTCCAGGTTCAATATTCAGGTTAAGAATAGCTTGAGAGCCAGGTGCCTTGGCTCACACCTGTAATCCTAAATACTCAGGAGGCTGATATCTGAGGAGCACAGTTCAAAGCCAGCCCAGCCAGGAAAGTCTGTGAGATTCTTATCTCCAATAAACTACCAAAAAGAAAAGCTGTAAGTGAAGCTTACAACTTATAGCTCAAATGACAGAGAGCTAGCCGTAAGCAGAAGAAGCTCTGGGAGAGCAACCAGGGCTTGAGTTAAAGCCATGAGACTAGGGGGGGAAAGCCTGAGGTGTCAGGCACTAATGGCTCACACATGTAGTCCTAGCTACTTATGAGGCTGAGATCATAGGATCATGTTTCAAAGCCAGCCTGGGCAGGAAAGTCCATGAGACTCTTTATTTCTAATTAACCAGACATAAGCTGGAAGTGGAGGTGTGGCTCAGGTGATAGAGTGCCAGAACTTGAATGGAAAAGCTAAGGGATGTGCCAAGACCCAAAACTGAGAAAGAAAAAAGAAAAGGAAGGGAGGAAGGGAGGGAGAGAGGAAAGAAGGAAGGAAGGGAGGAAAGAAAGAGGGAGGGAAGAAGGAAGGAAGGGAGGAAAGAAATGGAGGGAGGGAAGAAGGAAGGAAGGAAGGAAGGAAGGAAGGAAGGAAGGAAGGAAGGAAGGAAGGAAGGAAGGAAGGAAAAAGAAAAGTCTGAAGTAAAACTTGTGCAAATGCATCTATAGTAGAGTGTGGAAAGGGCTGTCCACTTTTACTTGAGCTGCAAGGGCCCAGGCTGGTATCTTATGCCAGGAAACTCATCTCATACTGTCCTCAGGCCCAGCTACCTGGCAGTTCTACTATAAACATCTTGATTTTACTTTAATCTGTAGTAGAACAGTGCTCCCTGCACCTCCAGATCAGGAGTTCTCTATTCCAGATAACAGGTCTTCTCTCGGCAAAGTGCCACCACTTTTCTTCTTTTAAACCTGGAAAAACTGAGCTACTGTGCTCACTTTAGGAAGTTGTCTTTGCAGGCTTTCACCCCTTCTCACTTGATCCTGTTCTTCCTAGAACCAAGTTCACTGTCAGGATCATTGACTGAATCAGCCTTTGAAAACATTAGCTCTGACCTGATGGTCATCCTTCTTGTCCTGACTTCAGACTGGCAGCTATAGTCACCGACTTCTACCTTGGATTAGTTCAAATACGTCACGTACCCTAGAGACTCACTGGTAGAGAGCCTTTTTGACAAATTCAGACGCACTGGTGCCATCTTCAGCTGCCATCTTGAGATTTCTGCCATCAACAACACCACCTAGCACCTTGCTACCGCCTCCTGGAGACTGTCGATCCTCTTCTGTTCTAACCAATGAGTCTCTAGAAAAAGTAAAATTTCATGTCTGGCAGCACAATAGCTGACAGCTACATACCCAGCCTCTCACGCACCAGAACCTAAATATGGCATGGCAGCTAATGCTTGAAAAATGATGGGTTGATGAAGAGTGAAAGCCGCAGTGGGTGGTGTAAGTCATTGGACAGATTCCTGGCCCTGCCCTTTCTCGTTCTTAAAGGGCCTAAGCCCCAAGAAAGCTAGGCATTTAAATTCTGACAAGCCTGCTCTTTCTCCATTTATATGTTCAAGGAACAAACATTTATTGAGCACTTACTATCTGTGAAGCTAAGTGCCTGGACACAGGAAATGATACTATGTACCCTCAAAGAGCTCATCACAACTTATTGGGCCCATCAATATATGCTCAATGAAGTTATACATTGTTGTATGAAATTATCATAAGGTTATTGCATGAATTATCATAATGTACTGTGGAGACAGACCAAGGTTTATTTCTCTGATAACAAATATGAATCAAGTGAGTGAAAATTACCCTTTGCCCCAGAGCTCATCGGGATTTTAGGAAGGTTAGTAGCACCAATTGCTCCACAAGTAATCCCCCAGATCACTTGGAAGAGCCCTTTGTTTTTAGTGCCAATGCACCACAGTTGGATGGCATGGCCCTGGCCACAGCAAGGCGAAAATGTTTTATCACAATGAGCTGGGGCGATTGCTTCCCATTTAGGAAGCTGCATTTGAGGACATACAAATGGAAGAAGAGTGCCAGAGAAGGGTGAGGCATGGGAGGAGGAGGGCCTCCAACTAAAGGAGGTATTTTCTCTTGGGGTTTTCCTCCTTCAGTTTTGTGTCCTGGGTCTCCTAGCTACACTCTAGTTCTAGCCTTGGGGAAGAAGGAGGATGGAAGTCCAGAACACAGCAAGGTTGTACTTCATCAAATCTTTCTCTTCTTTCAAGGAAAGTTTCTGTTGCTTTTGTTGTTATTACCATTTGGGCTTCTGATCTTGGGGATGAAATGGGCCCCAAGAGCATAGTGATCTTTGTAGATGGCATTACATTATCCCATTAGAGTTGAGAGGAAATTGTCCAGGCTCAGTTGTTTGGAAGAAGACCTTGTATTAGAAGAAGAAGAAGAAGAAGAAGAAGAAGAAGAAGAAGAAGAAGAAGAAGAAGAAGAAGAAGAAGAAGAAGAAGAAGAAGAAGAAGAAGAAGAAGAAGAAGAAGGAGGAGGAGGAGAGGAGGGGGAGGGGAGGGGGAGGGGGAAGGGGGAGGAAGAAGAGGAAGAAGAAGAGGAGGAGGAGGAAGAAGAGGAAGATGAAGAGGAAGAAGAGGAGGAGGAGGAGAGGAGAGGAGAGGAGAGAAGAAGAAGAAGAAGAAGAAGAAGAAGAAGAAGAAGAAGAAGAAGAAGAAGAAGAAGAAGAAGAAGAAGAAGAAGAAGAAGAAGAAGACTTTTTAAAAGCCAGGCACTGGTGGCTCATGCCTGTAATCCTAGCTACTCAGGAGACTGAGATTGAGGATCATGGTTCAAAGACAGCATGGGCAAGAAAGTTTGAGACTCTTAGCTCCAATTAACCACCAGAAAACTGAAAGTGGTGCTGTGGTTCAAAGTGGTACAGCACTAACCTTGATCAAAAATGCTCAGAAACAGAGCCCAGGCCTTGAGTTCAGGCCCTGTGACCAAAAGAAAAAAGAAAGAAGAAGAAGAATGAAAAAATAAAGAAAGGAAGGGAGGGAAGGAGGGAGGGAGGAAGTGACGAAGGAAGGAAAAAAGAAACAGAGAGGAAGGAAGGAAGGAAGGAAGGAAGGAAGGAAGGAAGGAAGGAAGGAAGGAAGGAAGGAAGGAAGGATTTCTTTCTATGTTAAGCATAGCTTTGATACCCACTTGTATGTTCTATCTCACCAAAGAAAGAAGCACTGTAAGGCCATAGAAATGGACTTTCATAGAATTTGGGCTTTCAAAGGCTAGAATTTCACCCAAAAGCTAACAGCACCATCATAGCTTATGTTATTGGCTCCTTGTTGTAAGTAGCATGACAGCCACACCATTTTCATCTTGCTTCTTTTACAGAATGGGAAGCAGAGGATCAGAAATGTTCTGGAAGCTGACCACTCCACATACCAAGGAAATATGCCTCAGATGACTTAGTTCAACATTTTATTTCTCTATTAGTACCAAATCAATAGATTACAGGGCCCAAAGAAAGCTGTAGAGGTTAGCTTCTGACATGCCAGCAAATCATTATTCTTCATAGTAGAAAACATAGTTGTTGAAGGGGATTAAATCCAAAGGAATAAAAATACATCAAGATTGGTTAACTGTACAAATAATTAAAAAAATAAATTTTCCCACATGATTTCAGCCAGAAAAAAATTGTAGAAGTCAATTTTTTTCAGAAGAAAAGGTTGTTGACCTCAGTGATGATTCATATGAAATTGAAGTTATCTCAACTGCAGGTTTAGAAGGTAAATAAAAAGTAAATGATTACATTATCTCTAGTTAGATGTTTTTCTGGGAAATACTAATCAATGCTGAGAATCACGTCTACCCTACCTGGTAGTTTCGGTAATCATCCTTTGATATCTTCAAAGCAAAGCGAGTAACTCTTCAGGCAGAGAGAAAATGAGAGATATTTTAATAAGTACCCCAGTGATGGACCTTGGGCATTAAGATTTCTAAAAGAACCATGGCCTTACCTTGAGTTTTACTGGGCATACTTTATCTGTGGTTGTGCTGTAGCCACTGGAGTGAAGTAGCTCATGGCAACTCATTGAGTATAGGCACTGTATTAGTTATTTTTTCATCTCTCTGATAGAAACAACTTAAGGGAGGAATAATTATTCTGGCTCACAGTTTATGAGGTTTCAGTCCATGGTTACTTGGCCAGAACATCATGGAGGCCAGGACACATGACAAAGGAGCTTATTCACTTCATTGCAGTCAAGAAGCAGAGAGAGGAAGTGGGGTGCTGTAGCTCAAAGTGGAAAAGCACTAGCCTTAAGCTGAAGAGCTCAGAGACAACACCCAGGTCCAGAGTTCAAACCCACAACTGACAAAAAAGGAAGCAAAGAGAAAAATACAGCAAGAGGCTATGTCAAGTTACAGCCCCCCAAGAACACACTTCCTCTACTATTTTTTACAACCTCCCAAGAATTCCACCGTATTAGGAATTCATCAGGAGATGAATCCTTTGATTAATCCATATCTAATCACCTCCCCCCAAACCCATCACCTGGGAGTCACACTTCCAATACATGAGCCTGTGAGGGACATTTCATGTTCTTTGTCCATCTTGTGGGTTAGGAAGGTTGGAATGAGTCATTTGGACAATGAGGTACTATTTAAGTTTTTGTGCATCTATTTATTGATATGCATAGAGTATTTTCTGGATACATAGTCAATGATTTCAGAACTATTTCTTAGACATTTGCAAGTGCTAAGGAAACACGAATGAAAGGCCTAATTCTTGCCTTTCAGTGTGGAAGACAACCCAGGCTGTCTTCCACACACTCCCTGCTCATTCTGATTCAACAGTACTCTGAGACACAGGAGAAGAACAGGCTGGATTCTTGCCTCCAGCCTGTATGAAATCAGAGGAACACAAACTATGAGTGGGCAGAGTTTTCTGAGAGCAGCAGTGTCTAGGTCAAGATCCTTTCCCCAGCACCTGTCTCTGACCCTGCACAGACTAAGTACCACAGGGAATCTCCAACAACAGGGGCTCTAAACCAGCCAGGGCAGTGCAGTTTCTTTTCAGGGTATATACCTGTTGAGAATGTTCAGATACAGGAAATTCTTGCATTCTAGCAGTCCCATTCAATGGTTAGATCTGTCTAGTCCCTTCCTGCTTGCCTAGTAGCTTTGCCAGTGGGCGCAGTTTGGCTCTCAGGAAGTATGCAGACTAAATTCCTGCTCCATACATTGGCCTCTAGGTCTACAGAGATGTCAATACTATATCCTGATCCCCTTCTCTCACCTCTTATTTTGCAAGTTATTGCTCAAGTGAATTTGCTTTGGGATGACCTTATCATCCTACTGGATGGGCAAGAGAGACATCAGTGCCTAAAAATCGGATAAAAATGGGGATTAAGGGTACAATTAGTTATCCAGATAGCTGAATGAGTATGGCTTTTGTGTATCCATGTGTGCACAAGTGGATGATCTTCTGGGAAGAGATTTAAATGACATTTAAAGACTGAAGGTTGGCCTTTTGTCATAACAAGAAGGATTTCTTCTGGTTTCCAAGACTTATGCGGACCTTCAAAAAGAGTATTAGCTGTGTGCTGGTGGCTCAAACCTGTAATCCTACTCAGGAGGCTGAGATCTGAGGATCACAGTTTGAAGCCATCCTGGGCAGGAAAGTCCATGAAGCTCTTATCTCTAATTAACCACCTGAAAACTGGAAGTAGAGCTGTAGCTCAAAGTGGTAGAGCACTAGCCTTGAAGAAAAGGCTCAGGGACAGCACCCAGACCCTGAGTTCAAGTCCCATGACTGTCAGCAACAACAACAAAATGGACTGTTAACAATAAAACAGGAACAGAAACCCTTCTTCCCTAAGAGTTTCTCTGACTCATATTCGTGAGTGTATAAAGGGAAATGTGTAGGCACAAATGGAAGATCTATGGAGAGACAGCGAGCCTCATACTTGCTTTGAACCAAGCAATGCTCTCAGCTGGTAGCATTTCATCACTATTTGTTGAATAGATCTCTTGGATATACTGAGCCATGTGAGAAGTCTTTGCTTCAAGTGCTCTTGTTAGAAAACTGGAAAGCAATAGGAGATTCAAAGATGGTCATTTGAAATCAAGAGATTTAGATCATAGGGTCAGGGCAATTGTCTGTCTGTGCAGGGATTGTGCAACAGGAAGCCAAAATCATTTGGTAGGTTAAGCAATATGTTGAGTCTCTATCACTCAGATTCTGGTGGAGACTGAGGCAATGGAGGAGAGTTATGAGCAGAAAGGTAAGGGTGAATGAGATGGAGAAGGGGGTCTGTGGGGGTCTAGCTAGGGGTTTAAGAACATCTTAGCTTGGTTAGGAGCTTACATTTGGAGTCAGGACAGAAGCAAGTCCAAACCCCAGTGCACTCTTTGACAACTATGTCGCATAACTAGAGATAAAGTTTTGGTAAGCTCCATTTTTTCATCTATTAAATATGGGCAATAAAATCTGGCTAGTAGAGACATACTGAAAGATGACATTTAACAAGATATCATTTGCAAAATGCTTGCTGTAGGGCTGTGTACAATGTGAACTGTTAATATGTGGTGGGTCCCTAAAACTACATTCATTTTGGGAGCACTAAGGGGTAACATGGAGAATATTAAAGACTAAGACATGGCCTTGGCCTCAAGTAGCCTATACATAAGAGAAATTGCCCAATGGCTAAGAGCAAGGACACCTTGACTATCAACCAGGACAAGTTATATAACTTCTCTGGATCTCATTTTATTCATTTGTAATAGGAGTAACCATAGCAGTGCTTACTCCAAAGGATTATTGAGAGAATTAAATATGATGTTATAGTTATTTTATTCAGGAGAAATATGACAGGTGTGGAGGGCTAGGTACCACTTCTTTCATAAATATACTGTCAAAGACAGGGCCTTGTCAGCCACTTTAGACAATCAGAGGACTCAGAAAAAGGGGAGATTGTAGCAGTATAGGAAAATAAGTGATAGATTACTGGGAAATTCACAAGTCCAGGGCCTCAAAAATGAGAGCAGTGGGCATAGGCAGAAGGTCAGAGTGATTGGTGGGGGACTTAAGATGCGGAGTGCTTAGCCAAGTTCCCATTTAAGGTAGAGAACCAAGTACATGGATGCAGGAGTTCTCAAGCAAGGCTCATTCAGAGAGGAGAGCATCTCAGAAGCCTCCATGGAGGAGATTCCAATGCACACTAAGAAGCCTATCTTTTCCTGGACTCTGTTTCCCCTTGGAGTCTACAAGTGCAATCTGGGATGGCTTCCCTGGGATGCATCCTGTGCCCAGGCCTTGGGCCCCAAACCTAGAAGCTTTCTGTGCCTCGTGCAATTGTGGATTGTAGTTGTCTTGAAAAAAAAATCTTTTTTGCCAGTCTTAGGGCTTGAATTCAGGGCCTGAGCACTGTCCCTGGCTTCTTTTCTTTTTTGCTCAAGGCTAGCACTCTACCACTTGAGCCACAATGCCACTTCTGGCCTTTTCTGTTTATGTGGTGCTGAGGAATTGAACCCAGGGCTTCATGTATGCAAGGCAAGCACTCTACCACTAGGCCATATTCCCAGCCCTGTCCTGAAATTTTTTTAACAGTTCATTTTAACAAGGGACTGAATTTTCACTTTGTTTGGGTCATGCAACTCACACAGCTGGTCCTGTTAATCCTAAGTAGCTCATGAGGGCAATCGAGTGCTATCACCATTCACAGGGGATGGGGAGAGTCATTTCAGGGCAAGCAGGGGGGAGAGGAAAGAAGGATAAGGCTGCATTTTGACCTTGACACTGAAGGATGGCCAGGATTTGAGCAGGAAGAAATGAGAGTATGGCTATCGAGTTGGAAAGACTATGTTGGGAAGATCAAGAGGTGAAATGCAGACTAGGGTTAGAGAATGATTAAAAAATCCTGGACTTTGAAGTCTCTTCTTTTGGCCTGCTCATATTTGGCCTCTTCCAGAACATTGTCCCTGGATAGAGGGGCTTTTCTCAAGATATCCCTTAGTCCTTTCTGCCAAGTGCCATCTCTTAGTTATCTGCTTGACTAACAAATTAAATTGAGCATTCGCAGACATTACAAAGCAAGTGTTGAGTTGGAGAAAAATCTGAAAAAGAACCAAAACTTAATATCTTTAATTGAATATGTCGTTAAAGAAAAATAAGAACAAAGGTCAAACAGTAGAACAGGTACAGACTGGGAGAAAATAATCCCCCTTTGTCTTCTGTATCACAACTTCTGTTAGGAATTTGCACAGCGTGCAAGTGGTAGAGGTAGAATTATGACCAAGGTTTATATTCTCTGTCTCATGCTACTGTATGCCTGCTGTCCTCTAAGGTGGTAGATTTCCTTCAACAGAAGGGAGGGGTGGCTCAGAAAATAATACAAGTGTTGGCACTAACTACTTAAAGTCATGCCAAATGACACAGATGAGAGATGATATAAAAGGAAAAAAATATAGCTGGGTGCCAATGGCTCATACCTATAATCCTAGCTTCTCAGCATGCTGAAACCTGAGGATCATCATTCTAACCCAGCCTGGACAGAAAACTTGGTAAGACTTTGATCTCCAGTTCACTAGCAAAAAGCCAGAAATAAATCTGTGGCTCAAGTGGTAGATTGCCAGCCTTGAGTGAAAAACCCAAGGGAAATAATAAGGCCCTGAGTTCAAGCTCCAATACTGGTACAAAAAAGAGGGGGGGATACATTTGTCTTTTAATAACCTCACAATCTCAAGCCGGGTGCCCATGGTTCATGTCTGTAATCCTAGCTACTCAGGAGGCTGAGATCTAAGGATTACAGTTCAAAGACAGTTTAGGCAAGAAAGTCTGTGAGAAATGTATCTTCAATAAACCACCAAAAAGCTGGAAGTGGAGCTGTGGCTCAAGCAGTAGAACACTAGCCTTAAGCAAAAAACCTCAGTGATAGGGCCCAGGGCCTGAGTTCAAGCCCCAGAAATCTCAGAACCAACACACATACACACACACATGAATCACACAATTTCCATTCCAACCCATTATCCTAAATTTCTCATTTAGAGCAACTTGATATGAATGTCATCATTTCGAGAAATATCATTTTCTACAGTTTTAATGTGTATTGAGTATAATGCATATGGACTATAATGACTACATTTGTTCACTATTTCACTTGCTATAAGTAACATAGTAATACACATTTTATTGTGATTCGATTTGGCATTTATAGATATTGAACTTTATCATTTGATTAACAAGCTTTTGGTTACTATTGTCCCATGGCTTGTAAACATTTGAGTTCAGTCTCCTAATTTAGTACAACATGGGGACATAAACAGGTACATGTTTTGTGTGATACCAGGGCCTCGGGCCCCCTCCTAGGCTGTATGATTGAATATTAATCTGGGGCCTAGTTGCACAGACTACCAGCAGCAGGGGTGGACAGCCTTCTGGGGCATCCATCTCCTTGGAACAGAGCCCAAATCAACATGCTTGGGGTAGTACTAGAGCCTCCATGGCCAATTGGGAAGAACTAAATGGTGTCTGTCACTTGGATTTGCCTCTGGGTCTTATTACATAAAAGAACCAAAGAAGGGCTATCCCAGGGGGTCTTGGATGCTCAAGCACCAGTGTGTTGATGCTAATTAACATCTAGGAAGGAAGCAGCAGCCTCTTATATTCTGCATCGAATGTTGCATGGGCCTAGTACTCATGACCTCAGCTATGACAGGAGCACCATCTAGTGATAAGGGCAGTGCCCAGGGTGGCAGCAATACTCCGGGGCAGGGCGTGGTGTCCAGCATCATCCAGTGGTACCCAGAGAAGATCAACAAGTCCCCCATTCAGGCAGTAGTGCCCAGGGGTAGGAAGCCACTCCCTGAAAAACAAAAGGAGTGTCTAGAGGCCTACAGCAGCATACAGAGGCAGGCAGTGTCCCTCTAAGAAAGAAGGGGTACTGGACACTGGAGGCTCATGCCTGTGGTCCTAGCTACTCATGAGGCTAAGATCCGAGGATCACAATTTGAAGCCAGCCTAGGCAGCTATCTGTGAGCCTCTTATCTCCAGTTAACCATCAAAAAGCTGGAAGTGGAGTTGTGACCTGAGTGGTGAGTGCCAGCCTTGAATGGAAAAAGGTAAGAGACAGTACCTAGGCCCTGGGTTCAAGACCCAGGATACTCATAGAAAGAAAAAGAAAGGAAGCAAGGAGGAGAGGAGGGGAGGAAGGAAGGAAGGAAGGAAGGAAGGAAGGAAGGAAGGAAGGAAGGAAGGAAGGAAGGAAGGAAGGAAAGAAGGAAGGAAGGAAGGAAGGAAGGAAGGAAGGAAGGAAGGAAGGAAGGAAGGAAGGAAGGAAGGAAGGAAGGAAGGAAAGGAAAGGAAAGGAGGGGCAATCCTTTGAAGATGGTCAATGTCAATTTCCAGAGACAGGTAGCAGTACCTTAAAGAATATAGAGAAATTGAAACCCCCTTTGTACAACTAAAGATTTTTTTTTTTGCCAGTCCTGCCTGGGGCTTGAACTCAGGGCCTGAGCACTGTCCCTGGCTTCTGTTCTTTTTTGCTCAAGGCTAGCACTCTGCCTCTTGAGCCATAGCAGCACTTCTGGCTTTTTCCATTTATGTGGTACTGAGGAATCAACCCCAGGGCTTCATGAATGCTAGGCAAGCACTCTACCACTAAGCCACATTCCCAGCCCAACAAAAGATAATTTTTTTTTTTTTTGGGCCAGTCCTGGGCCTGGGACTCAGGGCCTGAGCACTGTCCCTGGCTTCTTCCCGCTCAAGGCTAGCACTCCGCCACTTGAGCCACAGCGCCGCTTCTGGCCGTTTTCTGTATATGTGGTGTTGGGGAATCGAACCTAGGGCCTCGTGTATCCGAGGCAGGCACTCTTGCCACTAGGCTATATCCCCAGCCCAACAAAAGATAATTTTAAAAATAATTTTTTAAACTGGGAGAGAGTGAGGGAAGGAGTAACACTGTCCAAAAAGAAATGTACTCTTTACCTGACTTATGTAACTGTAACCCTTCTGTACATCACCTTTATAACAACAATTAAAAAGCTCGCGGGGCTGGGGATATAGCCTAGTGGCAAGAGTGCCTGCCTCGGATACACGAGGCCCTAGGTTCGATTCCCCAGCACCACATATACAGAAAAAACGGCCAGAAGCAGTGCTGTGGCTCACGTGGCAGAGTGCTAGCCTTGAGCGAGAAGAAGCCAGGGACAGTGCTCAGGCCCTGAGTCCAAGGCCCAGGACTGGCCAAAAAAAAAAAAAAGCTCAACAATGTAATACCTTTTTCTAAAGAAGAAAGTGGGTCCCTGGAACAGGCAAGGATGCTCAGGGCAGACAACACTACTCAGAGATAATCAAGAGTGTTCAGAATCAGATAGTTGTACTCAGGGACAGGCTTTAGCACCAGTCCCAGGGACTGGTCCCAACATCAGGCAGCAGTGCCCAGGCATAGACATGAGGTGTGCAGATGCAGGAAGTAGTTTCCTGAAGAAAGGCGTGGCATCTGGGAACAGCAGCCTTGCCAGGGGTGGGCAGCAGTGCTCTAAACAAGGAAGTGGTACCCAGAAAATAGTCGTGATATCCAGCGGGTCTCAGAAGTATCCTGAGGAAGCAGTGGTGACCAGGGGCCATGGCAATATCTAAGCTTGGAGGAGGGAGTGATGCGGTTTGCAGGGACAGACAGCTATGTCCAAGGGTAAGCAGCAATGCCCTGACGAAGGTGTACTCTCAGAGTCTCTATGTTACTTCATCTTAGTAAACAATGTCTAGTCATACAAATAGCTACTATACAGGATGTTTTGAGAAGTGAACAGATAAGATGGCGCTGAAGCAGAAGAAATTTGGGACTATCTCATACTGAGGAACATTGAAACCAACAGAAACTGCATGTAATGAGGAACTGTAGAGTAGGTGGCAGCATTATCTCTTGGGAGAAAATCTAAAACTGACAGGTCAGAGTTGATTTACTTTGTGATATAATGAAAGGTAAACCCAAAGTCAGTTGTTATTCAGGTGTGTTTTCTTTTTTCAGCCTGGGAATCCAAAGATAAGTCCAGAGAAAAGCCATATTGATTGACCAGAGAACTTCAGTAGAAAGTGAGAGGGAACAAAGTGACCAAGAGTGGGTAGGGTGGCCCCCTGATTTCTGTCAGCACTCCCTTCCTTTACTATGACTGATTGAGGCTTGATCCATGAACATGAAATAGCATCTGAGCACAGCTTCATGATGTCGGCTGCCCTCCTGTTCCTCCCTAGTGAAATCCTCTGTAGCTGGGCCCTTGGTGCTTTAGCACACTCTTCCATGTACTTTCCAGTCTGGGCCACATGGTTTGGGATGAAGAAGAGTGTCATCAGAAAGCCTGCTACTCTGAAAATGGGGTCATCACCACCATGGCTGTGGCCTTGGATTTTTTAAAAATATATTTTTATTATCAAACTGAATTACAGAGAGGTTACAGTTTCATACATTAGGCACTGGATACATTTCTTGTACTGTTTGTTACCTTGGGCCTTGGATTTTTTTCTAGTTCTTTCCATTGATTTTTTTTTTTTTTTTTGGCCAGTCCTGGGCCTTGGACTCAGGGCCTGAACACTGTCCCTGGCTTCTTCCCGCTCAAGGCTAGCACTCTGCCACTTGAGCCACAGCGCCACTTCTGGCCGTTTTCTGTATATGTGGTGCTGGGGAATCAATCCTAGGGCCTCGTGTATCCGAGGCAGGCACTCTTGCCACTAGGCTATATCCCCAGCCCCCTTTCCATTGATTTTATTTTTTTCTGAAGTAAAGGCATGTTGTTTTTAAAAAGGCATTTTGTAAACTTTAATTACATATGATTTGAAGCACATGCCATTGTAACACTTTTAGATAAATTCATAAGCAGGGGAAGCATCATTATTGAGAGCTCAACCGCAATTAGCCTGATGCTTACTGGCATGAGGCCTGCTTTTAGGTGTTGTCAATGGTGATAGCCAAGATCTGGCTTTGTGCCATATTCAGGGGGCTGAGACAATGACATTGTCAAAGAAGCTCTGTGGGAGAAGAAGGAAGGAGAAGGTAATGGCGACCAGGCTCCAGGACTTTAAAAAAATGAATCAACACAGGACATACCAGTCAACAGTTAGGGACAGGGACCTCATCAGCAAGCCTGCGCAGGATGCCTCTTGGCTGGGAATCTCTTTAGAGCTGGGTGCTGGGAAGGGATCTGAGCTCAGGGACCAGTTGTGGAGGACAAGGTAGAGCATAAGTTCTCACCCTTCTCTGCACTGGCAGGGCGCTGAGCGTCCTTGGTTCCCCAGCACCTTCTGAAGTTCATTTACATAGCAGCTGCTCAGAAAGTGCTTAATTTTGCTTTCATTGCATTTCATTTGCATTTTGCTTTCATTGTATATTTCCCATTGAGAAAATCCACAGGTGCTCCTAAATTAAAGTTTGAAAGCCTCTATGCAGTTGCTTGGTGTAATTTTGGCCATTTCCCTACATAGCTGATATCATGGACATTTCAGCAGCTGGCAGAGCAAAGAGCCCCTGCCTGGGTGAGGAGGAAGGCCAGGCACGTGTGGTCGAGGGTACCAATCACAAAGGAGATCTGAAGCTGGGAACCATTACAGGCTCATACCTGCAATTCTAGCAACTCAGGATGGCGATTTGAAGCCACCAGGGTGGGAATCGCCACAAGACACCATCTCCAATAAACCAGTGGAAAATGCCAGATTGGAGATGTGGCTTAAGTGATAGAGCTAATGAGAATGCCAGATCCTCAGTTCAAGCCCTGGTACCCCCACAAAAAAATGTGTGTGTGGGGGGGGATGTAAATCACACACACACACACACACACACACACACACACACACACTTTTAAGTCAGAAAACTTCACTATATGATTAGGTTTGGCCAACTGTAAATTACTCCCTCACCCCTGTAGTGACAGACAGTGCCCTCTTGTGGACGGTTTGTGCTCATGGACCTGGAGATATTTAGTTATTCCTGACTTTGCGTGTTTTTTCATTCTGTATGCACCATGACTCCTCCATTGCTGATAGTCTGCAGTCTCAGATGATGTTTGTATGGTCGACTGAGGGGTGAATTGCATTTTCCTAAAATTGCTCCACAATTGTTTGTAGATCCTCATATTCTCAGAACCTTGAAGATTCTTTTGCCAAGAGGTCAAATACAAAATGGCCAATAAATAGATGAAAAAAAGAGGTCAACATTCTTAACCATCAGAGAAATGCAAATCAAAAGTCCATCAAGGTAACTCAGTGAACTGGGTATCATTGAAAACAAACAACAATTGATGACGAGATGGAGGCACAGGGAAGGATGTAAATCATCAGATCAGCCGCTATGGAAATCAGCGTGGAGGTTTCACATTAAACAGAACCTCCATGTGATCCAGCTCCCCCTCCCCCCCCCACAAAAGAATCAAAGTCAACATACTATAGAGATACCTGTGTAGCCATGTTTATCACAGCACTATTCCCATAGCTAAATTATGGAATCACAATTCTTCCACTTGAAATATGAATGAGTCAAAAGGTTTTCTGGCTCACTTGAATGTGTCCTGCCTCTGGACCAACAAGCATATAAGTTGCAAAAGCTCTAGGACTTACACACATAAAGACACCTTGCATTTCAGGCCTCTTCCTGAGTTACCTCCACCAGTAAAAGTATGGAACAGGCTATAACTTGTCACCTGCCAGCAGAAGCTATTTTCCTTCCCGGTTGACACTGGTGCCTCAACATCATGTACAACCATAATTATAAAAATGTGAGTCTAACCACATGCCTTTTTTTTGTTCCTAGGGATATCGTAAGACCAATCTTCAAATACTTGGCTGAAAACTCTGTCTACCCTATTTCCTGTCCTCCCAGTTTAATTATCTAACTTACAGATAAGGCAGAAGCTTAATTAATGATATGTTTCTAATTACCTAGTCTCAATTCTCACAGCAGTTTTCACCATTAGTTCTCAAGAGCTATCTTGTTTTCATTTTTTATTATTGTAAAGTAGTTGTATAAACAGGTTATAATTCATAAGTCAGGTTATGAGTTCAATGATTTGACAATGTCACCCTTTCCTTTGTTCGTCCCCATTTTACCCTCCGGTCCCTCCCCACGTTACATAGTTGTTTTCTTTTTTTTTAACATTTCTTTTTTTTAATTTTTGGCAGAATTAAGTTCCAAACCAAAGTCTAGCCCATGTGCCTATGTACAGCTTAAGGAGGCTGAGGGAAGAAGGCAAAAACCCTCAAAAGTGCAGTTATTTGAGTTTGCAGTGAAAGCTATCTTTTCTTTTTGTTTTTTGTCAGTCCTGGGGCTTGAACTCAAGGCCTGGGTACTGTCCCTGGCTTCTTTTTGCTCTAGGCTAGCACTCTACCACTTGAGCAGCACCACTTCCTAGTTTTTCTGTTTATGTTGTGCTGAGGAATCGAACCCAGGGCTTCATGCATGCTAGGCAAACACTCTACCACTAAGCCACATTCCCAACCCCTCCTTGTTTGTTTTATTCAATACTTTGTTTTTGTTAGTGGCAATACCAAAATATAGACTTTTAAACATCTGGAGTCTCAGGACTGATTTTACAAGTCTCACCATTGTTTTAGCATCATCAGGTGACAACTATTGCAGGAGGCAGGGAAGAGGGGGGAACCACAGATTTGCCACAGCAAACATACAGATGCTACATTTGTCTGTCCATCCCAAGGAAGGTAGTCCAGTCGTAAACATTTGTTCAACAATCCTACAAAAATTTTTTTTTGTTCATGTGCTGATACTGGGGCTTGAACTTGTAATCCAGAGCAGGGCACTCTTCCTTAGCTTTGTTGCTCAAGGCTGGCGCTTCACCACTTGAGCTACCCCCCTCTTCTGGCCTTTTGCCATAAGATCTCTGCCTCTTGAGTAGTTAGGATTATAGGAGTTAGCTATTAGAGCCCAGATGAAATAGTTACTATTTGAAAGAATCTGTCCCAGCCACCCTCATGGTCCCCTGGGATGGCTGGGACAGATTCTTCACTATTAACATCACTATTTCAGATGAAGAAATTGAGGCACAGTACGTGACAGAACTGAAAGTTGAATGAGTTGAATTCTGGTACTGTACTATTTAAACCTTCCTATTTTGCTTCCATAATTTGTTAAAAGGAATGTCATTTGAAATATCTAAGATAGAATGGATATCAGCAATAGGAAATAGAAATGTAAAATGGAAGAGTTCATGGATTTTTAAAAAATGTCTGTTTTTAAGGTTTGGAGGATAGAAGAGATGGGCAGTTTGTCCAGAAAGTATCGTTTAATCACCTACTTGTGAATGTGCTGGTCCATAAAACCATATGTTCCCTAAGAAGTAGTATCAGTCAGGCTTCATTTCCTAACAGATTGTTGTCTAACTGGATTTCAACAAGATTTCTTGGCATTACCTTGCACACAAATAAATAATGGTTCTGCCAGGCACTGGTAGCACACACATATAATCCTGGCTACTTGTTATTTTCATGAAGGAACATATGACTTCATGTGAACACTGGTGTGGAGAATTTTAGTGGTTCCAATCCTTTGTCAGCAATGTATTAAGTGTGAGTTGGAAATCTATGTCACAGCCAATACAATGCTGAGATTCTAAGTGGATAGGACAGACACGCATTGGAAAACTGACTTGGAGAATCCCAAGTGTGGAAGGGTGTTGATGAAGCCTTTCATCACCAAGTGCCAGCAGTTTCCTGCATTGAGGACTTACCTGGGTAACCTGCATGGGATTCTAGATCACCACTATCAACAAAAACATGGGAACTAACCTAATGTTTTTAGTAGGCATATTAATTAAAAGCAAAATAAAACAAATCATTGAGTGAATTTTAATAGTCAATGCAATTTTAATTTTACCAATAATGACCCAGATACTATTATTTAACATGTAACCAATATTAAGAATTAAGAGGTCAATAAAATTTACATTACTTTAAAAATTAAGATTTTGAGTGTGTATGTCTGATACTGGGGATTGAATTCAGGGTCTCTGCCACTTGCTAGGCACTCTACCACTTGAGCCACCTCTAGCCCCCAAATTAAGATATTTTTACAGTAAATCTTCAAACTTTTCATATTTTATACTTCATAGCACCTCTTGATTCAGAACTCAAATGGCCCCATGTGGCTGCCATATGGGAAAGGCACTTGCCTAGTGCCCAGCTCTGGAAGGGTACCCTCACCCACACATTGGGATTAAAAACAAAAAAAATCCCTCATCCAAGTAAGAGCTTATATATATATGAAGCACTCAGAACCCAACCTCACTCATAAAAGCCACTCAAAAAGGCCTTTTAACACAACAGAGAACAAGGTTTCACTGGTCTTTACTTGCAATCTATAGTGCAAGTTCTACTTAAAGCCAGAAACTTCTTAGAACTTTTTAAGTTCTTATTTGTAAGAAGGTCTATGGAACCATGATACAAATCTTTCCAAGTACAATGTGTCTCAAGTAAAAAGCACTTAAAAGAAATGGAAGCCCAGAGTTCAATGATGAAAGGGTAGTCTAAACTACTTAAATCATGACACTCTAAACCATGGGTTAAAAGGAAAGACATAGCTCCATCAACATTGTTATTAGCAGGAAAAGTATTAACTAGAGCGATCTTTCTCTCTAAGACTAGTCACTCTAGCCCTTGGTGTTGATAATTGCATAGACCCTCACAAAAAAAATCAAGTATAAATCATGATCAGGCGTTCTGCTGGACTAAGATATGGAAGAGATATGTTGGTGATCCTTTCTAAAGAATGTGCAGCAACAGGCAATTCGATATGTAATGAAAAATGTATAGAAGGCCCACTAAGTATGCATATGAATTGAACCAGTTTCACTTCATTCCTATGGCTGCTGTGTAGAAAAGGGCAGCAATGGATGCTATGGACCTCCCCAGCTCCATATACATCCCAACAATAATTACCCACTAGCCAAGGCAAGAAGTCCAATGTACTTGAAAAGCATGAATTCTGTGACGTGACTATATATTATAGAAAGAAAATGTCAAAAAGCAAATATATTTTAGTCACATACCATCTGAATTGGATGCCATTAGAAGCAGCAAATATTGTTGGGAGCCGAGCTAGCAGCTAAGCTCATCCTGACCTTTGGCTGTGCCGATGTCACCAAGATGTCAGGAGCCAAACTTGCAGCTAGGTTCATTATCACCTCTGGCTGTGCTATTATCACCAGGACGTGCTAAATGCAAAGATATTTGTCCACAGCCACTATCCAGAATTGCTTTGTTACCTTGTGTTTACTGTAATCAAATGTTGCAAACTTCTAAGCCTCTTTGTGTTCTGGAATTTTAACAACCCTATGCTATTCCGTGGTTCCAAAACTGCATATAAACTGGGAGTTAGAATAAACTTGGCTGCAGTACTGAGTTTCAATCTCGAGATGCAAACCTCCCGTACCCCATCTTTGCCTCTTGTCTTTTTTCTCGTCTTGTGTTTTTCCTTTCCTTAATCCTCGCCACCCTCAGTTAGGATTCCCGTTCACTGCTGGCTGGCTCGGCAGGAATATAACTTGCAGTTCTTTTAAAATTCATTGCCTAGACCCAGTGGTAATCCTAGTTCCTAAAATAAACCCCAGACTTTCTAACTATGAGGTCAACTGAGATTACACTAAAAGTGCTTTCTAAACAGTTAGGTTTCCATATCAGACTTTATTGTTCCAAGGAAAATGAGAGAAAGGTTTTCTTTCTCAAGGACAATTAGATCTCTGTGCAAGTTTCATGCACGTACCCTGATCTCTAATCTATTCAGTGTCTTCCAGTGCTTTGTGAGGAAACATCACCTGTGTATAGTGGGCTCTGGACACTGGGTCGCATCATTATTTTGCATGCTGTCTACCTTGCTGGATGGGATGAGAATAGCCCAACTAATTAACAGGAGGAAAGAAACAGGAGTCAAGAATAAGAAAAAACAAACCAAGATGTATTTTAAAACAGATTTCTCCAGTTGGGATTTTGAATGAAATAGCTAACAATAAACTCCAACCATTTAAATCATTTCTTTTGCTCCTCAAGTCTTCTTGCAGCTTTCATCCTTGAAAGTCAGGCGGCAGCACCAGACATTAATCCCCAAGGGGAGAGGTATTAAGTAACCTTCGGTTGTTCATTCTTGTCTGAATGCAAATGGACACACGCTTAAGTCTTCTTACTCATGTCATGACAATCAACAGGAAAAAAGAATTTAAGCCAAACTTGCATATTGAAAATAAAAACAGAAACACACAAAAACCTCTGCAGATAATAAATATCGCTGATTCACTTATTTTCAACAAAGTCCAATTTTATTCACTCAGTATCCTTGCAGTCCATTGTACACCTTCTGCACGGGTCCTTGCTTCAGTAGCTGTCTGATACCTGAAAGAATAAATGACTACATTAACCAAATGGTGAATTCCCTGGACATGGTAAGGAGCATGTTTCACTGGGAGGCTCACAGAAGGCTTTCTGACTACCACAGGTCCAACTTAAACACCTTCACTGTAGAGCTCTCCACATCATCACATGCGTGCTATCTCCACACACACACAAGTGTATCCACATGATCTCTTGTCTCTTGCTATCAGGCCTCACATTCCCGACCCCCAGAGCCCTGGGGAATAAGAAGAAAATCAAAAGGGAAAGAAAAACTTTCAGCTATATCTTTTTGATTCTTTCTTTGGTCTCTTTTCAGTTGTGTACGAGTTTTACCACTTTCTTGCTTTTATGTAAAATCCCCAAGGGTTAACTCTTCTCAACCAGTCACCATAGTCATCTACCCCTAAGCCTCTAATCCATTAAATATTTTATTTTCCCTTTATTGTATAGTCCAGCTCATTTACTTTACTCCATACTCCCTAGGTTTCAAAGACCCACTCACCTAGCCTTCTGTGAACACAGGACAGCAGGATTTCTTTCTTTTTTTTTTTTTTATTCCTGCCCTTACAGAGAAAGACCAATCTGTTCCTATGGCTGGGTTCCACTAGTGCTTGGTGTTTCGGTGTCACTGAAGCGGATGTTTTTATTGCCATTTTGCACTTGCACACAATACAAATACAGACACATGCACACTCTGTCACAACACTCCATACCTTCTCTTGCCTCCTCTGTCAACTGTTCTTTTGGAAAATCCACATCAAAAGTGATTATTAAAGAGCCCTTGATATTGTTGTTGTCAAAATTGGGGAGGCCTTCCCCTTTCTTCCATAGCTTGGCCCCTGGCCTGGTAATCTTATCCCGGGAAATATGAACCTGAAAAGTAAAAGAGAAAAGTGCCAGAGAAGAGCTGACATGCTCGAAGTCCACCTCCGCCTCTGGTGATCACCAGTACATGGCGCCAAGGCCAGAGCTCACTAACGCAGAGAAGATCAAGGGCCAGGGAAGCAGCTTTACTACCAGAATCAAAGAAAGAAAGAGATTTTAGAAAACACTAATAAAAACAAACACAACCAAATTTCTCAAAAGTGATCTTTGCCAATGGAAACAGAGCAAGACTGTAAAGGGCAGTGTGATCAACTGCAGAACAGAAACAGTGGGGTGCGACTGCTGAGGAGAGAAGGCAGGAGGAGAGAAGAAAGGCGTCCTTCTGGTTCTAAGTGATTCAAGAGGTGGAAATCATCTAAAACCACTCATATGAAAGCTTTTCAAAGGAGGAAAATTGGTTCATTTACCTTGTGACCATCCAAATGCGTAATATCCATCTCAAAGCCAACCAGAGACTCAACTAGTGAGATTGTCACATTTGTGTACAAATCATCTCCTCTCCTTTCAAATATTCGGTGCCTAAAAACAGAACAAAGTATAAATTAGTAACTTCCATCTTTCTTCAGGAATGGCTCAAAAAGTTGTTAAAATCTTGGAAATCTACAAATACCAACTGGAGGCACTGGTGGCTCATCTATGTAATCCTAACAACTCAGGAGGCTGAGATCTGAGGACGGAGGTTTAAAGCCAGCCCAAGCAGAAAAGCCTGTGGAATTTTTATCTCTAACGAACCAGCAAAAAGCTGGAAGTGGAGGCATGGCTCAAGTGGTAGAGTGTAAGCCTTAAACAAAAAAGCTAAGATACACACACACATACACACACACACACACACACACACACACACACACACACACACCATTTGCTTATACAGTAAGCATTTATAAGACAAAATTTTGTGTATAGTACTATAAACTTGTTTATGTCTTACTAAATCGTTTTCTTAATGAACTTACTACCAGCCGAAACAATGAATGTAAGGAAAGTGATCGTCAATGAATTATGAAAAGAAAGACATCTGGCAGGAGGCTGGGAAGTGGGCATTAGGACCAGGTCTATGGAGGTTTCCTGAGTCCCTAAGGCCAGATGTGCTCAGGAGACTAAAGGTAAGTGAGTGAAAGGAAAAGGACAGAGGTGAGAGAATTTTTTTTCTTTGTTTTTCAGTCCTGGGCCTTGAACTCAGGGCCTAGGCACTGTCCCTGAGCTTCTTTTGCTCAAGGCACTCTACCACTTGAGCCACGTCTGTCCTTTTCTGTTTATGTGGTATTGAGGAATCAAATCCAGGGCTTCATGCAAGCTAAGCAAGCACTCTACCACTAAGTCACATTCCCAGCCCTATGAGAGAAAATCTTGGCAGACAAGGCCTTAGGAAGACACTAGGCTTATTTGGGGACCAGAACATGTTCCAGTTTCTCAGGGAAGTGATGAGGAAGATATGGTCCATAAAAAAAGCTGGAAAGCAAGGTGGGTTAACAAGGAGTATAAAGGAAGTTGAATACTGTCTAAATAAATTGTTTACAATGATGAAAACAGAACTTTGAAACTGTTTTGAGGAGGGAAAAAAGAGGCGGGGGGAATGAAAGAGGTGGTGAAATTACCAGGAATACATTGTAAACATATGCAGAAATGCAATGATAAAATCTTCCTCTGTGTGTGTGTGTGTGTGTGTGCGTGTACATATATATATACACACACGTGCCCGTGCCTTTTCCCTGGTATAGATACATATATATAGATACATCTGGATACAGATAGCTATATCTATCTATCTATCTATCTATCTATCTATCTATCTATCATCTATCTATCTATCTATCTATCTATCTCTATGATAGGGAAATGATCACAGGACATAAAGAGTATAATGAGGGGCAAGTCCTAGGCAAAGCCTACTTCTCAAACTTGGTATCTGATGCTTTTGCTCACTGTCTGAAGCCCTACCACCCGAGCCATGCCTCCAACCCTCTACTTCTCCATAATCCAGTAAGAACTCTGTTTCAGTGATTCTTTAAATGCAGAAGTGTCACTGGTTTCTAACTGGGAACAGGAGAGAAATAACAAGACAGCCTGATTTCAGGGCAAAGCTACTCTCTAAGCAGTACTTGCAGCTGATGGGAAGCCTATAAATGGAAACAATGCACCTGAATACTGCCAGTTAGCTAAAATTGCTGTTCTTCTTGATTTTCTATTCCAGTTTGCCCCTCTTTTCCAGCTCCTTTCATTTACTGACTCTTCCTGTCTAACATCTTTTGAATTCACAAGTCCTAAGTAAATAAATAACTGAGGCTCAATTCCAGAAACTCAAACTCTCAGTATCGTTGCCAAGTTAAAAATAATAGCTTATGACATGAAAAGAGAGGAAAAGGGTCCATGTGGGATGCATTATCTCTATACTCTGACTCATCTGAAAACCAGGGCTGAAGAGATTCCCTCTAAAATTTGCTTACTTACTTGACCACCTTGATTCGAAACCGTAAGTCTCCGGGCTCTCCGTCCACATGAGGCTCACCTGATCGGATCAGGTTAAAGAATATGAGAAGTCACATCAGTTAAGTGAAGACAACCTATCCTTCAGGCATAATAATAAAAAATGTGACCTATTTCTTAGACAAAGAATGTTTCACTGATTTCCCAAATCTCAAGTCTTAATGTTTATTTTCTTTTAGAGTTTTAGATTTAAGTCAAAAGATGAGGCCTGAGAACATTTTTATAGTGCCCTAAGTAGAGTTAAATATCTTCATTGCTTAGTGAGAGGCCCCTAAATTCTAACTTTTGGTTAAACTTATGCTACTTGATATTTTGGGCCATGATATTAAAAAGATGAACAGCAATGCTAATGAATTAGGTGATCAACCATATTGATCATAAACAATTTCTGTACTTTAAAACTGGCTAAAGGGTTTATTATATGGTCTTTAAGATATGAGAGGAGATACAAAAGTATTTATAAGTAAGCAGTAAACAGAGCTATGATAATAAAAACATCAGTATTTCACCTTCTCCAATAAAGGGGTACTCCATGCCATCTCGCACTCCAGGTTCTATTTCTACTTCCAGTGTTCGTTCTTCATTCACCAGTCTAAAACAAGGAGAATGAAAGAAAAAAATTAATAAAAATGAAGCAAGGCACCTATAATCTTAGTTGCATAAGAGGCTGAGATCTGGAGGATTAAGGTTTGAAGCCAGACTGTGCAGAAAAGTCTGTGAGACTCCACCAATTAACCACTGAAAAGCTGGGCTAAAAGTGTGGCCCAAGTGGTAGAGCACCAGCTGTGAGCAAGAAAACTGAGTTTGAGGCCCTGAGTTCAAGCTCAGTTTAAGAAAACAAACGGAAAACTAAATTAAACTCTACAGTTTTATTTTGTCAATTCTTTTTTTCTTAGAAGACTATGGAACGCTTTCATTTGACAAAGCAATTTGAGATGTTTACATCTATATATCAAAAGAGTTATAAAAACATGTAACATCAGTCAGGGGCTGGTGGCTCATGACTATAATCCTAGCTACTCAGGAGGCTGAGATCTGAAGATAATTGTTCGAAGCCAGCCCAGGCAGGAATGCTTGTGAGACTCTTATCTCCAATTGGATCACAGAAAAAATGGAAATGGCTCTGTGGCTCAAGTGGTAGAGAGATAGCCTTGAACAAAAGGAGCTCAGGAACAACACCCAGGCCCAGAGTTCAAGCCTCAGGACTAGGAAAAAAACATGTAAGATTGCTGAAATAGTCTAAGGGGGAAGAAAAAAACATTAACATTTGTCAGTTTCATTCAGAGATAAAAGGTACTGGTTGTCAGTTTATAAACATAAAAGAGGAATTTTATAAGAACTACTTTAGGAAAAAAACATAAAAATGCACATGCTTTTATGCTCTATTCTCAAGATCATAGTGGGAAAGAAGAGTTTGGTGGGTGGTGGGAAGGACTATAATTCTGCTAGACAAATGAGACATTCAGTGTTTCTTGGTAGACCCTCAATGGGCTGGTTTACTTACTTAACATTAGGGCACTCATCGCAGACCACTTCCTGGGTCATTTGGAAGCGTCCTGGGCCCAGCTGTGTGGTCCGCATCTCCTGCCGACAGTTGCATTTCCGTTTTCCAGGAGCCTGCCTGGCCACAGGCTTGTTTCTAACTACCTAAGAAGCACATAGCACAGCCTTTAGTTTCCTCCACCAATTAGGGTTTTGTATACGTGCCTAGTCTGGAACTTCCCCCTTCTCTGGAAAGCTGTTTCTCAGGAAAACCTGAAGCTGACATGATACTCTGAAGAATACAAATCATTCCCCAATCAGAAACAAAGCAATCATACTTCAGTGAGTCCAATTCCAAGGATGGTAAAGTGAAAAGAGAGGATGAGAAATGAGAAAATCAAGCGTGTGATATCAGCATTTCCAAGCTACAAATAAGTGCTACTGAGTTCAAACAGTTTGTGTAAATACTATCCCTTAACAAATGTGTGTTCAAAAATTGGTGTTCAAAATCTGCTGTGTGGTTGCCATCTAAACCCGTGATTAATCTAAGGAAAATACCTCCTTGTTTTAGGCAACTTGGTCTGGGAATGTTTTCCAGGAATACTGCCATTCAACACTTTTATATGCAGGAGACACAATGAACTTCTCTTTGTAGCTGATTACAATCTAATAATTGTTCCTTGTAAGTAAGTGAAATCAGTATGTATGAAGAAATACATTCCTGTTTTTGTCTTGTTATAGAAAAACAAGCTCATGTATCACAATGACACAAATGCTTGGAGAAAAACTCTTTGGGGAAAAGCTCCTTACAGCCTTCCAATAAATGAAAGCCCAGGCCAACAGAATAAATTGCAGCAATAATAACACTACAATCACAGCAAATACTTTCTACCACTTACTACCTGCCAAGCAGTGCTCTGAACACTATTATACATTTACATATATTTACATATTCATGTAATCCATCTAACCTTATGAGGTAGGTCTTGTATCTATTTACAGATGAAGTAGCAGCAGTACATAAAGGTTAGGTAAAATGAGGAGTGGTTTATGCTGAGGATAATAATAAAATGACAGACAGGCCTAGCAGAGCCAAGATTGAAAAGTAGGCAGTCTAGCTATAAAGTCCATTAAAGAACAACTAACCTCACCTTAAAATAGTTCAAATTTTTATTTCAAAATATCAACTATTTTTCTCATTTTAGAGCAGAATTTACTAAATAGACACAAAAACTAGATACATAGATTTGGTGACATTAAAACATACTTTTAGCTGGCTACAGTGGCTTACACATACCTATAATCCTAACTACTAGTTCAGAAAGATTACAGCCCAAGTAAAATGTTTGTGAGATCCTATTTCTCCAGTAAAAGCTGGGAAAGGTGTCAATCATCTGTCATTCCAGCCCTGCAGCAGGAAACATATAAATAGGAGGACTGTTATCCAGGCCAGGCCAGCCCAAGCACAGATGTAGGGTCTCTGAAAAATAAGGGCAAAAGGGTAGGGGTATGGGGTGTGGCTCAAGTGGTGGGATGCCTACCCAGCAAATACAAGCCACTGAGTTTAAACTCCAGTATTAAAAAAGAGTGAATATTTTTGTTCATTGAAATAAATTTTACATATAGTAAAAAGACAAGATAAAAACTAGTGGATATGTTTGTATTATTTCCAAGAAGAATTAGACGCATTCTTAGAAATTCAATAAGTACAAAGGACATGAATGGATATTTCAAATATGGCCAATAAAAATGAAAAGATGCTTATCCTAACTGGTAAAAAACACAGACTACAAGAAAATAATATTTTACACCTATCTGATGGGCAAACATTGAGAAGTATTCCAAATACCCTGTCAGTATCAAATCTAGTCTAATAAATGATTGGAAGTACACTCAATATGAAAAAAATATAGTATTCCCTTATAAAACACAAACTCTAGTTCTTATTCCAAACAATTCTACTCTTAAGTATATTCATCCAAGAGACATTCACATATACAGACAATAGGTACAAGAATGTTCATGGACAAGACTGGAATTTTTTATAAAAATCTTGGCTAAACCTGAATGCTCTCTGATGATTAACAGTAATGATTAAATTTTATTTGGCAGAATTATTACCAACAGTGAATGACAAAAGTAAGTCCCAAGAGATAATAAATAACAGACCATTTTCACAAACTCACACTACAAGTAAATAACATATCATTCAGGTATTTACATATATGTAACAAAATGACAAAAAAGAATAATGAAGACAGAATTGAGTCATGTCTGAAGGGAGGCAATTAATTAATCAATGAATCAATTAATTAATTAAATTCTATACAGCAGCCACTCCTGCTCTTCCTCTGAAAGACAAAGAAGAAATACTACAAACTTTAATATTTAGTCAAAAATATAAGTTCTGAAAATCAATATGAACTTACTTCCACAAAGTTTCCTGCATACACTTCTTCCAAAGTAACTTCTAGATCTACAATAATATCACTTCCTCTTGGAATATTTCTGTCTTGCTGGCGCGGAGTTCCTCCAAACATGAAACCAAAATCTCCAAAGAAGCTATAGAAAAGTGTAGATTCATCAGGAAAATAACTGAGTTTATTCCTCATAGTTATTTAGTTCTAATGTTGCTTCATTAATAAAACATTGCTTCCTACCAACAGATTGTGCAAAACTGAAAGACACTTATTTATTTATTTATTTATTTATTTTTGCCAGTCCTGGAGCCTGACCTCTGGGCCTGGGCACTGTGCCGGGGCTAGCACTCTATCACTTGAGCAACAGCACCACTTCTGGCTTTTTTCTGTGATTGTTTAGAGATAAGAGACTTTCCTGCCCTGGCTGGCTTTAAACCACAATCCTCAGATCTCAGCGTGGAATAGCTAGGATTATAGGTGTGAGCCACTAGTGCCCAGCTTGAAAGATATTTTTAATAAATTGGAGTCAAATATCATATACAATTTAAATTTTTACCATTTTCAAGTTTGTTTGTTTTGCCAGTCCTGAGGCTTGAATTCAGGGCCTGAGCACTGTCCCTGGCTTCTTTTTGCCCAAGGCTAGCACTCTGCCACTTGAGCCACAGTGCTACTTCTGGCTTTTTCTATATATGTGGCGCTGAACCTAGGGCTTCATGTATACGAGACAAGCACTCTACCGCTAGGCCACATTCCCAGCCCACCTTTAAATAATTGTAAAGGAGGATTTCAAATAAATAAATGTCAATTTATGTGTATGATGGACTTGGGTTATCTCTTGAACCTCTCTCTCCAACCCCATCCACCTCCCTCCCCCCATGTTACCCGGTTCCATTTTCACATATGAACATTGAGTATTATAACTGTTTGCTTACCATTTCTCTCACTATTCATTCATCCCCTTGTCATATACAATATTTCAAGTATATTGAAACTGCTTTGCCATAAACCACAAAAATTTCCTTTTTAGTAGAATATGGCCCACGTATATTGTACAGTACATACACACAGTATGTCAATAATGGACTCAAAACTTGCTCAATACTGACAAAATGCAGATCAGACAGAGTTAAAGAGTACAGTGTATATAAGCCTGTACAACACTGAACTTAATGGCTACAGCAATTTTAAGGATTAATTTTGGTCACACTATGTGAGTTCATTTAATGTACTCTTAACAAGTTAACCTTAGGAAGGAAGCTACTATTCTGTACAATTTAAAAAAAATTTTTTAGGTTTTTATGATACAGCCATGGCTGACCTTAAACTTCATGATCTTCCTAATGCAGCCTCCTGATTGCTGGGATTACAGGTGTGCCTCACTATGCTTGGCTCATTCTGCACAAAAGTCTTTATTTTAATAAACTGAAAAAGCATCAGCCTTAGTCAAACTGTATTCCTTATGGAAAAGTAAGGTCTAGCTTACTTAGAACTTTTGTTACCAAAGTAACAAAAGAATCACTTTGAGAATGATAAAAAACAGTAACTTTCAATTGTACAGGTATCCTAATTTTTGGTGTAAATGAGAAGTGCAGGTAACAGCACAATAATGATAACAACCATATACTTCCTTTTCACCAACCAACCCTAGCAAATGTATTGCTTACCCTTAGAAGCAAGGAGGAAGACAGGATCTATAGAATGGTGAACTTTCCTGATATCCCTACAAATCACTCCCAACAGTCAAGAAACACTCTTCTCCCATAGGTGAAAAGAGTCAAGTCCATCCTGGGACAAAGGGAAATAGCCTACACATGTTACTCTCACATCTTTAAAAATCCTGAAAGTCCACTCACTGAAAGTGACCCTCTAGCACTAAGTGGGAAAGCAAGTGTACGCAACAATGATTCTTCTTTTGGAAGTGCAAGTTCACAAAATCCTTTTAGGATCTGAGAAAAGAAATAAATTCTGTCCCCATAAAAATGCAAGTTTAAACTTTTTTTGTTTTCATAGCCTCAGATCTGAGTCCCAGATAAGATTTTCTAGTAAAATAATATTCAGATGTCAACAAAGAGGGGTGAAAAGTGTTTATTATTCCACTAGCTAGCACTCCAGGAAAGCTACAGGCAACAGGAGATAGAGAGCATCTACCCTAACTCCTTTCCCCAGTGGTAGTTATCAAAGAAAGAGTATTGAAGGAGTAGGAATTTCTCTGCTTACAAGAATAATTTTGCTCATTAAAGTCACTAAGCAGCCATCTGCAGACAATACTACTTTACAGACATGTAAATTACTTACTGTGAAAAAATGTCTCCATGGGAGCTCTGATGACCATCTTTTAGTCCTTCTTCACCGTAGGTATCATATTGTTTTCGTTTTTCACTATCTGATAGAACCTGGGGAAATAAGCAAGTGGATGAAGATCATTCTTGATAGCATTTAGTTAAGGCTTATTTATATTTACGTGTATTGAGAGGTTTTTGTTTTGTTTCCCCCATTCTGTGTCTAAAATTTCAGGAGAATATAGTTTCAATTATGTGTGGTGCTAAGGAATGTTTATCAGGTTTTAGTTAACAGACTTAAAAATTCTCTGGTGTAGTGCCTATTCCACAGCACTTGATTCTAACTTAAATGATCCAATTTCACCTAGTAATTTAAAAATCATACTTGAAAAGTATTAAGTATCCAAGTATCATACTTGGAAAGTCCCAACAAAGAAGTGAGATGGATTGCTCAGGTTTACTTTCTGGGCCTTTAATCCAGTGATTAGGCCATCTGGTGTCTCTACACTATAAATTAGGTTATTAATATGACCGATTGTGTGGCAGTGGCACTGTGGCTCAAGTGATAGAGTGCTTGCCTTGAGCACAAAGAGGCTTAGGAACAGCACCCAGGCCCTGAGTTCAAGCCCCAGGACTGGCAAAAAACAAAAACAAAAGCAATATGACCGACTGTCATTAGTGATAGAAGAATTAGATTAGGATAGCTTAAAAACAATCACACATGTTCATCTCATATCCTGCCCCGCATACATATATTAGGAGACTGGCAAGTAAAGGGGATAGGATGACAGGACCTCCAATAAGATCTGTACTGTTATACTTTTCCTACTCCTTTTATTCACATTTTGGTATATGGAGAAATTCATTTGTGGAAGATTGCTGCCTGTCTTAGTATTTGTTTTTATAAAGTGTATAATGTCCTGAGTTCAAATTATAGATAGATAAGCCAGCACAAGGGACCAAGACTATGACAATTGCTCAAGGTCAATTTCATTGATGAAAAACATTTTTTGAAGTTTTAATAGTTTTTTTTTTAGTTTTAATAGTTTTATAAAACATAATAATGGCCACATGCCATAGCTTATTAAAGCCACTCTGTCTGACACCAAAGACTATAAAGACAAAACTGGCTTCTGTGCTTCTTAAAATTTCCCTTCCACATGCAGAAACAACCAGCCAAAAGCTTCCCCTTTATTTACAGCCATGTGAAGTATATGCATACCTATATTTTTGAGAAATAAATGACTTTAAAGTCTTCCTTTGATGTATACACATTCCTAATTAGGCAAGATGGAAGGAAAAAGTCATTTCAGGCTAAAAGCAGAAGAGGCTTATTAACTTAGGAAAAGAAAGTGGGGATGGGAGAGGCAAATGACCCTCATCGACATATTTAAACAGAACACACTTTTGTGTCAGGGCCTGTTGATGTGTAAGGGAAGGGTCACAGCAATCATTTGCTGAGTCTTTGAGTATTCTTTGAGTATTCATGAGTATTCTTTTTTGTTGTGTGTATGTGTGCTGGTCCTGGGGCTTGAACTCAGAGCTCAAGGCTAGCGCTCTACCACCTGAGCTACAGCTCCACTTCTGGCTTTTTGGTGGTTAACTGGAGATAAAAGCTCAGACTTTCCTGCCCAAGCTGGCTTTGAACCACAATCCTCAGATCTCAGCCTCATGAGCAGCTACGATTACCGGCCTGAGCCACTAGCACCTGGCTATTTTATTTTATTTAACTCCTTATTTTTGCTTTTGAGACAGGTCTTTCGCAGTCTGGCCTCAAGTGACCCTTCTGCCACATACAATCTCCCAAGTAGCTGGGACTACAGACACATGCTACCGTACCCACCTGTTTACTTAGTTAGTTGGTCATGGTACCAACAGGCTCAGGACCTGGGGGCTATTCCTGATCTTTTGCAAAAACTCAAGGCTAGTGCTCTACCACTTTAACCCACAGCACCACTTCCCATTTTCTGGTGGTTAATTGGAGATATAAGAGTCTCACGGACTTTCCTGATGGCTTCCAACCATGATCCTCGGATCTCAGCCTCCTGATTAGCTAGGATTACAGGTATAAGCCACCAGTACCTGGCTTACCTGTTTCATTTTTAAAAGAAAAAAAATACTTAGTTGACTGGTCAACTAACATGTAAATTTTTAGCTAATTAAAATGCCAGCAGTGCTTGCCTCAGCAGTACATATATTAAAACTGGAATCATACAGAGGTTAGCATGACCCCTGTATAAGGATGACAGGCAAATCCTGACAAGTTCTGGCTATAAAGACAGAGAGAAGTTTATTATTTAATAAAACAAGCTAGCAGTTCAGTAGAGAAAACACATCTGTACTTGTAAAAAGCCTCTTTGGACTGCAGTGGGATCTGATTTGTGAACTTTCATTTACTTAAGGCAATCAAGTCTATATTGATATAAAGGGGAAAAAAAAAGATCTGAACTGGTGACCAGAAAAGTCAATTTCACAAGTGAGATACATAGCCTGCAAACGTGAAAGAACATACAGATTCCTAGCAAACAATGACACTAACCATAGGAAGCACAGCGTAAAATATAAAACCCATACAATCAACAAGAAAGAAACTGTTACCTCTAATTTAAGAGGGGCATAGGGCTAGTCGAGTGGCTCAAGTGGTGGAACACCTTCTGATCAAGTGAAAGGATCTGAGTGCAAACCCCAGTACCATTCCCTTACCCGCCCCCCCCCCCAAAGAACATCTGTGAGGGAGGCTGAGGGAGAGTGACGGAGGGGGTGAGTCTCATCAGTATACACTATGTATATATGGACATTTGCTAATAAAAAACATGAAAAGAAAAAAAAGCAGGGGGGGTCATCACTTTTTTCTAGTTTACTTAAGAATCCAGGTTCAGAATTTCTGTCCAATATATAGTATACCTGAAGGTATGGACAGAATGGTAACTTCAGGATTCTGGGTATGACACCGTTTCACACCAGTAGTTAACCTAGGTCTTGGCATCCTTTCCTTTTGTTCTTTGTACTACTAAACTATTTTACCAGCTTTGTTTCTAGCCTCCTCAAAATACAAGGATTTAAGCTTAAAATGTAAGAGTTTAGTTCTATGAAATTTAATCTTTTTGTCTTCTAGAAAAACATGCCTAGCTCTAGCATATTTCATGATGTATAATTATGAAGAATTACTATTATTAAAATAAATAATAAAATAAATAGGATTGTAAGAATTAAATGGGATCACATGTGCAAGTGCTTTGACCTATAGAAATTGTAAATTCAAATTATAGTTGTTGTTTGATTTGCATAAGGAAGACATTTAATTGAATTAGTTTACAATATCTGAGAATCTACATAAAAATCTATTCTTGTAGCCAGATGTTGGTGGCTCATGCCAGTAATTCTAGCTACTCAGGAGGCTGAGATCTGAAGATCATGGTTCCTAGTTTCCAACCTGAGATTTTAATTAGTTTACAATCTGAGAATCTACATAAAAATCTATTCTTGTAGCCAGATGTTGGTGGCTCATGCCAGTAATCCTAGCTACTCAGGAGGCTGAGATCTGAAGATCATGGTTCCAAGTTAGCCTAGGCCGGAAAATCCATGACACTCTTACCTATACTTCAAACCTCTCTTGAAAAAAATAAGTAATTGGGCAACAGGATCATATGGACATGTAAGTCTGCAATGCTCATTTAAGTTTTCATCATGTTTTTGGCTATTTATACCAAATTCTTGAAGTAATACTCACTAATTTACCTACTAGTAATCTAGTAATATTAATTCCATTCATCAGCTTTCAACATTAGTTCCTTTATTAAAATAATGTAAATATGAAAAATGATATGCATGTAGTATCTAGTACAATGTAGCAACAAGAATTATTGTTACTTTTATCAATTATCTTCTTTAAATAAAAGTGATCTGAAGGGAGTGTGTACACTGTATGCTTTTGTTCTGTATCCACGTCTTGTCTGTACTTTCCTCGACTCACCTCATAAGCAGCACCCAGATCCTGGAATTTCTCTTGGGCTTGTGGGTCATCAGGGTTTCGGTCAGGGTGAAGCTGCAGGGCTAGTTTTCTGTAGGCCTTTTTGATATCCTTAATGGAGGCACTGCGAGGCACCCCCAAGATCTTATAGAAATCTCGCCTGAGAATGGGAAAAAGCCTTCATTAGAGTTGAACTTCATAGTTTCAAAAGTGAAAGGGATTCTTCCCCTTTTATATTTCAGTCTATGCCTGAGCAAAGAAATACAAAAATGAAGGTGCATGTAACATATCCATGAACATATCAAAAAATTACTAAAAAAGGAAAACACATTTTGTTTTACATTGAAAAAAATCACAATAAGAGAATATATATTCTTTGCATTGAGAGCTTATTCAAAATAGTGTGGCATCCTTCTAGAATACCTTCCACTCAAGAAACTATTCTTGCCAGGTGCAGGTGGCTCACGCCTGTACTCCTAGCTACTCAGGAGGCTGAGTCTAAGGATCTCGGTTCAAAACTAGTCTGGGCAGGAAAGTCCGTGAGATTCTTAGAAAATCGAAAGTGGCACTGTGGCTCTAATGGTAGAGTGCTAGCCTTGAGATGAAGAGCTGAGGGACAGCACCCAGGACCAGAGTTTCAGACCCACAACCAACAACAACAACAACAAAAAAAAAAAAAAAAAAAGGAAGGAAAAAAATCATTCTTAGACCAGGAGCATGACTCAAGAGGTACAGTGCTTGCCTAACAAACTCAAAACCTTGGGTTTAAATCCCAAGTACTGTTTTAAAAAATGCTTACTTTATGGTTACATGTTATTTTCAAGCAATAATCATATAATCCACTCACACTCCCTCTTTGTTTCTAAAAGTCAAATAACAATCTCAAATGATAGTTTTCTTTATACAAAAGGAGTGTATCACATAAATGTCCTAACAGTAGAACTTTTGGAATATTAAAGATGGAGTGACTGAAGTTAACTTCAGAGGTTAAAAATGAATAGTGAAGCAAAATTCAAGCAGTAAGTGAGAGAAATATGTACATGAATGAATGGATTGTGGTGGGTTTTGTTTGCTTCTGAAAGAAGAAGGGAAAGTATCAACCTTGCATTCATTTCCAGTAAATATAGTAGTTTATTTAGATCAAGTTTTTACTATAGATAGTGTGGAAAACCCACTTGTAGGAACTGATAATGTCTCAGTAGCTGTGCATAGGCACAGGAATGAACCAGGAGACAAATAGAGGCCCAATGACCTCCTTTGCCAGAGACAATGCTGGAATAAAACTAATCTTAAAGTCTCTGCAAGAAGTGGTAGTGAGAAAATAGAATAAGACTATAATAAAATTTCAGGACAGAGACCATATGTAGTCATTGAAGAGAACAAATACGCACTAAATGAAATTCACAAGTAAGAACATTCATTTAAAAAAATTCTTTGCTGGGAGGTGGTGGTTCATACCTGTAAGCTACTCAGAAAGCTACAATATGAGGATCTCAGTTCAAAGCCAGCTTGAGCAGGAAAGTCTATGTAATAATCTTATCTCCAATTAACCAACAAAAAGCCATAGTAGAACTGTGGATCAAGTAGCAGGGTGATAGCCTCTAGAAAAAAAAAACTGAGGACATCTTTACCTGAGTTACTGTAACCCCTTTGTACATTACCTTTATAATAATTTTTAAACATAAACAAAAAACCCAAAAACCAGTTCTGTGTTCAAGCTCCAGTATTAGCACCCCCCACCCACCCAAGGGAGGGGGAACTATTCCTTTTTCCAGAGTAATTTTAGCTGTCTGAATTTATTCTGAAAATGTATACTTTCAGTACTGGGGAAGGGGAATGGAAAGTTACACAATAGAGGCACTAACTTAGTAGCAATGGTAATTTAAAAATATATTGGGTGGTGTTTGTTTTTGGTTCTTTTTTTGAGGGGCAGCAAAGGGAAGGTGCAGAAAGAAAGGAGAAAGAGTGAATAAATAAATGTTATACTGCTCAGTATATACAGTGGAACATAAACTATGTAACTTGTGAGCAGGGACAGGAATGGGAAACTGGAGAAAAACAAAGGACGAAGTGACATAGTCCAAAAAGAAATGTACTCATTACCTGACTTATAAAATGGTGACCCTTCTGTACAACACCTTCATAATGAAATTATACTTTTAAAAAATGGATTGGGAAATAAACACTGAGGTACCAACACTGAAGTGTTATACTGACAGAATATTTGAAACTTTATTTTATGAGCTTTTAGGAAGAAAATCATTCAATTATTTCATATATAAGGCTTGAAAATTATTTTTAAAACTCTGTGAAGTCTGGATATTTTTTAGATAGAAACTAGGTAGTAACAATACTGGCCAACTATATAGAGTGAGGCTTAAGTCACAAAAATGGCTAAGCAACAGCTCAGAAAAAAATATAGGAAAAAGACGGCTGACATAGCTCAGCATTACTGTTACTGTCCCCAAGATACTCCTTTATGAATAGCTGCAGTCTAAAGCAGCAATATTAAAATATTTATGTTGATGTTTTATTAAATACCATAGAGTACTTGTGGCTGAAAGTGTAAATACAAAACATAGTAGGAAAAACAAAGTATCTAGAAGATGTTAACGATTTAGAAATTTATGAGGAAAAAAGGACAACTTTAAGCTATCTGCAAAAAGCTCACACACACACACACCACCCACACACACCACTTTCAGGTACATAACATTTTAAAATTGTACCAGGAAGTGCCTTGCCTATTTACACCCATGAATTCTCAGAAACTGAGAACTACTATTTCTTTGTATCCCAAAACACAAGCCTGGTATACCACATCCTAGGTGAAGAGTATAAGATCATGAATTTATAGTCCGGTAGAATCCTCAAGGGTTGATCAGTTTCCACTCACCGAATAAAAGTGGGTAATAATATTGTTATTAAGCCCATATTAAAGATGAGAATTTACATGGGTCCTTCAAGGTTCCATGGCTCATAAAATGGGAATGGGAAGGTGAAAGGTGGAATCTTAGTTCACTTCCTGTTGGTGTACTGCTCTTCTCACTCCTACCATTAAGCTTTTTTCCAGAAGGTACCATGGAGAGAGACAGTGAGGCAGGACTACAGTTAGGATCAACAAAACAAGGAACTGGGAAGCACATGGGTTTTCTAACGGGTCAAGTTGTTCCCTCAGTCTCCATTTCTTTTAGTCCCAGCCTGGCTTCCTTACCGGCTCTCCTCGTTTGGTTTGACCATATAACCCACCCACTTTTAATGTGAGCCCCACGATGGTTCATTACGGGTTCGGTGATGCACTGTCCCCTTCTTCAAGCTCCTCAGGACAGAGATCCATCTCTACAATCAAAGATGTGACCGTGGCCTCATCCTTGGCCTGGCAATGAGGTGCCCCCATGTTCCTTCCCCAGAATTACGTGACACTCCTTCCGCTCACAGCTACCTTCTTGCTTCCAAACTCCCTCCAACCCTCAAATGTCGTGTTTAGCACTCTTCTGGGTCGGAAGTGTCAAACCCCGTCAGCCCACTACACCCTTCCTTTCCACGCCCCTCAGTCCGGCCAAGCCGCTCCCCCAACCTCCACCTCCCTCCACCATGACCGCCCACCTCCTTCCTAGAAAAGGCTGAACCTCAGGCCCCGTGCCCGCCGGTGCCTCCTCCTCACCCGGCGATCACGGTCCCGATGAGGTACAGCAGCAACAGGCAGAAGGTGCTCAGATTCTGCGGGGCCATGGTTCCTCGGCTGGACCGGGTCCTGTACACTCCTCACACTTTCCTCCGCCGCCGCGTCGGCTCGCCAGCCCACCCGGCCCAAAGAGGCCACCTCACGCCGGGGCTCTTCTTCTCGGTCCGCACAGAAACCTTGACTGCCCACTCCTCAGCCGGTCCACTTCCCGGGAGTCCCCGGTCCCCGTGAGAGAAGCCCCGAGCGAGCGAGGGCCAATCGCTGCTCCGGACATCACACGCGGCCGGCACCTGGGAGCCAATCAGCGCGGTACACTTCACCTCGCAGGCAGCCAGTTAGGCTGCAGAACTGCAGCCGCAGCTTCTGGCCAATGAGAAGAGGAGACGTCATAAAATAGCGCCGCCGCTGGAAGCCCCTCAACCGCGGCTCCAGCCGAATCCCAGAAAACTACGTAAAACGTGCCGGGGCGCGCCGAGCGCGGGAAAAACGCACCAAGCCCCACCTCTTTCCCGCCCCCTTGGAATTTTTAACCAATAAAAATACGCCTCTACCAGCACCAACCAATTACAGGAGGGAAAGGTTAGTTACAAGCTTGGAAATTCGGTGATACGCTCGCGGAATGCGCCTTCGTGGGGATTCGTGGTCTCCACGGGGTGGGAGTGGCCCTTAACTCGGCACTAATAGAATCTGGGGCGCATTGCTTAGGAGATCTTGTACCTTAATATTCCTACACGAAAAATTGTCGCGGTTTCGTAGACAAGAAGCCTGGTGCCTTACACGCAATCGTGGGACAGACCGACTTAAGTTCAGATTCGGCTTCCAGCTCGTAGCGGTGAGACACCCCGACCCCCAAGCTTGAGTCTTTTCTCTTAACAAAACGTAGGTATAGCATCTACTGACAGTGCCGTGGATTTTTAATGGGGGAAGTTCTGGAAATTGCCCGTCACAGTGGCACATAGTAATCTCATAGTGAATAAAAATTGTTGCTACAGCTACGAACAGAACTCCCTCTTTCCCCAGTTTTGCTCACCGTAGTTTACGCTCACCTAGTTACTTAGGCCAAAACCCTACTCTTCCTGAATTGCATTCCTTCACAACCTATCCAAATCTCTACCTATGCATTACAACTTAAATCTGTCCACTATATCTTGGTCTCTAGGCCAAGTCATGTTAGCTCTTAATTGGCAAAGGTATAACTGATCTCTTTGACTCTATCCCCCCCAACCCCTTCTTCCTTCTGAGCTTTTCGCCCAAGGCGAGCACTCTACCACTTTAGCTATATCACTTTCGGCCGGCCTTTTGCTGGTTAGTTGGAGATAAGAGTCTCACGGACTTTCCTGCCCCGCTGGCTTTGAACCGAGGCACTCAAATCTCATCTACTCGAGTAGCTAGGATTACTGGTTTGAGCCACTGGTGTCCGGCTCCATTTTTAATATCTTAATACATTTTAATATGCCCCCTTACATGTTTTTTTAAAAAAGAATATGTCAAATCATCTAATTTCCTGCTTTAAGTCTCAAATAAATTTTCATTGCTCTTAAACTAAAATGCCAAGACTATGCTGTTATAATTACAAAGCCTTATACTGATCTATGTGCCCTTTTCTATTATACCTCTTATCATGTTTCAGAAAATTCTTTCTCCCCCCCCCCTTTTTTTGTATACTTCAAGCTTCTTCCTGCTTGTTTCTCCTGCCTGAAATAGTCTTTGCTCCAGAACCTGGGTGACTCTTTTAACTTGGACATCAGTGTAAATGTCACTAACCGGGGAAAAGACTTTTCTGACCAACCAGTCAACAATCCCGTTGGAATCCTTATTCTCACATGGCTTCATTTTATTGTTTCCCTTCCTCACACACTTCGAGGAAATGCTAGTTTCATGAAAATGTGTGTATGGATTGTTTACTTAGTAGCTGTATAGAACAGCACCTTAGATAGTGCCTGGAATCATGCTCAAATATTGTTGAGCAGAGGCTGCTTTGAAAGTGATCTTCATTCTTCAGGCATCAGCTCAAATTCAATGTTTAAAATGCCTTTACTACTTCTTCTTCTTCTTCTTCTTCTTCTTCTTCTTCTTCTTCTTCTTCTTCTTCTTCTTCTTCTCCTCCTCCAATAATATTACTGTCTGAAGTATTTCTTAATATGTATTGTCTGTTTCTGCTATTAAATTCTACACTCTGAGAAAGCAAGGACCTTATCTCTTTTGTTCCCTCCTGCAAACTTTAATGCCTAGCACTGTACTAGACAGGCCATGGTACTCTAGTAGTAATTGCTGTTGTTGGAAACTGAGACATAGGCTCTGTGTGTGTGTGTGTGTGTGTGGTGACTCACATTTGCTTAATATGCCCCTGGGATCAATTCCTATCAGTTCATGGACAGACAAATAGGTTACTGAGCTAGTACGAGATGCAGGTCTGTGTGTGCACACATGAAGTTCCCATTGTCAGAAACATGTTAGTAGAGAGAGGCTACCTCTCTCAAAGGAACTGTTGCCTAGGATCTACTTTACTTTTCTGTACCTAGAGAGGTTGTAAAGAAACTAAGCAAGCAGAAATGTTTGCGATCAAGAAATGGAAGTTTAAAGGCAGGACTGGTGTGTTTTGGATAGAATAATAAAATTTAAAAAGCTACCTGAAGACTGTAACCATGGTTAAAAAGCTAACAGTTAAAGAACTAATGCTGAGGGGGACCAAGGCCTGCCTGATGTCAGTCCATCCTCCCTGTCTGAATTTTGCTTCCCTTTCTTGCTGGGTAATGAACCTTAGGGATGGTGTTAAATTCACTTTTCCATGCTTAGTTTCCTCATTAAAAACGTTAAATGTTTTTAGTAAAACATTAAATGTATTCAACTTTATTATTTATTTATTATTATTTTTTTGCCAGTCGTGGGCCTTGGACTCAGGGCCTGAGCACTGTCCCTGTCTTCTTTTTGCTCAAGGCTAGCACTCTGCCACTTGAGCCACAGCGCCCCTTCTGGCCGTTTTCTATATATATGTGGTGCTGGGGAATCGAACTCAGGGCTTCATGTATACGGGGCAAGCACTTTTGCCACTAGGCCATAATCCCAGCCCCTAAATGTATTCAACTTTAAAAAGCTCTTGAGAAGGCCAAGGTAATACAAGAATCAAGGTTTTTATAAGGTCCCCAGATTGAAGTTAGCGTTCCAGAAATGAAAACTTGACATCATTATTATTGCTGATCGAAGCATGCTAATCTTACCAGCAGCTAAGGGCTGCACAGTTCTGTGGAGCAACTAAAAAAAAAAAAAAAAAGGCCTACTCCACTGTAGAAAGGCAGGACACCAGGAACGGCGGGTCTGGCTGGGGTTCTCAGCATTCAGGACTCTGGTCCTCACCCAAGTTGATCAGAGACGTTGGAGCAGCCACCTGCCGCTCTAGCAGCACGGTCCGCCAGCCCTCTATGGTGTGTGAGGTTTGCGCCTGCGCAGTGAGCGCGGCGGTGGCAGAGGGCGGGCCGGGCCAGCGGCACGCGCGGCTTTCAGGGCTGTAGGGCGGCGTCCGCTTTCTCAGGTAACCGCGCGGGGCGGATACTCTAGGGGACGGAGTGGGCTGGTCAGGCTTCGTGTGAGGGCTGGGGGGAGGGGGGCTGCCTTGGAGCTGGCTAGGTCACGGTCAGGTCCACCGTCGTCCCGCCATCGACCCTGGGACGTGGGGTTCCAGAAGTCCGGGACCCCTGTGGAGATGGCATCGGGTGGGTGGCACCGCCCCCCGGGTCCACGCCCCCCATTACCAGAAAACCCCACCACCCCAGCGCCTTCGGGAGCCAGAGCCCACTTCATTTTACCCTTCGGTTCCTGTTGGGTGTCGGTTCGAACCCAGGGTTCACCCTCAGGATCTGGCTTTGATTCACATTTCAAGGGCAAGAGCTCAGGACCTGACAGATTGTTTTCATTGATTTTAAGAAGTAAGGTCTTCCCGACATGCTTTTGTTGTCTTAGCTGTACTCAGATCGCCCAGCCACCAACTGGAAAACAGTTGTCATTTATCCGTCCTGTTCACCTGTTCACCTTCCTGTAGCCCTTCACCTGGCCCTTGAATGGCCTCACGTGCCCAAAGTTTTTCAACCTGGTGTGGACCCGCTCCTTTTTCAGAAATCCTCCCCATACAGTTCACAGGTCAGATCAGAATCTTAAGATAGAGGTGTGCTAGCTAAGTATTTGACTTTAGGTGAGTCCCTTAACTTCTCTAAACCTCTTTTTTTTTTTTTTCTTATCTGAAAATAGGGGAAATAATGCAGGTGGTTGTGAGGATAGGAGGTAAAATGCACAAAGTATTTGGCATGCTGCCTGGCACATAGTGAACAATTATCTATATAGTTTTTAAAAGCACAGCTTTTTCAAACAAATGTAAAATATCCCAAAGCATTTCTTCATCAGTCATAAGGAAAGATTTTACAAGTGATGGTAAGCTGAAGTTAAGTGCTCATGAAGTGGGTGTCTGGATCAACTGAGGGTGCTATTTGACATTTATTTTGCAAAGCAATGGGAATGTGTTTTAGGAGCTTCAGAAGTGTTAGTTGCTTCATTTCACCAATGCACATCTGAAAATGCCTGGGAAAACAATCCATGATGAATAAAATATCCGCAAAGATGGTAATCAAGCCACTACATATAAAAGTGAAAACACGTGGACTTTTTTTTTTTTTTTTTTTCCAGTCTTGGGTCTTGGACTCAGGGCTTGAGCACTGTCCCTGGCTTCTTTTTGCTTATGGCACTCTACCACTTGAGCCACAGCGCCCACTTCTGGCCATTTTCTATTGATGTGGTGCTGAGGAATTGAACCCAGGGTTTCTATGCTAGGCAAGCACTCTTGCCACTAGGCCATATTCCCAGCCCCCACTTGGACTTTTTATAAGTATTATAAGTTTTATAAGTATTTCATAAGTCATATATGTTATGTATAATAAAGAAACAGGAAACAAGCATGAAAATATTTTTACCTGAACCAAGAATAGAACATACTGTTACAAAGAGCAAAGATGCTTTTATTTTCCTTGATCTATATTTTCAGACTGTGTTTACATTAACATTTTTGTCTTCTACTACTTATAAGTGTTTCATATTGGGCCTGTATGGGCAGCCTACAATACCAAGTTTTTAGCTACTGCCCTCTTTGTGTAAGTTATTTAACTCTGAAATTTTATCACACTTATTTTTACCAAAGTGTTCCCCGAAAGGTAAAGCCTTCTCTTCACACCATTCCTTTTCTTTCTGCCCTGAGGGAGGATCCAACCTAGATTTTATGCAGTTTTTACATTCTTCTAAAACAATCATTTCTAAATGATATTTTTTTCCTCAAACAGAATCTGGTCCAAAATCTATTTTAAGTTGTTAAACCAGAGCTGCTTTCAAATTGAGGATCTAGTACATTTAAAGAACAGTTAAGGACAGCCTGGCACCAGTGGTTCAAGCCTGTAATCCTGGATACTTAAGAAGCTGAGATCTGGGGCTGGCAATATGGCCTAGTGGCAAGAGTGCTTGCCTCGTATACATGAAGCTCTGGGTTCAATTCCCCAGCACCACATATATAGAAAATGGCCAGAAGTGGCACTGTGGCCCAGTGGCAGAGTGCTAGCCTTGAGCAAAAAGAAGCCAAGGACAGTGCTCAGGCCCTGAGTCCACAACCCAGGACTGGCAAAAAAAAAAAAAAAAAAAAAGAAGCTGAGCTCTGAGGATCTTTTTTGAAGTTAGCCAGGCAAGAAAGTACTTGAGACGCTTTAATTGGAGAATTAACCATCAAAGAGCCAGAAGTAGAGAGCTGTGGTTCAAGTGATAGTGCACTAGCAAAAAAAAAAAAGCTCAGCTGACCCTTAGTTCAGGCCCTAGGACTGACAAGGGGAAAAAAGGAAAAAACAAACAAACAGTTAAGGGAGAATCTACCAGTTAAGGGAGAATCTATTTCCCAAAAATATGCATAACAGATTTGTTTCAAGTCTGAAGAAGCTCTGTTTCGTAGGTATGCAAAGAAGCCTTTTCATCCAGATGTCCTTAGTGATAATATGGATCAGTCTGGAGTTCTCCTCTGGGTAAAAGCAGAGCCCTTTATAGTGGGTGCCTTGCAAATCCCACCTCCATCCAAGTTCAGTCTTCACTATCTCAAGAAGATATCCACCTATGTGCGAACACGGGCTACAGAGGGAGCTTACCCACGCCTATATTGGTCTACGTGGAGACACATTGCATGCGGGAAGCTGCAATTGGCTAAGGATGTAGCATGGCTTTACTTCGAAATATTCGATAGTCTTTCCGTGAGGACACCTGAGGAGAGTCTGGAATGGTCTGAGATTTTGTCTAACTGCGCGTCTGAAGATGAAGTTGAAAAGCAGAGGAGTCAGGTATGGATTAATGTGTGTATAATTGTTTGGGAAATAAGCCATTCTAAGTATTTGTACTATTGTACTGTCAGTATAGTCTGAGGGTTTAGCTTAATGGCTATTGTGATCCCAAAGTACCATGTAAGTTTTAGCAGTTCTAATTTGGCAGTATTTGATGCTTTTCATCAAATACCAATAATTTTCTCACTTGTAGAGTGGTAATACTGTACAAACTGTGAGAGTATGAAATACTTTCATTCACTTTAAAAATATTTTAGGGTAGTGAATCACTGATATGGTTCAGATGCAGCTGACTTTTTTGGTGTTTTTTTTTGCTCATCCTGGGGCCTGGGTGCTGACCTCTTTGTGCTCAAGGCTAGCGTGCTCTACCACTTGAGCTACAGCACCACTTCTGGCTTTTTGTGAGTAGTTTATTGACTAAAAGTCTCATGGACTTTGTCTGCCTGGGTTGGCTTTGAACCATGGTCCTCAGATCTCAGCCTCCTATATAGCTAGGATTATAGGCATGAGCCATTGGCATCTGGCAGCAGCTGACTTTTTAAACAAATATTTGCTATATGCTGGGATTCACAGATGATTAGGAGTATGTATTCATACATTTTCTGTTGCTAATAAGACTATACCACAGACTGGCTCAATTTTAAAGAGATTCATTTTGGCTAATGATTCTGAAATTTCAAGGCACAGAGCTTACAGAGCTCTAAAACTCTATGAGCCAGGATATCTCAAGCTAAGACACAAGGAATGTCCTAGGGGCACCACCCTTAAATGCCGTAGTCAGATCAAGTTTCTTTCAATGCCTCACAATGGAAATTAAATTTGAACATGAGTTCTCAGAGTAGACAAACAATATTCCAACCATAGGATTCTGTCTCTGCTCATTCTTCTGCGCAGCATATATTTCTCACATACAGAATGATCATACCATCCAAATAGTCTCAAAGTCTTAATTTGATCCAACATCACTTCAAAAGTCCCAAGACTTGAGATTCAAAGTAAACTTTTCAGCTGTGAGCCTATAAAATCTAAACAAGTTGTCTACTTCCGTATACAATTTTGGGCAGGCACAGGGTGCTATACATTCTTATTTCAAAAGGAGTAGGCAAGTAGAAAGTCCAAATAAGTCCAAAACCCAGCAGCGCAGACATGAAATTTTAAAAGCTCTAAATTCTACGTCCTGTACAAATGGAATTAGGCTTCAAGCAGCCCTGCCTTTTCAGCTTTGCTGGGCTCAGCCCCCATTTCAGCTCTCGGTTTAGGGTCTGATCACTGTGGCTCTCATCTGGCATTGCACAGTGGCAGCTTTATAGATCTGAAATCTTGGTGGTGGCCTCCTCCTTCAGCTTCACCAGGTACTGTGCCAGTGGCCCTTCTCTGTAGCAGCTCTGCCTCTGAAGCCTCTCTGCCTCAACTTCCAGGTTTTGCTTTGAAGTTTTGGTGTTAACTGCCATAAACCTGTAAATCTTGCATTCTGCATGTCTACAGAATTAGTACATGTATACCAAGCTCCAACGCTTAGCACCTTTGGAGCTGTGTTAAGAGCTATATCTGGTCCTGCTTTAACATCATGGGCAGTGGCCACAAAATACTTCTCTGGAAAGTCTAGCAGAAAGCCAAGGTACCCCTAGGCAAGTAAGCCTTTGGAAAGTATCCTGGGTGTATTTCTTGAAACATTTCTATCATTCTAGGCTTCTGTAATGGTAGGTAGAGGCAGCCTTAGATTTCTGAGATACTCTCCAGGCCTCTTTCTCATTATCCTGATGGATCTGACCTCATTTTTTCATGCTGATGATTTTAGCTATAGGTTGCTTGGCCCCAACCCCTACATGATTTTTCTTTGTACTTTCCCTGACCAAGCTGTGAAGTTTTCAGATCCTTTACTCTTGTTCCCCTTAAATTATACATTCCATTTTTAGGTTATGCTATTGCTTCTGAGTTCTGCAGTTAAAAAATAATCTAGCAACAGCTTGCTTTGTTGTTCAGATATTTCCTCTGCCTGGCATCCCAGTTCATCACTTTAAAGTTCACCCTTCCATAAAACTCTCAGGTATGGCCCTAGTTCAGTGCAGTAGCATGACAAGACCAAGTGTAATAGTATTAGCATCTCAGTGGCTTAGGACAGTAACTGTTCTCATTCATCCAGCAGTCCTGCACAGGTAAACCTGGTAGGGTGAATTTCTGGTTTTTTTGTCCAAGCAGCGATGCAAGGATCCATGCTTCTATTTTTTTTTTTTTGAATCACTATTAGTGTTAACTAAGCTCTGCTATGGGAAAAGGAAAATAGTGAGTATTCAGTGGCGTAGGTTAGAAAAGCTTATTTCTTGTTCATTTTAACATGTAGGTTTGCACTTAAGCTGTGGTTCTTTTACAGGCTGTAGTTGGCATTATGCATCTTCACTTGAGAGTATAGGCTGAAGAAAGAACTTCTCTGTAGGCCATACCTATTCTTGTAACAAATGGGAAGAGCAACCAAGTGGGAGGAAATTAATGATGTCTATTTTTTTTGTCTTATTTCTAATGTATATAATTTGATGGCATTAAACATGACTATGCACTGTGAAATCATTACTACTGTCAAGGCCACAGAGACATCCATCACATCCCTAGATCTCTCCAACCCACATTATATATTAGTTGGTATGTGGTAAGCATAGTCAGCATGGGTCTATTCTTTTAGAAAATGTAATACATTACCATTTATTATCTGAAGGCACTATACTATATTATAGATCTGCAGGACTAAATTATCTTGCTTAACTATAGCCATTGACTACTATCTCTCTACTTCCCTTCTTCCAGCACTTAATAGTGACCATTCTAATTGCTTCTGTGGGCTTGACTATTTTAGATTTCAGTTATGCTGTGATTTGGATATGGTGTCAGTGTCCCAGAGGCTTCACGTGGTGAAATTTTAATCCTCATTATGAAAAATTAAGAGGGTGATTATGGTGTTTAAAAGTGGAGCCTTTGGAAAGTGAAGAGGTTATTAGTATAGTCTCTCCCCCAACCCCATAATTGAATACCAGTGGCTTTATGAGGAGAAAGAAAAAGAAAATACTCATATGTCTCTTGCCATCGAATACTCTTTATCATCTTAGGACTCTGCCATTAAGAAGGCTATCTCCAGGGCTGGGGATATAGCCTAGTGGCAAGAGTGCCTGCCTCGGATACACGAGGCCCTAGGTTCGATTCCCCAGCACCACATATACAGAAAGCGGCCAGAAGCGGTGCTGTGGCTCAAGTGGCGGAGTGCTAGCCTTGAGCGGGAAGAAGCCAGGGACAGTGCTCAGGCCCTGAGTCCAAGGCCCAGGACTGGCCAAAAAAAAAAAAAAAAGAAGGCTATCTCCAGATATAGGCTTTCTTCTTTGCACCTCTAGAACTGTGAGCCAAAATAAACTCTCAGCCTGCCTCAGATAATTCACTATAGTAACAAAAAGTGGACTGGTCAAACTTACAAATGAGGTCATACAATATTTGTCCTTCTGGTCTATTTCACTTAGTAAAATGTCCTTCTGGTCCAGCTGTGTAGTTGAAAATGGCAGAGCTTCCTTCTTTTTAATGGCTGAATAATTATCTATGTATATATCACTTTTCTTCATCCATATATCTGTTGATGGATGTTTTGTACTATATCTTGACTATTCTCAGTAATGTTACAGTGAACATGAGAGTACAGTCCTATCTAAGGTCCTAAGGTGGGATTGTTAGATCATAGGATAAACTCAAATTTTTAATTTTTGAGGAAGCTTCATACTGTTCTGTCATTGGCTATACCAATTTGCATTTCCCCCAACTGTATACCACAGTTCTCTACATCTTTGCCAATGATTATTTTCGCTTGTTAATGATCGCCATCCTAATATATGAAGTAATATACTGTGGGGTTATTTTTGTTTTTGTACAGACGTTTGACCTCTGCACCTCACACTTGCCTAGGCAAGTAATCTACCACTTGAGCCATGGCTTCAGGCTTTTTTGCTCAAGTTCTTTTTGAGATAGGGTCTTGCTTTTTCTTTCCCCTGGCCAGCCTAGAATGTGGTTCTACTGTTTATGTTTCCTTCTATAACTGTGTTGAGTGACATATCCCATCGTGCTTAGCTTTTTCAGTTAAGATAGGGTCTTGTAAGTTCCCAACTCTGACTGGCCTGGAATTGCTGTCCCAATCTTAGTCTTCTGAGTAGCTAGGATCATAGGCATGAGCCAGGGCTTCATGTAGCAAGACAAGCACTCTTTAATTGAGGTGTGAAAGCACTCTAGGTTCAGGTGAAGTTCCTGATGAAGAAACACAATGAAGATTTTTTTCAGTGATAAAATCTGCATATTTTTGTATCTCAACAATATAAAAGTTGATATAAATTCTTCCTTTTTCTTTTTTTTTTTTGGCTTCATGGATATCACTTATTCAGTATGAAATCTTTGTACCGTGTTGAGAGTAAATGTACATTCTTGGTCTAAAAAAAGAAAAGAATAGGGCTGGGAACATGGCTCAGTGGTAGAGTGCTTGCCTAGCATGTGAAGCCCTGGGTTTGATTCCCCAGTACCACATAAACAGAAAAGGCCAGAAGTTGCACTGTGGCTCAAGTGGTAGAGTGTTAGCCTTGAGCAAAAGAAACTGAGGGACAGTACCTAGGCCTTGAGTTCAAACCCCAGGACTGGCAAAAAAAAATAAACTATACATTGATTGGTCACGGAAGGAGTTTTCAGAGAACTATATGGTATCACAGCAAGAGAGGTAATGTCTGTCAAGAGATTAAGAAATTGTGTCTTGCTTTGTGTAGATCACCCACTTATTTATTATTACTATAGAGGAACGAAACTCCAAGGATCAATGGGTATATACACATATGTGTATGTATGTATATATGTATATATGTATATATACAAGTATCAGTGCAGCTGCTGCAGCTAAACATTAAAACCAGTTCTAAGAGGTGATCTTAAGGTTATTCATACAGTTGAGGGTAGGAAGAGATCAGGATGTTATGGGTTTATTCATGGTACTTTAAGGGAAAAGTCTTTTTGTTCCCCTCTCCACCATTTACCTAAAAACACTTTTTAAAACTATAGTTTGCTGATTCAGTGTATTCTATCTTAATTTTACTTTCATTTCTTTTGAGAGAATTTTATGGGTCAAGCTTGAAAGTGGTAAGTATAAATTCACCTATATTCAGTTGACTATAATTCAGTTATACCATATCTAATTGTAAAGGAGGCTTGGAAATGCCATCAAATTACACTGAAAAGGAGAAAAGGTGGTTAACATCTACCTAATTTCTCTTACATAGGATAGTATCCAAACAAGGTTTTAGAAATTGGAGACTTATCATACAACCAAGAAGGAAAGGTCACTGTGGTATTCATTAATCAAATATTTATTGAGTACCTGTTATATGTTAGGTAAAGTAGGGATCACTTGGACTGTGGAAATGAGTGCTTGTATGCCATATATTTTACTAATTAGATTATCTACAAAAATAGAATAATAGAATCTCATGAGGATACCGAAGAAATAATACTTTAACAAATAATTATTAAAATGGGAATATGCAGAAAATCAAGGAGTTGCATAGAGTGAAAAAAAAAAACAAAACAGTCTCCAAAGGTCGCAGGCTATATGAGTCCATGCATATAATGGTTTCAAAATGACAAATTACAGATGTAAGAGAAGAGAAATGATTGCCAGAGCTTATGGGGTAAGATTGGCAAGGAAGTAAGTGTATAGCTGTGAAGGACAATGTAAGAGATATCTGTATTGTTGTAAATGTTTCGTATCTTGACTTTAAATGTCTGCATCCTCCTTATGATATTGTACTAGATAAAGAGTACATGGCATCTTTGTACACCTGCATCTAAATTTATGGTTATCTCAAAAAGTTTAAGAAAGTAAAAATTATATATACAAGTATTTGTGAGGTTCCACATTGACAGTTGACTGAATAGATGTGGGTGAGCCATTGACTCTGTATTTTTCAGTTCTTCAAATGATAGTGGTAGTTTGGAATCAGGGGGAATATAACTGTATACCAGATACATCACTTCACTGTTTTACTTTTCTTTTGTGTGTTGGGGGACAGAGCATATGAGGATAATCATAAGCTTCCTCATATAAGAAATGAGTTTACATATCTATCAAACCAGTAGTGTTTTGGGGTTTTTTTGTTGTTGTAGTAGTAAAGGTAGAGTCTCACTTTGTAACCATAGAACTCACAATGCTCCTGCTTCAGCCTCCCAAATGCTGGGATTACAAACATCCCCATGCCTAGCTACTTCTTCCCTTTCCTTAAATGACTTTCTAGGAATTTTATGAAAGCCTGAGGCCTATTCACCTACACCAAGAAATTACATACAGTTTCATATGCTATACTAATCTACTAAATTTTCTTGGTTAATATGTCAACCTTAAGCTAAACTTTATTGTGTTGACCAAATTTACTTCTTTTTTGCTTCCATCTAGTCATTTATTGAGATTGCTAAGATTTTTATTTTCTTTAAAAAAAAAACACCTCTACACTTCTGAAATAGTGTACTTTTTAAAAGTATATATTTCATCCATCCCTCTTCATTAACCCTGGGAAAGAATTTTCTGGCTTTCAATGAAGGTAAGTAAGTTATTTAGCTTTAGAAATTCCTACTTCAGAGCATCAGAGACATTAGCATTATTTTTGAATTTGTTTATTTAGGCTCAGCAAACTGTGAATTCCATTTAGTATGCTACGTTAGTTGTAAACTCATAATTGATGGTGTTTGAAGATATATTTTTCTTGTTTTCTTCTTGAATAGCTTTCAGTGGACACCCTACAGTTTCTGCTCTTCTTATACATACAACAATTAAACAAGGTTTCTCTGCGAACATCTTTGATTGGAGAAGAATGGCCTAGTCCCAGAAACAGATCTCAGTCTCCCGAGCTGACTGAAAAATCCAGTTGTCATAATAAGGTACTATTTATATTTTTGAGAAAGAGACCATTTTAAAAGTGATTCACCTTAGTTAAAAATTATTTTAGAGGGCTGGGGATATAGCCTAGTGGCAAGAGTGCCTGCCTCGGATACACGAGGCCCTAGGTTCAATTCCCCAGCACCACATATACAGAAAACGGCCAGAAGCGGCGCTGTGGCTCAAGTGGCAGAGTGCTAGCCTTGAGCAAAAGGAAGCCAGGGACAGTGCTCAGGCCCTGAGTCCAAGGCCCAGGACTGGCCAAAAAAAAAAAAAAAAAAAAAAAATTATTTTAGAATGGCTAGATACCAGTGGCTCACACCTGTAATCTTAACTACTTGTAGGGTGAGATCTGAGAATGATGGTTTGAAGCTTCCTAGGCAGGAAAGTCCATAAGACTGTGAACTCCAATTTACCACCAAAAAGCTGGAAGTGGAACTGTGGCTTAAGTGGTAGAAATCTAGCCTTGAGCAAAAAAGCTCAGAGACAGCACCCAAGCTCTGAGTGAGTTCAAGCCCAAGAACTGGCATCCAAGAAATAATAATGTTAGAATGAAGCTGGACATGGTGGTACATACCTGTCATCTCAGCACTTGGGAGGCAAAGGGAGAAGGATTGAGAATTCATCATCAAGCTAGACTCTATAAAGCAAGACCCTCTTTCAAAAAATTTTTCTTATGTAGGCCAGTTAATTAATGGTTTTTGCTTTTAACTTTTTCCTTATAATAAAACAAAATCGGGCTGGGGATATAGCCTAGTGGCAAGAGTGCCTGCCTCGGATACACGAGGCCCTAGGTTCGATTCCCCAGCACCACATATGCAGAAAACGGCCAGAAGCGGCGCTGTGGCTCAAGTGGCAGAGCGCTAGCCTTGAGCGGGAAGAAGCCAGGGACAGTGCTCAGGCCCTGAGTCCAAGGCCCAGGACTGGCCAAAAAAAAAAAAAAAAAAATCAATGTGTGCACTCTTAATCAAAATAGAGTAGGGATTCAGTTCCTTAAATGGTATAAAAGTCACTTACATGATGATATTTGGACAAATTATTTATTATATTCTCATGGTTTTCCCTTTTTGCAAATGCTCATGAATTTGAATAGGGTGAATGAGATGTCAGGCTACAAAATCTGTTGAAAAGATTTCTATAAAAGTATCTTCATATGTTGCTTAGTCATACGTAAATAACTGTATGTGCTCTAACAACCTAGATTTTAACTGTCAAATGTAAATTTTCTTAGAAAATGTCTTGCTGCTTTTTCCTTTCTATTTTTTGTATAAAGAAAAATGTACATGATTTTCATCTTTCTGTAATATTTTAAAAGTTTCTGGTATATTCCAGGATGCTTTATCCTCTTGGTTCTGCTATTGATAGTTTCTTCTCACTTTTTAAACGAGTTCCTCTCCTCCTGTCCCTTACATGTCTTCCTAGAGACTGTGTTTTCTCTTCTTATCCGCCTCTGCCCTCAGGACTTCGTATAGTTTGATGAGTCTGAGGTTTGGATCCACACTAGAGCTCTTGCTTCATATTTACCTCTTCACTTTAAAGCTGTGCTTAATAGTTTAGGATGCTTCAGTCTAAATGTATTAGACATACAGTCATGGTATGCTCTCTCCAGATGAAGTTCCTGCTAAATGAGTACATTAGGAGATAATGTTTTTAGCCAAGGTAGACTGCATTCACATCTGGCTCTACTGCTTAACGATTACATGATTTTAGGTATGTTAACTTTTCTAGGCCTTGGTTTCTCTTCTCCATATAGGAAAAAATGTCTCTTTTGAATTCTTTCTGAATTCAGTGTTACATTGGCACAGAATCTGTTGCATAATAAGCACCAACAAAAGGTAGTTCTGCTTCATGCTATGGCATTACCTATTCAAGTAATTGATTAGGCTGGGGATGGGCATTTGAATTTATCCATTGCTTTATATTCTACTTCCTCTGTTTGCTTTTGAGATGGGGTCTCAATGTGTTGCCTAAGCTTGTCTCAAACTCCAAGCAGTCCTCTAGTTTCAGAGAATTTAATATACCTAAGTCTTATTGCTGTGTATTTGAAATTGGTCTGGCTTAAAATGATGACCTGAGACCATCAGTTCTCTTAGGGACTGAAGAAATTAGCAGTTGGTAATATGTACTTGAGATTAAAAATTCTGGTGGCATTGGGATCTATAAGAATAGCCACCATCCTAATGAGTGACCTACAGTTATGAGAGATGAGAAACACTGAAATAACTAGTGAAGTACAGAATGCTGCTCATCAGAAAAAAGAAAGACATATCCAGAAAGACATTTTTTTTTTTTTTTTTTTTGGCCAGTCCTGGGCCTTGGACTCAGGGCCTGAGCACTGTCCCTGGCTTCCTTTTGCTCAAGGCTAGCACTCTGCCACTTGAGCCACAGCGCCACTTCTGGCCGTTTTCTGTATATGTGGTGCTGGGGAATCGAACCCAGGGCCTCATGTATACGAGGCAAACTCTCTTGCCACTAGGCCATATCCCCAGCCCCCCAGAAAGACATTTTGAAAGAGAAGATTACAGATGACTTTCTACTTCCAATTCTAATGAGGCCTGCCTCTTTAGTTTGGCAGAAGACTATATCCGTACAGTAAACTCTTCCTTTATTGAGTTAACATCATGTACTGCCTATACCAGAGAAAGTTACTACTATCTCTCTGTAATTGTCAAATCTTTCCATTTCTGCTTTAGACAAACTCTCTAATCTGTCCCTTTTCTTATATCTAGGCTTTTTTAAAAATCAGACTTCTATGCACACACACACACACACACACACACACACACACACACACACTCTGCCTTTGATTTCATGAGGTCATAATTGGTTCCAACCACACTGGACTTTAAAGTGCAGACACATTATATTCATCTTCTGCCTCAACTCTGTAGATGAATGAATCATCATTACCATTGTTGCTGTCATGGAGCCACATGAAAGAATGCTTTGAGGGGCCCAGAGGCAATCCAGTAAAGAGGAAGAGGAGCAGATTAAACAGAAGATAGCTTTTATCTATTTTCTTTGGTATTCAAATGAGAATTTATTATTTAAAAAATAGTATAGGGCTAGAAAGGTGCCTCAAGCCCTAGAGCACCTGCCTAACAAGTATATGATGCAATACTACAAAAAGAGAATAAAAGAAGAGAAAATATAACTATATAGAAAATAATTTGGAAGTACCTGGCACACCAAACAGAGCCCAGGTATTGCGTATTTATGCAGGCCTTTTCTGATTGGTCTCTGCCTATCATTTCATCTGACATCTGCAAGCCTGCCACCTACCCCACCCAGAACTTCTGGTTCTTTGAACAAAGCAGTACTTTTACTTCGGTAGACCTTGGCATGTGCTTTTCCCTGTGTCTTGAATGACTTTCTCCTCCTTATCTGTTTGCTGTTAACTGTCACCGTCAGTCAAAAATATTCAAACAACATTGTCATGAATTCTTTCTCCCAGGGGGAGTTGTTTCTCTCATGCTCAAAGAATGTATTTACAGATCTCTCAGCAGGTAGGTCCTATCTCAGTGTGCTGTGCTATGTATCTATATTATCCTCACAAGTATAGACTCTTGAGATCCTTGAAGCCTGGAGCTATGTCTTACTTAGTTTTCATCTTTTAATATTATGCATGTTAAGAGACGTTCACAAAGTATCTTGCAAATAAATGAGCCCAGATCACTTGGACATCTGCCAACTTGAAGGCTATTCCTAGGGTTATAGTTTCTCTTAAATCTAGTCACTTTAGTAGCACCATTTCATGCAATAGAATTTGAAATTCTTTCTGTAATTTGAGATGGAAACACAGTGCTTCATTGAATGCCGATTTTGCCTATTTTGTGGTTATTCCGAAACTTACCAACTATGTGACCTTGAACAAATATCTTAACCTATCTGTGTCTTCATTTCTAAGATGGATGTGATAGTGGCATCTTCTTTAGGGTTGTTGGAATTTAAAAGTTTGTATAACAATGCTTAGCACACAGTAGTAGTTAATTAATCATAAAATTTCATATCCCTAATCCAAACATTAGAAACTGAAATGCTCCATAATTGGAAACTTTTTGAATACTACTAATAAGATGTCATAAATAGAAAATATCATAGCTAACTTCGGATAACAGTAGTTAGAATATAAGAGTGTTAAAAGTAAGATTCCTTCTACCTCACCCCAGTAAGAATGTCCATTATCAGGAAAACTAGCAGTAACAAATGCTGGAGGGGATGTGGCCAAAAGGGAACCCTACTTTATTGTTGGTAGGAATGTAAACTTGTTCAACCACTCTGGAAAGTGGTATGGAGATTCCTCAGAAGGCTAAACATAGAGCTCCCCTGTGACCTAGCAGTCCCACTCTTGGGCATCTACCCAAAAGATTACAAACAAGAACACACTAAAGCTACCAGTACAGCAGTGTTCATCGCAGCACAATTTGTCATCGCAAAATATATAATCAACCTAGATGCCCCTCAGTAGACGAATGGATCAGGAAAATGTGGTACATATACACAATGGAACTTTATTCCTCTATCAGAAAGAATGACATTGCCTCATTCATAAGGAAATGGAAGGACTTGGAAAAAATTATACTAAGTGAAGTGAGCCAGCCAAAGAAACATGGACTCTATGGTTTCCCTCATAGGGAATAATTAGCACAGGTTTAGGCTAGTCACAGCAGAGGATCACAAGTGCCCAATAGCTATGCCCTTATGAATACATAACATGATGCTAAGTGAAATGAACTTCATGTTATGGAAACGAGTGTTATATCACTGTTGTAATTACTCTCAACATGCCATGTGAAATGGTAGCTTTGTTGTTGTTGTTGTTGTTGATAATCCTCTTGTATTCCCTTCTGTGGTTGGCCCTGCACTATCACTGTATCTCATCTGAGTACCCTGTATACTGTATATACTTGTATTAGAACTAGGGAAGGGAAAGAGAATATCAAAATCAAGAGATAAAGGCTAAAAAGACAAATGACTCCAAAAGTAATACTTACAAAACCATTTGGTGTAAACCAACTGAACAACTCATCGGGGGAGAAGGAAAGGGGGAGGGTGAAGGGGGAGAAATGAGGGAGGAGGTAACAAATTGTACAAGAAATGTACCCACTGCCTTACGTATGAAACTTAACTCCTCTGTACATCACTTTGACAATAAATAAGTAATTTTTTAAAAGTAAGATTCCCATCAGGTTATGTGTATGAAACATAAATAAATTTCATGTGTGGGTTTGGTCCTATCTTCAAGATGCCTCTGGTATGAATGCAAAATTCCTCAAATACGAGAAATTCCAAAATCTATAACACTTCTCATTCCGGGGCCTTTCAGAAAAAGAATATTCAACCTGTATTGCTTTTGAATTAGTTAACATGGAAGTAGAATCTGTACTCATTGTACACACACAAAGGGTTTTCTGTATAGCCACTTACTTGAGTCTTGGGGAATGAGGTAGCATATAAATGCAAGATAATTAAATGTAAAAACTATATCTTACAGAATCTCTTTGTTCTGTTAGTAATGCTTGCTTTCTATTTTTTTTTCAGAATTGGAATGATTACAGTCACCAGGCTTTTATCTACGATCATCTGTCAGATCTCCTTGAACTGCTCTTAGATCCAGAACAACTCACAGCATCTTTTCATTCGACCCATACTAGTCTAGTCTCTCCAGAAGCTGTTGTAGCCCTTAGCTTTCTTATTGAAGGCACTGTCAGTAGAGCCAAGAAGGTTTATCCTCTACATGAACTTGCCCTGTGGCAACCACTACATGCAGAAAGTGGCTTCTCAAAGATCTCTAAGACTTTTTCTTTCTACAAGCTGCAGTCGTGGTTGAGAGCCTGTTTGACTGGGAATCCATTTGGTCCATCTGCTTGCCTCAAGTCTGGAAAAAAATTGACTTGGGCTTACCAAGGTATTTTTTATATTTTATCCAATATTGAATTGAATGATAGTCCAGTGTTTCATAGTATATTAATGTTACATATCTTCTGTAGAGGATCTAAAATGCTTCTCTATTTTTGTCAGTCCTGGGGCTTGAACTGGGCCTACACATTGTTCTTTAGCTCTTTCTCTCAAGGTTAGCTCTTCTGTTTTTTTTAGTGGTTAATTGGAGATAAGAGTCTCACAGACTTTCCTGTCTGAGTCTTTCCTTGAACTCATCTTCAGATCTCAGCCTCCTGAGTAGCCTGGATTAAAGGCATGAGCCACCAGTGCCTAGCTAAAATTCTTTTTTTTTTTTTAATGTTACTATAAGAAAGAAAAATTCAGTGTCTTCAACAATAGTAATCTCAAAGAACTAATATATTAGGGCCCTTTTTTCACAGTTAACACAATTCTAGCTACAGATAGTTCTCTCTTTGCTTTTCTCTATCTGTTTGTCTCTGTGCCTCTCTGTCTCTCTCTCATGTTCAGTTGCTTGAGGCCTTTTGATGTTTTCTATACAATGGAATTTGGCCATCTTAACAGCAACAGCCTCAGAGAGTTAGTGTAGAGAAAAAATATTTTTTAGCTCCACAAACACAGCAAGGAGATATCTGTAAATTGAAAAGTATGTTAGTAACCAGAGCATATGACATTAATTAGATCAGGTGTCTGTTCCTGGTAGTCTAGCTATGACTAAGTGGCTAGGTTCAGGTGTTGTATGACTCCTGGGCTCACATACACATTTTAAGAGAAGAACTGGGCACATGTGTTTGTTCTACTGAGGCAAGTACCCGACAAAATCCATGGAGAATAAAAGCTTACACTATACTGTATTACTATCTCTGAATTTCAAAGACAAAGAAAAAATAGCTTCTATACAAACATGTATATTTTAAATATGAGTTTTGTGATAATTTGTTTTGAAGAGGATGTGGGATTGAATTCAGGACTTCAGGCATGCCAAGACTATAATGGATATGTGGTTATCATAGAAAATAACTGTAACAGATAAAAAAAATCTCATTTTATAATCTATTGTGGTTAACATTTTAGTACTACTGAACTATACCACCCCCCAAAAAATGTAAAATTTTTATAACACTTAAAATAGAAAACAGTTGAATACCACCAACGAATCTAGAGCAAAAAGATATAGTTCAGCCAGATTCATACTTGTAATCCTAGCTACTCCTGAGGCTGAGATCAGGAGGATGGTTTTTTGAGGCCCACCTAGGCAAAATGTTTATGAAACACCACCTTAAATCCTTGTGTTTGGTGACATGTCCCTGCTGTCTCAACTTTTTGATGAAGCTTTGATTGGAAGGCTTTCATTTCCATGCTAACTCAGGGCCAAAAGAAAAGATTACGAGATTACCTCCCCCCGCCTCCCCATCTCAACAAGAAAAGCTAGGTCTGTTTGTGCAAATCACCTCTGGGCCAGCTTGGGGAATGAATAAGATTCTATGGGAAAAATACCTGGAGCACGAAGGCCTAGAAGGCCTGTCCAGGAACACAATGGCCTGAGCTCAAACTGTAGTACTAAAAACAAATTGTAACCCAAGAATTCTATATCTAGCCAAACTATTCTATACACACTCAGCCTCTTGGATATATAAGGGCTCTAGAGGTATATAATTCTTAGTGTTCATGAAAGAATATAGGCTTAGATATGTTTGAATAGGCACTGAAGGGGAACAAAAAGAATATTCAAACTCGTGATTATACTGAAGTGTTTGCAGAGATGGAAGGATTGCAAATGTATTTTTCTTTTGCAATTATTTTTCTCTTCTTTTACAATTATTTTTCTACAGTAACCATTATATGATACATGTATCATTTAAAAAACAGTAATTCTTTGTGAATTATAACTGAACTTTTAAAAATTATCTTGAGGTAGTTTGTACAAAAGTTTCAATTCGACATGTCACTTTATGCCTACAGTGCATCTTGATCAATGTCACCCCTTTTATCATTCCCTATGTCTTCTAATTTCACCATCTCCTTAATTTACCTGATTTCATTTTCACTTATATACTAAGGATGTCCCATAGCTTACAGAGAAGTACAGGCTGAGAAGCAAGTCTCCTAATATTGGGACCATATTGGGAGAACAACAGAAACATGCTTTTGGTGTCAGTTTGGGTAAGACATTGTGTATAATGGTTATGCACAGCAGGTATGACACTATCTGGTAGTAATAATCTTGGAAGTAAAGACATAGCCTTAGCTTCACTTCATAGAATAACACCGTAAGTATCATTATGTTATTATAACTGTTATGGAAACTTAGAGAGGTTGCCTACAGGTAAAATAATAATAAAAAGGAGAAAGTATTTGTGTTAGGCTAATCATGCCACTTAGCCATGTGACTGTAGGAATATTACTTAAAAGGAGCATGATAAAAGCTTAGATCTCTCTGTAAATGGAATATAGATTTAAAAAATTATAGCAGATTATGAATAATTACAAATACACATAAAAGAATTGAAAGTAGTAAACACCATTTTACCCAGTACTCAGTTATAATATTTTTTCTCACATGTTAACTGAATGTAGACTTGTGTAACCTCATGTGGTAGTTTACATCTTCAATTCAAAACTGTCATATTTATGTTTGTTTGTTTGTTTGTTTTTCATAGTTGAAGGTACAACCAAAAGAGCTAAGATTGCCTGCAATTCTCACACAGCCCCTAAATGGCACCGCATGGTGGTGATGAGCCAGGTTTGCAAGCAGACATTGGCCAAGAGCTCTGATACTCTGGTTGGGGCACATGTGAGAATTCATCGTTGCAATGAATCTTTTATATATCTGCTCTCTCCCTTACGGTAAGCACAGTCCTCTTCACATTTTGGTATTTCCTTTGAACTAGAATTAATCCTTTTCATCAGGACATTTTTTTTTATTGTTCCTCATTCAGAGACATTAACATCATTTAAAAAAATTTTTTTAGATCTGTGACAATTGAGAAGTGCAGGAATAGCACCTTTGTCTTGGGCCCTGTGGAGACCTCTCTTCACCTCCATGGCTGTGACAACGTTAAAGTCATTGCGGTTTGCCATCGCTTGTCCATCTCTTCTACAACAGATTGTGTCTTGCACCTTCTGACACCTTCATGCCCACTTATTCTCTCTGGGAATCAGAGAGTAACTTTCGCACCCTTTCATGCTCATTACCCAATGCTGGAGGACCACATGGCCAGGACTGGTCTTGCTACAGTGCCCAACTATTGGGATAATCCAATGATTGTATGCAGAGAGAACAGCAGCAGTATCTTCCGACTCTTACCGCCATGTGAATTCTATGTATTTATTATCCCCTTTGAAATGGAAGGGGATACAACAGAGATACCTGGGGGTCTTCCACCTGCATATCAGAAAGCACTGGCTCAAAGAGAACAAATGATACAGATCTGGCAGAAAACTGTGAAGGAGGCTCGTTTGACAAAGTGAGTGTTTTCTAGACATGATACTTGTACTTATGTGAAACTTCATGAGAAGACTAACCAACATTTTTGTATCTATGCCAAAGTAACTAATACAATACAGTATATCTTGTGTTCTAACTTTGGTTTCAGGCAGTATTTTAGGTACTATGTTTGGAGAATGAGAATTTGGGAGGTATTTGAGTATTCTTTTAAGAAAAGTATTTTAAGTTTGTCTGGGCGTGGTAGTATATGCCTATCATTCTAGCAGTGGAGAAGTTAAGCAGGAGGATCATGAGTTCAAGGCCTTTTTGGGTTACATGGAAAATTTGCGGCCACCTTGGGCTACATAGCAAGATCCTGTATTAAAACGAAAACAAAAAAATGAAAGCCTGAGTTTAGTTGGCAGATAGGAGACTTACACGAATTGAAGCATATATAGAATATGCCACATAAGCCCAGGTGCAGTGGCTCATACCTGTATACCCAACTACTTGGGAGACGCAGATTGGGAGGGTCTTCATTTTGAGGCTAGCTTAGGCAGAAAGTTCTTGAGACCTTGTATCTACCTGTAAAAGCTGGTGGTGTGCCTGTCATCCCAGCTTCATGGGAAACAAACAAAGGTGGATTCTGATCCAGGCTGGCCTGGGCATAAATGCAAGGACCTAGTCAAATATAACTAAAGCAGAAAGAATTTGGGGCATAGCTTACGTGGTAGATGCAAGGCCCTGAGTTCAAACTCTAGTGTCATCAAAAAGAAAAAAATATATGCCACATAATAAAATCTTAAATATTCTTATGTGCTATATTAGTAGTTCTCAAGTGTGGTTATACATCAGAATCTTCCTGGGGGCTCATTAAAAATACAGATTTCCCTGGTTTTACCAAACCACAAGCTTACTAAGTTGCATTCTCCCAAGTTTTCTTCCTAGTCAGTCCAGGGAGTAATGCCAGTTTTTGACAAAATTCTTCATAATCATTGATGAAAATGTAAAACATACAGTGGTTTTAAATAAAGCTAAATTTACTCAGAGTACTTAGTTACTGATCTCATTCTACATGGGGAGTGCTAAAATACCTTGGTTTTAGTTACATGCTTAGGATAGTAGATGACTATGGCCATTATTATATCCAGATTTTATTTTAAGGGTATTTGTCTTTGACCTCCAGAGGCCAAGGACACATCATGGCTTGTAGAGATTTTCTCAGAAGATATAGGTGTAGGTAGCCAAGGAAGCTTGTGGATGAAATAGGATTTGTAATGGGCCTTGAAGAATGAGAAGTTTGCACAGGAGGTGAAGACTAGATTAAATGCTTCTTCAAGCAGCTGTCAAGGAACAGATGTGGGAGCAGAAGCTTGTGTTTTCTGGAAATCAGTAGTTCAGGCAGGATTTTAGGTATGAAATACTGGTCATTTAAACTTAATGGGGACATTGAACCAGCTGTGTCACATCTTGAACACCAGGCAGTGAAAATTAGACTTAAATAGAATTCAGCAAGAAAAGTCATGGAAAGGTGTTTAAAACAGTAGAGACAGATATTTGTTTCATTTATTCAAAAATATTTATAGAATGCCTGCAAGATGCAAACCACTTTTAGATGCTGTGGCAGAGTAAAAATGTATAAAGCAATGTGGTTGGCACATGAACAATGAAGAGATTTGGAAGGGCAAATTAAGTGATAATTTAATGTCTGGAGTCTCCGTGAACTGTGCTAGAGTGGAAAGAAGAGATGGAGATGCTTTTTACTTTAGTTAGAGAGCTCAGTGCAAAAGTTTGTGAAGAAGACCAAAAAAAAATCGTAAAAATTGAAGTCCAGCTTAGAAATGTTGCTGTTATTTTTGGATGTTTGAGACAGCATCTTGTTGTGTAGCCCAGCCTACACTATGATCATTTTCTCTGCTTCCTGAATGCTGGGGTTACATGCATGTGCAACAATACCTGTCAGAAAATATTTGTGAATCCCTTTCATCCAGACAAACTACTGTTTACAGCTTACACTTAGAAGCTTCTCAGAATAAATAATGTTGGAGGACTGGACTGTGGCTCATGTGATACAGTCCATGCCTAGCAAGTGTGACAGACTCAGCTCATATACCAGTGCTGTATAAAATAAATAGGATGATGTTTGTACAAATATGTAGGTATACAGATTTTTATTCATTAGTGTTATTCCAAGAGGAAATAAACATTTAATTGCTAAAAGATGACAGTGTGGTAGCTTCTTTTAAGTCTTGTCCATTTGAAAGTGACCTAGTTTAAGAGTTGAAGTTTGTTTTAGAAATATACATAAATGTCCTTATGATTTCTTTATTCAGTTTCTAACATAGCTTTGAGAAAACTTAACAATTAGGCTCCTTTTCTGTATTTTTTTTCTTTCTGGTTGTCATTTGCTTAGAATGTAGCAGCCATTTCAAAAGTACTCCGTTTTCTGAGCAGATATTTCATAATGAATGAAATGCTCATTTTTATTAGATCTCTTAGTTTGATTAGATTTTAAGGTGTTATTCTTTGGATTACCATGTCACTGGAGGTGTCACGTTACCTCTCTGGTTGTATAAAGAGTGAGGGCCCAGTGAGGTGACTCACCTGGAATCCCAGCACTTGGGAGGTGAGTGCAGGAGAAGAATTCAAAGCCATCCTGGGACTATATCAGAGATACCATGTGATAAAAGGAAAAGGAGAAAGAGAACTGCGCTTTGTCTCGGAAAAGGGGTTTAGAAGAACTTGCAATTCAATTCTGCTCGCGTTATATGATTTGGGGAAGAATTCTAATAAGCATGCTTTATTGTGGATTAGATGCTATTTGAGACAGAATAATTTTATGATTGGTAGCTTAATATTTTTTTGTTTGTAAGGCAGGTATGGGGAGATGAAGTGGAACTAAAATTATAATTGTAAAGAAGCAGCAGTCAGTCAGGAAAAGGTGATGTTTGGTCATTCTTGTGGCTTAAGCCATATTTATTTTTCTTCTAGACTAAGGTCTGATTGCAAGGTGGCCTGTCTAATGTTGATGCTCTTTGGACATGTTTGTGTTCAACATCACAGCAGGGAAGAACCTAAGTTATACCAAGGCCTAGCTGATAGTGCGAAGCTGGCTGCTGGCTATCAGGAGCTACTTTTCTCTTTATTGTCTTGAATATAATAAGCATATTACTATATTAGGGCCTTTATCATTTCTGTTTCTTCTGCCTGATGTTTCTTCAATCGCTCCAGACAGACCTGTATACAGGTGTCATTGTAGGCCTTTTCTGTCCATTCTTTTTCTTAGAGAGCATCCCTAGTACAGTCCATTCTCTGTCCATGCTCTGTCCCCCCCCACCCCCACAAGTAGTTTCTTTGTAACTACTTAAGACTACTTATTTATTTTCCTTTTTACATATTTTGCCTGCAACCCACAGGGACATAGACTAAATATGTGAATGGCGCCCTCTAGAGTCAGGTAGCTTGACTTGGCCAGACAGTGCCCTGTCTCTTTCCTTCATATGGATGCCCTCTGTCAGCACATTACCCAACATGCATTTCATCCTCAATAAATAATTGACAGCACTTGATTACAAAGGGAGATAGTACCTGAACCTCCCTTTAAAAAAATCTTTATTAGTATTCTAACATTCTTTTTGCTCTTAATTGTAACTTTAGGGATCAAAGGAAGCAGTTCCAGATACTTGTGGAAAACAAGTTTTATGAATGGTTGGTTAATACAGGACATCGCCAACAGCTGGACAGCCTTGTACCCCCTGCAGCAGGCTCCAAACAATCAACAGGATAGAACTCAGACACCATGTCTTTGGTAGGCATTTACAATACAGTACTTAAGCTTTTAAAAGGAACTCTTTGGAATAAAATCTTCCAAGCATACCCCCCAAAAGCACAGTGCATTATGGTAAACCTTTTCCAAATTTTTTCCACCACTCATATCAACATACTTATCCATGTTTACCACATTTTATAGTGGAAAAACCAACCAAAATATTCAGATGGTATCTACAGAATTTTGAGCAAATGTAACAATCAAATTTTAACTTTTTTATTTTTTGCTTGGCACAGCTATATACAGCTACTACTTTTCTCATAGTTTTGAGTTTTATTCTCTCTTCAAGATACCTTTCCTTTCTCCCAACCTCCTCCAACCGAATTAATAAAACTAGCCTATCTTTGTTGGTCACACATGTGAGAGGTATGTCAAATGAATCCAAATGAAGATGTGACAACTGAACCCTAGAATACAGCCACAGATTTATAACAAACATATGTCCTATAAGAACATGAATTTAGACAAATTTACAGGAAGTTATTTAATCTAAATCTGTAGCATTTTAAAAACATAAATAAGTCTATAGTGTTACTGTTTGTGAAACTCAGTAAAGCATTTTAAAAGGCTAGCAATGGAAAAATGAAGGACACAATTAGGTAGTTTGCAGAAAAGTATTATAGAGAAAGGATTTTCACTTAAAAATAAATAAATATAACTTATAGGAGGAGTAACTCTTGACTAAAATACTTGAAACAAGAAGTGTTTTAGATTTTGCATAAATTTTACCAGTTGACTGTCCTAATCTGAAAATCTGAACCCCACATGCTCCCAAGTCCAGAACTTTTAATTTTTGGCATTTTTGGAGGCAGTTTGACAACATCAAAATTAAAAATATAAACATTGCCTGTTTAGCAGTTTTACTGCTTGAAATTTCTTAGAGCTAACCTCACCTATATTAAAATTTATTTAAATGTTTGTCCTGTTAATTGGTTTATCAGGTTGTACATGATTTTAAAAAACACATACACATTGTGGAATGACTAAAGCTAACTAATATAGTTTATGTAATATATATTATACACATTATATATTATAATTAATATAATTATTATCTCACAGAGTTGTCATTTTTATGGTGAGAACACTTAAAATCCCTAGCATTTTTCAAGAATGTAATGTGTGGGCTGGTGGAGTGGCCCAAGTGGTAGAGCACTTACTTGCCTAGCAAGCACACAACCTTGAATTCAGATCCCAGTACCACCACGACCAAAAAAACAAAAACAAAACAAAAAGTTGTCAATAAGGCTGGGAATGTGGCTTAGTGGTACAGTGCTTGCCTAGCATGCACAAAGCCCTCGGTTTGATTCCTCAGCCCCACATAAACAGAAAAGGCTGGAAGTGGCACTGTGGCTCAAGAGGTAGAGTGCTATCCTGAGCAAAAGAAAGTCAGGGACAGTGCTCAGGCCCTGAGTTCAAGCCCCAGGACTGGCCAAAAAAAAAAAAAGTTGTTAATCATGGCCCTCATCTACTGCTCTGAACTTATCCCTCATTGAAATTTTGTAGCCTGTAAAAAGCTCCATTAAAAAGCTGTTTGCTGCAGCATGTTTGAAATAACTGTGAGCTGGAAACATCTCAAATGCTGCTTAGAAAAGGACTGGTGCATGGAATTTATCTTTAAAAGAATGAAGTTAGTCTAAACATACAGAAATGGATTGCTCTTGAACTTGGGAGAAACTTAAATGTTGTATTTTGGGGGAAAAAAAGGTGAGGGGTGGGATTTTTGCACACAAGCTAATTAATTGCATAGAAAATTTCTGAAAAGATATAAAAAATTATAAACAGTGTATGTCTTTGAGAAATAGACAAGATGGGCATCCAGGAAAACTTACTGTTTATTTTTAGTGAGATACAGTTAACACAACATAAAATTCATCTTGCTACAGTGAAGAATTCAGCGGCTTTTAATACACATTCCCACGTTTGTGCAGCCATTATAATTTTCAAATCTAGAATATTGTCCTCACTAGTAAATTTAGAAAAAACTAGTAAAATTTAGCCCATGTATCTGGTGGTCACACAGATACCTGTCTCCACCATCCTGTGTCTCCTCTTATCCCAGACACTCACTACTGTTAGTTTATTGTGGTCTGTTCTGGACGCTGCATATAAACAGCATCAATCCAGTTTCTTGTGACATGTTTTCAAGCTATATCCATGTCACATGAATCAATACTTTGTTCCTTTTTATGGCAGGATAAAGGTTGTTTCTACATTTCAGCTACTATGTATAAGTTTTTAGCATTTGATTTTGTTTTGTGCCAATACTGGAGCTTAAACTCAGCCTCATGCATTTCGGCTCATGTCTGGCACTCTAGCACATGAGCACCGCCTCTGACTTTCTAAAGTCTCACAGACATTCCTGTCAAGGCTGGCTTCAAACCTCAACCCTCAGATTTCCACCTGCTGAGTAGCTAGCTAGGATCACGGCATGAACCATCATCACATCCTGACTGTTTTCAGCATTTGTGCACAAGTTTTCATGTAGATGTATGTTTTTCAAAGAGTGGAACTGCTTAACTTTTGAAGGAATTACAGTTTTTCAAAGTAACAAAAAGATGTTTTGTGTATTTTTGAAGTGTATATAATTTTTAGTGAATTTTATAATAGCAAATAGATCTGAAATAAAGGAAAATTTGATGGCGATTACACAAAAGAAACAAGAACTCTAAAGGTAAAAATTTTAGTTTAAACTGATCTCTTCAGTGTGCCAGTTTTTGTTTCCATATGGGAACTTCTCAGTTATAAATTAGTGTGATACAAAAAGAAATATTATTCACATTTGTTCTCCTAAACTGTCAGCTGACCATAATTTATGTGATTTTGTAAATGGATTTGTTTTTTACTTTCATGAAACCAATAGAAAATTAAGTTATTAATATTTGTTTTCTTTTGTTTTCTTCAGGGCTCTGAACATGACACTGAGTGGAGGACAGAGCTGCCCCTCTGAAAACTGTCCTGTACACTTGCTGCTAAGAGACTTAGGCCCTTCTTTCTATTTAAGACCTTGACTTCATTTCTATCCAATGCTCATTTGTCACTGTTGAGGTTAAATTTTACTGAAGCTTCTGACTTTTATAGAACATTAGAAGACTCCTGATTGTGATGTCAAAAGGAAAAGTTGATGAAGGCATTCCTGCTATGTCTATGTTAATATTTAAGTGATTAAATATAGATTTTAAGTTTATTTCATATTTTAATTTTTATGATGAAAGGATTTTATCCTTTCAGAGTTAAAAAGAGTTCTGTAATTCTTTGTAACTATTTAAAAGGAAATTACTACTCCTTTTTAAAAGTAATTGGAAGGAAAGTATAGTTTGTTGATGTATAAATGAAACAGATAGTTTTTATACAAAGATATTTTAGACTGTAAAGTATGAAACTTAATGAAATTATGTAAAAATCTTTATTTTTCTTTTTTTTTGCCTCAGATTTCCAATAAACAAACTCTAAAAAGTATTTTCTCCTTTTATTAAAAAGATAAAGTTTTACTACTTTTAATTAATAAAATAAAAGATTTCCAATGTCATTCTGTGACATATCAAAGTAAAGTTGACATATGGTTGGGAGAAACATTCTTCAAGATAAAAGAAAATAATTTCAAAATTTTTTTAATGAATCTGACCATTTGAAAGGGGGCTATTTATATATTTCTAAGGGAAAAATCTGAATATTTGCTAATTCTATTTGAAGTTTCATAGTTTTTACTTTAAGATGAAATTCAAGCAAGCAGAAAATTACCCAATAAAAAAACACTGGAGGGGCTGGGAATATGGCCTAGTGGTAGAGTGCTTTCCTTATATACATGAAGCCCTGGGTTTGATTCCTCAGCACCACATATATAGAAAAAGCCAGAAGTAGCAGTGTGGCTCAAGTGGTATAGTGCTAGCCTTTAGCAAAAAGAAGCCAGGGACAGTGCTCAGGCCCTGAGTCCAAGCCCCAAGACTGGCAAAAAAAAAAAAAATACAAACACTGGAATTGGAGCTGGGAAAGTGGCTTAGTGGTAGAGTGCTTGCCTAGCATGCAAGAAGCTCTGGATTGAATTCCTTAGTACCACATAAACAGAAAAGGCCGGAAGTGGTGCTATGGCTCAAGTGGTAGAGTGCTAGCCTCAAGCAAATGAAGCTCAGGGACAGCACTCAGGCCATGAGTTCAAGTCCCAGGACTGGCAAAAAGAACAACCAAAACCACTGGAATAAGAGAAATGAGTATTAGATAGTGTTAATGGAATTCATGGTATTAATCAAATACCTCCTTTAAAACTCAGAAAATAAGCATTTAGGGGCTGGGAGTATGGCCTAGTGGCAAGAGTGCTTGCCTCATATACATGAGGCCCTGGTTCGATTCCCCAGCACCACATATATAGAAAATGGCCGGAAGTGGCGCTGTGGCTCAAGTGGCAGAGTGCTAGCCTTGAGCAAAAAGCCAGGGACAGTGCTCAGGCCCTGAGTCCAAGGCCCAGGACTGGCAAAAAAAAAAGAAAGGAAAAGAAAATAAGCATTTAACATTTACTTCTCAGTAATCTTCATATTGAGGCATGGTGGCCATTCTAAACTGACCCTTTGGAGTCTCATTTATAGAAATATTTGTTGGGTAGCTTTCTTAGCAGACAGATGAGGAAGTTGGACGTTGAAGAAGAATGTACTTTGGAAATGTACATTGGAAATTAAAAGAAGAGTTGATTTATTGTGTCTGAGTTTACAATAAGAGGTATATTAAGGGCCAAAAATTGTTCTCTAAACAGGTCCCAATATGATCTCCTGGACAGAGAAAAATGGGGCAACTTTTGGGGTATCGTGGTAGCTGTTGGTCTCTGTGTACAGTGGCATGCTTCTTGTGGGTTACAACTCTTTCTAACTTAGGTTTTGAAAGTAGTTCAAACTTAAGGAGAATCCACACATGCCCTTTGTGTCTATCACCAGTTGGAAACATTTTGCTCCACCTACTTTATTACTTTCTATATAGTACTGTTTTATTTTTTACTGAACAGTTGGAGAATAGGTTGCAAACATCTTGGTTATTCTAAATACATAAATGTGTTTGCCCACTAAAAGACATTCATTTACATAGTTATGCCATGATGATCAAAGTGAAAACAGCCGGGCGCCAGTGGCTAACACCTTTAATCCTAGCTACTCGGGAAGCTGAGATCTGAGGATCATGATTCAAAGCCAGCATGGTCAGAAAAGTCTATGAGACTCTTATCTCTCATAAATTACAAGGGGAAAAAAGTAGAACTGTGTGGCTCAAGTGGGAGAGTGCTGGCCTTGAGCAAAAGGAGCTCAGGGACAGTGGTTAGGCCCAGAGTTTAGGTCCCAGGACTGACAAAAAAACCCAAAAAGTTAAATGTTTGTACAATCGTATCTATAACACTGTCCATATTAAAAATTTTAATTATCCCATGAATGATTTTTGTAGTGACATTTTCCACCCAAACACAAGACCATTCATTACCTTTAGTTGTCTGTAATTTGTTACCAGAAATGTCATTTTTGTCTAGAAATTCGTCTTTTGATTTTCTCCATCTTTGTTAAAGAGAGAAACTAAAAAAAAAATAAAAAGACTTGGGATTTCAAAGAAGTTGCTTGCTGAAAGCAAAACACAAAAAATGGCACAAGGAAAAGAGAATTTTCGTTTTTAATTTTTAAAACTTTGGCTGGGTTTTGGTGTCTTGACTCAGCAAAGTTTATAATACAGCAGAGCTTGGTAAGCATTAAAGGGGGTACTGAAGCTCTCCTTTATTTTATAATCCCAATTGTTTTTCTAGAAACCATCAATAGATTCTAAATGACTGACTCAATTTTTGGATCCTATTCTCATGACCAAGCAAATGTTTGATTTGAAACCAGCCCAGTATAAATGTCTGTGTGCTTCTAACTCTGTAGCTATTCCTGGATTTCTTTCAGCACTGGGGATATCAACCCATGCACTAAAAATGTCTAAAACTGGAACCAAGGTAAGTCAGTGGTCATACTGAATTTTAGCCTGCCCACTTTTTACCTAATGAGTGAGACATTGAAAGGAGCATGGAGAAAAGCTTTTGCTTCTTGTCTAGAGGTGAGTATGAAAGGGGCAAGAGGATGAGGATGAGAAAAGGTTATGAAATATTATTTCCTACTGTGTGCCATGTTGAATATCATACAGGTAAATAAAATACATAAATAGGATGATTTCTGCCTTCCAGCAGGGGTGGAATGGAATCATCCGCCTCCTTCACTCTGCCAGTGATTTCTCACTAGCCTTTCTCAAAAATCACCTGTAAGACATTTGACTTCTATTTCCTGGGCTGGACATTAGTGTGTTCACGCAGGCTGTAGGAAGGAAGGGCTTCTCTATTTTGAGCAATTTATGGTATGTTTTTTCTCCGAAGATCAGGCCAGATGTCTTATAGAAAGCCCAGCATCTAGATTTGATTATTTCCTCATGTTTAGATTCCTATTAAACATCTTTGGCAAGAGAACTATGTAGGCCACATTGTGTACTTGTAAGTGCATTATGTCAGGGGGTGCCTGTTAACTGCCACTTACGGAATTAGTCCGGAAGTTTAGGGTGTGGGGAAGGCAATGTCTTTTAATGTCCTAAAGTTCCTGCTAACCCCACTAACAATTTAAAGTCCTTAGAGGGATTTCCATTTCCATGTTCCCTGAGGAGAGGCTGTCCCATAATAGCCTCATGTAGATGAAACACATACACACACACACACACACACACACACACACACACACACACACACACCTCGGCATCACAGATTTCCAGAGCAGTTATGCTGTGCTCTAGCTCATAGCTGGGTTCATTTATTAAATAACTTGTTTGCTAGACCAAAGGAGATAATAAATTATTTTGTACACTTTAACATTGCTTCTTCCTTTCCTACTGTCTGGAAGCAATGCAATCAGGAATTTATGGGCTTGGCAGAAGAAATGGATTTTATTAAGCATGTCATTCTTCCCTCTGAGATACACAAGACATTTTTCTCCTGCTATATTGGATTGTAGAGCTATTTTTCAAAAACTAAACCTGAAAAATAATAGGAACTGTGTAGTAACTTAAAGAAAAACCTACACATTTTAACCCTCCCCCTTTTTAAAGTAAATTTTCTTTTTGAACAAAGGTCAAAATCTCCCCAAGTTGCAATAGAGTAGGTAGATTTCATGTTTCTTTTACACATAGAAGTTGAGTACCCAAGTAGCATTCTATGACTGAGACTGAAAGAGGAGCTTGGACCTGGAGCTCAGTAATGACTCCATAGCAAAACAACAAATAATTGACCTTGGCTGGTCTGCTGGGAAGATAAACAGCATGGTAACTGTGTGTATTTCTTCTCAGGTACTGGTAGAAGTCAGGCAAATGTGTAGAAGGCAATAAGTGTGAGAAACAGTAAAGGAAAAATACATATTAACTTCATTTCCTTGTAAATCTTCATTTCCTTGTAAAACTTCATTTCCTTGTAAATCCTTGTGGCTTATGAAGCTTAAACTCAGGGTGTGGGTTCTGTCCCTGAGCTCTTTTGCTCTAGTGCTCTACCACTTTGAACTACAGCTCCACTTTCCGTTTTCTGGTGGTTAATTGGAGATGAGAGTCTCAGGGACTTTGAACCATGAGTTGCTAGGATCACAGGTGTGAGCCACCAGCACCTTCCCTTCCCTTCCCTTTCTTTCCTCCCCCCTTCTCTCCTCCCCTCCTTATCCTCCCCTTGCCTTCCCCTTCCTTCCCTCCCCTCCTCCTTGTCAAAAAGCCAGAGGCAAATTGAGTGGACAAATCATGGAATTTAGAACATTTCTATTCTTAGAAATTTACTTGATTTTCCTAAAGATCTCTTTACAGGTCACAGGAAAGCTTCACAGGCCCAGGAACAGTCTTGTTCAGAATCTAAAAGAGTAAATGCTGCCATATGAAATAGAATTAGCTTTGCAGGTAGGAAGACTATAAACAAAAATAAAGTAAGCCATATTACTAAGTAGGAGTTTTGTGTGTCCATTAGCTCGCTGCAACCAACTTGTAATCCTAGCGATTCTAGGCAAGTCACTTCATCTGTTAACAGCTGTAGCCAAAGCTCCTTACAAGTTGGATCAAATGTAAAACTAGCCAAGCATGGTCATGCATGCTTGTTATCTAAGCCTCCTGAGGCAAAAGGAGGAGGCTGTAGCCTTAGCAAAGCACAAGACTCTTGAGAAAAACATTAGAGGGCTGGGAATGTGGCTCAAGTGGTCAAGCATGTAAGCAGGGGGCCCTGACTTCAAACCCCAGTACCACTAAGAAAAACCCAAATGTTGGGCCTGCATTTATCTCAGTGGAAGGAGTGCAAAGCCATGAGTTCAGACCTCAGCTCTAGAGGGGGAAAAAAAAAGCTAAGAAGCAAACTTCAAAGAGGATTAAGCTCACTTAAGGGTCCAACCCTCAAAACTTCAAAACACGGCTAACTTGTCCTGAAAATTATCACAAAGCTGGTAAGTGAAGCTGGAATTTTTGTTTAGTTTAGCAGGTACTGTATATCTAAATCAGCAATTCTAAAATGGAAAAAGAAGCAAAAAAAATTTCAAGGAGGAGGAAAATGAGATGAAATAGATAAATTTTCTTAGTAGATGAGAATGTAAAAGGAAAGGTTTTAGGGTACAGGAAATAGAATTGTAAGAACTGGGGAGGGAGTGGGAGATTAAGACAAAGGAAATAGTTATTAGTATGTTAACTGGGAAGGGATACCCAGGATAAAAGAAAATGTCAGATAGTGGACTGGGAATATGGCCTAGTGGCAACATTGCTTGCCTCTTATACATGAAGCCGTGGGTTCAATTCCCCAGCACCACATATACAGAAAACGGCCACAGGTGGTGCTGTGGCTCAAGTGGCAGAGTGCTAGCCTTGAGAAGCCAGGGACAGTGCTCAGGCTTGAGTCCAAGCCCCTGGACTGGCAAAAAAAAAAAAAAAAAAAAAAGAAAGAAAGAAAAAGAAAAAAAATGTCAGATGTGCCATTTGTGAGTCACTTTTTACTTCCCTTTAACAAACAATTCTCTTCACCTAATTAGTTATTGCATCCTAAATTTCTTTTGACTTTTTTTTTGCTGGTCCTGGGGCTTGAACTCAGGGCCTGGGCACTGTCTCAGATTCTTTTGCTCAGGAATAGCACTCTACCATCTGAACCATAGCACCACTTCCAGCCTTTTCTGTGTATGTGGTACTGAGGAATCAAACCCAGGGCTTCATGCATGCTAGGCAAGCACTTTATCACTAAGCCACATTCCCAATTCTTTTGCCTGTTTTCTCACTGAAGTTGTTTCTGGTTGAATCTCTCATCTGGTTCATAACAACCATCTCTTACCAGGCATAAACAACTCACGAACTCAGCTCCCACTAGGGGTTTTGAATCCCATTTCTGTGACTTTTCCCCTTGACACATACTCAGTATGCAGTAAACTTAATGAACTACCTCTTGTTAATAAAATGGGCTGTTTTTTAATGCATATATTATTTATTTTATATCAATAGTCTAAGTTATAATCATTTGCAGGATTGGGCTGTGTTTTTTTCCTCCTTTATTCTTTTGGGCTTGTCCCTTTTCCTTTGTCTCTGGAAAACATTTGCCTACCCTTTACTAGTCCTTAGTTTAAGACAAGAAAGACTACCTGCCCCAGTTCTTCCCTGACTCTTGGGCTTTCCCCTTTTAAGTCAGTACAGAAACTAGCCACCAAGTGGCAGCATATCACCAGGGAATTAGCCACACCAAGCACCACACCTGTGGTTTCAGTTGGTTCACCTAGCAGTTATCATAGATGGTGGAGTTGTTGAGCCCAAAGGAAAACAACTATAGTCCATTTTTTTTTTAATAGTAGTTTTCAGAAACTATTGCATGGCTCCCTAGGAGTTGCTAGGAACTCTTTGCTATCTCAACCTGAAAAACTTTTGTAGGCAGAGCTTCCAGTTTACTGGAGTCATTTTGTTTGGTAAACAGGAAACTGCAGCTCAGGCTCTGAGCTTTTCAGTGCTACCAGAGGCTTACCTCGGGTATTATAGTAGATGCATAGGAATTTTAAGCAAATAACCTGCCTTGTCATTTTGTTTTACAGCGACCCTCTTTATAATAAACTAATGGGGAACGTGTGTGTGTGCCTGTGCACACACACACATGCATTTATGCATGTGCCACTACTTGGGTTCAAACTCAGGGCATTGTACTCATACTTAGCTTTTTCACTCAGGGCTAGTGCTCTACCACTTGAGTAACACCTTTACTCGGCTTTTTGCTGTTTAATTGGAGGTAAGAATCCTCAGAATTTTCTGCCAGTGCTGGGTTTGAACCCCAGTCCTCAGATCTTAACTTCCTGAGTAGTTATGATTACAGCCATGAGCCACGGGCACCTGACCATAATGTGTTTTTCTGTGTGTATGTTCTATATCTGTGTAAAACTAAATCTCTGAAGCTAGTTTTATTTTTCTTTGAACATATTCCACGGAATCTTGCATATGGAACTTACTCATGTACATCAAACAGGCACAGATGATCCAATAGCTTAAACCGGCTTAACCTTGGAAGAAATCTGGATAGGAGTCTAGTGGGAGGAACAGACGTAAATTATAATTTAATGTAAGCATAGAGAGCTGTGGGAATTAAAGGAGAAAGCTATGAGCTTGAGCCTGAAACCACTGGCATATGTTCAAGCACTCTTGTTTTGCTTCATTTTAAACCTTCTCAAAGTACCCTTTCTATTGTTAGCAACTGAAGTTGCCTGCCAGGAACCAAGTGCTGTGAGGTGAGGGAGAACTATTTACTTTGTCTTCAAAACTGAAGAGAAAATGAATTTCTAACGTGGACATGAGCTCTTGTATCTCTAAATAAAGCCACGCAATGCCTAAGTTCTTCTATTTTTCTCTGTGCCTCAGATTACTTTTTATGAAGATAAAAATTTTCAAGGCCGCCGCTATGACTGTGATTGCGACTGTTCAGATTTCCACTCGTACCTGAGTCGCTGCAACTCCATTAGAGTAGAAGGAGGCACCTGGGCTGTGTACGAAAGGCCCAACTTTGCTGGGCACTTGTACATCTTACCGCAGGGAGAGTACCCTGAATATCAGCGCTGGATGGGCCTCAACGACCGCCTGGGCTCCTGTAGAGCTATTCACCTGGTGAGTCCTGGGACACACTGGTCTCCCTTTTCTTTTAAGCTTTCCTGTCTCATCATAGACAGCTGTCTTGTGTTGAATGATGAAGTTGGAATAAAAGCTTAGGTCAATTCATCATAAGGCTGAAAACACGAGGTCCATGTTGCTTTCTTGAGGTAGAGACATGAGTCAGAGAAAACTTTTGTTTTTCTTTTTAAAAGGCAGCTGTTCCATCAGTCATGTCTTACTGGGGATGGGAGTTCCAGTAAGTTGCTTTTCGCTGCTAGTTTCTGCAGCAAAACCAGTCAGTGACTTCCATAATGGTGGCTGTGTTGTGTTTTGTTGTTTTGTGTTTTTTTTTTCAGTCTAGTGGAGGCCAGTATAAGATTCAGATCTTTGAGAAAGGGGATTTTAATGGTCAAATGTTTGAAACCACGGAAGACTGTCCATCTATCATGGAGCAGTTTCACATGCGTGAGATCCACTCCTCTAAAGTGCTGGAGGGTGTCTGGATTTTCTACGAGCTACCCAATTACCGCGGCCGACAGTACCTCCTGGACAAGAAGGAGTACCGGAAGCCCATGGATTGGGGTGCAACCTCCCCCGCTGTCCAGTCCTTCCGGCGCCTCATTGAGTAATGACATGAACGGAGCTGTAGATTTCCTCCTGAGGGCTCCATGCTGGCTGGCCTTGTGGTTCAAGTAGGCATCATAAATAAAGCAATTGGCATGCATCCCACTGCTGACTTATCATGTGTCGCCTTGAATGCTTTTTAGAAACTAGCAATGTAGGGCCCATCACACCAATGCACCCATCAGATTACCCATCTAGAGCTTTGTGTCAAGCGAAATATGACTGCATTAAAAGATTAGGAATCCATTCTGCTATCCAGTGGTACTGCTTGTTTTTATTATGTATTACTCTCCACCCCCACCCCCAACCCCCACCCCCCGCAAAGAAGAGCACAAAATAATAGGGGTCATTATCCCCTCTCCCTTTAAAACCCACCCTGTAAGACAGGTGGCTAACTGACTTTTAACATGAGACTGAAACTTACAGAAGTCAAACACTTGCCCCAATTCACCAGCTAGGGATGGACATGCTAGGGTACTTTTTTCTGGAGAGTTATGCTTCCAGGACCACTGTTCTTTTGTTTGGAGTCCCAGTGCATTCTTTCAACACCTCCTAGCTGGGTATCTGTGTGGAAAGTGTAAGTATAAGCATGAATGTTTAAAAGGTCAAAAGAACAGATCTTCCCCAAGGTCCCACAGAAGAAACTGTCTAGTGAGAGCAATCCGGGACACGGGGTTATAACCAAAAATAATGGCCACAGTCGCCTGAAAGCCCTCATGTGAGATTCTGAGTCCTGTGCCAGTCACTTCCCAACTGTAATTTCAGGTTTTCTGTGAGAAGAAAGGGCATATTCAACAATTTGTTCCTGCTCTGTAATCGCTGAGATGGACTTTGCTTCTTTTAAGTAAGCCCTGAAGCCATATCTATTTACTCCCAATAAAGAGGTGAATGGAAAGAAATCAGCATCACTAGCATTTTGGATAAACCGAGGAATTTGCTGATTGCATTTGTCTTTAAAAGAGTTGGTGAATCCCATGTCTTGTAGGATCTTTTCTCCAGCAAGACAAAGGAGAATTGCTAAACTCCCTACATAGAAACCCCAAGACAAACTTCATACCTCCCCCAAACCCTTCTGTTCTTTGTTTCAGCTTCCCCTGCTCTTTTTCGGCTTCCAGTAAGGGGTGCTGAGAAAAGTAAGGTGGGGATTTTGGATGAGCTGAGGAGAAAGCATGAGGAGCTGTTTGCTGAGCTGCAAAGAACCCTGGCTCATCTGCTAGTGAGCTAACCTGCAGCTGTCCTCTCTAGACACCCCTTATTGTGAGGCTACCATTCCTCTCTTCAAAACAAAAGCCCATTGAACACCTTCTAATACTCCAGGACTGGAAATGACCCTGAAGGACTAGCTGCAACATACTAACATGTTTTTAGAAGTGTGTTTCATCAGAGAGGAAGGGAGGAATTAGCATCTCCTCTGTTCTCTACATTGCCATGTTCCTTGGAAGTCTGTCACAGTCTGCTCAAAACAACCAGGGGGGGAAAAAAAACAGCAGGACCGGAAACCAAGCGTCAGCATGACAAACTACACTCACCAAGAAACAGAAGCTAGCTTTTGACAAAAAACAGTGCTCATTTTAGGGTGTTATGTGCCTCTTAGTTCATTTCCTGCTCCAGCTATTGACATACCAATGAGCTTTCACTTGCAGGACATTTTACGAGCAAATAATATCACAAAACACATGTATGCCCTTGTCCATTCCTCTCAGCTTTCCTGTTAGAGCAAAAAGCTGGTGTCCATCCATCAACCCCACTCAGCACCTAGGTTAGTGTTCTGAGTTAAATTTCTCTACTGTTACAGTTTTGCTGCTCTGAAATGTAGGATCTCAAGAAAAGAAGGTCAAGGCATCTTTAAACCATTTTAGCCTGTTCTCACTAAGCACTCCTCTCAATAGTTCCCTAAAATGGAGCCCACTTTCTCAAAATGCAATATCCAGGGCATACATCTAAATTTTATTTAAGCTTCTCCTAAAATTTGCATGGCACATACTTAGGAATTATTGCTTGCCTGGGACTCAAATGTAATTATAACCTGCATTTGTATTTGCTAAATCTGCCCAACCTACCACAAAACAAGGCAAGTTATACATGACTTACATGGGCCATCAGCACATGCAGGGAGCAGTGCAGGCCATGGAAATGACCACATGCCCCACAGAAGGACATTTAAATGTATTTAAAAACAAAAGCAACACAGCCATTGAAATGTGTCTGAAGCTGAATATGGCCTGTGAATCACAGTTTCTAGTCTTTGCCTGTAGAAGAACTATGCCTTATATCGAATGAGCATATGCCTCTGTAATTTTAAATCTACGGCTTGAGATCTACTTTCTACCTGAGCTTTTCATCCACAAGAAAGTTCTTAAAGATTTTAAAGACTTAAATATTTTTTGTAATCCTAGCTACTCAGGAAGCTGAAATCTGAGGATGGAGGTTCAAAGCCAGCCCCAGCAGGAAAGCCCAGGCACAGGGGGGAAAAAAGAGCCAGAAGTAAAACTGTGGCTCAAGTGTAGAGCACTAACCTTGAGCAAAAAAGCCCAGTGACAGTTCAAGGCCCTAAGTTCAAGCCCAGGACTGAAAAAAAAAATTCCTTCTTTTTTCCTCCAGGTTAAACAATTCCTAGTTCATAGTTCTCTTGATGTACTAACTTCCAGTCTCCTCTTCATCCTGATGACTGGCTCCTGTTCCCACTGTAATTTATCCCTGTCCCTGTGTGTTAGCTGTCACCTGACCAATGGCCATGTCATCTGGAGAGCAGTATTCAGTTCTTTCTCCCTTCTTTCTCAGACATACACTGTTCTTAAGTTAATCTATTTCTCCCCATTCACTTCTACCAACCCCACTACGACACCTTCCCCATCAGTTGAGTCCTGCTACTTCTACATGTCAGTTCTGAGTCACATCATCTAACACAAATAACCTCCATTTCCTTGTCTGTAAAAGATAGTGCCTATGCTGTGGGCATTAAAGTGAGATGACGTGTCAAAGGACATAGCATACAGTGGCCGCTTCTCAGTTCCTCTTTATTTTCAGGAGCTACAAAGATAACCACCAGCACTGAACTGGTCAAGCATTTTCATCAACTAGGCAATACATACGGCCTTTGTTGTTGTAGTCATTGCTGCATGCTTCTGTTTAAAGACACTTACAGTATATTGTTGGTTTATTAACACGGAACTCAGCCAACAGCACTGTAACTCATGCCTGAGGGAAGGTTAGCACACATACTTTCTATGTTAAGGCACAGTGCAGCATCCTTATGCTTAGGAACATTACACAGCCTGTCAACATTATGCTTCAGGGCCATTCAATACAAAGAAAAAAACCAAAAGTAATTTAGTGGGAGAGTTGAAAGGAAGGCAGAGATTGGTTCCATCCCTGCTGGGAACATGCTTTTTGGATGATATGAATGGCCATGGGAGCACTGAAGGTAACTGTCAGGGAACCGGTTAGGCCAGCTCTGTCCCTTTCCTGCCTGGTGGCCACCATGCAGGGGAGGGCCTTGGGTCCTGCTGGCTCAGTCCAAACCCACCATTCTCAGGCCACCACCCAGTTTCAAACACACCAATCACGATCTGACAGATTGCCTGAAGGGAGGCAACAAGAGTGTGGGGGTGGAGAGTGGCAACACAAAACGAAAGCTCAGGACCACTAGGCAGGGCAACTAGCTTCTGGGTCCTGCTGCTCATTCTTCTGAGTGGCCTTTATTTTCTCTTTGTTAAACTCTTTTTCTCCTGACATTTATTTCTATAGTGTCAGAGAGCAAGAACACAACATGATTGTGTACAGTGTGGTAGTAGTGACTTCAGGACTACAAATCAACCTTAATGAGTGGTGGAATTCACCAATGCAGGGCCCAGCACAACACAAATCAACCCGGCTTTACTGCCACGGTTCCTATGTTAAATTATTTCTCAGTACCAAGAGTTCAAGTTTGTGGGTTGGTAATGTGGCTTGGTGATAAAGTGCATGCCTAGCATGCATGAAGCCCTGGGTTCGATTCCTCACTATCACATAAACAGAAAAGGCTGGAAGTAGTGCTGTGGTTCAAATGGTAGAGTGCTAGCCTTGAGCAAAAGAAACTCAGGGACAGTGCCCAGGCTATGAGTTCAAGCCCCAGGACTGGCAAAAAAAATAGAAGAGTTCAAGTTTATTCTTGTTGCATTTTTTTAAAACTTAGTTAGCTTTTCTTCTATCTCTTTCTGTCTGCCAGTTGTTTTCAGAAATGCATCTTCATTTTTTTGGCAAATGGTAGGTATTTGGGAAAAAATACATCAGAATTATATAACCACCCCACTCCCTTCCAAAAAGGCCATGTTCTTAATTATCACAGGATTCTGGCCTTCCCTTCACTCTCTGCTGAGTCTCCCCTCTGGTCCAAGCTCCCACCCATTCCCAAATCCAGCCAGGTTGTCTCTAGAAGTAACAAATCAGCCTTGTATTCTTTTTTTTTTTTTTTTTTGGCCAGTCCTGGGCCTTGGACTCAGGGCCTGAGCACTGTCCCTGGCTTCTTTTTGCTCACTCTGCCACTTGAGCCACAGCACCCTGTTTTGCATATATGTGGTGCTGGGGAATCGAACCAAGAGCTTCATGTGTAGGAGGCAAGCACTCTTGCCACTAGGCCATATTCCCAGCCCATCAGCCTTGTATTCTAAGCCCTTCTTCTTTGGGGTCTCACAGCTAACTCCCAAGTTCTCTTTGTGGCTGAGTAGCATCTGGCACCCACAGAAGAGAGCTGCTCTTGGGTACAACTTCAGCGTGAAAGAATCTGTCCACTACCTCTTCATTTTAGCCTCAAAACCAAATCAGGTAGCTCCAGAATGGGAGGGGCTGGGGTCTCCCCCATATAGAACAATAACTTGGGGAGATAGGACTTTACCTCAGTTTTACAGATGAAGAAGTGAAGTTTAAAAAAGCTGAATAACTTGTCCAAGGTGGCTGGTTTCAAAACTCTGGTTCTTTACATTGTACCATGTAGTTCTTGCTTTTCAGTCTTCAAGAGACAGAACCACAGTGCCCTGTCAGTCACTGTGTCAAATATTTCTTTTTAATAGCTTCATAGGCCTCTAATTCACATGTCACACAGTGTACTTGTTTAAAGTGTTCCATTCAGTGGGTTATTTTTAGTACATTCACACTTATGTGCAGCAATCACCACAAGCAATTTTAGAACATTTTCATCACCTCTAATAGCAACTGTGCACCCTCCAAAGATCACACTCTTATCTATCTCCTCATTTCCCTTCCCCCAACCCTAAACAAGTACAAATTTGATTTCCTGTATGTCTGTATTTGCCTGCTCTGAGCATTCCATGTAAATAAGAACATATAAAATGCAGTCTTTTGTTACTAACAAGTTTCTCTTCAAAATGTTTTCAAGATCCATGTTGTAGCATTACTTTATTCCTTTGTAGGGCCAAATAATATTCCAGTGGAAGGAAATTTCCATTCATCATTGTTAGCATTTCCCTAGCCTCAGGTCCTCAGCTCCTCCCACTAGCCCCCAGATCCACCCATACCTAATAAGCCACTCCTACTCACTATTAAGACCTACCTACTTCCCCTTTATCCCCAGAGAGAGAAGCTGCTACCTGAATAAGGTGCGGACGCCATGTAGCTCCCTCTCCAGTGGGAACTATGGCCCCACTAATAAACCTCCTTATGAACCTCCTTCTCCTTTCTGTGATTATCTCCGAATGGTCCTCTGGGATGGCCAGGATATATCCTTCCGGTCATTTGATGAACATTTGGGCTTATTAGTTACTTGTGCAGTCATAAATATTCATGCATAAGTTTTTATATAGACATACATTTTCTTTTCTCTTAGGTATATACCTAAGACCAATTTCTTTTTTTTTATTGTTAAACTGATATACAGAGCAGTTACAGTTTCATACTTTAGGCATTGGATACATTTCTTGTACTGTTTGTTACCTCCTCCCTCATTCCCCCCTCCCCACTCTCCCTTTCCCTTTCCCCCCATGAACTGTTCAGTAGATTTACACTAAACAGTTTTGCAAGTATTGCTTTTGTAATTGTTTGTCTTTTTTACCCTGTGTCTCTCGATTTTGCTAAGACCAATTTCTAACATGTGAGCTATTACTTTCTTTTTTTTTTTTTTTTTTTGGTCAGTCATGGGACTTGAACTCAGGGCCTGAGCACTGTCCCTGAGCTCTTTCACTATCACTTTGAGACTACCTCTTTGAGCCACAACGTCTCTTCCAGTTTTTGAGTGGTTAATTGGAAATAAGAGTCTTACAGGGACTTTTCTGCCCAGGCTGGCTTTGAACTGTGACCCTCTGATCTCAGCTTCCTGATTAGCTAGGGTTACAGGCTTGAGCCACCAGCACCCAGCTAGCTATTACTTTTTAATCCTGGCAGCAAGTGGCACTTCAGCAGCACAGGTCTAGGTCCAATTGTAGCTCTCTTTCTGATGGTAGGGTCTGAGGCAAACACACCTGTTTAGTCTTAGTTTTCTGTGCGAAGTTGAGATAACTGTATCTACTTTCAAGCAGTGTTGTTGATAACAGATCAAACAATGGGAAAACATTTTAGCCAACTGAATGACTCAAAGGAATGGGTATCAAATAAAGGCAGCTATTTAAAAATCTTCAGAATAGGGATTCCTACAGGAAAAGGCCTAAAGGGACTCCTTGGTGGTAAAATGTTAGGCAGCTGTGGACAGGCTTCCTCCCCAGCCCCCTCTCTGCTTTCATCATCAATGACTTAGATATCTGCGAATGACTTTATGAATTACTTTCTGGAGAACAGATGAGAGAGACAAAGTTCAAGAAAGGGAGAGAGGCTGGAAAGCTCCAGGCATTGAGGGCTGTAGCTGCTTGCATAGAGAGCAAAATTCATCTCCCTCTATTCTGCCAGGCCCTGTGTGGCTCCCTTGATCTCTGATCTCAGCTACACAATTTCAGTTCTTTTCTACTTTGATCCCATTTTTCCCCCAGCCTCAATGTGCCCCCTTTGCGAGTCAGCAACTGTAAGGACTCAGCATCCCGGCTGAGTGGTTCTGGAATTGATTAGCTTTCAGGAGAAGGCCTGCCAGCACTTTGTCTCTAGGGAGCAAAGTGCACAGAAAAAACAAAGATCTGTTTCTATTGTTCCCACCCCAGTCCCTGGATGGGCCGCATTAGCCTGTGCACTGAACCATGGGCCAGAACAAATGCTGGGTTCTGGCTGTGGTGCTGACCTTCACAGTTTCTCAGATGGATTGTCCCAGCTCACAGTAAGCCTGGTGACCCTGGCCAGGGTAGTGCTTCACAACCCATGTCACAGGACAGAGAGATAAACCTCCACACTGCTTTTCTGTGACCAGGAAATAAGGGAAGGAAGAAAAGTATGGAGTAGAGAGCTAGCTGCCTGCTGGTCGATGATAAACCAAAGCCATTGGCAAGCTTTCGGGGATGCCTCTAAAGGCCAGGGGTCTGAGCAGTTGTGAAGGACTCATCTTCTCTTCCCTCCCCACATTGTGTTCTAAGCAACCGATGGTCAGCTAAGGGGAGCCCAAGAAGGGATGTAAGACCGGGAATACAGGCTGGCAATAAAAATAATTTAAATATTTAGGGTCTCAAGTTAGGGGTCTCCACCTGTAGTCTTTCCTCAAGTCTGCAGATCAAAGGGGCTTTCGCTGTGTGTAATAGGAATGGCATTAGAAGGTCTTCTCATTATCCATGGGCAAATCACTCCATCCCGTCCTAGTGCTGGGGCCGAGGAACAAATTCTATATCTAAAAGTACCTGCTTTGCTCCCAGAGTATAGTTTCTGTGCTGGGAGAATCTTACCTCATTTTTCCATCTGGTCCTCAACTGATGGCAGCCATCAAGGCAGGAGAACATAAACTGAGCTTGGCAGTCCTTCTCTGTGTCCCGAGTCAACTCCCTCACCCACTCCCCCAAGCAGCTGTTTTCTCCTCAACTCCCCCTCCAATCCCCACCACATGGCTTGGTCTCCCCAAATACCATCACCTCCTACTTAGCAGAAAAAAAGACGCGGGGGGGGGGGCGGGGGCAGTAGGGCCAGTGTTTGACCTGATTCCTCCTCACCCCTTTCTTCCCTACTCTGAGGTAGCAGGGGTCTTAGTTTCTTCACATTTCACCCTCCCTGGATTCAATCTTCCCCATCTCTTGCCCTTCCTCCCCCCCCCCCCCATATATATTACTCCCAGATCTCTATCCTCAGAGCACTCTCTATCATCCTGTGCTCATCCTTGCCTCTCCTATACCCAGTCAGTTAAAAACCTCTGTCCTTCCACCCTCTGAGGATTTCTCACAGGCATCCTCTGTCCTCCGCCTGCCTCCCTGCCTTGTGCCTCTGACTGAGTCTTGACTATATCTTCATGAAGCCACGCAGCGTCTTCCCTCCCTCCTCACCACCAATCACCAGTCTCACCATAGCAGAGTACTTTTCCTAAAACACGCCGTGATTGTGCTACCTTCTTGTACACGCCGTGATTGTGCTACCTTCTTGGCTTCAGTGCTTATTCTTAGAGTTCGTAGAATAAAGTCCCATCTCCCTGCACTGGGAGAAGCCTTGGCTTCTTTGGGTTTCAGGAGTAAGCACCCCCAAGAGGCATGACTCTTCTAACCCCTTTTCTGAGTCCATGCTTTTCTGCTCCTGCCTCTGTTACTTTGCTTTGCTTTTTTCTTTCTTTGTTGCCAAACTAGAACTGGAACTTAGTAACTGCTGCTTTGCTTATTGGCTGGTACTCTAACAACTAAGTCATGCCTCCAACCCCAAGGCTCAGTTATTTCTTTTCTTTTCTTCTTTTTTAGGTCCATCTGCTTCTAAATAGCATGGCCATAGCTGTTTCTAAAATCTCAAGGTCCCCAGTTCCTAGCATAATTATAATTTACCAGCTTAGGTGATTAATCTTGATTGTGGCTCCCAAGAGTAAAGGGAAGCCCTCCAGAGACAGAAGGAAGATCTAAATTCGTCATACATACCCACTAGCTCTCTGAAGTTGGTACTCCAGTGGGCAGGCTTATTTCTAGTGTACAGTCAATTTTCTACCTTTGCATAGACATTAGCCTAGAGTTCCCGTGTGTGTGTGTGTGTGTGTGTGTGTGTGTGTGTGTGTGTGGTCTGTGTATGTTTGTGCACACATGCATGTGTGGGTACGGTATTGGGGCTTGAACTCAGGGCTTAGGTGCTTTCTCTTAGCTTTTTCTGCCTAAGGATGGCACCCTACCCAAAAGCCACAGCTTCACTGTTGTTTAGAGATAAGAATCTTGCAGACTTTCCTATCTGGGCTAAGTAGCTAGCATTACAGGCATGATCTGGCTCTCACTGTTGTTATTTTAACAACAACAACAAAAATATTGATATTTTAATGAACTTAAATATGATTAAAAAAACTCATATCATCAGAGGCAGATAATACCCGTAAGGTGTGACCCCCCTAGGGGTGCTATTAGCAATTTGGCATTTCTATTCCCAGTGGGAATGTTAGTGGTACTCCAGAATCACTGTGGTTATGATTAAGAAATTGTAACTGTGGAAACGGAGAAGTGTGAAATTCCACACAGGAACAAATGCAAATCTTCCATCAGAGCCTGCTGTGGACACAGTTTCAATTGGCTTTCCCCCTGTGACTAAAATTCTAATCTCCTCGTGGGGAGCAGGGCGGTTCGCTAGGAATATAGATGATTTGAGAGATGATCTAGTTTTATCACTTTACCTTGCAGATGAGGAAACAAGGCTAATGAGACTATAAGACTGGTTGCAAGTTCATCCAGGAAAAACTAGGAGTAGGACCCATGACTCTCTACTCCTAAACCAGTGTTCTTGAGATGTTTTGTAAGATTTGCTTGCTAAATACAAATATATGGCCTAGTGGCAAGAGTGCTTGCCTCATATACATGAGGCCCTGGGTTCAATTCCCCAGCACCACATATACAGAAAACGGCCGGAAGTGGCACTGTGGCTCAAGTGGCAGAGTGCTAGCCTTGAGCCGGAAGAAGCCAGGGACAGTGCTCAGGCCCTGAGTCCAAGCCCCAAGACTGGCCAAAAAAAAAAAAAAAAAAAAAAAGAAGGTAGAATAGTAACATAGAAAAAACATATTTTGTAGACAACTCTGACTGGAGTCCTTGCTTCCCATCTGCTTATTTGAGCCTGTTTCTTTCTTTCTTTTTTGAGGCAAGAACTCCTTATGTTCTTATTATGCAAGGCCTCAAGCTCAATATCCTCTTGTTTCTGCCTCCCTAGTGCTGGGATTATGGGTCTATACCACCGCAGCTGTCTTGGACTAGTTCTTTAAAACAGTATGGTTTGTCCCCTGAATAAAATTGTTATGGGACTTGAATGAGACATTTCACTATAAAAATTCCTGGCTCCCCATGTTTTGAAGGGAGCCCGGAAATTAGACATTTGAGAATAGTGCTAGAAATAGAATGTTTTTGTAATAGGAATTCACTCAAGTTGAATTCAATAGGTCTTTCCTTTTCTAAGATGGCTTATCATTTCCAAAGGGGGCAGCATATTGAACAGGCAGAAATGGCTTCCCAGGAGGCTGACATGATGTCAAGGGCTGTCAAAATGAAAGGCTTATGGCTCCAGGATCAAAGCAAATGGGTTGCATTGTTTAAGGAAGCCTTATTTAGTTATGTAAGGGAAATTTTCCAGGTTTGCCATCTTTAAAACCAGCAGCAGAGCAGACTAGCCTGTAGGGTGCTACATAAAGGGAAGGATGGGTCTCAGTCCTTGGGGATAAGGGAGTGGGTCCATGCTAAGTCTCAGAACAGCAACTGTCTCTCATACTGGTCACTTCAGTGGCCCTTAAGAGCACAAACCAGAGGGACACACTATGGTCATTGTCCCATTCTCCTGGAGGACTGTAAAGGGGTGGGGGAGGGCATATCCATGCTGTGTGACACTATTTTTTCTGAATCAACCATCTGTGACCTGGAGAAGGGTGAAATGACAGAACATAACCTCTAGGGGGCCTTCCACGAGGGTGACATCCATCTCAATTACATCAACACACACACACACACACACACACACACACACACACACACACACACAACTGCCCTTCCTGGGTGAGTAGGCTAAGCAAATTTAGTGACCACAAAGTTAGGAGTGCTCCTAGTGTCTATTGCTGCCCCCAGTTCCATTCAATAGGAATCGAATGGTGGTATAGAGAAAAACCACTATATGATTGCAATCTTAAAAGCAGAGGGGTCAACAGGGTAGTCAGAACGGATTTTATTTGTTGTCAAGTGGCTTTGTATTTGCTGTGCAAACACACTTTCATCCCTACTGCACTGGAGTGAAAGAGGGGTGACATGGGGCAGGAGGCGGGATATTGTTTTAAAAGCTCTCATATAATCCCACTTTCCTTTGTGCTTTTGGTTAGGTGAGCTCATTTCTCTTCAATATTCCATTAATTTTCCACATGTCATTTTATCCCTTTGATATGGGGCAGCCAGGTTTCTGATTATATAAAAGGAGACAATGACTCTGGAAGCTGGTAGACTGGAAAATAAGATGCTTTCCGTATCTGCAGTGGCCTGTGTTTATTAGTCCTCCCTCCACCCCCACCCCACACCTTTTTGCCTTTTGTCTTGTGTGTGGTAGTACTTGGAAGGCAGGCCTCTTGACATTCTATCACTTGTGCCACACCCCCAATCCTGGTTAATCTCTTTCTTTAACTTGCCTGGTGAAGACCCAAGGTGGTGTCTGGAGCCTGTAATCCCACAAGAGCTGTTTGGAGCAGCTGGCAGAAGGACCTGACTTCAGATATAGTTAAAATGATACTTAGCGCTGGGTGCCCGTGGCTCACATCTGTAGTCCTAGCTACTCAGGAGGCTGAGATCTGAGGATTGGGGCTCGAAACCAGTCTGAACAGAAAAGTCCCTTATCTTCAATTAACCACTGAAAACCTGGAAGTGGCACTGTGGCTCAAAGTGGTAAAACACATATTAGCCTTGAGCACAAAGAGGTCAGGAGAGCACCTACACTAAGAGTGTAAGCCCTGCAACTGACCAAAAACAAAATAAACAATAAAAAGATGCTTTGCATTTACAAGAGCATACATTCCGTACCAAATATTGGGCTTTGCATTTTGCATGGACTTTGTCATTTTAATCCTGACACATGGGCTGGGAATATGGCCTAGTGGCAAGAGCGCCTGCCTTATATACATGAAGCCCTGGGTTCGATTCCCCAGCACCACATATATAGAAAACGGCCAGAAGTGGCGCTGTGGCTCAAGTGGCAGAGTGCTAGCCTTGAGCAAAAAGAAACCAGGGACAGTGCTCAGGCCCTGAGTCCAAGGCCCAGGACTGGCTAAATAAATAAATAAATCCTGACACATCCATCCTGATAAATGGGAATTATCCTCCTCGTTTAGAAGAATGATAGTAACATTGAGATTAATCCAAAGACACATTTTGTATGTGGCAGAGCCAAAATTGGAATTGAAGTGGTTCGAATTCAGAATATTTCAAAGAAATAACCGCACTTGCCCACGAGTCAATTCTCATATCTGGAATAACAGTATTATCTTATCGTAATAACACTACCTACCATTCTGGATGGTTGGGAACAAAAAGTGAGATGTAACTGCTCGCAGAACCAAGTGCCCAAGGGAGGGAGCCATTATGCGATATTTTGCAAGAGACCCACACGCAATGGAGGTTTTTGGAACCCTGGGCTGGGGTGCAGGGCTCTGTGCTCGCAGCACTGGGATCTCTCCGGGGCATGCTGGCTCACAATGGGCCTGTACCCACAAGTACTCCGACTGTGAAACCCGGGTGCCCGCGGACGCGGCCCTGGGAGCGCGCCCGGACTCGCGCTCCCCAGCAGGGTCGCGAGCTGAGCGGGGCAGGGCGAGCCGGCGGTGCTCGTGGGAACAGATGGGGCTTTCCGGCTTGATGCCCACGCACTGGCACCCTGCTCGTCCCGTAGGGCGGTGGGAAGGAGGGCCTCAGTCGTGAGTGGGCGAAGGGGACCCCGAGGGAAGCTGGCACGCGGGGAAGCGCGAGGAAGGCGAGGCGAGGGCGGAGCTGTGAGGCTGGGCCAACGGGGCTCCAGCCGCGCACCGGGTGGGTTGAACTTGGGTCCTGGAAACTGCGTCTCAGGAACCGGGAAACCCAAAGTGGAGATAGGAATGGGCAGACCGTGGGGCCCTTCGGTGTCCCCCTTTAGGCTGCAAACGCAGGCCCAGAGTGGGGCAAGGAAGACCCAGGTAATTACCTGTCTGTCTCCTGCTAGTGCAATGCACTCCCAAGCACTGAGGATTCAGGTCTCCCCCTGACCCCCCAACTCCCAGTCTTGCTATACAGCCTAAATTAGCCTTCAACTCCTGACCCTTCTTTCCAAGTGCTGAGATTACGAACTAGTGCCACATGTGTGTGTGTGTGTGTGTGTGTGTGTGTTCTGGTACTGGGGCTTTAACTCAGGGCTGCTTGCTGCCACTTGGTTTTCTCCACTCAAGGATGGTGCTCTACCACCCAAGCCATGTCACTACTTCCATTTTCAGACATAAATACATATATGTGTGTGCGAATATGCATGAATATATGTATATGTGAATATGTGGAATAATAGAGAGAAACTTCTGCCTTCTTGTTTAATAGTGAAATAGTTTCTCATGCCTCTGGCTTCATGGTTGTTACAAGTTGTCACAGGTCCAGCCGTTGTTAGACAGTAAATCAATGTGTAATGCAACAACTGAATGCATGAAATCCACCCAAGTCTGAATTTAGTCAAGGCTTCCTAGGCAACAGCATCATGTCTGTCTGGCGTCCTCCTTCTATCAGGCAGACCACAGTTTACGAAGGATAATTTGTAGGCAAAACACTAAATTAGAAACTGGGTTTGCCCAGATGCCACAGGACATGACTTTCAGCAGAGCTCCCTAGAATTGTGGGAGGGGATTTAAAACAGCACTTGTGTTCACATCCTCCCTGCAGAGATTTGGGCTGAAACGTGCTGGAAGCAGACTCCAGTAAGGCTGTGTTTTGTTTTGTTTTTCCTTTTTTTCAAAGCTATTCAGAATACTAATATACATTCAGAATGGAGAACTACTGGTCACACAGGCCATCTTCCTGGAAAGATTCTCACCACACATTATACAGAAAATATATGCAAATTAATTAGAATCTTGTCCTATATCAGAATGGAAACTTTGGTCATTTGTGTAGTATGACAACTTCAATTTATATAAAATATAAAAATGCGTAGCAGAATAATGGGAGAGTTATTTAATAGGAAGAGAATTGAGGTGATCAGAGGGAGGGCTGGAGGAGGAGAATGTGTTGAAAGAAGTAATATCAGAAATGTATTCCTGGCCTACAAGAAGGCATTGTGGTGGCTGGCTAATTCTGAGTCTTAATAATAATAAAGGGATGGGCACGGGTGGCTCTCATCTATAACCTAGCTACTCAAGAGGCTGAGATCTGAGAATCAAGGTTCAAAGCCAGCCAGGACAGAAAAGTGAGACTCTTATCTCCAATTAACCAGTAAAAATCCTGAAGTGGAGATGTGGCTCAAGTGGCAGAGTGCTAGCCTTAAGGAAAGAATCGAAGAGAGAGCACCTGGGCTCTGAGTTCAAACCCCAGTACTGTCACAAAATAATGATAACAACAACAACGAGGAAGAGACCAGGACTGGCATTGTCCAATATACTAAGCATCATTCTCAAGTTTACCAGTTCACTTTTTCACATTGTCTCAAGTTCTCCTTCACCCTGTTTGGGAAAGTTTTCTTAACACAGAATTAGCTACTCATCTTCCCTGTAAGTATTGTGTCCTATGGTGTTTCTTGGTTCTCTGACCCTTTTGTGATTGTATATGTGCTGTGAGGGACTAAAGAGGGGAAAGGAAATCAGTTCAGCTTAGCAAATATTGTCTGAACATGTGCTCTGTGCCATGAACAGTGATGGAGTTCTGTAGCTGGGCTATGGAGCACTAGGAGAGAGCAAATACATTCCATCCACCCAGTGCTCAGGGACAATGACTTCCCTGTAGAAGTAGTTTTGACCTGTACTGAGAAAAAAAAAGTGCTCCAGAAATCCATGATTGGTATTTCCAAAACTTAGTGCCTTAACATAACTACTTATTAAACTCTCTCAAAGTTCTCTGGGTGGACTGATAGCTCTCACTTGGGGTTTCCCACAACCACCCAGGTTACTGGTGGGGCTGGATGCATTTGAAGGCCACTTCCTGGGGTGGCACCTCATCTGGTATGGCTGTGACAGTTTGATCTCTCTCTCTCTTTCTTGCTTTCTCTCTCTCTCTCTCTCCTCCTCTCTTCCTCTCTCTTCTCTCCTCTCTCCTCTCTCCTCTCTTCCTCTCCTCTCTACTTAGAACTCCAGGAAGAGCTGGGCTTCCTTATGGTATTGAATATTCAGGATAGTCAAATGCCCTTTTGTGTGATAGCTGACTTCTCTCAAAGCATGAGTTTTGAAGGCCAAGGGTGAAGCTATGAACATTTTTCTGACTTGTCCTGATGAGTTATTTAATATCCCTTCCTTTGTATTCTATTGTTCAATTCAGACTCAAAGAGGAGGGGTTTATTTGAGGATGTGATGATCAGGAAACACTGGCCCCTGGGTCAGCTCTTTGGGGCCAAGCTGCTACAGGTGAATAAATAGGATTTTCACATCCAAGATAAAAGGCTATGGAGAGACTTCATGGGCAAAGCATAGGTATATGTACAGAATAAAAAGCAGTTTTCATTTTAAGCTTTCAGATCTAAATGGGAAATAAGACTAGAAAGTAGGTGGTCAGAATATGAAGAGCACCGTGTGTGTGTGTGTGTGTGTGTGTGTGTGTGTGTGTGTGTGTGTGTTGCTGGGACTTGAACTCAGGGCCTTGAGCTCTAACACTAGAGTCCAGCTCTACTTCTAGCTTTTTGGTAGTTAATTGGAGTTAAGAATCTCATGGAATTTCGTGCTCAGGCTGCCTTCAAAACACAGTCCTCAACTCTCACCTGAGTAGCTAGGATTGTAGGTAAGGGATTATCTTAAGAAGAATGGTCACATCTTTTTCTGAGATCACTGTGGAGATGGTTAGAAACACTAGAGTGAAGTGGAAGGAAGGAGGGAATGGGAGCTCCCATTTTAATATGTGGTCAGGTCACCCTTAGTAAGGTAGGCAGGAAGCAAATAAAAGTCTGGAGAATGTGCTTTAGGAAATGTGGCAAGCAGTTTATGATTAAGGAAAGGAGTGCTGATTGGTTAAAGGTCTAGCTGGGATTAAAGTGTGACTCTGTCTTAGAGCGAAGGGTGGCAAATTTCTACAGCAATGTTCAACAGCAGAAGAGGATTTACCCAGACTGGCTGGCATTGGGGCTAGCCATGTGAGGCTTGAAGGACAAGCGGATATGGAGCTCAAAGATACAGGCAAGACCATGGGTGCTGAGAAGATACCTGACTTCTCTGCCTACAACACTCTTATTTCCAGCCCCAATCACATCTCACATCAGGTGCCATGTCCTCTAGGAGTCCCCTGACTCTTCACACCTAGATGAGCACCTCCTGTGTACGCAGAGCCCCCTACAAGCTCCTATCCCACCACAAGCTCCTGTCATCAGAGCAGTATTTAGTTGTGTCATTTATTAGACTACAGGTTCAGACTGAAGCCAGTTCAAGTTCTTGGGAGACAGAATGTGGACTTTGAAGATGGTGGTTACTAAGATATGGCAGCGAGGTGGATAAACCTGGGAAAATTATGTTAAGTAAAGCCAGTCAGGTTCAGGGAGACAAAAGGCATATGTAGAAATTAGACCTAAATTGTAAATTTATATGAAAACATACACAGGGTCATTTGCATATATACACAAACAAATTGACTCAAGTGTAGTGTAGTCAGGGGAGAAATGATTCTAATGGTGTAACTCCTTTGAACAAATCACTTATAGTTTAACAAAATGAATACCAGGAAACTGAAACATATGTAAGTGAGAAGTGGAGGTCTCTAAGGGAGGGAGAGAAGATGAATAGAGGGAGGGAGGATGGATGAATACAGTCATAATAGCCAACGTACATATGTGAAAATGGAACCAAGCAACTTGAGGGGATAGGTGGGGTTGGGGGAGATGGAAAATGATGGAAGAGGTGACATTGATCAAGATGCATTGTACTTATAAACTAATATGTTGAAGTTAAATGCCTTTGTACAACTACATAAAAACAATAATAACAATAAGAACTACAGTAAAACATCACCAAAAACATCCTTACTGATCTTAGAAGCTGAGAGAGACATCACACCTATAAATTCATGCCTTCAAAAATATTTTGTGTGCCAGTACTTGGGCTTGAACTCAGGACCTAGGCACTGTCCCTGAGCAATTTTTGCTCAGGGCTAGCACTCTACCACTTGAGCCAAAGCTCCACTTCTGGCATTTTGCTGGTTAATTGGAGTTAAAAATCTCTCAAACTTTTCCTGCTCCATCTAGCTTCGAACCACAGTCCTCAGATCTCAGCCTCACACATACAAAAATTTAAATGCTAGATCCAAGTCCCTTTGGAGGTTCCTAACACTTTGGAAAATTCCCCAAACTCTCATCATGCTTTACAAGGATCTACACATTCTGCTACAACCAATGTCCTCGCTTATTCTGCTCCTGTATCAAAGGCTACTTGTGTGTTCTTAGTCTCTGCACGCAAGCCCACTGCAGAGCCTAAGTGTTGCTAGCCCCTCTGCCTGAAGATCAGTTCCTACAAGCCAGCCCATTTTTCTCTCTTCATCAGGTCTCTGCCTCAGTAAGATATGCTCAGAGAATCCCTTTCTGAGCACCCCCTCACTCACCACCCTTTCCCTGCTCACCTCCTCCTCGCTCTCCTCCTCAAAATGGCACTTATAAGTCATTACTTGGTTCTGCATCTCATACTCAGTTGCTGTTTGTTTACCATCTGCTCCCTTTCCTGGACATAATCGCCATGCTTCTGGGAGCTCATGCTTGTCTCCTTTTGTGTTTTCAACACCCAGAACAGTGCCCAATTTGAAGAAGCTGCTCATGTTACTTGCTATTATATGAATACACCTATAGTACATTTGGAAGGCAAAGAAAATTGCCCTGTAAGTGGAATTCATGCTTGTCTGTATCCCTTGAGCTTCATAGGATGAAGCACTAAGTCCCAAACAGAGACGAGGCCAGGACTGGAAACATCATTGAGACAAGAGCTGGGGACCTGTGAGGGGTGAACTGTAAGCACAAGAGTCATGAAGCTGCATAGGAGCAGTGTGAGGCAGCTGAGGCACACAGAGTAAGCAGACATGGATGGGGTCATTCATTCTGCATGTATGTCCTGAGCCCCAATGGTAGTCTAAACACAGACTACCATATCTAGAAGAGTAAGACATACATTCTCTCAAGTAGCCTGTAGAATAGTGGAAGAAACTGAGAGACAAATAAAATGATACATGACTGGTGTTGGAGTAGTGTAGAGGTTGGGATGACAGATGAAGAAGCTTACATTCTGCTTCTGCCACTAAACTGAGAGGCCTCAGTCAGACTGCTTCCCTTCCCTATGTCTTCTTTTCCCTTTCTGGAAAATGGAGCAAATCACAGTGCCTGTCTCATAGGATTGTGAAGATATGTATGTAAGTGTGCATGTGCATGTGTGTTTCTTAGACCAATGTTTGGTATGTAGTATTACATAAAGGCTGGCTGCTGTTTATTACTATGAGGAGGACATAGATGGAGGTAGTGGGAGCACACATGGAGGAGGGACACTGTTACATGGGGTGTGGGAGGGAGGCAAAGACAGCACATGGAACACAGTCCCTGGATATTAAGTCTGAGAGAGGAGTAACTTGACCATCTTTGGGGAGGATGAGCCTGTGAGACTAGCAGGAATGGCACTTCCAGAGCTCTTGATCATCTGTAAGTGTAGAGAGACAGAGACAAGGGGGACTAAGTGTTATTGGCAGGAGTAGAAGGTGCAGCCAGAGCAGAGCACCTTAGAGAGACTTGGGAGGCTGTCTGTTCTTAGGGACCCATGACAGCTTCCACCTCCTCCAGTGAAGTGGCCACAGGATGGCTCCATGCCCCCAGAATAGACCAAGGCCCTCCAAGCTGACTGAATTTTTAAAAAAAGGATGAAATACAACTCGCAGGTCCTGGAGAAGGCATTAATTTTGTTCTGTGGGCTGCATGAGTCATCCAGGAACAAAGCTGGAGATGGAAGTACAATTTCCCCAGCTCCCTACATGTCAGTTTATGCTTGCCTAGGGCTGGTGCCTGCTTCAAGCAGCTCAATTGCTCTCCGTGGAAAGGTCCCATGCTAGGCCCCTCTAAATGGAAGGGTCCCCATGACCTCCTACATCTGGACCCAATCTGACTACATTTTGTGAGTCAAAAAAGGGGCAGCAAGCTGGGGATATGGCCTAGTGGCAAGAGTGCTTGTCTCGTATACATGAGGCCCTGGGTTCAATTCCCCAGCACCACATACATAGAAAATGGCCAGAAGTGGCGCTGTGGCTCAAGTGGCAGAGTGCTAGCTTTGAGCAAAAAGAAGCTCGGGACAGTGCTCAGGCCCTGAGTCCAAGCCCCAGGACTGGCCAAGCAAAAAAGAAAAGGGGGGGGGTGCAGGAAGAAACCAGCAGCTTCCTCCTCCGGTGCTATGGTGGGATTTTGGAGACAAGTGAGCATGTGCTCCCGCTTGTCTATGCTTTTCTCATGTGACCTTGATCACATGACTCCTGCCCTCATCAGTATTCTTCTCTGAAAAGGGGGTTTGGAGCCAGGGTGAGAATGAAATGAGATAGTGTGTCTTCCAGGACAAATGCTTGCAGCAGAGGTGTCCAGCAGATCTCAGTTCTGCTTTTCCTCACAGGTAGGCACAGGAACATGGAGAAGACAATGTCTCCTCGGCTCTCCTTCTCTGGAGGTCCCCACTCAGCCTCTTCCCTTTGCTGAACCTGTGTGGGATCTGTAAGAAAAGGTTCTTTTTGTATATATGCAGCAGTGCTGTGACTTAAACTCAGGGCCTCTTGCTCTTTCTTTTCTTGTTCTTTTGGCTTATTCACTGAAGTCTGGCACTCCATCACTTGAGCAATACCTCCACTTCTGGTGTTCTAGTGGCTCATTGAAAATAAGACTCTCAGACATGTCTGCCCAGGCTGGCTTTCAAACTGTGAGCCTCTGTTTCAGCCTCCTGAGTAGCTAGGATTACAGGCATGAGACACTGGCACCTAGCAAAAGGAGATTCTTAAACTCCGTTATCTCAAAGCTCTTCGTCATCTTTCACAGTGATCATCTAAAACTCTATGACTGAGGACAAGCTTGCTTTGAGTAACATATGGGATGCACTGGTGCTCAGCTAGTTAGAGCTCAATGGATTATTAATGGTGCAGAACTGAGCAAAGTCTTTCACAGGTGCTAAGTGAATTCGTTTTGTTTTTTATTTCTATAGGCAGGCAGTACTATTTGGATTGCCAGTGATGTCCTTTGGTAAGGTTGAATCACCCATGTAAGCTGATAGAGGAACTAGAATGAATGGTCTCTTCTCACCCTGCTTGCTCCCTGGCTTCATTAGCCCATGAGGGCGAGAAGAGGGCGATTAGCTATGTCTTGCTGTTGGCAGCTTGCACCTGTCCAGAAGTCTGAACAGAAGTAAGGCCCTTCACCCCAGAGGCACCTGATAAAATATTAGCCTTATTTCAATCCAGGCCAAATTCAATCTTCTGTAAGAAGTAAGTAGATCAGCAACCTGGAAAATGTTCATGTTTTACACTGGGAAGATTTTCCTGTTTCTACCTCTTTCTGGTGATATACATTTAGCAATTTAATTAACCTTTCAGAACCTTCATTTCCTTTTCTTTTTCTTTTTTATGGGATGGAGGTACTGAGTCTTGAATTCTGCCCCTAGATTTTTCACTGAAGGCTAGTAGCACTTTTGAGCCACATCTACACTTACAGCTTTTTGCTAGTTAACTGGAAATGGGAGTCTTATAGACTTTTTACATGAGCTGGCTTCAAACTCTGATCCTCATATCTTAGCCTCCTGAGTAGCTAGGATTATGAGTGTGAACCATGAGCACCAGATCAGAACTTCCATTTCTTCATCTGTAAAATAGAGGGTGAAAAATCACCCTATAGTCACAAAGTTGTGTAAATTGAGTTCAGGGAAACATCCCTGGGATGTTTCAGGGAAACATAGTGGGTACTCAAATCTAGCTACTCTTCTAGGCCTTTCTAAGGCCCTGTCTGATTGCAAAGTCCCTTTCTTCCCTATGCTTCTGTGGCAGTTGTTGGATACAATATTGGAGCTCAGGAGCCTTCACAAATTTGCCTTCATTTCCTGTTGAATTTGTCACTTCTAAGGAACAAGAACTGCTTCAAACCCACAGCTGATCCCCTAGTGCATCTGGCATAGAGTAGGTGTTCAATTAAAGCATCCTGAATTAATGGAGGATGGACTCCAAGAGAAGAAACAGCATGTCTCCCTGCCAGCCTTCCTCGCCAGCTAGAGTTCTGGCTCCTGTCAATCAGCCAGGTGCCAGTGAGTGGGTGTGAATGCACAGATCCAGGTCTCGACCTTGTGGCTGACTGTGCCATGGAGACTAGGGGGAACACTGAGAAGGCAGAGGGAGGTAGGCCATCCATGACCTTCCCAGGAGCTCATCTTCTGTCTCTTTGGCAATGAATCTCAAAGTCAAACAGTCCAGTTCGCCAGATCCCCGGCAGGCCGAAGAGGTTGTTCTCATCATTTATAATGGAAGTGTCCAGCAGAACATCACAGTTAATTGCAAAGGAGGGTGAGTCACACAAAGCAGCCCAAAAGGAGCTGGCACCCGCTGTGAAAGGACACAAAGACCAGCCAGAAGGCTGTCGAGGACCAGCTCTGGTATCCAGGGAGCTGTGGGGATTGGGGAGGAGGACCGGAAATGATCTTCCTACCCATCCATCCTGCCTGCATGAGCCAGGGACCATCTATAGATGATCAGACTATGAATGCTTTTGATGATTATCTTTGGAGATTTAAAAAACACAAAAACAAGCACAAATGATAGGTCTGTGAAGTAAAAAATATTATTAGCTTCATTTCTGGGGACTGTGTGCCCTGTCCAAGGATTCTGTGGTATGGAACCATGCATCTGCCACCAAAGCTCATGCTCAGTCTGTCCCATGGTCCAGTGCTGTCTCCTAGGCAGTGGATGACACTTGTCACCTAGACCATTTCCATCCCTTCCAGCAATGAGATGCTCACTAATTTCTAAGCACAGTCCTACCTATCATCCAGCACTTACATGGTAGGAGCCTGTATATATCAGGCCTTCTTCACTACACTTTACAAATACCAACTCATTAACCAATACCAATCCCAGGGAAGTTGGTCTATTATTTCTTTTTCCTTTCAAATGGAGAGAGAGATAAAGTGACTTGCTGAAGTTACTAGCCAGGTGATAGGTAATAGAACTGGACTCTGGTGGCTTCTTGCTAAGGCAGGTCCCCACAGCTTTCCAGCTTTAATACTGCATTTAGATTTTTCCTTATTCTGATTCAAATCTGCTGCCCTAAAACTTCTAACCATGGGGCTCCAATATTCCAAGCATCATTGGCATAAACCTTTAGAATGGATGAACTCATCACCTCGTAGGCTCTTGGGGCATTTAAAATCTCAGATCATTCTCAGTTGAATATGATGAGGCCCATAGGCTCTCCCCCTCCCCATATTTGTAGACTAAGCTATGATTCAGGGACAGATGATCCCACTGGCTTAGCCCTTCTCCAGTGGTTCAGATGAGCCTGAGCCTGGATGTAGGTTCATGCACTTTCTGATCTTCCCATTGTCTTCGGTGCTATGTGAGAGTTCCTCCATAGAGAAGACTGAATGAGAGCATAGCAATGAGTCGCAGCAAAACCTAAGGCTGTGGTTTATTGGTAACTGGAACGAAGATCTCCCTTCTCTCAAGGCTGCACAGGAGATGGGCTAAGGCTTATGCAGGTGATATGATGGCACCACTCGTGGGAATAATTAGGATGGAGTGTAAGCTATCTGATCTTGTTCTCAGCTCTTACTTGACTGTGGTACATCAGTTCAGTTATTCTCTCAGCCCATCACTAAGCAGTAACTTTTTTTTTTTTGCCAGTCCTGGGGCTTGAATTCAGGGCCTGAACACTGTCCCTGGCTTCTTTTTGCTCAAAGCTAGCACTCTACCTCTTGAGCCACAGCACTACTTCTGGCTTTTTCTATATATGTGGTGCTAAGGAATGGAACCCAGGGCTTCATGTATGTGAGGCAAGCATTCTACCACTAGGCCATATTTCCAGCCCAAACAGTAACTTCTTGAGGGGGGAATAAAGGAGACTGCAGAAAATATTCTTGATTTCTAGGACCCTTGATGCCTTGATGTTCCCATTTTGTTGCTTATTCATGAAGAATCAAAATAATGCAACAAAAAGGAGTAATTTTAAGTTGTAGCCAAATGCTAAAACATGACCTAATATAAAATAGGTAATTTGTTGGGAAGTTATCAGGGAGCTCATGAAAATGATGGGAAGTGTAGAAGAGAGTTTAGTAATAAGAAAGAAACCAGGGCAGGAGGTACTTAACAGAGTGTTGCTTCTCCCATTTTGGTGTTTATTTTTTCATGCCTTTCTGCTCAGCATTCAAAATACCAAGAAAGATTCTGATTGGTTGAGGTCCCTTGCCCTCCTTCCTGGTTCTACTAGGGTAAGAAAGGCAGAATCTGGTGAAGGGATGTGCCAGGAACTCTTTGGCTTCTATAGCTGGGGTCAAGATATACCTAGCTGCTTACATATAGGTCTGCACACATTTGGGAACAAGTGGACCCCTAGTGGAGATGGGTGTCTACAGATAGGAAAAAAAGGCTGGCTAGTCAAAGGGAACATAAAAACAAAATGCTGTCCATTAAAAGCTGAGGCTCAGGTAATTCTATTTCTTTGAAGACACTGAGAATTTATGTTCAGAGAATACAGTTATCCTATCTTTACTCTTTGTGGAATCAGCTGTTCTATCTCATCCTGAAGAAAGCTAAATGATAACATCCAATGCAACTAGGAAAAAATTGTGACAAATTGAGGCAAGTCATAAATTTATCCAAAGTGTTACAGCCATGTAGTTCAGAAAAGCAGTGTAGTAAGACACAAAAGATGGGGATGTAGAGCTTCTAGTGCAAGAAATGTTCAGTTCTTCTTATGAAGTTATTATGTTTCTAATACAGAACTAGTCTCTATACCTGGCTTAAGACACATTCTGGTGTGTGTGTGTGTGTGTGTGTGTGTGTCTGTGTGTGTCTCTGTGTGTGTGTGTGTGTGTCTGTGTGTCTGTGTGTCTGTGTACTGGGCCTTTAATTCAGAGACTGGGTGCTGTCCCTAAGCTTTTATGCCTAGGGCGAGTGCTTGGCCACTTGGAGTTAATTGGAGATAAGAGTCTCAGAGACTGGCTTTGAACCACTATCCTCAGATCTCAACCTCCTGAGTAGCTAGGATTACAGGCATGAACCACCTGTACATGGCTTCTGATGTTGTTGTTTATGATAATGGAAAGATATATAAATTCTAGAGGATTGAGATCAGACTCAGTTTTCTAAGGAATAAGATAATCTCCTAAAGAAAGGCACTGATGGCCATAGGGAAGAGACAGAAGTAGCCATTTGCAGTGGTAGATTCCTACTTCTTATCCACTGTAAACCTTCCTTGAAGAGACATCATAAATAATGTACATCCAGACAGGATAGGTATGGGGTAGACGAACAGCTGGATCCAGGACCTGACACAAAAATGGGTGCCCCATCAGAATGTCTCCCAAGATGTAAGGGCCCACCATTCCTTCCTTCTAGAAGATTCAGCTTGGGCTCAAATCACTGGGACATAATTTTCCTTGTGATTCAGTAGCCTATTTCCTCCTCAACGAGATCCTATGAAGGGCCTCAGATGGTCAGCCATTGACCACAAACAGGTCACTTCAATCTGAGAGCCACAGCCACTCCTGACAGCTCTGAAAGTTCAACATTGGTGATGCTCATTGTGATTGGGAAGCCCACACATTCATATTCATCTATCCACATGCATGAGTGGCTCCCTCACTTCACTGAAGAGGGCTCATGGGGACCCTTGTTAATATAATGCCTATTGGCATCTCTCCCTTGGGCCTCCCTCTTTGCAAATAGATCATCCTGAAAGCATCCATACAGTATTGCAGGAAGACCATTGCTCTGAATGATGGAAACTCTTTCTGTACCTGAGACCCACTGGCTAAATTATGGCAGATTCTTCTTCCAAAAATGCACCCTTGCATGTGTAAATTCCTCTCTTCCCAAGCCTCTCTCCCTTTTAAGCATTCCCCATTCCTTGAATTACTCATTAGGGGCAAGGTATGGTGGGTCATACCTGTAATCCCAACACTATGGAGACTGAGGAAGAAGGACTGTAAGTTGGAGGTCACCCTGGACATAGTAAGACCCTATCTCAAAGAAAAAAATAAAACATAAAAACTAACCAGCAAGTTTTCCAAATCCTAGCAAAGCTACCATGCATTGTGATGTTACCCTTGTCTATCTTATCTGGAAGTCTCTGGAAGCTTAGGCTCTCATTTTCCCTTCAGTTCTAGTGAGCTGTGAGCTGGGCCTTACTTTAGATAATCCCAGTGCCAGGCAATGACTTTATTTTTGAGCAGTTCTGCCCTGGAGATGACAGCTGTGCAAGGTCTGCCCTTGAATGCCCCCACCCCTCCAAGAGTTAAGCAGGAGTGGTGGGTTGTGAGATGGAGCTTCCATGATTGGGTCCCACTACTCCTGTTCTCTGTCTTTCACTAACAGCAGCCCACATTGCTAGACCTGGGCTAGATGCAGAAAAGGCAGCAGTTGTTGGCCTCTAAACCACTGCTATTTATCTAACACCCACCTAGTGGGAGTGATTCCCATCACCCCTAAGAGCCTGGAGTTGTGACTGGCTTTGTGCAGCCTCAGGCAGCTTCACACAGGAAGGGCTGAGGCTTCATCCTTTGTGGAGGCTTCCAGCAAGGCAGGCCTGTAGGAAGGATGGCAGAAGTGTGCATTTGGCAGGAGCCAGGACTGCAGAGGTGACCCAGCAAGTGGAAGTGCCTCCAACTCAGAGAGCCTCCTACCCTTACCAGGCTGAGAAAACAGACCAGAGGTAGAGGAGGCCTGGAGAGAGAGAGGGTGGGACAAGGTATCAATCTTCTACTGGGTCAGGCCCCCAGCTCCAGTGGGTCCTATTGTCCCTGCAAACTGTAGGAGGGTTGTCAAAGCTTCATGTAGGAGCTGTTATCTGCATTTCATTTTATGGATTTATATTTTCTTTGTTCATTTCCCTTTGTTTCCCCAGAGTTACATTTTAGGGTAAATGTTTCTTTTGAATAATTTTCAATAATACTAAAGAGAGAAAGAGTACACACCCCCGACTCTTTTTATCTTGTTGACTCCTAAGGCCAGAGAAACTCTTCCAAGTAGAGAGAGCTGGAGGCGGAGAGAAGTGAGGGCATGGCTAAACCCTTCAAAGTGCCAGGCACTTTTTTGTGTTGTTGTGCCAAGTCGCGAGACGACCACCAAGAAGGCCACCGAGACTCAGACGTTCCAAAATGCAAAAGCAAGGCAAGGTTTTATTCAAGCGAGCTGCAACTCGGGCCTTGTCCTACCCACCGACACAGCGGAGGTTAGGAGGGAGCCTCGAGCTGTGATTACACAGGGCTTATAAAGGCAAAAAACAAAGTTACAACAATCAGGTGTTCAAGCAAGATTAGGACACAGGTACACATCTGATTGGCTCAGGGCTCAAGGCATAGGGCTCGAGGCATTCTAGGGGTGGTCAGAGTTAAGCATTCCCAGCAGTTAGAGTTCTAGACCGACTGGGCCCTAATGGGCTTGTCCTGAGTTTGCTCACAGAGCCTGCTTATCTCAGATTCGCGTGGTAAAGTGGGGTTCGAGTGGTAAAGTGGGGCCTGACTTCAAAGTCTGGCACTTCAGTGTAATCAGATTTAATTCTTACTGCAACCCTGCAGGTAAGCTTGATTGTTCTGTGTACAGGCACATGAGAGAGAGAGAGAGAGAGACAGACAGACAGAGAGAGAGACAGAGACAGAGACAGAGAGACAGAGACAGACAGAGACAGAGAGACAGAGACAGAGAGACAGAGAGAGAAGCAGAGAGAGAGAGAGAGAGAGAGAGAGAGAGGAGAGAGAGAGAGAGAGAGAGAGAGAGAGAGAGAGAGAATGTTCAGACTGGGAAACACCATGACTTGAAGTTGAATGACTTGCAATTTCCCTAACTGAGGCAGAGCTAAGACCGAAACTCAGGTCTGACTATCCCCAAAGACTATCTCCATCTGCTTCCTGGAGTCTCTAAATGAGAAGGCAGGTAGATTGGTTCTACCTCTTCAGACCAGAGTTGATGCCCCAAAACTATTCTCTTTTTTTTTTTTTAAAATTCTTTACAGGGTCATGTATTTTGTGTTTTATGGACCCAACCCACCAAGGCAGATAGCTTCCCTCTTTAGACTCTCTTATCTAGCTTTGCACTTGATGGGAAGGCATCAGCTGGTGTGGGGTATACTGACTGGGCCAAGGACTCATCTGTTAAGTCCATCTGCAAAGAGCACATTGTGCAAAGACCCTCATGTGAGTGGAACTAAGTATGGTCATTGGCTCCAGCCAGTCAGTGCCTGTGTAGTCAAGCAGCCAGGAGTTCTGAGGCTATGATGCTTGTCAAATGACAGAACCATGGGATGTCAGAACTGACAGATTCATGGGGGAAGGGGGAGTCTCCCATCTGACCTCATATCACCCTGTACAGCTGACCTAGCCAGATCCAAGACTCAGGGACTAAGACTAGCCCAGTGCTATGTCCCTTCCATCCTGTCCTTTCACCGGCCTGTGGAACAATTGTATCAAGGTTGGGCTCAGACTCCACAGAGTACCCAGGAATTTACATTTTACTTCCAGGAAATTCTTACACCTGCTAAAGTTCAATCCCTTGGCTGAGCTATGCAAATGATCTGGAACAAACTTCAATGACTAGTGTTTGACCACTAGAGATAAGGGACTAGATTTAGCCTGACTTTAGTGAAGTACAATGGGCAGAAGTGAAAAGGTCACCTTTAAGCCTTTAGAAAGGTCTGCATTGTCCCATTTGACACAGTCTGGACTCAGCTTACTTCATTCCTCCAGCTCACCTCCCTAAAAACCTAAAGTGTGTCCCTCTACTGTGTCTTCATGGTAGGAGGATACAGATTTGGCAAGAGCATTTAAGGACTGGGTTCTAGGTCTGGCTGTGATGATAATTGTAGAATTCTGGGCAAAGAAAACTTGTCCTTACATTGGACCTCATTTTTCTCCCCAGTATAATGAAAGAATGGCAAATGGCCTCTCCTCTAGACCTCCTTTTCTGCCTTTTCACTCTGGACCCATGACTCCTTGACAGTAGCCACTGTCTTAATCAGCTGATGTCTTTCACCACAGTACAATACCTTCATAGAAGCCTAATGATAGAAGAAAGGATTCGATTCATATAGTTAAGTAGGACATGTGGGAGCTGGGTGGGGTGTTGGCCCAAGCCTGTGAGTCTAGCAACTGGAGAGGCAAAGATCAGGAGGATCACAGGGCAAATGCATGAGATCTTATCTGAAAAAATAACCAAGGCTAAAAAGGACTAGGGTTGTGGCGGCTCAAGTGCTAAAGTGCTTGCCTAGTAAGCATGGAACCCTGAGTTCAAATCCCAGTACCCACCCCCAAATAAATCAAAACAAAAATAAGACTTATGGGAGTTTATTTTTAGAGAATTGGGTTAGTGCTATAAGCATAAAAAAGATATTTATATTTTCTAGGGACAGCTTACTTAATGCAGTGTCACCTTGTTTTTATCACATGATAACCTGTTTTGGAAACATAGATTTCAGAGGACTGGGAATGGGCATCTGCAGCTGGTAGAGGGGGGTGGCAGGGGAGGTCCTGAGATTTCCCTGTGCAAATGTGGGGAGAGAAGTAAAGAAATCCACTTGCCACAGAAGTGGGTTGATTTTAGAGTAACGAGCTGGGGCCATTCTGATTTTGAAAGAATCACTGAATTTGAGTTACATTGTGTGAAATAACACAGGAGAAATTAATTACAACTGCTTGTGGGGAAGATAGAGGTGGCTTTCTGAAAGGATAGGTTTGATTAAAGGTAGTGTTAGAAAAGAATTAAGGGATTTATCTGTTGATTCAGCCAGTCTGCAGTTTCTAAGGGAAGGTAATTATTACCTTCAGGAATGAGACCTATTGCTCCATCACAGTTTAGAACCAATCCTGGATACAAAATAGAAACCAGTAGATGTTCACTGTACCAGTACTGGAGCTTGAACTCAGGACCTAGTGTTCTTACTTGGATTTTTCTCTTAAGACTGATGCTCTACCACCTGAGCCACACTTCCACTTCCAACTTGTTGCTGATACATCAGACAAGAGTCTCATGGGCTTTTATGACTGGGTTGGCTTTAAATCTCAGTCCTCAGATGTCAGCATCTTTCATATTGATTTTACTTAAGATTAAGTCACTTCCTATATCTAAATCTTTAGCACCAGACAAATCGGAGAGAAATCGCTAAATAACATTAATATTAATATTAATTAATATGGACTTTTCTTTTGTGTCTTCCCCAAATACTTCACCTTGAAAAGTAAAGCTTCAGTGGCTCATGCCTGAAATCTGGGCTACTCAAGAAGCTGATATCTGATAATTGCAGTTTGAAGCCAGCCAGTGCAGGTAAGTCTGTGAGAATCTCATCTTCAATAAACCACTCAGAAAAGGCCAGAAGTGGTTCTGTGGCTCAAGTGGTAGAGTGTTAGACTTGAGCACAAAGAAGCTTAAGGACAGTATCCAGGCCCTGAGTTCAGCCCCAGGACTGGCAAAAAAACCCACTTTTTTTTTTAAAGGAAAGAAAGGTTAGTTTAAAAAAATAATATGAAGTTGTCTTCAAATGAGAAAGGTACAGCATATTTTCACAAAGGCAGTTAATTTTTCAGCTATTTAACCATGCAAAATGTCAAGAAAATAACACTTTCTCAGATATACATGCTCATTATTCCAGATACTGATTTTTTTTTTCCAGTCCTGAGGCTTGAACTCAGAGCCTGTGCACTATCCCTGGCTTCTTTTTGCTCAAGTCTGCACTCTACCCTTGAACCACAGTGCCCCTTCTGGCCTTTTCTGCTTGTATGATACTGAGGAATCAAAGCCAGGGCTTCATGCATGCTAGGCAAGTCTACCACTAAGCCACATTCCCAGCCCCTCTTCCCCTCAACAGATACTGATTTTAAACTTGACATTGAAGTGATTCTTGCTGCCTTCATGTCTAAGGGTCAGGATAAGGGAGCTTCTTTACCTCCAGTCCCAGTCTGTGGGTCTCAGATCTAGGTGCATCTCAGCTCAGCTCAGCTGTGCTAGTGTGTGTGTGTGTGTGTGTGTGTGTGTGTGTGTGTGTGTGTGTAACCTCTCTGTTAAAAGTATAATTTTGGTCATTTATTATTTTTCTGATTTCTTGGGATCATTTCCTATATTTTTTTGAAGTCACTGAGATTGTTTATAGCAATCACGTCAGCATTTTTGTCAGGCAGTTTATATATCCCCATATCTTTTAAAAAATATAATTTTATTGTTATTAAGATGTTGGTTGTACATAGTGGTTACCATTCTATAAGTTAGGTAAAGAATATAATTATTTTTGGAGACTATCACCCCTTCCATTTCTTTGAGATCAGTTACTGGTACCTTATTTGGTGATGACGCCTGCATCCTAATTGTTCTTGATTCTTTGTGAATGTGCATTGGTATCTGTACCAACTTGCAGATTTCATTGCAGATTGCCTTTTTTTCTGGGAAAATGGCTTAACAGTCTGGTCATTCTGAGATTTGGGGCATGTCTATTTTTGGTACTGTCAATGGATGAGCTTTCTTCTGGAGTCCCCAGGCAGGCTGTCATGGTGCTTGGTTAGCAGGTGGGTGGACCTACTGTCTCGGCTCAGAGGAGCTGGCCTGAAATCTAGGCATATAGGCAATGACCTGGTGTTGAGGTGGACCATGACCTTCAGTCCTCAGAGACTGATCTGGTACAGGGGAAGATCTGGAACCTGAGGCTGGGTGCCGATCCATGAAGGCTAGCCTGGAGCCTGGATCTACAAGGATGATCTTGAACTCTGCTTGAAGGTCTGCTGGAACAGGCTTTCACCTTTGGTCAACCAGAATCTTAGATCACCGTAACTGGTCTGAGGCCTAGAGCCAGCCTGATGCTGAAGTAGAGGTGACACTTGAAGCTGTATCTGAAGCTGTATCTCTTTTTCTGGTTCCTATAGTCATGAGACTTGTCCTGGAGATTAAATGTATAGTGTCTGGCCTGAAAACTAGGGGCTTTGGGGCTATAGGAGTCACGCTTAATCTTCAGTGAAAAGGGGTCATCCTAGGGCTTGAATCTGTAAGAACTAACCCACTGTTGAAGTCTACTGGGAGAGGCCTAGATTATTGCCTAGCACTGGGGTGAAGCTGAACAGTGGGGCTGTGTGGGGCAGCCTGGCTGATCTGGAGCTTGGAGTGGTCTGAAGGCCATATGCTGATAAGATCAGGACATGGAGGCTGGGCCCAAAAGCATTGATATGCTGAATAGGGCTCCAAGGACTGACCTGGTGCAAGGGCAAGCTTGATGATGCCCCGGACTGTGGGGGCCAACACAAGCTGAGGCTGATCCAGACATGGAGGCCACCAAGTCCAGCCTCGATCCAGAAGCAATCCAGAGCCCGAGGCTTGAGAGATAAATCTGGCTGTGGGGCTGGCCTGGGATCCCATTTGGTACTGTGTTTCACCCAGAGGTTTGGTCTATGGGCACCAATCTGGATTCTAGAAATTGTGGAAGCTGAGTTTTAGCTGCAGTGGCTGATTATTGAGCAAAGTCAGGTGTTCATTTCCTTCTCCTTCCTCCACCCAGAGGCCCTCTCTCTATGCACTATGTTTCCTGGACACTGGTGATGAAAAGCTGCCTCCCTTGCCCTCTTCACAGTATCTTTTCTTGTTTCTGTGCTATACTCACATGATGAAATCTCTCATCTGGTTTCCTTTGCCTCTAGTGAAGGTTTTATTGTGCATAGTTATTCAAATTGATGCTCCTGCAGAAAGACAAATGCCGGAAAGTCCTATGTTACCCTTCTGCTGATATCTACATCTACACAATACCACCAGCTTGTATCTAGAAGGCAAGATAAAGACCTCAGTGTCCGCTGAGATGTGTGGCTCATATCCAGGTACCTGGGAGTCAGTGATAACAAACTGCAATCCCCTGGAGCTCACACATAACGCTGAACCAGACTCCTCGCCAAATCCAGGCTGCTAGAGATCCCTTTGCATGGTAAAGGAAGATTCTCAGGGCTGTGTCAGCATTGAACCATTGAGGTACCAATGCTATACACCTAACAAATTGGTAGCAACGAGTCCCTGATCTCCATAGTGGTGACTTCATGAATGATAATTCTATGAGTTAAAGTTCTGCAGTCACAGATTCAGCCATGACCACAGTTTTACATTATATGCTTCCACACTGATTGACAAACAGCCTCTGCCTAGAGCCTCTTCAGCTGAAATCTCCTAATGCCAGGGCTGAGGTTCATTCTGATTGCTTTTGTAGATTGGCTTCCTCCAAGTCCTGTTGGAAACCACTTTTTGGCATTCCCAATGGACAACTATTCCTGCTCACAGGGATTGCCAGGTAAGCCCCTATGGAAGTGACTTTACTCCAAGTATTGACCTGTGAACGGATTTATACTGCTCTTATCCCTGGATCTCTCCTGGAAAAGTAGTAGGCCTAGGTTCTTGATGCCCAGCTAATTTCTGGGGCTTCCCCTTTTACACATCAGCCAGTGTTCCCCAGAGTCCTTAGAGAGTAGCTCACTATTCTTAGCTATAGGACCTGTTCAGCAAAGAAGATGATCTGTTAGATGCCACATGGAAGAGGAAAGGGAGCCACCAAGACCAGAGGGAGCAGACACCATATTGAGATTGGCCTCCATTAAGGTTCAAGACAACTCTAGTTTCTGGAAAGCAGTCAGTGGACCTTCCCACTATTGCACATGGGTACAAGCACCAATATGCACAGAGGCCTGAACCAAAGCCTGCATGTGCCAGGCAATTCTCCTAAGAGAAAGGCAAAGAAGTAGAATGTAGCAGGGTGTGGTAGAGGCTCTTGGATGGGAGAACTCAGACCAGCTGCAGTTGACTGCCTCTGTGTAAACCTTATGCTGATGAACTTCTGGATTTTTTTTTTTTGTATGTATACCCATACTGAGGGCTTGAACTCGGAGCCTGGGTGCTATCCCTTACCTCTTTTACTCAAGGCTGGTGCTCTACCACTTGAGCCCCAGCTCCATTTCCAGCTTTTAACTGGAGTCTTCTGGACTTTCCTGCCTGGGCTAGCTTTGAATCATAGCCTTCAGATCTCCATCTCATCAGTAGTCAGGATTATAGCTGTACATGAGCTACCAGTATCCACCCTGGACTTCTGGCTTTTAAAGAAATATCAAAGAGTTGGGGGTTTTACACAAAATCTTCCAGTTTTAAGGACTGATCACAGATCAGCACACTATGTGGGCTGGATAAGACAAACATTCCATGGATGCCTTTAAATGGTTCTACCAAGAAAGTGATTGACCTGCCTCACTCTCTGGGATCAGATCAGGCCAGGCCATGTTTGGTTCTTTTTAGATCAGGGTCTATTCCTTATCCAATCAGCATGGCCAGCAGGCAAGAAGGGGTATAGGGTCAAAATGTGGTCTCTCCATCAACAGAGCAAAGGATGGGCCAGTTACCCCTTATGTAGACTGACTTTATATTTATTTATTTATTTATTTATTTATTTATTTATTTATTTATTTATTCATTTGCCAGTCCTGGGCCTTGGACTCAGGGCCTGAGCACTGTCCCTGGCTTCTTTTTGCTCAAGGCTAGCACTCTGCCACTTGAGACACAGGGCCACTTCTGGCCATTTTCTATATACGTGGTGCTGGGGAATCGAACCCAGGGCTTCATGTATACAAGGCAAGCACTCTTGCCACTAGGCCATATTTCCAGCCCTGTAGGCTGACTTTCGACATAGCTGGTACCCTTAAGTTATCCCAATGCCCTGATAGCCTGTCCCAGTGAGGATTCTCCAAGGAAACAGAAAATATATCCTGAGAGAAAGCAAGAGTGAGAAAGAGAAATGCTAAGGGATTTCCTTACACAACCGTGGGGCTGACAGGTCAAAAACTCACAGGGCATGCTGGCAGTTCAGGCAAGAGAAAGCTGGAGTCCTGAAGGAGAATTTCCTCTTCTCTGGAAAACATCAGCTTTTGCTCCTAAGATTTTTGGACAATCAAATGAGCAACCCCTCCTTGCTACCCACTACTGAGATCAGCTCCTTGATCCAAAGTCATTTGATGGTAGATGTTAACCTCATTATTAAGTACCTTGACAGATGTTTGATTAAGCAAATGATACTATATCCTAGACAAATAGAACTGCTAATGGTTATATCAGCAGCCCTATTGTATAGATACTGATTCTTCTATTGTAGAAATAAAGAAATTGAAGCTTAGGTCAAGTAGCCTATCATGATCACAAGTGTGGTGGTGTTAGAGCCAAGTCCCAAAGCCTGCCATCTTAACTTTCAGGCCAAGAGTCTGACATTTAGATCTACCTCTTAAGAAGGTGAAAAGGTGTCTTTGGTGAGGAGATATTCCAGCTTCCATAGCACTTGTTTCTCCTCCTTCTCCAGCCACATCATTTGTTGCATTTCTCCTCATCTCCACACCCAGCTGGCAAAGTGATTTTTTTCACTTTGCCAACTAGTAAAACAATAAAAATGATTTTAAACTGCTCTATTCTCTTTTTTGAAAAGCTTCCTTGTCAGAAGCAGGAGGCAGAATGAAAGAAAGCAGGTCAGTATTTCTAGCTGTTCTTGCAAGTGGCTTTCAATTTGGAAAGAAGCAAAGAAACTGCCTGAGATGGACATGAATGGCATTGAAGATATTTCTTCTCGGAAACAAGTTGTTGCTTCCCAGAGGGCCCAGTTATTTATTTGATCAGCTTGCTGGAACACTTCAACAGTAGAGGATTGAGTCCTGAAGTTTAGTGCTTATAGTGACAATATGGTCTATGGTTTTAATGGTGGTGAGACTGTGTGTGTGTGTGTGTGTGTGTGTGTGTGTGTGAGAGAGAGAGAGAGAGAGAGAGACAGAGAGAGAGAGAATACTAGGGCCTTGCATTCATCTTTTTTTTTTTTTTTTTTTGTCAGTAATGGGGCTTGAACTCTGGACCTGGGTGCTGTCTCTGAGCTCTTCATGGCAAGCACTCTACCACTTGAGCCACAGCATCATTTCCAGTTTTCTAGTGGTTAATTGGAGATAAGAATCTCATGACTTTTCCTGTCTGGGCTGGCTTTGAACTGCAATTAGATCTCAGCCTCCTGAATAGCCACTATTGCCCAATGGGCCTTGCATTCTTGCTTGGCCTTTTTGCTTTGGCTCTATCACTTGAGCCATACCTCCACTTCCATTTTTTCACTGGTTAAGTGAAGACCAGAGTCTCTTGGAATATGCCTGGGCTAGCTTTAAACTGTGATCCTCAGATCTCAGCCTCTTGAGAACTAGGATTACAAGTGTGAACCATAGATGCCTGGCAGCCATGAGTCTCTTCATGTGCACATTTTTGCATAAGTCTATTTGTATACATGTGTGTATGTGTGTGGGGAGAGAGAGAGAAAAGAAAGAGAACTGAAAAGGTAATCATGCAATATTGTCACTTCCCTGGCCTCTCCAACATCCTTTTCTCTTGCCTCAGTGTCCTCTGTGAGGTCCCTGACAGCATGCTAAGAAAACTCTCAGGAGCCTTTAGGAGAGAAACAATGAGATGTCCTTGATTCATAAAAATGTCTTGAATGTGAAAAGCAGAAGGCTCTCCCACCCCCACCTCAAGCCTTCAGCTTGAGAGGGTAACCTGCCAACATGTCATGACTGACAGCCATGCCTCAGGGAAGACTAGTCTTTCTGCCCTCAGAGCTGCTTTGGGGCTGAAAGAGAAAAAAAAAATATGTGTGTTCTTGGTCTCCAGGGGCAAGTAGCAGGGCTCTATAAAAAGATGATGTGTGTATTTATTCTGCCTCCTGTTATCTTTGGCATGGCTTTGCATGCCAATGGTTTTACATGCCAACCCTTAACCCTTCACAGAGCTGCCAGCACATCTCCACGGCAGATTTGAGTCTGAATACCAGAAAAAGGGACAGGGCAAGCACTTAGAGAATGGAAGACATAGAAAGTTCCTGAGTTACAGAAAGCAGCATGCCAGAGGAGATAAAGGAGCTGGTGGAAGAACTAGGGGCTGGGGAAACATCTTTTAGGGCTCCCTAAAGCCCTATGGAGGCATATTTTTAACAGAATTCCCTTATTTGTCTGTGAAAGGGATTTCGGATAATTCAAGATGGACTCAAGTGGTTGCTAAGGAAACAGTGTTACAGTCATCACTACCATGGAAACCCTTCTTGGTGGCATAACATAAATATTTTCCTTTACAAATGAAATGAGTTGAGTGGGTGACAAGTTATTTTCTAATGCTCACAGGCTGTGGCCAGAGTCCGCAATGGATGGGAGAAAGGAGGGGACTAAATTAGCTGACATTCTATAGAGTTCACAGAACAGGCTGTTTTTATTTATTTGTTTTAGATATAAAAGCCAAAAAATGTGAGGGGGACAAAAATACCAACCAAAATAGCCCATAGTTCTGCAATAGAGAGAAAGAAGAATTTCCCACTCTTATCTTGTGTCTCCCAGGGATGGTCTGGAAGACTGGATCCTTAAGAGAAATGACAAAGTCATGTTAGATAATTTCCAGAACCTTCTTCCTCCTCCTCCTATTCCTTTTCCCCCCTCTTCCTCCTCCTCTTCCTCTGCCTCCTCTGCTTCCTAACATGGGGAAGAAGCTTTGAGTCTAAGAATACTAGAGAGTTCCAGAGAGTCATGGGGAAGGTAATGGTCAGGAAAGGATTTTTTTAATTTCAGAAGGTGAAAACCACAGAAAAGCTTCTTGGTTTTGCTATTTTAGATATGTTCCATGTTCACAAGGTGTTGTGGCCAGACTAACCTTGCCCTCAGCCTCCTCAGAAGAATTGCCTGGCCCTTAGGCGAAGAGAGAAAACCAGAGGCCTCCTGGGGTAACTCCCAATGCTGAAATTCTGGGACATCATTCAGACACTGGTAGAGGCAACAATGCTACAGTTGGATGGGAAGAACAGGCCTTGTGCCCTATAGTAAAGCAGGCTGACGACAGTCAACAACAATTTACTCACATTTCAAAGTAGTTACAAGACAGGATTGAACTCAGGGCCTCATTCTTGTGAGGCATGAGGCTCAAGCTACACTAAACCATACCCCCCATATCTTGATTTGTTTTTTATTTTTTTATTTTTTATTTATTTATTTTGGCCAGTCCTGGGGCTTGGACTCAGGGCCTGAGCACTGTCCCTGGCTTCTTTTTGCTCAAGGCTAGCACTCTGCCACCTGAGCCACAGTGTCACTTCTGGCCGTTTTCTGTATATGTGGTGCTGGGGAATTGAACCCAAGGCTTCATGTATAGGAGGCAAGCACTCTTGCCACTAGGCCATATCCCCAGCCCTTGATTTGTTTTTTAAATGCTGGTCCTGGGGTTTCAACTCAAGGCCCCATTCTCTCACTTTCTTGCTCACAACTGGCATTCTACCACTTGAGCCATGCATTTTTTTTCTGGTTAATTGGAGATGGACTCTTTCTGATTTTTGTCTAGGCTGCCACTGAACCACAGTGCTCTAGGTCTCAACCTCCTGAATAGCTAGGATTACAGGTATGAGCAATCAGCACATAGCAGTGTCTTGCTTTATTTACAAATGATATCATACATTAATATCAAAGGAGGAGTTCATTGTGGTAAGTTTACAGATGTGTACGATGTACCTTGAACAAGTTTACTCCCCTTTAGTATATTCTCTAATTCTCATTTCCTCATCCCACCCTCAAAGTACTTGGTAGGCTTCATCATGCTATAGGAGAGATGATTTTTAAATGTTTTCAACAAAAAAGAATGACAAATGTTAGAGGTGATGAGTATGCTAATTACTGTGGGATACAAGTATAAACTATTACACTCTACCCCACCAGTACGTACAATTATTATCTCAAGAAAGAAATTAATAAGAAAAGGAAGCTTATAATTATAAATATATAGATTATAGAATTATATACTATAATGTAGACTTAATGGCTCAGGTTCTATATTCAATAACTCTGATTTTGTTATTCTAAGAGTTATTTCGTGTGTGTGTGTGTGTGTGTGTGTGTGTGTGTGTGTGTGAGTGCACGCACATGCTAGGCTTTTGAATTCAGGGCCTGTGCTTGCTAGGGAGAAACTCTACCCTTGAGCCATACCTCCATCCTTTTCTATGCTTATTTTATTTTTTAAGATAGGGTCTTGTTTCTTGCCAGGTGCACGGGTGGGCTGCAGTTCACTATTTCTACTTTTTAAGAAACTCGGATGCCCAGCTTCTTCAGTCTAGAAGAACTCTTCCCACTTTCTTTGCCCAATGTAGCCATGAATTTCTATCCTTTTGTTCTCTGTCTTTCATACCATGGCGTGAGCCACTGGGGCCCAGTTCAGGGCACAGTTGTTTTACTGAGTGGCAGGATTTGCCTGAGGACAGCAGCAGTGGTAGTCTGGAGCAAATGGTCATGGCCCTGCTGCTACACTGGCCTCTGTATCTCCTTCCCAGTGCCTAGAAAACCAATGTCACGGCCTTCACCTGGCTCTTCTCCAGTTGGTTATCTGCTGTGAGAGTTTGTTGGCAGAAAGCTTTTGATAAAACAACCTCACACAAGGCACAGCCAGACTGCAATGATGACAGGACCTCAAGCAGCCATCCTTGCAGCTCTTGAAAGTTTGCAGCCAGGCCTGGGATCATTTTCATGGACTCACAGAGAGAAGGAACATTCTTTTTTAACCTAGGGGCATCCACACAATTGGCCTGGCCCTGCCGAACATCTTGCTATGTAACAAGATGAAAATGTAGCCTGAAAAATTAAGAAAGGCCCAGTTTATTGCAGCTTGGCTCCGGGCTCCCCAGGCTGTGTCTAGGAATACATTCCATTACTGAAGACTGGGCTTGAGTGCCTCTCCTGATCTGCACTACTCATGGAGCAGAGCGTGAGCAAATCTGGGAAATGAATCAGGCCTATAAACAGGGCACATAGGGCTTTGGGTGTAATTCAGTAGTTGTGTACTTACCTCAGGTGTGCAAGATACGGAGCTAAGTCTCCAATAGCACAGAAAGGAATGAGGGAGAAAGGGAAAAAGAAAAGGAAGAAAGGAGGGAGAGAGGAAGGGAAGGAGGAAAGGAATGAAGGAAGGAGGGAAGTAGAAAAGAAGGAAGGAAAGAAGGAAGGAAGGAAGGAAGGAAGGAAGGAAGGAAGGAAGGAAGGAAGGAAGGACTACAGGTTAAGAAGGATTGTATAATTATCTGGTACATCTCAAAATGCCAAAGAGCCCTCCTTAGCAAGAGCAAGAGAGAGAGAGCATTAGAGTCCACAACGGAAATAACCACCTCTACTACCACACCCACAAGGAATCTCCAGGTAGATTCACCTATGATAGATGGTTCCTTGATGAGTTGTTTTCCTTTTCCTTCCTCAGTGTGAAAACAGTTTTGTTATTGTTGTTGTTTTTGTTTTGTTTTGTTCTGGTGCTCATATCAGGGTTTGAATTCAGGGTCTTTGTGCTCTGGCTTAGCATTTTCACCCAAGCCTGGTAGTACTCTTAACACTTAAGCCACAGCTCCACTTCCTGCTTTTTGCTGGTTAAGTGGAGGTTTGACTGCCCTTGCTGGCTTCAAATCTGGACCCTCAGATCTCAGCCTCTTGAATAATTATGGGCCTGTTTCAACTTGTGGCTGGCTTCGAACTGCAATACTGAGATCTCAGCCCCCTGAGTAACTAGGATTACAGCTGTGAACCACCAGTGCCTGGCTAAGAAAGACCTTTAAAAATAACTTTAAATCTTGTCACTCCAAGATAATCTCAATAATCACCAATTGACAATATTTTGCACCTAAATACATTTTGTACAAATAATGTATGCATAAGTAAGATTATTTCATGCATGCTAGTTTTATTATGGGAGTTAAATTTTTTTATTATTATCTTGAAGTAGTCATACAAATGAGTTGCCATTTAAAAAACAGTTTATAAATACAATGCCTTGATCACTGTCACCCCTTTCAACATTCTCACTCATCCTCCCCTACTCACCCATTCCCTCAGTCTTAATTTTGTAGCATATACATTGGAATCTTGACTGCATTCTCCCCCTCTTCTCTTTATTCATTTACTCCTTTCCCTTGACCCCACCCTACCCCTTTCAAGTACCTACTTCCTAGTGTTTTGTTTTGCTGAACTTTGATTTTGGTATTCCTAATGCAGTGTTTTAGTATCTTCCTTCCTGCTTCCCTTCTGTTCACCTCTTTATGCACAGAAAGCCCTCTCCAGGTAATATCCAAAAACCATCTTGTAAGCACTTTCTTATATAGAAGCCAGACAGGCCAGGGAAAAATATGAAAAAGTGTATTCTATAGAAATCTCTCCAGGTCTTTGTTTACAAATTCCAATACCTTTTATTAAGTTAGTGCCCAATGATTTGTTGTTTATTAGTTTTCCTTTTGTTTATGTTTTAATTGTGGGTTTGGTTGGCTATTTGCCACAAATATCATTGCAACGTACAATCATTGAATAAATCCTTATGTCTCTTCTTTTTATCAGATAGATTCGAAGGAGAGAGGTTCAAAGTAGGAAACTACTTTGATTATTCATTTTATTTATTTTTGACAAAACTAGGGTTTGACTTTAGGGTCTTGCTCGCTCAATTGCCTTGCTCAGCTGGTGTGTTTTTCCACTTGAGCCATGCCTCCAGCCCAGTACTTTGCTGGTTAATTGGAGATGGAATCTATTCAACTTTTCTGCCTGGTCTGGCCTTGAACTTCCATCCTCTAAATCTCAGCTTCCTGAGTAACTTGGATTACAGATATAAGACTTGCTTAGAGTTTTCACTTTAAAAGACAAAGCAAAGTTGATTTCCAAAAACATTACTGTCACATTTCTACTTATAAGGAAAGTTAGTGTTTGGGGTGAGTTTTACCCCAGTGTTGCCAAGGCTAGTAGCTATTTTCATTCTCCAACCTTTTGCTATTCTGGTACAGCCTAAGTGATATTGTATAAAGTTTCAGTGTTGCTTTTCTCTGACATTGATTTCATCTATTTATTGGCCACTTTGTATTTCTGTAAGTTGCCTATTGAAAGCTCTTGTCTCCTTTTCTCTCTAGCAGGGTTTAACTTTCTAATTGGAAATCCTTTTGGACTTAGTCACATGCTGTCATTGGGGACATTAATCTCTGTCACCTGGCTTAGGGCTATCTGCCAGGTTTCTTCATTGAAAAGTTACTATTATTCCCCTCAATTAATGGTTCCTCTTGAGTTTAGTCCATCCACAGTGCCCAGCTCTCAACCTAAATCTAGATATGGCAGCTGATGCATGCAAATCCCTGCCAGCTGAATACAAAGGCCAGCCATGGCTGGGCAATAGTCTTGCGAAGCCTGCTGGCTTCTCTGCTCACTGTTTCAGGAATAATACTTGCTGACACTTTCTGAACGTTTGCTTGTGTGCCACGAGAAACCTGGGTACCACAAGAACCTTGTGATCTTGTGTTTTGCTGAGGATCCCAAGCAAATCTGTTTGTCTTTAGTAGTGTTCTGAGGGTTAAAGTTCAAACCCAGCCCAGGCAGGAAAGCCCATGTGGCTCTTTTCTCCCTCCTCCTCCTCCTCCTCCTCCTCCTCCTCCTCCCCCTCCCCCTCCTCCTCCCCCTCCCTCCCCCCTCCCCCTCCCCCTCCCCCTCCCCCTCCCCCTCCCCCTCCCCCTCCCCCTCCCCCTCCCCCTCCCCCCTCCCCCTCCCCCTCCCCCTCCTCCTCTTCTTTTTCCTGGGGCTTGAACTTAGGGCCTGATCACTGTCCCTGGCTTCTTTTTGCTCAAGGCTAGCACTCTACCACTTGAGCCACAGCGCCACTTCTGGCCGTTTTTTATATATGTGGTGCTGAGGAATTGAACCCAGGGCTCCATGTATATGAAGCGAGCACTCTTGCCACTACGCCATATTCCCAGCCCTCTTATCTCTAGTTATCCACCAAAAAGCCAGAAGTGGAGCTGCGGCTCAAGAGGTTGACTATCTTTGAGCAAAAAGTCTAAGGGACAGCATCCAAGACCTGAGTTCAAGCTTCAGTACTGGCCTCAAAAAGTTTTTTTTTTTTTTTTTTTTTTTGGCCAGTCCTGGGCCTTGGACTCAGGGCCTGAGCACTGTCCCTGGCTTCTTCCCGCTCAAGGCTAGCACTCTGCCACTTGAGCCACAGCGCCGCTTCTGGCCGTTTTCTGTATATGTGGTGCTGGGGAATCGAACCTAGGGCCTCGTGTATCCGAGGCAGGCACTCTTGCCACTAGGCTATATCCCCAGCCCTCAAAAAGTTTTTTTAAAAGTTACAAAACTCAAAAAATGTAGTGAAGAGGTGGGCTGGGAGGATGAGGGAGGATGATTAAAGAGGTGATATTGTTCAAGATTCATTGCATTCATATACTACTTTGATGAATAGCAATTCCTTTGTACAACTTAAAAATAAAAGCCCACAAGTGGTAATGAATGGTAAAGAAAGATTGTTACTGGGAGTACATGTATGGGAAGAGGACGGGAACGCATGTCAGGGCCATTTTCTGGGTACAGACACGCACTTTAGGTTTAAATAGAAGAATTGGGGCAAGAGGAGAGTGGCAGCCATTACTAAATGGTTCTGATCATATCTGTGGCCTGGCTCCTCCTCATCTCAGATGGTCAGGAGCACCTGGCTAAGATAGAAAGGCACTTTGTTGTATTGTGTGTGAGGGGCACACTTTCCATTCCTGTCACAGCACTGCATCAATGTGGTCTCTCTATCTTGGATTCAAATGTGGCTGCAAGGTGACCACAGAGAAAATAGCTCAAGGCAAAACCAAACACAAAGTGGAGGCAGGGATACCAGGCTCTCATCCAACTCTTAGTTATGCTGTGGAATTTGTGGGCCCAAGTGTACAGGCCGTGCTTGTCATCAACAGCAGTTTCTAAGTACCTGTTATAAATCTCCCCTTTTTGTTTGGTCATTCCTCAATCTTGAGAGGGAATTTGAGTGTTGGCCAATGCAGCTTTGTAGATTTACTGACAGGGGATAAATTAGTATGTGCAAAGGGGACACATTATAGTTGCTAAAGTATAGAAGGCAAAAGAACCCTTTGTTGTCAGGCACAGTGGCTCATGCTTGTAATCCCAACTGTTTGGGAAGTGGAGATCAGGAGGATTACAGTGTGAGGCCAGCCTGGGCCAATAGAAAAAAAAAAAAAGCAAATCCCCATCTCAACAAGCCAACTGAGCAGTATGGTTTACATCCATGATCCCAGCAGCGCAGGAAGCTTAGGTAATACGATCATGGGCCAAAGCTGGACCCTAGAAAAAAGTAAACATTAACTAAAAAGTAAAAATTAACTAAAGCAAAAGGGACTGGGATGTGGGTAAACAGTAGAGCACTTGCCTAGGAAGTACAAGGTCCTGATTTCAAACCCACCATGAAACAAACTAATAAAAAATTATTGATTGGAGCTTAAACCTAGAAACATTATTATAAAGCAGGTGACACAAGGGAGTAAAATTTAGAAGACAAGCCAGGTGCAAGTGGCTCACATCTGTGATCCTAGCTACTCAGGAGGCTGCGATCTGTGGATACAGCTTTGATGCCTGCCTGGGCAGAAAAGTCCATGAGACTCTTACCTTCAATTAACCACCAAAAAGCTAGAAGTAAAGTTGTGGCTCAAGTGGTAGAGTCCTAGCCTTGAACACAAAAACTCAGAGACAGCACTCAGGTCCTGAGTTCAAGCCACAGGACCAGCACAAAAACAAAACAAAAAAAACCCTCCCAAAATACCCTTAGAAGACACCCTATTCAAAAGGCTCATGCAGGGATCCTCTTTTAAATGATTCCATGAGTCTGGACCACTAATGGGCTATGTTTGCAGCCAACAGAAATAGTAATTTTGTCTCTAATTAAGTAGAAGGCCAAAGGGAGAGTGCCTTCTGTCAGAGATGCCTGGAAGAGCTTTGTTGTGAGGGGTGCTTTTTAGGCTGAGCTCGTCTTATTCTTAAATTGAATTCTGTTTTGCTGATGATAGTCTAGCACCTCAAAGCATTGTATAGGTAGCTTTGTTGCAAGCTTTACCTCTACAGAATGCCAACAGCTAAGTTACAAAGCATCACAAGGAAAAAAACAAAACAAGACCAACAAGAGTAAACATTTAAAAAGAAATGGATTCAACTACAAAATATTCTTGCTAAAGACATTTTCCATGATTCTGATTATCAATGCTTTAAGAATGGATGAAAACTGAAATAACAAAAGACTTAGAACAGCCACAGAATTTTGCAAAACAATTTAGGATTATAGTCCTAGGCTTACTAGGATCATAAGTGATCAGCATTTGCAAAAAAAAAAAAAAAAAAAAAAAAAAAAGCAAGCTTCAGACCTCTTCCAAATTTAGGGAGCAATGCTGTTAACTCCAAATAGAGTTACTTCTCAAGTACATAAGTGCAATTCTTGTACATAATAACACAATCCTTATTTCGTCTAGAAAAATAGATACAAGCCAGGAATTAGTAGCAGGAAAGCTTATATGGTAGAATTTTCCTTTGTTATCTGTCTATGTATGTGTGTATATGTATACAAGGGCTTGAACTCAGGGCCTGGCTACTGTTCCTTAGCTTTTGTGCTAAAGGCTGGTGCTCTACCACTTGTGCTGCAGCTGTACTTCTGGCTTTTTGATGGCTCATTGGAAATAAGAGTTTCATGGACTTTCCTGCACAAGCTGGCTTTAAACTTCGATTCTCAGATCTCCACTTCCTGAATAGCTAGGACTACCAGTAGGAGCCTCCAATACCTGCCCAGGGGTAGTTGGTTGTTGTTGTTGTTTTCCTATTTGAATGTACTGTTAACAGCCAGAAAAAGTATTGACAGTTTCATCGATCACTGTAGACATTGCAGATACAATGTACATTGTATGCATGACAGGAATTTCTGTTCACCCTCATGTAATAAACCTGCATAGTTTTAGCTCTACAAACATTTGCACAAGATTTAGAAATAGTTCAAATCCACACATGTTGTTTGTCAGAGACATACAGACTGCAAATATGCTAGAATCACCATAATTAATATTTTGATTGTTTAACAATAGTAATAAGGTGATCATTCCAAAAGACTTTTCTATATTCAGATACATACAGGAACTCTGATTCGATTAAGATTCAATAGTTAAAAATATGACAAAATACTATTTTATATGATCATTTGTATATAGTTATTGTGCCTTTGTCAACCACTCCTATACATATCCTCCTTTGGCCTCAGTGTGTGAATATCTGGAGTCCAATATAATTAATCATGTCCCAGTGTGTGTATGTTTGTTTGTATTTGGGGTAATAAAGGGGGAGGGGTAGAGAAAAGGTGGAACAAGGGTGAACAAATACAACTATGGTACTCATTAGACACTATGTGAAAAATGAACTATATAGCTTATGAGTGGGGACAGGAGGGAAAAACTGGGAGAGAGCGAGGGAAGGGGAGACATGCTTCAAAAAGAATTGGGCTCCTTACTCATTACCTGATTCATGTAACTGTAACCCCTCTGTATACCAGCTCTACAATAAAAAAATGACAAAATTAGCCGGGCATTGGTGGCTCACACCTATAATCCTAGCTACTCAGGAGGCTGAGATCTGAGTATCGAAGTTCAAAGCCAGCCTGGGCAGGAAAGTCTGTGAGCCGCTTATCTCCAGTTAACCACCAGAAAACCAGAAGTGGCACTGTGGCTCAAGTGGTAGAGTCCTAGCCTTGAGCTGAAAAGCTAAGGGATAACGCCCAGGCCCAGAGTTTAAGCCCCACAACCAACCAAAAAAGGACAAAATTAGCAAAAAACACAAATAATTATCTCAATAAAACACAAATTTTTGTCCTTATGTCACTTTCCCCCCAAAATACTAGTAAGAGCACAACTCTATTTTTAAGATACCATTGTTGTTTTAGACATAGAGAATTATATTCTAGTTTTACATCAGTGTATTTGATTTTGATCATGGAAAAAATTAGGTAGCTCTTTTTTCTTATTGATGCCAGTACAAGGACTTGTACTCAGAGCTATACATTTTTGCTTGGCTTTAGCTGGCACTCTGCCAACCACACCTCCACTTCTAGCTTTTAGTGCTGGTTAACTGGAGATAAGAGTCTCATGGACTTTTCTGCCTATACTGGCTTTGTATCAAAATCATCAGATCTCAGCCTTCTGAGTAGCTAGGATCACAGGCATGAGCCATCAGTGCCTGGCTAGATAGCTTTTATAGCTAACTTAACCATCCACATAAATTTCATAAGTGCCATCATTCATATAATTAAGATATACTCATACATATTTCAACTTCCTGGAGCCATCTGGAGTTTTGTCCCATCACTTTTCCATTTCGGAACAACATTTTAAGGCTATCCATACTCTCCAAAATCCTTCTTCATTCAAAATTATCTCTTGTCCTCCTTAACTTTCTTCTCCATATGCCTTTTTGTACTTGATGATTCTTTTTTCCTTGTATTTGCATTTTGAAATAATCTTCATAACATTTTTGACTTTAAGTAAAATTGATTCCTTTCCCACAAAATCATTCTTAGTATTCTTGTACTTTACTGAAGACCCAAGGAGAAAGCAAGCTTAAACTATTTCCCTTTAACAATTTTTAATATATATTTTTTATTATCAAACTGAATTACGGAGAGGTTACAGTTTTATACATTAGGCTTTGGATACATTTCTTGTACTGTTTGTTACCTTGTCCCTCATTCCCCCCTCCTCCCTCTCCCTTTCCCTCTCCCCCCCCCCATGAGTTGTTCAGTTGTTCAGTTCATTTTCACCAAACAGTTTGTAAGTATTGCTTTTGTAGTTGTTGTTGTTGTTGTTGTTGTTTACCTTGTGTCTCTCGATTTTGGTATTCCCTTCCAATTTCCTGGTTCTAATACCAGTATACCCCGGTTTCAATATACTCAGATAAGATACAGAGATAGTGTAGGTACAACCACAGGAAGGTGATACAGGAATATCATCAATAATAGAGGCTACAGTTACATATGGCAAGTTGAAAGTAGTTACAACTGTGATATAACAATTGTTTCCATAACATGGAGTTCATTTCACTTAGCATTATCTTATGTGTTCATAAGGGTATAGCTACTGGGCTCCTGTGATCCTCTGCTGTGACTTGCCTAAACCTGTGCTAATTATTCCCTATAAATGAGACCATAGAGTCCATGTTTCTTTGGGTCTGGCTCACTTCACTTAATATAACTTTTCCAAGTCCTTCCATTTCCTTACAAATGGGGCAATGTCATTTTTTCTGATAGAGGCATAAAATTTCATTGTGTATATGTACCACATTTTCCTGATCCACTCATCTACTGAGGGGCATCTGGGTTGGTTCCAGATTCTAGCTATGAGAAATTGTGCTGCAATGAACATTGTTGTGCTGGTGGCTTTAGTGTGATTATGTTTGTGGTCTTTTGGATAGATACCCAAAAGTGGGGCTGCTGGGTCATAGGGGAGTTCTATATTTAGCTTGCCAGAGTGGCTGAACCAGTTTACATTCCCACCAACAATGAAGTAGGGTTCCCTTTTGGCCACATCCCCTCCAACAGTTGTTATTGTTAGTTTTCTTGATATAGGACATTCTTACTGGGGTGAGATGGAATCTCAATGTTGTTTTGATTTGCATTTCTTTTATGGCCAGTGATGTAGAGCACTTTTTCATATGTCTCTTGGCCATTCTCATTTCCTCATCAGAGAAGTCTCTTTTTAAGTCTCTAGCCCACTTGATGAGGGGGTTATTGGTTCTTTGTGGTTTTGTTTTGGACGAAGGTAATTTTTTTTAGTTCTGCATATACTTTAGATATAAGGCCTTTGTCTATTGAATGGCCGGTAAAGATCTTCTCCCAATCTGTGGGCTTTCTGTTTATCTTGCGAGCTATGTCCTTTGCCCTGCAGAAGCTCTGTAGTTTGGTGTAGTCCCATTTTTCCAACCTTTCTTGATTTGTACCCTTTCTGTGTCTTTGTTAAGGAAGTTCCGTCCTGTGCCAAGGAGGCCAAGTGTTTCTCCTACTCCTTCCTTTAGTGTTTTCAGGGTATCTGTTCTGATTTCGAGGTCTTTGATCCATTTGGAATTGATTTTGGTGCAGGATGATATATAAGGATCTAGTTTTAGTTTGTTGCATGTGTTGAACCAGTTTTGCCAGCACCATTTGTTAAGGAGGCTGTCTTTCTTCCAGACTATTGTTTTCACTCCTTTATCAAAGATTAAGTAGGCATAGTTCTGTGGGTTCATTTCTGGGTCTTCAATTCTGTTCCATTGGTCTTCAGGCCTGTTCTGGTGCCAATACCAAGCTGTTTTTATTACAATAGCTTTATAATACAGCTTGCAGTTGGGTATTGTAATTCCTCCAGCACCGTTCTTTCTGCTTAGGATTGTTTTTGCCATTCTAGGTCTTTTATTGTTCCATATGAATTTCAGAATTGCTTCCTCTATTTCATTTAAAAATGGTGTTGGGATATTAATGGGTATTGCATTGAATTTGTAGATAGCCTTTGGCAATATTGCCATTTTGATTATATTAATCCTCCCAATCCAGGAGCACGGGAAGTTTTTCCATTTCCTTAGTTCTGCCTTAATTTCGTTTTTCATGTTTTTAAAGTTCTCATCATAGATGTCTTTCACTTCTTTGGTTAAGGTTATTCCTAGGTATTTTGTGTTTTTTGACACTATTGCAAAAGGAGTTGTTTTCCTGATTTCAGCCTCGGTCTTCGGGTCATTAGCATAGAGAAAGGCCGTTGATTTTTGAGGGTTTATTTTATATTCTGCAACTTTGCCAAAGTTTTGGATCAGCTCTAGTAGCTTGGGGGTAGAGTCTATGGGGTTCTTTAAGTATAGGATCATGTCATCTGCAAAGAGAGAAAGTTTAACTTCATCTTTTCCTATTTGGATCCCCTTTATATGTTCTTCTTGCCTAATTGCTCTGGCTAGGAATTCTAGTACTATGTTGAAGAGAAGGGGAGAGAGTGGACATCCCTGTCTTGTTCCTGATTTTAAAGGGAATGGCTTTAGTTTTTCACCATTTAGAGTTATGCTTGCTGTTGGTTTGTCATAAACTGCCTTGATTATATTCAGGAATGTTCCCTGGAATCCCAGTTTTTCCAGGGCTTTTAGCATAAATGGGTGCTGGATTTTATCAAACGCTTTCTCCACATCGAGTGATTCTTTACCTTGTGATTCTTTACCATGTGGTTCTTTACCTTGCTCCGGTTGATGTGGTGGATTACATTAATTGACTTGAGTATATTGAACCAACTTTGCATCCTGGGATGAATCCACTTTGATGGTGATGTATGAGTTTTTTGATGACCTGTTGAAGTCGATTGGCCAGAATTTTGTTGAGAATTTTTGAGTCTATATTCATCAGGGAAATCAGTCTATAGTCCTCTTTCGTGATGAGTCCCTGCCTGGTTTTGGCATGAGGGTTATAGTGGCTTCATAGAATGTGTCTGGTAGTGAACGTTCTCTTTCAATTTCATTGAAGAGTTTGAGAAATATTGGTGTGAGTTCTGTTTTGAAGGCCTTGTAGAATTCTGCTGTGAATCCGTCTGGACCTGGGCTTTTCTTGGCTGGGAGATCACTTATTGCCTTTTCTATTTCAATACTGGATATGGGTCTGTTTAGAAGGTTTAAGTCTTCATGGTTGAGTTTGGGGATATGAATTTTTTCTAGGAAATCATCCATTTCTACCAAGTTCTCGAATTTGTTGGCATAAAGGTTTGCAAAATAGTCCCTTATAATGGTCTGAATTTTGGTTGTTTCTGTGGTGATGTTACCTGTTTCATCTCTTATCTTATTTATTTGAGTGTGCTGCCTTCGTTTTTTGGTCAGGTTTGCTAGGGGTCTGTCTATCTTGTTGATTTTTTCAAAGAAACAACTCTTTGTTTTGTTGATTCTTTCGATGTTTTTTTTTCGTCTCTAATTGATTTAATTCTGATTTGTTAATTATTTGCTTCCGTCTATTGACTTGGGGTTTGGCTTGTTGTTCTCTTTCAAGGAGATTAAGGTGCTTCCTTAAGTTGTTGAGTTGCTGTTTCTCCAGTTTGTAGGTGTATGCATTCAGAGATATAAACTTTCCTCTGAGTACTCCCTTTTCTCTGTCCCAAAGGAGCTGGTACTTTGTGTACTCATCTTGGTTGAGTTCCATAAACATTTGAATTTCCAATTTAATTTCTTCAATGACCCACACATGGGTCAGCAGTGTGTTGTTTAGTCTCCATGCACTGTAGGATTTTCTGTCGTGGCTGTTTGAGTTGAGCTCTAATTTTATTTCATTGTGGTCTGAGAGAATGCAGGGAATGGTTTTGATATTTCTGAATTTGTACAGATTTTCTTTGTGCCCTAAGATGTGATCTATTTTGGAGAATGTTCCATGTGCTGCAGAGAAGAATGTGTATTCTGTTGTTGCTGGGTGGAATATTCTGTAGATGTCGATTAAGTCTAGTTGGTCTATGCAATTGTTTACTTCTGTGGTTTCTTTGTTCAGTTTTTGGTGTGTTGATCTGTGCAGAGGTGATAGTGGAGTGTTAAAGTCCCCAACTATCAATGTGTTTGGGTCTATGAGTATTTTTAGAGACAGTAGTGTTTGTTTGATGAAGTTGGGTGCTCCTGTATTTGGTGTGTAGATATTTAGGATGTTTATTTCTTCCCGTAGGAGAGATCCCTTTGTTAGTATGTAGTAACCTTCTTTGTCTCTTCTTACCTTTTTTAATTTGAAGTCAATTTTGTCTGATACTAGGATTGCAACTCCGGCCTGCTTATGGAGGCCATTTGCTTGATAGATTTGATTCCAGCCTTTCACTTTTAGAAGATGTTTACTTTTGCTGGATAGATGAGTCTCTTGGAGGCAGCAGAAAGATGGGTCTTGATTTTTGATCCAATTTATGAGCCTATGTCATTTTATTAGTGAATTAAGTCCATTAATGTTGAGGGTTAGGATTGAGAGCTGATCATTTGTTCCTTTCATTATCCCTATCTTGTTAAAGGCTGAGTCTTCCCATTTGTTGATCTGTTATTTTGGTTTACTATTTAGGGTTCATTTCTCTGTCTGCATTGGGATCTTGAATATTTTCTCTGTATAGTACATCTTTGAGTATTTTTTGTAAAGCTGGTTTGGTGGAGATATATTGTTTCAGTTTTTCCTTACTGTGGAAGACTTTTATTTGACCTTCAGCTATGAATGAGAGTTTAGCTGGGTACACTATTCTTGGTTGGTAGTTATTTTTATTTAGGGTTTGGCATACCTCATTCCAGGCTCTCCTTGCTTTCATGGTCTCTGCTGAGAAGTCTGGGGGTAATTCTTATTATTTTTCCTTTATATGTGATTGTTTTCTTCTCCCTAACAGCTTTAAGGATTCTTTCCTTGGACTCTACTGATCCTGTGTCGGTGGGATGTCCTATTCTGGTCTGGTCGGCTTGGGGTTCCAAATGCTTCTTGTATATGTATAGGCCTTTCCTTCTGGATATTTGGGAAGTTCTCGGCTAATATTCTGTTAAATAGGATGCCAATTCCATTAACTTCCTTCTCCAGGTTTTCCTCAATACCTATTATCCTTAAATTGGGCTTCCTGATTGTGTCTTGAATCTCCTGGAGCGATCTGTTTTGTCGATTGGATTGGTTTTGTATTGATTTTTGATCTTTCCCCATAGATTCTAGGGAATCTTCAGCTCCTGAGATTCGATCCTCTGCTTCAGTTAGTCGGGACTGTAGGCTAGCTATTTGATTTCGAATCTCTTTTCCTTCTGACTGGTCTTTCCTGATGATTTCCATGTCCTCTCTTAGGTCCTGTATGGATTCTTTACTTCATTAATTTGGTTTTGAGTGTTGTCTCTCAAATCTTTTAGCTGGGTAGCTATCTTTTCATTTGACTCTTGAAGTTCATTTATCTTTCTATTTGTGGAGGCCATGAAATTCTCCATTAATTTTTGCTTTGTCTCTTCATGCTCTAGAATAATTGACTGAAGAGATTCAAACTTTTTATTTATTATGTTTATCAGTAGACTTTGTAGAGCATTTTGGGGGTTCTCTTCTATGTCTTTGATTGACTGTTCTGCTTCCTGCTTGTTTTGAGTGGGAGATAAGACTTCATTGTTTGCCATCTTTCTTGTGTTTCTTCTGCCCATTTGGATTGGGAATGCCAATGTACAAGCACCTGTGAGCACTCTTTAAGACCCAAAGCAGACCTTACCAAGCACTGTTGTGTAAATCTTAGAAGTTCACAATTATATACAGATACCTTTTATATCTGTCTATAAAATTAGATTTGGTGTTCCTAAAGAATACAATTTCAATATAACACCAATCCTGAGCCCTGTATTCAGTAGTTACTTACTGTTACAACCCTATGAGCAATTCTTGTTCTTATATTAAGTTCCTTTTGGACTGGCTTTCTCTATGAACCCCTTTGTTTCACTTGGATTAAGCAGGGATACCCTCTATCCAATAACCAGGAGTCAATGGGATCTGGAGGACCTAGAAGTAAGTCAGGAGGGTAAGTTAGAGGTAGTAAAGAAACTAGAGTAAAATGTATGGTGATGATTTTGGTTTAGTTTCAGTAAAGTGGAAATGTGGAGGAGAATAGAATCAGTAGAAACAACAAGGTTAAATGATAAACAATGGAGAGTTAGCAGTAAAGAGTGGAGGTATTAGTCATAGGAAAGTAAATTTTAAAGAAAGAGAATACAAAGAGAGAAATAAAGAAAGAATACTGGAAGACAGGTGCACATAACAGAGAATTAATAAAATAAAAAGGAAAAAAATACCAGAAAAAGAACAACAAAAAACCTTGATAGAACCAACAGGTGAAAATGGAAAACAAAAACAAACCAATGACATTTCAGAAATGAAAATATAAGAAAAAAATAAAAATGAAAGCTTAAAAAACTTTTGAGACAAAACAAACAAACAAAAAAGTCTTCCTTGTTTGGGCGGGCTTTCTACAGTCTCTAGTTTCCTTGCGACGGTCTGCAGTCTATTCTGCCACTTGGCTGGTTTGACTTGCTTTCAGCTCGCAGGGGGTGGATCTGCTCTGACCCACTGCCCCTTTTAGTAAAGTCCTGGACTCTGTGGTTCCCACAGCTTGCAGGTAGGCCTTGGGCGTCCACTGTAGATGGGTATGTGAACAGTCTTGGGAACCACGGCTCCATCTGCTGTGTGGCCTCTGCCTTTAAACTTGTTTTTTTTTTTTTTTTTTTTTTTTTTTTGGCCAGTCCTGGGCCTCGGACTCAGGGCCTGAGCACTGTCCCTGGCTTCTTTTTTTTTTTTTACTCAAGGCTAGCACTCTGCCACTTGAGCCGCAGCGCCCCTTCTGGCCGTTTTCTATATATGTGGTGCTGGGGAATTGAACCCAGGACCTCATGTATAGGAGGCAAGCACTTTTGCCACTAGGCCATATCCCCAGCCCCGAGCCTCTGCCTTTAATGCCTGGCTCTGAATAGGCTGTGGACTCAGCAGGGCGGGCCGCCTCTGGCCTGGTTTACTCGGCTCAGGGTCGCTTGCCTGGGGGAGGTTCCTCCCTCCTGGGCGGGGCGGCCTTCTGGGCAGAGCTGGGTATGGAATTCAGCTTTGTTTCGGGCTGGGAATTGGGCTTCTAAACGGGACCATTTATCTGTCTTGAGAAGTTTGTTCTCCCGTGTGGCTGTTCCATGCCGCCAATAGCTGCTCCGTGCTTTCACGTTTAATTTAGGAATTCCGGCGGGCAGGGCGGGCACCTCTAGCCGAGCCGAGGCCCATGCCAAGCCCCCCGCCTGGGCAAGGGTCGTTCTCCTGGGAGGTTGGTCCCTCTTGCCCTTCTCAAAGATGGTCGCTTTGTCCTCGCTTTCCCCAAGCGGGCTTTAGCTCCAGTCTGGTCTGACCCTTTGCCAGTGTCAAAGATGGCCCTTTGCTCTAGTGGTTGGGGAAGGAGCTGCTCTGTGGGTGTGAGTGAGACTGTCTTTCTTGGGAGTACTCACGCTGTCCCTGCGATTTCAGCCCGTTTGTGCTCAGCCTGCGATCCGTGTCTGCACGCTGCCATCTGGAGGATTTCTCCCTGGTCTTCATTGCGCTGCACGGAGTGCGCAGTGCTGTGTCGGCGCTGGCACTGGCGTGGCGGCCGGACACTGCCCGGAGCTCAAATCTGTGTTTTCAGACCAGCAAAGTCAATTTTTCCTTCCTGGCCAGAATCCCTGTACTGTTATAACTTATTTGGGCATTCTATCTAGGGGTAAAAGTTTCTCTGGCGTGGAAGAACTGTGATGTTGGAGGGAGCTCAGCTAGGGCTCTGCTGCTCCTCCGCCATCTTCCCGGAACCATCTTCCCTTTAACAATTTACCAAACACATTTATTCATAAACCTATATATGTATATATATATATATATATATATATATACATATGTATATACATATATATAACATATGAATAAATGTTTTTGTATTACACACACACATATGGAAAAGTGAATCCGAATTATAATAGAATGAAACCCATCAAAATCATTGTCCAAGCTGGGCGCTGGTGGCTCATGCCTATACTCCTAGCTATTCGGGAGGCTGAGATCTAAGGACTGAAGTTCAAAGTCAGCCCAGGCAGGAAAGTCCATGAGACTCTCATCTCCAATTACCTATCAGAAAACCAGAAGTGGAGCTGTGGTTCAAGTGGTAGAGTGCTAGCCTTGAGCTGAGGAGCTCCAGGACAGCACCCAGTCCCAGAGTTCAAGCTCCAGGACCAACAACAACAACAACAACAAAAATCACTGTTCATAATTTTTTTCATTAGGCACAAAAGAATTGAATCTTAAGTCTATAATGCCTTTATTTTATCAGACCTGTCTGAGTTAAAGACTTTGAATAACTGTTTTTAGATGAAGCAGTAAAAGACAGGAAAAAAAGAGAAAATAGATACCCATTCTACACTGACTCCAAATTGCATTCCAAGAATAACCCAAAGATGCTCATATACATACACACAAATAAGCATAGAGAGTTGTAAATTAGGTATGTCAAGAGTGTCAATTTAAGGATGCATAAAACAAGATAAAAAAAAAAAGCCAAGTGCCAGTGACTCAAGCCTGTACTCTCAATGCTTGAGAAACTGAGCTTGTTGAGATCATGGTTCAAGGCCAGCCCAGGCAGAAAAATGTTGGGGCTTCCCTTCCTAACAGAACTAGATAGGTATTGTGTGTGAGCTTGTTATCCTACCAGGAAGCATAACATAGGTGGACTGCAACCAGATGCATGCTTGGGCAGGATGCAAGACTGTCTCAAAAATGATGAGGAAAAATAAAGAGATAGGGGCATGGCTCAGTGCTAAAAGTTCCTGCCTAGCAAGCTTGAGCATTGGAATTCAAAATACTAGTACTGAAATAAATAAATAAATAAATTCAAACACGGGCACAAGTATATTTTTTCAGTAATTTCTAGAAATTCTAGGAACAGATTAAGTTTCACCCAAAGCTGGTTTTGTTGGACTCACTTTGTTAAAGGCTCATCTTGATGGCTGAAACAAGAGTTAATCACTAACAGGACTGCTGCTACAATCATCAGATTGTTAGCCTCCCTCAGGGCTATTTCTAGATACACTAAATGGCACATATTTAGGTGTGGCTCATAGTGGTAGAACTCTGATCTGGAAAGTGTGAGGCCCTGAGTTCAAACCTTAGTGCTATCAAAAACAAACAAAAGGTTATATTGATCCACAGGGTATACAGAGAGACAAACCATCTTTTTGTTCTTTTTTTAATCATAAACTTATAATTAAGGACTAGTCTTCCAACATTCTTCTGAGGCCCATGTTGAAAATAGTTGCCCATTTCCCATTCTTCAACCTTCCTGTTCTTCAATCTTGTTCTTTAGAGGCAACTTCAACTCTTTCTTACCCAGGTATTTACCACCAATTCTTCGGTAATTCTTAAACTGTCATTTTCAGACATTTTTCTATTAGCTCTGGTCATGGCACATGGGGAGTTAATGCTCACACATCAGCGTTCCTTCCCATTGTCACTCTTGCAGCTGCCAGATGTAGTTATACCACAATGTTTGATTGGGTTGACACTCCACATTTCCATTTGGCTATGTAATATTCTTTACTGTTGAATAAAGCAATGAGTTAGATTATGCTCAATTTCTTATACAGTCCTTTGTTTTTCAAAGAGTTTATAATTTTTAAAATTTTACTTTTGCCTACTTTTCTAAGCATGATATTATTTTTATCCCACATGTTCCAACATCCTTGCCTTCTAATTAATTATATTTTCCCTATAGGCTTAATCCTATTACTTCCATTTTCTGGGAATTCTTTCTTATTCTATTATTAGTCTTTTCTGGTAATACCATATTCTTTTCCTATGAGACAACATAATTCATTAGACTCTGTATTGTCTATTTATTTATCTTTATTCTGGCTATTTTATGTCTCCTGTGTCAGACTCTTTCCTCATATGTCATATTGTTGATAAGCTATATGCCTTGTTCTCATCACAGCCTTCGCATTCCAAGCTCTGTGCATTCTACTTCATACCACAATTATCTAAAGCAAACCCTTAATTTAATCATGTGTTCCTCTCTGCTAAGTTAGTAACTTCTCTTTATCTACTTTGTTACTCCAAAAATTCATTTAAATGTCTTGTTGTTGTTCTCTCTTTTTCCTTGTCCTTGAGCTCATTTTTATTTTTTTATTATCCCTTAGGTAAAGTTTTATTTGAACAAAGAAATTAACCTGTAATCTATCTTTTTAAAAGTAAAACCAACCACATTTTCCTTCCTTCCTCCCTTCTTTCCTTCCTTCATTCCTTCCTGCACTCCTTCCTTCCTTCCCTCCTTTCATTCCTTCCTGCACTCCTTCCTTCCTTCCCACCTTTCATTCTTCCCTATTTTTTCTACTTTCTCTCCTTCTAGGCTGTACTGGGTCTCAACTCAGACCTTCACACTTGCTAGGCAGATAAGCATGTATGCATTCCACCACTTGAGTTTTGCCTCCTGCCCTTTTCTCTCTGGCTATCACACTTTCTGTGTCAGCCTCGACTGCAATCCTCATGTTTATGCTTCTCATCATGACTGGGATAACAAATTAAACCAACATGCATAGTTTTTTCTGCTGAGATGAGAGTCTTTTTTGCATGGCCTGCCCTGAAACTTCAGTCTTCCTGATCTCAGCCTCTCACATATGGGGGATGACAGACATGAGCCATAATTGGTTGAGATGGGGTCTGGTGAAATGTTTGCCCAGGCTGGTCTTGAACTGTGTGCCTTCAGATCTCAGCCTCCAGAGTAGCTATGATTAAAGGCCTAAGCCATGGCACCCAGCCATATTATTTCCTAAAACAAGGGTCACCTTCCAAAAGAAAGTAATTGGGGATCTTTATTTCTTTCTTCCAATACACAGTTTGCCATTTACACAAATATGTCTACTTAGTTTTCAGAGAAAACTTTAGTTTCTCCAAGCCATAGTGTATAAGTGAGCATTCTTTAGCATCCCTGCCCTGAAATGCTTTAAAAATACAAAATATGGACATGGAGAGATTTGGAACCAGTTCAGTATAGTGGGTAAAAAGTACTCTTTACATAGAAGAAGTGAACCTTTAAATCCAAGTTGACTTTGGTTTTCTCTACTAGATCAAAAGGCAATGTCTTAGTGTAATTCTAGATGTCTAGAATCAACACTATTATCTGGTCTCTAGAATCAAGACCAGATCCTTTCCCTTAGATATCCTTGGATGAACTCTCAAATATCTGGCTGTCTTATGGAAGACATCAGAGAAAGCTGTTGAAGAGCATAGAGAATAAAATTGTGACTATTGTGCCCCTAACAGCTATTTTGCTTCTGTACCTTTGCTTGCTGACCCATGGGGAAGTGGAGAAATGCCAGCAGTCTCCCTATAGCTACTCTGTAATCACACCCCCCCCCCCGCACCCCTCTGTGAACTCTGTACATACCCAAATCTGAGCACTGGAGATAATGGCCATCTGGCCTGGGACATGATTAATTGTCCACGCCCGGAGCCCACTCAAGGTTGGACATAACTAAGTGCCCGGTCTCAGACCCTGGCCCGGATCTGGGCACAAGAGACAAGAACCATCTGGCTCCAGGAATGTGGCTACATGACCACTCCTGGAGGCCCACCCGAATCTGTACCCCAAGGTTAAGGCCATCTGGCCCATACGTTTGGCGGGAAAACCCAGGCCAATTCTGAGGCGACCAGTAAACTAGGGCAAATGTCAACCAATCATGTACTTGTAACCAGGGGTCTTCCCCAACTTCCCTGTACTTGTCTATAAAAGCTGTGCTGGAATTGTGCTCGGGGCCTCTCATCATCACTGGCAACGAGTGCGTGGGGGGTCCGGGTTCAAACTCTTAATAAACGATCCTTGCAGTTTGGCTTTGACTCTGGACTCTGATGGTTGTCTTTGGGGGCCTTAAAATCTGGCCATTACACTGTGAGTATAATTAGGGTATAATATAGTGTCAAAAGCACTGCAAGTTTTTAATCAGGTGATTCAGAACTGATAACTAGCTGCCTTTGATATATTTTAGAGCTTGCTTTCTTCAGGCAGTTATGGTGGAACCTATCTATCTATATAATCCCAGCATTTGGGAGGCTGAGATAGGAAAAATCTTCAGTTCAAGGAAAGTCTTGGTTACATAGTAGTAATCAAAGGAAAGGCAGAGAGAAAGTGAAAGAATATATTCCTTCTTCACTAGTAACCAAGACCTATTTTATATTTATAATCCAGTTCCTAAGTATTTCCCACCTAAAATTCTACTACAACCTTAGGAACCTTCCAATTAAAAAATCTATTCTTTAGATGACAAGGGTAAAGAATATATGGGAAAGGGGAGTGAGTTTCTTAAAAGAGAGCAAGGACTTGGGACGGGAGAAGTCTCAGGTGCAAATGATTTGTTTTACTAGTTCCTGCTTATGGTTAAAAACATGCTGGCTCACAGTATGCATTAGAATCACCTGGGAAACTTTTAAAAATACTGATTCCTGGGTATCAATACAGATCAATAAAATGCACACCTTTGGGCATAAAAAACAGTTATTAGCCTTTTTTAAAAGTCTCTCCAAGTAATTCTAATTGTAGATTAGGTTGGGGACTCTGACCTTGACCTTCATTGCCACTCATTCATCTGGTCAATACTTATTGAGTGCTTGGTGTAAATCAAGCATTCCTCTAAGTGCTAGGGACAGAACAGTGAATCTACACAAATCCAGCCTTCAGGAAATTGGCCTTCTCAGCTTCATCCACCAGTATTCAAGTGCATTGCAAGCTTCAGGGAATTTATCTCTTCTTCTTGCCTTAACTTATAATCACTACACTCCACCACAACCAAACTTTGGGCAAAAGCCAGTCACTTTCTTCAGGGTTTCCATATATGTAATACCTACTTCACAAAGTAGCCACAGGAGTGAAGGGAGATTATGCCTGCCAATGCACTAGCAGCAGGAGGAAGTTCTGAAGCAGATACCAGGGCAGTGTTGAGCAAGGGATGTTCCCATTACAGCAAAGAGGAAAGAAATCTGGACTTGAAGAACCATTGCAAGGGGGAGTTAATGAACCAAATTTGAAATAAAAGCTCTGAAAAATTGTTCAGAAAAGGAAAAAGGCTCAGAGAGGAAAAGAAGAATATTTTGAGAGAAGAAAAATAAAAACAACAAAGGCAATAACTAATTGCCTCCTTGGTTTGGAAAATTTGCACCTTAAAAGAGGTGGCTTCATTAGCCAGTGAGGGCCCAGCTGAACAGGAGGTGAGGGACTACATCTGAGGGACAGCAGCTGGTAAGGATCTTTGATGAGGCTGGGGAGGAGCGTGAGGGGGGTGTCAAAACCCTGTGGATAGCTACAAAGACATTTAAATCCTCTTTCTTGAAGATCAAAACAATCTTGGCTTTTGGAGAGACTGAGATCATGTGTCCCCACACTCTGTGCACTGAGGGCCTCTCTGGAAGTTTACCACTTACCTCAAAGTCTGGGCACAAACTGTCCCTGGACTCCCACTGTTGTCCCCTTCACCTAGCAAATGGGGAGCAAAGATCTGTAGGACAATTTTAATTCCATGCAGCAGTTGCTGTGCTGTGGCCTGTGTTGACCTACATGTATCCACTCTGTTTTGGCTCCTCATGGAGGGGAGGAAGACTCTGGGTAGCAAAAGCTCCAGTGGACTGGGATGGGCTGGCTGGCTCTCCTTTCAGTGGCCTTCTGCTCTGGGATCTCTGAAGGTCCCATTGTAACCATTAGATGAGTCCAAATCAGAAATCCCGAACTTCCTGGTATTTAGGGCAGCTAGACAATCTCTGTCCTGTCTGTAAGAGAAAAATGTAGGAAAGATACAAATATAAGTAAAAGTGATAGGAAAGTTTTACTAGAAGAGAAATATGACAGAAAGAGAGAGTGTACATGGCAGTGAGGGAGAGGGAGGAGAGAGAGATAGAGAGAGCAAGCACATGGCATAGCTATTCCACGAGGAAGTTAAAGCAGTTAAGTAACTTCACTATTGTGGATATCTTTCTAGTTATAGAGCTTGACCTTGGCTACTTTTCTATAACTATGGGAGGTGCTACTCTTCTAGCCCAAACTGGGTCCAGGAAATGTTTAAGATTCTCTCTAAACTGATTTAGCAGAATCCTCTCTAAAGCTGGACTCTACAAGGGAAAACACTAAAGTCTGGGTTGAGGTCTGGCTGAGAAGAGGGCTCCAGGAAACATCTTTAGGTTTGGTTACAGAAGTCAGTCTTGTTCCAGAAAAAAACAACATTCATCTTTCCTCTGACTAATTTGTCTTTTTCTTGTTCCATTGCCTTTTGTTCACTAAGGACCTGCTGAACCATCTGTTGAGAATTGGTAGACAGCATATTTGCTAGAAGATGAGAGCAGTCAGGCATTTAATGAAAAGTGTATAGGAAAAGAAAAAGTAATGGTTGCAGGAAATGATCCTCAGTTTTTGAGGTTAGAGGGCAGCTGGTCAAGAAGATTTCTAGACATTAGTCTTGAGACATTTTTAGCTAGTAGATTAGGGAGAGTGGTACAATCTGATGGAGTTTCTGACTCATGGGCATGCCTGACTTTGGGGATGTCACAGACATTGGGATCGTAGTCAGGCATTTCCTGGAGCAGAAGATGAAATACATGGATGAGGGGTCAACAAAACACACTCAGTGGAAGGATCCAGTCCAATTGCAGGAAGATAATTCGCTCAAAGGCAATGAACAAGATTACTATCTAATAACCCACAGGATGTTCTAGAGTTTTTCACTGAAATAAAAATTCCCTTTATAGTAATAATTGTTGTGCCAAGTCGTGAGACAACCACCAAGAAGGCCACCGAGACTCAGACATTCTGAAATGCAAAAGCAAAGCAAGGCTTTATTTAAGCAACTCGGGCCTTGTCCTACCCACTGATACAGCAGAGGTTAGGAGAGAGCCCCGAGCTGTGATTATACAGGGCTTATAAAGGCAAAAAACAAAGTTACAACAATCAGGTGTTCAAGCAAGCAAGATTAGGACACAGGTACAAATCTGATTGGCTCAGGGCTCGAGGCACTCTGGGGGCAGTCAGAGTTAAGCATTCCCAGCGGTTAGAGTTCTAGACTGACTGGGCCCTAATGGGCTTGTCCTGGGTTTGTTCACAGGGCCTGCTTATCTCAGGTTCGCGTGGTAAAGTGGGGTTCGCATGGTAAAGTGGGGCCTGACTTCAAAGTCTGGCACTTCATTTCCCCCTTTTTCTCTTTGGTACCTTGGGAGCCAATCATGGCTCCATTTTGTCAATTTCAATGGCTTGCATGTCTAGGGGATGATATAGAGATAAGGCATGGGCCAGTAGGGCCCAAAGTAGTAACCAAAAACAACTCGGGTCCCTTGGTTTTAAGTGGGGGCTGATGGGTGAAGATCATCCATCTTCTGTAGCTTCTTCAGGCTGACTGAGGGGCGTTGACCTTACCTAGCCAGGAACCTATAGCCTTAGTCTACTTCACTAAGGGACTGCAGGATTACTGCAAACTGAAAATTAACTTTCAGCTATACAGACTTACCATTAGTTGTATAGTGTTTAGTATCCAAATGTAAGTAACAAAATAATACATAAACTTCTCAGCTGTGCTCTAAGGGCCAGGTGGCTATACTCGTATTCCTGAGCAAGCCGAAAACTACCTAAAATAAGGGGGTCACCTCACTTTGGAGTGAGCTGCCAAAATAACATTAACACTAGCCAGGGTAGAAGGCAAAAAGAAAATTATAACAATGTTCAGTTTAACTTTCTTTTCTTGAGGCGAAGGCGAAGCGGCTGAGTCGGGTGCTTGGAGACCTCCCATGTTCCACCATGGTAGTCGTCGTCCAGGGCAAAGGGGTCAGCTAGCCTGGCGTGGGAGCAATGGACCCAAGTGGCAATGCCGTCTACCTTGAGGGCGGTGGGAGTAGTCAGTAGCACCACGTAGGGTCCCTTCCACCGTGGTTCTAGGGATTTGGGGTTTTGCCTCCGGATGAACACCCAGTCCCCTGGTCTGAATAAATGGGGGGTAGGGACAGAAGCAGAATCATATAATGCTTTAAGTTGGGGCCACATATTCTTGTGCACGAGCTGCAAATAATCAAGTTTACACAAAAATTCTGCATCATCCAAATCAGCAAGCAATTCAGTCTGAAGGCTAGGGATAATGGGCAGGGGGTACCCGTACATTATTTCAAAAGGAGTAAAGCCAAGCTGATAGGGAGAATTTCTTACTCTAAGCAAAGCAAAAGGAAGGAGTGACACCCAGTCTGCGCCATTCTCTAAGGCCAATTTAGTTAAGGTCTCTTTTAGAGTCCGATTCATTCTCTCTACCTGTCCTGAACTCTGGGGTCTATAAGCACAATGCAATTTCCAATATGTCCCCAGGGCAGCGGCTATTCCCTGACTTACTTTTTTTCCCCCAGCTTTAAAAAAATCAATTTAATATGCAGTTTTTGAAAATTAAAGGAATATAGATTATATTTTCCTAAATATTCAGTCATAGTAGATAAATCATATTATCTGGGGGAAAAATGTCATAGTCATTCCATCATGCATTCCTCTTATGGTAGACTACATCTCATGCAGACATGGATCTGCAAGCTGGAATGTAGCCAATGTGTTCATTTACTTAAAAATAAGAATTCCATCATAATAGATCAGAAAACTCTTTTGCTGGGACATAAAACCATGTTTTTGTTTTCTTAAAATCTAGCTGGAGTTGATTGACTTACTTTTGAGACGAAAGCTGGTCCGTTGTCCAACCCAATGGTGGATGGGAAGCCATACCTGGGTAGGATTTCTTCCAGAATCTTCTTAGCCACTACATTCACGGTCTCATGCTTTGTTGGATAGGCTTCCACCCATCCTGAAAAGGTGTCTACAAAAACTAGCAAATATTTGTATCCAAATTTTCCAGGTTTAATTTCTGTGAAATCTACTTCCCAATACACACCTGGCCTATCCCCACGGAGGCGAGCTCCTTTAGTAACTGGTTGATTGGGGGCATTGGTGAGCTGACAGGCCTTGCAATTTTTAACAATATCTTCAATAAGTTGGTCTCCTTGTCTAATTTTTACATTGGAGTGTCAGAGCAAGTCCTGCATTCTTCGGGTTCCCATGTGAGAGGCTCGGTGGATTCTCTTAAGGATCCCTTTACCCAGCCATTGTGGCAAGATAAGTTTCCCTTCACAAGTTTTCCACCAGTCATTGTTTCCTTCTCTGTCTGGGGTTTTGTGGGCCATGGGAATTTTCTTTATCCACTCCAAGTCTTCTTGGGAATACTGGGGCACAGGAGGCAAAGCTCGTGGCCCTGGGTCTACTAGAGTCAATACCTCTGTTCATATAGAAGCTTGACATTCTCAGCAAACCCAGGTATCCACAGTCGGCAAAAGCCTGCTGTTGCTGTTCCCAGGAACTCTGACTTGTCTGGCTGACTTAGGCACAGGGATTTTCAGCACAGTCTCTTTACATGCATCTGACAGCCAATGCTTGCCCTCTTTCAATATGAAGCCCAGATAGGTGACTTCAGGTTTACAAATTTGTGCCTTTTTAATGGAGGCCCTATAGCCCAAATTGCCAAGAGTCTTTTAAGAGCCTAGTTGTTCCCTTTAGACAGCTATTTTTGTCTGGAGCGGCTATTAATAAATCATCTAGATATTGCAATAGACTTATTCCAGTATTTTGGGAGTGGTACTCACTCAGGTCTTCATGTAACGCCTCATCAAAGATGGTAGGCAAATTATTGAATCCTTGAGGCAGCCTGGTCCAGGTCAATTGACCGCTTATTCCGATTTCAGGGTCCTGCCAAGTAAATGCAAAGTAGCTTTGGCTCTGTGGGGCTAAAGGCAGGCTAAAGAAAGCATCCTCTAGATCCAACACAGTATACCACACATGGCTTGGTGACAGAGAGCTCAGCAGGGTATACGGATTTGGGACTGTTGGATGAATGTCCATTACTCTCTTGTTAACTTCTCTCAAGTCTTGCACTGGTCTGTAATCATTAGAATTAGGCTTTTTTACAGGCAACAGTGGAGTATTCCAGGCTGACTGGATGGGCTTTAGAACTCCTAAATTTTCTGATGTGAGGAGTGATCCCCTTCTTTGCTTCTAGTGACATAGGGCACTGGCAAACTCTTACTGGGTCGGCCCCGGCTTTGAGTTCCACAAAGATTGGAGGATGATGTTTTGCCAGTCCCATTCCCTCCGTTTCTGCCCATGCTTGGGGAAACGCCTGTAGCCACTCATTTTCCGGAGATTCAGGCTTGGGATGCTGGTATAGCCTATACTCTTCTTCTAACTTGCTAGTTATTAGTACACTAACAGGCTTTTCTCTTGAGTTCATCACAGGAGCCCCACTGCCTGTGAACTGTATCTGAGCTTTCATTTTTGTTAAGAGGTCATGTCCAAGCAATGGATAGGGGCATTCAGGGATGACTAAAAATGCGTGGGTTACCTGGCCCATTCCCAAATCCACTGTTCTTTGAGTAGTCCATTGATAGGGTTTAGTGCCTGTCGCACCTTGGACCCATGTTGTTTTAGTGGATATCGGCCCTCTCGGGGCTCGTAATACTGAATTTTCTGCTCCCATATCTACCATGAACATGACTGGATTCCCCTCCACTTTCAATGTTATCCTGGGCTCAGGGAGGGTGTCTGAGCCCCGACTCCCTCAGTAACTGTCCTCAGCCAACTTTAAGGCTGCCAACACTCTTTTCTGTTTTTCCGTTTTCTTGGCTAGCTCTGGGCAGTTTCGGACCCAATGCCCCTCCTTCTTGCAATAGGTACATTGATTCTTCCCCATTCTTGATTGGGGTTTGGGTTCCTGCTCCTTACTTTAGAAAAGAGGACTGTCTAAAGTTTCCTGCCTGCACAGAGGTCAGGATTTCCCTGAGGTCCTTCTTGTATTGTGCCTGTTGTCTAGCCAGACTCCTTTCCTGTCTTTGTTCTCCTGTTTCTCTCTTATTATAAACCTTTTCTGCCACTGCTACTAGATCCCTAACAGATTTTTCACCAAGCCTGTCTAGAGCTTGCAACTTTCACTTTATGTCGGGTGCAGCTTGATTTACGTAGGCAAGTATAATCATCTAAGCAGATTCCTGGGCCTCAAGATCATACGGGGTGTATTGTCTAAAGGCTTCCATGAGCCGCTCAAGGTATGCTGCCGGACTTCCACTTTCTCCCTGTCTGATATCATAAACTTTCACCATATTGGTAGGTCGGCGAGCCGCCACCTTGAGACCTGCCAGCAGAGCCTGGCGATAGACAAAGAATCGCTCCCTACCTTCAGCCGTATTGTAGTCCCATGCTGGTCGGGTCTTGGGAAAATAGGTGTCAATCAAGGCAGGATCCGTGATGGGTGCTCCGGTGGAGCTGGGGATAAGTGTCTGGGCCGCTTCTTGGATACGACCTCTCTCCTCAGTGGTGAAAAGGACCTGTAAAAGCTGTCTACAATCATCCCAAGTGGACTGGTGAGTGAAAAGTATGGTTTCAAGCAAGCGAATTAAATCCTGGGGTTTTTCAGAAAAGGGGGCATTTTGGGCATGCCAATTGTAAAGATCACTAGTAGCAAATGGCCAGTATTGGAATTGTTGTCGACCATCTGCATCCATAGGACTTATAGGGCGTAGGGGAAGGGCAACAGAATTAAGAGATGTAATTCTTTGACGCTGGCACGTTGACTGGGCGGGGCCCTCCAGAGCAGAGGGCACAGCTGAAACATCTTCCTCAGAGTCCTCCTCTGGAGTTAACTGGTGTGGGGAGTATGGAGGGGGAAGCATTTCCTCCTCTGTGCTTCCTCCCTGGAGGACAGGTGGATATAATTTCTTCTCTTCCTTCTTGGTTTCTCTCTTGTCACCCCGTGTCTTTTGGGTGAATATTGGGGTAGGGAAAGGAGTGGAGGAGGGAGTCGGTAAGAAAGGCCGAACCCATGCTTGAGTGTCCCTGTCAACTAGTTCCCTCCTGGTGTCTATATAAGGAATCTGGTCTAGATAGCCTGAGCGAGGGGCTTCAATTAGGCTTTGTAAAGTACTGATCTTAACTATATTAAAGCTCCCCTCAGGTGGCCAATTAGCTCTCTCAAGGGTGGGCCATTCTGACTTGCACAGGGTAATCCATTTTTCCTCCTTAAGGGTCACACCTCGGTTCTGAGCTATTTCCTTGACTTCCCTCCAGTCAAATCTAGGGGGCTAGATGGAGATCCCCAAGATAGAATGTTACCCATAGCTCTGATCATATGCTTAGTTCATAAGGCTAATAATAAAAAAACCCACAACACACAGGCCTGAGAATAAGTTATGAGTTGGAGATCTCCTAGGTTGGCCCACAAGCCTCCTCCTGCTAAGCAGCAGGAGCAGACCTAAGTTGGCCCAACCTCCCATAAGGGTGCAGGAGGAGTGGACTCAAGTGGACTCAGAGTCTGGGCCGTTCCCCAGTCTCTCCAGGATTGCCGAGTAAGCGTGTCCGCTTCGACAACCCCTTAAAGAACCCCTTTAAGCAAAAGCAAAACAGACAGACAAATTACAGGACAAGACAAATAAACAAATGAATAGCACTATTTCCTTACCTTCGGAGTCTGGGGTCTCGGGGGTCTCTGGGGCGATCCCGGACAAAACCCCAAATGTTGTGCCAAGTCACGAGACGACCACCAAGAAGGCCACCGAGACTCAGACATTCTGAAATGCAAAAGCAAGGCAAGACTTTATTTAAGCAAGCTGCAACTCAGGCCTCGTCCTACCCACCGACACAGCAGAGGTTAGGAGGAAGCTCCGAGCTGTGATTATACAGGGCTTATAAAGGCAAAAAACAAAGTTACAACAATCATGTGTTCAAGCAAGCAAGATTAGGACACAGGTACAAATCTGATTGGCTCAGGGCTCGAGGCACTCTGGGGGCAGTCAGAGTTAAGCATTCCCAGTGGTTAGAGTTCTAGACCGACTGGGCCCTAATGGGCTTGTCCTGGGTTTGTTCACAGGGCCTGCTTATCTCAGGTTCACGTGATAAAGTAGGGTTCGTGTGGTAAAGTGGGGCCTGACTTCAAAGTCTGGTACTTCAATAATCAAAGATTATTCTTGTTTACCAAATAAGTATTTGTTTCCAGATGAGTTACCTAAGTATAACAAGAATATATTGATCATGTAGACTTTTGCAATTTTTGTTTTTTAAATTTCTGTTGTAAAGGTGATATACAGAGTTACTGTACAGTTACTGTAAGGCAATGAGTATATTTCTTTTTAAACAGTGTTATCTCTTCCCTCATTTTCTCCTGCTTCTCCCTGCCCCCTCCATTTTCCTCCCCCTAATTGTATAGTTCATTTTCAACTTAGTGTCTGTCTAGTGAGTATCACTGTTGCGTTGGCTCATCCTTTGTCCCACCATTTGTGATTCCCCTTCCCTTCCCCAGATCAGGTAAACCTATATACAAGACAATGGGTATAGAAATAAAATAAAATAAACAGTGTCAACAGTGAATAAACCTGTTAGCATTTTCCTAGCCTCAGGTCCTCAGCTCCTCCCACTAGCCCCCAGATCCACCCATACCTAATGAGCCACTCCTACTCACTACCAACCTACTTCCCCTTTACCCCCAGAGAGGGAAGCTGCCACCTGGATAAGGTGCAGACGCCATGTGGCTCCCTCTGCCGTGGGAACTATGGCCCAACTAATAAACCTCCTTATGAACCTTCTTCTCCTGTCTGTGGTTATCTCCACATGGTCCTCTGGGATGGCTGGGACCTATGCTTTCATTGGTGCCGAACCCAGGATAGGCTCCCCGGTGGATTTGCTCCCCTATTTCTGGGGGGTCCAAGCTGTCCCTGGGACCTATTCTGCTGTCCTAAGCCCACCCAGAGGACCACCAAGGTAACTTCTGACTGAGCACTCTACTTCCATCCGCCACGACAATCTACAAATTTGCCCTCACACCTAGGGTAAGTGATAATCTAACCGAGGGCTCGGATCCAATTTTCTAATTACTGTAGCGCCACAGGGTCATGGCTTCAGGGCCACACTAAGAAATCTTGGTGCCAAGTTCCAAGCCCCACTCCAAATGACCATAGCATAGGGCCACAGGGCCATGGTTTCAGGGCCACACTCCGCGCTCGGTCTGGGACACAGGAACTGGGGTGATGACCCCATTGCTGATTGTCTCCTACATTTCAGCTGACCAGAGTATACCAGGGACGCTTGGTATTTAACTCCTCAGCTCCGCTAATCACTTACCATGCTAGGGGCACAATCATCCACCACAACAGATTTGAAACTCCAACCAGGGTGAGTGACCATTAGCTGGGAGCTTGGATTTTTCCATAAGGCCACTGGGCCACCATAAATCTTGGCTCTAAGTTCCAAGCCCCACTCCCAGGGAAGTTCACCAGGCCACCGACCTTATGCTGTTGTACCAAGTCGCAAGACCACCCCCAAGAAGACCACCGAGATTCAGACACTCCGAAATGCAAAAGCAAGGCAAGGTTTTATTTAACGAGCTGCCAACTCGGGCCTCGTCCTACCCACTGACACAGCAGAGGTTAGGAGGAAGCCCCGAGCTGTGATTACACAGGGCTTATAAAGGCAAAGAACAAGGTTACAACAATCAGCTGTGCAAGCAAGATTAGAACACAGGTACAAATCTGATTGGCTCAGGGTTGGATTCTAAAATGGGGTTCACGTGGTGGGGCCTGACTTCAAAGTCTGGCACCTCATTTCCCCCTTTTTCTTTTTGGTACCTTGGGAGCCAATCATGGCTCCATTCTGTCCATTTCAATGGCTGCTTGTCTAGGGGATGATATAGAGGTAAGGCATGGGCCAGTAGGGCCCAATGTAGTAACCAAAGGGCCTGTCACCATTTCTTACAAGAATAGTCTCTGTACCTCTGTTTTGCATGCCTCTAGTTTATCCTGCTTCATCTTCCCAAAAACAACTCTGGTCCCTTGATTTTAAAGGGGGGCTGATGGGTGAAGATCATCCATCTTCTGTAATTTCTTCAGGCTGACTCAGGGGCGTTGACCTTACCTAGCCAAGAACCTATAACCTTAGTCTACTTTACCAAGGGACTTCAGGATTCACCTCACTTTGGAGTGAGCTGCCAAAATAACATTAACACTAGCCAGGGTAGTAAGGAAAGAAGGCAAAAAGAAAACAATATTCAGTCTAACTTTCTTTTCTTGAGGCGAAGGCGAAGCGGCTGAGTTGGGTGCTTGGAGACCTCCCATGTTCCACCATGGTAGTTGTCATCCAGGGCAAAGGGGAAGGGCAGCAGATTTATGAAGAGATGTAATTCTTTGGCGCCGGCGAGTTGATTGAGCGGGGCCCTCCGGGGCGGAGGGCACAGCTGAAACATCTTCCTCAGAGTCCTCCTCTTGGAGAGTTAACTGGGGTGGGGTGTATGGAGGGGGAAGCATTTCCTCCTCTGTGCTTCCTCCCTGGAGGACAGGTGGATATAATTTCTTCTCTCCCCTCTTTGGTTCTCTCTTGTCACCCCGTGTTTTTTGAGTGAATATTGGGGTAGGGGAAGGAGTGGAGGAGGGAGTTGGTAAGAAAGGCCGAACCCAAGCTGGAGTGTCCCTGTCAACTAGTTCCCTCCAAGTGTCTATATAAGGAATCTGGTCTATATAGCCTGAACGAGGGGCTTCGATTAGGCTTTGTAAGGTACTGATCTTAATGATGCCAAAGCTTCCCTCAGGTGGCCAATTAGGTCTCTCAAGGGTGGGCCATTCTGACTTGCACAGGGTAATCCACTTTTCCTCCTTAAGGGCCACACCTCGGTTCTGAGCTATCTCCTTGATCTCCTTCCAGTGAGCTAGAGTCAAATCTAGGGGGCTAGATGGAGGTCCCCAAGATAGAACGTTACCCATAGCTCTGATCAGATGTTTAGTCCAAAAGGCTACAAAAGAAAAGAAACCAAAACAATTAATACAGAAGGAAAAAAACATAGGCAAGATCAAGAACAAGAAAAACTGGAGATTTCCCAAGTTGGCCCACACATCCTCCTGCAAGGATGCAGAAAGAGTGAATTCAAGTTGAAAGCAGGGTTCCAGAGATCCCCCTTTAAGGGTGAGGAGTCTGGGACATCCCCCAGTCTCCCCAGGATTGTCAAGTAAGTGCATCTGCTTCAACAACCCCTTCAAGAAATAAGCAAAAGCAAGACAAACAAACAGGCACATTACAGGACAAGACAAATGAACAGGGCTGTTTTCTTACCTTCGGAGTCTGGGGTCTCGGGGTCTCTGGGGCTATCCCGGACGAGCCCCCAAATGTTGTGCCAAGTCGCAAGACCACCCCCAAGAAGACCACCGAGATTCAGACACTCCGAAATGAAAAAGCAAGGCATGGTTTTATTTAACGAGCTGCCAACTCGGGCCTCGTCCTACCCACTGACACAGCGGAGGTTAGGAGGAAGCCCCAAGCTGTGATTACACAGGGCTTATAAAGGCAAAGAACAAGGTTACAACAATCAGCTGTGCAAGCAAGATTAGAACACAGGTACAAATCTGATTGGCTCAGGGTTGGATTCTAAAATGGGGTTCACGTGGTGGGGCCTGACTTCAAAGTCTGGCACCTCAATGCCACTGGGCTAGGTCAATGGAATCAGCAATTGTGGGTGTTTGGAGTCAATTGATGTCTGGTTCAGGTCTGCTGGTCACTCATCAATGGGGGAACAGTCTAAAATGCTTCAGGAAAGCTGCTCAAGTTGGAGTGCAATATTACAAATTTGGAATATTTTACAGGACTTACATAACTTCTATGAGCGCTCTCTCTCTCTCTCTCTTTCTGCCCCTCTAAACTCTGCCTGCCTGTCTGTGATCCCAACATTTGTTTTCATCTGCTTTGAAAGACACAAAGAAAGGTTTTCTGTTCTTGTTTTTTTTTTTATTTTTTATTTTTTATTTTTTTGGCCAGTCCTGGGCCTTGGACTCAGGGCCTGAGCACTGTCCCTGGCTTCTTCCCGCTCAAGGCTAGCACTCTGCCACTTGAGCCACAGCGCCACTTCTGGCCGTTTTCTGTATATGTGGTGCTGGGGAATCGAACCTAGGGCCTCGTGTATCCGAGGCAGGCACTCTTGCCACTAGGCTATATCCCCAGCCCTCTGTTCTTGTTATTGATGTTTGTTAAGCTTGGAGATTCGGTTTAGTTCTGCTTGTTGTTGGCTAAATACTGTTTTCTCTAGCATTGACCACCTGGTGAACAATAGAATTTAGCAAGCGCCATCTTGGTTCCATCAAGGTTCCAAAAACTCTTGGAGGTAGAGTCCCACCCATCCCCCAGGTAATGGGCGTGCCAAATTCCTCGAGGCTGGGCAGGGATGTGGAGACTCTAGCTCCCCGTAATCCTGCCCCCACCCTAAACTCTGTACCTGTGGCCTTGCAATTCGAAGGTGCCTTGCAATTCAAATGCTGTAAGGTGAAGGTGTCTTGCTGTGAGCCTGCTAAGGCTCTGACCAGCTCCGCCGCCATTAAGCCGTGCCACGTATCTGTTTTGTTCGTGTCCTGTCTCCCATCTCCTGGACCTTCTCTGGTTGTAGCATCTCACTCAGCTCCCCATTGGAGCTGAACTGGTTTCTCAAAATGTGGCTTCTCCATTTTCTTGCCAGATAATCTGTGAAAATTTTAGTTTGCCGGAAAACTTTTTTTGTTTTCTAACTAACCACGTGATTCAAAAATATGGGCAAAATAATATCATTTTGCCACTGGAATTCCAGAAAACTTACATGGCCAATTAAAAAAATTCTAAGCACACCCCAAAGCTTGCACACAACTGTCTGTATGTTTGTCTGTCTGTCTGTTGGTAAAACATGTAAAACTGGCTTCATGGTTTCAAAATTACTTGCTTTTGACTACTATTTTAACTTACTTTAAGTCTTGTGTTAAACTGATCTTTGCAGCCTGTGGGTGGAGTCACAGTGAACAGCCTGGAGGCAATCCTTACTCTTACCACCCCACTCCAAGCCAAAAGAAAAAAACCCAGGTTTTAAAGCCAAACTGATTATGTTTGGGTGCAAGCAAATGAGTCAGAAAAACTCCAAAAGGTTCAAATATGCTGCATGTGGTATAGGACAATGATGTAAAACCAGTGTGTTATTCTTTATGTCCATCTATGCTAAAAGTCAAGTGTACATCTGTTCCTGACAATTCTTTGGTATAGACTAAGTGGCTCCTAACCTAGATTTTCCTGACCCAGGATTAATATTTTGCTTTATAGGATGCAGGTCAACATGTGTCCTAGCTACGTGGACTGTGGTGGCCTGTGGCTAAAACTGCTCAGGGAATCTCGGAGTCACTGGTTGTGTTCCTGTGAAGATTTTTGACAGGTCCAGAGTGCTCTTGCCCTGGCTCTGCCCCGCCCCAAGATTAGAGTTGGGCTTATAGCAAGCAGGCCTATCATGACCAAGTTGCAACTGAGACTTACTCCAAGGTTAAAACATCTGATTTGTGGGCTGGGAATATGGCCTAGTGGCGAGAGTGCTTGCCTCATATACATGAAGCCCTGGGTTCAATTCCCCAGCACCACATATATAGAAAACGGCCAGAAAACGGCGCTGTGGCTCAAGGGACAGAGTGCAAGCCTTGAGCAAAAAGAAGCCAGGGACAGTGCTCATGCCCTGAGTCTAAGGCCCAGGACTGGCCAAAAAAAAAAAAAAATCCGAGTTGTGTTTGGTGGCCATAGGGCTGCCTTGGGGTAGCATTGGTGTCTTCCCCCTACATGTCTCAGAAACTGTCAGCAGACTTGGTTGGCCTTTGGTCTGTGGATTTTGTGACTAGGAAGATGGTTAAAGACCCAAGCCTTCTAAAATCTTTTTAACGTTGTCATCCTGCTTAAACCAGTAGGGTACCAGCCTACAAAAGCCAGAGTACTCAGAGTAAGCAACCAGGGAATACTGGGAGAATTCAAATGTCTTTAACCAGTTTGTGTAGAATTTTGCAGGCAACCCAGCAGGAGGTGTGACAATCTATTGGGGACTCTGAGAGATGCCACTACAGCCTTGCCCCGATCCAACCCATCTCTCCTGCCTGCCTCCATCACACATGGCTAACGAAGCCTGCTGATTCGGGCTGGAAGACACAGCCACTTCGGATCCACTGAAGCTGAGACTTTTACATTGTCCCGACCCTTTGCTCTCTTGATTGTTATTCATTTGTGTTCTCTTCCACCTGCCGGTAAGGTTAAATGATATGACTTGATTTGATGGTACATAGATCTCATTCAGTCTACTGTTCTCTAAGTGTTACACGAGAACTCTGGCAAGTATTTGTTGGTCAATTCTCAACAAGTTGCAGGTAAGCTCTACTCCTATTGTTCTCCTGTTGCTTTAGTTGGAAATAAAAAGGGCTTTTATGGCTAAAACTCCTTGGATTATAGTTCGAAGCCAGCCCGGGCAGAAAAAAAAATATCCCTCTAAAACTCTTATCTCCCAGCTAACCAGCAAAGAGCCAGACTGGAAGCTTGGCTCAAGAGAACCAGCCAAATGCTGAAAGCGGCACAGTGGCTCAAGTGGTAGAGTGCTGGCCTTGAGCAGAAGTGCTCAGGGACAGTGCCCAGGCCTTGAGTTCAAACCCCGTGAATGCAAACTGGGACAAGCTATCCAAGCAATGAGCACCTAGACCTTCAGGACGAGGTCAATCCTGATGAGAAACCATGGAAAGTGTTAGGTTTTTTAAAGTAAGTAGCCGGTAAAGGAGAATGCCACGCGGTATTCAGCCAGGAGAGAAAGTTTATTACCGAACTGCTGGCTTATGGCCAAGATCATCCATGAGCAGAGAGAAGGGAGAGAGAGAGGGACCCCCATCCAGCCCTGCCTTATATCTAGGGCAGGGGCAAGGGGTGTGGCCAGGTGGATTAGGATGTGACCTCAGGGAAAGGGGAGGTAACTGCCTCCAGGTCTGCTGCTTACCCAGGTAACTGGGTGGAGACTTAATGAGGTGGGGGCCTCTACATGGAGCCCTCAGGGAGAGGGCCATATATTCCAGCCTTTTAATAGTTATGAAAAAGGGCGAAGAGTCTCTCTGGCTGCTTCCTGCTGGCAAGGGGCATCAGCATTAGGGGTAAAAGGCAGAAATGTGGCCCCTCCTGGAGAAGGCGAGCAGCAGGGTCCCTTGGTGGTAGATGCCAGTCCTTGAATGAAGCGTGGAAGAAGTCTCATGAGGCAGGGGCTGGACAAAAAAAATATTAAGGCAAAAGGAAGGGTTTAGGGCACAAAATTAAAAATTGGATGACTTGGATAGTTCTTATACTTAGGTATGGACATTAGATGGACAAGCTACTATCTCTTGATCCCTGGCTGATTAATTTTGAAAGGGCGAGACAAAGTGACTCCATTTAGGATGTGACAACATTCTCCTCTTACTCTTCTCCATGATCCTTGTTCCCTGAACTGGCTGAGTCCCAGGGGTCTAGGTGCTTGTTGCTGGGATGGCTTGCCCCCATTGGTATACACAGGGTTTGAACTCAGGGCCTGGGCACTGTCCCTGAGCACTTCTGCTCGAGGCTAGTTCTCTACCACTTGAGCCACAGGTCCACTTCCAACATTTGGCTGGTTAGAGATCAGTCTCTTCAGCCATGCTTCTAGCCTGGCTATTCGCTGGTTAGTTGGGAGATGGAGTTTGAGAGAGATTTTCTGCCCTGGCTGGCTTCGAACTGCAATCCAAGGAGTCTTTGCCACAAAAGCCCTTTTTGATTTCCAATTAAAACAAGAAGACCAAGGGGACTAGAGCTTACCTGTACCTTGTCAATAATTGACCTAATACTTACCAGAATTCTGCAATGACAAAACTCAGTAGATGTGATGAGTTTTAGCATAGACATATCGCTAGATGGACATACTAACAAATGACATTTACACAGACATACACACTGTGCTCATACGTTTTACAGCATGCAAAAATAAATTTCAGCAGTAGACTCTTTTGGAATTCCAATAGTAAAGGACTTTTTTTTTTTTTTTTTGCCCAATGTTTTAGAACCACGTGGTTGGTTAGAAAAACAATTTTGCTAGCAAACAACAATTTTCAGATTGTAAAATGGAGAAGCCATATTTTGACAAACTCCAGTGGAATGCCATGTTGAGGGGGGTGGCAGGAGGACACAAACACACTAACAGAACACGTGGCATGGCATAATGGCACCTGAGCTGGTGCCTGTTAAACCCAATATCCACCATGTGGTCAATGCTAGAGAAAATAACTTTTAGATATCTTTGCTGACAAAGCACATTAGTGGTCAAGCCTCAGTTTTGGAGTTCTGTGAAAAGACGCAGCTTTGTGAGCAAGGCACATTATCAGGATGGTACGACTTGGAGTTTTTATAAAGTAAGTAAGTAAGCAGACAGATGAGAGAGGGAGAAAAAGGAAGAGAAAGAGAGCCTGAATATAAGTGACTTCTGACCATTTACCATTGCAGTGGCAAAAACTGTATCTGTTTGAGGATTTTGAGCAGGCCTCATTGCACTGTCAAGAGGTGTGCTAGCAGTGTCCCGGCTCGGGTGTGACTGTGATGCAAAACCCAAAAGGCACGAGAGGGAAGCGCCTGGTGAGTGGATGAGCTTACCGGGCAGAAGCGGCAGAAGCGGCGGACAGAGCGGCAGAGAACCAGAGCAGCAGCAGTTTCACTCACCAGGGTAACAAGTGGTGTGGAGGTGGAGGTGGATGTGGAGGCCAGCAATGGTATTAGTGAAAAGTGCTGCGTGGCAACTCGCAGCAGTTCGGTTCGTGGAAAAAGGGCCGTCAGGACTGGGGATACTCCCAGAAAAAGGAGAAAAACAGAGGGGAATTCCGCCTGTCCTTACTCTTAAGTCAGTCACGGCACCATATATGTTAGGTTTTTTAAAGTAGGTAGCCGGTAAAGGAGAATGCCACGCGGTATTCAGCCAGGAGAGAAAGTTTATTACCGAACTGCTGGCTTATGGCCAAGATGATCCATGGCCAGAGAGAAGGGAGAGAGAGAGAGGGACCCCCATCCAGCCCTGCCTTATATCTAGGGCAAGGGCAAGGGGTGTGGCCAGGTGGATTAGGATGTGACCTCAGGGAAAGGGGAGCTAACTGCCTCCAGGTCTGCTGCTTACCCAGGTAACTGGGTGGAGACTAAATGAGGTGGGGGCATCTATATGGAGCCCTCAGGGAGAGGACCTTACAGAGAGGAGTAAGAGGAGATGCAGTCTCATCTTAAATGGAGTCAATTTAAACTTGCCCTTTCGAAATTAATCAGAGCCGGGAGACCAAGAGGAACAGTTGTTTACCCACCTAATGTCCATACCTGTCATTTTCTATTGGGACAGGAACTTGCATTCTTGCCTTTGTTACTTGCTATATATATATATTATATTATATATTATAATATTATATATATATATATATATATTAGCCTCTAACTGGTTACTCCCAACCAGTCCACTATCCTTAAACACTTCCTTCCTGCCCCCAGTCCAGTTATTCCTCCTTCCTTGTAATGGGCCACAATTGGGTTTATGTTCCAAATGGAACTTTTCTGGCTCGTGCCCAGGGTGTGTTCTCCCATGTCGTTCATGTTAATTGGTCCTGTGAACTTGTTAGCCTTTTGCCTGACCTTTTCAAAAGTCTCTTAACAGGATAACATCCCTCACCCAGGACACCACCTGGGAACTTGCAGTTCAAGGCCATCCTCTTACTACACTGCTCTGCCCAATGCAGATCTGGACCCTGAAGACCCCAGCCCCAGTGACTCCTTGATGTGCCCAAGCTGCAGGAGGTAGCTAGAGGAGACCATGACACCCATTGGCCCTGATAACCATTCTTGTGGAAATGATGAGGACTTTTACCAACCAAACTGTCAAACATACTTCTTGGACAGTACCAGGCCAAATGATGAATTAGGGACCCCTGACTACTTCGCCCCTTTACAGCAGGAAGTAGCTCCAGAAGAAACAACCTCCGCCCATACTCCCGGCCTGGTACCCCTCCTCTGTTATTAATAAACAACAAATGGGGGAATGTTAGCATTTCCCTAGCCTCAGGTCCTCAGCTCCTCCCACTAGCCCCCAGATCCACCCATACCTAATGAGCCACTCCTACTCATTCATTACCAACCTACTTCCCTTTTACCCCCAGAGAGGGAAGCTGCCACCTGGATAAGGTGCAGACGCCATGTAGCTCCCTCTCCCATGGAAACTATGGCCCCACTAATAAACCTCCTTATGAACCTTCTTCTCCTGTCTGTGATTATCTCCGCATGGTCCTCTGGGATAGCCAAGACCTATGCTTTCAAAACCAAGGGGGGGGGGGGAGGAAGGAAAAAAGAAATAACTGCAAACAGTACACTGAAAAATAACCTCTTGTTTCCATTTCTTGGAGTTCATTTTGATAAGCATTATTTTATATGATCATATGCACCTAGCTATTGAGCCATTGTGATCCTCTGCTAAGAATATCCTAGACATAGTCTAGTTATTACAAATAAGGGAAACCCTGCAGTCTATGCTTCTTTGGGTCTGGCTTACTTCACTTAGTATAAGCTTTTGAAATTTCTCTTTATTGGCTGTTTTCCCTAAGAGATCCCAGTTTAGCTTACAGTCCACTCATGAACAGACTTTACCCAGACCCACCCAAACTTTATGAGATTGGAAGCAATTCTTCTCTAGAGGTCCTCCCAAGGGAGGAGGGGGAGGGAGGGAGGGAGAGAGAGAGAGAGAGAGAGAGAGAGAGAGAGAGAGAGAGAGAGAGACCCTACAAACCTACACTGGGCTTGAACTCTGAGCCTGGGTGCTGTCCCTGAGCTCTTCAGGTCAAGGCTAGCATTCTACCACTTGAGCCCCAGAACCACTTCCAGTTTTCTGGTGGTTAATTAGAAATAAGCGTCTCATAGACTTTCCTGCCCTGGGAGGCCTTGAACCACGATCCAGGTGTGAGCCACCAGCTCTATGCTTCTACATTGGGTTTTCTATTTCCAGGCTTCCTCACTTTCTTCCTAACTTATTGGTAGAAAGCTGTACTATTCTCTTCCTTCTCCTCCTCCTTACCTGGAAGCAGGTGGACAAGACCTCATCTGGCATAAGGTAACCTTCTCAATGAGGACTCTAGGTTAGGGGCTTATACCAACTTTCCAGTAGCTTAGAGGCTTTTCCTCATTTTCCCCTGGTATCTTACTCTTATGTTCCCCTTGTCCTGCCTCATAATTCTTTATTTGGTGGAGAGAAAGAACTCAAGACCCCTAGGTGGTATCATCCTAAATACCCCACAAGTGACTGTTTACTAATCTCTGGTGCTGGCAATCCTAAAAGCCAAGCAGTCCAATTGTTCCAAGAGAGCTATGTAAGCTCCGTGAAGTCAACCTCAACTCCTTAAGTCTGCCTGGTCATACTAGATGCTACATATCATTCTCAAATATGACATGCCAGTCAGTGTCTCTATGGTGTCCTGGTACATGGGACTTTCTGACTGAAGCTATGAAACTAATAATATTTCCATGAAAATAAAAAGTATTCATGATAATGTTACAAATTCTAGCCAGGGAGAAATAAAGATAAATGTTGCACTTTTGTTCACAAAAGTATAAGCTATTGATTGTGAATGATAGCTTAAGAGAACCTGGAAATGGTTCTTTAAATCCAGCAGCAATATCTCAAACAAAAGTCCTAATTCACCCTTTATCTGTTCATTCCATTTCACATAATTCATGCCTGCTATGTGCGATTGTAGTTTTATGAGTCTGCCACAAGTTCTCATAGACCTGATGACTTAAGCAACAGAGTTTTCTGTTTGTCTTATTTTTCAAGACCAGAAGCCCAATATCAAGGCATCTGGTGAAGGCTGTCTTTTTGAGGTTTCAGGTAGCAGCCATATACACAAGGCAGCTTTGGATAGATCATCTTATCTCCTACTGGATCCCCGACAAGCTTGCTGTGGCCCTGACTCAGGTGGCAAAAGTTACAGAGTTTATGTTTGGGGGCTATAGATAGTCAGGGAGGGAGGTTTAATTGCATTTCATTTGTGAATATAATCCATCACATGGCCTGGCCTCTGGTTCCCTCTTCCCAACAGGTCATTCCATCCTTCTGAGATTGGTTCACCCGTCCCACATCTGCAGGCCAGAGACTCTTGCGGGGAGCTGATACAAAACTTGTCTCAATTTTGCATCACCTGGTTTCTTCCAGGCTGAACTCATAACTTCCTGGCCTCAGAAAGTGAGAAAAGCCTCATTTTTTTTCAATAGTTTGCTTCTTAACTGTTAATCTTGGGAGAATTGTTTTTCTGAAGGATTCCTGCTTTGGCCAGGTGGTTTGGCCCTTGTTAATTACACTTTGGGTACAAACATCCTTTTTTTTGAGACATGCTGTTAGAAGCTCCTTAAACTTGAGTTACATCCTGTTAATTAAGCCACATCTTTTTGCAGATAGGAATCTGATCTTAGCCAATGCGAGCAGAGGGGCGGACCCTGGAGGCTTAGGGGATAAAAAGGGAGAAACCTGCCTGTTCTGTGTGCTTCCTTGTCAGATTTTTGGCTGATGACACACCCTTTTGCAGAAGTAAGCAAGTAGAGTTCCTTTTGAGTTGGTGACACCCCAACATCCTAAGCCATTTCTAACAAGAACCACATGTTTATCCTTCTGGCTTCTATTGGATTTCCTGGTTCTAGGCCACAGACTTTCTCCCCCAGGTATCAGCTGCCCATCATTTTGGATGCAGCTGAGACTTAGGAATCCTGCTCCTTCCTCATTATTTACTTTTAACCTGCACACCACTCTGAACTGTATTAGTCTTGGTCATGACTCTCTGGGAAAGTCTCTTAGGAAACAATCTCCTGAGAATTCCCGGAAACATGGCTTCTACAGGCAACTGGCCTTTCTCATATAAGCAGTAAATCCTCCCTTTCCATAGCCAGACCAACCACAGTGTTTTTTACAAACATTGTATGTATAAACAGATGGGCTTTGTGTGTGAGTGTGAGTGTGTGTGTGCACGCATGTGTGCATATACTATTACTGAGCCTTGAACTTAGGGCCTGGACACTGACCCACAGATCCATTTCCTGCTGTGTGTGTGTGTGTGTGTGTGTGTGTGTGTGTGTGTGTGTGTAGGTGTGTAGGGGTGGATGAATGTGAGTGATTAATTGAAGATAAGAATCTCAAGGAATTTACTGGCTGGCTTCAAACCTTGATCTTTTTATTTCAGCCTTCTGAGTAACTAGGATTACAAGCATGAACCATTAGCACCTGGCTAGCCAGCTTAGTTTTTTTTTTTTTTGTAAGTTGATCTATATTGTAAATAATCTAGAACAACTCTTCATCAAAAAAGAAAAAAAATATATTGCAAAACACATACACACAAATGTAGTTTTTCCTAAAGCTGAATTTTCAACTACAGGGTTTGTTTTAAGGTACATGGGGTCTCTATCACCTGTCTACTTGCTGCTTTGTAAGACTGGCACATGCACAGAAAATAGATCTTACCCACCCCATTAATGTATCCAGTGTTTTGGATGTTGTGTTTAAAGACTGAAGGTTCATTTTTGAAATACAGTTTTCAGAACGTTCTGGATTGTGTGACTGCACATGTAAGTTTTTGTTGGTGTTGTTGCAGAAGTTACAGGAATTATGGAGATGCACTTCCAGGAGAAAATGCAGTGGCTGTATTTGTATGGACAGAAACCCTCTTCTCTTCTGTACCCAGCTGTTTTTTTTCTTTTTTCTTTTGTATTTTTTCCCTTTATTGTCAAAGTGAAGTACAGAGGGGTTACAGTTTCATATGTAAGGCAGTGAGTACATTTCTTGTTCAATTTGTTACCTCCTCTCTCGTTTTACCCCACCTCCCCACTGCCCCTTTCCCTCTCCCTTCCACCCCCAGCTGGTTTTTATCTTTTTCTCTTGTCTAGAGAGCATCAAAACAATAGGTATGAGCTTCCAAAATGAATAGTGAATGTTCTCATCACCCCTGAGTTCTCCCATATATCCTGAGTTTCCACATGGAACAGAAGATCTCTTGTATCTGCTTGTCTTCAATGCACGCACCTATGTGCACATTCTCCCTCAGCTCCTTCTAGCTTAGATAGTGTGGAGAGGGAGAGGGAGTTGTCATTACGCTCTTTCCAGACAATAATATATGCGGAGGTATGCATGACTCCTTTGTGACACTTTATTTGAAATTATCTGTTTGGTCAATTTGCTGATTAACTGATTGAATTATTTGATACTTTGGTGTTTAAATTGTGTGTGTGTGTGTGTGTGTGTGTGTGTGTGTGTGTGTGTGTGTGTGTCACTACTTAGAATTGAACTCAGGGCACTGAGCTCTCATTTGGCTTTTTGACTTATGGCTGGTGCTCTAAACTTGAATCATACCTCCAGTTACAGCTTTTTGCTGGTTAATTAGAGATAAAGTTCTATCAGGTTTTCTGTCTAGCTTTGGTGTTTAATCTTTGAGTTCTTCATATATTCTGAATATTAATGCCCTCTTTGACAAACATTTGGTGAAGATTTTCTCTGATTCTATAGAGTGTCTTCACTCTGTTGTTTCTTTTGCTCTAAAGTTTTTTTTAATTTTTTTTTTAAATTTGGAAGTTCTTGTTCTTATTTTCTGAGTTTCTAAAGTCCTATTCAGAAAGTCCTTGCCTATGCCTGGGTCTTCAAATATTCACTCTATGTTTTTCTCCAGTAGTTTCAAAGTGTAAGGTCTTATATTAAGGTCTTTGATCCATTTTTCAGTTAAGTTATATACAGGTTTAAGAGATAGAGAATCTAAGCCAGGTGCCAACGGTTTATGCCATCATCCTAGCTACTCAGGAGACTGAGACCTGGAGGATCATAGTTCAAAGCCAGCTCATGCAGAAAAGACCAAAACACTTTCCCTCCAACAAACCGGCAAAATGTCAGACTAGAGGTAGTGGGCCAGCTATGAGCAAGAAAGCTGAAATTTAAGGCCCTGAGTACTAGGCCTAGTATTAGCAAGCAAACAAACAAAATGAAACAGACAAGGAACTGTCTTCAGTCTTCCACATGCAGATACCCAGTTTCCCAGCATCACACGGTGGGCATGGTAGACTCCCGTCCACCTATCCAACCATACATCATTGACCAGTCATCCATCCTCCACTCATCCATCAACACTCTGCAAGCCCCACGCTACTGCTCTGCAATACTTACTCCACCAATTATTCCTGCTAAATCCTACCTAAGGACAGCTCCTCCAGAAATTACACCTCTAAGTAGGGCCTGGGGCAGTGGGAATTGGTGAGGGGATGACAGAAACTTCTGCTCTCACCTAACTCCTGGCTCCTGTATAGTAGTGAGCTGATTTAGAAATTGTTCTTCCCTTCATTTCCATCTTTCTCTAAATTTCTATTGGGAATAAAATTGTAGTAGATTTTAGATAACAGTCTCACAGACTTAACTTTATCTGACAAGTTTGGCTCTGGGGACACTAGCTGTAAGGTTTATGCAAAATGGCAAGAAAATTATTAATGTTTCTGCCAATGGTGTGTGTGTGTGTGTGTGTGTGTGTGTGTGTGTGTGTGTACACACGTGCACGTACATGAGTATGTGCATGTTCTAGGGCTTAAACTCAGACCCTAGGTCCTGTCCCTGAGCTTCTTTTATTTAAGGATAGTGCTCTACCACTTGAGCCACAGTTACACTTGTAGCTTTTTGGTAATTTATGGAAGGTAAGAGTCTCCCAGATTTTCCTGTCCAGGCCAGCTTCAAACCACAATCCTCAAGATCTCAGCATCCTGAATAGTTAGAATTACAGACATGAGCAAGCAGTGCCAAGCTCTTTGCCAAAGTTGTTTGTTTGTTGTTGCTTTTTGGGGTTTTTTTTGCCAGTGCTGGGGCTTGAGCTCAGAGCCTGAGCACTGTCCCTGGCTTCTTTTTGCTCAAGGCTAGCACTCTACCACTTGAGCCACAGCACCACTTCTGGCTGTTTTCTATATATATGTGGTGCTGAGGAATCGAACCCAGGGCTTCATGTATAAGAGGCAAGCACTCTACCACTAGGCCATATTCCCAACCCTTTGCCAAAGTTTTTATATCTTCATAATAGGACTTCAAGGCTGATTACAATAATCCTCAAGACTCCTGGAAAAGACAAAACTCATATGAGCTCAAGAGGGAAACTCAAAGAGGCTGAGGGAAAATTGTGAGCTTGAAATCCAATTCCCTTACAGAGCTTTGCCACATTGGCTTTGCTGCCCTATTTGTGCCCCTGATGCAGGCATGGACAGTCAGCTCAGCAAAACATTCCTTGTCAAAGGAGAACATGCTTGCTACTACTTCTTTGTATTTCTCATCTGTCCTTGGGGCTGGCCTATGACAGGAAAAGAAACTGAAGGCAAAATGAGAGAGAGAATAATAAAATTAGAAATAGAAGTAAGTAGAGGTTTCTGTGTCCTGGGCAGGTGGAATGCTTAGATAGAAAGATTCATGAGTCATTATGATAAGCTGTTGATGAAGTCTGCGCTCAGGACATGGACATGAACCAAGCCGTGCCATGCTGGTCAGCAGGTGGACCAGGTGCTAGAGGCAGTGGGGAGAATGAATGGAACATCCTGGCAAGCAAGATAAGGACAGTGGTTTTGCCCAATCAGAAGGACCTGATCTGAGGTGGCCTATGTCCTGATAGGTGAACCAAAGAATAGAATCCTGCAGTAGATATTCTTAGAAGAGATAGGACAGAGAGAAGCAAGAGGACAGGGCCAAGGGGACAGAAAAGAGAACTAATAAAAACAAGGCAAGGCCAAGGCTAAGGTCACTGGGTAGTTTTCCAGGAGAGAAACAAGAGAGACTTAGACACAGGGCACAATCCAACAATGAAAGAAAAATGAGTTAGGTGTGACAAGTCACATTTGTAATTCCAGCAGGAGGAAGGCTGGGGTAGGTTGATCGAGAGTTCAAGGCCAGCCCAGGCATATAGCAAGACCTTGTCTCACAACCCCCACCCCCACCCCACTCCTAAAACAATAGTGATCCGAACATTTGTTAGAGCTGTGACACAAGGTCAGGGTGAGACAGAACCTAAGGTGTAGATGCTGGTCATGTTGACAGCTGCCCTGGAATGGTTCAACCCAGTTTCCCAGACTGACAGCATTGGCTGGGGGCCTGGGATAAACATCTAATAAGAAAGGAAAAGGATGCACAGACCATCAAACCATGTTTGTGTGCAAAGGGCTTCACAGCTGTCACCTTATTTTGAACTATTGGCTGTAAAATTGTAACTGCTTAGAGCAGCGGCTCATAGCCTTCACTATACTATAGAACCACCTGGGACCTATAAAATATCCTGACCCCTGGGCCATCCCCTTTTCCCACACTCCCCCATCAGTTACACGAGATTCTATTACAGGGAAGGGGAGGTTAGACTCACGTCAGCAGAACACTGACTTGTAGGCATGAGTTGTTCTATCTGTATCCACAGGGATGAGCTGGCAAGACAACAGTAGGGGTTTAGAGGTAGCTATTGAGCATTCGAGGTGCTTGGAAGTGAGATGTACTTTAAACCTAAAATACACATTGGGTTCTGAAGACTTAGTCTGGAAAAAGGATATGAAATGTGTCATCAATAGTGAAATACTTGTGGAAATGCTATTTTTTCAATTTAATTTTATTGTCAAGGTGATGTACAGAGGGGTTACAGTTACATATGTAAGGTATGTTTCTTGTCATACTTGCTACCCCCTCCTTCATTTTTCACCCACCTTCCCTCCCCCAACCCCGCCCCAAGCTGTACAGTTAATTTCCAACAAATTGTCTTCTGAGTATCGCTGTTGCATTGCTTCGCTCTTTGTCCTTTGTCTCACCATTTTGATGTTCCCCTTCCCTTCCATAGTTCAAATAAACATATATACAATACCCAGGTTACCAATATCAAATACAGTGACAATAGGGGATAAAAATGAGGGAGAAAAAAAATTCCATATACTACAATAAAAATATCAACACTTTTCAACATCTGACTCATTCTGTCTTTGGGTAGTTTATGACCCAATTTCTAGAGGGATTAATATTTCTAGTGATCCAATGCTACATAAAGAGGTATTTTCTTGAGTAATAGCACAGCTAAGGTCTGCCTTCTTCCACTAACTAAGTTGACTTCTGGCATAGCAATTTTGCATGTGGTCTCATCTGAAATCAGAACCCTTGGAGGGAGTGGGTGTCTTTTGCATTCGTATCTTGTTTGGCAGGAAAGAGATTGTCTTCTTTCCCCACTCACATAGCTTATGACAAGATTCATACCAGAGCTGACTGCTCTGCTCCCTATGTCCTAGTCTGGCCAAACAGTAGAGAAAGAGCTGATCAATTTGTCAGGATTATATCTGTGAGGATCAGAGAGCAGATTGTCAGGACAAAAACATACTTTATGATGTCCCTTGGGGGCAATTGTAATTAATAATTTGATTTTATGCTGATAAAGAAAATACTATTGACAGAGACATGCCTTTTGCAATTTATCTGTCTCTTCAAGCGGAGAAGAAACTGATACTGTGGTAATCAGCAAAAACCATAATTCTCTGATCTCAGCCTCTTGCATAGCCAGAATTACAGGGGTGACCACCAGCACCTTTCAGACAAGTAGGGTCTTAACATTGCAAAGTCACTGGGATACAACAAACTTGTTCAGTCTACAGAGTCATTAATGGTCACATTGTCTATAGTCAGCAGAGATAATGAAATAACACCATGTGATTTAAAGCAGAATAATAAACCAACTTAGATTTGTCCTGCAAGTAGATGGAAGAGGCTAGATGCACTGTCTCAGATTGTTTTGATCAACAACCAACTAATTCTCAAAACTTTACTCTCATGAAATATTAATGGAAGAGATTTTTCCCCTGAGAAACTACAGCCAGTGGAACATCACAGAGCCATATACCATTGTGTTATATTAAAGGATATTAACAAGAGTATCAAGGGGCCATTCAAAGGCCCAAGAAATTCTTCTGGCCCACTGTTCAGACAGGGCCATGGTTAAGTTTTATCCACAAAAGTTGTCACTTAAGCCTTCTTGGAAGGAGCCTTAACAAGTGCTATTGTCTAACGATGCAGTATCTAGAGCCAAGGCCTTTGTCTTGGAGCCATGCCTCCTACTGAATGAAGACAAGGAATACAGCACCAAATTATTAATTTTTATTCATTTCATAATACAAACTTCGATGACTCACTTTTGTTTTGAGTCCAGACCCATCTGGATTGCCTGTAAGAAGCATTGGCAGTGAGTGACCTGAAATAATGTGGAAGTTGGCCAACCAATTCTAACCATGACCTGCTGACTGGAAATTCTCCACATCTCCCGAGTTGTCCAAAAACTACACCAAGAAACTAAGTTATGTCCTGCAACTCTCATTCAAACTCAGGAAAAACTCTAGTGAAAGAGTATTTAAGCCTTTTTGCCCCATTTTTTTCTTCCTCCCGTCCTTCTTTCCTTCCTCCTTTCTTCCTTCCCTCCCTCCATCCTTCCTTTCTTCTTCTCTCCCTCCTTCTTCATCCCTCTTTCCTTCCTTCCTTTCTTCCTTATTGCTTCCTTCCTTCCTTCCTTCCTTCTTTCCTTCCTTTCTCTTCCTTTCTTTCTCTTTCTTTTCTTTCATGGTCTTGAGGTTTGAACTCAGGACCTTATGCTTGCTCAGTGGGTGCCCTACCACTTGAACCATGCCTCTATCCCAGATGTCTACTAATGATTTCAAAGATTAAGTGTCACAGATATTTCTGTCTAGGTTGACTTTGAACCTTAATCCTGTAGATCCTAGGTTTCTGAGCATCTAGAGTGAACAACTCTACATCACAACTACCTTACAAGAGTGAACTCCTAGCAATCAGTTCCATTTGATTATTTCCATCTTGATTCCAATTTGTCATCCATACATGCAAACCTACATTTGCCTCATAAATTAAGATTTGGTCCTGGACATCTTTGAACTGTGACCTGAATCTTCAAAAATTTTAAGGTATAATAATGAGATTGATTTTTGTACTGGTTAGGACAGATTAAGTTATACTATGCTAACAACAACAATCAAATCTCATCTGGTGGCTCACAACTGTAATCCTAGCTATTCAGGAGGCTAAGATGTAAGGATCACAACTAGATGCCAGCCTGGGCAGGAAAGTCTGTGAGACTCTTATCTTCAATTAACCAACAAGAAGCCACAAGTGGAGCTGTGGCTCGCTAGCCTTGAATGAAAAAGTTCAGGGCCCTGAGTTCAAACTCCAGTACTGGCACACAAAAAAATCAAATTTCAATGACTCCAAGCCACCAAAACTTATTTCTTGCTTATCCTACCTGTTCATCCATGGCTTGTGGGAGCCTTGCTTCACATCACATTTCCTCATCTACAGTAGTGGATGCAATGGGTGTAGAGTCACACACTCATATTCCGGTCAAGGATATGTAGGAGATGCTGGAATCTTGGAATCAAGTTTCTTGATAAATAAACTCTGAGACACATATTTGCATGCAGAAAGTTTGTTGGTGAATGTTCAGGGGAATAACATCTATACAAGGATGGTGGGCCAGGAATGAACTGAGAAAAGAGCTGAATGCAATAGAGATTCCACAGATGCCAATTCTACAAAGAGATCTGGAGCTGAGCCATGATTCCAAAACTGAATTATTCCAAATTGAGGCAAGGAAGCCACAATCTTTTGTTCAAGCAGCTGTCCTTGGTAAGGACAATTCCAAAAAGGGCTCAGTAAACCCTTCAGTTAGCAGCTAAGGAAAAGGGGACCTTGGTCCTGAAAGGAGATACCTAGGTGACACACCAGAGCCTCCCTGAGCATCCATAGCTTGCACTTACCAATTCTATGAATTTGTGTGACAAATCTAAGCCATCTTGCAACAGCCTTTCATGATTTTGTATGGTGTTTTAACCACTTACTAGAGGATGATTGGCATGGATGGTAGAGCTCAAGTGGTTACAGATGGCCCCAAAGTTATAATTATCTATTTTATATTTCTCTATATATTGACTTTCCTCATTAAAGTGCTTAACCTGGTGGAATAACCTTAAAATGTCATTCCTCAGCTTTTGGTCATGATTCTGTTCTCAGGTCATGGATGCTAAAATTGCCAACTTACTATTAAGAGTAAGCAGGAAAATAGCAAGAAAAGCCTTAGGAGATTACTTGAGTGTCCTCTTGCTCAGCTGTGCCTTTACTGTCTAACTGAGCCCTACCCTTTCTAACACTCAGAAACAGTACCCCAGCAAGCATGGTGGCGCCTTGCCTTGCCTTCTGGTCTTCTGTCACAAGGAGCTCAATCAAGGTCAGTGGGCAACAGTCAAGACCAAAAGTTTAATAAAACACTTTTATGCTCTGTGTTGCAAGTGCTTCCCTCTGGGGCCAGAATTTCTAGACTTAAAAATTCTAGTGTTCCAATTATGAGGAAATTTAATTGCCAAGAAGGGAATTGGCATAGAAGGTCTCTCCGATCTCTCATCTGTGGTTCCTGGACCCTATTATGTCTTGTATTGGGGATAGCTAAATCTTCTAATGGTCCTCAATTTAGGGTGTTGTTCAATTTTGTTGCTATAACAAAAATACCGGAGTCTAGGTACTTTATAAAGAAAATAAACTTATTGGGCTCATGATTGGGGTGCCAGAAAGTCCAAACAGTCATCAGGTAATGGCATTTGTTTGCTTTGCAGCATGAAAGAGAAGTGGAAAGAACACCAGCCATACACATGTGCAAGCAAAATGCAAGACATCAAGCACCAAGGGGAGACCAGATTCTTTTTTGTGTGTGTGCCAGTCCTGATACTTGAAGTTGGGTCCTGGGCACTGTTCCTTAACTTTTTTGCTCAAGCACTCTTGAGCCACACTTGAGCCACAGCTGCATTTCCTGCTTTTTGGTGGTTAATTGGCGATGAGCGACTCATGGGCTTTCCTACCCAGGCTGGCTTCAAACCACAATTCTCAGATCTCAGATTTCTATCTAAGATTACAGTTTTAAGCCCCTGGTACCCCGTGGATTCACTCCTTTTATAATCCAGTCTCAAATAAACTAATTCACACCTTCCAGGCCTGACCTACTCTTGAGAGACAGCATTAATCCATTCATGACAGTGGGGTATCTATGGCCTAATTACCATCCCTTAGGTCCTATCTCTTAAAGGTTCTATTACCTCTACACTGTCACACTCAGAACCAAGCTTACAGCTTGTAAATCTTTGAGAGACAAGCCATACTCAAACCATAGCGGCTGTCTACTGAAGTGTGGATTCATGTTCACAGAGATTAATGCATACTTCGTGGTGAAAGCATTAGCATTAAATATTCAATGATATGACATATGATATGATATCAATTTGAAAAAAGAAAACATAAAAAAGCTAGCTACCAATGATTCATGCCTATAATTCTAGCTACTCAGGAGACTGAGATCTGAGAATCACATGGATCAAAGGCAGCCCTGGAAGGAAACTCTGTGAGATTCTATTCTCCAAAAAGCCAGGTGTAGAGTAGAGGCTCAAGTGGTAAAAAGCTAGCTTTGAGCAAAAAAGGTGAAGGACAGTGTCTAGGCCTTGAGTTTAAGACCAGAATTGGCATCAAAGAAAAATTGCTATTGGACCTGCTAACCTTATGACTAAGGTAAGTTAGACACCACTTAGTTCCTAATGGATTGATTTGGCCATGTGGTCATTTGTCACTCTTTCAGGCAAGTGGAATATTAGTAACTGCTTTCAAGTAGTGTAAAGGGGCTGGGATGTGTAGCTCAGTGGCAAAGCTCTTGCCTAGCAAGTGTTCAATCCCCAGTACTAAAAAAGAAAAGACGGGGCTGGGGATATAGCCTAGTGGCAAGAGTGCCTGCCTCGGATACACGAGGCCCTAGGTTCGATTCCCCAGCACCACATATACAGAAAATGGCCAGAAGCGGCGCTGTGGCTCAAGTGGCAGAGTGCTAGCCTTGAGCGGGAAGAAGCCAGGAACAGTGATCAGGCCCTGAGTCCAAGGCCCAGGACTGGCCAAAAAAAAAAAAAAAAAAAAAAAAAAAAAAAAAAAAAATAAAAAAGAAAAGACAAAATAGACACAGTTTAAGAAAAAAAAACAATCAAATAGGTGTCTTTTGCAGATGGCATAACTTCGCTCTACAACTTGGCCTTGGTCTCCATTGTGATTCTTTCATTAAGCAATGCTAAGAGACCATTACTATAGTCTATTGTTTTTTGCACAAATAATTCTAATATCAAGAGTATGCACATGATTTGGCCCAAACAATATGCCTTCTTATGTTACATCCTAGACTGTTGTGATGCCAACTGAACAGCCTTCCATGTTACCTACTGCAATCAGGATCTTGAATGTCCTTCAAAGCATGTATTTTGAATGGTTGGTCCTCTGGTGGCAGAACCTAGAAGGAAATTAAGTCATTGGGCAAGGAGGATGAATTTTTATTTTTTTAATTTGTAAAATTTATTTGCAACACAGAAGTTGAGATGAACAAAAAATCTTACTTCTGTATTTTAGTTACAAAAGCATTATTTTCTACATCTTGCTATTTCATTCAGGGAATGACAAGCTTTTCCTTAGTTATAAAACTTTTTATTTTGATGTAACTTATTATAGTATCATCTGAAATTTCAAAGCTGTTCTGTTAGGTAAGTCAATATGGTAGTGATACTTTTTCCTGTGTATATCTTGTTATTGAAGGTATAGAGTTTATCTGTAATGCTGCTGCCAGTTGAAACTAAAAACAGAGCCAGGACCTAGATACTCAAGAGGCTGAGATATGACGATCACTGAAACCAGCTCAAGAAGGAAAGTCCCTGACACTCCTACCTCCAGTTAACTACCAAGAAGCTGAAAGTGGAGCTGTGGCTCAAGAGGTAGAGTACCAGCCTTGAAAGGAAAAAGCTAAGGGATAGCACCCAGGCCCTGAGTTCACGTCCCATAACTAGAATAAAAACAAACAAATTGACAATAGACTGGACGTGTAATGATGTTGAGAAAAGAGCACATATAATTTCTTTCTATTTCAAGATAGTTTCTGCTAAGTGAGGGTCACCTGAAAAATGTCTTCTTTTGTGAGTCTCAATGAATCTGCTCATGAGAATTCAGGAACTAAAATGGGAATACATAATGCAGAAATTGCCATTCACTCACTGTGAGCTACAAATACATGGCAGGATGACTAGCGGCTCCTCTGCCTCTTGCTTCTAGGTTGTACCAGGCGGTCAGTGTGTGCTCTTGCAGAGGATGTTGAATTCCTGCCCCTTTCCTGTCTCTTTCACTCTCATCAACCATTAGGAAAGCAGCTCCTCTGTGACACATGACCACAATGATGCTCTGTGCCACCACAAGGCTAAAACTGATCCTTTCAAGACTGTGAACCAGAACAAGCCTTTTCTCCTTTTTAAGTTGATTTATCTCAGGTATTTTGTTATAAAAACAGAAAGCTGACTAATATGTCCTGATAAATAGGTAGAGAAATCTTACAAAGTTCTACCTTCAGAGACTGAAGATCACAGCTACCAGACATTGGATATTGGGGTTCCTTCTTTCCTCCCTCCCTCCCTCCCTCCCTCCCTCCCTCCCCTCCTCCCTTCCTCCCTCCCTCCCTTCCTCCCTTCCTCCCTTCCTCCCTTTCTTTCTTCCTTCCTTCCTCCCTCCATCTCTCCATCCCTCCCTCCTTTCCTTCCTTCCTTCCTTCTTTATCCATTAGTGATGCTAAATAATTGCCCATAATAATTATCACTACAGTATTTTTCAAATGTTCATTTTTTAGTTTTCATTTTCCTTCTATCTTTATTGATTGGAACTTTTCTTAAAGGAAACACTGTCTTTTCTTCACCATTTCTTTATTTAATCAGTTTTACTCATCTCCCTATGATCTTACAGGTGTTCCATTAAGTTACTGTACATTACTATCATTGCTCAGCTTATTCAAGATGTGGCCAGTGGCAGCCTTTTCAAGTTGCCTTTATTGTTTTGAATACTTCCTTAAAAACTAATCTATTCTATATCTATTGTAATTGATTAAGACCATTGCTTCTTTTCCTTGCAACTTCTCTTCATCATGTTTTTCCTCATTCTAGGATATCTTGCAGTAACCATGGGCACTCTGGGTATTATGTGTTTTGTAATAACAGTTACTTCCTTGAATAGATGAGTTACTTTTAGTGGCTGATAATAGAAAATGCTTCTTGGAATACTGTCCCAAGTCTGCACAACCATGTGGTTCATTTAGTGTGAATAGGCCATACAGTTCCCAGAACTGGAATTAAGTAGATCTTGGTCTACTGTTATAAATTCATTCATGCCTTTGTATGTGTATAAAGTAATCTTTTGTGTATAGTTAAATTTTTATGCCAGTTCTGGGGCTTGGACTCAGGGCCCAAGCACCCAAGCACTGTCCCTGGCTTCTTTTTGCTTAAGGCTAGCACTCTACCTCTTCAGCCTCAGCACCACTTCTGGCTTTTTCTGTTTATGCAGTGCTGATGAATAGAACCCAGGGTTTCATGCATGCTAGGCAAGCACTCTACCACTAAGCCACATTCCCAGCCCTGTATGATTAATTTTTAAATCGCATATTTTAAAAAACAATCACTTATTTTACACATGATTTGGTATTTACCTTTTCTTAATATATAGGTAAAAAGCAGTTGTTGCTTTGTTAGTAAAAGCTGATGTAATTTCTGAAACGCATACATAGGAATGGAAAATTGTACAAGCTATGCAACAGGACTCTAGGTATATATGTCTATCTCTAATTCCACACAATTTTATTATTTGTACAGTGTTTTCACATATTATCCATACTAAACCGATAATATGCAGTCACTAGGGCTTGGCCTATAATTCTCAGCATAGAGTAATCTGTTGTGTATTGTAGAACACATTTTTTGTGTGTCTGTCCTGGAGCTTGAACTCAGAGCCTGAATGCTGTCCCTTGGCTTTTGTACTCAAGGCTAGTGCTCTACCAGTGTTTGAGCCACAGCTCCAATTCTGGCTTTTTGGTGGTTCATTGGAGATAAGGGTCTCATGGACTTTTCTGTCCAGGCTGGCTTCAAACCACTATCCTCAGATCTCAGTAGTAGCTAGGATTATAGGCATGAGCCACCAGCATATAGCTTTGTAAAGCACATTTTGAGGATTCACAAGAGAATTTTAAATACAAGAAGTAAAGTGTTTACCTACAAGTTTATAACGCTCAGTAGGCCATTTTAATTCATTGTGAAAGAGGTGTTTGGGTTATTTCAACAAAAAAAGAATACATAAGCCCTCAATTTTGAAATAGAAGTGTGTATTCTTTTTTATTCATCTTTAAATGTATTTACTAAAGAGCTGACAAAGATTTCAGAAAAACAATTAATGAAGCAAAAAAGAAAGCAGCAATGGAATAAATAGAAATTATGGGATATCAAGAATAAAATGATAACTGAAAAATTTGGTGATAAGCAGTAATTCAAGAGGAAGAGTTAACTTTCCAACAGAACAGTAATGAATAAACTCTTGGATTGTTTAATAACTTAGTTAATAAAGAAAAGCGAATCATATGATGCATCAAAAAAGATACATTTCCTACTGATTTGATATGAAAGCTGACACCAATAAGAGTAACATGTAAGTCATGTTCCATCTCCACAGTCAGGTCCCAGATGACTAACAGCTTAATAGATCAATGATTAATTCCCAAATCAGAGGACACTGCAGGTTAGTCACTGCAGAAGAAAATTCGATAAGCCCCAGAATCTTGCAATCATAGAGGAAAGCAAATCAGTAGCAAGTTTTCCCCAAACTTTCAATTGTAAGGTTTACATGATATTTCTAATGAGTGTGAACCTGAAATAATTTTTTTGGGTGCCTGTAGTGGGGCTTGAACTCAGGGCCTAGGCATTCTCCTCTAGCTTTTTCACACAAGCTAGTGCTCTACTCTTGAACCACAGCAAAATGTCCAGCTTTTTGCTAATTAATTGGAGTTACGAGTCTCACAGACTTTCTTGTGCTAGCTGGTTTCAAACTATGATTCTCAGCTATATGAGTAGCTAGGATTACAGGTGGGAGCCACTGGCATCCTACTTGAAAGAAGTTTTAAAGTTGTCAAATAAGAATATAATTTTGACCAAGCCTGCTAAAGATATGATTGACTTGTCTTCTCTCCGAAGATCTACTACTAAACTGTCATTTTTAAAGAAATGATCTAAGAGTTTGTGGCCCAATAATGTAAGATATCGTAGTCACATTTCAAACACTTAGCAAATCTTTTTTTCTAGGTTTTGTGACACTAATAGTATTTTTAGCATTTCTAAGATTAAATTAGTTACTTTTTTTTTCGGTCATGGGACTTGAACTTGGTGCCTGGGCACTGTCCATGAGCTCTTTTGTTCAGAGTTGTACTCTACCATTTTGAGCCACAGTGCCACTTTAGTTTTCTGGTGGTTAATTGGAGATAAGAGTCTCACAGACTTTCCTACCTGTGACGGTTTTGAACCACAGTCCTTAATTCTCAGCCTCCTGAGTAGCTAGGATTACAGGCTAGGATTTCCTTAATAACTCCAATAAATATTGGCTTTCAAAGCTCAGTGTGTGTGTGTGTGTGTGTGTGTGTGTGTGTGTGTGTGTGTGTGTGTGTGTGTGTGTGTTGTTTTTGTTTTGGGTGCAGGTCCTAGAGCTTGAACTCAGCCTGGTGCTGTCCCTGAGCTTTTGTGTTCAAGGCTACCACTCTACCACTTGACCCACAGCTCCACTTCTGGCTTTCTGGGTGGTTAATTGGAGGGAAAAGTCTCACAGATTTTCCTAGTTGAGCTGACTTGGAACTGCAATCTTCATATGTCAGTCTCATGGGTAACTAGTATATAGGAATAAGCCACCAGCACCCAACTTAATTCTTTTTTCTTAAAAAAAATTGTTTAAGCTTCAGGTCTTGTAAACTTGTGTCTGTCTTCCCTAGGACTTCAAGTATGGTAAGTATCCAGAAGCATGCCCCATCTCTTGGAGAGGGCTTTCTTCTACTTAGGGACCAAGAGTGGGATGTAGATATAATGTGCAGGGAGCCTGTAGGTTCCTTTCTGTGCCCCTTGCTTCCAGGCCCAGGAGAGAAGAAATTCCAGTGAAAGCAGATCTCTAATCTCCCATTATGCAGTTGATGTCTTTGTCCTCTGTTTTTAGGTGTGAAACAGTTACTTTTCATATTTATGTGTTTAGTCAACAGGTCTGCACGAGCTATGCAGCTCTGTTAGCTGCTAGCTTCATCCCCCACGTGGAAACTACTGGTGGAGGGTGTTGACGAGCATTTGTATCAACCCAAAGTGTTTATTAATATCAGTATTTCTCACCATGACAAATGAGTGTCCGAGGAACTCTGGGGGCCTGACAGTTTTCATTTACATCAGATAGAGGCCTCCTGGGACCTTTGCCTTTCCGTCTTGAGATGAATCCTTGAAATCACAAACTAACGGCAGCCACAAGACCATGGGTCCATATAAAATCATGGAGATGAGATTAAACACATTCAGTATTTCTCTTCTACTGCTTTTCCTCCAGTTAGAGGGATGCCTCTTTCTTTTCATCTTAACTCTGTTGCTGCCTCTTGTCCCAGAAGGCCTTTCTCCCATCTCTTCCTTCTCAACTGTAGCGTCCTTTGAGAAGCAGCTTACATGCTGTCTATTCAAGAAGCCAAGCCTCATTTCCTTTGAGTGTCACTGTTGGTTTTGGTCAATTCAGGCTGCTATAACAGAATGTCATAGACTGGGTCGCTTATAAACAATAGAAATTTATTTTTTACAGTTCTAGAGAGATCAAGGGACCTACTCATTCAGAGTGATGAGGGCCCACTTTCTGGTTCATAAATGGCATCTCTTGTCTGTATTCTTAGATAGTGGATTGGCACGTGAGCTGCTTTGGGCACATTTTATAAGGGCACTAGTCCCATTTGTGAGTAATCTCTCATTCTGACCTAATCACCTCCACAAAGCAGATGGGACCACAAAGGTCCCATCTTCTTGGTTTTGAGTTCGTATTTCAATATACTATATTTGGGAGGATACAAACATTCATAGCATATCCTGCTCTATGTATTCTTCTCTAGGAGGAAAATTCTTACTGTCTGCTGCAAACTATAGTTATTTATGAATGTGCTTTATTCTTCTAGGGCTGAAGGACTTGAGGACAGAACACAAGCCTGAGTCATTGCTGTGCCCCCATGTGGGGTGAGCAAAACGTCTGTGGTGAATAAATAAATGTTGGATGAATAGTTCCATTGATTGTGAGTATTAAATTTTCTAGTGAATGTAAATCACTCGGCCTAGATCCTGCTCAAGAAATGGTAGCTATTTTTATTTCTGGGAAAGGTCATCATGCTCCAGAAGGACTGAGGCTGGAAGGTACTACTTAGGAGTGTAGCTTTGTAGCCTAGCTTTGTATGTGACCTTTATAACTTGCCTAGGCAAGTTGTCATTTTTATTCATTTTTTAAAATTAATTAAATTTGCTGGGGCTTGAACTCAGGGCCAGGGCACTGTTCCCTTAGCTCTTTTACTCAAGATTGGCAGTCTACCACTTAAGCCACAGCTCTACTTCCAGATTTGTTTCTGGTTAATTAAAGTCTCACAAACTTTCCTGGCCATGCTGGCTTTGAATTGTGCTTCTCAGATCATGATGCTCAGATCCTGAGTAGCTAGGATTACTGGCATGAGTCATTGTTACCAGGCATCATGTAATCTTTTTGCCTTGTAGTTTTCTCCTTTATGAAAAGGGATAGTGATTGTGAGATGTTGTGGGGATTAATTGCCTTACATACAAAACGCATTGATCAGAACCTGGCATATAGTTTAAGTGTTATGGTAGTGCTCATTGTCACCATCATTACAGCCGCTGCTTCTGTTATTATTTAGTGATTTGGGATAGTTATGGTCCATTTTTCATGGCCCCTTAGAATCCAGTCCCCTCTGGACTGGTGCATAAAGGATTATGCAGCCTGATTGCAGACTACATACAGTATTGTGATATAATAAGAAATTTGTATCTCTATCTCCTTCCATTTCCTGGCACATAGCTCCTAGGCCCTTAAGGTCTCCAATGTGGCTTTAAGTACATTAGTGAACTGACTGGTGGAACTGTGGGTTCCTAGGTAGCCTCAGGATGGAGAACCAACCATGTAATTAAGGGTTCTAACTCCATCCTCCAAATTTCCCCCAAATGAGTTTCAAATTGAACCAATCAGTAATGGCTAAGGATGCGATTGATCATGCCTAAATAATGAAGTTTCATAAAACCCAGAAAGGACAGAGTTCAGAGAGCTCATAGTTTGCTGAACACACAGAGGTATGGAGAGAGAGGCCTGCCTACAGAAGCTCTTCCATGACCAATTCCTTGCTTTAAGCAATATCGCCAACTGACTGAGTTGCATCCTATGTAATAAATAGGTAAGTATAAGCAATGTCTTTCTCTGAGCAACATTTCTGTGAGCCTTTGTAGAAACAATTGAGTTTTTCTCTACTAAAAGTCTTCTTCTCAGAGCCTGCCCTCCTCAACCCTGTGGCCAATGGCCAAGAGCATAGAGAAGACATGGTTACTTCCTTCAAGTATATGTAAAGCAGTCAGGGGTGAGAGGAGGTTCACCTTTACTGCACATGTCACATCTGGAGCCAGGACAGAAGTTCTAGGAAAGTCCTAACCATCCTGGTGGTATCTGCACTTGGTAAAAGAGGACTCAAGTGGTAAACTGGGTGGTCTTACGGAGGAAGCAGGCTCTGTCAGCCTCAGTGTTCCATCTGAGCCTGAATTACCTTTTTTATGGTTGCTATAGAAACAATTTGCTATCTATTTCCAGGCAACAAAATACTACTTAGAGGTTTAAATAACAACTTTTTATTATCTTGCAATGTTGTGGGGAAGAGTGGTCAGGAATTTGGAAGTGGCTTATGGTTTCAGCTCAAGTCTCTCACAAGGCTGCAGTGGTCTCTTGGCTTCACTGTTTTCAAGATGGCTCAAGTGATTGTGGGAAAAATGTCTCACCTCTCTCTATGGCTGCTTGAAAGTCCTATGATATGGCACCTAGCTTCCTGAAGAGCCCAAAGGAGACAGCAAGGCAGAAGCAATGTCTTTTATAGTCCATCCTTAAGAATTGTATTTTGGGGCTGGGGATATGGCCTAGTGGCAAGAGTGCTTGCCTCCCATACATGAAGCCCTGGGTTCGATTCCCCAGCACCACGTATACAGAAAACGGCCAGAAGTGGCACTGTGGGTCAAGTGGCAGAGTGCTAGCCTTGAGCACAAAGAAGCCAGGGACAGTGCTCAGGCCCTGAGTCCAAGCCCCACGACTGGCAAAAAAAAAAAAAAAAAGAATTGTATTTTGTCATTTAGGAGTGAATCACTCAGAAAAACCCACACCAAAGAGGAGAGAAATTAGGCTGCATTGAAAGAATGAGTTTCAAAAACATTGAGGATTTATTTAAAAACCCTCACAAGTGCCTCTAATGCTGAGTGGCTGTGATTACGAATTCCTAGACTGAAGGGATGGGTTTTTAATCAGCAATGATTCTAAAGTTACTAAAAGATACAAGCGTCACTGCATTTCTCCATCTGTGGGAGGTGGCTGAACCCAGGAAAACACTCATTGGTCATTGCCTCTGCCTTTAAAGCTTATCTGTCCCCACCTCAAACCTCTGCCTAGCTTTAGCCAGTGACACAACATCAAGAGTGTCCTTCCTTCTCTGTCACTTTGCAAGCTGAATGACAGAGAAAAGAGTCCTCCTGGGAACTTGGGAGGCCTTAACCCTCTGATACAGCCCAGGCCTGCAGATTTCCTTCAGGAAGAAAAAGAATCAAAGGTGTTGAACCAAATAATAAGGAAGTGAACTGTACTCTGTGGTGAGCTTAAGCATGCTGCCCTGTATCAGTTATGTGCATTCATAGATTCATACAGATTTGCAAGATGTCTCCTCCCTACTGCAGGGCCACAAAGTCATTAAAATATTGGGTGATTTCTGAGTTTGTAAGGTAGTGTGAATGGGCTGTTATTGGATGGAAACTCTTGACTATACTAGTTCTCATGTTGAAAGATATAAGAATCAAGTCCCAGGTGGGTGCCTGTGGTTCATGCTTGTGAGATCTGAGGACATCAGTTCAAAGCCAGTCCAGGCAGAAAAGAAATCTCTAGTAAACTAGCAAAAGACTAGAAAGGGAGATGAGTCTCAAGTGGTAAAGTGCTTGCCTTGAGTGGAAAAAGCCAACCAAGAGTGAGGGCCTTAAGTTCAAGCATGGTTCAAAAAACAAAAAACAAACCTCACTTCAGGCTCTGGTACTAGAAAAACAAACAAAAGATGTGTATTTTCAAAAGAAATACATAAAATCATTTCATTCTTGTTAACTTTTCTATATGTATAAATTATTTTAAAGGTTAATTAAAATTTAAATTAAATACCTTACAGTGAATTATTATTAGGTGCTCAATCATTCATGTCATAATGAGAATTAAAATGATCAATGTGTTTTCCTCTTAATTAATGGAGATAACTGCAGCTTCCCTAAGATGAAGGAAGTTTACTGTATCAAAAGAAAAGAAATGGGGCTGGGGATATAGCCTAGTGGCAAGAGTGCCTGCCTTGGATACACGAGGCCCTAGGTTCGATTCCCCAGCACCACATATACAGAAAACGGCCAGAAGCGGCGCTGTGGCTCAAGTGGCAGAGTGCTAGCCTTGAGCAGGAAGAAGCCAGGGACAGTGCTCAGGCCCTGAGTCCAAGGCCCAGGACTGGCCAAAAAAAAAAAAAAAAAAAGAAAAGAAATGCTGTTTTGTGACTGGAACATACTTCGGGAAATAGAATATTCAGGCAAAACAGGGGTATTCTTTTGGGAGCTAAGAAATAATAAAATCACAAAGAACTGAAAGAAAAGAATTTTATGATATGAAGTTGGAACTGAGAATGAGACAAGATAATAGGCCAAAAATGTACCTTGAGCTTAGCAGGCATCACTTTGACTTCTTTGTTTGGTCATGATCTTCTCATTGTAGGTTGCAAAGTAAAACCATGTGGGCTATGTAAATCCACTTCCGAACAATTAAATCAGCATGAGGGTGGGGACTGAGTATTGGTGTGTTCTTTTTTTTTTCTAATTATGACTCCATATTTATTTCAGTATGATAGAAAACACAAGTCTTCAGATTGTTCATCCTATGACTCATATTGAATCACCTGACATCCTGAAGCTCAGTTCTGCACATTGTACATATAAGTGTGTGTGTGTATGCGTGTGTGTTTAAGAGGATTAGAACCTAGTAGTCAGGTTTCTCTAGGAGATGTGAGACTCAATGTAACTATAGGTGACAGCATTCTGTATCATGGAAAACCCTATGCAAATGTTCAAAAAAATAAGAGATCAGTTTTTTTCATCTTGATTTTGCAAACTGTACAAGTGATAAGCACTTTTTCTGTCTTTAGCCAATTCATTGAGTCAAGAGCCAACAGATTACAACCAAAATATTCATCAACATGTTTCAGTTGGGTTACAACCTGGTATGACTCTACCCAAACTACTGCCACCCAACCTGTATATCTGTTGTTTACCATAGCCACAAAGACCTCAACAGTCTGGCTGTGAGTCAAAGTAAGATGTTGTAGCTGTTACCAAATGCAGCTTTGAAGCAGACAAATTTGGCTTCAATTTCCACTTAGCCATTTGCGTAAACTATTTGATCTCACTGATCCTCTGTTTCCTATCTTTTAAATGGTAATTAAACTAAGTATACCTGATTTTGGTACATTGGATATTGTATATATGCTTATCTGAACTAGGGAAGGGAAAGAAAAATGAGAGAGAGTATAACAAATAAGACAAGAAATGTACTCACTACCTTATTGTGTAACTGTACTCCCTCTGTACATCACCTTGTCAATAAAATTTAATTAAAAAAAAGAAAAAGTCAAGAACAGATATTTAAGTCAGTGGTTTGTGGGTACTAATGAAGGAATGTGGTGGTTATGAGTGGTGAATGTAGGTTCACAGGAAGTGAATGTTTTAAGTGTTATGTGACTTTATTTTCTTGCTTTGGAAAAGAACTACTTTGTAAGATCAGGGGACTGACTAGGAACCCTTAATTTTCATAGTAATAGCCCACAAGTAACAAATGCTTATTGTTATTTATTTAACACACTGAAATATATTTATACTGGCTTTTTAAAATTTTATTCATGCCTCCCCTACCCCACCCCAGAGCCCTAGTAGCCAGGTATACATTGTTTAAGCATCAGTGTGTTCTAAGAGGCACCTGCGGTATGCCAGTGTGTAGCGGGGATAGATGCCTCTGAACCACACTGTGGGGAGAACAGGGCGCATGTCTCAGTAGCTTCCCAGTCATTATCCTACTTCTAGCCTCTGCCCCAGTCCTCACACAATCAGTAGGCTGAGCTTTCTAAAGCACAGATCTAGTCATAATAATCTATCATTCTCAAATATTTCCTAGACTTTGAATGTCCTGACCTTGACATAAAAGGCTTCTCACCATCCAGTATTAAACAACCTTTTGTCCCGTACCATCTATCTCCCCAGTGCATAATCCCATACTCTTCTCTTCTCTGAAGTTAAACATTCATTTGTTATTTTTCACTGTGTTCACTGACACTGTATTGTATTCGGTTCCTCACACCTGACCCATATAAATATTCCTGCATCCATATAAATATTCATCTTGCTCCTTTCACCTGGTTAGTACCCCCTTCTTACTTCTAATATTAATTCCTGATGCCTTAATAGCCATCTTCCTTCTCTCTCTCTTTTCTTCTTTCCTTCCTTGCCTCTTTGAAACAGGATCTTGCTTTGTAGCCCAGACTGGCCTGGATGTCTCCATCTTCCCGCCTCAGCCTTCCTAGAGCATAGATTACACATGAGCAATACCACATTTATCCATTTGCCATTTTTCAAGATTTGCCTCAGATGTGGCCAAAAGGAAATACTACTACATTGTTAGTGGGAGTGTAAACTTGTTTGACCACTCTGGAAAGCAGTATGGTGGTTCCTCAAAAGACTAAACCCTATGACCCAGCAACCCCACTTTTGGGCATTTACCCAAAAGATCACAAGTAAGACCACACTAAAGTCACCAGCACAACTATGTTTATCCCAGCACAATTTATCATTGCTAAAATATGGAACCAACCCAAATTCCCCTGAGTAAATGAATGGATCAAGAAATTGTGGTAGATATACAAAATGTAATTTTATGCTTCTATCAGTAAGAATGACATTGCCCCATTCATAAGAAAATGGAAATCCTTAGAAAAAGTCATACAAAGGGAAGTGAGCCAGACCCAAAGAAACATATAATCCTAGCAGATGATCACAATAGCACAATAGCTATGTTCATATTATCACACAAGATGATGCTAAGTGAAATGAACTCCAAGTTATGGAAATAAGTGGTTTATTATTGTTGTTGTTATTTTCAACATACTATGTGATAATACGTCCTTTTATTTTGTTTTTCTTCCCTATGGTTTGATCCCTGTTGTCACTATATTTGAGATTGGTACTCTAGGTACTGTATATATATTTATCTGAACTATGTAAGGGAAGGGGAACATCAAAATGGTAAGACAAAGCATAAAAGGTAAATCAATGCAACAGCAATACTTACAAGACAATATGCTATAAACCATCTGTAAAACTCAGGACGGGGAGGGAATTGGGGAGAATGGAAGGTGGGAGAAAAATGAGGGGGGAGCTAGTAAGTTTGACAGGAAATATACCTACTGCCTTACAAATGTAACTCTAATCCCTCTGTACTTCACCTTGACAATAAAAAAAAGATTTACCTCAGATAAGTCAGATGGCATTCCCCTTTATCATTCCAGTTGGATATAATGCCCTTCCCAGTATTTCTTGTACCTCTACAGTAGCTATAACCTGATTTTTTTCTCTGAATTTGCTGACAAGACTGTTTCACCCACTAAAGCAGAGTTGTTCAAGAGTGAGAATAGAGCCTAGAATGATGGAAAGAGCAAGCTTTGGAAGCAAGTTGTAATAGGCTTAAAAATGTGCCCCAAATTCTTTGAAACTCCTTTTCTCAAGAGGTGGAGCTTTGTTCTTTGCCTTTTTAGTGTGTGCTAGACTTAATGACTCATTAATAACAAACAGAATAAGGCAGAAGTAACAGCATGACTCTGGCCCCACATCATAGAATGGAATGGGACTTTTTCCTTGCTTGCTCCTTTCTTGTCTCTAGATGATTCCAGCTGTCACATCCAGGGAGACTTGAAGCTGCCCCAAGCGATGCTGTATGGTTTCTTGCCCACAGCTAAGGAGGGATCAGCACAGCCACAAGTTAGCTATCTGATAGTATGTCCTCAGCTTTAGTCAACTCTTCAGTCCTAATAGGCTAGGACCCTGAGAAGCAGGTTGCCGGCAGTTTTCCCAAGAAGGGCTTATAAATGTGGACCTTCTAAGTTCCATTAAATGGGGTTGTCCTCAAAAACAGCATCCCAAACAAGGTTGTAATTCCAGCCTTGGTTGCTTAATTGATTTCCCCAATTATTTTGATTTTTAAGAGATTTTTATTGCTCTTATTAATATGAAAAGTAAAGAGACTTAACAAGAGTTTTTAAGGGTTTAATCAGATACCATCTTACATTATGTACCAACATTACATTTTGGTATATAAAAGCAGACAGTGATAAGTTGTTATGAGTTACAGAAAGTTTTAGAAGGAATGGGAAGCACTTGTTTACTCTTAAATCTTCAAAACAGAACATTTAGGCATCAATAATATTGGAAACTAACAACCATACTAACTTTCCCTCATCAGTTCATTGCGTCTAATGTAGTTAACAAATGTTCCTCTGGATCTTCACTTCAGTAACATAAGCCCATATATTTTCTAATTAAAAATCTCCAAATCTTGACTTAACCTACTGATAGAGCCTGAAAGTTGTCTTAGTGATGTCTCAGAGGCCTGCATTCAAAGTTCTACTCTTTCAAGTGAAGTATGACTTACAAAATGAACATGATTTTATGGAGAAAAACCTCTGAGACATAACATAACCTTTGTCCTTTTATAGTGGTATACCCCAATAATAGCAAAGATACACTAGGCAGTCAGGTTCTGGTGGTTCATATCTGCAATCCTAGCCACTCAGGAGGCTGACATCTGAGGATCACAATTTGAAGACTTCCCAGGCAAGAAAGTCCATGAAACTCTTATATCTAATTAACTGCAAAAAGTGGAGCTGTGATTCAAGCAGTAGAGCACCATCCTGGAGTGAAAAAGCTAAGGAACAGCAGCAAGGATCTAAGTTCAAGCCCCTGTACTGGTGAAAAAAAAGAATATTCTAGGACTGTACCAAGAATATGAAGGGATTCAATAAATCTTCCATAGACATCTATGTAGATTTAACTATAGATAAGTCTGATGTGCATCCCCAGTTAAAAATTAATGGTAAAGAATGGGCTAGATTTATATTAAAAATCAAACCTATAGCCAAGCTAACATTTTAAATAGTAATTGAAATTATGACTAACATTACTGCTGTGCAACAGAATCAGACAAGCACCACCAGGATTCTGACAAATATTGAAAAACTCCAGTTTAAGCCAGTGTTTCCTCTGAAGTTAAACATAGAAAGGGAAGATACTGACAAATATCCAGGATGTCCATGAATTAGATACTTTTTTTTGTCAGTTGTGGGGCTTGAACTCTGGGCCTGGACACTGCCCCTGAGCTCTTCAGCTAAAGGCTAGCGCTCTATCACTTGAGCCACAGAACCTTCCAGTTTTCTGGTGGTTAATTGGAGATAAGAGTCTCTTGGACTTTCCTGCCCAGGTTGTCTTTGAACTGCGATCCTCATATCTCAGCCTTCTGAGTAGCTAGGATTACAGGCATGAGCCCCCAATGCCAGGCTGAATTGAATACTTTTTGAAATACCTTAATTAATAAAATGTTTAATTGCCCAAATATAATTGAGTGCCTATTTTGATTTGATATTTTCCCCATTAAATTTTATAATAGTAACATACTGGGGAAAAAAAAACTAATTCTAGCTAATTCTCTTTGTGAGGTGAGGGAAAAAAATCTTTGTGATTTTTTTTGCAGGGACTCTGGGAAATTCAAAATAGATTTTCATATAGAAGACATCCTAAAATATTCTTCCTCCCTTATATTTCTATATTTGGTTTTGAGACTGTAAAGATCAAAAGATTATTAATCATGATGTGATTATGAGTGCCTGAGAAGTGTTATTTATTCATCTATTTGGTCAAAATAGCAAGAAAAAATTTAACCATAGAGTAACATGATAGTAAACAACATATAATTTATTTTATGACAGTGGTACTTTTTTCTTGAAGAATCAATGATAAAACAAAGTTAATGTAAAAAATGGTTATATAGCTGGGTATAGTGGCACATACCTATAATTCCAGCTATTTGGGAAGTGGAGGAATGACTATCTCAAGTCATGATCATTCCAGACCAAGTGTGAGATCTTATGTAAAAAATAAGTAACAAGAACTAGTAATGTTGCTCAAGTAGTAGGGCAGTTGCTTAGCAGGTGGGTGATCCTGAGTTCAATCCCCAAACTAAATCAAACAAAAGGCTTTGCTATCTAGGAATATTACACAGAAAATGAAGAATAACCCTTCATATTTCTGGCAAAAGGCATGAATCAGTAAATCAAGGAAACAATCCCACTTAACTAGATCAGACCTTAACAAATATTAACACATTTCATACCTTATTTTAAAAATCAGGTATTTCCAGACACTGGTGGCTTATACCTGCAATCCTATCTACTCAGGATGCTGAGATCTGAGGATCTTGGTTGGAAGCCAGATCAGGCAGAAAAGTATGTAAAACTCTCCCCATCAATTAACCAGCAAAAAGCCAGAAATGAAGGTGTGGTTAAAGTGGAGAATGCCAGCCTTGAGAGAAAAATGCTAAGCAAGAGCTGAAGGCCCTGAGTTCAAGCCCTAGTACCAGCCTTGGGGGGAGGGGGCAGAGAAGCAGGCATTATAAAACAAGGCAAGTGAACTTTACTTACCAAGTTCTATCCTTGATCATGCTCTTACATATTCTAGAACAATCTTATGCCTGTAAACACTATTCAGGTTCCGTGAACATTAGGTCAAAAACAATTCCCTAGTAATTATACTTAAGGTGTTTTTTTTCTGTTTATATGCAAATGATATTCAAATGAAAAGAAGCATTTAAATATTTTGTTTCAATTTTAAATACAGTGTTGCTATCTGTCACCCAACCACACAAATGTAAGCACATTGTTGTTGGGGTTCTCATTTTCTAACAGCTTAATGGGGTCTTGATGGAAAAAAAAATATTGAAAGGTACCTATGCTCTACTAAAATTGCCATTACATGGTGCTAGATCTTCAACAGGTAAAATACATGGGTCCAAAAACCAATGGAAGTAATTAGGTGTTGTTCATTCACCATTACTCCTATACTCATGTGTGGAATTTGTTTTCCATCCCTGTAACTCTGAACTTTATGAGTTTACAGGACACAGTTCTTAGCGAGAAAGAAAACAAACCTCCCACAAAACTTTTGGCTATGGCTATCAGCCATCCACATTCCCCTCCCTGTGTAGAGTGGACAAGAATCACCATTTTGGCTTGATTATAAAGTAAAGGTAGAAGCCAGGTGCTAAAGGCCACAACAATAATCTTATTAAAAAGGCCACAATCTGAGGATTACAGTTTGAAGCCAGCCTGGGGAAGGGGAAGAGTCTGCGGTCCATGAAACTCAACTGAGCCACCAAAAAGCCAGAAGTGAAGCTGTGGCTCAAGTGGTAGAGCACCAGCCTTCAGTGAGAAAGCTCAGGGACAGTGCCCAGGCCCTGAGTTCAAGCCTCTGTGCCAGCTCAAAGAGAGAGAGAGAGAGAGAGAGAGAGAGAGACAGACAGAATCAGACAGACAGAATCAGAGAGAGAGAGAGAGAGAGACTATTACCCTACAGGGGTAGAAAGAAATATATTCAATAGCCATGTCTGATAACAAACAAAAAGCAGTTGTCATTGCTCTGAGGCTCAGATTCCTGAGAGTTAATAATCTGTATACCATTTGGGGTCAGTCACCTAGACCAAGAGAGTTACAGGCTGTGGATGAGGGGCTCTGGAATGGTACGCAAGAAGGGAGACCATTGGTATCGGTTGCAACCTCTACAGGAACCACAGCTATGAGGCTGTCATTTCTCCCATTTTTTTTCTCATGTTAGTTGCCCATTGAAAAATGATCAACCAGAATACTGGAAGAGCTCTTCCCAGAATTGATTCTACAAAATAAATGACCCAAGTGGCACAAAGTATGAGCTGTAAGGAATTCCATGGTGACTCACCATAGCCTTCTTTAAGATTAGTGTTTCCCCCAATTGCCTTTATTAAGGCTATGGCACCGAATCTCCCCATTACTGCTCAGTACCATAAGGATTAGAAACTGAAGATGGTTCTTTCTCCAAGAATTGCCCTCACTGGAGAGGACTTAGGGTGAAAGTGTGTGAATGCTCATCTCCTTGTCAGAAGGCAGGACAACACTGAAGAATCACCCCAGCTTCTGGGATCCTGGGATCCCGTATGTACTGTGTGTCTACTAGTGTAACCTCTCTCTCTCTCTCTCTCTCTCTCTGTCTCTCTGTCTCTCTGTCTCTCTGTCTCTCTGTCTCTCTGTCTCTCTCTCTCTCTCTCTCTCTCTCTCTCTCTCTCTCTCTTCCCTGCTATGTCTTAACTCCCTTACAAGTGGTGAACTTGAAAATACCACCCAGTTACCTTTCACATGTGCTTATCTTGGAATTTGCTTTCTGAGGATTCAATTCAAAGCAAAGTCTATTCACTCACCGGCTCCACTTCAGGTCTATGAATGTCCCCCAAATTTTACATTTGACATAAAGCTTACATAGACAATATAACCTCAAATTAGGATCTGGGGAAGCATGAGGCAAAACTAGAAAGTTTTTTGCATTCAGATAAAGTTGATAAATTCTTGGTTAATTAAAATTAGAGCCAAGTTTTTATTTTCCCTTAATAATTTTTAATTGCTATTATAAAGGTGATGTATAGATGGGTTACAGTTACAAAAGTCAGGTAATGAGCACATTTTTTGTCAATGAAACATTTTTTAAACAATAAACTTGTTGAAGCTGATTGAGGGTGCAACATCAAGATGAGGATGCTTTAGGAAACAAACTTGTTTGCAAGGTTTTTTGAGCATAGATATATATTTTTTCATTTATTGACTTACTCTTTCTATCTATACAGATTCAGCTTGCCATGACTGAAGCAATCTTGGTCATAAATGCCATATTGGCACATATTCTGAACCATATAGAATACAAAGCCATCCAGGTAGCTGAATACTTTGTGCTGACCACAAAATGTTAACATTCTGATAGTTTCTTTGAGAAAGCCCAAATACACCCTAAGTCCACCTTTGTCTACATTTGCAATGAACCCTCTTCCCTTCCTCCTGCCTCTGATTGTGGAGATCAACCTATCTACTCCTTAAGATCCTGGACTGCCTTTGTCTGCCTTTTTCATTAGTCTCTATGAGCTTTTCATTGTCAATTCTTGTACACAGGTGTGCTGTTTTCTGAAGCAGCATCTACTAACATTTCCCAGAAGCCATGTCCAGTAAGGCACAGTTTAGAAATACCAGTCTATACAGACACTTAATCAGTAATCTTTATTTTTGCATCTTTAAAAGTTAAAAGGAGGGGCTGGGAATATGGCCTAGTGGCAAGAGTGCTTGCCTCATATACATGAAGCCCTGGGTTCGATTCCCCAGCACCACATATATAAAAAACAGCCAGAAGTGGTGCTGTGACTCAAGTGGCAGAGTGCTACCCTTGAGCAAAAAAGAAGCCAGGAACAGTGCTCAGGCCCTGAGTCCAAGGCCCCGGACTGGCAAAAAAAAAAGTTAAAAGGATTTGGAGATAATTTTGTAAGTGTAAGTCATTTACAAAAGCTATTTGAGGAAGTCTGAGCTGAGGCTACATTTGCACTCAATAAAATGCTGTTAGAGATATTGAAAATCAATTAAAAGAACTCCAAACTGCCTCAAAGTTGGAGTCAATATTTTGAAAATTAGCCCTACTAGGACTTTGGCTGCAGAAGTGTCTAAGAACGCCCATGGAATAATTGTACTGACCCATTTGAAGGAGCTATTCGTGAATTCAGAAGTCTTCATGCATGCCTGCCTCACAGATACTCTTAATGAAAGCAGCTCAGAGAGACTCATCCCTGCATCAGTCGTTGTCGCTTTGGCCAAGAGAATTGTGTGGCACAGTTTTGATGACCTCATCCTAAATGATGGGCAATGGATGCACTCAGTACAAGGAGGTTAACCATCATGGGAATTGTTGGCATGAATCACTTCCTAGTAGAGGCACTCCATTTGGATTGTAGCCACCTGACTCACATTCTCTATTTTAGGAAGTATAAATGTCAGATTTCTCAAGCTAAGGTTATAACCCAAACAACTCTGACCCTTCATTCTCAGGTTTTGTTCTGGGTCATCATTTGATCATAATTCTGTCTTAACAGCACATGGGCCATGAGTAACTGGGAAGCTAGGGGAATGACTTCTCTGTGGCTCTATCAGCCTTTGTGTCATTGTATAAGTTATTCATATCAAAGGGAATCTGCAATTACATTAAAACCTGACTGTTATGGCAATTATTATTAATAGTGAAATTACAAAAGGGCCTTGGTTGGAGAAAGAACTGGATTAGCATGTCACAGGGTGGAGGAATGTGAGATGACCACATCTTCAGAAGCTGGCTAGCAGGTCTGAAGTATTCCCTTGCAGTGAAGCTCAGGATCCAGGTGACATATCCACCAAATGTCATTTCCTAGATTGCTGAAGGTAAAACCAAGTATAAAGGGTATGTGTAAGCACAAGTAGGCTGCATCTAACAGATAAGTAACTTCATCTGCGAAAAGGAACTGACTTTGGCCTTAGATTTCACTGCCTCAAATGGATAAAGAAACTGACCCAATTCAATCAGCATTATTTCCTTGTCTTCTTATAAAGGGATGAGACTAGAAACTGATTAGGTTCAGAACTTAAATGGAAGTTGAATTTGTAGATACAAATGTTCACAGTCAATGTTATGGTCTCAGTTGGCAAAACAGGAACTATGAAAGCTAGAGTGATAGATACCTGAGAATTGTATAAGCCCAAGATTATCTGGTCCTCCATGCTGTACTTTGGATTTGAAATGTTCCCCAAAGGCCCATGTGCAGAAACCTTTGTTCTTAGCCTTTTGTGCTATTGAGAAGTGCTAGGAATTCTGGGAGGTTGGATCCAGTGGAAAAAAGTTAGGTCACTGAGTATATGCCCTTGAAGGAGATATTGTGACCCTGACCTCTTTCTCTGCTTCCTAGGAACCATGATCTGATCCACATTCCTCCATAATATGTTTCTTGCCATGGTCTAGGATGCCACCATAGGCCCAAAGCAATGGGTCTGTAAAACTTCCGAAAATGTGGTCCTATTTTTAAGTTGACTATCTCAAGTATTTGGCCATAGTAATGAAAGGCTGATGAATACAGCTTGTAACTTATTCCTCCTCACAGCAATATTTTTGTCTATACATAGCTCCAGATAGTTTTGCCACGAACCATCCAACCTTCCCACAAACAAAAACCATTACTCTATGCTTTTAAAATAGGCTGTCCATGAGTACAAGTTTTCCTAGGACCATTTTAATTTATGCCTACAATATCATGGTCCTGTCTAGTTAGTACCCCCTTCCTCTCTCCAAAGATATGCCTACCTACTTCTGAATAAAATGTAAAATGTATTTACTTTGACCAAAAGTAAAATCATCAGGGGAATGGAAATGTTAAAGGATTAGAAGCTCAATGATGAATAAGCACTACTGAGAGCAGAGAGAGGAAAATAAATAATATACCCTAGCTTCTTATTCCTCAGCATACCTCTAGAAACTGCTGTCTCTGTTTATTGGCAGCTTATTCCAAACCCATATGTCAATAAACAAGATGAAACTCTGTCTTCACATGGATGGTGCATAAAGATCTGTTCTTGTGTTTTCAACTGTGTGTCAGAAGTGATATGTGAGTAATTACTGGAAATTCCTTTTTTTTATTTGATCATGGCAGTATCTGCCAAGTCTTTTCAGAGAGAAATTGGACTGACTTAAATCTTCTTAGACATAGACCAAGGAAATACAGAGGGACCTGTGTTAGCCAGGAGCTTACTCAGAAGGAAAATCTTTTCTTTTTTTGTCTTAATGGAGAAGAAAACACAAAGGAACACATAAAACCCCAAACACAAGGCTGGTTGACTTTCTATTAAACCTTTCATTTTAGGTAGCTATAGACGGTATAGTAATTGTACTCAACAAACATTTATTAACAGCTCCAATGTGTTTTTACTGAGATAAGCCTTTAGCAAGATTTAAAGGTTATCTCTGCTCACAAGGAATGAGAAATTGCAAACTCAGATGCTTGTAAGGGCTAAGTAGGTAACATGAATGAAAATTTACTGTAAGAAAAATGATAGCAACTGTCATTGAGTCTCAGTTCAAGATATAGTAGTGCATGATGGGAACTGGAGGAGACTCGGTGACATCACATCTCTCTATCAGAAGGGGCAGCCACCACATAGATCCCGCAAGTTAATTCCATGAAGTCCCAGTGCTATATTTTATGATTTGTCCAAGAAAATCAAAAGCAAAGATTTTTATTCAAAAATGTTCCTATTCTTAAATACTATTAAGTGTGGTCTTCTGGGGAGCAAGATAATCCACCGAGCACTGTTAAAGGTAACAAATGAGCTTTATTAGTCAGTTTGCAACTGCCTTGTCCCGGGCTATCCCAGAGCTAGGAGCAGTTGCAGTCTCCAAGGGGTGGGTTTCTTTCCTTTCCTCCTTTCCACAGGCTTCTCTGCAGGCCTCCTGTTCTCCACAGGCCTCTGTTCTACATAGACGTCTCCCCTCTCTGAGGGACTCCACTTTCCACGTGGCTCTCTGTGGGCCTCCACTCTCCACAGGCGTCTACTCTGTTCTCTGCATCTGCTTTGGCTCCAACAGGCACCAGGCTTCAGACTTTTCCACAGGCCTCAGGCTCTTCTTGGCTTGGCTTGGCTCTGCTCTGCTCCTCTGTCTGCTCTCCTCCAGCCCCTAGCTCTCAGCAGGCTCTCTTCCAGCCCAGAGCTAGGCCTCTCCAGCCTCTATTATCTGCAGGCCCAGGACTCGGGCCTCCTCTGTCCACATGCCCAGGACCATTCAGGCCTGAGGGGAACCCAGGCACTGCTCAGCTCCACGAGGCACCTCCTGGTGCCTTGCTTTCTCTGTGCCTTTTTCTGTTTCCTGGAAATCCTGCCTGCAAGCTGGGGGTGGTGGTTCCGGTCCCCTCAACATGGGGCAGGATCCCCTTTTATGCTCCGCGGTGGGGCATGGTAATGAAGACTACATGGGGCAGGGCTTCTCATCCCCCCTCCCCAGTTATTACAGTAAGGGGACTTTTTCTTTTTAAATTCTGTATCCTTATGAAACTATAAACCATAACTATGAACCACCTGGAAACTACAAGCCATCTAGCCTTGTGAGCTAGATTCAGTTCCTACAACTCATACATATTCCTGTATATTAGCCAGTTTCCTATTATTATAATGAAGTACTTGAAGCTAAGAGAAAAGTATGTTTTGTCTCATAGTTATAGTCCAAATCTGAATGGTTCCATCTAATTGGGCTGCTGGGCAAGACTAGCTCATCATCCCAGGAAGCAAAAACAAAAAGAGAGAAGACAACAGTTTCCATAATAATACCTTTATGACCTAAGACCTAAGACTGTACTCTCTAAAGGCTCTGCTACTTCTTAGTAATGCCACACTGGATCCAAGACTTTAACATATGGCTTTGGGGAATATTAGGTACCCAAACTACAGCAGGTTGAGCCCTGGGTTCATAATTCATTGCTCCAAAGATTTCAGAGTGAAATGGAGTTTTGGAATATCCAAATACTTTAGATACGATTATTTACCTCTAAACAACATTTATGAAATCATAGAGCCAGAGAGAGACTTAGTGTTTAATTTTATTACTGGCCGAAGAGGAGGAATAAATCCAGATGTGGAAAGAAGAGAGCTCAGGCCTTACCCAGAAAGAAAATGTGTCATCCTGGTGTGACTCACCATGTGTAATTAGAAAACACATCAGGCAGTGAAGACATTCAAGTGGCTACTCTGTTACACTCAGTGAAATTGTACCCCACATCCCTAGAAAGCAGTGTCTGTGCTTGGGCTGCTTCTGGGTAGGTGCCCTGCCCCTGACCCCTTGCTTTTCCCTGAGCCCTCTAGGAACATTTTTAGTTCAGAATAGAAGGGTTTGGGTTAAAGATGAGATCAATGTTTTCACTGATGATAAAGGAAGGTCATGGAGAAATTAGAAGGTTTCTAAGTACCTCCTCTGGAAGCATTTTGAGAAAGTTAAATTCTAAGCAATGATTTCAGTATAGGACATAGAGATATCATCTTGTTTATTCCTCTACTTCCCAAGAAACTTGCTTTTTGCTTTACATTTCCTGAAACATTCTAAAAAGCAAGAACTGCCAAGCCACTTCTCTACCTTCGGTTAGATAGTAAGAGAAAAATACATAGCTTTCACCTTGGTGCCATAATCTTATTAGGGTAGGGTTCTGGTTAAGATGAGAGACTAAGGGCTCTCTAGCAGCTCCAGGGAAGTGATCGAGATCTGCTGGAGACCAGTCTTTCTGCATGTCTGTCTTCTCCTTCGGAGATGAGACCTAGTATCTTAAGCATGTTAGACAAATGTTTAGCTACTGAGCCACATCTCCATCCAGTAATGAGAAACTGCACCGCAACCTAGCCACTGCCTAGTGCAGGAAACTGAAAGAATACAGGAGATTAAAATATCCAGTCAAAGACTTGGCCCCATATACATACATTCTAATATAAAAGCACAAAAAATATGAAAAATAAAAGGCAATATGATTGCTCCAAAAGTCAACAATTCCACAATAGCACAATCCGAGGATAGTAACATGGGTGAAATGTGAGAAAAATAATTCAAAATAATGATCATGAAAGTCATCAATGAAGTCAAAGAGGACACAAATAAACATCTGAATGTATTAAAACAGAATACAGCTGAATGAGAAAGGATACTTGAGGGCAAGAAAGAAGAAATTAATGAAAAGATAGAAACCTGAGAAATCATATTGGAATTGTAGAAATAAAAAACTCATTTAGTCAAATTAAAAACTCAGAAGCTCCATTAACAGATTAGATTAAATAGAAGACCAAATATCAGAGCCTGAAAACAAGGTAGATGAACCAGAGCATTCAGATAATAAGAAACAAAAATAAGGATGTATAAACAGACTGCACAAAACCTGGAACAACCTCTCTGTACATTACTTTGACAATAAATAATAATAATAATAATAAAGAAAGACTTTATGACCAACCTAAAACAAAACAAAACAAACAAACAAAAAACCCTGGGACATCATTAAAGGACCAAACAATGAATCATGTATCAAAGAAGGTAAAGAGGTACCAATTAAAAGCATAGAACATATATTCAATGAAATAATAATAAAATTTCCCCAAATCTAGAGAAATAGCTAAGTCATGAATTACAGAAGGTTTTCAGAGTGCCAAATAGACAAGATCAGAAGAAAGCCTCTCCACGTCACATTATACTCAAAATATCAAGTGCACAGAACAAGGAATGAAGACTAAAAGCAAAAAGAGAGAAGCATTAAGTCACAGGTAAACCCATCTGAATAACAGCAGATTCTGCAAGAGAGGCACTAAAATCTCAGAAGACATAGAAGAATGTATTTCATCTCTGCGAGACAAAAACTATTGACTTAGATAAGTGTCTGGAAAACCATTCTTCATAATTGAAGAAGTAAAAGCCTCTCATGGTAAACAAAAGTTAAAGAAATTGATGACCACTAAGCCAGCACTGCAGAAGATACCTAAAGGTATCTTGCCTATATGTGAAAGAAGACAAAAGAGTAAGGATACAGGAAAGAGTAAATCTTACTAGAAGTAAATGAGATAAGAAGTAAAATGAGATAAGTGAAGGTTAGAAAAGAATCAACAATTATACAAACAAGAGAATGACCGGAATCTGTACCTTTCAGTAATAACTCTGAATTTTAATGGTCTCAATTATCTATTTAAAAGAGGCAGACTGGAAGGCTGGATTTAAAAACAAAACCCAACTGTTAGTTATGTATAAGAAATGCACTGCACAGATGAAGACAAATACAAAGTGAATTGAGAAAATAAAAAATAATATTCCAACCAGATAGAACCTGAAAGCAAACAGGAGACATGGACATACATTGGTCTACAGACCAGTGAACTACAATAGAAGGTCCCCAAGGAAGCTTAAGTAGGCACTGCCATTTGATTCTTGACAAAGAAGAACATATACTCATTAAACAAGTAGTATCAGGGAAACAATATTCACATGTAGACTGAAAACTATATCCTTGTCTCTCACTCTGTACAATAATCAGTTCAAGCATGGATCAAAGACCTTAACAAGAGACATTAAACTTTGAAACTACTAAAGAAAAACAAACACTTAAAGCCTAAAAAATAAATAAGCCTAAGCAAGGACTTTCTGAATAAAAATTTAGTAGTTTAGGAAACAAGCACCAGAATTGACAAATGGAGCTATATTAAACTTAGCTTCCAGACAGCAAAACACAGTCATATAATAAGGAACTAGTCTACAGAATGGGAGAACATCTTTACCATATATTCCTCTGATAGGGGATTCATATCTAGAATAAATAAAGAATGCCAAAAATTAAGCACCATTGTGACAAATAATCCAATCAATAAATAGGCAAATTATTAGAATAGGTAGAATAGATTAAAAAACAACAAATGGCCAGTTATTCAACATCTTTAGCTACCAGGGAAAAGGCAAATCAAGGCTTCATTGAGATTCTATCTCACCTCAGTGAGAATGGCTATCATCAAGAAAACAATAATGTTGGTGAGGAAGTAGAAGGAGAGACACCCTTATGCATGGATGGTAAATATGTAAATTAGCCCAGCCACTATGAGAATAACTATAAAGGTTCCTCAAAAAATTAAAAATAGAACTACCATGTGATTTAGCCATTCCACTTCTGGATATATACCTAGAAGAATGAAAGCCAGCTTACTATAAAGATTCATGCCTATTGTGACATTATTTAATAGCTAAATTATAGAATCAGCCTAGAAGCTCATCAATTGAGTGGATAAAGAAAAATGTGGTATATAATACAATGGAGTTTTACTAAGCCATTAAGAAGAGACATTCTCTGGAAATGGAGATTCCTCAAAAGACTAAACATAGATCTACCCTATGACCCAGCAATCCCACTCCTGGGCATTTATCCCAATGACCACAAACCAAACTACATTAAAGCTATCAGCATAACCATGTACATTGCAACATTGTTTACCATAGCTAAGATATGAAACCAACCCAGATGCCCCTCAATGGATGAATGGATCAAGAAAATGTGAGATACACACACACACACACACACACACACACACACACACACACACACATACACACAATGGAATTCTAGGCTTCCATCAGAAAGAATAGCATTACCCCATTTGTAAGGAAATGGAAAGACTTGGGGGAAAAATTACACTAAGCAAAGTAAGCCAGACTCAAAGAAATACAATCTGCATTGTTTCCCTCATTTTTTTTCTCTTTTCTTAATGCATTTCTTTTTTTTTATTATCAAACTGATGTACAGAGAGGTTACAGTTTCATACATTAGGCATTGGATACATTTCTTGTACTGTTTGTTACCTCGTTCTTCATTCCCCCCTCCCCCTCCCCCTTTCCCTTCCCCCCCCATGAGTTGTTCAGTTCATTAACACCAAACAGTTTCGCAAGTATTCCTTTTGTAGTTGTTTGTCTTTTTACCCTGTGTCTCTCGATTTTAGTATTCCCTTTCAATTTCCTAGTTCTAATACCAGTATACACGGTTTCCAATATACTCAGATAAGATACAGAGATAGTGTAGGTACAACCACAGGAGGGGATACAAGAAGATCATCAATAATAGAAGCTACATGGGCTGGGGATATAGCCTAGTGGCAAGAGTGCCTGCCTCGGATACATGAGGCCCTAGGTTCGGTTCCCCAGCACCACATATACAGAAAACGGCCAGAAGCGGCGCTGTGGCTCAAGTGGCAGAGTGCTAGCCTTGAGCAAAAAGAAGCCAGGGACAGTGCTCAGGCCCTGAGTCCAAGGCCCAGGACTGGCCAAAAAAATAAATAAATAAATAATAGAAGCTACAGTTACACATAGCACACTGAAAGTAGTTACAACAGTGATATAACAATCGTTTCCATAACATGGAGTTCATTTCACTTAGCATCATCTTATGTGTTCATAAGGGTATAGCTATTGAGCTCTTGTGATCCTCTGCTGTGACTTGCCTAAACCTGTGCTAATTATTCCCTATAAGGGAGACCATAGAGTCCATGTTTCTTTGGGTCTGGCTCACTTCACTTAGTATAATTTTTCCAAGTCCTTCCATTTCCTTACAAATGGGGCAATGTCATTCTTTCTGATAGAGGCATAATTCCATTGTATATATATTCCACATTTTCCTGATCCATTCGTCTACTGAGGGGCATCTGGGATGGTTCCAATTCTAGCTATGACAAATTGTGCTGCGATGAACATTGCTGTGCTGGTGGCTTTAGTGTGATTTTGTTTGTGGTCTTTTGGATAGATACCCAAAAGTGAGGCTGCTGGGTCATAGAGGAGCTCTATGTTTAGCCTTCTGAGGAATCTCCATACCGCTTGCCAGAGTGGTTGAACCAGTTTACATTCCCACCAACAATGAAGTAGGGTTCCCTTTTGGCCACATCCCCTCCAAAAATTGTTATTGTTAGTTTTCTTGATATAGGACATTCTTACTGGGGTGAGATGGAATCTCAATGTTGTTTTGACTTGCCAGTCCTGGGCCTTGAACTCAGGGCCTGAGCACTGTCCCTGGCTTCTTTTTGCTCAAGGCTAGCACTCTGCCTCCTGAGCCACAGCGCCACTTCTGGCCATTTTCTATATATGTGGTGCTGAGGAATCGAACCTAGGGCTTCATTTATACAAGGCAAGTACTCTTGCCACTAGGCCATATTCTCAGCCCTGTTTCCCTCATTTGTAATAAATAGAATGCACCTATAAATCTACAAGTAAACCCCACGGATAGTAAAAGGCAAATAATTATTCTCGGACATGATTAATTAAACAGCGCTATAAACATTCATACAATGAAACCAAAGGAGAATATTCATAGGAGAGGTTCACAAGAGCTCAATAACTATGTGCATATAACCATATAAAATGATGTTTATTGAACTCCAAGAAATGGAGGTAAGGGCTGGGGATATGGCCTAGTGGCAAGAGTGCTCGCCTCGTATGCATGAAGCCCTGAGTTCCATTCCCCAGCACCACATATACAGAAAATGGCCAGAAGTGGTGCTGTGGCTCAAGTGGCAGAGTGCTAGCCTTGAGCAAAAGGAAGCCAGGGACAGTGCTCAGCCCCTGAGTCCAAGGCCCAGGACTGGCAAAAAAAAAAAAAAAGAAAGAAAGAAAAAAATGAAATGGAGGTAAGATTTTTTATTGTACTGTTTTCACTTCTTTATTTTTCTTTTCTTTATTTTTTGTTTATTCCCTTTGTCACTGTATTTAATTTCTGTACCCTTTACCTTGCATACGATCTTATCTGATTTGGGGAGGGGAAGGGGAAACACAGAAACGATGAGACAACAGTGAACCAATTTAGCAGTGAAACCCAGGAGACACTGTATTGGAAATGCACTATACAACTTGTGGGAGAGGGAAGTTGGGAGGGGAAAAACTGGGAGAGAATGGAAGAGGGGCTGACACTGTTCAAAAGGAAATGTGCTCATTACCTTACTCATGTAACTGTAACCCCTCAGTATATCATCTTTACAATAATTTTTTAAATGAATGAAATTACATTACTTGCTTAAAATTTGATGGGCCTAGAGATTATCACGTTAAGTGAAATGATCCAGTCCCACATAGATAATGATCACATTTTCTCTCATTTATGGAAACTATGGGGGAAAAAAGCCCCATCAAAACCAAAGTCATGATAGTAGGGAAAGGACTTCTAGGGCAGTGAAAGGAGAAAAGAAAGGAAGAAGAGAAAAGGGAAGAATAAGAAAATGTGGGCGAATGTAAATCTCATTAGGATGTTGTCCCTCATAGGACAAAAACAACCACAACAACAAATAGCAATGACAACTGGACTTAGTGAAGCATACACTATGAAGCAGAAGTACAGACAATTCAAGGTCAGCCTGGGCTACAAAAGAATGTAGCTGAAGCTAGGTTCAGGGTCTCATGCCCATTATCCTAGTCACTGAGGAGGCTGAGATTGGGAAGACCATAATATTAGGTTAGCCCAAGAAAACAAAGGAATAGCTCATAAACCCCCTCTCAACAAACATGGCTTGGCAAGGTGGAGCATTCCTTCCATTTCAGCTTCGATATAAGTATAAACAAGATGATCAGGGTCCTAGCGGACTCCAGGGGGAAAATCAGACCCAATCTCAAAAGGAATTAGAGCATTAAGGATTAGAGCTGTAGCTCTAGACCAGCAAGCACAAAGAGAGATCCTGTCTCCAGAAAGGGAAAGAAAAACACTGAAATATAGAGAAAAATATACAGGACAAAAAAATCTGTGATTCAACTATGTAGAAATAATTTGAAATCATGTTTGTATTTTTGTAGAAAATGTGTATAATTATGTCTAATGTCTTAGAAGGTATGGTGTCTACATCAGTATATTATTCACACTCTTAAAGTTGAGGTTGTATAATACTCCCTAGAAAACTTTTTTTTTTGCTTTGTTGAGAATGTTTTTACATTTTTAAATTATCACTCTATGACTATTTTTAGAGTTTACAATATTCCATGATATTGGTATTCTAACTTATTTTTGTAGTCTTATGGAGGACATTAAAAACTGCTTAACAGAAAAGCCTCTCACAGCTTAATTCAAGAGTCTTGAAGCCTTTCATAATAATAATAATAGTAATAATAAACTCCTGCTTTTGATTTCTGGTGAGACATAGTCTTATAAGTGAAGAGGGAGAGAAATTCTATCAATGCAGTTTCCTAGGACCCCCAACAAATAATTTTCAGTCAGTACTTCAGCTTTCTGAGAACTTTAGCACTAAACACTGACAGTATATTAGGAAAATATCCTAAATTTCAGGTGGTATCTGCCTGGGCCATTACCCCACACACAACAGCAGACTCTTGACAATTATACATATACATACATACATATGTATATATGTGTATATGTGTGTGTATACACACACACACACACACACACACACATAGAATTGTTGACACAAAAAGTGGAAAAGTTGCTGCTGGCTCCAAGCTCTTCCTTTTCACAGTCCCTTGGGGCTGGACTGCTGTGACAAACAGGCTTGATGTGCACAGCCGTTTCCTCCCTGTCCTAGCACACAGATATGGTGAACTAAGTAACTACTGCAGCTTCTTACACTGCAGAGCCAGCCAGTGTCCTCCTGGCTTTTCACCCTCTCCCGAGGCAGCTGGGTTCGACCCAGGAAGAGCCCACAGTTGACTCAAAGAAGCCCAGGACACGCAAGACACCTTCCTCCCAGACTCAGCCAAGGCAGGATTCACGATTCACGGCCTATAGTTTTTCTCCCAGAAGACCACTCGGCCTCCCTCCTTCTCTTCCCCTCCCCCCTCCAGCTGCAGAAGCTATTTTTAAATCACTCTAGCAACCAGAGGACACAGTCTGGGCCTCAGTGATAATTGCATTCATGGGAGATGAGGAGAGAGTGGCAGGATTGTCCTGCGGGAGGCCCAGCCTGGGTCTCTACTGGCAGAGGGTGTTCTTGCAATATTGGCCACCTGAATTCCCTGCGTCCTCTCCGCTTTTGTTCCTACCATGGCTATGGCTAGAGTTTTGTTGTTGTTTTATATTGTATTCTGGGAGAACTTCTCAGATTTTAGCTCCCAGAAATTTGAAAAGAAAATCTATCAGGTACTCAAAAAGACTTTCTGGAGCAAGGATGTGCTGTGCAAGGACAGGCAGGTTTTGGCCATAGGGAGGCTGGGCTCCTAAGCAGTGAAGAAAGACATGCCTTGAGGGGGGAATTTAAATCATTAATAAAATCAACTTAAAACAGATTTTTTATTATTATTTTCATGAAACATCAATTCTTTTGTACATGATGAACTTTCCTTGACAGTTCCTTGACTCCTCCTCCTTGGAGGAGTATGGAATGCTTTAGCCCTTTTTTGCTGGCACCACCACTCCCACTCACTCTGGAGTGACCCCCTCCCCCGTCCAGGGACATGCCTCTGCTGCCTCTGAGTTTACCAAGTCCCTAGTACTGGTCCTTAAGCAGGAGACGCTGATATCTGGCTATGTGGCCAACACAACCATACCCTTAAATATGAAGTGTCTGCTGTCTCTCTCCAGCTACCTCCAAACCAAGAACAAATGACTTACAGTGAGTGGAAATCCTTCATTCTCCTAGGATGCTGCACAAAAATCTGCTAAGAGATTCCATCCTCTGGGTTCCTATTGGAATGTGAACTTCACAATTCCTCTAAAAGCACATATCCTTGAACAAAACCACTTGTCCTTCCACAGGCGTTAAACTGACTTACGAGTGGGAGAGGAGGAAAGGGGGACTGAAAAAGTAGTTCTACTAAATTATTTGTTTGGAAGATAGCCTTGGGCTTCTTCTGCCCTTTTTGGTTTGGAGAGCAAATTTGTAAAAATAATAAATTTATGTGAAATGAATAAAAATCTTATTGCATGGGAAGATTTCTTGCTATATACTCATAAGGCCCATTTTATAGTGACAGCAAGCTCGATGACTCCTGTGCATGCGATGAATTGGGGTCTCTGGTGGCATTAACTCTCTTTAAAAATAAACAAAAAAAAAGAAAGAAAATTGAACTCCCATGTACACTGTTTATTTTGATGGACTTGGTTCAAGTGTTTTTCTCTTGAAAGTGATATTTTGGAAACAGCAGGATATTTTAGTTCTCCATAGATTTCTATTTGTTCTAGTTCATTAGATGGCATTTACTCTTTAAAGGAAATAAACGTTCTTTCTTCATTTTTATATGACCCTGTTTGGAATTGTTCCCTTGACCTCCCTTATATGTCCCTCAACTGAGTTAAATTCCCTCTTGTTTTGGCAAGCGCATCATTGTCATCGAGGTGCGTAAGAAGCAGGAGTTCAGGACCTTGGCAGTCTGAAAATACACTTGTGGTTTGGGTTAATTTTCTTTTTCTATTTTTAATCTTCTTGCATATTTACATAGGAGGTTTTGCCCCCTCCTCTGAGGTTCCTGTTACTTCTTAGCTGTGATCTGCTCTTCCCCTTGTCTCGTCTCGTAGAGGTGGTAAGTGGATAACTGTGTGATTCAAGGCCAAAGAAAATCTGCCTTTGCTAGGGAGCCCAAGATCCTTCAACACTAAAAGTCCCTCCCTCAGTTCATCCCAGGCACCCTCAAGCCAGTCTCTTCTTCCATATCTATCCATGTCCACTGTTTTCCTGTACTGGGTACTTTTATAACTCTCGAGTTTGATCACACCACTGCTTGAGAACATATGAGATAATCCAAGTAGTCAACCATCAACACAGCTCTCCAGGCACCATTTGGTTTCAATGGACACTGTAGACCACAGCAAGGTCCGGCAGGGCCTGGTACTTACACTCTAGTTGTTGGACTGGGTGCTGATCTGGGGATTCTAGTGGTGGATTCAAGGAAAACAAGGAGGCTGGGTGGCACTCTTTGGGGTCCCAAGGGATATAGAAATATTTCAATATATTAAACAATTGTAATACTTTTTCTTGTGTACATCACCCTGTTGAAAAATAAAGCCCAACAGTTTTAGACAAGACTTGAGTGAGAACAAAAGAAAGAAATTTGCACAGCATGTTTTCTGAGTGTATGCAGGTGAGAAGCAAGTGAGGAGTCTTGTAGGAGTTTATCCTTCAGTGAGGTTCAGAGTGGCCATTCCATTCACTCTGCTGTGGTCCCACAAGTTGTACCACTTTAAGCATCCTGTAGTTGAGCTCAGGTGGTATTAGACTGTCCTCTCCAGCAACCTGATGTTTCCTTCTCTTTCCTGGCCTAAAATCACTCAGAAGAGAATGGTAAAGGCAGACCTGACCCTGTTATATTATAGGCACTCTATGTACTAGTCTAAGATGGAGATAAGATGTGAGAACCACACCTGCATTTCAGAAATGAAAGTTTTTAGAAAAAAATTCTAAGGAGACTGCTTACAGTATAGCCATGTGTTCAGGTATAGCCAAGTGGCACAGTAGTAGAGTGACCCATCTCACATTGAGTTCTTGCTCCTTTTGTGCATCCACTGCCACCGTTAACCATGCACTCACTGCCCATCTACAATGTTTTGTCAGTAGGGGAGGGGGCAGGAAACAAGGGGAGAAGGAACAGATGGAGAGAGGAAGGTCAGATGAACACAGATTATATTCAATGCATATACGTGAAAATAGAACCACATAACTTGAAGGTATGGATGCGTTTGAGAAAGATGGAGTAGAATTGATGGAAGAAGAGACATTAAGAAAACTGTTTTCAGTATTTAGTTTGAAATTTTGAGTACTCAAAATTTAAGTGCACTAGTCACAATTACCCTATAGCAGCTTAAATATGTTTTGGGTTATGTTTGAGGTAAGTTCCAAGTTATCTACCAAATTACATCTGTTGTCTCCTATTGTTCACATAGCCTTTATAATTCCAACCAAATTTACTTTCATTTTAGTTTCCTGAAGTATGATATTGTTTTAGGTTTGGAGTGAGGCTTAATAACTCACTCAGATGCTTCTTACAACAATCTCAAGTTTTCATTGGTGCCAAGAGGTGATAAGCAAGGATGTCCAGCTAATGACCAGTGCATCCAAGAAAACACAAGGATGCCCAGCTAATGAACAGCACATCCAAGAAAACACTGCCATAAGGCGAGGGATTACCACCTTGGAAACTGATTATTCAGCCAGTTACGAAGTTAGCATGGGGAAAGAAAATCTGCAGAGAGTTGTTATTTCCAAACATAAATTTTAGACTTGATGATGCTCCAACAGTGCTTCCTCAGAATGCAACATGAAAGTTACTACTTTTTATGATCTGGTAGAAGGTGAAAGGAAATTTGTTTGGCTCTTGGCTTCCTGAGGCCAAGATGGCAAACAACTTTTCCATGATGTCACTTTGAAAATACTTGATCCCTTTAAGTCAATGGACGATTGGTCCTAATAGCTCATTAGCTAATGCTTAGATAAAATTGTTCAAATTGTCATTCTTAATCACTACTTGGGATAATGAGATTCGTTCTTCTCTTCAGAGTGTTAATACTGTGATGGCTGATCATATTCCCTGTCAAGAATTTTTATTTCTAGATGAAACCCCTTTTTAAAAATCTTGTATCATATGATCGTATTTCTGACTCCCACATAAATCCTTCATCTCTACCATGTCTTAACATTCAGCAATTGCAATTTGGATTTGGCTCATGGTTCCCCAGTCTAGAGGCCCCTTAAGGTTTTTTTTTTTAATATAATGAGGATAATGTTTCTGATCCATATTTCATTCAGAATTGACATACATCCCATTAGGGATAACTAATGCTCCCAGACAGTTTTACTCTTTTTGGATATGCAAGCTCTTTAGAGTCTAGAAGCTACTATCTGTGAATACTGTGAATCTCAAGCCACTTCCCTTTGTCTTAACTGAAGCCTGATTGCCCATAACTTTACTAATATGATTTGGCTTACCTAAAATATCCAGCTTTATAAGATTACACAAGATTGTTCCATTGGATTGACATTCGCAAACCAGAGATGTTTAATATCAATTTCATTTTCCCCCCACATGTCACATAAAAATGTTAACTGGGGCTAGTCCCTTCATTGCACCTCTATTCTTTTTAGCTCATCATCAGAAAAATTTCCTGTTTAAAATTGCCATTTACTTCCTGTTTCCACATGTCCCTAGACATAACAAGAGGGAAAACTGAGTTATCATTGAGAGGGAAATGCTCTAATACATTTTTCAAAGATCTTGTTACAGAGTCTTGGATATATCAATAATATATACATATACCCCATTATTTTCTCATAGAAAGTATGGTGTATATCCCAAGAAACTATGTGGGAGGCTAAGATTGGGAAGATACCAGCACCACACCATTAAGGACACATGCAAACATCCTGACTTGGATTTCTGCCACAAACCTTACCAACCATTTGTTTAGGAGGTGAATTAGTCCCTCCATTATCTCTAGTCTTGTCTTAAGATGTTACATGGCTTCTTTCTGAAAATGCTGGTGGGCTGTTAACAGAAGGTATGTAATGATTCAAATTTTATGCTTGAGCATAAAATCTAAGCAGATTGCTTCTGCCTATACCTTATCATAATTATATATTATTGAAATATTTTCTACACTAGATGGTATATATCTAAAACAGTGTGCTGTTTTTGTTTTTGTTTTTTTAGGTGCTGGGGTTTGAACTCAGGGCTTTGAGCTTGCTAGGCAGGTCCTTTACCACCTGAGCCACAACTTCAACCTTTTTTGCTTTGGTTATTTTGAGATAGGGTCTTAACTTTATGCCCAGGCTGGCTAGCACTGCAATTCTATTTATACTTCCTGCTTATCTGGGATGGTAGGTGTTGTTGCGGGGTAAGAAATGTTACCGGGTTCGAAGGAGGAGATTCCCCATCCCTCCAAGAGTCCAGAGTCCAGAGACAGTCTCAAGCAAAAAGATGGGTTTATTGGAGAAGCATAACTGGCCAGGGACACAGGGCAGAATCAAGAGCTGCCACCGTGACCCCTGACCAGTCCTCAAATTGGGGTTTATAAAGGTAAAAGCATAGCACAGCTGTAGGGGCTTGACGCAGGGGGTAAAGCAAGCAACGAACAAGCAAGCTGGCACAGATGTAGGAGGTTGATGCAGGGGGTAGAGCAAGCAACAAACAAGTTAAGCAAGGCATTTACAGAAGCAGAATTTGGGGGTCAGGTTGACCTAATCTACTGCCCCCAACATTTCCTACCATGTTTCCCTAATCAAGACGGAATCAACTCTGCTCCCTACAACAATGTATGCTCAGCTCTTTTTTTAAAAAATATTTTGTTCAAATGGGGGTCTCGAAGTTTTTTCTTAGGCTGGGCTTACACTGTGATCCTCCCAATCTCTACCTCCTCATTAACTAGGGTTTAAAGGCATGAAGCACTATGCCCAGCTTCAGTGGTCACTATTCCTCAGGGCTGGTGTTTTACCACTTGAGCCACATCTCCACCCTGTACAATGGCATTTCTTGGTTAGTGTATTATTAGTTTTGTAGTGGATGATGGCACATGTAGGGGAAGAGATTTTACTTTGAACAGAAACATAGATAAAAAGGATGTGCTGGGCCAGATTTGTTCCTTCTATGTGAACCTTGGTTCACATAGAACTTACAAGGTATCATATATGAACTACCTAGTACCCCTACAGATCTAAGAACTCCCTACCAACCCAAACTTCTTGAATGTTCCTCCATGTCTCAACTTCACCGCATGGAGACCAAGACTTTAATCACAATGGATCCTTGAGGAATACTCAGACCCTAACCAAATCATAACAGTATCTTCGATTACAGCTAAATATACTAAAATTAACTGTATACTTACCTGTACAGTAAACTCATGTGATTTTTTTTTTTTAGTAAACTAAAGTGATTTTTGGCAACTTGCCCTTCAAGTGTAAAGAAGGCAAATGTGATCCATGCCTGGCACTGTAGTAAAAAAAAAAAAATAGCTTAAAATATATCATAGATCTACATGTAAAATCCTTAAACAGTGATGCTTCTAGAGAAAACCTTTATAGCTTTAGATTTCTTTTAGATTTCACATCAAAAATATAACTCACAAAAGCAAAAATCTATATACTGCATATTTTCAAAACTAAAACATTTGTCCTTCAAACTATAATGTTAAGAGGGAGAATAGAAAGGCACAGAATGGGAGAAAATATTTTCAAAATACATGTTTGATAAAATTGTCAGTTCCATTATATATAAAGAGAGTTCTCTGATGAGAATAAAAAAAGTACAGCTATTAAAATTGGCAGAATATTTTAGCAGACTCCTCAGCACAGATTATGTGAATGAGAAATAAATACATGAAAACATGTCATTATCATTAATTATGAGGGAAATACAAGTGAAATGACTTAAATAATCATGAGCCTGGTATGTAAGTCTATCAGAATGGCTACAAACAACAACAACAAATGTTAGCAAAGATGTTAACCATCTCTAACTTCATATATTTCTAGTGGAAAACCATTTTAGAGTTTTAAAATTAAATTAAATGTGTACTTACCTCATGATTCAACAATCCTACACCTAAGATTAAAAGTAACATATGTCTGTGAAATATCCTATAATAGGATACTTCCAGTAGGTTTACAAATAAACTATGAGCTGGAGGTGTTGCTCAGTGAGTGCTCATCATTCACAAGTCCCTGGACTTGGCCTCTAGCACTGACAGAAGAAAGAATGCTGTTATCAGCCGGAAGCTGGTGGGTCATGCTTGTAATACTAGCTATTCGAGAGACTGAGGTGTAAAGACTATGGTTTGAAGATGATCAGGGCAGAAAATTTCATTTGTCTCCTTCTTCAATTAACCAGGCAAAAACTGGAAATAGAGGTGTGACTTAAAGTAATAGAGCACTCACTTTGAGTCAGAAAGCCAGAAAGCATGAGGCCATGAGTTCAAGCCCCAGCGCTGGCTAACATCAAATCAAATACTATAATCATTTTTTTCAAAAAACACTGGAATATAGGTGTGAGTCACAAGTACCCAGCTGGTATTGTTTTTTTTTTTTAAATCAATTTTCCAAACGAGCATGTAAAATTGGTATTAGTTACTTCTTGGGTATTTGGTAAATTTCACTGTGGAGTTTAAGTGAGTTTAGCATTTGGGTTTTTTTTTTTCCTTTCAAATATTGATTGATATCAAGTAGGCTATTCAAGCAATGTGTCTGCTTCATGTACATTGTCATATATAAAAATTATTCATTGTATTCTATGTAAAAATGTTTTAACATCAGCAGAATCTCTAATTGTATTTAGTTCTTTATTGTGTTTAGTTCTTATTTCTGGTGGTTGTTTTTCCCAATTTCTAAATCTATACAGACTTAATTTTATTAATCTCAAAAGCATTATATGTCATTACATTGTTTTCATTTACAGATTTGCTATTGACTTTTCTCAGTTTGCGTGTAATTTGCTCAGTCATTTACTAGTTTCTTAAGACACAACGTCACTGGCTTTAAATTTTTCTATTTTTCTAATAATGGCACTCACTCTAAAAAAAATCAAATAGTGTGTGATGAGAATCACAAAGTATGATTCTGGTGAGAGAATCACCATCTGTCATACTAAGCCTACAGAAAAGTCAAAATCACCATTGTTTAAATGTACTGTGACAAGAAATGTATCCAATGCCTAACGTATGAAACTGTAACCTCTCTATACATCAGTTTGATAATAAAAATTTGAAAAAAAAATAAATGTACTGTGAGATTACTTATGACTGAAAGTTATCATCTTTTGTAGCTGTTGGGGGGAAAAATCTAAATTTTCAACCTTTTGTATATATTTGGAGAGAGAAATCTGGACAAAATCAATGAAAAAAAGAAGTAAATAAAAGTAGGAAACACTAAAAGAAAACTGGAAAAAAAACCTCTTCAAATGTGTTTTACTAGTGAATGCATAAATGAATATCTGGTACAATTTCTATGAATCTTGACTGTGGATAGTTAACAACTATGTTCATTTGTCAAAATTCATTGAACTATATGCTGAAATTATGCATTTTACTACATATTAATTATATGTATTAAGCTTGAGTTTAGCAGCAGGGTTTTGAGCCTTTTTTCTTTGCTTTCAGATATCTTTTATTTTTATTTTTTTGTGTGAGTCCAGGACTCAAACGTGGTATCTGACACTTTCACTATTGGCTGACACTCTACCAACTGATCCATACCTCTAACCACATGTTTTCAGATTCCTAAACTTTGAACTTGTTTAGCTATCATTAAAATGAAAATAAAAACAGTGCTGAGTGGTACACCTTCACACCCCCAACTAATCACTTGTCTTCAGACTTTGATGAGGGTTTTCACTGTATGTTATCCAAACATCTGTTCATTAATGCCTTAGGCCCAATGCCTAATCATTATCTACAGTATATATTTTAACATGTGGATCCTTGGGGGTCTTAAAACAGTTTCACACCACCACCATGATTGGTTTACAAAGGTAGACCAGTTAAGCTAATGGCTGATACTGGTTGTGAAGTGAAGCAATACAGAAAATATATAGGTATTCTATATCTGCTAGCAAATTTTTTAATATACTATGGATTAATGTTAAGATACAGGTGGAGAAAAGTATAAGCAACGTTTAAAATACTAGTAATGTTTATGTCAACATGTAGTAAAAGTATTACAGATTTTTTTTCATTTTGTTTTGCTTTGCTTGTTGTTTTTGTTGTTTTATTTGTACTGGTCCTGGGGCTTGTAGCTACTCAGGAGTCTGAGAGCTAAGGATTATAGTTCAAAGCTAGCCCAGGCAGGAAAGTCCATGAAACTTAACTCCAATTAAGCACCAAAATGCCGGATATGGGGCTGTGGCTCAAGTGGTAGAGCACTAACCTTGAGCAAAATATCAGGGACAGTGCCCATTTTGATGTTCCCCTCCCCTTCCCTAATTCAGACAAACATATATAAAATACCCAGGTAACAAAATCAAATACAGTGACAACAGGGCACATAGCAATATCTCATTATCCCAGATATTTCTCAGGCTGCACCCGCTAAACAGTCTGATTTGATCAGCAGCCTACAACTAAGCAGACTGTCTATTTCCAGTGAAAAATTTCCAGGCTAATGGAAGAAAAACGTGTGAGATAAATGTTCCTCAGTGTTTTCCCAGAGTGCTGCCCAACCTTTTCTGAGGCTTGCTCATCTGCACAGGGTGAGGGAAGAAATAGGCTGTTTCTTCTGGACAGCCCCAGGCTTACCTTTGCCAATACTGTTTTGCTTCTTCTAAGGAATGCCAGGAACTGGAAGGGTTCAAGGCATTAGAATCACCCTGGAACTCATGGTCTTGAAATACACATAGAGCTGTACTCCTCTAGACCCATAACTGGTTTCTGGGATCTAAGGAGGTTGTATGTTTAGTTCAGTTGATTCTATGCTAAAGGGAATTATTCATGTACTACAACTCCACAAAGATAACCCAGGCCACCAGTCTCCCAGACCTCAGAGCTAGCTGCCTTGGCTCCCCTCCCCCGGAAACTCACCCAGTAGTCAGGGCCTTCAGACTTCCTGACTTGTAGCCCAGGAGAGAAATTTCTTGGGCAGGGATGGCTAGAGGAAGTACATACATAGTCAAAGCTATGGTTTAATCTCTTTGCTGTCCATAAAACATGCTGGAGTCAAGATAGCTTTGAGAAAAGTATCATTCGGCTACCTCCAGAATAGTATAGAATTATTATAATAGTGGCATTGAGCAGGAAATAAGGGAGCTTCTGGGAATTATTTCTATTCCAGTGGGCAAGGACAATAGTAAATTATCTTTCAAAATTATTATCAAAATGTGATAAATGAGCTAGGCACATGCCTGTAATGAGCTGAGCACATGCCTATAAATGAGCTGAGCATGTAAATGAGCTGAGCACATGACTGTAATCCTTACTACTCAGAAGGCTAAGATCTGAGGATTACGGTTTGAAGCCATCTTGTGCAGGAAAGTTCATGAGACTCTTATCTCTGATAAATCATCGAAGACAAAAGTGCAGCTGTGGCTCCAGTAGTAGAATGCTAGCTTTGAGTAAAATCATTAAAAAAAAAAAAAACAACAACAACTCAGAGACAGTATCCAGGCCCTGAATTCAAGCCCCAGGACTAGCATGAAAAAATAAAACAATAATAGATGGACACCAAAGGAAATCCAGAAAATATATAAAAGAAAATGTGGGAAAGAAAAAATCATTCAGTGCCACTTCTCAGATTTATCAATTGTTAACAAATATGGAAGCTTCTGGTTTCCAATTTATATGGAAAATATATCATATATTACATTCTAGCCCATTTTTATTTACTAAATTTTGAGAGAACATCTTTCTCTATCAGTAACTGCTCTCCCTTGCTAAAGATGGACAAATTACTCTTCAATATCTCCTTTATCAGTCTGTCACAGTGCTCCCCACCAACTCCACACTCAGACAGCTGTCAGTTCACCTCTGAAAAAGGATACCTTCCAAAGGCTGGGCACTATTTTTAAGACAAAAAGAAGTACTTTTTTGTTGTTGTTGTGACCGGCTGGCTTCAAACTCATTATCCTCCTGCCTCCATCTCCCAAGTACTGAAATTAAAGGTATGTACAGCCATACCCAGGTTGAAGAAACTTTTAGGAAGATAATCTGCTTTGTCCACTCTGGTTGAAAAGAAGTCTGAAGATGGTGAGGATACCCTGGAAGATAGCTTATTTTTACCCCTAGAGCCTGACAAGATGGTCCAAACTAGTCCATCTGTTGGGGGGAGTAGAGATGGCTCCATCTTGATTAGGGAAACATGGTAGCAAATGTTAAAATGAAGTTAAATATCAGGTCAACCTGACCCCAAAATTCTGCTTCTGTAAATGGCTTGCTTAACTTGTTTGTTGCTTGCTCTTCCCCCTGCATCAATCCCCTACATCTGTCCCATGCCTTTACCTTTATAAACCCCAGATCGAGGACTGTTAGTCGTCACAATTTCATCTCCCAAGTCTATGCTGAGTCCCTGGCCCGTCAGTTCACTTTTTGCTTCCCCAATAAATCCATCTTTTCACTTGAGACTGTCTCTGAGTGGTGGACTCTTGGAGGGACGTGGAGTCCCCACCCTTGAACCCCATAACACATCCATGCATTACGACAACTTGCTGATGATTGAGGAACATCATTGAGGAAGGAAACACCCTGGCTTAGGGTAACCATGACAATGTGGGATTTATAGTCACATGGACATGAGTAAAGATTTGGGCTTTTAAGCCAAGGCACTGCTGGCTCACACTTGTAATCCTTGCTACTTGGGAGGCTGACATCTGATGATTGAGGTTTGAAGCCAGCATAGGTAGGAAACTGAGACACTTGTATCTCCAATTAAGCAGCCAAAGGCTATAAGTAAAGCTGTGGCTAACGTAGTAGAGCTCCAGCCTTGAGCACAAAAGCTAAAGGACAGAACCCAGGTTCTGAGTACAAATCACAGTATACACACACACACACACACACACACACACACACACACACACATACACGCGCGCGCGTGCGCGCGCGTGCGATGTTGGCCTTATAATGTTTTAGCTATATGATGCACAGAAAATTGCTGAGCATCTCTTCCTCAGTTTCCTCATTTGTAAAGGGAGTTAGCAACACTTCCCTCTTGGCTGTTGTAAAACTTAAAATAAGTAATATATGTGAGTTTTTAGTCAGTGCTGAGCACTCAATAAATGGTATGTATTAATTACATAAACAATGATAACACAGCTGTTGAGGATTTGTGTCTGCAGTGAAGTATATGGGTGTAAACCATATTAAGAAAAGTTGAGCATCTGAGCTGGAATAACTAAGTAAAGTCTGATTGGTTACAGCTTATGGAAGAGTTTGCTTTGCAAAGGCTTAATCAGTTTACCAGCAAACATTTCCTGAGTATCTGTTATATGCAAGGTTCTATATGCAAAGAGGTGAATAAGTCAGTCTCTGTCATAAAGTTCCTTACATTTTAGTGTATAAACACATAATTAGCTCTTTTTTTCTTGCCAAATTTACACTCCTACTAATGTAACCTGAGTTCTAGGCCAGAAGCCAAACTCCAGGGGTTCCAGTATGTCAGGTCTGGCTACTCACCACTAAAAGCCAAATAATGTGCAGTGAAAGACAGAGAACAGAGATGCATTTTGGCATAGACACGCCACAGGAAGAAGCAATGTTAGCTTGTCAGCCCATCTTTGGGTGCAGACATGAGCTTTAGGTTTTGTAGAGAAATAATTTGGGCAGAGGTAGGCTTAACGAACCTATCCTGGTCGAAGTCTAGCCTGGCTGATGATTATCTCAGTTCTGGTCCTGGGAGGGAGTCCAGAGAAGTTGTTAGCACTTTCATCACTTGGAGGGAACAGTCTGGTTCCCAGGAATTTTGCTTCAGAGTCCAGTCTCATTGTTATAGGTAATTGTCCCCATTTGGGGAAGGGATCTGTCCTATAAGGCTCTGCTGTTCCTTAAGGGAATGGTTTTGTCATAAAGGCGCTAGCAACCAGTCCTGTCCTTCCTGAAACTCAAGATGATTACAGGAGAAAAAAAGGACTCTGAACAAAGGAGATAAATCCACAATGGAGATCTGGACGCAGGATGCCAAGCTTGTTTTCTGGCTTTAGTTAACTCATAGGCCCAAGTAAGGAGTTAGTTGGGTTTTTTGTTTTGTTTTGTTTGTTTTTTGTTTTGTTTTGCTTTGTTGGTTTTACACAAAAGGAATTTTTAAGTATCTGAGATAGATATAGATATGTAGATAAAGACAGGCACAGATGTTGTGCCCCTGCAAAAAGATATACACTATGCTGAAGATAAAATAGAATACTCTGGTATAGGATAAATAAATAGCACGGGGGTACTTTTACCTTTGAGGAGGTAATATTTGAGCTGAGACCTAGATGATTAAAAAAAGTATACATGTGACAATAGTGAGAGGGGCAAGAAAAAATCTACAAATGCAATAAGTATCAGTGAAGAACCACACTTGGCAGGAAACATAGGAGGAAGCTGACAGTGACTAGAACCTATGGATAAGGCAGAAAATACAAAAGACATGGCTGGAGGCAGACCGAAGCAAGAAAAAGCAAATGTTTTCTGTGAAAATGTCAAGAGTCTCTGTGGATCACACAGTCTCTGAGATGCCCATGCAGCCATAGATAATGAAAATATCAATAGATGTGGGGTGTTCCAACACAATCATCTCCAAAACCAGGCAAGGTGGAAAGGCATATCTGGCCCAAGGGTTGTAGTTTTTAAACCCTTGATTTAGAGGGCCTACCAAAGAAGCTTGAACTTCATCCTCGATGTGGGCTTGAAGTAGAGGAGCAGTAGGCTCTGATTTACATCTTACAAAGACATTTCTGTTCTATGGAGGATGGATTGGTGAAGCAATAACTGAAGCAAGAACGTTCAGAGGACATTACTGAGATAGTCCAGCAAGCCATCATAGTGTAAAAGTTGCTGCACTAGGGGCTGGGAAGTCCTGGGTTTGATTCCCCACCACCACATATATAGAAAATGGCCAGAAGTGGCACTGTGGCTCAAGTGGCAGAGTGCTAGCCTTGAGCAAAAAGGAGCCAGGGACAGTGCTTAGGCCTGGCCCCCCCGCCAAAAAAATTTGCTACACTGATGGTGCTTAGAAGTGACTAGATCCTGATTACGTTGGGTTAGAAGAAACAAGATTATGAATGAAATGGATGTAGAGGATGGAGGGAGAGACAGTAATTAAGGATGGTTTCTCGGGTTTGGCTTTAGCAACTGGGTTGGTGATGCCACACATGGAGAATGCTATGGGAGAGGCAGATTCTGACTATAGCAACAGTTCTGTTGTGTGCCCATCATACATGCAGGTGCAACTGTCCAGAAGGCAGTGATGTCTGCCCATCTAGATCACAGGGAGGGCTTCAGCTATGAGTGGAAATCTGGGAGTCATGGGAGTACACAGACATCCCCTGGATCTATCCAGGAAGGTGGGAAGGAAGTCAGGAGTACCTAGGTAGAACCATGTTTCCAGATCTTGGTAAAGGCAGGCAGGGCCCCCAGGAAACCGAGGGGGGTGCAGCCAGAGATCTAGGAGGCAGGATGGAGAACATAAGAGTCAAAGAAGCACAGTTGCTCTACGGACTCTCTGGACAACTATACTGAATGGCTGCTAAGTGACCCATATGAGGTGGTCTCTCTGTCAGCCTCACTAGCAGAGCCCTGTAACTGTGGAGCAGTCCTGGACATTGACAATGTGATTCAATTTACAATAACAGAAATTCAATTTACTCACAACTTCTTGGTAACATTAAGTCAATTCAACAAGTATTGGGTTACTATCATGACTCACATTCCACTTGGAAATCATTGGAATGAAGGCAACTTTACAAAATGTCCTGAATTAAGCAGCTTATGCTTAAAGGAAGAGAAGGCCAGGCCATAACGTCTCTTATTTCCAGGATTTCAGATGTAAAAAGCAAAAGGTGATTTAAAAAAATTATCCATGCCAATCAGAAATAGGTAGGGTATAGGGATAATCAAATCCATCAACACTTCATAAAGATCACAGTCCATCTTTCTTTAGGCAGTTGTTTTTGTGCCTTCCACCATTTAGAACTATTTTTAATAACTTCTCCAGAGGCCGTGATCTGAGAATAGTGGTTCGAAAGCCAGACCAGAATAGAAAGTCTATGAGACTCTCATCTCCAATTAACCACCAAAAAGCCAGAAGTGGAGGTGTGGCTCCAGCCTTGAGCAAAAAAGCTAAGGAACAGCACCCAGGCCTTGAGTTCCAGACTCAGTAACCAGCACACACACACACACACACACACACACACACACACACACACACACACACACAGAGTTAAGTTGGAAATGCCTTAAATTGAGCATCTCCATCATTCTGCCCTCCTTGCTTTTAGGAAAGGTTGACAGTGAGCAATGAGCCCACCACAAAGCACAGGAAAGGGAAAATGGCCTTCTATTGGGCTCCTAAGGGCCATGGGTCCTGTTGTCCAGAATGGCAGTGAGTACAGTTCCCCTGCTGTTCCCTGACTGGGAAGGCACCCAGCAGGCAGCCACCTGGCCCTGCTGGGGCAGCCATTCCCATTTCCTGACTCTCATTCAGAGAGTTGTTCTCTCTGACCCAATTTGGCCATTGGCACATGGGCTTCCCTGTGTACTGCCTTGTTCTCTTTCTCTTTTCAGCCCCCTTCTTCCCCTGACTGCTTGGCCCCAGGAAAAGCAATGAGGCCTTGGGAGGAAGGTGGAGGATGTGTGAACAGAATACCTGTTCTATGAAAAGAATTCTCAAGCTTTCCTCAGCTGGCCTCAAAGGGTGAGCCCTGCAAGGGCCCCTGGGGATCAATGAGCTAAAAATAGCCAGAGGCTTGTAAATGAACTGGAACAGATTCTGCTACCTTCTTAGTCCTTCACAGACCTGTGGAGACACAGGGGAGGCCCACAGTTCCAGCTCCAGTTTATTTTTCTAGCCAGTTTGTTAGAGAGGCCAAAGCCCACCCCTCCTGCTGCTGGGTGGGATTAACCGGGCATTTCCACCCTCTAGCTTTCCAGTCTTCCTCCCTGCAAGGTACAACTTGTCCTATTCCAGATTGCACTTGGCAGTCCTCCTGGAGGAAGTAGATTTTGAGTTGTGTTTTCAAAGAAATGTAATGTCACATGGATGTACCCTAAATTGGTGCTCTCCCCCAGCCATGAGGGTAAGTCTGCTTCCTTACAGCTCAACTTCTCCACCTTAGCATGAATTACATCAAAAGGCTACTTCACTATCTTCCAAATGCCTCTTATGTGCTACATACTAAGCAAGGTATCTCTCGGTACTATGTCAAAAGCTCAGAATTCACAAATGCCTTATTTGCCCTGAGAGATAGGATGTGGAAGAAGCACCTTCTCAGAGTTTTTCAATATGGTTCAAGAACAGGCAATGTCAAGCAAGAGCACAGCAAGCTAGAGGCCACCAAGGCCTTCTATAGGGACTGAGGGCAGGGGAGGCACAGGACTTTCTTTGGGGTACAAAGCTCCTAGGGATGCCTTCTTTGGCTGCTGTTGTCTTCTGCCCTATTTTGGCATCTAGTGGGAGCTCCCATGCAGTTATAGAGTACAATAATAGCTGGGCACAAGTGACTCACAACTGTAGTCCTATCTACTCAGAAGGCTGAAATCTGAGAATCACAGTTCAAAAGCCAGCTCGGTCAGGAAAAGTCTGTGAGACTCTTACTTGCAATTAATTACCAAAAAATGCCAAAAATGGAGCTGTGGTTCAAGTGGTATAGCACCAACCTTGATCACAAAAGCTCAGAGACAGCACCCAGGCCCCAAGTTCAAGCCCCAAGATCAGTAAACACACACACACACACACACACACACACACACAATCATGATTGATTCTTCCCCATAAGGTGGTTAGGAGGACTGGGTTAGGCGAAGTGTTTAGATCACTGGATCTGCTGGTATATAGTAAACAATACATGTTATCGTTTCAAGATGCAGTTCGTTATTAATGGAAAACTTGAGCTACAGTAAGGCACAGAGATCAGATGACAGTTGTCTTTAGGAAAAGAGTTTGTTACTCACAGACCCCAAGAAGAGAGGCACCTGGGAAGCACATGGAGAGGCATTAGGTTGATGAGGACATTGAAAGATTCATAAAAACTAGGGGTAAGAGCCTTTATGATGGTTCCTGTGGAAAGGATCAGGTAAGGCTGAGAAACACTTGTGACTGGCTAGAGTGAAGAGTTTCAGTGGGTTCTGAGGCATCTGGCATCAGACAACTCAGAGTTGTGCATAGTGGCCAGGAGGGTGACAATCCTATGAAGGAAATGGTTAGATATATGGAGCCTGGATTGACTGGTTTTCCTTTCAAGAATAGAATCCTAGACAAGTTATTTACTATCTCTAGGAATTAAGTAAGCTTTGGAGGATACTCCCTCTAGAATCTGCAAGGCCCCATATGCCAACATATTAGAATAGAAAGAATACAAAACATAGTTAATAACATTATTCATTTTCTATGCCAAAGGATGAAGTGTAGTACACAAAATTGGAGAAGTCAGGTTATTTTCCTTCTAAATTAAGTCTGACTTGGAGATTTGATCGTGATGGGTTATAGAAGTTCATTCTGTTCTATCTGGGCTCTCTCTACCTCACTGTCCACACCTCACCTCTAGGATGGAATTCTCCATTAGAGCAAAGGATTCTGGGAAGGCTCCCTAGAGTTCTGGCCATAAGCCAGCTAGGATGCCCGCTGTCCAGCCCCTCTTGGTCTCTTGGCCTAGGATAGAAAGTTCAGTGAGTTTGCTGTTTCTGTGCCATTTGGGCCAAAGAAATGTGGAAAGCTGACTGATAACTAGGCCTCAGAAGTAGAACATAGATGTGTCACTCACCTGTACAGCCCTGACCCAAACCCAGCCCTCAACTACCCTACCATTGAAACCTTTCTTTCTCAACAGCTCCTATAGCCACTCCTCACTCTAGTCCTTTTGCCTCTCTGGATGGTGATGATGTTTTATCTTTGCTTGCTATTTACCTAGAACTATTTTTTCTATCCTTTTTTATTCCTGGACTTGGATTCACATGGACTTAACACTTATTGGGGACCTGCTGTGAGCCAGCATGTCTGTGTAAATCACATCCATGGCTTCTCATAACAACACTATAAGATAGATACTCTTATTGACATAGATGAGGAAAACACAACTCTGAAGAATAAAGCAACTTATTCACAGTACACAGCTAATAAACCTGGGCCTATCTGCTAGAAAGCTGTTTTGCATGTCAGTGCAGCTTTCTGAAAGGAGCCTCCTCAGATTTCTCCCCAACTTTGAATACACTGTGTAGAGAGGCCCAATAGGTGATTACTAAACTGTTTCCTCTTTTACCTATGACATTCAGCTAAGCAACATTTCCCAGCCTCCCTTGCAGTTATGGTAAACAGGAGACAACTTCATCGAATAGAATATTAGAAGTTAAAGGAGTTGGCTAGAGTCACATCCAAACCTGTCTTATGAAAAACATATGTCTGCATTCTTTCACAGTCTGGATTTCTCTTTTCCAGATCAACCTCAGGGCCACATGAAGATGATAGAGTCCATGGCCACATGAAGATGGCACATGAAGCTGGCAGAGTCCCTGGCAGATTGGATCACAGATGAACAGGTAGAAAACACTTCTCCTACTGCAACCAACCCACTATTGACTGATACATTAGCGAGAAATAAACTACTATATTAAATGTCTACATGTATCCATTAATTTCTTACTATATCTGATATGACCTTATCTAAGACCTTCCTCTGAGGCTTTCTTCTATCCAAACACTTTAGAATGGTGTATTACATATTCATCAACTCCTTCACATCTTCCCCCACACATACATCAGAGTGAACTGAACCAAGTTCCACTGATGTCTAAGAGCAATTCTAAAAGGAAGAAAATATGAAGGGTAGCCTGCAGGATACATGTAGAACAGAGTAGAGCTTATAGGTAGATCAAATCTATACATTCCAGATCTGAGGCTTATGGATGGCCTAGTGGCCCTTAGTCACAGTTCTGTACCCATCACTTACCTACTCCAGAGGCTTCAAAATTTGAGATGCATGAAAACTACCTGAAAAGCAAACCAAGCAAACCAACACATCTCTGACCCCAGCATTCAGGAGGCTGATGCAGGAAGATCTAAAGTTCAAGGTCAGCTTGAGCTATAAAGCCAGATTCTGTCTAATGGGGTGTGGAGAGGTGGTATTTAATAAGGTCATACCTGGAGAAGGATCTTGAGGACTGGGAGATGGGAATGTTGTAGGGACAGGGAGAGAGAAGCTACATGTCAGCTGCATTTCATCCTCAGGAAAATACCGCAGTAACATATCCCCAACTTCTGTCTCCTCAGAGGGACAGTTAGTTAGCAGAGGCAGAGGTGATGGAGAGAAAAAGTGGGACAAATGCCAGGTCAACCTATTTCTAGCACCATTGCTGGGGAGCAGGGAAGGCGTTCCTCTGTCTTGTCCTAGAAAACCGGTCTACTAGAACCCATCTTATTTCCCATCATCCCCCTGTGCCAAAGCAGTACATCACACATACTAGGATGTGCTCAAGTAAATGGGTAACAGAAAGGAAATTGCCCAGATGAAGATGGCTGAGTCAGATTCAGCCCAATGTCCTGAACCTTTGGATTGAGACAAGGAGCACCTGCTTAGCTCTCAAGCTCAGGAGCCCTTTCTATCCACCTGTCCATGGGAAGGAAAGAAGCCTTTGTCATACAGAACAATACATTCCACTCTGCACTGATGGTTACATGGCACCTTGGCTCTCTAAATTTCAGTCTTAAAGACAAATTTGTTCTCATTAGGTTAACAAAACAAAACTGAGAATCATGTTGATATGAGGCTCTGGACCATGAAGATTATTTTTAAAAATAGTAAAAATATCACGTCTTACAACTTTAAGGTATCCTATATGATTTGGTTCTGCCTTCCCTGTGAGCAATGTTCACTGATGTCACTGTCATGGGGTAAAGTTCTTGCCCAAGGTCACACACTAGTAACTGGCAATGCTTGAACACAGGTAGTAGGACTGTTAAGGTTTTAATATGAAATGTCTCCCATAAGCTCATGTGTTGAACACTCAGTCTCCAGCTGGTGGCACTATTTGGGGAGGCTCTGGAGATTTTAGGAGGTGGGGTCTAGTTTGAGGATGTAGAGCACTGCGCGTGTGCCTCTGAAGGTTTTTAGACTCCAGGCCCAAAGTCTAGGAAGCCCAAATTAGGTCTAGTCACTTACCCTCATATGCTAAATAAAGAGGGTGAAGGACAGAGAAAGGAAGTTTACTATGTGGCAGCCATGCGAAGCTAGCCCTTCTATACATCTTTGGCCAGTCTTCAGGGGAACAAACATTGGCCTCAAGTTAAATAGGGAGAACTGGGGACAGGATGTGAGTATGCATTAGCTCTATCTGACCTTAATGGTCAGTTTATTGTTTAGAATGCCCATTAATTAGCTAGGTCTTTATTTCTGGAAGGTTTCCAGAGAAGTCATTATCAGTTTACCATTGCCACAGAGCTGAAAAAGCAGCCTTGCAGGTGATTTCCTGAGTTTCTACTGCTTCCTTTAAAATAATAAGAAGATGGCATTGTCTGTTTGAGTTGTAGTTTGCCTTGCACACAAGATATGATTCAGTGAATTTTCTCTTTCTCAGAGCCCAAGAGGGTTGTAAAATGACCATAGGAAAGAATAGGCTCAAAGGGTGCAGATACAAGATGGGGGACTTTTAGTTAATTCACAGGGACCATCAAAAACATCTTTTAGACCAGCCGACCCTGGCCCAAACAGGGCCAGACTGGGAAAGGGGAACCCGGCGATCGGCAGACAGGCTGCCAGGAGCACAGAATTCATATAGCGGGAGACCCCACGGACACAAGGCAGGGTGCGGACCAAGACACACACCGGCAGCGACGAGAAGTTCGGGTCCACACCGGGTTCGGACAAGGGAACCCAGCGCGGCAGAAAGAGGGAATGGGGGAAGCCACCACGACACTTCGCCAACCCCTGAAGGGCCAACGGCTGCGCGGGACACACACACAAAGCAGCAAAAGTGAGTCCCCCATAATCACTTCCCCCAACGGGAGACCCAAGCCTGAAAAGAAGCTAGATCTCCCTCCCTCTCCCTCCCCACTCCCGAGGGAACAAAGAACCCCCAAATCAGGCGGGAAGCTCCCATCAGGTGCTGGGAAGCCAGTTTAGCAGGGGAAGGGCGGAACAGCCCCAAGGCCCCACAGGTTCCTGAACTGGCAGAACCGGCCCCGGCCCCTTCCCAACAGGGGCCGGGGGATGGCTGGCAGGGCAAGCCCCACCCGAGGTGCCTGGACCTCGCAGACTCTTACAACTAAAATCACAGGCTCTGGTGGGCAATACCAGCCCAGCAGGGTCACCTGAGCCTGATCACGTCCCCCCACCTCGCAGCGGAGGCGAGGTCTGAGGGTGCCAAGCCACACCCAGACAGTCGATCCCACTGGGCCCCACACATACCGCCCCCCCCAACGGACTCGCGGGAGGGTGCAAGCACAACCCAACAACCCGGGACTCGCTCTGGGAGGCATATCCCGCTAAAGTGCATGTTGTAGTGGACAACAGCGCACAGGAGGGCGGGGCCCCCGGCTACAGCGCCCCTCTGGTAGGCGTGCCCTGCACTGGTGGGCGGGGCCACAGCGGCAGCACCTGCTGCCGCAGATACGCCTACACAGGAGGGAGGAAAGAGCTACAAATCAAACCTGAGAAGCCACCCAGATTTCCAGATGCGCAAATCACAAAGAAACATAACTCAGTTCATCAAAGGAAAAGCCAACTCACCAGCTCCAAAAAGCAGCACAACTGAAGAGGAGATGGAGACTAAAAAAGCAAACGAGGCCATGTTAACAGGAATGATCGAAAGCGTCAGAAACGAAATCAGAAAACAATTCCAAGAGTTTAGAGCGGAAATCTGGAAGGACACCCAGGAAGCCAAGAAAGAAATGGAAGCAAAAATGGATACAATGCAAGCCGCCTTTAAAGAAAATCTCCACATCCTGAGAATTGAAATGCATGAAAAAATAGATTTAAAATACAACTCTTTAAAGGAAGAAATTTCCACGATCAGAGCTGATATGACAACCATGAATAGCTCTCTGACATCCATAAACTCCACAATTGAAACCATAACACAAAGAGTGGACCATATAGAATCCAGAATCTCTTGCCTGGATGATGAAGCAGCTGACAACAACCAGAAAATGACCACTCTCCAAGAAAAGGTGAAGCTTCAGGGAAGATTAATCCAGGAACTAATGGACAAAGACAAGAGATATAATCTGCGCATAATTGGAATAGAAGAAGGAGCCGAATATCAGAACAGAGGGCTTAATCATGTTCTCAATAAAGTTATTGCAGAAAACTTCCCCAATCTCACAGGGGACCCCATCCAGGTAACCGAAGCCTATAGAACACCTGGCAGGCCAGACCTCAGGAAAACCACCCCAAGGCACATAATATTCAAGACTACAGACCTCAAGATTAAAGAGCAAATTCTGAATTCAGCCAAAGCGAAGAAGGAAACTTTTTTCAATGGGAAGAGGATTCGAATAACATCCGACTTATCCACACAAACTTAGCAAGCTCGAAGTGAGTGGAAGAACACCATCCAAGTACTCTAGAATAACAATTTACAACCTCGGATCAAATATCCAGCGAAATTGGAGTTCACATTCGAAGGGAGAACCAGATCTTTCCACACCAAAGAGGAGCTAAAGGAGTATGTGAATAAAAAAACAGCCCTACAGCGAATATTAAGAGGGGAAGCCCACCCAACAGAGATCGTAAAAGACACACAGACAGAATCAGAAAGAAACTTCAATAGCCAAAGTCCAGCAGAAAGACCAGCTCACTAAAGACAAGAAGAAAAAAAAAAAAAAGAGGAAAAAACAGCCCAACAAGAAAATGGAAGGAGAAAAAACACCCTTATCCTTGATCTCTTTAAATATAAATGGCTTAAACTCCCCGATTAAGAGGAGCAGACTGGCAGAATGGATTCGCAAACAAAAAGTTGACATCTGCTGTCTACAAGAGACCCACCTTACAGCAAGGGACAAAAACAGGCTTCGAATGAAAAGATGGAGCAAGATCTACCAAGCAAATGCACCCACCAAAACGGCAGGTGTAGCCATTCTGATCTCAGACAAGCTGGACTTCTCTTTAAAGTCCACTCAAAAAGACAAAGAAGGACACTACATATTAATACAAGGAAAAATCCAGAATCAAGACATCACGGTGATAAATGTATACTCACCGAACAAAAGAGGCCCGACATATGTCAAGCAAATTCTCACAGAATTACAGAGCAAGATAGATGCAAACACAATCATAGTGGGTGACTTTAATACTCCTCTCTCCCCAAGAGACAGATCCAACACTCAGAGGATTAGTAAGGGAGCTGAGGACCTAAATAACACCATTTCCCAAATGGATCTAACAGACCTATATAGAATCTTTCACCCTACAGAAACCCAATACACCTTCTTTTCAGCAGCCCATGGTTCATATTCCAAAATAGACCACATCATAGCCCACACAAAGAACCTCAACAAATACAAAAGTATTGATGTCATCCCATGTATTATATCTGATCACAGTGGATTAAAGGTAACCCTCAACAACAAAGGAAACCACAGACACTATACACACTCTTGGAGGCTAAACTCCATGCTGCTATCCAACACTTGGGCCACAGACCAAATTAAAGATGAAATCAAAGAATTCATAAGCCACAATGACAAAGAAAACACATCACAAAGAAACCTATGGGACACAGCTAAGGCAGTACTGAGGGGCAAGATCATTGCACTCAGCACCTACATTAAAAGAATGGAAGCAGCGCAGGTGAATACCCTCACGATGAAACTAAAACAACTGGAGAAACAAGAAATGACAGAATCTAAAACGACTAGGAGGGGAGAGATCACAAAGATTAAAGAAGAGATAAATCTGATTGAAAATAGAAAGACCATTCAACAAATAAATAAGACTAAAAGCTGGTTCTTTGAGAAAATAAACAAAATTGACAGACCCCTTGCAAGACTCACAAAAAAAAGAAGAGAAGAGACTCATATACGTAAAATCAGGGACTCCACTGGAAAAATTACAACAAGTACACACGATATTCAAACAATCATAAGGAGCTATTTCCAAAACCTCTACTCAGCAAAAAACAATAATTTTACAGAAATGGATCAATTCTTAGAGAAGTACAAACTGCCCAAACTGAACCAAGAAGAAATAAATCAACTAAATAAACCAATAACTTACAGTGAGATACAGGAGGTAATCAAGAACCTCCCTACTAAGAAAAGCCCAGGCCCAGATGGATTCACCAACGAATTCTACAAAACCTTTAGTGAGGAGCTAATACCAATACTCCTCAAACTCTTCCGCAAAATAGAAACAGAGGGAGAAATCCCAAACTCATTCTACGAAGCTAATATACTCATTCCCAAACCAGGCAAAGACCCAACAAAAAAAGAGAACTACAGACCAATATCACTAATGAACACAGACGCAAAACTCCTCAATAAAATATTAGCTAACAGGATCCAGAAACTGATCAAGAAAATCATACATCATGACCAAGTAGGCTTCATCCCTCAGTCACAAGGATGGTTCAACATCCGTAAATCAATCAACGTAATTCACCACATAAACAGATCTAAAATTAAGAATTACATTGTTATCTCAGTCAATGCCCAAAAAGCCTTTGACAAAATACAACATCCATACCTATTAAAAGCTTTGGAGAGAACAGGAATAGATGGAACATTCCTCAAAACAATAAAAGCCATATACAACAGACCAACTGCTAATATCATATTAAATGGAGAGAAACTTAAATCATTCCCCCTAAATTCAGGAACAAGACAAGGATGCCCACTCTCCCCACTTCTGTTCATCATAGTGCTGGAATCCCTAGCCATATCAATAAGGCAAGAGGAGGACATCAAAGGGATCCACATCGGCAAGGAAGAAATCAAGTTATCCCTATTCGCAGACAACATGATCTTATATTTGAAGGACCCAAAAAACTCAGTACCCAAACTCCTACACCTAATAAACCAATTTGGCAAAGTAGCAGAATACAAAATCAATCCACAAAAGTCAGCAGCTTTTCTGTACACCAGCAATAGACAAACAGAAAAGGAAATTATGGAAACAATTCCATTTACAGTAGCCAAAAAAAGAATAAAGTACCTAGGGATCAACTTAACCAAGGACGTGACGGACCTATTCAATGAAAACTACAAAAATCTAATAAGGGAAATCAAAGAAGACACAAGGAGATGGAAAGACCTCCCATGCTCATGGGTAGGCAGAATCAATATAGTGAAAATGGCCATATTGCCCAAATTGTTATAAAAATTCAATGCAATACCTATCAAAATCCCAGCCACATTCTTCACTGAAATAGAGAAACCAATCCATAAATTCATATGGAACAGCAAAAAACCTAGAATAGCCAAAGCAATTCTAGGCAAAAAAAAATAGTGCAGGAGGTATCACCATACCAGACTTCAAGCTCTACTACAAGGCCATCATAACAAAAACAGCATGGTATTGGTATAAAAACAGTTCGGAAGACCAGTGGATTAGAATTGAAGACCCAGAAATAAAACCGCACTCTTACAGCCAACTGATATTCGACAAAGGAGCTAAAGACATACAATGGAATAAACATAGCATCTTCAACTACTGGTGCTGGGAGAACTGGGCAGCCATATGCAGAAAACTCAAAGTAGACCCAAGCCTATCACCATGCACCAAGATCAACTCAAAATGGATCAAGGACCTCAATATCAGACCTGAATCCTTGAAACTACTGAAGGACAGAGTAGGAAAGACACTAGAACTTATAGGCACAGGAAGGAACTTCCTGAATAGAGTCCCAGGGGCACAACAAATAGGGGAAAGACTCAACAAATGGGACTACTACAAATTAAAAAGTTTCTGCACAGCTAAGGTCATAGCCACCAAAATAGAAAGACAGCCAACGATATGGGAAAGGATATTTACCAGCACAGCAACAGACAAAGGCCTGATATCTGTCATCTACAGAGAACTCAAAACACTAAGCCCCTCCAAGCCCAATAAACCTATTAGGAAATGGGCAAAAGAGCTAAAGAGAGACTTCACAAGAGAAGATATAAAAATGGCAAAGAAACACATGAGGAAATGCTCAACATCCCTGCTAGTAAAGGAAATGCAAATAAAAACAACCCTGAGATACCACCTCACCCCAGTTAGAATGGCCGATACTCTGAACTCAGGAAACAACAAATGCTGGAGGGGGTGTGGGGAAAGAGGAACCCTTCTCCATTGTTGGTGGGAGTGCAAATTAGTACAACCACTTTGGAGAACAGTATGGAGGTTTCTCAAAAAGCTCAATATAGACCTACCCTATGACCCAGCCATACCACTCCTAGGCATCTATCCTAAACAGCAAAACCCAAGATATCAAAAAGACATCTGTACTTCCATGTTTATCGCGGCACAATTCACAATAGCCAAAATATGGAAACAACCCAGATGCCCCTCCACAGACGAATGGATCCAAAAAATATGGTACTTATACACAATGGAATACTACATAGCGATTAGGAATGGTGAAATATTGTTATTCGCAGGGAAATGGTCAGAACTCGAACAAATAATGTTGAGTGAGACAAGCCTAGAACACAGAAAACAAAGAGGCATGATCTCCCTGATATATGACTGTTAACAAAGGGAGACGGAGAGACAGTAGAGACCAAGTCTGTGAACACTGTATATGTGCTTGATACATTGTATATTGCATATGGGTCTACCTGACCTAGACAAGGGATGGAAAAACAGGTTGTAAGATATCACAAGAAATGTACACACTGCCCTACTATGTAACTTCACCCTCTTTGCACAACACCTTGTAAAAAAATTTATGTTCAATTAATAATAAAAAAATATATATTAAAAAAAAGAATTAAAATGCTAACCATGACTAAAACAAACAACAGATGAATTATTAATTTGTACTTTTAAAGCATTTGTTCATTTAGTAAATGTGAATTAAATAAAGCCATATCAGGAAATTCCCATCAAAAAAAAAAAAAACATCTTTTAGGTTGTCTCTTACAGTTATACCTGGTCCCTCCTCCTTTCTCTCTATACTTTCTGTCTTCCATAGGGGAAGATACATGCACCTGTGGCCATGGAGTTCTGCCTTGCCACCAACACAGAAACATTGGAATTGAGAACTATGGACTAGAATCCTTGAAGCTCTAAGACAAAAGAAATCCTTCCTTCCTTAGTTTTTCTCAAAAATTTTCAACTGTAGTGAAAGTGATCGGTACAGGGACACAGGCATTCAAGCTGGGGCTAGGATTCTCACTTTCTGTACTGACACTTCCATTGCAGTAGGCCTCTGGCCTTAAAATTTTTTTATTTTTTGGGTGGGGGCCAGTCCTGGGGCTTAGTCTCAGGGCCTGAGCACTGTCCCTGGCTTCTTTTTTGCTCAAGGCTAGCACTCTACCACTTGAGCCACAGCGCCACCTCTGGCCTTTTCTATATATGTGGTGCTGAGGAATTGAACCCAGGGCTTCATGTATACAAGGCAAGCACTCTTGCTACTAGGCCATATTCCCAGCCCCTCTGGCCTTAAAATTTTTGCAATTTGCTGGGGTGCTGTGGCTAATGTCTGTAATCCTAGCTACTCAAAGAGGCTGAAATCTGAAGTTTCAACCCACCCCAGGCAGGAAAGCCCAAAAGTGAGATTCTTATCTCCAACTAACCACCAAAAAGCCAGAAGTGGAGCTGTGGCTCAAGTGGTAGAGTATTAGTTTTGAGCAAAAAAAAAGCTCATGGACAGTACCCAGCTTTGAGTTCAAGCCTCAGGATCTGCATCAATCAATCAATCAATCAATCAATTGCAAGCTGATGAAGAAGCACTGAGCTGAGAGATAGATAGGGATAGATAGATAGGGATGTCACCCTTCCAAAATTTCCTGACTGTATAGCAAAGAACAACAATTCAATAGTGTGGGCTATGGTTTAAATATGAAATGTCTTCCACAGACTCCTATATTCTGCATATTTGGTCCCCAGCTGGTGGCACTATTTTGGGAAGTCATGGAAACTTAGGGAAGTGGGACCTAGCTGGAAGAATTAGGTCCCTGGAGACATACCTTTGAAGGTTAGACAAAGTCCCCAACCCTTTCCTCCCCCTGCTTCCTGTTCACCATGGTATGAGCTGAACTAATGTGCTAACCTTCACCACCATGATAAGCTGAACCCTCTGAAACCATCAGCTACAATTAACTCTTCCTTTCATGTTAATTATGTCAGGCATTTTATCACAATACAAAAGCAACTAGCCAGGCACTGGGTGGCTCATGCTGGTAATCCTAGCTACTCAGGAGGTTGAGATCTGAGAATTGCAGATTTAAAGCCAGCCTAGGAAAGAAAGTCCATGAGATGCTTATCTTCAACCATCAAAAAGGCACAAGTGACGCTGTGGTTCTGGTGGAACACCAGCATTGAGAAAGAAAAATACCAAGGACAGTGCCTAGGCTATATGAATGGACACAAAAAAGGAAAAGAAAAGAAGGAAGGGAGGAAGAAAGGTAGACAGGAAGGCAGGCAGGCAGGCAAAAGTAGAACTGTGGCTCAAAAAAAGCTCAGAAAGAGTGCACAGGCCCTGAGTTCTAACCCCAGGACCATGCAGCTTCGTTAATACTGTTTATATTTGCATTTTTATTTTTAGCATCATTAGATTTTTTTTTATTGTAAAAGTGATGTATGGAAGGGTTACAACTACATAAATAAGGTAATGAGTACATTTCTTGATGAACAGTATTACCTCCTCCCTCCTTTTTCCCCACTTTTACACACACACACACACACTCCCTTTCCTCCCCAAGTTGTGAAGTTCATTTCCAACATAGTGTTTAATGAGTATCACTGTTGCATTTGTTCACCCTTTGTCCCACCATTTCTGTGAATCTCCTTCCCTTTCTCAAATCAGATAAATTTATATACAAGACAAAGGGTATAACAATTAAAAAAAAACAGTGACAACAGAACATAAATCAAAGGAAAAAGAAAGACAAAGGAAATAACTGCAAACAGTACATTATAAAAACTTCTTGTTTCCATTTCTTGAAGTTCATTTTGAGAACCTTTATTTTATATGGTCATATGCACCTAGCTATTTTGATCATCTGCTAAGAAAATCTTAGACATTCTAGTTATTACAAATGAGGGAGATCATGCAGCCTATGTTTCTTTGGGCCTGGTTTGCTTCTCTTAATATAATTTTTTCCAGGTCTTCCCATTTCCTTATGAATAGGGCAAAGTCATTCTTTCTGATGGAAGCATAGAATTCCACACACAATATATATATATCACATTTTCCTGATCCATTCATCTACTGAGGAGCATCTGGGTTGATTCCATGTCTTAGCTATAGTAGATAATGCTGCAATGAATATGATTATGCTGGTAGCTTTAGTATGGCCTTGTCTGTGGTCATTTGAGTAAATGCCCAGGAGAGGGATTGCTGGGTCATAGGAGAGCTGTGTGTTTAGTCTTTTGAGAAACCTCCATACTGCTTTCCAGAGTTAAACCTGTCTATTCCATTGTAAAATAGCTGTAATAATACCTGCACAATGCATGTCACCCCATTTATAGTTGTGGAAATCAAGCAGTATAAATGGAAGTGCTTTACAAAATAGAACACATTGCCATTTAAAGGATTGTAACTATGAAGATGACTCGGCAGGTGAATAGTGACCTAGACTCTAGTTGTTGATTCAAAAGGACTGCCTCTGGTTCTTTTTCCTCCTGCTCTGTGCTTTGACTAAGGAGTCCCCAAGGTAGTCAGTCACCTTAGGGGTCTGAGTTAGACCTCTCCAGGAAGTCAGGACTGCAGGAAATCAGCAAAAAGGAATTAGGGAAAAAAGAGACTTCTATCTTCCTTCTGTGGTAAAGATAAAGAAACTAAGTGTTCCTAGGGGCCTCTCTCTCACTTGACCCTGGGTCTGGAGAAGTCCTGTGTACTGGGGTTCTCGCTGTAGTGTCAATGGGACTACCTGGCACTGCCCAGATGATATTACTAGCTAAGGTAGCCTGGATGTTGCTTCCCCAAATCTTCAAGCTCTCCTTAAATGTCTGAAAATGCCAGACACATGGCCAGATCACAGCGACAGGCACTTTCTCCCAAGCTAGAGGCCGGTCTACCCTTCAAGGCCTTATACACCTATTCATCTTCTAGTCACTTCCCATACATGCCCCCAGATATAGAAAAGCCTATGTTGTTCTCTGAAACCCACAGGCCTTGTCCCTTTCCAGGGATGCAGCCTTAATCCCAGAGTGGACATGACCACCACTCTTGAGAGACACTTCATCCGTTTGGTTAGAAACTTAAGTCTCCTTAGATACTTAATTTCAGCTCTTGACCTCTTTGGCTATTTTCTTCTTCCACTTAAAGGGCAAAAATCTATTGTCAATCTATTTTAGGTGAACTCACTGAAAAAAAGGGGGAAAAAAAAGGAAAGGAGAAGAAAATCAACGTGGAACACATCACAGCTATTTTTAGCTGGATCTCCTCTCCCTCCTGGATTCAGGCTCTATTTGGGAACCTTGTGTCTTGGTGGGAAGCCAATCTTGTGCTGTTTAAGAGTAATCCCTTGGCCTATGGTAAAGGCTTCTGGTCCTCTTCACTTTTTTATGGTGACAGCGTAACCTCTGCTCTGGCTGTATACTCTCGGCCTCCAGAAGCTCGGTATCTTTCCTACTGTGCACAGCTTTTTTCAGTCAGGACCTCTGCTTTGTCCTCTGGCTCTGATTCATCAGAACCCAGCAACTTTTAGTAAATTAATGAGTTTAATGACCAGGTCACATGTTGTTGTGAGGAATCACTCATTATTTGCAAGCTCGAGAATCCTTGTTAACTAAAAACACGAATCACATGAAATATTGCCTGATCAGAAATCCTTACTTTTAAATAAAAACCCAGCAAGTCATGTGCACTTTTCGTTCAAGTAGAAGAATGACCTACTTTGGTTTTTAGATGGATCACCATGAAAACTTGGGGAAAGCACACACATAAACAAGGGGATTGAAATCCCCTAGATCTTAACCTAGGAGTTGGTATCCTGGCCACAAAGAGTGAGTTGCTAGCAAGGATGAGAACCCATATGAGAGACAATCAGGCATAACACAAGGTATTGACAAAATGGACAATGAAGACCTCCCAGAAAGAGTCATCACAGATACTCAAGCCCTTCCTCCCAAATTCTAGTTAGAAGCTGATAGAATGGAAATCAATCAGTCTATACTCAATGTTGAATTTTTGACCAGAGAGGACAAAAGTTCTTGGGATAAATGAAAAGTTTGTTTTTCTGAAGTAGCTTTTTTTAGTTCTGCATATAAAATGATTTGTTTCTGTTGTAAAAGATGAAAATAATCTCAATACCACTTGCATTTTAAAGGATGAAAAATCATCTCAACACCACAAATCAGAGATTGCCATCATTTCTGGGTGCTTAGGTGCACATGTCTACAAACATACAGAAAGCATATCAGGGGATTCTCGGAGGACCAAATATTGGTTTGAGACATCCAATTATTTTTATTTTGATTAGTTTGCTTTAGACAGGGAGAGGAAACAAAAGTTATCCACAATGGGAAAGGAATAGCCTCCCTTCCTTCCTTCCTTCCTTCCTTCCTTCCTTCCTTCCTTCCTTCCTTCCTTCCTTCTTTCCTTCCTTCCTTCTTTCCTCCCTCCCTTCTCTCCCTCCCTCCCTCCCTCCCTCCTTCCCTCCCTCCCTCCCTCCCTTCCTTCCTTCCTTCCTTCCTTCCTTCCTTCCTTCCTTCCTTCCTTCCTTCCTTCCTTCCTTCCTTCCTTCCTTCCTTCCTTCCTTCCTTCCTTTCTTGTTCTGGTCCTGAGGCAGGACCTGGGCACTGTTCCTAAGCTTTTGTGATCAATGCAAGTAGTCTGCCACTAGAGCCACTCCTCTACTTTTGGCATTTTGTTGGCTAATTGGAAGTAATAGTGTCATGGATTCTTCTTGCCTAGACTGGCCTTGAACTATATGATCCTCAGATCTCAGCTTCCTAAATAGCTAGGATTAGAGGAATGAACTACCAACACAGAACTATCTTTTGTTTGTTTTCTAGTCATCCTATACAAAAGTTTTATTAAACCTTCTAAAATTCAGGTTTTAAAAATACAACAATAAATTTAATAGAAAAGATATAAAAGTTATTGTCTTAGCGTCTTCAGATAGCTATAACAAAGTACTATTGATTGGGAACCTAGAAAGCTTGTAAAGAACTGACATTTATTTGAACTTATACATCACACTTTTTGAAGCTGAGGCATTCAGATCGAATGTCAAATGAGTGCTTCTTTCTGGCTCATAGATGTTGCCTTATCATTATGTCTTCACATGGTGCAAGCACTTAGAGATATCTAGGAGGTCCCTTTTTTATTTTTCCTTCAGTCATGGGACTTGAACTCTTGGCCCAGGCGCTGTTCCTGAGCTCTTCCACTCAAGGCTATCACTCTGCCACTTGACCCACAGCACCACTTCTGGTTTTCTGGTAGTTAATTGGAAGTAAGACTCTCATAGACTTTCCTGTCTGGGCTGGCTTTGTGTACTGTGAAATATATATAATAACTTAAACTCAATTTTAAAAAAAAGAATCCCATGGACTTTACTGCCTGGGATGGCTTTGAACTATGATCCTCAGATCTCAGCCTCATGAGTAGGTAGGATTACAGGCCTGAGCCACTGGTGCCCAGCCTATGAAGTCCCTTTTATAAGGGCACTAACTCCATTCATGAGGGCTGTACACTCATGACTTATCACTCACAAGGGCCACACCCCCTAATGCTATCACATTATTAGGTTTCAATATAGGAATTGAGGGGGACCCAAACATCCAGACTATAAGTTATGCACAAAATATTTGTTCTTTACATAAAGAAACAAAAGTATGTTCAACTTTACCCAAACTAAGAAAAACGTGCATTTAAGCAACCATTTTTCACGTAATAGATTTGATAATAAAATCTGTACAAAAGGCTGTGGAGAAAGAAAATTCTTACTCATGATAAGAATGAAAGCTGGTACAATTACTTATGAAGGACAACTTGGTAAGATCTAGAAAAATGAAATCATGAAGTCAGCAATTCTACATCTATGGATATAGTCTGCATTTGTGGATATATTTGCACAAGTGTAAATGCTATATGCACAAGGATATTTATGGCATTAGTGTTTGTAATAGAAAATATATGAAAGTAACCCAAATATTCTCAGTAGAGGACTAGCTAAATAAGTTGTACTTTAAAGACAAAGATGAGGTGTAGTTCAAGGGATACAGTGACAGCTGGGAGAAAAGAAGCTGAGTGGGAACTCAAGGCCTTGACTTCAAACCCCTGACACCACCACAAAAACAAACAAAGTTCTGCTATGGGAAAATACTCAAGATAAGTGAGGCAAAAACAACAATGTCAGAACTTCATACTCTAAAGGATTTTTATTTAATGAGGAAAAGGGAGAAAACAGAATGTATACATATATGTATACATATACATAAATATATGTATATGTGAGCATGTGCTCACACATGCTGAGAAAATTCTGGAAGACCACATGAGAAACTGAGGACAGTGGTTGCCTGAAGCAAGGATGAGAATCGTTTGAATGAGGACTAGGGCCAGGGAGAAAGCAGACATTTTGCTATGAATATTTACATATTTTAAATTGTAATCATATGAACTATTAGAGATTCAAAACTGAAATGAGCCCAGCACCAGTGGCTCATGCCTACAATCATAGCTACTCAGGAAGTGAGACCTGTAGGTTATAGGTCCAAAGCCAGCCTGGGCAGTAAAGTCCATGAAACTCCTTATTTCCAATTAACCACACATGCACACATGGAAGCTGGGAATAGAGCTGTGGATCAAGTGATAGAGCACTAGCTTTGAGTGAAAAAGCTCAGAGACAGTGTCTGCACCCTGAGTTCAAGCCCCAGGAGACACACACACACACACACACACACACACACACACACAAATTGAAAAAAGAATTTTTTTTAAAAAAGCAAAAACAGAACCTCAAGCCAACTTCACTTGTGTAGCCCATTGTCATTGCTAGTGTCCAGCAGCAATATGGTGAATTTAAAAACACAAAAACAAAAACATTGACCTCTGCAAACCACAGGCACCAACCCATGCCACATATAACTGACCGAAATAAATTAAGTTTGTAGAAAATAATAACATAATCAAGAATGGGGAAATCCTGTTGAAGGTTTTTGCAAACTCATTAATTTTCACACATTACTAGAGTGTTAATTAAATATTCTGTTATGGAAGTCAAGTTTACTTTTTGGGAGGAAATTTCCAAAGGAGAATAGAAAATACTGTTAACTCATTGCTATGATTTGAATGTGGGAGATGTTTTCTAAGGGTCCATAAACAAAGGCTTGGTCCCTGGGTGGTAATGTTGAAAGGTCCTGGTCCTATGGGCTTTAAGAGAGGGCCCAGTGGGTCATTGAGGGTATGGCCTCAAATGGGTCTGTGAGACCCCAGTTTCTCAGATTATTGCTATCTTTTGGCACCACTGCCATGATGTGTGGACCCTCTCCAAAAGCCTAGGAAAATGGAGTTGCCAGATATTGGATTTGAATCTCCAAAATCATGAGCCAAAATAAAGCTTTCTTTACTTAATAGCTTGTGTCAGGTATGTCATTATAGTGATGGAAAGTTGGCCACTACACATATCATTTTTCTCACTGAATGTACTCTCTGTGGGAATATTTTTATCCTCTTGGTATCTGTGTTCTAATGAGCTTCAGCTAAATCTCCAGTGCTTTCTCTATGTTTCAAACAGCCCCATAAATATATTTAAAAAGTAAGTCTGGCTGGTCACCAGTAGCTCACTCCTATAACCCTAGCTGAGGAGGCTGAGGTGAGGATTGTGGTTTGAAGCCAACCAAGGCTGGAAAGTGTCTGAGAATCTTATTATCTCTGATTAACCATCAAAAACCCTGGGAATGGAGCTGTGAGCTCACAAACAACACCCAGGTCTTGAGTTCAAGCCTTAGGACCAGTACACACACACACACACACACACACACACACACACACAGTCTGGTTTTATCTCCATACAAAAATTTGTAATGTCCTCCCACCCCGATTGTACACAGGCTGACTTTCAAGTTCCTTAGTATAACCTCTATTTGAGAGTGATTATATCTCCCTGTGTATCTAACGATTCCAAGTGAATCCAAACGTCTTAGATCCAAGCTGGCTAGCCCTCTGTCACTCTCAAAGTACCTTGCTTCTTCCGTCTTATGATGTTGAATGCTGCTCCAGCTTCATCTCCTACCACTTTTTGTTCCAGTCATGCCAAATGACGCATCAGCCACCTCATGGATGCCACAGCTTCTCATCTTTGCTTTTTATTTCCTCCTACATTTTCGTGTTAGTCAGCTTTCCACTTTTGTAACAAAAATATCTGACATAAATCAACTTAAAAGGAGAAAAGGTTTATTTGAGCTCATGGTTTCAAAGGTTTCAGTTTGTAGCTCTTAGACCCCATTATCTCTAGTAAGACAATATCATGGCAGGAACACATAGCATAGGAAAATGCTCACTTAGCAATAGCCAGGAAATAAAGACAGACAAAGTAGAGGGACTGAGGCCTCAATAACCCCTTCAAGACAGGCCCCCAATCACTTGCCTTCCACTAAGCTCCACCTCCTAAAGATTCCACTCATCTCCCAATAGTACCACAGACTGGTGACCAAACTGGGGATAAGGACCTTTGAGTTTCCCCTTCCTGGAATATGTTAGGATTGTCTCTCTCCTGTTCATTCTATCTTGTCCTTTAAAATCAGCTCACTCTTCCAACCAGTCTTTCCTGATTGTTCTCCTTCATATATGTGTGTGCATGTATTCATACAAGTGGCACACCTCACCCACATACACACACAGGGACACTATATCTCACCCCTCTCACAACCACACCCACATGTGGTTAGTTCATTTATCTGTATTGTTATGTCTTTAGTGGGTTCTCATCTTGAACTGAATGCATTACATTATAATTATCCATCTATGGATCTACTCCCCATCACTAGATGAGAGATTTCTGAAAGATAGGGACTTTATATCTCCAGGCACAACAGGCCATACGAGTGAAAGCACAGTGGCAGAAACTATCTGAGTAAGTTTGAAGGGCACCACAAAAGTGTGTGCAGAGAGTGCAGGATGAGGGGGAGATTACAGCACAGGACTGGGCCCAAGAGGAAGCAGCAGTGGGGAGGTGAGGGCCAAGCAGTGGCCTCTGGTAAGGGCCTCGGAGATCGCCTAAATATCTAACAACCCAGATTGACATGTGCCATGCTAGAATAAAGCAAATATGAGATTTAAAGTCTATCAGATTTGAGTTTGACAATTTGCTCTTTCTAGCAACTGGGTTAAATTGACATGGATAATTTTTTTAAATGTCTCCAAGCCTTGTCTACAGGATAGACATAATACAATTGTGATAACAAGATAATGAGATGAAATATGTTAACCATCTGGCATAGTGCCTGGAATATCAGAATATTTTATTAAGTTGGACATACTATGGTTATTTCTAAGCCAAAATGGGGGAAAGGAGCCTGGTTCCAGTTCTGGGTAGGGAGTTGGTAGCTTCTGGGATTAGAGAACTTCTTGTGTCCTGAATGTCTAGAAGGTAGCAGCAGACAGGAGATCTTAAGGTTCAGGAAAGTGGGGCAAGCTCAGAACTCTGCAAAGGAACTCTCATATTGCAAAAGCCAGCAAGCTTCCGGCACAGCTCACACCAAGCTCTCCCTTATCAGAAACATGTCCCTCTGCCAATAATCCACTAACTATTCCTACTTGCATCCTGAGAGTCAAGACAATTGGAGTCATTTTCAAAATTGAACACTTTGGCCACTTTTGCAGACAAACATCTCTTTTGCACTACATGGAATACTTAATCAAGCCTTTATCTTCTCCTTACCTTTCTCTCTCTGAGATGTTTCACCATCTACACATTAGCTCTGAAAACTGGGATTTTCTTATGCCAGAATCCAACTAAGCATTTCAGATATTGGTTCACTTTCAACTTTCCACGCCAAAAGTGTCATTAGGTCAGGTAGGAATGACACCAGCATACACTCACACAATCGAACTCCTTACCTGTCTGCCTAACTAACTGGAGTTGTCTGCAATAGCCTCCGGCACCCCCTTCTCCCAGCCCCCAGGGGAAGTGTCTACAAGGTCTAACCTTTGCAGTCCTTTTTGAAGGATTGCAGGGCACTGAGCAGAGATGCCAACGGGGATGAGATGCTATAGGATGACTCATTGCCTGAAACTGTGGGGAAATTGGAGAGAGACAGAAGAGGGTTAGGAGGTTGGGGTTGGCACCTACCTGTTTTCTCTGTCCTGGTTTTCTTTGCCGACTGCTCACCACTGTTTGGGTAATTTAATGAGGTTTCCATGGAAACATCCTGCATGGCAGAAGGAACAGAAATAAGTGATCTGGAGGCCCAAGTCTGAATTCTGGCTGTACTGTTTTCTGGCTGTATGGCCTTGACCATGCTGTTGAATGTACACCACTCTTCTACCACAAACTTCACTTCCTGAAAAATAGAGATCCTGTGCCTTCCCTGCCCCCCTGGTAGTTGTGGGATTTGTAAAATAAAAAAATATATTAAAAACCTGTACACGAAAGCAATTTTAGTAATGTCTTCTCTAAATAAGGTAGTTTGCAATGTATTCGTTTGCTTAATGTAATTGAACTTCCCTAGACCTACCAGCCAATAAGGCACCATTAAGAGCTATTTGCCATATTTCACTGGCTGCTATCTCTGCTGCTCAAGCTGGAATTTTAGCAATTGCATATTGATCCCTGGGGACTTCTCACACCCTAGGGACATCCAGCATGCACCCACACAATGTGACTCCACAGCTGTTCTCCCCAGTATACTTCCTCAGTGCCAGGACAGTGCCACTTCCCTCACCTCCACTATCACCCCCACCACGTCCTATACTGTCCTGTGAATGACAACCAAGTCCTGCATAGAAGTAACTTCAGTACACCCTAGGACTTGAACTCCAATCCTCAGGCCAGAATGGAGACAGACCTCTGTCTGTCAGGTTCACAACAACTAACTCTCTCCACATCAGGACCTTCACTACAAATCTTCCTTCACACCCAGTCAAAGCCAAAAGTCTCCAAGCAAGTGAGTTTCATTTCAACAATGGACTCCTACATTGGCTGTCCACAAGTTTGCCAGACATGATTGGAGAAATTTGGATGCTAGATAGGCAAAGGCGGTACACTTACTATGATAGTACTCATTATGGTTCACTGTTTTTAGTATTCCAAGTAGCAACATCCCCATCCATGGAATTTACTTGCAGAGTCCTTGTTGTGGCACTCCAAGACATAGTCTAGATGTGTCAGTCCTTCTAGATATCTCTGAAGATAGCCTGGGTCTCGGGAACCAGGGAAGATGAAGTAACTCCATCTGGAATGCTGATGGCAAAGGACATCTGTGTCTGAATGGTCAATACTATGGGATTTAAAGAAAGGGAGAAGGAAAAGGACTCGGAGACACCTGGTACCAGAATGGGTTTTTGCAGGTCACGATTCCTCCAACCACAGCTCAGAACTCATAATGTGTCATGAAATCAACTTAATTAGGTTGTCATCAACATTTTGGAAGTTGTAATTGGATAGAACTGACATATTAATGAGCATTACACAGAATAAGGTTGAAGATAGTTCCATGGCATTTGTGTTATGCAGCAATTGAACTGCATTAAGTTGCCAATTATTTAAATCAAAACAGTCAAATATCTCCAGTTCCTGTGGTTCACCTTTGGAGAATTATATTTAGCTGTAAAATTTTATTTCAATGAATCCTAATGTTTGATCAAGAAGTTGAAAAAGACGATTGTTTTTGGAATTTAGGAATGCATTTTTATTCCAATAGAGTTCATTGCTCGCCATGCAATCTTTCAAGCTCACTTCCTTTTGCCTGTGACGGGAAGGGTCAGCCTATTGAATCAGACCAGTATAATGGATTGTAGGAAGGCATATATGCTGACAGAGGAGGGAGGCCCTATGTGCCATTTAAATCTGGATACAAAGTGTATGGGTTCAGGATTAAGTAAGCAGCTCCCTTGGTCTGTTTTGTGCTATGATAACAGAGTACCACACACTTGATAATTAATGTTAGATTTCTTTCCTCTCAGTCCTAGAGACTGGAAAGTACAAAGCCCAGGGCCAACATCTGGTGAAGCATCCCAAGTAGAGCACAGAAGGGCAAGGAATCAAACTTTGTTTACAAGCTTCTTTATAACAGGCAGGAATCCATTCATGTGGATGGAACTTTCATGATATCATCCCATTGAGTCCACTTCCCTACATTGTTACATTGTGGCTTAATAAAGTGCAGATGCTTTAAGAGCATCACATTTAAAGATCAGTAGCAGATAAAGAAAAAATAAAAGTTCTGGAGTGAGATGGTCTCAAGAATATCATATGGATGCAAAGACTCAAATGATGTCCCTGGGTGTCTGTCACTTCCTCCACTCCTCAGCTCTACTTTCCTTTCCTATTCATTAGAAGGTAATGGGGCATATTACACATAATGGCCTACAGTGATCCCGGGCAGGGAGGGGAGGGTAGACTGACTCAGATTGCTATGCACTCTATGAATTTCTATAACAATGAGAAAGGATGAAGTCACCCGAATGCCCTGTGCCCAGAGGATATGGTGCTGCAATGAAATGTCCTATCAGAGGCATGGTTAGAAGATTGGGGGTAGTTCCCAGAGGAAAAGAGTGTTGTTCTCCCTAGGTGGCTCATGCCTGCAATCCTAGCAACTCAGGAGACTGAGGTTTGAAGACCATGGTTCAAAGCCAGCTCGGGGAAGGTAAGTCTGGGAGACTCTTACCTCCAATATACCACAAAACTGGAAGTAGAGTTGTGGCTCAAAGTGGTAGAGCACCAACTAGCCTTTAGCAAAAGAGCTCAAGGACAGTGCCCAGGCCCTCAGTTCAAGCCCCATGACCAACAACAACAAAAGAAAGTTGTTTTCACCAGAAGCAGGGGAGGGAAGGAACAACGGACAGGCCAAAGCAGCAGGTACACACCAGGGCAAGATAAGTAAGAGTATTCAAAATGATGATGTGGACAGCCTAAAACTCTATTTCTGATTCTGTTGTATAAGATGTCTACCCACACAATATACAGAGCAGGAATGATGAGCAAATAAGTGAGATACCCATGAGCCAAATGCCAGGGTAAATCACAATGCTACAGGTCTCAAGGCTGCTGTAGAACAAGTGAAAGACAAGATCTTTATGAAAATACAGAGAACATGACTATTATCAAAAGGTCAGAGAAGTGATAGGAGCCAAAGATATTTAGGGTTACCTAAATTATTGCTGAGAAAGCAGCAAATGAGTTAATCCACTAGAGGAATAGAAAGAGTAGAATCTGGCCAGAGGGAGGAAATGAAGGAGTGTTTCTGGTATGGATGATAAAACTGGCCCAGGGGAAAATACAGTGGCCTGGTAATATGGTATTTCAGGTCTGCTAGAAATACCATTTGGCTAATGATTTCCCTTCTGGACTATGTTAGCTCCCAGGAAATAAAGGAAGCAATAGATAAACTTTTCTAGACTATATTCCAACCAATAGAGAAGCTGAGATGGTAATATGTTGTGAAGTATGGGATAATGTGGAGACAAACAGGGGAAACTTCGAAATAGTCTCACAGTTGATTCCTAGGAACAGAGTAGAATAGAAGATCCACCCAGGATCTGGGACATGCAGATGTCCAAGTTACAAAAAAAAAAATCTGTGGATATGATTTTATAGCCGGGGAGGCAAGGCTAGATGGAATTGACAAGCTTGTTTTGGGGAGAGGGAGGGCTGAACTTATTTAGGTTTTTAAAATTTATTTATTTATTGTCAAGGTGATGTACAGAGGGGTTACATTTTCATCCATAAGGCAGTGAGTACAGTTCAAACTTTTTACCTCATCCCTCATTTTTCTCCCACCTTTCCCACCTTTCTCCTTCCCCAATACCTTCCTCACCCCACCCTGACCCCTGAGTTGTAAAGTTTGACAAGCTTTTAAAAATGCAGTTCTGACAGTGTAAATACAACAGATCCTATACCACAAAAAGAGGGTATTGTCTGAAGGCACAGAAACAGTGAACAATTTACACAAATGTCTGAATAGTTTTCTTTTTACAGTGGAACTAAGTTTTGTTTTTGTTTTTTACCAGTCGTGGGCCTTGCAACTCTGGGCCTGGGTGCTGTCCCTGAGCTTCTTTTGCTCAAGGCTAATACTCTACCAGGTGAGTCACACCTCCACTTCCAGCCTTTTCTGTGATTTAATTGGAGATAAGGGTCTCACAGAATTTCCTGCCTGGGCCAGCTTTAAACCTCAGTGCTCAGGTCTCAGCCTCCTGAGCACCTAGGATTACAGGTGTGAGCCACCAACACCTGGCGGAACTAAGTTTTCTAAAAATCATTTTTAGAAATTATTGTCCAAAAGGAAATGTACTTTTTGCCTGACTTGTGTAACTATAACCCTTCTATTTTTAGCATTTTGAAATAAAATAAACATAATACAAATAAATAAATTTTATCTTCTTGTTTACTTTCCAAATATTAGTTTGCAACCAGTGGCAGTGCTGAAAGCTTAATATTTCTACACACACACACACACACACACACACACACACACACACACACTGGATCTTCATGATGATGTTCTTGTATCACCTTCCTGTGGTTGTACCTACACTATCTCTGTAATCTTATCTGAGTATATTGGAAATCGTGTATACTGGTATTGGAAGTAGGAAATTGAAAGGGAATACCAAATTTGACAGACACAGGGTAAAAAAGGACAAACAACTACAAAAGCAATACTTGCAAAACTGTTTGGTGTAAGTGAACTGAACACCTGGGGGGGGGGCAAGGGAAAGGGGGAGGGGGGAAGGGGGTATGAGGGACAAGGTAACAAACAGTACAAGAAATGTATCCAATGCCTAACGTATGAAACTGTAACCTCTCTGTACATCAGTTTGATAATAAAAATTTGAAAAAAAAAGATAGACTCCAGATTTCTCTTACTTCTTTACTAATGATAGGCACTTGGGTAGTTACTATTTTTGACACCCTCTTTGGGTTGTCATATTTAAAACATACAGCAAAAAATTAAATGAAAAATATTAAATGAAATTCCCATTTAACTGACTTTGTCGCTTTTTGTTTTATTTTGTGTTTGTATATGATGCTAAATCTGGAACCCTGCCCTGACCCCACCCACCTCTGACTACTGGGGACTGAGATAAGGGCAATGATGCCCAGGGTCAAGCAATGGGAGGCTCCTCATCTGCATGGGTTCTGTAGCACAGATCCAACCAACCACAGATGTGAGACTAGGGAGAAAAATTACATCTGTACCAGCCATGCACAAACTCTCTTCCTTGTCATTATTCCCCAGACAATACAGCATAACAATCAATACCCTGAGGGTTTTGACCAGCATTTTAAAAGATGAAAAGGGGTAGAATAGAAATATCAGAGTGCATTATGCATAATAAGGCTAAGTATTGTTTCATGATATTTTACATATCATTTACATTTTATTAAGTATTGTAAGTAATACAGAGATGAGTATATGGGAAGAAGTGCATAGTTACATGCAAATGATACAGCATGGTACATAAGGGACTTGGACAGCCCTAGATTTCAGTATCCATGGGGAGCAGAGGTGGGAGGATATGGGTTCCTGGATCCCTTGCCTCTGCGGGCACCCCTCAGGACTCTCCAAATCTGATCTTCCTTCCTGCTAGTGGGTACCATCTCCTCATCTCCTTCTTACTTTCTCCAGCTGCTAATTGGGGCCCTTCTCCCCTCCACTCTTACTTCTATCCTAGTCTTTCAAATAGATGCTGTAGGTCCTCTTTGAGAATATTCCAAGTTGCCATGGCTTTCCAGAAATCAGCTCTGCATCACTAAACTGAGCCCGGCAGGCAAGTCCCTTGTGAGGAGGGGTTCCTAGAAGACCACGTGCACTCCTCAGCTCTTAGCATTAGACTACCTCACCTGCCCCACCCAATTTTTACCGTTTATCTGGGGAATGGAGCTCCTTTGTTTTCATAATCTCTCCTCCTCTTAAACAAACACCTCTAATTCAACATTCCTTCAGATGGCCATCAACTGGGTATCTATCAAATTCATACATAGGTAAATAGTGTATTTGCATGAGCAGTTTTCCATTGCCTTATTAAAATAAGTTTTTCTAATTCAGATGTAATAAAAAAAAGAATTAGTCCCATGAAAAACAAATCAAGATCTCATTATATGCCAGTTTAATGAAACTGAGAAAGTCATTTACTCTTAGGAAAGATCTTCTGTGTCTGAAAGAAGTACTTTGATGATGAGGAGCAAGTTAGGGGGGTGAAGGGATGGATATTTTTTGAAGGCCTATTTAAGGATCAAACAATTGTCACCAAATGGTGTGGGTTCAGGTGATCAGAGACCCTCTGTTTACCTCAGTTAGTCCAAGCTCAGAATAGAGACCCAGGGAGATCCAAGCATATAGAGAGGGATGATATTGTGGGATATGGGAATATTGAGATTTAGAGATTGTAAAATGATTGGGGTTTATTCTTTTTATTAACTGATCAGCTAATTCATTTATTCATCTATCTATCTATGCCTTCAACTATTCAATAAATATGTATTGGGTCTTGTGTTCTAGGCATAAGAGACAAAGCAAACAACATTCGCTACAAGTTGTCAGATTAATGCCAAGTTCTTTTACCTCAGCACTAAGTGTGTGAATGCACTGAGGGAATATGTATAATCTTGTTCAAGACTATGGACAATACACACCAGTGACTCCAATTTAGAGGACAGGGAAAAGGTTAACAGTGCAAACTCTACTTTAGATCCCTCACACCTTGTCCCATTGCTTCCTGTTCAATGGAAAAAAGCCAATATTAGGAAATGCCAGTGCACAGAAGTTTCTCCCAATCTGACTTATAACTGCATGTCCTAAGGACTCCTCCTAGGACTATGTTGTTATCAAAAGAGATCTGTCTAGGATGATGTTCAGGAAACACAATTCAATGAAGAATAGTAACTGGTATCAGGCACTGGGGGTTCATACTTCTAAGTCTCGATGCTCAGGAGGTTGAGATCTTGGGTTTGAAGCCAGGCCAGGCAGGAAAGTCTGTGACACTCATCTCCAATAAACTACCCCCCAAAAAAAGACAAATGTGAAAGGTGTAACTTAAGTAGTAGAGCACTAGCCTTAAGCAAAAGGTGTACAGGGATAGTGCCTAGACCCTGAGTTCAAGCCCTGGGAGACACACACACACACACACACACACACACACACACACACACAAACACACACATTGTAACTGATTTCTGACACATGCATAGAGTTTTAAAGATTCCAAACTGCCATTAAATCCATTATATCATGTGGGCCTAATATGATGGCAGTGACAATCTCTACTTACAGATGAAAATGTCAACTTGGAGATATTAAGTCCTTTGCCTACCTCAAGGAAATCATGAACTGGGCTTCTAATTTGTGTTCTTCTCCTGCCCCATCAAGCCCATGGCCCTTTCTTTATGGATCATCCAGAGAATTGATATGGCTACCACTAACTCCAAGGAAATCACCATCCCATGACACACTCTAAAGTATGTATACAGAATGCATAGAAGTATTTGGGGGTAAAATAAGATATGGTATGTTACTTTTCTATAGCTATAGGCATAGATCCACAGAATCAGTGCCTCAGAAATGACAGAGAGGGTCATGGCTCAAGTGGTAGAGTACCTGTCTAACCAACGTAAGGCCCTCAGATCAAACCCCAGTACTACCAAACAATATAAAACAAACTTTTGCCCACATACTGGCTCACACCTGTAATCCTAGCTACTCCAGAGGCAGAGTTAGGAGGATCATGATTCAAAAGCAGACCAGGCACAAAAGTTCACAAGACCCTCTCTCTCTCAATCAATACAAACTGGGTATACCTGTACTAAAACCAGTGCAAAGTGGACCAAAAACCTTAATGTAAGACCTGAACTTTTGAAATTAGTACAGAAAAAAAACCACCACTGGATGATATAGGCATAGGCATCAACCTCATGAATAAGACTATAATAGCTCAGCAAATAAAAACATGGATTGACAAATGGAATTACACAAAGCTAAAAGGCTTCTGTACAGCAAAGGAAAGCATCTCTAGAATGAACAGACAGACTGCAGGATGGGAAAAAAACTTTGCAAGCTATCCATGTGACAATGGATTAATAACCAGAATATTCAAAAAGCTCAAAAAACTAAACTCCAAAGGAGCAAATGTGCATTAAACTGATGTTTCTTATAAATAATGGCCAATAAGTACATGAAGAAATGGTCAGTATCCCTGGCAATAAAGAAAGCACAAATCAAAATGACATTGAGATTTTATCTCACCCTTTTATTCAGCATAGCTATCACCAAGAACACAAACAAGAGCAAATGATTGGAATGATTGGAATAGGAGTGATTGGAAGGTGTGGGAGGACAAACACATACAATGTGGTAGGAATATAAATTAGTGCAGCCACTACTGAAAAAAGTAAGGAGGTTCCTCAAAAAAACTAAAAATAGCACTACCATATAATCTGGCAATACTGTTCTTGGACATGTTTCTAAGGGAATATAAGTCATTATGCAGTACAGACATACACTCACTGAGGTTTATTATAGCACTATTCGCAATAGCCACGCTATGGAAGCAGCCTTGATGCCTTCAACTGGCAAATAGATTTTTTAAATGTAGCATAGATACATAATGGAATATTATTCAGCCACAAAGAATGAAATTATGTTATTTTCAGATAAATGAATGGAACTGGAGATTATGTTAAACAAAATAAGCTAGGTCCTCAGAAGGACAAAGGTCACGTTTTCTTTCATATGTGCTATCTAGACCTAAAATATTTGTATATGTGTATATGCATGTGTATTGTATGTATACATATGTATATTATGTATATTTTGCAGTCACTCTCCCCTTCTATTTTTAAACAACTCTCAGAGGGGTTCCTTGTGCTATCTTCATAAATGGATACTATGTATTTCCATATTGTTCACTCCCATTCTTCTTTTCCTTCTTCTACCCCATCCCTCATTCTTCCCAGAGTTCTGAAGAGCCCTTCCAGTCTGGGGTAATGAGTAAGCAGTAGTAACTGAGACTGACCGACTATGTGGATGTCATTTGGGGAGACAGAATAGCTGTGTGTCTGCTTCTGCGTCCTTTCTGAGCCTGGCTGGAGTGCTTCTTCCTTGTCCATCCAGTCCCTCTACCTGCTTTTTATTCTCACAATCCATGTCCTCCCCTTTAGGTTAAGTCTCTGCTTCTACTTTTGGTATCTCTTCCCTGCCTCAGCCCTTAGCCTCAAAGCCTAACTGGGACTTCCTCCTCTTCTCTCTCTGCCTTCCTTCATCTCTCCTGTTTTCCTTTTGTTCTCAGCTCACACTTTGTCAATGTCAAGGCCATTGTGATGAAACAGAAGTACAATGGCTTCTGGAGACAAATAACTCTCATTTTCTCCCCTGCCCCCTTTTTTGGTGCCAGTACTGTGGCTTGAACTCAGGGCCTTTGCGCTCTTGCTTGGCAATTTTGCTCAAAGCTGATGCTTGAGCCACACCTCAATTCTGTCTTTTTGCAGGTTAGTTGGGGATAAGGGTATCTTAGATTTATCTGCCTGGGCTAGTTTTGGACCACAGTTCTCAGATCTCAGCTTCCCAAATAGCTAGGGTTACAAGCATGAGCCACTGGTACCTGGCCTTTTTTTTTTTTCTTTGTCAAGTTTAAGGTCTTCAAAACTGAGAAACAAAATAAGAAGTCAAATGGTAATTTGAGAGAGGGAATTTTTCTAGGTCTTTTATGCTGTACAATGGCCTTTAGCTTCACTATTTTGTAACTGAAGCACATGCACATGAGCAAGATAGGTATAAGGTCAGGGCACCCACTTCTTGGGCTTCACACACTAAGAGTTACAATTCTAGCAAAGCTCCAACATTTATTAGCCACACTAAGAGTTACAATTCTAGCAAAGCTCCAACATTTATTAGCCATGTGACATTTGGACTGACTTATCCTCATCTTGGAAAATCCCAGGGATAATAATTACTCCATGGGGCTTTTGTGAAGCATAAATGAGATAATGCCTGTGAAATCCTTTAGCACAGAAATTAGTGCCAGTCAGTATAATATTCATAGAACTGAAATCAGGGTCACTTCCTCCATGAGATTTTCCTGATACCTATTCCCAGAGGTACTGACCTCTCTTTAGTGCCCTGTATGCACTATATTTGTGTGTGTGTGTGTGAATATGCATATGTTCCTGTCTTAAAACTAATCATGCATGATTACACAATTCTCCCCCCATCTGCCTATACCCTCATCTTTCTCCCCAGCTCTGCACCTTTCTAGAATACACATATATCTTGTTCACTTGAGTAATTTCAGTGCCAAGTACATCAATGACTGGCTCATGAGAGATGTCCTGTGAATACTGGTTAAATTTACTTGAAATGGTAAGGCTTCCAGGCCAGGATTTCTTTTTATCATGCCAGTTTCTGTCTCCTTCTATTTACTAAGATCAATAGAAAAAAAATCCCTATAAAAAGGCATCTGACTGTAGTAGCCCCAGGAGATTCAACTCTGGTTCACCCTGGTCAGACAAACCTTATAAAGAGAGATCAAACTGTTTACTTGCTAGCATGCCCAGACTGTTTCCCTTCCCCAAGCTGGCATGGTTTCCCATTCAATGCAGTCATATTGTTAGGATGGCAAAGGTTCAACCTCTCCAACTTTCCAAGAGGACTACTATCTGGGCTTACTTCCCTGTCGCGTCTCCTCTAGCTACAATCATGGACCTGTCTAGATGTAAGGGATGTGAATACACCCAAGGAATCATAGCTAGACAGGAGGCATCCTGGGGTCATTCTCTATGGATGTCTATGGCACATTGTCAGGAAAGAGTCTCACTAGCATTAGATTTGGGGGAAATAATCTGTTCAGTGCCAAACCTTAGGAAAATATAAAGGATCAACAGAAGAATGACCTATAGAAACATAGTCAGGAGTCTCTGAGACAGGTAAGTCATGAGCTAAAAAAGAAACTGGCTGATTACTAATATCTCAAATTAACAATCATGTACTGGGCCTGTGCCAGGCACAGGCACATTCTTTTCAATCATCATGGCAACATATATAGTAGGCTTTGGGGTTTTTTTTTTGTTTTGTTTTGTTTTGTTTTTGGGTTTTCTTGCAGCTCAAAGAACTAGGAAATTTACTTAAATTCAAATGAAAGGAATGGTACCAACCAATCACAGTCTTCCCCCTCCTACCATACTCCACTGCCAATGTGGAAAGAGAAGCCAGGTGCTGTGATGTTTTGTCCTGCGCACAAGCTATTGAGCCAGTTGGTTTGGAAGTCCACACTCAATGGAACAGAACTGCCTACTAGGTCTCTTGTGAAGAAAGAATCCTTCTACTCCTATTATGGCTTACTTCTGGCTCTTAAATCAGTACTAGTGTTATTTCACTGAGATTTCTTCTCATTCATTATCCAACAAGTCTTCATTGCAGTTGTTATGGCCTAGAGCAGGACCTCTTTTTATAGTTGGAATAGGCCTTTTCTGAGTCACTTATAAAAGGCAAAACCGGAGATGGGAAACTGAAAATGTGGGAGAGAGAATTCCTTTTCTTTTCTTTTCTTGGCGCTCAGCTATGTCCAAAGGTATGACTTACACATACCCAACAAAAAATAATATTAAGTTTACTCAGTTATTTGGGAAAAAAGATATGGATTTTTAGGCATAAGTTTTAGATGCTCGCTGGAACCCACTACATAAAGACTGCATGAAAACCAGAACCACAATCTGAAGACCAAGCTATACACTAAGAACCAGATTATGTAGTTGCAAATTATTCTCAACAATTATTTTCCTATTGCTATCCCTGAACACTGAGTGGAGAAAGGTTATTTAAATGCCCAGTCTTCTCTCTGCTTAGCAGGAGAGCCTTTAAGAGCATTTAAGTTTTTAAGAAGAGTAGTACCTCTGAGAGCACTGTAGAAGGGGAATCTCTGGAAATAAGACTTGTTTGTGCTGTTTTCTGCCTCATTCTGTCTTCCTCCTTGACTAGCCTCAAGGTACCCCACTTAGGATACTTTGGGCTGGGAGGAAGAGAACATGTCAACTCTAATTGACTTAGGCAATAAGGAAATGTACTGTTTGACATCACTAGAGGCCCAGGGTAGAGCAGGCCCTAGGTATGATGCAACCTGTATAGCAATGGTACTATTCTTTCTGACATTACATTCTTCTGTCCTTAGTAACAGCTTCATCTTTAAGCTGGCTCTCCCTTTGATTTAAGATGGCTTTAATAACTATCAGGACTATGTGTATACTACAAAAATCAATAAGTGTGATGTTTTCCTTGAGTATGGACCGTAATCCTTTAACTTAAGGAAACATACTTCTCATTCCCACACCTTGACCAGTAACAGACAGTGAAACACCCAAATTAGTAGATCAGTAGATGCCAAAATAAAATCAGGATTTGGTTGGAAAGTTCTATTGGCAACCAACAGAATCCATATAGAATCTGGATATTATTTTTAATTAAGTTAAATTTTTATTATCTTTAAGCAGTTGTACAAAGGAGTTGTTACCATTCGACAAAACAGTTTTATTTTGCAACTAAATGGAAATTTCCTTAAAAGTAACTCTTGGGCTGGGGATATGGCCTAGTGGCAAGAGTGCTTGCCTAGTATACATGAGGCCCTGGGTTCGGTTCCCCAGCACCACATATACAGAAAACAGCCAGAAGTGGCGCTGTGGCTCAAGTGGCAGAGTGCTAGCCTTGAGCAAGAAGAAGCCAGGGACAGTGCTCAGGCCCTGAGTCCGAGGCCCAGGACTGGAAAAAAAAAAAAAAAAAAGTAACTCTTGGACTGTGGTTGGCTGGAATTTGAAGGCCTCTTGTTTGATACAGATGAATGACAAGGATGACAAGGATAATGTTGGTGGGTACACTCAATACCTAAACTTTGTACCCACAAATGGTTCAATATTGTCTATGACTAATCTCTGATAGGTTGTCCAGAATGTGAATGGACTGTCACTGTTTCAGACAGACTCCGTCTTTATGGAAGCAACCAGAATATATATAAAAAGAAAATTTTAAATTGTGTCTCTGGAGATCATCCAGGTCTGTGCATACTCCTGCAGGCCAGACAAGTGCCTCATGGCCTCTGTCTTATGAAGCATTATGGGTGTCCTGACAGAGCTGATGGAAACCTCTGCTCCTGAAAACTGCCCAAGCTTTCTGTTGAATCTTTCTCCATGTAATAGTTAACATGGCCTTGAAAATACTGAAGAATTTCCACATCTATATCACTTGTTTTCTTTCATTAAACACATTTTGAAGTACCTCTCAAAGCCAAAGAAGTGTTCTTCCACTCTTCCTTGTGGTAGAAATTATTATTCCCCCAGGGAAGCTATAAGGAATCCCATCAAAAGGAAGCTAGTGAGTCTGATTTGGGTGGTCCTTGTGGGAGCATTCGGGGTGATGGGTGAAAGGTGCAGGAAGTATGACTTATACATGCTTTTGTGGAAAGAAATATTGTGAAGCATAATAAACAGCAGGTGTCCTTATGGGTCATGGCTACATGAAGCCAGGCTAGTACATAATATTTGGCAAAGGAGTCAATGAGTCATCAGTTAATATAGATAACAAAGAATGGGAGTCTCCTCCATCAAATATCTCAAATATCATTCCTGACAAGTGCAAGGGCACTGGAACTAAATAAAAGGCAAGCCTGAAGCCAACTATGGGGCCATCCAGAGCTGCCCTCCAGACCACACTTCATGAGCCTTCATCTGGTGTGCTTTCACTTCAAAGAGATAAACAACATATTGATTTTCTTCCCTGCCAACATCTCAATGCTGAGTCAGTGGCAAAGCTGCCAGCACTTTGCAGCCACCTGGAAGGAATGGTGGAGGTAGACATGTGGCACTCTGAGCCATTCTCCATCCTTTCTCTGTTGGCTTTTCACAACAAATAGTCTCCACTTCTGCAGAAACTTTAGGTATATGTGTTTGGGAGCAAGCAGTTTGTGTGCATGAGGGTGTGTGCAAGTGTATGTACATGCATGGGGGAGGGGGAGGTTTGTTATGCCATGTGAAGTATGCGTGAATCCTTGAATATGTTTCCATCTTAAGGATTTCCACAGAAGCTAAGAAGCCTTCTGGGCCTTGGGGCTCTGTGGTTTGGCCACTTGGGAATAGAGGACATTGGCTGTGCCAGGAAAAATTTCAGCCTGGGCAGCTATCATAGCCAATCATGTGCAAGAGAAAGCTCTGGTGTTTCCTCATTCTTATCACAAGGCTAGCTAGTAGGGTAGTATAGCTATTGGATGGTCCCCTGGGAAGAACTTAATCTCTGCTAATACAGAGCCTGGGGCTTTCCCAGTGAGCACAGGTTCCTAAAACTTTGAACAGTCCAACTTACACTTAAGCTTAGAGACCCTCAGACCTTCGGAATCGCTCCAAAACCACTACCATCACTGTGTGGGGAGTGGGGGTTGATTGTTCAGCACTGAGGATTGAATTCAGGGAATTCACAGATGCTATACAGGTGCTCTACCACTTGAACCATATCTCCAATCCTTTTGGTTTGTTTATTTTTCAGTCAGAGTTTTCTGCTAACTTTGCTGAGACTGACTTAGATCCATAATCTCTCTCTCTCTCTCTCTCTCTCTCTCTCTCTCTCTCTCTCTCTCACACACACACACACACACACACACACACACACACACACTTTTTTCTCCCCCATCTCCACCCCAGTCCCAGTGTCAGTTCTGGGGCTTGACCTCAGGGTCTCATACTCACACTCTTTCATTTGTTTCACCCAAGGCTAGCACTCTACTGCTTGAGCCACACCTCCACTTCTGGCTTTTTACTGGTTCATTAGAGATAACAGTTTCATGAATTTTCTGCCTGTGTTTGCTTAGAACAGGGATTCTCAGATCTCAGCCACCTGAATACCTAGAATTATAGGTGTGAACCACCAGCACCTGGCTGTTTCTTTCTTCTAGGAGAGGAAAGATTTGTTATAGCTCTCAGTTTCAGAAGTGTAATTCTATCGTGGTGGGAAGGATATGGTGGAGCAGAGTAGCTCAGAGCATGACAGCCATGGAATAGAAATGGGATGCCACAATGCTGGCTTCCTCCTTTTATCCCATTTATTCCATCTGGGCCCCCAGTTTATGGGATGGTGCCATCCACATTCAAGGAAGGTATTTCTCTCTGTTAATCCTTTCTGGAGATAACACAGACACACCATCCACTTAGGTAATCCTAAATCTAGTCCAGTTAACAACCAAAGCCAGCATTTGCCCACCCATTGTCAATGTGACACCCAAACACTTCCTTTAACCCTAACATTCCATCCTTGGCCCAAATCTCTGAGACTCAAAGCAAATGCTTATCCGTGTGCTTATGGACTAATAAAAAAGAAAATTGCATGCTTCAAATATACTGTGACACATAGTAAGCATTCTTATTCCAAAAAGGATAAATGGAAGAATAGCAAGAGAGAATCAGACCAAAGCAATACCAAACCCAAAGAGGAAAAGCATTCCGTTGTGTAACTCCTACCTGGGGCATGTGGTAGCCCAATGAGAAGTCTGGTGGGCTTGGGCAGCACCACCCTATCACCTAGCTGGTTGAAGCCACATAGTTTCTCTCCTTTGGCCACTCCACTTCAGTTTCCCCAAGGAGAGGTTCCATGTTTCTTGCATCTCCACCATCCTAGGGTCTCCATTGCATCTTCCTCCTCATGGCTTCACCCTCACCATCACTCTTGCATTCTGAATGCCTGTAACACCAACACCAAGTGGAGAACACCAAGGTCTGCTGCCAATTCAAACCAGAGCTGAACAGAGCCCCCATGGACCATGAGGGTAGCAGCCTCTGAGTGCCTGGGGTGCTAGATCTGAAAGGGACCTTCCCTGGTGGCCCTGTGCCCTGGCAGCTCTCCCCTCCCTTTCCTCTCCTCTCCCCCTCTTCTCCTTCCTCTTTCTCTTCCTCCTCTTCTCCTCCTCCTCTTCCTCCTTTCCTATCTCCCCTTCTCCTCCTCCTTCTTCTTCACATCTGTACTGGAGCCTGTAATCAGGGCCTGCCATCCTGGTACTCCCATTTGGCTTCTTTCTCTCAAGGCTGGTACTCTACCACTTGAGCCACACCTCCACTTCTACCTTTTTGGTGGTTCATTGGAGATAAGAGTCTCATAGACTTTTCTGCCTGCACTGGCTTCAAACTGAGATGCTCACAGACCTTGGCCTCCTGTGTAGCTAGAATTACCAGTATGTTGAGCCCAGGTACTTCTCCCTTCTTGAGGAAAAGTCTTGCAAATGAGTTTACAATGTTTATACCCTACCTCCAGCTTTAGGTGGGGTCTGCTCAATCCAGTGCAAAAGACTTGGCTTCTTGTTAATGGTGCTAATCTGTTGAAGGATTTTGAGCCCTTAGTGTCTACAACTTTAAATGTATTCTTTTTCTGACCAAATTGAACATTTTTGAAGTCTTTTTGCTTTATTTTTTATTTCTAATTCTCACTGCAAACCTGGCTAAAAGCAGTTAGCAATGCTCATGCTACAGCCTAAATGCTATGCTCTCTTGAAATTTGTCCAGCCAAGTTAATTAGCCTATTATGTTAAAAGTCAGCCTCAAATTCTCATGACATGAACCAAATATAGACAAATGCCTTGCCAGAATGTAACGTGCATGGCTTTTAGTTCAATTCTCAATAAAGTCCTTGCTCCTATCTGAAACCTCATGAGCCTGGTTTTACCTTGCTTTGCCTGACTATATTCCTGTTGACAGTTTGCTCTTCTGAGCTCCCTCAGGAACAACTTACCAATTTAAAAACTACTTACAGCATTCTAGCTTTTCCAAATTCCTCCTATAAACCAGTTCTTTTTGTTCTTTGGTCTATCATGGGACTTGAACTCAGGGCTGGGGTGCTATCCCTAAAGTCTTTTGTTCAAGGCAAGCACTCTACCACTTTGAGCCACAGTGCCAATTCTGGTTTTCTGGTGGTTAATTGGAGGTAAGTGTCTCATAGACTTTCCTGTCTGGGCTGGTCTCAGCCTTTTGAGTAACTAGGATTACACTTATGAGCCACCAGCACCCAACTTATAAAACAGTTCTAAAGGTTTAAGAAATACACAATCAGGTTTAGTAATAGCAAAAACTGTCCCCCTCAACAAACACATATGTTTCTCTGGTACCACTTTGTTGTATTAATCAATTTCACCATTGCCATGACCAAAATACTTGAGAGAGCAACTTAAGAGATGAACGATTTATTTTGGCTCATGGTTTCAGAGGTATCAATCCATCGTAGGGGGTGTCTGGCATAACAGAGCAGTTTATGACAACAGGAAGCAGAAGAAAAAGCACATTATTATCTTTATCACCGCCTCCTCCTCTAGGATCACCTCTGTCACCATCTTTAACCACTATCACCACCCTAGGACCCCTTCCTCATCAGCATTTTTACTCTTCTCTTCAACCAACATTATTACTTTAATGTCATCATCTCCTCTGATAACCTTGTTGTTTCACTACGTTTTGTCACATACCTCCACCACCAGCAACACTGTCACTGTCCCTTACTGCCATCACCACCATCATCCATTGTTACCACAATGGCCACCATCTCCCTCACTTCTACAATTATGATCATAACCATCACCATACCACCTCCATTTTGATCATCACCACTGCAACTACCACCATTACTATTGCCATCACCATACCACCTCCATTGTGAACATGACCACTACCACTGTCATTGCCACTACTCCCAACACCTCACCATCTCCATCATGACCATTGGCATTGGCATTACAATCAACATTACCAATATCACAGCCCTCCATTGTCATTATTATCTATTGTAATTATGCTTGTGATTATTATTGCCATTACCTACCACCATTACCCATACCAACACCACTGCTACTACCACGACCACTACTATCAATACCACACCACCTCCACCATGACCAGCACCACTTGCCACTACCATCACACAATTACCATCACCACACCACCACCACCATCATCATCATCCTAACTGCCGGTACCAACTATTAATACTACCACCCCCCTCATCCTGACCATACAGCTACAGTCATTTGGGATGCTTACAGTGTAAACCATGCCTTGTTATGGTCAAAACTCAATTTATTCTATTTTATAACAATTTCTCCCTTTAAAATTTTTTTTAAATTATTTTTTGTTTATGTGGTACCAGGGAATTGAACCGAGGGCCTCATGCATGCTAGGCAAACACTCTACCACTAAGCCACATTCCCAGGCTTTTTTTTTTTTTTTGCCAGTCCTGGGGCTTGAACTCGGGGGCCTGAGCACTATCCCTGGCTTCTTTTTGCTCAAGGGTAGCACTCTGCCAACTTGAACCACAATGCCACTTCTGGCCTTTTCTTTATATATGGTGCTGAAGAATCAAACCTATGGCTTCATGTATACAAGGCAAGCACTCTTGCCATTAGGCCATATTCCCAGCCCAGAAAATTCTTTACAGTCCATAAATCCTCAAGCACAGACTAGAAAACTACTTACTTTTGGTACTACAACTTTAATCCATGAATCAGAGATTTGAATTAAATGACCTCCAAATTTTCTTTTGGCTCTGAGATTCTTTGATTGGCATGTGAGCATGGAAGGTGCAGAAGCATGAGCTGCCCATAGGTATGGTGGTGACCAGTGCAGCCAGACATTAGTCTGTTTCGGTGAGGCTTTCTAGCCAAATCTTGGTTTTGAGTCTGTAGAAGGAGATAAAGTAAATGACTCACTGTGCACATGTAATCCCCTCCAAGCTCTTGACATTGCCTTATAAACCAGTGATGTGTTCCAGCAATTCTGATTTATGATATAAAGGAAGACTTGTAGTGGAAAATTGGAAAACATAGTGTTGAAGTTTTGTATTTGTTTTTAGTCCCATTACTGAATGACCTTACACAAGTCACTTTTCTCTCCATTTCTCTACCTCCAAATGGGACTAATTTTGGCCACTGGGGTTAGGGAAGGGATTAAAGAAAACAATATGTGAGCATCTTAGATGTCATGCCTGCAGCACAAGGGGTGTTGGTTCCCTCCCTCACTGAGACCCTGCAGTCTTCTTCCCATGCTTGGGGGCGCATGGTTCTTGTTATAATCCTCTGAGAGAGTGGGCTTCCTATTCCCAGTTCTATCTGAAATGGTTGTGAGAAAGAACACAGCGATCCTGTAAAATGTCACTGAATCAGAAGCTCAGCAGCTTTGCCAACAATCTGGGGGAGATGACTCCAGAACAGCTTCAAGGGAGAGTGAGAGGACAGTCCTGGCCTGCATTCCTGATGAGTATGAATGGCAGGACCTTTTTGTCTTCTGCAGTATGGGGACGCACACATGTGTGCACACACATAGATACAAGCATGCACATAGGCAAATCCCATTGCCGAGGCAGAGGATAAGGACAAGAAGAAAAAGAGACCCAAGTCTCCAGAAGCCCAGAATCGTGCTCATGATCCCTGATTGATTTTTAGCCCATATCCCAGTGACACTGCCCGGATTGTGGCTTCTACTGCAGTCCTCACCCTCAGAGAATACAGATGAGCAGGCTGGCAGAGTGCCTGCTGCTGCCTGCTCAGTCTGCACGAGAGCCTCTAGCCTTTAACCCACTCTCTCACTCTCCAGCTCATTGGTCCTAGGCAAGGGCTGCTGGTGGGAAGTGAACCACGACTTTGTAATGATATTATTCTTTCTGTCCTAGCTTCTAGCACTGTCCTGGAAAGTCCAGGGGCAACTCCTAGAACCAGAGCCAGAGGGCCAACTAGATCTGCCTACTCAGCAGCCCTGGTGTGTCTTGTAAAGTGCCTGTTGTTTTCTTTTCATTCACAAAATCCTGCAGAGGGAAAAAATTCTGACCAAAGCCAGAGACTCATCCACTTGAGGTGGGTTTTCTAACACTTTGAATCCTAGATTCAATCTCTGCCTACCACAAGCTAGGGTGAGTTTGGACAGAGTACTTATCCTGTCCTTTATGCTTTACTATCTTCATCTGTAAGATAATAACAACTAGTGTTTCCTGTCCAAAAGCACTGAATTTAAATGAGATTCTTTTAAAAAATATTATTATCTTCAAGTTCTTGTATAAAGGAGTTGCCATTAACAAAGCAGTTTGGCTGGGAATATGGCCTAGAGGTAAAGTGCTCGCCTCGTATATATGAAGCCCTGGATTTGATTTCTCAGCACCACGTATATAGCAAAAAGCTGGAAGTGGTGCTGTGGCTCAAGTGGCAGAGTGCTAGCCTTGAGCAAAAAGAAGCCAGGGACAGTGCTCAGGCCCTGAGTTCAAGCCCCAGGACTGGCCAAAAAACAAAACAGAAAAAAAACAAAGCAGTTTATAAATATGATATATCTTGATCAATGGGATGAAATGCAGACACAAATACAATGTATACCCTACAAAATTAAGAAGAGTGAAGGAAAGGGTGGTTTGGGAGAAAGGGATGGTTGAGAATGTTGAAAGGGGTGACACTCATCAAGATAAGTGAGATTCTTTAAATGAGTTATTTCCTGGCATGCAAACACTACTTAGTGAGCTACAAATGCAAACTAATGCTGCTGTTACTGCATCTTGGTCCACCCCCACAGTAATCATTGTCATGATCAGAAAAGCTGTTACAAGAGGTAGCCCTGCATCCCTAAGTTAGAATCACCCTTAGTTACCAAAGTGGGCACCTACTATGTGAACATTGCTGGATGCCTTTGCTACTGTTAACTCTTCTGACCCTCACAATTAACCTGTGTAGTAGATTATGTAATTTCTACCTCTTTATAGATGAGAAACTTCAGTGGTAACGGGATTTCACAAGGTCCTAGGATTTGTCCATCAGCTTTTCGTTGCTATGACAAAGTACTTGTGAAAACAACTTGAGGGGGAAGGATTTATTTAGGCTTATGGTTTCAGTCTGTGATTAAGTTGGCTTTGCTGCTTCTTAGCCAGTGTGAGGTAAAGTAGAACCTCACAGTAGAGGGCATGTGGTAATGCAAATTGGCTCACTTTATGGAGAAGAAGCAGGGAATGAGTGACAGAGGCCAGAGACAAGATACACCCTCCCATGCTACCCTTTCTAACTCCTCAATCCATGACACGGCCTACTTCCTCCAATTATGGCCATCTCCTTAGTCCCTACCACTTTCCAATATGCCATCAGATTATGAATCCATTGGAGAGTTAACTCATGTATGAGGTTAGCCTCTCATGTGATCCAGCCATCAGCTATGAACTAAGCATTCAGCACATGAGCTTATTGGAGAAAACTTCAAAAACAACCTGTAAGAAAGGGGGAGGAAAGGATACATTGCCATACTCTTGATCTGGTCACTTCTTTAGTTAATTTATGCCTACCACCTTTCTGAAGAGTTGAGAGCAACCTCTAAGTCATCCAGGTGCTAGGTAGCAGAGTATAAAAGCATAAAAGAGACCCTGAGTTCAAATCCCAACTCCATCACTTACTAGCCAAAAGACGTAGGTATATAATATAAAACCTATGTGAACTTCAGTTACCCCCATCCACAGGTTAGCAAACCAAAAGATAATCATTATTATATAGCTCTATATTTTGATTAGTAAATTAAGATTTAAGAATGTTAAAATTTTGGTAAGTCTACAAATTTATTAAGCTAAGTAAATAATGGAGCTATAAGTTGGCTCCGGGTTATGATTTCAAATTCCAAAGCTGTTATTTATTCTGAGTTATTTGAATGATACTCAGTCTAAGAGCAGATCTAGGGTTCAACACAGGTTAATGCTTCTTATTAAATCATGGTTATGTTGCTCTGGGGGGGGATGGGGCACAGAACTTAAAGGGGCGCAATAAAAGAAGCTAACATATTTTAACTCCACCATATTTTTCAGGTACTAAGGTTTAATCTCAGAGCCTCATGTTTCCTAGGCTGTTGCTCTACCATATAAGCCACACCGCCAGTGCATTATTTTTCTAGTTTATTTGGAGATGGGGGCTAGCAGATTTTTCTGCCTGGACGGGCTTTGAACCATGAGCCTCCAGGTCCCAGTCTCCTGAGTTGCTAGGATTATAAGCATGAACCACTGGTGGCCAGATCCCTTGAATTTTTTTTTTAATCTGTTCGTCCTTGTGCTAGCTCTTGGGGCCTTTAAGAAAGTTTGGTGGAGCATGTCCTTGTATTCTAACCCCATGGATCTACCAGGACCTGCCATGCTTCCTCTGGGTCAACGTTAATTGGTTCAACATGGGCATGTCCCTTCCATTAGCCAATCCAAATTCTTCCCTGGAGTCTTAGAAACTGGAGTCAAGACTAGGTATCAACTGTTTTTCTTTGTTTTTGTAGGATTTTTGCCACTTAGACTAGTTGAAAAGTTCAGAAAGATGCGGAGAAAAAAATTATTTGAGAGGTGAAAAAGGAGAGTGAGGAGGCAGGGGATAGGGAGAAGGGGAACCAATCAATCCCTGGTTGGAGTTGCCTATTCTTTCCACAGATTGGTGATTTAAAGGTTTTGGTTTGTCTTCTGCTGTTTGAATCACACTGGATATGTTATACTCTTCTTGCCTAGACTCCTCCTTGTCAAATGTTTCAGTTCTCTGCCTCTGAGCCACTCATGCTCCTCGGCAAGGTCCACTGATCTCTGAACAGCTACGGAATTCAGAGGAGCCTGACAAGGGCCACCTAGAGCTTTGTGATTAGGCTGTGTGTGAAACTCAGCTTGAATTAAAGATCCCATGATATAAAATTATTTGAAGCAAAGCCTTTCGAGGGCGGACCTCATAGGTTCACCTTTGTATTTTCAGTGTTCAGAATACACCATGGCAGTGGCCAGGTTTGGTAATTAAGGTTTACAATCTCAGCTAAGCAGGAGGCTCAGTTCAGGAAGGTCATGATTCATGGCCAACCCAGACAAAAAATTAGCAAGACTCACATATCAAGCTGGTGTGGTATCTGAAATATCTCTGAAAATTAACTAAAGCAAATCAGAATATACTTTGGTACACAGTAGTGTCAGCAACTGTCACATGAATAAACGAATTCTTGGGTTCACATTCCTTGAATTCTTAGACACTGGCCTGAAAGTCACCCGAGGTTGTTTTTATATCGATACTGTACATCCTCACTCTTCCTTTGGGATCTCTGCCTTGTGACAGGCCTGGACTAAGTACTTCCAAAGCTCCACTCAGTTTTTCCCCCACCCTTCAGCCACATGCTCCCCACACATACCATCACAACCAACTAACTCATCAGCTGGCTAACTCAGAGAATGTCCTCCACTACCGCCCCCAGCCAAATTCTCTTCTTTCTTCCTTTCCGATCCTGCTGTGCTGTTATTCGGTAATAAAAACAGTAGAAATCATTTTAGAAAGGAAGCCAGCTGGTTCATTAGTCTGATTAAAGTCAAGCAAGGGGATTGGAGCACAGATCACATGATAAATAGTGTGCCTACTTTGGGGCCTAAATAATTATGAATCTTGGGGTTCAGTCACCCCTCACATCTGCAAAAATAATGTGGGTCAGACAGAAACGACAAAGCTATAGCAAGATGATGTCAGGACTTTCTGAGTCAGTGACCCCCTCTCTCCTGTCTTTCTCTAAGTGAAACTAATGGACTTAACAAAAATAGCCTGGGCTCCCCTCAGCTATTGGAAAGACACTGGCCTCCATGAGACTTGTCTTTAAAATTTGATTTTGAAGTTTATCAACTGTGTGATTCTAGACTGAGACTGACCTCAAAGAGGGGATGAAGAAGTATATTTAGAAAAGTCCCAAGGCCTGATAATAACATAAGGTTCCAAATTCAGTGGTTTAGAATGTGTGATGTATAGATGGGAGTTAGATTGGTGAGGAATGAATCAAAACAAGGAAAAACAAAGTTAGATCACAAAAGTTCTTACAAATTGGGCAAGGAGTTAATGGTGTTTTGTAGAAAGTATTGAAGAGACTATAAAAAGAAAAATCCACACAGAAAAGAAGTTTCAAGATTGGATTGGTTTGGGGCTCTATTAGTAGCAGGGAGCTTGACCAGGAGCTCAGCCAAGGCTTCTAAGGAGAAATGATGGGGGTATAAATGAAGGGAAGCAGAACAATGGAGATGGTGTTTCTTACAGCAACCTTGAAAATCTACAAGGAAGCAGAGAAAATCATTGCTGTTTAAGGATTGAAGACATACAGGGATCCAGGAGAAGGGAAGGCTCCACTGATGCTTGAGATTTTCTACTTGAGTGGATTGGCAGAAAATGGTAGCCATTTTCTAAGGAAAAACAACACAGTGGCGAGAGAAGCAAATGTATGGGAACTGAGTAGACTGAGTCTGGCCATGGTGACTAGAAAGTACTACTTTCAATGTCATAGCATAAAGGGGACTAATAGCCTCAGTTTGTCTAAAAAGGTTATCTCCTTAGCTGCTATGTTGAGGAAAATGAACAGCCAAATTAGCCAAATTAAGCGTTGTTTATCCCGCCAGTTTGAACGTGTTCCTATGAAGACATTTCAAAAGCTGGATAAATGGCTGAATTTAGAAATGTTTCTAAGGTTTGTTTCTGGTGTGTGTACACGCACGTGCCGCTACTGGGACTTGAATTCACAGCCTAGGCACTGTCCCTTAGCTTTTTTGCTCAAGGCTGGCACTCTACCTCATAAGTCATGGCCCCACTCCCAGATTTTTGGTTGTTAATTGGAGGTAAGAGTCTCAGAGACTTTCTTTTTTGAAGCTAGTTTCAAACCATGATGCTCAGATCTCAACCTCTTGAGTAGCTAGGACTATAGGTATGAGCCACTGGTGGCTGTCTCCAAATTTTCTTTCTCTACATTTTTTTCTGGCAAGCAATTACATTATGTGGAACACCAGAATCTACATCTTATCCCTTCTTCTTGTCATCGCCCAGGAATGTTTACTGCAAATATACCTTTTCTCTGCCAATTCCAGTTATGGGAAGAGGATGGAAGCAGTTCCAGCTGTTTGTGCCTACAGAGGAAATCAAAGGAAATGCCACATGGTGGTTGTTATTTAGGTGGAAAAGGTCACAATGATTGGAGAATGTCAGGAGAAAAGCTTAATGATAAATGATAAGCAAGGATGAGGAAAAAATGGAAAAAAAAACTGGGCAACTTAGATAGCAAAGGATCCTCACAGTGATCTACAAAAGGAAGAAAAGCAAAATGAGTGTCAGAGTGACCTGCCAAGGATAGCATAGCTGTAGAGCCTTGAGCTTATGGCTCAAATCCTAGAAGAAAACATGACTGTCTGTCATGGCCAAGCTATGACAGCTTTCTGAGGCTCAGACTTTTCATTTGTTAAATATTCATACTACTAGATTTCCTCTAGAGTTGGGACCATTGTCCCATTGAAGTGACCTGTGCAGAAGAGATAGAGGGTTAATTTCAGGCACGCTTATTCCTTGTTTGCCTCTACTTCCCTTCTACCAGTTGTCCTGGGGCTAGGTTCTTCCTGCTCTGCAAGCCTAGGAACATTCCTGCATATGTGTGGGGTGCTCTCTGGCCCACCCCTCTCCTTGGTATTTGGAGTATACTGGCTAAAGAATATGCCCTGGACATGTCTCCCCACCCAAGAAATTCTATGCTCTTCTGGGCTTGGAAACAAATGTGCTGACATCGACTTCTCTGGAGGCATAAGAATCTATTGACTATGAGGAGAACAACAGGGGTATAGAGCCTGGGCCTTAATGTCTGACAGAACTGTGTGTGTCTCCCGCTGCTGACTTTGCTTTGCAAAGCTCAACTAACTTCCCTGAGCTTCAGGGTCTGGTCTTGCTCTTGCAGGGCAATGGAGAAAATGAAACAGTGCAACTCAGAAGAGAGCACCTGGCTCACAATAAGCAGAGGGTGTATATCTTCCCGTTTCTTCTTTTAAATATTTCTTGAGACACCAGGGAAGACTGGGAACTAAGTAATTTCTAAAATTACTATTGAATGTGCCTGTCAAAAGAAAGGAACAGAAAAATAAGCATCCAAAATCCAACAAATAAGGTGATTCTTACTGCAGATTGATGGCAAATGGGTCTGGTTCCTGTTCTTTCCTTTCTTATTTCAAAGCTGAAGAAATGAGGTAACACCAATACCCAAGATGAAGAAGCAGCTGTCTCCAAGTATTTATGTTTTTGAGTTTAATCTTTTTAAATACAAAAAGAAGACTGTCAGGCTGGGAAAAGTGTTCACAGGAGGTGGAAATTGGGGGACATGGTTCAAAGGCAACCTGTGCAAAAATGGTACCAAGTCCCATTTCATCCAACCAATAAGCCAAGTATGATGGCAAATGCCTGCCATCCTAACTATGGGAGATGTAAACAGAAGGATCATGGGTCCAGGCTGAATTGGCTAGAAACATAAGATTCTATTGGAAAAAAATAAAAAGTAGAAAGAACTGAAGCATCCATGACTCAAGTGGTAGAATGCTTTTCTAACAAGTGTTACACTCAAAGTTTAAAACTCCAGGATCGAGATGTACTGTACTCATAAACTGACATGGTGAATTGTAACCCCTCTGTACAACTACTTACAGATAGTAAATAAATAAAAATCTGAATCCGAAAATAAAACTTCCAGTAAAAAGAAGATGAGAAGAGGAAGAAAAGAGGGGAAAGGGAGGAGGATAGAGAAAGAGGAGGAGGGGGAGGAGGAGGAAGAGAAGGAAGAAAGGAGGTGGAGAAAAAGAAAGGAGGAGGAGGAGGAGGCATTGATGGCTGTCATCTAGAACAAAATCCATAGCAACACTTTAAATGACACGTTTTGCCTATTAGCATCTTGGCATGTGAACTCAGTTTAGGTTCCATCTCCCCTCACTTCCAAAAGCAAGAGAATACTTCTGTATTACAAAATCATAGAGAGATCGTCGAGTTGAAGCAAATATTTCTATTAATTTTATTGATCAAATATGAGGACAGGAAAGGAAACTTCATGCAATAAGGTACTTCAAGCTTTGTCTTAAGATCTGAGAAGGAAGACATAAGTTCACTGTCTGCTGATGTTCATCACTGTCCAAAAGTCTGAGAAGGGCTATGTGACCTTACCTGTACCCTCATCACCTTGGGAGAGCCCATCACCTGTGATTCTCAGCACAACACTCCCTCACTCGCAGATACTTGGTGACACTTCTATTGATGAATTCCTGGAAGGATAGTCAATCTGAGAGTTTTCTGGAGGTAGAGCCCAAAGGAATAGGTTAAGCATTCACCTGTGGGAATCTGAACTGAGCTGTGTCTCCTTCCTGTCCCAGCATACTACTCTAGCATGGCCTGAAGGGTAGAAGAGTATGCTAGTTTGTAATAGTTCCGCCGGAGCTGAAGGAAAAGCATCTCTGATCTCTATCATTCACAAATTGCTGTGGTACAAGTGCTCCCATCACAGCTAGTTGACATCCCAACAAAGAGTACTGAACACAGAATCAGGAAGAGGTGAGCAACCGCCTCTCTCTAGGTGCTGAGGCCACCACTGGCTGGAATGGTCAATGGGTCTTTCCATGTCACAGAAAGGCCCCAACTAGCCTTTAGGACACATATTAGGAATAATCACCTGATTCAGAGAAGTTCCCCTACCCATGCCTACTAGATCCACTATGCTTCTCCCCTTGATATCACCTGTGAGGCCATGGTGTCATCTTATGACCTCATGCCAATCCTCCCATGTGAACACAAGACCCTGTCTTCATTTCCATTTCCTCAGCAACTAGCAATGTGCCTTGACAAAGTAGACATATAAAGAATGTTACCAGCTGGAGCTCAGTGGCTAACCCCTGTAATGCTAGCTATTCAGAAGACTGAGATCAAAGGGCCAAGGTTAGAATCCAGCCTGGGCTGGAAAGTCCTTGAGGATCTTATCTCCAATTAACCATCAAAAAACAGGAAGTGAGGGGCTGGGGATATAGCCTAGTGGCAAGAGTGCCTGCCTCGGATACACGAGGCCCTAGGTTCGATTCCCCAGCACCACATATACAGAAAAACGGCCAGAAGCGGCGCTGTGGCTCAAGTGGCAGAGTGCTAGCCTTGAGCGGGAAGAAGCCAGGGACAGTGCTCAGGCCCTGAGTCCAAGGCCCAGGACTGGCCAAAAAAAAAAAAAAAACAGGAAGTGGAACTGTAGCTCAAGTGATAGAGTACCAGCCTTGAAGAAATGATCTAAGAAACAACATCCAAGCCTCGAATTCAAGCCCCATTACACACACACACACACACACACACACACACACACACACACTATGTTCACTTGATTTTTATTGAATGTATCCCAGAGTGAACAAATGAATGCTCCGTGGAAGGGAGGGGGAGGACCAAAGAAGCGATCATTAAGAATTTACAGAGTATCTTATTTAAAAAAAAAATGGGGCTGGGAATATGGCCTAGTGGCAAGAGAGTTTGCCTCCTATACATGAAGCCCTGGGTTCAATTACCCAGCACTACATATATAGAAAACAGCCAGAGGTGACGCTGTGGCTCAAGTGGCAGAATGCTAACCTTGAGCAAAAAGAAGCCAGGGACAGTGCTCAGGCCCTGAGTCCAAGGCCCAGAACTGGCAAAAAAAAAAAAAAATAAGTGATATATTCTTAGGGAGTGGACAAAACCAGGACCAATAAGAGGAAATTTCAGGGGAGAAGCTTTATCTGAAAAAAGAAAGAAAGAAATGTTTCCAGCTCCTAAAGATCTGTAGAATTCAGATTTCTGCTTTCTGCCACTTTTTCTGTTAGTGGAGCCTGTCTATCCCAGGAGGTGGGAGACTAGTTGTTTTTGCCTTCATCCAAGGCAGAGTTGCCAACCTGGGGCCATTAGGACCCCATGTGCCTGGGCCAGGAGATTAATCACATCAAAAGTTCAGTTTGAAGCTAGGCATGGTGGTGTGTGCCTGTAATACCAGCTACTGGGGAGGCAGAGGTAGATGGATTACAATCTGACACACAGTCAAGCGCACAAAACCCAACTTGAAGAATAAACTAAAGTTAAAAGGGCTGAGATGTAGCTCAGATATTAGAGTATGAGTCTAGCAAGTGTAAGGACCTGAGTTCAAAGACAAGTACAGCAACAGTAACACTCTATCCTGGCCTCAAATCCTACCTGCCTCTAACACTCTAACAGATAAGAGTTTTTACTATTAACACAAATATTAAAAGACATCCACTGATGTGTAGCCCAGCAGAGCTTAGGAAACATTCAGAGTCATAATCTTAATCATAGTCATAATCTTGAGTATCTTCTCTCAGTAAATGCATGGATGAGATCCTGTAGCAGGTGTTCAGCATTTCTCTCTCCATGACTTTCTTGATTCTCTCCCTTTTATATCTTTACCTCAGAGTGCCTTTCTCACCACCACCTTCCTCCATCTTCCCCATGTGGCCCATTACTTTTGTTCTGACTACTGATCTGTGAGCCTTCTCCAAGACAAGACAGCAACACCCTGTCTGATGCTGAACACAGTACCTGTACCCACACATACTTGTTACACAGCTTCCCATTCTCACAAATGAGAAACAGAATATGATTCCTATCCTTCTGACTGGCTAAACTCCTGGAAACACCTAGAAACAATTTGCAATACAGTAAGCTGTGAAGCTAGCCAGCGATCTGTGAGAAGGCAATTTGGAAACATTCTGAATCCCCAATTCACATCCTTCTAGGGCCAATTGTAAAAGTCTTTTTCACAGAGACACATGACTGCAAAAAAAAAAAAAACAACTTTAAAACATAGACAGTTCCCGACTTAGGAACACGTTGTGTTCTGAAAGTCTATTTATGAAATTGTTGTTTGAATTAGAATATTCTTTCTCATAAGCCACGTTCAAAAGAATAACTGACAGCAAAGCTGTGACTCAAGACATGCAGAGGAAAATAAGAAGCAACAAAGCTATACTTTCTTTTAAACATCACCAAAGAGACCTATAGAATGTGTCAGACCACACATCACCCATGTTCAAGGGCTAATAACATGAAGGAATACAATGAGGAGATAAATCAGTTTGTCTTGGTGTGGATGCTGGCACTTGAGGGAAGCAAGCTGCATTTGGAGCAGAGACTTATGAGAAAAGGGACGCCTCCACTGCTGCTCAGCCCAGGCAACAAAGCTCCTGCTTCAGGGTATGGATGAGCCACCTGCAGAGTTTGTTCCAAAGTCACATTGCCAGTCTCTCCCTTCAGTCAGTGAATCTCAGGAGGGCTCAGGAATAGGCATCTGAACACACAGTCAGGAGAGTCTGACAGGCAATGTGAGGACCACACCAAGGGAAGGGGAGGTCACTTCCACCTAGGACTGGGCTGAAGCCTCTTCCTAGGACTTCTCTAGTTAGCACAGGAAGCCTTTATCTTTCTCCTATTTCCTTCTCCAATAGAAGAAGATGCTACATAACTCTGTCACTTCACAGGATATGCATGAGAGATTTGGGACTAGAGGCACAGGTCAGAGAGAAAAGAATCTCCATCATTCATTTAACAAACATTGAGGGATGAGGTTCAGCTGATAAGCCAATCATTAGAATGAATAAAATAATATCTACTACTCTGAGGCCTCTTTCTTCCAGTAAGTAACTCCAGTGCTAGTAGAATTGGGTAAACTCTCAGGAAAAAGGGGGGATTATTGTAATATCATCTTCTTTAGAGATGAGACAGAGAGGGGAGGGAGAAGGAAGGCTAACGTATTTACTAAATAATTTAGTTTAATTATTGCATTGGTCTGCATTTAAAATCTACTTGGAGAATCAAGACAAAGACTTCAAAAAATTAAGTCAGGTAATTATAGACTACTTTTCCATAACTTCTCATATTGTTCACAAAAGCTGAGAAGGTCTGGGTGCTGGTGACTCCCACCTGTAATCCTAGCTCCTCAGGAGGTGGAGATCTGAGGATCACGGTTCAAAGCAAGTCTGGACAGGAAACTCTGTGAGACTCTTATCTCTAATTAACCACCAGAAAACTGGAAGTGGAGCTGTGGTTCAAAATGGTAGAGTGCTAGGCTTGAGCAAAGAAGCTCAAGGCCCTGAGTTCAAGCCCAGAGAACAAATAAATAAATAAATAAACTGAGAAGGAAGTTAAAGAAGGTTCAATGGGAAAGGAAATGGAGACAGCAAACAAGTCTTCTGGTTTCTGATACCAGCTTTGCCATTTACTGGCTGGGACTTCCTGAGCCAATAACCTATGTAAGCAGGAGGTTAATGGTTCTCTCCTCACAAGGCTCTCAGAAGAGTTAACAAATAAGTCTTCACAAGCCTGGCACATGATAAAGTGCTCCTTTTGCAAACTTTGAAAGTGGAAATAAAGCCAGGTGCCAGTAGCTCATGTCTATAATCCTCACTAGTCTGGAGGTTGAGATCTTGGGACTATGGTTCAAAGTCAACCCAGGCAGGAACATTAATGAGATTCTTATCTCCAATTAACCACCCCAAATCCAGAAGTAGAGGTGAGTTCAAGCCCCAGTGTCAGCACAGAAAAAGTAGAGAATGAGAGAGAGTAAAAGGGAGGAGGAGGAAGAGGAGATGGAGAAGAGGAAGAAAGGGAAGTAGGGATGGAGAGAAAGAGAGAGGGAAAGGCAAGAGGGAAGAAAAAGGGTAGGAGGAATAAAGGGAAGGAAGAAGGAAGAAGGGAAGGAAGGAAGGACAAAATGGGAATAAATCTTTCTTCAATATCTACAAGGACATTTAGTTGTCTTTCTAAAATTCAATTTGATGTTATTATTATTATTACTATTTTGCCAGTCCTGGGGCTTGAACTCACAGCCTGGACACTGTCCCTGAGCCTCTTTGTGCTCAAGACTAGTGCTCTACCACTTAAGCCACAGCACCACTTCCGGCTTTTTCTGAGCAGTTTATTGGAGATAAGACTTATGAATTTTCCTGCCCTGTCTGGCTATGAACTATCATCCTTAGATCTCAGCCTCCTGAGTAGCTAGGATTACAAGCATGAGCCACCAGCACCCAGCTCAATTTGATATTATTGATGCCACCCATGTACAATACTTGGGAGGGTGGAAAGAAAAGAGTTAAGTATAGTCTAGAGATAGATGACTGTTCCACAAATGGACATGGCTGTGAATATGAAGCAGTCACAAGTAACTATAATATAGCATACAAGGCAGCCTGTGATAAGTACTACAATCAATTATAAACAAATTCCAATGGGATTCCAGTGGGAGGATAATTAGCTTCACCAGAGTAGATTTAAGAGGTAACACTAGCCAGGCACTGGTGGCTCACCCTTGTAATCCTACTTACACAGGAAGTTGAGATCTAAGGATCACAGTTTGAAGTCAGACGAGGCAGGAAAATCAGTGAAACTCTTACCTCCAATTAACCACCACAAAACCAGAGGTGGAGCTGTGGCTCAAGATTTAGAGCACCCAGGTTGTCACCTAGGCCTGCATGAGAAAGGAAGTCTAGAAGCAACATAAGTAGGAGAGATAGAGGGATAGGTGCCCAATATGTTTGGAAAATGAAGCAGGGAGTGTGCATAGGCTAGGATCCATTCATGGAGGGCCCTGAATACCATTTTAGGGAATATTAACTTTACTGTAAATCCATAATAATGATAATTTCATGTATTAGCAATCTACTACGTGAAAGACACTGTGCTAAACTATGTATAAATATTTCTTCTAAGTTCAGCAAAACCTTCACATATGTGTTATTACACCTATTTTAAGCGTAAAGCATCTGAAGCTTGGAGAGTTTTGACATAAATGAAGCACTGAGAGGTCTGTACTTAGAGAAAGCAACTCTTACATGCAGTAAATGGCTGAATAGATGAAAAGGAGTGTAGGTACTTTGGGGGCACCCTCAATTACTTACATAGTGTGACATTCGTCTCCCCACCCACCCCCTAAAACTGGTTGTCAAGAGATAAAGAAATGACCAGTATTTCTAAAAATGGACTGATCTCCAAAGTTCTGGGGGTTGGGCTGGCTTTGAAAGTGCATGGTCATTTATGGAATTAGAACCTTTTCCTCCCTGTGGTGTATCCCAGCCCTCCTCATGAGACGCTCCTCATTTCCCCAGGGACTACAGTAAAGAATTCCGAGCAATGCCTCCTGGCCAGGCAGAGCAGAAAACAGATGCAGAGTAGAGTAGTGGATCAAAATTAGCCTCTTTACAAGCCTATTAAAGTGTAAAGATTAGAGTCCATGCCTAAAATATAACAGGAAGGCCAAAGGCTTTTCTCTTCCTTTTTCTCTCTCCTTATGCACATTTCTCTTCCCTTCTTTTCACTGTCCAGCTCCTGATAAGCAATCATGAAAGCCACATCCTGGCAAGGAAGGTGTGTCCACCATTTTCCCCAAAGAAATCCACTGTGCACAACTTCAGTGACATTGTAGAGTTCCAGGCAGGCACAAGTTTGCAATATATTTATTAGATTTGAAGCCATCCAGCTTCTTTATTAAGTTTTCATGTTAAAATACTATCTTTAGGAGCACAGAGCTGCTGACCTGAATTACATTGCTGTTTCCTAGGAAGCACATAAGTGAGCAAGTGGTAGAATAACTGAGGTTTTATTTGTGGGGAGAGGGGGTAGCAAACTTTCTTAGGGTAGCAGATGATCTGTAATAGCAATGCTTTATATTTTGCACTTCTAAAATTGACAAAGAACTTATACATATGCTTCTTCTCTTAATCATTCCCCCACCCAGTGATATAGATATTACTATCTTGTCTTTATAAAAAGCAATCTTTTTAGAGACACCAACCTGACCTAGGTCTTTCAGTACCATTTAAATGGCGTACTTACTACTCTTAACCTCACAGCTTCTCTGTGTGCTTTTTTTCCAAGTTTATTACCTGGTGTTGTAGAGATTTTCCCATTTTGGCTTGTGGAAGGACTCTGGGCAAATCAGGCAGTGTTTAGATAGTACTTAGATAGAGACCATTTTCAACCTTCTTGAGTGTGTGTGTGTGTGTGTGTGTGTGTGTGTGTGTGTGTGTGTGTGTGTATGAGAGAGAGAGAGAATGTGTTTATGTATGTGCCAGTGCTGAGGCTTGAATTCAGGGCCGGAGCACTGTCCCTTAGCTTTTGTACTCAAGGTTGGTACTTTACCACTGGAGCCATGCCTCTACTTCTGACTTTTTGGTGATTAATTGCGGATCTGTTGCATAGTCTTCTCTGCACTGGCTTCAAACCAGGATCCTCAGATTTCAGCCCCTTGAGTAGTTAGAATTACAGATCTGAACCATTAGCACATAGCTCCAACCTCCTTACTTAACCTATTAGTAAAACCCTGAAGTCCACAAAGAGAATAACCCAGAGATGAATATACAAATACTATTCATGACCATCCTGTCCCCATTCCAGAATCTTACAATCAAAGCCAAGAAATTTCAGGTTAGGACTTAGCGAATACCAGTTTCCATTCTGTCGTTATATGATAAATTGGAAAGATCCTGTACCATCCACATTAGGTGGAAAGTAGCTCCTAGGTAATCCGAAGCAATCTTTGGTTTGTCTGTGTGAGAAAGGGAAAGATTAGGAAGTTCAACATAGCCTCAAGAGCCTGCTCTCAGGTCTCCTGGTCAGCCCATCTGATCTCAGTCATGCTCAGAGGGTTAAGTGCCACCAGCTTGTCGGACAGAGAAAGGAGAACTTAAAAATTTCCAGACACAGGCACCTGACTCAGCCCCTGCTTTGCCTTGGCAATGGTGATCAGGCATCAGCTGCCGGTTTGGATGATGTGTTCCCAGAGCAACATGGTGAGTGCGAGCTGCCAACACTGAAGTCTCCGGGAATGTAAAGTGTGGAGCCAGTTAAACATCCCAAATTGCCCTGTCTCTCAGAAACAAGGGTGACTCATCAGAGCACTTCAGTGACTGGGAAGGAAATTAGACAAGCCATAGGGCCTGAAAATCCATGTTCAAAAGCCCCCCTAGAGGAGGTAACAAACAGTACAAGAAATGTATCCAATGCCTAACATATGAAACTGTAACCTCTCTGTACATCAGTTTGACAATAATTTTTTTAAAGCTCCCTTAAAGCCCTGTCTCTTTTCTCTAACCTAGAACTACTACACACTCCATTCCCAGGCCTTCACTTTCCTGAAGCCCACATAGACTCTTGTAGCTCAGATCAGGTCTCCCTTCTCATCCACAGTCTGCTCTGCAGAATTGGAGGGGTATTTTTATTGGGTTTTCTTCTTGTTGTTGTTTTGTTTTGTTTTGTTTTTAGATCTATCAGGGAGCTTGAACTCAAAGCCTGAGTGCTGTCCCTGAGCTCTTTTTTCCCAAGGCTAGTGCTCTAGCACTTCAAGCCACAGCTCTACTTCCAGTTTTCTGGTGGTTTATTGGAGATAAGAGTCTCATGGACTTTTCTGCCTGGTACAGTTTTGAACCACTGTGGTCCATTCACAGCCTTCTAAGTAGCTAAGATTAAAGGTGTGAGCCACCAGCACCCAGTTGTCTGTAGAATTTTTTATTGCTGTTGTTCTGGTCCTGAGATTTGAACTCAAGGCCTGAGTGGTGTCCCTGAGATTTCATTCTCAAGGCTAGCACTCTACCACTTGAGCCACAGGTCTACATCCAGCATGTGTGTGTACGTGTGTGTGTGTTTGTGTGTGTAAATTGGAGATAAGAATCTCACAGACTTTCCAGTCTCACACCTTTCCCTGGGCTGGCTTTGAACCTTGATCCTCAGATCTCAGCCTCCTGAGTAGCTAGAATTACAGGCATGATTCACCAGTTCCTGGCTTGCTCTATACAATTTGATGCTTGATTCTGTACTTCTTTTTCTTACTTCTTAAGCCATGTAGAGTGCTTGTGTTACAGCTAGTACAGATTGCATATTCTGCAATGAGGGCAACTAACCTTTCTCCTTAGTACTCACGGTTTACCTTCCTTAGAGTGCCATCAAAGAGCAAAGATATGCACAGGCTCACAGAGTCCTGATTTCCAGACTCTTCCTGCTTGCCTTGTGTTCACACATACAGTAAGTGCTCAATAAATCCTTGCTGGTTTTGCTGTGGCTTCAGACTTTCAAAGATGAGCTCAGCAGCCAGACTTCTGTGCAAATTAGGTAAAGACCCTCCTCCCTCTACCAGTTGCATGGCTGGGCAAATAGAGCATGGAATGGGCACTCTTGGCTGGGAAGTCTGTGCAGCAAACCACATGTACCACCTAGCCAGGGCATCTTTACCACGCCTGCCCTCAGCTTTCCATTCTGATGGTGAGGGCTTACCTTGATAGAGCAGGCATCAGCCCCTTGCCAGCTTGTTTCCTAGCATCCTCTTGTTGAAAACAGACAAAACAAACAAACAAAATAAAATAATACCTGTAGCCGTTCCTTTCTAGACTCCTAGCAGGGCATTTGGAGGCCTTGTACCACAATATCCCAATTATTTTCTAATGAGAAGGTCCAGAACTCACCATGAATTGTTATACTTCTTGGCCTTTGCCTTCTTTCCATCTGGAGTGCCTTTCCCACTGATCATTGGGTGAGACCCCATTCCCCTTTCAGATCTAACCCCCAAGTCCACTTCTTGCACACTGCACCAATCAGACTAACTGCCCTTGGGGTTTCCTGCTACCCACATCCCTCTTTCACCTTGCATTAAGGACACTTATTAATTCTTCTCCCGTGTGTTACCAGCAAGGAATCCAGTAGTCAGCTGTCATTTGGCCCCTGTCCACACAGACTCCTGTGTACTCATCTGCATCAACCCAGATGCTTAATTTAGCACTGCTCCAAGTCCCCCCAAGAAAATCTATCCATTTACAAATTATTGAGCAATATTAACTTTACAGATGAGTCATTTTTTAGGAATGAGTACTTTCATAGGCTACCTTACAATAAAATTTTCTCACTCACCAAATCCATACTTAGCATCCCTACCCTGGATTTCTCTCATTATTCCTCCCCAGCATGTTCCCAGTTGAGTTTCCACACTCTGACTTTGTCTTTCTCCCCTATTTGTCCCTTCAAACTCATTTCTTCCTGTTCTAATAGGCAGACTGACTTAATGATTTAGTCCTGACTCGTATTTGCTATCACGCATCCCTCTGTTCATTGTAATACTCAGTCAAATAAACCTTCTTTAAAATGAATCAGGAATGACCAGGGGCAGAATGTTTATCCTGAGGCTTATATACAGGTGTTTCTCTCCATGGAAAATGCTGCGCAAAAGAAGAGATGTATACAGTAAGGTTGTTCTCAGGTTTGCCTCCACCTAGGATAGGATAAAAACAATTCTAAGCCTTTTCTGTGTCTTCATTCCCCTTTCTTTCAAAGCAGGCCCCAGAACTGGAGTCAGGGGAAAGTAACTAGAGGCTTCTGATCCAGCTCATCTACCATGTGAAACCTTGGGGAACCATGGGCCTTAGTGTTCCATCCATCCCATCAGCCTGCCTGCAGATGGCCCTGTATGAAGACTGACTACCAGGGGCCTCAAGGCTATTTGCCATTCCTGTTTGCAGCTTCTTCTCCAAGTGGCCAAACATCCAGGACCCCTCCTCGCCTCTGCACTCTGCGCTCTACAGAAAGCTTTTCTTGGCTGCAGTCCTGGCTCAGGGACCTTCCTTGCCCGCTGGCGGAAAAGAATTCTCAGCTGTGGAAACTGGTAAATTCCACATATTTTACAGATGAGAGTCTAAACTCCTGGTGACTCTAAATGTGGTGTGAAATGGACAGAAGTCATCCTGCTGGTGTGACGTGCCTGAAATAGCATCCCTACGACCATGGCCCCCACGCAGGCATGCACGTCATGGAAAGAGAAGAAGTAACAAGTCGGGGTGCCTTGGCCAATCGTGGTGCCTGTCTCCTAACTTCTCATTCCCAGATCCATTCTTTTCTTTTCTATGGTTTTTATTTTTTAATTGAAGGAAAACTGTTCAAGGTCATCTAAAAACAAAGGAGGGAATTTACAATTCTCAGTCAGTCCTGAGACTTCATCCATCCTTTAGACCCTAGCTCTGGCTTGCTGTGTGTGTCCTTACCCACATAGCATGAAGAAACAGTCACCAATTTACTGCCACCGGGGTAAGGGTTGTCCAAGATGTCCCCAATGATTCAGATACTAACGTGCCCATGCTCCTGGGCAATATAACTTGTTGATTTTTAAATATAAATATTTTTTCTCCGATTTGGTTGGGATATTTAGATAGTCTAGACCCCTGCATGTCTAAGTTGAGAAAAGTAAACACCCCATGGAGAATTTATTCGTTACAAAGTTGTCCTCCGTGGCCAGGTCAGCGGACTTCTGGCACCCAGCATGGCTACATCCTCTCCAATTTTCTAACCTCTCCTCCCAAACCAAATCCCTGCCTGGAAGAAGCCTGATTGATGACCCGCGCGCAAAGGGCATCGTTTCCCCCTGAACAGATGCGCATTCGTGTGTGTGTGTATGCGTGTGTGCGTGTGTGCGCGCGTGTGAGGCGCGTGTCTGTGCGCGCGCGCGGGTGTGTGGCGGGGGCGGGCTCCGCAGTGAGAGTGGCAGCTGGACTTGCCAGGCGGTGAGGGACAGGGTGCAGAACCGCAGTGCCGTAGTCGCTGGCAGGCGGTAGAGAGAAAGTGCTTTGGAGCGGCGCCCCCCACCCCCACCCCGCGGCAGAGGCAGAAGACCCCGGAGCTGCCACCCACTTCCCCCAGGCGGGCTGCCAGATCTGCACGGCGCGCACTCGGGTTGCCATCCCCCTCCCCGGAGGGCTGCGAGGGCGGGAGGACGCCCCAACGCCAGCTCTGGTCCCCTTTCCGTCTCTCGGTTCCTCTTTCCTCCCAAGTAAGGGAATACGCGGCGAGGAAGAAGCTCCCCCGGGGAAACGCGGAACCAAGTGTTGCATGGAGAGGTAAGGCGGCTTCTGGCGCGACAGAGGGGTCTCTGGCTCTGGGAACGTGGGGTGCAGCAACTTGGGAAGCGAGGGCAAAGCCAGAGTCGGTCCCGCTGCCGGGAAGGGGGCTGCAGATGAGCTCTGCAGAGGGACGGTGCCCCCACGCCACAAAACCTTGCAGGGGAGGATGCTCCACTAGAGGGGTGTGGGCACGGCCAGAGGTACAGGATGGAGCGCCGGCTGGCTCCCTCTTCAATTAGGAGCACCCCCCCCCCCAAATAAACACACCCCAAATCTGTACGGGCGAAAAGCGGCCTTGGTGCAGACAGTTTGCTAAAAACAGCTGGTCCAGATTTCTTCCCTCATGTATCCTGGCTCCTTGGTATCCAGCTCAGGCTCCAAGGAGCACAAGGGCTGTGAGGAGCCGGGGACGCGATTCCTCATGCTGGGCTACCAAAGCCTTCAACAGTCCCGTGGGGTTCGAAGACTTTGGGACACTCCAAGCCCAAAGCCTCTGGGGTGGTGGATTTAAAGAGAACGTAGCAGCTTCAGCAAATCAAAGAATGGAGGGTCAGGAAGAGAATCTAAAGCTGTCCCCATTAAGTCACCAGATGTGACCCTGTGTTTGTGTCTTTGAACGATGCGCATCTAGAATCACCTGTGGGGCTTTCGAAAGCTCCACCTGTTCACCTCACCTGAGAGTCCTCCTCCTCCCCTGGACCAGTGAATGAGAATTTGGGGAGGGGGCTGTGGAGTTGCCCAAAGCCCTACAGGTGATTGTGTTGCACCGCCTCCACCCTGCCGTGAAAGCACGGGACAGCAGGGAGGAGGCGCTCCCAGATGGAGACGATCTGGCTGAGAACCCTAGGGTGGCAGAGACACCCCTTCCCCCGGCGGCCGGGGGGTCCACTGCAGCCCAGATGATTTGTGATTGCGCCGCAGTGGCGCGCGGAGGCCCTGGGAACCCGCGGGCACCCGGGCTGGAGCTGCGCGGGTGTCTCCCTGGTGGTCATTAGCACACGATGACCCCGCCTTGGGGAGGAGAGCTTGAGAGAGCTGTTTGTCTTGCTTTTATTAAAGGGTCTGGGGAGACGCACCACGAATCTGGGGGTGTTCAGCGGTCACCTCCAGACATGGTCAGGAACGGAAACTACTACCTCTCTGGTCCGATGGAGGCCTCGACTTTGTTATTTGGTGTCCGGGGTTCTCTGCATACAAAATACAGCTCTTAAAGCCAATTACTTGCTCATTGTCAATGGAGGACATTTGATCACAGGTTGCAAAGGTCAAGGTTTGGTCAGGACCCTGAGGGCACACACGCATTCACACACGCTTTTAGGCTCCATGCCCTTCTCATTCCAAGGATGTGTCCCTCTTGGGAAGGCATGGCGCTGTTTGTTATGTTAGAAAGGGCTATATTTGTCAGAAAGTCCACTTCGAATATAAATACTCATTAAATAAAGCAGCTGCAACTAAGCTCACTTCCTGTTGCTCTCCTAAGACTTTTCCGTTTAGGTCCAGCATCATACACATTATTATGATTTTCTAGAAGGGGGCTGGGGCTGGGAAAACAAATGTGCATTTCTCACCTTACATTTTGATGTAGTGTTTGGTACCGATCAACCAAGACATGGGGAGAAAATGTTAAGTAACAGAGCAGCTTGAAAGGTAGATTCTCAGAAATGGGAGCATCTCCTGGGATGGTCTATTCCAACTTCCTTTGATCCACCCAACTCCCTACAAGGACATCCACAGGTGTCAAGAGCCACCCCCCCCCCCTCAGTCATTCCCAGAGGCCCTGGCCAAGAGCTGGTCCCAGCCCCTCCCTTTGCCAGGGGAAGGGGAAGAAGAAAGGGAAGTGCTGTTTCATTGTGGTAAAAATTCTTTTTAAAAATATTGCACTACAACATCATGATATACTCTATCAGTGTAAAGAGTAATTCACATCTATTGCTAGAAATTGGGGAGTGGAAAAGTGTTTAAAGAAACACCACCCAGACCCCACACTGTTAATACATCAGCACATTTCTTTCCATCTATTTTTATGCCTTGAAATCATACCGTCCATAGGGGGCTGACATTTATAGGTAACCTAATAAATGTACTTTTAATGATGCTAAGCATTTTATATTCATTTTGTCATTTAGTCCTCAGAGGTCCCCCTGAGAAAGGTGTTATTATTATCAACCCCATTTTTTTTTTCTGGGATTGCAGAATTCAGGTGACTTGTTCCAAGGCTCACAGCTAGTAAGTGGCAGAGCCAGAATTCACACAGGCTGTGAGACTACAGAGTGTGGCTGTTTAGCCTCTGTAGCTATTGCTTCTCTGCTTTTATTTCTTAAGTGGTATGGTAGTAAAGGTCCTTCATGAACATCATTTTCCTGGCTATATATTATTACACTGTTAAGTCACTTAAGTTAGCAACTACAAAGAATTCTGGGCAAAGTCTTTACTGCATACTTTTCCAGTCACTTCCTTTGGCTAGATTCCCAGAAGTAGAATCACTGGGTCAGTGGGCATGATTTGAGGACTCTTGGAAATGTGTAAGAAACTACTTTGTAAAAGGACTCCAGCAATATAGGGTACTATTCACCAGAGTCCAACTCTGCCATAGTCAAAGCAGGTCATCCTCAGGGGTTCAGTTATCCAGAGTTTCACATGACCATGTACCACATGAACATCCCCTGGCCTCATGGGAGAAGGAATCACACATATTACTCTACTTTGTCCAGTCAAATGTTATTATGGAAACCCTACAGCTATGATGATTTTCATGTGAGTAGATTTTATGTGAGCAGACTTATTTTGCTAAACACCATATATTCACATGAAGCATACCACACTACTGTGCAATATATATGGTGTATGTTTACGAGTGCACGTGTGTATATGTTTAGCATCCCATTTCATCATATTCATATGATTCATCATCATAATCACATTCAGGTTGGGTTTGAATCTGGGTTGAGCCAGATTCGACCCATCAGTAATAGCTTCTTCACATGCTGACCATATTCAGTGAATTCTGATATCAAGTATCAGAAGTCCACAACCAAATCTTAGGAGGAGTTGATGTCATCTTACAAGATTTTTCAAACCAAACAAATAAAAATACTCAAGGTTGAAAGCTGTGCATCCGTGTCTCATGCCTCTAATCCTACCTATTCAGGAGGCTGAGATCTGAGGATCACAGTTCAAAGCCAGCCTGGGCAAGAAAGTCTGTGAGAGTCTTATCTCCAATTAACCAGCAGAAAACCAGAAGTAGGGCTGTGGCTCAAGTGGCAGAGCACTAGCCTGGAGCTGAAAAGCTCAGGGACAGTGCCCAGGCCCAGAGTTCAAGCCCCATGACCAATAACAACAACAAAAATACTCAAGGCTAATAACTACTAATAATTCAAAAATAAGGTTGTGTATATCATCACAAAAACAAACATCAACACAACACAGTATGTGTATATCAACACAAAACATGGAAGAAAATGTGGCAAACAGAAGGGAGATTATAATGTTAGACAATATGGCATTCCATGTCTCCTAACAACACACAAAAGACTGATTTTAAGAGAAAATAAATTGCATATGTGTGCCTTATCACCAGCTCTGCCACCAGCATTGAGATTACAATGTAGTCGTATAATCTGTTGTGGGTCATAGATATCAATTAAGTCCCATTCTAAGATCTACTTTTGCAAGACTCAGTTAAAATCTTGGTATGACTTTCTGGGAAGACCACCCCATGCTTATTGGGGATAGACCTCTCAGCTGTACCATAGCCCCTGTGCTGTTACTTATCTCAGTATAGCAAAGTCACTTATTTGCACACACACCACTAAGCTGTTAGGGCCGTAAGAGAAGACACCATGTCTATTTCATCCTCATATTCCCAGCACCTAAAACTGTGTCACTGCATAGGTGACTAATAAATGTGATGAGTGAGCAAATAAGAATTTTCCAGGTGCTATACTGGGTAGCATTTATCTTTCAGTGTATCTTTAGTCTCCTCAGGTAGGTTAGTCTCAGAAATGTACCTACAGCTTATCCGGTGTGGTACTGTCCATTTTCTATGTTCATTTAATTATCTAAAATGAAAGAAATATAAAATTTTAGTTCCTCAGTCACACTGGTCACATTTATCCTGCTTAAATGCCACATGTGGTTTCTACCTGCCATGTTAGAGAATGTGCATATATAATATTTCATTGCACAAAGTTTAATTGAGCTATGTTGATTAGAGTGAAAGTCTGGCACAAGGAAAGGTCTTTCTATGTCTATCCTGTTTTCTGCTGAATCCTACACAGTTCCTGGCCCAAAGGATGAGAAGAGAAAGAAAAGAGAGATGATGATGGTGAATGTCAGTAGTATTGATTGTGACATTTATCAGGCACACAGCTACATGTCCTACATTGTGCTATATTTGGATATGATTTGTCTCACTTAGTATTCATGCCACTACAAGCCTGATATTAACCCCATTTTATGGAAAGAAACTGGTCTGTGTTTGAGAGATTGGTAGAAGTAGATCCATACAACTTTAAGCCTCCTGTCCAAGGTCTTTTGCTTCAATCCTCTCAGCAATTAGCATACATGGTGATGTTATCATAAATTGCCACTGTCTTGGCTTTCCAGGAAGTCAGAGAAAGAGTACTTTTCAAGGTCTTCTGAGGGAAATAATTGGTATTGTTCAGGAAAGTAGACAGCATTTTGAGAGTGCAGGATTATGCTCAGATGCTCCAGAGGATTTGTCCCTGAATGGGGCTGACAGGGTGAAAGCAACCCACTTATAATGTGGTCTGATCAGAGGACCAAACCCTTAAAGAGCAAGGCAGCTAGCTTACTCCTCTTTGTGTTTCCCTGTGGGCAGTCCTGGCACCAGTTCCCAAGAGGAATACTGGCTTGGCCAGAACCCCTTCCACTGACTCACCCTGACCATAACCATTTGCTACAGTGCCCTACTGTCACTGTCACTTTGTCCCAGTTTTCTCTAATTTTTTATGTTTAAAGAATAAAATGAAAGCTTTCAAATGACATCTAATTGGCAACCAAGAAGAATTAGATGATCAGATCCTTCATTCTACGTTTCCTGTTTTTAAGCCCTCTAAATTCTAATTAAGAATCTGTACCACTGAGCCTATTATCAAGTGAAATAATACAACCCTCTATTAAACTTAGCCTTCCCTTCACATCCATCCTGTGCTTGTACAGAAGATACCTAGGACACAAATATAGAGCCTTTGCATTTATTCCTTATTTTGTCTTTTAGACTTCTTACCCAGCTTTTGCCCAGATCCTTCTAACCACACTGTTACCTGGTATTTCTACTGTCCCTTCCAGCTAGTTTCCAGCCATCTCCAAATGAATATGATGTTACCTACACTGTCAATGAAAATTATTCTGAGGCATTTCATTATATGTTCCATAAAGATATATTAATACTAATATCAATTCAACAACTAAGTAGCCCTTCTTTAGGAAATTTATTCATTCAGTCCATATTTCTCTATCTTTTAAAAAAGATCATTAGACGAGTCTTATCAGAGGTCTTGGTAAAACTCAGGCTTTCTATCACTGATATTTCCTTAATCTTCTGGCCAATAACCTTATCAAAGAAGCAGTTCTATTGGGCTGATATTAAGTACTTTCAGTGATACCATACTGGTTCCTAGAGGTCACCACTTCATTTTTAAAAGCTCATTGAGTATCCTATCTCAGAATGGCTCCTGGGATTGCCATCAATCCCTAAGGCAATTTCTTTTTACCAATTATTTTACCATTTAAAAAAATGACATGTATTTGCCACAAAGGTAAAGGTAACCATAGTGGCAATCAATGGTGGTGATGGTTATGATAGTAGCAATGGTGGTTACAGTAGTGATGGTGGTTATGGTGGTGGTGATAGTGGTAGTGATAGTGACCTTGGTGGTGATGGTAGTGATGGTAGTAATGGTGATATGTAGCAATTACAATGATGGTGATGATAGTGGTGATGGTGGTTAATGGTGGTGATGATAGTGACAATGGTGGTTATGGTAGTGATTATAGTGGTGGTGATAGTGATTAATAGTGATGACAGTGATGATAGTGATGATGGGAATAGTGGTGATGGTCATGCAATGGCAATGGTGAGGGTGAGGGTGGCTTTCTTGCTTTATGATTCCAGATGGGGTAAATCCTATGGTTTAGTGTTTTCAATTACATGTGTTGCCCTAGTGCCCTGAGAAACTTCTCATATTCAGCTGGGGTAAGAGATGTGCATGGGGGGCACAGCTAAGTTTTTCTAACATCATAGAAATAGTGATCAGGGAAAGAGCCAACAGAGCATCTGCTTCTAAAACTTCATCTTGAAAAACAAGAAACCGGTGCTAAACTCGGAAGCACATGTCTGTCATCCTAAATGAAGCAGGAGGATAGCAAGTTTTAGGCCAGCCTGGGCAACAGATTGATAACCTGTACCCCACAGACTCCCCCCCAAAAAGAAGAGCAGAAACACTTCATTCAAAAGGAGTGAGCCTTGTCTAGAATACACAGAAGAGATAGGAACCAGGATCTCCCTATTCTTTGATCAGTGCTTTTTCAAATTTTCTTTTTGGTGGTCTTGGGGTTCAAACTCAGGGCCTTGTACAAAATGGAGCCAAAAAAGATTTCTGAAGCAAGACACAAGCACAGAAAGAATAAGCTCAAGTAAAAGAATTTGTTGTTGTTGTTGTTGAAAAGATAAGAATAAACTTCCTTTACATATGTACCATCCTTAGAAAACAATGTATTTACATCTGTGATCTCTCTTGATTACACTCATGAGCGCATGAGACAGGCAATACATTGTTACAAGCCCCATTTCACCAAAGGAGTCTGAGACACCTTGCCTATGACAAGAAAAAGGAATGATAGAGAAATATGCAGTGGCCACCAACAGCTGATAACTCAAGACTTGCCTGCCCAACAAAATCTTAAGAGTTTTTGCTCCTCACTCTGGTTGGCATGGGCAATGGAGGGGGAATCTTCTCTCTTAAGGCATAAGCAGCATTGTCTATACAGGAAGGAATCTTCACTTTCCTGAGAGCTACTCTGGTAGGGAATTCCAAGAGGTAATATTTACAGTGTTAGTGATGGTGATGGTGGCTTCTTTGCTTTAAATATTCCAGACAGAGTAAAGATTAAAAGTCAAATAGGACAGCAGGAGACAGGTGCCAGTGATTCATGCCTGTAATCCTAGCTACTCAGGAGACTGAGATCCAAAGATCACAGTTTTTTTTTTTTTTTTTTTTTGGCCAGTCCTGGGCCTTGGACTCAGGGCCTGAGCACTGTCCCTGGCTTCTTCCCGCTCAAGGCTAGCACTCTGCCACTTGAGCCACAGCGCCGCTTCTGGCCGTTTTCTGTATATGTGGTGCTGGGGAATCGAACCCAGGGCCTCGTGTATCCGAGGCAGGCACTCTTGCCACTAGGCTATATCCCCAGCCCCAAAGATCACAGTTTGAAGCCAGACTGAGCAGGAAAGTCTTTGAGAGTCTTAGCTCCAATTAACCGTCATAAAGCTGGAAGTGAAACTGTGACTCAAGTGGTAGAGCTATATCCTTGAGCAAAAACAGGACAGAGCCCAGGCCCTAAATTCAGTACCAGGACACACACACACACACACACACACACACACACACACACAGAGAGAGAGAGAGAGAGAGAGAGAGAGAGAGAGAGAGAGAGAGAGAGATCAGCAGGAACATTTTGATCCTTAGATACTGAAATGCTTAAAATAAATGTTTTCCTTCCCCTCTGCATTTCTCTACCCTTTTTGGGGGGCAATAATCCATAGAGCTCTCCAGCTGCCTTAGTATCCCTTACCTCCAGTTAGAGTAGTTTTAAGAGAGAAAACTCTCTTCATCCCTCAGAGGGTGAGAGTTGCTCTTTTCAGACTCCTGGAGAGCCACACAAAGTGAGTGTTCACATTCGCCGCCTCCTATGCCATCCTCCACCTCATCAACAAAGATGTCCATGACCCCCAGAACCTGACCCCAGGACAACCACTGGTAGAAGTCCAGTCTCTTTTCTTTGTTCATGCCAGCATGCCCAGCAGACTTTAGCTGATCACAAAGGGATCTTTCTCAGCTATTAGGAAGCCCATCACTGTATCTTCCTATAGCTAGAGAAGGTCCTACTATTCCTGCAAGCTCACACTCTCCCAGATCCACAGTGCCATTTAAATCACGACACTGCTGTCCTGGAGACTCACTATCAGGAAACCAGTATCAAACAAACAAATATATGTTGAATGCCTTCTCTGTGCTAGTCATAGGATTCATTTCTGGGAAGGACCACATGGATTTCCGGCAACTAGATAGAACAGAGTCAGAAAATGATGTGAGGCAGCATTATCTTTAGATGGGAGTCAAGAGTGGGTCCTTTTCCAGTAATGTTACTGGACCAAGGAGGTCAAGCAATACTCCTTGGAGTTGAACTTGAACCAGAAGTGAAGGGCTGGGAAGCAAGTCCACAGTCTAGTGGGGCAATGGTGTAAGAAAAGGTTTGGAGCAATTTCTTCTTGTCTACAGTTCTGTGATGCTGGAACAAAAGTCATGGGTAGGAAAGTGATGGAGAAGAGCATGGAAACATGGGCAGAAGTTGGTCCAAGGAGGGCCTTATCTGTCACATTAAAGAGTGTAGCTTTTTTGTTTTTGTTTTTTGAGAGAGTAGAATGGGGACTGATAGGGTCAGGTTTTAACACTAGAGCAATCTCTTAGCTGTGCTGTTGGGAGGAGAGAAGACAGGAAGCAGAGATGCCCAGGGGAGTTTTTTGGAGTGGGACAGCATTGAGGTAATATGAAGGCTGAATAGATGGTAGTACCAACAGAGGGTGGAACAGAACAGGGGGGAACTAGTAACTAAGGCTGTGAAGAGAGTGAACAGGGCAGAGAAACCAACGGTAGCCCTCCAGTCTCCTTCTCTGTGGACCTAGGAGGGCAGTGACCTTTTTTTTCCCCCTCTGGTACCAATACTGAGGATTGAACTCAGGGTCTCTTGCTTAGCTTTTTCACTTAAGGCAGTACTCTACCACTTCCTCCTCTTCCAGATTTTTGCTGGTTAGTTGGAGATGAATCTCTTGGATTTGTCTTCCCAGGCTGGCTTCAAACTGCAATCCTCAGATCTCAGCCTCCTGAGTTGGTATAATTGCAAAAGTGAGCCACTGGCTGCCAGCAAGAGAGAATGAGAATGGTGACTTTATCCACCAAGAAAACCAAGGAACAGGAACAGAGTAGGGTCAGGTAATGAGCTCAGATAATGGCACATTAAATTTGAGATGTCAATGAGAGAGCCAGTTGGAGATGTAGTTGGGTAGATGAACGATTTTGAAGAATTAAAGTTATACAATGGAAGGAGGAACACTAGAAAAATCTGGAAAATTAAAAATAAGTGTAAATCATTACACATGAAGAAATGGAATAGTGATCAAAAAGTATGCTGCAATCAATATACTAAATATAAAAATATAAAATTGTTCATGAAAGGAAAAGAAGGAATGGAAGATAAGTTGTAAAAAAAAAAAAAAAAGTATAGAGCACACAAAGCTCAGAAAGAGCGCTCAATCCCTGAGTGCAAGCCCCAGGACCAGGGGAAAAAATTAACTATAGCATTACAGTATCTGCTCCTGGCCCCCAAAGGTTCATGTTTATTTTGCAATGTGGACATTTGCATTCAAGAGTCCCAAGGCAAACTGTGTGAACCTCACCAAAATCACAACATCCCCATGCCAAAGTGGACCCTGTGAGTTAATCCTACAGCATCTGGGTCAGTGGATGAGATCCTGGCCTGGGGCCACCCCAGCATGACCCTGCTGGATGCAGCCCACAGAGCCACTCTGGTGCCTGGATCTGTGGCCTTCGCCTTTGCTCACTGTTTCCCATTCCCAGGTCCAATGTCTGACCACCACTGCTTCAGCTTGCTGCTTCTGTCAGGCTCTGTACAGACCTCACAGCCAGATTGTCCAGCCTCGAAGGTGCTCATATGAAACCTCAGGGGAGCATCCACAACCCCTGTGATGGCATACCAATCACAGATGGTGCTGGGGTGTGCCACCAGCACAGGCTGCCATGGGGCCTATCCCACTAAAACTATGGCAAGTAGTGGAGTGCCTTAAGAGCTGAGCACAGGGAACTCGTTTCCTGGCCCAGGGAAAGCAGAGTGCTTCAAGATTCTCTTCCTAAATGAGATTCTCACTGTAAACCTGGCTAAAGGTAGTCAGTGGGACTCAGGTCATGCCTTAACATTTCCTCCACCAGATTAATCTATTACCTTTAGATTTAGCCAACACCAAGTCTCAGGGTGTGGGCAAAATGAATGCAAGCTGAGTGCTGGTAGCTCACACCTGTAATCCTAGCTACTCAGAAGGCTGAAATCGGAGGATTGTGATTCAAAGCCAGCCTAGGCAGAAAAGTTCATGAGACTCTTATCTCCAATTAACTACTAGAAAACTGGAAGTGGAGTTGTAGCTCAAAGTAGTCAAGAGCTAGCCTTAAGAATAAAAGCTCAGGGATGGCACCCAGACAGAGCTCAAGCCTAAAACTGTCCAAAAAAAAAAAAAAGCAAACTCCTTGTCACAGTGAAGAGCAATTCCAACAGTCCTATCTCCATCAAAACCCTGTGAGCAAGCCTGTTGGTAGGATAGCCCCTGCCCTCACAACTGCCCATCAAGTTCCTCCTTTGGCCTTTTCTCCATACCGGATGGGCAGTACAGACACAGCAAAATCCCACTTCTCAGTACCAGTTTTCTGGGTGTTTCTCAATGTAGTCAAGGAAATAAAGAAGATCAACCATTATACTTGGTGATGAATAATATTCAGAATTACTTCTTTATTAGAATCATAAGCCAGCCTCTTATGTATTCAGAAGCCATAAATTAAGGACCCTGACTACAACACAATCCAAGTCATTAAAAATTAATTCTAGGTCTGGGGATATGGCCTAGTAGCAAGTGTGCTTGCCTCGTACACATGAGGCCCTGGGTTCAATTCCCCACCACCACATATCCAGAAAATGGCCAGAAGTGGCGCTGTAGCTCAAGTGGCAGATTGCTAGCCTTGAGCAAAAAGAAGCCAGGGACAGTGCTCAGGCCCTGAGTCCAAGCCCCAGGACTGGCCAAAAAAAAAAAAAAAAAATTAATTCTAGTCACTTAAAAAAAAAAGTATAGAAACATTTCCTTGATTTTAGTTTCAAATTGTATGGGGTAACAGGGTAAGTTTTAAGTATACTTTTAGTGAAAGTTCTTAATGATGAGTAAAAAAATATTGGTGTGATATCAGAAAAAATATCATCTTTTCTTTTCAAAGAAAAAATAAGCAGTGTCAGTCTTTCTGCATCACTGTGTCAGAAGGAAGTTGAGATATCACTACAGAATTTTGATATAATAAGATTATAATCTAGAATTCCGTATTTGGAAATATGTAAAGAAAAACAACATCTATAAACTAAACTACTGAAAATCTGTGCTGAGAAAAGAAGCTAACTTCTGAAAAAGATAGTAAGACCCTATCTCAGAAACAATTTTTTTTTTAATGATTAGAGGTATCCCTCAAGTGGTAGGGCTTGTTTAGCATGTGTGAGACCCAGGGCTCAGTCCCCAGTATCAGAAAAGAGAGCAAAGATGTTAGCCAGATGTGCTGGTACTCCCCTGATTCCAGCATGGGAAAGTGGAAATAGGATTACAGGAATGAGATTTTCCCAGTCAACACAGTGAGTTCAAGGCCAGCCATAGTCACAAAATTATTTTTTGAGACACATAGTCTCAAAAACAATTAAAATAGGGCTGGGGATATAGCCTACTGGCAAGAGTGCCTGCCTCGGATACACGAGGCCCTAGGTTCGATTCCCCAGCATCACATATACAGAAAACGGCCAGAAGCGGCGCTGTGGCTCAAGTGGCAGAGTGCTAGCCTTGAGTGGGAAGAAGCCAGGGACAGTGCTCAGGCCTTGAGTCCAAGGCCCAGGACTGGCAAAAAAGAATAAAAACAATTAAAATAGAAATAAGTAAATATACATGATGAATAGTGAAACAGCTCAAATATGGATTTAATATTTTCATGTTATTAATCTGATCATAAGGCAATGCAACTGTCAAAATTACTCTTAACAAAGAAGATAAATAATACATTTAGTTATAATAATCTGATTCTAAAAATTCAATTTAAATTCTGTTATTTGTAACAATGTGGATAGTGAGGGCACTGGAGATCATTGTGACATATGGAAGAAGCCAGGTACAGAAACCCCCATGATCTCACTCAGCTGTGGAATGCACAGAACTCACAGGCATCAAAGTACAAGTGATTAACTGAGCATGGGGTCTCATACCTGTAATCCTAGCTATTTGGGAGGCTGAAATCTGAAGAGCACAGTTTGAAGCCAGTCTGGTCAAACATACCAATCAGACTCTTATCTCCAATTAATCAGCAAAAAGACAGAAGTAAAGTCATAGCCCATGTAATTGAGCATAAGGTATGGATAGAAAAAAATGCTGATCAAGAGCTCAAGGCCCTGAGTTCAAGCCCCAGTACTGGCATGTGTATGCTGTGTGTGTGTGTGCGCGCACACACACACACACACACACACACACACACAGCACAAGTGATTACCCCAGATTGGGGAGAGGCGGGAAGAGAGTGTGAGAAAGGTTGATTCATCATTATTAACTCATAGTTAGAGGAGAATAAGAACTTCTAATGTGCTCTTTTTCAGTAGGATCCATGTAGATGAGAGAGAGAGAGAGAGAAAGAGAGATTTAATAAAATAATGTACTGTTCATAAAGGCTATAAGAAACAATTTTGAAAACTCTGACCAGAAAGAAATGTTAAATACTTGAAATAAATGTTTAACCTGATAAAACATTGTACAATGTATATGCATATTGAAACCTTACATAGCACCTCATTAATACATGCAATTTTATGTTTTATATATCAGTTAAAAATCCATTTTAAACATTTAGGTTACTAAAAAAATAGTAGAATTAATGTATTTCTTATATTGTACTGGGGAAGCATGTAATAATTTTTTATTGTTGACATGAAGAAATGTTGATATGAACACATTTTAAACAAAGAGAACAGATGAGTATGAAACTAGAAGTGTCATGTTTAAATTCAAAAGTAGGAGGAAGAATTGAACCATTACAACTAAGAATTGCAAAGAAATCTAAAAATAGAACATTTAAAATAAGATAGAAGTGAGGGCAAACATATTAGCTATCACAGTAAGTGTGAGAGTTTAATCATTTCTATTAAGAAACAAAGAACTATAGATCCAGCAGAAAAAAAATGCTAAATATGTGCTATTTTATACAAAAATGGGACAGAGGACAGAGGAAGGGCATAGATTCACCAGGAAAACACAGCAAATGAAAGCAAAGTGATCTCAATATGAAAGTATAATTTAATACAGAAAATATTAAATGTGACTAAAAGATATACTTAAGTAGAAGATATATCATTAATGGATATTTTATTCTGAATAATTAAAATACACCAAGTAAAACTGTCAAAACACAATTGAAGAGGAAGACTTTGTCATACTTTAATCTACTTCAATCCACTTCAAACAATTTGAAACAAGTGACAAGATAAATAAATATTTAAAGATTTTAAGGATATAAGAAACCTAAGAGAATAGACACATGTGACACTTTATATTTTTTAAGTGTATATAACTATTAAATGCTGTGGAAAAAGTGGGGCACCTGTGGTCCTCTACTGTAATCCTAGCTACTGGGGAGGCTGAAACCTGAATATGCTGAATATGGTAGTTCAAGGCCAGCTGGACCAGGAAGTCCATGAGACTTCTATCTCCAACTAACTAGCCAAAAGCCAGGAATGGAGGTATGGCTCAAGCCTTGAGGAAAAAAGCTAAGGGACACTATGCAGGCCCTAAGTTCAAGACACACACACCCCAAAAAGTTTTGATCACATAAGAGGCCAAGAGCTATGCCCTTATGAACACATAAGATGATGTTAAGTGAAATGAATACATGTTATGGAAATGAGTGTTATATCACTGTTGTAATTATTTTCAACATGCCATGTGAAACCATAGCTTCTTTTGTTGATGATCCTCTTGAATCCCCTTCCTATACTTGTCCCTGCGCTATCACTGTATCTCATCTGAGTACCCTGGATACTGTATATACTGGTATTAGAACTAGGAAAGTGAAAGGGAATATCAAAATCGAGAGACAATGGATAAAAAGACAAATGACTCTAAAAGCAATACTTGCAAAAAACATTTGATGTAAACCAACTGAACAACTCATGGCAGGGGGAGGGAAAGGGGGAGGGGGGATGAGGGAGGAGGAAACAAATAGTACAAGAAATGTACCAATCGCCTAACATATGAAACTGTAACCTCTCTGTACATCACTTTGACAATAAATCAGTATTTTTTAAAAAGAAAAAGAAAACAAAAAAATGCTGATCATGTGCCAATGGCTCATATCTGTAATCCTAAATACTCAGAGGCTGAGATCTAAGGATTATTGTTCAAAGCCAGCCCAGGCAGGAAAGTCTGTGAAACTCTTATCTCCACTAAAACTGCCAAAAAAAAAAAAAAAAAAAAGCCAAAAATGGAGCTGTGGCTGGAGCAGTAGACTGCTAGCCTTGAGCAAAAGAAGAACAAGGACAGAACCCAGGCTTTGAATTTAAGCCCTACACAAACACACACACACACACACACACACACACACACACACACACACACACACACACACACTGAGATATTTCGATCCCATGATAGGAAAAAATTTTGACCTATTCTTATCAGTAGAAGAGGAAAGTAAAATGGAAGTATAATTACTCCAGGATAATATATTCTTAAAACTCAGTATAGGTCTGGGATGTGAACCTGTCCATACACTACTCTTGATTTAAAATTCAGTAAAGGCACACTTGTAGATTTTTTTAATCCAGCAAGGACCAAGCCTATAGGACATACTATCCTTTATGAATGAGTAAGGAGTACAGCCTAGGAACTGAGGAAAATCAAAGTGAGAGAAGAATAGCAGGTAGCATGAAAATGACTTCTCCATCTGGACCTCAAAGAACACTTAAAAACGTGGAATCTTCCTAAGGGGTCAAGAAGGAAACAAGAACAGGCTGTAATGGTAATGAAGCAAAGTATTTAAGAGATAAATGAAACATGGAATGGTAGTAAGGAAACCAAGACACAATTGCAGAATTTAAATCCACTATCTGGACTTAATAAGCAAGTACTCAGTGCTAAGCATCTGATCCAGGGCTTTGCACATGCCAAGTAAGCATCCCACCACAGAGCTACATCTCCAACCTCTAAAATTTTAGATAGACAGATACATATATACATACATAGATGATAGATGGACAGATATAGATGAATATATGGATGGATGAGATAGATAGATAGATAGATAGATAGATAGATAGATAGATAGATAGATAGATAGATAGATATTGCAGTAACAAAGCTGGAACTCAGAGATCCATACTTGCTAGGAAGATGCCCCATTACCGAGCCACATACCTCCAGCCCCTTTTGCTCTCACTATTTTGAGAAAGGGTCTCACTTCCCATCCAGGCAAGCACCTAGACAGTAATGCATCTATTTAGGCTCCTGTCATAACTGAGATAGCACACATATGCCATCATACCAAGTTTGTTTCTCAGCAAAAATAGCTTCTTTCTGTTGACAAGACTTCACCAAGTCTTGTGAACTTTTCTCCTAATTTTGGCCTCTCACAAAGCTAGGATGATATGCACGTATATGCAATTGGGACTCACTATGTAATAAAAAGAGGTTTCATCAACCTTTCTGCGTAGGCTGGCCTCAAATGGATTTTTCTGAGTATCTCAGATGATAGGGGTGAGCCACAAGTGCCTGAATAACAACAAAATGAACAAATCTAAAGCCCAGCAAGGCTAGTGTAGCCTGTGTCAGTAGAGAGGGATGGGGCAATGAAAATAAAATGGTCTTAATTCCATGGTTCAATTATGGGAAAGTCATTTCATTCTTGACACTTGAATTTATACAATAATAGTTTTAGAATTTCTTTTTTCTGTAATTCATCTTCCAAATCAAGGGATCTAAGAAAACATACTTTATATATTTAAATAAAATAAAGAAGATAGGCACCAGTAGTTCATGCCTGTAGTCCTAGTTACTCCAGAGTCTGCCAGCTCAGGCAAAAAGTATGTGAGACTCTTATCTCCAATAAACTACTTAGAAAAAGCCAGAAATGTCACTGTGGCTCAAGTGGTAGAGTGCTAGCCTTGGCACAAAGAAGCTCAGAGACAGAGCCTGAGTTCAAGCCTCAGGACTGGCAAAATAAAAAGGAAATAAAGACAGTAAGGAAGTAATAATTAATAATAATAATAGACAGAAAAATGACACCAAACACAACTATTAGCATAAATGAATGCTTCATATTGGATCAAAATCTAAAATTCAGCCATAGGTTGTTTGTTTATCATAGACATCCCTAAAACAAAGCAGTGTGCCAGGCCTAGCCACTCTCACTAAAATCCTACTCAAAAGACTGAGGTCTGAGGATTGGGGTTCAAAGCCAGCCTTAACAGAAAAGTCCACAAGACTCCATTTCCAATCAACCAGCAAAAATACTAGACTGAAAGTGTGGTTCAAGTGCTATCATGATAGCCGTGAGCAGACAAGCCAAGCAGGAGTACAAGGCTTTGAGTTCAAGCCCTGGTACCCACACAGAATAAAAGAAACAAAGAAAGTACAAAAACTGAAAGTAGGGGCTGGGAATATGGCCTAGTGGCAAGAGTGCTTGCCTCATATACGTGAAGCCCTGGGTTGGATTCCTCAGCACCACACCTATACAAAAAGGCCAGAAGTGGCCCTGTGGCTCAAGTGGCAGAGTGCTAGCCTTGAGCAAAAAGAAGCCAGGGACAGTGCTCAGGCCCCGAGTAGATGCCCCAGGACTGGCCCCAGGACTGGCAAAAAACAAAACCAACAACAAAAACCAAAACAAACAAACAAACAAACAAACCTGAATATAAATGGCTAAGGCATAGTGGGAAAATGTAACAAAAACTAAAGCAGAAATCATTGACAGTGAAATTCAAGACAAATAGCATTAAGTAAGGTATTAAGGGCTGGCTTATATAAATGAAAAGCCTCAATCATAGAGAAGATATAACTCTCCTGGAAATGAATGGGCCAATTAATAGTACAACCCAAATGGACAGAAACATAGCATGGCAGAAGATTTCAAAATGCCATTCCTAAGCTTTCATCTAACCAAGTAAACAGTCAACAGATAGGTAAATATAGGAATCACATAATATGTTTAATACTACTGAAAAAGAATCTATGTTGCATAATACCCCAAATATCTGAGAATAAAATGAGTTTTCCAGTGTTCAAAGAACATTTACAAAAATTAATTCTGTATGTGGTTACAAATAAAACCTCAGCTACTTCCTCAAAGCAAAAATAGTAGAGGCTACAGCGTCTAACCATTAGAAATGAGCTTCAGAAATAAACAACAATGTTGTTTACCATAGACATCCCTAAAAGTAATGTACAAAAATAAAAAGCAAAATGCCTGGGCTGGGGATATAGCCTAGTGGCAAGAGTGCCTGCCTCGGATACACGAGGCCCTAGGTTCGATTCCCCAGCACCACATATACAGAAAACTGCCAGAAGCGGCGCTGTGGCTCAAGTGGCAGAGTGCTAGCCTTGAGGGGGAAGAAGCCAGGGACAGTGCTCAGGCCCTGAGTCCAAGGCCCAGGACTGGCAAAAAAAAAAAAAAGCAAAATGCCAAGAAAATGAGAATGGAAAGGATTTATGGATTATTCATATAACACTGTACAACCATGGAAAACTACATAGTGTGTGTGTGTGTGTGTGTGTGTGTGTGTGTGTGTGTGTGTGTGTGTGTGATTACTGGGGCTTGAACTCAGGGCCTTTGCTCTCACTTGGCTTTTTTGCTCAAGGCTAGCACTATACCATTTGAGCCACAGTTCCACTTCAGGGTTTTGGGTGGCTAATTGTTGAGAAGAGTCTTAGGAACTTTTCTACATGGGCTGTCTTTGAACCTCAATCCTTAGAGCTCAGCCTCCTGAGTAACTAGAATTACAGACATAAGCCATCTGTGCCCCACTTAGAAGAATGTTTAATAGTACCCAACAATGGCATCTATCTATCTATCCATCTGTCTATCCATCTATCCATCTATCTTTCTTCCTCTCTCTGTGTCTATCAAATATCACCTATAGGAAAATTCTAAAAAGAATTTACAGCAAATTGTTAGTTGTGGCCTATATTTGGGTGGTAAAATTACATGTTGATTTTTATTTTAAAATAATACACAAGTATGGTTTGAATTGTTGGATTACTATCATGTTCACACTTTTTAAAGTTCTCACAACCTATAATCTTATATTTCTTGATAGTAAAATTAACATCAGATTTGCTTATTGCTAGCCCTTGGCTTTTTATTGTTCTCTAAAATTTTTCAAAGGTCAGTAAAAATGACTCCATAGCCTCCACTGTAACTCTTTCCATTCTCTTCATCTCCAAGATCACACAAAGCCACTCTTTGCTCTAAGAGGCCCACTTCCCGAAACTCTTCCCATTTTTTTTTTTACTTAGCCTACAGTAGTGTTTGTCATCTAATAATTTCAAATCATTAAAGTGTGTGTGTGTGTGTGTGTCTCCTAGGGCTTCAACTCTGGGCTGGGTACTTTAAACTATTTTTATTAAATAATTTTATGCTAAAGTTTATGCCGTCTTCCTATGTAGTACTTAGGTATTTGTCTTTGATAGTTTTTTGTTGCTGTTGTTGTTGTTACCATTTTCAAATGAACCCACAGGCTAGCTCCTTGGACAATTTTTAAAGGTCCAGTTCTTTTGCTTTGCTACTGGAATTTTTTAAATGTCTCACCAGAATGTCTCTTAGAGAATGCAAGTCTCTGATTGCCTTCCAAATGCTCACACAATCAAAGCCATCATAAAGCACAACAAAACCTATCGCTTTTTAAATATATCTGTCTAAATCTAGAGGTCTGATTTTGTTTTATTCCAGCCAGGCTTCTCCTTGACAATCGCCATCTCTCAGTTGGAGTTGCTTCCCCCTCTGAAATGTTGCTTCACCAAACAGGGGCTTTCTGCTGGTCAGACTGATGGTGGGAGGAGTTACATTTCTGTAACTAGAAAAGATGTGTCCAGTGAGCTACTTCTAGCAGTAGACTGCTTGAAAGTGTTTAGCCAGTCCACTTTCACAGCTCTTACTTCCCTAGTCCCACATCGGTTTTGGTGAGGAGTGTCCCCTCCTTTTCCTCTTTGTGGTCTAGTCGCTTGTAGAACACCACCACAGTGATACCACAGGTGTTCCCTTCCCATTTCTACTTGTTCATGAGATAGCCCAGGGGCTCCATTGTTAGGTTCGTTAATTCTCATCACAAACCAGTTTTTGGTCCAAATCTATGTTGCTGTGTAGACCCATCATGAATAGTTTCCCACCGACTTGGCAATTACCTAGACTTGCTATGTGTTGAGTATGTTCCCAGGCACCTCTCATCTTATGATTATTTCACCAGAAGTTTCACACAATGGGTAGAATCGATTCCTAACAATGGGTAGATTAGACTCCTAGTATACTCCAGCACTAAGATCTTCTTCTTGGTCAACATACCTGTCTCTGAGCCTATGAGATGTTAAGTCCTTCATAACCAGACATGGAGTAACTCTGTCAGCAAGTGGTAGTTCATAGCCAAAAAATCTACCATTTACCACCCCCACCCCTCACCCCTGCTTTTCTCTGGGGTGGGTGTGTGTGTGTGTGTGTGTGTGTGTGTGTGTGTGTGTGTGTGTGTGTGTACTGGTGCTAAGACTTGAACTCAGGGCCTGGGCGTTGACCCTTAGTTTTTTGCTCAAGGCTGTCCCTCTACTACTTGGGCTACAGCTCCACTTTTGGCTTTTTTGTTAGTTAACTGGATATTAGAGTCTCAAGGACTTTCCTGCCCAGTCTACCTTGAAACCATGATCTTCAGATCTGACCCTTGTAAGTAGCTAGTATTACAGAGGTGAGCTCCTACAGGTACCCATCTATTTGCCCCCTACTTATGCCAGAGCCCCAACTGCAAGCAAAACAAGTGGATAAGAATCTTATCTTTTAGTCCAGAATTTTCTTGCCCAGAACTAGTGGAAGATTGAATGAGACTAGAAGATGAAGGACTTTGAATTATCGGAAAAGGAAATAGACACAAACTGAGAGTCAATTTATTTCTTGAACTGAAAAAAAATTAATTGACAACTAGGGATTTCTGTAAATGGATTCTATACAGAGCAAACTGAAACAGAAGGAGGCAGTAGACACAGATGCTGGGGGCCAGTTAGGCAGTAAATGTCACCCAGAAATTACAGGTGTTGTCACAGGAATGAAATGGAAAGAAAAGAACAAAGCTGAGAAATAATATGAAATAAAACTGGATGAACTGGTTTCAGACTTGGTATTGAGATTTAGGGCGGAAGGAAGGAGACCAAAGGTAAATGAAACCAATGTATCTAGCCCAGCGGATATGCAGAATGACATTTCCATTGAAAGACTTAGTTGTTTAGCTGTAGTGGGAGAGAGGTGGGAGGAAGAGAAGTTTGAGAATAGATCTACTTATGTTTAAAAGTCAGACCTAGCAAATGCAGGTAAGTCCACCAGCAACAGGGTGCCTTTCTGAACCAACTCTAGCCAACAAGTAATTTCATACTCTGATCAAAACAATGTCAGTCTCTATCGAATAAATGACTTTTTTCTTTCTTCTTCTTTTTGTAAAGGGCTGGTTTCTATTGGCTATTTTTTCCTGGTTCAAAGCGATTCACTCAGGGGGCCAGTCCTTCTGATTGCATTGTAATTTATTTAGTACATTTCAGCCAAAGGACTAACTCTGTTCATCTCTCAAACCTCCCATGTCCTACTCTGGCCCCCACTTTGAACCTTGCAAGCAGATATTGACACAACATTTACTATTTTCTGTTTTGTTAATTAATTGCTTGAATGAGTGAAAGAGAAAATTTTTTCTCTTCCATTTTTTAGAACTGGTGCTAGAGACTATCACTTTTCTTTCTTTCTTTCTTTTTTCACTTTTCTTAATTTTTCACTTCAGAATCCATTCCTTCTTCATTACATGAGGATCTTCAGAACATAAGTAAATTCTTTTCTTGGGTGGGAGGGGCTTGAAATTAAGGCCTGGGCGCTGTCCCTGAACCTCTCTATGCACAAGGCAAGCACTTTACCTCTTGAGCCACAGTACCACTTCTGGTTTTTGAGTGGTTAATTGGAGATAAGAGTCTAACGGGGACTTTCCTGCCAAGGCTACCTTAGAACAGCAGTCCTCAGATCTCAGCCTCCTGAGTAGCTAGGATTACAGGCATGAGCCACTGGCACCTGGTCTCAGGGTATCTTGATATATTTACCTGTGTCTGATAAAAAGAGAAGGTAATTAGCATCCTCTGAGCCCTTTGTGCCAAGCGCTGTGCTATTATTTGTTATATTTAATCCCACTGTGTAAGGTGATTGATATTACTACCCCATTTTCTAGATGAAGAACCTTGGGCTCAAGAGATTAAGTAAGAATAAGTAGCCTGCGGGGGACCACAGTCTAGAAACACAATGGATGAGATTCCCCTGGCTTTTTGTTTGCTGGTTTGTACCCTTCTGTTTCCTGACAGATACCAGTGGAGCATACGGTTGGCACATTGTTCTCCATATCAGAAAACAGGAAACAGTTTGAAAGGAACAGTTGGGATGAAGTCTTGTGTATCTCAGGATCCCATTTAAAGACTTCTGGATGTAGCACCCATTCCGGAGCAGACACAACTTCAATAAACTGGGCACATTCATTTGAGATGTGAAATCATGCACTCCTGATTCGTTTTAACTGAGGAATACATTAGCTATAGTTTCATTTTTAATTGGAAAAAATGCAAGAAGGTATATCATAGCATGAAGAAGTTCTTTTTAAATTAGTAGTAGAAATTTGACCTCAGCAGTTCCTATCTCTAGTGTAAGCATTTAAGATATACTTAGGAAGCTAGATGCCAGTGGCTTACACCTTTAATTCTAGCTACTCAGGAGGCTGAGATCTAAGGATGGCATTTTAAAAGCAGCCCAAGCTAGAAAGTCCATGAAACCCTTACCTTCAATTAACCACCAAAAAGCTAGAAGTAGAGGTGTAGCTCAATTGCTAAGGGATAACACCCAAGCCGTGAATTCAAGCCTCAATATTGATACACACACACACACACACACACACACACACACACACACACACACACACACACAAATACAGTTCGGAAACTTGAGTCTTTTCTGCCCTTTCTTCTCAATCAAGCACAGCAATGTCATCTCCTGCTGAGCTCACTTCTCTCTGCCGTCACAGCCAAGTATCACAGCCATATCACAGTACTAAAGCCGGTCCAGCAGCTTCTATCGAAGCTGTTTAGTATCTCCAGTAGGCCATCAGTTCACCAAGGGTTGACACTAATTCAGTATCTCCAGTGGGCCATCAGTTCACCAAGGGTTGACCTTGACATCTCCATAGATTTGAGCAGGGTGTTGTGCACAGATTAAGAGCTTAGTAAAACATACAGGCATAATTTCTTCTTAAACATTATAATTTAATAGGGACAGATAGGCTCCGTGGAAGATGAAACCGAATTTTACATATGAAAAAGTCTTCTATGATTCATAAAATGACAATTCTGGCCCAGAAGAACCACAGACACAGGCAATCCATTTCTTTAACTATAGCATGTGTTCATGCCTACTTCTTTTATTTTTATTTGTTTATTAATTGAACACAAATTTTTTGACAAGGTGTTGTGCAAAAAGGGTACAGTTACATAGTAGGGCAGTGTGTACATTTCTTGTGATATCTTACGTCCTGTTTTTCTATCTCTTCTCTAGGTCAGGTAGACATATATACAATATACAATGTATCAAGAACATATACAGTAGCCACGTGGCCACGCCCAAAAAAGTTCGCCTAGGGCTTGAAATGTAATGTCGATATTAGACCATATGTCGACAGTAGTCTTATATGAATGTACATACCTAGCTTTTGAGCTATTGTATTCCCCTGAGAGGTCAATTTTTGACCTTTATATGTTGAGTAATTGTTTGGTTTTAGTTACATACTGTTGGGTCGCTGCCCCAATCCTGTGGGGAATACTATTTGACAAGCAGTTTTTGTTTCACAGACTTGGTCTCTACTGTCTCTCCGTCTCCCTTTGTTAGCAGTCATATATCAGGGAGATCATGCCCCTTTGTTTTCTGTGTTCTAGGCTTGTCTCGCTCAACATTATTTGTTCGAGTTCTGACCATTTCCCTGCAAATAACAATATTTCACCATTCCTAATCGCTATGTAGTATTCCATTGTGTATAAGTACCATATTTTTTTGATCCATTCGTCTGTGGAGGGGCATCTGGGTTGTTTCCATATTTTGGCTATTGTGAATTGTGCAGCAATAAACACGGAAGTACAAATGTCTTTTTGATATCTTGGGGTTTTCTGTTTAGGATAGATGCCTAGGAGTGGTATGGCTGGGTCATAGGGTAGGTCTATGCTGAGCTTTTTGAGAAACCTCCATACTGTTCTCCAAAGTGGTTGTACTAATTTGCACTCCCACCAACAATGGAGAAGGGTTCCTCTTTCCCCACAACCCCTCCAGCATTTGTTGTTGCCTGAGTTCAGAGTATAGGCCATTCTAACTGGGGTGAGGTGGTATCTCAGGGTTGTTTGTATTTGCATTTCCTTTACTAGCAGGGATGTTGAGCATTTCCTCATGTGTTTCTTTGCCATTTTTATATCTTCTCTTGTGAAGTCTCTCTTTAGCTCCTTTGCCCATTTCCTAATAGGTTTATTGGGCTTGGAGGGGCTTAGTTTTTTGAGTTCTCTGTAGATGACTGATATCAGGCCTTTGTCTGTTGCTGTGCTGGTAAATATCCTTTCCCATATCGTTGGCTGTCTTTCTATTTTGGTGGCTATGTCCTTAGCTGTGCAGAAACTTTTTAATTTGTAGTAGTCCCATTTTTCGAGTCTTTCCCCTATTTGTTGTGCCCCTGGGACTATATTCAGGAAGTTCCTTCCTCTCATGCCTAGTTCTTAAATATTCAAGTTCACCTATACAAAAATAATACTCATAAAGTTCAAACAAATTATGTGTGTTATGCATACCATGGGCCCTACACACAATACACAGGTTCATATGTAATACTTACAGATCTATGCTCTATACAATGTCTGCTTGGCTGTCTAGTTTCAGGTGATCTCTAACTGATATGGGTGAATGCTGAGAAATTGATTGGGGCTGGACCAGAAAAAAAAGATGTTGGAAACAAGAAATTCCCTCTAACTTTGTAAAACTTCATTAAAGCATGTAATGCATTACTACATTCTCTTTTAATAAAAGAATTTAAACTTTGTAGTTAATGAAACTATAACCTCTAATCTCTGTGTATGCCTCAGAAGCAAATATTATATTCTGCATGCATCTTTCAGATTTTCCTTTTATACAGTTATATAAAAATATTTTACCATTAATAGTTTGGGGGATTTTTTAATGCCAGTTATTTTTACTAGTTATATTTTTATCTTTCTTTTTGTTACTGAGGTTTTAATTCAGGACTTGGAGCTTAGTAAGCAAGCACTCTACCACTTGAGCCACACCTCTAATACTTTTTGCTCTTTTGCTTTTAGATTATTTTTCAGCACTGTACATTTTTTCTGGGACTTGGCTCAAACTGTGATAGTCCTACCTATGCCTCCTGAATAGCTGAGATTATAGGAGTGAGCCACTATGCCCATCTTGTTTGTTGATAATGGAGTCTAGATAACCTTTGGCCAATGGTCTTGGACCATGTGATTACAGGTATGATCCACCACCTGGACTATACCTTCATTGTTTCCAGAGTCACAAAAAAACCATAAAAGACATTTGATTATTATTTTACATGAGGAAACTAAGGCTTAGATTAAGGTCTTTAACTTTCCCAAGTACTATACCTAAAGAGAACTTTCTCATGTTTGAATAAGATTTTTCTCCATAATTTAGGGCTTCTCCTTATGTCCTATAATTTTTTTTATAGATTTATCTATAATGGCTTCAGCATGTCTTATTAGAGTTATTCCAGGGCATATTCTACCTTTCATTAAAAGTTTGAAATATATCTTTTGTTTAATCATACTAAATTTCCTAATTGACCATTTCTGGTGTGTAGGAAGGCCAATTTCTTTTCCTTTCATTCTTTCTTTCCTTTCTTCTTTCCTTCTTTCCTTCCTTTCTTTCATTCTTTCATTCATTCTTTCTTTCTTCTTTTCTTTTCTTTTTGTGTTGATCCTAGGGCTTGAATTTATGGCCTGAGTACCAGCCCTGAGCTTTTTTGCTCAAGACTCAGCACTCTAATCACTTGCAAGATAGTTCCACAACTAGGCTTTTGGTTGGAGATAAGAGTCTCATGGACTTTCCTACATGGGCTAGCTTCAAACCACAAAAGAAAAATCCTCAGATCTCAGCCTCCTGAATAGTTAGGATTATAATTATGACCCACTGGCATGCAGCAAATTTCTTTCTTTCTTTTTTTTTTTTGTTTTGTTGTTGTTGTTGTTGTTGCTAGTCCTAAACTCAGGACCTGGCCACTGTCCCTGAGCTTCTTTTGCTCAAGGATAGTGCCATAGTGCCACTTCTGGCTTTTTCTGTTTATGTGGTACTGAGGAATCGAACCCAGGGTTTCATGCATGCTAGGCAAGCACACTACCACTATAAGCCATATTCCCAGCCCATGAATTTCATTTTTAAATACTGGTTTGTATCAGTCATTTTGCTGATATCCTTTAATAATAATTTATATATTGATTGATTTTTGTAGGTGTGCTATTAGAGCCCTGAAAATTTGTGACATTTTCATTTGTTCCATTTCAGATTCTGCACAGCAAATTTCTTCTTATGTATTGGCATTGGCTAGCTTCTCTAGTAGACTTGGATAATAAAGATTATAAATTCATCCTTTTCTTGCTCTTGATTTTAATGGTAATATCTCTAGTATTTTTCTATGTTGCATAGCATTTGTTGTGAGTTTTGGTGCATAACCACTATGAATAAAAGTTACTTCATTTATGGAAGCAAGGGTGTGGCTCAAGTGGTAGAGCACCAGCCTTGAGCAAAAAAAACAAGTAAGAGTGAAAGGATGTAAAGCCCCGGTACTGACATACACACAAAAAGGAGGTTTCGTTTATCTTCTAATGTGCTTAGGTTTTTGTTTGATTTTCCACCATATTTGAATACTGAAATTTTTTCTAAATGTATTGAAAGAGTCATGTAGCATTGTATTTTTTAGTACAATGTATTGATAGATTTGACAATGTTGACTCATCTTTACTTCCCTGGAATGAGAATCCAGGCATTGTTCTTTTGATATTAGACAGAATTTTACTACTCTGTGTAGGGTTTTGCTTAATTTAACACCTGAAGGTGGTCTTTAATTTGTTTTTGTTTGTATTTTCTTCATTTAGATTTTGTAACCAGCAAATCTGGCCACATAAAATAAATGTAAGTTAACTTAATTGTCTCAGTCTGGTACACTTCATTTAAGAAGATATTATTTGTTCCTTGATAGTTACTAGAACTTGCTCTGAACCGGGGACAAGTATTTCTTTGAATATTGGTTCAGTCTTATCTCTTTTTACAGGGCTAGTTGGACTTTTCTATCTCTTGCATCACCCTTCCTTCCTTCCTTCCTTCCTTCCTTCCTTCCTTCCTTCCTTTCTTTTTTCATCAGTCATGGGGCTTGAAGAGGGGGCCTGGACACTGGCCTTGAGCTCTTTTGCTCAAGGCTAGCACTCTAACACTTTGAGCAACAACACAACTTCCAGTTTTCTGGTGGTTAATTGGAAATAGGAATCTTACAGACTTTCCTACCCAGGCTAGCTTCGAACCTTGATCCTCAGGTCTCAGCCTCCTGAGTAGCTAGGATTACAGGAGTGAGCCTCCAGCTCCCAGCTCTTGAGTCACTTTTGATAGTTTCTTTCTTTTTTTCAAATTTTTATTATCAAACTGATGTACAGAGAGGTTACAGTTTCATACATTAGGCATTGGAAACATTTCTTGTACTGTTTGTTACCTTGCCCCTCATACCCCCCTCCCTCCTCCCCCTTTCCCTTCCCCCACCCCAGGTGTTCAGTTCACTTACACCAAACAGTTTTGCAAGTATTGCTTTTGTAGTTGTTTGTCTTTTTTTACCCTGTGTCTGTCAAATTTGGTATTCTCTTTCAATTTCCTGCATCAAATACCAGTATACACGATTTCCAATATACTCAGATAAGATTACAGAGATAGTGTAGGTACAACCACAGGAAGGTGATACAAGAACATCATCAATAATAGAAGCTACATATACACATGGGACGTTGAAAGTAGTTACAACTGTGATAGAACAATTGTTTCCATAACATGGAGTTCATTTCACTTAGCATCATCTTATGTGTTCATAAGGGTATAGCTATTGGGCCTTGTGATGCTCTGCTATGACTTGCCTAAACCTGTACTAATTATTCCCAATAAGGAAGACCATAGAGTCCATGTTTCTTTGGGTCTGGCTCACTTCACTTAGTATAACTTTTTCCAAGTCCTTCCATTTCCTTACAAATGGGACAATGTCATTCTTTCTGATAGAGGCATAAAATTCCATTGTGTATATGTACGACATTTTCCTGATCCATTCGTCTACTGAGGGGCATCTGGGTTGGTTCCAGATTCTCGCTATGACAAATTGTGCTGCGATGAACATTGTTGTTGATAGTTTCTATTTCCTCAAATTTTTTTCCATTTCATTTAGGTTTTCAACTTGCCGAAATGTTGGATATAGAATTCTCTCATCCATTAACAAAATCTTTTGTATTTATAGTTATGGTTTCTGTTTTGTTGCTAATGTTGCTGCTACATGACACAAGGTAAAGGAGGCATGCCCATGGCAATATTCCAGAATCACATAGCAGAAGATAGTCATTAAGGAATACAAATACATTCATCATACTTTTAAATATTGTCATGTTAATAAAGCATCAAATTGAAAACATTTCCCAGATGGCTCATGACTCTCCTTTCAGAAACCACAGATGGACAGGGTTGGAACCTGGTGGGTAGGGCATAGGGGAGCAAATTTATTTCCCATGCAAACCAGTGAGGGTGCTGTAGTGTGGCCTGGAGCCCTTGGATATAATCCGTTCTATATTCAGTAGCTGGATGAATTTGTAGAGAGTGAAGTCAATAATATTTAAGCTTTCTCCCAGCAGAAATTCCATTTTCCTTCCAGAGTGTTAGAACCAACTCTTAGCTCTTATCATACAGTATTAGTGCCATCTATCTTTGGGGAACGACATTTGTTTTTATATTTATTTAAGTTATAGTTCATTAGGTAGCAACAACAGTAAAGATGTTATTGTACTTATTAAATTGTTGACAATTATTAATAGTAGCCAAAAAACTAAGCAATGTGAAGGGCCTTCAATGCAGGTTAAATGCATTTTGTATGTATATCTAAAAATAATTCCATAATGAACAATTCCGAATCAAATCACCTGGACTTTAATTTTAGATCCAACAAGATAATAGTTCTATGACCTTAGGTAAGTGACTTAGCCCTTGTCCCTCAGTTTCCTTATCTTTAAAATGAACACAGTACCTGTTTCTCACATGGTATCTACGTGGAGTCAACAAGAAACAGTAATTAATGCCAATTGTCACACAGTAAAAGTTAGCTATTATGTTATTTTTCAAATTAGATTCCGGGTGTACCCAAAGGGAGCCATCCAGAAATATTGTGTGGGTTAGGAGTGGAATGGTTAGCACCCTGCATACTATTGTCCATGGTGCTGAATTATTATTGCATGGTTATCCGTTACAAGGTTGTGGATAAAGAAAGAAGTATCTAAATCTTACGTTCCTGGAGTGAGCCAGAAAATACATTCTTAGGGAGTTTGTAACCTAAGGATGGTATTAATAACCTTCCTGAGGCCAATACATATACTAGGAGGATTTGAGTTTTATATTTAGGCTGATTTGGGTTTGAATAAAGGCTTGGTGATCTGTAAGGAGTCTGGTCTTATGTACAGTGGTACAATAATACTTGCCTAGAAATATTATTTTGAAGAGTACATATATGTGGAGCCAGTAGACTCAATAGATGATTGCTGTTGTTTGTATTGTTATGATTCAAAGAAAGAAGAAGAAAGGAAAAGGAAATTAGAAAATGAGAAATGGAGAGGGAGATGGAAGCTGAAAAGGAGAATTCAGGAGGTTCAAGAAGTGGAAATGGTGATGGTCCAGCTGACCACAAGTTCCTCCTGCCCCACAAAGCTCATTCAGTGTGGCTTCACATACTGTTCCAAAATTGAATACTGCCTCTCTGATGTGCTTTGGTTGTGATTATTACTACACACACACACACACACACACACACACACACACACACAATACCCAACTACCCCCATACCTCCTGGTGTCCTGAACCTGCCCAAGTGCCACTCTCATGCTTCACGACCATGAAAGTTCTGATTCTGATGTGGGGATGAAAAGTGGGCATTTTCTTGCTTTCTTGGAAGGTTTTTGTTTCTACTTTTTGTCCATTCACTTTATGGAAAGAAATGTGTATTACTCACTCTTTGCCCTCCCTAGATGACATATTGGGCACAACATGTCACAAGCATGAAAAATAGATGTAGATGGAAAGAAATAAAAAATTCTGCAGGGAATGTAAGTCATAACATGAGAAATTTTGAAATGTGGCAGAATGACAGTTTCTGGCAGTCTTGGAGCCCTGGCTTCTCTGTAAGATTTTCCTGCATCAGAAAAACAGGGTTGACATGAGTGATGGAGAATCTGTCTGCCTGAGGGCCCCCGAAGAAGAAGGGATAGCTCCAGGTACTCCAAGTCTCTCCTCTTATCCCTGGCCCTTATATTAACAGCAAGCAGTGGTTACAACAAACCTGCATATTGCTAGGTCATCCTGAATTTCCATAGATATTTGGTGGTTTCCAAGAATTTCCTTTTATGACCTATTTCCAGATAATGTTATTGTTGCTTGTATGGGTACCACAACTTTAGGCACCACTGAAACAAAGTATTTCAACTTGCTATGACTCATAAATGTTATATAAATAAACCTCATAACAATCTTATAAAGCACGTATTAATGTTATTATGCCCATTTAGAGATGGAGAACAAACTATTTCACACCACACATTTGTGTGTAGTAGAGCCAGGATCTGAATTCTGATCTCCAAGGCTAGACTTGGGATGGACCATCTGGCAAAAGTTTCCTCTGACACTGAGTACAAGTCTGGGGAAGACATTTCAGGTCTCCTCTCATGATCCTTTCTTCTTAGCCCCTCAACTGTAATCCAGAATCAGACTTTTCTGTTGCTGTCTATGTACAAGCCCTCTTTAACATCTCCATGGCAGCACCCCTAGGAGCAAAGCTGAATGAATATGCTCCCAGGTTTCAGAAGATTTTGTTGGTCTTCTCTCTGACCTCCAAATCTCTAGCATGTTTTGCATTTTTCATTCTGTATTCATGGGCAGTAACTTTTTCTTTTCCTCTCTACTTATAATGTCCTCCAGGGGACATGCTGTGGTTTTTGCCTTTGGCTTTGCTCCCATTGGAGGGAAGCATGACTCATTGAGGGTATCAGCACTTGCAAAGGGCCAGGTTCTTAGTATTCAACACTAACTTACACAGAGTTGTTGCAATAGAGGAAAGACCATGTACCATGGAACTAAAAGGACTTGGCTTCAATACCAGAGTCCTGTCACTTACTAGTGAGAGAACTTCTAAACTATAGAAAAAAATCTATAAAAATACCTTTCTGGACAGATGCTATTAGCTCAGAACTGTAATCCTAGCTACTCAAGAGACTGGTATCTGAATATCTATATTCAAAGTAATCTCAGGTGGACAAATTCAAGAGACTCTTATCTCCAATTAATCAACAAAAAGCAACAAGTTGTTCAAGTGGTAGAGCACCAGCCTTGAGAAAAAAAAAAAAAAAAAGCTGAGCAAGAGCACTAGGCCCGGAATTCAAGCCCTTGTAATGGCACAAAAATAACCTTCCTCACAGCGCTTGGTGCCTGTTACAGATGAAGTGAGGGAAACAGCAGATGGATTCTGGTCTACACAGGAGGTTGCTACTATTATGTCTTGTTGTTACAATGATTTGTTTAGTAGATGAACAAATAGATGCATTAATGACTCTTTCTCAGGCTATGATGACCCTCAGCTATCCACACTCCTCAGACAAACACTGTGTGACAAAGGCAGCCCCACTGTGTATGACAAAGGTGAGGACTAGCGTTCTCACCTTTCCCTACAAGCATAATATCTGCTCTGAGGTACCAACCTTCCCCAGTCACTGGACCCACACCTGGGCAACTCAGTTCAGCCAGACATGCTTGTGATTCTCACCCTCACTCTGAGACCACAAATGGATACAAAATGTTCCTCAAATGAATCTGCTTCCTGAATTCTTATGGGTAACTAACATGTAATTCCAAGGCTTTATTTTCATATTTAAAGACTGTGTTGGTAATCTGCTGAGTTATTAGATACTACTCATATTTACTATTCATAAACTCAAATTATCTCATTACCAAGTTCCCTGAGGGTTCTACTTCAGTTATCTGTGAATTCAGGATGTCTCTAAAGGCTCAAGCAGATGGTGAAAACCCTATGACTTGGAGGAAGGTCACACTATTATTGCAGTATCAGTCTTGTTTTGATTTGGTTGTGATTTTTCATCTACTGCTATACTTTTTTTGTAATTAAAAAACTACAGCTTATTTGACTTCATCATTATCCTATGAGTCTGTAGAGTATATTTGGTTAACCTTACAGCATACAGTAATAGATTTTCATCCAAGATATTTTTAGCCCATCATTTTCCCATTAGTAGATTTTAAAGAGATGAACAAATTGCATTTCAAGCACAAATAACATATATCATGTTGATAAACAAATACATCTGTAATTTCTACCCCCAAAGTACCTATACAGTTGTATAAGTAATCTATGACCACATAGCTAATTACTCTAAAACTTGGTGGCTCAGCCATAGTGTTTTTATCCTTCAAGATTGTGTGCACTGGAAATTCAGGCGAGGCGGAGCAAGAATAGGTTATCTCTACTCCACAATACGCTTACCGATTCTATAAACATCAAGATGGCTTCTGGCTTCTGGCTTACATGTGTAGTGTCACACATAGCATAGGATGACTTGGATGGATGAGTGATGGCAGGAATGGTTTCACTAGGGTCTCATAAATCTGGGATTTCAGGTCTTGTCATCAGCTGAATTGCTCAGTTTCTTCTCCATGTAATATGAAGCTTTCCTCCATCCATGTGGTCCCTGGGTAGTCTGTCCAGCAAAGCAGCTAAGCTTCTTACAAGGCAGTTTGGTATTCCCAAGAACATAATAAATCAAAGTTGCCAGACTTTAGCAGACAGTGTTGCTTCTTCTGCTTTAATGTGGCTAAAGGTAAGTTACAGGCACATGAGAAAAGGGACTAAAAAGATTCCAAAGTATCAGGAATGGTGGGGGACCATTAATAAACAGACAATGACAATAGTGACAACTCATTGATGAAATCAAGTAACATACTACTAACATGTTATCAATAAGTGCCTGCAGCACAGTATCACGATAAGCATAATAAAGTGATTGTAATTATCACTTATATATAAACATATATAATAGAGTGATTGGAGAAGATATAGTTTATAACTTTGATAGTCTATAAGTTTATAGGACAGTATTTCAATATGACAATGTGGATACCAAATACTATTGTCAGCAACTCATGTCTTCTGTTTCTCTTCTTTATGATCAGTTCTTTCTCTATAAGAACATGTAGACCGTATGGTTTTATTCCAGGCAAATGATCTCAGTGGGAAAAAAAATAGATGAGATCTACTTTCCTAGTGGCCAAGATGTTGCAGCTAGAGCTAGAGCCCTGAAGAAATTCAGTCTTGTAAAGCAGAGCGTTAACTATTCCATGCAGTGTACTTAGTGTCATAATGCAGAAAAGTCTAAATTGTTATTGAACACACAGAAAATTGTTTTCAGCCCAGTCTAGGAAATTAAGAGGAGTTCGTAGAGTAAGAGATACTTGAACTGAACTCCATGAACCATGTAGGAGTCACAAGGTTGAAGAAGAATTAGCAGGAATAAGAGCCAGTGAAGGGGCAATCGTCAGGATTTGACTCGTCTCAAATACAGGGAGAGAGAAAGCTCTTATCTTTTGTAGCTTCCAGCCATTTCCCTTATAAAAATTGGACTCATTACGGCTTTGTTATAAATCTTCAGATGCATATAAATAAGTTCTCCCAATCTGATGTCATATTCATGAACTAATGTTTTTAGGAGAGCAAAGAGGAGATGAAGAGGTGTTTGTTCCTGGATAATTGGGTATGGCTGATTCATTCGAATGAATAGAGACCTGGGGTGCAATTCAATCCTCATTGAATTTGTCGTCTCCTTCTGACTCGTGATTTCCATGCTGACATCTGTATAGAACAAATAGAGTTTGATCCAGTATATGAAATTGCAGAGCTAGAAAATGTGTTTGAAACCATTATTTCTACCCCCTCATTTTATAGACAAGGAAACTGAGGCCCAGGGAGCTGAAGCAATTGCTCAGAGTGGCATAGCTTCAGTGACATAAAATACTCCTCTCCCATCCAAGTCAGACAATATCCAATCTGAGTTTTATTTAGAAAACCCTATTAAATTTTGTTCTGTCAGGAAAGATGCTCGGGGTGGTAATAAGAAGATTGTTTACACTGAAAAGAGCCTCTGAGAGGGGAGTGATTGGGTTGGTGCTGAAAGAGGAATGCTGACTGGTGTGAGCCAGCACAGCCTTCTGTGTGTTTTCGCTGTTATCTGTACCAAAGGGCAGAAGTCAGAGGTGGGCCTTCATGTGGGATCCATCTGGAGAGTTAAGCAGTGTTCAGGCCCCTGTTCTTCCTGATGGAAATTTTAAAAAGTGTGGCCTCTTCCACTTTGAAGCAGAGCTCTGAGCTATATCAGAAAAATTGTGATACAAATATATCAGTATTAGTCCAGGGCTAGTGGCTCATGTCTGTAATCTTAGCTACTCAGGAAGCTGAGAACTGAGGATCAAGGTTCAAACCAGCCTAGGCAGAAAAGTGTGTAAGATCATTTCTCTAATTAACCAGCAAAAAGCCAGAAGTGGAGTTGTGGCTCAAGTGGTAGGGTACCAGCCTTGAGCAGAAAAAGCCTAGCAAGAAAGAGATCAAGACCCTGAGTTCAAGGCCCAGTAAGACTTACTTTCCCTCTCTCTCTCTCTCTCTCTTCCTCTCTCTCTCTCTCAATATGAATATTTTCAAATTACTATAACACACAGTTTTGCTTCATTACCTCCTCTCAGCAGGGGCATAGGTTCTTCTAGGAAGCTTCTAGACCTCTGTGTCTACTTCAGCTTCATAATTTCCTGCTTATTCTCCTCATATCAGCTTGGGTGGTAATTAGCTTTTTGGGTCTCATAGAACCATCAGGTACCACAACACAGAAATATTGGAACACAGTTGGGAAAGTAGATACATTTGCTCAAAGAGATCTGAAAGGATCCAGAAGTGGCCCTTTTATCCAGAACTAGTTGAATGAGTAATGGCTTATTTGCAGGAAGTAGGGAAGGGAATTCCAGGTAGATTGAAGGCACAGCATATTTGGTCAGTTTCCTAGCTCAGGTCTATGAGGTCTTCCCATGTACTAGGCATTTTGTTAATGCTAGAAATAGAAGGTTAATCTGGCTGCAAAGTGGAATGTATGGGGCAAAAGCTAATTGAGGTGAGAATGGGGAAGTGAGTTGTTACCATGGTAAAGGAACTTCTAGAAGTATCTGAGGAGCCAAGGCAGGAAGTCAAAAAGGGTTTTAAGCAAGAAAGTGTCAGTCATATTGGTTCTAAGTGAAGAATAGCTCTGTGGATAGATATGGAGAAATTTATAGGCTATATTGTTAATTGCAAAAAACAATTTACAAGTCAGGCACTAGTGGCTCATACCTGATCAGGAGGCTGAGATCTGAGAATTATAATTCAAGGCCAGTCTGGGCAGAAAAGTCCATGAAATTCTCTGTCCAATTAACCAGCAAAAAGCTGAAAGAGGAGGTGTGGCTCAAGTAATAGAGTGTCAGCTCTAATCAAAAAAGACAAGCAAGAGTGTGTGACCGTCAGTTCAGCCTTAGTACCAGCACTCAAAAAAAAAATGCAAACAATAATCTATCATGTGCTGCCTTTTGTGAAAGAAAAAAATGGGGAAAGAAGACATTCATGTATCTACGCTTTGTGTATGAAGAAAGCCAGGTGGGATAAATAGAAATGTTCAGACATAAAAGAGAAGGATGGGAACCAAAGAAAAGGAATGGGAAAAGCCATTCTTGTGTGTGTCCACTTTTTATATAGTTTAACTTTTAGAACTATACTGAAGAGGAATCCGCAACAATGGAAGAAACACCCTAAAGTGAAAGAGAAGTGTAGAGCTGTGGGAAAGCTGATCTCAGCAGCTTTGGAAAAGAATATTGGGAGGAGAATGTGTTGGCTGAAAACAAAAGAATGGTAAACCAATCATGAACTCTGTTTTCACATCAGTGTAGCCCAGCAATTCTGAAAGTACTCTCTGTGGATTTCAGCAAATAAGTATATTGTAGATAATGAAAACAAAAATTTTTGGAGAAGAGAAAATATGGAACAAAGGAAAATCTAAAATGGACACTGTGGGTTTCCAGTTAGTGCTGGAGGTACAAGTAGAACACAGTGTGACAGACAGCTGGAAAGACAGATGTGAAGTGTGTTTGTGTATATGTGCTTAAATTTCCTAGCTCTGCCCTTGGTAGGACTTAGAAGCAATGACAAAGCCCCAGAGCCGTGAGCATACCTAAGGCCCAATCCTTGCTTTCAAATATCACTCTCCACTAAAAGGAATCAGGGCTCCATGGAGAGAAGACTAATTTTAGAACTAGGGATGACAAGGTCAGGATGAACCTGAAATACTTTGCAGTGCCAAGAAATAAAGAGGTGCCCAAAGAATGAAGGGAATATGTTTAAAAAAAAAACAAAACCAGCTGAACATAAGTGTTTTACATCTGTCATTAGTCTCTGGAATGCAATGTTACTCTAGAAGCTGAGATTAGAGGACCATGGTTTGAAGCTAACTGGGCAGAAAAGTTTGTGAGACTTCATCTCCAAAATAACCAGCAAAAAGCCAGGCCAAAGGCATGGCTCAAGTGGTAGAGCCCTAGCTAAGCAAGCAAGCCAAACAAACACAAGACCCTGAACTGAAATCTCAGTACCAGCAAAATAAATGAATAAAATTAATTTTGTAAAAACCCTAAGAACTGCTTCAAATAAGCTTTTACTGTTGAAATCTGGGACAATTTGAGAACCCAGATAAAAATAGTAGATTGCTATATAATATATAAATAGTACAATACTGTCACTCACTGAATAGCTATCCATTAATATAATTTTAAATTTTACAAGTTAATTTAATATCCACTTATATTTATAATTATTTACTATCTGCAAAAAATTATTTGCATGTACCTTGTACTATTTATGTCAATCTAAATAGTAAATATATGTAGCATTCATAGTGAATATATAATATATAGCCATGAATAAATCTATGTATGATAATATATGCAGATATAAATAAATAACAGAGCCTTGCAGTAGAATTCTAGCTAGTAAATATAAAAGGAATTCTGCAGTCTGAAATTTTCAATTGCAGTGATAACTCAGGCAAGAGTTTTTTGGTGAGTCATCCTCACTACGGCATGTAAGCATGACTCTCTGCTTCCTTTACCTCTGGCTCAATTCCATGCAGGTCACAACTCATTTTTTGTTTTGTGACTGAATACTAAACACCTAAAACATCTGGCACACACACAGCATATACTTAACAGATATCTGTTTAATAACTTTTTACTTTCCTTACAAGGTAGTCAAAGAATAAAGTCTTTATGACATTGATTCTTACTATTTGTGGAGAATTTCTTCAGGGTCTACCCTATGGTTAACATTTGTAAATGTTCTATGACAGTAATAAAGCTTCTTAAAATGTATTAGGGCCCAGAACTGGTGACTCATGATTATAATCCTAACTATTCAGGAGGTTGAGATCTGAGGATTGAAGTTCAAAGCCAGCCCACACAGACAAATCTGTGAAACTGTTATCTCCAAATAGCCAGACAAATGCTGGGAGTGATGGCATGGTTCAAGTGGTACAATACCACATGTGAACAGAAAAGTCAGAGTGTGACCTAATGACAGTGGCTCATGCCTGTAATCCTAGCTACTCAGGAGGCTGACATCTAAGGAATCAAAGTTCAAAGCTTGCACAGGCAGAAAAGTCAAGATACTTACCTCACATTAACTACCAAAAAGCTAGAAATGGAGCTCAAATGGCAGAGTGCTAGCCTTAAGCAAAAAAAGTTCAGGGACAGCACCCAGGTCCTGAGTTCAAATCCCAGGACCAGAACAAAGAGAAGGTGAGGAGGGAAGGAGCCAGGAACTAGTGGCCCTGGACCTGTCATCCTAGCTATGTGGAGGCTGAGATCTGAGGATTGTAGTTGAAAGCAAGCCCAGGCAGGAAAGTGTCTTAAGACTTTTATCAAAATCCAGAAGGAAAGCTGTCAATCAACTAATAAAGCATCACTCTTGAAGGAAAGAAGCAAAGAAATGGCACTTAGGCCTTGCATTCAAGTCCCAGGAACGGCACATACACACACAAAGAGAACACTCTAAAATAATGATAAAAACCATAGTAAGTATACAAATCAGTGACATAATGGGTTATTATCATTGTGAAATATTATGTACTGTTCATAATTACATGTAATGTTTTCATACAACCAGCAGTGCAATAGGTTTGTTTAACCTCAGCACCTATACAAACACATGAGTGATGTGTTGAACGATGGTATTATGAAACCTAGATCATCACTAAATCACAGGAATTTTCTAGCTCCACTGTGACTTTATGAGACCACCGTTGTTTCTGCAGTGTGTTATTGACCAAAATGTGCTTATGTGGGCATGACTACACTTAATGCACATGTTTTTATGAGGACTAAATTAGATAATATACATAAAGAATAAAGCATAGTGTCAAATGAGTGTCCACTAAATGATAGCAGCAGCAATGGTAATAACAGTTATGATGTTGAATTCCTCAGTATTATGGAAAATGCTTCAAAAGAACATTCCTTGCTTTTCATCTGAATTGATCATCAGGGATTAGATCATAAAAAGCTTTGTGCATCATGCAAAGATTGTATCTCATTCTGTAGGCTACAGAAAGCACTGAAGAATTATATTGCCAGGAGAGATGTGATCTGGTTGGCAATTTGCAGAGCAGACCAAGAGGAAGAGAGAAAAACCTATGGCACAGACACCAGCACAAAGCTGTTGGAAAAAAACTAGACGGAGACAGTCAGGGTTGAGTTTAGGAATGTGCTATTATGACAGAGGGGATAGAGCACCCTAAGGAAAGACCCTTTTTGCCAGTTACCCATCAAAAAGCCAGAAGTGAGGCTATAGCTTAAATGGTAGAGTACCAGTCCTAAGCAAAAAAGCTGAAGGATAATGCCAGGACCCCAAATTCAAGTCCCAGTACTGGCACACATACTTCATTAAAAAAAAAAAATCTTGGTTCAAGGTAGAAGTTTTCTGCCATGAAAATGTCAAGGGAAGGAGAATGGAGACATGGAGAAAAGAGAACTGAAAGATGAAGGGAGGAATGAAGAGTTAAAGTAAACCCCATTTTCAGGCAGCCCCCGTTTTGTTGTCTGTTTAAACTATAAGCAAACCCAGGGCAAGCTTATTAGGGCCCAGCCGGTCAAGAACTCTAACCGCCCCCAGAATGCCTCAAGCCCTGAGCCAATCAGATTTGTACCCGTGTCCTAATCTTGCTTGCTTGAACACCTGATTGCTGTAACTTTGTTTTTTGTCTTGCTTGAATACCTGATTGCTGTAACTTTGTTTTTTGTCTTGCTTGAACACCTGATTGCTGTAACTTTGTTTTTTGCCTTTATAAGCCCTGTGCAATCGCAGCTCAGGGCTTCCTCCTAACCTCTGCTGTGTCGGTGGGTAGGACAAGGCCCGGGCCGCAGCCCGCTTGAATTAAGCCTTGCCTTGCTTTTGCATTTCGGAATGTCTGAGTCTCAATGGTCTTCTTGGTGGTCGTTTCGTGACTTGGCATAACAAAAGGTATCTGTTGGAAGTTGGAACTGGTGTTGTTAACAATATTAGGTACCTGAGAATAGGTGGGCCAAAGCTTTCTACCTCATGGATGGTACTCTAGCACTTGAGTCACACCTCCAGTCCTGCTTTTTGCTGGTTAACTGAAAGCACTGAAGAATTATATTGTCAGGAAAGCAGACTGTAGTCTGCTGGTGGATTGAAGACAGAGATTAGACTTGCATGATCCTGAGCTGCAGAGACCTCATCCCTTGCCCACATCCTCTCACTTACTGTCCTTCCTTTCAGAGCTAGAACCTCTCTGCTCCCCTCATTTCTTTCCTCTGCTTTCATTTAGCCCTCCAGGTCTGGGTCCAGAGCAGCAAAAGCTACACACACAACCAGAGAACTCTCCATATAGACCTCCCACTGGGACCCCCACCCTGTGTGGCTCACATGCTTCAAGCTCCCCACACCTGCCATATAGAGGGTCCCCTGGGTGGATGCTTGTATTACTGAACCTGAGTTGCTTCTGTAACAGTGAAGTCAGTCCTTATTTCAACTCCTATTATGTCAAAGTGTTTTGGAGCTTTTCCTTAACCTCAAACCCAGAATAAGAAATACTATTTCTCTTTATGATCAGTATACACATTGCATGTAACATGAGAAAAGTCTCATGAAACAAAACTTTATTATGGTAAATGTATCCTAATGTTTTCAACTCTTTTTCATTCTATCATATTCTGGCACAGGTATTTTAATCCTGACTCACTACATTGATTCGGTTACTCACAAAATGGATCTAATGAAATGCTTCACTTTAGAAAAGGATCAAAGGGATCTGTCTGCCTGGGCTGTCTGTTCTGAGGCTGGCAGACATTTCCTCTAACCTCCTTTTAACAGCTCAGAGAGGACAGAGAACTGTTCCTGTCACTAGATGGTAGTCATTTTGGAGATTATTTGGATTTCCAAAATGGTCCACCAAAGGAAGTTGAACAGCCATAATAGTGGAATTTAGAAGTCAGGCAAGCAGAGAATGGCTTACCTTTCAAATACCCCTACATAGGCTTCTGTTCCTGTAATTACTCACAAAGCATCTAACAGTCAAGGTATTTTCATTATGTTCCGTTAAAGTTGCCCTAATACTGCTGCCTACGGGAGACATCTAAACTTTCCCCCGAGTATGGAAGTATGGCCCGCCAGCCAGGCACTGGTGACTAATGCCTATAATCCTAGCTCCAGGCTGATATCTGGAAGACAGTTTGAAGACAGTGGGGGCAGAAAAGTCTGAGAGACTCTATTTCCAGTTAATCAGCAAAAGGTAGAACTGGAGGTGCAACTCAAGTGATAAAGTACCATCCATGAGGTAGGAAGTTATGGCCCACCTAATCTCAGGCCACTTTGCCACTGATAGTGCTGTTCTGGTCTCTATGCTCTTTTCAAATCTCCCACAAGGGAACTCTCGCAGAACCACTGGGCCATTGCCCTCTGTGGGTCTTTCAGTTGAGACCTTTTGGGGATTTTTTCAGACTAACACTCTCATTTAAAAAATGGCTTTTCTGCTTTCACCCAGGGACAGCCAGGATTTGGGGAGTCACCTCAACTACAGCAGGAATATGTTGCCTGACGAATAGCAGCCATCTTTCTCAGCTGACAAAACGTGCCTACTGCTGCCACAGACGCTTGAGTCCCCAAACATCTCCTCAACTACTCATCCATTGTGCACCTTCAATGAGCCAGGCTCTGAGCTGAGCCTCCGCTTCACCCTTCTGAACCAAACTCCATCCTTGGCCTCAACAGCCTCATAGTCAGCTTAAAAATGAGTGAAGAACAATGGGTCTCTCTCACTTCTGAAGAATTTGATCAACTCCAGAAGTACTCAGAATGTAAGTAGATGCTTTTACCAAAGCCAGATGGGATTTCCTCTCAGCTACAGAGCAGAGCAATAGAATCACTGCAATGCCACATGGAATGACAGATTCTGTTATAGATCCTTACAAATGCAGAATTAAGGTCTTGACATGGTCTTGAATACAAAGATACAGTTACCTTTAAGCTCTATAAGTAATACATGCTCACTATAGAATTTAGACTACACATGAGAAAAATAGAATAAGTTTATCAGTAAACTTTGTTACTATTTGGAAACATATTGCTTTACATAGTTGATTCTGTGTGGTCCTATTTTTCTAAGCCTGTACTTCCCACCTTGCATAATATCCCGTATTTTTTCAAATCAAGTAAGCTTCTTCATAGCATAACTTGGAAGGGCTACATGGTTACCATACTACTCTGACTTTAATATACTATTGGCATTTGGGTCCCAAGCCTTCTTATCTGAAAGACTGAGTTCTACTATGTGCAGGCATCTCTCTGATGTTGTCCTGGAAAAGTCCAGGCTTTTGCTTGGGCTCTTAGCTTCCCATTCATTGTGCCTGGGAACCATTAAAGTGCATCAGGTTACAACAGATGAGAGACTACACTCACACAAGGACACACACACACAGGCCACCCCTAGTCCTGACTATCTTTAGTCGGAATCTGCTCAACCACTGTCTGCACATGCAGAGTGGCCATCTTTTCTTATACCCTGACATTATCTATCTTCAAACACTTTGGTCTTGTTGAACCTAATCAACAACCCTCCCTTCTCATTAACTGTACTAGTGATTATAAATCACAAGGCCTGTGACATATTGACCAATCCTGCTCAGCTCTCAATCACATGTTGGGATACCCTTCTATATTTGCTAGGCAATTAGCCCTTGTCTATAGCTCTTATCTAAGAATCAGGGGACCCAGCCCAAGGGCTAGTGCTCTCTGCCACCCCTGAACCTCTACCATCCTCTTCTGTACAAGGGTGGGCTACAAGTCTTACTCCATGGTCCCATTCAGCTTAACACCCAATGACTTCCCATGCTACCCAAAGTCAATACAGATACAGGTCTGTCTGTCTCCCACACTCTGAGGCTCCCACTCTCTTGTCTAACCTCAATTGGTTTGGAGAAACTCTGTAATATATTGACTGGGAGCAAGGAATCACACCACAAGGTAACTCAGTTTAACTCAGTTTAACTCAGCTTGCTCTATGGGACAGCAAAGTGCCAAACTCAATCAGGAATACAAAATAAGCACAAGGAAAGGGCCTAGAGGGATCAGAACCTTGTTAGGCAGTAATGACCCAGGCAATGACCAGCTAAGGCAACAAGAATCTGCTTCCATAGTTCTGGCAAACAGCACCTAAAAGAAAAGGGAATTGAAGGCCAGGAGAAAGGAATCCATGAAGGGGTTGTGTTCTGCCAAGTGGTGAGACGACCACCAAGAAGGCCACCAAGACTCAGACATTACGAAATGCAAAAGCAAGGCAAAGCTTTATTTAAGTGAGCTGCAACTCGGGCCACATCCTACCCACTGACACAGCGGAGGTTAGGAGGAAGCCCTGAGCTACGATTCCACAGGGCTTATAAAGGCAAAAAACAAAGTTACAACAATCAAGTGTTCAAGCAAGCAAGATTAGAACACAGGTACAAATCTGATTGGCTCAGGGGTCGAGGCATTCTAGGGGTGGTCAAAGTTAAGCATTCCCAGGGGTTAGAGTTCTAGACCAACTGGGCCCTAATGGGCTTGTCCTGGGTCTGCTCACAGGGCCTGCTTATCTCAGGTTCACATGGTAAAGTGAGGTTCACGTGGTAAGGTGGGGTTCACGTGGTAAAATGGGGCCTGACTTCAAAGTCTGGCACTTCATTTCCCCCTTTTTCTTTTTGGTACCTTGGGGGCCAATCATGGCTCCATTCTGTCCATTTTATGGCTTGCATGTCTAGGGGATGATATAGAGGTAAGGCATGGGCCAGTAGGGCCCAAAGTAGTATCCGAAAATAACTCTGGTCCCTCGGTTTTAAAGGGGGGCTGATGGGTGAAGATTATCCATCTTCTGTAACTTCTTCAGGATGACTCAGGGGCGTTGACCTTTCCTAGCCAGGAACCTATAACCTTACCAAGGGACTGCAGGATTACTGCAAACTGAAAATTAACTTTCAGCTATACAGACTTACCATTAGTTGTATGGTGTTTAGTATCCAAATGTAAGCAACAAAATAATACTTAAACTTCTCACCTGTGCTCTAAGGGTCGGGTGGCTATACCTGTTTCCTGAGCAAGCCCAAAACTACCTAAAATAAGGGGTCACCTCACTTTGGAGTGAGCTGCCAAAATAACATCAACATTAGCCTAGGTAGCAAGGAAAGAAGGCAAAAAGAAAATTATAACAATATTCAGTCTAACTTTCTTTTCTTGAGGCGAAGACAAAGTGGCTGAGTCGGGTGCTTGGAGACCTCCCACCCACCATGGTAGTCATCGTCCAGGGCAAAAGGGTCAGCTGGCCTGGCATGGGAGCAATGGACCCAAGTGGCAATGCCATCTACCTTAAGGGCGGTGGGAGTAGTCAGTAGCACCATGTAGGGGCCCTTCCACTGTGGTTCTAAGGATTTGGGGTTATGCCTCCAGACGAACACCCAATCCCCTGGTCTGAATAAATGGGGGGTAGGGACAGAAGCAGAATCATATAATGCCTTAAGTTGGGGCCACATTTTTTTGTGCACGAGCTGCAAATAATCAAGTTTACACAAAAATTCAGCATCATCCAAATCAGCAAGCAATTCAGTCTGAAGGTTAGGGATAATGGGCGGGGGGTACCCATACATTATTTCAAAAGGAGTAAAGCCAAGCTGATAGGGAGAATTTCTTACTCTAAGCAGAGCAAAAGGAAGGAGTGACACCCAGTCTGCACCAGTCTCTAAGGCCAATTTAGTTAAGGTCTCTTTTAGAGTCCGATTCATTCTCTCTACCTGTCCTGAACTCTGGGGTCTATAAGCACAATGCAATTTCCAATCCGTCCCCAGTGCAACGGCTATTCCCTGACTTACTTTTGAGATGAAAGCCAGTCCATTGTCCGACCCAATGGTGGATGGGAAGCCATACCTGGGTAGGATTTCTTCCAGAATCTTGTTAGCCACTACATTCGCAGTCTCATGCTTTGTTGGATAGGCTTCCACCCATCCTGAAAAGGTGTCTACAAAAACAAGCAAATATTTGTATCCAAATTTTCCAGGTTTAATTTCTGTGAAATCTACTTCCCAATACACACCTGGCCTATCCCCACGGAGGCGAGCTCCTTTAGTCATGCTTTGTTGATTGGGGGCATTGGTAAGCTGACAGGCCTTGCAATTTTTAACAATATCTTCAATAAGTTGATTTTCTTGTCTAATTTTCACTTTGGAGTATCAGAGCAAGTCCTGCATTCTTCGGGTTCCCATGTGAGAAGCTCGGTGGATTCTTTTAAGGATACCCTTACCCAGCCCTTGTGGCAAGATAAGTTTCCCTTCACCAGTTTTCCGCCAGTCATTGTTTCCTTCTCTGTCCAGGGTTTTGTGGACCATGGGAATTTTCTTTATCCACTCCAAGTCTTCTTGGGAATACTGGGGTACAGGAGGCAAAGCTCATGGCCCTGGGTCTACTAGAGTCAATACTTCTGCTCTGGGCTGGAGGGCTGCTTCCTTAGCTGCCTGGTCGACCAGATTATTCCCTCTAGTCACCGAATCAACTCCCTTTTGATGACCAGACAGTGCATAATGGCAATCTCTGCTGGTTCCCATAGGGCCTGGATGAGGCTTAAAATCTCCTGCCTGTTTCTAATGGCCTTTCCTTCGGCTGTCAGTAGCCCCTTCTCTTGGTAGATGGCTCCATGGATTTGTACTGTGGCAAAAGCGTACTGGCTGTCCATATAGATATTTAGTCTCTTTCCTTTTCCCATCTGTAAGGCTTTTGTTAGTGCCACTAGTTCTGCTCTTTGTGCAGAAGTTCCCTGAGGGAGTGCCTCTGCCCACACTATCTCAGTGTTCGTAGTAACCGCCGCACCTGCATACCTTTTTCCATCCCAAATGAAGCTGCTGCCATCGGTGAACCAGGTGTGCTCGGCATGTGATAGCGGTAAATCCAGCAAGTCTGGCCAGAGGCTATGTGTTTGGGCCAGGATCTGCTCACAATCATGCAGTGGCGCTTCCAGATCCAGATCCGGCAGCAGAGTTGCTGGGTTTAATGCTGTAGGTACACAGAAGCTGATACGTGCCGGGTTAAGTAACAAGGTTTGGTAATGGACCATGCGGGCATTGCTCATCCATCAGTCAGGCGGTTGTTTTAGCACCCCCTCTAGAGTGTGTGGATTGGCCACAGTCAGGTTCTGTCCCAGAGTCAACTTATCTGCATCTTTTACCAAGAGGGCTACTTCAGCTATTATTCTTTTTTTTTTTTTTTTTTTTTTTTTGGCCAGTCCTGGGCTTGGACTCAGGGCCTGAGCACTGTCCCTGGCTTCTTTTTGCTCAAGGCTAGCACTCTGCCACTTGAGCCACAGCGACACTTCTGGCCATTTTCTGTATATGTGGTGCTGGGGAATTGAACCCAGGGCCTCATGTATACGAGGCAAGCACTCTTGCCACTAGGCCATATCCCCAGCTCCCTTCAGCTATTATTCTTAAGCACGGAGGCCACCCAGCGATGACAGGATCCAATTTCTTTGACAAGTAGGCGACCAGCTGTCTCCAGGGCCCAATTGGCTGGGTGAGCACTCCTTTTGCTATTCCTTTCTTTTCAGCCACGAACAATGTGAATGGTTTATTCACGTCAGGTAGGCCTAAGGCTGGGGCTTCTAGCAGGCTTCTCTTGATTGCCTCAAAGGCTTTTTGCATCTGCTCAGTCCAATGAAATTCTGGGAGGTTTTTGGTGGCTTCATATAGAGGGTTGGCCATCTCAGCGAACCCAGGTATCCACAGCTGGCAAAAGCCCGCTGTTCCCAGGAACTCTCTGACTTGTCTGGCTAACTTAGGCACAGGGATTTTTAGCACAGTCTCTTTACGTGCATCTGACAGCCAACGCTTGCCCTCTTTTAATATGAAGCCCAGATAGGTGACTTCAGGTTTACAAATTTGTGCCTTTTTAGTGGAGGCCCTATAGCCCAAATTGCCAAGAGTCTTTAAGAGCCTAGCTGTTCCCTTTAGACAGCTATTTTTGTCTGGAGCGGCTATTAACAAATCATCTACCTATTGCAATAGACTTATTCCAGTATTTTGGGAGTGGTACTCACTCAGGTCTTCATGTAACGCCTCATCAAAGATGGTAGGCGAATTCTTGAATCCTTGAGGCCACCTGGTCCAGGTCAATTGACTGCTTATCCCAATTTCAGGATCATGCCAAGTAAATGCAAAGTCGCTTTGGCTCTGTGGGGCTAAGGCAGGCTAAAGAAAGCATCCTTTAGATCCAACACAGTATACCACACATGGCTCGGTGACAGGGAGCTCAGCAGGGTATATGGGTTTGGGACTGTTGGATGAATGTCCATTACTCTCTTGTTAACTTCTCTCAAGTCTTGCACTGGTCTGTAATCATTAGAATTAGGCTTTTTTTTCAGGCAACAGTGGAGTATTCCAGGCTGACTGGATGGGCTTCAGAACTCCTAAATCTAACAATTTTCTAATGTGAGGAGTGATCCGCTTCTTTGCTTCTAGTGACATAGGGTACTGGCAAACTCTTACTGGGTCGGCCCCAGTTTTGAGTTCCACAAAGATTGGAGGACGATGTTTTGCCAGTCCCATTCCCCCAGTTTCTGCCCATGCTTGGGGAAACGCCCGTAGCCACTTATTTTCCAGAGACTCAGGCTTGAAATGCTGGTATAGCCTATACTCCTCTTCTAACTTGCTAGTTATTAGTATACTAACAGGCTTTTCTCTTGAGTTCGTCACAGAAGCCCCCACAGCCTGTGAACTCTATCTGAGCTTTCATTTTTGTTAAGAGATCACGTCCAAGCAATGGATAGAGGCAGTCAGGGATGACTAAAAACGAGTGGATTACCTGGCGCGCTCCCAAGTCCACTGTTCTTCGAGTAGTAGGGTTCAGTGCCCGTCGCACCTTGGACCAATGTTGTTTTAGTGGACATCGGCCCTCTCAGGGCTAGTAATACTGAATTTTCTGCTCCTGTATCTACCATGAACATGACTGGATTCCCCTCCACTTTTAGTGTTATCCTGGTCTCAGGGAGGGGATCTGAGCCCCAACTCCCTCAGTCACTGTCCTCAGCCATCTCTAAGGTTGACAACACTCTTGATCCTACTTTATGTTTTTCCTCCTTTTTCTTGGCTAGCTCTGGGCAGTTTTTGACCCAATGCCCCTCCTCCTTGCAATAAGCACATTGCTTCTTCCCCACTCTTTTTTTTTTTTTTTTTTTTAGCCAGTCCTGGGGCTTGGACTCAGGGCCTGAGCACTGTCCCTGGCTTCTTTTTGCTCAAGGCTAGCACTCTGCCACTTGAGCCACAGCGACACTTCTGGCCATTTTCTGTATATGTGGTGCTGGGGAATTAAACCCAGGGCCTTATGTATATGAGGCAAGCACTCTTGCCACTAGGCCATATTCCCAGCCCCTCTTCCCCACTCTTGATTGGGGTTTGGGCTCCTGCTCCTTACTTGGAGAGGCAAACTGTCTAAAGTTTCCTGCCTGCATAGAGGTCAGGATTTCCCTGAGGTCCTTGCATTGTTGCTCCAAAATTCTAGCCAAACTCCTTTCCTCAACTCTGTTCCTCTTTTCTTGCTCGATTCCACGTTCTTTGTCCTTCCTTTCCTGTCTTTGTTCTCCTATTTCTCTCTTATTATAAACCTTTTCCGCCACTGCTACTAGATCCCTAATAGATTTTTCACCGAGCCTGTCTAGAGGCTGCAACTCTCGCTTTATGTCCGGTGCAGCTTGATTTACGTAGGCAAACATAATCATCTGAGCAGATTCCTGGGTCTCAAGATCATACAGGGTGTATTGACTAAAAGCTTCCACAAGCCACTCAAGGTATGCTGCTGGACTTTCACTTTTTCCCTGCCTAATATCATAAACTTTGGCCATATTAGTAGGTCGGCGAGCCGCCACCTTGAGACCTGCCAGCAGAGCCTGGCGATAGACAAGGAGTTGCTCCCTACTTTCACCTGTATTGTAGTCCCATGCTGGTCAGGTCTCAGGAAAATAGGTATCAATCAAGGCAGGATTCGTGATGGGCATTCCGTTGGTGCCAGGGATAAGTCTCCGGGCCGCTTCTTGGATATGACCTCTCTCCTCAGTGGTGAAAAGGACCTGTAAAAGCTGGCTACAATCATCCCAAGTGGGCTGGTGAGTGAAAAGTATAGTTTCAAACAAGCAAATTAAGTCCTGAGGTTTCTCAGAAAAGGGGGCATTTTGGGCATGCCAATTGTAAAGATCACTAGTAGCATATGGCCAGTATTGGAATTGTTGTCGACCATATGCATCCACAGGACTTATAGGGAGTAGGGGAAGGGCAACAGAATTATGAAGAGACCTAATTCTTCAGTGCCGGCGAGTTGATTGAGTGGGGCTCTCTGGGGCAGAGGGCACAGCTGAAACATCTTCCTCAGAGTCCTCCTCTTGGAGAGTTAACTAGGGTGGGGAGTATGGAGGGGGAAGCATTTCCTCCTCCGTGCTTCCTCCCTGGAGGACAGGTGGATATAATTTCTTCTTTCCCCTCTAAGTTTCTCTCTTGTCACCCCGTGCCTTTTGAGTGAATATTGGGGTAGGGGAAGGAGTGGAGGAGGGAGTCGGTAAGAAAGGCCAAACCCAAGCTGGAGTGTCCCTGTCAACTAGTTCCCTCCAGGTGTCTATATAAGGAATCTGGTCTATATAGCCTGAATGAGGGGCTTCGATTAGGCTTTGTAAAGTACTGATCTTAATTATGTCAAAGCTCCCCTCAGGTGGCCAATTAGCTCTCTCAAGGGTGGGCCATTCTGACTTGCACAGGGTAATCCATTTTTCCTCCTTAAGGGCCACACCTCGGTTCTGAGCTATCTCCTTGATCTCCCTCCAGTGAGCTAGAGTCAAATCTAGGGGGCTAGATGGAGATCCCCAAGATAGAACGTTACCCATAGCTCTGATCAGATGTTTAGTCCAAAAGGCTTCGGGGTCTGGGGTCTCGGGGGGGGGGGGGGGGGGGCTCTGGGGCTATCCTGGACGAGCCCCCAAATGTTCTGCCAAGTGGCGAGATGACCACCAAGAAGGCCACCGAGACTCAGACATTACGAAATGCAAAAGCAAGGCAAGGCTTTATTTAAGCGAGCTGCAACTCGGGCCACGTCCTACCCACTGACACAGCGGAGGTTAGGAGGAAGCCCCGAGCTACTATTCCACAGGGCTTATAAAGGCAAAAAACAAAGTTACAACAATCAAGTGTTCAAGCAAGCAAGATTAGGACACAGGTACAAATCTGATTGGCTCAGGGTTCGAGGCATTCTAGGGGTGATCAGAGTTAAGCATTCCCAGTGGTTAGAGTTCTAGACCAACTGGGCCCTAATAGGCTTGTCCTGGGTCTGCTCACAGGGCCTGCTTATCTCAGGTTCACATGGTAAAGTGGGGTTCACATGGTAAGGTGGGGTTCACGTGATAAAGTGGGGCCTGACTTGAAAGTCTGGCACTTCAGTTGTATTTCACAACAGTTGTATTGAACAACAAGAATTTATTATATCCACATTGTCAGGAGTTTAGAAGTCCAAAATCAAGGAGTCGGTACCTTGGCTCCCTCTGAAGGAAGAAAGGAAGGACCAAGTCTCTTCCCATGTTTGTCTGTATGGGGGGCAGTGGAGGTGGGTGAGTGGATGTCTGTGTTCACCAGGTTTCTCTCTCTTTAAGAGTCTGGTCTTATTGGATGGGAATGATCTCATCTTGACTAATCACATGGGCAAGAGCCCTAGGTAGGGTCACATCCTGGGGTGCTAGGGGTTTGGACATATGAATTGGAGCATAACTGAAACCCTAGCCCAGGTAAAGGCAGATGAGGCCCAGAGGGAGAGGATATGTAGGAAGTGGTAAGCAGAGTTCTTATCTGGATGAAGAACAGAAGCAGGAGAATGGGGAATGGGATGTAGGAGAGACAGGGCTACCCGGAAGCCACGGTCCTTCATGACAAGGCGTGGGGCTTGGACCTAGGTGATGAGATGTGACTCAGGAAGCTGTGTGCAGTGTCTGGGATCAGCTAGATTCCAGGTCAGGGAGTCAGGCAGGGTCCTCCGGGTGAAATCTAGTCTGAGCAGAGGACGAGATGAGGATGATGCAGATGGCAGCATGGTGAGTAAGGTGAGTGAAGGCTAATTTGTGAGAAACTGTGCTGGAAAAACCATCAGAATTTACAGAACCAAAAGAAAGGTATTGAAGTTATCCCAGAGACTGAATCAGTGGTGAACAGTAGAATGCATGCTACTGGAGAATGAACTGAAGCATGTGCCAGTAAAGACACAGTTCCTATTCTCAAGGGGCTCACAACTTATGGGAAAGAGACTGCCCATAAACAATAATATAGTAAAACCAGGGATGGAAGTGAGGACCCCATGGTAGAGGCAGATGTGTGGCCCAGACCACCAGAGGTTTTTGCTGGTGCATATATTGCTTTTAGGTCCAGGCTGAGAGTTTGGGGCACATTTGGGGGCAAGGAGTAGGAGGAGATGGAGGAAGACTTAGAAGCCAAACAAGACCCCATCTTGAGGATTCTGCTTTCTGAGTAAGCTACCCAGTCTGTGGTGGGTGTGAATGGGAATGAGGTGTTAGACTACAGCTGACTTGGGAACCATGCATAAAAACAACTGTAAAAGAGGAATGATATCACTTTAGAGAACTAGAATGTTCGAAGAAAGAAGAAAATGGAGAATTCAGCTAAGGGTGTGCCTTTAGATGGGGGCGAGGGATGGAGAAGGAATCAGAAGATATAAATGAAACAAGAAAGGCACCAGAGGTGTCTAGGATAGAGCCAGATGTGGTGACACACTTCTGTAATCACAGCATTAGGAAGGCTGAAACAAGATGATCACAAGTATGAAGCCAGCCTGGGCTTCATAGTGATATTTTGTCTCAAAATAAATAGGTATTTAAGTAAAAGAATGAGCCTTGGATGGAAGGGGGTGGAGGCCAGGAGGGGCTCTGGATGTGCAAAGCACTAGAGGAAGTTTAGTGGGAAAGGATTCTTGATAATTTGGCTTTTCAGCCATCATCTTTGCACTCTTCCCCTTCCTCACAGTATCCCAGTCTTAGGATGAGACAAAATGCTCTGGTAATGTCGTTCAAACAGGAGGTGGGAAAAAAATTCTTGGAAAATGATTAATCCTCAGAGGAAACCCTGAAAAAGTCACATCCACCAATTTTAGATGCATTCTGGTATTCAGTGGGATTGCATTGCCATGGCAACCACTCTTCCATAGCCATATAAACAGAAGATTTACAATAGCGAAATAATGAAGTGTACAGCCTGAGAACAGAGAACTTTCTCCACTGGGTTCGTCAAGTAGAAGTCCCTTTGCTATTCCATTTATGTTACATAAATCTGAACATTCTTCAGTGGCATTCTGGAGCAGAGAGAAGCCACCTAAAACTGCTCTTGAGATTCATATATTTATTTTAAATATATACATGTGATCATACACATAACATCTGTAGTTCTCAGTAAGCTTAATTTAAATCAACAACATAAAATGTCCAAAGAGCTAACGGGAGGAGAGGAGATAGGGGAACTAATGCAAGCTGGGCACACACTTGTAGTCCTAGATACTCAGGAGGCTGGGATCTGAGAATTTGGGTTCAAAGCCAGCCAAGAGAAGAAGGTCTGTATGACTCATCTCCAGTTAACCATCAAAATGCCAGAAGTGAAGCTGTGGCTCACATAGTAGACCACCACCCTTGAGTGAAAAAGCAAAGGAAGAACTCTAGGCCTAGTTTAAGACCCAGTACAGGCACACACACACACACACACACACACACACACACACACACACACACACACACACCACAAAGCACTGATACATTCAGAATCCTCTATTATAAAATAAAAATGGTAAAAATTTTGAAAAATAGAAAGATGAGATATAAACCCTATAATCTCATTTCCCAGTAACAACCACTGCTAGCATGTTTGTGTATAAATGTAAGGATAAATAGACAACAAAGCAGACATATATATACAGGTGTACACACATATATGTCAAACAAATTTGGAAGTATACCTGTTATGCTTCTTTGCTATATTCTTCATCCTAACAATGTACTTCAGTTAGCCCATGGCTACATCAAAATATACAGGTTTAACAACAGCCATTTTGGCTTTACCCATGCTTCCATGGGTCGAGAACCTAGCCTGAACATAGTGGGCCTCACCAGCCTCAGTTCTACATGGCTGGAGCTGCAGGTGATGAACCTTAAACAGTGGAGCACTAGGCCATCACAGAATAGTACCTTAGGTTTCTCCATGGAATTCTCTAGAGCTTCCTCCTTGTTCAGGGCATCTCCATGTGGCCATTCTTTCCACTAGGTAACCTGGATTTCTTACATCGTCACTCAGGGTTCCAAGAACCTAAAAGCAGCATCCATCAGGCCTTTTAAATCCCTGAGCTCAGAAGTCCAAGAAAAGAATGCCTTCCATATTTCATAGATCAAAACAATCCCAGATCTGATTCTGATCCAATGAGGTGGAAGATGGACTGAAAGGATAGACAGATGCCATCTTTCTGGACCACCATGCCATCTGTGCAATCCAATATTCACTTAACCAAAACAGTGATCACAATCCTCCAAAATTTCCTAACACCCGTAATGGTCTCAGGCTCCTCACAGACTCATTGTGTCTGATTGGGCCAGATGATGTCTGCTTCCTATCCTATCCCTACCAGACCTCTCTAGTAGAGTGAATTAATTGATTTCTGGGCTCTGAGGTTTGTAGATTGGATGTGGATAAACCAGAACTTATCTAAGAAATACCACTGGCGGGCTGGAAATATGGCCTAGTGGCAGGAGTGCTTGCCTCGTATACATGAAGCCCTGGGTTCGATTCCTCAGCACCACATATGTAGAAAAGGCCAGAAGTGGCACTGTGGCTCAAGTTGCAGAGTGCTAGCTTTGAGCAAAAAGAAGCCAGGAACAGTGCTCAGGCCCTGAGTTCAAGCTCCAGGAATGGCAAAAAAAAAAAAAAAACCAATGCCAGTGGCATAATGAGGGGCTTCACAACCTGATTATGGAGGAATGTGCTGATTTACAGGAGAAGGGAAGGGAAAAGTGAAGGATTTCCTATTGTATTAAGATAGTAAAGTATTACTGTGGGAAAGAGATGTTAAATCAGTTTTGAATGCTTCAAGAGGTTAGCCCTACAACTAATGGGAGGAGTCACAGGAAGACTTCAGTTAAAAGTATGATATACAGGTGTGATGGCTTACACCTGCTGGGAGGCTAATATCAACAGTATCACAACTTGAGGCTGTGCACAATTTGAGCTAGCAGTGGGAAGTTCATGAGACTCCTCAACAGAAAAAGCTGGGCATGGTGGCTCATGTCTGTCATTTCAACTGTGTCAAGAAGCATAAATAGGAGCTTTGTGGTCCAGGCCAGCCTGGGCAAAGCATAAGACCTCATCACAAATACACCCAATGCAACAAAGGGGCTGGAGGTATGGTTTAAGCAGTAAAGCATCCACTAGTAAGTGAGAAGTCCTGAGTTCAAACCCCAGTTTTACAAAACAACAACAACAAAAAGTATGGCAAACAGTTATCTCCAGTGGTCAAACTCATTGAAGGAAGAGCAAAATTGGCTTGAGAGTGACTGAATGTTCTTCCCCTGGACCTGTAGGCCAAGAATTGGCTGAGACATCATAGGAGAGGTGACAGTATAAGTTGTCTGATTGATTCACATACATTCATCAGCTCATCTAATGCTTGGTTTCTTTTGTACTAAAGAGAGCATATGCACAATGGGGCTGCCACTCAATAAGCTTCCTCCCAATAATTCTGACATTTGCTTGGAAGAGAAGTGTGTGTGTGCGTGTGTGTGTGTGTGCTCGCACGTGCACGTGTGCTCAACTTAGGGCTTGAACTCGGGGTCTGGGCACTGTCTCTGAACCTTCTTGCTCAAAATTAGCCACTTAAGCCACATCTCCAATTCTGACTTTTTTGCGTGTGGTTAATCTGTGGTAAGAGGCTTGCAGACTTTCCTGCCAGGGATGGCTTTGAACTGCAAGCCTCAGCTCTCAGCCTCCTGAATAGCTAGGTCTACAGGTGAGAGCCACTGGCTTACCCAGTTGATTATTATTTCTTTAAAAGTTCCCTAATTTATCAATGACATAAACTACTGGTTTTGTTCAGAAAAGAAAACAAAACTTACAGAGTATCAATTTGATTTTTAACTGACTAATGCTTCCTACATTAGCTAGTGTTTGTGTAGATTGTAAAGAACTTATAAAGCTGGAATAGATCTTAGCCATCATTACTTCTAATTTCTACCTATTTTACAAATTAGAACACTGAAGTCAGAAGCCTAAGGCCACACGGAAGGCCTATGGTAACACAGGAATTAGAACCAAAGTCTCTTGATTCTACTAGATGTTCCATTTATTTTAATGCAAGAGAAGCTGTCAAAATTCCCATCAGAACTCAACCTTCAACTGTAGCTTGGTAGGTAGGCAGATGGATGGATAGAAGATAGATAGATGATAGATAGATATAACAATTAAATTATAATAAAGCAAAAAAGTAAATTTAGAGAATAAAATAGCATGTGTGTGATTAGGAAATATACTGTGCAAAAATCAGATGAAGGCAAAGTTTTTCACTTTAAGGGATGGGTACAGTTCAAAATTCCAACCTATCAGTACTAGTAGGTCAGGCAGGCACAGAGGTTTACAGCAGATTTGCAGGACCATAGAACTTTATTGTTTAGATTAACCAGCAGAGTGCCACCTAAGCAAATGCCCATGCAGTCCTGGCCCCATTCACTTCATCTAGAGAGTCTCATCTTAGAAGGGAGAACCATAACTCTTTCTCATCTGCATCTCCTTCAACATAGCTGGCCTTCTTTTCCCTCAGTGATGACTAGGATTCTGCCCACATGGAGTCACAGAATCTCTGGATAAGGAGAAATTTCCATGGAGCAATGGCTTTCAGAGTGTAAAGTACATGTGAATCCTCTGGAAGCTTGTTTAAGTGAAGGTTTTAAGTCAGTAAGACTACAGATATGCTGAGACTATGTTTTATTTTTCTGTCCTGGGATTAGGGCTTGAACTCGGCGCCTCTCACTCTTGCCTGGTATTTTATGCTCAAGGCTGGGACTCTACCACTTTATCTTTTTTTGCTGTTGGTTAATTGGAGATAAGAATCTTATGGCTGTATCTTCTTGGACAGGCTTTCAATGGCAATCTTTAGATCTCAGTCTCCCGAATAGCTAGGATTACAGGCATGAGCCCCCAGCACCCACCTTGAGATTGTGCATTTCTAACAAGCTCCAGGAAGAAATGATACTGCTAGTCTCAGGACTCACACTTTTGCTCACAATATGGAACAGGTTGCCTGCTCTATTTCTCCACCTTCCCTGGAGATAGGACTGATGAGACCAAATTATTTAGAGGAAAAGAAAGTAGGAAATTTTGCTAGTACAAATTTGTACCAGCAGTACAAAGTCTACTACCACAAACAGGCATACCAGTCATTCAGATCACTTTTTCTCATAAGAAAACTTTGCTGTCTTAGAAAAGGTTTTCTTACATCAACCAAAATTCCTTTTACTTCAATATAAAACTTTCTTATGGGGCACTGGTGGCTCACACCTGTAATCCTGCTTCTAGATGAAGATGTGGGCCTTTAGTTATAAGACTCCTGGCCCTGGAACCTCCATTTTCACATCACCTTCCCTCTTCTAGGACCTTCAGACAACATTATCTGAGCTGGGGATATGATCTGAGGCTGATATCTGAAGAACTGCGTTTCAAGCCAGCCCAGGCACAAAAGCTTATGAGACTCTTGCCTCTTATTAACCAGCAAAAAGCTGAGCTGTAGCTCAAGTAGTAGAGCACCAACCTTGAGCAAAAAAAGCTAAGTGACAGTGCCTTAGCCCTGAGTTGAAGAGAGAGAGAGGGAGAGAGAGAGAGAAAAAGAGATGTTGTGCCAAGTTGCAAGACCACCCCCAAGAAGACCACCGAGATTCAGACACTCCGAAATGCAAAAGCAAGGCAAGGCTTTATTTAACGAGCTGCCAACTCGGGCCTCGTCCTACCCACCGACACAGCGGAGGTTAGGAGGGAGCCCCGAGCTGTGATTACACAGGGCTTATAAAGGCAAAGAACAAGGTTACAACAATCAGCTGTGCAAGCAAGATTAGAACACAGGTACAAATCTGATTGGCTCAGGGTTCGATTCTAAAATGGGGTTCACGTGGTGTGGCCTGACTTCAAAGTCTGGCACCTCATTTCCCCCTTTTTCTTTTTGGTACCTTGGGAGCCAATCATGGCTCCATTCTGTCCATTTCAATGGCTTGCTTGTCTAGGGGATGATATAGAGGTAAGGCATGGGCCAGTAGGGCCCAATGTAGTAACCAAAGGGCCTGTCACCATTTCTTACAAGAATAGTCTCTGTACCTCTGTTTTGCATGCCTCTAGTTTATCCTGCCTCATCTTCCCAAAAACAACTCTGGTCCCTTGATTTTAAAGGGGGACTGATGGGTGAAGATCATCCATCTTCTGTAACTTCTTCAGGCTGACTCAGGGGCGTAGACCTTACCTAGCCAGGAACCTATAACCTTAGTCTCAGTCTTGAGGCGAAGGCAAAGCAGCTGAGTTGGGTGCTTGGAGACCTCCCATGTTCCATCACGGTAGTTGTCATCCAGGGCAAAGGGGTCAGCTGGCCTGGCGTGGAAGCAATGAACCCAAGTGGTGATGCCGTCTAGGGTCCCTTCCACCGTGGTTCTAAGGAGTTCAGTCTCCTGGGTAGGATTTCTTTCAGGATCTTCTTAGCCACTACATTCACAGTCTCATGCTTTGTTGGATAGACTTCAACCCATCCTGAAAAGCTGTCTACAAAAACTAGCAAATATTTGTAATTTCTGTGAAATCTACTTCCCAATACACACCTGGCCTATTCCCACAGAGGCGAGCTCCTTTAGTAATCTGTTGATAGGGGGCATTGGCAAGCTGACAGGTCTTGCAATTTTTAACAATATACCTTTGCAGGCCTTTAACAGATCTCAATAAGGACACAATCTCAGGTCTACAAGCTTTCTTTACTAAACAGATGTATGAGCTTAAAATTCTCACTGCCAGTCAGGGCTTTGAGTAAATGCGGGGGGTGAGATTTTAATCTATCCTCTCATTTGACAAACTTACCCTTACTAACCACTATCACAGATGACTGGCAAATTCCTGCCCAGTAGACAGACATGGGCATTGGAAAGGTATGCTTATGAACTATTCTTCTAGGACTTCCCGGCTTTAACTTTTGAAAGGCCAACAGTAGTGACTCTAGGATCTGACACCATCTCTGCCATCCAAGCAGTGGCTTACTGCCTCTGGATGCTCCATCACTTTTGTCCCAGGAAGAGTGACTTTCGACTTGGACTCAGGGCCTGAGTGCTGTCCCTCAGCTCTCCAGCTCAAGACTAGCACCGTACCACTTTTGAGCTCCACACCACTCTGTTCCCAGCACTCTGCTGGCTGATTAGAGACAAGTCTCTCACAGGGACCTTTCTTTGCCCGGGCTGGCTTCAAACCGCAGATTCAGATCAATGAGTCTTATAAGGGGCCACTTTACTCCAATTATAAGCAACAAGGTCGTCCACACAGAAGTAGTTTTTAAGCATGCTCTCTTACCTGGAACTTATTAAGGGTCAGTATTAGATCTTGACAAACTTGTAGGAATCACCTGTGCTTCTCTGTGGGCCTGCTGGAAACTGTTACAAAAAAAACCTACAAAGAAGCTGGAATGGCAATTAAACATTTTGGTAGCCATAATTCTCCTTTTCTCACTTTGCAATAATTATTTAGGACAATTTTACTTCCAAATTTCTTATCTAGAAATGTATTCTTGATTTCCAAAGCCTTTTTAACACTAACACAACACTTGAGCTTTTATCTGCATCGGAAAAACTGAAGCTCACAGGCAATCTGAAACCAGGTGCCGCCCTTTGCTTACGGGCTGCTTGTTTCAAAGGAGCCTCTTTTTTTTTTTTTTCTTCAGTCCCAGTTACTGCATGGCATGAAGACCTTTGAATTTAAACTTAGTTTTGCATCATACTGCAGTCTTGAACATGTTCACACTCACACATGCACACACACATACATTTTCAAAAGATCTTAAAACGTGCTGAATAAGCATCGGCCGTACATTTTAAGACAAAAACCTTTAACAAATGATTTTAGCATTCTCCAGCCTCATTTTCCAGGGCTTGATAGTTTTAGTAAAACATTTTTAGTCTTAGTAAAACATTGTAGCGCACCAAACAATTTTCTGCTTAAGAAGGCTGGGTGGGGGATCCCCCTAGAGTTCTTTCTGTGGACACTCACACTCTGATTGTGAACCATCGCCTGTACATCTTACCAATGAGCTATGCAGGTTTGACAAAAAAGAGACTGTTAGACTTACAAACAACACAGAGATGACAGCGCGGCATGGTGAGGTCACTCCCTGCCACCTGTGGGTGGCTTGGGCTGGCCCTACGTCCACCCCGTTGGCGGCTGCGGGTCAGGACTTGGACTTGGGGCTGATGCGTCCGTGTCCTGGGCTGTCGGCGCCGGTGAGTTGACTGGGCAGGACCCTCCAGAGCGGAGGGCACAGCTGAAACATTTTCCTCAGAGTCCTCCTCTTGTAGAGTTAACTGGGGTGGGGAGTATGGAGCGGGAAACATTTCCTCCTCCGTGCTTCCTCCCTGGAGGACAGGTGAGTACAATTTCTCTGGATGGCCCGAACGAGGGGTGTAGATTAGGCGTTGCAAAGTCCTGATCTTACCTATGTTAAAGCTCCCTCAATTTCCTCAAAGGTGGACCATTCTGACTTGCACAGGGTGATCCACTTTTCCTTCTTAAGGGCCACACCTTGGTTCTGAGCTATCTCCTTAACCTCCCTCCAGTGAGCTAGGATCAAGTCTAGGGGGCTAGATGGAGGTCCTCAAGATAGAACGTTACCCATAGCTCTGATCAGATGTTCAGTCCAAAAGGCTACAGAAAACAAACAATTAATACAAAAGGAGGAAAACACACAGGCCTGAGAAGAAGAAAAGCTACAAGTTGGAGATCTCCCAAGCTGGCCCACAACCTCCTACAAGGGTGCAGAAGGAATGGACCCGAGTTGGCCCACAACCTCCTACAAGGGTGCAGAAGGAATGGACCCGAGTTGGCCTACAACCTCCTGCAAGAAGGAGTGGACCCGAGTACAAGGTGGGCGGGTTGAGTCTCGTTTAGGAGGCCCTCCTGGTCAGTTCCAGCCAAAAATCAAACTGACTCGCGCCCTACAAGTATAAGCAATAGCAAAACAGACAAACAGACAAATTACAGGACAAGACAAATGAACAGCACTGTTTTCTTACCTTCGGAGTCTGGGATCTTGGGGTCTCTGGGACTATCCCGGACGAGCCCCCAAATGTTGTGCCAAGTTGCAAGACCACCCCCAAGAAGACCACCGAGATTCAGACACTCTGAAATGCAAAAGCAAGGCAAGGCTTTATTTAACGAGCTGCTAACTCGGGCCTTGTCCTACCCACCTACACAGCGGAGGTTAGGAGGGAGCCCCGAGCTGTGATTACACAGGGCTTACAAAGGCAAAGAACAAGGTTACAACAATCAGCTGTGCAGGCAAGATTAGAACACAGGTACAAATCTGATTGGCTCAGGGTTTGATTCTAAAATGGGGTTCACGTGGTGGGGCCTGACTTCAAAGTCTGGCACCTCAGAAAAAGAAAGAAAGAAAGAAAGAAAGAAAGAAAGAAAGAAAGAAAGAAAGAAAGAAAGAAAGAAAGAAAGAAGAAGGAAGGAAGGAAGGAAGGAAGGAAGGAAGGAAGGAAGGAAGGAAGGAAGGAAGGAAGGAAGGAAGGAAGGAAGGAAGAAAGAAAGAAAGAAAGAAAGAAAGAAAGAAAGAAAGAAAGAAAGGCAAGAAAGAATGGGGGAAGAAAAGGAGGGAGGGAAGGAGGGAGGAAAGAGAGAAAGGATAAGAAGGAAGGAAGTTAGATCTGGTATTTGTGCATCTCACTTACCTCTTGAGCCCTTGGAATAATTAGGAAGTTTATTCATACAGCCCAACTTTCATCTGAAGAAGGAAAATCTACACTTGGCATTTTGTTTATGTGCCAACTTTCCACCACCACCCCCTCCCCGGACCCCTGTCCCTGTTTTCTCGATATCTCCACACTACTGCTACTCTTGGGTTAAAAGTCACTTACGGTCTTCCCAATTTCTGGAATATGTCCTCCTGGACCCAGCCTCATGGTCATTTCTGAGTTATGACAAGTGAAACTGCTTGGGTCTTGCTCCAGCTGAGGTCTATGGATACTGGAATTGGTATAATCTAGGATTTTATTCAAAATAAAGAATTCTAAACCCAGCCTATACTCCTGGCTTCTCAGGAGGCTGAGATTTTTAGGATTGCAGTTTAAAGCCACCCAGGGCAGACAAATCATTGAGACTCTTATCTCCAATTAGTTAGCACAAAACTGAAGCTAGAGACATGGTCAAGCAATAACGTGCTAGCTTGCCAGGGCCAGCCGGCAGCGAAAGGGAAACCTGATTGAGGAGGCGAGGATTAAAGAAAAAGATACAAGACAAGAGTTAAAAGACAAAAGACAAAAGATGGGGTTCGGGGGCCTGCAGCTCAAGACTATGGCTCAAGACTGCAGCCCCATTTATTCTTAACTTCCAGCTTATATACAGTTTAGGAACCAGGGAATGACATAGGATTAACTAAGGTTTAAGAAAACAGGAAGGCCCTGAAGTTGGTAAATAACAAGAGGCAGTAAAATAAGATAAGGTTAAATGGTTTACGTAAAACAGACTCTTGTGGACATAATAAAACATCTCCAGATTAGTGCTGTCCTTGAAGTAAGCCCTGTCCTTGCACGTCCTTGAGATAACATAGCCAGAGGTCTGGATGGCTTTGCTGTTGGTTCCCTATATCAACTAAGCCATGTCCTTGCACGTCCTTGAGAGTATAACCAGAAGTCAGGATGAACTTCACTGTTGGCTCCCTACACTAGCTCTGAAAAGCAAAAATGCTAAATGGGAGCACAAGGCCCTAAGTTAAGCCCCAATACAACTAGTGTATGCACACATGCGCACACACACACACACCCCACCTTGTCTGGCACCAGTGATTCATGCCAATAATCCTTAGCTACTCAGGAGGCTGAGATCTGAGGATCACAGTTCAAAAACAGAACAGGCAGGAAAGCCTTCAAGACTTTTATCCTCAATTAATCACCCCAAAACCCAAAAGAAGACCTGTGGCTCAAGTGGTAGAATGCAAAAAAAGCTAAGGAACAGCATCCAAAACTTGAGTTCAAGCCCTCGAACCAGCACAAAAATTAAGCTTATGGAGAACTCAGAGAAATGAAGTTATATACCTTTGAATTTCACTCTCATATATGGATTTTCAGATTCATCCTGGAAATTTTCATTTATGGTTATTTCAAAGTTTCACAGTTTAATAGTCCAGTGCCCAAATACTCAGTGTTCTTACCTAAGACGAACTATAAAAGTTTGAGCTCTGATCCACACAGCGCAGCTGGCAACACAAGAGTCTGACTTGTTCACACGAGGACATCCCTGTCACATACCAGAGTGACAGAAAAGGTAACTGTGAACAGAGCCAATTCTTCTCCTTATAAAGGCTTTGCGCTTTCTTGAACACTGGGAACAAGTGTTTTGGGTCCCAGAGTTCTTGGTATATAAAGCATAAAAAGACAACGTGGGGTTGAAAAGTTCTCAGGCAATTGCTAGTACTAATCACCTTGCTCACAGAGAAGCATCATCTAGACACCTAGTTAGGGGTAGATCTACTTGTTGATAGTCCAGCCAGTCTGAGTTTATACAAAATATATCCCAGTTTACAAATCAGCTGAATAATTGACCTGTTAAGTCAAGTTCTTTGGTGTTGTCCAACTAAACAATGGAAAATAGCTGTCATATATAGCAAGTTTATTCATTTCTTCATTTATTTGTTCATTCTGGTGGTGGTACTGGGGCTTGAACTCAGGGCCTTGGCACACTTAGCTTTTTCACTCAAGACTGGTGCTCTATCATTTGAGTTACCTCTCTGCTTCCCTAGTGATTTTAGATTTGTATGGTGTGATACCTTTTTATGCTGTAATAGTTATCCAAGTTCATTTGTTTGTTTTGTTATTACCTTTGAGTTGTGCAAAGGGGTTTCAATTCAGAAAATCAGTTTGATCAATATCACTCCTTCCATTGTTCTCCCCCATCTTTCTCAACCTCACTCACACCCCCCTCAATTGCTTGTTTTTATTTCCACGTGTGAACACTGAATATAATGACTGTATTCACCCACCCTTCCTCTCTCCATCCGGGTGTCCCATTCTCCTGCCCCCACCTGCTGTGTCTTAAGGCAGCCATCACTTACAAGGATAAAATCATATCCCAGAACAGTTGACCCCCATCCTGACTATCCATTTGAGTCCCCCAGGAAGTTTTATAATATCAGATATCCCAAGTGTCCTAGTCAAATGCTGATCTATTGATTCTGTGAAGAAGCCTTGGTTTTGGTGTGCATAGAGTTTCCCGGCTGTTCTATCCTGTAGCCAGGTTTAAAAGGGAATCATAGAGGAAGAGTCTTATACAGTGACTTATCAGTATCCATGTATCCAGTGACTCATGGTTGTGTTATTTATATTTGTTAAAAATAGGAAGGATTCATTCATTCACTGTGTGCCTATGAAGGGATAGCTTCAAGTTCTATGAACCTCAGTTTTCTCCTCTCTAACATAAGGCTAATTATTTCTCCTTCTCAGAAAAGATTTAATTATTTCTTATTATTACATTAGAAGATAGTTGTGGGAATTTAAATGAAATATCAAAGCTAGTACTAGGACAATGTTTCACATATAATACACATTCCATAAAGAGCTGTGGACATGACATATTTTGTTAGCTTAGAAATGGAAGTCAAGACCCTGTGAGTCTGGTGGTGGAGTTATGATACAGGCTTTGACAATGGATGTTTTGTCACTGTACCCATAGATGGAGCTGACAGGTCACAAGGAATGTTCCAAAGAAGCCATTCATTTTCAAGGAAATAGGAGCAGTGTTCGCTGAGGTAGATTGGGCATGCATGGAACTCACTCACTCCTCCCAGAAACACAACCCCAGCCCAGAAAGAACCTGAGAAGAAAGCTCCCATGAAGTACCAGGGACTTCAAAGGAGAAGGCAATGTGCCTCAGATGTGAGAGTTCTCAAACTTGAGAATTAGGCTATTTCCTTTTCTAAAAAGGTGTTGGTGCTAAGAACTTGTAAGAAGCCTATAGAACAAATGGAAGGAAATATGGATGATGAATATCCTTCATAAAAAATTAGTTAGCAGGCAGTGACAGCGGTTCATGCCTGTAATCTTAGCTACTCAGAAAGCTGAGATCTGAGAGCCAAGGTTCAAAGCTGACCTGGGCAGGGCTCTTATCTACAGTTAAACACATGTGCAGTGCATGCATGTATACACACAGACACACACATACACACACACACACACATACACACTGGAAACAGAGCTGTGACTCAAGTGACAGAACACTGGCCTTGGGCAAAAAGGCTCAGGACCTTGCCCAGGCCCTGAGTTCAAGCCCCAGGACGAGCACAATTTTTTTTTTAAGTCAGAAAATTTTTGGATTGTTTTAAATTCAATTTTAGGGTACTAATCAGATGCAGTCAGTGTCTTCTTTACTTTTTTTCTTAAAACCTCTGCTACATATGAATATATAATATATATTTGTAGATACATATTCTATTGAACTACAAAGCAGAATTTTGAAAATAAAGTTACAGCATTTTAAGATTTCTGCTAGGTAAACTATGGAATCTTTAAAATACAATGATTTATCAAAAGAAAATAAATTTTGTTAAAAATTACTCCCTTGGTTCTTGGTCAAACATAGACTTCTACTGCTCTTACAGACACCATACCATGATGTCCATTTGTCAGATTTGTATTTTAAAAACATGGCCACATTGGCTGAGCTGAAAACCTCTCACTAAAAGAAGCACTAAGGGCTGGGGATATGGCCTAGTGGCAAGAGTGCTCGCCTCGTATACAGGAGGTCCTAGGTTCAATTCCCCAGAACCACATATACAGAAAATGGCCAGAAGTGGCGCTGTGGCTCAAGTGGCAGAGTGCTAGCCTTGAGCAAAAACAAGCCAGGGACAGTGCTCAGGCCCTGAGTCCAAACCCAGGACTGGCCAAAAAAAAAAAAAAAAGAAGCACTAAACTACAGGGTTTTTCCCCTAAATAATCAAATATATCTGTGGTGTGAACTAAACTCTAGTTTAATTTTTAATTGCTTTCATTTTACTTCCAGAACAGAATTTACTAAAGAAAACTACTTATGTAATTTCACTGCATAATTTGAATTTACTTTATAACTTTATAAATTCAATTTAGTGACCTCCATTCATTGCTCTAGGTCCCCACAAATCTGGACTCAAACTATTCAGGTTCATTATCTGAATATTCTGTGGGGCCCATCCCTGAATCTTTACTGGCTCTGTCCCCGTTTTTTAAATATTGTGTCATTTTTTAATAATTTTGTGTAGAGATAAGACAGGTTTTTCCATAATATTACATTAAAATATATTAAAGACAGTAAATATTTTAAAGACAGTAAATGCAGTGAGATACAGAATTCAAAGCATGTACATTATCCATTTCTTTTTACCTTTTTAAATTATATTTTTATTATCCTTAAGTAGTTGTACAAAAAGGTACTGTCCCAAATTCAGTTTGTAAACTGATTGATTGATATCACCTCTTTCATCATTCTCCTACATCCCTCCCAACCCAACCTCTCCCTTCGATTTTACTAGTTTCATAGGCTATACATTGGGTATTATGACTGCTTTCGCCACCCCCTGCCCCTGCTTTCTCTCTTTATTCATCTACCCCCACCCCCTTACCTCCCATACCTTTCAAGCACCACTTTCCTCATATTCCTCACTCTGTCCCTTCTGAGATCATCCTTCTGCTTCATTCCATATTTTTCAAGCTTTCATCACTCCAAGCCATGGCTCAGATGATATCTTCGCCTTTTCTTAAAACATTTTATACCTGAAGCCCTGGGTTCAATTCCTCAGCACCATATAAGCAGAAAAAGCTAGAACTGGTGCTGTGGCTCAAGTGGTAGAGTGCTAGCCTTGAGCAAAAGAAGTCAGGGACAGTGCTCAGGCACTGAGTTCAAGCCCCAGGACAAGCAAAGCAAAAAATAAATAAATAAATAAAATAAAACATTTTCTACATTTTTGTTGGCAAACATTAATTATACAAAGGAACTTCCATAGATACATATGATGTTTCCATAGATACATATATGTACTGTTGTGCCAAGTCGCAAGACCACCACCAAGAAGGCCACCAAGACTCAGACACTCCGAAATGCAAAAGCAAGGCAAGGCTTTATTTAAGCCAGCTGCAACTCGGGCCTCGTCCTACCCACCGACACAGCGGAGGTTAGGAGGGAGCCCCGAGCTGCGATTACAGAGGGCTTATAAAGGCAAAGAACAAGGTTACAACAATCAGGTGTTCAAGCAAGCAAGATTAGGACACAGGTACAAAGCTGATTGGCTCAGGGTTCGATTCTAAAATGGGGTTCACGTGGTAAAATGGGGCCTGACTTCAAAGTCTGGCACCTCAGTACTTGATCAGAATTACCCCTCTGATAAACTACCTTTTCTTTGCTCCATTTTTTAAACAGCATTTAATGGTTTTCATTATGCTATCTATCTATGATATGTTTATGTATCTCCTCCCTCTTCCTGATTGTTCCCCATTCCAGAAAGCCCCTCTTTTGTGCTCCTGTCCTATTTGTTGTTATTATTATTGTTGTTATTGTTATAATCACTATCACCACCATTTTAGATTTAGATTCTGCATATGAACAAAAAATGTGATAGTTTGCTTTTTTGAGCTTAGTTCGTGTCATTCAGCCTGATGATCTCCAGTTCCATCCATTTTCCTGCAAATGACCTAATTTCAGTCTTTTTACATATAGTAATAGTGAGTAATAGTATAGTGAGTAATATACACTATTCACTATATTTTCTTTATCTACTCATCAGATATACATTAATTGACAACCTAAGACAGCTTGTTTATTGTGAATAATGCTGTGATGAACATGAGTGTGTTTGTGTCCCTTATCTGTTGATTTTATACCCTTGTGGATATATGGCCAAGAGTGTTATAGCAGGGTCATAAGGTCTACTTTTACTGTTTTGAGAAGTCTTTATACTGATTCCCATAATGATTACATTAGCTTATATTCTCACCTCATCCTTTTATCCCATACCTTGCCAGTATTTGTTGTTTGTTGATAGATATCACTCTGACATAGGGGTTGGAATCTCAGAATCTCAGTGTTGTTTCAAATTACATTTTCTTTATAATTAAGGATGTTGAACATTTCTTCATCCACTTGCTGGCCATTTGTACTTCTTCTTTTGAGAGCCACCTATTCAATTCTGAAGGTTTTATAGTCTTTGTTGTAGAGGTCTTTTGCTTCCTTACTTAAGTTAATGCCCATGCCTTTATTTTATTGTTTTTGTGGCTTTTGTGAATGGAATTGTTTTCCTGATTTCTTTCACAACTTGTTCGTTATTGGAAAATAAGAAAAACTACTGGTATTTGAGTATTGACATTATGTCTGGCTACATTTCAAAGCTATACATCAAATTTCAACATTTTTTCAGTGCAATCTGTAGTTTGTTAAGTATAGGATCATATCATCTGGAAGTAGGGATAACTTTACTTCATTATTTCCTATTTTAATACTTTTTATTTCTTCTACTTTATTGTTCTGGCTAGGAAGTCTAGTACCATATTGAATGAGAGTGGTGAAAGAATTTCTATATCTATGTCCATCAAGGTAATCTACAAACTTCTTTTTTAAATCTAGTTTGGTAACAGAGTAATACTGCTTCATAAAATGAGTTTATCATCATTCTTTACCTTTCTCTTTTTATCTTGTGACAATACTAGAACTTAAATCCAGGGCTATGGGCTCTTGCTTGGATTGTTCACTCATGGCTGTCAGCTGAGACACACTTCAAGCCCAGTTGTTTGGTGGTTATTTTGGAGATGAAATCTCATGGATTTTTCCGCATAGGCTGGGATCAAACCACAGTCCTCTAATCTCAGTCTCCAGGGTAGCTAGAGTTTTAGGTGTGAGCCACAAGTTCCCAGTGCTTACCTTTCTTTTCATCTTTTCCTTTTATGTTCTTTTTTTTTTCTTTTGTGCTCATCCTGCAGCTTAAACTCAGGACCTGAAGGCTGTCCATGAGCTTTTTTGCTCAAAGCTAGCACTCTACCACTTGAACTACAGCTCCACTTCCATTTTTTTGTGGGGGGGGTGGGGGAGGGGTATAATTGGAGATAAGAGTCTCGTAGACTTTCATGCCCATCTAGGCTTTAAGCCACAATCATCAGATTTCAGCCTCCTGAGTAACTAGGATTACAGGCCTGAGCCACGGGTGCCAGCTTACTTTTCTGTTTTAGTGAGCATTGTTATTAGTTCTTTAAAGTCCAGGTAGTAAGGTGCCAGACTTTGAAGTCAGGCCCCACCACGTGAACTCCATTTTAGAATCGAACCCTGAGCCAATCAGATTTGTACCTGTGTTCTAATCTTGCTTGCACAGCTGATTGTTGTAACCTTGTTTTTTGCCTTTATAAGCCCTGTGTAATCACAGCTCGGGGCTTCCTCCTAACCTCCGCTGTGTCAGTGGGTAGGACGAGGCCCAAGTTGGCAGCTCGTTAAATAAAGCCTTGCCTTGCTTTTGCATTTCGGAGTGTCTGAATCTCGGTGGTCTTCTTGGGGGTGGTCTTGCGACTTGGCACAACAGTAGAATTCCTCTAGTTCTGGGCTTTTTTTTAGGGGCGGGGGGGGGACACTCTTTATTAGTGCTTCAATCTCATTGCTTTTTATAGATCTATTTAAATGGTTTATATACTCTAGATTCAGTTTGGGAAAATGCATGGAAAATGTATAAATTTCTTTTAGATTTTCCAACTTATAAGAATAGATTCTCAAAGTATTCCCTAAAGTTTGTCTAAATTTCATTGATATTTGTTGTGTTATCCCCATTTTTATCTTTTAATGCACTAATTTAGGTCTTTCCTTCTTCTTGTTAGTTTGACTTAGGGTTTATCTTGTTTATTCTCTTAAAGACCTAACTTTTTCTTTCACTGATCTTTTCTATTGTTTATTTAGTCTCCATTACATTAATTTATACCCTAGTTTATTATTTTGTCCCACTTACTAATTTGGGGTTTGATTTGTTCTTTTTTTTTTTTTTGGAAGAGCTTGAGATGCATCATTATTTATTTTTTATATCTCTGGTTTTCTTTTTAATGTAGGCAGCACTTATAGCTATAAACTTTCCTTTTAGCACTGCTTTTGGTTGGTTGGTTTGATGATTAGGTCTTTGGAATAAAATCCCATTAGGTAGAATATGCTTGTGAGTGCTAAACTATTCATAGTAAGAGATGGTTAATAATAAAAATGATTGATAAAGATGGAAGGGGAGTTAGCTCAAGTAAATAGACGATAGTAATAATAAAGAAGGATATAGATAGAAAATATCTAGTTAAAAGATATAGTGGAAAAGAAAGGAAAAAGATGTAAAAGTGATCTGATGATAGAATAATCTACTAGAAATAATGACAACAATGAAGGGTTAGAGATAGCATAATAGAAAGGAAACTAAGAAAAATATTCTACTTGTAAATAAGAAGAAAGTAGAAATGGGGGAAGGAAGGAGAAGATATGGTTAAATCTGAATATTAAAAGATAGCTGTAGCCGGGCATCAGTGGCTAACACCTGTAATCCTAGCTACTCAGGAGGCTAAGATCTGAGGGTTTCATTTCAAAACCACCCCAGGCAGAAAAGTCCCCATGATACTCTTATCTCCAATTAACCACTCTAAAACCAGAAGTAGCACTGTGGCTCAAGTGGTAGAGCACTAGCCTTGAACACAAAGTGGCTCAAAGACAGAGCCCAGGCCCTCAGCTTAAGCCCCACAACTGACAAAAAAAAAAAAAAAAAAGGAATGCTGTATTTCTAGCTGTATTCAGGAGGCAGAGACCTGAGGATCACTGATTCAAATCCAGCCTGGTCAGGAAAGTTTCTTAGAGACTCTTAGGCCCAATTAACCACTGGAAAAACTAGAAATAAAAGTGTGGCCCAAAATGGTAGGGACAGGATCCAGGCCCTGAGTTCAAACCCCAGGACCAACAAAAAGGAAGAACAAAAATAAAAAAAGATGGCTACTGCGGCTCACATATACATGACTGAAAAAAAAAAAAAAAGGAAGTAGAAAGAGAACCAAAAGAAAGAAGGAAAGAAGGGAGGGAGGGAGGGAAGAAGGAAGGGAAGGAAGGAAGGAAGGAAAGAAGGAAAGAGTCCATAAATACCAAAACAAATAACGAATGACAATAATAAACAACCTCAAAAAGACAAAAAAAAAAAAAAAAAAAAAAAAAACATGGCTGGGAATGTGGCCTAGCATACATGAAGCCCTGGGTTCAATTCCTCAGTACCAAATAAAGAGAAAAAGCAGGAAGTGGCTCTATGGCTCAAGTGGTACAGTGCTAGCCTTGAGCAGAGAGAGGCTCAGAGATAGAGCCCAGGTCCTGAGTTCAAGCTCCAGGACCAGCAAAAATAAAAAGACAAAAACACTACTCAGAAGGCTGAGATCTGAAGATCACCATTCGAAGAAAAGCCAGCTCAGGCAGAAAAGTCTGTGAGACTCTTATCTCCAATAAACTATTCAGAAAAGGCCAGAAGTGTCACTGCAGCTTAAGCTAGCCTTGAGCACAAAGAGGCTCAGGGACAAGGCACTGAGTTCAAGTAGCAGGATTGAACAAAAAAAAAAAACAGACAAGATTTTCTTAATGGTTAAGAAGGGCAGTGGCTATATGTCTTCTACAGAGCAGGTCTGTTTCATTTTGTTTTGTTTTATTTATGTCTGAACTAATTAGACCAGTAGGTAGACACTGATTTGTAAATTTAGCTCTGTGGAAGAGTGGCCACTTACTGCCTTAAGCTCAGATTCCAGTACATTTAAGTAGATTTAAGACTCTGTATGTACATTTGTCCTGGTCCCATGGGTATGATCTCCTAACCTCCCATATACCAGACATCCCCACTTGACTTGTAGCATTCTCCTTGTCTCCCAGGCATGCTTGCCAACCGGTGCCATTTGATTGCAAGCTCAGACCAAGACTGCATTCCTGGGCTCTGGGTGTGATGACTTTCTCCACAATTACACTGCCTGATTATAGGTTGAGATTTCCAAGCCATACCTGAATCTAGTGGCAAGGCTGAGCTGGTTGTCCATTTTCTATCTTCTGACTTGCAGGAGGTTTCTGTGTGTGATAGGTTTGGCCTTATGGGTGGGCAGGTCCTGCAGCAGAGCCACTCATTCTAGCCTAGAGATCTGTACTCACCAGGCTTCCTCCCACCATCTCTCAACTCTGGACTCTGTCTGTGCCCACTCAAGCTGTTTCATACCCACATCTATTTTTTTTTTGTTTTGTTTTGGCCAGTCCTGGGCCTTGGACTCAGGGCCTGAGCACTGTCCCTGGCTTCCTTTTGCTCAAGGCTAGTACTCTGCCACTTGAGCCACAGCGCCACTTCTGGCTGTTTTCTGTATATGTGGTGCTGGGGAATCGAACCCAGGGCCTCATGTATACGAGGCAAGCTCTCTTGCCACTAGGCCATATCCCCAGCCCTCATACCCACATCTATTGAGCTGTGCCTGTCAGTATCTGACCACCGTTTTTGAGATGCTGACACAATCAAACTTACTGTGCACAGTCTTGATGTCCTTAGATCTTCTGGAGGAAATTTGGCATGAGAATAACTGTTCAATTAAATGTGTCTATAAAGAAAGATTCCAAAAACTGTTAGTTGGTCATTATCTTGCTCCAGTCTTACTCTTGGTATCTTCTTCTTAATACAAAAATATGAGGAGGCCCAACCCTATTGTCATCTTAATTTTACCTCTTACTCATTTATGTTTCACTGACCTTCATGTCATTGCTACAGCAATGATTATAATTTTCGCCTGTGAACAACTATTTGGGAAGTAATTATGAATACTGATTAAGGTAAAAGACATGGGACTTTGAGTCAGACTAGACCTGGGTTAAAATCCTGCAGCTCGGGGCTGGGAATGTGGCCTAGTGGTAGAGTGCTTGCCTGGCAAACATGAAGCCCTGGGTTTGATTCCTCAGTACCACACATATAGAGAAGGCCAGAAGTGGCACTGTGGCTCAAGTGATAGAGTACTAGCCTTGAGCAAAAGAAGCCAGGAATAGTGCTTAGGCCCTGAGTTCAAACCCAAGGACTGGCAAAAAAAAAAATCCTTCAACTCATCTAATGTTTCTGAACTTCTGCTTATTAATTTAAGTAGAAATTATTATCAAATTTGCATGGGTTGGTAGGGGAGAGTTTATGACACTCCTCATCAATACGTCTTATCTTCAATTAGGAATAGTTTGTATTCCCATAGTTCATCTCCTCCACCAGCACATTTACAGTACTTTGCAGCCTCTCAGCCTCCATAGTGCTTTTTGTACTGAATGGAAGCAACCCAAATTGTTGGCATCTGCTGCTTGGATCTCGCAGAGCTATTAGATTTTCAACATCTGTTTTGAGTTTCAGAAAGAAATTTCCATTTTTAGGCAACAGCAGCACTTTCAGTATTTCAGCAGCACTGTGGTATTTCAATATGCCTCATTCCTGCAATAATTATAATTTCTTCTAGATAGGATCCCCGTCAGCGAAACCATGGAGGACAGCCCAGCTATGAGTACATTTTACCTAAGCCCACAAGACTATAACCCTCTGTACAAAGAGCTTGAACAAAAGGAACACAGTGTGGCTTTTAATGACATTGCCCTTTGCTAAGATGTTTAAATAGCAGCAATAATGGAGCTTGAGGGGTTCTTAATTATCCACAAGATTTTCAGACAGGGGAAGCACTGGTCATAGAAACCCTGATTTTCTTTGATGTCTGATAACTACCCAGGATGCACTCATGATGTATTTCTCATGACAGTTATTGATTCCCAATTCCCTTATGAAACTCCCCAGAGATGAAGCCACTACTGTCTTCAGTAGTTTCTGTATTTTTAGTAGAAATCAGGACTCTCTAAACAATTATACTTCCTTAATTCTCTGATTGATTTATTCTCCCCCCTGAATGTCAGTGCAACAGAGAGGGAACATAGAGGGAATGCATGGACGCCAAGAAGACCTCCCCAGAAGAAGTTTTGGCTATCACAAATATGATGGGACTGTCTTATGACTATTATAACAGTGAAGCCAATTATGAGACATAATTGAGGCTCTGTTTTTGTGTTCGAATGAATAGCTCAATTTACTCCATCAAGATAGAAAATAAAAATCAACCAAAAAGGGGGGCAGAACCATCAGAATCCCCTGATTAGAAGAACCTCCTAGCTATGGTGTGCAGCAATGTTTCAGCACCACGGACAGAGCCTCATTAGCCTTGATACCACTATGTACAATTAACAGATTTCTAAATGTATTAACGTTTCTATTCAGATGATTATACACTCATCAATATATTTCCTTTCTGAACATTATTTTTTATCTCAGATATTGGTGTGATATACTCACCAGCCAGTTACAACTCACAAGGTAAAATTGGTAAGAGATAAGTATGATAGATAAATTGATAAATAATAATGCTACAGAGTTCTGTACAAACTGTGTGAATGCATGGGAAGAAAAGTTAACTCATTCTGGTGAAAAGGAAGACTTTGGGAATTGACCTGTAAATCAGATCTTGAAAACTGATATGGTCTGCAACACAGAGAAGAAACACCATGAAAGAGTTTACAGTGTATTTGGAGATTTCAGAAAGTGTGATTTGAAAAGTAAGGGAAATGGAGAAAAGGGATTAATATGGGTCAGATGACCAAAAGCTGAGTCCAAGCTAATATGAAGGGGTTAGACCTTATGCTGGGAAAGAAATGAAATCTGCTGAGCAAGGATCAGATTTGTGTTTTCAAAAATAATATTTCCCCTACGGTTTACCCCCTGCTGTTACTGTATTTGATTTTGGTACCCTGGGTATTGTATATACATTTATCTTAATTAGGGAGGGTAACAACAAACTGGTGAGACAAAAGACAACGAGTGAACCAATGCTACAGTGATACTCACAAGACAATATGTTGGAAATGAACTGTGCAGCTTGAGGGGAGGGGACTGGGGGTGAGGGAAACTAGAAGAAAAATGAGGGGCTGGGGATATAGCCTAGTGGCAAGAGTGCCTGCCTCGGATACACGAGGCCCTAGGTTCGGTTCCCCAGCACCACATATACAGAAAACGGCCAGAAGCGGCGCTGTGGCTCAAGTGGCGGAGTGCTAGCCCTGAGCGGGAAGAAGCCAGGGACAGTGCTCAGGCCCTGAGTCCAAGACCCAGGACTGGCCAAAAAAAAAAAAAAAAAACAAAGAAAAATGAGGGAAGGGGTAAGAAGTTTGACAAGAAATGTACTACCTTACATATGTAACTGTAACCCCTCTGTACATCCCCTGTACAATAAAAATAAATGTAAAAAAATCTGATGGCAAGAGAGTACATGTTGAAAGAAAAGAGAGAAAAAAGAAATAGAAGGCAGAAAGGCAAATAAAGCATGTCTCCATATAGTCCTGGGAATAAGGGACCTTGAGCAGAATGGTTAGAGAAAAAAAAAAAGAAATTTATCTGCCCAACTGTCACTAGTTGCTCACCAGTGTTTCTCATGTGAATTGTGTCTCTCCAGATTCCTCTAAGAAGATAAAGGATGTCTTGGCTGAATTTAATGAGGGTGGGAGCCTCAAACAATACAACCCACATGAGGTAAAAACATTTCACTCAAGCCTTTAAAAAAAAAGCCAGTGTTATAGTCTTTCCACAGTTTGTTTCCTCCCTGGAGTCTTAGGTGGACTGGAAGAACTTGATCCCTAATATGTGTTCTCCTGAGCCAAGCAAACCATCAGTATTGTCTTGCATCATACGTTTCCCAAGTCCTTCCACTCCTTCGCTGCCCAAGTCTCTCACTCTCCTCCTCTGAGAACATGGAATCAGGAAAGTTCTGAAGAAAGCTCCTTTACCTATGTACCCAGTTACCAGTACCTTGTCTTCTGTAACTGAGGGGAGCCTTCCCTGTGCTGATCTAAGGCTAACTTCTCTTGCTCACTAACTTCAGCCTCTTTGGGATTTAACAAGGCATCTCTCCCAGCCCTTTACTCTCTATTTCTACTTCCTCTGCCTCTCTGGTTTTCATATCAATATTAATATATATATACACGATTTTCCCATTAACACATGAAAAAAAACAACATTCTTCTAGTTCACCACCACCCTCCAACGATGTTCTCATCAGGCAAAAGGTTTGTCTGCCCACATCATTTCCAAGTTCTCTTCCTCCTGCTTTCTTGCAAATTCAGTAATCAGTACAGAATTATATTCCTACACTAAAACCATTTGTCAAGCTAGTCACTACTTCCCCTGGTGAAATCAAAGAGCAGTTTTCTCAATGGCATTGGATGCAGTTGGTTAATTTTTCCTCCATTTTCTTCATTTTAGTTCAGGACACTGCATTCTGCTTGTTTTTCTTCCAGTCTTCCACTTGACCTTTCCCTTTGAAGTCAAATAGGAACCAGGCACCATGGCTCATGCCTATAATTACAGCTACTTGGGAGGCTAAGATCTGAGAAATAAAAACAGCTTAGGCAGGAAAGTATGTGAGACTCTAGTCTCCAATTAACCAGCAAAAAGTCAAACTTGAGGTGTGGATCAAGTATTAGAGATCTAGTGTTGAGTGAAAAAGCTAAGGAAGAGCTCCTGAGCCTGAGTTCAATCTCCAATACTGGTAAAAAGTAAATAAGCAAATAAACAAATAGGAATCTCAACCTTGCCAAAAAGTAAACTGATGTCCTTGATCTTCCCATATAAAATAGAAGTTTCTCCCATTTCAGTCAGTGGTAAAAACACTCTCCTAGGCATTAACCTAAAACTATGGAATCATCATCCCACATCCACTTCCTAAGAAAACTCTGCCACTTCCACTTCCAAACATATCCACAATCTAGCAACATCTCCCCGCCTGCCCTGCTACCATCTTCACCTTAGTCATCTCCATACTTCACTCAGATTATTGCAACAGTTTCTGTGTCCCATGCCTCCTTCCTTAACATCTATTCTTCACAACATCCTGAGAAATCTGCCAAAACTATTTCAGACCTGGTTACTACTCTTCTGTACAGTCTTCCATGGATCCCCTACTCCTCACTGAAAGGTAAGGTCACTGAAATCTCTACCTTACCCTACTCTCTAAGATCTTTTTGTGCTTTTGTCTCCCTTCCTTCTCAGTCCTATTAGTCTCCTTGATGCTGTCAAACTAGCCAATGTTGCCATAACCTCAGCACCATACATTTGCCTTTGCCTCTTCTTAGAATGTTTCTCGCCATTTTGTTCACAGTTTTTATTCCTTTGCCTCCTTCTAGCCCAGGCACAAACCAGTGATAGGCATCTTCTTCATTCAAAATTTGAAGCCCTCTTTCTAACACTTCCTATCCCACTGCTCTGCTTCCTGTTCTTGCCATCTCTCAAGTCATGTACATTATTTAACTAACTGTCTATCCCACCAGTTGTTTTTTTTTAGTAAGTTGGGTAAAGGTGGAAAATCGGAATTTATTTCAAAACAAAACATGTTGGTAATAAAGAGTGTATTTTACTTTATCGGGCCTGTACATTAAATGGTATATACAATATCCTGGGGACAAGAGAGAAATTTGAAGATTTGTGAGCAAAACATGACAAAATAAAAGCAGCAGTATACGTTTTTTTTCTTTATTAATTAAAAAAAATTTTTTTGACATGGTGTTGTGCAAAAGGGGTACAGTTACATAATAGGGCAGTGTGTACATTTCTTGTGATATCTTACACCTTGTTTTTCTTTCCCTTCCCTAGATCAGGTAGACATATATACAATACACATTGTACCAAAAACATATACAGTAGCCACATGGCCTACGCCAAAGGAAATTCACCTATGACTTTAAATGTAATGTCAACCATAGAGTTTGCTTAACCTTGTCTTATATGAAACATACATACATAGCTTTTGAGCTTTTGTGATCCACTGAGAGATCTATTTTTGACCTTTATATGTTGAGTAGTTGTTTGGTTTTAGTTATATAATGTAGGTTCACGGACCCAAACCTGTGGGAAATACCATTTGACAAGAAGCTTTTGTTTCACAGACTTGGTCTCTACTGTCTCCCCCTCCCCCCACCTTAACAGTCATATATCAAGGAGATCATGCCCCTTTGTTTTCTGTGTTCTAGGCTTGTCTCGCTCAACATTATTTGTTCAAGTTCTGACCATTTCCCTATGAATAACAATATTTCATCATTTCTAATCGCTATGTAATATTCCATTGTATATAGGTACCATATTTTTTGGATCCATTCATCTGTGGAGGGGCATCTGGGTCGTTTCCATAGTTTGGCTATTGTGAATTGTGCAGTTATAAACATGGAATTGCAGATGTCTTTTTGATATCTTGAGGCTTGTTGTTCAGGATAGATGCCTAGGAGTGGTATGGCTGGGTCATAGGGTAGGTCTATGCTGAGCTTTTTGAGGAACCTCCATACTGTTCTCCAAAGTGGTTGTACTAATTTTCACTCCCACCAACAATGGAGAAGGGTTCCTCTTTCCCCACACCCCCTCCAGCGTTTGTTGTTGCCTGAGTTCAGAGTATAGGCCATTCTAACTGGAGTGAGGTGGTATCTCAGGGTTGTTTTTATTTGCATTTCCTTTACTGACAGGGATGTTGAACATTTCCTCATATGTTTCTTTGCCATTTTTATCTCTTCTCTTGTGAAGTCTCTCTTTAGCTGCTTTGCCCATTTCCTAATAGGTTTATTGGGCTTGGAGGGGCTTAGTTTTTTTAGTTCTCTGTAGATGACGGATATTAGGCCTTCTGTTGCTGTGCTAATAAGATACTTTCCCATATGGTTGGCTGTCTTTCTAGTTTGGTGGCTATGTCTTTAGCTGTGCAGAAACTTTTTATTTTGTAGTAGTCCTATTTGTCAAGTCTCTTCCCTATTTGTTGTGCCCCTGGGACTCTATTCAGGAAGTTCCTTCCTGTGCCTATAAGTTCTAGCATCTTTCCTACTCTGTCCTTCAGTAGTTTCAAAGATTCAGGTCTGTTGTTGAGGTCCTTGATCCATTTTGAGTTGATCTTGGTGCATGGTGATAGGCTAGGGTCTACTTTTGAGTTTTCTGCATATGGCTGCCCAGTTTTCCCAGCACCAGTAGTTGAAGAGGCTATGTTTATTCCATTGTATGTCTTTAGCTCCTTTGTCGAATATCAGCTGACTGTAAGAATGTGGCTTTATTTCTGGGTCTTCAATTCTATTCCATTGGTCTTCAGGTCTGTTTTTATACCAATACCAGGCTGTTTTTGTTATGATGACTCTATAGTAGAGCTTGAAGTCTGGTATTGTGATACCTCCTGCACTGCTTTTTTTGCCTAGAATTGCTTTGGCTATTCTAGGTCTTTTGCTGTTCTATATGAATTTATGGGTTGCTTTCTCTATTTCAGTGAAGATTGTAGCTGGGATCTTGATGGGGATTGCATTGACTTTGTATAACAATTTGGGCAATATGGCCATTTTCACTATATTGATTCTGCCTACCCATGAGCATGGGAGGTCTTTCCATCTCCTTGTGTCCTCTTTGATTTCCCTTTTTAGATTTTTATAGTTCTCATTAAATAGGTCCTTCACGTCTTTGGTTAGGTTGATCCCTAAGTAATTTATTCTTTTTTATTGTAAATGGTATTATTTCCATAATTTCCTTTTCTGCATGTACATTGCACGTGTACAGAAAAGCTGCTGATTTTTGTGGATTGATTTTGTATCCTGCTACTTTGCCAAAATGGTTTATTAGGTGTAGGAGTGTGGGAACTGAGTTTTTTAGGTCCTTCAGATATAAGATCATGTCATCTGCAAATAGGGATAGTTTGATTTCTCCTTTGCCGATGTGAATCCCTTTGATGTCCTCCTCTTGCCTTATTGCTATGGCTAGGGATTCCAGCACTATGTTGAAAAGAAGTGGGGAGAGTGGCCATCCTTGTCTTGTTCCTGAGTTAGGGGGAATTATTTTAGCTTCTCTCCATTTAATACGATATTAGCAGTTGGTCTGTTGTATATGGCTTTTATTGTTTTGAGGAATGTTCCATCTATTCCTGTTCTCTCCAGAGCTTTTAATAAGTATGGATGTTGTATTTTGTCAAAGGCTTTTTGGGCATCGACTGAAATTACAATGTGATTTTTTATTTTAGTTCTGTTGATGTGGTGAATTACATTGATTGATTTACGGATGTTGAACCATCCTTGTGTCTGTGGGATGAAGCCTACTTGGTCATGATGTATAATTTTCTTGATCAGTTTCTGGATCCTGTTAGCTAATATTTTATTGAGGAGCTTTGCGTCTGTGTTCATTAGTGATATTGGTCTGTAGTTCTCTTTTTTTGTTGGGTCTTTGCCTGGTTTGGGGATGAGTATAATATTAGCTTCATAGAATGAGTTTGGGATTTCTCCCTCTATTTCTATTTCGCGGAAGAGTTTGAGGAGTATTGGCATTAGCTCCTCACTAAAGGTTTTATAGAATTCGTTGGTGAATCCATCTGAGCCTGGGCTTTTCTTTGTTGGGAGGTTCTTGATTACCCCCTGTATCTCGCTGTAAGTTATTGGTTTGTTTAGTTGATTTATTTCTTCTTGATTCAGTTTGGGAAGTTTATACTTCTCTAAGAATTGATCCATTTCTGTAAAATTATTGTTTTTTAGTGAGTAGAGATTCTGGAAAGTTCCTTATGATTGTTTGAATATCGTGTGTATTTGTTGTAATTTTTCCAGTGTAATTTATCCTGATTTTACGGATATGAGTCCCTTCTCTTCTTTTTTTTTGTAAGTCTTTCAAGGAGTCTGTCAATTTTATTTATTTCCTCAAAGAACCAGCTTTTAGTTTTATTTATTTGTTGAATGGTCTTTCTATTTTCAATCAGATTTATCTCTTCTTTAATCTTTGTGATCTTTCTCTCCTCCTAGTCATTTTAGATTCGATTATTTCTTGTTTCTCCAGATGTTTTCATTTCATCCTGAGGTTATTCACCTGCTCTGCTTCCATTCTTTTAATGTGAGTGCTGAGGGCAGTGATCTTGCCCCTCAGCACTGCCTTAGCTGTATCCCATAGGTTTCCTTGTGATATATTTTCATTGTTGTTGTGGCTTATGAATTCATTAATTTCATCCTTAATTTGGTCTGTGACCCAAGTGTTAGATAACAGTGAGGGTTTTAGTCTCCAAGTATTTGTATAACCTCTGTGGTATCCTTTGTTTTGAGGGTTACCTTGATTCCACTGTGGTCAGATATAATACATGGGATGACATCAATACTTTTGTATTTGCTGAGGTTCTTTGTGTGGGCTATGACATGATCTATTTTGGAGTATGTTCCATGGGTTGCTGAGTAGAAGGTGTATTGGGTCTCTGTAGGGTGAAAGACTCTGTACAGATCTATCAGATCCACTTGGGAAATGGTGTTACTTAGATCTTCAGCTCCCCTGCTAATCCTCTGGGTGTTGGATCTGTCTCTTGGAGAGTGGGATATTAAAGTCACCCACTATGATTGTGTTTGAGTCTATCTTGTTCTTTAGTTCTGTGAGAATTTGCTTGACATATGTAGGGCCTCTTTTGTTTGGTGAGTATAAAATCTTCACCGTGATGTCTTGATTCTGGATTTTTCCTTGTATTAAAATGTACTGACCTTCTTTGTCTTTTTTAGTTGATTTTAATGAGAAGTCCAGCTTGTCTGAAATCAGGATGGCTACTCCTGCCGTTTTGGTAGGTGCGTTTGCTTGGAAGATCTTGCTCCATCCTTTTATTCGGAGCCTGTTTTTGTCCTTTGCTGTAAGGTAGGTCTCTTGAAGACAACAGATGGCAACTTTTTGTTTACGGATCCACTCTGTCAGTCTGCTCCTCTTTATCGGAGAGTTTATGCCACTTATATTCAAAGAGATCATGGATAAAAGTGTTTTTTTCCCTTCCATTTTCCTGTTAGGCTGGTTTTCCTCTCCTTTTTTTTTTTTTCTTGTCTTTATTGAGCTGATCTTTCTGTTGGGCTCTGGCTATTGTAGTTTCTTTCTGTTTCTGTGTGAGGGTCCTATTCGTTTTCTGTTGTGTGGGGTTCCCCTCTCACTGTAAGGCTGGTTTTTTATTCACATACTCTTTTAGATCCTCTTTGCTATGGAAAGATCTGGTTTTTCCCTCGAAGATGAATTCTAGTTTTGCTGGATATCTAATTCTGGGTTGGCAATTGTTGGCCTGGAGGACTTGGATTGTGTTCTTCCACACTCTTCGTGCATTGTAGGTTTGTGTGGAGAGGTCTGCTGTGAATCGCATCCTTTTTCCATTGTAATATAGCTCTTTCTTCGTTTTGGCTGCATTAAAAATTTGCTCTTTATTCTTGAGATCTGAGGTCTTGATTATTATGTGCCTGGGCAAGGATTTTCTAGGGTCTGGTCTGCCAGGCGTCCTTATAGGCTTCAGTTACTTGGGTGACATCCCTTGTGAGATTGGGGAAGTTTTCTGCAATAACTCTATTGAAAATATGTTGTAGCCCTCTGCTCTGGTATTTGGCTCCTTCTTCTATTCCAATTATGCGTAGATTATATCTCTTGTCTTTGTCCACTAGCTCCTGGATTAGTCTGCCCTGGAGTTTAACCGTTTCTTGGAGTGTGGTAATTTTCTGGTCCTTATCAGCCTCATCATCATCCAAAAGAGAGATTCTGGATTCTATATGATCAATTCTTTGTGATGTGGATGACAGTGAGCTGTTTATGATTGCCAGATCAGCTCTCATCGTAGTGAATTCTTTTTTTAAAGAGTTGCATTTTGAGTCTATTTTTTCATGCATCTCATTTCTCAGGATGTTAAGGTCTTCTTTAATGGAGAAGTGCACTGTATCCATTTTTGCTTCCATTTGTTTCTTGATTTCCTGTAGATTTTTCGAGACTTCCATTCTAAGCTCCTGTATCTGTTTTCTGAATTCAGTCCTGAGGCTTTCGATCATTTCTTCTATCTTATACTCATTTGTTTTTTTTTATTCTCCATCTCCTCTTCAGTCGTTCTACTCTTTGGAGCTGGCGAGTTGGCTTGACCTTTCATGAAATTTGTAATATTTCTTTGTGATTTGCCCATTTGGAGATCTGTAGGTGGTGACCTTGGCTTGGCTTTGTGCTGGTTCCTGCTGGTCCGTCAGTGGAGACTTGTTTGTGTCCTGGCTCCGGGTTTGAGTTTGGCTGTTGAACCTTACTGCCCAATGGGTGAGTGTGACCGTCTCAGTTGTTGCCGAGGCAGTCACCCTCCCTGCACTTGGGGGTGGGTAGGTTCTGTGTCTTACTCGGCAGGACTGTGCTCTGCCGCTGTGTAGTGTGTCCCTGATGGGGGGAGGGTGTTGGGGTTCTGGACACCCCCTTTCTCCCCCCACGGGGAGAATGGTAACCACAAACTCTATGAAAGAGCACTCAGCCTGGCCCTCCGCCAGCGGATGGCCAAAGGCGTGCTCACATGGGCAAACGCTAAGTTGAGGACGGGTTGCTGAAGCTTCCCCTCCCCCCAGTCCCCCCACATGTTACCGAGGGCGGAGGCGAAAAGGAAGGCATCAGGGACACGCTGCGGTGGTGAAAAGCGTCTCAAAGACTTTAATATGGAAGGGCACTTATATAGAAGTAATGGCGGGAAAGAAAGGGGGCTGGCCAAAGGGTCAGTCATAGGCTAGGGAGCATGTCCATCAAGTGACATCACGAAACTTCCCTTTGTGGGCGGGACAACCCCATCATGGTGGCACGCACGTGTTCACCTCCCAAGGGGTGGAGGCCAGAAGGTGGGAGGGACTTCTATTGTCCCAAGGCTGGTGGAAGGGCAGACTTTCCCAGGCCATAATAATCCCCAACAGGAGGGGTCACTTATTCAGCGTGGTGTGGAGACTTTTCTCTTCTTTGATTCTTTTCCCACTAGGTGCCATGGCCAAAAGAGCTCACCTCTCAGATTGAGAATTGCCACTGAGAGGCGGCTTGCCCACCTGTGAGGAGTGCTCCTGTCAGAGCAGGTGTTGCTGTTGAGGGGTTGCCCTGTCCACCTGTGCGGAGTGCGCCTATCAGAGTGGGTGTTGCTGCTGAGGGGGCAGCTTGCCCACTTTATCCCACCAGTTTTTGATCACTGTCTCTAGTACCCAGAAGAGTATAAATAAATAGTTGGATAAATCATTGTTGAATAAATAAATGAATACATAACCTCTCCCTGTTTTCAAGTTCAATACATCTAACATTTCTCGGGAATTCAGATACTGTACTGGGCACTTTACAAAATATAAAGATAAAAAAGTAGCTCAGTGTAGTAGGATATGTGTGTAATCCCCGCACATAGGACACGGACATAGGAAGATTACAAGTTTAAAGTCAGCCTGGACCACATAGCAAAATACTGTAAGGAAGAAAGGAAGGGAGGGAGGAAGGCAGAGCTCTCTTCTGCCTTCTGGAACCTCCTACTGACAGAGTGAAGCATGAGAACCCCACCTCTAGAGTCATATGGTCTCAGATAAGAGTCTGTCCTCTGCCCTGTAGCTTGATTGACAGTTCATTTTGTTGAGCCTCACTTCCCTCATCTGTGCACTGCAGATCGCAAAACAGAAAAACTTTGAAGTTTGTAGATGAATGAATTGGAGAGAATATTTGCAAAGCATCAAACGTGTTACAGAACCCTCTAAAATGATATCCATTAAAACTCCCTTTTTATCCTCACTCCAGAATATTTTTTACTTCTTTCCCTTGTTCCTTTGTCCTTTTGTGGAATCTAGCTGCAGGACTACCTTATGAAGAAGCTAGCCATTTCCTTATTCACAGTATCATCCATTCATCAAACCTGAGTCAACATCTCTGCTGGACACAGGACTGAATCAACAGAACCTGTATTCTCACAGCACACCTGAGAGGGGCAGGGGCTATGGATAACATGCACCAATCACTGAAGGAGAATGAAACCAGGGGGAGAATGAGAATGCACCACTTCAAAGAACATTCCTGAGGAGAAGCCATGCAGAGAAGATGTCGGAGCCAGCACAGAACCCACTACTCCACACCTCCCACCCCCAACTCCAAAAACATAGGAATAAAGGCTAGCGGGGGCTGATAATCAGCCTGTCTGCTCTCAGAGGCTGGCATGTAGGAGGAGAACAATTGGGTGAGGGCCACCATGGGTGTGAAGGGCCAAGGGAGCTTTCACAAGTAGGGAGCAGCTTGTCTGTTATGAGCACATAGCCGCCCTCGCCTCATGATCAGGGCTGGCCCCAACTTCATTGTCTGCTTGGCACTGCTGCTGCCCAGGGGAGCTTTGTCACTTTAATTTCATTCTGTCACATGGTGTGCTTGACTTCTAGTAGGTGTAATGTCATGGCACAAGGTTGGGGAAACAACAAAGGTTTAATTTCTCTTGAGCTTGATGACTTCCTGCTGCTAAAATGTCTCAACGTAGAAAGGAGTTAGCAGAAGGAAAGGGAAGATTGATAGGAAAGCTAGGGCAGGAATAGGTTGGCAGCATAGTGGCGCAGTATCTGGCCATGATGAACAGGATCTCCCTGGCCCCCGGCTGCACCAACTGATCCTCTGGAGAACATATCAGGGGCAGAGAATAGCAGAGCTGAAGAGGCAAGTGGCTTGATGGTACCATAAGCCTGGACCTACACAGGGTTCAGTACAAATTCAGGCTCTGCTACCTGTTTTGTGTCCTTGAGTACATTAGTTATGTTATCAGAATTTGTTTTATTTTATTTTTAAAGATGAAGTTGCCTTCTAGGGTGGTGTGCTGAATGTGTCCTCCATGTAAGAGCTCACTACAGTATACAATGCAGAAAGTAATGATGCATTCAATAAGCCTCCTCTTCAGATCCTTCCAAAATAGATCTTGAATTCAGGTGTTGCTCTTTTGGTGAAGTTGTGGAGAGAAGGCTGTACTATTGGTTTTGAGGAGTGCATGAACCTTGTGTTAGATGATGGATCGAAATTTAGTCTGAAAGTCAGGAAAACAACTGGGTTGGATCATGCTAACAAAGAAATAATATTACTCTCCTACAAAGTGTCTCCAACTAGAAATGATCAGTGAAGTAAGACATTATTACAAATCCTATATAGGTTTGTTTTTTTTTATGTGTTCCTTGCTGGGAATATAGGGAAAAATAATCTGTTCGTATTGTTTAATGAGCCCTGTAGTTGAGAGGTTTCTGTGCAATTCTGATAAATTTATGTTATTATCAAGTGACAATAAAAGCTATAGGGTTGTTTTTTATTTTTTTTCAATTGACAGTAATAGTTCCCCGTTTCACTATGTTGAAGATATATGGTAAGCTCTCGAGCTAGGTCTCCTTCTTTCTGGACCTGGGTGAAAGTTTGTATGCTCTCTTGAAATAAGTTGTAGTAGTAGCAGTGGGTTCCTATTTGACATACTTCAAGAGAGGGCTTGTGCTGCCCCTGGCTATCATAAACTATTGTGAGATCTGTTTAGTATCTATCCATCTATATATCTATCATGTCTCTATCCATCATCTATCTATCTAAGTTTCCTAAATACTAGGTTCAGTACTGGGCATCAATGGAGAAACCATCAACAAATAGGGTCCTTATATTCCAGAGATCTTGTCCTTACATGTAGGTAAAGGTATTGGAATGAGATACCATTCTTGCTATCTTCCAGGAGCTCCAAATTTAGGGTATATCACAAATAACTATATATTAATACATAGTGATGCATACGAGTTTATTTAGCAAGAAAGGCCCCAAGGCACAAATTAAAAAACCTCAAATACAAGAGATTTCATCAGGCTTCCTGGAGGACATAGTATCTGGATTAGGCCTTAAAATATTGCTAGAATTTTCACAGGTAGAGAAAAAGTGGTCCCTGTGGAATGAAGTACACAGAGGCTTTGTTAAAGAAGCACACAGACACCAGGGTGCAGGAGTACATAACTGCACATAGAGAATAACAAGAGAGAATAGCAGAATGCACTGGGAGCTTGAAGTAGCTACAAGTGTAGGGATTCACCAGGAGACTATCAATTCCTGAGTTCTCTGACAGTATACAGGACAAGCCATTGGACTTTAGGAACATTATATATTAAGCATTCTTTCTATATTCATTTTTATCTCATCTCATTTCCCTTTGGCATATATTTTATGGTGCATAGTAGAAGAGCATAGTAGTGAATCAACTAATCTCAACTGCTCAATGGGCAATTAGAAGCCATGGAAAGTTTTTGAGTGGAGGAATTATCTTTTCTGAGTTGTGTCTTGGGAAATCAACCTGGCAAGGATGCATAAGACAGATGGAATGGGAGGACCAACAGATGGTGGTTAGGAGATGGAGGAGAGGAACAAGGACACCTTGTGCGGGTATTGTGATGGCATTGGTAAGATGCATGAAATAGAAGGCTGGAACCATGGGGATGACAGCAGAAGCAATGGATGTAACAAAGGCCCGGATGTGACAGACTCTGCAGAGGAACAATGAACAGAACAACAAGACTAGTCTCAGGCCACTGACAGGTCAAAGCTGAGTCTGAACTGTAGACCTTGGCATTAGCAGAAATGGAAAAGTCAGGAAGAGGGGCTGGTTTAGGAAAAGATACTAATAGAAGTTTAGAACTAGATATCATCTAGCCCAGTACTTGGAGTTTTCTGAAGAAGAAACTGAGGGTCAACAAATGTAGATCTGAGAGCAATCACAAATCTACTGAATCCCACATGACCTTATTCAATGACTTATGGCTTTTTTTTTTTCATGGCACTATGTCAGGCTTTATTTAAACTTTAATTTTTTGGTTAAATCATTTAATACAATCTGTTTTCCAGAAATATTTTGTTCGAATAGTTTTCAATTTGATGCTAACCAAGAAAGATTAACAGCATACTTTTTAACTCAAAACTACAATTTAAAAGCAGACTTATAAAATAAATAAAGCCAGACTTGTTAAATGAAATAATACGAAAAAATACAAAACAGATCTTTGAAATCAATTAACAAATAATGATGCAATTAGTAAATATTCAGTCAGATCAGAGTAGAAAATGAAGGTAAACAAAATGGGACTCTACGAAAACTAAGAGATTCAAGAAGAGAGGAATGCTATGAGGAAACAAAAGAGGAGCAAGTCTAAGAAGAGACAAGTGGATTTGTGACTTGCAAAAGAGCAGAGTCAGACGTAAAAGGTTGAAACCCAGTCTGAATGATTAAGGAAGTGAGAAGGCTAGTATTGTCTGTTTGGAGAAATTTGAAAGGGAAAGGGAAAAGGATGGACTTGTCTTAATAAATAGTGATTCTTTTGAAATAGTGGATCTGGATCCATTTTTCAGGTAGAAGACATGCAAATGGTGGAAGACACACAGTCAAAGGCAGCCAGGGTAGAAGCAAGAACCAGAGTGGGTGTATTACACCTGGAAAAGAAGAGGGAGAAAAAAACAATTGCTTTTGTTTACTGAGAAAAGAGAGATGCTTGCATGAGGAAGGGACATTTTGAGTTGATGAGACTAGAGGTGGTGAGGGGGAGAAAGAGTATGAAATAGAGACAGGGAAACCTGGCCAGAAAAGGGACAGAAAGAGGAAAAAGTGTCACAATAAACATGAACCCATCATTTGTTAAGAGCTCCCTTGATCTGAGGAAGAACCCTGTTTAACTCATGTTTCACCCACACTGCAATGGAAATCTCTATAGGAAAGCCCAGCCTTATCCTAAGCAGAAATTGTTTTGTGGGATCTTAAGGGTTCTGCTTTCTGACCAGATAGGGATCATTGGATTTTAAGGCCAAAATCTGCAAGCCACACTTGATTATACACGTGAAAGTCAGCTCCTCACTGTGGGAAGATTTGCAGACCTTCCAGAACAAGCAAAGGAGCAAATGCTGTCAACATTTTGATGGTTGGCGGAGGCCCAAGTAAACTTCCAAAGAGGGATTTCATTCCCATGGCTGTTATTCACAGAGGCCAGCACTGGAGATCTTGGCACAGTGCTTCCTCAAATGATTGCCAGGAGCATCTGCCGATTTGATGAAGATCTGATGCTATGGAACTACAAGCCAGTGATGACTCATGGCACACTGTTGTGGTGGTAGTTGTTGTTGTTGTTGTTGTTGAATCTTTGCTGAATGCTCTTTCTGGCATGATTGCTCCCACCTAGGAACAGAAGCCAGGCGGAACTTGGAGACACATCAGGGAGAAGGCCTAGCTGCTGGCATATCTCTTGGTTCTACCTTCTGTCCTTGGCTTCCTGCTCTTCTAGCACCTAAAACCTTCACAAGGACATGTTATGAAAAGCAGTTAGCCACCTCTCTCACACACGGAGAGAAAGAAAATCCCTCATCATGCTGTAATTCGCCTAGAAAAAAAATCACAGGAATGAAGATAATAAAAAATGGAGCCTGTCCTTTTCTAGATCTATTTCCTGAGACCTGAATATGCAGAATCACATCTCTTCTGGCACAAGAGGGGAGGAAAACACATCACAGAAGAACCATTTCTTTCCATATGTTTTCCCTTGGATACCTGTTCATATTTTCTTTTCAGTGCCAGTACTGGAGCTTGAGCTCAGAGCCTCGTGCTTTCACTTTGTTTTACTCAAGGCTGGTGCTCTACCACTTGAGCAACACTTCCATTTCTGACTTTTTGATGGTTAATACAAGATAAGTGTCTAATAGACTGTCCTTCTTGGACTGGTTTTGAATCTCAGTCCTCAGATCTCAGCCTCCAGTGTAGCGAGGACTGCAGGTGTGAGCTACCAAGTCAGGTCTCTGTGCATCTTAACTGGGATTCCAAGGCACTGATCTTGTCCTTGTTCTTTATGGCCACATCCCTCCACTCACATGGGCCTGGGCAGATAAAGCCCTCCTTTCCAGGGCTCACTCACCATCCCCACCCCCTTTTTATGCGAATTAGACTATGTCCTACCTTCTACAAAAGCCCCTCTCTGGTTCTGTGAGCCCTGAATCCTGAAGTGCAATCACCCATGTTTTCTCTGCTTTACATTTCACCTACCTGCCTCCCTGCCTTATCTGCCCATCCGGGCCTTTTCCTTCCTGCCCAACCAACTCATTCATCTCCATTTATCTCACTTGCCATCTCCTTGCCTCCCCTTCCTTCTCCTCCTCCCTCTCTAGCCCTTCAATTTCCTCCACCAACTTCCCTCTCTTTGTTCCTCTCAGCCAATCAGCTATGATGTCTTCAAGCTGTTCATGAGGGCCTACCTGGAAGTGGACCTTCCTCAGCCACTGAGCACAAACCTCTTCCTGGCCTTCAGCCAGAAGCCCAGACAGGAGACTCCTGACCACTCAAAGGAAAGAGCCAGCTGCAGTGTGCTAAACAGCTCAGGTACATGGACTAGACTTCATCAAGAAGGGAGGAACTAGAATAGCTCTGGCCTTGTGCCACAGGCCAGGACTGAATCCCCTCAGTATAGGAACTTTCCTATGGGGAGGGAATGGGGTCCAAGGAACGGAGACTCTTTTCTTTATATGACTTCATAGAAACCCATGTCCAATAAGCAAGGAGATAACCCCTGCCACTCAGGATCGGAGAGTAGATGTGGGCAATACAGGACACACATTTCCATGTATCAAGGAAAGAAAGCCTTTAGCAAGGACTTTGGTCTACTGGCAGAGCACATGCAGCATGTGTCCAGTCTGCAACTAGGCAACTAGCTGGGCACTGACCTGAAGTGGAAGTTCAATCCTCCAGGAGCTCAGGTATGAAAGGGGAGTCAGTCAGGCCTGATCATAGATCATGAGCCCAATCCTGCAGCTCATGCCTGTAATTCTAGCTAGTCAGGGGTCTGAGATCTGAGGATCACAGTTCAAAGCCAACCCTGGCAGAAAGTCCATGAGTCTCTTAATCTCCAGTTAAGCACTAAAAAGCTTGGAGTGGAGCTGTTGCTCAAATGGTAGAGTTCCAATATCGAGCAAAATCATAGCACTCAGTCCCTGAGTTCTAGCCTGAAAACATCATGAAAAGAGAAGAAAGAATATGAATTCAGATGACAAGTAACCCTGATCCACAAACACAGCTTATGTGAACCACATTGCCTGGGAAGGGCCCCCACCTACCCCTTTAAGAGACTGGGGCATATACTGAAATTTAAATTATCTTTTTATTTCCAAGATTCTAGTGTACAAAATGTGGATAATGCTGCCAAAGCAGATGAGGCCTGTGCCCCTGATACTGGTAAGTCTTTGGAATATGTGATTTAGAGGAGGACTGGGGAATGCCTCATCCTGAGGGGAATAATTGTGGGAGTCTAATGTTAAATAAAGTTCTTTCTCTACTTGCCCTGAAACACAGTATGTCAAGATTTGGGACAGTTTTCCATTTACCTTTTACCAAAGGGAAAAAGTTTTCTCAGAAGAAGGAGTGTGTGTGTATGTGTGTGTGTGTGTGTTTGTATGTGTGTGTGTGTGCGTGCACATGCATGCATGCATGTACTGTAGTGTATGTAGTAGTGATGACTTCTAGTGAATGGCTAGAGAAGGCACAAGTTTATAAGAGCATGCCCTGGTTGACTTCCAACAACAAATGCATAGAGCATTCTGAACAGAATGGGGAGTTGCTAAGTAAGTTAGCAAGGAGAAGCCAGCTAAAATTGTTGTTGAAGATCTATTTGCCTGGTACCTGTTTGTTATATATTCCTTTAACCACAGTCATACCACATGTGAAACTGTGGTTTGTGGGGTCTACTGGTTAGGGACTACTGGTACACCTTGTGGAGCAAGGATTTAATTCAGACTGGTCCAACCACAAAGTCTCAGCTCTGTTTCCTATGCAGAAAGATGAAGAAGTGGTTTGTGTCCATGGCAATGTGCCATTTTGGTTAGTTCCTGGTGAGTTCACCAAGGCTGCCCTCTTGCAGACTTCTGTAGTGCCTGCTGTCCTTAGGCCCACTCTTGTGCTAAGGCAGATGGGGAATCACCCTGACTGGTTTATAAATGGGAAATGATTTCCTTGTGCTGGTGACAGGCCCACGGCCCAAGGCCAGCAGCTCTTAAGAAGTCTGGGAAAGGGCTGGGAATGTGGCTTAGTGGTAGAGTGCTTGCCTAGCATGCATGAAGCCCTGGGCTCTATTCCTCAGCACCACTTAAACAGAGAAAGCTGGAAGTGTGCTATGGCTCAAGTGGTAGAGTGCTAGCCTTGATCAAAAAGAAGCCACAAACAGTGCTCAGGCCCTGAGTCCAAGCCCCAAGACTGGCAAGAAGAAGAAGAAGAAGGAGAAGAAGAAGGAGAAGGAGAAGGAGAAGACGTCTAGAGAAAGCTGAGTACCAGTGGTTCATTCCTGTAATCCTGAGATCTGAGGATTGCAGTTCAAAGCCAACCCAGGCAGGAAAATTCATGAGACGCTTATCTCCAATTAACCTTCAAAAAGCCAGAAGTGGAGCTGTGGCTCAGTGGTAGAGCAGTAGCTTTGAGCATATAAGCTCAGGGGCAGTATCTAGAACACAAGTTCAAGCTCCAGGACCAGCACCAAAAAATAAAAATAAAAAGACCAGGAAAAGTTGCCATCCTTGACTTCTGTTCTCATGACTAATACAAATTTTCTGGTCACTGACCACCAAAAATCAGATCAAGCAAAAGAACATACAGACTGCCTAGGTTCCTAGGTGATTTCTAACTCTCAACACTACCAGGTCTGTAACTGTGGGCATGCTTGAATAATGTCTTGGTGCCTTGGTGTCCCAATGGAAAAGTGTTGTTATGAAAGTTAAGGTGAGTTAGATGTGTAAATGCTTAGAACAATACCTGGCACAAAGTAAACAGTCAATCATTATTAAGCCCCTACCTCTCCAGAAGTACACTTTATTCTTAGTAATATTTGCCAAGATCTCCTGCAGTGTGCACCCTCAGCCTCTGGAGGTGTCTGCCGGCATCCTGCTCTCATGGAAGGTTACTCATGGACTCTCCAGGTTTCTCTTGAAGCTAAAGAAAGTCTCAGAAAGTCACACATTATTTACTGGACATAATTTATTTTGTTAAAATATTTATAAATACATGAAGTTAAAATTGGGCTATTGGGATGTGCTCAGAAGATAAGGAACTGCAGTTTTATTATATTTTTCATATGTGTGTATGTATATATATGTACATATACATAGCTATATGTATGTATACATGTCTGATAGTAAGATATTATAGCTTAATGTTCTGTTTTCCATCCACAGTGAATTGTTTTAAATCTCACCAGTGATTCACTTAAACACTGAAAACCCTGCAATCCTTCTAGTTTCCTTTCTGGCTCTGGGTGGAGAACAGATTAGAACCACATCTAGATTCCACTTGAAGAAACTCTCATGTCAGGTCCCTGCCATGTTTTGTGGGTCAGGGTTCTTGTCATTTGAGTTCATGCTCTTTTCTTTTCAGTGCTGGCATTGGAGACTGAACTCAGACTGAGTGCTGTCCCTTAGCTTTTTCCCAGTATGGACCTATTTTAGTTCTTATTTTCTGAGGTTCCAGAGAAGTTGCTAGAAGTTTGTTATTTCTGTGCCCATTGGAGAGACAAAAACAAGTCATGGTAGTGAAGCAGCTGATCCACCTGAACTTTTGGCTGTTCTCTTTCTCTGAAACAGCTTCCTCCATTCCTCTTTATGAACATATTGTTGGTGGTAAGTTTTGTCCTCCTTGGAACCCAAGGTGATTGAAAAGTGGCTGCAGGAGAGAGTGGCTCAGATCAGGCACACATGCAAAATAGAGACTGGAGTGCCTAGCCTTTACCTTGCCTGTCTTTGGATGCCCTCCTTTTGCCCATCACAGATACAAACATGGCCCAGAAGCAAGTGACAGCCAAAGATCAAGTGACCGCAAGCCCCCTGGGAACTCCTGTTGCTCAGTCCCCAGGCTCAGAGTCTCCTATAGTGTACTTGAAGGATGTCGTGTGTTACCTGTCCCTGCTGGAGAGCGGAAGACCTCAAGATAAACTAGAATGTAAGTGCTTGCCCCATCTGAGACTAGAGCTGTTTCCTAAAGAAGGATACAGAGTCCTGTCAATCATTTCTTACCCTACTAGAGATGGAGCTGGGATCATGGGTATGGATTCTGCTCCTTTGAGGGAGATTTTTCTGCCACTTCCTGGACTGGCTTTGAACTGCTGTCCTCAGATCTCAGCCTCCTAAGTAGCTAGGATTACAGGTGGGAGCGACCAGCACCCAACTGCACCCAACATTTTTAGACTAAGAAACAAGAAAATTTGTTTCTGTTCCTCATTATCTTCATCAAACACAAACTTGTATTTGCAGACAATTTGTAAGGAAGCTTTGCTTCACTAACGAGAAGAATTTGGGGTTTTAATACTTGGGTTTGCCAAATCTTTTACTGATTTCCTTTCATACCATACAAGAGTTTAGTCGGATTGACACTGGTGCTTTCATTCGTTAGGACAGATTTGGTCAATGAACACAGGATTTTTGAATGCTACAGCAAAATCATAAAGGGAAACCTAAGGATGAAATGTAATATTCAGAAATAACTTCAATAAAACCAGAATTGAAATTTAAAAAAAAAAAGAAATTTCTTTGACTCCTCCCTAAGACATAATGCCAGTTGTGTATAGGGTGGAATGTTCTTGACATTGAATCAGAATTTGGAAAAGGGAGAGCTTCTCATCAAAGGGGCAAGAGTACTATGCTTGGCTGGTGGCACTTTCTGAAAATTTCCAATCACAAGGCCACTGCCTCCTACTTAGGATAACTTTTCTCACCAGGGGCTGGTAGCTCACACCTGTAATCTTAGCTACTCAGGAAGCTGAGATGTGAGGATTGCAGCTCGAAGACAGCCCAGAAAGGAAAGTCTGCAAATCTCTTCTCTCTAATTAACCCCCCCCCCAGAAAACTAGACATGGAGTGGTGGCTCAAAAGTTGTACAGCACTAGCCTTGAGCAAAAGAGATCAGGGACAGTGCCTAGGAGTTCAAGCCCCACGAAAGACAAAAAATAAACCATAACTTTTCAAAGGAAAGATACTGAACACCTGTGAACAGGTAACCATTTTTTGATATTTGTGTGTGAGTCTATGTGTGCACATGCATGCGTGTAGTACTGGAGTTTGAGCCAGGGCCTCATACTTGCTCAGCAGGTACTTTACCACCTAAGCCATGCCCCTCCAGCCCACCCCCCTTTTTTGTATTAGTTATTTTTCCAATAGGGTTTCCAGTTTTTGCCTGGGCCGGCCTTGGGCCTCAACCTTCCTGTGTAGCTAGGATCACAACCATGTGATGCTATGCCTGGCAACAAGACAACTCTTTGGCTATGGTGATTTGTTTCCCCCTTGAATTTTCATCCATCTCTGTCCTGATATGGCTTATTTTCATTCCTCCATTTTCCTCTCACCTCCCACATCCAAGCTCTTGGACCTCTAGAGAAAGAATGCTAGTTAATTTTGAGAGTTGAACTGTGCTTCATGGTGCTACAAAGTTGGTTACAAAAGCAATTTTAGGGCTGGGAATGTGGCTTAATGGTACAGTACTTGCCTAGCATGCATGAAGCCCTGAGTTTGATTCCTCAGCACCACATAAACAGAAAAAGCCAAAAGTGGTGCCATGGCTCAAGTGGTAGAATACTACCCTTGAACAAAAGAAGCTTAGGGATAGTGCCTAGGCCCTGAGTTCAGGCCTTAGGCGTGGCAAATAAATAAATAAATGCAACTTTACAAAGAGAGTAAGAGCTTAAGCAAAAATACCCTGTAATCTTGCAAAGGACTCGGCTAAGGGATTATTTTGCTATACAGATATGCTTTTTATAATAACAGATGTTAGGACCTTGTTACAAAATATAGAACCTACTTGCTGCTCTTGAGGATTTGAATAGACAATAAGTGAAAACATACCAAACCAGCAAAAGCCAACATTCTAGTTACTAATAAGACAGTCAACACAACTTACACATAAGCACGGGCAGTCTGCCAGAGGTCAACTGCCAAATCCAAAACAAACACGTTTGCTCATTAACTGAGCTGAAAAATCTCCCTTACAGGCCTGAGGTGTTAACAACTCCAAATCTGAAGCTATAATTTGGCAGCAAATGTAACAAAATTCTGCTTTCTTCTGGCTCCTGTTAAAAGTGCAGTGTCAAATTATTTCCGACACTCAGCTGGGTTTTGAGTTTGAGGGCATTGTCGTTGTTAATAACTGGCAAGAAGAATGGTAGATTTTCTTCATGTTAGTTATTCTCAGACTGTCTTAAAGTGACAATGCAAAGAAAAATACAAAAGTTTTATCATAGAAACTTTCAGAGATAGACAAGAGGGTATGAAGTACATCTGTAGCATAGCACTCATTGTCCAGCTTCAACAGTGATGAGCCCAGGGCCCAGTGTGTTTTGTATATACCTGGCACTGGGGTTTGAACTCAGGAACTGGGTACTGTCATTTAGCTTTTTCCCTCAAGGCTAACTCTCTACCACTAGAGCCACAGCTCCACTTCCAGCCTTTTGGTGGTTAACTGGAATAAGAATAGCACAGATTTTTCTGCCTGGGCTGGCTTTGAACAAAGATCACCAAAGTTCAGCCTCCTGAGTAGCTAGTGTTATAACTGTGCGCCAGTAGTGACTGCCAAACTATCTTATGGATTTTCAATTGGTTAGTTGAATCAGAGTCCAAGGAAAATTCATGAATTACTATTGGTTATTGTATTGTTCCCTTGCAATTTTTCACTGCAGAAATTTGATCATTTATTCTGCCAAGTTTTCATTTTTTAATTTTTTTAATTGGATTCCCTCAATTCAATACTTTCTTTATTTTAGTAATTAAAAGCAAGCTAAGCGCCAAGTGCAGTGGCTCATGCCTATAATCCTAGTTGCTGAGGAGGCTGAGATCTGAGGATCACAGTTCAAAGAAAGCCAGAACTGGAGCTGTGGTTCAGATAATAGAGCACTAGCCTAGAGCAAAAAAGCTCAGGGACAGGCCCTGAATTTAATCCCCACAACTGGCAAACACACACAAGAGAGAGAGAGAGAGAGAGAGAGAGAGAGAGAGAGAGAGAGAGAGAGAGAGAGGTTAAGCTAGCTATACATTTTTTTAAAAAGCTTATGTCTTTTAGAAAATAAAACCTAAAAGTCTACTTACTCGAAATGCAAGATTAACTCTCAGCACTGAATATCTTGTATTTGCAAAAGCACTTGAAATGCATCTTACCATTTTAACCACACCATACTCTTTGAAGGATGATGTGCTATTCTCATTTCATACCTGCAAAAAGCACAGGAGAGTAGGAAGACAGGCACAGTGGATAGTAGACTTAGCTCTATTATTCATTCTATTATTCTATTATTCATGCACAGCAGGATTAGAGAGGGGTCAGTGGTAGACAGTCATGTCAGCCCAGAGGCCTGGGACAAAGGTAGCAAGAAGGCCTGTCCTTCTTTATGAGGGCACTTGCCCAAGACATTCTTACCAAGACATGCTGAGGAGTCACAAAGGAAGGGAAGCCCATGACCCTACGCACGCTCGTGTGTGTGTGTGTGTGTGTGTGTGTGTGTGTGTGTTGGTACTGGGACTTGAACCCAGGACTTGTGCTCTTGCTTGGCTTTCTTCACTCAAGGCTGGCATTCTACCACTTGAGCTCCACTTCCAGCTTTTGGATGGTTTGTTGGAGGTAAGAGTCTTGTGGATGTTTCTGCTCAGGCTAGCTTCAAACCATGATCCTCATATCCCAGCCTCCTGAATAGCTAAGATTACATGCATGAGCTACCAGAGCCTAGCCCGTGGCCATACTTTTAAAGAGTTCTCACTCCAAAAGCGTTTGCACCATGATAAAAATAAACAAATAAAATGCAGAGACAGTGAACCATATAGAGGGAAATGATGACACAGTGGCAACTTAGTGTGACCAGGACATGTGTCAAGACACCTAAGGGGTCTCACCCGGGCAGGGCCAATGTGAGATGCTTCTCAGAGGAAGCGGGCATGAAGGCCTTAAATGAGAGAGCATGTGCTCTGCTTCCCTCACAGACCACAGAGATCCTGTCTCTACCTTTCAGGTGAATGAAATGTAGGTTTCCAGGTCCTATAAATGAACATTTGCTCTCGAGTCCAAATTTTTCTCCAAATCTTCCTTAATCTACATCAACTTCCCGCAGATAATAACATGATTGATGATGTTTTCAAATAGACATTGATGTGTTTGGTGTTTTTGGGGGGGAGGGGGGAGGAGGGATACAAAGGTTGAGCATCCTGAATCTGAAAAATTCCAAATCCCTAAAATCCAAAACTCTTTGAGCCTCAATACATGCATAAATGGAGATTTCCACAGCTAATTTCATGTTGAAACATGGATGCTAAAAATATTCTATGAAATTGCCTTCAGCCAGGTGAAGTGCTTCAATTCTGGAATCCTAGCTGCTCAAGAGGCAGAGATCATGAAGATGGTGGTTTGAAATCAATCTAGACATAGAAGCTTTCCAATACCCTATTTCAACTAATGTCTAAGTATGGTAGTATACCCTGTTATCTGAGCCATAGGAAAAGTATAGTGGCTGGGCACAGTGATACATGTCTGTCCTCCTCAGTGACACGGAAAAACACAAATAGAAGGACCCCAGCCTAAGCCAGTATTGGCATAAAATGAGACCCTACCTAAAAGTAACCAACCAAGCAACACAGAAAGGGGCCAGAAGTATGGCTCAAGAAAGAGCACCTGCCTAATAAGTGTAAGGCCCTGAGTTTAATAATCCCCAACACGCGCATTTGCGCACACGCACACACACACTCGTTCTTGTTCTCGCTCTCGCTCTCTCTGTTTTTGTTTTTTTGTGTTTTTTTTTTGCTGTAGCATTATCCCTACAATTACTGAGGGTGAAGTAATAATGATAGAGAACATACAACAATATTCAGTGCATATGAAATGCTATACATGTAAATATTCATTCCTAAAAGAAAATAAAAACAAGTAACATCTGTTGAGTGCCTCTGTATAGTCAATTTTGTATATCGGTGACAGATTAATCCCTTATGATAACCCTAGAAGAAATGACTATCATCTCCACTTTACAGATATTATTTGAGCCTAAAGAAGTGAGAGAATTTGTTGACTGCCCAGAAGTGATAGAGCACACCAGGGTGTAAATCTGCCTAACACCACACACTATGCAGCCTGGTGCCTTTGTCCACCCACCAGCTGGACATTTGCTCTGCCCTCTGCTGGTAATGTAGAGAAATGCGCATGTTTTCCAGGGACTTGCACCAGATCTGGGATGGCATGAGTCACAGAGTGACTATACTTACATGGGTGAGGAAGCCAGATAGTTTGATCTCTTCATCCCATTGTCCCACTCATCCATAAAGAAATCAGACTCTTTGGGAGGCTAAGCTAGTGCAATTGCCTTTGCCCAGCCTTGGCCAGATCAGGTGGAAAGTCTTGATACCACCAAAACCTCTGCCCATCCATTGCTCCTGGAGGACACGGCAAGCCTGTCTGTTTCTCTTGCAGTTATGTTTCGTCTCTATGATTCAGATGAGAATGGACTCCTGGACCAAGCGGTAAGTTCTCACTCTAAATGTCCCTCCAGGATCTCAGAAAGGCTAGGGAGCAGGAAGCAAGTCAGGGAAGAATCTGGAAATGTTCAGCCATATCTTTGTAGGAATTGCAGTGTTCCCCAAACAAATCTGAGAGTCCCCCATCTCCTACTCCAAAGAACCAGCCTTGCAGATAGCATGCTTTACACGTTGCTTTTTCATTCCAGATGTCAGAATCATAAAATCTCGGGATAATAATTGTGTTAGTATTTCATCTAATTTTACTTCCCCATTTAGAGGCCTGTCTGAAATTGTCTCTTGGAGCCCAGTGGCCAACAAGAAGAGTTTAGAGGGACCAGAAGTCAAGGGCGAGAGGGCAAGAGGGAGGTGACTACTGTTGGATTTGGCATCTCTCATGGCTTCCTCTCCCACCCCAGGATTCCACCGTACAAGTCGAGTTCTGTCTGCTCTGAGCATATTACCTCATCCCATTGTACCCGAGAAAGCTAAAACTTGTCTCATCTCTTCAGGAAAGTGCAGGGATAGGGAAGGACCCAGAGTTAGAAGAAGAATAGAAAAGAGTAAGAGAAAGAGGAGTGCTGAGCTCAAGCCCTAAGGCTGGTAATGCTGGAGTCAGAGCTCATGAACAGAGTAGTACAGTGTGTGTGGCTGATTTAGAATGGAGGAAGGAAGGAAAATAGGGAACAGAATGATTGAACAGATGACATTAGAGGGAGAAAATAACAGAAAAGACCACCGATATTATGGATGGGAGGGGGAGGAGGAATATGAATTGGGGATGTTGCCAAACAAATCTGGCTTTACAGGTGTTTGAAAGCGTTAGTCTTTTCCTTGGGGGACACAGGGATAAAGATGTGAGCTAAGGAGTGGCATGGTGGACTCGGGTCTTAACTGAAGCGCTGTAGCTGCTGTGTTGAGAGATACCAGTTAGGGTACTGCTGAACCAATCAAGGCATGGCTTTACAGTCCATAAAGTATTGTACTGTAGCAAGAAGGTTTATAAGCGGCACAATTACTGCTGATTGAAATGATCAAAGCATGAAATGACAGTGACCTTGCACAGGATAGACATCTTGTGTAGGAAGTGGCTAAGTGCTGGCCCTATTTGGAGGTAACACTGGTGAGCAAAAGTGGCTCTCCAAAGAGAAACAAAATTCAACTCCTTTCCCCCTGGAATTTCCTGGCTGATAAACTTGGCTTTTTTTGAATGAATTCTCCCATGAAGTAAGGTCCCCAATTCCCTTCCAGGATTGAGACAACTGTTGCACCAGGCTTCCTTTCCTGCCCACAAGGGATCTCTGTCTACCAGATAGCAGAATACCTGCTGCTCTCTCCTTCTTCTGTCCCATCCAGGAGGGAAATCAAAACAAAGCTGAAGCCCTTCACACCCTCCCTCTTCATTACCCCCTGCTTCCTGCTGCCCTCTGCAACTGAGCAAAACATCTACACAATGACAGGATAGATGCTCTCAAACCGAAATGGCCATACTCTCCGGTGTTTCTCATAAGACACTCTTAAAATGCCCACTCTGAATAACCTCTGCTTTGGCTATGCCCTTCTTAAAATGTATCACCACATATGCACTGCCATGACTTGTTTTAAATGTCCCAATGTGGTCTTATCAGGGTAGACACTGAGAACCAGTTCTTTCTGAAATCTCCCCATTACACTTCTACTTACATTGTCCACAACTGAGCCTAATTCTTGGTTCCTGAATCACATTTTCTAATTGAACCATGAATTCAAGTCAATTCACAAACTCTTTTCCACCAGAATTTCATATGCCTTCCCACTTCCCTGTACTCACCTACTGCCCCATCCTGCCATTCTTCTATGGAATATTAGGTGAAATGCTGTTTATTGAATCCCTGTTGACACTTCCTTTGCTTGCTTTACTCAGTATTTCCAGCTAGTACAGGCAACAATTCTACTCAAGAGTCTGCCCAGAGCAATCTTAACAGTTTAGCTGATGCATGAGTTGCTAACTTTAATCCCTAATACTTTCTCAGCTAAGTATATTTCAGTGGGTCCCTCTGTGTACTGATTCATTTTCACTTGTACCCATGAGGCTCTATTGAGAGCTTGGCCTTGATACCAAAAGACTCGCTCATTCTTTAGACAAACATATATCCCTTATAAGTTACTGGTCACAGAGTTCTAGACACAAGGCTAGATTACAGTACAAAGGGAAAAGGAAACCCCAAACAAAATGCAGGTCATAGCATCTAAACAAGGACCAGCACAGCAACCCTCTATCCAATTGATATTAACCACAGAGGTTAGGTAGATCTCAAGTTGCTAAAACTGTGGGGATGAGGAGTGATAAGAAAGGTGGGGGAGAAGCTTACACCTGTAATCCTAGCAAGTCTGTAAATGCAGCTGCAAAAAAAATGAAAATAAAAATTCCATGGAGTCTTGTAATGGGTTTGGTTTTGAGTTTTACTCTTGGAGTAAAGGAGGCTGAAATCTGAGGATCACACTTCGAAGACAGTCCAGGCAAGTGTGGCTCAAGCAAGTGTGGAAGTGTGGCTCAAGTGGTAGAACACCAACCTTGACTGAAAAAAGACAAGTGAGAGTGTGAGGTCCTGAGTTTTTGTGCCCCAGTACGGGCTCAAGAAGGTAAAGGAGGAAAAGGAAAAGAAGGAGGAGGAAGAAGAGGAGGAGGAACAACTAGAGGCAGGAAGAGGGAATTGAGACTTCCTTTGGCTTGTAACTATTTGTCCAATCACAAAGGAGAAACCAGGAGGGCTTCCCGTGTCTTCCAAGAACGCAACAGTAGAAGTAAGGCATGCCCAGGAGGAGGCCATTGTTCAACAAGCTTTCCACACATCTCTGGCTCACCCATCCACCAGGCTTTGTGACCAAGTCAGAAACACATAGTGAGGTCCTCAGGAAGTGCCAGCGCATTATACAGGCTTCTTAAGACCTGCCCTGCTCAAGTCTACCACTGGGTTTGGTTTTTGAGTTTTACTCCTGATAATGCATTTTTAGTTGTCTCTCTTAATATTTTCTCTCCTGATGTTTTCCAGGAGATGGATTGCATTGTCAACCAAATGCTGCATATTGCGCGATACCTGGAGTGGGATCCCACAGAGCTAAGGCCTGTGAGTTTCTGTAAGCATGGGTTGAAAACTCCCAGGAGGGGGAAGTCATATTCAGAGTTTGAATGCAAATATTTCTGCACAGGTGCTCCTGGACTTGTCTTCATTGCCGCCCTGAACCTCAATCTCCTACTTCTCTGACAGACAGTACACACATTGCAACAGCAAAAGTCATAGACATAATAGAGATTACACTTCTACCCAAGCAAAGATTAAAGAATCTAAGGTCAAAAGTAATTTTAGAGCTTTCTCTGAACCACCACATATTAATAACAACAGAAACTGTATTTTCTGAGATCTTCTGTATCAGGTAATACATATTTATATGATTACAATAGAAGTATATATTTATAAATATGTATTTCCATTATTGTCATATACATGAGTTATAGTATGTATTTTTTCTCTAATCCTCTTTACAATTCTCCAAATGTAGCCATTTTTATTTCCATTTTCACAGGTATACAACCTAGAACCCAGAAATTTGAGGTCACTCGCCTAAGGCCACAGAGTCAGATCAGGGCAAAGCCACATGAAGAGCCCTGGTCCCCTCACTACTAGTCTGGTCCCTCCCAGCTCTACCTCATTCTGAATAAGAATGGGAATGGAGACAAGAGAAAACAAATAATGCAAGATCAAAGAGAAAGACAGGGAAGAATAGAAGTAGAAACATTGACCTAAAACTGGACATTTGTTATTGTTGGATTCTACAGATATTGAAGGAGATGTTGCAAGGGATGGACTACGACCAAGATGGCTTTGTGTCACTACAAGAATGGGTCCATGGAGGAATGACCACCATCCCATTGCTGGTCCTTCTGGGGATGGATGAATCTGTGAGTCGATTAGCTGCAATTCAAAGCTCCCTGGTCATTCAGGATCATTGGAATCCGTGTTAAAATCTGCAGCTTCTACCCCTGTTTCCACAATGCACATGGGGTGGCTCACACTCCTCTCTTTCTACCCTCTTTACCTGTTAATGTCCAGAATATATTTATTCATTCATTTGACACACATTTTCTAGATTATTACTAGGTTAAAAATATTGCTCTATGGCCAGACACCAGTGACAATGCCTGTAATCCTAGCTACTCAGGAGACTGGGAACTAATGATCATAGTTCAAAGCCAGCCCAGCCAAGAAAGGTCATGAGGTTCTTATCTCTAATTAACCACCAAAAAAGCCAGAGAGTGTAGATGTGGCTTAAGTGGTAGATCACTACCCTTGATCAAAAAAAGCTCAGGAACAGCATGCAATCCACATATGTGTATGTGTACATGCATATACATATATATGTATATGTGAATGTGTGAACACATGCTACTAGGGGACACAGATTCAATATTTGTTTGCAAGAATCTTATACACAATCAGGCCAAGGGCCAAAAGAACTTCAAGGAAATATCCTACCTCTTCAACAACTACATTTTAAAATTCTAAAAGAAGTAGGGACTGGAGGGAGGAAAAGGAAGAGAAAAGAAGGGAAAATACTGATGGGGATTTGTGATGGTCTCTTACTTAACAATAAAAACAACTAGATAGGGTAGGGATTTTTGTTGTTATTTTTGGTCTATTTATTTATTTGTACCAGTCTTGGGACTTGAACTTAGGGCCTAGGCACTGTCCTTGAGCTTTTTTGCTCAAGGTTAGCACTCTACCACTTGATCCACAGTTCCACTCCTGGCTTTTTGCTGGTTAGTTGGATATAAGAGTCTCATGGTCTTTCCTGCCCAGGCTGGCTTTGAACTTGTGATCCTCAAACCACAGATAGCTCAAAGACAGCATCTAGGCCCAATCTGAAGCTCCAGGACCAGCAATTTATATATAGCATTAATTTCACATGTGTATTAAGTTTTTTTTGTTTTTGTTTTTTGCTTTTTTGCCAGTCCTGGGCCTTGGACTCAGGGCCTGAGCACTGTCCCTGGCTTCTTTTTGCTCAAGGCTAGCACTCTGCCACTTGAGTCACAGCGCCACTTCTGGCCATTTTCTGTATATGTGGTGCTGGGGAATTAAACCCAGGGCTTCAAGTATACGAGGCAAGCGCTCTTGCCACTAGGCCATATCCCCAGCCCTGTATTAAGTTTTTAAACATGTAATATTTGAGGTTTTACAGAAAGCTTCCATCAATGACTTTCACATCCTACTGTTTGATAGGCTTTTTCTAAATCTGCTATGACCACTGAGAAATCTGGGTCTCTCTAAATAGAACACACACAAATGATCTGTCTCCTGGAGAAATTATCAGCTGCATCAAATCCCGTGGAGGGGGGGCGGGTGGCGCTGGGAATGTGGCCTAGTGGCAAGAGTGCTTGCCTCCCATACATGAAGCTCTGGGTTCAATTCCCTAGCACCACATATACAGAAAACGGCCAGAAGTGGTGCTGTGGCTCAAGTGGCAGAGTGCTAGCCTTGAGCAAAAAGAAGCCAGGGACAGTGCTCAGGCCCTGAGTCCAAGCCCCAGGACTGGCAAAATAAATAAAAATAAAATTAAAAAAAAATTTTTTAAATGGGGCTGGGGGCATGGCCTAGTGGCAAAGAGTGCCTATCTCGTACACATGAAGCCCTGGGTTCAATTCCCCAGCACCACATATATAGAAAACAGCCAGAAGTGGCGCTGTGGCTCAAGTGGCAGAGTGCTAGCCTTGAGCAAAAAGAAGCCAGGGACAGTGCTCAGGCCCTGAGTCCAAGCCCCAGAACTGGCCAAAAATAAAATAAAATAAATAAAATACCACTATAGGGGCTGGGAATATGGCCTAGTGGCAAGAGTGCTTGCCTCCCATACATGAAGCCCTGGGTTCAATTCCCCAGCACCACATATACAGAAAATGGCCAGAAGTGGTGCTGTGGCTCAAGTGGCAGAGTGCTAGCCTTGAGCAGAAAGAATCCAGGGACACAGTGCTCAAGCCCTGAGTCCAAGGCCTCAGGACTGGCAAATAAAAAAAATAAAATAAAATAAAAAAACACACACTCAAAAAAAAATCCCATGTGGGTAAGGAAGTTATTCCACCTTGTGCAGAAATAAAATACCACATGATGGCGCTAGAACTCAAGCAGAAATGGTTATTTTAGTCCTTTATGGTCCATTTGCTTCTCAAGAGTCTGTAGAATAGTAGCTGACTATCTTAGCTCACAAGGAGTTTTCAGATGAAATGAAAGTCCTTTCAGCTACATGAAGCTGCTAGGTCTGCTAAGGCTCTAATTTCCCTTCTGCCTATGAAGGAAAATCATGACTGTAGAGGAAGGGGAGGATCATAAAGAAGCATGGGGTGAAGCCAGCCACCCTGCCCCCACCTCACTAATCCCTTGTGGTCTAATCTCCCTTGTGGTCATGTTCTAGTCACACAAATTCTGTGTTTCTCATCTGTGGAGGAGTAGGGATACATCTTCTACCTCACTTAGAAATACATACTCTGGTTGTTTTTGTGTCTCTCAATGTCTGGTACAGAAGAGAAACAATAGAAGCTTTAATTTGCCATATATCTAGAAGTGGATTCTTTGCTGTACTTGCATTCTTTTGTTTCTTTTTTATAATAAATTCCTAAGGTAGATGTTTGAGAAAAAAGGATCCAGTCATCTTTTGATGACTTTGGGAAGTTATTTACAAAAGTGAAAACCCTTAGATTTGAAAACAACAGGATTTGGGGTGGGAAGTGGGCAGTGTGTGTGTGTGTGTGTGTGTGTGTGTGTGTGTGTGTGTGTGTGTGTGTGTGTGTGTGCTAGTTCTGGGGCTTGAACTCAAGGCCTTGAACTCTCACTTGGATTTTCATTCAAGGCTGGGATTCTAGTACTTGCAGCACACCTCCACTTCTGACTTTTTATTGGTTAATTGGAGATAAGACTCTCACAGACTTTTCTGCCTAGACTGACTTCAAACCCTGAACCTGGGATCTCAGCCTCCTGAGTAGCTAGGGTTACAGGTCTAAGCCACCAACACCTGACTAAGAAGTGCATTATTTTGCCTAACTATATGTTCTTGATCATAGCATTAGTCTATGTGTACCAGAGAAAATTTAGAAAATATAGAAGAAAGTAGAATTTTAAGGAGTACAATAAATGTATGCTGCTACCAGCTATAGTTAACCTCAGTTGGCTGGTTAATGAAATTTCTTCCCATTAAAGATCTTATTATAAAAAACTGGCATCATCAGGGGCTGGGGATATGGCCTAGCAGCAAGAGTGCTTGGCTCATATACATGAGACCCTGGGTTCAATTCCCCAGCACCACATATACAGAAAATGGCCAGAAGTGGTGCTGTGGCTCAGGTGGCAGAGTGCTAGCCTTGAGCAAAAAGAAGCCAGGGACAGTGCTCAGGCCCTGAGTTCAAGGCCCAGGACTGGCAAAAAAAAAAAACTAGCATCATCAATATATCATTAAATTTGGATTTTAATTACTTCATTGAGCACATTCTAGTATCACTAGATAATTCTATAAATATCTTTTTTGATTGCCACCTATCATTAAGCATATAACTATCCTTTTAATGATTTATAGGCCTTAAAATATTTTCCAGATTTTCATTATCTTAATTAATGATGGGTTAGACATCTGACAGAGTGCAAAAGAAGCTCGTTTCCCTTTAAAAAATATTTCTTAGCCAGGTTCCAGGGGTTCATGTCTATAATCCTAGCTACTTAGAAGGCTAAGATCTGAGGCTCAGAGTTTGAAGTTAATCCCTGGGAGACAAATCCAAGAGGCTCTTATCTCTAATTAGCCAGGGGAAAGAAATGTCAGAATGGAGTTATGTTTCAAATGGTACAGTGCCAGCCAGAAGCAAAAAAGAAAAGAAAAAGCCAAGCATGAGGTCTTGAGTTCGATCCCCAGCATCAGCACAAAAAAAGGAATAAAATAAAAAATATACACTTGATGGTAGAATCCAAGAAGAGAGACTTTTTGATTCATTTAAAGGAGCTTCACATAGAAAGGTGTGATTAAAATAGATTGTTAGATGGTAGGTAGGTAAGTAGGTAAGGTAAGGTAGGTAGCAAGGTTGGTTGGTTGATTGGTTGGTGGGTAGGTATATATACAATTTTTACTTTTGTCATCCAGGTATAGAGGGACTACTTTATCCCTTCATTCAGACATCTCATTTTGTTTGTTTGTTGGAGTTGTGGTTTGGGGGGGGGGGCGTGGCATCCTGGGGCTTGAACTCAGGGCTAGTGCTATCCCTGGTTTGGTTGTTTTTGTTGTTGTCATTCTGTGTCTTTTTTTTCCTCAAAGCTAGCACTCTACCACTTGAGCCATAGCTCCACTTCCAGCTTCTCAGTAGTTCGTTGGAGGTAAGGGTCTCCTAGACTTTCCTGCCTGGCTGGCTTCAGCTCATGATCCTCAGTTCTCAGCCTCCTCGGCTAGGATTACAGATGTGAGCCACTGGCACTTGGTTTCTCATTCAGGTATTTCCTAATTTGACAGTCATTAATTTTGATTTTGATATTCACTAATTTTAGAAAATACACAGAGATAGAATAGGTGACACTGATCAAGACACGGTGTACTTATAAACTGATTTTTTTGAAACTTCTTTGTACAACTACGTATAGCTAATAAAATAAGTAAATAAAAAAGAAAACACACAGAAAGAATTTTTTATTTATATCTCAAACAATTAAAAAGTAAATAACATCTGAAACTATGAAAGAGAACTTAAGTTAGGCAAAAAGAACATACACGAGACAGCCTCTGGCTTCCTCTACCTGAGGGCTACCGCTCAAGGACTCCCCTCCTCTGACCCCTACAGGGCTCCAAGGGTGATGGGCGGCATGCCTGGACTCTGAAGCATTTCAAGAAGCCAACCTACTGCAATTTCTGCCACATCATGCTCATGGGAGTTCGGAAGCAAGGCTTGTGCTGCATCTGTGAGTAAACACACACACACACACACACACACACACACACACACACACACAGAGCCTGCCCTTCTCCCAGGCACTGTGTGCTCAGAGTACACAGACCTGCTGACCTCCTCCAAACTCAGGTTGTGAACACGAGGTTGGAACCCACCAGAGGCTGAAGTACTACAACAGGGGCCCCTCCATGTGATCCAGGCCCCTCACATGTTTTCTCTAACACACATCTGCCATTGGGGCCATCAAGGTGGGCTTAGTAGAGCCAGGTGCACTGTCTGCTGATAGCAAGCAGCAGCTTTGTTTGGTTCTCCTTGTTTCATTCCTAATAAATTCCAGGCTTGTTGCACAATTCCTTGCACTTCACATCATCACAGTGGCAACAAGTTACTGTGGAATACTGGCATCATGTGTGGAGTAGCTCCTCAGATCCAGCACACAAGGCTTCACACAAATACCTCACTGAATGCTGCCACACACCAGGAAACTGACACCCAGAGAAGTAAATCCATTTACCCAAGATGCTATGGCAAGGCTAGTCATCAGGCTTTCCAATTACATCACCCCCAGAGGCCCCAGCTTTCTGTCCACTCTCTTGTTCCAAGATGGAGGCTCTGGAATAGAGAGCAGGAGACCACCTCACACTTGATTTTTGGGAGACTGTGTCTGGCTATACTCCCTGTCTACAGAGGAAGCAGGTGTGACAAGGTGGAGGTGGAGGCCCAGAGAGGAGAGAGATAATCACTGGAGGGGCTGTGCTCGAGGAGCACTGGGAATTGCTGAGTTCTTGCTCAGCAAGGCAAAGGTAGCCCCAGCTGTTCCTTGCCACTCACAGGCCTGGTGTCCTGGGGCAGAGGCAAAGCTTTCCCTAGGAGTCACTTATTGTTTTGGCTTTTCTTTCTTTTTTTCCCCTCAGACTGCAAATACACTGTCCACCAACGCTGTGTATCCAAAAACATCCCTGGGTGTGTGAAGACACACTCGAAAGCCAGGAGGAGCGGTGAGGTGGGTGACACCTCTTGCCTTGTTCTATTGCATGCTGCATTCGGGACATGTCCATCACCCTGGACCCCTCGTGGGAAGAGGCTCTGGAAGTTTCCTCCAGTCCCCTCTCTGCTTCAAGGATCACCCCCAAACCATCCCTTTCATCCATCCATCCATCCATCCATCCATCCTCTCCCTGGTGTTCACCATGTGCCAGGCCCTGTGCTAGAGGTGCTACACGGGTTATACAAGATGGTCCCTACTCTGTTCAAGCACTAGGAGTTCAATCAGGAGATAGAGTTGTGTAAGCAAAGTGCAAAGTAGTAAGAGTTGTGTAAGCAAAGTGCAAAGTAGTAAGGCATGTGTCATCACAAGGCTGCATGATCAGGCCCTTGATGCCTGGAAGCAAAACCAGGGAACGTTTTACAGAGAACATGGCATCTGAGTTGCGTGTTGACCTCAAATCGGAGTCTTGGCGAGGAGGACAGGAGCCTGGTGTGCTGGAGTGTGCAAGTGTGGTTTATTCTGGGACCCGCACTTAGTTTGTGGTAGCTCATCCAGAAGACACTTAAAGAGATCAGACTGGAGGTGTGCTCTGAACATTGTGAGATCTGGGCCTGCAAATGGTGGCTGAATTACAAAGACGTTTTCTGGGCAGTTAAGGACCACTGATGAGCTTCAACTCTGTAGAGATGACTGTGTTTGCTAGCTATGTGAGTTGTTTCAAGCATGGTATAAGAGAGAAATCAAAGGAGGAAAAAAAAATCTTGCTAAGCTGAAGGTAGGGCCGCAGTGAGGGCCCCAGTGCATGGGCCTAAACTCGGCACTGTGATTTGATCTCAGCTGCATCTTAGGCTGAGCATCCCCGGGGCCAGGCCAGTCTTTGAGGCACCAACAAAAAGAAATAGTGTCCTTAAAATTAGGGGAAGGGCAGCTCTGCCTTACTGCAGAGGGAAGAGGATTAGGAGGTGTTTAGCAGGCAGAGGTTGTGTCCCGCCCTCCCACAGAAGACACCCTGAAAGATAAGACCCCTCGAGGGACTTCTGTGCATGCCCCATACATACCGCATGGCCGGTCCTCCTCTTCCTCCACTGCCATACACACCCCCTCCATGCTCATGCCTTCTGCCAGGACCAGGTATGCCTCCTGGGCTCAAGCCCTTGCCTTCAGCCTGGCCACCTATCATGCAGAACAGAGTCAGGGGCCAGCAAGGCACACCCAGAATCTCCTGAGCCTGCAGGGGTGACCCAACCCCTTCGCTATCTCTTCTGATCCTCCAGAGTTGGAGAAGGCATTGTGGTGCTAGGGAGACAACTCTGAACTTGGAGTCAGAAGACCTGGGGATGGAGCCCCATTTGGTCACTAATCAGCCTTGGAAACTGGGAGCCAGTCACTTGCCTCTCAACTCCCTCCCACCCCTGAAATAATAATCATAATAATCTCAGAGTGGATTCAATGTGACCATGTAGATGACAAATGAATAAACCAAACTGAGTTCTTCATACCATTCCTGGTGCAGGGAAGAAGGTGAGAAGCTACTAACACCTCTTTTGGAGCAGTAATTTTTTCTTTTCTTTTTTTTTTTTTTACCAAAGTCATCTCAGAGTGGGAGGTATTAGTAATTTAATTGCTAAGGGATTTTGAACTTTTATTTAATAGCAACATGGATAGTATCACAGAAATATTTCATGTGTTTTCAGTTGGGCATTTCAGGCTGCATCCCATATTCCTCCTCGCAAAGCCCACTTTCACTTCTTCCTTCAGTTCAGGATCCCTGGGTGGAAGTTTCTGAGAAGTTCTGTGGGACCCCAGGAAGAGTGCACAGGGTTGCAGGCAGAAGGTCAGTTGCTGTCGCTTCAGCGACATTTGTACACCCCCCGTGTGCCTGCCCTGGTGGCATTCCTGGCCAGCAAGCAGAAACAACCAACTGTCCAAGAAACCGATGGCAAAGGCACCCATAGGATCATTGCTAATTTTTGACTCTTTCCTTCTGGTACTGGGACTTGAACTTGGGGCTTAGGCACTGTCCACTAGCTTTTCTGCTGAATGCTGGCTCTCTAACCACTTGAGCCACTCAAGCTCTGGCTTGAGCCACTCTGGCTTTTCTTTTTTTTTTTTTTTTTTGGTGGCTAATTCTAAATCAGAGACTCAGAGTGGTTGCTGCCCAGAATGGCTTTGAACCTCAATCCTCAGGTATCGGCCTGTTGAGTAGCTAGGATTGCAGGCCTGCACCACACCAGTGCTGGGCTTCTTTGGACATATTAATCTAACTTCTAGAATGCTTTCAACCTTTATAACAACCTGCAGATTAGGTCATACAAACAATGCATCCCATCCCATCCCATCCCTACAGAGTCTAATATATTTGGAGGGGGGAGGTAATACTTCTAGAAAAAAAAAATCATAGTTCTGATGTAAGGTTGAGGAGAGGGAAGGGAGCTGCCATAGAAGGGGTATTCTAGATGCTATACCTCCAAAGGGGACTATTCTAGATGCCCATCTAGAATATTGCATCTTCCCAGCAATTCCAGAGATGAGACTTATCCTCCCAATTTCAATAGGTGAGGGACCTGCAATTCTGAGGTGTCTAGGAATTGGCCAAAAGACACACACCCAGTGTCAGATCAGTGACTCCAGCAGGCTGCATTTGTGGCCTCCAGCCCTCCCATGGTCCTTTGCACCATGGTGCCTCCCAGAAGAGGGCCCACGTGAGCCCATCACTGTGCATGGACTTCTTCAAGACAAGACAGAGATGTTGCTTGATATTTGCCTGCATGGTGAACAAGCAGTTCAAAGCAGGAAAACTGAGTTTTGACTTATGACCAGCACTAGGTAGTCAGGCAGAGAGGAACTGAGCATCCACAAGATAGGAAACAGTCTCCTCTGGCCTTGTCACTCCTGTACGCCTCCTAGTCCCTTCTCCAGCCCTGGGCCCAGGGGTGTGGTTCTGCTGCCTTCCCTGGTATCCTTCCCTTCCCTCCCACAGGTGATGCAGCACGCATGGGTGGAAGGGAACTCTTCTGTCAAGTGTGACCGATGCCACAAAAGTATCAAGTGCTACCAGAGTGTCACCGCGCGGCACTGCGTGTGGTGCCGGATGACGGTGGGTTGGTACCCAGGGGTGGCTCTGCTTCTTTTCAGTGTGGGTCTTGTTTAAGCTTGGAGCCTGGGACCAGTGGACATCCCACCAAAGGGCAAGAGCAGAGCCAGGGCTAGAAGGCTCGGAGAGCCCCAGCATCCCCATTCAGTGCCTCCAATTCTAACAATGCTCCCATGAATCACCGAGCCGCCCAGGGACGGAGCACCTCAGAACCAGAAGAAAGAAGATTGCTTATAACAAAGCTGGCTAGCCCCCTGCTTACAGGGCCAGGCAGCTAGACACAGCAGCCTAGGCCATGAACTCCCTTTACCTGGGTATCCTAGAATGAGGACTACTGACAGTGGAAGAGGAAGTAGATACTTGAATGCCTGCTCCTTAAGGTCTCAGAGGAATCTGGGTGCTTGCCTTGAAGGTACATACCTACAGTAATCCCCCTTGTTGGCCCAGAGGCCTGTGCCTTCCACCAACCACAATGGATGCCAGAGTACGCAGCCCCTCTGGGCACCAGGAGCATGATTGGCAGGCAGTGAGCTGTCAATTCTACATGCCAAAGCCACTTCAAGGCACCCTGAGCAGGGATCAGCCACAAAGAGTGGGCTTCCCCACATCAGTCTGCAGAAGTCCGCAAGTGCAGAGGCTGAGTCCTGGGCTTTCCTTCCAGCCTCCCATAGTGAACATGTTTATTCATTGAGGGCTGGAGATATGGCTCAAGTGATTAGAGCACCCCCACCTAAACGAGCATGAAGTCCAAAGTTCAAAGCCCAATAGTGCCCTCAAAAAAGGTTTGTCCACTGAGATCACCTTCCTTCCAGTATCTAAATTGAGGAGCAAAAATCCAGGGATATTTTGGAAGGACCCCAGGCCCGCTCATGACTACATTGCTCCAGTAGCCATAGGCAGCTCTTTTTCTCCTCTTTCTGTGCATGGCAGACATGATACTCCTCAGCACACACCCGCATACACACACCCGGTGATCCTGCCAAAACCAGCCATGCATCAGGATGTGGGGGGTCTTAGACAGCTTGCCTCCCAGTAATCCTCCGGACTCTCCTCCTTGATGTCTTTTTGGTCACTTCCACTCATTCTCTTCTCCATTTGTCCCTCCAGTTCCACCGCAAATGTGAATTATCAACATTGTGTGATGGTGGAGAACTCAGAGACCATATTTTGCTGCCCACCGCCATATGCCCTGTCACCCGGGTAAGTGCTCTCCCAACCCAGAGCTTGAGCTTGTCCAGGTTTGGGGCTCAGATTTAAGTGGCATTCAGACCTTCACAGCTGTCAGAGGGCTTTCCCAACACATGCATGCCAGTGCTGAGGCTTGAACTCAGGGCCTGGGAACTGTCCCTTAGCTTCTTTGTCCAACACTGGCACTCTACCAGTTGAACCACATCTCCACTTGCAGCTTTTGGGGTGATTAATTGCAGACAAGCCTCATGGACTTTCCTGCCCTGTTTGGCTTTAAACCATAATCCTGAGACCTCAGCTTCCTGAGTAGCTAGAAGTACAGGTACCCAGCAGCCATCCCGCCACTTCTGAGGAGTTGTGCTTGTTATGAGCTGAAAAAGATCAGCACTGCACCAGCCAGACTATGAAAGGGAACTCTTAGGATGCAACTTTAGGTAGCAGTCCCATGTGGCCCATCAAGAAAAAGCATTCATACCCCCTCTGGTCACTGTATATGATTTTGGCACACTGGATATTGTATATATGCTTACCTGAACTAGGGAAGGGAAAGAAAAATGAGGGAGGGTATAACAAATAAGACAAGAAATCTATTCATTACTTTATTATGTAACTGTACCCCCTCTGTACATCACCTTGCCAATAAAATTTAATTTAAAAACAATATATTATCAGAGAAGTATAAGAGACTTTGTTTCTCAGCTAGGCCTGTGCTCCACACCTACATCCCAGATATTCAGGAAGCAGAGATCAGGAAGAGCCTCATTTAAGTCCAGTCCACAATTTAAAAAGTTATTGAGGCCCTATTCCAACCAATAAGCTGGCCACGGTGGTGTGCATCTGTGGTCCTAGTAATTGAGAGGTCATAAGTAGGAGGATAGCAGTCTAAGGCTCACCCAGGTAAAAACACAAGACCCTTTCTGCAAAATAACTGAAACAAAAAGGGCTGGAGGCATGGTTCAAGTAAAAGAGAGTCTGTCTATTAACCAACCACATGCCCTGCATTCAACCCTCAGGACCAGAAAAACAACAACAAAACCTTTGCTTCTCAATCAACAAGCTAGATTACCACTTAATATTTTAATATTCGTATACCCCACCCTCAGCTGTTATCTACCCATGTCTCAAGGTTATTGTCAGAGCAAGTAAGGAAAGGACCTTGAAAGTCCTAGAGAAACCTGAAAGGGTGTGTTCCTTTTCTGAGATTCCCCAGTCTCACTTTGGAACGTTCCTCACCATGTTCTAGCTCTCTGCTCATTTGTTTTTCATATATCGGGTTTTTTTCCATTCAAAATATGCTTTTCTTTTCTCTTCTCACAGGATAGGCAAGGTGGGAAGTCTGAAGGCAGCATGGCAGCCAAGACTGAACTTGTCATGCAGGTATCTGGTAATCTTCACATCCAACCACTTGTTCTAAGTGGGTCCAAGGCTGTGGCGGGGAGGACAGGGCTCAGGCTCTAAAGAAATGTATCTCAACGTTGGCTTTCTCATCTGATCCATTCTGTCACACAGGAGGACACTTTATTCCTGGCCTCTGGAGTTACCTTTGACCTCCACACTGTAAGCAAGTGGTGAGAAGGGAGATTGGCTGATCCATTGCTGGTCTAATTGGCTGTATCACCTCTTTAAGAGCGAGTTACATAAAACCTCAATGTGCAGACCTCCTAAACAATAACAAAAGTGTGGCATAAAAGCAGACAGCAGGTTTTCCAGGATTGCCCAGCTGACTCCAGAACATCCGATGCCAAATAATGCTACCCAGATCCCAAAGTTTTTCACCCTCAAATGTGTATTTAAGAACTCATTTTCCCTCAAGGTCCTCGATGAGCATCTGCCCTTTGTACCTTGCCTGAAGTTCGAAGAGATGCAGAAAAGACAGCAAAAAGTACTAGAAAAGAAAGTGGGAAACTGGGACTTTCTCCTCAGCCTCAGAGCCTAAGCTTCCTTGTTTAAAAGGGGGCCTAATATTCATGGCACTGCTGCACCCCTCAGACGCTGGGCGTTCAAATGGGAGTGTGTAGATTGAGTGTTTTGGACACTGAAATAGAACAATGATAAGGCACTGCAGTAGAAAGATACCTAGAAAGGCAGCAAGTCACATGGCACACACACACACACACACACACACACACACACACACACACACACACACACCATCTGGTTGGGTTGAGTCAGTCTGACTGAGCAGAGTCCATGCTATACAAGCTGTTGGAGATTTTGAACATTGTGCTCCCATCTATAAGAGCTTCACACAAGCAGATGAGAATAATTCAGAAAAACCACAACCAATAGATGGACACACATTCATCATCCCACCTATAGTGAAAATCATAAATAGGAGGATGGATGTCTAGGCCAGCCCAGGGAAAAAGTCAAGAGCCTATCTCAGAAATAACCACAGCATAAAGAGCTAGAGGAATGGTTCAAGTTGTAGAGGACTCTAGTTCAAACCTCAGTGCCACCAAAATAAACCTGTAAAAATGACAAACAATGTTACTGTTTTCAACAAATTATATGCTGTGTTTGCTGGATTTGTAGTTTGAGATCTAGCAATGACGGCAATAGATACTGAATACAGAGCAGAATTGTATCTCTGTATCAGAAGCTATAGGAGTGGATTCTAAGAGCCTACCCCTGTGTCTGGCAGCATGAGACCTGTGGTAGGAAGGTTATAACTCCCACCTCCTCCTGAAGCCTTTCGAATCCACTTGGTGCTTGCAGACACTTACCAAAAAAAAGTGAAAACAGAAAAACAAACTCAAATAAAGAAACTGTTTCAAGTGCCTCTGTTTCAGTTATAATGAACAAAGGAAAGTTCCTCCACAAGATGGCTTTATAATTGGGCCATAAGGATGAGTTGTTTCTGGCTTTTAAAGTGAAGAATTAAGCATTTCCAAGTATGGAATAGGAGAAGAAACCAGTTTAAACAGATACATGAGAGAGACTTAAAGACACACACTCACTGGAAGATTCCAGCCAGGCTTGGCTGAACTGTGATTGAGATCTGGGAGAAATTATTAGGTAGCAGTAGAAAAGGGTTATACTGAGAAGGCCTGGAGAAGGTTCAGAAATTAGGATTTTATTTTCTGGGAAACAGGTGTCATTAGACATATCTGAGAAGGAGCAGAATGCTTAGCATAGTGTCTGGGAAGGACCTATGTGGGGTCAGCATACAGACTCCACCTGCTAGAGATAAAGAGACATCCCAGAGAAGGAGTCACCAGGGCAAGAGGCTAGCAGTGCCTTTGGTGAAAACAGGAACCTGGAGAGAGGAGCTGTTTTAGAGGATGAGTCAGACTGGGCATGGTGACTGGGTGCTGATGCTGAACATGAATGGAAGGCACTCACTAGACAGTGAGATATGAGGGTCCGGAGCTCAGGATAAAAAGTGGATCTGGAAATGTCGCTTTGAAAAATGCCAGGGTAGAAGTAATTGTTGGCTCCAGGAGTGTTATTTTATTTATGTGGATGACCAGATGGTCATAGCTTCTGAGTTATATTCAGTTGTGTCCCTCACAAAATTTGATCTTGTGTTGTGGGCACAATGCCACACCATTGTTGAATGACTTGAAGCTACAGTGTCATCACCCCATCCCTGATCCAAACCCTCATTGCCATTAACCCTCCTGAAAGCCCCTCAGAAAACTCAGCCAGTGGACAAAGGCCTCCCTCCCCGACCACCTCTCCTCCATGCCTGGGCCTGCTTTCCATCCACCTCTCCGAAGCTCTCTCAATATCAGTCCTCACTCACCCCTGGTGGACAAAGCAGATCTAATTGCCTTTTCTTTTACCTTTTAAGTATAAGATCATCCCTACCCCGGGTACCCACCCCTTGCTGGTCTTGGTGAACCCCAAGAGTGGAGGAAGACAAGGAGAAAGGTATGTTTTCTTCCCTTGCCCCCAACAGAGTGCTGTCAGGGAGACTACAGGCTCACAGCCAAAACCACCACTAACTGTCCAAGTGACTGAATGCCCTGTGCCTCCATTTCCCCCTATGTGGCATGAATAATACTATCTCCTCTCATGAAGTTACTCTGAGGATTAGAATCCATCAGGCACTTGGCCCAGGGTCTGTCAGAGAAATCTCTGCTAAGGCTCCCAGGGTCAGATTGAATTCTGGGATGGCTGTTCCCTCTCGCTCTCCGAGGTATATCTTGGTTTGAGGCACATAGAAGGACACATCTGATTTGGACCTCCTGGCCTTTCCCCATCCCTTAGAAGGCATGGCCCCTACCTCACTAGAGAAGGAAGTGCCAGGTCTGCTAAACAAAAGTGGGATGAGAGAGAGAGAGAGAGAGAGAGAGAGAGAGAGAGAGAGAGAGAGAGAGAGAACAACCAAAGCCTGTTCTTCCTCCCATGCCTGTTCAGACTAGGGGTAATGAGCAGACCACACAGCAATCTGGAATCCAGGTAGGAAGAGGAGGGAGAGGGGAGGAGAGAAGGAGGAGGAGGAACAGGGAGGAGGAGGAGGAGGAGGAGGAGGAGGAGGAGGAGGAGGAGGAGGAGGAGGAGGAGGAGGAGGGAGGAGGAGGAAGGAGGAGGGAGGAGGAGGGAGGAGGAGGGAGGAGAAGGAAGAGGAGGGGAAGAGGAGGAGTCAAAGGTAAACCAAGAACTCCACCCTAATCCAAGTTCTGGCATCCCTCCTGAGCTGGCTTAATCCCTCCTGGAGCCCAAAATTCACCCCCTGATGTGGTTACTGCTCCTCAGCCCTCCCAGCCCCACCCTCTGGAATGTCCCTGGATGAGAGTCCTCTCCCCAGATGTTCCTTTATAGCTCTAGACAGCCCATAAAAGCAGACCCACACTGCCAGACCATACAGAATACATGGGGAGGAGGTCTCCATGGCAGAATACCCTCAGAATGGCATTTCTGTTCTCTGGGTTTCTCTTCCCTGTCCTCTACTAGAGGTGATGTTCCTGGGGTGGGGCCTAAAGTCTTAGATCACAGGATGACCTTAGAGCCAAGAAGTGAGGATGAGGAGATGCTAGCTAGCCCTGGAATATCAGCCATTTCCTCTCAAATTTAAATAAATTCTCAATACCACTGGTGTTAGGGTCCAGAATTGTTTGCCATTTTGCCATTATGTAATCTCTCTCTCTCTCCCTCTCCCTCTCTCTCTCTGTCTCTCTGTCTCTCTGTCTCTCTCTCTCTCTCTCTCCTCCCCCATTTCCCTCCCTTATTCCCTCCTTCCCCATGCCTTTTGTTTTCCCCATAGAATTCTTCGGAAATTCCACTACCTGCTCAACCCCAAGCAAGTTTTCAATCTGGACAATGGGGGTCCTACTCCAGGGTATGAGACAACAATCTTTCCTAGTGACACCTCCCCACCTCCTTCTGTCCCTAGTGAAGAAATCTCCCCTTGTCATCTTTGTAATCCCTCTCAACTCATCCCTCCTCCAATCTTCCCATTAAGCCTAGAGTACTCAGAACCCACCCCTTACACTGTTTAAGAAATGGCCCCCTACACCTTGCCACTGGAAACAATGTTGCTTTTGTAAGAAGGGAAAAGTGCCTCCACCATGCATTTGATTGACAAGAAAGGCTGGCTGATGAAATATTATTAGTGATTTGTGAGGTCTGTTAGCTGGTACCTTCCTGGTTTGACACTGAGAAGAAATACTGTTCTTACTGCACTCACCAAACAGTTCCACTGTTCTGCTGTGCATTCTATTATGGTATTTTCCAATTTCTTAGCCTCTCTCTTCCTGCTACTGGTTTGTGATATTCTCCTAGCAGTGAGAGATAAAGTCCCATTGTGATTTGACTGGTGGGAGTAGCTGGTCCCTGTGTGGCTGACATGATGAGCCCATCCATGTCATCAGAGATCCTGCATGCCACCCAATGGAAAGACCAGAAAGTTAGCATCAGAGCTGGTACTCTCGTGCCATCTGCTGGCCACTCTCTGCCTGGCTGTTAGCTCATGCTGCACTGGGCTTTCCTAACCTCCTACCCTGGCTGTTCTAGGGTGAACTCTGAGGTGAGACTCCTCCTGGGGGCTTGAGAAAAGATTCTAAAAATGGAATCTCTTCCTTACTTTGATAGTCTGACACAAACAAGTTATTTATGGCAGTGGCAATACAAGACCCAGTTAAAAGGAGAAAGACACGAGTGCAGATTCAGTCTACCTGCCATGACTCCGACAAAACTTACTTCAAAACAAACCCCACTTAGACTGGGGCAATTGCCATCATGGTCACTGTGACTACCACTGCTTGGTAGCGCTGCCTTGCACAGGAACAGCAAGTCGCCTTATTGGCCGACTCTTTTCTAGGGTATTTTAGTACCTGAATTCAGTCTTGAACTTGAATTACAAATCATAAGTTGTTTTTACCTAGCTAAGGCCTACTTTCAAAAGCATTCAGGAGCCACCAGTAGGGGGCCCATCTCTAACTGGAAAAGCTAAGTATCTGCAGGGAGCCTCCATTCTGAATTCACTCAGAGTTCTACAAGGGAGTGGAAGAGAAGGAATGGTGATTTGCTTCCATGCACCTCCCTGGCTCAGAGCCAGCCCCAAGGGTCTTCTTAGACCAATATTAGGATGACCTATGCATTGCTAGTGCATTAGCATACATTAACAAGACCTTAAAATTATATGTTAAATATGCATTTACTATATCATGTTTATTAATTACTACATTATTACTTATGGTTTTGAGTTGCCAAAAAGCTACAGACAGTGTTAATGCCTCCCTGGTTTGTTGTCTAGGTTCATAATTGAAAGAAATACAAATTTTCAATTAGCACTTAGAGACCACACAAATATATATATATATATATATATATATATATATATATATATATGGTTTGTTTGTTTTTTTTACTTCAAGCTTTTGAATTCTATCCACAGATGGTTGGAAGTTAATGGTCCCCAGGTTGAAAGCCTTGCTGTAAAGGGTTAGCACCCCCAATGAAAGCAGCTCACTGTCCACTTAGGTCTGGGCCCACAAAAGAGCTGAAGTCCCACTAATTCAGTATTTCTCACTTAAAGGGAGGTAGTGGGGATGAAGTCTGCATCCTAAAAAGGATGGGTTATTTATTTTGTGTCAAAATGCACAAATTGTGCATTCATCTGACTGAACAATAGAGAACTTCTAGATAACTCTTTTCTATTTGTGTTGGGTGTTGAGTCAGATTCTCCTCATAGGAGAATGGCTCCTTGGAATCTGCTCCATAGTCAAGGGCAGTACAAAGTGACGTAGTGACATCTGGTTTCAGGGTGTCAAGTGACTCTTTCAGTCCCCCAAACAATCAAAGTCTTAACCTATTCCAGAGCACAGGGAGACGCTGGCTCAACAAGTACCCAGTGTCATCCACAACCTGTGACAAGGCCACCGGGGCCTTTCTTCTCCTTCACAGACTGAACTTTTTCCATGATACCCCAGACTTCCGTGTTCTTGCCTGCGGAGGAGATGGGACCATTGGCTGGATTTTGGATTGCATTGGTAAGAATGGGTTGGGAAAGCCTTTCCTGGTTGTTTATATTAAATATATTTAGAGTCAGCAGAAGGCAGTAAAAGAAATGGAGCATATCGTTATCATCTTTGTATCCACCTTTGGATTCATGCTTGACTCCCTATCTGCTTTGGATACAAATGTAAAGAAAGATTCCTATGAATTTGGACATGATAATTTAGTGTCAGGCCTTGCCTCACAAGCACACCTGTCATGGACAGGTTAGATCTGATAGCAGAACTCCAGGCAGAGGCTAGTGGTAAATGATGACTAGACAGGAAAGCATCGAGGTGGAGCCCAGGAAAGTTCACCAGAACCTGAGTCTAGAGAACACACTGGAAACAACAGATGAGTTCAGGCTTTGTCTACACACCTAGATCAAAACAGCAGTGGGGGGATGGGTCCGGGGTGGGACTCTGGGCACCTGAATTCTTGTCTAGACCTTCCTAGATCCAAGGGGCCTTGACACACAGCACCCCCTGAAAGGGGGGAGACTGGCTGTGAACTTCTGGAATGAGAGCATAGTCCTGATCCTGATCTAACCCTGCACAACCCAGATAAACACTGCGATGTGGAATTTTAGGGGATCACAGCAGCCAGCTGGTGTACTGGTAAAGCAGGTATGGAAGTTAGAGCAGATTCTAAGCTGTAGGCTGCTGCAAGTTTCTGCCATTCATCTCACAAACACTGCCCATGCACCATTATGGGCCAAGCCCTCCTCTAGGCACTAGAAATGCTGCAGTGAGCCAGATGGCAAAAATCCCGGCCAGGGGCTGGGAATATGGCCTAGTGGCAAGAGTGCTTGCCTTGTAAACATGAAGCCCTGGGTTCAATTCAAGTAGAAATGGGAAGTGGTGAGAGGTAGCTGGAGATGGAGCCTACAGGGTTTGGTGACAGCTTGGATATGGGAGATGAGAGGAGTCAGAGATGAGCCAGGCTTAGACCTAGAGCCAGGCAGAGGCCAGGCCTCTGAGACTGCAAGGGGGGAGAAGGTGCACCTGCCACTGGCTGCTCCCCGTCGGGTGCTTTGGTTTCCATGGACACGGGCCTGCTGAGCAGCCGCCCCTGCTCTGCTGTCAGCTAGACTGGAGTTGTTGGTGGGAGGAGGGCGGAGTCCTCTGGGAGTGGGGGAGAGAAAGGCTGATCCACAGAGGGTGGTGGCTGTAAGATCGACGGGGCACAGAGTCTGCTCTCCTTCATGAGAGAGAAAGCAGGCTGGGGGGGGGGGGGGGGAATTTGCCAGAATTCATCTGCACAGACACAGGTGACAGAAGCTGCTCCAGAGAGAAGATTGTGTAACATGGAAGAAAGCTTAGGGCTTTTCTCCATGACAAAAGACAAGGGAAGGATTAACTACATACCACATTCCTTCAGTCCCTCAACAAATACTTAAGCCCTTGTTCATGGTCTCCATCATCTTCCACGGTCCCTTCTCTGACATCACAACCACAGTGCTCTATCGTGAATGTTGGTAGGTTTGTGATATTCACTCATGACCGTGTGTGTATGTGTGTGTGCGTGTGTGTGTGTGTGAATATTGGAACTTAAACTCAGGACCTCATGTTCTTCCTTAGCTTTTTCAGTCAGGACTAGTGTTCTCTCACTTGACCCACACTGCTACTTCTGGCTTTTGGCTGGCTGATTGGAGATAACAGTTTCATAGACTTTTCTACCTGGATTGGCTTCAAATCATGATCCTCATAACTTGGCCTCTTGAGTAGCTAGGATTACAAGTGTGAGCCCCAGGCATCTGGCCTCCATTACTCTTACTCTAGAGACAAAAGCCCTCCAAATGATCTGCAAGGCCCTGGGTGCTCCAGGCATCATCTGTCCCCCCCCTCCCCCCACACACACACCATTATTTCATCTGTATCCTGCAGGACTCCTGCCAGTCCAACCTGCTCTCCAACCCTGGAGCACACTGTATGCCTCCCCACCTAAGGGCCCTGTCCACGCTGGTCCATCACCCTGCATCCCTCTCCACCACTTCCCGCCTTTACTCAGATCTCAGCTGAAGGGGACCTGCCTCTGGGGGCAACCCCTACACCCCTGCTAGCCTTGAACCCTCTGTTATAGGACTATGCTCCTTTCCTTTCTGATTGGAATATGGAGTTATGCCTTCTGCCCATGAGATCTCTCAAGATCGTCTCCCCCTTGTAGGAAACCTCAGAGTCTGAGCCCAGGACTTTTTTTTTGTTCATCCTCGAGGGCTGTGTATCTGACACAGCTTCTGGCATGTCACAGGCCTTCATTAATATGTGTGAAGATGGCGTGATGAATGAGGTACAGGCCCCCAGGAAGTAACAGCTGGGTCATAGAACAAACACCTTGATGATTAGAGGAGAGTATGGCGAGGCCCCTGGTGCTAAGGAAACACTGGGGAATGCACTAGGTCCAGACTGGAGCAACCAGGGGAGCCTTCCTAGAGGCAGCTTCGAAGCTGAGCAGCAAAGACCTCTGTGATTTAGAGGGCTAGAAACCTTGTGGATGGTTGGCATATGGAGTGGAGGGTCAGGCATGGGGAAAGCAGAGCCGGGATCCTGGACCTGTGTGTCTACTAAAGCAAGCCATGGAGGTTGAGGAACATGATTCCATGATGGGCTGTGGCCCAGGGATTGATTGCTGTTTATGTGGAAACATGCAGAACACACAGGGAAGTAGAACTAGTGCAAAAGATTAGAGGAGACTGTGACCCCAATGCCAGTAGGAAGGAATCAAACCTACACTCAGGTGCGGCCATGCGGGTAGAGACAGGAGACTGCTTTGGAATTCTATTTAGGGAACAGCACAGACGAAGTGGTATGTGAGTGCATGAGCGTGAGGAAGAGGCAATGCTCAGCATAACATACAGGTTCCTGGGTTCACCCCTGTGAGGATGGTTGGCCTGCTGCTGTAGGGACCTCAGAAGGGACAGGCATAAGAAAACAAGAGCCTTCCAGCAACAAGAAAAGCATGTGCAAAGATGGGGAATTTTAACATTGAATCACATGAGCTGGGAACAGTAAGAGAATCCAGCCTTGCTTCATTTTCCACCTCAACCCTTCCAGTGGTAATCTCAGCCCTCAGCTTGCCTGAGCTCAGCCATTTCAGGCACAGGTCAGACAACTAGAAGGACCTGTAAGTGCCTATTTTGCCTTTGGTAACCTTGGCTTGAGTCTCACCTACTGATTCCTGCAACTCCTGTAGCCCAGTCACCTTGCTTACATCCAGAGGCCCCATGGGCTCAGGACACAACAAGTGCCAGCATGCCCCTCTTCAGCCTTCCCTGCCCAGCCACTATGGGGCTGCAGGCTTGTAGCCAGATGAAAATAGGCTCTGCTGCGCTTACCCTGATGCCTCTCTGCCATAACTCCTACAACTCTCAGCGAATGAAGAGTAGGAATCTGTGTACTTGCCATTCTGGAAAGCGGTAGAAATGGAAACTGGGTCTGTGTGTACCAAATAACCTCTGGAGGCATTGCTCACTTTTTCACAGTGTTATCTTTTGACATTTTGAGATGGAAATCTTTTTGTTTGTTTTTTACATGTTGTTTGTTTATTTATTGTACTCATAGAACTGAAGCTTAAACTTGGGGTCTTGCATTCTTGCTTAGCTGTTTTTGCTCAAAGCTGACACCCTACCTCTTGAACCACAGCTCCATTTCCAGCTTTTTGATCATTAATTGAAAATAAGAGTCTCTCAGATTTATGTGCCTGAGCCAACTCCAGACAGACCTGAAGCTCAGCCTCCTGAGTAGCTAGCATTACAGACCTGATCTATGAGCCCCTGACTTTAACCTTTTAAATCTTAATGGGTTTACATGAACATTTTCAGATTTCCAAATGTCCCAGTATTCTCTAATGTCTTAGGTCCACTTTTTTTAAACTAATCTTTACAACTGCAAAGCCCCTAAGAAGAGGAGGAAAATGGACTTGGCACCATAGAGATCTGGGTTTGAATTCTGGTTCTGAAATTGCTTTCTTTGATGAATCCTCATCTCCCCCCACCCCACCCCCGTACTGGTCTTGGGGACTGAGTTGTTCTCCATTAACCTTTTTGCTCAAGACTAATGCTTCACCACTTGAGCCACAGCTCCACTTGCAGCTTTTTGGTGGTTAATTGGAGATAAAGTGTCTCACAGACTTTCCTGCCCAGGGTTGGCTTCAAACTGCAATCCTCAGGGCTCAGCTTTCTGAGCAGCTAGGATTACAAGCATGAGCCACCAGTTCCCAGCTCTCCATTTCTTCATATACAAGCAGAAGGATCATAATTTGCAGAGTTGTTTTAAGAGATAAATGAACCATATGTTCGTTATCACTAAGGGTTAAAACCCATGCAAACTTATGTTTATGAGATGTGTGCTGCCACCCTGAAGAGCAGAATTAGAAGGATATTTGGATAAACAGGTGCAAGTTACAGGGAGACAGATTTCGCTCACTATGAAATAGAAACTGACTAAGCTGGCACAGTTCACAGTGGTTAATCCACTGCAGATGGAATAGATACTCTCCATTATGGGGGTATTCAAACAAAGAATGCACTGTAGAGGTTTGAGCAACAGATCAGGAATTACAAAATAACTCGAAGATGCTGTAATCCCATGCCATATGGTTCTGTGGGTTGCAGATAAAGCCAACTTCGCAAAGCATCCACCAGTGGCTGTCCTGCCTCTTGGAACAGGAAATGACCTTGCCCGATGTCTTCGCTGGGGAGGAGGTGAGCCCGCCTGCTACTGCCCTTCCCTGGGACTGGTATAATAATTTACAGGGATAGTCTACAAAGTGCACTTATTTACACGTGAGCGGGGGGGGGGGCGGGACTCCATGCACACATGCACACACCAGTACTAGAGCTCAGTGTCTGGGTATTATCCTTAGCTTTTTTGCTCAAGGCTCTACTAGCTTTGAACTATGATCCTCAGATCTCAGCCTCCTGAGTATCTAGAATTACAGACATGAGCCACTTACACAGAACTAGAACTTACCTACTTTATGTATACTGTTCTGGAGAAATCCTCAATGGTATTCATAAATAATCCATGACCCTTCTTCTGGGCTCCAGGAGCCCTATGCTCACCCCTCCCCATGTTTACCATTCTCCAGAAACCATTAGCTTAGAGCCTGTCTCCCCACTATAGAACATAGTCAACTTTAGAGAAAAGACCAAGACTTGTTTGTTCCCTCCCCAGTGCTCATCCAATAGAAGTTCACTTAGGTGGTTTTAGTATGAAATTCCACCTCCCTTAAATTTATGATGTGAACTAGGATTTGGAATACAGACTGAACTGTCACACTGCCAACTGCTAGGGGCATCTAGAAGATTCCAGGTCCCCAGAGCCTTGAGCTTTCTTTCTGAAATTCCCCTAAAGTGGTAATTATCTTATAGTAAGGGGCAGAAGCTAAGGAGAGCTTTGGAAATGGCAGCAGCTGAGCATCACTGGGTGTGCATCAGAGAGTAAGGTTCAGCTCGGCACAGAGGAGATAGATCCATCTGGCAAGCAGAAGAGGGGCCGGAGCTCCAGATGGCTGATCGATTCAATGAGTAGTGATTCAAGACCAAGCTGAGCAGTATCATTGTTAAGAGAATTAGTTCTATCTTGGAGAGCAGGAGCAAGGAACAGGAGCCAGCCGTAGGAGCCATCTTAATATTTGGCTTACCATACTCTTTTCTGGACTATTAGGGTTATATCCCATACACAGCTAACCAGATATTCAACTCATCAATTGTATGGGGCCTGCTTTAGCTCGACAGGCCTGCCCACCTTTAGCACCCACTCGCCTACTATCAGGCTTCCAATCATCCCCAGCCTCTTCCTACTCACCCCTATTATCCTCCCCTTCTCAGGGAGCCTGTGTCTCCAGTCCAGAGACCTACTACAGATTCTCTAGCCACAGATTCCCCAGCCTGTCATGACACAGCCTTTTTGTTCTTGTGACAAATGCAATGTCATCCTTCATAGGTTATGAAGGAGGAAGCTTGACAAAAATCCTGAAGGACATCGAGCAGAGCCCCTTGGTGATGCTGGACCGCTGGTATCTGGAAGTGATCCCCAGAGAAGAAGTGGAGAATGGGGACCAAGTCCCATATAGCATCATGAACAACTACTTCTCCATTGGCGTGGTGAGTTGGTCAATGGTGGCCCTTGTGTGCTCGAGTATCCATCATCATCCTACCTGCCCCCGGCCCTGACTTGGCTCTGAGCATCCCTGAATCTGGCATGAATGTGGCCACTCTAATTGTACAACCTCTTTTACCTCTTGATCATGGAGGAAATTCATCCTGCTACAATTTTAACTAACACAAGAAAATACTGGAAATGCTTCGAATGATATTTACCCTTGTACAATTTAAAGCATTAAAAGAAAAACAAAACCAAGAAATAATCAAGGAAGAACTGATTCATATGTTTTTCCATACTTGTGATTGAAGAAACCTACCCAGGGCCTTGCAAATGCTAGGCAAGTAAAGGCTCTACCCCCAAGCTCCATCCTCCACACAGGGGCTTAGCACTCCTAATTTCTTTCTCCCTGCTTTCTCTCCTCCTCTTAGCCCCTACCACATAATCAAAGTGCTTCATTCACCTCTGGGGAGCTGTATTAGATTGGAGGAATGGTTTAATGTGTCTGACTCACTACTCCCCAACATACCAGTTCACACACACACACACACACACACACACAGCACAAGGACAAAGCTGTGTTCACACAACATCCTACCCTAGCTAATGTAGCTCAGTTTATCTCAGTAAACTCAGCTTCTGGTCCCAAAAGGACTGAATAGATTCTGCTTTCCAGGCTGATGGAAACGGGATGAGTGAAGGTATCAATCGTGGCCATAAATCAATCTGGGTTTGGGAAAGTGGTGCCACAAAGAGCCTCACATGTATTGAGTACTTACCGTGTGTTCTCCACTGTGGGAGGTTTTATATATTCTAGTCCTCACAGCAGTCCTACACATAACACTATCCCCGTCGTCCTCATTTTACAGAAACCTGGAGATTCATACAGGTAGAACAAGGACAGGAAAAGCTTGGCTCTTACCTTGGAGGCAGGATCCTTGCTGTCTACTTCCCACCACAAGACGGTGCACATGGATCTCTGCTTCCCCAGGTGTTGGGACACTTGTACCAGTGGACCATCCTCACCTGTGCCTCCTTGGAGAATGGTGGTGGCTAAGAGAGGAAGAAAAGGAGGGAAGAAGAGAAGGAGGGAGGGAGGAAGAGAGGGAGGTAGGGGAGAAGAAGGAGTCATTCCTTATATCTGCATAAGAATCATACAGGAAGTTTGAAAAATTACTATATTTCTAGGTTTTTTTAAACTACTTCTGACTACATTGAAGGCATTTATAATCTCTACATTGTGAGGGAGTGAATAGTGATTCAGACTAAGGGATTTGCCTTACATGTGTTCTTGTTCTATGGCTGAAACAGAAGAGAGGCATTCCCAGTCAGGTCTGAGTGTAAGAAGGGGATAGACTTTGAACAAGTTTTCTGGTTTCTCTGTCCTGAGCTGGTTTATCCTCTCAGATCTTCAGCCTCCGTAGAGGGAGGGCACATCATCCATGTTTCCCAAACTCTCCTCTGGGTGTGTCTCCAGTGACGGAGGCAAACCCTCCCTCTTCTTGCTGTAGGACCTTCCTCTCTTGGGACTCTTCACTAGCTTCCCTTTCCCCAGCAAGAGTGCTGCATCTTCGCCTCCAGTCAATCAGAAGTCACTGATGCCTGAGTGCTCAGGGGACACCTGGAGCATGGGCTTCATCAGCTATGTTACCAAACTTCATGTCTTTTTTCCTGTACTAACCAAAGTATATAACTCAGCACTGAGCAAAGACATATAACACCCAGGCCCAGTGCCCGTATTGGTAGATGTCATCAGCATGCATTTGTGTTTTGAAAGAAGGAACTGAAGCTTAGAGATCTACTGAAGGGTCTATGGCCATACCACCCTGAACGTGCCTGATCTCGTCTGATCTCGGAAGCTAAGCAGGGTCGGGCCTGGTTAGTACTTGGATGGGAGATCAACTGAAGGAGTCCTGATGAGGGCTGGAATCCTTGGTGTTGACTTGGTGAACTGACTGATCTGTGGCCTCTCCACAGCCCCCTCTATCATCACACTGCTGAAAACAACCAGGTGGGAGGCTTCAAAATATAGTATGTGATGGCTCACCAACACTCCTTATCAGAAATGGAAATGCCACCCCCTCATCACATTCTGATTCACATTCTGACTCAGGAGATCTAGACGGGTTCTGGAAATTTGCAGTGTGTGTGTGTGTGTGTGTGTGTGTGTGTGTGTGTGTGTGTGTATGTGTGTGTGTGCGCACACATGTACCAGTACTAGCATTTAAACTCAGGGCCTGTGCATTGTCCTTTAGGTTTGTTATTTTTTCTTGCCAGTGCTTGGCCTTGAACTCAGGGCCTGAGCACTGTCCCTGGCTTCTTTTTTTTTTTTTTTTTTTTTTTTTTTTTTTTTTTTTTTTGCTCAAGGCTAGCACTCTGCCACTTCAGCCACAGCTCCACTTCCGGCCATTTTCTATATACGTGGTACTGAGGAATGGAACCTAGGGCTTCATGTATACAAGATGAGCACTCTTGCCACTAGGCCATATTCCCAGCCCTGTCCTTTAGCTTTTTTCTTGCAAGGCTGGCACTCCATCACACTCTACCACAGATCCACTTCTGGCATTTTGGTGGTTGATGGGAGATAAGAATCTCATGGACTTTTCCTGATTGGGCTAGCTTCAAACTGTGCTCCTCAGATCTCAGCCTCCTGAGTAGCTAAGATTATGAGCATGAGCCTCTAGCACCTGGTGGAATTTGAATTTTTAAGATCATTCTGATGCAGACAGTTCTGACCACATCCTCCAAAGGACTACCAATCAGATGTGACTGAGGACCAGCTGCTCAGGGAACTCTTGAACATAGGCATCCATCATCCATTTTTTTGCCTTCTCTTTGCCTTTTCTGAAGAACCTGGGATGCTTCCATTGACACAGTTCATTAGAGCAAAGAAGAAATATGGCCATAGAAAGTGGCTCTTTAGACACAGAAATAAGAACTGGAATAAATGAAAGTGAAAGGAGCTAGAAAGAAATGGAGAAGTAGGCCTGTAAGCAGCCAGGAACCGCAGAGTAGCAAAACTGATTAGCCTGCGCAGGAGTGCCCAGGTGACAGGTCACAACTGGGGTTTCTTTCAGAAACTTTAGCACCAACCTTCCCTGTCTTACTTAGTACACTCAGCTCTGCCTGATAAAAGTGATAAAAATTCCCAACACCTGTCTGTCTCTATGGAGTGCCCTTCATGAGACTTTTACCATTTCAGTATTTGATGGAGAGACCAGAAAGTAATAAACAACTGCCCCTCAATTAGATAGCTGGATATCAAATCCAAGAGCTAAAAATCATGGTTCCAATTCATTCTTGCACTGGAAGAAAAGAAAGGAAAGAGATGGCCAGCTAATAGTTCCCCAAGGAAATACATAAAAATATTCCCCACTGTCTTCCGTGGCCAGGAATCATGAGTGTTCTTTATCTATATCAAGCTGACTTAAAATATTACAATCTAGTCACTTTTCAAACTGTGAAGAACTTTACAATATCCTTCTCCTGCTTTTCTTTTCATCCACCCTTAGCTTGTACATGTTTAATATGATATTGCAGATGAGTGAGAAACTAGGACTGTTTTTATCTCATTGGTGTGCCCTTAGCTTTCTCTCAATAAAATGTTTGCAGGTGTTGTATGCTTGCTCTTTAAAAGGTGGAAAGAAAACCTTGAGAAAACAAGTCACCAAAATGGCAACCCTGCCCGAGTCTGGGGCTGACATTTGCAGAAGGTCTTGCTCCCTGTTTGACTTCCTCACCTTTGTAAGAGAGGACATAGGTGTGTAAACCCACCCAGTTCTACCTCCTTACAATGATTAAATAAAGTCAGATTTCTTTAGCAAAGAGATCTCTGCAACGTCTTGGCCACTTCCTGAAGAACTTGGGATGCCTTCATTGACACGAAGTAGCTGTTACCTGGAATTTATACAGACCACAGTAGTGGCCACCTCTATGATGCCCCCACATGATCTGGACCAGAATTTGTCCTGATGAGTTCACTTAATTCCCTTGGTGCCAACAGAACCTATTCAATCAATAGAAAGTTAAACAAGACAAACCATCCTAGGCTATCCAGGGAGTGACTATGGTCTAACTGCCACCACGTCCCCATCCATGTGCCAGCTTCCCAGCTGTGAAGACTTAAGATACTCAGCCCGATCATGCCTTCTCACTGAGAATATCCACTGTCAAGAGCTTTGAAGCATAGTCATGCGTGACATCACTTCCTCTGACTTCTCTGGCTTCTTCCTCTCTGCTCCCTATTTTTAGATGAAAAGAAATGTCAGGATGGCCAGGTATCAGTGACAGGAAGTTTGGGACTACAGAATAATTCCTGGAGAATGTGTACCTCTGAACAGGCTCTGCTTTCACTGAGCCTTAATGGGATGAGTGAACAGCTAATCCCCCATTCAATGAAATCTATTTTAGATGCCAAGGGGAGCCCGGGGACGCCAAGGAAAGGCCACACTGTCACACTAGCCTGGGTACCATTTTCTATCTTACAGATTGTTGTTTGAGTTCACCAGCCTTGTGTCCACATGGCAAGCCTTCTCCTGTGTCCACATCGCCTGTCTGCAGAATTGTGGATTCTATCCACATAGAGTTCTATCTATCCCCTGTGTAGGTTGTAAGACACTGAACTCCACTGAGGAGTGATTCAAGCAAGAAGTCTGCCCTTTTTCCCCCCTGGTTATCAACAATAAGCAAATTTCAATCATCTGTCTTATTTTCTCCTTTCTGAAAAGGACCACTACATGTGGCTGTTGAGCACTTGAAATAGACTTTCTACATTAGGTGTGTGTGTGCTGGGGGTGTAATATACATCAAATTCCAAAAAATACATAGTGTGAAGAAAATAAAATGCCTAAATGTTTATATTGATTGCACATTGAGATGATAATACTTGAAACATATTATGCCAATTAAAATATTTTATTAAAATTAATAGCCAGGCAGTGATGACTCATGCCTGTAATCCTAGCTACTCAAGTAGCTGAGATCTGACAATTGCAGCTTGAAGCCAGCCAAGGTGGGAAAGTCCATGAGACTCTTATCTCCAATTAACTGCCCCAAAATGGGAAGTGGAGCTGTGGCTCAAAGTGGTAGATTGCTAGTCTTGTGGGGGGGGAAGCTCTAGGAGGGGCTAGGAGTGTGGCTTAGTGGTAGATTGCTTGTCTAGCATGCATGAAGCCCTGATCTTGAGTCCTCAGTACCACATACACAGAAAAAGCCATAAGTGGCGCTGTGGCTCAAGTGGTAGAATGCTAGCCTTGAGCAAAAGAAGCTCAAGGACAGTGCTCAGGCCCTAAGGTAAAGCCCCAAGACTGGCAAACAACACCACCAACAAAAAAGTTCTGGGACAAGGCCCGGACAAGGCCCAGACAAGCCCCATGATCAACATTATCATCATCATCATTGGATCTGTTTGTTTTTATTTTTTTTATGTGTCTACCAAAAACTTGTAAGTTATAGATGTGGCATGTACCATAACTCTACTGGACAGCACTGCCCTAGAAATTCTAATATCTCAAAGTCCAAGTGACAGCCGTGGCTTGTATTTGAAAAGGACCCAAAATCTTTCATCCAACCATGCGCTTGCAGTTTTGGTTCAGAGCCGCCACCATGGTTTCCCCTAAGTCTGCACTTTGCACCACTTCAGAAGTGTCTTTTTGCTGTAATCATTGCCCACAAACGGACCTGAACTGATTATAGCTCTGGTTTCTAAATTTCAAATGGAATCACTACTGATTATAAATATGTTGAGGTTTGTACACAGAGACTCTGAAGAGAAGGAAGAATCTTGATTCTTTTCGATCCCCAGGTAGACAAACATAGTCAGAGTCTTTGCCATTGCTGCCTTTTCAGTGAGAGCTCAGCTCTCCATTGCTATTGTGTGTATTTGCCATGGGATCACATTTCACCTAATCAAATCAGGAGCTACATGCTAAATGAATAGAAAAAGAAGCCTTGGGAAACCTAGTGGTAGGAAAAACAAGGACAGACAGATTCTACAGAGAGAGGTATTTCTGCCCATATCACAAAGAATGGAAACAAAGGAACAACCACAGCAGTACTGTGCTGTGGAGTTGGGAGGATGGGGAAATACAAACCATGCCATGTCTGATAGAAGCAAACTAGTGTTTCAGAGGAACACAAGTAGATAGAATATGTTCTTCAATTGTAGAGAAGCATTTAATACATGTCACATGAATCTTATTGAGCCTGTTCACTCAGATTTGCTGAAAGAGAAGGGGTGGGGCACAGTCTGGGAGCTGGAAGTGCTGCTATCTAGAGAAGGTGCAGGCCATGTAGGTGCAGAGGTGGAGTGAGAGGGAACACTTACTGAGTGTGCAGGAAACTTCTTCCACACCTTTAGCTCTCCCTGTGTCTTAAAAATAAAAAATAGATTAGTAGCTGATGTTTAGTTGTTAAAACTCCCATGACATTATTTCACCCAATGGTATTTGCCAGCCATAAGGTAGGCCTACTTCCTTGACTTGCTTTCCCAAATTTCAAATGGTAGCTGCTGCCCAGGGTCACCTCTACCAAGTACAACTCCACTACACAGAGTACATGCTTCTTCCCTACACTACATCTCCGTGTGTGTGTGTGCCTGCATATAACATGTGCGCGCACTTGTGCATGGCAGTACTGGGGCTTAAATTCAGGGCCTCATGCTCTCTTTTAGCTTCTTCACTCAAAGCTGGCACTCTACCACTTGAACCATACTATTGCTTCTGGCTTTTTTGCTGGTTAATCTGAGAAAAGTTTCAAGGACTTTTCTTCACAGGCTAGCTTTGAGTCTGTCATGAGAAGATTTTTTTTTTTCCAATCAGCATTCTGAAATAATCTTTTGAAAAGTTTTCCTTATCAAGAAATAGACTATCTTAATTTGTAATGAATGAATATTGACATAATACACACTGTGGATATATTTTAAGGCCTTATGTAGTTTTAATTGTTCTGTGGTTATATCTAAAACTATATGATTCTCTTCAAAGTATATCAAGTATTGTGAATGCTTTGGTTCAGATGTGTCAAATTAACAGTAAAACAACAAATGTACCACTCAAAAAAAAAGAAATAGACTATCATTAGCTGAAAAAAAAATGCTGTATAAAATTCTGGGTATTTTTTAGCCACATATTCCCACAAATGGGTTTCTATATTTTTTATTGTTGTTCCTGAAACAAATCCGAATCAACTCCCTTGTTTCTAGGTCATCTCCAACCCAATTAGCCTGCTATCTGACCCCCAGCACCTGTGCCTGACCTGCTAGCACAGGGCCTATGTAACAAGGGAGTGGTACAAATTCTTCCGTTGGAAAACTGTGACCATTACAAATGGTAGAAGAGCAGGCTTGAGGAGGAAGAGTGGATTTAATTTTAGGTTTGAAGCTCAGAGTTGGTTGTGGAGCTGGAGAGTTCAGGCCAAAGGATGGAATGCTGGAAATGTGGTGTCATAAGAGTCATCTATCCTCACAATGAGGTCCGAGGAGCAAATGGCCAATGGTACAATCAAGGAAGTGTCAATAAGAGGACAGCAAAGCATCTGTGGATATGTTTTGAGACTATTAACCTTGGAAGCAGGCTTGCATGGAATGATCAAGAAGCAGAAGTATTTAATATGTTTTAAATAATCTACTAGGGATGCTATCCAATGTCACTAGTTATTTCTACTGCTAAGGGTAAGAGTTAATATATAATAGCATCTGCCATCATCAGCCTTCTGACTTTTGACAATATACTACAGCTGTGTAAGATATGGTCATTGAGGGAAGCTAGGTGAAAGGAAGGTAGGAACTCTATTCTGCAACTTCTTGGAAGTCAGATATTCTGAAATAAAAATGATTTTAATAAGCATAACCCAGTAAGACATTTTCAAAGATTCATATCCTGTCTCATATCCATACACAGGCTATTGCTGTTTACCTGCTCAGAGACTCTATTCCCCTCCAAGGGAGGGGGCTCCCTCCCTCCCCACCACCTTCCCTGAACTATATGCTTCTCCCTGGGCAGCCTGGGATGTGGTGATGGCAGCCATGGCTCTGTAGACAACCGGAGCAGGCACCAGTTTCTTGACTTAGAGGTAATGTTCAGCTCAGAGCCCAGGGCTATGGCCTGGAGCCTCCTCTGGGACCTGGAGACTCAGTCTAGAGGAGTCCCTCCTCTAGAGGTGTCCCTCCTGTCTACCCTGCCTGGCCACAACCACTAATCAGGTCCTCTGCTCTCTTCTCTTTTGCTTTCAGGATGCTTCCATTGCACACAGATTCCACATGATGAGAGAGAAACATCCTGAAAAGTTCAACAGCAGGTAAGAGGGCTGCATGCCCGCTGTGTCAGCCCCACGCGGAGCAGCCAGCCAGACCTCACCTGCTCCCACAGAAATGTTCTTGGCCCCGGCCACCCTGGGACTTTGCTTTCCTGCCACATTGCCGGAAGGAGGGTTTCCATTTCAAAAAAAAAAAAAGTCAGAAACCTGCCATAGCCCGGCTGCCTGTCCCCTGCCAGAGGATCTGTGTACAGGAGGGATTTGGTAGTGAGAGAGGGCAGTGAGTCCTCCTGTGGGTGGCAAGGAGCCTGCTGCTAGCTCAGTGGAATCCCCTTCTGGGGCTCAGCTGCTTCCCTCCATGATTCACCCCCAGCCCAACCCAGGCCTTTCTTCTAGAGATGAACTGGGAGGGTAGAAAGGAGTCAGTGGCTCTTGACCTCAAGATAGAGCTGTGGCAGTTACGAGGCTTGGGCCAGGAGGGCTGGAGGGCAGACAGCAGAGGGCAGCATCAGAGAGGCCTTGGCACAGGCAGGAGGCCTGATACCACCCAGGCCCGGCCTCAGCTGGGCAGTCTAGCCAAAAATGAAAAGAAAGAGAAAAACAGGTTATTTGAAAATGAAATGAAACCCTTCTTGAAAGCCAGAGGGAATTTACTGGAACTGAATTGTGACTGACAAGAAGCTACTAGGATGGTCAATTTCCTTTCGTCCTCCTTCCTCCTTTCTCTCTTCTTTCCTTTCTATTTCCTCTTTGTTATACTATTTCTGTTTGACCACTGGATCCCACTCCCAACCTGAGGCAGGTGAGGAGTGTGGGTAGTAGTTGGGGTTTGATCTTTGAACTGGAAGAGATTTGACTTGATTTAGCCCACAGAGGTAGAGGTGAGAGTGTTGTCTGAAGACATTCATGTAGGACCTAGATCTCCCAGAGGGTAGCCATTTTCTTTCTTCCTCTGCTCCAACCCATAGAGTGGGAGGTTAACCAAGAAGAAGACAGTCTTGTTAAGGATCAGAAGCTGAACAACCTCAGGAAGAGTAATAGAGAGTGCTAGAAGCTGAACTAACTTTATTAGGGTATGCTTTCTCTCACAGCACGTCCCTTCTTGCTCTCTCCACAAAGAGCCCACACACTCACTACACAGCATTCCTGTGTGAATCTCCAGCCTCTAACAGCTATAGCACTACTTATAATTCCATTCATTCTTCTTTCTGTCCTTTTACTTTTTAAAAAGTCTCCTTTTGGGCCCATTCTAGACTTCTAAGGTTTCCATTTACACACATGCACATGTGCTTGTGGAGATGACCTATGCTTATAAAATCTGTGCCTGCTTCTTATTTATTCATTCATTTGAAAACATATGCACTAGACACTATTCTCTAGAGGGTTGAGAGACAAGGGTAGGGCACTCAAGCCCACTGGTGGAAATGCCTGGAAGTAGATGTGCATGACAGCCTGTGTAAAATTATGTGAACAGAGGCTACCTGAAGTGACATCAAGCTAGCAGCCTAGAACTTGTCATGGATTACAGATGTGCTCCATCCAGCAAAAAAAACAAGAATGTCATTTCCAGGTTGGCAAAAAGACAAAGACAACCCAATGAGAAGAAACTCAATGTACAGAAAGATATGGAAAAAAATAAAGTGAGACCATAATATCTTGGGGAAAAGTGAACCACTCAGTATGTCTGTCTTCTAGTCTCTTGGCATGGAAAAGAATCCAAATCTTTGTACTTTGTAAAGAACAAGGAATCAGAGGGAGGAAGAAATTTCTCCATATCCCCCAAATCAATAGACAGGTCAACATATGACATGCATAGAACAATCATCAATTATCCACATGATTATTTCAGTGCAAAGTATGAATGGCTTCACTGTGGTCTGTATGACTCCCCTGAGTCCACTTGTAGATCAGACTCAGGCCTCACTTTTTGGAGTTCAGGTCACCTAGAATGTCAGGCACCTGAACTTGGATGTATATACATGTGCTTACCTAAGAAGGGAAGACATAGAGGAATACTTCACAAGATTACCAAGCCCTTCCTACCAATAACTTTCTATCTATGCCACTTCTATCCTGCCTGCTTGTCCATGTCCAAAATACTCAGAGGTGCTCAATTTGCCCACTGAGAGGCAGGCAAGTAGCCATTTTTCCAGACTTCCTTATTTAGCATTGGAGATGGTTTTAAATAGGCAGGTGGCTGTTGCCATGGTTACCTCATTACACCAACAGCTAAACTTAGGAAAGGCCACAAAGGATAGGAAGAAAGCTTGATACCCAGGATTTGGAAATGTAAACAATATTATCAAACAAGGTTTGGTTTTACACAGCTGAACTTAGGTTCCCCACAGAGGAATAGTAACTGCTTGGCTAGAAGTTTTTAGCCTTACTGCCCGGGACAATGCTCAGGGATATAACCTTGAGGTTAAATATAGGGAGTTGTAATTGTTCTGTTTGTTTTGTTTTCAGCAAGGGAGTATAGTTAGTCAAGGTTAGAACTTAGAAAATAAATCTCTTACACTGCCGAATCCATTTTCTGGGCTATTCTAGTAAGACTTCTTAACCCAAGGTCCAAGCATCTCAGAGGTTCTGAGAACACCTTAAAACTAGACCTAAAAAAAAAATTTCAACCACCCCCCCCCCACCCCTTGGGGCTTCAGTAGATTCTGCCACAGGTTGCTGCCTGGTAAAGCATTTAGTTACCCAAAATAAGTTATTTCCTGGTGGAACAGCTTTGAGAACAGGGTGAGAACCAGACCCACAAAGGTAGCCAATGTGGCTTGAGCTATTTTGGGACCCTTCTTCTGCCTACACATTGATCGACTCATTATTAATTCCCAGATAGGCTGATTACTAACTCTTGGATTAATAATATTGTGAAAGTCATCATTTCATTGTCAGTATATTAGAAGAGAGAGTATCAACTGAGATTCTAACATGATCTTAAGTGTTCTAAAGAAGGGTGAGACATGGTTCCTGCCTTCGAGAAATTCATAGTCTAGCAAAGAAGTAAAAATAATCCTTAAAAATTTTTTTTAAAAAATTATCTTAGTATGCAAGGAAGTTACATTTAGTAATTCATTGAGTATGTAGGAAGTTGTACAGTATTATAGGAACATTTGGGAAGATGCTGGCACTTGCACTCGGGGCCTTATACTTGCTAGACAGATGCTCTACTGTTGAGACATGCCTCTAGCCCCTTTTTACACAGGTTATTTTAAGATAGGGTCTTGCTTTCTTTCTAGGTACATGTCTAGACTGGTATCTGCCTACTTTAGCCTTCCTAGTGTAGATGGGGTGACAGGCACGTGACACTATATACAACTTCTTCTGTTGAGATGGAGTCTCACAGACTTTTCTGCCTGGGGCTGGCCTAGAGCTACGCTCTTCCCAAGCTCAACTTCCTATGAAGCTAGGATGAGGGGCTCACACCACAATTCCCAACCACTGGTTGAGATGGGGTCTGGTAAACTTTTTCTGCAAGAAAAGTTTGCTGCAGTCCTCCCATTTTCAGCCTCTGAAGTAGCTAGTGTCCCAGACATCATAAATGAATTGCTTTTGAATATAAAAACCAAAATAAAGCTAAGGGTGCCATGCTAACAACTATTATTCATTATTGAGCTCCTACTAAATACCAGGTAGCAAACAAGGTTGTTTTTTTTAAATCTATTAAATTATTTAAATCACAATATCAACGTACAAGGTAAATATTGGTATTCTTGTGTTACAGATAAGGAACTGAGGCTGGGAAAAAATAAGTCACCTCACTGAGGTCAGAGACTATCTTTTAAGCAGTGAGGCTGATTTGGTTTCTGACCTACCTCAGCTTGTATGTTTGCAACACCTGCTGTCTCTCCCAGGGCTCATTGGGTAAACATCTAGTATACGCCAGGCCCTCCAATACATACTTGATACATGATCCCTGTCAATCTTGGTTATAACATGCAAGAATAAGTGCTGTGGTCCTCATTTTACAGATGAGGAATCTGAGTAGGGAGCCATCGTGGGCTTAATGACTTTTGTGAATGGTCTCTGTGGGGAAAATGCTTGCTGAGTTCAGAAAAAAATGGATCATAAGTCACAAAACTCATCTATGTCTCATATGGCATGTCTTCTTATGTCAATGTCCATCACAAGAAGCAAGGATTGGGGGTGTGGTTCAAGTGGTAGAGTACTTGCTGAGGCCCTGAGTTAATCCCCAATCCCACCCAAACAAAACAAAACAAATGAACAAATTTAAAAAAAAAAAAGAGGAGGAGGAGGAAGAAGAAACAGTTGCAGCAGCAAGACTGGTTATATGATTTGTGTGGCCCAGAGAAAAATTTAAATGCATAACCCCTTGTTCAAAAACTATTAAAAATGTTGAAGTCAATGGCAAAGCATTAAACTAAGTCCAAAGCCCTTAAGAACAAGGACCAGAGTGACCATACAGATCTAACTTACAAACTAGCAAAAGAGAGGATTAATATTTTAATTTTTTATGCCAGTCCTGAGACTTGAACTCAGGGCCTGGGTGCTGTCCCTGAGCTGTTCTGCTCAAAGTTAGTATTCTACCACAGCTTGAGTCACAGCTCCACTTCTAGGTGGTTAACTGGAGGTAAGACTCTCAAGGACTTTCCTCCTGGGGTTGGCTTCAAACCATGATCTTCTGATCTCAGCCTCCTGACTAGCTAGGATTACAGGCATGAGCCACCACTGCCCAGCCCAGAGAGGATTGAGTTTTTTTAAGGCACATCTGCCCAGGCATGAAAGTGGAGAAGCAGAGAAATGAAACAATGGCAGTTCCAGCTAGGGAGGGGAAGGGTTTATGTCTGTCGGAGGAGCAGTGGTTTATACTAACAGAGGAGACAAGGCTCTCACCAGTCTCCCAGAGCCAGCCCTCTGTGACATTCCAGATTATCGCTGAAGAGTTTGATGTATATGGAATCTATCCCTACAAGCTATGGAATCCCAATGTCACAGAGCAGCTAGGAAGGGGAGTGAGGCTGGGGAGGTTTGTAATGTTCATCAGAAACTCAGAGCACTTGGGGAATGTGTCATTCCAAACTTGTTGAGTGTCATTCACTTGAGCATGGCCCTCAGCACTTGAGAATGAAGCAAGTTATTTCCTGTCAACCCTTTAAAGACACCGAAACAGTGCTTCATTCCTGCCAAAAACTGACCACTTTTCCCCAGAGCCCTTGAGTAATGTGCAGGCTCTGGAGTGTTCACTTTCTGGGAGCCAGGCTTATAAAGTAGTTGATGAGGGGTTCCCCAGAAACCCTAATGTAGCTTGAGTCCTTGGCAGATTGGCGATACATCTTGCAAAAAACTAATTGCTTCATAGATATTTATAGCAGAAGGCATCAGGGTATATCCCAAGCTGGCATCAAAGTTTGGCTCCATCACTTACTTGCTGTTTGACCTTGGAGAAGAGTTAATCTTTTTAATCCTTTGCTTCCTCCCTTGAAAATTTTACAAGGTTGTTATTCTCGTGTCGTGAAGTAAAACATTAAGTTCATGGCACCAAGTAGGTTCTCAACAGACATTGGTTGCTAAATAACATTGAATAGCAAACATAAGGGAAACATTGCTTTTGATCACCGATTAAACATTGAAACCCAGTCTGTTTCAATAGAGTGACAAATGGGATTCAGTTCTTACAAGATCTTGATTCTATCATCTGGGCCATTAAACTGGAAAGTTAGAGGACAACCAAAACTTGGAAGTCACCAGCTGTGATTCAGCAAAGCTGGTCAAGTCTTTCTTGGAGGATGGGATGATGGTGCCAGTCAGCCAGGGTTGAATTGGGCTGGGTTTTCTAGGACTAGAACTGTGGAGGAAATTCTTTCGCCTGGCTGCATGAGACAGGGGTTTGGACCTGAATAGCAGTGGACTGAAGTCCAAAAGCTAAAAGCTGGATGGAGGCCAGGCATCATGGAGCAGAATGGCAGTGAGTAGAGAGGGGACAGGACAGATGCCATGGGTTTTGTGAGTACTTACTGCTGGCTAGCTGCAACCATACAGGACACAGCTGCTGGGTGGGCAGGTTGCCTGGGCAGTGAGATGATGGAGATGTGACTGATGCCTGATCACCCACCTCTGCTCACCCCTACCCTTACCTAAACACAGAAGATTTCGGGGGAAAGGTCCAACAGAAACTAGCTAACTTCAGACACACCACTCTAAACAGTGAAAGGGCCTCTTGTCTTCAGTGCCAAAATGGTGTGTTCTGCAGCCCCAGCTTACAGTATATCACCATTTACATAAGATACTGTTATCTGACAATGAAGCCATTGGAAGTCATTCTTTCCAGGAGCTCTGGGAAGTAGCCCAATAGTACAGCCCAGATGTTTGACTTTCCCAAAGCCCAAAGGTTCAATAGCAGTAACAGTAATGGCAAGAGTAAAAGTTTTCATAGTGAGTGTTTTCCTTCTGTGCTCTAAGTTGGGCTTTACTTCTCTTCTTTCAGTACTCAGCACCCCTCCCCACAAAAAAATACTATACTAGTTATCCAGCTATGCAAGTGTGTGTGTGTGTGTGTGTGTGTGTGTGTGTGTGTGTGTGTGTGTGTGTATGTGTATCCCCAAATAAGCCAAACTATTTTTTTCAAATGTTTGAGATTTGGAAAACCACTAAGTGAAGATGATTGTGGCATTTTCTGTTTTCATTATTATCCTAAGGAAACGTATCCTGAAGGAAACGTAAACCTTATGCTTTGTGTTCAAGCGAGTTCTGACAGAGAGGCTTAAATGTTTAGGCTTTAAAAAAAGATTGTCAGCCAGGCTCTGGTGGCTTATGTCTGTAATCTCAGCTACTCAGAAGACTGAGATCTGAGTATTGTAGCTGTCCAGGACAAGAATGTTCCTTGCAGCACAATTTGTCATAGCTAAACTATGGAACCAACCCAGATGCCCCTCAATAGATGAATGGATCAGGAAAATGTAGTACATATACACAGTGGAATTTTGTGCCTCTATCAGAAAGAATGACATTGCCCATTCATAAGGAAATGGAAAGACTTGGAAAAAATTATACTAAGTGAAGTGAGCCAGACCCAAAGAAACATGGACTCTATGGTTTCCCTCATAGGGAATAATTAGCACAGGTTTAGGCTAGTCACAGCAGAGGATCACAAAAGCCCAATAGCTATGCCCTTATGAACACATAAGATGATGCTAAGTGAAATGAACTCCATGTTATGGAAACGAGTGTTATATCACTGTTGTAATTACTTTCAACATGCCATGTAAAACCGTAGCTTCTTTTGTTGATGATTCTCTTGTATCCCCTTCCTGTGGTTATCCCTGTGCTATCACTGTGTCTCATCTGAGTACCCTGGATACTGTATATACTGATATTAGAACTAGGGAAGTGAAAGGGAATATCAAAATCGAGAGACAAAGGATAGAGACAAACGACTCGAAAAGCAATCCTTGTAAAACCATTTGGTGTAAACCAACTGAACAACTTGTGGGGGGAGAGGGAAAAGGGGAAGAGAGAGGGGGGAATGAAGGAGGAAGTAACAACTAGTGCAAGAAATGTACCCATGTTCTAACGTATGAAACTATAACCCCTCTTTACATCACTTTGACAAGAAATAAGTAATTTTTTTTTAATTTTTAAAGAAAGAAAATCTGTGAGGCTCTTATCTCCATTTAATCACACACAAAAAAACTAAAGGTGGAGCTTGGCCCCAGTGGTAAAGTGCCAGACTTGGACAAAAAACTAAGGGACAGTGCCCAGGCCTTGAGTTCAAGCCTCAGAACCAGTAGTGTGTGTGTGTGTGTGTGTGTGTGTGTGTGTGTGTGTGTGTGTGTGAAATTTCCCCACTCTTGCACTCTCTTTGAGAGAGTCAGAGAATGAAGTGAATGAAATATGAGCTCATGTGCTTTTCACCAGGCACTCATCATTATGCAATTGCAAAAGTTCAAGGTTGTTGGGGTTTTTTGTTGTTGTGTTTTTTTTTGGCTGAATTATTTGTTTACAGTCAACCCTTGATTATTTGCATAAACAAGAGAGCAGCCACAGGATCTTTTCAAGCTATGATGATCAAAGATTTGGGGAGGCTACTGTTACTATTTGTGTGTAGCTCTCTCTGCCCTAACATTCATAATAGTTTAAATAATCTGATGAAATCACATTGGCTTCTGGCATGGCCTTCAGTTTCCTCCTGGCTTGCAAGTCTGTGTAACTCCAGTCAGTTCAACCTCTCAGAATACTTAGGAGCAGTCCATGGCCTCAGGAAGCCCTACAGAGATGTTACGTGCCACTTCGCCAGAATTGGGTTTTTGTGTATGTGGTTCTTTTTTTGTTTAGTTTTCTGTTTTTAATGTGTCAGTACTGGGGCCTGAACTCAGGACCTGGGCAGTATCCCTTGGCTTTTTCACTCAAGCTTGGAGCTCTACCACTTGTGCCACAGCTTTACTTCTGGCTTTTGCTGGTTACTTGGAGATAAGAGTCTCACAGACTTTCCTGCCCTAGCTGGCTTCAAACTGCAGTCCTCAGATCTCAGCCCCCTGAGTACCTAGGATTACAGGTATGAGCTACTAGCACCCTGTCAGAATAGTTCTTTATTGCAGCTTAACAGGACTTTTCTTCTAGTCCCTTTCAGCTAGAAATAGGAAGATAGTATCCCTGTCAACAAAGAGTGGAAAGAGCCTGTGATAATATCAGAAGGAACTGGAAAGCTAGCTGTTTTCAATACATTCATCAAACAATCCAAAAGTTATCAGCATTTGATTGCTTTGTTTCTAGAAGCATTTCTATCAAAGAACTCAAGATGTAGTATGTAACCAAGTTCAGAAGGTTAAGGTTAAAATGATAACCTTGTGGGGAAAAAAAATCAAAGTACACAAACTCAAAGTAAGGTGGGAATTGGCTGGGTCTTTAGTGGGTGTTGACAGTCCGGATACTTTCCAGAAGGGAAAGGTCAAGATACTACTGGAACTTTCAACCATGTCCTAACACAAAAGGCTGAAGCTGCACTCTTTTACCCAAAGAAAAGAAGGTATGGGAAGTAGTGATTATTGACTTCAAATTTGAAAAAATAAAGTGTTCTTTTTTCCCTGTGTTGGGGTTTGAATTCAGAGCCTTATATTTGCTCAGCTGGTATTCTACTTCTTGAGTCATACCTTCAGTTTAGCATTTTGCTGGTTAATTACAGATGGAATCCCTCAGATTTTTCTGCCTGGCTGGCTCTGAACTGTGATGATCAGATCTCAGCCTCCTTAGTAGCTAGAATTAAAGGTATGAACCACAGGTTCTTGTCTGGACTCCTTCCATCTTTAAAATCAGCCTTAACTAGTCTTTTTCTAGTTACATTTCTCTGATGATCTTTCTTTTGCCTTCCCCTTTCATTTCTAAGGACTCTGTGATTACATTGGTCCCACGCAGATAACCCTGGATACTCTTCCCATCTTAAATCAGCAGACTAACAATTTAAATCCCATCTCCAACTCTGAGTCCTCTTTGCCACATAATCTCATCTATTCAGTTTCTAAGCATTAGCACATGGACATCTTCAGGACATTATTCAGCCTCCTGAAAGTCTGTTAGCTCATAGGTTTCTTTTGAAGATTCTACAAAACTATGCATTTAAAGTGCTTATTAGAAACTGGCACATCAATGGTAGCTATTATTATTGTTATTAATATTCTTTTATTACAAAGACATCTCACAGTAGATAATAGTCATATTAGATGACTCAGGAGCCTTTAAAACTCTTAAGATTTGGTGATTCTTTAAGATAGACAAGATAAATATCTACTAGTGGTAGAGTAAGTCATGCTTTCTTTTTCCATTTGTGTGTGTGTGTGTGTGTGTGTGTGTGTGTGTGTGTGTGTGTGTGTACTGGGGCTTGAACTCAGTATCTTGCTCTCTCACTTGGCTTTTTTACTCAAAGCTGGCACTCTACCACTTGAGCCACATCTCTACTTTCAGCTTTTTTGAAGTTCATTGAAGATAAAATGTCTCATAGACTTTGCTGCCCAGGTTAGCTTTAAACCATGATCCTCAGCTCTCAGCCTCTTGAGTAGCTGAGATTACAGGCAAGAGTCACCACTGCCAGGCATTCTTTTTATTTATCTTGATTAGAAGTTTTTATAACCAAAATATCCATGTATTTTAGTAAATACTTTAATAATACATCAAACAGTGTTATTACATAGTATATTATAGTATCATTATAAATAGTTTAGAATATTAGTTATATTGTTATTTTTTAACAAGTCATTCAAGTTTATTGAAAGAAAAAGAATCATCAGACTAGGAGCATGGCTTCAGTGGTAAAGGACTTGCCTAGCAAGAGTAACATCCTGAGTTCAAGCCCCACTACTGAAAAAAAAAATACTGAAAAGGAATAAAATATATGGTACCCTGATCCCCATAAAACAAAATGTCTGTCTGCATCATAACATATCTTCTTTCAGCACTTCCACTGTACCATGTGAGGGAAACTATATTGTATATTCTCCTTAAAACCTTATTATACAATTACAGTAGCATTAAACATTATTACCAAAACCTTTACCAGTTATGAAAGAAAAATGATAGAAAGCAGCTGCAAACTCCCACTGTAGCAGGAGTTTGATTAGTTCCTTTTCCCCTTAAAAATCCCAACAGCTGGGAACTGGCAGCACTTGCTTATAAATAATCCTAACTATTCAGAAGGCTGAGATCTGAGGACTGAGGTTTAAAGCCAGCCTAGGCAAGAAAGTCCATGAGATTCTTATCTCCAATTAAGCACCCAAAATAAAAGGCTCAAGCTTTGCAAAACTGTTTGGTGTAAGTGAACTGAACACCTGGGGGGGGGGGCGGGGGAGGGGGGGGAGGAGGGAGGGGGGTATGAGGGACAAAGTAACAAACAGTACAAGAAATGTATCCAATGCCTAACATATGAAACTGTAACCTCTCTGTACCTCAGTTTGATAATAAAAATTTGAAAAAAAGAAAAAAAAAAAAGGCTCAAGCTTTCTAACCCCTTCTCTGAGTGTTCAAGCCCCAGGACTGACAAACAAAGGAAAAAAGATCCCAATGATTTTATTTAGTCAATATGAGAATTTCAAAGACATTATTCAACTCCCTTTGCAACTGAAATAGTTATATGATATGTTTTACAGCTCTGTTTTTGTGCAGAATAAATTAGGGCTCATCAGCTCAATTCCAGGACCTGTACATGATTTTTCTGTATCTCAGCAGGGCCATTTTCTGTTCTTCTTGATCATCAGAGACAGTAAGGGCTGCTATCTGAGCTCTGTGGCATGAGTGACAAGGAGAATGGTTGTTTGGAAAGGTGATATACCCAATATCCTCCTCCAACCATACCAAAATAGTGGCCATCATCTATTGACAACCTTCCATTTCTTACATACAGCACTTGATACAACCTCAAGTATAAGGTAAATATTGTTGATCCATTTTACAGATGAGAAGACTGGGAAAAATGCATCTTACACACCACGCATCTTGCACACTAGTTCATAAGGAAGCTCCTGTTCAAACCTAGGCCTGTGTGACTCTACAATTTCCATGTACTCTGCCATACTTCCATCTTTCCATGTGCCCAGCTTGGTGTCCCATGACAGAAAGAAACTAGAGAAGAAGGCACAGAGTCAAAGGAACCATGTGAAAACCATAAATAAATAAAACTTATTTTTCTGTAGAGAAATCAAGAACCTATTGAATGTATGTGTCCAGTGAAAGATTCAGAGGATGAAATAATGACTATACCCCTGACTCTCCATCTCAGCTGAGAAAAGGATGGGGAGGAGTAGTGCTATTTTGGATGAGAAGAGGAATCTTTAGGCTTAGAGAACATTACAGGCTGAAATAAATTCTTGAGAGAAATTGTGGAATCACTTATGAAAGTTTCCCAAACAGAAAGCTTCAAATGCCAAACATATTATCTTCTCTGAACCCAATGGTATGCCTGTCACACACTAGGCCCACACCAGGGGCAAGAGTCTTTTGCCCCCTACTATGCAACTCAGCTTCCATTTGTCCCTAAATGTTCCATCCTCAGGATTTCCATAGCCACCCTCACCCTATCGTGTGTGTGTGTGAGTATGTGTGTGTGTGTGTGTGTGTGTGTGTGTTTTGGTACTGGGGCTTGAACTCAGGACCAGGGTACTCTGCTTTAGATTTTTCAATCAAGGCTTTTTGCTACTTAATTGGAGATAAGCGTCTCACAGTTTTTTCTGCCCAGTCTGGCTTTGAAGTATGATCCCCAGATCTCAGCCTCCAGAGTATACAAACCACCTTCTTCTGGCTCTCACCATCCCATCATGGCTTCCTTCCCTATACCAATGCCACCATCCATGTCCCTTTTTCAGAACTTAAGTTCCCTTGCTTTTATATAAGATCCTCAGTGATGCACTCCATTTCATTCTTTCCCCACACAGATGCCCTTGTGCCCTTAACTGCTTGTCAAGTGTATCATCGTTTCCTGGGGCCTCAACGCTATCTTTTCAAAGTGCTGCCCAGGATATTCTGAGTATTCACTCCCTAATCAGCAGCAGCCCTGGTCGCCACATCAATGTTTAACTTCCTCTTAGAATTCATCTACAAGATTTTTCACAGATTTTTTTCCTCCATTCAATTTGTCCTTTTTTACTTCTATAATTCATTATTCTTTGTGTACTATCTTATTACCTCTCCAGCTCATTCATAAGCTTTCCCTCAGAGAACAGTCTGTGCCTGTCTGGAACTCACTATACTTCAACTAGAGGAGTTATAACTGAGTTTGTGTCGTCAGTCAGGCAAAATGCTTTCAGCTTCCACTTTGTGTTAGCTAACATTATATTGGGGCTAAGAAAAAAGGGAGATCACCACAGCCCTTTCTTTTCAGGAACTCCTCAGTTTGTACCCCCACACAGAAGTCATGCCAACCACATCAACATCCTAGGGCTCTGGTCACAAATCACCACAATAAGGTGGCCCCAAATAACAGGATTTTATTTCCTCACAGCCTTGGAGGTCAAGATGTCTAAAGCTAGCAAATGTAGGCTTAAAAATGTACTCATGCCTCTCTCCTTCTACTGGTTGCAGATGGTCCTTGGCTTGGATCTATTTCAGCCAAACCTGCCATTTTTACAGGAGTTTTTCCTGTATTGCATCCAAAATTTCCCTCTTCATGAAAGACCTGTGGTTGGATTAGATACACTTTACTCTAGGATAACACAAATGTATCTAAACTATATCTCTTGATTACATAAGATCTCATTCACAAATAAGGAGATTTAGGACTTCAATGCATTTTCCCTCTCCTAAGGAACACAATTCAACCCACACCAACCTTCTCCCAAGTCTTCACACACAAAAAGAAAAAATTACATAATAGAGTGAGTTTTGTTGGGTGTTTGTTTGTTTTGGGCCCAGTACTGAGGTTTGAATTCAGGCCTTCTCACTCTTAGCTTTTTTGCTCAAGGCTGGAGCTCTACCACTTGATCCACTTCTCCACTTCTGGCTTTTTGCTGGTTAATTGGAGATATGAGTGTCAGATTTGTCTGCCTAGATGCTTCAAACCACAATCCTTAGGTCTCAGCTTCTTGAGTATCTAGGATTACAGGCTTGAGCCACAAACTTTGTTTGAACCAGCAGATACAAACCATGACAATGTTGCAGAAGGACCTACTACAAAGTGGAGTAAGGCCTCATAAAGAAGGTAGCTTTTGAGAGAGAAATGGGTCTTCACCAACCAGAGAAGGAACCCAGGCAAGCAAGGAGTTGGGAAGCAGCCTGGACAAAGGACACATGTATGAGAGGACACTGGACAGGAGCAGAAAAGAAGAGCTTTCAAGGGAAGTGGAAAGGCAGGGGGAGGCAGCTACAGCAAGATGAGTTTCCTCATCTGACAGGAGTTTGTACATCAACCCAAAAGTGGGTGAGGGTACAGTTAGGGGAAAGATGACTTTCAAAGTTTCCACGGCAGAAGGTTTCAGACAAACAGAAACACTGAGGTCTCATTGAAGTGTCAAATGATGCAGAGTATTAGATCAGGTGAAGAGAGAGAGAAAGAGGGGACTCCCCATGGGAAACAAAGAAGAGGGGTGTCAGGAGAGAGATGAGGTCACCCAGCTCTGCTAATGTGGAGCATTCGTTCATGTGAGGGTTTTGAAAATTGCACTAACAAAACTCTCTTCCCATCCTTGAACTTTAAAGCATGCTCTTTGGCTAAGGAAGTAGAAATTTATATTGGAAAACAACAACAAAATCCATGTCATTCTCTCTAACTTACCATTACAATTTCAGATATTCTCAGGAACAAGTCAATTTTGGTGGCTTTTAAACTTAATTTAACATGACATGTGGTTTGTGTGCTTCTTTGGTTTAAGCTCTCAAGAAGAACAGAATGTCAGAACTCATTAGCATTCTATTGTCCTTTACTCATTAGAACCTTGGGAAATTATTACCCATGTACACAAGTGAATTTTTTATGATAGAATAAAGTCCATCTTTATATTTAAAATGAATGGAAATACTGTATTCATCCTCTAATATTTTCTTTAAAATGTTTGTAATTAAAAATTGTATTATAAGGAAATTGAAAAATAAGGTGAAAGAGTTATAGAAATTCTCAAAAAAAAATCAAATGACTAATTTGAACTCTTTTTTGTATGAAGGATTGAACTCAGGGCCTTATATTCATTCATCTGGTGGCCTGTTGCTTGAGCCACACCCCCAACCCAGCCTTTTTTGCTGGGTTTTTTTTTTTTTTGGTTTTTTTTGCCAGTCCTGGGCCTTGGACTCAGGGCCTGAGCACTGTCCCTGGCCTCTTTTTGCTCAAGGCTAGCACTCTGCCACTTGAGCCACAGCGCCACTTCTGGCCGTTTTCTATCAAACCCAGGGCTTCATGTATACGAGGCAAGCACTCTTGCCACTAGGCCGTATCCCCAGCCCTGCTGGTTATTTTAGACATGGAGTCTTGAGGACTTTCCTTTCTGGCTGGCTTGGAACTACAGACCTCTAAGCCACTGGTGCTCAGCTCTAAATACATTTTTAATGCATTCTTTTTTTTTTTTTTTTGCCAGTTCTGCACCTTGAACTCAGGGCCTGAGCACTGTCCCTGGCTTCATTTTGCTCAAGGCAAGCACTCTGCCACTTGAGCCACAGCGCCACTTCTGGCCATTTTCTGTATATGTGGTGCTGGGGAATCGAACCCAGGGCCTCATGTATATGAGGCAGGCACTCTTGCCACTAGGCCATATCCCCAGCCCTAATGCATTCATTTTTAACCAAAGGAAAGTTTTGTTTTTGTTTTTGCTTTGCCAGTCCTGGGGCTTGGACTCAGGTCCTGAGCACTGTCCCTGGCTTCTTTTTGCTCATGGATAGCACTATGCCACTTTAGCCACTTTAGCCACAGCACCACTTCTGGCCGTTTTCTCTGTATGTGGTGCTGGGGAGTTGAGCCCAGGGCTTCATTTCATGTCTATGAGGCAAGCACTCTTGCCACTAGGCCATATCCCCAGCCCACCAAAGGTGGGTTTTAAAGCAGCATTTCACTAAACTTATCAGGATAGTTAGGAATTCTTTTAGTGGAAGAACTAAATTATTTCTCAAGAAACCCTGGGCTTTATAGCTAACTGTTATGGCATGCTGTGTAGCCATGCTGCGAAATGTAAATACAAATGCCTGATTTTCCTTACATTTCACATCCTAAAAGCTGTGTTTCAGCCCTCACCCCATCTCTCATTTACCATTATACCATTGGGAAGGCAATCACCTCTCTGGTTCTTGGTTTTCCAGTGTATAAGTGAAACCTACAACTATCCCACAAAGTATGTAGGAAAATTGGAACAGAAAAAAAAATAAACTTGAATTTTTACCAGTTTTAATCTAATGCAATGGATTGCTGTAAGAATTTGCAAGTAGAAGATGCTGATATAGAGGCTAGATGTCAATAGATGATAGATAGATAATAAATAGATGATTATGTAGATACATCTATATAATCTCCAAACACTGTAGAATCTGTCATTCAGATGCATGATGCTGTTGTTATTATCTTTAATAATAAGTCAGGGAATCTCGGCTTTGAACAGGACTTTAGATTTTAACTATCTTCCCTATAAACCACTCCATAAACCCCTTCTGTGGAGGGTCCTCGAACCTCAACTTTGAAGATCTGTAGATTTTTGTACTTTGAAGGTTGCATGAGTGTTTAAATTTTGATGTTGAGGGAAAGGGGTCCTACCACTTCACATTTTACTAAGAGAACATTTTCACAATCTTTTCATGCTCTTCAATGAAAGAAGGGCTCTCTTGGTTCCAAGAATGTATTCTATCCCTTCAAGTTACTGAAGTGCCAAGGGCTTATGTAATTTGCTGGATATTCATATTTATTGAACCTACACTTAGGTTGAAATTCCTCACTGCCTAACAACAAGATGTCTTCTATTCTACTGAATGAAGAGTCCCTTTAATCTTAAGAGTAGACCTTTTTAGAGGCCATTCCAAAGTGCCAATCAAGCCAAGCACCCTACATTGCCTTTGAACTCAAGAAGCTGAAAGTGTGTTGGTAATCCCCAGCTTTGGGTGACCCTAGGGTAAGAGCCAGTGAGAGGCTCCTAGATAAATTAAAATCTCAGAGCATTCATCTTAATGAAGCTTTTATTGGAGCTGTCAGCACAGAGCATGCCAATTTGTCTGGTTTCCCTTTCCTCTTCTGCTTTTACCTTGTTTCTGAATTTGGGTGGGGAAGAGGGATAGAGATGGCTTATACCCAGGGTTTCTGCAAACATGCACAAGGTTAGGGGTATAGAGAATATAACAGGAGACTTTTGAAATTGAGCTGATAACCTAGTTCATGATTTTACTTATCTTTTTTCTTCCCCTACCCCCATCTAACTGGTAAATCTGAAAAATAAAGGAGATAATTAGCAACATATTGATGGATGAGAAGTAAAGATTTAAAGGACTTGATAGCCTACTCATTTGTCTCTTAATAATTAACTTGATAGTGTGTTATTAAAATTCATAGTAATCATTGTGTGTGCAAAGTGGAAAATTCAAAAGAAAGGTAAATGTGAACTTAAATTATTTGTCCGGCACTTAAAAGATAAATTTGTTACTTAGTATTTGGGATAATAGAATGATAGCCTACTGTGTTTGCCCCTGTTATAAACACAGAACAACAAGTATTTTTCCTAGAAGTAGACGTGTATATTTTATTTCTGTGTTAGGTCCTTGCAAACACCCAAGAGCTTGAGTCAGCCCTTGAAGTCAGACATGTGTTAGGACTCAACAACAAAGGTGCCAGTTCCTCAGATGGGATAAAGCAAACCGGGAAGGAAGTGAGAGAGACACTTTTTTTTTCTTTTTTCTTTTTTTTTTTTTTTTTTTGCCAGTCCTGGGGCTTGGACTCAGGGCCTGAGCACTGTCCCTAGCTTCTTTTTGCTCAAGGCTAGCACTCTACCACATGACCCACAGCACCACTTCTGGTTGTTTTCTATGTATGTGGTGCTTGGGAATTGAACCCAGGGCTTCATGTATACAAGGCAAGCACTCTTGCCACTAGGCCATATTCCCAGCCCAGAGAGACACTTCTGAGGCAGTTTCCAAGACAATTTCCAGGAAGAAACTACAAAGGTTTCTTTGTAATGCCCAGGCCCATAGAGACCAGGTAGTTAATATAAACAAGGGAAGCATATGGCCATGAGGCTTCAGGGCTGGTGGAAACTGTAGCTCAGGGGAGCATGAAAGAGTGTGGGAAGGGAACAGCCAGTGTTCAACTCCAGCCAGTTGTTGTCAGACTAGAAATCAGGTATTAATAGATATAGTTTCTCAAGAGAAGATGGGCTCAAAGTGTGTGGTATATAACTATATGCTACACTATAGGTGGATAGATTTATAAATAGATAGATATAATTATATGTATATATATAACTATAGTTATATACATATAGTTGTATATTATAAATAATTTCCCAATTTTTAAAGCTACTGGACAAACACATTCCCAGGCCTATGAGATCATTGGACCACCAAGTTGTTACATTGATATGCAGGAATTATGAATGTAAGGATGTGATTAAAGCCAATTTTTATTTTGTTTAACTGTGCCCACAATTATTGGTATTATCAATGTAAGCTGACTCCTTCCAAAGAAGAAAATAAACAGGCCTCAGGAGAACTCAAGGAATTAATGTATTTGCCTTGACAAAGATTCTCAGATGTCAGAAAACATGATTCAGGCCAGGTACAGGTGGTCATACCTATAATCCTAGCTACTCAGGAGACTGAGATTTGAGGATTGTGGTTTGAAGCTAGCCCAGACAGGAAAGTCTGTGAGATGCTTATCTCCAATAAGCTATTGCAGGTTGGGGGTGGGGGATGGCACAGAAGTAGAGCTGTGGCTCAAGTGGTGGAGTGCTAGCCTTGAGCCAAAGAAACTCAGCAACAGTGCCCAGGCCAGGCCTAGAGTTCCAGCCCCAGGACCAGAGAAAGAAAGAAAGAGAAAAAAAGAAAGAAAGAAAGAGAGAGGGGGGAAGGAAGGAAGGGAGGGAGGGAGGGAGGGAGGGAGGGAAGGAGGGAGGGAAGAAGGGAGGGAGGAAGGGAGGGAAGGAGGGGAAAGGAGGGGAATGGAAGAAAGAGAGGGAGAGGAGAGGGAGGGAAGAGGAAGAGAAGGAAGGAAGGAAGGAAGGGAGGGAGGGAGGGAGGGAGGGAGGGAGGGAGGGAGGAAGGAAGGAAGGAAGGAAGGAAGGAAGGAAGGAAGGAAGGAAGGAAGGAAGGAAGGAAAGATGTGATTCAAAATGTAATGGGACTCAGTTTAAGAACCTGTGGCTCATGCTTGTGATTCTAACTATTCAGGAGACTGATATCTGAGGATCATGGCTCAAAACCAGCCCTGACAGAAAAGTCTATAGACCAGAAGTGGAGGTATGGTTCAAGTGGTAGAGTGCCAGCCTTGAGTAGAAAAGTCAAGTGAGAGTGTGAGGACCTGAGTTCAAGCCCCAGTTCCAATACAAAAAGAAAAGTAGAAATGGAACTCAGGAAGTCAAAGAAAACATGAAGTCAGAGTCTGATTAAGCATTCGATATAACATGGAAATGAAGAGAAAATGCTCAGTGCTTGCTTGGGAGAATGAAAGCATGAGGCTGTATCTAGTAGTTGTATATATGAGGATCGATACAGGCCTTCTGGAGGCAGAGAACAAGACACCTAAATGTTCATCATGAGATTCAACTGAAGATGAGTCTAAAGTGACCCAAGCCATCTTCTTTCCACAGGTGGCACAGTGATCATGTTGGTTAGCATATATGCCACAGGATGGTGACAGGAAAGTGACTAGAAGATGGGGGGGGGGAGGTTGGAACCAGTCTGAAACACACTTGGGAAACACTCAGTTGAAAATATTTCTTGCTGGGCACCTGTGGCTCACTCTTGTAATGCTAGCTACTCAGGAGACTGAGATCTGAGGATTGCAGTTCAAGACAGCCCAGGCAGGAGAACCCATGTGACTCTTATATCCAATGAATCACCAGAAAACCAGAAGTGGCACTGTGGCTCAAAGTGGTAGAGTGCTAGACCCAACGTCCAGGGACAGCACCCAGGCCCTGAGTTCAAGCCCCACAACCAACAAAGATATAAAAAACTACATATTTCTTTTTATACAATATTAAAAAGACATTAACATAGATGCTAGCCTACTGAAAACAGGCAAAAGCAGAATAAAAGGATTTTACAAGAAATGGGCATGTGGGAAGAACACAGCTAATCTGAAAAACGGCTCTTCTGGACCAGGCATTTAGATTCTGGAAAGAGAGGGCCCTGGCCAGGAATTAGGAGCTTGTCTCATAAGCCAAAGGGGATTTGTTTTGGCCAGAGACTTGTAGGCTACACAGGAGAGCTTTAAAATGAGATTGAAAGGGGATAAAGTATAGAATGAAACTCTAAAGCCACAGCCCACAGAGGGGTAGCAGGTGTGAGCTAGAAATAAGAGGCATGGCAGAGGATAGTGCCAAGCAGATCTCCCAAGGAATTGGCAGGGAGGAACATTGGGGCCACGTCTACAGTTAACTCTTCTGCCAACTGCACAGTGAGAGGGGCAAATTGAACCAGTTCTGTTCCTTAGGGCATCAGCTTGGCCTAGAGACAGCAGGTAGCAATGGAGTAGAGCACAAAGCCACAGAACAGTACTAGGCATTGACAAGGGATGACAGGCTCACAGAAATCATGGCCACCAAGATAGGTGTTAAGAATGCATGCTCAACTATAAGAAGTTGCAAACGTCAGAATGGAAGCAAAGCACAGAACATATGGCAGAAATTTTTTAGAAGGATGAAATAAAAAGGTTTTTGCTGGCAGTGTATACTTCAGGCTTCTCAGGCAGCCCAAGCTCTGGGTGACGTTTTGCTCTTGAAGCTTTTTTGCATGGCACCGGAGGGACATGGAATAGGAAGAGGGGTATACATTTACCCAGGCACCTGTCCCATCTAATGATTATTTTGGTGTGTGCTGGTACTGGGGCTTGAATTCCAGATCTTGCACTCTCCCTTTGATTTTTCACTCAAGGCTAATGCTCCACCACTTGAAGCCATAGCTCCACTTCTGGCTTTTGGAGTAAGAGTCTCAGGAACTGTTTTTCATTTTGTTTTTTGTTGTGTTCGTTTTTGCCAGTCCTGGGGCTTGAACTCAGGGCCTGAGCACTGTCCCTGACTTCTTTTTGCTCAAGGTCACAATCTACTACTTGAGCCATGGTACCACTTCTAGCTTTTTCAGTTTATATGGTACTGAGGACTCTTCATGAATGCAAGGCAAGCAAGCACTCTACTGTTAAGCCACCTTCCCAGCCCTCTCAGAAACTTTTCTGCCCAGGCTTGCTTTGAACTGAGATTCTCAGATCTTGGCCTCCAGGGTAGAAAGGTTACAGGTGTAAGCTAACAGTACCTGGCTTCTAATTAATGTTTTACTTATCTTGCTGACAGTGTCAAGACTTGAGTGAGAGGTAGTAGAAAGTTTTTTCTGGACCTAATCTGGCCAGGAGGTATCTAACTTGTTGAAACTTAGGAGGAGAAGCCTGTGATAGGGAAAGAAAGAAATTTGATGCTTAGCGAAGTGTGTGCTTCCTCTCACCCTTCCAGCCTCTCGCATCTCTGGCCTGATCCTAATAAAAATTCTGGCCTGGGGCTACCACCAGAAGCCCTAGGGTAGAAAAGCCTCCTTTCTTTATGAAAAAAACTAAAGAAAGCCATGATCCTCAATCCAAACTCGGCAGGAAAAATATGTACTACTTATAGTTCAAGCTGAAATTGGAACCCAAGAGGCCTCAAAGCCAGTTCTATACATGGGAATAAAGTTCTAGTTTGGTTATATTTGAATACAAAACACATGGACACAGATACATACATATTCTCAAGTAATATTAACCATCATCCACTGAAGCTAGATAATACTAACCCAATTCAAAGATGAGGTAATTAAGAGACTCAATGATTTGCCTAAAACCAGATAGCAAGAAAATGTTTGAACTACAGCTTGAACTCAAGTCTTTCTGACTTCTAACCCAAACTTCAGCTTCACCAATCTGTCACCAACACTAGACAACATACTTTGGGTACCAAGTGGGTTAATTGGCCTTTGTGGTTAGTTGAGACATCAACTTCAATATAATATTGTTTCTACAGGGAAATGTGCTCAGAGTGGCAAACAAGTGGCTTAAGCAAAGAACGCTGGTAACTTGATCTATCACCATCACATCCAGAAAGGCTGGTGGCGAGAGGGAGGAGAGCAGACACAGTCATCCCACATGGCCTGACTCCATGAAATCATTCCTGTCTGGCTTTGCATCTGCCTAAGAACAGTCTTCACATCTATAAGGATCAAATAAGAGGACCCTTGGGTGCATGAACCAGCTAGTAGGATTCAGGCATACAGGAAATGCGTGAGAAGTGGGAACTGAGATTATTCCCAGGAGCTGGGGGCAGGTTGGGCTGGAGAGGGAAGGCAGAGCTCTGTTGGCATTCCTGGGGACTCACCTTGGCAGTAACAGTAGTGTGACATGTGGATTGGTGTTCAAGGTTTTGCCTCATTCCCACTAGACAGTTCTGTTTTTAGCCCTGGTTGGTCAGGAGCCAAAAAGCGGCCTTCCTAAGCAGGAGGAACCAGTCAAGCAACCACCTTCTTTGGCCGTCAAGGCTTATGTTCTAATAAATAGCCCTTGCCTACCTATGTCTTAACTGTTCCCTCTTGCCTTCAGATTCAAGCTTCTTGGGCTGATGAATGTGTGAACACTGGAGAACACAGCTAAGCAATTACTATACAACCTTAGGAACACAACCCCCACCCTGCCTGTCGCCCTTGTCCTACAGGGGGGACTTCTTTCTATTCAGTGCTTGGCTTTGCTCCGTTGTAGGGCCTTATTACCTCCTATGTAGTCCCCTTTCACCCTCGAATAAGCCGCCCATCCTGCAGGTGACAAAGCTGGAGTGAGGGCTACCTGCAAGCCTTGGGTGTGTGTGGCCGCAAGACGCCCCTCCCCCCCTCACACGCTAAGAATGAGGATGCAGGATAGGCGGGCTTTCTCCGGGAAGACTTCTCGGAATTCCACAGGTTTACTCAGGAGAGGGATTTATATGACAGTAATGGCGGCAGGAAGGGGAGGGATCTGGAGTCACTAGTGATAGGCTAATCTGGTCTATCCATCACAGTGATGTCATGGAACTTCCCCCAGAGGCGGAGATCACAGCTCACAGGACCGCCCCCTTGGGCTCTACTTGGTGCCATTATGATATCCATGTGCTCGGAGAGGGGAGGCGGGGCTGGTTTGGGCCGCCCTTCCAGTTCCTGACCCGGGGAAAAGGTAGGAGTGGATAATAGTCACCCAGCCCCAAGGCGGGAGAGGGGGCAGCCTCTCAGGACTGCCCCTTAAAGGTATAGCCAGAGCCCAACACTCCGTGATGAATGCTGTAGCCAAATCAGCCTGAAGGTGATCTTCTTTCCACAAGTCACTGTGTTATTCTTCAAAGGGAGAAAATATTGCTAAGAATCAGGCAAACGTTGTGAAGTTTTGTTTTGTTTTGTTGATGGCTGTTTCTTTGTTGTTGTTTCGTTTTGTTTAGATGAGGGAAGGGAACTGTTTTCTGCTGGCAAGGACAGATATTGTCTGACAAACTCTGCTGGAAATTCAGGGTCTCCTAACAAGAAACCCTCGACAAGATGGCACTCTGCCTCACCTACTTCCCAGGTGCCACCTGAGGGCCCGTCACCAAATGAAAGTGCTGGCATTCACATTACTGAGCAGCTCTCTGGTTGTACTTCGGGGACTTTGAGGAGACTGTGTGTTGTCAGACAGGCAGCATCTGGTAACATGTTGGGTGATTGTAGATCATGAGCCCCAGAGACACCCACATGCACCGCTAAAGAGCACAGGCCCCTATGTACTGCACTGCGGGAGGATCTGATTTCAGACTTTGGCAGGCTTTATCGTGCTTGGAATTCTGCCTTTTGGAGGAGATACTGACAAGAGATTCCAGACAGAATTCAGGAAAGCCTATCAAAGGAGAATGTGTCCATAGTCCAAAGGAACAAAATATGTCTTTCAGGGAAGAAAAGAGGCACTACTTTATGGCTAGAGCCCCAATTTAACCTTAGTATGGAGAAAATCCTATGAGTTTGTGGATTTCTTTATTGTTACTTTGCACCAAGAGTAGAGATGAAAGAACAATTGGTAAAGGTCTAGACCACTCTCTGATGATGGTCTCAAGCAGCCAGAGCCAATCAATCTTGAACTGGGATCTCAAGACCATGCCCCAGATCTGAATAGTAGATATGGACAAACCCAGATACAAAGCATAAATGAGAATGACCCAGTTTTGAGTCATTTATTCTTTTGTTGTTGTTGTTGTTGATTGTGGAGCTTAAACTCAAGGCCTGGGCACTATCCCTGAGCTTCTTTTGCTCAAGGCTAGTGCTCTACCACTTTGAGCCACAGCTCCACTTTTGGCTTTCTGTAGTTAATTGGAGATAGGAGTCTCACAGACTTTCCTGCCCAGGCTGGCTTTGAACTGTGATCCTCAGATCTCGGCTTCCTGAATAGGTCGGATTATAGGCAGGAGCCACCAGTGAAGAGCTAAGTCACTAATTCTTATGACTTTGACCACTGCATTTCTTTGCAGTGCCTCTGTAGCACAGCAGTGGGATCCAGAAGAAGTGAAGCAGTAAAGAATATGGATTAGAAGTCAGAGCTGGTATTTACATTCCAGCTCATAGCTCCCAGTGGCAGCATCAAGGGCTGATCTATGTTTGCTAGTGTGTGTCATGAGATATGAAATAGTAATTCTATATGTAACCTTTTACTACCAGTATTACATTAGTTCACCCCCCAACACCTCCCATGGAGGCCTTATGGAATAAGATTTCTGCCAATCATAATGTTGTTTTACAAAGAAATTCATTTTCCCACTCTTTATTACTCAGTGTTTATTTGCCATTCCCTCAGTATCTCTAGTTATCAATCAGTAGCAATGTAATTAATTCCACTGTCCCTTAGCATTTTCATTTGTCTGGCATTCTATCACTTGAGCCACAACTCCACTTCTGGATTTTTGCTCCATAATTGGAGAGAAGAGTGTCCCTGACTTTTCTGTCCAGTCTAGATTTGAACAATTTCACATTTTTTAACCTGCTCTTTAGCATATGTGGTCTTCATTAAAGACTATTGTAGCTTAAGAAATGTTGACAGCAACTCACAGACTGCATTTCTTTTTTTTTCTCTTTTTTAAAATTATGTTTTTATTATTTCAAGTTATACAAAGGGGTTATCATTCATCAAATTTGTTTATACATACAATTCATCTTGACCAATCACCCTTTCATCATTCTCCCCTTTCCGATCCCAACTCATCCCTATTCTATCTCTTTTTTTGTTGTTTGTTTTTGTTTTTGTTTTAATTTATTTATTTATTAAACAAAAAAATTTTGACAAGGTGTTGTGCAAAAGGGGTACAGTTACATAGTAGGGCAGTATGTACATTTCTTGTGCTATCTTACACCGTGTTTTTTTTTCCCTTCCCTAGGTCAGGTAGACATATATACAACACACAATGTACCAAGAACATATACAGTAGACACGTGGTCTACGCCAAAGAAAATTCGCCTAGGTCTTTAAATGTAATGTCTAAAATAGACAGTATGTCAACAATAGTCTTTTTTTTTTTTAACAATAGTCTTATTTGAATGTACATATATAGCTTTTGAGCTATTGTGATCCACTGAGAGGTCAATTTTTGACCTTTATATGTTGAGTAGTTGTTTGGTTATAGTTGCATAATGTTGGGTCGCTGACCCAAACCTCTGGGAAATACCATTTGACAAGAGGTTTTTGGTTTCACAGACCTGGTCTCTACTGTCTCCCCGTCACCCTAACTTTTTTTGTGTGATTTATTTATTAATTAAACACAAATTTTTTGACAAGGAGTTGTGCAAAAAGGGTACAGTTACATAGTAGGGCAGTGTGTACATTTCTTGTCATATCTTACACCCTGTTTTTCTTTCCCTTCCCTAGGTCAGGTAGACATATACATAATACACAATATACCAAGAACATATACAGTAGCCGTGTGGCCTATACCCAAGAAAATTTGCCTAGGGCTTTAAATGTAATGTCTAAAATAGACAGTATGTCAACAATAGTCTTATTTGAACGTACATACTTAGCGTTTGAGCTACTGTATTCCACTGAGAGGTCAATTTTTTACCTTTATATGTTAGTTGTTTGGTTTTAGTTACATAATGTTTGGTCGCTGCCCCAATCCTGTGGGAAATACCATTTGACAAGCAGTTTTTGGTTTCACAGACTTGGTCTCTACTGTCTCTCCGTCACCCCTTCTTAACAGTCATATATCAGGGAGATCATGCCCCTTTGTTTTCTGTGTTCTAGGCTTGTCTCACTCAACATTATTTGTTCAAGTTCTGACCATTTCCCTGCAAATACCAATATTTCACCATTCCTAATCACTATGTAGTATTCCATTGTGTATATGTACCATATATTTTTGATCCATTCATCTGTGGAGGTGTTGGGGTCTGGACAACCCCTTTCTCACTCCACGGGGAGAATGGTAACCACAAACTCTATGAAAGAGCACTCAGCCTGGCCCTCCGCCAGCGGAAGGCCAAAGGCGTGCTCACGTGGGCAAGCGCTAAGTTGAGGAAAGGTTGCTGAAGCCTCCCCGCCCCCCAGTCCCCTCACATGTTACCAAGGGCGGAGGCGAAAAGGAAGGCATCAGGGACACGCTGCGGTGGTGGGAAGCATCTCAAAGACTTTAATATGGAAAGGCACTTATATAGAAGTAATGGCGGGAAAGAAAGGGGGCTGGCCAAAGGGCCAGTCATAGGCTAGGGATCACGTTCATCAAGTGACATCACGAAACTTCCCTTTGTGGGTGGGACAACCCCATCATGGTGGCACCCACGTGTTCACCTCCCAAGGGGTGGAGGCCAGAAGGTGGGAGGGACTTCCATTGTCCCAAAGCTGGCAGAAGGGCAGCCTTCCCAAGGCCATAATAATCCCCAACATGGAGGGGCATCTGGGTTGATTCCATATTTTGGCTATTGTGAATTGTGCCGCGATAAACATGGAAGTGCAAATGTTTTTTTGATATCTTGGGACCTTCTGTTCAGGATAGATGCCTAGGAGTGGAATGTCTGGGTCATAGGGTAGGTCTATATTGAGCTTTTTGAGAAACCTCCATACTGTTCTCCAAAGTAGTTGTACTAATTTGCACTCCCACCAACAATGGAGAAGGGTTCCTCTTTCCCCGCAACCCCTCCAGCATTTGTTGTTGCCTGAGTTCAGAGTATAGGCCATTCTAACTGGAGAGAGGTGGTATCTCAGGGTTGTTTTTATTTGCATTTCCTTTACTACCAGGGATATTGAACATTTCCTCATATGCTTCTTTGCCATTTTTATCTCTTCTCTTGTGAAGTCTCTCTTTAGCTCCTTTGCCCATTTCCTAATTGGTTTACTGGGCTTGGAGGGGCTTAGATTTTTTAGTTCTCTATAGATGACAGATATTAGGCCTTTGTCTGTTGCTGTGCTGGTAAAGATCCTTTCCCATATCGTTGGCTGTCTTTCTATTTTGGTGGCTAAGTCCTTAGCTGTGCAGAAACTTTTTATTTTGTAGTAGTCCCATTTGTCAAGTCTCTCCTCTATTTGTTGTGCCCCTGGGACTCTATTCAGGAAGTTCCTTCCTGTGCCTATAAGTTCTAGCATCTTTCCTACTCTGTCCTTCAGTAGTTTCAAGGATTCAGGTCTGATATTGAGGTCCTTGATCCATTTTGAGTTGAGCTTGGAGCATGGTGATAGCTTGGGTCTACTTTGAGTTTTCTGCATATGGCTGCCCAGTTCTCCCAGCACCAAGAGTTGAGGAGGCTATGTTTATTTCATTGTATGTCTTTAGCTCCTTTGTCGAATATCAGCTGACTGTAAGTGTGCGGTTTTATTTCTGGATCCTCAATTCTAATCCATTGGTCTTCCGGTCTGTTTTTATACCAATACCAGGCTGTTTTTGTTATGATGGCCCTATAGTAGAGCTTGAAGTCCGGTATTGTGATACCTCCTGCACTGCTTTTTTTGCCTAGAATTGCTTTGGCTATTCTAGGTCTTTTACTGTTCCATACGAAATTATGGATTGCTTTCTCTATTTCAGTGAAGAATGTGACTGGGATTTTGATAGGGATTGCATTGAATTTGCATAACAATTTGGGCAATATGGCCATTTTCACTATATTGGTTCTACCTACCCATGAGCATGGGAGGTCTTTCCATCTCCTTGTGTCTTCTTTGACTTCCCTTATTCGATTTTTATAGTTCTCATTAAATAGGTCCGTCAAGTCCTTGGTTAGGTTGATCCCTAGGTACTTTATTTTTTTTTGGCTACTGTAAATGGAATTGTTTCCATAATTTCCTTTTCTGCTTGTACATTGCTGGTGTACAGAAAAGCTGCTGACTTTTGTGCATTGATTTTGTATCCTGCTACTTTGCCAAAATGGTTTATTAGACGTAGGAGTGTGGGAACTGAGTTTTTTGGGGTCCTTCAGACATAACATCATGTCGTTTGCGAATAGGGATAGCTTGATTTCTTCCTTGCCGATGTGGATCCCTTTGATGTCCTCCTCTTGCCTTATTGCTATGGCTAGGGATTCCAGCACTATGTTGAAAAGAAGTGGGGAGAGTGGCCATCCTTGTCTTGTTCCTGAGTTAGGGGGAATGATTTTAGTTTCTCTCCATTTAATATGATATTAGCAGTTGTTCTGTTTTATATGGCTTTTATTGTTTTGAGGAATGTTCCATCTATTCCTGTTCTCTCCAGAGCTTTTAATAAGTATGGATGTTGTATTTTGTCAAAGGCTTTTTGGGCATCGACTGAGATAACAATGTGATTCTTGATTTTAGTTCTGTTGATGTGGTGAATTACATTGATTGATTTACAGATGTTGAACCATCCTTGTGACTGTGGGATGAAGCCTACTTGGTCATGATGTATAATTTTCTTGATCAGTTTCTGGATCCTGTTAGCTAATATTTTATTGAGGAGTTTTGCGTCTGTGTTCATTAGTGATATTGGTCTGTAGTTCTCTTTTTTTGTTGGGTCTTTGCCTGGTTTGGGGATGAGTATGATATTAGCTTCATAGAATGAGTTTGGGATTTCTCCCTCTGTTTCTATTTCATGGAAGAGTTTGAGAAGTATTGGTATTAGCTCCTTACTAAAGGTTTTATAGAATTCGTTGGTGAATCCATCTGGGCCTGGGCTTTTCTTTGTTGGGAGGTTCTTGATTACCCCCTGTATCTCGCTGTAAGTTATTGGTTTATTTAGTTGATTTATTTCTTCTTGGTTCAGTTTGGGCAGTTTATACTTCTCTAAGAATTGATCCATTTCTGTAAAATTATTGTTTTTTAGTGAGTAGAGGTTCTGGAAATAGTTCCTTATGATTGTTTGAATATCGTGTGTACTTGTTATTTTTCTGGTGGAGTTGCTGATTTTACGTATATGAGTCTCTTCTCTTCTTTTTTTTGTAAGTCTTGTGAGGGGTCTGTCAATTTTATTTATTTTCTCAAAGAACCAGCTTTTAGTCTTATTTGTTGAATGGTCTTTCTATTTTCAATCAGATTTATCTCTTCTTTAATCTTTGTGATCTCTCTCTCCTCCTAGTCATTTTAGATTCGATCATTTCTTGTTTCTCCAGTTGTTTTAGTTTCATCGTGAGGTTATTCACCTGCTCTGTTTCTATTCTTTTAATGTGAGTGCTGAGGGTGATGATCTTGCCCCTCAGTACTGCCTTAGCTGTGTCCCATAGGTTTCTTTGTGATGTATTTTCATTGTCATTGTGGCTTATGAATTTGTTAATTTCATCTTTAATTTGGTCTGTGGCCCAAGTGTTGGATAACAGTGTGGGGTTTAGCCTCCAAGAATGTGTATAGCTTCTGTGGTACCCGTTGTTATTGAGGGTTACCTTTATTCCACTGTGGTCAGATATAATACATGGGATGACGTCAATACTTTTGTATTTGCTGAGGTTCTTTGTGTGGGCTATGACATGGTCTATTTTGGAGTATGATCCATGGGCTGCTGAGAAGAAGGTGTATTGGGTCTCTGTAGGGTGGAAGATTCTGTATAAATCTGTCAGATCCATTTGTGAAATGGTGTTACTTAGGTCCTCAGCTCCCCTGCTAATCCTCTGGGTGTTGGATCTGTCTCTTGGAGAGAGTGGGGTATTAAAGTCACCCACTGTGATTGTGTTTGGGTCTATCTTGTCCTGTAGTTCTGTGAGAATTTGCTTGACATATGTAGGGCCTCTTTTGTTTGGTGAGTATACATTTATCACCATGATGTCTTGATTCTGGATTTTTCCTTGTATAAAATGTAGTGACCTTCTTTGTCTTTTTGAGTTGATTTTCATGAGAAGTCCAGCTTGTCTGAGATCAGGATGGCTACTCCTGCCATTTTGGCAGGTGCTTTTGCTTGGAAGATCTTGCTCCATCCTTTTAACAGGCTCCTTCAGAGCATGTTTTTGTCCCTTGCTGTAAGGTGGGTCTCTTGTAGACAACAGATGGCAACTTTTTGTTTGGGGATCCATTCTGCTAGTCTGCTCCTCTTTATCGGAGAGTTTATACCGTTTATATTCAAAGAGATCAAGGATAAGAGTGTTTTTTCTCCTTCCATTTTCTTCTTGGCCTGTTTTTCCTCTTTTTTTTTTCTTGTCTTTAGTGAGCTGCTCTTTCTGTTGGGCTCTGGCTATTGTAGTTTCTTTCTGTTTCTGTCTGTGTGTCCTGTACGGTTTCTGTTGGGTGGGAGTCCCCTCTTAGAATTTGCTGTAGGGCTGGTTTTTTATTCACATACTCCTTTAGATCCTCTTTGCTATGGAAAGATCTGGTTTTCTCCTCGAATATGAACTCCAGCTTCGCTGGATATTTTATTTATATTTTGACAATTGTTGGCTTGTAGGATTGAATGGTGTTCTTCCATTCTCTTCACGCATGGTAGGTTTGTGTGGAGAGGTCTACTGTTATTCGGATCCTCTTCCCATTGTAATATAGCTCTTTCTTCATTTTGGCTGCATTCAAAATTTGCTCTTTATTCTTGAGATCTGAAGTCTTGAATATTATGTGCCTTTGCGTGGCTTTTCTAGGATCAGGTCTGCCAGGTGTCTTATAGGCTTCAGTTACCTGGACGGGGTCCCTTGTGAGATTGGGGAAGCTTTCTGCAATCACTTTATTGAAAATATTTTGAAGCCCTCTGCTCTGGTATTTGGCTCCTTCTTCTATTCCAATTATGTGCAGATTATATCTCTTGTCTTTGTCCACTAGCTCCTGGATTAGTCTGCCCTGGAGCTTTACTCTTTCTTGGAATGTGGTAATTTTCTGGTTCTTATCGGCTGCATCATCGTCCAAGAGAGATTCTGGCTTCCATATGGTCAATTCTTTGTGCTGTGGATTCAAGTGCGGAGTTTATGGATGTCAGAGAGCTATTTATGGTTGCCAGATCAGCTCTGCTCGTGGAAATTTCTTCCTTTAAATAGTTGTATTTTAGATCTATTTTTTCATGCATTTCACTTCTCAGGATGTTAAGGTCTTCTTTGATGGAGGTTTGCATTGTATCCATTTTTGCTTCCATTTCTTTCTTGGCTTCCTGGATGTCCTTCGAGACTTCCACTCTGATCTCCTGGAATTGTTTTCTGATTTCATTTCTGAGGCTTTCCATCATTTCTGGTAACATAGCCTGAGTTGTTTTTTTATTTTCCATCTCCTCTTCAGTCATGCTGCTTTTTGGAGCTGGCGAGTTGGCTTGCCCTTTGATGAAATTTGTTATATTTCTTTGTGATTTGCGCATATGGAGATCTGAGGGTGGCTTCCCTGGTTTGGCTTTGTGCTGGTTCCCGCTGGTCCATCAGTGGGAGACTTGTTTGTGTCCTGGCTCTGGGTTTGAGTTTGGCTGTTGAACCTTACTGCCCAGTGGGTGAGCGTGCCCATCTTGGTTGTTGCCGAGGTGGTCACCCTCACTGCACTTGGTGGTGGGTAGGTTCTGTGTCTTTTTTTGCAGGATAGTGTCCTGCCGCTGTGTTGTGCTGACCCTAGCGTGCCCCTAGTGGGGGTTTGCTGGTCGCTGATTCAGTGTGGCATGGAGGCTTTTCTCTTCTTCGGTTCTTTTTTCCATTGGGTACCTTGGTCAGAGGAGCTCACCTCTCAGATTGAGAATTGCCGCTGAGAGGCGGCTTGCCCCCCTCTGTGGAGTGCGCCTACTGCGGGTGCTGCCGCTGGGGGGCCCTGCCCGCCTGTGTGGCGGGTGTTGCAGCTTGCCTGCTTGTGTGCTCCCGCAGGGGGTTGGGCAGACGATCCTCCTGCTGGAGGACTAGCATGCTGGCCCACGCTGGCCCTCCGAGGGTCACGTGCGTGTGTACTCTAGTGCTTCCTTTGGGGGCGTGTTGACCCGAGTTGTTGGAGAGTTCGTGAGTTTGCTGTGGGGGGCGGTATGGGTGGGCCCCGGTAGGATCAAGTGTCCGGGCGCGGGTTGGTACCCACAGACTCTGCACCTCCGCTGTGAGGGAGGCGTGTGATCAGACCCAGATGTCCCTGCTGGGCTGGTATTGTACACCCGCGAGTCTGTGGTTGTTGTTCAAAAAGACCACCAGGACCAGGCACCTCTGGTGGGGCTTCCAATGCCTACCAGTCCCCGGGCCACTGCTGGGGAGGGGGCGTGGCCAGTTCGGCCAGGTTCTGACTCCTCTGCTGGGGGTTTGGGGGGGATGCCTTGGCGTGGCTCCTTTGTTCCCTCGGGGTAGGGAGGGAGGTCTAGCTTCTTTGTAGGTTTTGGGTCTCTGCTAGGGTTGGTCTCCCTCCCGTTTGTGGGGGGGGGGGGCAATGGGGAACTTACTGGTCCTGGATTGTGTGTCTGTCCGGCGTTGCTGTGGGCTTTTCGGGGCTCGGTGCCGGGGTGTGGCGATTGGTCGTTTGGTGGTGGCGGTCCCAGCACTCCCTGTCTGCGCCGCCCAGTTCCCAACCACTGGGTCCCGCGCCGCCGTCTGTCTCAGTCAGTCTGTGCTCCGTGGAACTCCTGGTGTGACTTTTCGGCTGTTGCTTCTCTGGTGGCTGAAGGTCTGTGGCCCCGCTTGCTGGCGCTGGGTTCCCTTTCCCAGCCTGGCCCTGTTGGGGCCAGGGTCGGCAGGTGGGGGGGTACCCCAGAGATTTTTCCGGCTCTGTGTAGGTTATAGGCTCTTCTTTTTTTGTTTGTTTTTTTTTTTTTGTTTCCTGTGTTTCTCTGTTGCTTCTCATTGTTGGGTTTGCTGGGTTCTTGATGGGGTGTTAGGTGCTGGAGTTCCCAGCTCGCTATTCAGTTAGAGCAAGTTGGGGTACCTCCTTACTGTGGCAGCGCCATCTCCACAGACTGCATTTCTACTGTGGAAGGCTCCTTGAAATGTATCATCCCCTGGCTGGGAATCTCTGAATTCCAAAAACCACTTAAATGCAATCTGTTATCTGTGGTTTTATAGGTAATTTTTCACACATGAAAATGACTTAGGAAGTGTCTTCCTAAGCTATTGAAAGGATTCCATAATTGTACAATAAGACGCATCCTAAGCAAATTTAAGACTTCATTTTCAACCTTTCTCCTTCAGGATCTCTCTTGAACTCCACCCTTTTCTTGAGCCACCTCCCCCCTCCACCATATACCGTGTTTTGGCCCACTCCCTAGTGGTGTCTGGCTTCCAGTCTTCTCATTATTCATCACCCTAGCTTTTCTGAGTGCCATGAACACCAGTCTTGTCCCAAGTATGGAATAAAGCCAGGGAATACCTTGCTCCTTGAAGCTGAAATACACTGAGCCAACACAAATCTGTTGGCAGGAGCAGCAGGCACAAGAGTCTCATTCAAGTATACAAAAACAGCTATTTATAAAAACCTCCTTCCTGATTGCTGGGTGTTCACTTTCCCTTGAAGCAAAGGAGCCACTCTAGCCTCCTGGAAAAGATGATTCCATGCACAACTCTGTGCCCAAGGGTCACCAGGCATCCATTCTGTAAGCAATGAGACCTGGGGACAGCATGCAGTGTGGATTAGATGTGGTGATAAGCCTGTGATGGGCCAGGGCAGCTGCATGTGCAATGGCACAGATGGCCTCTGCAGCACCTGTGAAGTGACAGTCATGGCCCCTTCCAGGATTTGATATCCTGGATTTACAAATAAGCCCACTTGCTTTTTTTTTTCTTTAAAGCTTTTGATGTAAACTTCAGTTCACAACATTGCTAAATTTATGAAGACATTTGGGATTCAAATTATGTAGAATGTAAACAGGCATTCTCAGTACCACTGCTAACATTTATCATTACATTATCTTACCTTAATAACCTGGTTCTAGGGCTGGTAGAGTGCTTGCCTAGCATGCATGAAGCCCTGGGTTCAATTTCTCAGCATCACATAAACAGAAAAAGCTGGAAGTGGCACTGTGGCTCAAGTGGTAGAGTGCTAGCCTTGAGCAAAAAGAAGTCAGGGATAGTGCTCAGACCCTGAGTACAAGCCCCAAGACCAACAAGAAACAATTTTATCTGGTTCTAGTCTATTTTTTCCAATAGTAAAATATTAGTGCAGATAAACCCAAAGCTACCCATAACCTAGAAAATCCAAAATGCAAGATTCCAATTCATTTACCTTTTCATTAACTAAGCCTTATGAATATATGTATACAGGGCTGGGAATATGGCCTAGTGGTAAGAGTGCATGCCTCGTATACATGAGGCCCTGGGTTCGATTCCCTAGCACCACATATATAGAAAACGGCCAGAAGTGGCGCTATGGCTCAGTGGCAGAGTGCTAGCCTTGAGCAAAAAAGAAGCCAGGGACAGTGCTCAGGCCCTGAGTCCAAGGCCCAGGACTGGCCAAATAAATAAATAAATAAAATGAATATATGTATACATATATATGTAATATATAATATTACATATTACATATGTAATATATGTATTACAAGATGACCTGTTAGGTAAATTTGGTTTTTCTAAATGTGTAGGCTTTGTGTCTATATAATATCTTCAAAAAGTTGAATTTGTTGCCAGCACAAATAGTCAAAAGATTTTTTTTCCCATGAAATACATATTTCTGGATTCTCTTTCAAAAATAGCCACTCTGGGGATACTTGCACCCATATTCCTACACGGCACTAGTTATGGCATACACAGGTCCCCCTACTCCCCGACCGAGTCCTGCATGGCATTACGCAGCCACTCAGGGAGTATGAAGAAACCTTAGCAATCAGTCCACGTCCTCTGTGGTAAGCTGAGGGAATTGAGGCCCTGGTTCTGAGTGCCTCCAGTGGGAGCACCTACTGATCCGACTGACAACTGGAAGGCAGGCCTACTGACTGCTGCTCCAGCAGGGCTTCCACTCCACCATGCTTCCCTCACAAATCAACACAGCACACCATTTTCTGGCTAACATCTTACACTCAGCCTCCAAACCCTACTGCTGATGGACACAGAAGGCCCAGCTAGCTATTTACGTCATAAGCAACTCAGGGAACCTGACTATCAAAGTCCAAACCACAAAAAGGAATACCTTCACTTCAAGGCCTTCTATTTCTAGATACAACTGTAAGTGTTTTCTGTATAGACTTCTAAGCCCAAAGAAATGTTTTCATGTTCTGACTTTTGATGACTTCAAAAAAAACCAAAACATTGCCCTTAAAACTTCCTTGATTCTCAGAAAAGGACCACCAGGAGCTTGGGGTGGTGGAAGGAGCAAAATAGCCATTGCTTCTACTGGTGGTGTAAATAAATGGCCAGCAGCTAGATGGGTTTTACTTATGGGCATCCTTGAAAACAGTCTATTCATAGCTTTGAGGAGGATGATTGATTCCAGCCCTGAATTGCTGACAAACATAAAAGAACATTTTTAATTAGTCTCATTTTTCCCCTCATCTGTCAAATGAAAAGACTCTTCTAACTAGTGTGCAATTGATGTTATTTTCTTATAAACCAAGGGAAAATTAAGACAACCCAGAAATAGAGTCAATCCATGGTGCCACAACTATTCATTGTTACTCCTCTTCATGGCTTCCTTTGGAGCCAGGAATAGGGTCTTTGGTCACAAGAATGGGCTCACCTGGGTAGATTAGAACCTGACTAGGCATCTGGCAGTTTCATAGGCCTAGAAACCAGCCTGAGGACAACTGGTTAAGGATTAGTCATCTCCAGCTGAAAGGTGATTATGGGAAGAAATAAATAGTGGCCAAAGAAAATGCAAGAAGAGCCATGAAGAAAAAGAATTCCAACAGTCATTAAAACCTTATTGCTTTTATTCTCTCAACAACAAAAACAAAATCATTGGCCACATAGGATAGATCCTTACACTGTTCCTGCCCTTAACTCTGAGGCCACTGGGGAAAAAGGAAAGGAGTTTTCCAGCAATCCTATCTCCTAGCAACAAGGAAAGACAGTTATTAAGCACTTGCTATGTATTAAACACCTGCTTGGTGTTCCAAATAAGCCTCACAACTGTGTTGGATACAGAACAATATTTCTGCTTTGTATAAGAAGAAAGGAAGAATCACACAACCTAAATGATCTGCCAGTCAGTAGGTAGCAAAGCCAAGCCTGAACTCTGGCCTCCCAACTTCCAAATGCCATGTCTTGTAGAACAAAAGATGAAACATGCAGAACGCCAGTGCTACGATCAGAGAAGAGTCCCCAGCAAAGGCTGAAGGTAAAGTAGCTGAAACAGCTGGGCACCAGTGACTCACACCTGTAATCCTTGCTGTGTGGGAGGCTGAGATCAGGAAGATTATGGCTCGAGACCAGCTCAGACCATGTGCATGACATCCCTACTTAATCAATAGCTACCTAGAAGTGGTGATGCATGACTGTCATCCCAGCTATAGGAGAATCTGAGATGAGGAGGATCATCATTCCAGGCAAGTCTGGGCAGAAAAAACTATGAGACTGCATTCAACAGAAAATGTTCAGCACAGTGGCAAACACATGCCATCCCCACTACACTGGGAAGCATAAAATAGATAAATCGCCGCACAGGTGAAATACCTGGATTTCTGCTTCTGCCTGAAATGCATGTACTTCACCTTGTCTGTTTTCCCAGTATCTCCTTCTGAACTCAAAACTAGAGTCACCATCTTCCCAGGATGCTTGCGCTAACTGCCCTTGACCCCACTGAATACTGGATGTTCCTCCTCGTCTAGTCCTTCAGTGTTTAGCCCACCACTAAATGTTCTGCTTCCTTTCCAGGTGACTGACTCATGGCATGCTGCATTTTCTCCTTTGTGGTATATAGCACACCCCCTCTAGTCCCTGCCTAGCACAATGGATGTTTGTTGCATTAATACTTTGTTTCACATCAAACGTGCAGTTTCTCAAAGGATATATGCAATCACATCTTTGATCAATCATGTGACAAATCAAGATAATTAACCCAGGAATAGGGTGTGTTGCGTGACTCTGGGGGAAAAAAATCTATTAAATTAGACATGTGGGGAACATATTTTTGGCCAAACATCAAAACACATGATTTACCAAATATGACCACATATTTTTTAGCCCAGAAAAAGATAAATATGTAGTGTCTACAGCTATACAACCAAGTTGTCATTCTTGCCTTGCTATGTAATCCAAAAGACACTGAAATAATAATTGCTAATTCTGCATGGCTAGCAGTCTTGATGATCACCAAGCATCCTGTCAGATGCTTTGCTATCATCTCATTTATTCTTCTCAACTACCCTTTAAGGCACATCTTTTATCTCTGTTTTACTGATGAGGAAACTGAGGCTTTAAAGGCTTAAACAGTGCAGGGCCCCACCACTTCCCAGCTCCACCAGAGGCTCATGCCTGTAATCCTAGTTACTCAGAAGGCTGAGATCTGAAGATCAGGGTTGGAAGCCTGCTTAAGCAGAAAAGTCTGTGGGACTCCACTCTCCAGTTAACCACCAAAGAAAGCAGGAATTAACAATGGCTCAAATGGTAGAGTACCAGCCTAGAGCAAAAAGCTCAGAGGCAATGCCCAAGGCCTGAATTCAAGGGCCCTCCTCCCACATACACACAATGATTAAACAGTTTGCCCTTTGGCAAGTGCCTAAGTAGTCCACTTAATCCTCTCCATCTTTCTTCAATGACCTTTAACCTTATTAAATCATCAAAAGAGCCACTTATGAAAGAAAATAACTGTGGCTTCTGGAAATTTTTTTATTAAAACTGTTAATCTCCTGGCAATAACTCCAAAATCATGATTCAGACCAGCAGTGACACTTGAAAATGGAACCACACTGGGCCTCTCCTGGCTACAGAGATCTCTTGATGCTGGAAAGGAGTGCTTGACCTTAGTGTTTGTGACTACCTGTGTTGTGTGTTCCCCCCCCCCCCCTTACTTGGTCTCTTGCCATACTTGCCTAGTGAAAGGCACTGATTGATGATCACTCTATTCCCCTGAGGAACTTTCTCTGTCCATCAGGTTTAACCAGTTCAGTCCCTCCACAGCTTTCACGGCACTAGGATTAGAGCAACGTTTCCTTTACAGATCGAAGCCCTGGAAGCAGCCTCGGATTCACATTCCCCAGTGATTCTCTCTACTAGAATCACTTGACAATTACATGGGGACTCTCCAGATCCCTATGGCCAGTAGCAGCAGCAAGAGTATGTTAGGAAATGAGGGATGGGGGCTCCAACCCTGAACTACTAAATCAGAATCTGAACAGTAACAAAATATCGGGTGATTTATAGATGCACACTTCAGTGTAGAGAGCCACTCATCTAGAACGATGCTTCCCCCTTTTCTTTTTTTCACCATAGCATCCCTAGAAAATGGAAAGACTTATTTGATTGACATACTGGGAATACAGTGAGAACTTGTGCTATGGCATTGGGGCTCAGCCATAGAGACCATCTGCCATCCTGAAGACAGGAGATCTGTGTCTCAGGAACTTCTGTGCCGGGACACCCTGGGTGAGAGGCTTTGGTGTACTTCAAGTAGCCCCGGTTCATTTAACTTTTGTCCATGAAACATAGTTCCCTACGCCTTGCTTACTCTAATTTCCTTCATCATTTATCATTTATTTTCACAAATGAAGAATCAGAAAGGCTACTTTCCAACTAGAGATTAGAAATCTTACACCATGCAAGAATGCAGTCTCCACTTCCTATTCTAGATAGAGTGTTAGAATGATACAGAGAAAATGTCTGTTATTCTGATGAGTCATCTGCTGTGGCCGAAGGAACACCAGGAAGAAATCAGAGCTGTCCTCTCTTTGAAGAATGTCCTTTCCCTGCTAGGCCACAACACTGAAGACAGAGGATTAGTAACATTTAAGGTGGCTTCCTCTTTCCTGAGTGCCAATAAGAATGTGATTTTGTTTAATCCTTCCTTAGCAAAAATCTGCCAGCCTGTAAACTGGACAGGTGTCCCCTCACTTAGCCAGCCCCTGGTAATGGGGTGACAGTTGGGATGGAAGGAATGAAATACCTTCAGGAACACTTCCTGGGGAGACCATCTGATCACAACCACCAAGTTTCAGGCATACCATCTGACTTTGTTGAGCCCCAAGCTACATAGGGACCCCATGGATGGTTCTCTCCCAAAGAAAATGCTGAGATTTCTTAACTCAAAATAGTGAGCTTCTACCATGAAACAAACAGGACAAGATCTATTCTTAAATGAAGGACTGTCATAGTCTAAGCAAGTACAATGGGGGGAGGGTTATTGTTTATTGTTTCCAAACAATTCACATTTTCCCCTCTCTTTCTGACTTGCCTGCAAAGTCAGAATTCTCTCATTCTTCTTCCCCTGTGAAAGAATAGACAAAGCATCACAGATTTTGGCTGTGTTCATGTGGGTTTCCTTCTAGTCTTAAAACTGCATACCCCTTATGTCTCAAAAAGCTATATGACCTCCCTTTCCTATACCAGTCTACCCAAAAGAGGCCTCCTCTGACTAAAGTCTTTTGCATTTATAGTAGAAAGGACAGTGACCAGAGCATGCTGTCATTTGTGACCTCTAGTTGGTATTCCATAGAACTCTTTCCTTGGAACACCTCTAGAGGGAAGCAGGTCTTTCTCCTACTCAGACTAGAATTGTTCAGAGCATACTTAACAGTCAATCAGAGTTCCCATGATGTCTAAGAAATGAACAAATTTTCTAGGTTCCTAGAAAAAAATGAAATTGGTAGGACTCTTTCTTTCTCAATCATCTGATTACCAAATGCTAAAAATGTAAGATTAGGGAATGCCAAATGGTTGGGCCTCTTAGACCAAAAGCTTTTTGTATGTAACCATTTCAAGTACTGCATATTGAGTTATCTCTCTGTTTCATGGTCCAGGATGAAGAACAAGCTATGGTACTTTGAATTTGGCACCTCAGAGACCTTTGCAGCTACCTGCAAGAAACTCCATGACCACATAGAACTAGAGGTAAGCTCCCATGTGGGGAGAAAGCTTCCTGAACATTGTTTCTACTTCTCTCTCTCTCTCTCTCTCTCTCTCTGTCTCTCTCTCTGTCTCTCTCTCTCTCTCTCTCTCTCTCTCTCACACACACACACACACACACACACACACACAGCCCTCAGGATATAATCTCTTGGTTCATTAAGTAGCAATCTACTAGAGTGTAGCCTATTTGTCATATCTTCATCTTGTCCCCAGACACTTTCAATAACCTCACTCTTAGGACTCCAATTGATGGACCTGTCTTTCTTGGCCTGGCCAAAGAATCTTTGGGGACTCTGGAACCCATACAGCCATAGTCCACTCTGCTCTTTAGCTGTCCTCCCAACATACCATTACTGTTACTTACTCAAAGAGGCAAAGACAATTACTGTCCAGGGAGAAGGCTGATCATGGAGTAGCAACAGTGTTAGAGGCCACGTAAGAGACTTGAAACTAGTGGCCATGGAGAATTTGGGGGTTGAGAGTTTGACCAGGCATCCCTCACTCACCCACCTCAAGGATCTGGCTTATAGGTATTCTGGGACAGCTGCCTGCATATGCAGTCTGTACCATCACAAAGCTCTGTGGGCTCAGAAGAGTTTGTCATCCTGAAATTCTTGATCATCTTTTCATTGGCTTTTATCAGTCATGGAGAATAGAGATTTCATTGTCACATCTTCACCTTGATCATTTTTTTAACCAAGAGCCTTCCTGCATTTTCATTTTGAACTGGGCCCCAACAGATCCTGTTGGTGTACTGTGTTTTCCTAAAGCTTCCAGCACTTGTAGCAGCCTGCCTCCAACTATTTTGCCCCTAGGGCCCCTTCTCCGGTTGATAAGCTGTCTGTCTGCTTCAAGATCTCTGCCCTGCTTTCTTCCAGGGTAGGATGGCTCTCCTGAGAGCCTCTCACCGACTGCTGTAAGCATCCCTCTCTCTCTGGCCACCTGATAGCCCAAGTTCCCAAGCAGAACTATCTGTCTTCACTCTGCAGGACCTCAGGCTAAGCTGAGTTCTTAGCTTCTAACCTCACCTTCTCATGGGGTTCAGGCCTGAAGTCTGATTTCCACTTCAGAAAAACACATGAAGGAGACAGAGAATTCCTGCTAACATTAGTTCCTCCTGCCAGCACCTCCCACCCACCCTACCCCAAGCCTGGTCTGGAAGCTTCCTTAAGCAGTCTAGTGGGTTCTGGACACCCCTTTGAGAGAAGAGGGTTAGCCCTGAGGCAAGATGAGAAAGCCCTGTCACGCCCAGGAGAGAGGCTTTGCACTGGCCCTTGCCTAGCAAGAACTTTTCACAAACAAAACACAAAGCCAGAGGTTCTGCAAAGCTCTGTTTGACTCATCAGTTAGGCTCACCCCTTTGGTTGCTGGGTTATAGACACCAGGGTGGGAGACACCGATCCTTGGCTAATCCCCAGTCCATTGGCCAGCTTCTCTAAAGGGCACAGAGACTTGGGAGCCTGTCTCCTCTAGCAGTAGATGGCTGAGACCATCTACACCTGAGTGAGGCTGAGGAGCCAGCCCTCCTCTGTTTACACATAAATATTCTGTCTGGAAGCTGTGGCTGAAGGAGGAACACCTTGGCAGAGGAACGAACTGTGGCTAGCAGAGATTTGTTAGCATTTTCCCCTTGGCACCATCATCTGGTGGGATCTCTTTAAATATACCATGAGTGAGGGACAGCCTTGGCCTAACCACGGCCAGCTGCAGGCACACAGCAACTGCTTGTTCTCCCTGCAGCTGGCTTTGACATGGTGCCCAGAATACAGCAGCTTGGCTCCCCTGCCTCTATGTTCCACCCTTCTGACTCTAAGCTGGCCATGCCCCATGGCCCCTCTGGGTCCAAAGCACAGCAGGACTTCCTCAGTCACTGAGGGGGCTGGTGGCCTAGTGGCAAAAAAACACTGGTAGCCTCTGAAGGGGGTGGGGTTGTTCATGCTATGGGTTATTGAGAGCTTTCAGAAACACTTCCTGTTTTCCTTATCTCCCTATAATAAGCCTTTTAGTATTTATTCATGAGTGTAAGCTGAGAAAGTGGGGGTGAAGGTATCATGTGACTGTGGCTTCTGACAGCCTGTATGTAGGATTGGGGCAGGCACCATTGTTGTGTCTAATGTGTGTGGATGGCCCTGTGTGACCTGGCCAGAGGGGCATTATGGGAGATAGACAAGGAAGGTGAGTGGCAGATGTTAAGGACATTGCAAAGTATTACAGGTAGATGTGAGAACACCAGTAGCCTTGGGAGGAGCAAGTAAGAGATGCCATGTTAAGTGATTGTCTAAATGTGGCTGCTGAACACACAGCCTGGGCCTGCAATGACCAGCACAGGATTCACTAGCTCCAGGTCAGCTAGCCTGACAATACCCCAACCATGCTTTCTGTCTACATTTCATTGATTTCAAAGACCTGCCACAACCTTCATTCCAAGTTACACAACAGCCCTAGAAACTTAATAGGCCAAGAACTTTATTCCTTCTTTATGGAAAGGCAAGTTAAGGCATAGAGAGTTAGAATGATAAATAGAAGGAAAAGAAAAGTTAGGTGCAAGCCAGGCACTGTGTGGCTCACACCTGTAATATTAGCTACTCAGGAGGCTGAGATCTGAAGATTGGGTTCAAAGCCAGCCTGGGCAGTAAAATCCTCAAGACTTTTATCTTCAGTTAACCACTAGAAAACCCAAAGTGGTGCTATAGTTCTAATGGTGGGATGCTCGCCTTGAGCTAGCAGGACCAGCAAAAAAAAAAAAGAAAGAAAGAAAGTTAGGGGCATGTTTTAACTGTACCCACAACATGTTCTCATTTGCTAAAATGACCCAAAGAAACAAGTATTTATCACATTTTCTTTAAATGAGTCTGGTATATTTAGTAACTTGACCAAGACCTCATTGCTGGAAACTGGGAAGAAAAGATCCTAGTTTAGATTGAACCTCAGTAAGCAGAGATTTACCTGTAAGTGTTAAAACCTAATAAATGCTTCTCCCTCCTTTATGGTCAATGGGACATATGATTTTCTTTGGGTTCTGGCAACCATGCTATTCTGCTGAGAAATGCTGAGCAAAGATGGTCAGAAGGCATAGTTCTACTTCCATTCCAGGAAGGAATGAGAGATTCTGTAGGAAGACAATCAGAGAGGAATACACAGCCTCACATTGTACCTCAACCCATAGAACATACAAGGCCTCATGTTATGAATGAGGAAACTACAGCTGAAAAGGGACACAATTATAATGATCTCAGGGAACAGGTAGTAAAGTCTATTTGTTTGGTCATTAGTAAAAAGTTGGTTGGGGGCCTGGGGATATGGCCTAGTGGCAAGAGTGCTTGCCTCGTATACATGAGGCCCTGGGTTCGATTCCCCAGCACCACATATACAGAAAATGGCCAGAAGTGTCGCTGTGGCTCAAGTGGCAGAGTGCTAGCCTTGAGCAAGAAGAAGCCAGGGACAGTGCTCAGGCCCTGAGTCCAAGCCCCAGGACTGGCCAAAAAAAAAAAAAAAGTTGGTTGGATGGTGAGACAAAGTTCAAATGTGATTTTGCTAGGGAGTTCTCCATTAAAGGCTATTTTTTTTCCATTAAAGGTTATTATTCATATGGCTTATAGATTCTCTGTAAGGGTAGTAGCTGATTGGAAAGCAATAGGAGACTGGCCTCATCTCTAAAATAAAGCTCCTGGCCCAGGTGACAAGAGGATATAATTGACAGAACAGATAAGCACTGGTTAATAGAGAACTCACTTCCCTTCATGAGTGCTAAGGAAGCTAGAGCCAGATCACTCTGGACTGTCTTTAAGGGAGGCCCAGTGACTCAGACAGAGGAGGCGGTAACCCCAGACTTATTGCTCACTTACACACACTTGGCCAGCACTGCACAGTGAGAAGCCCCAACTGATACTCACAAGTTGTAGAGTTAGCCTTGTTTTACACTGCTGAAATATACATCTGCGCTTCAGTACTTTTTATCTATGAAATGGAGGAAGTGGGGTGGTCTTTCTGTCCCAAGGGCACTGTTGAAGTGTTCCAGGGCTTTTTGTTTATTGTTAGTTATCTGGAAGTTGTGTTAAGTGTCCCACAGAATCTGCAAAGCCACCCTAAGTGGAAGGGGTTTTAATCATCTTTCCAGAGCAAGGAATAGGCTAACAAAGAAAGAAGCTCACTTGAGACCCATCACATTGGAGCAGGTGGGCCAGGTTAGGGTCCCCCAAAACCCAAGAGTTAATAGGCAGTGGTGAGTGCCCAGAGTGCCACTCTGCCCTTTGATTACTCAGTCATTTCAGATAAAAAGCAGGCTTGAGATTTGAGCATAGAAAATACATTGCAAATGTACTTTCTCTGTGAGAATACAGAAGGCCTGTGAACATTTGGTCTATGCCTGGAACCAGGATATCCAGTGCTTTGGTTTGCCTCTCGTGAAGAAGTACTTTGTGCCAAGCACCGGTAGCTCACACCTGTAATCCTAACTACTCAGGAAGTTGAGAACTAAGGATCATGCTTCAAAGACAGCCATGACAGAGGTATCAGTGAGAATCTTATCTCCAGTTAACCACTAAAAAGCTGGAAGTGGAAGTTTGGCTCAAATGGTAGTACATCAGCCTTGAGTGTAAAAGCTAAAGAAGAACACCCTGGCTTTGAGTTCAAGCTCCAGTATAGGCACAAAATTTTAATTAAAAAAAAAAAAAAGAAAGAAACAGCTTGTCACCACACCCTACCCTAAGCAACTACACCTTGTCTGAGGCATCTTCTTAAGGTTTGCTTCCCCCATAGCCCTTTATATTTATTCTAACCTGATTTCACCTGAATAAACAGGGAGGGAGGAACTGACAAGTGAGTCACCTCCCCCATACCAGGCCCAGAATAGCCTTATAAAGGGTTTTAGGTGTGACCATAGTTAGGCGGAGCAAACCAGGCAGGCTTCAACTCGAGCACTCATTTTTCATTCTGTGGAAATATTTCATTTTACTGACTAGTTAATAAAACTCCTCTAATGCCTTGATATTTAATTTAATTTAAAAAATAATGATCACAAGAGAAAGCTAGCCAGCTCTACTAATAGGAACATTAGTATGGGTGAAACTGGTTTAAAAAATTCTGTATCTGTTACATGTTTCTATATACCAGTAGCACACACACACCCTTTTGGGGGTGGGGGCAAAGGGAGATACTGGGATTTTAACTCAGGGCCTCACGATTGTTATGCAGGTGCTCTACCGCTGAGCTACACTTCCACATGTCTACTCGTTTTCATTGAGGACTTTAAAAAGAAATACAGAAAATGAACTGGCTGCTGATGGCCCAAGCTTATAATCCTAGCTACTTAATCAGGAGGCTGAGATCCAGCCCAGACAGAAATGTCAGTGAAACTCTTATCTTCAGTTAACCACCAAAAAGCTGGAAGTGGAGGTGTGGTTCAAGTGGTAGAGCATCAGCATTGAGTGAAAAAGCAAAGGGACAGTATCCAGGCCCTGAATTCCAGCCCCAATACTAGCACCAGAAAAATAAATAAGTAAAAACGGTATATCAAACTCCCATTTTTCCCTCACTCAGAATCGGTGGATCAGTACTGTGTCACATTTCCTTCAAGCATATTTCAATCAAGGAAATAAAATATTACAGATAACATTGAGGCCCCCTCCCTCCCTTCATGTTCTGCAACCTGCCTTTTCCACTCACTGTTGTGTTCTGAGCTCTTTTTCTTCTGATATTGATAAAGCTGGTTCATTATGGTGAGAAGAGGATAGAACTGAGACAAGATCTAACTATGCAGCTGGATTTAAGCTTGAAATATTTCTGTCAGCCCCTTTTGGGCTGGGATTAGAGGTATACCACACCATACTCCACCTAAATAACTGTTCTCTCATTCTCTGAATGCCCCACTAACTGTTGATGAGGAAGAGAAAAAGTGGGAATTCTCAGACCTGCTGATGGTAAAGCATACTGAAGAGTTGAAATGCATGTTGGGAACTGGAGGTATGGCTCAAGTCAGTGAAAAAGCCAAGTGAGAGCTCAAAGCCCTGAATTTAAGCCCCAGTACTGGCACAAGAAAAAAAAAAAAGAGAGAGAGAGAGGAGGCCGGGAATGTGGCTTAGTGGTAGAGTGCTTGCCTAGCATGCATGAAGCTCTGGGTTCAATTCCTCAGCACCACATAAACAGGGAAAAAAAGCCGGAAATAGTACTGTGACTCAAGTGATAGAGTGCACTCTTTCTTGAGCAAAAAGAAGCCAGGAACAGTGCTCAGGCCCTGAGTCCAAGCCCCAGGACTGGTTTTAAAAAAAAAAAAAAAAGAGGGGGAGGGAAAAAATGCATGTTGGACTGTCCAACCCAGCTGGTACCTCCCGACCTAGACTAGGTGAGCATCCTGTACTGAGTCCACATTTTGGGTAGAACAGCAATACAGACTTTTTTGTTACAACAAAATGCAACAAACACAAATGGCTTATTTTAACACCTGAAAAAGACATTGTAAGTGAATATACTAAATGCCTCTGTATTACATACTTTAACATGGCTAGTATTGTTTTACTCCACAATTTTTAATTTAAAAAGACAATAGGAGCTGGGAATATGGCCTAGTGGTAAAGTGCTCACCTCATATACACGAAGCCCTGGGTTCGATTCCTCAGCACCGCATATCTAGAAAAAGCCAGAAGTGGCGCGGTGGCTCAAGTGGGGGTGCGTGGCACAGTGGCTCAAGTGGTAGGGTGCTAGCCTTGAGCAAAAAGAAGCCAGGGACAGTGCTCAGGCCTTGAGTTCAAGCCCCAGGACTGGCAAAAAAGCAAAGCAAAACAAAACAAAACAAAGAAGACAATATACCAGGGAAAATGCTAATGCTGAATCTGGGTCTCACCTGTAAGGATCCTGAATTCTGAAAATTACATTAGTATAGCCATGTATATATAAAGAAATTTTATAAATGCTAAGTCAGACTACTTTAAGATTGTGAGATACCTTTAACTACTCCAGTCTAGTTCAGTGCTATTTTCCTTTACAATTGGTATATATTAATTGCATAAAGATTTTCACTATCCATACATGCATATATTGGACTTTAATCAGATTAACTTCCTCTATTACTCTTCCTGTTCCCTTCTTCTCTATTTTCAACAGATTTTAGTGGGTCTCATTATGCCATCTTCTTACACAGACATAATGTATTTCAATATTATTCACACACACCCCACACACATCTTTACTATTATTTTTCAGAAGAGAGAAACCAAAGACTTTACAGGTTAAGTAGCTTGACCAAGTTCACCAAGCCATGGGAGATAGAAAGGGGGGGGGGGGGAAGCCCATGGTTCTCAAGTTCTAAGAGGTCATTTCCTGTTCTGCCATGGCATCTACCTGAAGAGCTACATATACAGAAGGGGAGGAGCTCCTTAAACCTCAGATTCTGGTATGATAAGGCGTTTCTTAGCTTGGGTGAGTAGAGCCTTTCAGAGTCAGTATAAGGACGGTAAGAATTGACCATTCTGCTCAGCCAGCCACATGGATAAAATGGAGACAAGAAAATAATTCCACATCAAACCCTAGAGTCAAAAGAAAGGCTAGGGCAGTCTTTGAAGAAAGATCCTTCTTCGAATCTCTACTGTTTTCTGATCAAGTCCAACAGGCCATGTGTCCCAGCATTGTCCTCACTTGACACAGTAGAGTGCAGCCCTTGCCACATCAATTTCTTCCTCCTGCCCATCGACCTCTTCTCATCACTCCAGAAATGCCTACCTCGGCTTCTTCTCCATGTTCCCTCCTAAAATGTTCGTTGGCCTCTTCTCCTGCTTTTGCAAGTCATCCAAATGCACCGGAGAACAGCTTCACAAAGAGAAAGGAGCAGTGAAGGAAAGGATCCCACAGTATCACCAAGGTGGGCCGAGCACCACCACCATCATGTGGACCTTGATTCAGTCTCAGAATGATATTGGCCCTATTTCTGTAACCGCAAGCTTCCTGAGGACCTCCGTGACTCTTAAGTTGTCATCCATTCTTTTTTTTTTTTTTTAAATTGTCATCCATTCTTAAACACAGTTGCTGAGTGGATGATGATGGCTAATGCTGTAATCCTAGCTACTTAGGAAGCTGAGATTTGAGGATCATAGTTCCAAGCCAGCCCACACAGCTAATTCTGACACTTTTATCACCAAGGAACCAAAAAAAAAAAAAAAAAAAAAAGCCAGAAGTGGAGCTGTATCTCATTGTGATATATCTAATGTGATAGAGCTCCAGCTTTAAGCAAAAGAACGAAGAGAGTACCTTGACCCTGATTTCAAGCCAAAAAAACACAATATTGACATCACGTCTCTCTACTCCTTTCAAGTGTGTACTGACTACAAGTTTCCTCATGGACTGAGAATTGTTCTGCTAACTAAGGAGAAAATTGTTTCTGTCCATTTTCCCTTATAAAATCCCATTGTTTGTTTGCAATTCTTACACATAACTTCTCTCTCTTAAATGACCCTCTTTTTATTTCCTACAAATGCACACCCGTAGTTCACTTTAAGACTCTATTCATCTATATGCATTTATTTTTCTATTCTTTCCTATTTCTTTTGTTCTTTTTGAATGGCTTTGATTTTCTTTTGTCTTTAGATTCTTGTTGATCCATACTTTGTGTATTCTAAGGACTTTGGAATGACTTTTAAAGCTTAAGTCTGAGGCCTGCATTTTCTCACAGTAGTTGGGTGATATGCAGAATGCTTGATAGATCAGCCCCAGGAAACCTCAGAGGACTGAGGATGGTTATCATATGACTCACATGCTAGGTTACAACCTTCTCCTCCAATGAGTTTCTAGAAGATTCTCTCAGCTAACCTCTGCCCCAGAGGGCTTATAGCTGTTAGGACACCAAGGTCCCTTGGTAAAAGAATAACCCTCCCCAAATAATGTCTAGCAAACAAACACATCTTTTAAGTAATAATGAACTATGAGACCCTGTCAACAGGAAAGATTTTCGTTTTCTTAGTTCTCCTAGGATATTGAAAAGAATTCATGATCTTTGTCACCCATTGGGGGAGCCTCAGGGAGGAGAAATACTCCAATTCTTTGTTTCCTCTACAAATGAGTTAAACAGGTTGTCTTGCTGGCTGTAGTGGATAGATCCATTTTTTGAATGAGTATGTAAGATTGTAGAGTTGTTGCCCCTACTATCCATTAAGAGAGGAATTAGAAACACAAAGACCTGACTCTTGGGCCGGGAATGTGGCTCAGTGAAAGACTGCTTGCTTAGCATGCATGAAGCCCTGGGTTCGATTCCTCAGTATCACATACACAGAAAAATCTGGAAGAGGTACTGTGGCTCAAGTAGTAGAGTGCTAGCCTTGAGCAAAAGAAGCTCAGGACAGTGTCCAGACTCTGAATTCAGGACTGGAAAAAACAAACAACAACAACAACAACAAACCACCTGACTCTTTAAGGAGGGTCACAGAATCCAGTAAGGGATTGCATAAATAACCTTGTTTACATATGCATGTTATATCTCAGGTCTGTAAGGATTAACAAATTCTGGCACTTTCATATTGTTTAGTCCAATCCTTGTAACAGCTCGCATGGTGCGTACCAAAGGGAGGAATGACTTTCATTGTTTCTAAAAGAAATTGAGTTTCTGAAAACTCAGTAAATACAGACAGGCTCACACCTGTAATCTGAGCTACTTAGGAGGCTGAAATCTGAGGATTGTTGTTTGGAGCCAGCCAGAGCAGTCAAATTCTTGAGATTCTTTATCTCCAGTTAATGAACAAAAAAGCCAGAAGTGGAGATCTGGCTCAAATGGTAGAACACCAGCCTGGAGTGGTTAAAAAAAAAAGTGCAAGGCCCTGAGTTCAAGATTCAGTAGTGGGGGCTGGGGATATAGCCTAGTGGCAAGAGTGCCTGCCTCAGATACACGAGGCACTAGGTTCGATTCCCCAGCACCACATATACAGAAAACGGCCAGAAGCGGCGCTGTGGCTCAAGTGGCAGAGTGCTAGCCTTGAGCGGGAAGAAGCCAGGGACAGTGCTTAGGCCCTGAGTCCAAGGCCCAGGACTGGCCAAAAAAAAAAAAAAAAAAGATTCAGTAGTGGTACATACACACACACATACTCTTTCTCTCCCCCACCCCCCATATACACAAAAGAAAGACAAAGAGAGAGAGGGAGGGAAGGAAGGAAGGGAGGGAGGGACGGAAGGAGGGAAGGAAGGAGGAAAGAAGGAAGGAAGGAAGGAAGGAAGGAAGGAAGGAAGGAAGGAAGGAAGGAAGGAATGAAGGAAGGAAGGAAGTACTCCCAGATCAGATGACTTTCAATGACAGGACCATCACTCCATTCTACATATCCCTCTCAATGCCCAATCATCCCAGTAGAAGACATCTCTGCTTTCCATTTAACTCTTCTGTCTGTTCAATTGACAGAGGAGCTGCCCTTCAGGACTTGGCATATGTATTAGGCAGTCAGCATTCTGGAACAAGGACTTTATTATGTATACTATATTCCCAGGCCTAGCACAGAGTCAGAAATGAAATAATTCCTCGGTAGTGATTTGTTGATGATAAAATGGAACCCATCTGTGAAAAGCCCATATTTACTGGGAACATTAATAGAAATTACCACTTGATGGCCTCAAGTCACACCTTTTTGTTAGAAGCAGCTGGAATAAAGGGGACCTATCTCTCCATTTGTCACACACAGAGAGAGAGAGGGTAGCAGAGCCTACAGCCTTCTTACCCTGCAGGGTAGGAAGGCCTCCTATGCTGCAGCCCCACTCTGAGCTCTTGAAGGTAGCAGAGGGTCTGGGACAACTGTGAACCAGGACAGGAAATGCCAAGTTTCTCCCACCTCTTTCCCACTGTACAGAGTTAAGACAGAGTGTGGGCAGAGCCCATATGTCAATGAGGGTACCAGGCAGCTGGAATGTGAGGAAGTGACCTACAGGGCACATGAAGGGGTCTCTATCCCAAGAACCTGCTTGCCCTTAGCCCTGCCAATCCCTTTAGACTACCAACCCTGCTCTGTCTGTAGAAGACGTGGGTTTCTCCAAATACCCCATCCAGCTTAGGTTGGCTTCAGCCCCCCCAGACAGACAGAAAATCCTATTAATCTATATCCAGAGAAAGAATGCCTTAACACAGCAGGATTTTCCTAAGCTGGGAGAGAGTGGTGGATAGGAAACAGCTTTGCCCTCTATCCAACTCTGAGGCAACCTACCACCACCACTACCACCACAGTGAGCTCTGAGAAACAGCAGTTTTGTTTTGGAAACTGGCACCCAGTGCAGGCTCACTCCTGGAAATGAACTTGGGCCCCCTTACACTCCCAGCTGCAAAGTTCTACTTCCAGCCTTCCTGCCAACACCCCCTTCCAGCTGCCCCTCTCAAAGGCACCATTGTGCTGGCCTGGCACAGCAACAGAAGAGGGCTAAAGAGGAAGAAAACATTTTCAGCCCATGGGATATTCTACAGCAGGTTGTGTAGACATGGCTTCCCCACTACATTCCTGGAGCCCACACAAACCTGCTAGAACTCCATCATTCCTGTCACAGATGGCAGCCACCGTTCAGGCAAACTGTTCCCCACCACAGCTTGCTGTCACAGATTTGTGCTACCCAGAATTCAGCTGGGTAGGACAAACTGGGCACAACAGGACCAGGGAGAGGGATGTCATGATGGCACCTCTCTCTCTCTCTTTTTTTTTTTTAACACAGCACTGTCTTGCTTGCCAAAGCAAATTCTGAACTTAGAACCTCTGAACTGGAAGAGGATTTAGTTCAATTTACACTCAACAAAAGATGCATTCTAGCACATTCTAATCATCTGAATACCCCAAGGGTGAGAAGCTGACTACTTCTCAAGAAAAGTGTGCATTGCTGGATAGCCGTGGCTGGCAGAAAGTTCTTCCTGACGAGGAACAAGAATCGTGTGTGACATTCCTCGCCATCTGCTGCTCTGGTTGGCACTCAGCACAACACTTGGAACAAAATAGGTGCACAGCATTTGTGGGGTGCAGAAATTCCCAATATCCCATAGGGCATATCTCCATCCTTGAGGATCACATAAAATATGCTGTCTCATTCCTCCACATGGAGGTTCTTCACAGGACTAAAGGGGTACGACCTACATTGTCTCCCATTAACCTCTTCTTAATCTACTCTGAGCTGTATCTCCATTTACAGACCCAGGACTAGCCTGATTACTCTGCTCTTGATAATCTACTTTTTTTTAATGTTTTCCTTTGAATTAACAACTGCATTCCTTGTATCTAGAATGTTCCAAATTATGATGGCACCAATAACAAAGCACACAATTAACAGGCATTAGGCATGCACTCTACATTGGGACTGGCAAGTTGATTTTACTACTGGCAGCTCATTTAGGAATCCTGAAGGACGATGACACCATGAACTACCATACAATGGGAAAAGAAGGTTCTTCTTCAATTTCCTCTCAGACAATGTTTCCTCTCCTGAAAAAAATAAATAAATAAACACCCAAATACTGACATTGCAGGGTTAAAAGATTAGAAATAAAATATACAGTGGCATGTTCATAACAGCGACTCAAAAAATGATATGTATTATTATATTACATATGAGGACATTACTATTATTATCTAACTGCCCACACTAGACATTTGTTTCTAGATGGATATAAAGCAGTCTGAATGCCCAGCAAGCCATTGTCCTGAAAGATTTTCCTGCATGCTAGGCCACTAATTGTATGTAAGAATTACTAAACTGTCTTTTCAATAATGGCGTCACCCCTCATTAGCACGTCAGCATAGCATCTTTTCTTCCCTCACAACACATACCATGTTGTTTTGTTTTGTGCTGGCATTAGAACTCGAATGCAAAACCTGGGTGCTGTCCCTTCACTTTTTCACTTAATACTGGTGCTTTATCACTTGAGCCACAGACCTACTTCCAGCTTTTCCACTGGTTTGTTGGAGATAAGACTCTCATGGACCTTCCTGCCTAGGCTGGCTTTGAAACGTGTTCCTCAGATCTTAGCCACTTGAGTGGCTAGGATTACAGGCATGAGCCACGGACCCAGCTTACATACCCATTTATTAACACCAAAAGCATTCTCTCTAGTTCCTCTCTAGGAAACTCTCAGAAAATTTCTCTTTTCCACTCTCAGTAAATTCCCCTCTTCTGGCTGTAGGAACCTGCAGACAGGACGATACCTACCTCCTTTTCAGTCTTGATATCTTTAGCCAAGGGTGAGCTAGAGTCAAACTGCTTACTGGTGTGTCTCTTCTCAACTCTCCTTTCCATGATGACCTTTGGTACCTTGAAATTGGCTGTTGTGGGAATACTTACAGCATAGAACATAATGATCAGGGGGTTTGCTTCTTTTAGTAGTTGGTTTTTGTTTTGTTCTTGAGTTGGGCATTTAGCAGAACAATGTTGCCTAAAACAGTAAGTGCTTCAAGGATAGGGATCCTGTACCACTGCTGTGCCCTCCCTCAGGCCCAGCAGGGAATAAGTCATCTCTTATTATTCTTTTTCTCTCTTTATGCTGGGACTGGGACTGAACTCATGGCCTCACATTCCTCCTTGACTTTTCACTCAGGACTGGTACTCTGCCACCTCCAACTTTCTGCTGATTAATTGGAGATAAGAGTGTTATGGATATTTCTGCCAGGGCCAGGTTTTTATCTTGATCTTCAGATCTCAACCTCTTACATAGAAGGATGACAGGGGAAGCAAACCACCAGCACTTGGCTCTTGTTATTCTTGATGGATGAAATGAATGCTCTCTCTTCTGCCCCTTATGAGCTGTGTCTTCCATGCCCTGTTCTTGTTACCAGGGTATGGATATCCTTTAGCTATGATCAAAAGACCATGTCATGGGTTGGGAATATGGCCTAGTGGCAAGAGTGCTTGCCTCCTATACATGAGGCCCTGGGTTCAATTCCCCAGAACCACATATACAGAAAACGGCCAGAAGTGGCGCTGTGGCTCAAGTGGCAGAGTGCTAGCCCTGAGCAAAAAGAAGCCAGGGACAGTGCTCAAGCCCTGAGTCCAAGCCACAGGACTGGCCAAAAAAAAAAAAAGACCACGTCACGCAAACTTGGGCTATCTTTTATATCTCTCCCTATCCTGGACATGCAGTGACTTCATTGGTTCATCATATTTTTGTTGTTGTTGTTGTTGTTGTTTTGGTTCTTTTTTTTTTTTTTTGGTTCATCATATTAATCTTGAGAGTCTAAGGAAATTCATTTGGAAGAACGGAAATTTTATCAGGTTTCTTCATGGAACATCTTGGTTTCCATTTTAGGAATTTTTTTTTCCACACACTCGTTTTTCAGTGCACATACTTTGGACATGTGATATGGGTAAAGCATGCCAGAATCTATGGAAAACACAGAGCTGGGTAAGATATAGTCCCCACCATCTATTAATTCTAAAATCTACTGGGATGACACTTAGGTCAATATTTATCTCATATACAAGGAGAAAACAAACCAATGAAAGTTCAGAGAAGAGGAAGGAAGATCACTTTCTAGCTACGCATTGGGAACAACCACACTGAAGAGCTGATTTCCAGAAGGAGGGCTTGAGATTTACTAGGCATGAAAGAGCCATCTTCCTCAGCTTTTCTCCTCTTTCCAAACCAGAGAGATCCTACAGAGACTAGCCTTACCACAGTCTGACAGCCCGCCAAACCAATTTAGAGAGTACTTCCTCCCAGCAGAGATATTCCCATTAGAACAGGGCACTACCCCCATCCTTTCCTCAGCCCTATAGGCCCCCGAGGTTGCATAGAGCAGTTTACTGGTAATGTCTCTTTACCTCATACCTGTCAATGTCCTGCTCTCTTATAAAACAGATGAAAGAATAGAGCATGGGACAGGTATCTGTCACCCACCTCTCTACAAGCTCTGACATGAGGCTCAGGCATTAAGGCTCAGCTCACCACCTGTCTCTCCTTCCTCCCTCTCAAGTCATCAGAACCCTTGTTCAAATGTATCAGCATATGGTTCCCCTCTTCTTCACCCCCTCCTTGTTTTCTCTAGACAAAGACCAGCATTTTGCCTCTTTTCTCCACCAGAGTGCAACAGCCTCACCCAGTTCTCTCACTCACTAGGAAAGGAAAGGACCCCAGGAAAGGACCCTCAGAACAGTGTCTCCCTCAGTGTCACTTCCTCTACTTCTCATGGTAGTCACCCTCAACTTCCTATTCTTTCAGTGCCTTAGTTCATCCCATGAATATGAATGGAGTATCTGCAGTGCCTCAAACAACCGGGGAAACCCTTTCCAAATCACTTTACCCTTTTATTTTATTTTTTTTTCAAATTTTTATTATCAAACTGATGTACAGAGAGGTTACAGTTTCATACGTTAGGCATTGGATACATTTCTTGTACTGTTTGTTACCTTGTCCCTCATATCCCCCTTCCTCCCCCCCCCCCTTTTCCTTCCCCCCCCCCCCGGAGGTGTTCAGTTCACTTACACCAAACAGTTTTGCACGTATTGCTTTTGTAGTTGTTTCTCTTTTTTTACCCTGTGTCTCTCAAATTTGGTATTCCCTTTGAATTTCCTACTTCCAATACCAGTAAACACGGTTACCAATATACTCAGATAAGATACAGAGATAGTGTAGGTACAACCACAGGAATGTGATGCAAGAACATCATCAATAATAGAAGCTACAGGGGCTGGGGATATGGCCTAGTGGCAAGAGTGCTTGCCTCGTATACATGAGGCCCTGGGTTCAATTCCCCAGCACCACATATGCAGAAAATGGCCAGAAGTGGCGCTGTGGCTCAAGTGGCAGAGTGCTAGCCTTGAGCAAGAAGAAGCCAGGGACAGTGCTCAGGCCCTGAGACCAAGCCCCAGGACTACCAAAAAAAAAAAAAAATAATAATAATAATAATAATAGAAGCTACAGATACACATAGGACATTGAAAGTAGTTACAAATGTGATATAACAATTGTTTCCATAACATGGAGTTCATTTCACTTAACATCATCTTATGTGTTCATAAGGGTATAGCTATTGGGCCTTGTGATGCTCTGCTATGACTTGCCTAAACCTGTACTAATTATTCCCAATAAGGGAGACCATAGAGTCCATGTTTCTTTGGGTCTGGCTCACTTCACTTAGTATGACTTTTTCCAAGTCCTTCCATTTCCTTACAAATGGAACATTAGATACCACCTTCCCTCACCGGTTCTACAGAACACCAAACCATATGGTTCTTCTGCCTCTGTTTCCCTACTGTCATCACCTCTGCTCCCTCTGGAGTCCTTGTAGGGACCTAGCTCTTCCTTGAGATTGGGGTAACCTCTGAGAAGGTAACTTCTCAACTTCAGGCTTCATCATTCTCATTTCAGACATTGGAGTGATCCTAGGCTCCATCTGGCTTTACCATGTTGAGACTCTGGACTGTGGCCCTCAGCCAGTGACTATAATTCCTCTCTCTGAATTTAGGACTTGTTAGTTGTCAATCCAAAAGACCACAGATCTAATTCCAGGTCAGCTGAGTCTCATTAGCTATGTAACCTTGGGCTATGCCCTCAACCATTTTAGTCTCTCTTTTGTAACTGTAATATGAAGCCTTTGGAGGGGGCCTTCAACATCTTTTAGGTCTTCCCATGAGAATACAGATTAAGGCGGTAGGTGAGGGAGAGGGAAAATTCTTTTTGGAGAGCAGATAAAGAATTCATGGAGCATGAAAAAATTGGAAGGGAGGTACAGAGAGGGTGCTACAATGTCCCCAATGCAACTTATATTAGGGGACTGTCATAATGTGTCATGGCAAGGGTCATCACTGGCTGATAATAAGTTTCATGGAGTCAGTGGCACTGGCACCTGTAATCCTAGCTACTCAGGAGACTGACATCTGAGGATCATGGTTCAAAGCCAGTCTGGGCAGGAAAGTCCATGAAACTCTTAACTCCAATTAACTAACCCCAAAAGACAGAAATATAGCTGTGGTTCAAGTGGTAGAGTGCTAGCCTTGAGAGCAAATGCTTAGAGACAGCACCCAGGCCCTGAGTTCAAGGCCTAGGACTGGCACAAAAAAAAGCATCATGGGAGATTTAAGCTGGCAATATCTGAACCTACAGATGAGGCTGAATATCTAAAAGAAAGGAAGGAAGAAAAAAGAGACACACAAGAAAGAGAGAGGAAGGGAGGGAGGGAAGGAAGGGAGGGAAAGAGGGAAGGAGGGAAGAAGGGAAGGGATGGGAAGGAGGGAAGGGAAGGGAAGGGGGGAAGGAAAGGGAAGGAGGGAAGGGAAGGGAAAGATGGAGAGAGGAAGAAAGGAAAGATGGAAGGAAGAAAGGAAAGATGGAAGGAAGGAAGGAATATGTACCAGAATATGTACCTCCTGATGAGATGGCTCAAGAATTTCATTATCTTAGGAAGTATTCTTGCCAAAAGCAAGAATCTTATCAAGGCTCTAGTCTAAAAGATCTAACTGAAGCTGGGAGCTGATGGCTCATGCCTGTAATTTTAGCTAATCAGAAGGCTGCAATCTGAGGATCCAAAGTCAGTCCCACCAGGAAAGTATGTGAGACTTTTACCTCCAATTAGCCATGAGAAAACCAAAGTAAAGCTGTGACTCAAAGTGGTAGAGCACTAGCCTTGAGCAGAAAAGCTCAGAGACAGCGCCCGACCCTGAGTTCAAGCCCCACAACTGACCAAATTCCAAAATTTAATTGAGTGAAAAAGACCAGGAATTTTTTTAAGCACCTCAGAGCTGTAGTCTGCAAAATCCAGAATCTGAGAAATGCCTCACTCTTAACAGTGTAATGGAGCAATCAGCAGCACTTGGATCATGGGGAAGCATGTTAGAAATCCAGGGTCTCCAGCCCAACTGATGATTACTTTGAATCTGAATTCTCTGAATTCACCCTTGTTGCCTGGCAAGGCTTGCTGAATTTGACTCTAGGAATGGTTTTTAATGCACAGAGTTCCTCTGATCACGTGGCTGTCACAGCTGGAAAATGGATGGTAGGTAGCTCAGGCATTTGTGTAATTGTTGTTGTTCTCTGATGTGTGCTAGCTTTGTGGGCCTGATGAGTACTGGCAGAACACAGAGAGACAAGGACTGGAAGCAGGAAAGAGGGCCAGCCATTCCACACAAAATAGAGACTGTGGTGATGGCCAGAACTAACTGTAACTCTATAGTGAACCTTGACATCATATACCTTCTCAAACTTTTAAATCTTTTGAGCATTTATTTTATTTTATTCTATGCCTGTCCTAAGGCTTGAACTCAGGGCCTGGGTGTTGTCCTGAGCTTTTGTGCTCAAGGCTAGTGCTCTGCCACTTGAACCACAACTCCACTTCCAGTTTTTTGCTGATTAATTGGAGAGAAGAATCTCATGGACTTTTCCTGCCTGGGCTGGCTTTGAATCCTAATTCTCAGATCTCAGCCTTTGAGTAGCTAGGATTACAGGCATGAGCCACTGGTGCCCAGCCTGAGTTCATTCATTTCTTAAATACAAGATAAATTTGCCTTTTAAGAAAAACAAGTATGGGGCTGGGAATATGGCCTAGTGGCAAGGATGCTTGCCTCGTATACATGAAGCCCTGGGTTTGATTCCCCAGCACCACATATATAGAAAACGGCCAGAAGTGGCGCTGTGTCTCAAGGGCAGAGTACTAGCCTTGAGCAAGAAGAAGCCAGGGACAGTGCTCAGGCCCTGAGTCCAAGCCCAGGACTGGCAAAAACCAAAACAACAACAAAAAAAGAAAGAAAGAAAGAAAGAAAGAAAGAAAGAAAGAAAGAAAGAAAGAAAGAAAGAAAGAAAGAAAGAAAGAAAGAAAGAAAGAAAGAAAGAAAGAAAGGAAGGAAGGAAGGAAGGAAGGAAGGAAGGAAGGAAGGAAGGAAGGAAGGAAGGAAGGAAAACAAGTATAGGCAATAGATAGATCAAAATAAATACAAACCTGAAATGTTCAAAAGCTTGTGAATAGAATTTCAGAAACCATCTTGACATACTTAAAGAAAAAAGAAACTTCAAGAGATGTATATCAATTACATGCAATGTGTAAATCTTTCAAACAAGCCAGTTAGAAAAAAAGGATATTGTTTAGAAAATTAAGGAATTATTATCATACTTTAAGAGTGTTTATAATATTAGGGTAGTTTATAAAGTTATTATCACTTAAAGATCCACAGTATTTATGGACAAAATGATATAAAGTCAGAATTTCCTATAAAATAGTTCATTGTGGATGTGGAACAAAGCTAGGATGAAGCAAGATTAGCTCTGAGTTGCTGATTGCTGAGGAAGGGTTGGAGGGTGGGCAGGAAAATGGATAAAAAGGAAAGATTTTTTTTTTAAAAATCACACAAGATGGGTGAAATTAATGAGGCTAACACAGTGTCAGGGCATCCAAGAAAGCAAACTATTTGCGCTAGAAGTCCTCAGACCCCTTGAGGCCTGGGTTCCATCTCCAAGGTGTCCCCCCCCCCCCATCCTTGCAGAGGGCAGACAAAGCCCAGCGGTGGAGCTACAAAGCAAAATAACCTGCGTCTAAGGAGAAGTGATCAGCCTACTCATGACAGGATGAATTAAAGTTAGAAAAGGGAAGGACTTCCTAGTTGCTAAAAACTGAAATAGGTCATGGAATAAATAGTGGAATCTCCTCAGAGAACCTACAGAAATAACAACACACTGAAAGGTAGAGGCCTCCGCCTCCCATCTTTTCAGGTCACCACAGCAGGCAGGTGCCCTCCTTCCCTCACCCCCTCGATTCTCTGTGCCTTTCAGGAGGACAGAGAAATGGGTGAGTCCAAGTTCTACCCAGAATTAGGAGATGGTAGGGAATTCAAGACACCAAGGATGGAGAAAGGAGATGAATAAAGACCCAGTAAATTTCATTTGCACAAAAATAGGCTTTGGCCTCCTAACCTAGACTCTGGTTACCTAGGGGCTGGCACACCACCAAAATAGCCATGCCTTGGCTCAGCAAGCAAGAAGCCAGAACTGGAGTTATTGTCTTCACCATGGGGTAGGGAGAGGGGCACTTTGGAAGGCTGGGAACTTGCTCAGTGGGGCTTGGGGCACCTCCTGGGTCAGGTCCCAGTGCTGTCTGATGTACCCTTCCGGTACATTCCTGATGGAGCCAGGCTGGCCTTGATGCACCCCACTCCCACCTTGTACCAAATGCTCCCGAGCACCTGACCGAGGGCACACACCAACAGCATGGCGTTTATGCTGGCAGCTGGGGACATTGCTCTCTGTTTCACTATGCACACCAGACATAAATAAATACCTGGGCTCTGCTGAGCACTGGGGAGTCTGCTAGCCCAGTCCTGAATTAGGATGACTAGTGATGCCCCCTGGGACCCCTGTCCTCATTGCTTTATCCCCAGGAGCCACAGGAAAGGGGGAGAACTGGGGGAGGGGGCCAGGAGCAGTTCATGGAGCAGTTGAAAGATTTAGCTCAAGAACCCATGGGGCCTGTGTTCCATTTAGGCCACTGTTTTCCACTCTCTGTTTGGCTTCTTCTACCTTTCCCCAGATCTGGGGTTCTAAAGAAAATCAGTGTATGATCACTAGATCAAGAAGTTAGAGATGGGCCTGCAAGTGTGCACCACAAGACGGTCAACAGCTTAGCCCATTAAAATACAGCCTGGGAGTCTAGGTGGTGATTCCCGGAAGAGGCTTCTTGACAAGGGGGTTGGGGAAACCATTCATAATGCAGGCGGTTAGGGATTGCTATTGCCTTCCAGAGACCCATGGATTCCTCTCCATCCCTATTTTGCTGATGACAAATTAAAATTCAGAGTGGTTAACAAACCAACCTAGAATCACACAGCTGTCCAGTGTGAGTCAAGATTGAAACTCCTATATCTATCTCCACCCCTAGACATGTTCTTCCCAAGGTACCATGTGGCCTTTGGCTCTTCAAATAGGTGTTTTCCAAGGGTATCAAATGGACCCCAGTGTTCCTGCCACCTCTTCAACTCTACCTCAGCTACATAGGACCCAAGGAGAAGATAGGGGGAGGGGCCAGTTCATCAGAAGCAGAGTGAAGGTTGTTTTTCCAAGGAAGGGTTAACAGTTTATCAGGTTAATAGCTAACAATCCCAGCTGGTTTGGGCTAGAAATGGAGGGGACAGGGTACACTTAAATCTGCAAGTAGGGAAGAAAAGTGGTTTTGTGGAATATTCTTTTCCAAGGAGGGTGCTCATGTCATTCCTTGGTAGTGATGATTGTTCATTTGTTGTTTTTACAAAACTGGCACAGAGAACAGGTATAATAATACTAATGTTCAACACTGATGTGCCAGGCCCTGCTCTGAGCACTCACAAGATAGGGCAGTCATGAGAGATTTCAATTATTCAAACAACAGCTGGGAGTTAAATTTTACTGTAAATCTAGCATCCATGAAAGCCCTGATTTGCCTTCCTGACTTATCTCCAGGGAAGGATCTGGCATGTGATGCCTGAGTTAGCACCCTAGCTCTGTGACCTGTACAGTGGCAAGCATCTATACCCTAAAAGACTCATTTATGGGGACAGCAATGGTAGCTCTCTCATCATCAGGATGATGTGGATAAAAGGACAGTCCCCTGCCCAAGGAAGCCTTGCTAAGCAGGAACTGTGAATATTATAACTCCTTAGAAGGGAGAGGGCTGAGCCCAGTACAGTTGGCTCACACCTGTAATCCTAGCCACTCCAGAGGATGAGATCTGAAGATTCTGAGCCCAGGTAGACTAGATCTAAGACTTTAATTAACCAATAAAATGTGGGAAGTGGCAGTATGGTTCCAGTGGCTCAACCTTTAGCAGAAAAAGCCAAATAAGAGCATAAGATCCCTAAGTTCAAGCCCCAGTACTGGCATGGGGGCGGGGGGAACTGCCAGCCCCAGGAGAGGCTGTTTTTTACCAAACAATACTGAAGTGTTATGGATTTAACTAAAACCAAGAGTGGAAATGACCATCTGGTCTAGGAGGAAGGAAGGGAAAAAAAGACAAAAGCTCATTGCAGAGTATGGGGAAAAAAGAGAAGTAAATGCTACCCTGAATTCTAAGAATTGCCTAGGAAAGATGCAAGAGTAGCAGACATTCCAAAAGAAATTTCTAAGCCAGGCTCCGGTAACTCACACCTGTAATCCTAGCTACTCAAGTGTCTGAGATCCAAGGAGCACGGTCCAAAGCCAGCCTAGGCAGACAAGTCCACGAAACTCTCAGCAAAAGTTGAAAATGAAGCTGTGGCTCAAGTGGTAGAGTGCTAGCCTTGAGTGAAAAAGTTATGGGAAAGTGTCATGGCACTGAGTACAAGACCTGGTATGGGCACAAAAAAGAAGAAAGGAAGGAAAAAAAGAGAGAGAAGGGAGGGAGGGAGGGAGGGAGGAAGGAAGGAAGGAAGGAAGGAAGGAAGGAAGGAAGGAAGGAAGGAAGGAAGGAAGGAAGGAAGGAAGGAAGGAAAGAAGAGGGGGAGGAAGGGAGGAAGAGAGGGGAGGGGGAGGGGAAGGGAAAGGAAGAGGAGGGGAGGGAAGGGAAGGGAGAAAGAAAAGAGACCTTTAACAAGTCATTAATCACACTGAGAAGGAAAGAGAAAAGTGTTTGCATTTTGTTAAGTCTCTGTGATGGCAACAAGTCAGCTAAGCTTTAAGAGGACTATCCACAAATGGGCAAAGAAAGCAAAAGCCTAGGTATCACCACACAAAAGCAACTCCAATCTATGAGCCTGACTTCAGATGGACTGAAGGGGTAGGAGAAGGTAGATGATGTTTGAGTCATAGCAAAGTAAACAAAGCAACAGAAAGGAAACATGGAAAAGATAGTTCAGCAGGACTTTGTCACTCTAGAAGAGATTTGCTCTTTTTCAAAGTAGTAGTCCTAAATTAAAAATGGAAGAACAAATGCTAAAGGTGAATATTGTGTCTAAAGTAGACCAATAGAGGATTGACTGATCTTGCAAACTATATATAAGTTTGAGCCCAAGTTCTATACAAACCTCTAGGTGCCATTCAGGGGCCATTTAGACAAATCTAGAAGACACAATATGAACTAGCCAATGAGAGGCAAATGAACAAATGACACTCCAGTTTTCAAAAAATGTATGTGGAAGCCACACACTGATGTGCTTCATTCCAATCCCTGGCAAGATTCTAGAATAGAATCTAATTCCAGAGGCCCACAGCTGAGGAGCTTTATCTGATGAGGGCCTTTGGTAGGAGTTCACTGAGGAGCCTGAAGAAAGACAGGCTATTACCTGATGGGTTTCTCATCTCCTTTTTTGTAAAGCTATGGGTGCAATCCTGGTCCTACCCTGGTGATCTCATCTAATCCTAATTGAGCCCAACGTCTTAATACTCACATAGAGATTTAATACAATTAAGTCTCTGAGTTACGTAGAGACATGTAATGCATAGCAAAAGATAGCCTCATGGGAAGTAGACTGTGTGTGTGTGTGTGTGTGTGTGTGTGTGTGTGTGTGTGTGTGTGTGTGTGACAGAGAGAGAAAAAAGCACTAGGGCTTACCCTCAGGACCTAGAGCTTTTTACTCAAGGCTGGTGCTCCTACCACTTGAATCACAGTTCCACTTCTGGCTTTTTCCTGGTTAATTGAATGAAGATAAGAATATCACAGACCTTTCTGCATTGGCTGGCATCAAACCAGGATCCTCAGCTTTCAGGCTCCTGCATAGCTGTCAGCCAACAGCATCTGGGTATTACATGCTTTTGATTTTTTTTCTTTCTCACAATAAGCAAGATAAGGAGTGTGGATTTTGTAATCAGTTTCCCCAAGTTTGTATCCCTACTATCTTATTTACCAACTGTGCAGTCTTAAATAATGTAGCTCATCACACTGGGTCCAATTTGTTCCTCTATAAATTAATTAAATTACCCACAATCCTGAGGAATAAGATTCAGAGATAATATATTTCTTGCTGTCTTGTTATCAATATGTTTGACCTTATGCCAAAGCAGGTTGACTAGAGTGCTAGGAAAGACATACAAATTCAAGTTTTCTGGCCTTAGTACCTGATGGATATTGTGGGTGATAGAAATTAGGGAAGGAAACTCTGCTACATCAGCAAGCACGTATGCCAAAATTGCACTTAGAATCCAGATATAAGAGAAAATCAAATTCTGAAATCTCTCCAAATCTTAAAATTTGGTTGGGGGGGGGAGTGGGAGTGGGGGGAGTACTGGTGCTTGTACTCAGTGCCTGGGATACTGTCCCTTAGCTTTTCACTCAAGCACTCTACCAGATGAGTGACAGCTCCACTTCCAGCTTTTTTTTTTTTTTTTTTTTTTTTTTGCTGGTTATTAGAGTCTCACAATCTTTCCTGATCAGTTTGGCTTCAGACTGTAATCCTCTGATGTCAGCCTCCTGAGTAGCTAGGATTATAGGTATGAGCCACCAGAACCCAGCTACCAATTACAAGCATATGTTTTGCACAGGAGGGATAAAGTCAGAGTGAATACATTGAAATCTTTCTGCCACTTGTGGAGAATTTCTATGTTTTTAGGTTCTGGAGTCAGTGCTTCCATAAATCCTTGGAGTGAATAGAAAGGGGCAGAATGGATGCTAACAAGATTGGAGTGAATGGACACAGTTAAGCAATTGGTGTGGGGACCATCCTGAGCGCATTTCTAGACCTATGCAAGCCATGTGCTGTCTTCCCCAGCAGCATTACATGGCTTCATTTTACTGTGCTGGTCAAAGCATTAAACCTGATAGTGGCAAGGTGGTGGCTAAGGACCTATCAAATACACACACATATCATCATCATCATCATCACCATCTTGGGTTGCAGTCCACTGAAGACACTAACAGCTGGCTTTCCTCTCTTCCCCAGTGTGATGGGGTTGAGGTAGACCTGAGCAACATCTTCCTGGAAGGCATTGCCATTCTCAACATTCCCAGCATGTACGGAGGCACCAATCTCTGGGGAGAGACCAAGAAGAACAGAGCTGTGATCCGGGAAAGCAGGAAGAGCATCACAGACCCCAAGGAACTGAAATTCTGCGTCCAAGGTAAGCTAGGCATGAGGAACATTGTGCTAGGTGCCCAGTGGTACGGTGTGCTTGCAGAACCTCATCACGGCCTACAGCAAGCTCCTGCCAGCTTGTCAAGCACCTGGTGTTCTGGGAATAGGCTGACTCATAGTCTCTGGTGTTTCAAAGGTTCCGGTCTAATGGAGATGGCAAGACTGACAAAGGAATTCTAAAAGATAATAAGAAATCATACTAGGGCTTTATAATGTGAGGTGTCAAATGCTGCTTCTGTCAGGGTTACAGGTGTCTTCTAGTGTCTACATCCAGGAGTCCATTAGCCTGATGCACCTGCAGCAGCAATGGATCCCACTCATCACTCCTCCTCTTGACAACATTGTCCACTCAAATTCCATGACTCTCCTCACTCCCAGTTTCCCGCTTACCTGCTCACCCCTCAGTCTCTTTGCCCTCACATCCCTTAATGCTGGAAGGTCCCAGGAACAGTACTTGACCCTCTTCTTTCTTCTACCTATACACCATGTTCTTCTCCAGCAGTGAGAATATTTAAATGCCGTGTGTACCCATGGTACCTCTAATTCTATTTCAAGCATCCCCTGAACCCCAGGCTCATGTGACTTATTTCCTCTAGTTTGTGTAACAGACATCACAAATTCTTGTCCACGATAAACTCCTATTGTCCCTCTCATGCTTCTCCATCCCAACTGATGGTAACTCCAACCTTCCCAGGACTCATCAAACATCAGCACCATCCTCAACCCCTCTTGTCATCTCACATCCAGCCCATAAGAAGTAGGTTAGCTCTACCTTTCAAAAGGTAGGATTGCAGGTGTGAGCCACCAGGACCCCGCTTCCAACTTTGTTTGGTTTTGGTTTCTGTTTTCTTTGCTGGTCCTGAGGCTTGAACTCAGGGCCTATGTGCTTTCCCTGAGCTTCTTTTGCTCAAGGATAGTACTCTACCTCTTGAGTCACAGCTCCATCTCTGGCTTTTTTTTTTTTTTTTTTTTTTTTTTTTTTAGTGGCTAACTGGAGATAAGAGTCTCATAGACTTTCTGGCCTAGGCTGGCTGTGAACTCCTTTCTTCAGATCTCAGCCTCCTGAGCAGTTAGGACTATAGGCATGAGCCACTGGCACCCAGCTCCACTTATTTTTTAATACCTTTTTTTTTTTTTTTGCTATGAAACCAGCACTTTATGTAAAAGCATTGCTAGCTGCATTAATGGGGTTGAACCACATCATTGGTTCGTGTGTGTGTGTGTGTGTGTGTGTGTGTGTGTGTGTGCAATTAGGACTCAAACTCAGGGGCCTCGTGCTCTCATTTAGTTTTTGGTTGGTTTGTTTTTGTTTTTTTGGTTGGTTGTTTTGTTTGTTTTTTATTTTTTATTTTTTGATGAGTGTTACTCTACCATTTGAACCATATTCCCACTTACAGAGTTTTGCTGATGAACTAGAGAAAAGAATCTCTCGAATTTGTCTGCTTAGGCTAGCTTCAAACCACAATCCTCAGATCTTTGCCCTTCAAGTACCAAGGATTATAGGAGTGGGCCACTGGTGCCCAGCTAGATCACTGATTCTTAGACAAGGCCTGCTTTTTGAAAAAGGAGATTCCTGGACCCCAACTGATCTACCAAATAAATTTCTTGGAAATTTTAGATTTCCAATGAGCTTCCCTGGATGACTAGAGGGCCTGTCACTTGTGAGAACCACTGATAGAGACAGAGAAATGCCTACAGCCTCTTCCCAGCAAGGGTGTGTTCTTAATGTCCTGAGGTGGGATGTGACCCCACCCTTCAGAGAAGGGTGCCACACTTTGTTTTGTAGCTATCTTTTCTTATACTCAATCAGGTTGTTCCATGCTTGGGCAAGGTCAACAAGAAGCATCCTTTACTCCTCCATCCATTGAGAGAGGACTCAGGAATTTTTATATCTCTGTTTTCCTCTTAAGGCCCCTTTGATTCACAGAGTAAACTTTTCCATTTGTATTAATTATTAAACCGAATGATGCATTCTTCCTTCCTCCCTTGGCAAGGAAAGATGTGGGTGCTAGCCGGGGATGAGGGGAAGTAGGAAGGGTGTAAAAGCTCCAGCAAATTATCCCATCCTGGTGTTCCTACCTCAGCCCCAACCCTGGGATCCAGCCCCTTTGGAACAGAGAAAGGAATGAGTAGATTAGAATCTTCCTGAGGCTTTCAGGAAGCTTTTGTTGAGGTCATGCCTCTGGTTAGAACTCAAGTTCACCCTTCCCCATCCCCTTAAATGTCTGCTGCTCTATCTTCCTCTTCTTCGAGCACGTATGAAGTCTTTGTGGATGCCCTTGACCATCATGTACAGGAACTCTCTGCCCCAAATCCCCCTTTACCATCCCTAGAACATGCTGTCAGAGCTAAAAATGAAGCCACTTCCTGTTCTTCAGATGAGGACATAAGCTGATCAAAGCACAGGCCAAGGAAGGGAGTGGGGCATCTGGGTTTTGTGGACAGCAACTTGGAGAATTACTTGAAAGATGATCTCATGGAGAGTCAGCTGGTAAAGGGAAAGGATGAGGCAAAGCATTGATGTGACAGTCAGGAGAACTGGGTTCCAGTGCACTCTGTGCCTCTCACTAGTGTATGACCTTGGGTGCATCCTTTCACCATCTTGACTCTCGGTTTTCCCCACCTAGAGTAGAATGGCTGGCAATCATATTCTGAGTCTCCTTACAGCCCCATAATATTGAAAGGTAGTTTTCTTTTGGTCTATGTGGACTCCTGTTGCATTGTATGCAAATCCTTTTCCTTTCTGTGTTTTGTGTCAGGATTTACAGGCTTGTGACTAAGGCCACAGGGTGCCTTCTTTGCAGGTGCATCATTTGTTGAGGGTTTTTGTTTGTTTGTTTTTTACTTTTGGGGTTTTCAATGGGGCTGAAGGAATGGGAGGAGTCAGGAAAGAATGTGGGACAGAAGTTTTATCATGGGAAGTGAAAGGAGAAAAGGCAATAGAAGGGGTTGCTTGATGTCAAATTTCTCATGGTAGATCAATTGTTCTGGGAAAACAAGCAAGAAAAAAAGCTGAAGGGTTAGAAACATGGTCCTGCGGCAGAATGCTAGCCTAGCACACTCTGGACCTGGGGTTCAATCCTTACTGCACAAAAGAGAGGGGAGTGATAGAGGAAGGGAGAGAGGGAGAAAGGGGAAGGAAGGGAGGGAGAGAGGGAGGGAAATGAAGGGAGAGAAGGAGGGAGGGAGAAAGAAGACAAGGAGGAAGAAGACAGGGAGAGGAAGGAGGGAGGAAGGGAGGGAGGGATGGAGAGAAAGAAAGGAAAAAAGGAAGGAAGAAAAAGTTCTGCTAGCATGAATGAGTTCCATAAAAGCATTGGCTGATAGAAAGTAATAAGAGTCACAGAGAAAACCACCAGACTTGTAATTGGATAACCTGAGCTTAAATTTCGGCATAAGCTTTCTAGTTTTATAAACCTTGGGAAATTGTCCTACTTCCCTCAGTCCCACTTCCTCATTTATAAAATAAGCATAACAGTACTTCACTCATTCTGAGGATGATAGATGTCAACGTACTTGAGCCATCCTATAAACTCAAACAAGTATGTGCATGCATGCATGCGCATGGACCAGTCCTGGAGCTTGAACTCAGTGTTTCAAGCTCTTGCCTGACTTCTTCACTCAAAGCTAGTGCTCTACCACAGCTTCACTTCAGCCATTTGGTTAATTGGAGTTAAGACTCTCATGACTTTTCTGCCTGAGCTGGCTTCAAACCTCAGTCCTCACAACACAGCCTGTTAACTAGGATTGCAGGTGTGAGCCACCAGCACCTGGCTCTTTTCATTTGTATAAAAACATAATAGAATGTGGCCTCATGGATTCAGGAGCTGTCTAAGGCTATTCCCAATTGTCTCATTCAATGGCCATCTAGCCATCACTGTGAGCCATAATCAGCCACTAGTTCTTGGAGGTAAGAGAAAAATTTTAATGTCCCTCAAAATGTGTACATTTAACAAAGTTATCTCTGGCCCAGGTCTCTCCTATTGACAGAACAAGTCAAATGACCCCTAAAAACTCTTCAGGAGTCTAGGCTGTGCACACTGAGACTCCCCTTAATGCTGGGAAGTAACCATGGCCACATATATGCCATACCTATTAAGTGTTTGTAAACCTACAGAGAGACTTTGCTTTTTATAGGACAACACAGCTTTGTCAGTCAGTCCATCAAGCAGCCCACACTGCAGTCAACATGCTCCAAACTAGTCATTATCTTCCCCTCTATACACATTCTCCCCCTCTCCTAAAACCCACTGCCTCCCCAACAGCCACATGTTCTCTGTCTTGTTAATGTCTCACCTGTTACCCAAGCCAAATACCCAGAAGTCATGCATTTCCCCACAGCTGCCTGGCAGAACTCTCCTATAATAATTTATTTACATGTCTCTCTCAGCAGACTACAAGCTTCTCTGTCGTCGTCGTCGTCGTCGTCCTCCTCCTCCTCCTCCTCCTCCTCCTCCTCCTCCTCCTCCTCCTCCTCCTCCTCCTCCTCCTCCTCCTCCTCCTCCTCCTCTTCTTACTCTTTCTCTTCCTCCTTCTCTTTCTCCTCCTTCTCCTTTTTTTTCTGCCACTATTGGGGCTTTAACTCAGTAGCTTTGTGCTCTTCCTTACCTTTTTCCACTCAAAGCTAGTGTTCTATCACTTGAGCCACACCTCCACTTCTGGCTTTTTTACTGGCTAATTGGAGATAACAGTCTCTCAGAATTGTCTACCTGGGGGTTGGCTTCAAACCTGATTCTCATATCTCAGCCTCCTGAGTAGCTTACAGGCATAAACCACAGGTTTCCAGCTTATAGTGTCTCCTGTATCCTTGTGTCTGGCAGAGTCTCTGAGATCTCAAAAGAGCTTCTGAATACTGGTGGACCAAAAGCACCCCAGAATCAGGGCACATGGAATGGTGCCTTAGGGAATTGTTTTGACTTGGTTTCTCAGCAAAATAGAATTTGTGTGAATGTTGCTAGCATGTCATATCCCAAGGCACCTTGGGCAGCATCAGGCTGTGTTGGAGCTCAGGAGATCTGATTCCAATCCTCTCACTTTCCACCTCCATGTCTCTCTCCATTTCCAAATGCTCTACCAGGCAGTAGCTGTGGTCGATTCCCATAGTCCTTTCATGGTTCCTAGTAAGAGTTGCCCTCCTGGACTCAGCAGGGTGTGGCCAGAGATGTTTCTGCAGCTTTCAAATAAAGACCACCCAGGGAGGTTGCCAGATGCCTGTCTCTATAGAAACTGTGATGTTTTCTATATAGTATTGAAATCTCAGAATCACTGGCCTCTTGGAAATTTAGATAATAAGAGAGAATCAACAAGGCAGGCTGCATGTCCTTGGCCAAACCCAGTCCTCAGTCTTCTAGAATCTTCTCAAGATCAGTAAACTTTTTGTCCTGCAAAGAGCTACATAATTAACTACTATAATAACTAGGCTTGGTGTGCCACCATCTCAGATGCAACTTCTCAGCTCTGTTCACTCAACTTGATAGCAGCCCTTGAAAGTTCATCAATGAATACATGGATCTGTGTTTCAATAAAACTATTTATGTGAGTACCAGCACTGGGACTTGAATTTAGGGCCTGGGGGCTGTTCCTTAGCTTTTTCACTCAAGGCTGGTGCTCTACCACTTGAGTCACAGCTGTACTTTTGGCTTTTTACTGGTTAATTGGAGATCAACGTCACAGACTTTCTTGCTCTGGCTGGCTTAGAATCATAATCGTCAGATCTCTGCCTGAGTAGTTAGAATTATAGCCACTAGCACCCGACTCAGGAAAATTTTATTGACAAGAATAAACAGCCAAAAAAAAAAAAAAAAAGAATAAACAGCCAGCTGGATTTGCCCCTTGAGCCATGGCTGGCCACTCCCTGTGCAAAACCCTCACATGGTCACAATACCAAGAGCCCAGATATGGTCAGGGTGTCAGGCCCACCCCAGGCCTACTAAAGCAGAACCACAGTTCCACAAAATCTTTCCGTGTTTGCAGAGTCATTTGACTTACAAGCAGCACAGTACTGGTGACCTGGCTACACCCCTAGGAATGCCAGGAAGAAACTTCATAGATCAAAAGAATGAAGTCCAGGGAAGTTAGTTGACCTATCCCAGGTCACTCGGTAGATCTGGGCCTAGAGCCCAAGTTTTAGTATTCCAAACATGGAATTCTTCCTACACATGTCAGAGATTCCACCCAAACCCAACCTCAGCCTCCCCACTCTGGCTGGTACTGCTCCAACTCAAAATCACTGGAAACATGAGAGGAGCAATTGGTCCTTCTTCCTCAGCTGCCTTCCAAATGGAGAGGACTCTGAGTCCAGCTGAGTCCAGTCTCCCAGACCTAGAGTGGCAGAGGCAATGGAAATGTGCCTTGGGAGGCTGTTCAACATCTGCAGAGGGAAACTTGCTCACACAGGTTCAGGCTGGAGTAAAACTCCAGCTTCATTCCTGCCTCCAGAGATCTGCTGTTCAAAATAGAACAAGAACACTCTCACTTCCCGCAGGCAGAAGCAGTGTCTAGACTGGGCTCTTTGAAAGGACTAGACAGACACCTTAGTTTTTCCCTCTTCTTTTTGCCCCATCTTGGTTCCCAAACCAGGCTCTGGTTCCTTGGCAGCACCTCTTAGGCTTTTAAAATGGAGTAGCTCCTGAAACAAATCTGACATCAAACTGCCATGCTGGCAGCAGCTCTGCATATTGTGAACATGGGTGTTACACTTGAGAAGCATTTGTCTTAGCCAGTTTTGGCTGTCCGAATAGAAGTTTATTTCTTGAAGTTTTGAAGGCTAAGTCCAAGATCTAGGTGCCATGTGACTTGATTCCTGATGAGGGCCTGATTTATAGGTGAATACTTGTTACTGCCTCCTTACAAGGAAAGAAGTCTCTTTCACTTATCTTCTTAGAAGGGCATGAATTTCTTTCACAAAAGTCTACCCCCTCCGGGCTGGGAACATGGCAAAGTGGTAGAGTGCTTGCTTGCCTAGCATACATGAAGCCCTAGTTCGATTCCTCAACACCACGTAAAAAGAAAAATCCAGAAGTGGTGCTGTGGCTCAAGAGGTAGAGTGCTAGCCTTGAGAAAAAAGAAGCCAGAGACAGTGCTCAGGCCCTGAGTTCAACCCCAAGGCTGGCAAAAAACACAAACACTCCATCCTTATGTCCCAATTATCATCTTTCAAATATATATATACATATATATGATTATCTCATTATATATACCTCTATATATTTCCATATTTTAATATATGAATTTAGGAGGACAAACACATTCAATAAAAGGCCACTGGTGGCTTATAATCCATAATCCTAGCTACTCAGGAGGCTGAGATCTAAGGGTGGAGGTTGAAAGTCAGTACAAACAAGTTCTGATACCCTTATCTCCAGTTAATCATCAAAATGGCAGAAGTAAGCTGTGGTTCAAGTACTAGAATGCCAGGCTTAAGAGGAAAGGCTGAAGGACAGCACCAAGAAGTCTGAGTTCAAGTCTCAGTACCAGAATAAAAATCAATACATAGCAACATTTAATCTTCTTAATCAACCATCAAATATGTGCTGAACTATGATTTATCAAGTACCTACTTAGCTGACAAGACTTACATATTTACATACATCCATTTTATGTTGGAAGACACTAAACCTTAGTATCACACAATTAACACATGACATTATACTCCTACCTGCTTTCAAGTACTTAAGCTTAGCTTCAGGGGCTGTGGAGACTACAGCACAATACAATATAGTCCCTTACTCAAGTAGTGCATCAGAAACTTGTTGCCAGCATGTGTTTTGCTGTGGGATGGGTCTCAGGAAGAACCTAACAGTCATAACACTTGTAGGTAGCCAAGAACTAAGGAGTAGCAGTCAATGAGCATCACAGAGCTTGGAAGGCAAGAAAAAGAGTGTCCCTCCGTCCAAATTTGATTGTAGCTTCCCTGCACTATGCTATGTATCGAGTAGATGATCAAAAAATACCAATGCCTGAATGAATGAATGATGTAGAGTGTACGTGCTAGTACTTGGATCTGGAAAGGATTAGAAGAGACAGTGAGTGAGAGAAGGGAACCAAGGCGGAGGAGGGCTGGGGGCCGGGAGAAGGAGGCAGAACTAGTACACGGAAGTAGCAACAGGGAAGATGGAGAAGATAGAGACTCTTGAGTAATATGTCATGGAGTTTGTGCATAATCTTTGCAATAATGAGAGCTGAGTCACAGGCTGTTTTAGAAGAAAGGGAGAGGATCCAGCCACAAGGAAGCCTGTAAAGAGGCTAATGCAAAACGCAGGCTTACAATTCTAAGATGTTGATTTGGGAACCAGTGGCCCCAAAGAAAGAATGGACAGAAGCCAACAGGAAGTGGAAGGAAGAGCAAGAAGATATCCTGCTACATGGATGATTTTCCCCCACAAACTACGCAGCAAGTGCCCTGTTTCTTTCATAAACAAACAGCTTTCTGCCCACCTCCACATCCTGGCCACTCTCCATTACCAAAAGCTTCTGTTGGCAGAATGGATGTTCTAAGCAGAGACCTGTGGCTCTTTCTACCTCCATCACACAGCCAACTCAGATCTCTTCCCATGTTCAGGTCAATTCACCCAACATTTGCTGAGGATCTACGTGAAGTTAATACTAAATGTTAACAAATATTTGAGGGCTGGGAATGTGGCTTAGTGGTAGATTGCTTGCCTTGCAAGTATGAAGCCCTGGGTTTCCACATAAACAGAAAAAGCTGAAAGTGGCACTATGGCTCAAGTGGTAGAGTGCTAGCCTTGAGCAAAAAGAAGCCAGGGACAGTGCTCAGGCCCCTAGTCCAAGCCCCAGGACTGGCCAAAAATATTTTTTTGATAGTTATCTCATTTAATTCCTCATGCCATCCCTATCTTAGTTTAATTTTGGCTTCTATAACAAAATACCAGACCTGATATCTTCTAAAGAAAAGGAATTTATTTCCCACAGTTCAGGGAATGTAAAAATCCAACATTAAAGGACCACATCTGGTAAGGGCCTCCTTGCTGTGCCATGACCTGGCAGAAGGCATTATGGTAAAAACAGAACACACAGGAAAGAGGCTAAAGTTCCCTCTTTTGAAATTAACACATCTCTGAAATAACTGTGCCCCCCAGAACAGCATTAGTTCATTCATAAGGATGGAGTCATCATGGCCTAAACACTTCCCATTTGACTCTACCTATTAGTGCTATTACAATAATAGCAATTAAATTTTTGGAGGGGGAAAATATTGAAACCATAGCAACCTCTGAAAAACAAGTTTAGAGATTAGAATAATGAGTCCCAGGGAGGTTAATTAACCTGTCCAAGGCCACGTTAATTGGTGGATCAGTGTGTAACTAGAGCCTTTGTCCTAGTATTTCAACTCTAGAATTCTTTCTACATATACTAAAGTAGCTTTCCCAGTCTCACCATTTCCGGTTGCTCTTGTGTCAACCAGAAAATTCCCTTGGTGTCATGAACCCCCTTATCTTCCTGGGGACCAGTGGTGCCCTTTGAATTCCTTTGAGTTGTAATTAGTTTGGTCAGTGGAGATCTCTACAATAGACATTATGTAAGTTCTGCCTGAGTTATGTAAGTCAGGCTTGAACTACAAAGTCACCTCAGTATCACCATGAGCCAGGAAGGCTTTCCTAAAAGGAGTACAAAAGAGCTATGCTGTGCTCCAACTTCACCTCCCTGTCTTGAGACACCTTATCACCCCAAGGTGTTTGTCCAGTCCTTTAGATCAGTTTATTCTTTGAGTCACATAGACCTTGGCTGGAAACCTAGCTTTGCCATATGAAAGTTATGTGATATTAGGTAAGTTTCCTAACTTCTCTGAGCCTCCAGGTTTTTGCTCTTGGCTTTGGCTCTTTCTTTGCTTGTTTGTTGTTGTTTTGTGTGTGTGCCAGAATTGATACTTTTTCATTTAAAGCTGATACTCGAGCACTTGAGCAACACCTTTTCCGCAAGCTTTCTTGCTAGTTAACTGGAGATAAGATTGCTCCCCAAGCTGTCTTTGAACCACAATCCTCAGATCCCAGCCTCCTGCACAGGATTACAAGTGTGAACCACCAGCACCTAGCTTGTTGTTTTTTTTTTTTTTTAATGTGCAGATCATAGTTTCTGTGTTTTTTGTTTTGCTTAGTTATATATTTACTTATGTGCCTTAATAGGGCTTGAACTCAGGGCCTGGGAGATGTTCCTTAGGTTTTTTGCTCAAGGCTGACACTCTACTACTTTAGCCACAGCTCCACTTATAGGTTTTTGCTGGTTGGTTGGAAATAAGAGTCTTATGGATTTTCCTGCTCAGCTGGCTTCGAATTGTGATCTTCAGATTGTGATCCTCAAATCTCAGCCTTCCGAGTAGCTAAGATTGCAGGTGTGAGCCACCAGCATCTGGCTTGCTATGGTATTTATTTGTTATTGAGATAGTAGTTTCTAACAGAGTTGCTGCACAGATTGGAAATAAATAGAAGTTCTAGGCCTGGTCTAGTGAGTTCCCAAGGCCACATTACACAGAGCCAGAGCAGACCAGCATTCCAGCTCTGGCCCTTGGGGCCGATGTGTTCCTTCCCTGGAGGCCTGGTACCGTCCTCCTTGCCACCCCACCAGAACACAATAGCCCTTGGCTACAAGGTCTTATCCAGAGTCCTTGTGCCCACTAGCCACTCTATAGACCTGAAAGTACAAGAAACCTTCAAGCCAGTGTGTCAGGGGCTCAGCAGGCCTTGGAGGTGCGCTAAACATCCCTGGATTCCAGGTGCAGGACAAGGTTGCCTGGATTCTCCCCCCACGCCCCTTCTCAACAGACAGACAGTAAAAAAAAAAAAAAAAAAAAATGGTTTTCAAATAAAACTGAATCCCCTGCCTGCCTGCTTTAGGATGATTTACTTGCCAGGAGAAGTAGTGAGGAGGTAGTCACCCTAAAAATCTCAGCGGCAGTGCTTCCTCTAAGGCATCTCTACTTCTCTTCCTTGTACCCTCCCCTTTCTCCTTAGCCCCTCCCCTCACTGTCTTCATCCTCTCCTCCTTTGCCTTCTCTGAGTTACATTAATCTCCAGCTACAGAAGGCCAAGTGCTAACCATGTAGCAAAGCTAGAACATCCGGGGGCATCCCTTTCTAAGGCAACAAAAATCACAGTACCAGTAACAGTTCAGGACTTCAGTGTTCAGGGCACGCTGGCCTCCTTTCTATACTCACAAGGCCTCTGCCAGTGAGGTATTATCTGTTTCCAGAGAGAGGGCAGAGAAGTTAGGTACCTCTGCCCAGCAATAGGGTTCAGACTTAAGTCTGTCCAAGCTTAAGCTGTCTGGGTTACAACCTGTTGCAGGGTGCATATTTGTGCTGATTTGAGGAACACTGAGGAAGGAGCTTTCATGCCTGGATAGTTACCTACAGAGGCCTCAGCCAATGCTGGAGACTGAGTTAGTGAGTTAGGATTAACAACAAAGTCTTTGTTGTCTGTCTTTCCTGGGTTATAGTTGAGGTGCCTTGAAGGCCAGGTAGGAATATGGAGATGGCAATCCAGTTTTGCCTGTTAGAGCTGTCCTTCCTTCCTTCTTTCCTTCCTTCCTTCTGTCCTTCCTTCCTTCCTTCTTTCCTTCCTTCCTTTCTTCCTTCCTTCTTTCTTTCCTTCCTTCCTTTCTTCTTCCCTTCCTCCCTCCCTCCCTCTCTCCCTCCCTTCCTTCTTTCCTCCTTCCCTTCCTTTCACCTTTCCTCCTTCTCTCCATCCTTTTCTTCCTTTTGTACCTCCTCCCTTCACTCCTCACCCCTTTGTGCCCTAGGAACCCCAGTGGTCCTAGTTCTTTTCGTGTCCCCATGCTAGGCTTCTTCAGGCTTCAGTGCTTCTAAGCTTGCTTTGAAGCTCTTAGCAGCCTTCTAGCTACACAACCCGTCCCAGTGGGCGCTGAGATGATCTGATCAGTGTCCAGCTTTGTTGGGCATCGGGTGGGCGTCTGAGCCATCAAGGGCACATGGCACATCTCCATGGGAATTTGGAGGCGGGAGCACAGCCTGAGGCGATGCCTCCCCCAACCTTGGCAACCCAGTCTGCAAGGAGGCCTGCCAGCTACCACTCACCTGTCTAGACTGTATGGACTAACCTGGCCCACTGCAGAGCAGAGCTGTGGTGAGTCCTTTCTTTCCTCAGAATGAGGTATCATGAACCTCCAGCATCTAATAGTTTCTTACTAGCACACTGATAAGGGATATTGCTGTTCACAGAGCACTTCATATTCTTTATGTCTTTTGTTCTGAAAATACCTAGTAAAGTACATTTACTGTATTTTATTTATTTATTCTGTGCTGGTACTGGGGCTTGAACTCAAGACCTGGGTACTTTCCCTTAGCTTTTTTTGCTCAAGGCTGGTGCTCTACCACTTGAGTCATAGCACCACTTCCAGCTTTTTGGTGATGAATTGGAGATGAGTTTCACAGACTTTTCTTCCCAGGATGGCTTTGAACCATAATCCATAGATCTCAGGCCTTAGTAGTTAGGATTACAGGCATGAGCCACTGATGTCTGGCAGCTTTTACTATTATTCCTTGTAGGGGCTGAATTGAGAGACCCTCTAAATTTATGTTGAAGTTGTAAACCTTAGGATCTACTTGTGACTGTATGTGGAGGCAGAGCCTTTAAAGAAATGACTAAGTGAAAAGAAGGCTGTGAAGGTAGACCACAAGGCAATATGAATGGTGACCTAATAAGAATATGACATGTACTGGGTACCAGTGGGTCACCTGTTACTGAGATGGCTCAGGAGGCTGAGATCTGTGGATTGCAATTTGAAGCCTGCCCAGAAAGGCAAACCTATGAGACTCTTATCTCCAATTAACTACAAAAAAAAAAATGGAAGTAGGGGTTGGGAATATGTCTTAGTGGTAGAGTGCTTGCCTTGCATGCGTGAAGCCCTGGGTTCGATTCCTCAGCACCCATAAACAGAAAAAGGCAGAAGTGGCACTATGGCGCAAATGATAGAGTGCTAGCCTTGAACAAAAAGAAGCCAGGGACAGTGCTCAGGCCCTGAGTCCAAGCCCTGGGACTGACAAACAAACAAACAAACAAAATCTGGAAGTAGAGTTGGGGCTCAAGTGGTAGAACAAAAGCCTTGAGTGCAAAAGTTCCGTCATAATGCCCAAACCTTGAGTTCAAGACTCAGGACTGGCACACACACAGAGAATATGGAACTTAGGCAGAGAGAAAAAGAGGGAGAGAAAGGGAGAGAGAAAGAGTGAGATGCAGATGTACACAGGGTCGTGTCCATATGAAGACAGTGGTCATCTGCAGCCCAAACAGGGGTCTCGGAGGAAGCCAACCCTGCTGTAACCTTGATCTTGGACTTGGCATTGTCCTTTTGTCTCCCAGAGCTACCACATGGCCTGAAGAGAGCAGTGAACAGGTCAGATGCATCCCCTGGGTGCATCTGTTGTGCCGGTTATTTACCTGTCAGTGCTGAGTTCTGGTCTCTCCTCCCAACCATGCAGAGAACCAAAGAAGCAAAAACAAAATGAGGCTGTTGAGATTAAAAAAAAAAAAAAAGAGTGGAAGGGAAGTGGAAGTCAGGGAAGGTATTAAAGGTAGAATTCTCTGACAGAGTGGGATGCCCACTTAATCTAGAGCTACTTAATTTCTAGCTTCTACATGGAGCTGGGAAACTGAGGAACTTGAAGATCTAAGTAAATATTTTTAGCCAAGCACAATTGGCTAATGCCTGTGGTCCTATCTACTCAGGATAGTTCAAAAATAGCCTGAGCTGGTTATATACCTAGTCAGCATACACACACACACACACACACACACACACACACAAACACACACACACACATGTTGTTCATGTATAAATAAATTTACTTCATATATTTTTAATCTTTTTTTTGTGATACTGAGGTTTGAACTTAGAGCCTGTGCTTGCTTGGCTGGCATTCTACCACTTGAGCCACACTACCAGCCCTGCTTTATGCTGGTTATTTTAGAGGTGGAGTTAGCAAATTTTTTCTGTCCAGGCTAGCATATAACTGTGATTCTACAGATCTCGGCACCCCTAAGTAGTTAGGATTACAGGTATGAGCCACCAATGCCCAGCTTGAAACAAATCTATCTTAAATGCCCATTCCCTGCCAGGCACTTTTATATACAGCTCTGACATTCAAATCCCAAAACCACACTTGGAGTAGTTATGAGATTCATTATTACTATTCCTAATTTTCAGCTGAGGATGCTCCAGATCAAAGCAGTCAGGAAGTAACTTGCTTTTTTTTTTCTTTTCACTCCTGCATACATCATGCGCAGTTTTATTGCCTTAGGCTGAAGTTCTCAAACTTGGAAGTGTGTTAGAACCTTCCAAAGGGCTTGTTAGAACATATCTTCTGGGCTCAACCCCTAGAGTGACTGATTCAGCAGGTCTGGGGTAGGGCCCAGTAATTTGCATTTCTAACAAGTTCTCTGGTGATGTTGAAGCTGGTGGTCCAAGATCAAGCTCTGAGAACCACCAACAGATGGTAGCCAGTAATTTAGCCCAATGATTCCTAACCATGCTGCAATTTGAAATCACATAAATAATCCTTAAAATAAATCTGATGCCTAGCTAATTCATCTGCCATAGTGTGCCACCTGGGTATTACTGCTTTTAAAAGCTCCTAAGTAAGTTGGACTTGGTGGCTTACCTCTGGAATCCTAGCTACTCAAGAGGCTGAGATCTAAAGATTCCTATTTGAAGGCAGACCATGTTTTAAAAATGTGCATGAGACTTTTATCTCCAATTAACTACCAAAAATCCAGATGTGGAGGTGTGGCTCAAGTGGCAGAGAGCCAGCCAGCTACATCTAAAACATGAAAAAGTTTTAGGACCACTGGTTTAGCTTCATACCTCCTCTACCAGAATCCTTGGCACCATCCACCTCAGCTAACCACTATGGAGACCACAGGAATCTGTCATTGCTGAGCCCTGCTCCTGGCACCATTTCTTTACTTCTCTTAGAACTTCCATTCTGGAGCTCCTAAGTCTCTTACTTGCCTTCTCCTTGATCACCCAGGCCTTCATCTCCTTCCTCTTTATATCCCAGCCCCTGTGATTCAGTCCTTGCAACCGTCTCCCATCCACAATCAATAGTTTCACTCTCCTTGCTCTCTCTCTGATCAAACCTACTTGGAGGAATAGTGTATCTAAATCAAACTATAGGCACAGTAACTTCTTAAAGTTGACCTTTATTGCTATGAAGAGCAATTGGGTTTTTTTAAAGGACTTTTAAGTTATAACATTAATGCATATTGAAAGAATGCTGGACCACCTAGAAAAGCATAATGAAGAAAATAACCATTACCTTTAACTTAATTACCCAGAACTCACTGCTATTAGGATTTGGCTGGGATTTGTTCTTTTCCTCCAGGCATATTCTTACCTAGCTGAAAGCATGCTATGTAAGTAAAAGCTTTCACACTTAACATTATGACATGAATGTGTTTAGTGTTACTGAAACTCTGCAAATATTTTAATGATAGCAAAAAAAATACTCCATCACATGTATACAATACCATTTATTTAAGCTTTCTCATACAAATGGAAGCGAGGGGTTCATTATTAGACATAATGTCATAATGCATGTATCTGCATGTTTCTGATCAATTATCTCATAATAATCCTAAGAAATCCTAGCCACTCAGGATGCAGAGGTAGCCAATCGCAGTTCAAAGCCGTCCTGGGCAGGAAATTCCTTGAGACTCATCTCTAATTAACCAGTGAAATAATAATAATCAGAAGTGGAGGTGTGGTTCAAGTGGTAGAGCACTAGCTTTGAGGAAAAAATTAAAAGCCTAAGAACAGTGCATGGGCCCTGAGTTCTGGCACATCACACACACACACACACACACACACACACACACACACACACACACACACAAAGTGATGGGTCAAATAGTAGAAATATTTCAGATTCACTGCAAAAGGGCCAGATTCTTTCCAGAAAAAGAAACTTGTCTCCTGCTTTATAGCATCAGTGTAAAAGAAAATACATTGTGGGTTTTCTTGGCCATCATTTGGTGGTGAGCTTGATACCACTGAGGATTTAGAGACTGGGGGTGATGTGATCATATTTACATTGATAAAGTTGCATCCTGGAAGCTGAGTCAAAGGGAATAGATAGCATTGACCGAGCCATTTCATCTTTCCTTCCATGTTCTCCTTTTTTAGTTCCTCATGCTTTATCTTTTCTTTCCTGGAGAGCATCTATTAAGTGTTTCCTAACTACAAAGTATGACACAAAGCCTTGCCACCATGGAATAATGCTGAATGGCCTAGCTCTGTGGATGCATAATCTTGTGCCTACCCCAGCTACCCTCTTTCTTTAGCTCTAGCCAAAAGGTGTCCCTGGACAATAATTCTCCTTAGGGAAAAATATTTTTTGTATTTCCCAATGAAATTGCCAGGTAGGTTTATTGCTAAATTCATTTTTGGTGGTGGTGGTTGTGGTAGTGGTGTGTGTGTGTGTGTGTGTGTGTGTGTGTGTGTGTGTGTGTGTGTGTGTGTGTGTTGGTCCTAAGGCAGGTCCTGAGGGCCTGAACTCTGTCCCTGAGCTTTTTTTCTCAAGGCTACCACTAAGCTACAGTTTTACTGTGGCTTTTTGCTGATTAACTGGAGATTAAGAGTTTTATGGACCTTCTTGCCTGTGCTGGCTTTGAACTGCAATGCTTAGATCTCAGCCCTCCTGAGTGTCTAAGATTATAGTCATGAGCCATTGGCACCTGGCTGTTTTGTTTTCCATCCTGTGCATGTCCACCCCACACAAAACTATCCCTATGCCTTGGTTCTCCTACCTTTCTTCTTCTCAACCCAGAAAACTATCTTGATATTCATCCTTTACTACCTTGCTTGAATATGTGTGATGCCTATTTCTCTAACTTGCCCAATCAGAGTCACCACTCAGGCTTCCTTGATCCCATGGTCCAATTAAAGCATTTTCTATACCTAAATCTGTTTCTTTTTTCTACAAGTCCTTTAAGAATAGTTAATTTTAGCCAGGCAATAGTAGATCACACCTGTAATCCTAGCTACTCAGGAGGCTGAGATTTGAGGATGACGGTTCAAATCCAACCCAAGCAGGAAAGTCTATGATTCTGTCAATTAACCAGCAAAAATCTGGAAATGAGCTGTGACTTAAGTGGTAAAGTGTCAGCCTTGAGCAAAAAAAGCTAAGTGCCTAGGCCCTGTGTTCAAATCCCAGTACTGGCGGGCGTGCGCATGCATGCGCGTGCACACACACACACACACATACACACACAGTACTGCCATAAGCTGTTTTGCAGTATCACACATACTTGATGTAAACTAACCAGCATTAAGTGAGTTTCTTTAACGAGTTCTTAGTAGGTATTGTCAGTAGTTAAAAGGAAGATCTGCTAGATTATGGTAAAAAGAGCAGTGACAGCCTCCACTTATCTTTCCTCTTTAGACAAGGGAAGATTGAAAGTACAAAGTCAAAGGCAGAATGGTAAAAGGCTAGCAAGATCCTTGCCCCTTCCCCTACTTATATCTTCTCAATCCCACAATGTAAGCTCCTGCCCCCACCCACCCACTTCTACTGATGAGATCAGCCTTCATTATTTCTCTTCTGGAGCCAGGAAGCAAGGTAATGTGTGGGAAGTGATAACAACTTTAAAGCCATTCAACTGAGAAAATTTGTTAAGAGACCAATACATTGTAAAGCTGAAACACTTGAGTCTATTAAGTTCTCTGCTTCTTAGAACATTTTGTTACCAGGGAATGTTTCAAAGAGGGAAAACATTGAACTAGTGCAGCACAGTCAGATAGCAAAGGTTGGTACAAAGAGCAACATTTTATGAGGCATCTGTCTTATAAAATGTTTGTAAAGAAACTTCTAAAAAGTTCTGCCTTTCTTTTCTCTTCCTCTCTCCTGCCCCAAATAAACTCCTCCTCCACACCCCTTAGAGGCACTCCTTTCTCTCCTCCCTTATCCCTCCCCTTCCTCCTATTCACCTTTCTTCCCCTCCTTCCTCCTCCTCCTCCTCCCCCTCTGCCTTTTCATCCTTCTGTTCCTCCTTCCTTTGCTCTTTTCACCCCCACCCATATCCATAGACGGCTGTTGTTTTCATAGACACCATTAGACTAGCACAATAAGCTAAGACTAGTTATTTAGCCCCTTTGGTAAGAAAGGAACTAATTAAGTGACTAGAGGTTTAAACATTCCTTGTTTATTAGCTCCAAACTCCTTCAGAGAGCCTGGAGCATTCTCCTAAACAAACATTACCCTTTTATGGCTTCTTGTCCTGAGTCCAAATAAGTGTAGAGTTTAAGGAAACGGTACCTTTTCACAAATGTGCAAAAAACAGTACTTAAGACAGAGAACAGAGTGGCAGTGGATGTAGAAGGGGGGAACTTGAGCTTGTCCCAAGAAAGTCTACCATTGTCTGTTGGCCGCTGATGTCCATCAGTGATTGCCAGGAGTTTAGACCCTTTGATGTTGACACACTTGTGACTAGTCCAATGCTTTGTTCAACCCTTCATTGGAAATAACATCCATTGAGGACTGGGAATGTGGCTTAGTGGTAGAGTGCTTAAGCAGCCTAGCATGCATGAATCCTTGGGTTCAATTCCTCAGTACCACATAAACATAAACAGAAAAGGCCTGAAGTGGTGCTGTGGCTCAAGTGGTAGAGTGCTAGCCCTTAGCAGGACTGGCAAAAAAAAAAAAAAAAAAAAAAAAAAAAAAAAGGAAGGAAGGAAAAGAAATAACATCCACTGAGAAACTGTTTTTTAAGCACAGGAAGTCTTCTAAACAGAAGAACAAAGAGAAATCTAAATACTTCCTCACCAATCTTAACAAACAATGTTACACTGTACTGGGAGGCTCTTTAGAGGATAGAAGCCATCTGTTAAACAAACAATATGGACACCGTTTTCTAATTGGTAGCTATTAATAGGATACTAGTGACTAGCCATGACCTGTGAAGAAAGGTACTCTTGTCCTGGTAAGGCTAAGCAACTGAAGCTTTTTCAAACCCTGCCTTTTTATTTTGCTTCCATTTGAAATACATAAAAGTTGCAATGTAAAGTAAGTCTCAGCTCAACATCAAATATTAACCCTGCCTTTGCCTTCACAAGGGAAATTGGGAGGCAAAAATCAAAGCCTCAGCAACTCACAAAATGGACCTCTTCCAGGTTCTGAATCAAAAGCAACTGCCACCATGGGTGGCCATTGATCCTGAGGGGCTATGGGGCCGAGACTCATACTTTCTTTCTCTTCTTTTCTCATGTGAGCCCACAATAATCTGTTGTAGGTGAAATAGTCTTTTCCCTGGCAAAGGTCACTGACTTTCCAAGGATGTCCAAGGAGAGTGGCTCAGCAGTAGTTTACCACAGGCCAAACTTGAGGGTAATTAAGCATCAGTCATCATCAGTAGAAACAACATATTGTTCAGACATTGAGAGAAGTGTATATCATGGCCTTTCTCAACATTTCTTTCTATTCTAGTTCCAGTGGTTTGGATTAATGTCACTGTACTTCATGAGGTTTCTTTTTTTTTTTTGGCCAGTCCTGGGCCTTGGACTCAGGGCCTGAGCACTGTCCCTGGCTTCTTCCCGCTCAAGGCTAGCACTCTGCCACTTGAGCCACAGCGCCGCTTCTGGCCGTTTTCTGTATATGTGGTGCTGGGGAATCGAACCCAGGGCCTCGTGTATCCGAGGCAGGCACTCTTGCCACTAGGCTATATCCCCAGCCCCTTCATGAGGTTTCTTGATAGGTCAGCCTATTCATTGGATGCATATGAATGATCTGATTCTACTGAATTTTTCACTGCAATTGAAATTCTACTTTTTTTTTTGCCAGTCCTGGGCCTTGGACTCAGGGCCTGAGCACTGCCCCTGGCTTCTTTATGCTCAAGGCTAGCACTCTGCCACTTGAGCCACAGCACCACTTCTGGCTGTTTTCTATATATGTGGTGCTGGGGAATCGAACCCAAGGCTTCATGTATAGGAGCAAGCACTCTTGCCACTATGCCATATTCCCAGCCCCTGAAATTCTACTTATTAAAAGGTATATCTCTTGACCTTTGGGGAAATTCTGTATTCAGAGTGAGTTTGCAAAAGCCATTTAGTGGGAGATGGTGAGATGGAGACAGAACCCGGTTGGCCATGTAGGGGCCAAACCTTCTAGCCAGAAGCAGCCTGAGCAACAGATGTACATCTGCTTCTTCCACTGTCTTCTCTGCAGACCTCAGTGATCAGCTCCTTGAAGTGGTGGGACTGGAGGGAGCCATGGAGATGGGGCAGATCTACACAGGCCTGAAGAGTGCAGGAAGGAGGTTGGCCCAGTGTTCCTCTGTCACCATCAGGTATGCTTCCCCATGACCCAGCAGCCTCTGAGTCTCCCCACCTGCTGAAACAACTAGGAAGCAATCTTTAGAGTTCAGAGTAGGGAAAGCAGGGGATAGAAATTTGGTAACATTTGTAAAGAACATCCTTGTAGATCATTTCCCAAACCGAATACAATACAACCACCCAAAGGCACCAAAGGCACTGCCAGTTCATTGTGTCCTTAAAATAATATGGTGAGCCCGGCACCAGTAGCTCATGCCTGTAATCCTAGCTACTCAGGAGACTGAGATCTGAGGATTGTGGTTCAAAGCCAACCCAGGCAGGAAAGTCCGTGAGACTCTTATCTCCAGCTAACCACCAGAAAACTGGAAGTGGTGCTGTGGCTCAAAGTGCTAGAACACTAGCCTTGTGTTGAAAAGCTTAGGGACAATGTTCTGTCCCAGAGTTCAAGCTCCATGACTGATCATCATCATCATCATCATCATCATCATCACCATCATCATCATCTGGTGACATTCTCAAAACAGAATATAAGACTATGAAATCCAGAGAACAAGAGGTCCAGTGATTTGTTTTTTATCTTTGTAACTGTTATATGTATGCCAAAGGGTACACTCCGACAAAAAAAAGGTAAAAATTAAAAAAAAATAGGTTCTCTACTCTGCTGACTTAGATAGTAGCCTTGGAAATAGTATTTCCTATATTCCACTGTATGTTAAACCATCAACATCAGTAAGACTGTTGCATGAACCAAGAAGGTGACAGCTTTTCAAGATGTAGACCACCTAGCCAGCAACTGAAGGTCTGGAAAACATAAGCTCTAGTAGGAAGGTGCCTCTCGTTTCAGTTGCTTCTGTTTTTTTATTTGAATTCTCATTAATTAATTTAATTCAGAAATCTTTGTTCTTTTTCCTTTTCAACTCACTTATTATAGATCAATTCTATTATTATGACTTGGGACTCTGGGTCTCAGCGTATAGGATTTCCCAAAGGTATTTATCCACAGAATCCTTTTCTTCCAGAACCCTTTAAGCAAGTGTCATCAAGAGCACATTTGAGCTGGGTACTATTGGCTCGTGTCTGTAATCCTAGCGACTCAGGAGACTGAGATCTGAGGATCCCAATTCCAAGCCAGCCCAGGCAGGAAAATCTATGAAACACTTATTTCTAATTAACCACCAGAAAACCGAAAGTGGAGCTGTGGTTTAAAGTGGTAGAGTGTTAGCCTTGAGCAAAAAATTGCTCAGGGACAGTGCCCAGGCCCCGAGTTCAAGCCTCATGACCACCACCAACAATAAAAGTAGTATAGTGCTTGAGCACAGAAACTTAGGAGCAGTGCCTAGTCCCTGAGTTCAAGCCCCAGGACTGACAAGGAAGGAAAAAAGAACATTTGAGGGAACTTTGTTGATCTAACCCTCATCCCTCAGAAAAGCCCCCAGAGATGACTTCCCCATGTCTCTTAGCTGAATGTCTGTTCCTTTATGCTCTGTCTTTGGTCCCTGATTTGTCTTCTTTGTCTTTTCTATTCTCCAAACCCAAGCTCCCCTTCCTCTCTGAACTGTTGTTATGGTGAGGTACCTGTTTTCCAGGATTAATCCCCCTGCTCTCCAGGCCTCAACACTGAGTAAGGCCTGTGTGTAAGCACATTGAGGCCACACTTATGTGGGGCCATAGAGGACATAGTATCCTGATCCCTAAGGAATCTGAAAAAGCTATGTAGAAGGGGGGAAACTTTTCCTTCCTATTTGGTAGCTCTACTTCCAGACAGAAACAGAGGGGTGAGCCAGGAGTCTCATTCTCCCAGGCATTTCCCTTGACATTAAAAGGCCTCTTTTCCTCTGATTCTTCATATTTTTCATCATTAGATTTATTGTTTCTGTTATTAACTATCCTCAGGCTATGTTAAAGACTCATCATGTCAAGACACAACTTTCCCCTCTCATTTTGTAATATGAAAAACAAGGTAGATGCCAAACTGAGGGGAGGGCTTCCTGGCCAGTGAACAGTGACATTTCCCCATTCTATCCACCTAAGCCCCAAAAGGCTGCCTTTTCTCTCAAGGCCAGAGGGCTATGGAAGGGAGTTCTTTTCTCTCTCCTTCCAAGAAGCTACATACCAGAGAAGCCTTGTCTCAAACAAGAGAGTAACACTTTCTCCTCCCTCTCTTCCTACTTTGGGTGATACTATTCCCAGAGGTCCCCTTTCCCAGTGAAGCCAGGTGCATGTTCTGTGTGATTCTGAGTATACTGTTGCTCAGGACTGAGTGCAAGGCAAGGTTGGCTTCATTCAGACCTGAGCTGCACTGTGGACAGCTTGGAGACATTACCTCATTGGTATGATGTGATGCTCACTCAACACAAAGACTAGGCCTTTCCCATCCAGAGGAGAGCTCTGGGCACGGACTAGTGCCCACCGGACTGAGGAGGTCTGCTCAGCTCCCGTGCTGTCATGCTTGTTTCCCAGATTACTGTGGCTTTTTCCCACAAAAGCTCTCCCCACAATAGTGTTTCTCAGAGTGAGGGCTAAGGACTCAGGCCACAGAATCACCTTGTCATGTTTATTAAAATGCAGGGCGTGGCCTCAGATATGCCAAATCCAGTCCCTGAGGTAGGCCCAGCATTCAGTTCTTAGCAAATTTCTCAGGAGAGTCCTAGGGAGCCACTCCTTAGGTGTGCAAGCAAGGGCTCCCCCACTTCTGTATCTTTGGTAAGAAGGATAATGGAAGAAACTCACTGTGTTCTCTTGTTTTGGGATGGTTCCAGGACGAACAAGCTGCTGCCGATGCAAGTGGACGGGGAGCCTTGGATGCAGCCACGTTGCATGGTGAGTTATGCCAGTTTTGGAGATGGGGAGGACACACTTAACCTTTTACACTTTCCAGGCACTGGCTTGATTTGAATTGTGGGTATTTTGGAAGATCATCTAGCACAGTTCCTCTTCCACTTCATTCTGAAACTTCATCCATGGTTGCTTAACAGCCTCAGCTTAAACCATTCCAGTGGGCAGGGACCACACTCCATCAGAAAGTAGATTGTTCTGTTAGTGAGCAAGTCCAGTGATTACTTCTTCTATGTAAACTAACTCTGCACTCTCCCATAGAGCTTCCCCCAACAAGCACCCCTATGAGGGGCGCTCACAGATTTGAGGATGTACCTGAAGACACAGAAATGGTCACCCACAGTTTTGTTTAAGGCATTATCACCCAGTACCCAGCACCCAGCATGGTGCCCTCAGTGTAATGGTTGTAGAATAACTCATGGCTAAAACATAAGAGACTGAAAAAAAATGGGGGGTGGGGGCATAACTTGGCATAACCATGTTAGTTCCACTTAGGACTAATAAAGGAGACAGGCCTCCTTCTTCCTTAGTTAAAAAACAACCAGGAACAGCTGAATATGGTGGCTATGCCTGCAGTCCCAATGGTTGGGAGGCTAAGGCAGGAGATTATAAGTTTGAGACCAGCCTGGATTACTAGGGAGCCCAGGCTCCCTAGTAAAACCTGGAAAGAAAAAAAGAAAGAAAGGGAGAGAGGGAGGGAGGGAGGAGGGTGGGAGGGAGGGAGGAGGGAGGTAGGGAGGGAGAGAGGGAGGGAGGGAGAGAGGGAAGGAGGAAGGGAAGTGAAGAAAGAAAAAAAAGAAAAGAAAAGAAACCTAACTAAGAACTCTTTGAACAAGAGGAGACACTTTCCTGGTTTTCAGGACCTCTATTAGGATATTATATACTTACATGATATCAGAAATATGCAAAACTCATGAGAGTCAAAGGTTGTGTTTCAGAGCTTCTTTCCTGTTTAGACACCTTAATAATCTGTTCTTTTGAGCCTTTCAGAACACATCAAGTTGTCTTTTAATAGAGAGAAGCTTTTCAAATGAGCCTGCTGAGGAGAAATAGTGTCAACTCTTATGGTCAATTGGAAATTTTCTCTGCAAATTCTTTTTTTTTTTTTTTTTTTTTTTTTTGCCAGTCCTAGGGCTTTGGACTCAGGCCTGAGCACTGTTCCTGGCTTCTTTTTTTTTTTTTTTTTTTTTTTGCTCAAGGCTAGCACTCTGCCACTTGAGCCACAGCGCCACTTCTGGCCATTTTCTGTATATGTGGTGCTGGGGAATTGAACTCAGGGCTTCATGTATACGAGGCAAGCACTCTTTGCCACTAGGCCATATCCCCAGCCCTCTCTGCAAATTCTGATCTCAGTTTTATGAATGTTAAGGAAAAAGTACGCTGACCCTGGTGGCTCACACTCATAATCCTAGCTGCTCAGGAGGCTAAAATCTGAGGGTTTCAGTTTGAAGCTAGCCCAGATAGGAAAAGTCTATGAGACTCTTTAAAACCCTGAGTAGGGTCATGGTTCAAGTAGTCAAGTGCCAGACTTGAGCAAAAAAGCTAAGAGACAGCCCCCAGGTCCTGAGTTCAAATGTCAGTACTGGCACACATGCAAATAAGAAGAAAAACACTATAACACAAACTAGTAATAGAGACGGGCGCGGGTGGTTCACTCATGATCCTAGTTACTCTGGAGGCTGAGATCAGAGAATCACAATTGGAAGCTAGTTCAGGCAGATAAACCTGAGACCTTCTTGTCTCCAGTTAACTATCAAAAAGACAGAACTAGAGGTGTGGCTCTAGTAATAGAGTGTCAGCATTGAGGGGGAAAGCCAAGCTAAAATTTGAGGTCCTGAGTTTAAACCCTAGTACCAGCACCAAAAATCTGGTAATAGGATTCCACTTTGCTAGAACTAGGGAAGATAGAGAGAATTCCTAGTACTTATCACCTTGATGGAGCTGAGTTGAGGAAAACTTCCTGTATTCAAAAGACTTAGAACAGGGAGAAATTCAGTTCTTCCCCACCTGGTTCAGCAATATCCAAACACAAAGCCTTTAGATATTTATTTACCAAGCACTGGCTTTCAAAATAATCAAATACTTCCTCCATCTCCACTTCACTCTCCTGCAATACAAAAAAATGTGATCCAAGGATTTTATGATATGAAGTACACAAACCCGTGCGTAGAGATATATTAGTCTACTTGGACTACGATAATAGAATAATACCACAGAATGGTGCTTTAAACAATAGAAATGTATTTTCTCACCATTGTGGAAGCTGGAACCCAAGATCAAGGTCCCAACATGTGTTGTTTTCTGGTGAAGCTTCCTTTCTTGTCTGACAGTCTTTTTTCTTTTTTTTTCTTCTTTTTTCTGACAGTATCTTCTTTTTTCAATTCATTGAGGATTGGCTAAAATAGTTTACAAAAATAAAAACTCCCTATGAAATCCAGAAGCAGAAATCTTAAAGGTCATATTCCTTTTCCAAAAGCAATAAAACAAGAAATTATTAGAAGATTAAATAGCTAAGCAAATGAAATATAATTTTGTTTGAGAATTTTGTTTGAGGGGGAACATTAATTAGCTCAAACTAGAGTTTGAACTCAGGACCTCACACTTTTAAGCAGGCTCTCTACCACTTGAGACATTTTACCAGTCTCTTTTTGTATTATTTTCAAGATAGAATATTGCTTTATACTTCAGCTGGCCAGGACTGCAGTCCTCCTATATGTGCCTACTTTTATCACTGAGATGTCAGGTATGCACTACTGTGCTCAGCCATCATACTTCCCCCTAAGTTTGGGAAGACAGACTAGCCGCTGGTTAAGATAAAGGGCCATTGGACTTTTATGGCCTGGCTGGCCTCAATCATGATTCTCAATCTCCACATGCCTGTCTAGGATTATAGGCTTGAACTACTGCATTGCTTGAACTACTGCATTCAGATGAAAATCTAATTCTTAGAAGAGAAAAACAGATATGAAGGATATTAAGATGGAAAAACACAATAAACGTAACAAAATCTAAATACAGATGTGACAACGTCTTTATTTAATTATAAGATAATGTGTATAATCATCTTTAATAAGCCTGAACATCTTAAGAGAATGAAGGAAAATCTTGGTTACCATTTAATGATATGGAAAATGCTTTCAAAGAAATGACATACAAAATGAGCTTAAAACAGATGACCTTACTGCTGGGTTATTGTATACTATCAGGAAATAAATATTTAGGGAAACTATGCCATCAAATAGACAAAGATAATAAGTTTCTATTTTATAAAATAGAAACAGATGCCATAGCCTAACAATTTTGACGTGTTTTATTCTAACAGCTCTTAGTGTGTGTGAGAGAACGCGCACGCAAGGAAAAGAGAGACAAAAAGAGAATAGGTACTGGAGTTTAACTTCTAGCTTCTTGCTAGTTAAGATAAGTCTTTCAGATGTGTCAGCCTAGGCAGTCTTTGAACTTTGATCCTCAGCCTCCTGAGTAGCTAGGATTACAGGTGTGAGCCTCTGGAGCTCCCCCTCAAATGGAATCTTAAGTAATCTACCCATTAGCCTTTTCTAATTTGAGAGCAAGGGACCAAAACTTCCTTGCCTTAAAATGAGGATATGATATCATACCTCTGTGTTATTTGTAGTCATAGAGTCCACAAACATGACCCAAAATATCATCTCACCCAGGAGTTCCAAGTTCTCACTCTATCAAAGACCTTTGTCAAAACTGCTGAGAAACCAAATTCAGAGGGATTTGAGTTTCATTTCCTCCTCTTTGCCTTGGAGTCACTAACCACATGCTCATCTAGAGGCAGAGAAAAGAGAAACAAGGGTCCTCTATCATCTAAAAGTAATGGAGCTCCATGAGCAAGGAATAGGCAGTGTTCGCCTATCCCAACATAGCCCTCTACAATGCCAGCCACACTCTTTCCTTCGGCTATGTTCATCCGTAGATTCTTACCAGCATGTTCTGCCAGCAGGGTACTGGCTCAGAGAATAAGATTTCAGTGAAGACTGATATCAAAAGAATGGGCCACACATCTCTATCATTGTGCGTGCGTGTGTGTGTGTGTGTGTGTGTGTGTGTGTGTGTGTGTATGTATACTGGGCTTGAACTCAGGGCCTCCCATTCTTGCTTGGCCTTTTCTGCTCAAAGCTGGTACTATACCCCTTGGAGCTTTTTGCTTACTAACTGGAGAAAAGAGCCTTCTAGATGATCTCAGCCTCCTGAGTAGCTAGGATTACAGGCATAAGCCACTGATTTTGGTTATACTACCATCTGTGAATACTAAATGCTACATCCCAAGAAAGCATGATTGGAGTCCATGTCCATGAATTGTAGAGCAAACATAATACCATAGTAAGACAACACAAAATGGTATTTGATGAATTCTTGGTTTGTTCCTCTGGCGACTACCATAAAACATAAAGACACACTTGCTTTCAGGATCTCCAGGCTGGAGGAAGCTAACATGAGGATCATTTTCAGCATCCATCACCAGGCTATGCATATTGTGTACAATGTCTTCTGATTCCATTATTTTCTGTTTTCTGAAGTCATATAAATGTGAACCTGCCTTACGCTTTTATCCCCTTAGCCAAACATTCCCAAACCAGCTCACTCTGACAACAGCTGTTGAATAATTTCTTCCAAGCCCATTTTTTCATGTGATATATTTAGTGTTTATATCAACCTGTAAGGGAGGAAATTTTGTTTCTCTATTCTCCTAGGATCTCTGGATGGTCCCAAGAGTTAAACTGACACAAGTCATATTAATTTAAAAAATTAACATTTTATGGATATTTTATAGGGATGACTCCTTATAAGAAAATGAAAATGCAAAGAAATAGAACAAGCAGCTTCCATACTGTTGAGACAAGTAAATGAGAAATTGGGGAAGAAATGACAAGACAAAAGGACTTCTACTAGAGATAGTAAATGGTGATAGGTTCATGGAAACTAGTGAAAGATAAATGCTACTGTTAATCATTTTTGTTGGTACAGATTCATTTGGGATCAATTCTCAGTTTGATGGTAAGAGTAATCAGCCTCTATCCCTTTCTCATATTATTTTTCATCTTTTTTTTTTTTTTTTTTTTTGCCAGTCCTGGGGCTTGTACTCAGGGCCTGAGCACTGTCCCTGGCTTCTTTTTACTCAAGGCTAGCACTCTGCTAACTTGAGCCACAGCACCACTTCTGGCCTTTTCTATATATGTGGTGCTGAGGAATCAAACCTAGGGCTGCATGTATACTAGGCAAGTACTCTTGCCACTAGGCCATATTCCCAGCCCCTTTCATCTTTTTTTGTGTGTTTTCTGGTACTGGGCTATGAACCCAATCTTTGATGTTTTCTCTTACCTTTTTCACTCAAGATTGGTGTTTTACAACTTGAGCCATAGCTCCATTTCTGGCTTTTTGGTGATTTATTGGAGATAAGAATCTCATGACACATCACTTTGACAATAAATAAATAAAAAATAAATTCAATCTCTGCACAATAAAAAATTCCTCTTTATCTTAAAAAAAAGAATCTCGGGCTGGGGATATAGCCTAGTGGCAAGAGTGCCTGCCTCGGATACACGAGGCCCTAGGTTCAATTCCCCAGCACCACATATACAGAAAACGGCCAGAAGCGGCGCTGTGGCTCAAGTGGCGGAGTGCTAGCCTTGAGCGGGAAGAAGCCAGGGACAGTGCTCAGGCCCTGAGTCCAAAGCCCAGGACTGGCCAAAAAAAAAAAAAAAAAAAGAATCTCATGGACTTTCCTGCCCAGGCTGGCTTTGAACCCTTATCCTCAGATCTCAGCTTCCTGAGTAGTTTGGATTTCAGGCATGAACTACCAGGATCCACCTTGAACTATCTTTCACAGTTCCTCATTACCTCAAATGAACCCATCTTGTCATTTCTCCTTTAAAGCCCTGCACCAACAAACTGCCACACCATATCTATCCATCTCATCCTTTGGCCCCTGCTCAGCCTGCCCATACACAGACGGCTTCTCTTTCCATAGTCCCTCTCCTCTCTCTGTCCACCATCACACTGTCCTTTGACTCATTCAGATATTAAGTCTTCCAGTTTCTCCCATTACACTCTTCTCATTTCTTTACCAAGCTCCTTTATGGTGCCGCTTGATTCATCCCCCATTAACTGAAACTTGTTGATGGATTATCTCTCTTAAGTATTCTGTATTCATCCTGTGACTTCCAATACTATGGTAACATCTGTAAGATTGAGTTCATAGATCTATGAGTTCCTAGATTCTGTTTGACATCCATTTCCCTCTTTTCAAGTAGAGAAGATGGGCTTTCACTGATAGCCTATCATATGATTTTTGTGGGGAAAAAAATGGGACAAACATTAATACTCTCCTTTTACCATTCATCAAGCACTGTCGCTAAAGGTTAAATGATTGGTAAAGTTTCACAGCAAAGATCAGAAGTCTACTGGGTATAGGTAGCTCATACCTGTAACCCTAGCTACTCAGGAGGCTGAGGTCTGAGGATCATGGCTCTAAGCCAGAAAAGTCCATGAGAATCCTATCTCCAATTAAACAGCAAAAAGTTGGATGTTGGCTCAAATAGAGTGCCAGCCTTGAGTGAAAAAGCCAAGTAGAGTTGGGGGCCCTGAATTCAAGCCCTAGTACTGACACCAAAGGGGGGGAAAAAGAGTGGAAATGCTAGGCCCACACTCAAATCTTTGGGGACCCACACCCAGGTCTTTGTATCCTAAGTGCTTCCTATTTCTACAACATCTGTCCACTCTGACCATGGATTAATCATTCATGGTAAATGTTGATGAACTCTTACAGGAGATGACAAAGCTTGCAATGTCACAAGGACACATTCAAATAGGGATTAAGCATTTTGAGGCCATATTATAAGGCTAAGGTTCAGAAGAAAGGCAAAAATGAGAATCAGTGTCTGTTACTTACTGACTTTACAAAAGAAAGTACTTTTTAAAACTTATTTTTTTTGTTTGAGTCCTGGGGCTTGAACTCAGGACCTAAGAACTGTCTCTTAGCTTTTTCACAGAAGGCTAACACTCTATTACTTCAGCCACAGCTCCACCTCCAGCTTGGGGGCGGGGGTGGGGGGGGGGAGGATAATTGTTGATAAGAGTCTCAGAGTTTCCTGCCTGGGCTGGCTTTGAACTATGATCTACAAATCTCAGCTTCCTGAATAGCTAGGATTATAGGCATGAACCACAGTTGCCCAGCAAAACCCTAATTTTTTTTTTAATGCTTTTAAAAAACAGTAGAGTCAGGCTGGGCATCTGGCTTAGTGGTAGAGTGCTTGCCTTACATGCATGAAGCTCTGGGTTTGATTCCTCAGTACCACATACACAGAAAAAGCCAGAAGTGGCACTGTGGCTCAAGCGGTGAAGCACTATCCTTGAGCAAAAGAAACTCAGGGACAGTGCCCAGGCCGTGAGTTCAAGCCACAGGCAAAAAAAAAAAAAAAGAGTAGGGTCTTCCTGGAGGCTAAGTAAAGAGGAAACACCTAAAGGAGTCACTCACTTGGTAGCTGGCCACAGGATGTTGCTTGGACAGAAGTCAGACTGATCCCTCCAAGTCAGCTGGTTGACACGGGTCCTCTGCTTGGGCAGGAGTAGAGGCTGGGAATCTGAAGGCTAGGCTCTAGCTGTTCCCACCCCCAACCCCCCCCCCCCCAGGTTCATCTAAGTCCCACAGAGCCTGGAGCTCCTATTTCTTATCTTTTCGACGAAGGGGCGGAACTTGAAGGTTCCCAGGTCTCCTCTGACTATAACATTCTGATAGTCTATGAATAGCAAAGACATAAGACAGGTGCGAGCTGATCACCACGTGGGAAGCTCACACCTGTCTCTTCCCAGTGTTTCCGCCCCTTACTTCCAGCAGTGCCAAACTCTAGGCCCAGTCAGAGTCAAGTTGCCAATTTCAAAGCCATTCAAGGACAGTTGTCCTACATGGGGCTCCTTCCAACCCCAAGCTGGCCTTCTTTCTTGCCTGGGACTCACTCTCCATTCCATGATTGGAATTTGCATTGCCACTAATTTATTTCTACCTCTTTGCTTTCAGATTAAAATTACTCACAAGAACCAAGCACCTATGATGATGGGACCTCCCCAGAAAAGCAGCTTCTTTTCACTGAGAAGGAAAAGCCGTTCAAAAGAGGTGTGTCAAATGCCAGCTTAACCAAGAGAAAAAAAGAAAAGACTGCAACTGTATGTACACACACACACACACACACACACACACACACACACACACTTCTCTAACCAGTGGAAGCAAAGCCACCCTTCTGAAAGAAAAGTACACCATGCCATACAGTCTACCTATTTCAAAAATGTGACCACTCCTAGAGATCCAGTGCCCTTGGAACATTTTAAATGGATGTAGAGTCTACCAGGGTGGTCAGCTTGTGTTGCAACCTGCACATCCCCACAGGCCATTCTGTGGGACTCTCAGATGAAAGGAGAAATTTCCCTTTCTCTTCACTAGTCCTGCAAGGTTCCTTTTGAGAAGCAAGCTGCAAGTTTTCTACCTACAGTGAAATCGGATGTGGTCAAGGGACAGAACTCCATTCCAGAAAGCTTGCACAAAAGTCCTTCTGTACAGAGAGACAAAACAACCTCTGGCTGTCCAGAATTCCTGGCAGGACTCAGGAAACACAGGATGGTTTCTTCATTGTCCTTCAAGTGACAACTTCTCCCCAAACTTGCTGAGAAGACAGAGAGTCTGTGGAAAGCTGTGTTTCCATGTGTTGGTCTCCGTGCTGTCAGTGGGCACTTGTTCGTTTCCAGAAGCTTCTCCTGGTAACTGTTTGTTTAGAGCTGGCTCCAAGAACCCCCAAAGCTGCCTGGGCAGCCCATCGTAGGTGTGGTATTTATTTTCTTAGTACTGTGAACACCTGGGAGTGAAAGTGAAGAAACTGAGATTTATTTTTCAAATTGATGTTATAATATTGTGTAAAAAGGGGAAAAAAAACTATTTTAAAAAATACACACCCCCATCTTTTTTTTTCCCTGAGCCCAAACTTGTTTCCTATTTGAGTTCCAAGCCCTAGTGGCAGACTATCCCAGAAGTCAGAAAAGGTAGGAGGACTTCCTGCTTCCCCAGCAAAGTCCCTGGGGAAACCAGAAGACAGTATATGGGTGAGTCCCTCTGATTCGTGGGACCTCCCACACTCAGAGTATGACCTGAAGGACCTTCTTGTTGGTCATGCATATGTATATATGTCACATATATATTTATATAATATATAAGTATTTATTTACTGCTGGATTTTTCCTGATTGGAAGTAAACATGTATAATATGGGAACAGGAAGTGGGAAAGAAAAAAAAAGGTTCTTATTCCCCCATACTATCATTTCATCATCAAGACATATTTCCTTGAGCCTATCATAAAGTTAAAGGGAAATGAACAATGTTCTGAATCATGAAGAGAACTAATTCTGGGTCCTTATAGCAACAAAGATGCGCTGAATAGGATTCGCTCTCCCATTTTCCAGATAAGGAAAAAGGGTCAGAAAAGCTAAGCAAATTCTCCATAATACCTTGACAATTCTTTGACAGTAGGTGCCACTAACAAGATATTCCATAGACATCTGGGAATCGAGTCATTTCTGGTTACTGAATAGTGATTCTACTTATATCCTGATGACCAAGAAAGAATGAACATTCAGCATGCACACAAATGAGATGAGAACAAATGAGACAAGGACCTTGGGATGCTTCCAGAAGTTCTCTCTGGCCTGAACTGGAGAGAAGTTGATGTGAGGTTGGAAGAACTAGACAGAACATCAGCTTGGACTCCATTACATCACCTTATCATAGTCACCAGAGTTTATTAGTTTGGAAACACCCTGACAAGGGTGACCTCAGTGGAGCACTACAAGGACTGAGGTACCATCTGCAGAGGGCTTCCAGCAAGAACAGAGGGGCCTCAGCTGTGCTCAAGTGGCTTCATTAGTTGGTGCCAGCATTTCCCTTCTTCCCAAGGGCAACTCTGTGTGGAGTTTCATTGCAGAGAGCAGCACTTGCCTTTGCTCTTTGGTTCATGTCCTCTCCGATTCCTCAAAAAGAAACCCGGCTTCACTTGACATAGCTCCACGAAGCTGCTTTGAAGCTCCTTGCAGGACCAGAAGAGCTGGACAGGAAGGGACTATTAAGAATGTATGTACAAATTGAACCAACCTCTGAAGACAGAAATCATCCAATAACATCTAGTACTGAGATTTAAGACCATCTTGCCTCAATATAATGTACAAATTGCTGAGTAAGGAGAGCCCCAGGCCATTTGAAGAATATCCTTCCAGATGATAAGCTTGGTGATGAGACACAGGCTTCAGAATGAAGACAGATACCATCTTGGAAGCCACTTGATTCTGAAACTAAGGTAGCTTTGAGTTTGGCTCACTGATTCTCAGACATTTCCAGACATTTTCTGAGTGTGTTTCAGTTCTGATCCCTCAAGATGAAGCCTACTGGGACACAACCTAATCAACAAGTGAAACTGATGAGCAGAAACTCAAAGTCTTACCAAAGGAGGGGCTGTGCAGAGATTGGCTCCACTCTGCTCTCCCCTAAGGAGCAAGACATGAATGTTGCTTGAGAGACATGCCAATCATCCTCAGAGGCACCAACTGTAACACACTTCAGTGGACTTGCATTCCTCATTTGGTAACCTTAGTAAGTCTTGTGTTGTTGAATTTTACCTTGCAGATCATCTTCTAAACACCGTGACTGTGGTTTCTTATTGTGGAGTACCTCATCATAGTGACCTCTCCTTCCTCCCCCCAAAGCAGTCTCTGAGGTTAGCAGGGAAGATATTATTATCTCAATTGTAACAAGGAGAATGAGGCATAATGAAGTTTTTGTGGCTTCTTGAAGCCTCACAGTTAGGTAGTCAGGAGAGAGTCCAGCCCCTTATTTCCTGTCTTATTCTGATTCTTACCATGCTACAGACATGTTCTTACCTGCCTTCATACTTCCACCCTACTACCACCCCACCCCACCCCCCAATAAAAACAGTAAAACAGGAAATCTTCAGTGCTTCTGTCTTCTCCCTGGAGTGATGGGCTAGGAGTTGCATCTCATTGTGGCTAGATCTTTGGGAGGTCTCCCAAGTGGGTTGACAGTGGAGATAGGCTTTGTAGAATGATTATGATCAGGTTAGAGATCAACTCTTCTCAAGATAGCTCTTCCCACAGTCAGAAAAAAAAAGATAGGTTAAAATTGCCAAATAAATGAGGAAATACTTGGCAGATCCTGGAAGAGCCTCCAGACTAACATTACATAACATGCATATACATTGTACATATGCACATTATATAAGGTGACATAGTAATTAATGTGCTGTATATATTATGTAAATTACATATTTGTGAGTAATCATGATAAATATAGAGACCCACGAATCACTTTTTTACACATCCTCAGTGACAAACTAGGAAGTTACTTTTCTAGAGAGTCTTAAAACTTACTCTCTCCTGCTGCTTTGGTTCCAACTCCTGCCAAAAATAATTGCATCAGCTAACCCCTTCTCTTCTTGGCGTCAATTCTCAGGTACCTCCTGTCCCAGCTAGGCCATACCTTCCATGCAACTGTGCCACAATCAGGATCCATAAAAATAGAATCCTGGGAATGGGAAGGATCTAGACTCCCAGGCTCCCTAAATCACAGGCCTATAACTCAATACTTCCTAAGAGGTGGGAATTGGTTTCCTGCTAACATTAAAGGGAGCCAGATAGGGAAGGAGGGTAGGAAATAGGGCGGTGTTGCCCAGCCACCAGTTCTAGAATCCAATAAGAATCAAGAAACTATCAAAATTATGTCAAGTTATGACTGAAGCCAAAACTTCCCAGAACATGACACTACAGACTAGTAGCCATAAAAGCTTCATGAAAAAGAATTCTGCGATCAAGTGCTAGATCCTATCTAGGAAATGTGTACAGATGCTTGGGGAACTCATGGGAATGGATCACAGAGTCCTTTATGAACATCTATAGATTTCACTATCCTTGAGCTGGATGTCAGTGCATCAAGCCTGTAATCCTAACTACTCAGGAGGCTGAGATATAAAGATCAAGGTTCAAAGCCAGCCCAGGCAGACAAGTCTAAGAAACTCTTATGTCCAGTAAACCTCAAAAAAGTCAGAAGTAGAAGTGTGACTCAAGTGGTAAAATGCCAGAAAATGAACAGAAAAGATAAGCAAGAACATGAAGCCCTGAATTTAAATCCTAGTACCAACATACATGTGTGTGCGCATGCATGCACACGCATACACACACACACACACAGGGAAAACCCTAAGACCACCATTTTTGGTTACTATTCTTATTGAAGATGAAGACATGTAAGCAATGATCCTCTAAAAATATGTTTTTAATCCCCTAAAGTCTCCATCTTTAAGCCATTTGTTTTTGAGGTAAGCACTGGCTTTGTTGCTAGGCTCACCTTGAACTCCAGGGCTCTATTGATCATCCTACCTCAATCTCTCAACTAACTGATACTACAGGTATGCACTACAATGCTCTTCTAAGAATCTCTATGTTTTTATTGTTCCTTGCTACATATCTTCAAGCACAAACTGAAAATCTAGACTTTATTCCTTGCAAAGAATAGGAATGATCATAAGGAGGATGAATAAGCTAAAGGAACGTGACAGCTGCTAGGGAGAAGACTTCATCTGTACTGCTCCAGAGAACAGAACCACATCTATAGATTTCAGTTAGCAAGAGGTAAAACATAATATGGGAAGGGCTACCTTATGGAGGGATGAATATCCTCCTTCTTTTAAAGGAAAGGCCTGAATCTGGTTGGGCAGGCATTGATCTGCCTTGTCCCAAAGGCCACTGAAACTCTTTTTGTAGACATCACTGTTAAATTAATAGATATAGTAGTTTCTTTTCAAAAGCACTTCTTAGGATCCCGTTTTCTGAAATAATGAAAACTGCCTGCAACAGAGGTTTCTGGAACAATAGGTACTGACAATAGATGAGTACACACCAGGACCCACCTGGCTTATTGGCCCCTCCAGGGAAGCTACTGGTGGCTGTGATCTCTCTTTGGCATCTCTTAGGGTTAAAGGAACACATAGTGTTAAGACCAAAATAGATGCTGCATTTCTATTGGCACCCATATCAGCCATTTAAAAGTCTTCCCCTGTCACAAAAGTTTTTACCAAGCCAGGTGCTGGTGGCTCATGCCTGTAATCCTACTCAGGAGGCTGAGATTGTGAGGATCATGGTTCAAAGCCAGCCAGGGGAAGGAAAGTCTGTGAGACTCGTATCTCCAATTAGCCTCCAGAAAACCAGAAGCGGCACTATGGCTTCAAGTGGTAGAGCACTAGCCTAGAGCAAAAGTGCTCAGAGAACTCAAGTTCAAGCCCCACAACTGATAAAAACAAGTTCTCACCAACAATACATGGATCAGGCTTTCATTAGCAGGGAAAAAGAAATAGCAAGGAAAAATAAACTATTCAACACATTAAATATCAGTAAAGTTTTAAATAAATTAGGAGAGAAGAATGGATTGGTATTTATTTATTTATTTGGAGGGGCGTGCCAGTACTAGGTCTTGAAATCAGGGTCTAGGTGCTGTCCTTGAGCCTTTCTTTGCTCTCGAAGCTTGCTCTCTACTGATTGAGTCACAGCTCCACTTCTGTTTTGCTTTTTTTGTTGTTGTTGTTGGGGGTTTTTTTTGTGTTTTTTTTTTGTTTTTTTTTTTTTTGGCCAGTCCTGGGCCTTGGACTCAGGGCCTGAGCACTGTCCCTGGCTTCTTTCCGCTCAAGGCTAGCACTCTGCCACGTGAGCCACAGCGCCGCTTCTGGCCGTTTTTTCTGTATATGTGGTGCTGGGGAATCGAACCTAGGGCCTCGCATATCCGAGGCAGGCACTCTTGCCACTAGGCTATATCCCCAGCCCCGTGTTGTTGGTTTTTTTGATGATTAATTGGAGGTAAGAGTCTCACAGACTTTCCTGCCCAGACTGGCTTCAAACTGCTAGCCTCAGATCTCAGCCTCCTGAGAAGATAGAATTACAAGTGTGAGCTTCTAACGCCCAGTTTGATGCCATTGCTTTTAGCTTAACTTGATGTTCTATCATATTTGAGTGTGTGTTTCAATGTGTTGTAATAGAAGGAGAGAAAAAATAGGAGACAAAAAAAGGAAATTTCAACTGGTTACTTACTGGATAACTAGCTACTAAGCATTTTTGTGTGATATCCATTTCAATACTCATTGCAGCCTATGACATGGGCATTGTATTTAGTTCACAGATAAAAGAATTCGTGCATAGAAAGATGAAGTATCTTGCCCATGGATAGCAAGTAGTATAATCAGGACTGGACACATATAAGACCAATGCTTTTTCTAGATTTCAGTGCCCTTAACATTCTTATCTAATTGTTACCAACGCTGTTAGCATCCTAAGTAAATTTACAGGGTATGGGCACATCAATGTCCTATTTGTTTAATCTCTGTCTGGCCATCTAATCATGTCATACTGAAGAATATGTGCTTGTACACATCTAAGCTCAATAGCCCATGGACAATTGGATAGATCCCCAAATCTCTCTCCTGCTATCTAATTGGCAGCCATCCCTTAATCCTCAGTGCCTTTGAGTTTCACCAGAGTGGGACCCATTCCTAGCACCTAATACATTTTGTTTTGTCCCACTCTGGGAATGGAAGGACAACAACCAGTCTTCTCAGGCTTACATGCCATGGCCAACGCTGGCCAGCCAGGCCTGGGGAAGGCATGCTGGTGTTGTGGATGAGAGCTCCAGCAAGGAGGCTCTGCATGTGATCCTCATTAGTGATAGGCGTGGGTTGGGCCATCTGTGTTCCATGGGAGAACAGAATGGCAAACTTCCTCGCAGATGCCAAGAGATGCTCTCTAATGGGAAGATCTAGAATGCCGAAAAAGCAGAGAATCATCTTTCCTTGTGGGTACCTCTGAATGAAACCAGAGATACAAAAAACCAAGGGGTTTGGGAAATCACCTACTTGCTGGGCCGTCTACCCTTGCTATCACATCTGTGATGCAAGATGGTGCATAGCCCTGCTAACTAAATTCCCTTAGATCCATGATGAACTTGAAAATTTGCCTACACAGCAGCAGGTGCATTATAACAAAGCATTTGCCATTCCAGGTCTCCCAGGGGGTCAGGAGACACTGAAGATAGAAAAGACCATTTAATTGTGAATTGTGATTCCAGAGAACGAATCAGGAAATAATGGAGTCAGGTTGGGAAATGTGATTTTTTAAGCAAAGTGAACAACATCTACCTCAATATTAAGCATATAGTAGGCAATGTGTAAATATTTGTTAAAAGAACAAATGAATGAAAAAAGTGTCTGTCCTTCTACCCTGGAATGGGTAGGGGGCAGAGGGATAAAAGCTTTTCAACAGCTCAGGAACTTGAAACCACAGGATGTACAGGGAGCTCGTGGGGGCCTTTACCCAGACATCTGTTGGGTGATGGACAGAGCTAAATATGGATCATCAAAGGGCTTTCTAGGTCATATGGAGGGCAGCTTCATGATTCAGAAAGTATGAAATTCAACTTGTACAGAATGGCAGAAATATTTGCAATCTACTTCTTAAAGATCAGGCTTGAATTGACAAAAAGTGAGGAAAAAGGCAGCCTAGAAGTAGAGCTATAACACAGCAAGAGATCAGCATAATAAGATCAGCATAATAACAGATTCATGAGATAAAAAGAAAGAGATAGAGAACTAGACTTTTTAGAAGATTCATTTGGTCCAGGAAGGTGAAAATGAACAATATAGTCCAGAATTAAAAGAAAAAAATGAGAAAGAAAATAGGACAGAAGAAAAGTAAAATAAAGAAAGCTTACAGTCCAATCGGTAGTAAAACAGAAATATCAGGTATTAATGGAATTGTTTCTAAATACCAATTACAATTAAGTAGTTAAATTATTTGTTTGTGCCAGTACTGGGCTTATACTCAATGCCTTGCAATCTCCCTCACCTTTTTTACTCAAGGCTGGCGCTTTATCATCTGAACCACATCTCTACTTCTCACTTTTTGCTGGTTAACTGGAGATTTGCCTGCCCAGTCTGGCTTTGAACCATGATCCTCAGACCTCAGTCTCCAGTGTAGCTAGGGATGAGCCACTAGGATCTGGCTTATTACTACTTTTCAACTTCACAAGAATTTTATGAAGATCCTTGCTTCCCCATTTGACAGGTGAGGAAATTGAGAACCAGCAGGTATCATAGTGGCAGATCCAGGATTCTAATCTGTTATCATCTCCTATCAAAGCCATGCCCCTTCCTGTAGGACCACTAATGATACCTTTGAGCTTCAATCATAATGACAAGGACTTACTACCTGTAGTCCAATCCTTGTGTATGACTTACTTCCTTTTCAAAGTGAACACTCTCGGGGCCAGGAATGTGGCTTGGTGGTAGAGTGCTTGCCTAGCATGCATGAAGCCCTGGGTTCAATTCCTCAACACCACATAAACAGAAAAAGCTAGAAGTGGCGCTGCGGCTCAAGAGGTAGAGTGCTAGCCTTGAGCAAAAAGAAACTGCACCGGCCCTGAGTCCAAGCCCCCAGAACTGGCAAAAAATAATAATAATAATAAAATGAAATAAAAAAGTGAACACTCTCCTCCTCCCTTTCATAGATCTGAAGAAAAAGAAAAAAGAAAGGGTCGATCACATGTTTTGGTGCAGGACACTCAGGAGAGGAACAAATCCAGAAGCAGAAGCCCACATGTACCTTTTCCTCTCTTCCATCCTCATAGGTTCTCAGGCCCCCAAAACCAGTTGGCCTGTACCCTAAGATTCCACTCAGAGAAGAGAAGGCCAAGAATGAACACATGAGGAAGAAAGCAACCAACAAATGTACTCAGACAGTATTAACACAGAAAGCATAGTAAAGATCAAGGGCAGGAGAAATGAGGCCACACTTTCAAACATCAGAATTTAGTAACTGGTATCTAAGTGGAAGAATGGAGATCAAAGTGTCCTTTGCAAAATATGTTAGGTGAATCATAATTTGGGATAAAGATTAACTCTAAAATTATGCAAAAAATACCTTCTTTGCTTTCCAAAAAATAATGGAATTCTTTTTAAAGTAGAATCTTAGGAAGAATAAAAACGTTCATTTCTTTTTACCTTTGATCGTATAAAAGAAAAATAATTTTAAGATTTTTCAGTATTATGTATCTGTCCACCAGATTCTGGAAAGTCTGCATTTCCTGATAAGGAAACAGCACAGGAGTTTTGAAATAATTAATAAGCCTAATCATATATAAAGGAAAATTAGTATCAATAACTAACCAAAAATGGAATGGTACTTAAGAAAGAGAATATTTGCCTGGTAAGTATTTCCCTAGTACTTTCCCATAGCAGAGATATCAAGTGCATGCCAATGAGCCCAACCATTGAGTGAGATGGAGCCTCAAGAACTTTTATGCTTCCAGGTGCTCCTAGCTCTCTTTCCTAATCCTAAGCAACTCAGGAGGCTAAGATCTAAGGATCTCAAGTCAACTCCAGCTCAAAAAAGCCAAGAAAGAGTATCAAGCCCTGAGCATAAACCTCTGGCTGGCCTCAAAACTCTGGTCCCCGATCTCTACCCCCAAGTAGCTAGGATTACAAGATTGAGGCACTACACTTGGCTAGAGCACTAGAATTTTTTTTTTAACTCATAGAGCCCGGGGTGCATGAGGGTGTGGATAATAGAAGATATCACTGACCTGCTGTCTGGGTTTGTTATTGCTATACCCTGCTGCTGGCACGCCTGAAGGTAATGATAATAAACCCAAGAGGATTCAGTAATGCTCACCTCCTCCAGCTCCCTGTCTGCCTCCTAAAGGACCCATACTTAACCATACTTCCTGCAATTAGAGCCTCTGGGAATGACTTCATTTTCTATGAAAATGTTAAAAATTGCTAGAGAGAAGGGCCATGTGCCCATCACTTAGATTTCCACTGTTAACATTTTGCTGTATCTGTTCCCTGTTTTGAGAAGTGACTGAAATGTTTTAAAGTAAGTTCTATGTATTACCATATCTAATACCAAAATGGTTAACATACATCACCAAGAGGGATATTTTCTCAAGCATTACAGGCTACATGAAGCACCTACATTTCAGAGGACGATTCAAGACATGGCTCACATGAGCTTCATTTTTTTGGTCAACTAACAGAATCCAATTATTGCCCACATGGAAAACGATCAAGACATCACTGTATCATTCATGAATAGAAAGTTTGTTGTGTTTATTGGAGGGGGGCTGTTTGTTTGTCTGGGTATGGGGATGAGGAGCTGGTTATTTGTCTAGGTATGGAGATTTGAGCTCAGGGGCCTCACTCAACTTGCTTGCTTGTGGTTGGTGCTTTAGCTCTTGAACCATGCCTCCAGCCAGGCTTTTTGCTGGTTAATTACAGATGAAGTATCCAGGACTTTTCTGCTCTAGCTGACTTGAAGCTCAGTCACCCAAGTCGCAGCCTCCTGTGGTAGCTAGGTTTAAAGATGTAAGCCACAAGTGGCTTGTTAAGGAAAGTTTTTGAGTAGAACTAACAAAAGTCGTAGCTGTATTCAAAACATTCTTGGTTGATTTAGAAAAAGGAAACACAAATGGCATATTAACTACATTCTCAAAAGACATTAAAGTAAGCCAAGTACCATTGGCTCATGCCTGTAATCCTAGCTATTCAGGAGGCTGAGATCTAAGGATCAAGGTTCAAAGCCAGCCTGGACAGGAAAGCCCATGACACTTTTGTTGTTGTTGTTGTTGTTGTTGTTTTGCCAGTCCTAGGGCTTGAACTCAGGGCCTGAGCACTGTCCCTGGCTTCTTTTTGTTCAAGGATAGCACTCTGCCACTTGAGCCATAGCACCATTTCTAGCTTTTTCTATATATGTGGTGCAGAGGAATCGAACCCAGGGCTTCATGTATACGAGACGAACACTTTGCCAGTAGGCCATAATCCCAGCCCCCATGACACTTTTATCTCCAGTGAACCAGCAAAAAGCTGGAAGTGAAGTTCAAGTGGTAGAGTGACAGCCATGAATGGAAAAGCTAAGAGACAGTGCCCAGGCCTCAGCCTCAAACCCCAGTACCAACACACACACAGAAAGAAAGAAAGAAAGAAAGAAAGAAAGAAAGAAAGAAAGAAAGAAAGAAAGAAAGAAAGAAAGAAAGAAAGAAAGAAAGAAAGAAAGAAAGAAAGAAAGAAGGAAAAGAAGGAAGGAAGGAAGGAAGGAAGGAAGGAAGGAAGGAAGGAAGGAAGGAAGGGAAAGAAGAAAGAAGAAAGAAGAAAGAAAGAAAGAAAGAAAGAAAGAAAGGAAAGAGAGAGAGAAAGAGGGGAGGGAAGGAGGGAGAGACAGGCAGAGAGAGAGAGAAAGAAAGAGAAAGAAAGAAAAAAAGAAAGAATACAAAACACTTGAAGGAATTAGGAATCCACCTGAAAAAGAAAACGTTCTTATTTCTGAAAGAAAAACTGTTTAAAGTATTAGTTATGGAGAAAATTGGTACATTATCACTTACCGGTCAAACAACAGAACATCATCTCTACAGACTTATTTATTCACACCATAAAAACAGTATCAGTTATTTCCTCCACATGTGAAGTTATGAAGCTATGGGTGTGGGCGGAAGGGGAAGAAGGGCTGTGAGATGCACAGACAGCCCCTCCCCCTCCATTGGGGACCAAAACTGAACTGGAAGTGTGTCAACTCCCAAGAGATTGTCTGGGGAGCCTGGTTGAAAAGCACTAGCTCATTTACACAAGAGAAAATCCTTAATAGCAAAAGTGAAAGGAAAGCAGACATCATCCAACTGGGATCCTGAAGGACCCACGGCAGGTATCCTGGACAGGATGGTAGGCAAGGTGATTTGGTTAGTTGGTTTACAGAGGTCTATTGGCTCAGTGATTCTGTTACCTGAAAGGAAAGCAGTTGGCTGGACATCAGTGGTTTACGCCTGTAATCCCAGCTACTTAGGAGGCTAAGATCTGGAGGACTGTGGTTTGAAACCAGTCTAGGCCAAAAAAAGAAAAAAAAGCCCACTAGACTCCATCCCATTGTCCAGTTAAGGTAAATATAAATATGAAAGACCCACTCTGCCCTCGTACCCCAGATGGCCCATGCTTATAAAATCCTAGCTAGTTGGGATTCTGAGGTCTGGAGATGGAAGATCAAGATCAAGCAGGGCAGAACAGTCCACTAGACTTGATCTTCAAGACTGCCAGCAGAAAGCAGGGCAGGAGGTGTGGCCCAGCATAGTAGAGGCCAGCCAAATAAATAAGCCCAGCAAGCACGAGCAAAACTCTGAGTCCAAAACTCAGTACTGACAAAGGGGAAAAAAGAAAAGAAAGGCCAGGTGCTGGTAGCTCACGCCTGTAATCCTACCTATGCAGCAGGCTGAGATCTGAGGATCCCAATTCAAAGCCAGCCTGGGCAGGAAAGTCCATGAGACTCCCATCTCGAATGATCCCCCAGAAAACTAGAAGTGGAGCTGTGGCTCAAAGTGTAGAGCTCTAGCCTTGAGCAAAAGAGCTCAGGGCCAGCATTCAGGCCCTGAGTTCAAGCCCCATGACCAACGAGAGAAAGAGAGAGAGAGAGGAGGGAGGGAGGAAGGGAGGAAGGGAGGGAGGGAGGGAGGGAGGGAGGGAGGGAGGGAAGGAAGGAAGGAAGGAAGGAAGGAAGGAAGGAAGGAAGGAAGGAAGGAAGGAAGGAAGGAAACGGTAAAGTGAGTGACAGAAAGTTCTGGAAAACTCAGTATACCCCTACCATGGCCTGTTTTCCAGCCTGTGGACAATGGTCCTAACTGGACACCCACTCAAATGATTTTCCACAAGGCAAAAAAATTGTTCTTATCCAAGCTCCAAGTGCACATCTGCATACCTTTGACTCATTAAACACACCCACCTCTAGTCCTCTCCCCTACATCGTTTCATTTGTAAGACTGTCATCTTGTCTTTTCCTGACATTGACACTACGAGGAATGTTAATTCAATGCTGGCTGGCACAGAGATGAAAGTTACTTTCAGCATCCTGAATCCAGGAACATATTTTCTTCCCCAAGCACTCTCTCTTTGGAACAACACAACTCTTCTAACCTCTTCCCTCCTCTACTTAACCCCTGGCCCTGAAGCCCAGAATCTGCTGATGAGTGTGAAAACACATGAGCTCACTGGAGCTTGTATAAGAGCTCTTGGCAGCTCTTCCCAGAGATGGATGGCAGCCTGGGTCTCTGCATACTTATATTTGCCTTGACTAGGTGGTGTGATTTTCTTTTCTCTACCTCCTCAGAACAAAAGAGCCTATTTGTACAACTGGACATTCCAACTTTTGTGGCAGGCAGAAAAATATACAATGTCCTAGTGATTTAAATAGCCACAACTTCCTAAGGGGGGAAAGTAAAAATTCAAAATACAAAGTTTAAGCCAGGAATGGTGGTACATGCCTGTAATCCCAACACTTAGGAGGCTGAGGCAGGGGATCATGAATTGTGTTAGGTTTTTAAAGTAGGTAGCCGGTAAAGGAGAACGCCACGCGGTATTCAGGCAGAAGAGAAAGTTTATTACCAAACTGCTGGCCTGTGGCCGAGATGATCCATGGCTGGAGAGAAGGGAGAGAAGGGAGTGAGAGAGAGAGAAGGGAGAGAGAGAGAGAGAGAGAGAGAGAGAGAGAGAGAGAGAGAGAGAGGAGGGCAACCCCCACCCAGCCCTGCTTTATTTAGGGCAAGGGGGGTGGCCAGGTGTATTAGGATGTGACGCCCCTCCTGGAGAAGGCGAGCAGCAGGGTCCCTTGGTGGTAGATGCCAGTTCTTGAATGAAGCCTGGAAGAAGTCTCATGAGGCAGGGGATGGACAAACACATATTAAGGCAAAAGGAAGGGCTTAGGGCACAAAATTAAAAATTGGGTGACTTGGCTAGTTCTTATATTCAGATATGGACATTAGATGGACAAGCTACTATCTCTTGATCCCCTGGCTCTGATTAATTTTGAAAGGGGGAGACAAAGTGACTCCATTTTGGATGCGATCATTTTCCTCTTACTCCACTCCATGATACTTGTTCCCGGAACTTGCTGAGTCCCAGTGGTCTAGGTGCTTGTTGGCTGGGATGGCTTGCCCCCATTGGCATTCACAGGATTTGAACTCAGGGCCTGGGCACTGTCCCTGAGCACTTCTGCTCGAGGCTAGTACTCTACCACTTGAGCCACAGCTCCACTTCCAGCATTTGGCTGGTTAGAGATTGGTCTCTTCAACAATGCTTCTAGCCTGGCTCTTCGTTGGTTAGTTGGGAGATGGAGTTTGAGAGAGATTTTCTGCCCTGGCTGGCTTCGAACTGCAATCCCAGGAGTCTTTGCCACAAAAGCCCTTTTTTATTTCCAATTAAAACAACAAGGAGACCAAGGGGACTAGAGCTCACCTGTACCTTGTCAAGAACTGACCAAAGGGGCTGGGGATATGGCCTAGTGGCAAGAGTGCTTGTCTCATATACATGAGGCCCTGGGTTCAATTCCCCAGCACCACATATATAGAAAATGGCCAGAAGTGGCGCTGTGGCTCAAGTGGCAGAGTGCTAGCCTTGAGCAAGAAGAAGCCAGGGACAGTGCTCAGGCCCTGAGTCCAAGCCCCAGGACTGGCAAAAAAAAGAACTGACCAAATACTTGCCAGAATTCTGCAATGACAAAACTCAGTAGATGTGATGAGTTTACCACATATATATAGCTATATGGACATACTAACAAATGACATTTACACATACATACACACATGGAACACACATACACACTGTGCCACATAGGCTTTACAGCATGCAAAAATGAATTTCAGCAGTAGACTCTTTTGGAATTCCAATAATAATTGACATTTTTTTTGTCCAATATTTTAGAACCAGGTGGCCGGTTAGAAAAACAATTTTGCTAGCAAACAACAATTTTCAGATTATAAAATGGAGAAACCATATTTTGATAAACCCCAGTGGGATGCCATGTTGAGGGGGGTGGCAGGAGGACACAAACACTCTAATAGAGAACACGTGGCATGGCATAATGGCGCCTGAGGTGATGCCTGTGAAGCCCAATATCCACCACATGGTCAATGCTAGAGAAAAGAACTTTTAGATATCTTTGCTGACAAAGCACATTGGTGCTCAAGCCTCAGTTTCAGAGGTCTGTGAAAAGAGGCAGCTTTGTGAGCAAGACACACAAGGATGGTACGACTTGGGAATTTTATACAGTAAGCAAGTAAGCAGGAAGATGAGAGAGAGGGGGAGAAAAAGGAAGAGAAAGAGAGAGCCTGAATATAAGTGACTTCTAACCATTTACCATTGCAGTGGTAAAAACTGTTATCTGTGTGAGTATTTCGAGCAGGCCCCATTGCACAGTCAAGAGGTGTGCTAGCAGTTTCCAGCTTGGGTGTGACTGTGATGCAAAACCCAAAAAGCACGGGAGGGAGGTGCCTGGTGAGTGGATGAGGGCTTACCGGGCAGAAGCGGCAGAAGCGGCAGACGGAGCAGCAGAGAACCGGAGCAGCAGCAGTTTCACTCACCAGGGTAGACAAGTGGTATGGATGTGGATTTGGAGGTCAGCAATGGTATTAGTGAAAAGTGCCTCGTGGTGTCTCGCAGCAGTTCGGTTCGTGGAAAAAGGGCCGTCAGGACTGGGGATACTCCCAGAAAAAGGAGAAAAATAGAGGGGAATTCCGCCTGTCCTGACGCTTAAGCCCTATCCGAGTCACGGCACCATATATGTTAGGTTTTTAAAGTAGGGAGCCGGTAAAGGAGAACGCCACGCGGTATTCAGGCAGAAGAGAAAATTTATTACCGAACTGCTGGCCTGTGGCAGAGATGATCCATGGCCGGAGAGAAGGGAGAGAGAGAGAGAGGAGGGAGGCCCCCACGCAGCCCTGCTTTATTTAGGGCAAGGGCAAGGGGTGTGGGCAGGTAGATTAGGATGTGACATCAGGGAAAGGGGAGGTAACTGCCTCCAGGTCTGCTGGTTACCCAGGTAACTGTGTGGAGACTTAATGAGGTGGGGGCATCTACATGGAGCCCTCAGGGAGAGGACCTTACAAATTGAATCTTCTTTGTGAAACTACTTGAAGATAGGGAGATAAATAGAGTTCAAAGGCACCGTGAGATACTGGCTATTTATTTAATGCTGGTATTCAGGCTTGAACTCAGGATCTGGGCTGTGTCCCTTAGCTTTTTTTTCTCTCAAAGTACTAACTTTACCACTTAAGCCATAGCTCTATTTCTGGCTTTTTGGTGGTTAAAGGTAAGAGTCTTACAGACTAGTTTGCCCAGGCTAGCTCAAATGGTAGCGAGCTATCCTTGAGTGAAACAGCTCAGGGACAGAGCCCAGGCAGGTCCTGAGTTCAAACATCAGGACTGGTGTGCGTGCACACACACACACACACACACACACACACACACACACACACACAGTTCTGTCCACTTTCAGACTATTTTCTTGAGGGAGAAAAATAATCTGGAAACTATACTCAGGAACCTCAGCAAAAGTGAAAAGACAGAGAAAACTGAAAGCATATGTCCCAGCCATCCCAGAGGACCATGCGGAGATAATCGCAGACAGGAGAAGAAAGTTTATTAGTGGGGCCATAGTTCCCACAGGAGAGGGAGCTACATGGTGTCTGCGTCTTATCAAGGTCGTGGCTTCTCTCTGGGGGTAAAGGGGAAAGTAGTTAGGTAGTGAGTAGGAGTGGCTCATTAGGTATAGGTGGATCTGGGGGCTAGTGGGAGGAGTTGAGGCTAGGGAAATGCTAACAAAAACAAGGAAAGCCCTAAGCCAACCTCTTAATTCAGTGGATATTTCACATGACTCCAAAGATAGAAGTGTGGTTTTATGCCCAGATTTGGTTCATCTGCAACTGGGGAAAGAAAAGAGGTTAGTGAACTGAAACCCAGTGTAGCTCATGTCTGTAGTCTACCTACTTAGGAGAATGAGATGTAAGGATCTCAGTCTAAAGCTAGCCTGGGCATACAAATCTGTGAGCCTCTTATCTTCAATGAGTCTGCAAAAAGCTGGGCGTGGAGGTGTGGCTCAAGTGGTAGAGTGCTAGACTTGAACAGAAAAGCCAAGGAAGAGCACAAGGCTCTGACTTGAGTTCTCAGTACTCAGAGAGAGAAGCCCTGTGCTCTCTCCCTTCAATACCCTTACTTTTCAGTTATTCTGATTCTGGTAGCTCTGAGGCCTGGCAAGTAAAGTGCCTTTTCTCCTTCCTGAACTGCTCACAGATGGGTCCTGTTCCTGCCCAAACAGCAGCAGATGGGGAAATGTGCCCTTCTCTTGCTGCTGTCATTGGGCATTTCCCCTGGTGGGGCTCACTCTAGTTCAGGTTAACTGTGTAACTGTAACTGTGGCCTTGCAATTCAAAAGTGCCTTGCAATTCAAATGCTAAACTGGTTTCTCAAAATGTGGCTTCTTCATTTCCTCACCAGATAATCTGTGAAAATTTTTGTTTCCTAGGAAAAGTTTTTTGTTTTCTAACCGACCATGTGGTTCTAAAATATGGGCAAAATAATATCATTTTGCCACTGGAATTCCAGAAAACTTACATGGCCAATTTAACAGAAAAAAATTCTAAGCGCACCCCAAAGCTTGTGCACAACTGTCTGTATGTCTGCCTGTCTGTCTGTCTGTTGGTAAAACATGTAAAAACTGGCATCATGGTTTCAAAATTACTTGCTTTTGACTACTATTTTAACTTACTTTAGGTCTTCTGTTAAACTTTCCTTTGCAGCCTGTGGGTGGAGTCACAGTGGACCAGACTCCAAGCCAAAAGAAAAAAACCCAGGTTTTAAACCCAAACTGATCATGTTTGGGTGCAAGCAAATGTGTCTAAGAAAAACTCCAAAAAGTTCTATGCAGCATGTGGTATACAATGATGTAAAACCAGTGTGTTATTCTTTATGTTATTCTCTGTGCTAAAAGTCAAGTGTACATCTGTTCATGACAATTCTTTGGTATAGACTAAGTGGCTGCTAACCTCGATTTTCCTGACTCAGGATTGATATTTTGCTTTACAGGATGCAGGTCGACATGTGTGTTAACTGCGTGGACTGTGGCAGACCGTGGCTACAGGATGCTTCCTCCACAGTCTGCTCCCAAACTGCCTGGTTTCACTACTAGTGATTCCTTATTCTCTCTCTCTTGCATGGAAAACTGCTCAGAAAATCTAGGAGTCCTGGGGCTGGGGATATGGCCTAGTGGCAAGAGTGCCTGCCTCATATACATAGGCCCTGGGTTCAATTCCCCAGCACCACATATACAGAAAATGACCAGAAGTGGCGCTGTAGCTCAAGAGGCAGAGTGCTAGCCTTGAGCAAAAAGAAGCCAGGGACAGTGCTCAGGCCCTGAGTCCAAGCCCCAGGACTAGCCCCAAAAAAAAAAAAAAATCTAGGAGTCCTGTGAAGCCCAGAGTGCTCATGCCCTGGCTCTACCGCCCCCCAACCCCCCCCCCCAGATTAGAGTTGGGCTTATAGGAGGCCTATCATGACAAGAGTTGCAACCAAGACTTACTCCAAGGTTAAAAATATCAGATTTGTGTTTGGTGGCCACAGGGTTGCATTGGGGTAGCATTGGTGTCTTCCCTTTCCATGTCTCAGAAACTGTGATGGCTGCTGCAGAGAGCAGACTTGGTTGGCCTTTGCTCCATGTGGATTTTGTGACTAGGAAGATGGTTAAAGGCCCAAGCCTTCTAAAATCTGTTTAAAGTTGTCACCCTGCTTAAACCAATAGAGCACCAGCCTATAAAAGCCAGAGTACTTAGAGTAAGCAACCAGGGAATACTGGGAGATTTCAAATGTCTTTAACCAGTCTTGTGTAGAAATTTGCAGGCAACCCAGCAGGACAGCTTCACCCAGATCCAACTCATCTCTCTTGCCTGCCTCCATCACACCTGACTAATGAAGCCTGCTGATTCGGAATGGAAGAAACAGCCACTTCGGATCTGCTGAAGCTGGCACTTTTACACTGTCCTGACCCTTTGCTCTCTTGATTGTTAATTCATTTGTGTTCTCTTCCATCTGCCAGTAAGGTGAAATGATATGATTTGATTTGATGGCACATGGATCTCATTCAGTCTGCTTTTCTCTAAGTGTTACATCAGAACTCTGGCAAGCACTTGTTGGTCAATTCTCAACAAGTTACAGGTAAGCTCTACTATTGTTCTCCTGTTGCTTTAATTGGAAATAAAAAGGGCTTTTATGGCTAAGACTCCTTGGATTGCTGTTCAAAGCCAGCCCTGGCAGAAAAAAATATCCCTCTAAAACTCCATCTCCCAACTAATCAGCAAAGAGCCAGACTGGAAGCCTGGCTCAAGAGAACCAGCCAAATGCTGAAAGCCGTACCGTGGCTCAAGTGGTAGAGCACTACCCTTGAGCAGAAATGCTCAGAGACAGTGCCCAGGCCTTGAGTTCAAACCCTGTGAATGCCAACTGGGACCAGCTATCCAAGCAATGAGCACCTAGACCTCCAGGACAAGGTCAATCCTCACAACGAGGAACCATGGAGAGGAGTAAGAGGAGAGGAAGTCTCATCTTAAATGGAGTCAATTTAAACTTGCCCTTTCAAAATTAATCAGAGCCAGGAGATCAAAAGGAATAGTTGTTTACCCACCTAATGGCCATACCTGTCCATTTTCCATCTGGAAACTTGCATTCTTGCCTTTGTTACTTGAGATATATATATATATATATTTATTATATTATATATATTTGCTATATATATACATATGTGTATGTATATATATATGTATATATATATATATATATATATATATATATATATCAGCCTCTGACTGGTTACTCCCAACCAGGTCACTATCCCTAAACATTTCCTTCCTGCCCCCAGTCCAGTTATTCCTCCTTCCTGGTAATGGGCCACAATTGGGTTTATGTTCCAAATGGAACTTTTCTGGCTTGTGCCCAGGGTGTGTTAACTGGTCCTGTGAACTTGTCAGCCTTTTGCCTGACCTTTTCAAAAGTCTCTTTTAAAAGGATAACATCCCTCACCCAGGATGCCACCTGGGAACTTGCAGTTCAAGGCCATCCTCTTACTACACTGTTCTGCCCAGTGCAGATCTGGACCCTGAAGACCCCAGGCCCAGGGACTCCTTGATGCGCCCAAGCTGCAGGAGGCAGCCAGAGGAGACCATGACACCCATTGGCCCTGATAACCATCGTGGAAACGATGAGGATTTTTACCAACCAAACTGGACGGTACCAGGCCAAATGACGAATCAGGGACCCCTAACTACTTCGCTCCTTTTCAGCAGGAAGTAGCTCCAGAAGAAACAACCTCTGTCCATACTCCCAGCCTGGTACCCCTCTTCTGTTATTAATAAACAACAAATGGGACAATGTTAGCATTTCCCTAGCCTCAGGTCCTCAGCTCCTCCCACTAGCCCCCAGATCCACCCATACCTAATGAGCCACTCCTACTCACTACCTACTTCCCCTTTACCCCCAGAGAAAGAAGCTGCCCACTGGATAAGGCCCGTGGTAACTATGGCCCCACTAATAAACCTCCTTATGAACCTTCTTCTCCTGTCTGTGCTTATCTCCGCATGGTCCTCTGGGATGGCCAATACCTATGCTTTCACTTCCAAAGACACTTACCCTCAGTGTTTAACCTAAACCCCTCAGTTCGGTTCTAATATTCTTTTCTTCCCTTTCTCTGACTCACATCAGAGGCATAGAGCACCTTTGTGGATATAGAACTGCCTAATCCATAATATCATATTAGCTGAACATCTCAGGACATAAGGATATTAGTTTCAGTGTAAAAACAACAGAATCAGCTGGGTGCTGATGAGTCATGGCCTATAATCCTAGCTACTCAGGAGGCTGAGATCTGAGGATAGCCATTCAAAGTCTGAGTAGGAAAGGCTGTGAAACTTATCTCCAATAACCTACTCAAAAGCTGGAAGTGGCACTGTGGCTCAAGTGGCAGAGCACTAGTCTTGAGCAAAAGAAGCTCAAGGACAGAGCCCAAGCCCAGAGTTCAATCCCTATGCCCAGAAAAAAACAAACAAGCAAACAGATTCTGTGGGTTTGGAATCAATAATAAAATAAAAACCCACAAGTAGAGCCCTACTATAGTCATAGTTTCTAACACAGTAGCTCAAGATGAAAAGCCCACTGATACAGATTTCTCTAACTCTCCCCAGTCAAAGGCCCTTCCTTAGTTGTCATCAGTCCAAGTCTTCACACCGTTTGTAGCCAGCGTAATGTGATGTTTTGTTCATTACAGTTGAATGACAAATGGTAGTCAGCCAAGCTTGGCTCTCCCATTGGTTCATACAGAATTCCTCTTAAAAGCCTAGGCCTGTGGATCAGGGACAAGCCAGATGTGCACCCACCTGATGCTCCAGATGTTGCCCTTTCTGATTTATTACAGCCTAGCAAGGTAATGTACAGTGTTAACAGAATCTGTGTGGTCTAACATGTAGATCATCCCCCAAGAAGGCAGATTTGAAAACTTGTAGCATTTTGCTGCTTTCTTCTCCAGATGGCAAGAAGCAGGTGACTCAGCTGAAGAGAAGAGGCATCGCAGCAAGCTGCTGACCCGGCTTACAACACAGCTGTTTTCTCCCACGGAATGGGAAGGAGTCCGTAGTCCGTTTCTAGCTTCTCTGTGCCGCTGAATCTCAATGCTCAGTGGGTATCTCAGAAGAAGCATTTTTTGTTAGCAAGTAACCTTCTCAGCCTGCTATGAGGGCTCTGATGGATGCTTTTCTCTCCCTGCAGAAAACAAGCAAGATACTTTTGTCTTGAGAAGTCTGGCAAGTGCCACAGAGGCTGCTGAGGAAAGGAGCTAATCCACATCGCAGGAGAGGATGAAAGTTGCACTCTGCTTTGAAGAGCAAGAGAGGAACTGGAAGTCAGTTACAGGCCTAGTCCATCTAGTTTAAGACATGTCCTTTGATCTCTTGGACCTCTCTTTTTGTCACCTGTCAAACAAAGGGACTGTCTTGTTCCAGAAAACTTCACCTGGAATAAATGTCCATAGGAGAGAAAGCAGGGTCCTTGTTTGTACTCAAGGTTCTGCCATGAAGCCAAAGGCTTTTCCAGCTCTACTGACCCGGAGGGTCAGCCTCTTCTACCCTCTCAACCAAGAATAATCTACTTTCTTTCCCTCAGGGTGATTAGACTCTTTAGTAAGCTCTTCACCTCAACCTCTGCTCATCTGCTTTGTGAGCACATCACACACACACACACACACACACACACACACACACACACACACACACACACACCTTGAAATGTAAACATTTCCTCTCTGGGTCACAAAGCTCTCCTACCCTTTCTAGTTGACATGGGAGAGAATCCATCCTCACAACGGAAAAATACTGCTGCCCTTAAGAAAGTCGGCTAAAGGGGCTGGGAATATGGCCTAGTGGCAAGAGTGCTTTCCTCGTATACACGAAGCCCCTGGGTTCGATTCCCAAGCACCACATATATAGAAAATGGCCAGAAGTGGCGCTGTGTCTCAAGTGGCTGAGTGCTAGCCTTGAGCCAAAAGAAGCCAGGGACAGTGCTCAGGCCCTGAGTCCAAGGCCCAGGACTGGCAAAAAAAAAAAAAAGTCGGCTAAATCTCCATGATTGAGAGTAAACCGGGGCACAGATTAAAAGCTGCCAATCTACACACATTTCAACGGGGCCCAGAAATGCACACTACCAACCAAGACTGTGTGGGCAACTAATGAGCACAATGCCAATGTCCATGTCCTTCTCCCTCAGCTCTCCTGTTTCCCTCCCTCTCCTACATACTCATGCTGTTCTCTAAGGGTGGCTGCCTGCTCCAGCCTGCCTGTCTGCTGCATAGAGGGCTGTGGACTTGTTCTGTAATGCACTGTATAAGTGTGTGTCCAGACTTTGTGGTTAACTACAAGTAAAAGTGACAATAGGTAGCTAACCCCTGATGTCTTTGTGGTTTCTTTACAGGTCATTACTTAAGCAGTTGAGATTGTCTGATCAGCCATAGAGCACTGGGGATATACGTGCATCTCTATAGTCTTCTGTAACATCTTCAGGAAGAGGAATTGAAATTCTCTGTTGCCACTTGCCTGGTATTGGAAGAGAGGGAGAGGAAGCTTCAAGCCCTAGAAAATAAGCCGAAGCTAAATATTGTTTATATCCTTGCCTTCACATCTGAAAATTCCTCTGTGCAGGGTTGAGTGTTTGATAGATGATAAAACAGAAGACTCATTGTTTTTTTTTCCCAGCTTTTTCTTTTTTTTTTTATTTGTTTATTAATTGAACATAGATTTTTTTTTACAAGGTGTTGTGCAAAAAGGGTACAGTTACATAGTAGGGCAGTGTGTACATTTCTTGTGATATCTTACGTCCTGTTTTTCTATCCCTTGTCTAGGTCAGGTAGACACATATACAATATACAATGTATCAAGAACATATACAGTATTCACAGACTTGGTCTCTACTGTCTCTCCGTCTCCCTTTGTTAACAGTCATATATCAGGGAGATCATGCCCCTTTGTTTTCTGTGTTCTAGGCTTGTCTCGCTCAACATTATTTGTTCGAGTTCTGACCATCTCCCTGTGAACAACAATATTTCACCATTCCTAATCGCTATGTAGTATTCCATTGTGTATAAGTAAGACTCATTGGTTTAACAAATCACATAAGATTGATCCAGTTCTGGTTCTCTCATACTCTCAAATTCCTGTTCTTCCATTGGAAGAAGGATTCCTTCAAGTGGGGCCTACTGATTAAGAGTGGGACTCCGAAATCTGATACTTTGGAAACTGGAGCTACAGATGAACCCTGTACCCAGGAAGTTGGAGGCTCATGGCACCATTTGTGACAAGACCACAAATCAAGGCATTCCACCACAGACCCCAGAAGCCCACAGAGGGCACCCTGAGGCAGAAGAGACCTGGCAAGAGGCTGAAACAGAACAAAACAGAGAAAAGAAGCAAGGCTGTGGATTTCTTTCTGAATTGGCTGATCTCAGAACAAATCTACCCACTCATCTCCAGGCTGAGGCTGTCCTGAGCCTAGGGCCCAAGGGTAAAGCTAGACAAGGAGATATGGGCTCAACCCATGGGCCTCTGAGAAGGACTAAGGATGCTCTGTAGCTGCCTGGGGGGCTTCTGCTACCTTTGTCCCCCACCTTCAATCCATTCCTCTTCCCCCACTTGGCCTGATTGGCCAGTCTTCTGCAGAGCCATTCAGTCACTTGTCAGATTCTTGCTGCTACAATTGACCAACCCAGCCCCCAAAGCTAGGAACTCAGGCCTAAAATCCTCCTTAGTCATCTCCATGTCCCTGCTGTCATTCTTAGACTGGGCAAAGACTTTGACCTCAAGAAAACTGACTGAAAGGTTACTCATTCCTCTCCATCCCTCCTCCTTCCACCTGCATCTGACCAGTTCTATTTTGTGCTCCAGTGCCTAGGTGGAGGTTTCTGAAATGATGGTTGGGATGATTGAGGTGGGGCACTGCAAGCCAGATACATAATTACTACTCCGGGACAGAAGAGAACACTAGAAATAGTTCAGCTTCCCACTCCAGCTGCAGAGATTCAAGCAGCCTCACTCTCCCAGCTGTAACACTAACAATGTCTGAAAAACAGTCTCCAGAAAGTGGCTTTTCTGAAGCAGGGCACCAGAGGCTCATACCTGTAATCCTAGACTTTAAGGAGGCTGAGACCTGAGGATCAGAAGTTTGAAGTCAGACTGGGCAGAAAAGTCAATGAGAGTCTTATCTCCAATTAACCAGCAAAATGCCAGAAGTGAGGCTGTGACTCAAGCAGAGGAAGGAAGAAAGGAAGGGAGGGAGGGAGGGAAGAAAGGAAGGAAAAAGAAGGAAAGAGAGAGAGAAATGTTTTTTCTGAAGGCAAGAAATCAAGACAACACCTCCTATACAAAATGTGATATAACCAAATCAGTACAGGACTTAAGTTAGGACTCTGGAACATAGTTCATGAGAGAGAATTCTTACAACAAGAATTTTCTTGAATCTCTATAGCTAATGAAAGAATTGTACAAACAAGGAAAATGTTGATTCACTGAAGAACAAAAGACCTTTAGCAGTTATGTTTGCATTGTAAACTATAACTAAGAACAAATGATGCCTGTTCATTTGCTATAGTGTTTACAAGATTCTCTCACACTCAGGACCATGTTCCTGCCTCTCCCCCACCCCCACTTAACAGGTTACTGAGTGCCCTTCCAAGTAACAAAACTACCTTTGTTTTTAAATGTTCCTCCCTCCTACTTTCCATTAAAGCAGACTATCAATTATTACGGAAATATTCCTGCATCTACAACCCTAAAGCCATTCATTGAGGAAGCAGAAAAATTCAACAAAGGTACCAGTAATGGTGAGGGAAGCAAATCAGAAAGATCAGAGAGATCAGAAGAGATGATTGTGGTCCCTGAATTATAGGGAGTGGAGCCGGGAGAAAACTTGATCCAACCTCTCATGGACAGCAGGAATCCCCTAAAAAGCTCCTTGTTCAATAGGTGGTCACTTCCACCTGAAGCCTGCCTCTGATGGTCAGCTCCCCACCTACCCACGAAGTCCACTGGAGAGCAGTTGTCTGAGCCTTAGAGTAAATGCCCAAACCTCCCTCCCTGTAACTCCCACTATGGTGCCCTGGCTTAGTCACTGGCAGCAGAGAATCAATCCCCTCTTCTTCAGCAGGACAGCTTTCAGACCTCATCCTAGATAAATCTTTATTTTCTTTCCTCCAAACTAAACATCCTCCAGATCTTTAAATCATCCCTTCTATGTCTTGACTCTCAAACCCTAAGCTTTTCTTGCAACCTTTTCTGAAACAGCAAGAGTTTTCACTTGTCCTTCTTAAAATGCAATTTCCAGAACTGAACACAGTGCCTGAACACACTCAACACACTGAGGCAGTGCCTCAGAAATAACAGACAAGAGGCTGGAAATATGGCCTAGTGGCAAGAGTGCTTGCCTTGGATACATGAAGCCCTGGGTTCGATTCCCCAGCACCACATATATAGAAAACAGCCAGAAATGGTGCTGTGGCTCAAGTTGCAGAGTGTTAGCCTTGAGCAAAATGAAGCCAGGGATAGTGCTCAGGCCCTGAGTCCAAGGCCCAGGACTGGCAAAAAAAAAAAAAAAAAAAAAGAAAGAAGTGACAGACAATACAGGAGCTATATCCCTTGCTCTAGCTTTTTTATTTTTAATTTTTTTTGGCAACCATTATACTCCTCTAGAGCTAGTTCATCTTGAGCTCAACAGTTAACAAAAATCTCTTAGCTAACTACTGTGCATTGCTGTGATAAAATTCCTGAGGCTGGGATTTATTTATCTCACAGTTTTGGAAGATCAAGAGAATGGTATTGCTTCTGTGAGAGTCTCATGGCAGATAACATTATACTAGTGGGAGTATGTATGAAGAGATCATGGGGTAAGACAAGGTGTCAAAGAGAGATTCAAAGGTCAAATTGGCTCTTTCATAACAACTCATGCTTGCAGGAACTAACCAGGGTTGTGGAAGAACCACCTTAATCTCTTCTGACGTCAGCAGCCCCAATGACTGGCCACCTCCCACTAGACTCTACCTCTTAAAGTTCAACAATCTCAACTCACCACCAGACTGCAGACCAAGCTTCCAAAACCAGAAACTTTGAGAGCAAACTATGCTCCAGTGATAAAGGTTTGGGAGCAAACTATGTTCCAAACACAAAAGTTTGGACTTTTTGTTGTTTGTTTTTGTTTTCAGGACCATATTCCCTTTTGCTCCTCACAACAGCCTAGTGGAGTTGATTAAAGATGAATCTGTGATTCCAAATATTTCTCCAAACACTCATGTTGCCTTTTCAATGGAACTACTCTCCAACCAATCAGGGAGCCAGGAGCTGGTCGCTCATGCCAGGATTACAAATCCTAGCTACTCAGGAGGCTGAGATCTGAGGATTACAGTTCAAAGCCAGCTCAAGCAGGAAAAGTCCATGAGACTCTAATCTCTAATTGGCAAAAGAGACACTCCTATCAGAGAGAGCTGGCAGCAGAAGAACATGAACACCAAACAGGAAGAGCAATTGGGAGGGAGTAGCAGGGAGGAAAGATGCTCAGAAAAGAAATGCCAGTGTGGTGTGATGGTATGCCTGTGGGGTGCAATGGTAAAATGCATGTGGAATAGGGAGTTGGGGGGATGAGGCTCTAGGATTGTCCACTTCTGCAGGATCTGCTACACTAGGCAAGGTCTTTAGCCTCTTGGAACCTCATTTTCTTTCTTTTTTTTTTTTTTTTTTTTTTTTTTTTGCCAGTCCTAGGCCGTGAACTCAGGGCCTGAGCACCGTCCCTGGCTTCTTTTTTTGCTCAAGGCTAGCACTCTGCCACTTGAGCCACAGCGCCACTTCTGGCCATTTTCTGTATATGTGGTGCTGAGGAATCGAACCCAAGGCCTCATGTATACGAGGCAAGCACTCTTGCCACTAGGCCATATTCCCAGCCCCTGGAACCTCATTTTCTAAGGAGGGGGGCATCCGAGTGGATCCTGCCAATTCCCAAGTCCTTCCCCAGTTCCGTGACTCAAATGGCCTTGTCATTAATCTAATGATCTCTCGACCCTTTGAACCCAATGAAAACACTGAAAGTTAAACTTCACATATAATTATATAAACATATAATATTACTTCTTTTTTTTTCTAAAATAAGGAAAAGCTGAGGTGCCTCAGGGTAATGGCAATAAGCAATATTTATTAAATTGGATTGTCAGCCCTTGTTTTCTCTTTTTTTTAGGGGGGGTGGGGTTGGGGCCAGGGGGAATAACAGCAAACTGTGAAGATATTGGACCCGAAGAGTAAGTTGTCTTTGAGGTGACTAGACAAGCGTTCTGCTGCCCTGTCACCTAATGCCTTCCCCACAGTATGAGAGGTCAGGATGGGGGTCCCTCAATAAATACCTATACTAACAGAGGCCACTTAAATGATATGTAGAGGGAGAGAAATGCCTCCTTATTGAGCATCTCTGGGTGTCTTCCAGGAGAAATGTTCTTTGATCATTGTACTAACACAGGAAATATCATCCCATATTTTGGTTCTTCTGGAGCAGTATTGTGCAATAGACATATAACATGTGCCATATGTATCAATTTTCTTCTAATCATACATAAAGTAAAAATAGACAAGCAAGATTAATTGTAATAAATACTTTACAACTCAACCTATCCTAAATATCATTTCCGTATGTTGTCAATAAAATACATGATCTGTGAGTTAGTTTACATTATTGTTTTGTACTAGACCTTCAAAATGCAGCAAGGAGCCAGGTGCTGGTGGCTCACTCCTGTAATCCTAGCTACTCAGGAGGCTGAGATCTGAGGATCACAGTTCAAAGCCAGCCTGGGCAGGAAAGTCCATGAGACTCTTATCTCTAGTTAGCTATCAAAATGTCAGAAATAGGGCTAGGAATGTGGCTTAGTGGTAGAATGCTTGACTAGCATGCATGAAGCCCTGGATTTGATTCCTCAGTACCACACCAACAGAAAAAGCCAGCAAGTGGTAGAATACTAGCCTTAAGCAAAGGAAGCTCAGGGACAGTGCACAGGCCTGGAGTTCAAGCCCCAGGAATGGGGTTGAGGGGGTGGCGGGAGGTAGGAGTTGGGGGGAGGGGGGCGCAGAAATGAAGCTAAGGTTCAAAGTGATAGAGCACTAGCCTTGAACACAAAAGCTGAGGGACAGTGTCTAGGACCTGAGTTCAAGCCACAGGATGGGCACATGTGCTTGCGTGCGCACATGTGTGCAAGTGCGCACACTCCTACACACACAGTGTCATATGCACATCACACTTGCAGCCCGAGGCCATGATTAGACAAGACAGAGATCATCTAGAAGTGATCACAATACTTGTAAAGCTACTCTGTAATTGGCCTGCTTGGGGCTTTGTGTTGAGCTTGTGACTGGGAGTCTTGGGAGAGCAGGAGCTATGAAGTTATCTGGTGTGTTCTCAAGCCCCAGCTCAGTGCTTAACACAGACACCGGTCTTGAAAGAACAGTTGACAAGGAAGTCAGATGCTCTGTGCTGCCTCCTAATCTTGAGGCTGCATTATGAAGGTAGAGTGGTCTTCTGTGCCAAACAGACTTTGTTGAGTTTCAGTGGATGACAACTAATGGGGAACTCCCTGCCAAGGTTATTCCAATGGATTGCTGACTTCCCCTTCCCCTCCCTGAGCCTTCATTTCTGCATTTGTAAAATGCAGATGATAATGTTTTCCTTCCTGGAAGCTTTGAAGATGACATGAGCTCATATGACAAGGTACAGTATCCTGTGAAACTTTCTAGAAACATTGTTTCCCTTTTCCTGCTTAGTAAAATGGGAATAAATAATACCTATCTGGCCAAGATTTAATCATGAGGCAGCTTTGGCTTTCTCTAGAAAGGGAAAAGTAATACAAAGCAAAATTGAGGAAGGAAGCTACTTCCCACCATCTGCATTATTTCACTTATTTTTTTCCCTTTTGTTAGCAGTACTAGGGTCTGAACTCAGGGCTTTGTGCTTGCTAGACAGGCCCTCTACCACTGGAACTATACCTTCAGCCTTCCTTGATGTGTCTTTTAAAAAGCTCCACTAAGTCTGGGCACCAGTAGCTCACACCTATAATCCTAGCTACTCAAGGGGCTAAGGTCTGAGGATGATGGTTCAAAAACAGCGTTGGCAGGAAAGATCATGAAATTCTTACCTCCAATTAACTACCAAAAAACAGAAGTAGAGCAGTGGCTCAAGTGATTGTGTTAGCCTTTAGTCCAAAGGTTCAAGGACACTTCCCAGGCTCTGAGTTCAAGTCCCAATACTGGCACACACACACAAAGCTCCACTAAGCTGAGGGACAGAGAATCATGCCTAGAATCCTTCCTCCACAAGTGGTTAAGATCTGAAGATCATAGTTCAAAACCAGTCTGGACAGTAAAGTCTGTGAGATTCTGTCTCTACTAAAAAGCCAGAAATGGAGGTGTGACTCAAATGATAGAGTGCCAGCCTTTAGTTAAAAAAAAAAAAAAAGCTAAAGGACAGCACCCATGACCTGAGTTTAAACCCCGGTACTGTACACACACAAAAAAATAATAGCTCTCTACCTTATTCCTATCACAACCAGCATACACACAGGTGAGCATATGCATGCATTCACACACACAAACATACATACCACACAGCCCTGAAACTACCATACAACACACGTTCCATACAACATGTAGTCTCTACATGCACATTTCACACACTCACAGAGGAATGCAGAGGAATGAACACACAGCACACCCTACACTTGCTACCCCTGGGCACACTCCCAGCTAATTTAAACAATAATTATCCATACAGAATACTTTTTTTTTCCTTGAGTTCTGGAGACTCTCGTCTCTGTCACTTTGATTAGACTTAGTAATACCAAACATCTCTTATGTCATTTGATTCTGAGCCTGCCCCTCAGCGCACTTTCTTTTTTTCATTTTGGTCTTGCACAGTGCTTCATTTATGCTTAGGGCTTGATAAATGTTGAGGGTGTTTTGTGGGGTTTTCTTGGATTGGGGTACTGGGACTTGAACTCAGCTCTCCTTTGGCTTTTTCTGCTCAAGACTGTCACTACACTACTTGAGCCACTATGCCACTTCCAGCTTTTGGTTGATTAATTAGAGATAAGATTCTAGTTTTCTTTTTTTCCCAGTCTGGCTTCAAACTGAGATCCTTACTCAGCCTCCTAAGTAGCTAGGATGACAGGCATGAGCCACTGGAGCCCAGCTTTCAATAAATACTACCAAGTGAAAAAAATGAACTCAATTCATTAATCCATGTGTCCACAGGGGGACCAAGTGAGAGAAAGACTGGGGAAAAACCTCCTGTGTGGTCTTGGGGGACAGGGGGCTCCTATTCAGTGGCAGGTCCTGCCTGGTCCTGCTCCACCCCTCAGTGTCCTCAGTGTCAGTTCCAAGGAAAATATTTGTTCTGTGAGCAAATAAAATGTGAATATGCTCTAATCTGCTGCAAAGATACACAGAGCTGCCTTCAGCCTCAGGCTTAGATCTCCTAGATCTCCCCGGCACTTCAAAGAACTTCAAAAATACAATGTCTGTCTGCAGTGGGGCCCGACAAATGGAGCTTTTTCCTGTCCAGAGAGAAGGGCAAATGAAGGCTACATGACAAGTTTTCCCTTGAACCTTTGTAAGTGATTCAAGTTAGAACCCCACACACCACAGGCTCCTCTTTTCACTTATGCTCTGGGAGCTCAAAAGTACCAAAGCTGCAATTTGAGGACACACAGATAGATACACACTCACACCAGAGGCCTGGACTCAATGTCCATGCTTAACTAATAAGGGAGGAGGCCAGTGCCCAGAGCTGTGGGTGGGTGGAGCCAGGTCTCCTCCCTATTCCGTCCATCCTTACCACACACTGCCTCTCTGTCTAAACATTCATCCTGGTTGCACCAGTCAGGAAGAAAGAGAAAAAAAAAAAACACTCCTTGGCTCAGAAAATTAGGAAGAGATTTGTTTTTTTGTTTTTGTTTTTTGTTTGTTTTGCTTTGTTTGTTTCCTACTAAGGAATTCTTAGAAGTTCAGAACCTTCTATAATAAGCTGTCATTGGATACACTTGTTTCGGAATGCAGCCTGGGGTTGATTGCAGGTTTTAAGGCTTCTGAAGGAGGAAACATTGTCCCTGGGTTCTCTCAACCAGGCTTGGCCCTTCTTGGGGGGGGGGGGGTAGGGAGTGGGGGTGGGGATTCACAGGGTTCATCTACTTATGGAAAGCCTGTGAGTGCAAACTAAAGCTTCTCTTACATGTCTGAAGAGGGATAGGGAAAGACCCTGGCAGTGGATTTTGAAAATTGAATGCAGAACTCATCCTTGTAGACCTGAGATTCTATCTAGATTGGGGTATGTGCCTCTCTCCTATTCCAGTTAAGAATGAGTCTCCACTATCCTCTAGGCACAACTGTAGGTGCCATTTGTGTGGGAAATTTTCGTGGCATCATCTATCTGCCTTTAAAAAAAATTGTATTTGGGTTTTGGCTCTCCTGGAGTTTGAACTCAGGTCCTTATCCTTGCTTGGCCGACATTTTACCACTGATACCATATTGCAGCTCTTCTTTTTGCTTCAGTTATTTCTGAGATACAGTCTCATCTTTTTGCCTGGAGCCAGTCTCAGACGAGGATCCACCTAATTATGCCTTACTCATAACTAGGCTTATAGATGTGAACCACCATGCCTCAAATGTTGGTTGAGATGCGGATCTTGCTAACTTTCTTTTTCCTTTTTATTTTCTTTTGGCATAGGCTGGCCTTGAAAGACAATCTTCCCAATCTATCTCATAAGTAATGAGTTCACAGGCATGGACCACCACACTTGGCCCATTTTATTAAGTTTTTGTTTTAAATGTTTGCATTGAGGGCTGGGAATATGACCTAGTGGTAGAGTTCTTGCCTCACATACATGAAGCCCTGGGTACGATTACTCAGCACCACATATATAGAAAAAGCCAGTAGTAGAGTGCTAGTAGCCTTGAGCAAAAAGAAGCTAAGGCACAGTGCCCAAGCCCTGAGTCCAAGCCCCAGAACTGGCAAAAAAAAAAAAAAAAAAAAAAAAAGTGTTGAAATGAATAACCCAGGCTGCCCTCAAAAATCATTATTCTTTTGTCTCAGTGTGAGATTACAGGCATGTATCCCATCCATACCCAGCTTCCATTTGCCTTATTTTATAAGGCAAACGCAGAGGAAAGTCAGAGAGGCCAAGCAATTTGCTCAAGATGGTTCAGCTAGGTTCGGAATTCTTTTTTGCTGAGTTCCGAGTTCCTTCTGTTATTCTGGGAACTGCTCCACCTAAGGAAGCTTGCCTGTATAGAATTTTAGACTGACATTCCCACTAGTTTTGTTATTCAAACTAACTGCTAACCTCCTAGCAGCCCTATTTTTTTTAAACTGTCCTGTAATTTAACTTGTAAACCACACTGCCCTAGCCTCCTAAATTCAAAAGCCTTTTTGAAAGGTTCTGTTTCCTTTCAAAGTAGATTGTCTCTTAAGTTCCTCTGTAACAAAGTGGAATTACAATACCTCTCTAATGACTTTACAACATTCTTAGTCAAGTCCTATCCCTTCTCTAGCCAGAGTGATAATATCTGGAGGCAGCCCTGGCTAGCCTGGCAGGACAAACTTACCCACACCTTAAATAGGTAACTGGGGTCTGGCCTGACCTCCTGCAGTTATGCCTTTATCAACCTATGGGTGTACATGAACACAAAGATGTGCACCACCGTAGTCAACTGGGAAAAACAGCACTAGACGAACAATTAAGAAAATATACTACATTCAATAGAAGGCATATTAGGCAAATCTTAAAAGTGAAGCTTATAAAGAATGTTTAAATCCTTGGAGGCCTGCCTGTGATATAATGCAAGGCAGAATGCAAAGTAATATATATATATATATATATATATATATATCCGTTATGTAAAACAGCACAAAAAAAAGACAAGGAGGAAATATGTTTAAATGTTAACGGCATTCATTCTGAGGATGATAGATGCTTGCTAGTTTTTAATCTTTTCTTTTTGTTTATTTTCCTAATTGTACACAGTGGGTATATTACGATTTTGTGATTTGAAATGTGTGTGTATGTATGTGTGTGTGGTGTGTGCTTTTGCTTTAGTTTTTTTTGTTGTTGTTGTTGTTTTTTGTTTTTTGGCCAGTCCTGTCCCTGGCTTCCTTTTGCTCAAGGCTAGCACTCTGCCACTTGAGCCACAGTGCCACTTCTGGCCGTTTTCTGTATATGTGGTGCTGGGGAATTGAACCCAGGGCCTCATTTATACGAGGAGGCAAGCTTTCTTGCCACTAGGCCATATCCCCAGCCCTAGTTTTTTTTTTTTTTGGCCAGTCCTGGGCCTTGAACTCAGGGCCTGAGCACTGTCCCTGGCTTCTTCCCGCTCAAGGCTAGCACTCTGCCACTTGAGCCACAGCGCTGCTTCTGGCCGTTTTCTGTATATGTGGTGCTGGGGAATCGAACCCAGGGCCTCGTGTATCCGAGGCAGGCACTCTTGCCACTAGGCTATATCCCCAGCCCCCTAGTTTTGTTTTTTTAATGATTGTAAGTAATATTGGAGAAATGGTTAAAAAGTGAAATTATTAAATGTCTAATACCTCTGCCTGGGATGAGGCCATAAACTAGAAATTTTTTCAAGCATTCTAACTAGGCATGCCTGCCAGTTCAAAGAACAATTTTTACTTTAATCCCACTCCCTTACAAGTACTGTACCAAAAGTATTTTAAAATAACAAATGTAACATTCTGCAGGATTAGACTTCGACTTGGGCTTTGGCTCAAGATGGCTTGAATCAATCCTTCCCACTCCAGATTGGTCCTGATGAAGAAGGACTGTTGGGAGAAGTCCTTGATGGGAGGTAGGGCCAGGAGTCAGAGACAGAGAAAGAAAATAGAAGCCTCCTTCCTCCCCCCCCCCGCCCCCCCACCTTTTGTGTGGAGCTCAGTGAATTACTCATGGAAGGAATCTCCAACTCTGTTCTCCTTCCTCTCCCCGAGCCAGCTAGCTGGGGCAGAAAGTTTCAGCAAGAGAATATGCTAGCCTGATTCATTCACCAGTGCTGGAAGCCTGCAGATGACCTCTCCCATCTTGCACACCCTGTCCCGTTCCCTTTGGGTGTTTTGGGCCAGGATAAAGGAGGCATTAGAGAACACTCTTTCTGGCCTCTCTGTGTCTCACTTTGCTGTGCGTGAGTGTGTGCGTGCATGCAAGCGCACAGGTGCGCTCCGCACTGGGACTTGAACTTGAGGCCCAGCACAGTGCTGTCCTTTAGATTTTTCACTCAAGGCTGTGGCTCTACCAGTTGAACCACAGCTCTGCTTCAGGTTTTTGCTGGTTAATTGGAGATAAAAGTCTTCTTTGCTCAGGCTGCCTTCAAATTTTGATCCTCAGATCCCACCCTCCTGTGGATGCGCAGTATTCTATGCTTTGCTTTGTTGTACACCAACCCACTTTTCGGTTTTGTCTTTCCCAGATTTCTCCTTGCCTCTTGTCACTCGCCCAATCTAGAACTTAATAAAGCTCCCACTTGGTGGCAGAATCAGATCCATATTCTTCAGAACACCAACCAACCAAACTCCCTCCATACTCACCTTTCCTTGCCTACTCACCACTGCACCCACCCCAGCCCATCTATTCTCCCCAACCCCCAACATCCACCCAGCCTGATCCTCCCTAGCTCCTCCTCCTGATCTTCCCCAAGCTCCTCCCCAAGCCCTCTGCACAAGGCCCAAAGGCAGCCTTCACAATGTCCACAGGTCAGAACTGTTCTTTCACTAAACGAAAATAATGGAACCTTGTCCAAATGGTGCTCACAGATACAATTTTCTTAATGTTAAGTATTTGTTTTTGTCCTATCTCTTGTGGGAATCCACAGCTAGCAAAGGGAAGGAAGAATTCCCTGGGGGATATTCATGAACCCACTCAGAGACAGCCCACTATGACTAATGCACAGCTTGTTTATTTCACAGACACATGTTCACTGTTGAGGTTTTATAGGCACACATATAAGCCAATTCCTGCTTTGTGTTAATTCAGTTGTCCTAGGTTCATGTAACAGGAATACATGTCTTCATGATAATCTTTTTTTAAAAAATCATAGGCTTCTACTAAGAAAAGGGGCTAGGGATATGGCCTAGTGGCAAGAGTGCTTGCCCCATATACATGAGGCCCTGGGTTCAATTCCCCAGCACCACATATATAGAAAACGGCCAGAAGTGGCGCTGTGGCTCAAGTGGCAGAGTGCTAGCCTTGAGCAAAAAAAAGAAGCCAGGGACAGTGCTCAGGCCCTGAGTCTAAGCCCCAGGACTGGCCAAAATAAATAAATAAATAAATAAATAAATAAGAAAATGATGCTGGCTGTAAGCCAACATACCTGAGGAAATTGAGAAATATTTGCATCAAACACCTAACTTCCCCTCCTCCCCCAACATGTCACACACTGGCGCATATTTATGCCTATGTTTATATATGCCTTTCTTTCTTTATTCTTGCCAGTATTGGGGCTTCAATTAAAGCGGCCAGAGCACTGACTGTCCTTTAAGCTTTTTTGGTCAATCATGGGGCTTGAACTCAGAGCCTAGGCACTGCTCCTGGGCTTTTTTGCTCAAGGCTAGCACTCTACTACTTTGAGGCACAGCTCCACTTTCAGTTTTTCGGTGGTTAATTGAAGGTAGGAGTCTTATGGACTTTTCTGCCAGGGTTAGTTTTTTTTTTGCCAGTCTTGTGGCTTGAATACAGGGTCTAGGTGCTGTCCCTGAGCTTCTTTTGCTCAAGGCTAGCACTCTACCACTTGAACCACACTTCTGGTTCTGTTTATGTGGTACTGAGGAATTGAACTCAAGGCTTCATGGATGCACTAGGCAAGCACTGTACCACTAAGACACATTCCAAGCCCCATCCTGGACTAGCTTTGAACCACGATCCTCAAATCTCAGCCTCCTTAGTAGCTAGGATTACAGGTACCAATGTCCAGCTCCGGTAAGCCTTTTTTGCTCAAGACTAGCTCTACTATTTTGAGCCACATCTCCACCTCCGGTTTGGGGCTGGTTAATTGGATTGGCTTCAAACTGGGATCCTCAGATCTCAGGCTCCTGAGTAGCTAGTATTACAGACCTGAGTCACCAGCGCCCCGCTTGTTTCTGATTTTATAGACAGGCAATTGATGTGAGGAGAAATTAAAATGTCCTCCACTACTACTTCCCTAATAAGTTAATGATAGAGGAAGAGGGTGCTGTGGCTCATGTGGTAGATTGCTCTCCTTGAGCAAAAAAGGCTCAGAGACAGTGCCCAGGCCCTGAGTTCAAGCTCCAGGACTGGCACAAGAAAAGAAGTTAGTGATAGCGCTGAGATGTTGTAAAAAGAAGGCAGACTCTAAATAATTTCTTACAGCCATCCCAGTGCCTGGCCAGGTGTTGGGGGTGGTTTGTTTCCCCAGCCAGGAGATTTGGGGCCGTGACCCAGCTCCAAGGCCTAGAGGCAAGAGGAGCCATCCTTTGAATTGCAGATGTATAGCTCAATGGGGATAGACCCAGAGGGCCCTGCTTTGGGGACTGTTCGGATACGTTGTGTTGTTTAGCCCCGGGGGAAGTCCTGCCCTTGCTTATCAATAGGGAAAGGTGAAGCCCCTGCTCCCTCAGGTGATAGGAGTACCTGGATCCCTGGAGACAGGGTGGGCCCTTGGCTGATAGGTTGCTGGACCTGTCAGTCCAGTGCCTGGGACTGGGAGCTTCTTGTGATCCTGTCCCCTGCCCTGACCCTACTTAGGGTCAGAGGAGTACTGGTGCCATGACACCATGCTATGTGTTTCCATGTTCATGTCCTGTGTCCTGGCTCCAGGCTCTTCTCCGTCATCATGGCATCCCAGGTCAGCTCTCCATTGGAGCTGAAATGGTTTGTTGATATTGTTTTTGTTCTTTCTTTCCTCTCAGGACTGTTTCCTAATGTTAAGTGTATTTGTGGGCTGCAGATCTTTGTAACAATTGGCTGCCTGCAGACTGCTAATGTTCTAATAAAGACTCCAAGATTTGATCCTTCATAATGTGGCTTCTCTGATAATTTAACTTATTATAACATGAAGTGGGGCTCTGGCTCCAAGTTCATCCTGTGTTCACCACACCCCAGTTGCCACAAAGATCCACAGTTATAATTTAGTAGCTTGATGAGAGGGTGGTCAATCTATGAAGCAGGAAAGCAGTTCAGCTACTGAAGTTCTTTGAATACAGAAAGGGCTTCTAGATTTGAGTCTGTGAGCTATTACCACATTTCCATGTGGATCACCTAATTATCATTTACAGGGTGTACACATGGTTGTAAATGAATGCTACCCACATTCTAATCAGGAATGCTGGGGCAGGGGGCTGGAATGGCTAAAACATGGATCCTGTGGTGAAAAAAAAATCACACTTTGTCATTGGAGGTGGTTTAATATATAGGGAGGAAGAGGAAGACCATATTTAGGGTTTATAGTCTATTGAGATACAGACAGACCCTGTTAGAGCAGGCCTGTAGCTAGCAAAGTCAGCCTCCGCCAGGTTCCAGACAAACATTCCTAAGTGAGAAGGTTCACTTGAAACCTAGATAAGTAGACAAAGCAATTAGATGAAGAAACAAGAAACAACAGGAGTGTGGAAAGATGTCAAAGGTGGCTCAAGTCAGAGGGTATGTGAAATTATCCTGGTCCGATGCTACTTGAAGGAAATTCCTCGATGGATAAGCAGAAGGTTGATCTCTCCTGGCTGCCTGAAGTTGATGTCCAGATGCTGGATTCTATCCCAGGGGACCTAGGAGCATCCTAGGGGAACAAGCCAGCATGGAGAAAGGAAGACATTCTACTTTTAGTCTCTGGAAAACACACACACACACACACACACACACACACACACACACACACACACACACACACACAGCATCACTCCAAGCAAGGGAAGAAATGGAAAATTTTTTCAAGCTCTACAACTGGGCCTAGCCTCAGTGTGGGGCAGGGACAATGGATTTGGGTTGAATGTGTCAGTGGAGAGCAGATCTTCTCTTCCCAAACAAGGCTGGGCTTCCAGGCATGGGAAAGGGAACAATTGGGTGCAGTACAAATTCCTCCATATTGGCAAGGGCTGAGATGAGGTCCCACCTAGTTCTATGACATCACAAATGTGGCCCAAACCTAATTCAGTGTCTCAGGGCCAGTGTCTTGCTGCTTCTCTGGATGTATCTCCTGAGTTCTCAAGATGACAGATTGCCTCCTTCCTGTCCCATTCTGTGGGCAGGACATGTATGAAACTAAGCCCACAAAGGGCTGCTTGTGGCTGTCTTTATCAGGCTCAGTAGAAATCAAATTTGGTGACCACTTGCAAAGTACCAAGTAATATGTTTGGGGCTAGATGATTCAGATGGTCATCTGAGAGTCTTCCTATTGGAGGGATATGTGCGATGGGCCAAATGGATGTGTGAATAATATAATTGTGTGTGTGTCTGTGTGCGAGCGCGCGTGTGTGCATGTGCCCATTGTTATCCTTTCAGGAAAAAGTCCTTCCCACTTTGCTCTAGACAGAAAACTTCAGTAATCACTCAAGGGCTGGCCCAAATGTCAATTCTCTTTGGAACCCTCCTTGACCCTCACAGGAAATACTGCTCCTTCCTTCATTTGTACTCCCAGAACCCATTTACTCATGTCTATTACAACACCTGTGGACACTGAACAATAACTACTTGTTCCTGTGTCCTTTTCCTGCTGCCTGTGAGACTTTTGTTCTTCTGGGACAAGCCCCAAACTGAGGACACCAACCACTCAACAAATGTGTATGCGAGTGGAAATGAAATTTACTGCTCTATAAACTCCCATGCATCTTACCTTAAGAAGGGCCTATGAAAGTGATGGCCTAGCCTCCTCTGATGAAATAAGGGAAGGGTCATTCACCTGCCATAGCCAGAGGCTCTCACTGGCTTGACTTCCAGGATTCTATAGTGTTTCTGGTATAGTGTTATAGTGGGAATGGAAAGGACAAGGGGACTGAAAGATAGCATAAATAAAATCCAGTTTGTGTTGCTAGGCACTGGTGGCTCATACCTGCAATCCTAGCTACTCATAGCCAACATTGAGACGCCTAAGCATCTCCTTACATGAAGCTGAAACCCCTCCAGGGGTGCAATACTGACCTTTTATCTCCTTGATCCAGCAATGGGAGAGTGTAGAGATAGAGTCAAACTGTGGTTCCTAATAGTTTTGTGAGCACCTGTGCTCTGCCTTGCAGCAAGAATGAAATAGGAAGGAGACACATCTCCATGTGTCAAGAGGTGAGTCTGTTCCAGTATTGGATCTTGGATCTTGTTTACTCTGTGTGTGTGTGTGTGTGTGCGTGCATACATGCCAGTTTTGAGTCTTAAATTGGCTCACACTCTGCTTGGCTTTTGTGGTCAAGTCTGGTGCTCTGTTGCTTGAGCCACACCTCCACTTGGGGCTTTTGTGCTAGTTAATTGGAGATAAAACTCTTTAGGTCTTTCTGGCTGGGCTGGCTTCGAATGGTGATCCTCAGATTTCAGCCTCCTGAATAGTTAAGATTGTAGACATGAGCCACCCGTGTGTCTACCTTCCTGTTTGCATCTTTAGGTGTTATTTGGCAGTTGCTGCTGCTTCTTTTCCTCATCTATTTCTTCCACTTTTTCCTCCTCCTCCTCCTCCTTTTGTTTATTTATTTTTTTTTTTTGAGACAGGGTCTTGCTATATAGTCTAGGCTGGTCTTAAACTTAGCTCCTTTCACAGCTACTCAAGTGTTCATATTACAGGCATGCACTGCACATCCAACTCTTGAGAAGGGGAAAAAGTGGATGTTTTCAGATATGCCCAGAGCCAAGTGGCTGGCAGATTATTTGCAAGAACAACGATGAGGATGGAGGCAGGGAAGGTAATGTCTACTTGCCTTTAAAAACTAACTGTGGTGGGGGCTGGGGATATGGCCTAGTGGCAAGAGTGCTTGCCTCATATACATGAAGTCCTCGGTTCGATTCCCCAGCACCACATATACAGAAAATGGCCAGAAGTGGCGCTGTGGCTCAAGTGGCAGAATGCTAGCCTTGAGCAAAAAAGAATCCAGGGACAGTGCTCAGGCCCTGAGTCCAAGGCCCAGGACTGGCAAAAAAAACAAAAAACAAAAAACAAAAAAAAAAACAAAAAACTAACTGTGGTGGCTCCTTAGATGGAACAGGCAGGCTGAATGTCTTGTGTGAAGTAAAGTGAGCAAATCCATTCATGAAGCATTTTATCTAGGGGCTCAAGAACCTGTAGACCATGATTAATCTTTCCGTTGACCAACTTAAAATAAATTTAGCCCCTCCACAGGCAGGCCCAGCAGAACCTCAGCGGAGGTGGGCACTTACAGACCAAGCCAAGAGCTGAAAGAACCACCTGCCTTTCCTCTACCCTCTCTCCAGCTGCTCTCCTGAAGCAGGCCCAGGAGAGAAGCTGCATCCCAGCTCCACCAATCCCCTTAGCTGCTCTTTGAGTGGGGTTGTGGGGAGATACCCCAAATAAGGCTTTTCAAGGCATACAAGTTGTGAGTTAGTGTATTTCTGCATTGAGAGTAAAGTCAGAAGAGGTTGTAGCATGGGTTAACCCTTGCCAGATCATATGAAACTCACCACCAACTGCATAAAAGGAAGCACAAAAAGGGACTGTCATGGGTCAAAATAGATTTTGCCAAGTCTACATATTCAAATTTCTCTACTTCCTCATTGGAGACAGCTCTTCAGCTCTCAGTCCCACCCAAGGCCTCTCTAAGCTTATTTAAGCTTGTCTGGTGTGCTAGTCTATCAGAGGCCAAAACTGAAGGTAGATATGAGGGCCTGAAGAAGTTGAGGTCTTAAAGCAAAGAGCAGTTCTGATTGACAATCTAACATTGGGAAGTAAGAAAACTCAAAAGATCAGGTATGTCCCCATCCCCCACCGTACCCAGTAGCCTGAGAGTCCCTCATGTGGGGCACCTACTTCTTTTTGGGCCTCAGAGGTACAGTAGGATGCTGGGATATGATTGGCTCCTGTAGCAGACAACTGTATCTATTACCAGACTGTGCTCCAGGGAGTTTGGGAGACTTCAGGATCACTGAGATACTGTGAAGATCCTGTTGCCAAGCCTGTAATCCTAGTTACTCAGGAAGATTTGAGGTCCGAAGCCAGCTTGGGTAGAAACCTCCAAGAGACCCTTATCTCCAATTAACCAGCAAAAAGCCAGAAGTGGAGGTGTGGCTCAAGTGGTAGAACACCAACTTTGAGCAAAAAAGTGAAAGGACAGTGCCCAAGCCTTGAGTACAGGCACAAAACTAAAATAAAAAACAACAACAACAAAAAGAAATTCAGAAGTTTGCCTGGAGTTGCTAGAGCAAGTTCCCAAGGAAACACTAGTGTTGGGAGTAGCAGGTAAACAACCAGAGTGAGCCCCAAAGGCAAGATGAGACAAGATAAGATGATAGAGTGAGAGATTGCCACAATGGGAAATGTCACAGTACAGTACAGCTAAGGCTCTGTTTAGGATTTGCATTCAGATCTGGCTCCAGTTCTTTCTGGCTGTATAACCTGTGGCAAATTTCTAAACTGGTCCTCATCCATTCAGACACCACCAGATTGTTAGGAGAGTTAAGTGAGCTAATAGCTGCAAAGCCTGGCTCCTTGGGTGTTGCTGTGTGTCATGAAGTGCACACCATTTTCAGGAAAAGAGAAGCAGTGGGCACAGCCAGAGACTCCACTGCCGGCTTGAAGAGAAGCCTGCTCTGTACATTTTCTCTTTTCTTTGTCCTAGCTTTGTGACCTTAAGCTATTTAGTGGCCCTCTCTGGCCTATATTTCTTTGGGCAAAATGGAGGTGATCATAATGGCCACCCACCCCCACCCCCAGACCTCAGAGAGCTGCTGGGATTCAGTGTGTTCATACATGTGAAACATTTGGCCCAGTCTAGCTCCTATTAAGTTCCCTGGAACTGTCAGCTATGACTATTCCCAAGAGGCAACATGGCCCCCATTTGTTTAAAGAAACATTAATTGGTGCAAAACTTGTGTAAGATATTCTTCACTCCTCTCTGTTTTTAGGACATTTATTTCTGAGTTCTAGTAAGGAGGGTTGAATTCTTTCTCCTCTGAAGACAAGAAAAACACATGAACCTTTGGGACGGTGTCTAAAGTCCCTTCCTCCACATTATATCAGAATGGGAGCCAGGTTCCATAGCTTACTCCTATAATCCCAACCACGTGGGAGACAGAGGAAGGAGATCTTGAGTTGGAAGCTAGACTTGGGTAAAGTTCACAGAAGATTGTTTCAAACGGCTGGAGCATGGTTCTAGTAGGGCCTATGTATAGCGTGCTCAAAGCTGGGTTCAGTTTCCACCCTCTTAAAAAATGGAAAAGAAACTTGGGGGCTTTGTACCCAAACTTCAGTTTCTAGACAAGACCACACACCTTAGCATTTCTAAGAAGGGTGCATCCCCAGTATGAGGGTATTAGCCCTGTTTCCCACCACTAGGCTGAGCTCCAGGCATGTGGTCTGCTTTAAACCTTTGCTTGCTTTGGCATTTTAGGGGACACTCTAAGACTAGTCCCCTAAAGGACAATAAGATCCAGCTTAGGGGCAGGACATTTTTTCCTTTCATATCCTCCTTCTTTGTAAACCAAGAGTAAAGAACAAGGGTCTACTTTTCTTATTATGATTGAGTTTTGCTCCTGCCTGAGGACAAAGGCTACTTTGACACTAGATGAATGTTCCAGAGAGGCAGCTCCCACTTTTTGTTTTCTTTTCCGATTCTGTTTCTCTCCAGGAGGAGAAGGAATGATAATGAGAACACGTGCTATACAGAACCTCCTATGTAAATACAGCTCTCAGGAGGAAAGACTCTGGTGTACTACACAAAGAACTTTTAAACACTGGCTCTTAACTTTTATAAAGGCAAAGATAACTAGAGGAGTTGGGGATGGGGATGGGAGTGGGAGACGTAAGTCTTCAGAAGAGAGGAAGGAAGAGTTGTGGAAAAAAGGCATTAGTAAACATTTCATAAGAAGGACCCAATCCTGGGTCCATTTGGCCATCCCTTTCTTCCTACAGTAAAACCAAGGTGGTTGCACCAAAGGAGGGACTTTAAGTTAGGATCCAAAAAATATAGAAGTGTTCTTCAAGAGACAAAGTGACTAGGGTCCACCTGGCCCAACACATAGCTCAACTTTCCAGAATCACAGACATTGAAAGTTGGAACAAAACGAGTAAACAACAAAAACCCTACATAAATGCCTCCTGGAATGGGAGACCCATTATCAACTATAGCATTGTTTTTTGTTGGAACAATATCCTAATACTATTCTGATTTAAAGTCTGTTTCCTGTGTCTTAGATTTTTTTTTTTTTGGTATGTTTTATATTTATAGTGGGCCTTGAACTCAGAATCTGGCCACTGTCCCTTAGCTTTTTCCGCTCAAGGCTGACAGTCTACCACTTGGGCCACACTTCCTCTTCTGGGTTTTTGCTGATTAATAGGAGATAAGGCTTTCTTGGATTTTCTGCCTAAACTGGTTTTGAACTTGGATCCTCAAATCTCAGCCTCCTGAGTAACTAGTATTACAGGCATGAGTCGCCAACACCTGGCTTAAACTAGTTTTGCCTATCACTGGAGTCAGATGCTGTTTTCTCTTATTCCAGGTGTCCCACACATGGGCTCTGGGGAATGACCATCTTGGCTCTTACCCAGGCTCAGTAATCTACATGCAAGCTCTGTGATCATTAGCAAATGAATCTTTCTGTGTCTCAAGTATAAAATTGAGATATGAACAGTACTGACCACTTCAGTACCATTATTGTGAGGAGTGAATTAAGATAATCTGTGGAGAATTGCATATAGCATGAGCAGGTCCTATGTTAAAAAAGTAAACTGCAGTTACTAAGTTTGTACAGGAAGCTGGACACTGGTGGCTCCAGCCTGTAATCCTAGCTATTCAGGAGGTTCAGTTTCCTAGCCTGGGCAGAAAAAAATTCCATACACTCTTATCTCCAGTTAGCCAGCCAAAAGCTGGAAGTACTGGTATGGCTCTAGTGATAGAGTGCCAGCCTTGAATGAAAAAGCCAAGAAGAGGGCAAGGCCCTGAGATGAAACCATAGTAGCGCCCCCCACCCCCAATTTATCCTAGTAACTGTGGTGAGGGTGTTAGTACAATGTCTGGCTGAATATTTGCTACAAAATAAATATTTCCTAGATAACTAAACAATTAATTGATGAATAGGACCACTCCAGTATAAATCTCTAAACATGATCTTCTATCTGTGATGACTCTTTTTGTCTTGTGATGCTGGAGACTAAATGTAGGTCCATGTACAAGCTAGGCAAGCCCTTTTCCCACCTCTGAAGACCTTCTGATTGAAAACTATTACTAAGCTGAGTGGGGTAGTACAATGCCTACAATATCAGTACTTGAGTTGCAGAGGTAGGAGGATTGTGAGTTCCAGGGCTACATTCTAAGTTTGAAGTCAGCCTGGGCTATAAAGAGGCCCTTTAACAAACAAACCTATCACTGAATTCTTCCTCTGTCCCTGATTTAGCCACTGCTGCTACTCAATCCAGAAATTTCCAGCTTCTCAAGGTGAGGTGGAGATCCTAGGCTTGATGCAGAGGTCACCAGATCCACACTCCAGGCATCAAGCCCAGCCCTGAAGAGCAACCCTCTGTGAAGCATCCTGAACTGTTGTCCCCTAGCCAAAGTTCTAAAGTATGATTACATGGTGAGGACTAGTGGCCCATGTGCTATCACATACATCTAGAGGGCCCAAACCTGAGAGACATACTGAGGAATAAGGTCTTCTGGGGAGGGTAGGTCAGAGAAGGCTATGGGGTGAGATATGGGAAGGACAGCCAATGGTGGTAGACAAAGCTAGGGAAGAAAGATCTAAAAGCTAAACTAGGGGCTGGGATATGGCATAGTGCTTGCCTCGCATACATGAGGCCCTGGGTTTGATTCTTTCATACCACATATATAGACAAAGCCCAAAGTGGCGCTGTGGCTCAAGTGGTAGAGTGCTAGCCTTGAGCAAAAAGAAGCCAGGAACAGGCTCAGAGTTCAAGCCCCAGGACTGGCAAAACAACAACAATAATAACAACAACAACAACAAAAACAACAGCTAAACTGGGCCCTGGATCTAGATGAGATGTCAGCAAGAAGCTGGGGCACAAGTGGACTAGGGTAGATCTCCAGCCACCAAACACTGCTTAGTGCTACCTGGGGAATAAGGAAAGAAATAAAAGGTTGAGGGCTGGGAATATGGCCTAGTGGTAAAGCGCTTGTCTCGTATACATGAAGCCCTGGGTTCGATTCCTCAGCACCACATATATAGAAAAAGCTGGAAGTGGTGCTGTGGCTCAAGTGGCAGAGTGCTAGCCTTGAGCAAAAAGAAGCCAGGGACAGTGCTCAGGCCCTGAGTTCAAGCCCCAGGACTGGCAAAAAAAAAAAAAAAAAAAAAGAAGAAATAAAAGTTTGAGTGGAAAGCACAGGTCTTAACCAGGAATTTAAATATCAAAGAACTGCTAGTTCAAAGCAGCACCTGCAATCCCAGCTACTCCAGGGGTAGAGGCTGGAAGATCACAAGCTGGAAACCAGGCTTGCCTGGGAAAAGTTAGAACAGCCCCACTTCAAATTTAATTAATAAAAAAAAAATTTCAAAGGCAAAATACAGATGAAAAAGCTGGTGCATGCTTCAAGGGGTACAGGGCTAGTGTGCTAATGACCCTGAGTTCAATACCTAGTAACTCCAGAAACAGTATCCAATGTCTGATTTACAACAGAAAGTGGCCAAATTTTGATTTAATTTTTTAAAGCTATTGGGGTTCAAACTCAGAGCCTTTTGTTTGCTCAGCTGGTGCTGTATCACTTTAGGTATACCTCCAGTCCTTTTTGTTGTTGTTGTTCTGGTTATTTATTTATTTTTTTGCCAGTCCTGGGGCTTGAACTCAGGGCCTGAGCACTGTCCCTGGCTTCTTTTTGCGCAAGGCTAGCACTCTACCACTTGAGCCACCGCACCACTTCTGGCTTTTTCTGTATATGTGGTGCTGAGGAATCGAACCCAGGGCTTCATATATACGAGGCGAGCATTGTACCACTAGGCCATATTCCCAGCCCTTTTTCTGGTTATTTTCGAGATTAAAATATTCTTGCTCCACCTGGTTTTAAACCCTGACACACACGGGGATGAGTGGCAGGGCACATCATGGAATGAGAGCAGAACTCCCTCACATGTCTGGCATCCTAGGGTAGACCTTCCCGGTAAGGATTAGAGGAGAAAGGGGGTGAGGGGTGGGTGGGAGGATTGCTTGCCTGTTTCCCGTAACACCCTCTTAAGAATTTCAGCAATTGTTAGTGTCCTATCGTTTGGCAAACTGGGCTGGCTTCTCCTAGTTCCCAGCAGCGTGCGAGCTAATTCGCAAATACACCATCTTGCATTCGGCGCTTAAATGGATCACAAGCAGCCGGGAAGGAAGGTCTAACTCTGTAGCTTCTTTGAGAAGGGTTTCCTAAGTTCTGTGGTCCCGGCTGTCGGCGGAGAGAATTTCATTGAGCTGCGTCCCTTTTGTCTCTCCAAAACCCAACCCCGAGGAGTGAGTTTAATTGCAGGCTGTAATTAACAAGGCGAGAAGGGGATCTGGTTGGGCCTTAGGCCTTGCCAGTGTAAAATAGGAACTATAATCTGGGCGAGCTTCGATTTTCCAGGGAGATAGCTGCTTATTCTTTCCACTGGAAACCTGGTTAAAAGAAATTAAGGCCTCTCTTAAAGGTAACTAAGATTAGGGGGTTCCGTTTCCGTTTTCTGTGTTTCTGTGGGCCGAATGCCTGGGTCGGTCAGCGAGTTTCTCTGTGGAATGACGAATTTCTCTCGCCTGAATTCTAAACTAAGTTTGCTGGGTGCTGCAGCTACGAACGTCTGGCGCCAAGCGACCCGATCCTGGCCCGTGGCGGGGCTAGAGGGAGAAGCAGGGGCTAGTGAGGAAGGGGAAAGAGCGTGTCCGGGTGAAATGGAGAGAGCCGCGAGGCGGGGTAGGGGGAAAACAACAGCGGCTCCCTTCAGAACCGGCCCCTTTAAGTGCTTCACTGACTCAGCTTAGCTTCCCCCTCAGGTCGCGTTTTTTATGAATGAAAAACGTCCTTACATTCATTATATAAACAAGCTTGTGCTGATTGGCCAATGGCCCCCGGTGCATAAATTATGTAAAACAACCCCCTGAGTGGGTGGAGAAAGATCTACCATATACCAATGGGGGCTTGAGTTGATGGGGCGGCTTGGTTGGATTTGTCCGAAGACAGGGTAAACAAGAGGTGATGGACAGTCTCGGGAACAGCTGCGGACCAATGGGAACAAGCGTAGGCTAGGGCCGCGGGCCAATGGCGACGGGTGGAGCAGAGGACTGTGGGGGGGCCGGGCCAGCGCTCCAGCCTGGTTGGCAGCTGAGGCGCAGAGTCCAGCCGCTGGTGCGCGGAGCGGTTCTCGGTCTCCAGAGCGGTTCGGTCCGGCCAGTCGCCTAGGCGCTCAGGCCCGGTGCACGCGTGCGTGAGCGCGCTTGCGCCGGTCGGGCTGCTGCGAGGAGAGGAGAGCGGCTGCCTTAGGTGAGGGGGCGTTGCGGGAGCAGGGGGGACCTTAGGGAACACGTTTTGTGACGGGTCCGAAAGGCCGAGGTAACGAGTGTTCACTGGCTAATTCGCCATCCTCAAAGTCGTGCTGCACATCTGGGCTGAGCCCCGCCAGAGGCCATAATCGCCCCCTCCCCCCCAGGGCCCGGTCCGGTCCGGTTCCTTGGAGGCATCGGGTTAACGGTTCCGGAGCGCCAGGATAGCGGGTTTCCGCACCTCGCGGGGGAGGCACGCCGGAGTGCGGGGTGCGGGGCTCGGGGGTGGAGATGGGGGAAAGCGGAGTTTGCAGGGCTTTAGTCTCCAGAGATCCGAGAACCCCAGAGGGACATGGGAGGCTCGCGAGAAGAGACGCTTGGCAGAGCTTTTACACTTGGGAGGAGGGGGCGGGAAGCAGTTTGAAGGGGGAGTACATGAGGTGTTGTGCCCCCCGCCCTCAAGAGAGGTTAACGATACTTGCTTGTGCAGTCTGCGGGCTGGGGGTCGGCCAGGAACTTACTTAGGCCTTGCAAGTTTAACATTGGGGAAAGTGGACATCCAGTCCCCCACTCCCACTCCCTAACAGGCTGAGGGCATCTGGGCGGCGACTCTGGTGAAAACAAAAAAACAAAAAAACGGGGAGCGCTACGACAGCGGCCTGGGGATGGTTGGGGAAGAAACGGGGTGTGGAACTGGACAGATTGATGCTGGAGCCTCGCGCCGGATTCAGGATCTGGCTGCGTTTCTAGGGGATGGGGGTGGGGGGTGGGGCCCGACTCCTGACCAAGGAGGGGGGCCGGTGACAAAAAGATGTTCAGGATTGGGGGGAATTGGAAGTGGTTGGCCGCGCCTGGCGCCGCACCTCGTTTTTATGAATGTGGATGACTTTTATGAATGAAGCGGATTTCTTTGGTTGGCTCGCGGCTCCCTGCGGCTTTTTTCTATCGCTCTCCCTCCCCCCCCCGCCCCCCATCTTTTTGTGAATGAAGCATTGAGCTTGGTTCCTAAAACGCTGGGTGAGGGCCCTGCTCTGAGGCTGGGCGAGCAGTGGGGGCGGGGGCGCAGCTGAACGAGTTTTCATGAATGGGGAAGGCTGGGAATTGGGTGGAAGTGTGTCTTGTTTTGTGAATGGGGCCCTGCGCGAGGGATCCTGTTACAGCCTCTACCTGAGGTGGCTGCCGCGGCTCGCTCTCCCATTCATAAAACCAGGCCCGCTGCGCGCCACGGGGGAGGGGCTTCCACCGCGGCGCTGCGGCGCGTTAAACTTTTCCTGGGGGCACCGGGAAACTGGGGGGGAGCAGGGGGCGGGGGGACCCGCCCCACAAAGGAAGTGGTTTAAACTCCTGGATGAACTCGAGCCTTCCCTTTAGGCTTTAAGTAAATACTTTGAACACAACGTTTCCACCCCTTATACTCAGAGCAGCCTTAAAGATCCACGAAGATGCTTTTGAATTCGCTTTAGGGCAGTTTCTTTTATTAAATTTTTGAGAAGATGTTTTTGCTCTTAAGGGTGAAATATTTCATCCTGAGCCTGAAAATATCTCACCCTCGGGTCTCCTTGTCCTCTGCCCCTCTCTTTCACGGAATTTCTAAGGTCACAACTTAATTTTTTATTTTATTTTATTAAGACGGTAGAGAATTTTCATTGACCCTCAATTCAGTGCTAAGGTTTCTGAGATTTTGTGCGCGTGTTGAATGATATTTGTGTGAGAAGTTTTATTCTGAAACTTGTTTTTTGCACTATTTGGAAGGCATTCAGGCTGGCAGGAGTGTTTTTCTAGAAAGTTATGAACTGTGCTATTTTGCTGCACTAGCCTTTGAAAATATCTGATTATTTGGGCCAAGTGCTGAGAAAGAGGCTGGTTGAAATGTTTTCTTATATCCTGCTCGCTTATGAAAATTGGTTATGTTTTACACAGGGTGAAAAATAAATTGGATGGAAATGTCCACTGGAAGAAAAAGTTCCCTGTTTAAAGTGTGGAGAAAAGTTAAGGAAATAGTCCTTTAAGCATTTTGTATTGTTAAGATCTGGGATGAGAGTAAAAAGACTCCCCTTTTTGTTGACCTAATTGGTTTTCATTTGGAGACTAAAACAAAGTATTTAGGAAGGTGATGCCTTCCTAAAATGGTTACTTTAGTTCTCCCCAAATACAGTAACTCTTCTCTCACTTGTGACTTGAACCAGTGCTGATTATGTGGCTATATTATTTACACTTCTTTTGGGGGTTTTGTCTGGGAGGATTTATTTAGCTACAAAAACAAGCTGAATTTTCTTTCCATGCATCTTTGGCTTTTAATGCTTTTTATAAAAGGTCTTTGGTACAGAAGCATTTGAGCTGTGGAAATTAGTTTTCTTTACTCATTCTCATAGATATTCCTTTCTTTTGAAAAGAATATCTATGAAGCTATCATTGGTATCTAGTTGCCATGGAGATATTTGTGACATTATAGACATACACACCTGTTTGGACAGAAGGTTTAGGATTTCAGTAAAGAGGTATGTGTGTGATGAAAGTATACTTCCGAACTATTTATTCCTAGTACCATACACAATTTTTACCACTGACCTAAAAATACTTTTAGAAACCCAATGTGTGTCAGATTCTTAATTTCCAATAACTTGGAGTACTTAAACCCAATTTCTCTACTTCTTGTCACTGCATTGTCAAAGTGGCCTCTTTAAATATTCCCTCTGTCTTCAAGAACTAAAAATCATCGGTGCGGTGTGTTTCCCTAGTTGCCCCTAGTATTGGGGCTTGAGCCTCCTGTACTTAGCTTTTTCACTCCAGACTGGTACTCTGTTGCTTGAGCCACACCTCAACTTCTTGTTTTTTGCTGGTTAACTGGAAACAGAATCTCAAGGATTTGTCTGTTTGAACTGATTCTCAGATCTCAGCCTTTGGAGTAGCTAGGTTTACAGGCCTTCTGGAGCCTGGCTGGATATCACCTTTTTGTCATGAAAATAAATTGATAAGTGTGTGTGTGTGTGTGTGTGTGTACTGTCCTTTTGTAGGAGACAGGTAGTACCAATGTCTTAACGATAAGTACCATACTTTTTTTTTTATGTTTAATAAGTACCATTCTTAATGATACGAACAAAGAAAGAATAAATAAAAAAGTGAATAAATGAACTTGGCCCTAAGTGCATTGTGAATCTTTGATACCATTAATCAAGCCAATGTTGATCTGAAAGCTCAACTTAAGAATAGGCTTTGCTTTAGACCAAGGTAGTGATGTTACAACCAGGCCCTAAAGAATGACCAGTACAAAATCACTTCATTTCTTTCTCTGCCCCATTCATTTGAAATCTCCCAAATTTGTATTACAAGAGAATCTCTCTTCCCTCAGAAATTGCTCAATGGTGAAACCTTTCAAAGTGATAGAAGAGACCTTGAAAGCACCATGGATGGGTTTTATGATCAGCAAGTCCCTTTTATGGTCCCAGGGGTAAGTTGCTGTGGCTTTTGATTTATTTTTTTTTGTCTTCCCTCTGGTAGTTTGAGTCTTCTCTTTACTGGTTAGTGTGTCCCACTCCTTTTGGGCCTCTTTACTATACTTGAGCCTTGTGTCTGTTGGCCTCTTTCAGAAATCTCGATCAGAGGAATGTCGAGGGCGACCTGTGAGTGACAGAAAGAGGAAGTTTTTGGACACAGATCTGGCCCATGATTCTGAAGGTAGGGAAGCTTTCCCCTCCTAGCAGCTTCTAGACTTCTCTTTTCCTTAGAAAAATATCTACTCACTCTTGGGTTTTTGTTTTTAATTCCAGAATTGTTTCAGGATCTCAGTCAACTTCAAGAGGCTTGGTTAGCTGAAGGTAAGTTTCTTGACTATCTCATTTTCCATATAGAACATTTTTACTGTATTTTAAAATGAAACTTAAAGGTCTAAAGTTAAAAAAATATCTTTTTCCAGCACAAGTTCCTGATGATGAACAGTTTGTCCCAGATTTTCAGTCTGATAACTGTAAGTACTTCTAATGGAGATATACGTGTTCTTAAATTGGTCTTGAATCAAAAATTCCATGTAATTGTGTCATGAATACTCTTCGGTAATAGCCAGCAGATTTGGACAGTGATGTGTATGTAATTTACTTCAATAATTCAGAATTAATCCTGAAAACATTTGTTCCTTATGGAAATTGTTTCTGAAGTACTTCTACTCTATTGTAGGCAAGATTTACTGAATGCAATTACAGGTTAAATTTCTTTTTACTTTAAAATACTACCAAGCTTGAAGCTTGAAATTACAAAGATACACACACACACACATACACACACATATACATATATATACCTATTATGTTGGATCAAATATTATTCATTTTCTTAGTCTTTTTTTCTTTGTTTTGATAAGTTGAGCCTTTGGACTGGGGATGTAGCTCAGTATTAGAGCACTGGCCTACCATACGCAAGGTCTTGGGATTGATGCCTACAATGATTTGGAAGAGGAGGTTTGTCTTTGATGTGAATAATAAATCTTGATATTTTCCAGAAGATAGTTAATAGAAAATTTCACTTAATTGTGGTTTCACCCAACATGTCAGTTTTGTTTCTTTTTATTTTTCTGGACCTGGTGCTTGAACTCAGGACCTGGGCACTGCCCCTGACTAGGCTAGTGCTCTACTACTTGAGCTACCGCTTCTTTGTTTCTTATAAGCTAACAAAGAGAGGGTGGGTACAGGGTGACCTGATGCTCTTTTTTTTTTTTTTTTTTTAACTTGCTATGACTTTACTGTTTAGAGTAGAGTAAAACATTCTGCTTAAGGGCTGGGGATATAGCCTAGTGGCAAGAGTGCCTGCCTCGGATACACGAGGCCCTAGGTTCGATTCCCCAGCACCACATATACAGAAAACGGCCAGAAGCGGCGCTATGGCTCAAGAGGCAGAGTGCTAGCCTTGAGCGGGAAGAAGCCAGGGACAGTGCTCAGGCCCTGAGTCCAAGGCCCAGGACTGGCCAAAAAAAAAAAAAAAATTCTGCTTAAAATGGTCATTAAGTGCTCATTACCTGAGATAATGAAATGCCATGAGGAGTTCCAAAAGTGGCCTTTGGTGCTGGCAAGGGTGTGGTTAGCTGTGCCCTGATTTTTGAGGGCTGTCCTCAACAGGTTTTAGAGCTTTTATGATCCAGGCAGAGCTATCAAGGACAAAGCTGGCTGATGAAATTTGAGCAGCACAGTACTGCTCTAGAGAGCATTAGTCACTGGCGAATGAGCAGGTTTAAGAGAGGCCTGAAGAAAATGCTGCCTCTCTTGAGAGTTGCATCATAGAGAAATTTATGTCTCTTAGTCATAGTTTATAATAGCAAGCACCTGAGCCAGGCAAGGATTTGATTTCTCATTTTGAACCAACTAATTCTTCCCAGCTTTGTTTCATCTGTGTGTGTGTGTGTGTGTGTGTGTGTGTGTGTGTGTGTGTGTGTGTAAAATGCCACGGGGGGGGCGGGTAGAGAATAGTGTTGCATTTATGTAAAAGCCATGTATTCTAAATCTATAAAATGAAATGAAAGAACAGAAGTACCAGCTAAACATTTTTTTAATGATAGACCTGATGATGTCTAAGGCACAGTGCCATGAAACTTTAAAAGAGAACAGACTGAAACCCATAGATACATGGTTACCTCAGCTTTGCCACAGCTTGCTGTGGATGTTTTCTATATGAAAGGAAATATTTGCTAATTATTGCCCTTTGATTGCTTTCAAGTGATTGGGAAGCTTGCCACTGAAAGGCTACAGATAATCCAAATTAGTGTGTGTGTGAGCTACAGTACTTGTAATCTTAACTTTGTTCTGTGTTGACAGTTTGGCCCAGTCTTTCTAGTTGTTGCTCTGAGCAGTGTAATCTGTAGTCTGTTTGGGAAGTGACTTTCTTGGCAGTTTGTTTGAAATGCTTTTATGACACTTGTGTTGGTTTCTTTGTGACCCAAAAGACTTAAAAGGGAGGTGAGATGGCCACATTCAGACTGATTACATATGCGGAAGCCCATGCTGTGTGTGGTCTTCAGGCAAAGATAGTACAGGATTTGTATTTGAAGAGATCTTTATCTGTGGGAACTGGGTAAAGTGAAGAAATCAATGAATGTATGTTGGCTACTTTTAATTCCTGCTTAGCAGATAGAATGTACTAAGTTCTTTAATTTTTACCTTAAAAGGAGGTGCTATGGGAGATGTCCCCCTTACTAAGTATGTTGTTTGTGTGTGTTGTACTTTGTTTGCTTTAACTGCTTAAGGTTGAGCTTTCGGTATTTTAAGGATAAAATGGGTGGTTGAGTAGCATAAAAAAACCTTTTGATAATCTTTCCCATTTGAGCCTTCTGAAAGGGTAAGGAAGGCTGGTTTTAAATAAGGCAACTCAGATGTGTGTGTGTGTGTGTGTGTGTGTGTGTGGTTTTTTTTTTTTGGCCAGTCCTGGGGCTTGGACTCAGGGCCTGAGCACTGTCCCTGGCTTCTTTTTGCTCAAGGCTAGTACTCTGCCACTTGAGCCACAGCGCCACTTCTGGCCGTTTTCTAGATATGCTGGAGAATAGAACCCAGGGCTTCATGTATACGAGGCGAGCTCTCTTGCCACTAGGCCATATTCCCTGCCCGGCAACTCAGATGTTAAGCAAGAGCCCAAGTGTGGAATGGTGCAGCCTGGAGTCCTTCATTCAGGCTATGTTTGGCTATAGATCAGGGTTCAGACTATCAAGAAAGCCTGGGAGGAGTCAGCATTGCCCACAGATTCTCTGTGAGCACTTTTTACAGCCTCATATGGAGACCGCCCCACTCTATAGACATCTTCCTGAAAGAGCCCATGACTTCTAGGAGAGGGAAGAAAAGCATTCACATTTTTAAATTTTTTTGTGCTGGTCCTGGGGCTTGAACTCAGGATCTGGGCTCTGCCCTTAAGCTCTTTTTGCTCAAGGCTAGCACTACTATTTAAGCCATAGTTCCATTCTTGTCTTTTTGTAGTTATTTGGAGATAAGTATGTCTCTTAGGGCCGCTACCCTTTGCCCCTTCACTTCCAACCAGGATCCTCAGATCTCAGCCTCCTAAGTAACACTTTACACTGGTTTGAATCGGCCAATAATGACTTATGAACACTAGATTTATCTGTGAATGCAAATCTTCCTAGAGTAACAGAAAAATTATAACACATTCTTAAAGGTTTACTTGTAACAATAAGCCTATCTTATTAACAATGATTAATTTGAGAAAGTTTCATCATAGAATGGGTATGAAAAAGCAGGAAAGGAAATACTAAGTAATGCAGGTAATGGTGTTTGGATATTAATTTTGAGGATTATGGCTTTTTTAGGGGGTAAACTAATCAACTCAACCTCTGAAGAGATTATATTTTAAAAGCTTTCCAGACTTGAGTTCCTTACCTAGAGGAATCCATCGTATAAGTGAGACTTAAACAAAGGAAACCATATTAAGTCTCAGAAATGTGCAGCTGATCTCTAGCTGTACGGATTTTCCCTCTACTTCTCACAAAGATAGACTGTAGCCAGGTACCTTTAAGGAAGCCACTCCAGAAGCTGAGATCTGAGACTCTTATCTTTGGCTAACCAGCACTTAGCTGGGGATGGAGGTGTGGCTCCAGTGGGAGGTTACCTACCTTGATGGAAATAATGGCTAAGCAAGCAAGCAAGGGCACCCTGAGTTCAAACACCAGTAACAAAGTAACCTGTGTGGCAGGCACACTGCTCACACACAGTAATCAAGGGATCTCTTACCTGGAAATACTTTTTCTTTTTTTAATGTCAGCACTGGGCCTAGGGTTGCTACTTACCTCTCTTAGCTCTACTTCCAGCTTTTTGGTGGTCTCAGGGACTTTTTCTGCCGTGGCCAGCTTTGACCTGTGATTCTCAAATCTCAGCCTCCTGAGTAGCGAAGATTATAGGCGTGAGCCTCCAGCCCTCATGCCGAAATTATTATTATTATTATTATTTTGCCAGTTATGGGGCTTGAACTCAGTCTGGGCACTGTCCCTGGCTTCTTTTTGCTCAAGGCTAACACTTTACCACTGAGCCACAGCGCCACTTCTGTCTTTTTCTATATATGTGGTGCTGAGGAATCAAACCCAGGGCTTCGTGTATGGCAGGCAGGCACTCTACCACTAGGCCATATTCCCAGCCCTTTAGGTGGAAATTCTTAAAAGTCCAATTCAGGAGAACAAAAAATGTACCCTCAGAATTTGCCAGTGTGTCTCATTATCCCTAATGAATCCTCTCTTTATCCCTGAAGATCCCAGATTGTTTGAGCTGCAGATCCCTCTCTCTTGCCCCACCTCCTAACTTACCAAAGGTCCTGAGAGCGTTTGAAACCAACCAGTGGTTTGGACAAAGGGGAAGGATTCGCTGAGGTGGGGAAAAATGTTTCTTGGTGCTTTGAGGTTTTCCATGAAGGATTTAGAAGAGATAGAAAATACAAAAAAATGCTGAAAACTGGTTTCCTTGAAGACATTAGTTGCATATACAGTATAAATGAAAACATGTATATGTGTGTATACATTTATAAATAAGTGGGACTGTATGTATTCTATAGAGCTAGGTATGTACTAACCAATAGAGCTATCAAACCAAAGAATCTGGGTTAGTATATAGATACATGCACATCTTTACTATATATTTTCTCAAAATTAACAAAGCCATGAGTAAAAACGAATGGAGCACTTCAGTGTGGGGGTTGGGTAGAGGTTACATTTATTTTTCAGTACTGACTGCTTAGGTATTTAAGAATGCATGACTGGATTTTAGCATACATTTAGGTTTTTTTTTTTTTGGTGCGTGTGTGTGTGCGCGTGCGCGTGCCCGTGCCCATGTCCGTGTGTGCCCAAGCATGCGTATGTGCGTGCATGTGTGTTGGTACTGGGGCTTGGAACTCAGAGCCTGGGTGTTATCCCTTATAGTTTTTTTCTGCTCAAGTCTAGTCCTTTAGCCAAAGTTCCATTTATGGCTTCTCATAGACTTTCCTGCCAGGGCAGGGCTGGCTTTAAACTGAGCTCCTCAGTTCTCAGCCTCTGGAATAGATAGGATTATATGCCAGGATTATATACCTTGTACTTGTGTCCTTAGTATCGATTTTAGTTTTTTTTTTTTTTTTGGCCAGTCCTGGGCCTTGGACTCAGGGCCTGAGCACTGTCCCTGGCTTCTTCCCGCTCAAGGCTAGCACTCTGGCACTTGAGCCACAGCGCCGCTTCTGGCCGTTTTCTGTATATGTGGTGCTGGGGAATCGAACCTAGGGCCTCGTGTATCCGAGGCAGGCACTCTTGCCACTAGGCTATATCCCCAGCCCTCGATTTTAGTTTTGAGCTTAAAAAAAAACAACAAAACTCAGTCGTTTATCTGGTAGTATTGTGAGCAATTACTAGCTTCTTGAATAATCGAAATATTTTATGCTGAGAAAACATGATAAAATCTTATCTTAAAAATCACAGCCTTGTGGTTGAGTGCTTGCCTAGCCATCTTGAGGCCCTGGGTTCAGTCCTGGGAGGGAGGGGAGTGAATCTATGGTTTCTGAATCAAAATACAAAAAAAACCATTTAGAGAATTGTTTTAAAATACAAATGACCCCCTTTTCACCTTGAAGTGTTCTTTTTGGATCTGTTTTAAAAAGAATAGAAGCTGGAGGAAGTACAAGTAATTTCCTAAGGACCAGCTAATTAACTGATAAAATCAACTTTTCATAAATTCTTTGCAATAGATGGCTGGGGAAGTAAATTTTTTAATCATCAGGATACCTTTGAGCCTAAAACATGCTGATATAATCCTGTTAGACTAAGATTAGTCCACTGGGTTGGTTTTTTGTTGTTGTTTTTGGTTTGGGTTTTGATTTTTCTTTTTAATATGTGAAGTGGTATAATAGTGGCAGCTAGTGCCTTCTGTATAGAGGACATCATCTGGTCCCAAGCTCCATGCTTTCTTCCTCTGGCCTAGGGCCACTTATACTTGAAAAACTTCTCCTAAAATCTTTTCATGTCTAGTAATTAAGAAAGAAAGCTATAGGAACTTGAAGAGGCTTGACAGAGTCCATGCTCCAGTTTGTATTTTTCAGGAGCGAGTTGCCCTCATGACAGGGAGAGAGGGAAGGGAAGAAAGTGTGAGGAAAACCTGATGGAGAGAAGAATTGGCCCCAGGTCTGTGACTTTTGGTTAATTAGCCCACTCACTAGCCGCAGAGAAGGTGAAATGAAATCATTTGAAATTCTTCCTGTTTTTGATCAGCAGTTAGAGTCTCAAGTTTGGGACTATTAAGGGCCCAAGACCTACAGTGTCCCATTAATCTAAAAAAGAAAAAAAATCTTTTTCCTAATTTTGGTTCTGGTAGGCATATTTATAATGAAGGCAGCCAGGTACAGGTACTGGCGGCTTATGCCTGTAATCCTAAATACTTATTAGGCTGAGATCTGCAGATCATAGTTTGAAGCCAGTCCAGGCAACAAAGTCCATGAGACTCCATTTAATCCCCCGAAAGCTGGAAGTGAAGCTGTGGCTCAAGTGGTAGAGTGCCAGCCTTGAGTAGAAAAGCCTAAGGGAAAGCAACCAGGCCTGGAGTGCCAGCCCAAGTATGGGCACAAAACAAAGCAATAGATTTTTGTGTTAATTCTATGTTTCTTTGCTTTTAAAACCCATTAGCCATTTACATTCTTTTGTATTTGGTTAAGACTCGAGATAGGATTAATCTGTGCTGTGCAGATCACTTGTCTAAGTGCCAGAAGTAACAAAGTCCCACCACCAACCAGGAATCACCATTCCCCCTCTGCTCCTCAGCATCCTGCAGTTTTCCAAGGTTTAAGACATGAGTAGCATGATAAAGCTGACAATTTGCATTATCTGCCAGTTCTACATTTAGTCTTGTATCCTTATTGTTTCAGTCCCAGAAAAAAACAATGTTACTGGAGCTGCTGTAAGTTAGGGTGTGTATTATTATTATTAGCTCAGAAATTGCCTGCTCCACAGTTTCTTGGGGTTTAATGGTGGCAAAGTACTTCCAGCTTCAGACTGACAGCCCCCTCTGGCATACGGCTGCCCTTGAGGCAGCTTGGGCCCCATCTGTGCCCTGGCGCACAGTACTTCTCTACTTGGAATCCAAGTTGCTCAAAGTCTTGTCATGTTGCAGTTCCCAGCTCTTGGACGAGGGCCAGGCCTGCTGATGCCATTACTGGATTAGGTTGCTTTTTAAAATTTTTATTTTGTGAACTCATCAAGCTCATTTAACAGAGGCTTTGGTCGTCAGTTTCTATCATTGTCCTCACCCTTCCAGGCTCTCCTGAAGGAAAGGCAAGACACTAGGCCCCTGTGTGTGTGCATGGCACACAGGAGAAAAGTCAGTGTGTTACACGCGAGTGTGTGTGTGTGTGTGTGAAGTCATAATTGCAATGTAAGCACACCATTGGGCCTGGCAGGTAGATGACAATGAACTAGATGTTAAAGGAAGAAGGCCCCCCTTCCCCCATAAAAGAACCCTCCATGCCTAGCAGATAAAGGAGGCTCTCTTGTTTATGAAGAAACTATAGGGGAAATTCAGCAGAGGTAAAGAATGCCACACAACACGCTGAGATCCAGTATTAAAGGGCTTGGAGATTGGGGCTGATCTGCCAAGGCGGCAACAGACTGGGTCAGCTTTGATCAGAAAGATCTGAGAATGGAGCCAGCAGTGAAAAGAGGCAAACAACCAAATATGTTGTGAAAAGAAGGAAACAATCTATGAGCTGGACACTATCTCCAGGATTTTCTTTTCTTAAAGAAAAACACTTTTTCCTGAAATAAAGTCTGGTTGTCAGACCGGCTCTATCAGTTTTCCCTCATGGTAGTTATTGAAGGTTTATTTAAAAAAAAAGAAAAGCTTCTAAGAAACCAAACCAATTTTTTAGCTTTGTGCTCCATGAACCTTAGAACGAATTTTACCCTCCAGTCCCAGATTTGAACATTTCTTCCCTTTTGATATCTCCTGGGCCTGCATTCTGAACCCTTTGGGGCCATTCAGGAGCCAAGGAAAAGTGAGATGAGCTAGCTTGTCACCCCTCTGCCAGCTGAGAATCCTGGAATTGCTGGAGGCCCTCTCCCCTGGGGAAGAAGCCAGGTGGCATCCTGGTGTAGCTACTAGTGATGAATGGCAAAGAAAGTCTGCAGAGACAGGCTTCCAGCGAGAGCTGTCCCCTAATGCAAATCAGCCCAGCCCTGGGGCAAAAAAGAAAAAAAAATAAAGAGAAAACTAGCAAAGTCTGTTCTCTCAGCTGGAAGCCACATGGGTGGTGCTTCTTTTGCCTTTCCCCCTACCTCCAGAGAGTACTTCCCCATCTCACTTTTAGCATATTTGCACACCCTTGCAGATTTCAGCCTTGGTTCTAGCCATTTGGATTCTAGGGTGGGTGTGTGCACAGTAGAACGGAGCCCGTGCACTGTCTGAATTTCCTACATAAACCCACTGCCTTAGGCAAGTAAGCATCCCTGTAGGGACAGCTGGGTGATGGGCACTGCTAGGTCTGCTGGAGCTAACTGAGCTGCAGACTCCCCTCCCCCCTTGCCTGAATGGGGCATTCCAAATTGGTTGTGAATGGAGGGCGGGGCTCACTTGCAGACTTTTTCAATGAATAACCAGACCCCATTGTGCAGCCTGTGGAAAAACAACCAACTCAAACAACATGGGGACTGTTAGAAATATGCTTGTGATTGGCAGCTTGGAGAGCCTCCAGAATTAGTTTCCTTTGGCTTCCTCACTGCTCCCTGTTCTCCAATCCTGGGCTTAATGGGGTTTGAGTTTTCTTTTAAGTGCTGTCTTTCCCTTAACTCTCAAGCTGCCAGATGCTTGGCCTGGTTTCTGAGGAAGGGCAGCTACCGACCACACAGCCAAGAGTCTACCCCAACCCCCTGGCTTTTAGACTGGAATTGCCTAAAGGCAATATTAGAAAGGTGGTGTAGCTTCCCTTGGAAAGATTTGTTGAGACTTGATCTGAGGATATTGCCCTTTTATCTGCTTCCTTGAAGTTGGGGCTGCTGAAGGTTGCTGCCAGCTCTTCAGCTGCTGTTCTTTTGCTGTCTCCGCCCCCCCAACCTCCTCCCCCCCCCCCCCCACAACCTGAAAGGTCAGGTGTTTACCTGCCAGGGCCAGGTTGTTTAGATTTTCAATTAGGATGACAAAGCTGCAATTTCTTTACTCCTTACCCTTTTGTTTCCTGTTTCATTTCAGTCAGAGGTCAGTCAGGTAAGCACCTTGCCTCAAAATGAACATCCCAGGAAGCTCCAGAAAAAAAAAAAAATCTAGCCTCTGAACACCTCCCACGCTAGAATGGCCTTCTCTTTCTGAAAGTGGGACAGGTACTAGGGGTACTCTCTTCCATCCTTAGAGCCCCAGCAAGCAAGGAAGCTGAGGCAACTGGAGGCCCTGAATTCAATCTACTACCCATCCCATACTCAAATAGAACACCATCCTCCAGCATCTTGGAACACAGCTGACTTTCAAGACATCCCCAAATGGCTATGTGGGCTTGCACAGGGACAATCAGTTTAAAACAAAACAAGAGTAAATGATCCATTGCAATTTCCTCAGGATTTTCAAAAAGCTCTTCATGCCTGCTCTTCATCCCCACAATTATAAGACAGTATTTGTGTTTTGCTCTACGAGTTTCTTCCCCCCCCCCCCTCAAATATTTCTCCTGCTATAAATTGGTTTTATAAGTTCTCCTTCCCTTTCCTAGTAAAGAACTGGCCTGGGCAGATTGTCTTTTGTGAGAATTTGAAACCTGTCAAGAGGTGACCCAAGATATCAATCAGAAGGGGGGAGCTGATAGGGGCTCCTCCAGCAGGCTCAGGAGGACTTCAGCTTACATAAATACTTTTTAGCTGAGTGCCTGCAAATGCTTTGTAATAGACTGAAAGAACACTTAACCAGGGTCTTTTATAGTTTGCCACAAAATAAGCAGAATGAAGAGGGAGAAATTAGAAAGGCTAGATTGTGAAGCCCACTCCAAATTAACTAATCTGAAAATTTTTTTGGTCTGGGGGTTGAGGGGTCCTGGGGCTTGGACTCAGGGGCACTGTCTTATAGTAGTTGTTTTTTTTTTTTTTGTTTTGTTTTGTTTTGCCAGTCCTGGGGTTTGAATGAACTCAGGGCCTGGCACTGGACCTGAGATTCTTTTGCTCAAGGTTGGTGCTGTACCACGTGAGCCACGGTGCTACTTCCGGCCTTTTCTGTTTATATGGTATTGAGGAATGGAACACAGAGCTTCATGCGTGCTAGGAAAGCACTCTACCACTAAGCCACATTCCCAGTCTCCCCCTGCTCCCATAGCTATTTTGTTGTTGTTCAAGGTTGGCGCTGTACCACTTGAGCGACAGCTCCACCCACATCTAGCTCTTTGGTGGTTACTTTTTGGATATGTCTTCCTTCCCTGGCTGGCACCAACTCTTGTCCTCAGATCTCAGTCTCCTGAGTAGTTAGGATTACAGGCTTGAGCCATGAGTGCCTGGTTTGTAATCTGAACTCTAATATGGTTGGAGATAATTATGCTATGCTAAGGGATATCTAAATCAGAAAATTTCTATTCCTCAGTTCCTTTCTCTTTCTGTTCCTTTTTTACCAGCCATGAAATTTTTATTTCTTGAAAAATAGAGAAAACAGAGTTTTAACATGTTTGTTTAGTAACTTTGTTACTAAAATTAGTCCCTGCTTCTTAATTCCCACTCCTGTTGAGACAGGCAATGATTTTCCTTAGGCTCCAACTGACTCTGCAAGTAAATTGGGTCATGCTTCTTTAACCCCTCTTCCCCCCCTTCCTGGTCATAGTGTTCTGCTCTGCACACAGCCAGTGAAATGGTAAATGTGGACTTTTATTTGTTTTTCAGTACTGGAGATTTAACTTAAGGGATTCTACCATTTGAACCACAGTCCTTTTTTTTTTTTTTTCTTAAGTTTATTTTTTCAGATAGGGTCTCAAGCCCAGTTTGGCTTGTGAACACAATCCTATTTGTACTTTCCAAGTAGATTGGATTACAGGTATTGCACTACTGCAATTTTTTTTGGGGGGGGAGGGTCCATCCTGGGGCCTGAATTCAGGGCCTGGGTATGGTTCCTGAGCTCTTCTTTTCAAGGCTTAGTGATTTACCATTTTAAGCCACGCTTCTACTTCCAGTTTTCTGGTGGCTAATTGGAGATAACAGTCTCACTGGGCTGGTTGGTTGGCTTCGAACTGTGGTCCTCAGATCTCCATCTCCTGGGTAGCTTGGAGTATAGGCACGAGCTACCTGTTCTCCAATTGGTTGTTGTTGTTTTTTGAAGTTAGAGTCTCCTTAATTTTTTGCCACAGCTAGCCTCTCAAAGCTTTATCCTCCTATCTCTGAAATTACTGGGATTGCTGGCATGAACCACAGTATCAGACCAATGGATGCATTTTCTTTATGTTAGTTTACTAGTACATTCTGTGTTATAGACTTCTTACCCCATCTTTCAGCAGGGTCTAACAAGGCAACACCAGCCTCCTAACTTGTAGTCGTGTAGCTTCCAAAAAGCTGAATCTTAAGAATCTGTGGGAGGATGATCTTAAAAGAAAACAAGTCTCTCAGCACACCTAGTACCAAGACTGAACAGCTAATGCTGTTTGCTAATGCTGCTAGTGCTAGGGAACTAAGCAGCTCCTAGGGACTCTGATGTACTGGGCCAAGTTTCTGCTTGGAGGAGAAGGGCAAACTGCAGACAGAAGGGAATCATTCTGTGAAGAACCGAATTCCCTAGGGTTTGGGTTTTCTCCTGACAAGATTTTAAGGATGAATTTTAAATTTAAAGTAGAAAATAAGATATTCCACAGGGCTATTTCAAGTACTGTTAACATTGCATTTTAGTGCCAGGTTAGATGACACTTGTATAAATTGAGAGTGAATTATAGAAGGAAGGGTATAAAGCTTTTAGATTTTAGAGGATTTGTGGGGGGAGGTTGTTTTTATTTTTTCCCCCAAGGGGGGAAAAAAAAACCCACCAACTGGGTGCTAGTAAGCCACCTGTATTCCTCACTACTCAGGATGCTGAGATCTGAGTGTCACAGTTGAAGCCAGCCCAAGTCCAGGAAGACATGTCCAGGAGACCCTTAGCTCCATTAACCACCAAAATGGAATTAGAGCTGTAGCTCACATAAGTAGAGTGCTAGCCTTGAGTGAAAAAGCTAAGGGACAGCCTCCAGGTCCTGAATACAAGTCCCAGTACCAGCACAAAAACTAAACAAAACCTGTTTTCCTTTCCCCAGCTGGTTTAACTGTGAGGGGCCCTTTGTATAAAGCCTTTCACCAAATCTTGTCCATCACATAGGAAGCCATGCTATCAACATAACACTGAGGTGGGAGAATATGGCTCTCTTCAGGCCTCTTTCTCCATGAAATCCTGAAAACAAGGCAGTTGTTTATTATATTGGTGGGATCAAATATTAAAATTCCTTGAATAGTTGTCAAGGGAAAGTAATTAAGTGCTCTAAATGGTATTTAGATCTGTTGGTGTAATCAGCCATCATATTTATGTATGTATGCCTGCCTGAGCTGGTAATGGGTCTTGAACTCAGGGCCTAGGCATTATTTTTTACGTTTTTTGCTTAAAGCTTGTAGATATTCTGCCACTTGAGCCACAACTCCACATTTTTATATTGCCAAAATGCCAGATGGTGAGCCAGCTCTAGGGCTTAGGTCTAAGCCCACAACAGTTGAAGGAGATGGTGTGTTAGAAGCAGACAAGCCTCTTATTTTTATCTTGGCTCTCCTTGGAGTCATGGACAAGCTTTTACTTGACTACTTTACATTTTGTTTTTTCTATGGTGTATCAGTTCTGTGATGTGATACTTAGAAGCAGTTATTCTATACAAAATATTTTTTTTTAATGAAAGAGCCTTACATCTATTGATGATAGGGTCACTACTTTAATCCAAGTTGGTCCTTTTTTATTTTTTCTAAGCTCCTTTCCCCTTTAATTTTTAGCTGTTACACTTGAGGTCCCTGGGTTCCCATTTTTAGAATTCTATAAAACACCAATCTTAAATTGTTGATATAAAGGCATCTTTTGGAAAAGGAACTACACAGACCCAAGCTATTTCAAGAATAAAGCTGAAGTGTGGAGAGTGTTAAAGGAAGCAAATGTAAAACTAGATCATCTGGGTCAAAAAAAAATCTGCTTCCATTGGCCTTGGCCATGACAGACACTGGCATTCAGTTTCTTCCTTACTTGATAACAGATTTTCCGCTTGGAAATGACTCTTTGAAAGATTGAACTTAAGCTGGGTGCTTACGCTTGTAATTCTAGCCACTCAGGAGGTTGAGATCTGAGGATTGTGGTTTGAAGTCAGACTAAGACTAGGAAGGGTAAGTCTGTGAGACTCTTCTTATCTCGGAGTAATCACCAAAAAGCCCAAAGCAGAGCTTATGGCTCAAATGACCAAACACTAGCCTTGAGCAAAAAAAGCAAAAGGACAGTACCCAGGTCCTGGGACCAGCAAAAGGAGAAAACAGAAAGAAAATTTAGTATAAGTACTTCAAATAGCTAGGACTGCAAGCATCATGCCTTGACTCTTGCTCTTAAGGCCCTTAGCAGGCCAGTGGGACTATTCCTGTAATCCTGGCCCATTGCCTGGAGCTTCTCCCTGGACCATCTCAGACTTTAGAGGGTTAAAGTAGTTTCCAGTCTTCCTGCAACAGAAGCGGTAAACAGCTTTGAGGACCACTTCTGTTTTTAGCCAGGCGTTTTCCTCTTCTGTCTCACTGTCTGTCCTCTGAAGACTTGGGTGTCATCGTGTTCTGAGCCACATTTTTTCTCTCTAGAGGGTAGATAAATGGCTGGGGGTGGAGCTCAAGCTTCCTACTGCAGTTGGAGAGTTCATTTCTCCCACTCTACCCCTGCCATTTTTCTTGACCACCCAGAATAGTCCTATACCACCTACTGGGTTAAAGTTCTATATCTTACAATGAGTTGCCAAGCTGGCTTTTATGGGGAAAATGTTAGTTTTCTGTCTTCTAGGCTTATAGCTTAATTGGGAGATAACACATGCTCTGGCCAGCTGCTCCCATTGTTTGGAAAAGGCCATAGGGGATGGGTAAAAGGAGGAAGAAAATTTCTTCTTAGATGTTGTAATCATTGAGCCAAGCTTAGTAGAAGTAAACCTTTAAGCCACCTCCCCTTCCCCTCATGCTATATGCAATCATGAGATAAAATCAGTGTTAAGAGTTCAAATTTGGCTGGGAATATGGCCTAGTGGCAAGAGTGCTTGCCTCATATACATGAAGCCTTAGGTTCGATTCCCCAGCACCACATATGTAGAAAACGGCCAGAAGTGGTGCTGTGGCTCAAGTGGCAGAGTTGCTAGCCTTGAGCAAAAAGAAGCCAGAGACAGTGCTCAGGCCCTGAGTTCAAGGCCCAGAACTGGAAAAAAAAAAGTTCAAATTCGATTCATTCCGTGTAAGAATACTCCCAACTAAAGCTCCTCCTGTAGAACATATATCTCTTTGCCAAATGAATTGTTCTACAAATAACTTGAAATTATGACAGAATTTGGTTTCTTAAGAACATTATTGAGCCATCTTGCATCTCTAGTCCACCTTCTAGGGAGTAGTAAAGGCATAAAATAGCGTAACACTAACCCTGTTCAAACCAAGCGTAGAAACACCTCCCTCTCCAAGGCCAGTGTGCTCTTGGGTAGTATCTTGTCATGGAAGCATAGTTTCATACATAGCCAGCATTTCCCTAGAGGACACCGTGTCCTACACGCCCAGTGCCTACACTTCAGCCCCATACATTGTGCTGTTGTGTGTTAGTCCACAGCGAAGACTTTTGGTTATCTGAGGGAAACAGGCTATGGGAGAGAAGTTTTACAGAACATGGTCTCAAGGTCTTAACTTGGTTTTGGTATCACTTCTGTTGTCCAATTAACCACTAAAAAGCTAAAAGTGGAGCTGTGTGTGACTCAAGTCATATAGTAGCATCAGCTGTGAATGAGAAAGCTAAGGGACAACTCCCAGGCCCTGAGTTCAAGAGCCCACTCTTGGCACCACAGAAAAAAAAAGTTGGTTCAGATTTTTTTTCTAAGCTTGTTTTTCTTTGATTTTAACTACTACATTCAAGGCCCCCGGATTTCCATTTTCAGACTTCTAAAGCAACTTTCCATTGTGACAAGGTGTGTTCTTGCTACCCCTTTTATGAGATTCTCTTAATTCTGTGAAGCTACTGTCTCTCAAAGTGGGCAATCTTTAATAGTTCACCAAGTTCCTGGTCTTTATCCCCCAAAAAACCTACCTCAAAGGTCCTGGCTCTTGAATTTAAAATTGTTTGTTGTAACTTCATCTGCTTTAACTAGACAAGAGACGTCTTCTTTTTTTTTTTGCCAGTCCTGGAGCTTGAGCTCAGGGCCTGAGCACTGTCGCTGGCTTCTTTTTGCTCAAGGCTAGCATTCTGCCACTTGAGCCGCTCTTGCCACTAGGCCATATTCCCAGCCCAAGAGGTGTCTTCTTAACTCACTTTGTTCCTGCTTTGGCATGATGTGGTGCTAATGCTTTGCTTGTCATTTTACTCTGGTTAAGTCCTCAGAAAGGTCATCAAAACTTCCCAGCTTCCTAACCTTTTTTTTTGTGTGTGTGTGTGTGTGTGCCAGTCTCCTGGGGCTTGAACTCAGGGCCTGGGCACTGTCCCTGGGCTTTTTTGCTCTACCACTTGAGCTATAAATCCTTGTCCAGCTTTTTGCTGATAGGAGATCAGAGTCTCACCGATTTTCTTGCCTGGGCTGGCTTTAAACCATGATCCTCAGGTCTCAGTCTCCTGAATAGCTAGCATTACAGCCATAAGCACCGGTGCCAGGCCCAAAACTACAAAATCTTAATGCTGATTTTTGTTTGTTCTTATTCCTACACCCATGTAAAAACCATATTTGTTCCATCTGCCTTTTCCCACAGGCAATGTCATGATTTTAACTTCAAAGCCTTTTTTCTTTAGTTGGTTATATTGCCCAAGTTTCAGGAGGTAAGTCCTAACAACAAAGGGCTTTTGTTTTTTTCTTTTTCGGTCCACACACCAGTTCCTGAAGCATCTTCTGCTGACTGTAGTCTCCCTCCTCCCCCCTTGCATAAGAGAAATCTGATTCCTGGAGCCAAATGTTCCAGGAACTAGCTTTGTTGGTTTCTAATTTGTCTCAATGTTATTTATTGCACAGAAGATGAACTTGGCCATATAGGAAGTTCTTCTGTAATTCTTTATTGATGTATTCTGCTACTTTATTGTTGATCCTATACCTGGGATCCTGAAACAGACTATCATAGTGGTAGTCCTTTGTTCCTTGTGGAGAAAATAAAATAAGGGGGAAAAATGCCTTGGAATAGTCAACACTATAGCCACCTCCTACCATTGTGTTTAATCATCATTTTAAACTCTTAAGTGATGATACAGCTGTGTCAATTCTGAAGGAAGTTTCCTTTTACACAGATACCAAATTCTATCCCAGAGTAGAAGCCTTGCTTTCTTAGTGTAGGACTTTGCCTATGACAAATGGTGTCGCAGTCCTTGCAGTTTGAGACTGCAGAATGAGCCTCCCTTCAAACCCCATAATATGCTTGTCTGTCTAGGCGTTGGCTGCACTAGCTGTTTGTGTGTCTCCCATCAGTTGTGTGGAGGGCCTTGGTTCCACAACCAAGTCCTCCTGCAGTCCTTTGTTCCTAAGACAGAAATGCCCAGGGATTTCTCCAAGCTGGCAGACTTTACTTAACACAATTTAAATCTTTAGTGCCACATTTCTTTCTGATCCGCCAGCCCGGTACATTCCGTGGGGCCAGATGTACCCCACTTTGCTTTTCCCTCCTCTCATCAAAGTTTGCTCTGAGCAACAAAAACTGAGGCCACCTAATACAGTCTCCCTCTCCTTGCCTTGGTTCTGTCTCTGTGTAGCCATTATGGGGAGAAGTGGCCGAAACAACTGCTTCAGGTAGTGGAATGAGGAGAACCTCAGTGAAGAAACATGGCATTCTTTTCAGTTTTTTACCAACTGCTACAGGTTGGTGTTGGCTCCATTGTGGGCTCCTGTAATGAAATCTAATGAGTTCTCATGCTGTTCTGGTAGCATTCTAAACTTGCTATGCATATGCAGCCACAAAGAATGGAAATTCTCCATCCCCCCCCCCACCCCATGCCCTGTGGTCTTGTGTTGGACACGTTTATGTTGTAGGCCATTAATATGTATATGAACTCAGTCCCTGTCTGCTGTGGAAGTATGGGCAGCTGGGAGTCATCAGTGATGTTAGTGGCAGTTCTCATTTGGGGCTCTAGGGTGTTTCCCTTGTCCTTTCTAAGTGAGCCAGAGCCAATAAAATATTTGAGAACCACAGACTTAGATGTTAGAGTATGACCAACATTTATTCTTGTGTAATTTTAGATTCCCAGGCTCTATTATTTTTCTAATTTGGTAGTAGCCAAGGTGACTTTCTTCATGTGCAAATACATGAGTTTGAAGTTCACATTTTGTATGTGGGTGCGGATGTGCACCCTTGCCCATTGTCCTGGGCTTGAACTCAGGGTTTGGGTGCCGTCCCTGATCTTTTTTTTTTTGCTCAGGACTACGACTCTTAACACTTGAGTCACAGCTCTGCTTCAGCTTTTTGGTGGTTAATTGGAGATAAGAGTCTCATAGACTGTATTGCCTGAGCTGACTTTGAACCAGGACCCTTAGATCGCAGCCTCCTGAGTAACTAGGTTCACAAGTGTGAGTCACCAGTGCCCAGCCGAAGTTCACACTTTTAACATGTTTGTCAGTCATATATAAAGGATTTTTCCGCTCAAAAATAATACTGCATTTCTTTGTGGAAGTGGAATATATTTTCTTATTTATTTATTTCTTTATTCATTCATTCATTCATTCATTCATTCATTGCCAGTCCTGGGGCTTGAACTCAGGGCCTGAGCACTGTCCCTGGCTTCTCTATGCTTGACGCTAGCACTCTACCACTTGAGCCAGAGCACCACTTCTGGCCTTTTCTATATCTATGGTGCTGAGGAGTCGAACCCAGGGCTTTCATGTATGTGAGACAAGTACTCTACCACTAGGCCATATTCCCAGCCCCTTATTGATTTATTTTTAAGGCACTGTTTTATTTGCGTTGTCCTCTGTGTATGAATGTATATATACACACACATGTATTTGTGTGTAGATAAATAAATACACACTTTTTTATTAGCCATTTGAAAGCAAGTTACATCTGCTCTCACATACTTTAGTACAAAGCTCAAAAAAAACCAAAACCCCAAACATGGTTCCCCCTACCATAAATTAACTTTTATTAAGTGATATTCATTTGTCCCCAATTGGCATTTATAGCTGATGTTGATAGTGTTTTTTATCTAAGATGAAGTTAGGAGTCACATTCATAATGTGTGATTTTTTTACCTTGTTTATAATGAATTTGTGTCATTCTTACATGAGGATCATGCTAGTTCCATCATTCCAATCTTTGTGTATGTGCTGCTAAAGTGTGTACCTCATTTATCTTCCTTAATCTACAATAGTCTCCTTATCTCCGCCCCCCCATAGCATTGACTTGAAAAAAGTTTTTTGTAAGATGTTTACTTTTTTAGGATATATCTAGAGTGATATACAGAAATATATAGATGTCTAGACAATTCCTACATGTTCATTCTTTCTTTCACCTCTCATATCTGTATTACTTTGTTGGCCTTAAAAGAAGAGTGAGGGTCAGATGTTTATAGTTACCACAGAAATAATTGCTATGTTTAAAGAGAAGACTTTTCAGGGACTTGTTACAAATTTTTGGCATAGATTGTCCAGTAGTTGATTTTTCAAAGTGGTTTTTCACTATATTAAATTTGAGAATTTATGGTTACTGTGAGTTAGCTGTGCTAGATGGTACTTTCTCCTGTACCCTTTCTTATTGTACTTGTGCCCCCTAGATAAAATGGATAGCATTGACAAAATTTTTATTTTTGGAAACTGTTGCTAGGCAGGATCGATATTAACACTTCAGTTGACAAGGTAACCAACAGTACAAGAAATGTATCCAATGCCTAACGTATGAAACTGTAACTTCTCTGTACATCAGTTTGATAATAAAAATTTGAAAAAATTTTTGAAAAAAAAAGTTTGCTTATTACTGGGTTTGGAGATCTTAAGTGAGGATCTCTTTTTCTTAATACTAGTTTGTTTGTTTTTTTTCTGAGGTTGAACCTCAGGGCCTGGGTGCTATCATTGAGCTTTTGTGTTTATAGCTAGTACTCTACCACTTACACCATAGCTCCACTTCTGGCTTTTTGGTGGTAAATTGGAAATAAGAGTCTCATGAACTTTCCTACCCATGCTATATGCTGGCTTCCAACCACGATCCTCAGACCTCAGCCTCCTGACTAGCTAGGACTATAGGTATAAGCCACTGGTGCCTTGCCTGGATATTCTTAAGTGCCAGGATGCCATCTACCTATTTGTTCTTGTGAACCTCTCCGAGGGCAAGGTGTTATTACCCACTACTGCTACTATAGCAATGAAAAGGAATAAAGATAATAATTATCATGTATTTTATGCTTCAAATGAGTCTAATCTATTCAGTCCTAAAATGGAAGAATATTTCTGGCCCTTTTGGGTAATACAGTAGGAATAAAAAAAAATTTAAGCCTTAATTTTTCTTCTTACTAATTACCTATGTGAGCTTTATTTCCGTTTGCAAAAAAAAAAAAAAAAAAACCAAAAAATGTCCAGAGTTAAGAAAAGACAAGAGTGAGTTAGAAAGTAAGACTTGGGGCCTTTTTTTTTTATTTTTTCAAACCACAGACACAGAAAACATTCCCTCTAGTGACTTCAAAAGCCTCTGGGTTTTATGAGTGGGACACTCAGACAAGTTCAGAGTAAATAAATCAAAGAAGAAAGGTGCACTGGCTTCAACTCTGTACTGGAAGTGTCATTTCTGTATTCACATGTTCCTCTATTTGTCTTTCTTCTGCTTGTACGTGTTGTGTGTGTTTGTGTGTGTGTGTGTGTGTGTGTATGGGTCAGTCAGGGTTTCTGAGCTTTTACCTCAGGGCTACTTTTGCTCTACTTCTTTGAACCATAGTGCCACTTTTGGTTTTCTAGGGGTTAGTTGGAGATAAGAGTATTGTGGACTTTTCTGCCCTGGCTGGCTTTGAACCACTATCCTCGGATCTCAAGTCTCCTGAGTAGCTAGGATTACAGGCGTAAGCCACTAGCACCTGGCTTCTGCTTGCGCCTTATTCCTCCCACCTACCACAACCAGAAAACAGTGTGGCCAGATGTCTCTGGCATTGCAACCTATTCCCCGTTGCATCTTCTAGAAGGAAATGTAGTTGAATGGTAATGGTCTAAGTGAGGATTGGTGACAACACAGCTAGCTGGTGGCCAGTAGAGAACTAAGCCTTTGCTGTAGGATAATGGCTTGAGTTCTGAGGAAAAGCTGGCCATGACTGTTAAGTTACAGTCCTCATCACACTTGTGCTGAAGTGCCATGGAGCCTCTGAGAAGAGGCAGGCCACCTGAGATACAGCCTCATGGCCTGCAGTGTGGAAGTAGGTGTCAGCGTTCTGCTCAACTTCCGTCATGAGACAACTTTCCATGTAAAGAGTGGTGGCTATTGAGTGTGACCAAATAAGGCCCTCTGTCAAAGTCAGGCCTGCACAGCTGATTTGGGAAAGATGAGTCTGTCCCACATGAAAGTCATGAAACTGAAGTAGGGAGGAGGAAAACCCTCCAAACAAGACATAAACAATGACAACTGGTGGAAGGCAGGCAGAGCCCAAGTGTGAATGAGGCAAGAAGGTAAGCCTGCTTCTTCCTCAGACCTCTGTACAGCCCATCAGCAATTTCCTTAACACTCCACAGCTTTGGAAATGTTTTATGTATTCACCCCAGTGTCTAGCAGATTGAAACTTTGATGATTTTGAAACACTTTATGATTGGCAGGATTGTAGAACAGAGAATGAGACATTGTAGAGAGGAACACAATTTGGAAGCAAGGATAGCAAAGAAGTGAAAGCTTCTGATTCAGAGGTTCATTGCCAGCAGGGGTGAAGGTGGATGCTGGACATTCTTTGTTGTTGATTGTGGGGCTTGAAATCGGGGGCCTTGGCATTGTCCCTGAGCTTGTGTACTACTTTGAGCCACAGCTCCACTTCCAGTTTTGGGGGTGGTTAACTGGAGATAGGACTCTCAGACCTTTCTGCCTGAGCTGGCTTCAAAGCACAATTCTCAGATCTCATTCTCCTGAGTATATTTCAGGTGTGAGCCACCACTGCCTGGCGGATGCTGGGCATTCTGATGTCTTAGATATAGTAGAGGGGAGTGTATGTTCTTGGACTTAGGTATTTGCAGCATGCCCTAACTGGGGAGTATACACATGTTCATGTGAGCAAATAACATACAAAATAAGGGCATGAATTAAGTATAGTAAGGCTGCAATTCACTTTTTTTTTTTTTTTTTTTTTTTTTTTTTTTTTTTTTTTTTTTTTTGGCCAGTCCTGGGGCTTGGACTCAGGGCCTGAGCGCTGTCCCTGGCTTCTTTTTGCTCAAGGCTAGCACTCTGCCACTTGAGCCACAGCGCCCCTTCTGGCCATTTTCTGTATATGTGGTGCTGGGGAATCGAACCCAGGGCCTCATGTATATGAGGCAGGCACTCTTGCCACTAGGCCATACCCCGAGCCCTGCAATTCACTTCTGAGCTGTTTCCAGGAGGAAATGTTAAAACCCAATCCCTCAGCTGGGCACCGTGGTTCATGCCTATAATCCTAGCTATTGGGGGGGGGGGGGGTTGTGTCTGAGGATCACAGTTTGAAGCCAGCTCAGGCAAGAAAGTCTATGAGACTCTTATCTCCAGTTCACAAGCAAAAAGCCAGAAGTGGAGTTGTGGCTCAAGTGGTAGAATGCCAGTCTTGAGTAAAAAAAAGGGACAGTGCCCAGGTTCTGAGTTCAAGCCCCCAAACCAAACAATACCAAGCAACAACTCACTAATTATGAATACATTGGATATGCATTGATGGTGCACTGTATCTGTTTTGCTTCCCCTCATATACCCAACATCTTAGAATGACTGGCTCATAGAAGGTACTCAGAGAAAGAAAGGAAATGAGAGGAAGGGAGGGAAGCAAGAAATTTTAAAATGTTTTCCAAAGTGGATGGTCTGTATTCATTAGTAATTACTGTCAAGAACCATGGATTTTGTGGGCTCATCTTTTATAGCTTGAGCTTCAGCTCAAAGTTTCTAAATTGTACATGTGTATCAGTTCTAATAGTCAACACTTTTTCAGTCTTTCACTTCTCTTAAGTCTGTGATTCTTTTTTATTTTCTAATTGATTATCATCTTTTATGGTCCTGGGTCTTTGTCTTCATTTAGTATTCTTCTGTACAAAGGTAAACACTGTTTTTGAAAGTGCAGGTTGCAATTATGCACCATTACAGCACCAACAAGGCGCTGTGCCATTTTCTTTTATTTCTCAAGGCAGCATTACATATTTCATTTTACAGATGAAGAAACAATGAAAACATGGAAAAATTCCTTGTTTCTGAGTTTCTGTCTAGATATATTACTGTCTCTGATGCACATCACAGTTGGACCCTTTATCTGTCCCCTAGACCATGGCTCTACTGTCCATATCCATCTGTTAAACTTCCAGTCTTATTCCTGCCATTCTCCATTTTCTTATCCTCTTTAATTGATGGATTCTACATCAGCAGCGGGGGTGGGGGGAATCTATATGTGACTAAATTGTGGTTAGCTTTATATAGGGCCACATGCTCCCTACTTGCAGATACTGAGAATATAAATTCATTATCCCTCCCTCCCTCCCTCTCTCTCCTTCCTTCCCTCCCTCTCTCCCTCCCTCACCTGGCTTGCTTGCTTATTTGTATAAGACCAGGACTCAAACTTGCTACCTGACACTTGTTTCACTCATTGGCTGGCATTCTACCATCTTAGTCATCCCTGTAACCCTCATTTATATTTCTTAAACTCCCCTTTTGTGTAAGAACATAAGATTCCATGTATAAGATGAATTTGTGGTAAAAGATGCTACCTAACTTAGAGCCACCATGGTGAGCATTCTCTTTAGATTTATAGAAATCCAGATTATAAGATTGAGCTACCAGTTTAGATTCTCTTTTAAAACAGATATATGCTGTTTCTGACAATTGTAGAAGTTTTCTTTCTGGGCAACTTCGGTTTATGCTCTAGTATTAGTCTTGTCAGAACTGTATCTTATACATTTCTAAAAGCCAAAATGAGGAAATTGAATACTGCTATAATTATTTTCCAAATTCCAGTAAAGCAGTAGTTGCACTTTTTTTTTTGGTGTGTGATTCCTAGGGCTTGCATTCAGGCTCTGTATGCTGTCCCTGACTGAGCCTTTTTACTCAAAGCTAGTGCTCTTATCATTTGGACCACAGCTCCACTTCTGGCTTTTTTGGTGGTTAATTGGAGATAAAAATCTCAGTTTCCTGCTTGGACTGCCTTTGAACTATGATCCTCAGATTTCAGCCTCCTGAGTAGCTAGATCATGTATCTTTTGTTTAAATTGAAACTTGATTACCTTTCCTCATAATTGTACCAAACTTTTATAATCAAGGATGGGTAAGAGAAGCAGTGGCCAAGGGGCCATACTGTAATCTTGTCCGGTTCTTCCTTCTCATTTACTAACAAATATTCAAACATAAGCTATTTCCCTATCTATTTGAAAACATTTAATAACAATTGAGTGTTGGCTGCCATGATGTCACCATCAAAAAAAATCACAAGACTATAATATTAGACTTCTAAATATAATCCGTTCTCAACTTCTCTTGCATGTATTCAGGAAAAGCAGTTGGCATTATGTAAGAGTGATGAGAACTTGTCCTCTCCAGTCAGTCATTGCCATCATTGCCATGACTTAACTTTATATCTTGTCATTAGTGATAGTTTCCATCTAATGTGTTGACAGCTGAACCCAGAACTGGGGGGTAGGGGTGGGGAGGGCGGGGCGAGAATAGACTTAAGACTTGTTGGCTGGAAGGAAGGTCATTCAGCTCTCACATGGAAGGGATAGCTAATTCTACTTAGTGTAATCACTGAAAATTAACCAAACTCCTCAAAGTGTTTTGAGCATAAATATTGAGTCAAACAAAATTTTAGTGGGTTATATTTTCTTTCTTTTTGGTGGTGATACTAGGTAGGACTTTGGTCTTTTTTGCCCATAGCTGGTGTTCTGCAACTCAAACCATTGCTCCACTTCAGCTTTTTTTGGGGGGGGGCGGGAAGGAGGGAGTAATTGGAGATAAGAGGTCTAGCTTCAAACTGCAATCTTCAGATCTCCACCTCCTGAGTTAGGTGAGAGAGGCATGAGCTGCTACATCTTGCTTTTTTTGTTTGTTCCTTTGATTATGATGAGACTTGACCTCAGGGGCCCTGGGCACTGTCTCTGAGCTTTTTCATTAAAGGCTAGTGCTCAACCACTCAGAGCCCCAGCTATACTTCGAGTTTTATGGTAGATAATTGGAGATTAGTCTCATGGACCTTTTTTTCTACCGGGTTGGCTTTGAACTGTAATCCTCAGATCTCAGCTTCCTGAGTAACTGGGATTACAGGAGTGAGACACCAGGAGACCAGGGGGCGGTCTCCCAAGGTAATTATCTTTTTACTGAGACTTTCAGTACAGAAAGTAGCCAGCACAGAAGTGTAACTGTGTTTTTCCTCACTGCCCTCCAAGGTAGTTAGACTGTAGCTATTTTAACTAGAAGCCATTTTAACAGTGGCCATTTTTATTAGAAGACCCAGCCCTGATGGTGCAACATTGTTATTAATGTTTTTTTCTAATTTGGGTAAAAGGCCCTCTGAAATAATTTCATTTCTATAAGTGGGATTTTAAATTGAATTTTGTTGCAAGGTTGTGTCTTTTAAGTGTTTTGCCCTGGTTGCTTGCTTGACTTGTGACTTGAGTTCTAAGAATGATTAGCTTGTTGGAAGGTTTGAGAAAGGAAGCATCCTGGGCTAAACTAACTGGCTTTTCCTCTTTTTCTTTCTTTTCTGATTTCAGTGGTGCTTCATGCCCCACCTCCAACCAAGATCAAGAGGGAGTTGCATAGCCCCTCCTCTGAGCTGTCATCCTGTAGCCATGAGCAGGCTCTTGGTGCTAACTATGGAGAAAAGTGCCTCTACAACTATTGGTAAGTAGAGCCAGAGGAAGGCTGCCCAGAAGGCTTGGGAAGTAGCCATCAAGTTGAATATTTTAGGTATTATCCAATGTAATGCTCTAGGTGCAGCCCTGCCCATTTGGAACCATTGGACTATACACAAAAAGAAAAATGTGTTTGAGAGCCACAAACAATACAGCTCTGTAGGGATCTAAATTCAGGGCATTCCAGGCCCTGCCAGTAAGAGTCCAGAATACCTGGGCATAGAATGTATACTTCATCATGTCTATCATATGTTAATGTGAACTTTAAGCACCAAGGAAGTAATCTTCAAAGCAGAATAGACAATAAATAAATAAATAAATAAAAGTCCCATTCTTGTGCCCTTTACCTAGTAATATCCAAGCTCCGGGAATGAAGCTTTAATTTTAAACCATTCTTTGCTCTAGAAGGTAAACATAGATCTGCCTGAGAGGGGGAGGCAGAGGGTTGTTAATTCAAGTGATGTTCTATCAGAAGTGTATCTTCCAAGATTCTTATTCATTCCCCAAAGCCCTGGAATACATGGGAGATGAGACCCGGGAATGCCGGGATGTACATTCTCCCCTCACCCTCTACCTCTACACATGCAGAGAATTCTTTTAGAAGGAGGGAAAAAAGGAAACCGGAAGCAGAGGCTAAATTTATCTTTGAGAAAAATCACTAGATGTGTTAAACAAGTCCCCGTGACGCAGTGTGTTTGTCACTTTTCAGAGGTACAAATATTCCCTCAGGGCTGCTAGCAATTTAACTATGTTAATGCTGTTATTTCCTGGCAACCATGGGCTGAAAACTGGACCTGGTAACCATGTTAATGGCTTCATTGCAGCCTAATGTATCCTTCTCTCTTTCTATTCACAGTGCCTATGATAGGAAGCCTCCCTCTGGTTTCAAGCCATTAACCCCTCCTACTACTCCTTTGTCACCCACCCATCAGAATTCCCTATTTCCCCCACCTCAAGCCACTCTGCCCCCTTCAACCCATGCCCCTGGAGCTGGCTCAGTACCAGGTGTGGGCCCTGCCCCCACCTCTCACTCACTTCCAGAACCTGGACCACAACCGCAGACATTTGCTGTACCTAGACCACCACATCAGCCCCTGCAGATGCCAAAGATGATGCCTGAAAACCAGTATCCATCAGAACAGAGGTGGGTGCCGTGCTCCTCTGGACTTTCTCAACTCCTTTCCTCATTGTGAGAGAGGGAGCAGTTAGGCAGATTGGTCTGGTATCTTTCTATAAGTTCTCATGCGATTGAGTCACCTTGTGAAGTAAGATTAATAACAAGATGAGTAGGACCTGTTTGTATCCCACCCTGTAGGTGGGATGCTCCACATAGTTTGTAGACATTACCAAACCTTTTAAAGCAGGGAAGGGAGATCATTGGTGCTACTCACCCCTTTTCCCAGCTACAGGAAGAGTGACTTACACAGAACATACAAGTCTGTGGACCCTCACTGAGGGCAAGTTCCCTGGCTCCTCATTGGATTCTACTGTAAGAACTGAACTTTGGTTTGTGCCTCTCATAACTAATTTGTTACTATTTTACTCAAATATAGGAGATAGCCTAGTTACAAGGGACATTATTCATCTGATTTTAGCACATTTCAGCACTGGGATATTAGCTTGGGTATATAACATCTGCTTTGAAGATAGAAATTGCCTAGTTATACTCCATGTATGTTGTATTCCTAATTAGGGAATTGAGGCTTTAAGGGTACCTTGATTTTTTTTGTTTGTTTTTTCAGTCAGCAAGTTACAGGCTTCAAGGTATCAATCACCTGGTCTTCTAAGTCTGTTATCTGAAGTGTAGGTTTTTTGGGTGCTATGGCCTTTAATGTGGGATGTCCTGAGATCCTGCCCCAATTCAAGTTTCTGGTATGGTGAGGTCACGGGCTAGTTGTCAGGATGTAACCAAGGGATATAAGATGGTGACCATTTAAGTTCATGGCTGTCTCACTCTGCATTGTGGGGTGGGGAGGGGGAGGTAGAGGGAGAGTGTGGGAGTATACTTTCTCCTCGTTTGGTTCAACCTGGTTGACTGTCAGTGTTTACTTGGAGGACTTGACTTATTTCTAGGTGACATGCAGAAGTAGTAAAGCACCTTTGGTTGTTTCTGATTTCCCCTGTCCCCTTGCTCTGACATAGCTGTAGAGATGGATATCATGGTTCATTCATTTGCCGCATGCACTGCACAGGGTCTAAGGGGGAGCATTGGGGGAGGCGGCTAGCTGAGGAGGGGGCCTCTGTTGGGGCCTGTGTTGAAACTGAGAACTCAATTGAAGAGACAGCAGCCAATTGTTACCTACAAGTTTGCTCTGTGACATGATAATTGGGAAATTTGGATTTCTGTAAGTACAGACTTGGTTTAAATTGGCAACTAATTTAAACTAGGAACAGTAATAGTCCTTTGCAGACTAAACAAAACCACTCTGTGGGCAAAAAAATCATCCTGCAGGCCTGCCAGATTGTGATTCTGGCCGAGACACCATTTTTATTTCAGTAGGTTTTTGTCTTTTTTTTTCCTAAACAGCATCTTGTTGATTTTCTATAGGGTTATTCAGTATTTGAAATACTTAGTACATTTGTATTTTTATACCATTTATAGTATAAATTTTTTCTTTAGAAAAAATTTTGTTTCATGTTAAATCTGTTTTAGTAATATATCCTCTCAATTCAGTCCTCATGTAACATTTTATTAATGGTTGGCTGAGTTGGGGGAGAAATACCTTAATTCCACTAGAAATTATTTGTCCTTTTGCAGCTTTGACTGATGATAGAATAGTCTGCCTCCTGGCTCCTCAGCCTCCTCAGGAAAGGAAGAGGCTTGGGTTTCTAGGGTTTGTGACCACCAGCCTTCAAGGGTCTAAGGGGAGAGGGGCCAGAACAGAATGTGGATATTGCTTATTGCAGGGCCATGCCTTTGAAGTCTGCCTGTCATCTTGAACTTACTCCTTCCTACACTTTGCCTGTGAGGATGGAATGATTTCATACACCCTGGGTTGATGTGGCAAGTCTTGAGATAGATAAAAAGGGTGTCCAAAGGGGACGTATTCTGTAGGGTTCTGAATCAATAAAGTAGAAGTAGTATGGTGTACTAGAGTACTCCTGTCTCAAAGCTCCAGGGTACACAGGAGGCCCTGGGTGTGGGAAAGGAGGGATCAGAATGCATACTACTCGTTCAACCTATTACTGAGTTGGGGGGGGGGTTGTCTAAGTAGATAACTGTCACATGTGAAGAGAAATCATTTGGTCAAGCTCTGTTCTCTACCTTCACCCTTATTCTTTTGTACTATTTTTGCTAAACGTAAACATCCTTCAGTACTCTGATTTTCCTTCTTTCCTCCCTTCCTTCCTCCCTCCCTCCCTTCCTTCCTTCCTTTTTCCCTCCCTCTCTCCCTCCCTCCCTTCCTCCCCCCCCCTCTTTTTTTCTCTTTCTGTCATGAGGCTTAAATTCAGGGCCTGGGAACTGTCCTGGAGCTTTTTTGTTCAAGGCTAGCATTCCACCACTTTGAGCCACAGCCCACTTCTGGTTTTCTGGTAGGTAGATGTACATTGCTGCCTGGGCTGGCTTCAAACTGAGATACTCAGATCTCATCCTCCTGAGTAACTAGGATTACAGGTGTGAGGCTCTGACACCCAGCTTTTCTCTCTCTCTCTTTCTTTCTCTCTCTCTTTCTCTCTCTCTCTCTCTCTCTCTCTCTCTCTCTCTCTCTCTCTCTCTCTCTCTGTTTTGTCGCAGTACTAGGGCTTTATTTAACTCAGAACCTGGGCACTGTCCCTTAGTTTTTTTCTGTGCAAAGATGATGTTCTACCAGTTTAGGCACACTTCTACTTCCAAGGTTTTTTTGCTAATTAATTGGACACAAGTATATTACAGACTTTCCTGCCCAGGCTGGTTTCCCACCTCAGCCTCCTGAAGAGCCAGGATTATAAGTGTGCGCTGCTAGAAGCACCTGGAGGAATTTAAATTTTTTCCTTTCTTTTCTCCCTCCCTCTTTTGGAATTTGCATTTTGGACAAGACTTGATGAAACAGTTTGACCTTGAATTTTAATCTTATCCATCTCTTAATGCTAGAACATTCTCTTTTTCCTCTCCACTTTCTTTTCCCTCTCTTTCCCCTCCCCTCTCCTTGGCCATATTTGGGTTTGAATTCTGGACCACTTGCTTAAACAGGCAAGTTTGAGCCATGTCCCATTCCTTTTTCTGTCTTATTTTCTGGATAAGGTGCCCATGACTTACCTCCCTGCCCTCACTGGCATTGAACTATGATTTTCCCTCTCTTTTCCCTCTTGGCTTGCTGGGATTATATAACCTTGAGGCCCCACACCTGGCCTCTTATCCATCTTTTATACTAGAAAATCCTCCTGACTTTTTCTAAATCTAAACCTGCATAGCAATATATTGCGCTTTTTTCCCCTCAAAGTATGCCTAATCTGTTCAATTGAATATACACACACATACATACACACACACACACACACACACACACACACACACATTAAGGAGTTGTACAGAAGTGTTACAGTTCTATGCAGAGTCTGCTTAAAAACAGATTTAGGCCCCTTTCCTTAGATTACATTTATCGCTGTATCTTATTTGACCTCAGTGTATATTGTTGATAGTAATGGTATTTCACGAGGATTATACTTTAAACAAGTGAAATAGAATCTTGTCAAAGTATGTTCTTAATGTTTCATATAATCCTAGTATATAATTCTTCACAACTCAAGTTTATTTTTAGAAGATAAACACTGCTTGAAAGCTGTGATTTATATTGGTGATTTCCTCCCTGAAAGGGAAAGCCATGCAATTTGGCATGTTCAAACATGTTCCATTTATCCCAAGAGACCAGCTGCTCCTCAGAGTGGTGTGCTTTTTCTTTAGCCACCCAGTCTCAGGGTGTTTTTTTGTTTGTTTGTTTGTTTGTTTTTTTGTAAAATGGGACTGTGAAAGGTGGTCACATGTGCTGGGTAGAGCAGGAGCTATTCCTAAATCAGACCCATAGTGTGATCCCATGTATTTTCATATATTATTACATCTCAAGTTGAAGAAAGTTCCATAGTTCAGCTGAAAGGGCTCCAATGGAAAAATGAGTCATTCAAGAATTTTGAAATAGACTGTTCTCATGCACGTGACATTAAAAAAAAAAAAAGCAAAACTCAGTAAGACCAAATTTAAGAAAATATTCCTGTAGTAGTTTCCTACTAAGGAAACTGAGCTCTAAAGGATTCCAAATCACCTCAAGCACAAAAGTTCGACAGACTCATCTCCAGTTTATCAGCCAATAGCAGGGCTAGAGGGTTGGCTCAAGTGGCTGAAAAGCAAGCTTGAGGCTCAGTTCAAACCCCAGTACCACTGAAAAAAAATTGTCTGGAGCCAGATTTGAGTAATTCACATATGTAATCCTAGCACTCAGGAGGATGAGTGAGATCTCAGGACTGGTGTTAGAAGTCAGCCCAGGCAGGAAAGGCCATGAAAATTTTATTCCAGTTAACCACCAGTGAGCCAGAAGTGGAGCTGTGGCTCAAGTGGTAGGGAAAGGCCATGAAACTTTTATTCCAGTTAACCATCAATAAGCCAGAAGTGGAGCTGTGACTCAAGTGGTAGAGTACTAGCCTTGAGAGAAAAAGCTCCTGGGCCCTGTGTTCAAGCCCCAGTACTTGGACACACACATATACAAATCTGCTTCTGGATTGTTTAAGAACACTAGTATTATAGAGGATGATCATTCTGTTATTGTCAGCAGATAGCTCACCAGTAAGCAAGAAGTCAGCCATGTACAGTGCCTTCTGAAACAGGAAACTGCCTAACGTGTTTGAGAAAGTTCTTTTCCTCCAGGGTTATAATCCAGGCTTGAAAATTTACAGGGATGAGGTAAGTTTTCTGGAATTTACTAGAAATTACTCATTCCTTAAAGATAAATTAAGAGATTTAATAGACTCAAGTTTTTCTCTGTGTCTGCTTCCTCTCTTAAAAAAGTCCTTCCCTAATAAATTGCTATTCATTTTCACCCTTCAGATGTTGTGGCTTTTAGAGGAAAGGACTTGACTGAGTCACATGTGTAGCCTGGCCTGGAATAAAAGTGGATATGTCTGACGTGTCTTCTCCATGTGCCCTGTTAATAGCATGTTAGGCATGACAGCAGAATTCACTTTGGGATCCAAAATGGAGTGTCTTAGGTGCTCACTGAAACCTCAGTTGACAAACTGAACAATGCACTTCTTGAAGTGGTTATTTGAGGTTTGAGTGCAGGATGTTCATTAGTTTTGAATCTGGAAGATTTTCAGCACTTCACCTTTAGTGATCATTGTAGGTTTCCATTAACTGTTTATCAAGCTAAATTTCCCTTTTCTCCTTATTAGCTCAAAAGTCATTGATGTGGATTGAAATTAACATTTGTTAGATACGACTTCTTTCCCTTTTGAGATGTCCAAATGATTTTCTCCTTCAGTAATGTAAACCAACTTTGAATTAAAACACCACCACCAACAAAAACAACAACTATTTTTTTTTGCCAGGTGCTGGTGGCTCATGCCTATAATCCTAGCTACTCAGGAGGCCGATATCTGAGGATCAGTTTGAAGAGTCTCACGGAGTTTTCTACCTGGGTTGCCTTCAAACCTCGATCCTCAAATATCAGCCTCCTGGGTAGCTAGGATTATAGGCATGAGCCATTGGTACCCTGCCTCATTTTATATTTTTGATCTTAGTTATTTAGAACTTTTTTTTTACTTTTATTAGTTTTGACACTTATCTTTTCATCAAATTAACTTTTGAGCTTGCTTATTTTCTATTTCATTGCTTTTACTAAACTCTATTGTTGATTTTTTTGTTTGTTTTGTCATTCACGGACCTTGAATTCAAAGTCTGGGTGCTGTCCTAAGCCCTTTTGATCAATGCTAGCCTTCTACCACTTTGAGCCACAGTGCCACTTCCCATTTCAGGTGGTTAATTGGAGATGAGCCTCTCAAGGACTTTCCTGCCCTTGCTGGCTTTGAACCACGATTCTCAGATCTCAGCCTCCTGAGTAGGTAGGATGACAGGTGTGAGCCAGTGTGCCTGGCTATATTTTCTTTTAATGTTGTTGTGGTTTTCTGACTTATTTGTTTAGAAAATTGTTTTAGAATTTTTAACATTTTTTATTATGTCAGGATGTAACAAGTAGCATTAAGGCTAGGATGATCATACATTAAGGGGTTTCTAAGGTCACAAGACTTAGACATTGTCTGTTGGTAGCTTCTCCTTCCTCCCCTGAATGTATCCCTGTTTGGACAGTCAATATTGGATCTCCTTACTCAAGTCTTGCTTCACTTCCAAGTTTAGTTTTAACCATTTTTTGCTATTTCTTTTGACCTTGGAGTTCTTAAATTCTTAATTTCTAAATACAAGAGATGGAGCTAATGAGTTTTTTAAATGTCATTAACAGAGTATTTAATAGTTTTTGCAGAAATAGTTTAGGCCTATGGTTCTGGAGTCAGACAGATTCACAGACCTGGAACGAAATCCCAGCTCTGTTAATATGGGCCATGAGACAGACAGTTGGCTTTCTTTTATGTTTGGTTTCTTTGTCTGAAAATCAAAGAATAGTAGAAGCCGTATAGTAACAGTATATGGATTAAATAAAATCAGATCAGAACCAAAGGTATTTAATAAATGTTAGCTTCTAAAGACAGTTTGACTTTTTAAACATTACTTTTATTTCCATAAACTACACTTACAAGAATCTTCATTAGCGTAAAAGAAACTACAGTTGCACTTATGTTTAATGTTAAACTTTAACATTCCTTTTAATTGCCAGACTTGTTCAGATTTTATGTGTACAAGTAATACTTTCACCATATAATACCTTAGAGGCATATCATATTTACATCACCTTTCTTCTCTCAGATAGGATCTCAAGAAGTAAGACATGCATCTAGGTCCTAGAAAGAGCACAGTGTGTCTTAAAATACTTGAAATGAGCCTGTTGGAGTCTTAACTGTTGACAGACTTGAAGGAGCTCTAAGGGTTATTTCAGAGTTCTTGGTATGCTTTTAGGAATAGTGTCTAGATTGTTATTGTACAACTGGAAAATAAACAATAGCTTCACACAAGTTCTTTACGTTAATGTTTATTTTCCTGTCATGAAATTTAAAGCTAGATACTGAAGAATAAAATGGCATTCTTTCTGAAAAAGGAGAATAGATATTGTAGTTAATGAGCTCTCTTATTTAAATGTGATAGGTCTTTGTATTGTATAGCTTCTGATTTTAACTGGAATGTTGGGAAGGTCATGTGTCTGGAGAATTTAGTGTGCCAGGCCTTGTTACATTCATTACCTTATGTCATTTTTACAGTAGATCTTGAGATCTACAGTAGATCTGGGGTTTTGGGGGCAGTCATAGGGCTTGAACTCAGGGCCTGGGCACCGTCTTTGAGCCTCTTGGAGCTGAAGGCTAAGCGCTCTACCTCTGGTTTTCTGGTGGTTAATTGGAGATAAGAGTCTAATGAACTTGCCTGCCCAGGTTGGCTTTCAACCACAATCCTCAGCTCTCAGCCTCCTGAGTAGCTAGGATTATAGGTGTGAGCCACTGGTGCCCAGCTCTGGCTTTTGGTTTTGGTTTGTTTTGCCCATACTAGGGCTTGAACTCGGCACTTGGGTGCTGCCTCTTAGCTTTTTCACTCAAAGCCCTCTACCATTTGAACCACAGCTCTACTTTCAGCTTTTTGGTAGTTAATTGGAGACAGGAGTCTTACAGACTTTCTTTCCTGAGCTAGCTTTGAACTGCTATCCTTAGATATAAGCGTAGGATTACAGGTATGACCCACCAGCACCTGGCTCTGGTTGTTTTTCTTCTATTACAGAGGCTCAGAATTGAGGCTCAGAGCACAGTTATATAGAACACCCAAGGTCATACCTTTTAAGTAAGGGGTGGGTTGGATTTCAGTCCAAGATATTCTGACTTCAGCCAGAACCTTCAATCTGCTGTGCTGTGTCTCTCTTCCTATCATCTTCCCTTAGCCTCAGTCGAAAGCTTTCAGGGTATGGCATGGCTCTTGTCAGATTTTTAGATATCATCTCCAAACCAACCTCTGACCCGTAACCACGTCACCTGGCACCCAGAACCATTGTGCAGCCTTCATCAAATCTGCACACACACACCCCATAGCATTGTGTTTACTCTGTGTGTTGGCAGCAGAGGCTGAAAAGGAAATGCAGAAAAAGCATCGAATGTTTTTTCATAATGTAAACCAAATGTTGGTGGCGTGGGTGAGCTCTTGGGAGGAAAGGCTATAAAAATCTGACAAATAAACAAATAACTGGCTCTTTAAATAAACTGGCACCAAAAAACCCTATTGGATATTGTGTCTGCCTTTGCTCACTAAAATGTGAATTCACTTTGCTTGTTGGGGTCAGGGCTGGGGGTGGGAAGGAGAGGCTTGTGAAGGACTGAACTGCTCCTCCTTAGGGAATGATAGCCCCCCTCGGTACAAAGCAGCATCTCTGTCATAGCTGTTTTGTGTGGACATTCTTAGATACTTCAAAAGGATTACTGAGAGAAGAGGGTTCAAATGACGGTCAGTGAGTAAACTTCACAGAATGTATTTTGAGAACAAGAATTGAATTACTTTACTAATCTCTACAAATAGGACCAATTACAACAGCAAGCTGAGACTCTTGCTTCCAAATGTGTTGGTGTAGGGGGCTACCCTCAAGATCCCCTTTGCTACTCCCACTCTCAAAACCAACCAATGGTAAGCAATCTCAGCAACAGAATGTGTGCTGCAGATGCAGACCCTGGGCCCCTGAGTTTCTTGCATCTTTAGAGGGGCGGGGGAGGGGGACTGCTGGCTCTTGCCTGTGTGGAAGTGCCTTTTCCTGAGGAGGCCATCCCAGGCTGACTCTAGAGTTTCATTCTGGAAGGTGAGAAGATGAGCACTAAGCAGAAGTGGGACCATCAGTCCTGCCAGCTGCAGAGGCTCTGGTTACAGAACTGAGCGACGCAGGCCATGGCAAGAGCCATGGCAGAGCCATCAAAGGAAGTGACTTGTGGAGGTCACCTTTGAACATGCTGAGATGGTGCAGAGGGACAGAAAGGGAGAGAAAACATGGGAAGTGGATGCTCTTATTAACTGTCCTTCCAAGTAGCATAAAGTTTGGGCACCTAATACAAACAAAGCCTGCAGATTATCATCCTGTTTCTGTTCTGAAAGAAATTCCCTTCAGGTTTGCTGCATGCTGCTGGCGCCTGGATTCTAAATGTCAAGGCCTAAACCTGAGTTGCAAATTCACACTTCTTCAGAGACCCTTGAATGATTAAAAAAAAAAAAAATAACAGCAACCTTGAAAATCAAGCTCTAAGTGTACCCCACACTCCAGGGAATGGCTCCCAACCCATTGAACCCTATGTAGTTGGTAAAATGTGTTTAAAATGTTGACTAGGTGGATTCATAAGCTTTTGTGTCTGAGATTAAAGAATATATATATGTAACATCGCTCACATGCTATGGTGGAATGGTAGACAGTTGCCTGAGAGCATGATGTGCTGTTTTGTCTGCACCAAGATCTCTAAACTTTATTTTATACCCTGATGTTCTAGAAATCACTTGTTCACACAGTCATAGGTTATTAGATGAAAGCAATGAATAACATTCAAGCTAAAACTAGGGTAAGGTCTTCATGATATAGGACTGTATTTATATAGTTAATTAAGAAAAAAAAGAAACATATTGAGTGCTGGTTGCTGGTGGCTCACACCTATAATCCTAGCTTTTCAGGCGGCTCAAACCTGGAGGATCAAGGTTTGAAGCCAGCCTAGGAAGAAAAGTCTTCAAGACTCCCATCTTCTGAATAACCAGCAAAATGTCAAGCTAGAGGTTTGGCTCAAGTGGTAGGAGCATCACCCCAAGTAAGTGCAAAGTCTTCTTATTAGCAAAAAGAAAACCTACCTATTGAGAGTCTGAGAATGTAGCTCAGTAACCTTGTGTTTGCTTTGCGTGGGCGACCCCCTAGATTTGATGCACAGTATCAAAACAAAAATGAAAGCTTTCAAATTCACTGAAATCAGTAGTTCTAAATGCTTTATTTTTTTCCCTTGAACCCTAGTTTCTAGCTTCTGCTTAAGGAAATCACAGATGTGCGTGTGCACACGCACCAGTCTTTGTGGGCTTGAACTCAGGGCCTTTTGTTCAAGTCTAGTGCAGTCTGTCAATTGAGCCAAAACTTCACCTCTCACCTTTTGGAGGTTAATTGGAGATAGGAGTCTCCACAGCTTTCCTGTTGTAGTTAGCTTTGAACTTCTATCCTTAGATCTCAGATCTTAGCCTCCTGAGTAGGTAGGATTACAGATGTGAGCCACTGGTGCCCAGCTACAAGTGTTTTTCTTTATTTGCGTAGGTTAGTGCCTTATGCATACATTGCAAATTGAGGGTCACTTGTCTCTAACCTCCACACCTACCCTTGGAAATATATCTGAATTTGTCAAAAATTAGGGCTGTGGCAGTAGTGATACTTTATAGACATGACTGTGGTTCACCATTCCAGAAACACAGAGGATGATACATTCCCTTGTCACAGATAAGGAAACAAACCCAGTACCATCTCCCTAGTAAGTGGCATCAACTGAAGGTCTCAGACTTTCCTGATGGGTGAAAGGCAATTGGCATGATCTGGATGGATTTGACAACTAAAGAGTATTAAGGTTGGGGGCTGGGAATATGGCCTAGTGGCAAGAGTGCTTGCCTCATATACATGAGGCCCTGGGTTCGATTCCTCAGTTCCACATATACAGAAAATGGCCAGAAGCGGCGCTGCGGCTCAAGTGGCAGAGTGCTAGCCTTGAGCAAGAAGAAGCCAGGGACTGTGCTCAGGCCCTGAGTTCACGGCCTAGGACTGGCACCCCCCCCCCCCAAAAAAAAAGAGTATTAAGGATAATCATTGATGAGTCTTGTTTTATTTTGTTGTAAAAATAGCGCATATTTATTGTTAAACCCATAGATGAGCAAAAAAGGAAAATCATCTAAAATCACTTTTCTGCAGACAAGCAGTGTTACTATTTAGGTTAAATCTTTGTTATTTTGTTTGACTACCATGGTTTTATCTTACTTTTGCAAAACTTTGATGCTCTATGTATTAATAGTCTGCCTAGTATATCATCAAGAATACTGTTAAGTTATATTTCATGGCTGCTTTCATCAAAGCAATTGTATAGCTAGTACTCTTGTTAGACATTTGCATTGATGATGACTTTGTATCTATCATCATCTGTGACTTAAGTGTTGTTTATGTACAGGCCCAGAATTAGCAGCCTGATCATCCTCTATATTAAGAGGAAAAAAATAATTCTCTTTTCATCTTGTACTTTTTTGGTTACTGATGGAATAAAACTTAGTAGTATTTCATCTTTAATGATTTGTTTGTGCCCTTTACTTTGTTAACTTTTATTATTTTAAAAGTGTACTTTTTTGCCATGGTGCTAATTTTTGTTTCTTAAAAGCTTTGCCAAGTGGAGTATGGTGGCATATGCTTACGATTTCAGAAATTGAAGGTAGAAACAAGAAAGTCTTGAATTTGAAGAAGCCTTTCTGGATTACACAGAGAGACTTGCTCAAAAAGAAAGCTAGAAGAATGCTTAGCCAACAGTATTAACATTACTGTGTTTTACTTTTGGATTTATTTCTGGTATTTTCTGACTATTGCAGATATTCCCTCCCCCCTACTTTGATGTTTTCCTTTTGGTTTTGTTTCTGTTTTGACTCATAGAAATTTATGCACTGAGGTTATCCATGTTTATCTTCATGGTTTCTGCTCTTGATATAATACATAGTAGGAAGATTTTGCTCATTTCAAAATTATGTAAACTTTTCATATATGTACTTGTTTGCCCATTATGATTTTACTTATTGCATTGATGTCTTTGGTCCATATGAAATTGATTTTGGCATGTGGTATAAAGGGTAGTCTTAACTTCCCCCCCACTAGTTTGAAATACTAACTTGAATATACTTTGGAATATACTTGATACTTGACAGTTTTTGACTTTGTTGTTAAGTTACTTGCCAATCAGTTTTTCATTCCTTGTATTAAGCATTTTAACTATTATAGCTATATAATGTGTGTCAATACCTAATGGGTCATTATTTCTTTACAAAAATTATCTCATTTTTAGCTAGGTGTGGTAGCACATATCTATAATGTCAACACATGGGAGACAGGAAGGAAGATCAAAAATTTGAGATCAGCCTGGGTTCACAGCAAAGTCCTATCTCAAAAGAGGAAAAGAAATTATCTTTCAAATAAAATGTAGAATTATCTTGTCAAGTTGATTGGAAAGACATTTCCTTTTATAGAGTCATTTTTCGGTGAATCAACAAATTCACTGAACATTTTTGCTTCAGATATCTTTCTTTCTTCAGAAAGCAATTGTCCTCCTTTTCTTTCCCCTCCCTTGAGCCACATCTTCAGCCTGGTCTTTTACTGGTTGATTGTAAACAGTCTTGGGCTTTTTGCTTAGACTGGTTTTGAACTGTGGTCCTTCAGGTTTCAGTTTTCTGGGCAAGATTACAGGCCTGAACTGCTATCATTAACTACGACTTTATTCTTATATGTCCTACACGTTTCCCATTTATTCCTATCATTTAGGGGTCTTTTTGATTGCTACTTGAAGATTAAAAATTCTAACTGGTTAAGAATATAGATTATGGGCTTGGAATGTGGCTTAGCAGTAGAATGCTTGCCTAGCATACATGAAACCCTGGGTTCGATTCCTTACTACCTCATAAACAGAAAAGGCTGGAAGTGCTGCTGTGGCATAAGTGGTAGCATGCTAGACTGGAGCAAAAAGAAGCTCAGGGACAGTGCTCAGTCCCTGAGTTCAAGCCCCAGGAAGCCAAAAAAAAAGAAAAAGAAAGAAAGAGTGTAGATTCTTCAGTTTTAAATTTTTAATCCTGTTTATAAGTGACAGAATAAATGAACTACTAAAGAATGTATCAGTATGTTACTGCTACTTGGCAATTACTTGGTCTTCCATATTCATATTCAGTCTAATCATAGGACATATTTATTCATCATACCTTAAACAGTATAACTTCTGTTTTCTTACAGATTTCAGAGACAACTGTCTGAACCCTGCCACCCCTTCCCTCCTCAGTCAGGAGTTCCTGGAGATAATCGCCCTAGTTACCACAGACAAATGTCAGAACCCATTGTCTCTGCAGCTCCCCCACCCCCTCAGGGATTCAAGCAGGAATACCATGACCCACTCTATGAACATGGGGTCGCTGGGATGCCAGGTCCCCCCACTCATGGGTTCCAGTCACCAATGGGAATCAAGCAGGAGCCCCGGGATTACTGCGTTGATTCAGGTTAGCTCCAAGTCATGTTCTTATTTCTTTATTCTTGCATTCATCCCTCTGATCAGTTCTGTCTTCTATCTGTAAGGCTTTGGGAACGAATGTCACAAGATTTGCCTCCAAACTGCATATGTAGGTTGATGGATAGCATGGAAAGCATTGGGGTTCTATCCTCAATTATACCACCAGAAGGAAAAGGAAAAGTGCCCTTAGAGAATGTAGGAAGTAGTTACAGGAGATGTATTTATGCATGGCTAAATACAAAACAGAAGAGAGAAGCAGTGTAGATGGTAGAAAGCGCAGCAGGCATCTAAAATTCATACAAAGTACCACTGAAACTGGCCTGAAGATTGCTGGGGTTCCATCTTGGTTGGGGCCTGTGTCAAAACTTAGCACAGCTCAAGGGTCACTGGACACAAGCAATGTCTTTAGTCTTGACCTATTTGGTGGCTTTGATTTTTCTTAGAACAGACTGAACACACCCAGTATGGTTGTAAAAAAGAGAGTCCACATGTAAGAAAGTATCTGAGAAAGTGTTTATGTAGCTGTCATAGGGTGCTGTCTGTATACTATGGGAAAGCCTCGCTTGGTTACTTCATGAAGTTCACAGGCCTTTACAGTGATCGCAGCTAGGGAGGTTGGCTCTGGGAGGTGTAACGTGTGCGCACTTGTTTCTTTAGGGAGTATCTCTTGCCTAGAAACTTCAGTGCTTGAACAACATAAAGCTGTCTGAACTTCCCTCCTCACCTCATTCATAGCTTCATAATGTCCCATCATAGTCCAGTCTCATTCATTAAATAAATTAGGGGAAAGGAGAATTGGAATTTGGCACTTTACACATGCAGAAACTATTTAACTTTTTTTTTTCTTTTGCCCTAAAGAAATGATTAAAAAAAAACTTTCCTCCTTTTTCTTAGAGCTAAAGTAATCTGAGGGTGCCTGGTAGATTTGCAGCCTTCCCTTTATGTGTTTTTCTTAAGATCATGGGAAAAGTTGGCATAGTATGATTTTTGCAGTTGGAATAGGACAGAATTTGCATGTGGCTTTCTCAGAAGTAACAAATTACTCTATCCTAGCAGAAATTGCTCATGGGAAGGGCTGAGAAGGTAGGCTGAAGGAGTCATACATCTGATATTTTTTTTTTGCCAGTCTTTTAAAAAAACTAATTCCCCCCCCCCCCCCACCATTAGCTCTGTCATGAGATTTGGTGTTTGCTGATCATTAGCAAAATGTGTGAATTATAAGTAAGGCATCATTTATTTCCTCCCAGGACTCTTGGTAAGGAACATCTTCCTTTCTAAATTATAGGGTTTCCACATAGCTTGTGGGGCTGTATCTCTTTCTCAGAACAAAGCCAGAACGACCTGCCCTTGACCATGAGAAGGTTAAGAGCTTTATTATCAAGATCTGACTATGTGCTTCTTTGCAGAAATTATTGGTGAGAGTTAATGTGTGCTTCTCTTTCAGAAGTGCCTAACTGCCAGTCATCCTACATTAGAGGGGGGTATTTCTCCAGCAGCCATGAAGGTAAGGAACTTGTCTGAGATTGAATGATCGGTTAATTGGTTGGCTGGTTGGTTAAGTTTAAAATTACTGTCTGTACATTGAGATTTGAGATTATAGTTTTTTAGCTCATAAATAGGAGAGCTAATTGATGGTAATTTTTAGATGTTTTGCATATAGTTCAACTACTATGGGAACTGTTACCTTCCCCCCCCCCCCCTTCCTTTCTTTCATGCTAGTACTAGGGCTTGGACTCAGGGTCTAAAACTTGCTGGTTAGGCAAGCTCTGTACCCATTTTACCATGTGCCCTACACTTTTTGCTTTGTGTGTGTGTGTGTGTGCCAGTCCTGGGGCTTGAACTCAGGGCCTGAGCACTGTCCCTGGCTTCTTTCTGCTCAAGGCTAACATGTACCACTTGAGCCACGGTGCCACTCCCGCCTTTTCTGTATATGGAGTGCTGAGGAATTGAACTTGGGGCTTCATGCATGCTAGGCAAGCATTCTAACACTAGGCCACATTCCTAGCCTGCTTTTTTTAGTTTGTTTTTCAGGTAGAGCCTTACACTTTTGCCCAAAGAAAATGAAAGTTTATTTTATTTATTTTTTCTTAATTGGCACTGGACTGAACTTAGGGCCCCACACCTTCTAGACAAGTGCTCTGTCACTTTCACCATACTCCTAGCTCTTTATTTTAAGCAGATTTTCAACTGGAGTTTTTGCCTTGGAATGCCTTCCTGTATGCTTCCCCGTAGCTGAAACTATAGGCGTATATCACCATACCAGACTTGGTTAAGATAGGATCTCAGTAACTTTTTGCCTGGGGTTGACCTCAAACCACCATCTTCCTGATCTTTACCTTATTAGTGTCTAGAATTGCAGGCACACACCACCACACTTGGCCAAAACAATTTTAAAACATAGTTCTCGGCTTTAGTTTGGGATGGTTCTTCATTATAATTTATTATATAAGGAATGGTTTCCACTTTTAAAATAAATTTTGGGTGTTCCTTGCTGGCACTGAGAGGTCTGGGAAGTTCATGAACTGGCCATGAGTGGAAAGAAGCAGGGAATGGAGCAGGGAGGTTGGTGTGACTATTTAGAGGTATTTTGTGGACAAAATGATGTATAGGTGGACACAAAAATGTTTGCTAATAGGATAAATTAAAAGTACCTCAAAGGAGAAACATGAGAATGAATATAAAGCAGTTTACCCACATGCCTGAATTAATTACATCTTCGTGTTTTTTGTAGGTAAAATGATAGTTTTATATTAAGGCCATTGTGTCTGTTCAAGTTCTTATGCCCATTCCCTCTGAAACCAGCTAATTGAGCAAGTCCCGAAGATAATCTTAATATAATTAGGAACAAGAGCACTGGGCAAAGTTGAGTCTGATTTCGCCTTCATTAGCACTGACCCAATTGAGGTAAAGGTAATTTAGAACAAATAGATGCATAGTTGTTCTGCAGAATATGATCTTAAGGAAGTGGTCAGAACAGAGCTGGAATCTGTTTCCTAGAGGAGCTTGTTTTTGAGATAGTTTTGTTTAACACATGAACTTCTTTATGCTATTCTTACTATAAGCTATACATACTGATTATACAAAATTTAGAACATGCAGAGAGGCACAGAGGAAAATGAAATATAACACTGTCTAGAATTGATCCATTTATGTGCTGTATAGTTGCTATATGGTTGTGGGGGGGGGGTAGGGGCAGTCCTGGGGCTTGAACTCTGGAAACTGTCCCTGAACAACTTTTTGCTCAAGGCTAGCTAGCACTCTGCCCCTTGAGTCACAGCACCACTTCTGGCTTCTTCTGAGTAGTTTACTAGAGATAGGAGTCTCACGGACTTTCCTGCTCAGTCTGGCTTTGAACTGTGATCCTCAGATCTCAGCCTCCTGAATAGCTAGGATTTTACAAGCATGAGCCTCTGGTCCCCAGCTTCTGTGCTTTTTTTCCCCCTATGCATATGTAAATGTAGATTCATATCAATGGTTTTATAGGCCATTTTGTTTAATAATAGTCATTCAATTTTTAATATGCTTCACATGTATTTTTAAGTCATTTAGTCCTCCCACAAGCCATGTAAGATAGAAATTCACATTAAGCTATCCAGTATAATTTGGAAACTGAGACCCAAAGATGTTTCATATATATGACAGGGAAGGTAAAGCCACAATTTTGAGCCAAGACTCCACAGTTCAGTCTCCCTCCCTCCACACTGTTTACCAATGTAACTCTCACTATCCAGAATTCCTCAGTGCATCCCTCCTAGTGGCTGTATAGTACTTACTGCATAGGTATGCATTTAATTGATTACTTCTGGATGAAAATGTAGATATTTCCAGGCAATTCACAAATTAAGCATTTATCTAATTAACTCTTCAGTTCCCCTTGATTAATTCTTTTTTTTTTTTTTTTTTTTGCCAGTCCTGGGGCTTGGACTCAGGGCCTGAGCACTGTCCCTGGCTTCTTCTTGCTCAAGGCTAGCACTCTGCCACTTGAGCCACAGCGCCACTTCTGGCCATTATCTGTATATGTGGTGCTGGGGAATCGAACCCAGGGCCTCATGTATACGAGGCAAGCACTCTTGCCACTAGGCCATATCCCTAGCCCTCCCTTGATTAATTCTTAAAGCTAAATTCCTGAAGCTTCTGAGTTAACAGGATTATGACATTTTTGAAGCATTTACTACTATTTTACTTTTATTTTGTGAGGAGGGTCCTGTTTTGTTATGTTGTTTTGTGCATCATCACAGATATTTAGAATTTAGGATCTCTTAAGAGAATTAATTTGATGGGGATTCAGAGAAGAGGGGGCGGATAATTGAGCTGTCAGAGCTGCAAGGAACATTGCTGAATGAATAGCTCCTGTGTGAATGAATGACAATAACAAATCAGTTAGCTCATTTGACAAAAACAAGCCCTGTTGAGGACTGAGATAAAATTTGTAACATATAAAAGGCCTCAAGAGTTAGGTTAGGGCTTAAAAGTTACCTTTGTAGCCTGTGTGGTAAGTTTCGCACTTACCTTCTAAACACTGAAATCAAGAAGGTTTCTTCATTAGAACAGGTTTCCTAGAAAAGTATTTTATTTTCTGCCATGTGCATCTGTCCCTAAATATCTTACGGCAATGGGATTCCCCAAGCCTGTGGCATCAGCTTTACCAGGCACTTGTTGGAAGTGTCTTGGGACTCAATTTAGAACTATGAAGTCAGAAACTCTTGAGGTGGAACCCAGCACACTGTTTTTCCTTGCAGGAGATGTGATGCCACTTTACTACATAGATTCTCAATTTTGGCTGCTCCTTAGGATTGCTTAGAGGACATCAGCATCATCATTGTTTTGGTGTCAGGGCTGGGGCTTGAAATCAGGCCTTTGGTGCTCTTGCTTACATATTTTGTTTTGTTTTGTTTTTGGTGGCCAGTCCTGGGGCTTGGACTCAGGGCCTGAACACTGTCCCTGGCTTCTTTTTGCCACTTGAACCACAGCTCCACTTCTGGCTTTCTCTGTTTATGTGGGTGCTGAGGTATCAAACCTAGGACTTCATGCATGCTAGGCAAACACTCTACCACTAAGCTACATTCCCAGCCCTCTCACTTAGATTTTTTCACTCAAGACTTGAACTCTCTACCAATTGAGCCACACTTCCACTTCCAGCATTTTGCTGGTTAATTGGGTTGGAGATAGAGTCTCATGGACTTTTCTGCCTGAATTGGCTTTGAACCATGATCCTCGGATCTCAGCCTCTCCTGAGTAGCAAGGAGTATAGGTATGAGCCACCAGTCTTAAAATTTTTTGATGCCCAGTTTTCACCCAGAGCAATGAAATTAGACATTCCAGGGTAGGATCTGAGAGTATCTTTTTTTTTTAATTAAATTTGATTGATGACAAAGTGTTGTGCAAATAGGATACAGTTACATAATAAGGCAGTGAGTACATTTCTTGTGATATCTTACTCCCTTGTTTTTCTTTCCCTTCCCTAGATCAGTTAGGCATATATACAATATCCAGTGTACCAAAATCATATACAGTAACCATGTAGGGTACGCCAAAGGAAATTCACCTAGAACTTTACATGTAACATCAACAATAGAATCCTCCTGTGTCCTTCTCTTGGAGTTGTTTTTGCTTATCCTTGTCTTTATACGATCATGTGTACATAGCTGTTGAGCTATTGTAATCCACTGATAGGTCTGTTCTAGACCTTTTTATGTTTAGTAGTTGTTTGGTTTTAGATACATAATGTAAAGTTGCTGACCCAAACATGTGGAAATACCATTTGAAAAGAAGTTTGTTGTTTTGCAGACCTGGTCTCTACTGTCCATTCCCCCTTCCCGCCCCCCCCCCCCCCAACAGTCATATATCAAGAAGGCCATGTCCCTTTGTTCTCTGTGTTCTAGGCTTATCTCGCTCAACATTATTTGCTCAAGCTCTGACCATTTCCCTGTGAATACCAATATTTTTCACTTCTAATTGCTATGTAGTATTATAGGTAGCCCACTTTTTGTATCCATTCATTTGTAGTGGGGCATCTGGGTTGTTTCTATATTTTGGCTATTGTGAATTGTGCAGCGATTAACATGGATGGGAGTATCTTAAGACTGAAAGCCGCCAGTAGGTAGCATGTTAGATGACGTTCGAAAGAGGAGTGTCCAGATCTGGACCACTGGCTATGATAGACGGTTGTGAGGCTTTGATAGAAACAGCTGTGTGGGGCTCTCTTCCAGGTTCCTGGATGTTTCTGCAGAAGCAATTGATGTCTGCAGCAGGCAAACAAGGAGGGAGTGGGAGAAGAGAGCGAGGAAAATGTTTTGCATAATCACAACATTTAGGAAGGAGCATGCTCTTAGGGAAATATTTTTAGTAAGGCATTGGATTGCTTACTATACACAGACTATCTGATGAGTTTGTGTGTATTTTTCTTCCACACTCTTTCCCATCCCTTTCCCTAACCCTCCCCCCACACACACATTGAAGACATTAGTTTGAAAGAGACCAGCATTTTTAATTGTTTTAAATTACTCTGGCATGGATTTTCTATCCTCATCTGGGCTTGACCACAGACACCAATGAAAACAGTTAGCAAAACCCATGTTTCTGATTGGCATCTCTGATTGCCAGGATAGCCATTCTTGTCTCATGTTCACCTGGAGTCCTTGTGTAATGTTTTGAATCTTTCATTTCCACTTCACCCCACAAAGCAAGTTCTTCCTTCCTGCCGCCTTTATTTGAGTGGGTGATTAGATGGTTGTGGCCACAACAGAAATAACTGCTGGGTGTAAATTCAACTGACTAAAATTCACTTAAAACAAATAGCATCTTCCAGATGTTGTAGAGGACCACGTGTGGCATGAACTAAATTTTACAAAATGAACCCAATCTGCTGTACTCCTCATAGCAGGCCTTATTTGATTAGTTTTGAAAACCCAAACTGAGAATTTAATGACAATCTTTGAGGTTGTGAATGTTTTATCCTTACTTCAGAGGCATAAAAGCTTAAAAAATGGTGGCAAGTCTGACAGGTGTGTAAACTTTGAAGTTGTTTCCTTCCCACAACTTTATCATAGCTAGAATATCAAAATACATAAGGAAGGTCAAGAAATACACAGCACTAGCTATCACTAAAAGTAAAAAGCATCACATTTTATTGATAATATGAAGCATATCTACTATCATTAAAATCAGTTTTCTAGGACCAACTCTGAAAATAAATTTATCATACTGAATCCTTTACACTTGTTGTTTATGCCAATACTGAGGCTTGAACTTAGGGTCTGGATATGCTGCTCCTTAACTTTCTCACTCAAGACTGGCTTTAAGAATCGCATAGGTTTCCTTGCCAGACTGGGTTTGAACCACAATCTTCAGGTCTCAGCCTCTTGAGTTGACAGGATTATAGGTGTGAGTCACTGGTGCCCGGCAATATTGTTTAAATCTTTTTTTAAATAGAAATTCCAGAGTCTCATATCTTCGAATATGTATGACAGGCTCACTAATCTCAACAACAGTATATGATCTTTATCCTTAAGGAATTAAAATTCCATGACTGAGGACTTGCGCTTCCCACATTCCAGTTAATTGCTTAATAGTCCTTATCACAAAAGCAATTACTGTGTTTTTTTTTTTTAAGCTATCATTTATTAGGCACTCAAGTACCATGAGCTATTCTTGGCACTGAGTTGTAAAGATACAGCAATTGATCAATGGAATACGCTATATTAGAATACGCTATATAATTAACTCATTAAATTCTGGTGGCAACATTACAGTAGGAATTATTCTCTCCTTAGTGAATTATTCTCTCCTTAGTCTTGCCTTATGAAGAAAATGGAGCACAGAGGGAGTAATGTATTCAAGAATCATTGCTGGATGCCAGTAGCTCAAGCTTGTAATCCTAGCTACTCAGGTGGCTGAGATTTGAGGATTATTGTTGGAAGCCAGCCCAGGCTCACCATGAGACTCTGCAATTAACCACCAGAAAACTGCAAGTGGCAAGTGGTGCTGTGGCTCAAAGTGGTGGAGTGCTAGCCTTGAGCAAAAAAAGCTCAGGGATAGCACCCAGACCCTAGTTCAAGCCTTATGACTAGCTATCACAACAACATAAATCACAGTTAATTGGGGTCCACAAGTGTGGCTCTAGAACTGTACTCTTTAATTTCCATACCACATTTGTGTCCTTTCTTTTCTCCTTTATTGTGTGACTCCTTTAGTGGAGAACAACCAAATCTGTGTTCTCCTGGCTACCTGTTCTTCTAGCACAGTGCCTCTTCTAAAAAGGGAATTCAATAATAAAAAAATGCCAGTGAAATAGACTTAACCTTTGATAGAGTTAAGCAGCCAAGAAGTCTTGCCGGTGACCGAGGAAACATAATAATACAAACTTCAAAACAATCTTCATGTCTTCCAGGTGGGGCTGGTTTTGTCAAGACTCTTAAAATTTAATGCTGGTCTGCCTGAGAGACTAGTAGACTTGGGCTGGTTGTGAAGAAAATAGCAAGATCATGTTTTAACTCTTTTACCCAGGGGTTTTTCGATTCGCTGGAAATTCTTGTTTCTGAGGAAAATTAGAGTGTTTCCCTTGCCTGTCCCCTGCTATGTGTCAGTGCACAAATAATTTTATTCTACAGCCAGGTGAAGCAACTGAGCCCCAAGCACCGGGAGGCATCATTTATTAGACAGTAACTTGTGGGGCCTCCTGCGAAGTGCTCTGGGAAAAGACTGCCATGCAGCTCTGTTCCTCTGAGGCAGGCTGGACTGCGGGGAGCTTGTGATCCCAGCCAGGATCAGGAGGTGTTGTTTGCTAGCTTTGGTTTGAATGGCAATGCTTGGTGACCTGATGGTCAGTAATGAACACATGTTAAAGAGATTTTAGAAAGGCAACGTCACCCCATCCTTCTCCTTGCCTCTCTTTCTTCTGTGTGGGTCCTAGGGCTTGAACTCAGGGCCTGGGCACTGTCCCTAAGCTTCTTTTGCTCAAGGCTAGTGCTTTACCATTTGACCCACATCTTTACTTCCAGCCTTTTGGTAGTTAATTGGTGAGTCTTGTGGACTTCCCCTTGCCTGGGCTAGCTTTGGACTGTGAGTCTCAGATCCCAGCTCCCTGAGTAGCTAGTATTACAAGCATGTACTACTGACTCTGGCATGCTGGGTGTTCTTTACCTTCCAAGCTCTTTTACAACCCAAAAAGGTATGTAGGTGACCTGGACAACTTTGTAGGGAAGGTTGAAATAAAAGGAAAATGGTAGATTATGTGCAGATCAAATAAATCATCCATCTAGGTCAACCAAAATAGACAAGATGTCTTTTCAAATCTAAGGCTTAGTCACTGCCACACTGACTTACGCAGACCACATAAGCAAGATGCAAAGGAACCTACAGGGTGACTCAGGATTTCCTGCAGCTCTGGCTCTGATAGCAGGAATTGATGTTATCCTAAGCAAAACACAGGTGATTATATTAGAACCCGATGTCCAAGTCCTTTGGAAGTCCCTGCAAACAGTTGTAGGTCTTAGGACCTGAAAAGATGGAATTCTGTTTTAGCACTTCAGTCCATAGTTTTATAGTACAACATAGATGATCTGTTCAGTGTTGTGACCTTTCTCTTTAAACTCCTTCAGGTTTTCCTTATGAAAAAGATCCCCGGTTATACTTCGATGACACCTGTGTTGTACCTGAGAGACTGGAAGGTAAGATGTTTCTTCCAAGGCTTTGTGCTAAGTGATGTTAGAACTCCGCTGTTGCACCAAATTCAGTGATTACACGGCAGTAACAGCGCCTCCCTCTCCCCACCGTCCCCCAATTGTAGACTTATTTCATATATCTTTGTTTCCAAACAGGCAAAGTCAAGCAGGAGCCTACCCTGTATCGGGAGGGCCCCCCTTATCAGCGACGAGGCTCCCTTCAGCTGTGGCAGTTCCTCGTCACTCTTCTTGATGACCCGGCCAATGCCCACTTCATTGCCTGGACGGGACGAGGCATGGAGTTCAAGCTGATAGAACCAGAGGAGGTAGGCACTGGAAGTTTTACCCTGGTGGTTTTTTTGACTTGTCTATGTTGTTTATGGTTAGATGTTTATAATGTAAGCCTTTGTACCATATTGAATATACCCTTGTCATTCTCATTCTGGCCTGGCCAATAGGATAGTTTATACTACAAGGACTAACAGAGGGCATCACTACAGAACACATTAAAAAGTAGCACTGGGGGCTGGGAATGTGGCTTAGAAGTAGAGTGCTCACCTTCATGCATGAAGCTCTGGGTTTAATTACTCAGCACCACATACAACAGAAAAAGCCCTAAGTGGTGCTGTGGCTCAAGAGGTAGAGTGCTAGCCTTGACAGGTACAGTGCTCAGGCCCTGAGTCCAAGCCCCAGGACTGGCAAATAAAATAAAATAAAAAGTAGCACTGGCAAGAAGGTAGCTCAGTCGTAGAATACCTGCTGACCATGTGCAAAGCCTCTGATCTCTAACACCAAAAGAAAGGAGGGGAATGAGAATCAAAAAGGGGCAAGCTACTAAAATATAAATAAATTTGGGTTGATTAGAGTGGGTAGTGAGACTATGAAGACTTATATCCAAATATTTGTTCTCTTCTTGCGAAGTCTTTTTCAAGTTTTCAGAGACACAAACTGGATTTTGGTCTCTGCCTTGTATCTGAGGCTAAAGGAGATCACATCAATGTTACATTTTGATAATGCAACTACTCTATTACTACTTCACATGGCTCTGACCTGGAGAGATCAAATGATTAAAGATGGTTATCTTGCTGGGCTCAGATGGCTCATGCCTGTAATTCTTGGCTACTCAAGAGGCTGAGATCTGAGGGTCTAGGTTCAAAGCCAGCCGGGGCAGGAAAGTACATGAGACTCTTACCTCCAGTTAACCACCAGAAATCCAGAAGTGTTGATATGGCTCAAAGTTGGTAGAGCACTAGCCTTGAGCAAAAAAGAGCTTAGGAACAGTGCCCAGGCCCTGAGTTCAAGCCCCAAGACCAACCAAAAAAAAAAAAGAGGTTGGTTAATTTTAAGAACTTAATTTCTTTGAGGTGGTCATATTCTCAGTATCAAAAAAAAGAATGCTTAATTTCTATTTGATTGAGAGTAAAAAAATCTACACGAGTAGCTAGGATCTATTTGGTCAAGACTAAAAACAAATCTACAAGTGAGTAGCTAGGAAACTGAGATCTGAGGATCATGGTTCTGAGTCATCCTAGGCAGACAAATTCATGACACCTATCTCTAGTTAACCAGCACAAAACAGAAGTGGAAGCATGGCTCAAGTGGTAGAGCATCAGCCTTGAGTGAAAAAGCCAAGAGAGAGAGCATAATAGATGCCTTGAGTTTATACCCCTTATCATCACAAAGAAAAAAAGTTCTGTAAGTGGAAAGGAAATAACTGCTCCTCCAAATTGACATATGCTTCTTTCAGTAGCATGTACTTAGGTATGTGTGCTAAACTAACAGATCAAAAGATAACCAAATACCTTTCCGTTGAGCATGTGTAATTGAAATGGAAACAGCACTCTTAGAAAGCATTAGAGCACAGACTGCAGTTTTCGATGTTCATTTACCTCCAGGGATCATGTTTGCACATCACAGGGCTGTGTTAGCAGTGGGGGTCACAGCAGGAGGGAACAGTGTGGGTACTTGGTTTGGAAGAAGGAAATGTTCTGAAAGTGGAAACTAGACAGTATAGATTGGAGACCTATGAAGAATCTTGTAATGGTAGGAGAATAAGGCGTACTATTTAAAGTGGTGAAAAGAAAAACAAAGAAAGATTGTGTGGATGATTTTGCCAGTCAGGTAAATGGATCCATGTCAACGTTTTGAGTACTGTCAGCAATCTACCTTCAAAGCCAGAGTTTGGTGCCACTGTGTTTTCCTAAGGTTTCCTTTGTGGCTGAGTTGTACAGATGAGGAGCCTTGTCTTCAGCTTCTAGCTCCACTGGAGAGCTGCTTACCCCATATAGGCCCATACTTAGCCTCCTTGCTTTTTTCTAATAATGTGGCCTGGTTTATATGAGGCTGGAAGAAAGCATGTTGCCTCAACTCCAGGAGGCTTTTTGTGAAAGCAAATCCTTACTATGGATAGCCCTTATTGATTTATCCACTTTCACAAACTGGAGCTTTTATTACTTTATTGCCACTGCCTCAGGCCTGAGCCCAGGCCATCTAGCTGCAGGTAAACCTGGTTATGACCCTTTGTAAGAAAGACTGTTATTGAATCTTCTGCTGTCCTGTGAGTGGTAAAGAAAATGATGAACAGATGGCAGAGGGCCCGTGTTTTCTTACTTTAATAAAGGAACTAATATTAACCCAGAATGCTCATAAATGCCAAGCAATCAAGTCACCTGTGTAAGGCCTTGAGCCTTTCTGTTGATGGGCACCCCACTGTGAGGTCCCTGAAATTGCTAGGTTCCTCCTGTTCTGCCCTCTGAAGCCAGGGCTGCTGGGTTTCTTGTGTGTGCTTCAGCCTCAGGACCCATAACATTTGTTCACTTCTCCCCTTCTACTTGTGTAACCATGAATGCCCTGTTCTTGTGAATGTCAGGAAGATGCCAACTCCTGGAAAAAGCTGTAAGAAGTTGTCATGGGGGTGGGGGGAGCTTGAAGGGTGAAGCGGAGGAGGAAGCTGTTGGGGACGTAATTGTAGGCAGCTGTGTGGCTGAGTAGTGCACTCTGGGTAATTATCCATAATATCCATTACACTGTGCATGGAAATTGTGGTTTTAGAACTGCGTTTTGGCAGGCCCCCTAATCAAATGTCTTTTGATAGTCATCCAGCTTAGCACCCTCTCAATTATGACTGACTCGGCTTTAATCTGGAGCCATTTTAACTGTGAATCTGCATTAATGAATATTTTGGGGGGTAGGGTTGTTTGTTGAACATGTGGCAGATAACTGATGCCATGGGAGGTTTTTAAGGATGAGCTGCTGGAGAGAGCAGATCCTTGGGCTATGTCTGCTCTCTGTTTAAAAGGGAGGAGGAAATAGGTGGTGTTTTTTGTGTTTTTTTTTTTAACTCCTTCAGCTTTAAGCCTCCAAGATGTGTGCTAAGTAACAAATGGGAGAATTAAAAGAAAGCTGGCTGTCCATTCTACCCTGCTCCCTACAGCAGCAAAGAGGGGCAGCCCTAGTCTCCAGCTGCTCTGGAGCTGTACCTCATCCTGCATTACTATAGAAGGAGCTGCTTGGTGAGGGCTTACTAAATCACAGGGCTCAAGCCCTGGAGGATGAGTCAGTAACTATGGCTACCAGAGCTGCTTTGAAATCTGTGCATATACAAAACCTCCCCAGTAAGCTATCACATATGCAAATGAAAACAGAGAGGTCATCCTTGGAGTTGAGGAATATTCAGAATTGTTCCCCACCACAGTAAAATGATGAGAATGAGCTTCTTCTGGAATTCTGCCATGTGATTTGTGGTAGATAGTGGTTAAAGGTCATTTCTCTTTAACAGTGCAAAATTAAGTTAAAATTAGATTGATTTAGCAGATTTACTGCTATTTCCATTAGTTTAAAATGTTTCTCTAACAAAGGATACAAATTTTGGTTAATTTTGTTTTTTGGCCAGTTGAAGAGTTTGGCAACTCTTCATATGAAGAAAAAGGGAGACTTCGGAGCAGGTGTGTGTCAAAGGGGCATGGAGCAACAAAGATGTCAACTTTCAGAGGGTTTCTTACAAGACAGAGTAGCCTGGGGTCTACTTAGTATAATTAGGACTTATGCATCCTTATCAGATCATCTCTGGTATTGTTAAAGGTTATTTTAGGATCCTGATTTTAGAAAATATTTTTTATTCTGTCTGCATACTTTAAGGAAAAACTATGAAGTACTGCTTTTTCCTTTCTTACTCCATATTCAACTTTTAGCTTAAAAATCAAGATGGGGACAGGAGGGAAAAATGGGAGAGAGTGAGGGAAGGGGTGACATGGTCATGGTCCAAGAAGAAATGTATTCTTGCTGGGTGCCCATGGTTCATGCCTATATCCCTAGCTACTCAGGAGGCTGAGATCTGAATATTGTGGTTCAAACCAGCCCTGGCAGGAAAGTCCCTAAGACTTTTACCTCAAATAAACTACAAAGAGAGCCAGAAGTAGAGCTGTGGCTCAAGTGATAAGAGCGCTGGCCTTGAGCATAAAAGCTCAGGGGGACAGTGCCTGTGCCCAGAGTTCAAGCCCCAGGACTGGCAAAACAAACCAAAAAACAGAAATGTACTCTTTAGCTGACTTATGTAACTGTAGCCCCTCTGTACATCACCTATATAATAACAGTAAACAAATTTTTAAAAAGAAAAAAATCAAAGGAGTTGAGCATTGTGATATACACCAGTATGTAATTCCAATACCAGGAGGCTGAGGCAGGGACATTGAAAGTCTGAGGCTAGCCTGGATTATATAGTGAGACCCTATCTCCAAAACAGAAAGGTTTTGGAAATGTTCAAAATATGAGTCTCATTTTGCATACATTTTAAAGATTCAGAAAACCCACATTTCTAGGGTTGTTAAATTCTGCTTCCTGGTAGACATCTTCATAAGTAGGATTTTGGAGATTGAGATTCTTGAGAACAGGAATTGTTTAGCTACCCTGCTAATTGGGTAGATATTACTAGAAAGTTTGCTTGCTCTATGGCTGTAAGGCTTCTTTGCCCAAAGCTCCAATTATACCTCCCCATCACTGTGCCTCAGGTGGACTGGGTTGGATATAATGTACTTCCAACTGTTTGGGAAGCCCTGTTAATTTTTCATGAAATGGATAATGCTTTAAGGTCCATTCTGCAAATCTGCTGGGAACAGGGGATTTGGATGGCAGTAAGCTGAAATGATCTGATTGCCCCTTAGTCTACAAGCTGCAATAAGTAAACATCTCCCAGCCCCTCTACAATCTTATTAGAATTGAACTTTTGCTCTGCTGGCCCATTAGCAACTCACTAGTGTGTTTCTAATGTTTCAGGAATGACCATTCTAATTATTCCTTATTGACTGCTACAGAAACCATAGCGCTTAATGGGCAACATGTTAATGGTCCATGAGTATTGGTCAATAATTCATATGTGGAGAAACAGTTGGGAGCATGAGCGAGTCCTCTGGGATAGTAGCCAAGCCCTCTTCAATCTTAAAGTACTTGGGTTCTTCTACCTCCCATGGCACCTTCTAACATGTGACTGAATCATCACCTTTGTTCACTGTTGGGTCTTGAGGGAATTAAATGTGTTCCCTTACAGATCAGAGAAATGGATCATTGGCCAAAAGCAGTCAGGTTACTGACTGAGAGAAACTGAAGGCCTAGGGAATGTGTTTCCATTGTTCTTTGCCTCCTTGTCTCTTCAGGTTGCTCGACGATGGGGCATCCAGAAAAATCGGCCAGCCATGAACTATGACAAGCTGAGCCGTTCTCTACGCTACTACTATGAAAAGGGCATCATGCAGAAGGTAAGTATGTATAGTATGTATGAGAGACATGCAGACTATGCTGATCAAAGGCTTTTGCAACAAGACCATTTATAGTAGAAAACTTTAGCCATATAAGTGATTCTGTGGTAAGAAAGCCTCTCGAAAACACAAAAAAAGAATGAAATGGAATCATAAGAACACCTTTTAATGTTTTTGGATGCAAACCAGAAGTTGCATGTGTAAGAAATAATAGGAAAATTGACCTCTTGTGTTTTATCTAAACTGCATCTAGTTATCTAGTTACAAAAACATCCAGGGCTGGGGATATGGCCTAGTGGCGAGAGAGCTTGCCTCATATACATGAGGCCCTGGGTTCGATTCCCCAGCACCACATATACAGAAAACGGCCAGAAGTGGCGCTGTGGCTCAAGTGGCAGAGTGCTAGCCTTGAGCAAAAGGAAGCCAGGGACAGTGCTCAGGCCCTGAGTCCAAGGCCCAGGACTGGCCAAAAAAAAACAACAAAAAACAAAAAACATCCAAACCTGTATCCATAAAGGAGCCTAGGAAGAAATCAAGTTGAAGTCTGTACTCCCTCAATAATTGGGTTGAAGAAGTATTTAGTTGTTAAAACACCTCAACTTAGAAGTCAGTCAAAGCTCAGAAGAGAGGAGGCTAGAGGCTGTGTGGTATAACACACGCACACACACACACACACACACACACACACACACACACACACACACACACACCCTGTTAGGAACAAAGCAAAGTGGCACACTCATATTTTCCCAGGTACTCGGGAGGAGGCTGAGACAGGAGGATCATGAGCAGCCTAGGAAACAGATCTCCTCTAAAAAGAACAGGTTAGAGGAATAAGAAAGTCTTATTTCTCTTTCCAACTTATACACAACCAGAACTAAGAACACTAAAAATGGCAGATGTGATCATCTAGTAGCAGGTTGCTGTTTTTAAAATAAAGAATAAAACATATTTTGAGAGTGTCAATTAAAAACACACATATTGGGCTGAGTACTGGTGGCTCACACCTGTGATTCTAGCTACTCAGCAGGCTGAGATCTGAGAATTGAGGTTCAGACAAATCCGGGAGCCTCTTTATCTCCAGTTAACCAGCAAAAAGCTGGAAGAAGAGGTATGGCTCAAATCCCCAAGTTTTATCTAGCACGGCACAGTTTGAATATCCCTTAGTCCAAAATGATTGGAACCTGAACTGTTCCAGATTTGGAGTTGAAATTTTTTTTTTTTGCAATATTTGTAATGCTTTGCTGGTTAGTCTGTGCAGCCATCACCATAATACATTTTAGAACAAGTCTTGGCCTTCAAAGAAACCCATACCCATTTGCATTACTTTCTACCCCGCCCCTTCTCCAAAGCCCTTCCTGTCAATAGTCATTACTGTCAATAGTCAAATCCTAAATCCAGAAAGGAAATATTATTCCTTTGTTATTCCCAATTCCAGATTCCGCATGAGAAAATATAATGTAGACACGGTAACTTGAAGCTAATAGTAATGAGTTCTTCTCTGACAGCTTCCTAGGTGTCCAAAGGAAGTAGAAGAGAAATTAATTCTGAGGTTGATACAGGTAGAGAGCATAGGAGGAGCTAGGAATATGGTTGTTCTATCCTTTGGGGAAAGTCATTCAACCTCCCAAATCCCCTGCAGTAAAAATGTAGGACTTATAGGATAATATATTTGGAAATGTTCCAGAAATGACAACATGGAAGATTGTTGTTTTATGTATTATGTGACCCATGAATGAATGAGAACTAACTAAAATGCAAATGATGGCTAGTTCAGTATTGGAAGAGAAGGTATCATACTTTTACTTTTTGGATGGAAAACTGAGCATCTGTTCTTTATATATATTGCTCCTGGGCACTCCTGCTGACTTTAATACATGAAGTGATTTGGGAGGTTGAAAATCTAAGTCAAGATGATTAATTGTATACATCTGCTGCCCATGAGACCTGCTTTTGGGTCTGGACACTTGTCCAATTTTGTAAACACAGTCTCTGATTCCTGATATTTGAGCATCTAGGAATTTTGGTGCAGACATTATATTATGGTGACAGAATATAGAAAGTGTTACCATAAAGCTGGAGACGTTAAGTGGAAAAAGTCACCCAAGATATAAGCTGAGCTGTGGGCACATGACCATAATACTAGCACTTGGGAGGCTGAAGCAAGAGGATCATGAATTCAAGGCCAACCTGGGCTACATAGGGAGACTTTGTCTTAAACACTCCCTTCTCCAAATAAGACCTATTGGGAAAGGAGGGAGGGGGAAAAAACAATTGGGACATTTTCACTGCTAACTTCTAAAAACAGCCATTGTAGCAACAGATGTAAGAAGCAAAGCCTTTTTTACCCCTCCCCAATTAAAAGGAACTTTCAGAATCACAGTAGAATGATGAAGGGACAGGTTTAAACTCAATAATTTGAATTTTTTATTTTTAGCCTGAAATGATTATATTTTAATCAGGCATTGTAGCTGCCTTTTCTTTTGCATTACTTGATAGAAACTGATGATGAGCTTTGATTTACAGGGTTTACACACGCGTGCACACACAGACACACATTGTATATCATGCAGCTTGTGAGATACATGACTAGGCCCTTGAATGATCAAACCTTGATCATATGTTACAATGCATAAAATTCATTTAGAGACAGTTATCAGGTTCTTCAGTGTGGCTAGCAGATCCATGTAATGAATAATTGAAAACTGTAAGTACATCCAGACCAATTCTACTTGGCTTTGGAACATAAAAATCTCCTACACAAAGCAGGTGCTCTATCACTTGAATAACACCTACACTTCTGGCTTTTTGCTGGTTAATTAGAGATAAGAATCTCACAGACTTTTCTGCCTAGGCTGGCTTTGAAATTAGATACTCAGATCTCAGCCTTCCAAGAAGCTAGAATTACAGGCATGAGCCAGTAATGAGAATTTTAGATCACCATCCTCTCAGGGAACCAAGAACCAATTGAACTCATTAGCAGCTGATTAGCCAAATCAGTCAGATTTACTTTGAGAAATCTTGAAGACCTATTACCTGTCAAGTGTTTTGTTGACACCACAGCTCAGCAGTTAAAAAGATAGTATTTGAATTTCAAATTCACACCAGATAGGCTCTTTCAGGAGTAAACTCTCACTTTCGGTCCTATATTGACAGCTTAAAAAAAAAACCAGAATGCTGAATGAGGCTGGTTCTCTGGGGCTCCTGGGTCTTAGGCTGAAAGCTATCCTGCAGAATCCACATTACACTTTCCATTGTGTCTTCAGCTTACCTTCTGGGCAGAATGACTGTTATTTTGTAGGGTTAGAAATAGGTGATTGTGGTAGGAATTTTCTTCCATTGATCTTCATGCTCTGCTCTAGTGGCTCATTGGAAGGTGTTTTTCTCACACAGGTGGCCGGAGAACGATACGTCTACAAATTTGTCTGTGACCCAGATGCCCTTTTCTCCATGGCCTTCCCAGACAACCAGCGTCCATTTCTGAAGGCAGAGTCCGAGTGCCCCCTTAACGAGGAGGACACTCTGCCACTGACCCACTTTGAAGACAACCCTGCTTACCTCCTGGAAATGGATCGCTGTAATGGCCTCCCCTATGCTGAAGGCTTTGCTTACTAAGTTTCTGAATGGCTGAGCGGCCAAACCCTAGAGCTAGCAGTTCCCATTCAGGCAAATGAGGGCAGTGGTTTTGTTTGTGTTCTTGGCTGTTCCCAAAGCTTGCCCTTTGAGTATTATTTGGAGAACCTAAGCCGTCTCTGGGTTGACACCCTTAAAAGACAGATACCTTGGCTCGAAAGTGGGAACAGGGTGAGGAAGACAGCCACCAAAAAGGCTGGTACCTTGACTCTGCTTCGGACTAGATTTCTGGGAAGAGATGGACATGGAGCCTCCTTACTACCATGGACAATATATGCAAAGCAATACCTTGTTAAGGTTAGTACCTACAAAACAGAACTGTATGTGAGACAATCTCTACATTGATCATGGACTACTAAATGCCTTGACTTGGAAGGGCTCTCTGACTTGCACAATTTTTTGAAAAAGAAAATATAAGCTCATATAAAAAGTTAGGTAGCTGAGTGGGGGAGGCTCGCATCATTAAGACTTGAATTATAAGAGTTCTTCTAGCTTAATATGCCATGCTTCCCCCTAGGTTGAAAAAAAGGGGGTGGGTGGCAGGAAGTCAAGACCACTGTTACCCACTTGTGGTTCTCCAACCATTGCTCTCCTTGGGAACTTTCTACCGTGTGGTCACCAAGTCGAGCCAGCCTCCCTCTGTTCCCAGTCAACGTGGCTGAATGCGAATGGCTTTCATTTTAAAAGGGGGATCAATACTTTTGACGGTATATATATATATATTTTTTTTTGCATTGAGTCAAGAGGATTGTTTTGTTTTGGTGGTTGTTTTGGAAAAACAGTTTATAAACTGATTTTTGTAGTTTTGGTATTTAAAGGAAAAAACCCTTTGGTAACTGCACTATGTCCCTTAGTCAGGGCAGTGACAACCTATGAAGACGCTGCAGCTTGAGAGGGGCTTTGCTGGGGCCTCACTGTATCCACATAAAAACCTGCTTTTGTTGCCTGCTTTTGTGCTTTTTGCACCAGACAACCTGAAGGAGCATTTGCACCTGAGTTGTACAGTTTTGAAGTGTACAGGGCACCCAGACACATGCTTGTGTACAGTTCCCCATGTTCACTAACACACCCTCTCTGGGAAGCAGATGTACATACTACATGCCCTGTCCATTTGAAACCTGATCACCTAGTTGGAACCCTAGGGATTCTCCTCAAGGGTTCTCACCTCATAACTAGTGACCTTTCTGTTTCTCCCATAGGTTAGGTTCGGTTTTCCTTTAAATCTTAGAATTGAAACCATGCATCACAGTGCTGCAATAGGGTTTGAGATTTATGTGTGGCACTGACAGATAAAACATGGCCAGCATTCTGGTTTCCTCCCTCCCCACACTCACACATCTTTTCTTTAAAATATTTTTGATTGCTGTATTATATTGGGGAAATAGTAAGCTACAGCTCTGTGAAAGTTGAGTTCGGAGTAGAGGAAAAGTCACTGGGAAATGGCAGCACCTTGCTGGAATTGTGCTCCCTGTGACACTGCTGTTCCTCATGCCCAACATGAGTGTAAGACGTGCTTTGAATTAATTTTCTATTAATGGAGCTCTCCACAGTCCCTCCTATGACCAACAGCACATTTGTGAAGATGTTCTTAGGGATGGGCGGGGGAAGGGGGTTACATTTGATAGCTGTGGAAACATAGATTTCCTCTTTTGGAAGTTAATTAGCCCAAACCTAAAGCTTGGGCCTTAATTAGCATTGTATAATCAAAGGACTCTTTCTAAACCATATTTATAGCTTTCTAATCTACATATAGACTATACATAGATACATATTTTACCCCCAGCTGGCTAGAGATTTATTTGTTGTAAATGCTGTATAGATTGGGTTTTGTTTTCGTTTTATTTTTTTCCTTTCTTAATGGTTTGGGGCTTTTTTTTTTTTAAAGGAATTTATTCTGTTTTACCAAGTATGAAAATAAACTTTCTGTAGCTGAGCTGCCTCTCCCCTGCTGAAACCATGTGGCCTGTGCTGTCACCGGCCCTGGAATGGCAGTTGTCACCCTTGCATTCCCAGGGGACTCATACATCTCCCAGATGGTAGTTTTTGTTGTTGTTGTTATCCCAGGGTTTCCAGGGGGATTGTTTTGTTTGTTTGCTTCTTTTCCAGAGTGTGGAAAGTCCTACAGTGCAGAAAGGCTTTAAGCCTGCCAGTTGATCTGAAGTACTTTCCTCTGCGCAGGCCTGTGTGCATCCTGCCAAGCTGCGTTATATTCTGTACTGTGTACAATAAAGAAATTTGCTTTTCGTTTACCAGGTGCCTAAATCCCGTCTCTTTCTTTCCCTCAGTGATCTAACTAGTCAGCCTTACCAATAGATGGTGGAGTTGTAAGTAAGTGGAAGGGAATGAAACCTGAAAAATGATACCTGCCCAAAACTTTGGTCCAAGAAGATAGGAGATGCAGAGGTCTTTTTCCTAGTCTGTAGTCACTCATCAGACCTTATATAGTTATTCTTAGCATGTCTTGTTTTGATTTTGAGTTGTCAGAAAAGATTAACTACAGGATTTATGAGTCCTAGAATTATTCTAGCTCAGCCCCTTAGAAGGATACTTTAAAAACAAAAACAATACCGTAATTCTCAAACAACAGGTGTAGCTTTTTGACAAGTAAAACTTTTTGCTGATAGTTGAGCCCTAAAAAACAATCCAACAAATTCCTTAGCTTGGGGGGTGGCTGGCTGTTCCTGGCCATGCCACAGTGTGTCTGTTTTCTGAGTGTCATTCTCTTGATTGTATCACTTGGAAAATTTGTGAAAGGAAACAAGTTTTCAGAGTTCTTTGCATTATTATGCTGTTTAGTATTCTTATTTCATCCTTTTGCACCCTTAATTTAGTCTTTTCAAGACTCCTATTACAGTAGAAAAATAAAGCAGATCCTTATAAAAGCCTAGAACAGAAGGCTTTCTGTAAGCTATCTCCTATCTTTCTTTTACTGTTTTACAAGCCTTTAAGTGTAAAAACATCCCAGGCTGAATTGGTGCACAGCCGCTTGAATTGGAACCTGTGCGGAATGAATGTCTTGTCACATAAACCCCATTAGCTTCAACAGATTAAGAAAAGATGCTTGGGGAAAAAGGGCTAGGGGGTGCAGGACAAAGGGGCTCTCCTCTTAGCTTCCCCAGGATAAGGTTTTGACAGTCAGTTCCCCATTATTCATGGACTCATTATCCAGCCTGGGCCCAGGCCCAGATCGTTAACCTAATGCAGGAGGTCACCAAACTGTGGCCCTGCTAGTGTTGGTACTAGGAGAAGGAAGCCAACAAATGTGAAGTTTATTCTTCATCAGGGTCTCCTTTCACAAGCCAAGCCAAGGGGACAATGCTTATTCAGTTGTTAGATGACAAAGAGTGTGAGGGCAAAAGAATGTGGTTTTGAAAGCCAAAGAGTATGTACAGAATCTAAATTCTAATGCAACTTAGCCAAAAGTAAACTCGTGGACGAAAGACACGTGTACTCAGATAGTTGGAAACCGTGGAGAAATAGTCCATTGCCCAACGGTGCAGGTGGGGCACTCAATGTGTGGCCTCTAAAGGAGGCCACTCTAGAAAAACCACTGCTTTAATACAAATATACAAATATAAACTATCAGTATTGGTTTTCTTCAGTATATTGTACTTTAAAAAGATGGTAGAGACAAGGGTGGCTCTGAGGCAAGCAAGTGTATGGCTGTGTATCTGTGTCTGCACACGCCTGCCAGTACTGCGGCTTGAACTTGGCCTGGGTACTGTCCCTTCATTTTTTTTCACTCATAGCTGGCGCTCTACCTCTTGAGCTACACTTCCACTTCTTTCTTGCTGGTTAATTGGATAAGAATCTCAAAGACTTCTATCAGGGCTGCTTCCTTAGATCTTACCTCCTGAATATTTAGGATTACAAGTGTGAGCCTCCAGGCCCCAGCTGAGTGTCCTTTTGATCACAGCGAGTACATTCTTGTCCTGTCCAGCAAGGGCCCCCTGAGTGTACATCCTTTCCTTAGCTCTTCCAATTTAAGAGCTGGCTTTACACAGCCAGGCCTTGATTTATTGACCCTTTGCAGTGAACCTCAGATAGCTAACCCATAGCACTTTGAGAGCACAATTTCTTTTTTTAATCTCCATTATCTTGTTTGGCAGGCATTCTTAAATGGTACACTTTGTGGAATTGCATCAAAATATTCATGACCATTGGCCTCCAAGATTACTTTCCTCTTTGAATGTTCTCGGGGGCTACTGTGGAGGTGGGACATCAGGACTGTGCCATTTTGCTCTGATTGCCTGAATTTAACCACATAGTTCCAGAGGGCCTCCTGGCACAGTGAAGCCTTTATGAGGTGCCACCTATTTCTCATAGTAAGAGATAAGGAAGAAAAGACTCCTAGAAAGGTGTGTGTGTGTGTGTGAGAGAGAGAGAATGGAGGTGGGGCACAGTTTCACCAGTTAGTATCTTCATTGTGCCCTCCCTGATGGCTCACACCTGTAATCCTAGTTAACTCAGGAAGCTGAGGTCTGAAGGTCACAAATTTGAAACCAATTGGGACAGTAAAGTCTATGAAATTCATGCCAATTCATCAGCAAAAAGCCAGTTGAGGTGTGGCCCAAGTGATAAGAGGACCAGCCATGAGCAATAAAGCTAGGAACAGCACCCAGTCCTTCAAGTCTCAATACCAACCTACTCACACAAAATAGAATATCATCTTCACATATATTTAAGCAAGCTTTGAAGATAGAGCAATTCCACATACAGGACAAGCTTATTCACTTTCCATATATACACTGAGTACCTAGTAGATGCCAAGCACTGCTAGAGGCCCTGTAAAAGGCATTTAGAATGGGCTGAGAATGTGGCTTAGTGGTAGAGTGTTTGCCTATCATGCATGAAGCCCTGGGTTCAATTCCTCAGCACCACATAAAAAGTCAGAAGTGGTGCTGTGGCTCAAGTGGTAGTGCCAGCCTTGAGCAAAATGAAGCCAGGGACAGTACTGGGGCCCTGAGTTCAAGCCCTAGGACTGGTTAAAAAAAAAAAAAAAAAGCGGGGGTGGGAGCCATTTGGGGATTAAAGGTCTTTTCAACCATTGTGATACGTGTGATGGCCTCTTCCTAGCTCATTCTTTTTTTTTTTTTTTTTTTTTTTTGGCCAGTCCTGGGCCTTGGACTCAGGGCCTGAGCACTGTCCCTGGCTTCTTCCCGCTCAAGGCTAGCACTCTGCCACTTGAGCCACAGCGCCGCTTCTGGCCGTTTTCTGTATATGTGGTGCTGGGGAATCGAACCTAGGGCCTCGTGTATCCGAGGCAGGCACTCTTGCCACTAGGCTATATCCCCAGCACCCAGCTCATTCTTAAATACTGGTTCCATCTTCCTCTGGTCACCTTGACCAGAGGTGGGGGCCACTTATCCACTAACTCCTGGCCTCTGTGGGTCAAAAGTTAGCTCCTCAGTAAACTTCTGCCAGGAAGTGAGGAAGTGAGGTGCAGGGATCAGCATGCTGGGAACTACTGACAGATACAGGTAATTAAAGTGGGCATGGGGTGGGCATCAATGGTGACTGCTTCTCTTACCTTTAGCAACTAGCAGGGCACTCCTGATAACCTGGTTTGCTTGTCTCCATAATTATGAGGGTGAGTCTTGTTTCCATCATTCAGTTATCATTTATTAATTGCCTATTACATGAGAGACTGCTAGATAGGCATTTGGGGGCTGGGGAGAAATCAGTGAAATATGCCCTGCCCCTAAGCAGCTCATAGGCTAGGAAAAATGTAAAACTACAATACAAGCTATAACATACTGAATATTAGTCATCCATTACATAGTGCCTATTAGATACCAAGTATTTCTCTAGAATTAGTAGAAGGGAAAAGCAAATACCATTCTTACATAAGGGAAGAGGGGCAGAAAAGTCAAATGAAACAATATTTATTAGAAGGTTCTAAGTACTCCAGAAAAAAATGGAAGGTGACAGTGAAGCGTGGCAGTGGAGCACTGTTATAAAGAGGTCTGAACAACTCCCAGTTCAGGAAAGACAGGAAAGGCTGGATGGATATCTAAAAGAAAAGAAAAGCTCTGAGCATCCTTGGGTTGTTTATGGAAGAGCTGTGTATCTGGGCCAGAGAGGGGGTGGAACATGGTAAGATGTGAAGTCAGGAAACTAACCAGGGTGGTATCACTCAGAGGAGGTAAGTTTTGTGTGTGAGTACTTGTGCTGGGTTTAAACTCAAGGCCTTGTACTCTTGCTTGGCCTTTTTGTTTAAGGCTGGCACTTTACCATTTAAGCCACACCTCTACTTTGGCTCTTGGCTGGTTAACTGGAGATAAAAATCTCATAGACTTTCCTGCCCAGGCTGGCTTTGAACTGAAATCCTTAATCTTGGCCTGCTGAGTAGCTAGATTACACATGTGAGCCATCAGCACCTGGTTTTTAAAGCAACCAGAGTTGTTCTGACTCCTAGATTGAAATACATGGTAGGGAGGAGAGAAAGCAGGTTGTAGGTTGCTGCAGTGACCCACATGGAGCAAGAGGGTGACTCAGACCAAGGACATAAAGAGGGCATATCTGGATATGTTTTTTAAAGTAGAGCCAATAGATTTTGGATGTAGAAAGTGAGGAGAAAAGTCAATTATGGCTCCAAAGGTTTTTGGCCTGAGCACCAGGAAGGGTGAGGTTGCCTTTATTGAAATAAGAGAAGTCTGAGGGGAAGTGTTACGGTGTATGATGTGGGAGAACAGGCATTGTGGAAGGGGGTGGGGGGCATATTCTCTTGTAGGTTATTGGGAATCAAGTGGGAACATCAACTGGGGATATAGGAGTCTGGAGTTCAGAGGAAAGTTCCAGGCTGGAGACTGGAGTTAAAATATATTACTGTGGCTGGGCACCTGTAATTCTAGCCACTCAGGAGGCTGAAATCTGAGGATCACAGTTCAAAGCCAGCCCAAGCAGAAAACCCCCCAAAGCCAGAAGTGGATCTGTGGCTCTAGTGATAGAATGCCAGCTTTGAGTGAAGAAGCTAAGGTGCCCAGGCCCTGAGTTCAAGCCCAAGTATGGTACATGCATGTGTGTGCACGTACACACACACACACACACACACACACACACACACACACAATTTAAAGGTGATATTAGATAGAATCCCTAAAGGAATAAGTATAAATAGAAGAAAAACATTAAAGAACCAAGCTGTGGGACATTCTAGATAAAGAAATTGGAGAGAGAACTAGCAAAGGAGAGTGAACAAGACTGGCCAGTGGAAAGATAACTGGGAAGGTATGTGCAGGAGGAAGGAGAAATCACTACAGCAGTTGCATCTGGTATGTCAGGTAGGGGGAGGACTGGGTTGGGTAGCAGCGCTGGTGATGTGGATGGTCTACCCAAGCCATTGCCTGGAGATAAGAGGACTGAACGAGATCACTACAATTGAAAAGTGGGGACATGGATCAAAGAAAGCTCCATGGATTTCAAAGTCCCTGATTTGAGTTCAGTGCAGCCTCTCTCATAAGCTCCTCCACCCTCAGTCTGTCAACATCTGAAGAACACTAGACTTCCTGCTAGCTCTCCTGCCTGCAAGGTATAAGATTGGAGAAGCAGTTCAAGAAGAAAGGAGAAAGTCAAGATGCTGTTATTGTTATCTTCCCAAACCTTCGAGGTTCTACTTGCTTTGTGCTCTTAAATGTTCATTTTTGAAATGTGAAATGTTTTTTAAAAAACTTTTAAAAAATCCTTTTTACCATATTATACAATTAGCGTATGTTTTATATAAAAATGGAGGAAAGAAAACCCGTAGCCCAAATTAAAAACTATTCTGAAAACTCAACCTAAAGATCAGTTAACACTTCCTTGTACACTTTCTTTCCAGGTGGCTTTCCTAGATACTGGTGTTTTATTTTGTATTTTTAAAACTGAAAAGCAGTCCTACTGCATTGCATGCAATTTTTTAACTTTAAGTTTTTGAACAATGTACTTTGAAATATTTCTATATCAAGAAATGTTCTTCTACAACACTGTTTTTAATGACCGCTATTATTCCACAGTACACCTGTAACATGGTTAAGCAGTACCATTTGCCAGAAAAATATCCAAAACCAAGTAATGGGCACCCTCGAAAACCAAACAAGCCTAGCATCAGTGGTTCATGCTTATAATCCCAGCTACTCAGGAGGTTGAGATCTGAGAGTAGCAGTTCCAAGGCAGCCCAAGAAGAAATGTCTGTGATATTTTTATTTTGAATTAACTATCAAAAAGCCGGAAATGGCACTGTGGCTCAATGTGGTAGACACTAGCTTTGAGCACAAAAGCTCAAGGATAGCACCCAGGACTTGAGTTCAAGCCCCAAGACCAGCACCAAAATACAAAAACAAAACCCTCAACAACAACAAGAAGATAAATAATACTGTGGTCTTAATCAGTAGCCAAGGGGCTGAGACTATGGCCTAGTGGTAGAGTTCTTGCCTCGTATACATGAAGCCCTGGGCTCTATTCCTCAGTACATATATGGAACTTTCCACATATATGGAAAAAGCCAGAGTGGCGCTACGGTTCAAGTGGTAGAGTGCTAGCCTCGAGCAAAAGGAAGCCAGGGACAGTACTCAAGCCTTGAGTTCAAGCCCCAGGACTGGCCAAAAAAAAAAATCAGTAGCCAAAACATATTAATTTTACCTTCTGATTATCTCTCTAATCCATTTCCATCTTCAGTATCTCCATCCACAGTATCTCTGACCTGGACTGCTAGTCAGCTGTCTATCCACTCTTGCCTTACTCCAACCCTTTCTCTGTGTTGTATTCAGAGTTTTTTTTTTTTTTGTTGTCGCTTGAGACAGGATCTCTCTATGTAGCTCAGACTGGTCTCAAACTCAATCCTCCTGACTCCGCCTCCCATATGCTACCATATTCGACTCTCAAGTGATTTTTATTTAAAATCCCAAGTCATCCCACTGTTTGGGACTTTTCAATAATACCCACTGAAATAACTCAGCAAAAGGGCTTGTAACATATGGATACAATACTTGTCTGAATGAGAAATGGTGCCACTTCTTTGAGAGACTGTCATCGTTTTTTTCAAAGGAAAGCATACATTTACTCTATAATCCAGTGATACCAACCCTAAATGTTTACTCAAGAGAAATATAAGCATGTATTGAAAAAAGACTTTTGCAAGGACATTAATAGAATCTTTACAGGGCTGGGGATATAGCCTAGTGGCAAGAGTGCCTGCCTCGGATACACGAGGCCCTAGGTTCGATTCCCCAGCACCACATATACAGAAAATGGCCAGAAGTGGCGCTGTGGCTCAAGTGGCAGAGTGCTAGCCTTGAGCGGGAAGAAGCCAGGGACAGTGCTCAGGCCCTGAGTCCAAGGCCCAGGACTGGCCAAAAAAAAAAGAATCTTTACAGACACTAAACAGACACACACAGACACAACAGACACTAAAAATTGTTCACTAACAGGTTAGATAGATGATATCCATACAACAAAAATCAACTCTGCCATATAATGAGTGTTGGTGGCTCACATGTATAATCCTAGCTACTCAGGAGGCTGAGATCTGAGAATCTCAGTTAGAAGCCAGTCAGGGCAGAAAAGTCCCAGTGAGACTCATCTCTACTTAACCACTCAAAAACCAGAAGTGGCACTGGCTCAAGTGGTAGACCCTGAGCGCAAAGAGGCTCAGGGACAGTGCCCAGGCCCTAAACTCAAGCCACACAACTGAAAAATAAGAAAAAAGTTAGCTACACATACAGCCCCATGGATCAATCTCAAGATTTTTGGGGTAAGAAACAAATGACACATGAATACATAATGTCCAATTCCATTTTCATGAAATCTTAAAATAGGCAAACCTATGCTAGGGTGACAGCTGAGCACTGGTGGCTCATGCCTGTAATCCTAACTACTCACAAAGCTGTGATGTGAGGATTGCAGTTGAAAGCCAATCTGGGTAGTCCGTGAGGCTCTTATCTCCAGTTATCTACTAAAAGAAAAAAAAAAAAAGCCAGATATGGATCTGTGGCTCTAGTGGTAGAGCAAATAGCCTTGAGAAAAAAGCATCTCAGAGGCAGTGCCCAGGCCGTAAATTCAAGCCCCAGGATTAGGAGAAAAAAAAAAAATTTAGGTGACTGAAATCTTTTTGCAGTATCAGCAGACTGGGGAGGGGGCAAGTGTTGGTTGGACAAAGGAAGAATAGCCATGTCCAGGTAGGGGAAACAGTCTATATCCTGCTTTGGAGAGTCACCAGATGCATGTCTTTGGTAACACTCATTAAGTGGACACCTGAGTTTGGTGTCTCAATTGTCCCTACCTACCTCTTGCTCCATCTTGGACACAAATTGGTCCCTAGACCTAAAATGTGATACCACTTTGGAGCCCATCCCTAACCTTCTACTATTTTAACCTCCACACAAGCATTAAGCTCCATTCTCCGCTCACCCTCCCCATGAGAAGACAAACAACTCATCTTACCCGTACCTGAGCTGGGAGTATAGCAAAAGTAGTAGCGCACTTGTCTAGCATTTGCAAAGTTCTGGGTTTAATCCCAATGATTTCACTTTAGCACATATTTAAATTTTATGTTTAAATAAAGTGTGAATTGACTGGAAGAATATTGGACATGAGGTCCTATATCAAACCCTGCAGAAGGCAGAGGAAAAGAAGGAGAAGGAAGAGATGGAGAAGGGGGAACAGAAGAACCAGGAAGAAGAGGAAAATGAGAAAGAAGTTTTCATTTTCACAACTTCTTTCATTTTTTAATAGAACTTCTAACAGCTGGGCTCCTGTGGCTCATGCATGTAATCCTAGCTACTCAGGAGGCTGAGATCTGAGGATCGATTTTCAAAGTTGGTCTGGGCAAGAAAGTCCATGAGACTCTCATCTCCAATTACCACCAGAAAACCACAAGTAGCACTGTGGCTCAAAGTAGTAGAGCACTAACCTTGAGCTGAAGAGCTCAGGGACAGTGCTCAGGCCCAGAGTTCAAGCCCCATGACTGACAAAGGAAGGAAGGAAGGAAAGGAGGGAGGGAGGGAGGGAGGGAGGGAGGGAGGGAGGGAGGGAGGGAGGGAGGTAGGGAGGGAGGAAGGGAGGGAAGAAGGAAGGAAGGAAGGAAGGAAGGAAGGAAGGAAGGAAGGAAGGAAGGAAGGAAGGAAGGAAGGAAGGAAAGAAAGAGAAGTTCTAGCAATGTTCATTCATTTGCACAATTAGGCTTTTCCAAATGGACTATAAATTCTATGAAGACAGGACTATATCTATTTTGCTAAGAACCTGCCATATTTAATATAAAATGGAAGATTTAAAAGTATCTACTGAATTCACAAACATAGTAAATAATGACTTAGACTATTTGGTCAATTGGTGGGCACAGTTCTAAACATTCTATAGTAATGACAAAGCTGTCCCAAAAGATTGTATAAGGTTATCCCTATTCTAGTAGAAGGTCAGGTTCTCTACCTTGGGCATTATTTATGTTTTTACCTCTGTTTGCCTTATTGTCTCACATAGTATTTATTAAGGACCTACCATGTACATATACCAAGCTATCTGTTGAGCGTCAATGATGAAAAAAGCCAGTAGATTTCGTTGTTGTTTTTTTAACTTACACTACAAGAATTTTTTTACAAGAATTTTTTTAAAGCTAGGAACCTTTTGGCGCTATTTTAAGTTGACATTTAATATTGTCTGCCATATTATAGAAAGAACATGATTTCCAATTTATTATAAATTCTGACATTTTAAAATACTGTTCTAATTTAGCAACAGATTCTGTATGTACTTACAATTTAATTATCATGACACAAAATATCACCACTAATTGTTGCCAAATAGAGTCTCTTTAACACACTTTATGTCACTTGTTTCCCTCTTCTCTTCCAGTGCTGGTGGTTGAACCTATGGCTTCTCACAACCCAGACAAACGCTTTACCACTGAGCTACATACCCAGTCCCATGATGTTCCTTTTTTTCCTGGAATCTGTATTCCCACTCATACTCCCCCAAACAAATTTACCATGATATATTTTTATTTTTGGATCTCTTTGTCTTTTTCTTTTTTTCCAGTCCTGGGGCTTAAACTCAGGGCCTGAGCACTGTCCCTGAGCTCACAGCTAGCACTCTACTACTTGAGCCACAATGCCATTTCTGGCTTTTTCTGTTTATGTTGCACTGAGGAATCAAACCCAGTCCTTCATGCATGCTAGGCAATAGGCAAGCATTCTACTACTACTACCACTGTCACATTCCCAGCCCTCTAATATCTTATCATATTTGTATACAGAAAAATATTTTAAACCAATTCATTAGACAGTAAGGCCTTGCACTTTTAAGATTATTCTATATCATTGCCCGGAGCTTGTGGCTCATGCCTGTAATCTGAACTATTCAGGAGGCTGAGATTTAAGAACATTATTTGCAGCCAGCCTGGACAAATCTGCATGACAAATCTACAAGGTTAAAATCTTCAATCAACTGACAACAAGCTGGACTTGGAGGCATGAGTAAAAAAGCTAACCAAAAGTGAGAGGCCTTGAATTCAAGCCTAATACTAGCACAAAAAGATTTATATTAAATGGTTATTGTAAACTATTAGTTTATAGCTCATTTAACCTATAACCACATCTGATACATAATTATTAATCAAAACTAATTTTTTTCCAGAAATGAGATTCTCAAAGAGATACATGGAAAATGATTGCTTTTTCCTTAGTTCACTTCAAGATGCCATTGGGTTTAGCTTAAGTTCCATGCCTACTTTTCAATGGTGACTTAAGCACTAATAGCTGCCTATGTGATCATTTTTCTTCTCCATTAGTCATAAGATTGTAGGCAAATATAAACAAGACTATTTTCCCAGCACCCCTTGCAGTATGGCTGCTTACATTATCAATATATTACCTCTTGTTTCAAATGCATCCATTATTGTTTGCTCCGTGAAATGGATCCCAGCCCTATATACATTTTTCCTTTGGTGGTTGGGGGTTCTGATGGTTTGTAGCAAGAGGGTGCCAGAGTAATATTGAAGGAATCAAGACGTTCCTTGCTTTGTACAGGACCCTGCACTAAGCATGTCTTCTCCACTGCTCAGCCACTGCACGGCACAACAGACAGCTTCCTCTGGCACCTGGTATTTTGGGTAACTCCTGCAGAGCTCCTGCTCCCTTGCCTGACTCCTGTAGTGCACACACTCCACACCACACTCTTCCAACCCTTTTATAGTGGTCACTAGCTTCTCCAGCATAAAAAGATTGGTTTCTATCATGTTGCGCCAATAAGGAATTTCTCTGCCCTTCAGTGAGCAATAACCAGGTCTTCGTGTGTATTGTCCAAACCTTGGACATTCCAAAAAGGTGTGGCTCTTATCTGGCTCTTGAGAAATGACCTTTACACTTTTGGAATATTCTTCTTGATAAGAGTAATTCTGTGTACTCCAGGCCTTGAGCCATGCCAAATAGCCTGTGCTAACAGTGTGACTCCTGCTGAGGAACTTAGGCCACGTGGTATGAATGAGTCTTTGGAGGGGCTAGAGACTGAGTAACTAAGGTCACCATGTAGGTAATCAGCTCTGTCTGTGTGGTCACCACCCACCACCCGCAACTTCTAGCCTCCGGTAAGCATCTCTAGCTGGCCATGTATCATTGCTGAAGAACTCAGTGCTGTTCAGCTGCTTGAGCCCAATCTTTTCCAGACTGTGCACTATCGGCTTTTTTCTTACACTGATTTTAATCTTTTTACGTAGAAAATAATAGTTTTTCTGGCTTTGTTTTTTAGTCCTTCTCAGAAACCATTGACCTTAATGGTGTCCTTAAGACCTTCAACCATCTTTCCAATTAAGTCTGATGTTAGGAAGAGGAAAAGATAGAACTCTCGCTTGAGAACCCTGTCTTTGCCCCAGGGGAGTATCCCTTCTTTAAATCATTACTTCTGACTCTTGATCTGTTGTTATTCCAACTCCTTGTTAACAATTCTTCATATTAACTGTTCCTTATCAAATCACTTTCTTCTATCTCTCTTTCTTTTTTGGGGCCAAGATGGATGTAATGGTTGTATTATTCTTCTCCCCAGTTAAACATAAGCAGAAATAACATGTTAGCTCTGAGCAAAGACTATTAAGAAGCAAATGGAGGGGAGAACTGGAGGAAAGTAAAGGAAGGGATGGCACTGTCTAAAAAAAGAAATACACTTATTACCCAACTTATGAAATGGTAGCCCCTCTGTTCTACATCTTAGTAAAACCAAAAAACTTATTTATATGTTTGTATCTATAATATTTATATAATACAATATATAACAAATATATTATATAGTATATTATATGTTATTATAAATTATGTTATATATAGTGCATTATATTATATATCAGGTGTACCTCCTTCATTTGTTCTTCTGCATCTGAATGATGGCAAATCCCTGGAATGGAGGGACATGTCACAAGCTGGAGAACCAACCAAGAAACAAACACCAATTATGTTGGCACCATTTTTTAATCTGTTTGTAACCAGTTTTTAGATTGCCCTAACTTTGTTCATTGAAGTAAATAGTTAGGAATGTGTAAATTTTAGTGTTTTTCTTTTAAAATAGAAATGCCACTCTGTTCTTGAAAAGGCTTCCAAGTTATATGCCAAAATTAACACTCTATTTATATACAAAAATTATTAAATATACTAAGGATTTGAACTCACAGTCTTGTGCTTGCTAGGTAGATGCTCTACCACTCAAGCCATGCCTCCAACACTTTTTGCTTTTGTTGTTTTCCAAATAAGACCTCTCATTCATGCAGGGGCCACTGTAGACCAGGATCATCTCAATGTGAGTAGCTGCACATACCTCTGTGATCCTCCCCATCTTAGCCTCTCAAAGTAGATACGATTATAGGTATGAGCCACAATGCTCAATTCATCAGTATTTTTTCCAGTACCAGGGTTTGAATTCAGGACGTTGTGCTTTCTCAGCTTATTTATTTGGTGGGTGTTTTATCACTTCAGCCATACCTCCACCCTGACTTTTTGGTAACCATTTTGGAAATGGTCCTCTGGATCTCAGCCTCTTGAGTAGCTAAGATTATAGGCATGAGCCATCAGCACCTAGACAAAATTAGTCTGATGATTTATCAGTCTTCCCTCAATTTTGTTGAAAAAAAGATCAGATGGATAAAGTATTATGTATATGTTACATACCATAGGCTATTACTTAGCCAAAAATAAAAAATGAAATCATGCCACAGAAGGAAAATGAATGGATCTGGAGATCAGCATGTTGAGCAAAATAAGCCAAACTGTAAAAAGCTAGATTATCACATGTTCCCATTAATCTGTGGAATCTAGATCTAGAATGATGACAATGATAATGATGATGATACCAATGGTAATGGGGCATGAATATAAAAGAGGACTATCTATAGGTCATCAGCTGGAGGGAGAGAGAGAGAGAGAGAGAGAGAGAGAGAAAGAGAGAGGAGAGAGGTTAAAGAGAGGATACCAAGGAGCAAAAGGATCATATATACACATATGGATATATATGCATATACATATATATTTATGTATTTATCACATTTATCATATATATACATGTATATGCACATATATGTATATATGCATATATATCAACACAGCATAATGAAACTCACCAAATGTTGTTTGAAAAGTGAGGAGAGAGAGTGAGCAATGGGAATATGGTGAATTTATTCAAAGTGTACTATGTGCATGCATAGAAATATCTCAATAAAACCCCTCATATTACAAATGTTAAAAGATTTAAAAATAAATTTTAAAAGGAAAAGAAGATTGCTAGACACTGGTGGCTCACATCTGTAATCTCAGCTACTCTGGAGGCTGAGATCTAAAGATTATAATTTGCAGCCAGCTGGGTCAGAAAAATCCATAAGACTTTCTTCTCTAATTAACCACCAAAAAGCCAGAGATAGAGCTATGGCTCAAGTGGTAGAGTGTTATCCCTGAGCAAACAAAACAACCTAAAGGACAGCACCCAGGTTCTTAGTTCAAGTCCCAGTACTGGCAAGCACACACACCACCACCACCACCATCACCACCACCACCACACACTAAAGAAAGAAAAAGAAGATTTCAAAACAATATATTAGTCATTGAAATCTGATAATTTCCTCAATTTCTAAGAAATATACCAAAGGAGCTTCACTAAGACTGAGTTACTAGTAAGTACATTAGTGGCTTTCAAAGTGTGGATTCCAGACAAGCCACATCCACATCAACTGACAATATGTCAGAAATGCAAATTTCCAGGACCTACCTAGAACCAGAAATTATACAGGTAAGACCCAGCACCCTGTGTTTTACTATTGCCTACTTAAGTTTGCAAACAACTGCCAACATTGTATCTGTAACTCCTCCTGGTCCCCCATTTAATCATTCAAATTATTCAGATATTGAAGGGTTCATTTCAGTATTCCTTTGACATTCATACTAGTTATCAATCGCTATACTCAAATATTGCCACAGTCTTAGTGACTTAGCACCATGCATTCATGTTCTCCCAATTTCTGTGGGTTAGAAGTCTAGGCATGACTTAGCCAAGTCCAATAGACTCAGGTCTGGGAGAGGAGCTACTTCTCAGTCACATGGTTGTTGGCAGTACAGTATCAATTTTTAACTGGCTGCCAGCTGAAGTCCTTGCCAGATGGGCCTTCCCAGCACAACCACTTGCTTCCTCAAAACCAGAACGGGGTCTCTCTGTTAGAATTGTATGCACTCCATCCTCCTTGCCATGTTTTCTGGGCTCCAAGTGAGTCCTAAGTCCCAACAAGACTCAAGGAATGGAGTTACACCAAAGCCAGGCTATCAGGAATCCAAGATTATGGGGCCATCTTAGAATCTGTCTGTCAGATCACTCAATAATTTTAAATGCCCTTGCCTTCTTGTATGTTTTAACGCTATTTATCAAATTTTCCAAAATTCCATTAAAATCATTCAATAATATAATTCTAGAAAATGTTCACTAGAACATTCCTGTCAAAGCTGATTTTCAAACCAATCACTAAACCAGGCTCTGACTTAATTCCTGTCAGGAAGAGTCTGTCATTTTTCAATTCAAAGAAATCTGTTACTACAAATTTCAAAGGATGAAGTTTTATAGCAAATTTTGTAGCTTGTATCATAAGAAATATTTCTAAAGAGCTAAGTATGGTACTGTATTTTTAGCATTCAGGAGGCTGAGGTGGAAAGATTATGGGATGGAAAGCCAGCCTGGGCTATAAACCATGATAAGAAAGAGAGGAAGAGAGAAAGAAGAAATGATTATTAAAGAAGACAAATCAATATCAAACCAAACACAGATCTAATACAAGAAAGCAACATGATAGTGGTAGTCTTCATTATTTTATAATTATCCAAATTATAAAATTGACTAGAATTTCCAATTATTATTAATGTGATGAGTACTGCTGAAGGGAAGGTACTTTTTTGATAAATGGATGTTCATGTAAGTACTAAATTCTGGTGGTCAGCTTTTAGGAATAATGTAATTAAGTAATGTGTTTAAAAGGCCAAAATAGCTCCATTATGACATTATGATTAAATTTCCATGTATTTAATGAAAAAGAAAGGTGTGTACTGCTAAAACTAATTGATCCAGCAGCTAGCATATAATTTTATTTTTTTGTTAATAGGATGTTGAAAATCTTATTACAATCTGAAATAAGATGAGTATTGATTATAATTGTGATGAGCATTTCATAATATGATTTGATAAAATAGATTTTAACTGAAATATGCACATCAAATGAAAACATGGGAGCTTTTTATTGTAATCTATACCTTGGGGTTGTTACAGGGTCCAGGGGAGGTACCCCAAGTGGGACTCAAACACACATCCCTCCAGAGTCCACTATGTAGAGACCATCTCAAGCAAAAAAAATGGGTTTGTTGGGGAAGTAAAAGGCGAACTGACCATCCAGGGATGCTGCACAGACTCGGGAGCTGAAACTGGGACAATAAAAAAGCAGGCAGACTCAGAAGCTGAAACTGGGACCCCTAACAGTCCTTGAACGGAAGTTTATAAAGGTAAAAGCGTAGCACAGATGTAGGGGGTTGACATGGGTAGAGCAAGCAACAAACAAGCTAAGCAAGCCATTTATAGAAGCAGAATTTTGCAGTCAGGTTGACCTAATATTTAACTTTTTTTTTTTTTTTTTTTTTTTTTTGGCCAGTCCTGGGGCTTGGACTCAGGGCCTGAGCACTGTCCCTGGCTTCTTTTTGCTCAAGGCTAGCACTCTGCCACTTGAGCCACAGCGCCACTTCTGGCCATTTTCTGTATATGTGGTGCTGGGGAATTGAACCCAGGGCCTCATGTATACGAGGCAAGCACTCTTGCCACTAGGCCATATCCCCAGCCCCCTAATATTTAACTTTTATTTTAACAATTACTACCGTGTTTCCCCAATCAAGATGGAGTCAGCTCTACTCTCCCCAACAGGGGAAATGTATAAAGGGTATACATTTTGTTTGAAAAGTTCTCTTTGTAAACACTTTAGGCCCATGAAAAGTAGAGAGATAATATAAAGAAGTTCTATAAAAACTTGGCTTATTTTTCTATATCCTCACTCTCCCTCCCTCCAATATTCAGACACTTGGCTCCTAAATGCAAGGACTTTCTCCAAGCTTGTTTGATAGAATGTGTTACAAGCTGGGTTTTTTGGTGTGTTTTTTTTTTTTTTTTGGTATTCCATGGTTATATTCAGGTTAAATATTTTTTTAACTTCCTTATCATGTCACCTCAAGAATCACATGCCAATTGGCACCAATATTGTTGATGCTGGATTGTGTATGTGGTGTGTGTATGTGTGCTGGTACTGGGGTTTGAATTTAGGACCTGAATGCTATCCCTGATCTTTTTTGCTCAAGGCTGGTACTCTACTACTTGAACCACACTTCTACTATGAGCTTTTGAGTGGTTTGGAAATAAGAATTTCACAGACTTTCTTGCCTTGGCTGGCTTTGAACTGCAATCCTCAGATCTCAGCCTCTTTAGTAGCTATGAGTACAGGCAAAAAGCCACTGATGCCTGGCTGGACGTATCAGTCACTTTGATTACAAAAGTACCACTTCCCGTGGGATCAATTGAGGTGTCCAATGAGAGATGAATGGTAAAGAAACACAGTGGAACACTATTAGTTCATTTAAAAATGATATCTTGTTATTTTGGGCAACACAAATGGAGATCACAACATTAAGTGAAACCAGGCAAAGAAGAACACATACTACATGCTTTTCACTCATACGGAATTTAACAAAGCTGATCTCAGTAGGAATAGACAGCAGAATAGAAGTAGAGGTGAAGGAAAGGTCCAGGGGACTGGTTAACAGTTACAAATCTTGGTATAAGGAGTGATTTCTTGCGTTCTCTTATACAGACTGGTGAAAAAAGTCAGCAACATTATATTATATAATTTAAAATAAATAGATGATATTGAATACTCACCAAAAAGAAATGATAAATGAGATGATGGATAACTTAAGTATCCTAAGTTGGTCAATATACATGTAAAAATGTTCTGAAATATTACACTACACTCGAATATAATTACTGAAAAATTAAAAATAGCAGAACAAATAAGTACAATGCATAGCTTTCTCCTCTTAGTAAATAGTTGAACTAAATATTACCCCCGTCTTGCCTAAATAGCTACACATTGGTAGATGCCCAGTGTTGACTATCCAGTATATCTTGAAAGGTTAGTTGATCCAGAAAACTTTTCAGACATATTTAGAAGAAATACTATTAATTGGCTTTTTTTTTTTTTTTTAAACTAGAGGGGCTACTTCCTCTACTTACTGACAGCTCCTAGAGGTGCATGTTGAGGACACCTGGAGAAAGTTCTGTTCTCTCCTAGGTCAGGTTTACTGAGCCAGAGCCTGGGACTGGGATTCTTGCACAGGTGCTTTATTGGAAGGTGCTCTCACAAGTGATTAAAGTGGGATCATAGGAAAAACTAAGCAAGAATGTTCTGAAACCCAAAGTTCTACTTTGAGATTAGATGACGGCTTTTGCACCCTATCAAAAGCAGGCATTTGCATAGTTTGAAGAACACTCTACCCTTCTAGTATGAGCTCCTGATGGATCAAGAGCAGTTCTTTGAAAAAGGAGACAGCTAAAAACTGCTATCAGCCAATTTTCATAGCAACATCAATAACTTTAAATACTAGGCAGGGCACTAGTGGCTCATACCCTTAATCCTAGCTACTCAGGAAGCTGAGATCTGAGAATTACAGTTCAAAGCTACCCCTAAGCCCATGAGACTCATTTCCAATTAACCACCAGAAAACCAGAAGTGGCTCTATACTTCAAGTGGTAGACCACTAGCCTTGAGCGAAAGAGTTCAGGGACAGTGCCCAGGCCCTGAGTTCAAGCCTCATGATCAACAACAAAAATAAATATATCAATAAATAATTTAAATTTCTTCTAGTTTATGTCCATTGGAAGAGATAAATGGGTCAATGGGTCAGATTAGAGGGACAAGTTCATATCAGAATACGTATGATAAAAAGCATTATTTTTAAATCAATTTGGGAACTGGGGGAATTGTTTCATTTTGTTTTTTTTTAGTCAGGGGTTTATTCGTTGCAAGTGCAAGTCAGCAGTAGGACATAATTGAATTCAAAGTTGTAAGTGTCTAATCTCTTCTTTATTTTCTTTTTTCATTTTTTTCTATTACAGAGGCCCTGCCTTTTGCTCTAATGGTTTCCTAGAAGCCCAGGTTTATACTTTTATAGCTTCAAGTCAAACAGAAAAAGATTACCTCTTCTGAAATATGCCAACAAAGCTTTTAGAATTCAATCATCTTGGTTCTGATTGCTTTAGCTTGGGTTGTATCTCTTCCCTGAACCAACTGCTATAGCCAGGGAGATGATTCTGAAGTTGATTTACACATCTAACCATTGAGTAGGAATGAGGGCCAGTACCAAACCAGCTCTGTGGACTAATAGGCAGTTTCTTCTCCCCCCCACAAGATAAAAGAATTGTTATTAGAAGAAAGAATTGCTATTTAAAGAAAAGACTGAGATTTTAGGCAGGATGTAAAACCAGTAAATAGATATGTACTTTAAAATTATTCAAGTAAGATGTTTGAATATTTCTTAAAGCATGTAAAAAGACCAAGCCTGCGGGATAGGGAATAAAGTAGGCATCTACTCATTCTTTACATCAAAACATATTCCAGATGATTCAATCATTTTTACGTAAAAAAGCAAAACCATAAATTAGTAGAAGAAAGCATGGCCAAATAATTATAAAGGCTGGGAGTGGAGAAAGCCTCTAAAACAACATGCAATACAAAAACAATATAAGATAATATTGATTAAATTTGACTACATAAACCCTTACAAACTTTTGCCCCTAGATGTCAAAGGAGAGAAGGGAGCTCCATAGTGAAAAGATATAATCATTAGGAAAATCCATACAACAAATAATGTAAAAGCAACAATAATATACCATAATCTATACAAGATACAAAAAGAAACACATTGTAGTGTAGAAATACATTAGCAAGAGACTTTGCCTTCCTCAGTCTGTGACAGATCCTATAAACAAATAAACACTGATATGTAAAAACCTTTTATAAAAGTATTAGTAAGCAAGTTCTGGCATGCAAAATTTCAACACTATACTGTGAAAATAATACATTCTCTCCACTCCCAAAGATGATAAAACATTCACTAAACTTGACCATTAGGCCATAAGAAAGCAGGCCAAGTCCAATAAATGATAGAACTAGTAATAAAGAAGCTGGGCAGTGATGGCTCATGTTTGTAATCCAAGCTAATCAGGTGGCTGAGAGCTAAAGATCAGTGTTTGAAGCCAGCCTGAACAAGGAAGCTTGTAAGAGTCTTATTTTCAGTTAACCATCAAAACATGGGAAGTGGAGCTGTGGTTCAAGGGATAGAGCTCTGGTCTTGAGTGAAAAAGCCAAGGGAGAGCAGGAAACCCTGAGTTCAATCACCAATTCTGGCACAAGCAAGCCAACAACAACAACAAAAAATAATAATCAATTGTAAGCTGTGCCACTGTTATGCAAGTTATAGTTACTAATCCAAGTCTAATTGCTTCACTATTTTAAAGAGGATATTGACAGAATGTCAGAAAATCTGTACTATATTCTATTTGAAAGAAGTTGGGCTGGTGATATGGCCTAGTGGCAAGAGTGCTTGCCTCGTATACATGAGGCCCTAGGTTCGATTCCCCAGCACCACATATACAGAAAATGGCCAGAAGTGGCACTGTGGCTCAAGTGGCAGAGTGCTAGTTTTGAGCAAGAAGAAGCCAGGGACAGTGCTCAGGCCCTGAGTCCAAGGCCCAGGACTGGCTAAATAAATAAAATAAAGAAAGAAAGAAAGAAAAGAAAGATGTAAATAATGTACACAAACTTGTATGTGATGGGTTCGGAAGTATTTAAATTCTAGTTTGTTTTTTTTAAGAAATTGAATGTTTATAAGAAAAAAGCCTAATAAATAGTTATGTTTGACCATGAATCATAAAAAAAATAATAATAATCAAAAAGTCAGGAAATTAGGAGACCCTTCCAACCTTCAGAATACAAACCAAAAAAAAATCTGTCTTACATATTTTTGGATTAAGTGGAAAATAACAAGCTATGGCCAATTTAGAAACAAGAACAAGAACAACAACCTAGTACCCATGAAACAGAGCTAAAGCAATACTCAGAGGAAATTCCTATCTTTATTTATATAGAGAAAGAAGACAAGGAACTTAATTAACCACTTGATTCCAAAATTAGAAAATAAACAAACTAAAGGAAAGTAGAAGGAAAAAGCATAAATTTAATGTGTTCAAAAATAGAAAAGTAATTTAAAAAAATCAAGACATAATGAGTAAATTAAGATAAAACTAAGTAAGTTGATTAAAATTTAACAGATCTTATCATCAAAAGAAAAGCAGATGGATGGAGAGTAACAGCCCCTCTAAATGTCTATATGCTAATTCCCAAAATATGTGCCTTACATAGCAAAATGGACTTTGCTATTATGATTAAGGTGCAGGATCTGACCCTAGGGATATTACCCATGTGGGCTCATCTTAATTGCCTGAATCCTTGAAATCAAGAGACCTTCCCTACAGAAGTCAGGAAGATATGGCAATAAATGAAGGGTTACATACATACTGTTAGAGTTGACCTGCCTTTGCTGACTTGAAGATGGAAATAGGATCCATAAAGATGTGAAAGAACATAGATGTCCTTAGAAAGAAAAGAAAGTCTCCCCCAGAGCTCAAGAAGAAAAAGAGCTACTACCAGTGAAAGAATGATGTTAGGCAATACCCAGGTCAGACTTCCCACCTACTGAATTGTGGCATAATAAGCATATACTGTTCAAGCTACCAGGTTTATGATCATTTACTATAGCAGCAGTAGAAAACTAATACAAAGAAAAAATTCAACCTCACAAAATAAGAAGTGACATAAAAAACCCTAAATTAGAAAACATTTTTAATCATGAGATTAATTTACTGACTTTATGTGAATAATTTTAAAAGCCTGAATGAGATGGAACATATAATCTCCCTGATACCTGACCCAGAAGAGGTAGAAAAAAAAAAGCTAGGCCAATTTCCACAAAAGAAGTTGAGAAATTTATCAAAGAAATAAGTCTCTCAAAAGGTAGCAAGCTCAGATAATCTCAAGGGAAAGTTCTTTTCAGACTTTTGAAAGTTGGTCATGACCATGTTATTTAACTGACTCATAGACTGTAAAAAGGGAACCTTAAAAAAAGTAACAATAATATAACATTGATACTGATAACAAAGATAGCACACATGAAAACTACATATCAACTTAATTCATAAATATAGATGCAAAACTACAAAATAAAATATTAGAAACCATACTTCAAAAGCATAATAAGTATTACAACAATAACAGCTATATTAAGTTTAAGAATGCATAGATGGTTCAATACAAACAAATCTATCAGTATAATTCATTATTAGTAAATTTAAAGCCAAGCATGGTAGCATATACCTCTGATCTCAGCACTCAGGAGGCTGACACAGGAGGATGAAGACCAGCCTGGGCTATATAGCAAGACTCCCATCAAAACTAATTAATGAATTATTTAATTAAAATTATTTAATTGATTCATTGTAAAGGAAGGAAATAGCATTACTATAGACACTATAAAGGTTGGAAGAACAGGCACTTAGATCATGTGGAAGAAATGAAAGAGTTACAAATCATCATTTGGCAACCATTATAATAGAAGTGATTCAAGCTAAGAAACATCAAGGGACCTAAAACTAATTGGTGAAAATTCTGAGGACTAACAGGACAGTTTTTGTTTTGTTTTGTTTTGTTTTTACAGTCTCAGAACAACCCCACAGAACTACCGGTAAATTATAATTGTAATTTTTAGTGGAGAAACCTAATTAACTACCAAGGGATCAAATTGAATATCATTCATGGCAGTACAACAAAATACTATTACCTGAGAGGCTTACAAGCAAGAGAAATTTACTATAATTTTTTGAGATTGAAAGTCTGAGATTGGGGCACCAGCATAATAAGGTTCTGGTGAGGGCTATCTTCTAAATTGCCAACTTCTTCCCGTGGTGAAATGAGGTCCAGAGAGGTCCCTGGAGTCTCTTATAAGGGCACTCATCCTATTGATGAGGTTTTAACCCTCTTGACCTAATCACTTCTCAAAGGCCTATCTCCTAATACCATCACTTTGAGAACTAGAATTTCAACATGAATTTGTGGGGGCCATTTCAAGTCCATAGCACTAACAACAGGGTAAATCAACATGGAATGCCTCCTGGCATAACACACTGAGAAAAGCACCATTTGTATGTACTTATGCCAAAGAAGCAGGACTTTATGCTAGTCGTTATGGAATATCAGACAAGCTCAAATTATTTGTCCTTTTAAAATGTTTATTGTTATTATAAAGATGACATATAGAGGGGTTACTGTTATTTAAGTCAGGTGGTAAGTGCATTTCTTTTTTTTTTTTTTTTGGAGTGCATTTCTTTTTGAACAGTGTCACTTCTTCTCTTATATTCTCAGTTTTTCCTTCATTTCTTTTTTAACAGTGTCACTTCATGCCTTATATTCACAGTTTTTCCTTCCTAACCCTCCCTAAAAATTCTATAGTTCATTTTTAGCATAGTGTCTAGTGAGTATCACTGGTGCATTTCCTCACCCTTTGTCCCACCATTTCTGTGCTCCCCTTACTCTCCCCCAAACAGATAAACACATACAAGACAAAAGGCACAGAAAACAAAACGTAGCTCAGGATCTCAATGCTTCTCCTCTGCTTCCTTACTAGCTGGGATTACTGATATATGCTAACACAGCTGGTTTATTCTTTTGTTTATAAGAAATGCACATTGAAGAATTTAGGGGTAAAGGAGAATCCTGTGTGCAACAGTTCAGAAATATATATACACATGCATACCTATATACATATACACATACATACACACATGTATACATATACATTTGTACATTCTATTAAGCTAGATTAATGATATACAGAGACAGACAGGTAGAGAGACAGACAGATAGACGGCAAATGTGGTAAACATTTGAGAAATCTGGGTGAAAAGTAAGTGGGAATTCTTTACACTATTCTTATAAATTTCTATATGTGTCAAATTATGAAAAAGGTTAAAAGGAAAATATCAGCATACAATTTTAAACCAGAAATAAACTGGTCAAAGGCTTTTATTATATTTTTATGGGTGAAAATTCAGCATACATAAATACCATGGAAAGAAGCTTGTGTGAGAGAGGGTAAGAATAGAGGGTAAGGAGAACATACAGAGCTAGAACAAGAGCAAGAATGAAAGAGAAAATAGGAAAAAAAACCCAACAAAATGGTTGAAACTATATAAAATAATATACATTCAATGTGAAAAGTGTAGAAGGGTATCTATAAAAGCATATAAAGCACTCATTGGATCAGTGTCACACAGAGGCTCATTGATAAAGTCATTTGGGATCAGGTAGGTTGGAAAGGGCAGACTGGACAACAGAGACATAGAAAAGACCTTAGAGGATTTGCTCTCATGTCACAGACAGGGAAACTGATTTCTATCCACAGAATTACTTCCGTTCAATCATGGAGCTAGTTAAGACATATTGTTTTCTACTGATCTAATGTTCTTTACACTTTATAGGCCCTCTCTGACATTTCTAGTGGGAGTCTACTGGGGAGGTACTGCTTCTGGAAGCCATGGCAGGTGTGGGAAGGATTTTTTGACAGTTGTGAGACAGGGGGTTACTACTGTCACTGAGTGAATAAGAACCAGAGATGTTAAATTTCCCTATAGGGATCCAGGAAGTCCTGTACAAAAAGAGATTATACTATTCAAATGCCAGCAGCAACTCCATCAGAAACCCTACAGGAGCTATGGCTGGAAAGAAGGCTTCCAGGAACAAAGTCCAAACCACCATCTCTGGTGGAGCTAAAGTGAAAAAGTCACTAGTACTTCTTTTTCTTGAAAATGAGCATTATGTACAAATGGGAACTTGATCCTCCACTCTCTGCTTTGCCTGATTCTGTCATAACATTGTGGCTGGGGCTGGGGATATGGCCTAGTGGCTAGAGTGCCTGCCTCGTATTCATGAGGCCCTGGGTTCAATTCCCCAGCACCACATATACAGAAAATGGCCAGAAGTGGCGCTGTGGCTCAAGTGGCAGAGTGCTAGTTTTGAGCAAAAAGAAGCCAGAGACAGTGCTCAGGCCCTGAGTCCAAGCCCCAGGACTGGCCAAAAAATAAAAAACAACAAAAAAAACCAAAACCATTGTGGCTGGTCTCTCAGGGAAGCCCACAGAGGTCAGATCAGATGCTGGCCCCACCTGAGGCATGTAGATATATGTAGATGTAGATGTCACCTTCCGGGGCTTGGTGGGCTCAAGCCAGACATGTAACATCTTAGTTGATAACAAGGTTCTCATTGTAAAAAAAAAAAAAAAACACAAAAAAAACCCAAAAACAATTCAGTCCTATAAAATCATTATGAAAACACCAGTTTTACCAATGAGAGAAACTAGACTCAGAATGCAAACAACTTACCTTAGATTACTATGTCAGTGAGTGAAATATGTTCTGGGACCCAATTGCAAACCCCTGTTCAGGCTACCAATTGCCTGTCTAAGACCTTCTCCCTCTAGTCCAGGCTGGACAATGGCCTCCTTTCTTCCATCCTCCTACTCTCCAGCTTCTTTTTAAATTTTTGTTTTATTTTAATAGGTTGTTTCAGAAGTTTCAATGTAGCATGGTAAGGAGGACATAGCAGAGAAGCTTACAGCATGGTGGTGACCAGGATGTAAGAGAAAGAGAGAGCAGCTCACATTATGGTAGCCAGGAAGTTGAGAGAGACAGAGAGAGAGAGAGAGAGAGAGAGAGAGAGAGAGAGAGAGAGAGAGAGAGAGAGAGAGAGAGAGAGAGAGAATGCTTATGGCATAGACTTCCTCTTCTTCCTTTTATTTCATCTGCCTCCAGCCAATCTTTTCACTTAGGTGGGACATCTAGCTTGCTCGCAGCTAAAAGGTAGGAATGTCACCAGTGATGTTTATAAGGTTGAGTGGCAAAGACCCAGTGGAGGTGATTCTTTATTGGAAAATTACAAAAAAGATCCTTCAAATCAGAAAGCAGAGGACACAGTGTTTTACTTGGTGAGAGCCTGTCTGGGCTGAGTCAAATCAGACCGAAGAAGGAAACAAAGAAAAGAGCAGGAAAAAGAAATCTGAAATCAATTATAAAGATTAATACAGATTCTTCCCTTCTTAGAAAGAGACTAGAGCCCCAACAGAGACAGAGAGACAAACTGGGCTGATGCCTAGAAAGGAAGTTAAGGGAAATGTCAGTGTTTCTCAAATAGCCTTGCCCAGAAAATGTGTCACCAAAACACCCAGCCAATCTGCACAGACACAACTCTAGCAACTCAGCTGAGAAACCAAGGAAGAGCCATCTCCAGAGGAAGAAGTACTTGAATTGAGTTTAAAAAAAAAAAAAGCAGTTTAAATTCACAATTAATCAAATGCATTAACGACCCAGAGAATATCTTTGGACTTTAATTTTGAACTTCTTCCATTCTTCCAAAAGAATAGCTGGTATGAGAGTCTGCTTTCATCATTATTACAACCAACAGTGGGCCAAGGGAAGACTGGCACCCGAGTTGAAACCTGTTTTCACCTTTAGCTGAGTGCTATCCTGAATGCAGTTCCACAGGGAATTCTGGACCTGCTGCTTTCCTGAAAATGGAAATCAGGTCCAAAATTCATCTTTACAGCCTGGCAAGGCTAAAGTAATAAACAGTTTCAGGTGAAAAATATATTTATTTTTACAATATCCTACATGATGTCTTTTCCTTTTTGCTAAAATTCTTTAGAAATCTCATTCAACCCCTCTGTTCATCCATAAATAATGAGGCTTTAATAAGTTTTTTAAAATGTTTTAAAAGAACTCCTTTCTTGTAAAACATTGAGAAAATACAGATGTACCAAGAGAAGGGAATAAATATTCTGTTTCTACACCACCCAAATAGTAGCACTTTGGTATGTTTATTGCATGAAAAAAATATATAGTTTTCCCACAATTTGAAATTGAAGCTGAATTAAAAAGATAATCCAGGGGGCTGGGGATATGGCCTAGTGGCAAGAGCGCTTGCCTCGTATACTTGAAGCCCTGGGTTCGATTCCCCAGCACCAGATATACAGAAAATGGCCAGAAGTGGCGCTGTGACTCAAGTGGCAGAGTGCTAGCCTTGAGCAAAAAGAAGCCAGGGACAGTGCTCAGGCCCTGAGTCCAAGGCCCAGGACTGGCAAAAAAAAAAAAAAAAAAAAAAAGATAATCCAGCCTGGAGGAGTATCTCACATGTGTAATCCTAGCTATTCAGGAGGCTAAAATCTGAGGATCACAGTCCGAAACCAGCTCAGGCAGAAAAGTCCCTGTGAGACTTTTATGTGCAGTAAACTACTCAAAAAAGCTGGAAGTGGTGCTGTGGCTCAAGTGGTAGAACGCTAGCCTTGAGCTCTTGCTCAAGGGGCAGTGCCAAGAGGCTCAGGGGCAGTGCCAAGGCCCTGAATTCAAGCCCCAAGATTGACAAGAAAAAGAGAGAGAGAGAAAGAGAGAGAGAGAGAGAGAGGTGGGGGGAGAGGGAGGGAGGGAGGGAGGAAGGGAAGGAAGGAGAGAGAGAAACAGAGAAAAAGAAAGAGAAAACAAAGAAAGAGAAGGAAGGAGGGAAGGAGGGAGGGAAGGAAGGAGGGAAGGAAGGAAGGAAGGAAGGAAGGAAGGAAGGAAGGAAGGAAGGAAGGAAGGAAGGAAGGAAGGAAAGGAAAGGAAATCCTTGGGAAGTGTTGCTCTACCCATGCTCTCCAAGTTATCTCCCACCCATTCCCACTTTCCCAGGTGGTTCCTTCTTGCTGTCTGTATATCCTTTTTTTTTTTTTTTTCCCGCCAGTCCTGGGCTTGGACTCAGGGCCTGAGCACTGTCCCTGGCTTCTTTTTGCTCAAGGCTAGCACTCGGCCACTTGAGCCACAGTGCCACTTCTGGCCATTTTCTATATATGTGGTGCTGGGGAATCGAACCCAGGGCTTCATGTATACAAGGCAAGCACTCTTGCCACTAGGCCATATTCCCAGCCCTGTATATCTTTTTTTTTTTTTTTGCCAGTCCTGGGGCTTGGACTCCGGGCCTGAGCACTGTCCCTGGCTTCTTTTTGCTCAAGGCTAGCACTCTGCCACTTGAGCCACAGCGCCATTTCTGGCCATTTTCTGTATATGTGGTGCTGGGGAATCGAACCCAGGGCCTCATGTATATGAGGCAGGCACTCTTGCCACTAGGCCATATCCCTAGCCCTGTATATCCTTTTTTTAAAAAAATAATTTTTGTTGTTATTATAAAGGTGTTGTATAGAGGACTTAAAGTTACATAAGTCAGGTAAAGAATATATTTCTTTTTGGACAATGTCACTCCTTCCTCCACTCTGTCCCAGTTTTCCCCTCATCCCAGCCATAAATTGTATAGTTCATTTTTAACATAGTGTCCAGGGAGTACCATTGCTACATTTGTACACCCTCTGTCCCTTCATTTCTTTTGTGTTTTAGCTGTAAAAGGGGGTAGAGTTCATAGTGACATTTCCATCCATGTATACAATGTATCCTAAACTCCCTATCACTCTTCCTAACCTCTTTCCAACCTTAACTTAAAACAAGCACAAACCTAAGTTCTTTCTCCCCCATCCCCTGCCCTTAAGTTTTTGGGGTTTTTTTTTTTTGTTGTTGTTGTTAGTTTTGTTTGTTTTTTGTCGTTGTGTATACTGGTACTGGAGTTCCAACCCAGGGCCTCATGCTTTTGTTTGGATTTTTCTGCTTAAGGCTGGCACTCTACCACATGTGCTACATTACACCCCCACTTCCAGGTTTTTTTGCTGGTCATTTGGAGATAAGAGTCTCATGGATTTGTCTTGCCTAGTCTGGCTTTGAACCTCCATCCTCAAATCTCAACCTCTTAAGTAGCTAGGATTACACATGTGAGGCACGAGTACCCAGCTTCACTTTTCTTAAATACTGCATTTTGTTCTTTGCAATTGACAATATATCCTATTGCAGATCTTTCCATGTGTTCATGCAAATATTTTTGTTTTTTTTTAACTAACATTGGACCAGACTTCTGTAACATGTTTTGTTTTGTTTACATAAAGATTTTTATGGACATCTTTGTTTATCTTCAGATTTTCTTCTACAGTATCATTTTTTAAAGTTACGATGTCAAGAAAAACCCTAAGTTTCATCATGACTGTTTTTAGCCTCCCTCAGAACAAAGTCTATGATGCTGTTCAGAGGCCTGTGGATTACATCCAGCTCATCCAGGTACCAGTTGTTGAATTTGAGTCCCAGTATATATACAATAATTCAAGACTTGTCTCAAAACCAGGGCTTGTAGTGAGAATGAAATGAGACAATGGGGAAAAAAAATTCAATGTAAGAATAAAGTACTAAAATATGGATATGACTACATTATATACACATGCACATGGCATGAGGGCACACACAGGTGTGCACATACACACAGAAGCATTTGCATTGTGATAGGAAACTTATTTGGTTACTGTGAATTTTTCAGTAAATGCTTTCCCTTTTAGTTTTTTGCTGGATACTGGTGGCTCACATCTATAAACCTAGCTACTCAGGAGCCTGAGGTCTGAAAATCCTGAATCAGAGGCAGCCCAGGTAGATAAATCCAAAACACTCATCTCCAAGTACCCAGCAAACATCAGGAAGTAGAGGTTGGCTCCAGTGGTAAAGCACCAGCCCCGAGTAAAAAAGCTAAGCAAGAGTGAGAGGCCCTGAGTTCAAATCCCATTGCCAGCACAAGAAAAAAATCTACTTTTCTGAAACCATTGTTCTTGTTATGTTGTGTGTGTGTGTGTGTGTGTGTGTGTGTGTGTGTGTGTGTGTGTAGATAGATAGAGAGAGAGAGAGCATAGAGAAACTAGGGAAAGAAATAAGCAAAATACCTATCAAAATCCCAGCCACATTCTTCACTGAAATAGAGAAACCAATCCATAAATTCATATGGAACAGCAAAAAACCTAGAATAGCCAAAGCAATTCTAGGCAAAAAAAGCAGTGCAGGAGGTATCACAATACCAGACTTCAAGCTCTACTACAAGGCCATCATAACAAAAACAGCATAGTATTGGTATAAAAACAGATCGGAAGACCAATGGATTAGAATTGAAGACCCAGAAATAAAACCGCACTCTTACAGCCAACTGATATTTGACAAAGGAGCTAAAGACATACAATGGAATAAACATAGCCTCTTCAACTACTGGTGCTGGGAGAACTGGGCAGCCATATGCAGAAAACTCAAAGTAGACCCAAGCCTATCACCATGCACCAAGATCAACTCAAAATGGATCAAGGACCTCAACATCAGACCTGAATCCTTGAAACTACTGAAGGACAGAGTAGGAAAGACACTAGAACTTATAGGCACAGGAAGGAACTTCCTGAATAGAGTCCCAGGGGCACAACAAATAGGGGAAAGACTCGACAAATGGGACTACTACAAATTAAAAAGTTTCTGCACAGCTAAGGACATAGCCACCAAAATAGAAAGACAGCCAACGATATGGGAAAGGATATTTACCAGCACAGTAACAGACAAAGGCCTGATATCTGTCATCTACAGAGAACTCAAAAAACTAAGCCCCTCCAAGCCCAATAAACCTATTAGGAAATGGGCAAAAGAGCTAAAGAGAGACTTCACAAGAGAAGATATAAAAATGGCAAAGAAACACATGAGGAAATGCTCAACATCCCTGCTAGTAAAGGAAATGCAAATAAAAACAACCCTGAGATACCACCTCACCCCAGTTAGAATGGCCTATACTCTGAACTCAGGCAACAACAAATGCTGGAGGGGCTGTGGGGAAAGAGGAACCCTTCTCCATTGTTGGTGGGAGTGCAAATTAGTACAACCACTTTGGAGAACAGTATGGAGGTTTCTCAAAAAGCTCAATATAGACCTACCCTATGACCCAGCCATACCACTCCTAGGCATCTATCCTAAACAACAAAATCCAAGATATCAAAAAGGCATTTGTACTTCCATGTTTATCGCGGCACAATTCACAATAGCCAAAATATGGAAACAACCCAGATGCCCCTCCACAGACGAATGGATCCAAAAAATATGGTACTTATACACAATGGAATACTACATAGCGATTAGGAATGGTGAAATACTGTTATTCGCAGGGAAATGGTCAGAACTTGAACAAATAATGTTGAGTGAGACAAGCCTAGAACACAGAAAACAAAGGGGCATGATCTCCCTGATATATGACTGTTAACAAAGGGAGACGGAGAGACAGTAGAGACCAAGTCTGTGAATACTGTATATGTTCTTGATACATTGTATATTGCATATATGTCAACCTGACCTAGACAAGGGATAGAAAAACAGGTCGTAAGATAACACAAGAAATGCACACACTGCCCTACTATGTAACTGCACCCTCTTTGCCCAGCACCTTGTAAAAAAATTTATGTCCAATTAAAAAAAAATGTAGACATAAAAAAAAAGAAATAAGCAAAAAAGGAAAGCTTAAAAATCTATTACTTATATATGTGCATTGGAACTTGGAAAGTGTCAGGGTCTTTAGCCCCCCGCGCTACCCCGACCCATGGGAGAGATGGGGAAAGGCACACTCCGACCGGACGAGCCAAGAAAGGAAAAGGGTCGGCAGACACCACCCCCCCACACCCAGCCCTCCCTCAACTGGAGAACAATCAGATGGCCTGGGAGTCAAGTCAGCGCAAGATCTCGTTTATTGGGGAAGTACGTGCCACTAATATAAGGCACAGGAGCCAATCAGGTCTAAGATCAGCAGGAAGGGGAGGCATGAGCTGTCCATCAAGGGCAAAAGAGCCAGGGCGTCACAGCCCACAGAACCGCCTCTGGGTTATAACCAAAGACACTTGTAGCAGCTGCACATTGTTGTTAGGTGCCGCCATCTTAGCCACATGTGGTCCAAGACTGAGAAACAGGCGGGGCCAGCTAGTTGACTTCCAGGTGTGCCCCACAGGAAAGGGGATACCAATATTGGGAGACAAAGATAAAAAGACAAACCAATGCAACAGCAATACTTACAAAACTATATGGTGTAAACCAACTGTACAACTCAGTGGGGGGAAGGGGAATGGGGAGGGGGTAGGCAGTGGGAAAAATGAGGGAGGAGGTAACAAGTTGGATAAGAAATGTACTCACTGCCATATGAATGAAACTCTAACCACTCTTACTTCACTTTGACAATTAAAAAAAGAAAGTTAAAAAAGAATCCCTTACTGGGACTGGGGATATGGCCTAGTGGCAAGAGTGCTTGCCTCGTATACATGAGGCCCTGGGTTCGATTCCGCAGCACCACATAACAGAAAATGGCCAGAAGTGGCGCTGTGGCTCAAGTGGCAGAGTGCTAGCCTTGAGCAAAAGGAAGCCAGGGACAGTGCTCAGGCCCTGAGTCCAAGGCCCAGGACTGGCCAAAAAAAAAAAAAAAAAAAAAGAATCCATTACTTAGTCATTACTTAGGAATGAGCCAGTGGCTCATTCCTGCAATCCTAGCTACTCTAAAGGCTGTGATCTGTGGATCACTGTTCAAAGCCAGCCTAGTCAGAAAAGACTGTGAGACTCTTATCTGCAACCAACCACCAAAAAGCTGGAAGTGGAGCTGTGAATCAAGTACTAGAGTGCCATCCTTGAGCCCAGCTCAAGGACAATGCCTAGGCCCTAGTACCAACACCAAAAAAGAAATGAAAAGTAATCTATAGGGGCTGAGAATATGGCCTAATGGTAGAGTGCTTCCCTTGTATACATGAAGCCCTGAGTTCAATTCCTCAGCACAACATATATAGAAAAAGCCCGAAGTGGCGCTGTGTCTCAAGTGGTTGAGTGCTAGCCTCGAGCAAAAAGAAGCCAGGGACAGTGCTCAGGCCCTGAGTTCAAGCCCTAGGACTGGCAAAAAAAATCTATAATTTATTTGTAAAACTCCTGCAGAATATATCATATGTGTATTTATGTGTGTGTACATATATACTTTCATACATGGATGTTTGATATATATAATGTGTATATATATATATATAATTGCTTCATTGTACATATTGTACATAAAGTAAGGATGGAGATCTGGCCTCCTCTTCCCAACCCTCCATGACATAGGTCTGATTACTTATTCAATACATATTTGTCCTAGTAGGGTACAGCAATGAACAAGGGAGACAATGTCTCTGCTTCACATCACCAGATATTTTCTTTAAAAAAAAATAACCAACAAAAAACAATACCTAGGCCTCTCCTAGATCAGCAAACTTCAGGAACCCATAAATTTTGATGCCTAAAATCTTGCCCCCCACAGCCCCATCTCTCCCAGAGATTCTAAAGTGTAGCCAAGATTGAGAAGGATTGGCTGAATAAATCTAAGGACAGCCAGCATGAACATGCATGTGCATGTGCTGTGATCTTTGTCATCATAGGAAAGGAGAAGAAAGGAGTGGAGAGAGGCTGGAAGGGAGGATGGTGGGAACAGAGGTTCCTCCTCTGAAGCAAAGCTGGTGTTGGCAGCAGTGGGGGCGAGGGGAGGGTGCTGTGGAGCAGTGGTGCGCAGCAACCCACGCACTTGCTCGTTTTAGAACAAATCAGTTCTTCTCAGACATATGTACTGAAGAAGCCTCCTCCTGGAATTTTCCAGACAGAGCTGAAGACTACTCCCAACATAAAAGCATCCAGCTTAGATTCTGCTTCCCCTGATGCAAAGACTATCAGGAGTGGAAGTTCCCTAAGGGGTCATCAATCTCCTCATTGCCACAACACACACACCATAACACACACACACACACACACATATATACACACACACACACACCAATATTAGTCCCAGGAGCTGTGTATTTCAGAAGTTTTCAGGAAGCATCTGAACTTACCATAGATATTTGATCTGCTTTTGGCATTCTTATAAGCACAAACAAGAACTTAGCTAAAAGAAAAGCCTAGAAAAAGTGGCTGAGGGGTAAAGGAAGGAAAAAAACAGACAACCCTGAAACCTAGAAGTGAACAACTTTCTTCCCACTCATAATCTTGTAGAGAAGGCATTATTTCTCCCAGTTTACAGAGAAGGAAAATGCCTTCTATTGCCTCAGAGACTCAAATGTCATGCCCCCCCCACGCCCCCGGGGCCATTGAGCTCAAAGAGGACCAGCATATGGACTCATTTCATCTTCATATCCTTATTTTCAAATGAGGAAACTGAGGCAAGAAGCATTACATTAAGTCTTTAACCTGAAGACAAGCCACAGTTCATTCTTTAGTATCACAGCTGTCTGAAGATCTGGAAGGTACCATCTGCTCCCACAACTTCACCAAGGAAAGCCCAGGAAAACTCTCTGTATGATCTTTGCAACTTTTCTATAAGCATAAAACTATTCTAAAATAAAAGGTTCTAATTTTAAAATTATACATAATGATACCATCACTCTCAAAACTATTGTTTACTATATACTGTAAATAAACAAGATACATTATTTTACAAGGTAAGCACTCTACCACTAGGCCATATTCCCAGCCCCCGAGATACATTATTTTAAAAACATTGGCCTTTCATTATTATATATTTTTCAACATCCATTTTCCTCTGTATGCTTTTTAATCTATGTATATACATATAATATTTCAGTTCACAAGTTGTGTTTTTCTTAGGGTAGTTGTAACAGTGTCACAACCTGCATGGCTTAGAAGAACAGAAATTACCTCTACAAGCTCAAAGTAAAGCTGTCTGTGGGATCATGCTTTCTGAGGGTATAGTGGAGAATTGCTTCTATGTCTTTCTCTTAGCTTTTGGTGTTGCCAACAATTCTTGATATGTGTCAGCTTGCAGATGCAAAGCCCTCTTCCTGTGTGTCCTTCTGTGTCTTCTCATCTTTTAAGGAACCCAGTCATTTGGAATAAGCTCTTACCCTACTCCAATATAACTTCACTTAACTTACACCTTGACTATGTATACACCTGTCTTATTTCCAAATAAGGTCATAGTCTGAGGGTCTGAAAAGAATATAAATTTGAAAGGAACAATAGATAATACAATATAGTTAATCTGACTCTTTTCATCCCAAAATTTATATCTGTATCACATGTAGAATATAGTCACATAATCATAAAGTCCCTAAAAGTTTCAATATCCCCTTCAAATTCACACTTTCATCTAAATATCATCAACTCAAAAAGTCCCTGATTTGGGGCTGGGAATATGGCCTAGTGGCAAGAGTGCTTGCCTCATATACATGAAGCCCTGGGTTTGATTCCTCAGCACCACATATGTATAGAAAAGGCCAGAGGTGGCGCTGTGGCTCAAGTGGCCGAGTGCTAGCCTTGAGCAAAAAGAGGCCAGGGACAGTACTCAGGTCCTGAGTCCAAGCCCCAGGACTGACCAAAACAGAACAAAACAAAAAGTCCCCGATTTGTCATCTAAATCAGTTACGGGTGAGATTTGGGATATGGTACATCCTGGGCAAAATTCTTCTCCATCTGTGGATCTGTGAAACCAGAAAATAGATTACCTGTCCCAAAACACAATGATGTGACAAGCATTAGATAGATTTTCTTATTCTAAAAGGTGTCATGGGGTTCCAAGCAAGACTGGTACCCAAGTCTAGATGACTTTCTAGGTTCATTAATCTAATTTTGTTTTTTGTTGCTGTTGCTTTGCTATTGTTGTTGTGGTTTGAGAACAGGATTTCACTCTGGCCTTTAATCTGTGGACTCAAGTGATCATCCTGCCTCAGCCTCCTGAGAGTCCCAGTTTGTAGCTGGGGTTACAAGAATACATTATGCCAAGCTTGGTCTAGCTATTTTTACATTTTTTGAAGATTTCCAAAATTAAAAAAGAGAGAGAATGGAAATGATAACTTCTCCTGCATATCCATGTTCATTGTTGCACTATTCACAAAAGCCAAGTTATGAGAACAGCCCATATACTCTACAATAGATGAGTGGATTGAGAAAATGGGGTACATATAAACAATGGAATTTTACTCATCCATTAGAAAGAATAATATTATGTCATTCTCAGGGAAGTGGATGCACATAGCACAAATTGTGTTAAGTGAAGTAAGCCAAACTCAGAGACAACCTGTGCAGGTTTTTTCTCATATGTGGAAGCTAGGTCTAAAATACAACTGGACGTGATAACTCATACAGGGCTCTATGAATTTACATACAAACAAACTGACTAAAGGAGGATATATGTAAGGAAGGAACTCAAAGTCATAATTCCTCTGAACATCTGTAGTACAATTTCCCAGGAAATTGAATGGTTTTATTCAGGGAGGACCAAAAGGGGGACAGAAATGGAAGGAGGAGGTGTAAACAAATGCATTCATTGTATTCATCATATACTATGTAAAAAACAAATTGTGCAACTTCTGGGCAGGGACGGGAAGAGGAAAATGGAGGAAAGCGAAGGAAGAGGTGACATTGTTCAGGAAGCTCATAACCTGATTTAATGAAGTTGTAACCCTTTGTATAACATCTTAAAAACAATAAAAAGAAATATATAGTTATTGCAGAAAATAAAAAATAAACAAATAATGAATAAACCATCACTCCCAATTTGATGACTCAGATCTAACCCACTGTACATTTGATGTTTCTCCAATATATGTCAAATTTATTTTTGTTTTGTAAATTTTCCACATTAGATCTGTACTACATATGTGAAGAAAGGAAAATATATATGTATACATACACACATATACATATGTATATATGAATGATGTATATATTTTTATCATGAGAGAGAAAGAATGAGAGAGATTCTCCTTATTTTGTCTAAGCAGTTTGTTTCCTGTTCTCAGATTTCCAAGCCATTGTTACAAATGTTAGAAGAGGCAATCACATTGAAGGGATAGCTTTTTAGTTAGTGGTTCCACTAAAGAGATCTTTGAGGCTGAGGAAAAATTTTAAGAATAAATGAGAAGGTTTTTGAGGTGCAAGTCCTATCTTTCAAACTTTCAGCACAGTGACTTGCATTCTTCCTTTTCTTCCTTGAGTGAGGATAATGCAGTCTCTATCATCATTAAACTCTGAAATTTATTAACAGTAATTTTTGAAGGAAGATTATTACATTAATAATTACCAATAATAATAATAATACTGATAATAATATTTCAGCTAAAGTCTCCACCACTATCAGAATCTGTATACTTGTTTCCTTTTCAGTATTGAGCTAAAATTCTAGAACTATACATTCATCTGTGAGAGATGTTACTTCAACACAGTAAATAAATGTGATTTTTAAATGAAATATCTCTATTTATAATTAGGATTGGATTAAACTAGTTGGTAAGACAATAGTGAGCACTATTTAAGGGAGTTCATAAAGTCTATCCATGTATTTGTCTCCAAGAACTTATCCAATAAATATATTTTTTAGAGTTGGAATTTGTTAATAAATATTTAATTCAACTTTTAATAAAATGTTTTTTTTTAAAGAAAATCAAGTCAGTGTTAAAACTGTAACTACAGCAGTCCAGCATCAACCAGCTTCTTCTGTTGGACCATGCACCCTTCGCCCATGATTGTTTTTATTAACTGGGATACCATCCATCTCTGTAACTTCATGAAATGTCTTTTGGCTTAGAGCACAGAAAATCCATTTAGACATTAATAGTCTAGTTGTAAGCAATGTTATTCCTTCACAAGAGTAACAACAGCATTCTGTGATTTTTTTCCCCCCAGCATTTCCTCCTTAATTTTATTGGCTAATAAAATCCAAACACTGGAACCTTTTGCCCAGAAAGTGGCACCAAAGGAAAGCAGCTGCCCATCCAGACCCCCCAGGGGTTCTCCAAGGAGAATCTGAGTCCTGGGGAAGGCCCCAGGGGAGAGAGGAAGGCCTGTTCTCCTCCTTCAGGCTCCTCAGGGTCAGCCAGGGGGTTCCTATAATCCTCCTAACTGGAGGAAAGAAATCCAGCTCTCCCTCTACTCAAAATTTCTATTCAGAATTCAAAATAGTGGTAGCAAACTGTAGAACTAACACAGACAAATACTTCAGGATCTTACTTATATAAAGAATCAAAAAAACTTAGAACCCATAAAAACAGAATAGTGTTGACCAGATGCTGGGTAGGGGCAGAGAGGGCAGGAATGAGAGTCCCCTGCCAACATGAACACGATTCAGTTGTACTTGTGAAGGAATGTGTTCTTGAGGTCTACTACACAGCAAAATGACTATAATCAGAAATAATGTATATTTCCAACTTGCTGAGAGAAAAACATTCAAATATTCTCATTCCAAAGCCTTATGAGGTCATGAATATGTTAATCAACTTGGCTTAATTATTCCACAATGACTTAATAATTCTACATACATGAAGATATTACCTTGTACTCCATAAGTACAATTACTGTTTGCCCATTAAAATTTATTGTCTTTAATTTAAAAACTTTCCCTTGTTGTCACTGTTTTTTTATTTTGGTACCCTGTGTCTTGTATAGACATTTATCTGATTTGTGGAAGGCAAGGGGAATAACAAATGGTGAGACAGAGGACAAAGGGTGAACCAATGCCAGCTGCAATACTCATAAGACACTGTGTTGGAAATAAACTTTACAACTTGGTGTGGGGGGGTGGAGTCCTGGGGGAGGAAAAGTGGGAGAAAATAAGGGAGGGGGTAACACTGTTAAACAAGAAATGTATGCATTATCTTACTTATGTAACTGTCATCCCTCTGTACATCACCTTTACAATAAAATTAAATTTTAAAAAAACTTTAATGACTGGCATAGATGGCCCATGTCTCTTGTCCTGGCTACTCAGAAGGCTGAGATCTGAGGATCAAGGTTCAAAGCCAGCTGGGGAAGACAAATCCAATATGTCCTTCTCTCCATTTAATCAGCAAAAAGCAGAGATACAACTCTAGTGGTAGAGCACTATCCTTGAGGGAAAAAGCTAACTAAGCAAGAGGATGAGGCCCTGAGTCCAAGCCCCGTACTGCCACATGTAAAAATGTATAATAGTCTCATTGAAGTACTTTCCTTTAACTTTTTAAAAATTTTTTCTTCAAAATCTACAAAAGGTAATTTTGGAAAAAATAGTACATATCAGATCTGATATGAGATGTGAGGCACAAAGAAATGAACTCATGCTTCAACAGAAGAGAGAGAAAAGTAAACAAATAATTATAGTACAACCAGAAGAAGACCATAATGAGATACAATAAAGTGCCTGGGGGCTCAGAGGAGAATGAGCACAGTGAAGCTAAACAGTGAAGCTAAACTAAGATTTTATCTTATCTACTTGCAGAGATCAAGGGATTTCAGTTCAAGGTCAGCACAAGAATAAAGGCCTTGAGACCCCACCTCAACCAATGGCTGAGCATGGTAGCTCACCTGTTATCCCAGCTATGGGGGAACCACAATGGCTGGGCACAGTAGCCTGTCAAGCCAGTGACATGAAGCACAAGAGGATTGCAGCCCAGGCTAGCTTGACACAAAAGAAGACTCCACCTCAAAACAAACAAACAAACAAAAAGACAAAATAGGCGAAAGGAGCTGGAGGTGTGGCTCAAGTGGTAGAGTGCTTCTCTTGCAAACATAAGGCCCTGAGTTCAATCCCCAGGACTGCCAAAAAGAGAGAAAAATAGACTAGAAAATCTTTGTAAAAAAAATTATTAGTAAAAAATAGTAATTTTTGCCATTTAAAAGTGAGATGTATAGAAGCATCATTTAGTTTTTAAAGATCCTCTATTTTATTAATCTTCAAAAATACAAAAATTAAAACAGTAAAAAAATTATAAAAATCCAGTTCTTGGAAATTTGCAGGAAAACTGAGATTCTACTTAATCTGGTTGCCATGTAAATGTATACAAATTTCTGGGAATACAGGGATGAGGGGGTAGGCCCATGGTAGAGAGACTTACCTAGCAATTACAAGGTCCTGAGTCTCAGCTCCAACAACACACACACACACATACACACACACACACACACACACACACACACACCTAGAAACAAAAACTTCTGTGAAGACACTGCAAATAAAAAATAATTATCTGCTTAAACTCAACACTCTCAAAATCAAAACTCCATAGAATTTTATGCTTAGGAGCTAATTGTAATGACGAAGTGTAGGTGTGGATATGTTTATCATGATGTTACACTAGTAATAAAGTGGATATAGCATCTATATCTAATACAAGGGGAATAGATGACAAAAAATTAATTTGACTCTGCAGCAACACAGAAATGATTATGCTGGGTATGATGGTGTATGCCTGCACTCTGGAGGTTAATGCAGGAAGATTGTGAGCTCAGCCAGGATAGAGATACCAAGAAGGAATGAAGGGAAAAAGGAGGGAGGGAATAGGGATGGAGAGAAAGAAACAAAAAAGGAAGGAAGGGAAAGAGGAAGGAAGATCCAGTATAATGTTTAATGAAAAGGAGAACACAACTTCATGTCTACAATAAAGATAGCTCTAGCCATCGGATCCAGTTGGGACTCCAGCATCAGCAACTCTCAGCTACAAGTTTCAAAGAAATGTTGACATCTTTAGTCTAGATCATTCCACAATATGAATCAGACTTTCTCCTTTATGCTTCCATCTCCTAGCCACACATACCTCTCTTGTCATCCTCTGCTTTGTTGAAAGCATTTTAAAGTTCTTCTTTAGGTCTGGAGATGTGGCTTAGTGGCAGAGTGCTTGTCTAGCATGTACAAAGCCCTGGGGTTTGATCCTCAGTGTGGCAAGCTTAAGTCTGATTCTTTCTTGCTTCTCAACTCATACTTGTACTCTTTTTGTGACCACCTATCCCTTCACCAGCCCTCAACAAGTTCATTTACTTCATGCCAAAACATATATGAGAAGGAATGTAAAGAAATGCCAATAATTGTGTTCAATTAATGGAACCTGGAGATGTGTGTGTGTGTGTGTGTGTATGTGTGTATGTGTGTGTGTGTTGTTTTGTTTTCCAATTAAAAAACTAAGTTAAAGAGCTAGTTTTTGAGAAGATTTCACTGTGGTATATAGAATCAGCCTCTGGGCACTTAATATCCCATAGGAAATAAGCAAGTTCATCTAGGATAAGCACGCTTATTTATAAACTTGAAAGACAAGATGAAACATTTTAGGTAGCAAAAAAGGTAGGGAAGAGGTTTTGTTCTATAGATGCTTTTTTTTTTTACTGTTGTGGGGCTTGAACTCAGGGCCTGGGAGCTGTCCCAGAGCTCTTTTGATCAAGCCTAGCACTCTATCACTTTCAGCCACAACTCTACTTCCTGTTTTTGAGTGGTTAATTGGAGATAAGAATCTCATGGGGACTATTCCTGGGTTACAGGTGTGCACCCAACTGCTATCATTTCTTTTAAAGCCATAGTAATGATGTGCATAAGAAAGAAATCAGAAAGCCCAGTGCTGGGGGCTCACACCTGTAATCCTAGCTACCCAGGAGGCTAAGATCTGAGACTCATGGCTCAAAGCCAGCCTACATAGAAAAGTCTATAAGACTTTTATCTCTAATTAACTAGTAAGAAGACAGAAGTGGAGGTATGGCTCAAGTAGTAGAGTGCCTTGAGTGCAGAAGCCAAATAAGATCTTAAGGCACTGAATTTAGGTCTCAACACCAGCCAGTGCATGTGCGCCCTGCCTCCATACACTAAAAAGAAGCCAGAAATCTAGACACGTATGTGAGTAAGGCTGTATTGGTTGTTGTCACTCAGTGGGCCTGACTCTGAGGCACACACAGAGCTGGCCACCCACATGCTTTGCATTGTGAGCAAGGATGGGATCACAAGTGGCAGAGCAGCGTGGGACTCACCGTGGTTGGATAAAGCTCAAATTCACAGTGAGGCTTCATTTTTCCCCCCTTTTCTCCTGTTGTCAGTGATTCTTCATAATGTTCCAGTTTTATGATTTGGCTTTTAAAGGAATTAAATTTGAATAGCACAAAATTGTATAATTATGTTATGATTCCATTGCAATCATTAATGGATCCAAATTTGCTATATCACTATTAGGTAATACTGATGATGATAATGACAGCTAACATTTAGAGTCTGCTGACCCTGAGCCAGATATACTACAAGTGATTGAGAAACAACTAGGCCATTTAGCCTGCTAACTCATATGTTCTAGTTATTTCGCACAAAAAGCCCATTGTTTTAGCTTAAGTCATTTTAAGCATAACATTTAATATCACTGTGGACCCAGTTTTCAGGTAGGGAGTTACTAATTGTTTTTGAGAAATGAATTTTGAGGCAGTATGGAAGAAATGCATTTTATAAAATATAATAAATCCCACTATCGACTTTTATACTAGAAGGATTTTTAAATGTGTTGTTAAAATGTGTACTGGCAACACTCGGGAGGTGGAGGCAGGGGGTCATGAGTTCAAAGCTACCCTGGACTACAAAGTTAAAAAACTGGAGATAAAACCCAATGGTAGATGACTTGCTTAGAATACAAAGCCCTGGCCTCAATCAATCCTCAGTACAAAAACAAACTAAATCTGTTATGAACACTTAAGAGAATTATAAAAAAAAGAGAAACATGAGCTTGTTTGGTAAAAACAAAGATCTCAGCATAGATTTTTTTTTTAATTTTTTTTTTGGCCAGTCCTGGACCTTGGACTCAGGGCCTGAGCACTGTCCCTGGCTTCTTCCCGCTCAAGGCTAGCACTCTGCCACTTGAGCCACAGCGCCGCTTCTGGCCGTTTTCTGTATATGTGGTGCTGGGGAATCGAACCTAGGGCCTCGTGTATCCGAGGCAGGCACTCTTGCCACTAGGCCATATCCCCAGCCCTCAGCATAGATTTTTGTTCAAGGGAACAAGTTACAGTTAAAGTTTGGATGGAAGAATCTAGCATTTCTGGTCAATATTTGGGTGTTGCTTTCTATCTATAATCAGTGGTATTGGAATAAAGCCCAGGGCCTTGTACATTCTAGGTAAGCACTCTACCACTGAGCTGTACCCACAGTGTGGTTTCTGAGTATACATTTTTAGAAGATGTTCAAGTAAATGTTGAAACTTATGCTTTATGCTCAAGGTAGAATCAAAGGCCATCCATATGTGCACTGGCTTTTTTGAAGATGGTAAATACTGTCTGTCTTGCTTTTGAGCCACACCTATGAAAATAAATATTTTGTAGACAGACACCAGTCGCTCACACTTGTAATCCTAGCTACACAGGAGGCTGAGATCTGAGATCACAGTTTGAAGCCAGCCCAGACAGTAAAGTCTATGAGACTCTTAACTCCACTAAACTATCTCCAAAAGGACATAGATGGAGTGTCGCTCAAATTGTAGAGTGCTAGCCTTGAGCAAAAGAAGCTCAGGAACAGTGCCCAGGCCTAGAACTAGTGCACGTGTTTCACACCACACAGACACACACACACTAAGTAAATGGATAAAATTTTTGTGGCCCATCTAGGAAGAATATAGGAAATCGTGCTGTTATTTTTGGTGGAGAAAATCAAATTTGTATAATTTACCTCAATCTATATAGAGGATGAATTTTGCTTAAAAGATTTTGGCTAGGAATATGGTAGAGTGCTTACCTAGCATGCATGAAATGCTGGGTTCGATTCCTCAGTACACAGATTCCACATACACAGAAAAAGCTGGAAGTGACTCTGTGGCTCAAGTGGTAGAGTGCTAGCCTTGAGCAAAAGAAGCTTGGGTACAGTGCCAGGCCCTGAGTTCAAACATCAGGACTGGCAAAAAAAAAAAAAAAAGAGCTAGCCTGGGAGATTCTTATCTCCCATTAACTAGCAAAAAGCCAGAAATAAGAGGTATGCTCAACTGATGCAGGATCAGAATTTCAGGTGAACTAGATGCTATATTTAGCCCCCAGGATTGATATTGACTCACAAGCCCACATTCCTATGTAGCAACAGGAGGAAGAAACTGAATTTGCAAAGTCCCAAAGACTGAAAACTTCCTAATGCACCACAGTCTTCCCTGTTCCCTATTGGACTAAAACAGCCTTCCTCATTCACTCACCTAGCTTGTGGTATCTTGCTGATGTAAATACTTAGTCCTCACATCTAGTACTACATCTGTAGTTTGGGCATCTGTAACTAAGTGACACGGCAACAGTAGGTAGTCAGAAAACTATCGGGACATTGGCAATCACATGGCCTGATAGTTTTCCCCATCAAAAATGGCAACAAACTATTTTCTCTAATAAAATCTTGGCAAAGGTTCATCTCCCAACACAGAAAAGGAGCTTTTCTTGCTGAGACTGGGGAAACTCCAAAGGCAAAGGAGTCTCCAACTGGCTTGACATCTCCCTTGTGACACATTAGGGATGCTGGCCACACACTCCTATCCTTCATTGCAAAGCTGTGGGTACAAAGGAAAGTATCTGTCCTTAATCACACAGCCTGTTAGTGGGTGAAGTCCATAATAAATAATTCAGTATCGGCAGTTCCTTCTACTATTATTATTCTATTATTAAAACAAAAACAAAAACAAAAATGTAGCTGGGTGCTGGTGGCTCACCATCTGTAATCCTAGCTACTCAGGTGGCTGAGATCTGAAGATCTCTGTTTAAAGACAGTCAGAGAAGACAAATTAGAGAGATTCTTGTTCCACCAAAGAAGCAGGAATTAGAAATGTGTCTCAAGTGGTAGAGCACTAACCTTGAGCAGAAAAGACTACACAAGAGTACAATGCCCTGCTGCAATCCTGCAATCCTAGCTACTGAAGAGGCCACAATCTGAGAGTCAGCCTAAGCAGACAAATCTGTGAGACTCTAGTGAACCACCCAAAACTCTGAAATGGAGAGCACTAGTAGTCTTGAGCAAATAAAGGTAAGAGGCAGTACCCAGGCTCTGAGTTCAAGCCCCAGAATCAGCATTAAAAAAGAAAAAAAAAGAGTTGAGTATGTAGGAAGTAAAAAAAAAAGAAGAAAGAAAAAAAAGTGGTGAAAAGTAGTAACAATTATTCCTTTACTGTTTTCAACTTCTTTTGTTAGTTTGTCATACACCCAGCAGGTACTTTTATTAGGAAAGTTGGGACCTAATAGTGCAGTATAGAATTTGAAAGTGCATGGTCCTGAAAGAACTCTACTGTTAGGTCCTCTCCCTGAGGGCTCCATGTAGCTGCCCCTACCTCATTAAGTCTCCACCCAGTTACCTGGGTAACCTGCAGACCTAGAGGCAGTTACCTCCCCTTTCCCTGAGGTCACCTCCTAATCCACCAGGCCACACCCCGTGCCCCTGCCCTAGATATAAGGCAGGGCTGGGTGGGGGCTCTCTCTCTCTCTCTCTCTCTCTCTCTCTCTCTCTCTCTCTCTCTCTCTCTCTCTCTCCCCCTCCCCCTCCCCCTCCCCCTCCCCCTCCCCCTCCCCCTCCCCCCCCCTCTCTCTCTCTCTCTCTCTCTCTCTCTCTCTCTCTCTCTCTCTCTCTCTCTCCTTTCTCTCAGGCCATGGATCATCTTGGCCACAGGCCAGCAGTTCGGTAATAAACTTTCTTTCCTGCCTGAATACCGCGTGGCGTTCTCCTTTACCGGCTACCTACTTTAAAAACCTAACATCTACAATTTCTTTTTATCCCACAAGGAGAATGAGGAAGTACTTGAAACCAATTTCTGAACAACAAGTGTTCCAACTTACTGTCCTATTTAATCTATCAAGCGCTATTACAGCTGGACTCCATGATCAGCAGCCAGAACTTGCTGTTTGAACCAGTCTCTCCACCAAAATCAACAATAGTTGAGAGGCAAGTTAAAGCTGTGGTTTCTTTCTTTGTGACTTTTTTCAGTCTTGAAACACACACTCAGTTGGGAATTCAAGCATTTCTTCCTGCATTTGTAAATTCATGGGAAATTTGTTTGCTCCTGCCTGAACTTTTTGCTTATTTCCTGTTTCTTACTTCTTATTCCTGTATTTGTACACACCAGTACCAAACACTTCAGGGACTACTAGGACAAAGTACCAATCTGATGGCTGGTCTGGAGACAAGTCATGTTAATAGAGCACTCATGGAAAAAAGTAATGTTTCCCCAGCCCCAGATGGCCATTTTGAAAACTTAGTTGTGGTGTTCAGAATCCTGGGCCATAGTTTCCAAATGGCTCAAAGGAAAGCAGAAATGGACACAGCTTCCTGAAATGGCACCATTCAGATCAGAGTAGGGCTGGGCCCAGATCATGGAGGCCTCGCTTACAAAAAGAACTAAGAAATGTGGGGACTTTGACTTGAAATCAATAGGAAGTTGTTTTAAAAAATTAAAAAGCTGAGCTGGGCACTAGTGGCTCACACTTGTAATCCTAGTCAGGAGGCTGACATATGAGATCTCTGGCAAAAGCCAGCCTCGGCATGAAAGTCCATGAAACTATTACCTCCAATTAACCACCAGAAAACAAGAAGTGGGGCTGTGGCTCAAGTGGGAGAGTGCTAGCCTTGAGCTGAAGAGCTCAGGGACAGCACCCAGTCCCAGAGTTCAAGAACCACAATCCCCTCCACACAAAAAACGTGGAAAGGTTGAGTTATATTTGAGAAATAGGGGGGAGGGGTCCTAGTGTTGTGCCAAGTCGTAAGACCACCCCCAAGAAGACCACCGAGATTCAGACACTCCGAAATGCAAAAGCAAGGCAAGGCTTTATTTAACGAGCTGCCAACTCGGGCCTCGTCCTACCCACCGACACAGCGGAGGTTAGGAGGAAGCCTCGAGCTGTGATTACACAGGGCTTATAAAGGCAAAGAACAAGGTTACAACCATCAGCTGTGCAAGCAAGATTAGAACACAGGTACAAATCTGATTGGCTCGGGGTTCGATTCTAAAATGGGGTTCACGTGGTGGGGCCTGACTTCAAAGTCTGGCACCTCATTTCCCCCTTTTTCTTTTTGGTACCTTGGGAGCCAATCATGGCTCCATTCTGTCCATTTCAATGGCTTGCATGTCTAGGGGATGATATAGAGGTAAGGCATGGGCCAGTAGGGCCCAATGTAGTAACCAAAGGGCCTGTCACCATTTCTTCAATAATAGTCTCTGTACCTTTGTTTTGCATGCCTCTAGTTTATCCTGCCTCATCTTCCCAAAAACAACTCTGGTCCCTTGATTTTAAAGGGGGGCTGATGGGTGAAGATCATCCATCTTCTGTAACTTCTTCAGGCTGACTCAGGGGCGTAGACCTTACCTAGCCAGGAACCTATAACCTTAGTCTCAGTCTAACTTTCTTTTCTTGAGGCAAAGGCAAAGCGGCTGAGTTGGGTGCTTGGAGACCTCCCATGTTCCATCACGGTAGTTGTCATCCAGGGCAAAGGGGTCAGCTGGCCTGGCGTGGAAGCAATGAACCCAAGTGGCGATGCCGTCTAGGGTCCCTTCCACCGTGGTTAATCTGTTGATTGAGGGCATTGGCAAGCTGACAGGCCTTTAACAGATCTCAATAAGGACACAACACAATCTCAGGTCTACAAGCTTTCTTTCCTAAACAGATGTATCAGCTTAAAATTCTTACTGCCAGTCAGGGCTTTGAGTAAATGTGGGGGGTAAGATTTTCTCATTTGACAAACTTACCCTTACTAACCACTATCACAGATGACTGGCAAATTCCTGCCCAGTAGACAGACATGTGCATTGGAAAGGCATGCTTATGAACTATTCTTCTAGGACTTCCCGGCTTTGATTAACTTTTGAAAGGCCAAATAGGAGTGACTCTAGGATCTGACACCATCTCTGCCATCCAAGCAGTGGCTTACTGCCTCTGGATGCTCCATCACTTTTGTCCCAGGAGTGACTTTCGACTTGGACTCAGGGCCTGAGCGCTGTCCCTCAGCTCTCCAGCTCAAGGCTAGCACCCTACCACTTTTGGGCTCCACACCACTCCGTTCCCAGCACTCTGCTGGCTGATTAGAGACAAGTCTCTCACAGGGACCTTTCTTTGCCCGGGCTGGCTTTGAACCGCAGATTCAGATCAGTGAGTCTTATAAGGGGCCACTTTACTCCAATTATAAGCAACAAGGTGGTCCACACAGAAGTAGTTTTTAAGCATGCTCTCTTACCTGGAACTTATTAAGGGTCAGTATTAGATCTTGACAAACTTGTAGGAATCACCTGTGCTTCTCTGTGGGCCTGCTGGAAACGGTTACAAAAAAACCTACAAAGAAGCTGGAATGGCAATTACACATTTTGGTAGCCATAATTCTCCTTTTCCCACTTTGCAATAATTATTTAGGACAATTTTACTTCCAAATTTCTTCCAAAAGGCTACAAAAACAAAACAATTAATACAAAAGGAGGAAAACACACAGGCCTAAGAAAAGTTACGAGTTGGAGATCTCCCAAGCTGGCCCACAACCTCCTACAAGGGTGCAGAAGGAATGGACCCGAGTTGGCCCACAACCTCCTGTAAGAAGGAGTGGACCCGAGTTGGCCCACAACCTCCTGCAAGGGTGCAGAAGGAGTGGACCCGAGTTACGAGTTGGAGATCTCCCAAGTTGGCCCACAACCTCCTGCCAGGGTACGGGAGGAGTGGACCCAAGTTGGCCCACAACCTCCTGCCAGATAAGCAGAAGGAGCAGACCCAAGTACAAGGTGGGCGGGTTGAGTCTCGTTTAGGAGGTCCTCCTGGTCAGTTCCAGCCAAAAACCAAACTGACTCGCGCCCTACAAGCAAAAGCAAAACAGACAAATTACAGGACAAGACAAATGAACAGTGCTGTTTTCTTACCTTCGGAGTCTGGGATCTCGGGGTCTCTGGGGCTATCCCGGACGAGCCCCCAAATGTTGTGCCAAGTCGTAAGACCACCCCCAAGAAGACCACCGAGATTCAGACACTCCGAAATGCAAAAGCAAGGCAAGGCTTTATTTAACGAGCTGCCAACTCGGGCCTCGTCCTACCCACCGACACAGCGGAGGTTAGGAGGAAGCCTCGAGCTGTGATTACACAGGGCTTATAAAGGCAAAGAACAAGGTTACAACCATCAGCTGTGCAAGCAAGATTAGAACACAGGTACAAATCTGATTGGCTCGGGGTTCGATTCTAAAATGGGGTTCACGTGGTGGGGCCTGACTTCAAAGTCTGGCACCTCACTAGGACTCGAATTTAGGGCCTATTTTGCTCAAGGCTAGAGCTCTATCACTTGAGCAACAGCTCCATTTCTGGCTTTTGGGTAGTTTATTGGACATAAAAGTCCCATAGACTTTCCTGCCTGAGTTGGCTTCAAACTGTGATCCTCAGATCTCAGCCTCCTAAGGAACTAGGATTACAGTTTAGAGCCACCCCGGTGCCTAGCTTATATTTTTGAGTTTTAAAAAATTAGGTGTGAATGTACTATGAAGCATGCTTTAGAAGGAAACCAGACCTACAAGGAGGCTTGTGCAATAATTTCAGGAAAAAAAGATGATGGATAGATACTGGTAGCTCATGCCTAGTTAGTTACTCAGGTGGCTGAGGTCTGGAGGGTCACAGTCAGAAGCCAACCTGGACAGACAGTCTAAGAAAGTCTACTTCCAAAAAATAACCAGTGAAAAGCTAGGCTGGGGCAAGCAAGCCCAGCAAATACAAGGCCCTGAGTTCAAACTCTAGTACCAGAAGAAAAAAAAATGTAACCTGAGATCAGGTAATAGCAGAAGGGATGGAGATGTAGGACACAAATTAAGGGACTTGACTATTGATTGGATGCAGACAGTGAAGGGCAGGGAGGAGCAGGATGAGAACAATGAGCTCAGTTCCTGACCCACCATATGCAAGCCTTTCTGACCCTTGTTGCTGCCCACGGTGGTCTCTGATCTAGGCTGCCAAACTCTATGTTCACCCATTAAATCTCAGCCATCAAAGTCCTTGGCAGCCATAAAAGGGCTTATTAAGAACTTTAAAGCAACATGGGAAAATTTTATTAAGTAATATTAGGTAAGTAATAAAATGCAAATTAAAACAGGGTAAAGTTCTTCCCCTGTTAAATTGGCAAAAATAAAAAATAGATAAATTTTTTAATTAAAATTCTTCAAACTGCCAAGAGTGTGGGAAAACTGGCACAGTTACACGTGGCTGGTGGCAATGAAAATTGGTATAAACTTTTGGGAAGAAATTTGGCAAAAATGCATTAAGACCTATTTAAAATAAAAAGGTTGTATCCTGTGACCCTGTAATTCCACTTCTGGAGATCTGATCAAAGCAAATAACTCAAAATGTGTGTGTGGGGGATGGGGGAGATCATTTCATACATAAAGATGTTTATCACTGCAGAAACTGGATATAACTAATGTCCAACAATAAAAAATTGGTTAAATAAATTGTGATGCATTTGTTTGCTGACAATCTTGAATGAGAAAAATTATAGCTATAGAATTGTTTAGTAATGAAGAATGATTGTGCTACAATGTTATAATAAACACATATTACAATATGTATGTATACAAAGTCTGCTGCCATTGCAATTATGTAAATAATTTTTAAAAGATAAAATTAAAAGAAAATGGAAACTAATAACTGGGTTACAGTGGAAGGTCCATTGACAACTTCAAAAAAATTTTTTTTGGCCAGTCCTGGGCCTTGGACTCAGGGCCTGAGCACTGTCCCTGGCTTCTTCCCGCTCAAGGCTAGCACTCTGCCACTTGAGCCACAGCGCCGCTTCTGGCCGTTTTCTGTATATGTGGTGCTGGGGAATCGAACCTAGGGCCTCGTGTATCCGAGGCAGGCACTCTTGCCACTAGGCTATATCCCCAGCCCGACAACTTCAAAAATTTTGAATTTCCCAAAATTTATTAAGAATAGTCTAAATAGGTCTGGGAATGTGGCTTAGCAGTAGAGTTCCTGCCTAGCATACATGAAACCTTGAGTTTGATTCCTCAGCACTACATACCAGAAGTGGTGCTGTGGCTCAAGTGGTAGAGTGCTAGCCTTGAGGAAAAAGAAGCCAGGGACAGTGCTCAGACCCTGAGTTCAAGCCCCAAGACTGGCAAAAAAAAAAAAAATAGTTTAAATGTTTATGTAATAAAAACCATAGTATAGTATAAGGAAAGATGTTAAAAATGTCTTTTAAAAAATATCCAGGTGCTGGTGGCTCACACCTATAACCCTAGCTACTTAGAAGACTGAAATATAAGGATCATGGTTCAAAGCCAGCCCAGGCAGAAGTCTATGAGACTCTTACCTCCAATTAACCAGCAAAAAGCTGGAATGGAGCTGTGGCTCAAATGGCAGAGTGTCATTGCTGAGCAGAAAAAAGCCAAGCAAGAGTTCAAGGCCCTGAGTTTAAGTCCTAGTACTAACACAAGACAAACAACAACAAAAACAAGTAAAAATAGAAAATTGTATCTGTGTTAATTACCAATAGATATGTTCATGGATCAAGAAGGAACAGACTAAAAGGATAAACAGTTGATTCATCTGGACTATGGATATTAAAAATTCTTCATTGTAATTACAATATTATTTGTAAGATTATATTTATTTCAAGCCACCTAGTCAATTTATAAAAGCCCTCTGAAAGATGTCCTTATGTATTAAAGCTTTCTTCATTCTGGTTGAACATTCTTGCTTCATCTTAGAACCACCATGACATTTGGTTTTAGACCTTGTATAACAGTAATTCAATGGTTCCTAAACTTTAGTGAACATCAGAACATCCCGAAGTGATCACTAGGCCTTGCGCCTAGTTTCGGATTCAGAAGGTCTTGGGAAAGGGGATGCATTAATTTGCATTTCTGATCATTTCCCAAGTGATATAGATCTTTCTAGTCAGGAAATGGTATTTTGAAAATCATTCACAGTCACCCTTCAGGTTGTAAGGTCCACCCCTGGAAGGGCCCCATGTAGATGCCCCCCCCACCTGTTTAAGTCTGCACCCAGTACCTAAGTTAACTAGGTAACTGGCACACCTGGAGGCAGTTATTTCCCCCTTCTCTTAGGTCACATCCAACCCACCTGGCCATATCTCCCATCTTTTTCTATATAATCAGGCTCAACAGGGCCCCTGCTCTTTTTCCTTTTCTCTCTTACCATCTCTTGCTCTTTTCTCTTTTTCCCTTCTTCCTTTCCCACATATTGTATTTGTAAACTGCTTTGTTAAATGGCAATTCCTTAAAGATAATAAAATCAATTAACTAAAATAGAGGTATAAAATGATTGTAACCACCTTGAAATGGCACATATAACCAAGACCCAAGCCCATCATCTGCAGTGCATCATCTGAAGTGATTGGTTGAGGGGGGGGGGGTGACCTGGTTAAAGCCAGTGGTGCAGTATAAGGCTTTTGCTAATGATCCTGAGCAATAAACTAGTCCCCATTTCCATTTAGGCATGAGCCAAATAAGTAGCTCAGTAGAATTGGGGATATCTTACAACGACAATGATAAAGCCTGCTTGAGAATAGTTACCCCAGAAAGAGAAAACTGGGTTGGAGGCCCTGACCACTGTGGTGCCTGTTCGCTTTTCTCTAAATCAGCAGCAGGAGATGGCATTTCCACCACATACAAACAAAAATATAATCACTGGTAAGCCTTCTTCTCTATCCCTCCTGCTGCATTTAAACAGCGTGTTTGTGTTTGGTTGGGGGAGTACTGAGATTTGAACTTGGGGCCTCATATTTGCTAGGCAGGCACTCCATCACTTGAACCACACACCTTTGTTTTCCCCTTTATTCATTTAGTCACTTTAGTTATTTAGGGTCTCATGTGTTTGGTCGGAGTTGGCCTCAGAATGAGATTCTCCTACCTGTTTTTCCTGAATAGCTGGTCTTATATACATGTGCCATCTTACCCAGGCACAACACTGTGTGTTTGCAAAGTATACTGAATCTTATTATAGTTAGTTATATTCTAATGGGAACACATAGCAGAGCTTGGCACAAAGTAGGTACCCCAGAGGTTTTTCAGGTAGACTAAAGTCTGCCCCGACAAAATGTTCTAATTGGTCCCAGAGTTCTAGGGAGGGAGGAGAGCCTTTGACCCTTCACTGGACAGTTATTGATATCAAGCCAAGATGCTTTCTAGGTAAAAAGCCAGCAAAATCACACTGGTTTTTGTTCATGAGGAAAGCTGCAGTGTGGGTTGTGACTGAATGTTAAGCTTGCAGTTCTCAGTTGACCAAGTGTAAAGCCAGGTTCACTGATCTCAAATTAGGCCTTGAAATGTCACAGTTTCCACAGAGCCATGTATTTCACAAAAGAGCAGCCATAGACCCTGCTTGAGACTATGTGGGAGCCCAATATCAAACCTGAGGTCCAGGGCCCAGAACTGCCATGCACCTCACCTTTGGCCCCTGGATTACAACTCTTCTAGCCAGGTTGTGGGAGGTCTGAGGCCTGTCAATTCCCAGTGTGTCTCTGGCACATCAGAATTGCCCAACATGAAGAACTTCAATTTCTAGGAACACAACAGCTCAGGCTATTCCTTTAGAAGAGGAATTTGTGTGCATGTGCATACATGCATATGCACCAATACCAGGGCTTGAACTCAGGGCCTAGGTGTATTCCTTAGCTTTTTTTTTTTTTCCTCAAGGCTTACTTTCTACAACTTGAGCCACACCTGCACTTGCTTTTTGGTGATTAATTGGTGATTAGAGTCTAACATTTTCTACCCAGGCTTTGAACCACAATCCTCAGATCTCATCCTGGTGAGTAGCTAGGAAATGCTTTACTATGTCTGCCAGAGTCCATTCTTTTTTTTTTTTTTAAGGGACAACATTTATTCCTTTTCCAAATGTTACAGTAAAAGAGAATGGTTTTTAGCAATTAGAAAAAAAAGTACAAATCTGGGATTTGGCCATTAAAAGTTATTTACAACAATGGGAGAAAAAAAGACAACAAGAAGTTGTTTCACATTACAGACCTCCCTTCTGCCCCAAAGCCTAATACTTGCTTACCAAGTCAAAAAAGAGACACAGTTGATTCACAAGCTGGAGGTTGGAACTTGAGTAAGACATTTATAAAAACCTAGACAGGGGCAATGTCCTCCCCAGCCCAGGTGCCACTAGGCACAGCACAGAGACTAAAAAACTCGACAAAGGAAGGCTGGACACTAGGGTTTGGGAGTATAAGCACCCCACTTCTGGCTCAGGGATTTGAGGAGTAGGATAAACCAAACCTACTTGGAAAAGAACTGGGGGAGAAAACCAGCAACTGCCTTCTGCAGGGGTGGGGACAAGGAAGAAGGTAGGACCAGGATCAGGAGCATTTTCACATCACTAACCTAACTTGGGAAGCTGTAAGGGACCATCTTCAACTGGCCATAAGAGAAAGCCCAGATGGATGATGGGAGAATCCACAAGAGGGAGAGGAGAAGGAACGTGGCTAGGAGGGGCACAATAAGCCCCGACCTTTCTGGGCACAGGAAGGCAGCCAGGGCACCAGATCCAGGCAGCGACCTCTTTAAGGGCAGCACAGTTTTTGCAGCTTAGAGATCACCCACCTGCCCCCACCCAGCTACTCATTCTGCTCAGCGCTGGCGGATGCAGGGCCACTCTCGGGCCCTGAGGGAGTAGACGGCTCTGCAGCCTGGGGCCCTGCCTCCTCTTCTGCGTCTCCCTAGGAGGCAGCACTAGCCTCTGCCCCCTTGGCCTGGGGTTCCTGGCTCTCGGGGTGTCAACAGCCTTCCCTTCCTGGGCAGTGCCCTCGTCGCTGCAGGCGCCGATCTCACCCTGCTCCTGCTCTTCCTCTGTGGGCGAGGAGGCAGAAGAATCGCCCCCGCCCTCCTTCCGATTTCTCTTGAAGGACAGGCCGCTCAATTTGAAAGGCTTCTTGAAAGAGAATTTCTTCTTCTTCTTGGGGGTCTCCTTGGGGGGAGCCTCCCCCTTGGCCTCGGCGCCCTGGCTAGGGGGTGCTGGCTAAATGGCATCGCCAGTGGCCCCGGCTGCCTCATCTGTTCCGTTCACCGGGGGCGACTCCCCTTCACCCTTGGGGGACAAGTCTCCATTGCTTTTCACGTGGCCATTCTCCTGTCCGTTGGCCTTCGCGGGGGAAGCGCCTGCAGCCTCGTTGGTGGTCACGTCGACCCGGGGAGCCTTAGAGCTCTGGCTGCCCATGATGGAGGGGGGTCTACTGGGGGGGTCGCCCCCGGAACCTCCCCGGGTTCGCGGCGCAGGGTTCGGTGGGTTCGGCCCGGCGGGCAGAGGGGTGGAGCTGGCGCCCGAGGGGGAGGGGTGTCGGAGAGAAGGGTGGGGGAGACCGAGGTGCACCCCGCACCGCAGCGACCTGCTAACTGCCCCGGCCGCTGCTGCACTCCGCGCCAGAATCCAGAGTCCATTCTTATGTTAACCAACCTCATCCTGTTTTAGCTACCATCAGATATTGCTCTGGAGTCCATTCTTATGTTAACCAACTTCATCCGGTCTTAGCTATCCTCAGGTATTGCTAACTCCAAGCCTTTTTGTGTTCTGGAATTTTAAGCCTATGCTATTTCCTGGTTTTCAAACTGCATATAAACTGGAAGTTAAGAATAAACATGGCTGCAGTCTTGAGCTGCAAACCTCCTGGACCCCATCTTTGTCTCTTGTCTTTTTTCCCTTGTCTTGTATTTTTCCTTTTCTTTAATCCTCGCCCCCCTCATTCAGGATTTCCTTTCCTTGCCGGCTGGCTCCAGCACCCCAGGACCAACCTCTTAGCTAATTCTCCAGTGACAACCTTTTAGGAGCTAAAACCTTAAAGCAAACTGCCTGCTCCACCATGCCTTTCTTCATGCCACACTTCTGGCCAGATTATCCTCCAACAAACACCCTCCTCTAGTCTCTAGCTATCCAAACCGTCCTCAAGTTCAAAGCCCAGCTTACATACCAAAATCTTCTCTATCGGTATGTTTATCCTTTCCCACTCTGTAATCCTCCAGTTTGGAATGCCCAAACTTGAGATAGTCTAGGTTATACTTATACATGATTTTTAATGTTCAGTTCAGGGATCACCTCCTTCAAGAAGCCCACCCTGATGTTCCCAAGTTTGTTGGGAATCCTGTCAACCCCCCTGCCTTCTGTGTACCCTGCAGTCACTGTGAGGACTTCCACGGTGGGTTCAGAGGCAGTCACAGTCCTGAGTATGATCAACAGAGTCCAATACAGGGTTTGCTAAACAATGAGTCTAAGGATTGTGAGCTTCACTGGGCTGAATTGCCTGCCGAGTGGGACACCTTCTCAGAGTCAGACACATTCACAGGGAGTAGCTCACCATGAGAAACATGTAGGCATTTGCCAAGACCCACTACTGAGCAGATGCATTTTGTGAACTTAGAGAAGGCTGAATCTGTGAGCCTGACACAGCTGAAAACTCAGTCTCCAGCATACCTGGCTGGCCTTTGTCCCATCAAGCTTACAAAAATTCAGATAAAGGAACATATGCTGAGCAAGACACACATGTGTGCCAGTAATGGAACTTGAACTCAGGGCCTGGGCACTGTCTTTTAGCTTTTTCACTCAAGGTTGTCACTTTACCACTTGAGCCACACCTCCATTTGCAGCTTTCTGCTGGTTAATTGAAGATAAGAGTCTCATGGATTTTCATGCCTGGGCTGGTTTCAAACTTGGATCTTTAGATCTCAGCCTCCTGAACAGCTAGGATTACAGGCATGAACCACCAGCCCCTAGCTACCCCTCACCATTTTGAAAGCATGAGAATAAAAACTGGCAGCAGTGTTTGGAACAGACAAGAGAGGCAAGGTGCCTATTAGAGATTGGAGAAGAGAACGTGAGAGGCAGGACAGGGTGCCTGTGCTAGAGAGAGAAGAGGAAGGGATGGCTTAGGAGATGTGTGGGGGTGGGAGTACCGGAGCCAAGCCTGTTCAGCATGCTGAATTCTTCCAAATCCTCTTCACACACTCCCCACAGGCCCCCACCCGCTCCCTAGCTCCCCAGCAGATTCTCTTTCCCTCCTTGGCTGTTAAATTCTACAGCAAGAAGGTTCCAAATGCTGACTACATCTTCCTTGGCCCATCTTAGCTTTTGGCAAATAAATGAGTGCTGTTCCCCCAGAAAGCTTTTCTTGAACTTCATAAAGTTAGCAAAGAGAAGAAGTGCTAACAGTATGATCTGTGGAGTCCCAAATTCTAATCCCAGCCCTCATACTAACCCAGCTTTCTCACTCCCTCAAGCTCTGCCAAAATAAAAAAAGGAGGTCTGTGCCAGACACAAGTCATTTCAGCTGAACCAGCACTCTGCCGGCCCCAGGGCTTTGCTAAGTTGGCAAAATGTTTGACTGCTTCAAAATTGGCTTGGGGTTGCTGTTGGATGTATGTGCACATGACACAAAGGAGCGTGTAAAGTATTTTCTTTGGAGGGCAAATATTGTAGTGTTGATGGTTGAATTAAATTAGAATATCTGAGGAGACAGGTGCCTTTCATTCCTTTAAAGAAAAATGGAGGAAGAGAGAAGGCACAATCCTGGACTGTCCCTTTTTAATGAGAAGCAAAAATGATTTATTCTCAATAGCTAAAGAAAAATCAAGGCCTGGGCTGACATGTAACATACATTTTGGACTGTGTATGTTGTGTTTAATTCCTTCTGAACACTATGCATTTAATTCCCACGCTCATCCTATGGAGCAGGTGGTGTTGTACCCACTTTCCAGATGAGAAAGCTAAGGTTTGAAAAAGACAGGCATATTTTCAAGTGAATGTGAAAGCAAACTTTGATATAGTGAAGTACAGACTGAATAGAAATATTTTTACTTTTTGCTCAGTGTCAGTGACTAACGGTATAATCTTAACTATTCAGGAGATTGAAACCTAGAGGATTATGGTTCAAAACTAGCCTAGGCAAAAAAATACAGGAGCTCCAAATCCAGTTTCCAATTAGTCAGCCAAATGCCAGACTGGAGGTATGACTCAATGGTGAAGTGCCAGCCATAAGCAAGAAAGCTGAGCAACAGCACAAGACCTTGAAAGAAATATTAGCTTGAGAACAAGAATTAAACATTATATTGAACTGAACACTGATGGCTCATGCCTGTAATCATAGCTACTCAGGAGACTGAAATCTGACCATGGTTTGAAGTTGTAGAGCAATTATCCTGGAGCACAAAAGCTCAAGGACAGTGGTAGGTCCTAAGTTCAAACCCCAGGACCAACACACACACACACACACACACACACACACGCGCACGCGTATGCACGGAATATTTTATATAGGGCTCTAGAATCTGCAAAACACACTCACATGTGTGAATGTTGCATATTAAGAATGGCTCTCTAAGGAGGATGATAATATACCCATTGTAGAGATTGGAACACTGAATTTCAAAGAAAAAGGATCTGATCCTGGAAACTAAGACTTGGACACAGAAATGCATCCAGACCCAGTCCTTTTAGCATAGAAGGGACTTTATTTAAAAACAACAACAAGCAAACAAAGGGTGGCCAGGCACCAGTGGCTCACACTTGTTATCTCAGCTACTCAAGAGGCTAAGAATCTAAGGATCCTGTCAAGACTGGGCAGGAAAGTCTATAAGACTCTTATCTCCAATTAACTATTTTTTTAAAAGGCCAGAAGTGGGAACTGTAAAGTTCTAGCCATGAACAAAAATGCTCAGGGATGGAGCCCAGGTTCCAAGTTCAAGCCCCAGGGCTGAAGCATACTCATGCCCACAACACGTGCGCGCACACACACACACACATCTATTGGGTGTGAAAAGGAAATGAGGGAAATTTGCAGGTAAAGACTTACCTCCACACAGTTGAGTTGCACTGCTGTAAAATAGTATGTATCATAGTCAACTATGCCGGGCCTGGAGCTACACCACCTAGACTTGAACCCAGGTTCTTCCCTTTAGCCCTCCTTCCCATGCCTTGGTTTCTTTCTCCATATGTGGTGAAAGAGTACTACCTCCTTCCTAGGGAGTGATGTGCAGAATGAGTATAGAAGATAGTCTGGGCATGTGCAGTCTTAATGAAGAGCTCGTATCACAGTGTCATTACAGTTTCCATTTCTGCTTCCTCCCTGGAGGAACACTATTTTCTCATCCTGAAAATGAAATGGGGCCACTAAGGTAAACCCTGCAATCTCAGGTTGAAAAGATTGAATGTGAATGAGCAATAGTAATAGAAAAAAAAAGTAGTAAAGTAGTATAGTAAAAAAATAATAGGTTGATTTTAGTTGAAACAGGATTAAAGTGTCAATGTAGGATGATGTGAGTCAAGAGTACATAGGCCTTTGCTTTTACCTCACCTCATCTGGATTCGGCCCACTTGAGGCTTTCTCCATTCCCACATTCATCCCAAGGCTCTCATTGTCGATCACCTGACTCTCCAGGTGAGTCATGTTAATGTTAGGCATGCTCCTGGCATCTGGTGAAATGTCACCACTAGTGGGAGCTCCATGCATATTCACCAGAGGAATGAATTAAGAGTGGAATGATGCTAGTGCCAGTGGCCCATACCTGTAATCCTGGCTGTTCAGAAGACTGAGATCTGAAGATGGCAGTTCTAAGCCAACCCAGGCAGAAAAGTCCATTAGACCTGATTAACCACCAAAAAGCTGGAAATAGAGGTATAGCTCAAATGGTAGATCAATCACCAGCCTAGAGCAAAAAAATGTCCAAGCAAGAGTATGAGGCAGGCATGTGCCCACACACCAACCTGTGTGCGCATGTATACACACACACACATACAAACACACACATGAGTGGAATGATAGTTAGTGGTCCATCTAAAAGGTAGATGCAAGGCCGTAAACTGGGATGGAGCAGAGAAAGTGAGAGAATTTAGGAGAAAAGACAAATAGGATTTTGTGATGACCAGTGTGGAAGTTAGCAGGAAAAGAAGAGTCAATGTCATCTCCCACCTGGGTTGCCAGACACTGGCAATGGCTCTTCTAAAATGAGAAGAAACAAGAAACTGGCTTAAGAGGAATTTGTTCTGAATTTTACCCTTATTAGTCTTTATAGAAGCTGCAGAGAGTACAAGGCTGGAGATTATGGGTTGAGAAAGAACTGAATTCCTTGACTAGGAAAGAAGTAGGTTCCAGGGTATGAGGAGGCTGACCAGGTAGGGAAGAGCTTTAGGACAGAAGATAGCAACAAAGGCGTCTTCCCAAGATCAGATTCACTTTAGGCAGCCCTACCCACGAGGTAGAGATAGATGGCCTAAGGCTAACCTCACCCTGCCCTTACCTGCTCTTCCCTTTCTTTTAGTGCCTCATCTTTCCCTGCTTCACCATGACATCAAATGAAATATGAGCAAGATTTGGACCAGGTGGATATCTTGAAAGAAAGGCAACTCCTAGCTTTGGAGACCATTTTCTCCTCTCTTTCTTCCAAGACTTGCCAATTCAAAACAAAACAAAACTGAGTGCTGGCTAGGTAGGCACTGGTGGCTCATGCCTATAATCCTAGCTAATCAGCAGGCTAAGATCTAAGGATCAATGTTCAAAGATCAGCCCAGGCAGAAAATCTGTGAGACTCTTATTTCTTTTTTTTTTGCCAGTCCTGGGCCTTGGACTCAGGGCCTGAGCACTGTCCCTTTTTTTTTTTTTTTTTTTTTTGCCAGTCCTGGGCCTTGGACTCAGGGCCTGAGCACTGTCCCTTTTTTTTTTTTTTTTGCCAGTCCTGGGCCTTGGACTCAGGGCCTGAGCACTGTCCCTGGCTTCCTTTTGCTCAAGGCTAGCACTCTGCCACCTGAGGAACAGCACCACTTCTGGCCTTTTCTACATATGTGGTGCTGGGGAATCGAACCCAGGGCTTCATGCATATGAGGCGAGCACTCTACCTCTAGGCCACATCCCCAGCCCCAGAGACTCTTATTTCTAATTAACTACTAGAAAAAGCTGAAAGTGGAGCTGTGGCTTAAGTGCTAGAATACCAGCCTTGAGCAAAAAAAGCTCAGGGACAGCACTCAGGCCTTGAGTTCAAGTCCTAGGAGCAGCCCACAAAAACAAGCAAACAAGAAAAGAATTGAGTGCAAAGGAAAACTATATCCTATCAGAAAGCCAACTTAGCTTTAAGTAAATCTCCAAAGAAGCATAAGCCGTTTTGTTTATTTATTTTTTATAATTTGTGTTGTTTCCTTGAAATGTTTTATTATCATTGTGGTTACCACGAACTATAACTTTTTGTTTTCTGGATTACTATAAGGAAAACTGCAGCTGCTAGGGTTCTTGGAAGAAAACAAGTATCATTTGTCTCCCCCTGGCAGATGGAAAGTCAGGGGAAAGAAAATTAATGTTTAGTTGCTGGGAATGTGGCTTAGTGGTAAGAGTGCTTGCCCAGCATATGTGAAGCCCTGGGTACGATTCCTTAGTACCACATTCACAGAAAAAGCTAGAAGTGGTGCTGTGGCTCAAGTGGTAGAGTGCTAGTTTTGAGCACAGAGAGATTCAGGGACAGAGCTCAGGCCCTGAATTCAAGCCCCAGGACTGGCAAAAGGAGAAAGACAGTAAGAAGGAAGGAAGGAAGGAAGGGAGGGAGGGAGGGAGGGAGGGAGGGAGGGAGGGAGGGAGGGAGGGAGGAAGAAAGGAAGGAAGGAAGGAAGGAAGGAAGGAAGGAAGGAAGGAAGGAAGGAAGGAAGAAAGGAAGGAAGAAAGTTAATGTTTACGCACCTCATGGTTCTGTGGAGAGAAATTCAGCTTTGGGTTTGTAGTGTTAGGTCTGGGTCGAGCCCTAGCAGCAGCTCACCTTTCTGCATGGTTCCTGAACTGTTCTGCCACGGCTGAGGACGATGCTTGTCAGGAAATGATAGTGAGGTACAGGGGTACATTTCTCACACAAATGAACCTCCCAGCCCTCTGCTATTGTAATGGCGTCAGGTGGGGGGGATCCCCCATCCCTCCAAGAGTCCACCACTAAGAGACAGTCTCAAGTAAAAAGATGAATTTATTGGGGAAGTTCCAGATGGACCGGTCCCAGGTTTCAGAAAAACATGTAACACAGAACAGGACAGTGGCACAGAGACTTACTTCTGGAGGATTTCCAAGTACCAACAAACCAATTCAGCTCCCATGGAGAGCTGAATTGGGAGGCCATGGGGACGACAGACACAAGACTCAAGCATGTGGCATGGCGTAATGGCGCCTGAGCTGGCTTGCTCCTAAATAGGGTCAGGTCAGGGGGCAGGGTCACAGGTAGCTCCCAGTTCCGAGCACTTGACAGACAGGTTCAGTAACCTATAGCCCAAGTGCCCACCCCATCTCTTGGGGTACAGGAACTCCCATTACCTGGGGATAGGGCTTCTCTTCCTGTAGGAATCCAGACTCGCCTGTCAAGAATTGGCACACGGATTGGGAAGGGGCACCTTATTTACAGTGAAAGGGAATCTTCCTGGGCCTCTGAGCAGGGGGGCTGGGGAGATAGTGGAGATGGAGTCAGCTTCTGCCCTCTTTTGCTGGCCAGATCTGACCTCCATATTACACTATCTATGAGCTTCTAAAGAAGCCACAGAAGAACCAACTAGAAGCTTGCCTCCCAAGAGGCATTCAGCTTACTGGCTTCAAAGGATTTTTACTTTGTTATACTTTTGTGACAGCTTCAGCTTGCCTTGGTGATGATGGAAAGAAAACTGCACATTTTTGGACTAGCAAGAGTAGCCTGGGCTCCTAAGCTCATCACACTTCAGGGGATACAAGTTTAACCCCATCTCCCAACAAAATGTCTTATTTTTTACCAAAAGAAGGCTCCAGAAAGACTGAAGTCTCTTCTTCATGAAGTGATGCACTTGTTTGGACCGAATCCAAACCTGCTCAGAGCCCTGGCTGGCCAAAGCACCCTAGCTACTCAGGGAGATAGCAGGCGAAGTGAGGGCCCTGATTTTCATGTTAAATCCCCCCTTTGGCCTCTGAAATGTTAAAAATAAATGTTCACCTGCATCTGATTTTCCTCTGTTATTGTTGCCATTGTCTGTTTGAACAAAAGGTAGCCAGAGCTTCTTTGAGCAGTTCCTGGAGCTCAAGCGAGAGCCCCAATTGGAGGGAGCCAGAGCAGTGCCATCAAGAATCAAAAACTCTCCCAGGATTTCCATGCACTGCCAGCTCCAGTTGTCTCTGCTGGGATCCAAGTGGCTCTGAGAAAGGACCCGGATGTAGGAGTGAGATCTTCAAGACTCAGACCCCTCCCTGTGATGCAACTCTTTTCCTCTCGCTTGCTTGCACTTTAGGGACTCCCATCACAAGGGAGACGAGGGTTAGAATAAGAAGAGAAATCACAAATGGCACCATAGAATTTATTTGTTACATTGCAAGTAGTAGGGTTTCGGCTGGGTTCACATTCATTCCTTTCAGTTTTGTGACCTTGGGTAAATTACTTGCCCTGTCTGAATATCAGTATGATTATTTATAAAATAGGCATAAACTATTATAGATGCTATAATAAATACACACCTGCAATGTAAATTGCCTCTAGCCCTATAGAACTACTTCCAAACAAGCATTCCTAATCTGTGGGCCTGTCCTCCAAAATGAGATTTAGGTGGCTAGGCTCCACTGGGTCCCAAATGTGGCTTTCAAGGTTATCAGGCCTGAGTGCATGGATGGGGGTGGGGGGGGGCGCGGATCAGATGACACTGGAGGATGGCCACTGGGAAAGAGTCACTCATTAACTCAGTCACATGACTACAATTCAACAAACAACCCCTGGGAAATGGGGCCAGCTTTGTAGATGAAGAAACAACTAGCAAGTCTTTGTTATTTACACAACATTATATAGACAGAATAGTCTGACTTGAAATGGTAACCAAGAAAGCACAATTCTCAACATATATTGTTCCCTCCTCTCTGTCTCTCCATTTTCCTTCCTTCCCTCTTTTCTTGTGCAACTACTAGGGCTTGCACACTTTCAGGGCCTCACACTTTCACTTAGCTTTTTCATTTTGCTAGTTAATTGGAGATAAGAGTCTCTCAGATTTGTCTGAATGGGCTGACTTACAACTGTGATCTTCAGATCTCAACCTCCAGAATACTTAGGACTCTTAGGACTACATGTGTAAGCCATCTGCACCCAGCAAAAGATACGATTCTCTCTCTCTCTCTCTCTCTCTCTCGCTCGCTCACGCTCACTCGCTCGCTCGCTCTCTCACTACTGGGGCTTTAATTCAGGGCCTAGCACTCTCACTGGCTTTTTTGCTCAAGGCTGGTGCTCTATCACTTCATTCACTCCTTCATTTCTGGATTTTGGCTGATTAATTGAAAATAAGAGTCTCTTGGATTTGTCTGCCTGAGATGGCTTTGAACTGTGATCTGAAGATCTCAGCCTCCTGAGTACTTAGGATTACATGTGTGAGCTACCAGTGCCCAGAAGAAAAAAAGGTGTTTTTCCCTTCATCCATCCATCCATTCGTGTGTGTGTGTGTGTGTGTGTGTGTGTGTGTGTGTGTGTGTGTGCCATTACTGGGACTTGAAGTCAGGGCCTGGCACTCTCACTTGGCTTTTTTCTCTCAAGGCCTTTTTTCTTTTCTTTTCACTTGAGCCACACCTCCACTTCTTCCTCCCCCCCCCCCCCCCCCCATTTTCCAGCACTGGCTAGACACAATGTGGAAAGGCACCTAGAATACATAGGTAGGAACAGCAGCTGCCCACCAGCTTCTTCACCCCACAGTGGCTTCCTCCGGCGCCCAACTGTCACAAAGGGTGGTGGAAGATCCTGAGGTAGCTCCAGCTCCTCCCCCTCATGATCAGGCCATCTCCCCACAAGATCTGCACCCACATCACCAAGTCTCAATCCTGTTACCCAATCAGCAGACTCAGGTGTCAAGCCCTTAGGCCAGGAAGCTGCCGTTTTTTTTTTTAAGAATACCTGAGGCTACTTGCATGTGGTTGTCACTGGGATTGTTCATGACCATGTGACACAAAGGTGTCATCCACTGCCTGTAGTCAGAATCCCTACCACTCCCTGCTGTGCTATGTCTGGTCTGCTTCCTTCATTTACTAGCTGGCCCTCGGGAACATTCTATACTGCCAAGGCCTCCTAGATTTTCAACCTTGTAATCCATCCTTTGGCCTCTGGTCACCTACCACATCCAAAAGCTTTGCTTCTACAGTGAGGCCCCTCTTGGCTATTTTCTATTTCTGTACACACACTTTTTTTGTGCTGTTGTTTGGGGAGTTGGGGTTTTGTTAATTTGTGGGGAGGTGGGAGGGTGGGTGTGTTGTGATTTTGAGACAGTTTGCTATATAGTCCAAACTATCCTTAAGCCTACAGTTCTCTGACTTCAACCTTCTAAGTGCTAGGATTACAAGTGACATACTTGTAATCCACTTGTTTTGGTTGTTTGTTTGTCTTGTTTGTTTTGTTTAAACAGAGTATTCCTGGGGACAAGAGATCCTCCTGCCTCAGCCTCTGGGCACCTGGAACTACAGGCAAGCACCACAACACCCGGCTCACATGCAATACTTTTGCACTGCTTCCTATCCCCAAGAACTACTTTGTCCTTAGCCTTGTATTAGTTTTTTTGGTTTTCCTGTGTGTGTTCACCTGGGAGAAAGGGTTAACAAGCAACATCCTATTGCTTGAGAGTGGAGAGTTGTGGTTTCACAAGCTATAAGTACATGCTGTTTCACTAGCTGTCTGAGTGTTGCAGCATTTATACAATGTTTCTAAGGGGAAAAAATGTACAAATTCCAAACAACTGAACTCTGAATGAATCTAATGACCCAGTCATTTCACAGCTTGAGATTTCATTGGTCAAGGTTGTAAAGGTGAAATGCTCACACTGTGTGTGTATATGTGTTGTTTTTGTTGTTGTTGTTTATGTGGTACTGAGAAATTGAAGCCAGGGCCTCATGCATGCTGGGTAAGCACTCTACCACTAAGCCACATTCCCAGCTCAGAAGCTCACATTTTGCAGATACTCTTTACTGATTAATAACTACATGACTTTGCACAAGTTACCTACATTTTTGCAGCATTTTTATCTTTTTTTTTTGTGCCAGTCCTGGGCTTTAGACTCAGGGCCTGAGCACTGTCCCTGGCTTCTTTTTGCTCAAGGCTAGCACTCTTCCACTTGAGCCACAGCGCCACTTTTGGTCTTTTCTATATATGTGGTGCTGAGGAATCAAACCCAGGGCTTCATGTATAAGAGGCAAGCACTCTTGCCACTAGGCCATATTCCCAGCCCATTTTTCTTTATCTGTAAGACAGATCATTTGTGTGGTGTGTGTGTGGATGTGTATATGTGCATACGTACGCATGCACGCTGATACTGGGATTGAACTCAGGGTATAGGTGTTAACCTTTAGCTTTTTTACTAAAGGTTTGCATGCTTCCACTTGAGAAACCTCCATCTGTAGCTTTTTGATAGTTAATTGGCCCTAGTCTCATAGATTTTCTTTCTGGGGCTTCAATCAGGTTCCTCAGATCGCTGCCTCCTGAGTAATTAGGATTACAATCTTGAGCCACCTTGTCTGCCGGGAAAGATAATCTTGCTTATGGTGTGGACCCAAGGATTAAGAGGTGTTTCAAAAAGTCATCATTTGTCTTCTTGTTCACTTCTCCAAGGAGAAGTACTTGGACTCAAGACCGCACTGCCAGGGTGTTCTACTCTGGTTTGTTGGAGAGGAGAGTGAGCATTGTTTGAAAGTAGCCCCCAGGGCTGGGAATATGGCCTAGTGGCAAGAGTGCTCGCCTCATATACATGAAGCCCTGGGTTCGATTCCTCTGCACCACATATATAGAAAACAGCCAGAAGTGGTGCTGTGGCTCAAGTGGCAGAGTGCTAGCCTGAGTTCAAGCCCTAGGACTGGCAAAAAAAAAAAAAAAAGAGAGAGAGAGAGAGAGAAAGTAGCCCCCAAACCCCTTTGGTTTTTCTAACGGTACCGGAGTGACTTGTCTACTTGTCTGCTCACACAGTTTTGATTGACCTCAGGGTTGTAAAGGTGAGAGGAGAATGGCCATATGGCAGGGAGAGCCATCAGCTACAGGAGAGCCAGCCCCAAGAGAGGAGTCCAATTCCCAGGGGGAAGCAGACCCTGGAGCTCTCTATCCAGAAGGCTCACCATCCCATGGAGATCTCCTTCTGTGTGAGGGGAGACAGTACTGATTGGAGCCTTTGGCTAGACCCCGGTTCTTTTCCTTCTCTTAGCCCCAAACCAGCAGCACCAAATCCCAGTGCCAGGCCTGGAGAAGATGCCCAGAATATAGAGAATGACTGTGCACCTGAATGCAAAAGACCAAAGATGTGGAATACATATTACATGACTCAACTTTGACTCTATCCCCACCAAAGCCTACTGATAAATCCACCTGGAAAGAGTTTATCTCTAAAGTTTATCTCCTCCTGCTAGACTTATCCTGCCATCTAGTGGTTTGTGAAGGGAAGGTGGACGGCACTCATTCCTGGTCCACAGTGGTGGGGGAAAGACCAAGAGCAAGTAGGCTGGCTAGGGGTATTGGGAACAGGCCAATGGGCACATCAACACTTAGGGAGCCCTATGAAGGAGACCAGGACAGGAAACACTCTCAGGATTGGTATGACTGTTCTTGAAAAACGTCCTATCTACCAAAGGTCACACAAAACACTTTACATGCTTTCTATCTTTCAGTCCTCCCTGAGCCCCAGTCAGGATGGGAAAGCTGACACCAGCAAGTAATCGGGACAAATTTATACCGGGAGGCGTGGCTGTGGCCATTCAAATCCGGCACTCTTTTTTTTAATTTTTATTTTCAAACTGATGTACAGAGAGGTTACAGTTTCATACGTTAGGCATTGGGTACATTTCTTGTACTGTTTGTTACCTCTTCCCTCATTCTCCCCTCCCCCCTCCTTTTTTTTTATTGTCAAACTGATATACAGAGCGGTTACAGTTTCATACTTTAGGCATTGGATACATTTCTTGTACTGCTTGTTATCTCCTCCCTCATTCCCCCTTCCCCCCTCCCCCTTTCCTTTTCCCCCCATGAGTTGTTCAGTAGATTTACACTGAACAGTTTTGCAAGTATTGCTTTTGTAGTCGTTTGTCTTTTTTACCCTGTGTCTCTCGATTTTGATATTCCCTTTCAGTTTCCTAGTTCTAATACCTGTATACACGGTTTCCAATGTACTCAGATAAGATACAGAGATAGTGAAGGTGCATCCACAGGAAGCGCATACAAGAGGATCATTAATAATAGAAGCTACGGTTTCACATCGCATGTTGAAAGTAATTACAACAGTGATATAACAGTTGTTTCCATAACATGGAGTTCATTTCACTTAGCATCATCTTTTGTGTTCATAAGGGTATAGCTATTGAGCTCTTGTGATCCTCTGCTGTGACTAGCCTAAACCTGTGCTAATTATTCCCTATGAGGGAGACCATAGAGTCCATGTTTCTTTGGGTCTGGCTCACTTCACTTAGTATAATTTTTTCCAAGTCCTTCCATTTCCTTACAAATGGGGCAATGCCATTCTTTCTGATAGAGGCATAAAATTCCATTGTGTATATGTACCACATTTTCCTGATCCATTCGTCTACTGAGGGGCATCTGGGTTGGTTCCAAATTCTAGCTATGACAAATTGTGCTGCGATGAACATTGTTGTGCTGGGATGAACATTGTTGTGCTGTGGCTTTAGTGTGTTCTTGTTTGTGGTCTTTTAGGTAGATGCCCAAAAGTGGGGCTGCTGGGTCATAGGGGAGCTCTATGTTTAGCATTCTGAGGAATCTCCATACCGCTTTCCAGAGTGGCTAAACCAGTTTACATTCCCACCAACAATGAAGTAGGGTTCCCTTTTGGCCACATCCCTCCAACATTTGTCATTGTTAGTTTTCTTGAAATAGGACATTCTTACTGGGGTGAGATGGAATCTCAATGTTGTTTTGATTTGCATTTCTTTTATGGCCAGTGATGTAGAGCACTTTTTCATGTCTCTTGGCCATTCTCATTTCCTCATCAGAGAAGTCTCTTTATAAGTCTTTAGCCCACTTTTTGATGGGGCTATTGGTTCTTTGCGGTTTTGTTTTGGAGGAATGTAATTTTTTTAGTTCTGCCAATACCAAGCTGTTTTTATTACTATAGCTTTATAATACAGCTTGAAGTTGGGTATTGTAATTCCTCCAGCACTGTTCTTTCTGCTTAGGATTGTTTTTGCTATTCTGGGTCTTTTATTGTTCCATATAAATTTCTGGATTGCTTCCCCTATTTCATTAAAAAATTGTGTTGGGATATTAATGGGCATTGCATTGAGTTTGTAGATAGCCTTTGGCAATATTGCCATTTTGATTATATTAATCCTCCCAATCCAGGAGCATGGGAGGTTTTTCCATTTCCTTAGTTCTGCCTTACTTTTGTTTTTCATGTTTTTAAAGTTCTCATCATAGAGGTCTTTCACTTCTTTTGTTAAGGTTATTCCAAGGTATTTTATGTTTTTTGAGGCTATTACAAAAGGAGTTGCTTTCCTGATTTCAGCCTCGGCATTCGGGTCATTAGCATATAAAAATGCCATTGATTTTTTTTAGGGTTTATTTTATATCCTGCAAATTTGCCAAAGTTTAGGATCAGCTCTAGTAGCTTGGGAGTAGAGTCAATGGGGTTCTTTAGGTATAGGATCATGTCATCTGCGAAGAGAGAAAGTTTAACTTCATCTTTTCCTATTTTGGATCCCCTTTATATGTTCTTCTTGCCTAATTGCTCTGGCTAGGAATTCTAGTACTATGTTGAAGAGAAAGGGAGAAAACAGACATCCTTGTCTTGCTCCTGATTTTAAAGAGAATGGCTTTAGTTTTTCACCATTTAGAATTATACTTGCTATTGGTTTGCCATAGACTGCCTTTATTATATTCAGGAGGGTTCCCTAGAATCAGAGTTTTTCCAGGGCTTTTAGCATAAATGGGTGCTGGGTTTTATCGAATGTGTGCTGGGTTTTATCGAATGCGTTTTTCTCCGCATCCAGAGATATAACCATGTGGTTCTTTACCTTGCTCCGGTTGATGTGGTAGATTACATTAATTGACTTACGTATATCAAACCAAATTTGCATCCCAGGGATGAATCCAGTTTGATCATGGTATATGATTTTTTTGATGACCTGTTGAAGTCGATTGGCCAGAATTTTGTTGAGAATTTTTGCATCTATGGTCATCAGGGAAATCGGTCTATAGGTCTCTTTCCGTGATGAGTCCTTGCCTGGTTTTGGGATGAGGGTTATACTGGCTTCATAGAATGTGTCTGGTAGTGAACTTTCTCTTTCAATTTCATTGAAGAGTTTGAGAAATATTGGTGTGAGTTCTGTTTTGAAGGCCTTGTAGAATTCTGCCGTGAATCTGTCTGGACCTGGGTTTTTCTTGGATGGCAGATCACATATTGCCATTTCTGTTTCAATGCTGGATATGGATCTGTTCAGAAGGTTTAAATCTTCATGGTTGAGTTTGGGGATATCAATTTTTTCTAGGAAATCATCCATTTCTTCCAGGTTCTTGAATTTGTTGGCATAAAGGTTTGGAAAATAGTCCCTTATTGTGTTCTGAATTTTGGTTGTTTCTGTGGTAATGTTTCCTGTTTCATCTCTGATCTTGTTTATCTGGGTTTGCTGCTTTCATTTTTTGGTCAGGTTTGCTAGGGGTCTGTCTATCTTGTTAATTTTTTCAAAGAACCAACTCTTTGTTTTGTTGATTCTTTCGATGTTTTTTTTTTTGTCTCTAATTCATTTAATTCTGATTTGATTTTAAATATTTGCTTCTGTCTATTGACTTGAGGTTTGGCTTGTTGTTCTCTTTCAAAGAGATTAAAGTACTTTCTTAAGTTGTTGAGTTGCTGTTTCTCCAGTTTGTTGATGTAGGCACTCAGACATAGAAATTTCCCTTTGAATACTGCGTTTGCTGTGTCCCAAAGGAGCTGGTACTTTGTGTACTCATCTTGGTTGAATTCCATAAACATTTGAATTTCTGTTCTAATTTCTTCAATGACCCACTGATGGTTCAGCAGTGTGTTGTTTAGTCTCCATGTATTGTAGGATTTTCTGTGGTGGCTGTTTGAGTTGAGCTTGAATTTTATTCCATTGTGGTCTGAGAGAATGCAGGGAATGATTTTGATACTTCTGAATTTGTACAGATTTTCTTTGTGCACTAAGATGTGATCTATTTTGGAGAATGTTCCATGGGCTGCTGAAAAGAATGTTTATTCTGTTGCTCCTGGATGGAATATTCTGTAGATGTCAGTTAAGTCTAGTTGGTCTATGCAGTTGTTTAATTCTGTGGTTTCTTTATTCAGTTTTTGGCGTGTTGATCTGTTCAGAGGTGATAGTAGAGTGTTAAAGTCCCCAACTATCAATGTGTTTGGGTCTATTAGTGTTTTCAGAGTCAGTAGTGTTTGTTTGAGAAGTTGGGTGCTCCTGTATTTGGTGTGTAGATATTTAGGATGGTTATATCCTTCTGAAGGAGAGATCCCTTTATTACAATGTAGTAACCTTTTTTGTCTCTTTTTTTTCTGTTTAGTCTTTTATTTTTTAAATTAATTTATTTATTAAACAAAATTTTTTTGACAAGGTGTTGTGCAAAAGGGGTACAGTTACATAGTAGGGCAGTATGTACATTTCTTGTGATATCTTACACCATGTTTTCCTTTCCCTTCCCTAGGTCAGGTAGACATATATACAATGCACAATGTACCAAGAACATATAGAGTAGCCACGTGGCCTGCCCCAAAGAAAATTCGCCTAGGTCTTTAAATGTAATGTCTACAATAGACAGTATGTCGACAATAGGCTTATATGAACGTACATACATAGCTTTTGAGCTATTGTGATCCACTGAGAGGTCAATTTTTGACCTTTATATGTTGAGTAGTTGTTTGGTTTTAGTTACATAATGTAGGGTCGCTGACCCAAATCTGTGGGAAATACCATTTGACAAGCAGTTTTTGTTTCACAGACTTGGTCTCTACTGTCTCCCCATCACCCCATCTTAACAGTCACATATCAGGGAGATCATGCCCCTTTGTTTTCTGTGTTCTAGGCTTGTCTCACTCAAGTCAAGTTCTGACCATTACCCTGCGAATAACAATATTTCACCATTCCTAATCGCTATGTAGTATTCCATTGTGTATAGGCACCATAATTTTTGCATCCATTCATCTGTGGAGGGGCATCTGGGTTGTTTCCATATTTTGGCTATTGTGAATTGTGCAGCAATAAACATGGAAGTACAAATGTCTTTTTGATACCTTGGGACCTGTTGTTTAGGATAGATGCCTAGAAGTGGAATGGCTGGGTCATAGGGTAGGTCTATATTGAGATTTTTGAGAAACCTCCATACTGTTCTCCAAAGTGGTTGTACTAATTTGCACTCCCACCAACAATAGAGAAGGGTTCCTCTTTCCCCGCACTCCCTCCAGCATTTGTTGTTGCCTGAGTTCAGAGTATAGGCCATTCTAACTGGAGTGAGTTGGTATCTCAGGGTTGTTTTTATTTGCACTTCCTTTACTACCAGGGATGTTCAACATTTCCTCATATGTTGCTTTGCTTTTTTTTTTTTTGCCAGTCCAGGGCCTTGGACTCAGGGCCTGAGCACTGTCCCTGGCTTCTTTTTGCTCAAGGCTAGCACTGTGCCACTTGAGCCACAGTGCCATTTCTGGCCATTTTCTATATAGGTGGTGCTGGGGAATCGAACCCAGGGCTTCAGGTGTACGAGGCAAGCGCTCTTGCCACTAGGCCATATTCCCAGCCCCTCTTTGCTATTTTTATCTCTTCTCTTGTGAAGTCTCTCTTTAGCTCCTTTGCCCATTTCCTAATTGGTTTACTGGCTTGGAGGGGCTTAGTTTTCTGAGTTCTCTGTAGATGACAGATATTAGCCCTTAGTCTGTTGCTGTGGTGGTAAAGATCCTTTCCCATATGGTTGGCTGTCTTTCTATTTTGATGGCTATGTCCTTAGCTGTGCAGAAACTTTTTATTTTGTAGTAGTCCCATTTGTCGAGTCTCTCCCCTATTTGTTGTGCTCCTGGGACTCTATTCAGGAAGTTCCTTCCTGTGCCTATAAGTTCTAGCATCTTTCCTACTCTGCCCTTCAGTAGTTTCAAGGATTCAGGTCTGAAAATGAGGTCCTTGATCCATTTGGAGTTGAGCTTGGTGCATGGTGATAGGCTTGGGTCTACTTTGAGTTTTCTGCATATGGCTGCCCAGTTCTCCCAGCACCAATAGTTGAAGAGTCTATGTTTATTCCATTGTATGTCTTTAGCTCCTTTGTCGAATATCTGCTGACTGTAAGAGTGTGGTTTTATTTCTGGATCTTCAATTCTAATCCATTGGTCTTCCGGTCTGTTTTTATACCAATACCAGGCTGTTTTTGTTATGATGGCTCTGTAGTAGAGCTTGAAGTCTCGTATTGTGATACCTCCTGCACTGCTTTTTTTGCCGAGAATTGCTTTGGCTATTCTAGGTCTTTTGCTGTTCCATATGAATTTATGGATTGCTTTCTCTATTTCAGTGAAGAATGTAACTGGGATTTTGATAGGGATTGCATTGAATTTGTATAACAATTTGGGAAATATGGCCATTTTCACTATATTTATTCTGCCTACCCATGAGCATGGGAGGCCTTTCCATCCCCTTGTGTCTTCTTTGATTTCCCTTATTAGATTTTTATAGTTCTCATTAAATAGGTCCGTCACGTCCTTGGTTAGGTTGATCCCTAGGTACTTTATTTCTTTATTTTTTTGGCTACTGTAAATGGAATTGTTTCCATAATTTCCTTTTCTGCTTGTACATTGCTGTGTACAGAAGAGCTACTGACTTTTGTGGATCGATTTTGTATCCTGCTACTTTGCCAAAATGGTTTATTAGGTGTAGGAGTTTGTGGACTGTTTTTGGGGTCCTTCAGATATAAGATCATGTCGCCTACAAATAGGGGTAGCTTGATTTCTTCCTTGCTGATGTGGATCCCTTTGATGTCTTCCTCTGCCTTATTGCTATGGCTAGGGATTCCAGCACTATGTTGAAAAGAAGTGGGGAGAGTGGGCATCCTTGTCTTGTTCCTGAGTTTAGGGGGAATGATTTTAGTTTCTCTCCATTTAATATGATGTTAGCAGTTGGTCTGTTGTATATGGCTTTTATTGTTTTGAGGAATGTTCCATCTATTCCTGTTCTCTCCAGAGCTTTTAATAAGTATGGATGTTGTATTTTATCGAAGGCTTTTTGGGGCATCGACTGAGATAACAATGTGATTCCTGATTTTAGTTCTGTTTATGTGGTGAATTACATTGATTGATTTACAGATGTTGAACCATCCTTGTGATTGTGGGATGAAGCCTACTTGGTCATGATGTATAATTTTCGTGATCAGTTTCTGGATCCTGTTAGCTAATATTTTATTGAGGAGCTTTGCATCTGTGTTCATTAGTGATATTGGTCTGTAGTTCTCTTTTTTTGTTGGGTCTTTGCCTGGTTTGGGAATGAGTATGATATTAGCTTCATAGAATGAGTTTGGGATTTCTCCCTCTGTTTCTATTTCATGGAAGAGTTTGAGGAGTATTGGTATTAGCTCCTCAGTAAAGGTTTTATAGAATTTGTTGGTTTCTTTGTGATGTATTTTCATTGTCATTGTGGCTTATGAATTCGTTAATTTCATCGTTAATTTGGTCTGTGCCCAAGTGTTGGATAACAGTGTGGGGTTTAGCCTCCAAGAATGTGTATAGCTTCTGTGGTAACCGTTGTTACTGAGGGTTACCTTTAATCCACTGTGGTCAGATATAATACATGGGATGACATCAATATACTTTTGTATTTGCTGAGGTTCTTTGTGTGGGCTATGACATGGTCTATTTTGGAGTATGATCCATAGGCTGCTGAGAAGAAGGCGTATTGGGTCTCTGTAGGGTGGAAAATTCTGTATAGATCTGTCAGAACCATTTGGGATATGGTGTTACTTAGGTCCTCAGCTCCCCTGCTAATCCTCTGGGTGTTGGATCTGTCTCTTGGAGAGAGTGGGGTATTAAAATCACCCACTATGATTGTGTTTGGGTCTATCTTGTTCTGTAGTTCTGTGAGAATTTGCTTGACAGGTAGGGCCTCTTTTGTTCGGTGAGTATACATTTATCACTGTGATGTCTTGATTCTGGATTTTTCCTTGTATTAAAATGTAGTGACCTTCTTTGTCTTTTTGAGTTGATGTTAATGAGAAGTCCAGCTTGTCTGAGATCAGGAGGACTACTCCTGCCATTTTGGTAGGTGTGTTTGTTTGGAAGATCTTGCTCCATTCTTTCATTCCGAGCCTGTTTTTATCCCTTGCTGTAAGGTGGGGCTCTTGTAGACAACAGATGTCAACTTTTTGTTTGCGGATCCATTCTGCCAGTCTGCTCCTCTTTATCGGAGAGTTTATACCGTTTATATTCAAAGAGATCAAGGATAAGAGTGTTTTTTTTTCGGGGCTGGGGATATGGCCTAATGGCAAGAGTGCTTGCCTTGTATACATGTGGCCCTGGGTTCGATTTTCCAGCACCACATATACAGAAAATGGCCAGGAGTGGCGCTGTGGCTCAAGTGGCAGAGTGCTAGCCTTGAGCAAAAAGAAGCCAGGGACAGTGCTCAGGCCCTGAGTTCAAGGCCCAGGACTGGCGAAAAAAAAAAAAAAAAAGAGTGTTATTTTCCCCTTCCATTTTTTTGTTGGGCTGTTTTTCCTCTTTTTTTTTTTTTTTTTTCCCTCATCTTTAGTGAGCTGCTCTTTCTTTTGGGCTCTGGCTACTGTAGTTTCTTTCTGCTTCTGTCTGTGTGTCCTGTACGGTTTCTGTTGGGTGGGAGTCCCCTCTTAGAATTTGCTGTAGGGCTAGTTTTTATTCACATACTCCTTTAGATCCCCTTTGCTATGGAAAGATCTGGTTTTCCCCTTGAATATGAACTCCAGGTTCGCTGGATATTTAATTTTAGGTTGGCAATTGTTGGCTTGTAGGACTTGGATGGTGTTCTTCCATTTTCTTCGCGCGTGGTAGGTTTGTGTGGATAGGTCTGCTGTTATTCGGATCCTCTTCCCATTGTAATAAATTTCTTTCTTCACTTTCGCTGCATTCAAAATTTGCTCTTTATTCTTGAGATCTGAAGTCTTGAATATTACGTGCCTTGGCGTGGATTTTCTAGGATCTGGTCTGCCAGATGTCCTATAGGCTTTGGTTACCTGGATGGGGTCCCTTGTGAGATTGGGGAATTTTTCTGCAATCACTCTATTTAGAATATTTTGAAGCCCTCTGCTCTGGTATTTGGCTCCTTCTTCTATTCCAATTATGCGCAGATTGTATCTCTTGTCTTTGTCCACTAGCTCCTGGATTACTCTTCCCTGGATCTTTACCGTTTCTTGGAGTATGGTAATTTTCTGGTTCTTATCAGCTGCATCATCGTCCGAGAGAGATTCTGGCTTCCATATGGTCAATTCTTTGTGCTGTGGATTCAAGTGAGGAGTTTATAGATGTCAGAGAGCTATTTGTGGTTGCCAGAGTACCTCTGCTCGTGGAAATGTCTTCCTTTAAAGAGTTGTATTTTAAATCTATTTTTTTTTTCATGCATTTCACTTCTCAGGATGTTAAGGTCTTCTTGATGGAGGTTTTCACTGTATCTATTTTTGCTTCCATTTCTTTCTTGGCTTCCTGGATGTCCTTTGAGACTTCCACTCTGAACTCCTGGAATTGTTTTCTGATTTCATTTCTGAGGCTTTCCCTCATTTTTTCATCTCCTCTTCAGTCATGCTGCTTTTTGGAGCTGGTGAGTTGGCTTGCCCTTTGATGAAATTTGTTATATTTCTTTGTGATTTGCGCATCTGGAGATCTGAGGGTGGCGTCCCTGGTTTGGCTTTGTGCTGGTTCCCGCTGGTCTGTCAGTTGGAGACTTGTTTGTGTCCTGGCTCTGGGTTTGAGTTTGGCTGTTGAATCTTAGTGCCCAGTGGGTGAGAGTGCCCGTCTCGGTTGTTGCCGAGGTGGTCACCCTCACTGCATTTGGGGGTGGGTATGTTCTGTGTCTTTCTCTGTGGGATAGTGTCCTGCCGCTGTGTTGTGCTGACCCTAGTGTGCCCCTGGTGGGGGTTTGCTGGTCGCTGATTCAGCGTGGCGTGGAGGCTTTTCTCTTCTTCAGTTCTTTTTTCCACTGGGTACCTTGGTCAGAGGAGCTAACCTCTCAGATTGAGAATTGCCGCTTAGAGGCGGCTTGCCCCCCTGTGCAGAGTTCTTTGTCTCTTCTTACCGTTTTTAATTTGAAGTCAATTTTATCTCATACTAGGATTGCAACGCCAGCCTGCTTATAGGGGCATTTGCTTGACAGATTTTATTCCAGCCTTTCATTTTTAGAAGATGTTTACTTTTGCTGGATAGATGTGTCTCTTGGAGGCAGCAGAAAGATGGATCTTGATTTTTGAACTTATGAGCCTATGTCGTTTGATTAGAGAATTAAGTCCAAAAATGTTGAGCGTTAGGATTGAGAGATGATCATTTGTTCCTTTCATTATATCTATCTTGTTAAAAGCTGTGTCTTCCCATTTTTTGATCTAATATTCTGGTTTTCTATTTAGGGTTTATTTCTCTGTGTGTATTGGGATCTTGATTATTTTCCCTGTATAGTACATCTTTGAGGGTTTTCTGTAAAGCTGGTTTGGTAGAGATATATTGTTTCAATTTTTCCTTACTGTGGAAGACTTTTATTTGACCTTTGGCTATGAATGAGAGTTTAGCTGGGTACACTATTCTTGGTTGGTAGTTATTTTTATTTAGGGTTTGGCATACCTCATTCCAGGCTCTCCTTGCTTTCATGGTCTCGTCTGAGAAGTCTGGGGTAATTCTTATTGCCTTTCCTTTATATGTGATTGTTTTCTTCTCCCTAACAGCTTTAAGGATTCTTTCATTGGACTCTACTAATCCTGTTTTGATCACAATGTGTCGGTGGGATGTCCTATTCTGGTCTGGTTGGTTTGGGGTTCCAAATGCTTCTTGTATCTGTATAGGCCTATCCTTCTGGATATTTGGGAAGTTCTTGGCTAATATTCTGTTAAATAGGTTGCGTATTCAATTAACTTCATTCTCCAGGTTTTCCTCAATAGCTTTTATCCTTAAATTGGGCTTCCTGATTGTGTCTTGAAGCTCCTAGAGTGATCTGTTTCGTTGATTGGATTGGTTTTGTATTGATTTTTGATCTTTCTCCATAGATTCTAGGAAACCTTCAGCTCCTGAGATTCGATCTTCTGTTTCAGCTAGTCGGGACTGTAAGCTGGCTACTTGATTTCGAATCTCTTTTCCTTCTGACTGGACTTTCCTGATGATTTCCATGTCCTTGCTATACTTATCTCTTAGGTCCTGCATGGACTTCTTTACTTCATTAACTCCATTAATTTGGTTTTGAGTGCTGTCTGTCAAATCTTTAGCTGGGTAACTATCTTTTCGTTTGACTCTTGAAGTTCAATTATCTTTCTATTTGTGAAGGCCATGAGACTCTCCATTAATTTTTGCTTTGCCTCCTCACGCTCTAGAATAGTTGACTGAAGAGATTCAAACTTTTCATTAATCATTTTTATCAGTAGACTTTGTAGAGCATTTTGAGGGTTCTCTTCTATGTCTTTGATTGACTGTTCTGCTTCCTGCTTGTTTTGAGTGGGAGACGAGACTCCAATTTTTGCCATCTTTCTTGTGTTTCTTCTGCCCATTTGGATTGGGAATGCCAATCTACAAGCACTTGTGAGCACCGTTTAAGACCCAAAGCAGACCTTACCAAGACTGTTGTGTAAATCTTAGAAGTTCACAATTATATACAGATACCTTGTATACCCATGTATAAAATTAGATTTGGTGTTCCTAAAGAATACAATTTTGATATGACAACCAATCCTGAGCCCTGTATTCAGTAGTTACTTATTTACTGTTACAACCCTATGAGCAGTTTTTTATTTTTTTATATTAAGTTCTTTTTGGACTGGCTGGCTTTGTCTTTGAACCCCTTTGATTCACTCTGATTGAGCAGGGATACCCTCTATCCAATAACCAGGGGTCAATGGAATCTGGAGGTTCTGGAAGTAAGTCAGGAGTTTAAGTTAGAGGTAGTAAGGAGAACAGAGTAAAATGTATGGGGGCAGGTGATGATTTGGTTTAGTTTCAGTGACGTGGAAATGTGAAGAAGAGTAGAATTAGTAGAAAAAACAAGGTTAAAATGATAGACAATGGAGTGTTAGCAGAAAAGAGTGGAGGAATTATTCATAGGAAAGTAAATTTTTAAAAAAAGGGAATGTGAAGAGAGAGATAAACAAAAAATAGTGGAAGACAAATGCACACAACAGAGAAAAGTTATTAAGGAAAAAAACCCAGAAAAATGAACAACAATAACAAAAAAAAACTTGATAAAACAAAAAGGTTAAAATGTAAAACAAAAAACCAATGATGTTTCAGAAATGAAAAAAAAAACGCTTAAAAATGTTTTGAAAAAAAAAAGGAGTCTTCCTTGTTTAAGTGGGCTTTCTATAGTCTCTGGTTTCCTTGCGATGGTCTGCAGTCTATTTTGCTGCTTGGCTGGTTTGACTTGCTTTCAGTTTGCAGGGGGTGGATCTGCTCTGACCCTCCTCCCCTGTTAGTGAAATCCTGGGGTTCTGTGGTTCACACAGCTTGCAGGTAGGCCTTGGGCATCCACTGTAGATGGGGACGTGAACAGTCTTGGGAACCGTGGCTCCTCCCGTCTGCTGTGGGGCCACTGCCTTTAATGCCTGGCTTTGAATAGGCTGTGGACTCAGCAGTGCGGGGTGCCTCTGGCCTCGTTTACCCGGTTGAGAGTTGCTTACCTGGGGGAGGTTCCTCCCTCCTGGACGGCGCGGCCTCCTTGGTGGAGCTGGCTATGGAATTCAGCTCTGTTTTGGGCTGGGAATTGGGCTTCCTCTGTGACGGGCCCATTTATCTGTCTTGGGAACTGTTTGTTCTCCCATCTGGTTGTTCCGTGCTGCCGGTAGCTGTTCGCTGCTTTTCGGTTTCAATTTAGAAATTCCGGCGGGCAGGGTGGGGCACCTCTGGCTGAGTTCACACGAGTGTATGAGCCACAGCCCAGGAAGAACCTCTTGCCTGGGCAGTGGGCGTTCTCCTGGGCGGAGCTGGCTCTCACTGGTCAGTCCCTCTTGCCCTTTTCAAAGATGGCTCCTTTGTCCTCACTTTCCCCAGGCCCGCTTTAGTTCCAGTCTGGTCTGACCCTATGCCAGTGTCAAGGATGGTGCTTTGCTCTGGCGGTGGGGGAAGGGCTACCTTCAAGGAGCTGCTCTGTGGGCACCAGTGAGAATGTCTTTCGTGGGGTACTCACGCTTTCTCTGAGATTTCGGCCTGTCCGTGCTCAGCCTGCAATCCACGTGTCTGCCATGGTCTGGAGGATTTCTTCCTGGTCACCGTTGTGTGCTTTATTTAGGTGAGCAGAGTGTGAGGCGCTGTGCTGGCCCCGGCACTGGCGTGGTGGCAGGTTGCCACCTGGAGCTCAAATCTGTGTTTTCAGGCCAGCAAAATCAATTTTTTCTTTCTGCCCAGAATCCCTGTACTGTTATAACTTACTTGGGCTGTTTTTCTAGGAGTAAAATTTTCCCTGGAGTGGGAAAACTGTAACATCGGAGGGAGCTCAGTTAGGGCTCTACTGCTCCTTCGCCGTCTTCCCGGAAGTCCAGAAATCCGGCACTCTCTAATATCACAGCAGGGTTTCCAGGGAAGTTTTAGAGAGAAATCTCTTTTCATGTCCCTTCTGTCCCCATCCCCTCCCTAAATCCTACTCATTCCCAAACAAGAGGCACCTCTGTGCCTCTTTTGGTTGCAAGTTTCTCTCCTGAGCAACACTAAAGGGAAGTTTTGTCCCCTTGGCCCAGAGACTGTTAGGGAGGACACAGTGGTGTGTGTTTGTGAGTGAGTATGTGTGTGTGTGTGTGTGTGAGAGAGAGAGAGAGAGATCCCTTGTCTAGATATTGTTTTTGTTTGGTTGATTTTGTTCCTTTTTGGCAGTACTAGAGTTTGAACTCAGGTCCTTGCATTTACTCAAGCAGAAACAACCAACCAGCCATCCCAGGCACCAAACTCACACGGCCAAAGGACTTTTCAAGAGACTTTGGCCACAGGTCTCCAGCTGGGGACTTTGAGGTTTACTTAGGGAACAGCAGCCCTTCTTCCATCTGGAATCACCCAGATGAGCAATATATCACCTATTATTAGTTTAGTTTCTGGTTTATCTTTCTTTTCCCTTCTTAGCAACTTAATCAGGCACATTTTTCATGCTGAGCACTTACAATTGAATTGAGGTTTGTATTCCTCAGATGAATGCTGCTTGTGGTGTTAGGGCTGACCTGAAAACTGGAGTAACTAAATATAAGTTCTAGTGTTAAAATTATAACAGCTTCTAAACTCTGGTGATGACTCCATGATAGAGGGCTGTACCCCCACCCATGAGACTAGTTTCTTATAGTTTGACATTTAAAAATGTAGGGAGCACTTGTTCACCTCTGTACCTGGGTAGCAACCATGGTAACAGACAGTAAAAATGATCATAAGCATAGACTATAGAAATAACCATAATAGTAGTAGAAATACCATGGTAACTGTCAGGTTGGTTTATTTATGATTGAGTACTGGATTGTTTTAGCCCGCTCAAGCTTGCTTAGTGGTAATGGGAAAACATGGTCACAATTGTTAAAATAAAGTTGGTACTAGGTCAGCCTGACAGCAGAATTATGCTTCTGTAAATGGCTTGCTTAACCCATTTGTGACTTGCTCTACCCCCTGCATTAGTGCTATGTGACCACCTGTTGTCAATTCCTGATATCGAGGCCAGTTCCCGATATCAAAGCCAAAATAGATAACTGAAAGGGTAGATAGCCAATAGAAATAGGACAAGACTTGCTTGCTAAATGCCATCCAATCAAGTATCTGCCAAGTTGGAAATACCCTGCCTCTGTTGTAATCACAATATAAACCCTGCCTATCTGAGGGTCAGGGCTCTCAATCCAGATCTGCTGTGTCAGTGATGGTTGGGAGTCCAGGCTCGAGCTTGCAATAAAGACTCTCGTGCGTTTGCATCAGTATTGGCTCCTTGGTGGTCTTTAGGGACCGGAAATCTGGCATAACAGTGGTTTCTGCCCAAGAACTAAAATTTGAGTACAAGAACTTCAATATTATATATCCAACAAACACCTCCATGGTTCCTTAAAAGGAAAAAGAATTGTTTGGCATCAGTAAGACTCATCCTATTGGCTCAGATTCCAGGCCATGATTTCCTTCCACCTGGGTCCACTGTTCCAGTCCTTGCTCTGATGATAAGACCCTTTGCTGATTTTTATCATCCCCTCATCTGTTTATGTCTCTTCTATATGGTCAATTAATTCACTTAGTTAATCAACTATTCACTTAGTCAATCAATAGTCATTAATGACCTATGAAGTACCAGGCACTGAGATAAAGGAGAATACTAGTCACAGCCATAAATAAGATCATAACAACATTATCTTTAAAAAAAATTCAAAGGTATTTCCAGGTGCCTTCTGTCACCATGTCTTTCCATTTCCCTGTCCTTGAAGTTCATGCCTCCAGCTTGCAGGCCTTTGCATACTGGGATGTTCTGGGTTTTACTTGGAGTCAAATGGTTGGATAGTTCCCTCAAGCCCTGGTTGGACACAAATTCAACCAAAACTAAGAAGGAATCGGAAAGCATCATTAGAGAATGGATCACTCCAGAAAGAAAATGGAGGGGAGAAAGAATTCCACAAATATACCACTAGTAATAATGTTGGAAAAAAGAAAACTATTTGTAAATCTAGGCATTGATAGCTCAGGCCTGTAATTCTAGCTATTCAGGAGGCTGAGAGCTGATGGTCATGATTAGAAAGAAGCTTGGGCAGCAATGTCAATGAGGCTGTTGGACTAACCAGCCCAAAGCTGGAAGTGAAGCTCTGGCTCAAGTGGTAGAGCATCAGACTTGAGCAGAAAAAGCTAAGAGACTCCTAGGTCTTGAGATCAAGCTCCAGTATCGGCACCAAAACAAAACAAAAAACCCTACAAAGTAGATAAAGAGTAGATGAATGAATAACTGAGTAATGATCCAATAAATGATTTGAGTGAATTAGAGAATAAATTCCAACCTTTGAAGCAAAACCGAATTTTAGAGTTTCTAATCATTGTGTTTATTTATTGAATACCATGTTCTACAGAAAGTTCTCTACAAAGATGTTCATTTTTTAAAAATCAAGTTTCTTAAAATTTAATAGGAAGTTTGTAATGCACTTGAGCAAATGGAGGTGATTGAGATCAGTCAGCCAGGAGAAAGCCAAGTAGGCCCATTCTTATTGGAGAAGGTTCTTCAAGCCAGAGCCTTTTAAAAATGACTTGGCTTTGGGAGGGAGCGAGAGCTAGAGTGTTTTCATTTGAATCTCCTCATGACATTGCCCCAGTGGGCCTCTACCAGTAATATTCCACTTACCTAGCCTTCCATGCAGACAGGCCTAAGGTGCCACATGCTAGCCCCAGACTTGGCTCTTTCAACTTGGGTCAGAGATCTGCATTTTTCCTTTCATCCTTCTGGCTCCTGCCAGGGCGAGACAGGTCCAAATAGAAATAGGGCTCCCTCAATACCTATTCTGCTGCCTTCTGTTGTCTTCATAAAATTCACTCCTTGAATCCTTCTGACACTAACTAGATCAATAACTGAAGAACTGAATATTGAATAACCAATCCAACTATGTAATCTAGTATAATCTGTCTTCAGCTCTCGAGATAAACTCTGACCTCAACAATTAGCCTGCTAACAGACACAAACCAACTTATGTAAGACCAAGACTGCCATATGTCATTTGCAATAATGAAACTCAAGAGCAACATGCATGTCCTGCAGTAGATTAGTAAAATCAATTCTGATATATCTACTCTGAGAATATTGTTTTTAAAATAAATGTTTTTAAAGAAGTTTAGCAAAAACAGAAAAATGATCAAAGCATAATATTGAGTGGAAAAGCCAGATACAAAATGGAACATTTCATGTGATTTTAATTTTATTAACTATAGAAACATGCATAGTAGGTATTCTGGAACAAGATTAGAAAAAAGTCTGCTGAATTTTAAGAGTTATCTCTAAGAAATAA